>NW_026694276.1:0-2400000 GCF_021218885.2 Marmota monax
GAGTAGAGCAAAATAAAGTAAGCAAAGCAGGGAGTTGGGGATATCACAAAGATACAAGAATGATCGGTAGAGCAGAAGGAGACTGAGAGGCAGAAAGGAAAGACAAGAAAGGGGTGGAAATGCAGAATTAAATTTTTAAACAATGCTACATATATGTACAAATATAGCACGGGGAATTTCACCTTTATGTATAAGTAGAAAGAACCAATAGAAAATCAATAAATAGACAAGCAAAAGGAAGATCAGTAGAGGATGAAGAATGGGGGTGGTGACAATATTTAATAACTATAGGTGTGATTTTATAAGATGAAAAGAACTATGCAGATAAGATGGTGGTGGTGGGTGGACAACGTTATGAATATATGTAATACCACTGAACTGTAGGCTTCAAAATGCTTAAGACGTTTGCCAGGTGGGTGGCACAAGCCTTTAATCCTAGAGGCTCTGGAGGCTGAAACAGGAGGATCACAAGTTCAAAGCCAGCCTCAGCAACTTAGTGAGGCCCTAATCAACTTAGCAAGTCCTTTCTCAAAATAAAAAATAAAAAGTGCTGGGGATGTGGTTCATGGCTAAGCGCCCCTGAGTTCAATCTTTGATACCAAAAAAAAAGGTTATGGTAAATTATATATATATATTATACAACAAAACATATTGGGAAAAAAGGCCAATGCAATTGAATATTGAATCAATGAATACCAGCTTATTCACATACCAATAGGGACATACCCAGCCAAATAGCCAATACTAGTCAATCGCACAGAGCATGCACCTGTATCTACCTGCACAGTGGTTTCCATGCAATTGAATAGAGTAGACTCTAGAATCACGTATTTGGATTTTAATGCTGGCTCACCTTACACACCCTTTTCTACCTGTTAGCCTCAACATCCTCATTTTTAACCTACAAATAATTGTTCTTGTCTCATGAGGTTACGGTGTGGATTAAATGAATAATCCATGTAAATATATAGCACTGTGTGAAGCACATCGTGGTTTCTTAATAAGTTTTAGTTAATATTATTATTCCCAAACTGAGGACCTCAAATTCTTAGGTAGCTAAAAAGTAATTGTGGGAGAAGGCAGAGAGTTTGCGCATCAAACATTGTGTAAAGATGAAATAAAGGGCATGACTCAACTATGAACTTATTACTGTTATTGTTTTGTAAAATACAGTTATTTAAAGAAAATATCAATTCATTTGAAAATTTTAGTTGCTTTTTGCTAGGTATTTCCTGAATCACCAGAGAAAGAAAATTACAATTTGTTCTCTAAGTGCTTGCAATGAGGAGTCTATAAATTCTTAGTATTTTTTATTTTAGAAAAGCTTCCGCACACTTGAAAAGTCTTCAATTAGAATCTGGTAAGGAGGAAACGGACTCTTCAAGAAGTGCCGTGTCTCCCCTGGAGTTATCAAGCACAGGCTGAGAGAACCCGAGTCACACTGGACAGGCTTCACTGTCAATGGACCATGGATTTGCTGCCTCTCAAGAATCTGCTAACCCACTGGATTCTTTCTACTCTGCAAGAAGGAAAGCAAGTTAGTCCCTATTTTTCCCTTATTGTTTCTATTTATGGATGAGGAACTGGGGATGAGAATTTGATGAAGTTACTCAGTCACCTATGGAGTAGAGTTCAGAGCTTTTGATCCCAATTCCAGTTTTTTGTTTCATTTTTGTTTTTTCCCTTTCTTAATGACCTGTTTCTGTGGGTGCAGTGTAAGTCTGTGTCTCCACGTGCAACAGCTTTCTTTGGATGGTTGCTTCCCGTGGAACCTCTCACATGAAATGGGCTCAAGCCAAATCTCATTGTGTGTTTGGGAAATGGTTTTTATGACCTCATGTATACTTTAATTATTGGACTAGTTACAGGGCGCTGTGCTTTGTGATCCATTTGTCACAGTCTACCTCTATCTAGTAATGGTAATCTCCTTGGAGGCAAGTGCTGTTCTATCCATCTCCTGATCACTAGAGGCTGTTAGGAATTGATCAACCAATGTGCAGCAACTTCAGCATTACTGAAATGCAATACAGAAGCTGATGATTGCCTATTTAATTTTGTCTCCTCTTTTGGACCATTGTTCAATATCCTTAGCATATTTTGTCATTATTATTTTTATTCATAATATTAAGCAAACTCCTATGCCATCTCTCATCCAAGAATTACACTGCAAGTGAAGTTGAAGAACACTGTGACTCTTGATATTCAGAAAGGTGACTTCTTTGAACTCAAGACAAATAATGACCATACAGTTCCAGAAATCTAAGAACACACTTGTGAACCTTCTGCAGGGGACAGGACTTAACCTGAGGCTTGAGAAGATGCTTGTTTGCAAGGAAAAGATCCCCTGAGTGGAATATTATACTGACCAGATAATGTCATGTATATTCTGGGTCCACGAGTCAGCTTTTCTCCTTACCAGTGTCATAACTATATACAGAGATGAACAAGACCATCATTGGAAACCTCAGTACAAAGCATAGGAAACAACTGACAAATGACTACAACATTCATCCCATGTCTGTTTCAATAGCCAGGGAGCCTGTGCTAACTGGAGAGAAAAAAATGTTTCTTTGTGGCCTATTAGGCTTTGGGACATAGGATCCTTCACTGCCAATCGGTTAACATTGACAGATACTGAATGGTATAACTCAATGGAATGTTCTAGGAGAATAGTGGCACCTGAATAAATCAGAGTGATCACTGGCTCCTCCTGACTACATGCATTCTAATTGGCAGGTCAAACTCCTGGAGATTAACAGAGGAGTCTATCACCTGTGAGAGTTGCATCTAAGAAACTGGGACAACCTGGGTGATGATTCTCCCAGGGAGATGTAAGTGCAAGACAGGGAGAATGCACCAATGCCCTTGGTTTCGGGTGTTTCCTTCCTACCCGGCAAGGAGCTCTTTCTTCTTGTACCCGTGAGGTACTGCTCCTATCTGGGGCCATCATCTAGGTGGGAATCCTACACCCACACTTTTTTGTGCTCAGGATCACAAGATAGTTGCAATACTTCATTTTCATTCAGAGTAAAGAAAAAGTAATGGACATAGCCGCAGTATTGGGTCTCCCAAATCATCAATGTTTGGCACCAGAAAGCTTCCTTAGCTTTCTTTCCTTATCCAAGGTCTCTAACTGACAGAGAACAAAGAGACTGCAGAGCTCTACTCAGGGCATTTATAGCATTGGACAAGCAATCGAGTTGTCCCACTAGTTGGACTAGCAGCTTGTATTTGGTTCAGCAACTCCAGTGCTCTCTTGCCCTCATCCCTTGTGGTTAATAGGAGGCATTAAGTAGCCATCAGCTTAAATTTTAGAATGATAACAAGAATAGAAGAATCTACTTAATGCTTGACATGTGTGAAGGCTATCTCCAGGTGGAAGCTAATGCCTCTAACTCAGTCAAAATTTTCCCAGGTTGCTTATTTCAGCTCCCCCACGTCTATCCTGTTTGATCAATAACTTTACTTTTAATGTTATAGAAACTGGGTTCACTTTGGGGTTCCTCATCATCATATGTTCTGGATATGAAGTTCCCTCATCTTCCTTCTGTATTATCACTACGTGATCAGTCCAATGCACCCATCCCTTTGGCAATCACGGGGTAGACCCCTGCAAAACGGTATGTTTTTTTCTATTACCAAGGATAGGGACTGTATCATCATTATAGGAGAGGGTGACAGTGAAATACCATGTCCCTGAATACCACCTTCATATTTCCAAAATCCTAGCCAAATTAGGGAACAATGAGAGAAAACCTGAGCTAGAATATCCTGATACATATTATCAGGAAGGACACTATTTTTTTTTCTTATATACACTGGAAACTAGAACAAATTAATGTCATTTGTAAAAAGCTACTTTCTTCCATATGCACCAGGACAGTTAGTTGCTCCTTGGGATGATGGTCAAATAAGCAAACTAAGCAAGCTAATGCGGATGATGGCTCTGCTTCAGCAGCCTAACATACAACGCTCCTCTCTGAGTCAAGATGGTCATGGAACTGGGGGCACTGTGGAAAAGATATGTGTCTCCTGTCCAGCTGGCTGCCACTGGACAATGACCATGAGGGAGAGGAGGTGATACTTGGTAAAGCACCATGAAGCACTGAATTGCTATCTGTCAGCCTGTCACCACTGAACTTTCCATGGAGCGGTCACTGACCTTCGGTGTGTCCTCTCCAGTAACCTCCTGTCTCCCATGCTGTCTTTGCACACTTTCTTTGCCTCTTTGCCACTTATCCCACTTCCATGGCACAACTGGACCGTGGATGAGACAGGGGCCATTATTAGTTTCATCCCACATATCCCTTTATTTAGAATCCATAATCATGTAGACTTTCAAAGATGCAGCTTCATGGGAGTCCTCCCTAAAGTTCCGTTTGTACAGTTGGCCTCATTTTAGGTGATCTACTTCATGTGCTACGAGAGGAACTGATCACATACTTTGTCTTGCCTCTCCTTTGCCCCACTTTAACTGGGGTCTGTAGTACCCTAACAACCTGACAGCCCCTGTCATCTTGAACTGACCCTGCCAGTCACAGGAAGAGAATCAGAGAATAACTTTTTTGATTTATCCTGCTTTGTCTGATCACATAAAAGTCATTTCACATTCAACCAAAGTTTTAAAATTGTAGTTTCATTAGAAATACTGACTCAGGCTTCCTCAATCTTCCTACTTTGAGGAATATCTTCCAAGGCCATTTATAACAATCATACAATATGAGGTCAGGTGATCTTAACCACTTATTCTCTCTTCATAATTCTGGATTCTTAGGAATCTAAGGACTTGTGTCCATAACCAGATACTAGTTTTTGAAGATGATGGCTCATATCACCCAAGGAAGTCTAGAAAAGTTTTGAGACTCTCAGTTCATTTCTAGAAGGCCATGGTGGGTGCCAATGTCTGACACACAGTTCCCTGCAATAGCTGTCAAGCAATTGAGGGCAAGTGACCAAGCAGCATGATTAAGTCTCTGGAACATCATTTATTGGGGGAAATCCCAGAGACTTCTCCCAGTAGCAAGTGATCCTCTAGAGACCACCTTAAGCTCAAGTAACACACAACAATCTAGCACAATCTGGCTCAGGAGGCTGAGGCAGGGAGATGGTGAGTTCAAAGCCAGTCTCAGTGATTTAGTGAGGCCTTATGCAATTTAGCAAGACCCTGTCTCTAAATAAAATATAAAAAGAGCTGAAGATGTGGCTCAGTGGTTGAATGCCCCTGGGTTCGATACCTTATAAAAATATTTTTTTAAAAAAAAAAGCCTACTATCTAAGGCTAGGTTCACCTTAAAGTTGCTCAGGTCAGAGTATTTGTTCAGAAGTGGAATCCAGGGAGCAGGACAAACACACACAGGAGTGAAACAAGGAAGACAGGATCAATACAAAAAATGTACTATCAAATTGGCCACTGCTAGGAACAACTGGATGCTCAATCCCTGTGACTGTCTCCTCAGTCTTATGGATTATTTTTTTCTGATCATCCAGGGAAGAAAGCAGGAAAAAAACATGGTCCCCACATCCTCAGGGAGATATTAACTCCTCTGCATATCTGCATCATACCTGCTTGGATGGAAGCCTGTGTCTGAGAAGATCCAGGAAATCTAGCAAGAAGTGCTCACAGAGGTCTGAGGAAGGTATTATAACTCCATGAAGGTGACTTAGGCATAGTCAGAACCATTCTCTATGGTTGTAGCTGGAATTAAGGGTAAGGCAGAAAGAATTTGAATTGGTGCTAAGAAGTTTTGTCTACACATACAGAGTTCTGGGGAAAAGAAAGTATGAGTCAATCATATTGTACCCTGCCAAATATAATGCATTTGAAGTATACTTTTCATAAAGTATAGGAAATAGGTGACACTCAAAGGTGAAAGGACTCAAGAACTATGGTAGCCACAGAATGACTTGAAAATCTAATGACAAAATCAGCCATCACCCCCAAAATATTTTTTATTGATTGATACACAGTGCTGAGAATCGAACCCAGTGCTAGGCAAGCACTCTGCCATTGAGCCACAACCCCAGCCCCGTAGTCTATTATTCTTATCCCAATTACATTGCTTCCCTTTTAGGAATTTCAGATAGGGTTTGTATATTCTTACTGCCTTCAATTCTTTTCTTTCTATTAAGCCTATTCCACTCAGGGGTTTGCCACCAAGGTGTGTACTGACCTTATTGTCGACAAGGTCATTGATGACCTACATATTCTGTCTCATTGGTCACATCTACTCCCAGCTGTGCCAGGTCAGGGGTGGGTTGTGGAAAGGCCAAAGACAGGACCTGAAGATGGCATGTGAGACACAAGGTTTAATAGGGACAGCTTACAAGAGATCAGTGACTGCTCCAAGAAATGTTCAGTGGCACTTCCACCCTCCTGACGGCTCACCAAGCAGCACCTCTGTCCCTCTGACACTTTCCATGTGGTGCTTTTTCCAGTAGAGATAGCCACTGGAGGAGGACACACATCCTATCCCAGTGCCATCAGTTCCAGGACCTCATCCACTCAGAGTTTTATGTGTTGGGTTGCAGAAGCAATAGCTCCCTCAGTATGTGCAGGAATGGAGCTTTCTACAGATAAAACACTAACTTGCCCTAGTTCCTGGTGTGTGTTATAAAGTCAGTGTCCTCCAAAATAACATGTATCTGGATACTCTGGCTTAGGTCCTTCTCAGTTTCCCCTTACCTTGGCTAGGTTGGGGGAGCAGAAAGCGGGCATTGAGGGACATGGTGTTTTACTGTCCCTCTTTTAAGGTTTGGTTAATTCTCAGACCTGTTCTGTCTTGACCTAGCTATTCCATGCATCGGGCCACTTTCTCCTCCCTGATCTATTTCCTTCCTTGCTCTGTTAGTTCCTCATCTTCTCCCAAGCCTCTGAATGGCAAATGCTCAGGGCTTAGTTCTTACATACTTTCCTCTCCCCATTATTTTCACTTCCTTAATAATCTCATCCAATCTATTGACTTTGAATAACCAACTATCTCCACAAATGTTGTGTCCAACTCTCCATTCAACATCTACACTCAGAAAGCCAATGAAAAGGAAGGAAATAGTTGAAATTCAACACATCCAGAACTGAACATCTTTTCTTCTCCCCAAACTCACTCTGCTTTTGGCCTTTCAAATTTCTGTTAATCACAATTCTATATGCAAATTCTTGAACCAAAATCTTGGATTTATACTTTACTCCACCCCCATCCCTGCCCACATTCAACATATAATCCACAAGAAAATATTGCTAGCTTAATCTTAAAAATGGTGCTTGCATGTCCACCACTCCTGACCACTTCTACTCTGGTCTGAGCCCCATCTCTGTCCTGGATCACTGCAGTCACCTCCTGCTTGATTGGCCACATTGATCATAAGAAAATTAAATCAGATCCAATCACTCTTTCACTTAAAAACTTTCAAAGGCTTCTTATAAATTCCAAGAACAATTTTAAAAATTATTACATTGACTTATGTAGCCTGAAACCAGGGGTTGGCAAAATATGGTCCCTGAACCTCATTTTGGACCAAAATATGGTCCTTGCTTATTTTTGTACAGTAGCCTGTGAACTAAGAGATTTTTTTTAAACTTTTTTATTTTTGAGATAGGGTCTTACAATGTTGCCCAGTCTGGGCTCAAATTCCTGAGCTCAAGACATCCTCCCACCCCAGCCTCTTGAGTAGTTTTGTTTTTGCTGGGGACCCAACCCAGGGCATGTTAGCCAAGCACTCTATCAGTGGGTTGGTAGCCTCACGTTTTTAAATGGGTGAAAAAAAAATCAAATAATATTTGATGACATACAAAAATTATTTGAGTTTCAAGTAGTTGCAACAGAGACTATATCATCCACAAACCCTAAAATATTCAATATCTGGTCCTTTAAAGAAACTATTTGCCCCACTCTGCCCCAATCAGCCTTCTGCTGAGCACATCTTCCATAACCTTCCCCTCACTCCTCTCCCTTGCTCCTTCCTCTAACCATCTGTCTTCTTACTATCACTCCTTCTCAATGTCAGGAATTCTACCCTTGGGCCTTGCACGGCACTCCCTCTGTCAGTGACACCCACCCCTAGATAATCACAGGCCTAGCATCTTCACTTCCTTTATACATTTGTTCACGTAACTCATGAGGCCCAGGGCAAATGTAGGACTTCTTGTTCAAAAAATTATTAAGAATTCTAAGACACCCCATAGAGCTAGCAGTAACCAAGTGCACAGGCCCCATGCCTAGGAAACTGGCCCGGTACACAGGTCCTCTTGTTGGCAGCCTATGTGACCACCCCTTAAAAGCTGCAACCCCTTCACTGGCTTCCCCAGGCCCCCTTACTCTCCTCTAAACTTTTTATAGCAATTTTCAGCATCCAACATAATATATGGCTTATACAGCATTCCTTCTGAGGATGGAAAATGTGAGGTGGCTAAATATGAGTTCCATGCAGGCAGGGATGTTTCTCTTGTTTCCTACATGGCAGTAGCTCAAATATTAAGAATTGTGCCTGAAATATAGTAGGTGCTCAATATATGTTGATTGTTAAATCATATATGAACTTCATCACTCTATTTTTATGTTCTTATTTTAAATTTAAAAAGGTAAATATGTTTTATTAAAAAAGAACACTTATACTATCATTTACAAAATTGTTTGCCTGTCTATCTATTCTTTACTTGTACTTAAAATAGCTAATGTTTCCATAATATGAACAAACACTCATTACTGGGGTCATAGTTCAATGATAGAGCATTTGCCTAGCATGCATGAGGCCCTGGGTTAAATCCCCAGCACTGCAAAACAAATACTAAGAAATACAGCAGGTGGAATGGAACCCTCTAGAGAACTGCTATTTTTATTTTCTAACCATGGTCTTGTTTGACATTTTACTCATGTATATGTATTATTTTGACCAAAAACTTAAATTAAAAAGAGATAAAGACTGAGAGTTGAAAAAAAAAATACAAGTTCTCAGACTGAAAGTGAGCTTGAATACCGAGGAGGAGGAGGAAGAGGAAGAGGAGGAGGAGGAGGAGAAAATATGATCATAAAATTAAAATAATGAAACTTCAGAACATTGAGTATGAAGATAAATGGTGAAAGAAGAGGAAAGGTAAATGGATTAAATTGACACAGACTTTAATGAATCTTTTCTTGTCTTCAAAACCCCGAGGACAAAGCTATTTGGACAAGATGCACTATTCTTGATTATTGGAGATGTGGTTTGGGTGGTAAATGAGGGAAAAGCCCATCATGTTTAAATCTGTCTTGGTGATTTTGTTCCAGTTGGTGTGCTCTCTTGTGCAAAACTTTGTGAGTGTGTCTGTCTGGCCAGATCTGTGTCATCCCGGTGGTCCTGACCGCTCATGTCAGTTACAGTGTCTTCGCTGAGAGTTTTCTTGAATTCTGCTGAGTAAAAAGTACTTTCATTGACAACACACCTCCTAGCTCCAGTCCTTCTATGTGTGTCATTAGCAATTATTGTTTGTGGCCATCCAGCATCTTGGCCCCCGCTCCCCACATGCAGCTTCTTGTTCTGATTTATCTTCTTCCTACATTGTGCGTGATTGGAGCCGCTGTCCTAATGTTGGTATGTTTTAAAGTTCCCACAGTCATAGTTACTCCCCTAGGAGTGAAGCCCCTGATAGGAGACTGAATACTTCATCTATGGCAGCCATGGGCTGTATTCAGTAGAAAATGTCTCCATCTGAGTTCACCGGTAGTCGAATATTTTCTAGCTTTCCTTTGACCACCAAGCAGGACTCCAATTGGCAGGCACCTGGGGAAGCTAGCACGTGCTGTTAATGATTGTCATCCCTGTTCCAGGAATAACAAGAACCTCTGCAGTACCCCGGTGATTCTTGTTGGCCCACTGGGCATGTCACTCTGGAGGCGGAGGTGTTTTGTGTAAACAGTTCTTGAAGGTTAAAACATTTTGTCCCTCGCTTCTTTCATCATTTACTTGTGTTTCAGACCCATGACAGCTTGGTAGATAGTGGTGATCTCATAGTTTCCCATTCCAGCCAAGGCATAGGGGTCATCATCAGGTTTGAAGCCCAACTGGCCTGGCTGGTACTGGGCCCAGTTGGTGAAAGAGCATGTCAGCTGGTCAGCGGAGCCTGGACCCAGAAGAGGCTGAGCAGCTATCACAGAGAAAGCTCCCTGGGGTTCACGGGTTTCTTAAGAAACCACACATTTCCTATCAACTTTCTCACCTAAGTATCAAGGGGAAGGTGAAGATGAACATGAGAACTTTATGTATTGCAGTAAATCCATTATTAGGAGGCACTTCGGAGATGAAGACCTCTCTTAGAAAGATCTCTGTCCCTCTAAGAGAGAAGTAAAGAACTTTAGAAATCATTGCCTTTAGCTGCAAACTTTAAAGATGATGAGCCCTCGTTTGGATGGGTCCTAGTCCTCTCTACATGCTAATAGCAATGACTAATGCATACTTTGCACTTAGGTACTAAGCATTTTCTTAGAAATTCACCTACATTCACTCATAACTCCTTACCCTATGAGGTAGGTATTATTCTTTTTCCCTTTTACCCACTTGGAAACTGAAACACAAAAAGAATGACAGTATAAATCTATGTAGCATTTGTAGCTGCATCCCCCACCCGAGGGGGTAAATGAGCTGTTCCCTAGGAGTCCAGAGAGTCCTGGCTTCTGGTTTGGATTCTACCACAAACTCCCTATATTACTTGGGGCAGGTCCTATGGCTTATCTCTGCCATGGCTAAATGGGTCTGTGAGTTGGGGTGCTAGTGTCTCTCCTGTATACCTCCAGAGAAGACTAGGAAGATAATAGATTTAAAAATGCTTTCACCAAGAAGAAGAAACTCCACAAATGCTTCACCATGTTATTTTTTTTAATTGAGTCATTAATTTTTAAGAACACCATCTAATTGGTTTTAGCTTTAGGGTTGCAGGCCTTTGGTCGCAATCCTTTAAACTTAGTAGAGTGAGCTTGGCTATCTTGCCTCACTGGGAGTGCCTCCCTCCTCTCACCTCCCCCCTCTTGACTTCATATCCCCTCCTCTCCTGAGCTTTGCTATGATTTCCTGTAAATATTGATATTGGCAGTGCTCACAAAGTTCAAATCTATTTAAGAACGCTTTACTGATAGGGAAATAATACTATCTTGATTTTATTTTACAAGAAGAAAAGATTGGACTCAAGTTTGAGAGTCATATTAATAAGCTCCATTGTGGAATTAAAAATGTTTTATGTATGGTGGGCTATATTCTCTATTTGGATAGTGAGGCAATTAATGGGCTATTTCACTCTCTCTTTGTCAGGCAGAAGTACTGATAAACTTTGCAGTTGTTCATTCTTTGCAGTCATTTATTCACACGTTGTGAAAACACAGATCCTTACTTAAGCCAAGATGAACAGGACGGTGGCCTACTCTTTTTTTTTTTTTATTAATTAATTTTATGGCCTACTCTTTTTTTTCCCCCAAATTCATTACCTCCTTTCCTTCTACTGATTTTCCTATTGCAATTCCTCCTACTTGGTCCCAGCCCTCTACTCATGGACCAGCCTTTGCTGGTTTCTAGGTGCTCAGGAGGCTCTTTCCCTCTATAATACCTCCCTGGGTTTAGTTGGTCTCAGGGCATCCACCATAATGGCCATCCGACCTTGAGCCCACTGGGTGGCACCCTAGGTGGTTCTTTTCCCTAGGCCAACACCTGCTCCTATTGCTGGTATAACTGTGAATGGCTCCAAAGTTCTGCCACTGAAGATCTCACCAGGATAGACTTTTTGAGTCCTCTGCTTCTCTGATCTCCACAAATCACAGGTCACTGAGATCTCCAGTGCTCCTTCATTGATCCAGGAGTTCCCCCTCTTCTCAGGACCCTCCATTCCACTCCCCAATCACTGCCTTTAAAGGCTTGTCACTGTGACAGTGTGCCAAAACCTCCTTCTATTCTAAGTCTGTTCTATATGTGGCACCAAATAAGTAAGTTAAGATGTAATGTCTTCCCATTCCCTCATAAAAAGAATCCTTTTTCCTTTCCTGTCTTCAAGATTCCACAGTCTTCCTTAACTTACTTTTCTGGCCTTACCTCCTGTTAGCTCCTTGTATACTAAATTGTTCTATTCTTCATGCTGACAACAGTCTGACTTCTGTCTCTTTGCTGAGACTATTCCTTTCATCTGGAATACATGATACAGAACCTTTCCTCCTGCACCCACCTCATCTCTATCTTTAAAGACCCAGCTCTAACCTGTTCCATGAGGAACCTGTTCCCTGATCACAGCTGGAGGGGACCACCTTCCTCACCTCTGCCTCCCTGGCACTTTGTTTGTAGCATTCAGATAACTCATGGCTTCTTTTTAAAGGAATCCTTTAAAGTGTGGAACCAGTGGAAATGGCCACATGGATGGAGGTTCAAGTCCTTTCTACTGTCAAGATTCAAATTTTTCCCACTACCTGTTAGGTATGGGAAATTGGAAAGGTTCTTTAATCTCACTTTTCTAATTTATAAAAGTGAGATGCAAATGTCTACTTTGCAGGACAGTTTTAAGCACTAAAAATATTTATCAGACCCAGAACATAATAAATAACCTACAAATGAAAATCATAATTATAGAATATTTGTACATGTGCCTTCTCTTCTATAGGACTGAAAGGTCCTCAAGAATACTTGTCAGACCAATGTTAATTTCCATATCACACCTAAAATCTATTTCCTAGACAAAATAGGATCTCCAAATGAACACTCATTGAACACCAAGTGAATTGATTTTGGTAGAAGTAACTGTTGCAAGTATTTTACATACAGTAAAACAGGCTGGTGCAGGGCCATTTTGGGGAGCAGGGATCTTATCCAATATTATCCAAGTCACACCCTGTAGAAGGATGCCCAGATATGCTACCTGTCTTAGTTAAAGTACGAGGAACTGCAGGACAGATTTCAGTTGAGTATGCAGTTTGAGAAGGGCTGCTGTAGGGCTAAGAGCCATGAGTAGGACACCGAGACACTGCGTGCACCTGGTACACCTGCAGAAAAGCTAAGCAGTTTCTGTCATCTTGACACTGACCTCCCCCATCACCACTGGTCCCTTCTGTGTTTCTTTCGCTGTGTTTCAGAATGCTTAAAGGCTTCCTTACCCTTAAAAGAAAAAAACAGGTGAGTTAGGGAGCACTAGCAGTACTGCTAGTGCTGAAGCTGGTACCTTGGGTCCCAGACTCTGTTCTACCTCTGATTCATTTTCAGTTCCAAATCTGTACAACTGCATTGAGTTTCTGAGTCTGAACTTACTCCTAGGCCTTAGAACTCTCATGTGAGCTCAGGGAAGTTCCCAATAGTTCATGGCAGGTCAGTAGTGGAGCTGTTCTTTGAAAGCCTCCCAACCCTACTATGGGTTTCTAGAAAGCCCATGGAAGGCTGCTAATATTTCTTTTATTCTGGACTCTCTTTCAGTGATAAGGGCAGAACCCCAGGCTGTGATTCCAAAACAAGGCTGCCCCTGTCCCTCTGAGGACTTGAAGGGCTAGGACCACAGCAGTGGTCGGGTAAGGGTAGGGACATGGAATAAAACCTGTAATTCAAGTCTGAGGTCATGAAGGAGAAAAAACCATGGACTTGGAAGTCAGGAAATGTCTAGTGTGAGCTTTACCATTAACGTGCTGGCGGCTTTAAGAAAGTCACTTAAACATATAAGAAATCTAAATTGGCTAAATACTGTAATTACAAGTCAAAGATTACAAATGCATTTTCTTTCTTAAGAAAACATTCATGTATATGCTGCTTATAAAAGACATATCTCAAAGACACAGCAAAATTGAAGTAAAAGAATGGAAAAATACATCATGTAAACACTAAGAGAAGGTTGGAGTAGCTCTACTGATATCCAATAAAGTAGTTTTAAAACAAGAAGCATCCCAAGAGATTAAAAAAAAAGAAAATATCATAATAATAAGGGGCCAATCAAACAGGAAGATATCACAATTCTAAATTTCTATGTATTCAGTGTTCCCAGCTTCAAAATAGATAAAACAAAATTTGACAAAACTCGGGACAGAAATAGACAAATTCACAATCATGGCAAGGGATTTTAAAGTACCTCTCACAGTAACAGAATAAAGTTGAAGCCAATAAGTATCTAGATATGAACACATCATTAATAAATGATGCACAAAACATTATATACAGAGTTATACAATTCTCTTCAAATGCACATGAAAGAAGGAAGGAGGGAAGGACCTTTGTTTTCAGAGAGCTTGCGTGATTTAGAGCACACACAGTTGGAAAATAACGAGGAGCTAGAATCTAGCAGGTAGTACTCATAACGTGTGTACAAAATACAGCTGAAAGTGTTGATTTGCAAATGATAAATCAGGCAGGAGAGATTTTTTAAAAGGCTTCTTTTTGGTAAAAGGTGAGTCACTAGTTGGAGGGAAGAGGAGGTGCAGCCCCCAACCTCTATAATCTTATAGTTGGACACTGAAGTTCACAGTAAACCCTGTAGAAATGCACCTCCATCAAACTATTTCTTCATTCCTCAATTTAATACTTACCTAAGATACCTAAGTATGTCAGGTGCCATGTGGGTGCCTGGCAATTAAGACACAGTGCTCATCATGACGGGTACAGACAGGTAAAAAGAAAATTATAGTCTGGTAAATTAATTGCTACAGGTTAGCCCCAAAGAAAAGGAATCCAGCATCTAGATTTAAGGGGTTCAAAGTAAATGACCAGGGGTAGGAGGAGAGAATCAAGAAAATATTTCTGGAGAGGATTTTTGTTAATGGTATTGAGGTACAATAAGGACAGCAGAGACACATGGGAATGAGTCAACCCGGAAAAATAATGCAAAAATTCACCACTAAAAATAATAAAATGCCTCTCTTATGCTGATGAGATGGAAAGATGTCTGAAGAAGTGAAAAAAAGCAAGATACAAAAGAGTATGCTTCTGTATGTATAAAATACAGGAAACAGGATCAATAGATTATTCTGAAAAAAAAAAGGGGGGGACTACAGGACAAGTGGGAGCAATTGGAAGAACTGGCCACAGTACTTTTTAGCTCTTTGCCTTGGAAAGTGCATCTGCTTCCCCTTGAACCTGGGCTGGTCCTATAATATGCTTTGATTAATAGAGAGCAGCTGAAGTGAAATGGTGAGTTCTAAGCCTTGCCCTGAAAAGGCTGTGCAACTTTTACTTTCAGATCCTTGGAAGCCAAGACTGCCACGTGACCACATGAGGGATGACAAGACACATGTGGCTAGTGGCTCCTAGTCATCCCAGCTAATCCCCAGAAGTCAAGCCATCTAGTTGACCACAGCTGACCACACACCTGACTTAGCCCAGGCCAGAAGTATCTACCTCATCCCAGCTCAAACTGCAGACCCACAGAATTGTGAGCTAAATAAATTGTTGCTGATTATTTTTTTTAAATTTTCACTTAAAATTTTTGAAATTGTGTTTAAAAAACACATAACATAAAATTAGCCCATTTGTTGTTAAGTGTACAGTTCAGAAGTGTTAGCAATGATCACATTGTTGTGTAACAGATCTCTAGAACTTTTTCATCTTGCAAAACCAAAACTCTATACCCATTAAAACCCAGATGCCCTTCAATAGATGAATGGATAAAAAAAAAATGTGGCATTTATACACCATGGAGTATTACGCAGCACTAAAAAATGACAAAATCATAGAATCTGCAGGGAAATGGATGGCACTAGAGCAGATTATGCTTAGTGAAGCTAGCCAATCCCTAAAAAACAAATACCAAATGTCTTCTTTGATATAATGAGAGCAACTAAGAACAGAGCAGGGAGGAAGAGCAGGAAGAAAAGATTAACATTAAACAGATACATGAGGTGGGATGGAAAGGGAGAGAAAAGGGAAATTGCATGGTAATGGAGGGAGACCCTCATTGTTATACAAAATTACATATAAGAGGTTGTGAGGGGAATGGGAAAATAAACAAGGAGAGATATGAATTACAGTGGATGGGGTAGACAGAGAAGATGGGAGGGGAGGGAGGGGGGATGGTAGAGGATAGGAAAGGTAGCAGAATACAACAGTTACTAATAGGGCATTATGTAAAAATGTGGATGTGTAATCGATGTGATTCTGCAATCTGTATTTGGGGTAAAATTGGGAGTTCATAACCAACTTGAATCTAATGTATGAAATATGATATGTCAAGAGCTTTATAATGTTTTGAACAACCAATAAAAAATAAATAAATAATTAATTAATTAAAAATAATAATAATAATAAAAAAAACAATTCCCCACTTTCTCCTACCCCCATTCCTGGTTGGCCAATCTACTTTCTGTTTCTCGGGTTTTGACTGCTCATAAAAGTGGATCATAAACTATTAGTCCTTTTGTTACTGGCTCATTTCAGTCAGGATAATGTCCTCATGTTTTATCCATATTGTATCATGTGAATTTGTTGCTATCTTAAGCCATTATATTTTGGAGTGCTTTGTCACACTGCAAAAGTTAACTAATGCAAAAAGGTTAGTTACTAAGTCTTCAATCTGGTGTGTATTCCACACTTACAATATAATTTAGTGTGGAATAATCATTGATCAAGTGCTCAGTAGCCACCTGTGACCAGTGGCTACCACATTGGACAACACAGCTCTGGAAGGACCAATAGAGAGCTAAAATCTGCCTTTCATTTGATAAGCTTCCCATAGGTCTCCTTTGGTTGGTTGCATTTTGGACTTAAGCCCTCCTTTTCTCTTTAGGGTGCTGTAGGAAGCATCCACCGTTGTGTAGGGATATCATTCCTCACTTATACAGTGCTATGGTTATAAAAATTCTGGAAGGAAGTATATTTCTGGCCTTAAAATCTAAAATAAGTTCTGCTTGTCTTGTTGGTTTGTTCTGACTTTCTGGCCATTATAAATTGTGTAACAACTTTCATTTCCCATTTATCGTTGGCTATCAGGAATACAGAGTCAAATTTGTGGCCCACACATAGCATTTGAATAGGGTAGCATTTCCCAAAATGTGCTTAGTTTATTACTAGGGTGCAAAAATCTGGTGTTTAATAGAAAACATTCTGTGAAATGTTGCTAGCAGCTAACGGAAGACACACGTTGAATCCAAGCGATGACTCTGATAGCATTTTTTTTTAATGGAGTGGTGACAGAACGATAGTGAAGCAAGCGGGTGCTGATGGGAAGAATAGTGGATGACATTGAGAAACGAGGGCTTCGGGCTTTAACCCTTTGTTGCTGAGATAGTGGGGACAGCCCAACTATGATCACATGGTTGTGATCATACATAGTTAATTGTCGTTGTCCTACAACTGGACAGATAGTGGTGGCCTACCCGGTGTCCTCAGAACCATGTATTGTACTACTCTGGAGAGTTTCCAAGGGGCAGACCTGGCATTCCTTCCAGCCAGGTCCACACTGTGAGGGGAGAGAAGTGGGAGAATGGAGGAAAACAGCTAATCCTGAAATTAAGTGACCACCCCCTGAAACAGCTCGATGGGTCCCTGCTGTCACCATGCTTTAGAGGAAGGCTTGGAAAACTCTGTGAAAGGCCAGATAGGAGATATTCTAGGCTTTTCAGTCCTCACCATCTCTGTCTTAGTTTCTCAGTCTGCCATTATAGAGAGGAGACAGCCACAGACAATAGGTAAAGAAGTTGGGCATGGCTGTGTCCCAATAAAATTTTACTCCTGAAAACAGGCAGTGGTCTGGGTTGGACACATAGGCCATAATTTGTTGAGCCCTGCTTTAGAGTTCTTCCACCTGTACCCTTCCCCATGAGGTGAGAAGACTGTAGGGGCAGTCTTAAACCCACATGCTTTCTCTTCTAAACCAGGATCCAGGTACATAGGATTCCTGCCCCAATAGCACAAGTAACCTGTGTTGCCAGGGCCTGCACAGGCCTTTTTCTTCTCTGGGTTTATCATCATGGAGGGTGGACCACATACTAGTGTGCTCATGCCTAGCCCAGAGGCTCTTTGTGTGTGTGTGTGTATTGGAGGGTCAGATGCAGGTGAAATTTGGATGCAAAGCTCAAGATGTCCACAAGTATGTGCATAAGGTCCCTGGTCTGTGAGATAGAATGAAGGTGGGAAGAGAGGGGGGTTGTGTGGAGCTAACGGCTGAGCACAGTACTGCCACATTCTGGTGCGGAATTCTGCAGTCTGAGAATTCTAAATTAAAACTTGACCTTGAATGTGTATCTACTTCCCTCTGTCTATGCCAAGAAAAAAAAAGAGTCAAACTGGATCTTCTAGGTTGTTGTGCAGTCAAATTTGTTCATGTAGGACTGCAAGCCATATTTTAATAATATATAGCTTTTTTTGGTATTTAAACAGATGATAGAAAGCCTCCATTTGTTCTCTATCCCTGTGCCTCACAAATAGTAAGGGGTAGGACATCTGATATCACAGCATCAAGGATTGCACACACAGGCCACATTTGATGGAGAAAAATGATGTTGTTGATTGTGCTGGAGGGCATCAAGTCAACAGCTACAGGAAAACAAATCCAAGGCCAATCCAAGGTCTGAGATAAAGTCAGGAAAGACTTCCAAGGTCTGGGATAAAGTCAGGAAAGGCAGGGAAGAGAGATCTGGAGGCGAGTGTGGAGGGGAAATCCACAGGAGAATTCCTGCAGAGGCAACAGGCAGCAAGGTCACTTTGCCTGCTCCATTTTAATTTAAGCCTGGAAGGAAAAGGAAAATTCCAAAGGCCAAGTCAGTAACCTGATGCCTGAATCAAGTTGCTAAACATTGAGTTCTCAGAGGTAGAAGGCTGTTCCGAATCGTGTAGCCAGGATTTCTCAAGTGGCTGGACCCTTCTAGACAGCATAGCCAGTCCTCCTTGGTTATCTTCTGTGGTGGACCCTAGCCCTCTGCTTCTCCACCTTCTGCCCTAGAACCAATGCATCTTTGCATGTCTGGTTGGCCAATGATAGCCATCACCCCCACAGGAAGTTACAGGATGCACTCAGGAGCCTGGGGCTCAGGGATGGAGCAGCAGCAAAGCCACTGCCTTCAGGCAAGAGCAT
Source organism: Marmota monax (assembly GCF_021218885.2). Lineage (NCBI taxonomy): Eukaryota > Metazoa > Chordata > Mammalia > Rodentia > Sciuridae > Marmota > Marmota monax. The sequence continues at coordinate 18,983 of NW_026694276.1, forward strand.
ATCAATAATGATCATGGGACCTCCCCACCATGTAGACTAAGTTGGGGGAGGGAACATTAGTTAATGGCAGAGGTAGATTTCTCATTAGCCAGGTGAGTTGGGTCAAATTTATTCTGATTTAGAAAATTAAAAGAAGCTGATTTTTGTTATCAAAAACTATGGTGGCATCAATATTTATTCCCACTTTATGTGTGAAGAAAGTCCTTAGTGCACACTGCATTCAATAAATGGGAGCCAAAATTATTCTTATTATCCTAAGAGGCTGAGGATGCCTACCAACAGTATGGAACCATCCTGAGCACTAAGAAAACAAAGCAGTTAGAAAGGAGCATGAGAAAGGGTCAGTCCAAATCTGTGAAGATGATCCCCCTTCCCTGTCTCCTGTGCCTGGCTCTGCCCACCTCTCTGCTCTGTTAGGCCAGATTCGTGGGACCCCATTAGACCTCCAGGAGCCGAATCCGATGCAATCACACAAGAGTCTTTATTGCAAGCTCGAGCCTGGACTCACAACCCTTCCCAATGCAGCGGTCCCAGGGAGTGAGTCCTGGTCCTTTGTTCAGTGAGATTTTATAGGTTTTGGGGGGATACACTATGTGTCACAACATCACACAGCAAATCATTCCATACCGCAGGAAAGTCAAACAACGACTCTTAACATTGATTAGCACATTCACTGGCGGGAACAAGTTGGGTAGGGGTGATTGGTTAGTACAAGGGAGGGGTTCCATTGAACTGATTGGTTTAAGCCACGAGGGGTGTACATGCTGAACCACATGGTTTCCCAACATGTTATCAACCCCATAAACTACTTGGGGGTTATCTGGCATTCCAGATATTTTCTCTGTCTTATGCTGATTGGAGGTTGCTAGGGGGGTTGCTTTGGGTCCTCACCTAGCCTAACTGAGTCAGGGACACCTGGCGCCTCAGACCTCTCCTGTTATTTACAGACAAACAACTCAGCAGGGTGGGTAGGTGCTTAGGAGTGCTCTGTGGGTTTTTCCAAGGACAAGGGTCATGCCCCCTTCCTTAGGACAGGCCTTGAGGTAGAAGCTGCTGTTATTTATTCCTTTTTAAAAATGGAGTCACATTAGTTTTGTTGGTAAAGACGGCGCCCGGAGTGCTTCTCTTCCGGGAGCTCAGGTCCATGACCCACTGAATGGTGCGCGAAACTTCACCTCCAATCCCTGTGAATGGCGCGAACTTTGAATGGTGCACCTCCAATCCCTGAAGGGGCGCAAACTCTCAGCCAATGAAGAAGTAACAGCCCACTCACCCTGCTCCTCCTCATCCTGTGTTAAGCCCATAAATATCAATATCCTGGTCATGTTTGTTCTCTTACTCCCCTCTCTCTCCCCCTCCCCTCTCTCCTCCCCCTTCTCATCTCTCTTCCCTCCTCCTCTCTCTCTCTCTCTTCCCTCCTCCTCTCTCTCTCTCTCTTCCCCCTCTCCTCTCCCTTCTCTTCTGTGACTGGCCGCTAGGGTCCTGCTAATAAAATCTCGGACAGGTAAACGTTGTTTTGGCTTGTTGAGTTTACAGAGCTTTTCCATCGTCCTTTACAAGTTTCTCAGCTCCTACCACAGCCCCAGACTCTGTTACCTTCACGGTTCCTCTTGACTGCTTGGACAAGTGGGTAGGCACCCTGGCAGCTGGATTTTCCCGTGAAGTTGAGAAACTGATGTGACTCCATTTTTGAAAACAGCTTCTACCTCAAGGCCTGACCAAGGAAGGGGGCGTGACCCTTGTCCTTGGAAAAACCCACAGAGCACTCCTAAGCACCTATCCACCCTGCTGAGTTGTCTGTAAATAACAGGAGAGGTCTGCAGTGCCAGGTGTCCCTGACTCAGTTAGGCTAGGTGAGGACCCATAGCAACCCCCCTAGCAACCACCAATCAGCATGAGACAGGAAAAATACCTGGGGTGCCAGATGACCCCCCAAGTAGTTTATGGTGGTTGATAACATGTTGGGAAACCATGTAGTTTAGCACGTACTCCCCTCACAGATTAAACCAATCAGTTCAAATGAATCCCCCTCTTGTACTAACCAATCACCCCTACCCAACTTGTTCCCACCAGTGAATGTGCTAATCAATGTTAAGAGTTGTTTGATTTTCCCACGGCATGAAATGAATTGCTGTGTGATGTTGTGACGCACAGATTAAACCCAAAAATCCTATAAATCCTCACTGAACAAAGAACCAGGGCTCACTCCTTGGGGACTGCTGCATGGGAAATGGTTGTGAGTCCAGGCTCGAGCTTGCAATAAAGACTCTTGTGTGATTGCATAGAATTCCACTCCTGAAGGTCTATTGGGGTCCCATGAATCTGGCATTACAAAGTCGTCCGGGTCAGTGGACCACATCATGGCCCCTCTGAGGTTTAAATTCTTTAGAAATTGAACTTGTAGGAGGCAGAGAGGGACATAACAGAAATTAGAAGGGGCCTTTAAATGCCCATAACCAAGTCAGGTTCCGGTGAGGGTTTGAGCTTAGAATGCAGCTGCAGACTAATTTGGTTCATGAAGTTAGAGATGCCCTGAAAAAAAGGTGACCCAGGAGATTGGAGCCCATTATTAACTTCCTCTTTACCCTAGCTCACTGCAGTCCAGCATTCTTAGAAGCTGTGAAAACTCTCCAGATAAGGGTAGAAACTAGGAAGCCCTTAGCAAGACAAGTGGCCAAAGGCTGTTAATAACAATCTTGCCTCCTTCCTGCCCTAAGCTGGGAAGGCAAACCAATGTGTTACCCAGGTCTAAGGCTGGCCACCTCATAAATCTGAAGCCTCCTGGATGGTTAACCCATGAGAAGGACTAGAAGGTTTTGTCCTGAGAGCCGATGAGGTAGATGAACACTGGGACATCAGCAACATCTCGGGTGCTCCCTCTCCCTTCTCCTTTCTCCTCCCTTCTCTCCACTCCTCACTCTCCCACTTGTTTGCAAAGCTTTCTTGAATCTTTTCCATCTCTACTGCCTGTACCACAGGTGCTCACAGCTATAGCTTAGAGTCATTACTAGTGTTGGGCCATAGAGGACACTGGATCCCATCCTAGAGGCTGGGACCCCAGAAGCTTCTCTGTTTCAACTGTGATAGTCAAGCCAAAGTGACTCTATATTGTTTAGTAACTCCATTCTGTAAAACAACCATGCCAAATAGAAGGGTCACAGCTGGGGCAAGTTGTTCTTTTCCTTTTGCTATAGAAACTCTTAAGAACATGGAACTACCTAATGGAGCACTGTTTCTATAACTAGGGTAACGGGGCTATGTTTCTGTATTGGGGTGACTGGGATAACTGTGATTAGTTAAAGTTCCCGCTGCCTGACTGCACTCTCCCGCTTCTGTAACTTGGCTTGCTTGCCTTGGCTGGACCCCCAAACGTCCCTTTTGTGGTTTTCAGGATTATGAGGCGCACCCTTGCAATTGTTCAGGGATGATCAGGAGAACAGCTTTATGTTCTGTTAGTCGCCACAGGTGTTCTTCCATAAAGGCTTGATTCGATTATACGTGAGTGGTCTGGAAGTCAGTTATGAAACCCCAGGACATTGCTTTAACTATAACAATGGCACCAGGAAGGAGAGAGGAGAGAGAGAGAGAGAGAGAGAGAGAGAGAGAGAGAGAGAGAGAGAGAGCGCTCACCTCTACTCAACAAGGACAAATATAAACCCAAAAGCCATGCACCTAGGAACCCAGCTCCTCCAGCCACACTCTACCTGCCTACAGTTACCACCTGGTTAATCCCTAATCAGGAGATTAATCACTGACTTGATTAAAGTTCTCATAACCCAATCATTTCACCTCTAAACTGTGGGGAGCCATTCTCACACGTGACTGGGCAACTCCTGGTTTGGGTCTGAGGCACTCTGGCTAAACAGTGTCGGAGGTTTCCCGACCCTCTCCTGGTGCAAGAGAGCCTATCCGTGTGGGGTGTGACTTGACCACTGACCCTGACCTTGGAGTGCTGCCCCCCTCAACCTTCATTGGATGGAATTCTCCCCTGAATTTCGTGTTCCCCAATAAAAGGCTACTCCCTGGCTTGCTCTCTCTCTCCCTCTCCTGCTAGCCCTGAGTAATCCCTGCCGCCCTACTGGGTGGTTCGAGGTATGAGTTCAGAGGGAGAGCCGTCTCGGACCTGGTCATAGAAAAAGGTAACTGAGACTGTGTGTTTTATTTCGATCTCACTAGCTAACTTTTATGCCAAGAACCTCTTTAATGAAACCAGTGCGCTGGTCGCATGGTGGAATTTGGCACCCACGAGGGGGGCATTCTAGATTAGCTAGATTGAGTGGGAGTATGCTACAAAGATAAAGATAAAGGAATTGGTGACAATTTTGGGTCACAAAAGTACCTGGAAATATTGAAGGAAAGAGACGTTAAATTAATTAAACTGGGAAATTAACTTCTACGGATAAGGAAATGTATCTGACTATTTTAGACACTATAATTAATCAGAAAGGAAAACAGATAAAGAAAACTCAGTTAATACAATTCTTAAAGATTGTAGGCGAATTTTGCCCTTGGTTTTGTGAATAAGAGTCCCTAAATTTACTTACTTGGGAGAAACTAGGAAGAAAGTTACAAAAAGTTTGTCTTTCTAATGAATTACCTGGAGGCATAGATAGTATTCAAAAAACTTGGATGCTCTGGAAATTTGTCTTTTTGAATATATGGGCCAGAGTTCATGGCCCCCTGAAGATCTATTAAAAGGCATTCAGAGAGCTATTAGGTCTATTCAAATGGAAAATCCGCCTGAGGCTAAGTTAATTTCCTTTCCCTTGAGCCATTTAAAAACAAAGGCTCTAGGGGCTAAACCAAAAGTTAGCAATGTGACTTTAAACTTGCATGATCAGGCTAGCCCTCAGGGAAATTATAGAGAGGAAGGTCATAGAGAAGAAACCTCCACAGTCCTAGAAGGTCCTCCGGAAGAGATAGAAGAGGAAAATCTGGAAGAGATTCTTAGAGAGGCACAGAGTTCTTCTCCACTGCGTGGCTTAGAAGCCCAATTTCAAAATGGTGACAGCGCAGATTCTATCCATGACTCACAGTCCGAGGGAGAAGAATCAGACGTTGATATTCAGGACTTACAGAGAAATTTTAACAGGCTGCGTTTAACACCGCCTGCACAGGCTATTCGAATACGGCCATTACCTGCTAAAAGGACAAAATTTAACAGGTACTCTGAATTAACAATGACTTTTCTTACCCCGTTCCAGCGAGGTATTAAGAAAGCACAGGAAGCCGGGAAGATATTAGCGGTTTTCAACTTTTTCCAGTTTTTGAGCAAGTTAATGAGCAAGATCAGAGAGTTAGAGTTCATGCTGTAATCCCATTTAAAACCATTAAGGAACAAAAAAAGTGCATGCGAGATGTATGGTCCGAATACGCCTTTTGTACAGAGCCTGATAGATAATATTTGCTCGCAGCCCCTCCCGCCTAGTGATTGGATTTCGTTAGCTAGATCTTGTTTGAGTGGAGGAGATTTCTTACTTTGGCGTTCTTATTGGACTGATTTTTGTACTGAACAGGCAGAAAGAAATAGAAGACAGAATTTACAAACTCCAGTAGAAATGTTTTTAGGAACAGGTGAATTTGCTGATTTAGAAAGACAGTTAAATTATGAATTTGTAATATACGATCAAATAACTGATTGTGCGAAACATGCCTGGAAGCAGATAGTCTCAAAAAACCAATCCAATTTAGTTCTTACCAAAATCAGGCAAGGTGTGAGTGAGCCGTACTCAGATTTTGTAGCCCGATTGTACCAGACCGAAAACAGGTTGATTGGGGACCCGGGTGTGTGTGAGTTTATTGTTAAACAATTGGCATTTGAAAATGCGAATAAGTATTGTCAGGACGTTCTTAGGCCGCACCGTAAAAAGGGGACAGTTTCTGAGTTTATCCGCTTATGTTCTGAGATAGACTCTACCCATTTGCAGACAGTAGCCATAGCTGCGGCACTGAAAGAAATGTTAAAGCCGCAAGAATTAGTACGAAAGCCCCGCGGGAGATGCTATGTTTGCGGGAAAAATAACCATTTTGCGAGCGAATGTCGCAAGCGCAATTTTAAGTTCAGGGCTCCATCTACTGATGATAATAGATATTACAGGACTCTACCCCACGTGGCAGATCAAGATGGCGTGGATGAGCCCGCTTTCTTGTCTTCATTTCCACCTGGCTGGAACACAAACTTCTTGTCGGCCCTCCCCCCAGGCCAAGAATGAGGAAGTAGGTGATGGTCGTGCAATGTGACGTCATCGCGCCAACCATGGGGGCCGCCATCTTTAATTTTACCGGAGCGGAACAAACAGTTTCCATACAAACCCCTAATAATTTTCAAGGCTTTTAAGAGATATTAATTGGCTGGGGCCATCCTTAAAACTAACTACTTCTGAGATAAGTCCTTTATTTCAGATATTACAAGGAAATCCTTCTCCAACCTCTCCACGTCAGCTAACCTTAAAAGCTAAAACAGCTTTAAAGAGAGTTGAACATACAATTAAAAATGCACAGCTTACTAGAGTTGATCCTAAAGAAATAGTGTATTTATTAATATTTCCAACTGAGCATACCCCAACAGGAGCCATATGGCAAAGATTAGGAGTTATTGAGTGGATTTATTTATCCTACTCCCCTCAAAAAACATTAATTCCTTTTCATGATTCCATAGCTCAATTAGTAATTAAAGGCAGAACTAGGATTTTACAATTAATTGGATCTGAGCCTGATATCATAATTATTCCATTTTCTGTTCAACAGACTAATTGGCTTTTTCAAACTTCTAGCTTATGGCAGATAGCTTTTGCTGATTTTCCTGGACAGATAGATAGCCATTACCCTCATGATAAGATTATCCAATTTGCATCATTAACATCACTTATTTTTCCAAAGATTGTACGTGCACATCCTATAGATGAAGCTTTATCAGTGTTCACTGATTTTTCAAGCTCAGGTAAAGCAGGTTTTTATAGTTGTGTTCACACAGAGGTAATGCAAACTTGTTATACTTCTGCCCAAAGAACAGAGCTTCAAGCTCTGATTTGTGCCTTAAATTACTTTTCAAATGAGCCTATTAATATTTATTCTGACAGCTTATATGCAGTCGGAGTTACCAAAAATATTGAAACTTCAGTTATTGGGTATACTTCATCACAAGAGTTATTTAAATTATTTCATAATTTACCGAAGGCAGTGCTAATGCGAAAATACCCATGTTTCATAGGACACATATGAGCTCATACTAATCTTCCAGGACCTTTAGTTTCAGGTAATGACAAAATTGATAAATTAGTAAATTTGTCAACAGATGTCTTCATATAACTGTCAACAAGTTTCCCATTCCTTGCATCATCAAAATGCTTCTAGCTTACGTAAAAAATTTAATATTACCAGAAAACAAGCTCGTCAAATTGTAAGCCAATGCCCTAAGTGTGTTATTCACACTCCATCTCCACCATCAGGGGTAAATCCCCGTGGATTAAAACCAAATCAAATATGGCAAATGGATGTAACTCATATTCCTCAATTTGGTAAACAATGTTATGTGCATGTCATAGTGGACACTTATTCCAGATTTATTTTTGCCACAGCACGTACTAAGGAAAATACTCAACATGTAATTTCTCATTGCCTAGCAGCTTTTTCTGTGTTAGGGTGCCCTATGCAGATTAAAACAGATAATGCTCCAGCTTACATAAGCTCTTCTTTTCAACAATTTTGCCAAGAGTTTCAAATTAATCATAAAACAGGAATTCCTTATAACCCCCAAGGTCAAACCATTGTGGAACGAGCTCATTTATCTATTAAGCTTCAATTACAAAAGTTAAAGGGGGGAATAGGATTATGACTCCCCAAAATAGCCCCAATCATGCTTTGTTCATTTTAAATTTTTTAAACTGTGACACAGAAGGTCACACTGCTGCTGAGAGGCAAATGTCTCCCTCAGTAACAGGCCCTTTAGGCAGAGTTTTGTGAAAAGATTTACAGACCAGTCAATGGAAAGGCCCAGACCCAGTGCTTATGTGGGGCAGAGGTCATGCTTGTATCTTTCCAGAAAGTGCTTTTCGTCCTATTTGGGTGCCTGAACGCGCGATCAGACATGGAAGAGATAGAACCCAGATTCAAGTGACTGAAGATAGACCCGGAGGAGCCCCTATCCAAAAGGAAGAGATATTGGAAAAAGATGAAGAAAGACCAGATTGACCCAGCCGAAAATCTGATTTCATGGGAAGACGTGAAGAAGCTAACAACACAGGCTTCCCGAATACTTCGACTCCTAGGAAAGAACAGGACCCCAGTGATGATGGTAGCAACAGTAATTGCCCTGCTGGGCTGTCAGGTAAAGGGGGATCAAATAGACACTTATTGGACATATTTCCCAGATCCACCCCTGGTACACCCAGCTGTGTGGACTGGAGAATCTATTCTAGTATTTACTAATGACTCATTCATGATGGGAGGATTTACAGATACTCATATTACTCCCAATCATGTGACTAGATTTAATTATTCTGGCTACAGTGCCCAATTACCTTTGTGTTGGTCCCACGATAAACATGCTGGCTATCTGAAAGTATCATTAGAGGAAAAGACAGTGATTGGTAGACCTAGACTGACAAATAATTCTATTTATGGAGACTTAAAACCTTATACTAGATCAGTAATTAAGATGGGACTTTCCCATAACAAGCCAGTCATTTCTGCAAAACCTCCACGGATACCCCACTGTCCAAATAGTTCTACAATTGAGATTGGCACCTTTCCTAGATGGATGGATTGTGTAAATAAGGTGTCTAAACATAAGGTACAACATAAGGTGTCTAAAGATAGTGGGTATATTTTAGACTGGTCTCCAAAAATTGATAAGAGACAATTACGAAAAAATTCTGCTATGACGCCTGCAGGATTTGTTAGTAATATTTTGACTTATAGTGAAGGTGGTATTCAAAAGGATATTTGGCGCTTAATTGCTGCCTCAGAATTCTTACATTTTACAGAGAAGCCTTTACCAAAATTTGTTGGCAAGAACTGTAAGGAGGGATCTTGCTATGGCTTACGATCCTGTGTCCAGTCTCCTTATGTTTTAATTATTGGAAATGTAAAAGTTAAATGGATAGATGACAGATATATTGTTACTTGTAACAAATGTAACCTAACCAATTGTATTACTAGGTATAATGGAGGAAAAGGAGTGCTGATACTTCATCAGCCCTCTTTTGTTTTATTACCTGCTAATATTTCAGAGCCATGGTATGCTGATACTGGTTTACAAGTCTTGCAGCAAATTCATGCCCAGCTAGCAAGACCTAAATGTGATATTGGAATTATAATTGTTGGTGTTTTGGCGCTAGTCTCTTTTATTGCCTCCACTGTCTCTGCATCTCTGACATTGTCTCATAATATTCAGCATGCAAAATTTCTTAATAATTTAGCTCAAAATACTTCCAAGGCTCTGCGTAATCAAGTAAATATTGATGAAAGGATTGAGCCTAAATTAAATGCCTTAGAGGCGACTGTTTTAGACATAGATAATGAACTTTCAGCCTTAAAGTTTAAAGAGGGCTTAAATGCCATGCAAATTATAAATATGTGTGTGTTACAGCTGCCAAGTACAACGCTTCTCTCTGGGATTGGGAGAAGGTTAAAAATCATTTGTTAGGTATTTGGCAAAATAGTAATAATAGCTTGGATATTCTAGAACTTCATCACCATATCCAAGACATTCAAAATAATAGAGCTGATTTTTCGGATCCTTCTTCTTTGGTTAACCAAATATTGAAGGAGTTGAATGGATTCAACCCTGGAAATATTCTTAAACACTCGGCCTGGTACATTATTGGATTATTCTCTTTGCTGTTAATTCTCTTTTGTGTTGTAATTATAGGATGGCGAGTCTTCGGAACATGAATACAGAAACTCCCAAGAGTGAACCACTGCCTCTTTTTTAAGAAAAGAAAAGGGGGAATATGTGGGGAGCCATTCTCACATGTGACTGGGCAACTCCCGGTTTGGGTCTGAGGCACTCTGGCTAAACTATGTCGGAGCTTTCCCGACCCTCTCCTGGTGCAAGAGCCTGTCCATGTGGGGGTGTAACTTGACCACTGACCCTGGGGCCAATCACTGACCCTGACCTTGGAGTGCTGCCCCCCTCAACCTTCATTGGATGGAATTCTCCCCTGAATTTCTTGTTCCCCAATAAAAGGCTACTCCCTGGCATGCTCTCTCTCTCTCTCTCTCCTGCTAGCCCTGAGTAATCCCTGCTGCCCTATCGGGTGGTTCGAGGTGTGAGTTCAGAGGGAGAGCCATCTCAGACCTGGTCATAGAAAAAGGTAACTGAGTCTGTGTGTTTTATTTCGATCTCACTAGCTAACTTTTATGCCAAGAACCTCTTTAATGAAACCAGTGCGCTGATCGCATGGTGGAACTAAACCTTCTTGCATTGTCTCACACACGAGCTTTGGGGGAACACCTCACATCTAAACCATAACCCAAGGAAGATATCCTTGGGTTGGAAAGAAGAAACCATTCATTATGTCAATCAATCCTTCGAAAGTCCTGAGTAACTACCATGATCCAGTCTAAGCACTGTGCACACACTGTCTGTAGGCAGAGCAGTGAACTTGACAAACATGATCTCCACTCTTATGGACCTTACAGTATATCAAGGATACAGACCAAAACAAACCCCAAAAAAGTCTCAAGTATTTTCAAGTTGTGATAAGAGCTAGGATGGAAGCAAATAAGATGGTCAGGGAAGTCTTCTCAGGGGAAGTGATATTTAAGTTGTGATATGAATGAAAAGGAACCAACCACACAGAGAGCAAGGAGAAGGGTGTTCTGAGGAAGTGGAAATTGTATCAGCAAAGGCCCTGAGGCAGGAAAGACCTTAGTCCTGCTACACACAAAAGCTTAGCAGGAAAAGGAATTCTGCCCAAAGTTCCTGGTCTCCCCTTCTTTGGGGATTACCATTAATTCTGACTCGACTCTCAGTATCTCTTTGTTGCAAGTTATGCTTTACCAAAACTTGTAATACTTGTATACCGAGGCATATTTTTTATACAAAGGGATGATTGCTGTGAGCAGAAAGTAGCCCAAGAGTTGCTTACTACAGGCAACAGACAATAAAGACAATCACTTGAATCTACCCTCTTTCCAGGAAATGCTGGAGGGGTTTGATGAAGCAGCTAAAAAACTAGGACACCCAGGATGCTTATCAGAACATCTGCTGGCAGAGGGAGCACTACAGCTCATGAAACTGCAGACCCTGGGGAGTGTAGTGGGTCTCTTGGAATCTCCAAGTCCTAGAGCAGAGATTCCTAGACTATGTGGTGGAGAGCATCCAAATAGTTAAGTGAATATAACATTAGGGAAGTTAACCTTCAATGACAAAGAAGTTTGGGAACTTGGTGGCCTTGGCATAAGGTTATGGTCCCTTTAAATTGTCACTATGGTGAGATGGTCACTGTGTGGAGGAATGAGACTCAAGACCATAGAAAATCCTTATAATGGCAACCTCATTAGCAATTTCTTTTGAAAAAAAGCTGTATGATCATGGAAACTATTATTGACAAAACAGTAGAACTACTCACCTGATTCTTGTGGTCCTACAGATCCCTGTTTCTGAGACCCCCATGCTCTAACAACCCACAGTTGGTCTTTTGCTCCAGGAAGCAGGACCACATGGCTCTACTTGTTATCATGGGTTTCCCACCATTACCATATCTTACTCCTTAGTTATCCATGAGGAAATGACCTGGTGATTGTGTTGGCTCTGGTTCTGGACTCCTCAACTTCACTAGCATGTCACCTATAACTACCTTGGTAGCTGGGACTCATCCACAGGACACAACAGTCCTCTGCACATAGCCCCAAAGCTATAAATAATAAGTTTTGTTATACTCTTATAAATAGCTAGAGAGGATTTCAATAGTCTAGGATTTCAAATAATTGGATCTCCCTTCCAACCTGAATAGTGTTTACTTGAATCCTATGCTGATAGGTGAATGACCACACATAGGATTCACAGATCAAGGTGACAAGCATTAGTTCAATCATGTAAGAAAGGAAACCTTTAGTCTTATGCAGAGGGGAGACGGTAGGATTTGGGGAGAGTCTTGCTAATGGATTAAGGCTTTCTTTGGGGGGACAATTGCTACACTTTGGTCATCAAATGCAACAGACACTGTTGATGAACCAAGGTGTGTTACCTTCCCCAGGAATGTTCCATGGACCATTGGAAAGACAAGGGGGTCCCTGCAGAAAGGTTGGTTATGGGATTCCCCACCCATGGAGAGCCTCCCACCTAAGTGCTTCTAACCCCTCAGCTGGTGCCCCAGTCTCTGAAGCAGAGTTATCTGGCACTTTCACATGTGAGACAACTCCTAGGCTTACCATAAATTAACTAATGTGGCTTAAAATGCATCAGGGGAAATTCTTTTTTTTTGGTGCTGGGGATCAAACCCAGGTCCTTGTACATGTGAGGCAGGTACTGTACCAACTGAGCTATGTCCCTAGGGGAGATTCTTTCATGTTCTAAGTCACTGCGCTACTCTTCTCTGGAGTCCCTAAACCCTGGTTTCTCATTGCTGGCAGCATAAGCAGCTTCATGGCTATAGAATATTTACTTAGGAAATAAAAAAATGATCTGCATTTCCCTTTCAGGTTTTAAAACACCATCTTTTCCATAATCCCAAAGTAATACTAAATTCTATTCGGCTCTCATAAATAGCTAGAGAAGAATTTCAAATAATCTGATCTCCCTTCCAACTTGAATTGATTGTGCTCACTTGAATCCTATGCTGAAAGCAGGCTGACTGGCAAGCAGTGTTTGCCAAAGGCCCAGAGGGAAGAACCACCTGAGTGCATCTGAGTGCGCTGTTTTCCTCAAATAACCTCTGGGTACAGGTTAGCCGGAATGGCACTCGTCTGTAGCCTGGCATCAATTTGTAAATTTGTCTTGTCTCATAAATTTGTCTCTTCACTTTATGAGACGAGATTTTCTCTAAAGAACATGTGAGATTAATGTTGTTTCCATGATGTCCTCTTCTCCATCTCCTTCCCATTTCTTCCTAGTTTTCCTCCCATTTCAGTTCTTTCTCTTCCAGTGTGACATTGGTCGGTGACGTGCTCTTTTCCTTCTTCACCCCACACCTACAGAGCCACACATTCTGAGTGGAACCACAGATGCCTGGATGGAAGACCAAACGTCCCCCAAGCTGACGAAGGCACTGAGTGGCTTGGCCAGGACAATGCTAAGGATTACACTATGAGGTACGAAGACTGAATAAATTACAGTTCTGGCTCTGATGCCTGCATTCCGCAGGGACCTATTTTCCTAAGATCTGTGGTTTTGAGCTTTTAAATATGCACAGAGGAAGGGCAGACTAACCTCATTATTACTTACTTTTTCCTCAAGCCACAAAAATATGATTAAATGTAATTTATTATTTAATAATATGCTGGTTAAAATGTCACAGAGTACATGAAACACACTGGAAGACTTTAATGTGATTTAAATCAATTTCCAAATTTTGCTGAGTATGAATCTCTCCTAGTACATGTGCATGGTTATAATCCTGCTGCAATTGGCCATTAAATTCCACTTTGTCACAGATTTTCTTGTGCTGCACATCAAGCTACATCCTCCAGGATTTCATGCAGTCTCTATGTTATATCAATCTCTCTGTTATATTGGAACCCCTACTTCACTAAGCACTATGATTTTACTAAATGAACCTCCCCAAAATCTTGTAAGCCTCTTGAACAAATACAAATATAAAATACATATGGCCCACTACATTTTGTCTTTGGTACTGGTTTTATTTATTTATTTATTTATTTCCTTTTGGGGTCCTGGAGATCCCCACACTTGCACATGCTAGGTAAGCACTCTCCTACTGAGCTACACTTCCAGGTCTCATGATATTTTTTTCTTAAGTATTTGTGCCATTGTTAACAGTTTAGAACTTTAGGAGACCCTGAATATTAATTGAGGTTCTATTACAATTTATTTTTGATCAAGTCAGATTACTATTTTATTATTTAACAGGATGTGTTTCCTACTTTCTTTCTTTCTTTGTATGTGTGTGGGGGGCGCTGGGGAATGAACCCAGGGCCTTGCCATGCTAGGCAAGTGCTCCGCCACTGAACTACACCCCCAGCCCCAGATTACTATTTTAGGAAAGAGAGTTTCCTTCCCTGGGAAAAGCTTTGAGAATATGGACCAAGCAGTGGGAAAGATGTTCCATCCTGCTGTCAATCAGTTCCTAAGAAGGGGCAAAAGATCTTGGATCAGAAACAATGACAAGTGCTAAATTATTGTCTCTGAATCCACCTGCATGTAAATATATGGATGCACAGGAGAAAAGGGAGGGCAGTATGTGGGAGGGGTGGTAAGAGTTCATCCTGACTCTCAAGTCATCAACTCTTCTCCACAGGTTAACAGAAACCATTCAACCATCAGATTGAAAGATGTCTAAGTACTGGGTAAGTTCTAAGCCTCAGGTACCTTAACATTCCAATTTGGTTTCCTATAGAGACTTTTCTGACCCTCACCATTATGATTTCAGAAGACCTTGGCTCTTCTGGACTTAGTCTTCTCCAAGGTCATTCACCCAGGAGGTTTTTGTCTATCCTTTTCTCCAGCTAACCCTTGCTGTTGCTCTGGGGTGGCTCTCAGGGTTGTAGTGGGCTGGAACTTTTCGGTGGCCACTATCAGCTTCTCACTCTTTGAAATCCAGACCCTTTCAGAGTTTGGGGGATAATTACTAAGAGGTCTAAGTGGGTACAAAAGGACTTACCCATTAAAAAATAAGCTAGAAATCTGGGTGTATGGTGGCACACATCTGTAATCCCAGTGACTTGGGAGGGCTGAAGCAGAAAGATTGCAAATTCAAGGCCAACCTCAGCAACTTTGTGAGAACTTGTCTCAAAATAAAAACAAAAAGGGTGGGGGATGTAGCTCACTGGTAAAGTGTCCATGGGTTCAATTCCCAGCACCTCCTACTGGGGAAAAAAAAAGATAAAGTAGACCACACTTAATGCCAATCGTGAATAAATTACATTTTGAGAGTTAATGTAGAAAATTAAGAAGCTTACCTACCAGACCAGAGTATCTGGGTAAGTACTTTATACATGGCTGCTGCTTTGTGATCTTTATATCCTTGGGCTAGCTATTAGGCTCCAGATGTCATTCAGACTGAAGGGCAGTCAACCTGGGGAGGACTCAGACTTCTGGCCAGCCTCAAGGAACTAGTATATCAGTGTAAGTTGAATCCCAATATGTTCCAGTGCCTACCACTGACTGACATGGAGTTAATGACTTCAATATATATGTTGACTAACAGATTAAATAGATGATGTAGTCGGAGGGGGGAATTTTTGGTTCTCTGTGTTTTATGTTCCTCTGGGAAAGGCAACCTACTCAGGGCCTTCCTACTCCACACTAAAGCTTGGAAGAGCTCCTAAATCAGGAATGTTTTAACCCACTTTTAAGCATCCTCCATGTCTAGCAAGCCCACATCCCATCCAAGCTCTTGATACATGTAGGCCAACAGCTACATATTACCAGAGCTAGTTGTAGAACATATAAGGCTGGTCCCTGGGAGTTGTGAATAAAGGGCAAGGGCCCCAGAGTATTTCACTCAAATGAGACCATCCACCTGAACACCCACCAGGAACCCCCAGATCATAAACCAGCAGCAGGAGACAGAACACTTGGAACCAGTTTTTATGCTCAGAAATCTCAGTTGTGAGGCCCTTAACACGTTCTGGGCCCAGGGCTGAAAGACATGAGGGCCGTGGTGATGCAGACCAAGAGCAGCTCTGTCCTCTATTCTGAAGAGTCTGTGATCAGGAGAAGCATGTGAAGGAAGTGATCACTGCTCAATCGTAAAACAGGCTTAAGTAAGCAACTCGGTTCCGATGCTTTCTAAATTCTTTGTCTGTGGACAGCTGCAATGAAAGACAATGTTCTAATGAGAATCCTCTGCCTTCCTGTGTGTGTGTGGCACTGGGGATTGAACACAGGACCTTGCATGCAAAATTGAAGCATACATTCTAGCTGTGTGGCCCAGGTAAACCCCAGTTTCTAGTAATCCAGCCTTAGTCATTTTCTCAACATTTGTGCACATCTACATTTATCATCTCACTATGATAAAAAAAAAAGTTGCTTGGCTTCTTGAAGACACAGATTATATGTCTAATTCTTGAATGTTACCTATATGTCTTAGCACAATTGTATTAATATGTTATATTAATTATTAATGTTACCTATATGCCTTAGCACAATTATATGAATTCCGCAAATATAAATATTTGCGGAATTAATCCTAAATTCCACTAGGAAAGAAGGGTACTTCAAGAAGTATGATAGCTAGCATGGACGGAAGCATATGTTATCTTTACTATGTTAAATGCTTTTATACATTCTCTCCATTATTAATCTTTACAACCATATCAGATCAACTCTGTTATTATTTCATTTTAAAGGTAAGAAAACAGATGCTTAGAAAAGTTCAAGGACTTGCCTAAGATCACATAGCAAGTCTACACAGGAGCTGGTATTTGAACTCAGGCAGTATTATCCCCAGAGTCTGTGCTCTTAACCAGAGTGCTCTATAACCCTCCAATCATTTAACACTCAACTTTATGTAAGAAAGAGCACTGCATTAGGAGTCAAAGGTCTGGATTCCAGTTGTAGAACCTGTATGAATCAATCTTCCTGGGTTCCAGTATCATCCATTGTCTTAAAGGGATATTTAACCTACTCCAAAAGATGACTTGATGAACAAATAAGAAAACATGACTTTAAGTCAGTCCTATACACTGTTAAAAATGTATTGAAACTATGTAACTCTCTCAAAAGGATCCTCATATTTCTATGCACACAAAATTGTGCATATAATTTCAGGGACCATGAACTTCATTTACAAGCTTCTGGTTATTAACCCTTGATATATATGAACATATTGGATAGAGTGATCTACAGAAATCCAATCTTATTACCTCAGCTTTTAGAGTTCTTTTCTGTAGACTTGGAACCTGAGCCCAATCTGGAGATCCAAATTTCATTGGCCAAGTAATTTTTGGGAATGGCTTTTTCTCTGGATTGTATGTACCAGGCCTAGAAATAAAAAAAATACAAACATCATGTCTAATGAGTCAGTGGCATAGGACAAACTCCACTAGTAGGTAGCATGGCCATCGCTGAAGTAGGTTTAACCTCTTGGGACAAGGCAATAGAATGATTAAGTTTTTAATGCTGGGCAAGCGTGGGGTTCTTTTGCTTGTTAATGAATTTCTTATTAGCTAAGGTAAAGACTGCTTTTAAAAAATATTTGTATAATTCAGTGTTCTGAGCTGGGCACCAGAAGATCTCTAAAGAGGTGTTGATAGAAGAGATCCTTGATAATGGTAAATTAGTTCTTTGATTTGAAGTTGGTGGTTAAAAATGCTGAAACAATCAATCTGCAATCTAGGGACATCAAAGCGGAACCAATTAAATTTCTTGGCCATGGATTATTTAGAATTGCCTTTGTTCCTCAAACTTGTGTCTTTTGAAAACTACACTGAGATTTCTTCTCGCTCTAGTCAGAATGGCAATTATCAAGAATACAAGTAATAATAAATATTGGCGAGGATGTCGGGGGAAAGGTACACTCATACATTGCTGGTGGCACTGAATGTTGGAAAGCAGTATGGAGATTTCTCAGAAAACTTGTAATGGAACCACTATTTGACCCAGTTACCCAATCATGGCATATACCTCGAAGACTTAAAATCAGCATATTATAGTGACATGGCCACATCAATGTTTATAGCAGCTCACTTCACAATAGCTAAGCTATGGAGCCAACCTAGATGCCCTTCACCACATGAATGGATAAAGAAAATCTGGTATATATACATATGTAATATGTCTCAGCCATCAGGAAGAATGAACTTTTGTAACTCCATATCATGTACAACCACAAGAATGGGAAGTTATGCTCCATGTATCTATGATATGTCAAAATATATTCTACAGTTATGTATAACTGAAAAGAACAAATACAAAATTTAAAAAAAATTATCTTCGGGTGTTAATTCTACTGTAGTGGACATGGGGGTCAAGATTCAACACTTCAACTTTCTTAACACAAACTTGAAAAAGTTACTTTCACTGTATGATCTTTGGACTTCTCATCAGTAAAAGAAAGACCCTGACCCTTTGCTGTGCAATTTCATACATTCCCAGTCGTTTCCGAACACATTAAGAATAAGCCCCTTGACCCCCAAAGTCCTCTCTACTCTACCTGCCCCTCCCTCTCTTCTCTTCCTTCTTGCTCACTGCCCTCTAGCCATAGGAGCCTTCTTCTTCTTTCCCTCACACCAAGTTCTTCCCAATTTACAGCCTTTGCACTTCCGACCTCTTCTGCCTGGAATGCTCTGTCTCCAGATCTTCCCAGGGCTGGCTCAATCTTGTCACTCAAAAATCAGATCAAGTGGATGTGCTCAGAGCATCCTTTCTTAACCACCCACTGCCTTCACATCATGGTCCTGTTTAAAGTTTCTCATAGCACCTTTCCCGGTCACTGTACTTTTTGGTTTGTCCACAACAGCCCCAGCTCATGGTTGCTTCCCTTTCACTCTCAGAAGTGTCACAGTTGGACAGATAAATTACATGGTCACCGTCTTTACTACTACTGGTATTTCCTTGTGTATTTACTTCTCATCTATTTGGACTCTAGACTCCAAGCTCAGAACCTCATGAGGTGGGTTTACTGCAAGAACTTTGCAACCTACTAAGTACAAACTACAAAGTAGCCAGGTGTCATGGCACAGATCTGTCCTATCAGGGACTCAGGAGGCTGAGGCAGGAGGACTGTGAGTCTGGGGTCAGCCTAGGTGACTTAGTGAGATTCTGTCTCAAAATAAAAATGTAAATGGGGCTGGAGATGTGGCTCAGAGATTCATTCTCCAGTACTGGGAAAACAAAACAAACAAAAATAAACAAACAAACCCAAACTATTTGGCATCTTGATAAATACTGACTGGATGAATAACTGTGATTTTGCAATTACACAAGGCCAGAGACCTGGGAGATAACAGGATTAAATCTTTAAAGATGGGTGGTTTCTTATTGAGTGGGATGGTTTTGTTATAATCACTGATTTATGGACTTCTTTTCCTATTGCTTACTGATGAACTATACTAGAGAAAAGAGGAGACATACCCAGGGAAATTGTCTTTTGTATAGCTCTGAAATCGAGGCATCAAGGCATTAAATGGAACAAAACTTTGCTTTGTTTTTTCCTTCCAATTTTCTACTCTCTGGTA
This sequence comes from Marmota monax, assembly GCF_021218885.2. Lineage (NCBI taxonomy): Eukaryota > Metazoa > Chordata > Mammalia > Rodentia > Sciuridae > Marmota > Marmota monax. The sequence continues at coordinate 38,288 of NW_026694276.1, forward strand.
CTTGCCTGGGTGAAGTGTCAATTCCTATTACCAAGAAAAAAATTCAATGTGTTAAAGGGAGACATACCTACACAGAAATGCTTGCAGTTCAAAAAACCTCAACTGTCCTTTTCCTATTTATACATCAGCTATGGTTCAGCCATTTCAAGATATACAAATAGGCTTATGTGGATAGAAAACCAAGCTATAGATGTGAGTCAGTCATGCTGGATGTATAAACCTAGGATGAGCAGAGGACCAAGACAACTTTTGCAGTCACTATGCCCCTGGTCCCACTGAGAAATTTTGAGAGCCAGTATCCCTTGAGTTTCCATGAAAGTAAACATCCAATCATAGTTTTGGATCCTTGATCCAAGGATGTAGCTCAGTGGTGGTGTACTTGCCTAGTAAGTCCCTGGGTCCCATCCCTACCCACTTCATGAGAGAAAGAGAGGTGGGGGGGAGAGGGAGGGAGGGAGTGAGAGAAAGAGATTAGGATCCTTTACTAAAGATTAGACTTAAAATGCAATCTCACAAAAGGATAGAAAAGTTAGAACCTGTTTTTTTAACTGACAGGATAATATGATGTACATAAATACATTTTCCAGTATTTTGACCTCATGCATCTCAGCACTAAAATCCTTTGTTAGGACTATTTTTCTCAGTGAACTGTTTTTGCTCTTCCCAATATACACACACTTCTGCAAAGCTAATGCCCAAACTTTTCATGCAGTCACATGGATCATCATAAAATCCCAGCATTTTACCTTGTTGACTGGCTTAAACCTCATAGCTGTTCTGGCTCCAAGAGTATATCCTTTTGTACTGGTTGGAATCTTGGTTAAGTTGTATGCCAAGCCATAGGACTTCAAGTAGTAACATATGAATAAAAAGAGAGAAGGAGTAAAGAAAAACATCAATACCACAGTGAACAGCCTTCATCTGAACTACTCTGTAAGACATTGTTCTTTCTCTCTTGACTCCTTCAAGGTCAATACCACACAATAATCACATAAATAATACATGTAATTTTGCAAGGGGTTGTGTCATAGTTTAGATGTGAGATGTCCCCCAAAAGCTCATTTATGAGACAATGCAAGAAAGTAGAGAGGTGAAATGATTTTGTTCCAACATCCTTGAGCTGATTAATCAGCGCTTAAATTCCCCTCCCCAGCATAGAGATTAACTTGTGATAACTCTAGGCAGATAGGGTGTGCCTAGAGGAAGTGGGTGCCTGGGGTGTGCTTTGGGATTTATGTTATGTTCTTATGAGCAGAGCTTTCTCTCTGCTTCCTGACCCTCATGTTCTGAGCTGCTTTCTTGCACCAGATGTTCTGCCTCCCCTCAGGCCCCAAGGAATGAAGCTGGCCATCTATGGACTGAGACCTCTGAACCATGACCCCTGAAATAAACTTTTCCTCCTTAAAATTGTTCTTATCAGGTCTTTTGGTAGCAGCAAGGCAAAAGCTGATTAAAAGAGGGATGTGGTTGGACAGGTAGAATAAATGACATCTTTGTGCATTCTAATAAATTCCATCCTCTGAATCTCATAGGTCTGAACTTGTTCCAGTTGCACCTGGCAGCCTGAAGGTAGGGCCAGTGGGAAGGAACTGGCCTTGTCTCAGAGCCTTTGAGGTGGGGATGGAGTGGGACCATATGGAGACAAGGCTTGCTTGCCTTGGGTGGAAACATGGTCCTTTACTCTCTGTATTGGCTGGGACAGCTGGTTGCCCACTGAGCACTTTCTCATGCTCTGACCCAGAAGATCACAAAGCCTAGCGTTTGTTTTCCAGGGGACTTGGGTCTCCCTTCCACATCCAGAAAACAGATCCTTGTAAGGGAAAGTGAATACTCACATCTGTCATGTAACTTCCAGGCCCTGTGTGAGGAAATCCCCTAAGAGGGAGAAAGTTGTTCCCCATCCGGTTTGGGGGATAGAAGTGAGGAAAGAGCCTCCTGGGTTGGCATGATCCAAAGGAGTAGTTACTCGGCATCCCTGAAAATCAAGAAAGAACAAACTCCAGGTTAGGGAAGGCACCGGGTCTCTGCAAGCTGTTGGAGGAGATGAGAGTCCAGACAGAACAGAGGCCTGAACCCCAAGGAGTTCTCACAAAAAAAAACAGACCAAACTCCGCCTAGGGGCCAACTGCACTTCTCTCCCCTCCAGCCTTCCCAGCCTCACCAGCCTTTTCCTTCCCTGTGCTCTGGACTCCTCTGCATGCCTCCTCACCAGCTCTGCTGGAGCACATCTCCCACAGCTCCTGTAGCTCTGTGTACTGTGTAGTCAAGGGAACAGAGGCTCTTGCCTGGCCCCAGCTGGGGAGGTTGGGAGGAGGTGCAGATCCTGGCTGCCAGCAAGTGGCAGTGCTGAGCAGGAGGTGAGAGTCCTCACCTCTGGGCAGAGAACCCAGAGGGCAGTGAGTTCAGCAGCTGGGCCAGGGGTAGATGGTCTGTTAGACGCCCAGCTGGAGGGGCTGAGTGGGCAAGGGGGGGTGGCAAAGGGTTTGGAAACCGCCAGGAGGATTGCACTGCTGAAGAGGTAGAGAGGGGGTTCAGTACCCCAAGTCTGAACTTCAAGGATGGAAGGAAGTTCAAGGTTGGGGTAGGAGGGTGGGCAGGGGAGTGCCAGGGGCGTTGAGCTGAGATCTAGTTCCTTGCCAGGTCCCTCTTAGGCCCTTTTACCTATTTTCAGCCCCTTCCAATTAGGTTGCTCCTCCTACCTTCCTGGGGTGGGAGGAGAAGGAGGTTGGGGATCCTGTGAAGTGAGGTGGGGTGGAGAAGATGGAGACCAGCATGAGTCTTTTTTTTAAAGATTGGTGGCTCTGAGTGGAACAGTTAGAGTGCAGTGGAATCATACAAATGCTTAATATTTTTTTAAAAAAATCCTGAGCAGTCCTTTAATTTGAAACCCCCTTTTGCTTATCTCTATTACCTTTTTGTAGGGATACTGAAAGGATTAAGGTAATAGAATCATATCAATGCATTGCCTGGTACTTTGTAGTTGATCACACAAGAGGTGGTCATTACTGAAGATAATGTCCATCTAGCTTATGAGCACACCATCCATCCTAACCCAAGAAAAAACATCAGTCTGTTTGTTGTTGACTTGTCTTGGATGTTAACACTAACTTGTTTCACTGGATTTTAAGTTGGCCTTAGGAGTTATCCAGGTGTGGGAGGTAACAGGAGACATAATGTAACCAGTTCATACTGCCCTTTGGCCCCTTAAAGATGACTTGGGATCCACATACACTCTGGGTTAGCAGTATCTTCATTAATTAATTTTTTTAAAAAATATTTTTAATTGTAGATGGAGATAATGCCTTTATTTTATTTATTTATTTTTATGTGGTGCTAAGGATTGAACCCATAGCCTCACACATGGTAGGCGAGCTCTCTACCACTGAGCCACAACCCCAGCCCCTTCATTAATTTATAATCTATAAAATTCTGAATTTTATATATCTAATAAAAATTCCCCCCCAAAGTGATACTGAGGCCTAAAGTATATTTTGGAAAATTGTGGAAGCACTTATTTTTGGTTTGCATTTAAAACATTTTTTATGTTTTAAATAGGCACATAATAATTCTGCATATTTATGGATTACCATGTGATGTTTCAGCATGTGTTTACATAGTGTAATATGCAAATCAGGGTAAGCATATCTTTGGCCTCAAACATTTATCATCTCTTTATAATTAGAACAGTCAAAATCCTTTCTTTCAACCATGGCATCCACCTTTAATCCCACCAGCTTGGGATGCTGAGGCAGGAAGACTGTGAGTTCAAAGCCAGCCTCAACAACTTAGTGAGGCCCTAAGCAACTTAACAAGACCCTGTATCTCTGGGGATGTGGCTCATTGGTTAAGTGCTCCTGGGTTCAATCCCTGGTACAAAAAAAAATCATTCCTTCCAGTTGGGGAAAGCATTTTTGTTTAAAAATTATTAAGGTGATGCTTCTGGTCAACTGGTCACAGAGGCTAAACATCCTGCAATGCATTGTCCAGTTATATAATGAATTGTTTCATGTACCATATAACATTCAAATGTCCTGCAAAACTGGAAGTACTTATATTTATTAGTACTAATTTTTTTTCCCAAGAGATAATGTAGAAAGCCCAGTAATATAGAAAGTTGTTAGGAGGAGCCAAGCTTAAAAGGAATAAAGATAGAATCTCAAAGTCGTTGTTCAGTTTACTCCAAGCATTCTGCTACTCAAATTATGATTATGGCAATACCAATGGTAAATAGAATGTAAAGAGATGTTGATACTGATTTTATAACTTATCACTTTCATTAATATTTTAGGTAATTTTAACATTTGTAAGTTCTCAGATTGAATTTGAATTTGGATGAAAGAGTGTTTTTTAAAAATAGCATTTGCATTAGTATGAGATGTCAAGAGACATCTCATAAAGTGTGCTGAAGATATGGCAACCAATTTCTACATCGATAGACTGATCTACTTCAGACTAATCTCCTAGCCAAGAAAACCTGGGTAGAAAAGCTGGACATAATAAATAAATATGTTTCAAGTTATCAGAGATATTAAGGAAGAAAAAAAAATGCAGGGACTAAATCCCAGAGATTTACAAAAACAAGATCAAACTCCACCGAGGGGTGAGTCCAACAGTTGGTGTGTTGTTCTCTTTGGACATTTGCTAATTAAAAAGCTGAAGTAGAGTATTTGAGCAGAGCTTTAGACAGATGGTTTGAGAACTGGGGAAAAATTAGGCTGGCTATGAAGAGGGGGAGATTGGAAAACACCCTAGAATTCTAGTTAGGTCTCTAAAGAGATAAACCCTGGAAATGACAGTAAAAAGAAATAGATGAGCTCTCAAAAGCCTCTGAAATCCAACTTTGCATCAACTCAATTCCCAATTGCACTAAAATAATTTGCTTCTCCCCTTATTGCATGCAAGAGACAGAAGTAAATTATCTTTGAAGATAATAACATTGAGACCCTGAACTGATATTTTTCCATGCACATGTTTGACTTTCAATATAGAATAACTGCTCATACTAAAATAAATCAGTAAGAGTAGTAGAAATAGACCCCAAGGAAATTCAAATTCCATTAAATGTGGAATTTAAAATAACCATGCTTGGCTTGAGATTTGGAGACAGCAACAGGACTAGTCGCCTGGCAAACATTTGGAAGCAAAAGAAAACAAGGAAATGTGTGACCATGAAGTAAATGCATGGCTTCTGAGGTAAGAGGCTAAAAGAAAATAAACCAGACCCTAAAAACAAAGTCAATAAAATTTCCATTGTATTAAAAGGAAAGATAAATTCCTCATTAATTTCCTGTTCATGTGTCAATATGGGCCCACCTACATCCAGATTGATGGCAAATTTATCAATTGTTCATTAGTGTTGGCGAGGATATAGGGAAAAAGGCATACTCATACATTGCTGGTGGGACTGCAGATTGGTGCAGCCAATATGGAAAGCAGTATGGAGATTTCTTGGAAAACTGGGAATGGAACCTCCATTTGACCCAGCTATTCCTTTTAAAGGACTTAAAAACAGCAATCTACAGGGACACAGCCACATCAATGTTTATAGCAGCACAATTCACAATAGCTAAACTGTGGAACCAAACTAGACGCCCTTCACTAGATAAATGGATTTTTAAAATGTGGCATATATATATACACAATGGAATATTACTCAGCAATAAAAAAGAATAAAATCATGGCATTTGCAGGTAAATGGATGGAGTTGGAGAAGAGAATGCTAAGTGAAGTTAGCCAATCCCAAAAAATCAAATGCCAAATGTTTTCTCTGATATAAGGAGGCTGATTCATAGTGGGATAGGGAGAGGGAGTATGGGACAAATAGATGAACTCTAGATAGGGCAGAGGGGTGGGAGGGGAAGGAAGGGGGCAGGCTAGCAATGATGTTGGAATGTGATGTACATCATTATCCAAAGTACATATATGAAGACACGAATTGGTGTGAACATACTTATGAAAAATTGTGCTCTAATGTGTAATAAGAATTGTGATGCATTCTCCTCTCATGTATTTAAAAAATAAAATCAATTAAAAAAAGAATAAATGAAATGGATAATGGATCCGACAAAAGTATCCACACTTAAGCTTGGAGAAGCAAAAGGGTAGAAAATACATAAAATAGTGTAAGAGTAAGTACAATGATAGTACGATGAGTAACAATGAAAAGTTTGGATACATTTTTATTTGGAATTCCATAAAAGATGGAGACAGAGAGTGTGGTAGATGCAAGAGTTGAAGAGATAATGGCAGATAATGAAATTGAATGAATTTCAGCAAATATAGACCTTTACGAAGGTGAAAATCAATATACGATGAAAAAAAATCATAAAAATCAAAAGTCAAGTGTGGACTATTACTTGAGCAGTCCCAGCTACTCAAGAGGCAGAGGCAGAAACTGATGAAGAAATCGGAAACAAAAATGCCTATAAACAATAGAATGGAAAGAACAAACTGTGGAATACTTATATAAATGACTATTTTATAGCAATGAACTTGAACAAAACCCTGCACAGGCAGTAATATGATCTCACAATGTTGTATGGAGTAATTCAGACATGGACGTCTGCACACTGCATAAATCAATTTATATAAAATTTAAAGATATATTAAAAATAATCTATGAATTAGAAAGCAATATGGGGAGACATTTGGTGGAGCAGGCTGATAATGAATATGAATAGGACTCTTTTGCCTGGAATATTTCACCAATGTGTTCAGTTATGATTTAGACTCTTTTGATATATATTATAAAACAATAAAATAATTTATTTTTTAAAATTTGGCAGGCCTAGCCAATTCACAGTTTCCTCAAGAATAATAAATTCACATCCCTCCTCTCCTTTTTGACTTCAGTGGTTTATGATTTGTCTAGGTACTGTCCCTGTTTCTGCTAAAGCTTCAGTTAAAGCTGTTGGCTTGTTTTCTGTCATCAGAAACCAGTAAGTCGGAAGGGTTCTAGTTCTTTAACTCTAGCTTTTGTTTTGGTGTCCACTGAAAACTAGGCTCTTCTATTTCCTTGAACAGCTTGTGTGGAATGACTTTGGATCTTCTTAATTCTAGACATAGTCATTGTGCAGTATGTTGGGCAGCAGCCTGACGACTTCACTGTCCTCCACAGTTGGTATGTCTGAGCACTGATAAGCTGAAACACATAGTGTCTTCTGAGTTTTTCTCCTCTATATTACAATCATGGCATCCCATTGAGTTGTGTGTGAAATTATGTGAGGTAGGTTACATTCTCTATGAAGTCAATTATAGATTAACAAAGGCTGTATTATACCATATTTTTTCCCCCTTAAAACAGGTCTTGGATCTGAAGAAGGCTGAGAACACCTGGTCCAGGGAATACAAACCCTGGATAGGTGGGTCTGGACAAGGGAGACAGAGGGAAGAAAAATTGACTTGCTCAATCCCACCTTCCAGACCTTCTTACATCCCAGACTCTCCCACCTGGGGGTAGAGTGAACTTCTTTGAAGCCCCTTGAACTGAGTACTAATAAGTTGGTCTGTTGTTTACTAGCTGTCTGATCTTTTGAAAGTTACTTAAGCTACCTAAGCCTTGGTCTGTCTATAAAATGGCACCACTCATTTCTTTCTTCCTCTGGCTGCCTTGAGAATTGAGGAGTGAACTCAGGGCCAAAGCTGGCACAACAGATGATTAACCTATACTTGTCACCTCACCAACGTTAATGCACTTCCCGTCTTCCACCCCTGTGCCAGGCCTGCAACACCTCTAAGAGTCTCTTCATTCAAATAATAATAATAAAAACATGCTTCCTCCGGTCCCTGCCCGGACCAGGCTCCTTGGGGAATCCTGCGTATGTGCCACCTCTTTCCAATTAGACCCCAATACTGAAGGGATGAATTTTCATTAATGTACTAGACAAAAATGAGATTACCATGACCAAATTTCCAACCGAATGGCGGGCTGGTCTGTAGCAGGGATTTGAATATCACACTCCCAGGTTGCTCCTCTAACTTAAAATTTGTTGATTTCCGAGGTCTGGAAAAGAAAAAATCATCTGGGAGATTTTCAAGAAGCATGGCTCTGTCATACTCTATCTCCATGAATTCACCCTCTCCTGGGTAGACTTTAAGCAAGAAAATGAGGGTGTGTCAGACTGGCTGCTAGGCAACAGCCCCACCCTGGAAGTTCCCCTTCCAGGCATTGTGACATGGCTTTCTACAGGGCAGCCCTGTGGTATAAAGGGAGCTGGAAAGGCAAGTTATTTATCCCTGTAAAATCTTGTTTCTTTACTCTATAGCTGAGGAACAATATTCACCATGTAGGAGATGGCCTATTAAGTACCTTGTCCACGGCTTGGAACACTCAGCTGGCTAATTCCTAACTACCTTCAAACAGTCATTCCTGTAGTCATTCAGTAAGTACTTATTAAACTCTTAATGATGTGCCAGGCACTACTGTGGGACATTGCATTAGCAGTGGGAATCCACCAGTGAACAGCCATTCTTGTCCTTGTGGAGCTTAATTTTGGTGGGAGATATAGACACACACACACACACACACACACACACACACACGTCACTAATAAGCCAGATAGCACTGAGAGGGTTCAGAGGATGTGGGGGCTGTGGCCTGGTGAACAAAGGACAGGAATGCAGCTGTTGCCTTGGAGGAGCATCTTGGAACAACAGTATGAACTCATAGCCCTTTTTATTATGAGCCAGGTGTCCTTCTAGGCATTGAAGCCACAGTGGTAGATGAAAGGAAAGTGACCACAACACTCGGAGCAACCAAAAGATCTTTATTGCAGCAGTGCAACAAAGAGAAAGGAAAGAGAGAGAGAGAAAAGAGAAGAGATGAACAGGGAGAGAGCAAGAGCAAGAGAGAGACAGAGAGCGTGTGTAAGAAAGATAAAGAGCAAGAGAGAGAGAGCAAGAGAGAAAGAGCAAGAGAGAGAGGGAGAGAGAAAGAGCAAGAGAGAGAGCAAGAGAGAGGGGGAGAGAGAGGGGGGCCTGGCAGGAGGGAGTTTTTATAGCCCAAATCTAATGGGGCCTCTGGGTCTGCAAGCTGCCTTGTTGGCCCAAGGGGGTGTTAAGTGTTCAGCCTTAAGCAGGGTTGAATGTTCAGACTTGAGGCAAACAGGTGATAAAGGACCAGACAGAGGGGGGTTTGAGTGTGTGGGCTATCTTGCAGCCAACATCTGTTCAGCCTGCCCTGCACCCAACATTCCTCCCTTTTTGTTTTTTTAAGTGACACGGGGGACGGCATAAAGTCCTCTGGCTTCTTCCTGATTAATGGTGGGCGGCGTTAGACCTAGAAGGGGAAGTGGAGGAATGTTCGGGGGACAGGTCTGAGAACACCAGGGCAGCCAGAAATAACACTCAGTGGCTACAGACAACTACTGTGGTAGGGGTAAAGTCCATAAAAGTTCCTTGAAGCCACAAGTCCTCGATGGCATCACACCAGTCATAGATGGAGGAGATTCTTGGTGTCAGCCACTGGTCCTGTAGCAGGGACTCTAGGAAGTATTGGAGGTGGCTTGGTTGAATCCAGTAATGTTAAGGGTGACAGACCGCTTGCAGCCAGTGGAAGGGCAATCGCCTTGACCCATAAACTGAGAGTGGGTGGTGTCATCCCGGTGTCATGTCACATTGATGTAGAAGCAGTATCTGTGGTTTGAGATAAAAACTTGAGAGAGAATAATGATTAGTAAAAGAAGAAGAGGGTTGGCAAGAAATTTTGAGTTTGGTGGGCATGGTAGAAGTCCAGGACTGGACATTTGGAACAAGTGCCTTTTTAAGGTGGGAGACATGGTGGTACCAGGGGGAGTTTAGGTTTGATGCTTCCTTGTGGGGATACTGTAGAGCAGACAGAATAAGCACAGTGGACGTGCTGGAGAGTAGTTCTCATTCCTAGGAAGTGAAAGAGGGGTTGTGAAAATTGGAAAAAGGGTTAGAGAGGGTTTTAGATGGGCACAGTGTCTCTGGAGCCAGAGGAGTTGGTCATGAGTCGTAGGTGTCCATCTTGGGCATCAGGGCTGGTAGTCTTAAAGAAGTAGTTGATTGACCAGCTTGTTGGTGAATTTCTGTATCTGATCTTGCATGAACTTCTGTAGGCAATTTAATAGACATGGTTCTATTAGGAGAAACATAGAGAGGACTAATAGGGGTCCTGTGAGGGGGAGGAGCCAAGGCCATACTTAACTGAACATTCCCCATGGAGCCTGTTGGCTTAGTTGCTGTCTCCTCTTTTCTAGCTGTTCTTGTCCTTCATTACTCCCAGGAATGACTGGTTTTGGCTTAACTGGTTTTGGTAGGTGTTTAAGATCAAGTTGGTCAAAAGTGACTTTGTTTCTATCTATTGTTAAGAGTCAGCTGAGTTCCCATAGAGGTCGCTCGTGGGGGAACCTGAGAGTGGCTTCTTAGTTCTGCTAGTGCCATTGCGCTAGGATGGGTCCAGGTCTTGCTTGACCATGTGGCTTCCCTTGGAAGCATCAGGGATGTCTCCTGTCTCCAATGACCCTCCTATTTACAGCAAATGCACTGATTGGCTTTTTATTCTCCAGTGGTCTCATTAATCTCCCTGATCAGGAGGTTATGTGGCCCAGAGTTGCAAAGCTCTTTAGAGAAGTTCCCTGTTCCCTGGATTCAGACTGACTCAGAGGGCCAGAGCCAAATATTGGTTTTTTTGGCCATTTTAATTTAACTTTAAGTCTTGATCATAAACATCTAGCAAAGTCAGTTTCACCATAAATTAAGAGTATTGGGCTTTAGCTGAAGTCTGGCCTACTTTGGAGTCATCCTGACATGTATTAAGATGGGAAGCACAGCCTTATCCCAGGTAAGGCTAAGATTTATAAATCTTAGGTAAAGTGTTCTAGTATTGAAGCCGATCTTTTTTTTTAATATTATTTTATAAAATTTACATATATTATTGTTTGATGTCACATGAATACTAGGTAATACAGTATATTACATTTAAATTATACCCAGTGTATAGAACTTTATATTAATCTTATTGATAACAGGTCCAGTTATAAAACATTAAATGATATAAATAAATCTCCAATATGTTATTTTTATAAGCCTAAAATAACCATGCAACCTTTTGGAGAACACCAGCTTGATATAGCTTTTTTAAAGCTTCTATCTTAATGACATATACCTGGAAAATATGAGCACATTCAATATACAAAGAAGAGTAATAGTACCACAATTACTACTGATGTTTTTATATTAATCAAGTTTAGCTTTTAGAGAAATAACATATTACAATATTGCAAAATAACAGTTGTTGTTTAACCATAGTTGTACATACAGACCTTCTTTAGCACTTACTTAAACCCTCTTATTTACTTAACAGACTCTCTTATCCAGAAACACATTTTCCTTCTATTAAATCCATACCTAGAACCTTCTAATTTCTCTTTCATATTTGTTAACTCTTTCTTTTTTTTTTACATTTTTAAATAATCCTTGTAAATTTCTGAATTTAGGCAAATTATTTCATTTTAATAAGAGATATTTTGTTATTTGCAGCACACAATTAATCACATCTGTTGACCATTTCATGAAAACATGAACAATGTTTAAGTATATAGAATTATACTGTTGTAGGGACAGACAAGGCAAGGCACCTAAGATAGCACTGAAGATAGGGAAATAGTTTTATTTGGTTGCAGCTGGATTTAGAGGGCACATCTTCTGCTGTAATCAATTAATCCCCTGAGCCCCAAGTTTAGGTTGTTTCAGAATTTTGTACCCAACATGTAAGGGAAGGGGCTCAGAAGTTCACAGTCTGTAGAAGTTCACAAAAAGCAGGGTTTTTTTCCTCTGTTCTGGGCAAGTTAACCCTTCAAGGACACTTGGGAGGGGGAGAGCTTTTTCTTCCCTTTTTCTCCTCTTCCCCCCACCCTCCCCATCCCCTCCAGCTGTTATCATGGAGCCCAGTTGGTAACCTCCTTATCTTAGACATGTAGCTTTTTTTTGTGAAGCCCCAGCTCAAGGCCAGAAGCCTTGTTTTACATATTTTGTGAAAAACTAGTAAGGGGATGTCCAGCGCCTGGAGTGCTGATTTTTCCAGCCAGTGACCAAGTAAAACAGGGCAACAGGAAAATAGGAAGTTTATCTACAAATTGAACTTTTTGTAGAGATTCTTTTGCTGAAAGTCCTAAAATCAGCCATGGTGAAGATTTCTGGAGAAGGTCAGTTAAGACTTTTCTGTGGGCCTGGTAGGGAGGGGAAGACAGGAAGGTGGGCTGAGAGCAGCTTGGTGGATCTGAGAATGAGGAAGGAGTGATGTAAAAGAATAGGATTTTCCCTAGCAAGGAAAACTTGAGCAGTAGAACAGGTAGAGCAGAGGGGAGGATGGGAGTGAATATCCCAAAAAAGCCTGTAAGGGACAATTCTTAGTAACCTGTTTTCAGTGATGACAAAGCAACTTTAAAGGCCATTTTCACCAGATCTCTGATAGGGGTCCAAGGGCTCTCCTCAGCTGGTTTGAGCTTTGGGTTAGCTGGTAAGAGGACCCAGTGGGACCCGGTGTGGGCACTGACAGAAGAAGAGAGGAGTGAGTGAGTGAAGGGATTCCTTCAGTACTTGCTACCTCAGAAAAGAGGCAATGTTTTGAGGAAAGACGGTTGTTTAGGTTTTTGATCTAGTGAGTGGAGAGGAGAAGTCACTTCAGGTGGGGGAGACAGTGGAGGGGCTGGGGCAGAAGGTTGAGGGTGAGGACCTATTTGAGCCGGGCGATAGGGTGGAAATTCATCAGTAGGGTCAAAAGTAGTAGATGAGTCCGGAGGAGGAGGAGATTGGGGATCAGTGGTTGTGGGTGTTGGTTTGCAAGCTAGAAGAATTTGCACAGGTCTGCAAGAGGTGCAGAGAGCACAAGCAAGAAGAAAGCTTTGATATAGCAGCTTTTTACCCATTTTTTCGAATGCTCACAGTAATTGTAGAGATCCCTTAGAATGGAAGGATCCAGGGACCCAAAAGGGGGGCCATTTGCTTTGGTTGTCTAAGGGATAAGTGGGCCAGGCCTGGGTGCTATATTTGATCAATTTTGGGGGTTTGATGTCTGGTGTCAAGGAGAGGGTTTTGAGGTTATCCAAGAGGCATTGTAGGGGAGAGTCGACCAGCAGAGAGGACACATTACCCATGTCGCAAAGTAGTATAAGGAGGAGGGAAGAGGACGCAAACGTAGTGTAGGGGAGAAGGAAGGAGACGCAACCGTAGTATAAGAGAGAAGGAGGAAACTGATTTATTGGCAAAAGGGGCGTCCCCGCTAGAGCCAAAAATCAGGAGTGCCTTAGTGGCAGGTTCGAGCTGCAGAGATTGGTCGTCACCAAATCCTGACAGTCGAAGCTCTCGTCCTGGACGGAGCTGGAGCCGTGGGAGACCTTGGCCAAGGCTTTTCTTTTCGGGACCCCTCCTGGAGAGGCCGGAGACTTGCAGAGCCGGAAAGAGGGGAAAGAGAGAGACAGGGGAAGAGGGAGGAAGGGGAGGGTAAGTGTCTGAGGACTAGGATTTTAGGAGAGCCACCAAGATGGTGAGGGTCTGGGTGGGGTGTGATGTTCAGTTCTGTGTTATGTGTCCCTGGAGGTTAAACAGTTCTTTGAGGGAGACCTACAAAGCCTATGCTGGTAACTAACAGCTGGGAAGGGAAGGGAATAATTTTGAACCCAGGAGTCTATTCTGCCCTAGGAAGGAGTCCCTGAGGGCCACCGTAGCCTTAAAGGCTGTGGTGGGGTGTTTTCCTCCCCGCAGGTGGGCAAAGAGGTTTGCCGGACAATCAACGGCCAAATCCTCCTGACACCACCATTGGGTTTAGGACTCCAGGAAGGGGAAATTCACCAATCGAAGGTCGGTGGTGGATGAAGTTCTGGCAGTCGAGAAAATGGGTTCAGGCCATCCGGTGAGTGGCACTTCCGAAGGAAGAGGGACCCAAAAGTGGGTTTTAACCCTCTCCCGGGTTTCGGCACCAATGAAAGGAAAGTGACCACAACACTCGGAGCAACCAAATGATCTTTATTGCAGCAGTGCAACAAAAAGAAAGGAAAGAAGGAAAGAGAGAGAGAGAAAAGAGAAGAGATGAACAGGGAGAGAGCAAGAGCAAGAGAGAGACAGAGAGCGCGCGTAAGAAAGATAAAGAGCAAGAGAGAGAGAGCAAGAGAGAAAGAGCAAGAGAGAGAGGGAGAGAGAAAGAGCAAGAGAGAGAGAGCAAGAGAGAGGGGGAGAGAGAGGGGGGCCTGGCAGGAGGGAGTTTTTATAGCCCAAATCTAATGGGGCCTCTGGGTCTGCAAGCTGCCTTGTTGGCCCAAGGGGGGGGGGGTTAAGTGTTCAGCCTTAAGCAGGGTTGAATGTTCAGACTTGAGGCAAACAGGTGATAAAGGACCAGACAGAGGGGGGTTTGAGTGTGTGGGCTATCTTGCAGCCAACATCTGTTCAGCCTGCCCTGCACCCAACAGTAGAAAAGATAAAAACTCCCCTTCCATGGGAATTAGATTTTGCTAGTGGCAGTGCTAGACAAAAATTAAACAGGGAAACCAGTTAGATAAAACTGCCGGAAAGTGCCCAGGGGAAGACACTACTTTGGTTCAGGAAGTCACAGATGGACCCTCTGGGGAGGACCTGTATGAGATGACCTTGCCCAGCAAGGAGAGTCCCCCATTTTGAGATCTGGGAAAAGTGCTTTTCAGGCAGAGGACCAGCAAGGGCAGAGTCCTTGGCATCTGAGATAAAAGAAGACGGAGTTGCCGTGAGATAGTGTGCATGCACAGGGAGGAAATGAGCAGGAATCGAATCATGCAAGGTCTCGGAACACGGTTAGGAGTGTGGCTTTGTTGTCAGTAAGCTGGGAAGCCACTGGAAGGTGATAGTAGGGATAGTGGTGACATGATCTTCATTCATCATTCGTGAGCGGGGGCTGGAATATGGAATATAGCCCTCGTGGTGACTAGAGGATGGATTAGTCCTGAGGCTTATGCAACAAGCCTTGGAAATCAAAAGACACAGAGCAGGTGAAGGGGAAAATGGGTAAGAGTGTATATTGTTATTAAAAGAATGACATTTCTATTCAAAAAGTGAAATTTGTCAGAAAATAGAGCATAGGAATTTGTGCAAGCCATTTTAGAAGGAATTTCCTGTTTAGGTCACTAATAAGCCAAATAGCACTGAGAGGGTTCAGAGGACTTGGGGGCTGTGGCCTTGTGAACCAGGACAGGAATGCAGCTGTTGCCTTGGAGGAGCATCTTTAAACAACATAGTAGCCATGTGCTTCCACATGAACACCTTTCCTAGTAACATCATTCCCCCACAATTTATAGAATGACGACTGAAAACTAAATCCCCTTATTTTCCTCCTATTTTACAAAACAATTCTGGTTTAAACAAATGACTCTGTGTAAATCTACTGTGTGCAAGAAGAAGATGAGTATGATCTAGCCACCATGACGGATCTGATATCATCCCCTGCAATTCTCTCTCACTTTATTTCAACTGAGTCACTTCTTTGCTGTTTCTCAAGTATTCCAGTTAACTTACCATCTCAGGGCCTTTGCACGAGCTAGAACACTCTTTCCTCAGGTTTTCATTTGACTCTCTCTCTCAAACTTCTTTCAAACCTCCCTTGAAGTTACCTTCTCAGTGAGGATTTTGCTGGTTTCTCAACCTAAGACTGAAATGCCCTTTATTGTTCTCTCCCTGCCGTGCTTACTTTGTCCTTCTGAACACTTGTCACTACCTGACATACCGTGTGTGTGTGTGTGTGTGTGTGTATGTGTATGTGTGTCTGTCTGTCTGTCTGTCTGTCTATATCTCCCACCAAAATTAAGCTCCACAAGGACAAGAATGGCTGTTCACTGGTGGATTCCCACTGTTAATGCAATGTCCCACAGTAGTGCCTGGCACATCATTAAGAGTTTAATAAGTACTTACTGAACGACTACAGGAATGACTGTTTGAAGGTAGTTAGGAATTAGCCAGCTGAGTATTCCAAGCCGTGGACAAGGTACTTAATAGGCCATCTCCTACATGGTGAATATGGTCCCTCTGCTGCAGAGTAAAGAAACAAGATTTTACAGAGATAATAACTTGCCTTTCCAGCTCCCTTTATACCACAGGGCTGCCCTGTAGAAAGCCATGTCACAATGCCTGGAAGGGGAACTTCCAGGGTGGGGCTGTTGCCTAGCAGCCAGTCTGACACACACTCATTTTCGTGGTTAAAGTCCACCCAGGAGGGTGAGAACTCATGGAGATAGAGTATGAGAGAGCCATGCTTCTTGAAAATCTCCCAGATGAACTTTTCTTGTCCAGACCTCAGAAATTAACAAGTTCTCTGTTAGAGGAGCTACCTGGGAATGTGATATTCAGAACCCTGCTACAGGCCAGCCCGCCATTCGGTTGGAAATTTGGTCATGGTAATCTCATTTTTGTCTAGTACATTTATGAAAATTCATCCCTTCAGTATTGGGGTCTAATTGGAAAGAGGTGGCACATATGCAGGATTCCCCAAGGAGCCTGGTCCGGGCAGGGACCGGAGGAAGCATGTTTTTATTATTATTATTTGCATGAAGAGACCCTTAGAGGTGTTGCAGGCCTGGCACAGGGGTGGAAGACGGGAAGTGCATTAACGTTGGTGAGGTGACAATTATAGGTCAATCATCTGTTGTGCCAGCTTTGGCCCTGAATTCACTCCTCAATTCTCAAGGCAGCCAGAGGAAGAAAGAAATGAGTGGTGCCATTTTATAGACAGACGAAGGCTTAGGTAGCTTAAGTAACTTTCAAAAGATCAGACAGCTAGTAAACAACAGACCAATTTATTAGTACTCAGTTCAAGGGGCTTCAAAGTTCACTCTACCCCCAGGTGGGAGAGTCTGGGATGTAAGAAGGTCTGGAAGGTGGGATTGAGCAAGTCAATTTTTCTTCCCTCTGTCTCCCTTGTCCAGACCCACCTATCCAGGGTTTGTATTCCCTGGACCAGGTGTTCTCAGCCTTCTTCAGATCCAAGACCTGTTTTAAGGGGGAAAAAAATATGGTATAATACAGCCTTTGTTAATCTATAATTGACTTCATAGAGAATGTAACCTACCTCACATAATTTCACACACAACTCAATGGGATGCCATGATTGTAATATAGAGGAGAAAAACTCAGAAGACACTATGTGTTTCAGCTTATCAGTGCTCAGACATACCAACTGTGGAGGACAGTGAAGTCGTCAGGCTGCTGCCCAACATACTGCACAATGACTATGTCTAGAATTAAGAAGATCCAGAGTCATTCCACACAAGCTGTTCAAGGAAATAGAAGAGCCTAGTTTTCAGTGGACACCAAAACAAAAGCTAGAGTTAAAGAACAAGAACCCTTCTGACTTACTGGTTTCTGATGACAGAAAACAAGCCAACAGCTTTAACTGAAGCTTTAGCAGAAACAGGGACAGTACCTAGACAAATCATAAACCACTGAAGTCAAAAAGGAGAGGAGGGATGTGAATTTATTATTCTTGAGGAAAGTGTGAATTGGCTAGGCCTGCCAAATTTTAAAAAATAAATTATTTTATTGTTTTATAATATATATCAAAAGAGTCTAAATCATAACTGAACACATTGGTGAAATATTCCAGGCAAAAGAGTCCTATTCGTATTCATTATCAGCCTGCTCCACCAAATGTCTCCCCATGTTGCTTTCTAATTCATAGATTACTTTTAATATATCTTTAAATTTTATATAAATTGATTTATGCAGTGTGTAGACGTCCGTGTCTGAATTACTCCATACAACATTGTGAGATTATATTACTACCTGTGCAGGATTTTGCTCAAGTTCATTGCTATAAAATAGTCATTTATATAAGTATTCCACAATTTGTTCTTTCCATTCTATTGTTTACAGGCATTTTTGTTTTTAATTAAGGAGTATTTTGATTAATGTTCCTTTTAATATTCTTGTACATCTCTTTTGGGACACAGTGTATGCTTTCCTGCTGAGGAAATACCAAGGGTAGAAATTAGTAGGTCACAGAGATGTTTATGTTTAGCTCTAATAAAGACTGCCAGACAGATTTCCAAAGTGAGCACATTGATTGATTTACAATTCCATTGCTATGGTTTGGATCTGGAATATTCCCCAAAGGCTCATGTGTTGAAGGCTTTGTCCCCAGTGCAGCAAGGTTTAGAGGTGGGGCTTTTGGAAAGTGGATCGTGAAGGTTCTACCCTCATCCTAATTACCATTCTGAAACAGTTTCAAGCCCAAGGAAAAGTGGTAAAAAGAATAAAAAGAAAATTCTTATTCTCTTCACCCAAATTCCTCTATTGAAAAACATTGCTTTGAACTCTATTTCTCTCTTCCTTTTTATATACTTTTTCTGACATGTTGACTCATTTTTTCTAACAACTTCAATGTCGCCCTCTGTGACACTCTCCTGCATTGTACCCACAGAACCCTACCAAGTGAAATTCAGCATCAATACAATTGTGCCATTAATCGCTCTGTTTCAAATGCCAATAGTGGGGGTTTCCTGTCTCATCCAGGATGCCACCCAGGAGTAATGCCACTTTCTATTATCGTGTTCCATCCATATCCTTTAATACTGTTTCAATCAGCTTTTTCTCTGCAATGACTAAAAGATCCGACTAGAGCAATTGTAGAGGAGGAAAAGTTTATTGGGAGGCTTGTGGTTTCAGAGGTCTCAGTCCATAGACAGCCAGGTCCATTCCTCAGGGCTCAAGGTGAGGTTGAACATCATGGCAGAAGAGTATGGCAGAGAGAAGCAGTTCACATGAGGGTCAGAAAGGGGAGGGAGGGAGGGAGAGGGAGAGGGAGAGAGAGAGGTCTCCTCTTGCCACATACAAACATATACCCCAAAGCCACACCCTAATTCCCACCTCCTCCAACCACATTCACTCTATCACTTAGTTACTACTCAGTTAATCCCTAGTAGGGGATTAATTCACTGATTGGGTTAAGACTCTCACAACCCAATCATTTCTCCTCTGAACCTTCTTGCATTGTCTCACATGTGAGCTTTTGGGGGACACCTCACATCCACACCATAACAGATACAAAGTATTTTCTCAGCCTTTCTTTTCCTTCCTATCTTAAAGAACTATCAGTAGAAGGATCAGATTGTGGGGCCTGGCTGAATCAATCCAAAATCCAGGCAGGCAACCAGAAAGGGAAGACCAAGGGTAGGCTGAGTCCCTCCACAGGCTGAAATTGTAGTCAAGGGTGGAACCTATTCTTCTCCACCTCTGCTGTCTCTTCAGCACTAGTTTGAAAGCCTTCCTATTGTTGAAATCATGCCATCCAGATTGTATACAAAGTAATATCCTTAAAGTCAAGTAACGAAGGACTTAGATTATGTACACAGAAATCTCTTCACAGTAAGACCTGGATCAGTGTTTGAATAATTAGCCTAGCTAGCTCAACACATCAAAAAAGCTATCACAGAAAATGTCCCTATATTACACCAATGACACAGTAATGTCCCTCATTACATCCCTACTCAGCTACCTTGGTAGCTCTCCATAACTTCTTTTTGTCCCAACAAACAATATATTAGCTTCAAAATGATTAGCTAATTATATTTCTTAATTATTAGCTCTGTATGTAATTTCCCTTCTTATTTTTTAAAATATTAGCATGGACTTGTTTATTCCTGTTTTATTCAATGGATTATTTTATAGAGATAGTGGCCATCCTTCTCTTGACTTCAATCTCAGAAAATTTTTCCGCTTTTCGTCATTAAGCGTATTCTGCATAAGTTTTTCATAGATGATATTTATTAGGGGCAGGAAGATATTCCTAGTTCACTAAGAGATGCATTTTTAAAATTATGAGTGGATATTGTAGGCTTTTTTAATCCATTGAGATAATCCCTTTTTTCTTTGTTGGTATAGGAAATTACATTAATTTTATTTTCAAACGTTATATCAACCTTCTATTCCTGCGATAAATACAACTTCATCTTGAAATTACAACCTGTATTTAGTTTGCTAAATTTTGTTTAGGATTTTTTCCCTTTATATCATAAGACAGATTCTTGTTTCTTGTAATATCCCTTATTTTTCTAGTCTTACATAATAAAGTGGTTATGGCATCTCTCTTTATTTATTTATTTACTAGTTTATACTTATGGAATTTGTATTCCATTCTTTTTTTAAAAAAATGTTCTTTTCAGTTACACATGACAGTAGTATGTATTTTAACATATTATATATTTATGGAGTATAACTTCCTATTCTTGTGGTTGTGCCGCAGTCCAGCTGCAGCAAAATAACCGGGGGGTGACGAACAACTTGTGTACGTTGATACAGCAGGAATGGGAGCCGTTTATTGCAGGACAGGAGCAGTATTTATACATTCCACACAGCTTATCTAATTAGCATAAACTAGATACATCAGTCAACCAATAAGGAATCTCCACACTTAATGGCTCCCTGGTGTTACTTCACAAACCACTCCCTCTGGCATTTTGCCAGGCACCATCCAGACTTGTTTACAGACTCTAACATTTCTCTGGCAAAATGCCAGGAGCCATCCTGACTTGTTTACAGACTCTAACATGGTTGTGCGTGATGTGGAGTTACACTAGTGTATTCCATTCTTTGTTTATCTCAGCACTTAAAGACACTATTCCATTGTCTCCTGGATTCTGTTGTTCCTGTCCAAAAAAGTCAGTTAAATAAGAAATCTGGCAAGGCCCTTTAATTTTATGATTTTCTTTGTGAGAAAGTCTTAAGTCATAAATTCTATTTCTTAGCTTGGACATGATAATTTCCTGAAAATATATCAATTTTATCTGTTTTTAAAATTGTTAAATATTTTATCATTTCCATCGATTTAAAAATGTCAATTTTTAATGTTTATAAAATCAGTAAAAATGTCTCCCTTGTCCTTTCTTATATTGGAATTTTGTGCTTTCTCTTATTTTCTCCCTAAACATTATTACCAATGATTTATCAATTCTATTTGTGTTATTTTTAAAATGCTTTTATCCATATATCATAGTTATACATAATAGTGGGGCTCATTATGACATATTCATAACTACCCATAACCTTGTTGGCTCCATTTCAGTTCCCATCTATTTGTGTTCTTATAGAACCAACTTTGGGATTTGTTTGTTTGTTTACCTTCTTTGATTTGGGGGTCTCACTATGTTACCCAGGCTGGCCTCAAACTCCTGAAGTCAAGTGATCCTCCTGCCTCTGCCTCTTGAGTAGCTGGGACTACTCAAGTAATAGTCCACACTTGACTTTTGATTTTAATGATTTTTTTTGTCATTATATATTTATCTTCACCTTCATGAAGGTCTATACTTACTGAAATTTGTTAAATCTTTGTAACCCAGCCCTTGGGCAGTTTTGATAAATGTTTCCAAGGACTTAAAAATAATATGCATTCTTCAGTTATCAAAGCTGTGTCAATTCAGTCAAGTTTGACAGTAGTGTTGATCAAACCTTTCATGTACTTACTGATAGTTTCTGTCTGCTCACATTATCAATTACTGAGAGTAGTGTATTCAAATCCTCTGTTATGAGTGTAGAATGATCTCAATTTAATTGTATTCCGTCAATTTTTCTTTATAGATTCTGAGGGTATGTTGTGAGATGGATGCATAGACATTTTCAAATGTTACAGGTTCTAGGGATGTTGACTTTTCATTAACTTAAAAATCTCTTTTTATCTTTATCAATGCCTCTTGCTTTATTTTGTCTGATACTAGTAGACATACGTTCACTTTTTTTTCCTTTCGGTTGAGGATGAACATAATACCTTTATTTTATCTATTTATTTTTTTAATGTGGTGCTGAGAATGGAACCCAGCCTCACACATGCGAGGCAAGTACTCTATCTCTGAGCTACAACCCCAGCCCTACATTCACTTTTTATTAATTTTCTTATGGAATTTGTATTTCATTCTCTCTCTTTTTAAATTTGTTCTTTTCAGTTACACATGACAGTAGTATGTATTTTGACATATTATATATTTATGGAGTATAACTTCCCATTCTTGTGGTTGTGCGTGATGTGGAGTTACACTAGTGTATTCCATTCTTTTATTTTTTTTATCTCAGCACTTAAAGACACGATTCCATTGTCTCCTGGATTCTGTTGTTCCTGTCCAAAAAAGTCAGTTATTAGGCTTACTTTTGCTTCTTTGAAAGTAACATACCTTTTGTATCTGCTTTCAAGGTTTTCTTTTCTTTTTTTTTATATTTTTAGCTGTAGATGGACACAATATCTCTATTTTTTTTTATTGGTGCTGAGAATTGAACAGTGTCCTGCACATGCTATGCAAGTGCTCTACCACTGAGCCACAACCCCAGCCCTCAAAGTTTTCTCTTTAGTTTTTTTGGCTGTACTATGATATGACGATGCGGTTTGCTTTTTATTTGTTTTACTTGAGGTTGCAACATTTGGTTCAATTTTTTCATCAGTTCCTGCCTCAGCCTCTTGAGTAGCTGGGACTGCTGCTCAATTAATAGTTAACTCTTGACATTTGGTTTTAATGATTTTTTCATCATATATTTATTGTCACCTTCATAAAGGTCTATATTTGCTGAAATTCGTTCAATTTAATTATCTGCCATTATCTCTTCAACTCTTGCATCTACCACACTCTCTGTCTCCATCCCTTGTGGAACTCCAAATAAAAATGTATCCAAACATTTCATTGTTATTCATTGTACTATCATTGTACTTTCTCTTACAATATTGTATGTATTTTGTACCCTTTTGCTTCTCCAAGCTTAAGTGTAGATACTTTCTTCTGACCCATTTTCCATTTCATTCATTCGCTTGTTCAGTTTTTCTAATCTGCTATTAAACTCATGCATTGAATTCCTACTTTCTTTCATTGATGGTAATTTTTTTTTTTATTTCCACAGTTTTTCCTTTCTTGTTGCTTCTAAAATTCTCCTCTTGTCACTTAATTTCTTGACTATATATCATATAATCATTTTTTTGTACTCTGGGCTGGACTGATTATTGTTTAACTCAATAAATTTTAAAAACATATTTATTATATTTTTAGGTGTAGATGGACACAACACAATGCCTTTGTTTTCATGTGGTGCTGAGGATGGAACCCATGTCCCACCCGTGCTAAGCGAGCTCTACCGCTGAGCCACAATCCCAGCCCCTCAATAAATTTTTTAATGAGACAATCTATTGAAAATATTATACCAAGGGCTAGGGATGTGGCTCAAGCGGTAGCGCGCTCGCCTGGCATGCGTGCGGCCCGGGTTCGATCCTCAGCACCACATACAAACAAAGATCTTGTGTCCACCGAAAACTAAAAAATAAGTATTTGAAAAAAAAAGAAAGAAAATATTATACCAAAATTTACATCTACTTATTCACATTCTTATTCTTAGACTTCTGCAACAAAGCAAGTGATTCCCTGGAATAATAATTCTTATGCTGGCCTCAGAAATATTCAAATGAGGAAAGCAGTAGGCAGTCTCATAAAACTATGACAGAGTCTCCATAAAATATCTGGCATTTTCTTAATGCTCTAACTATAATTAGAAATGTACCTGATGGAACCTGCTTAACCTTAAGGTCTTCATCAAAAGCGGCCACAAAATAGAACTTTGTCTTCTGTATTCCTCAGTACTAAGTAGTCACCTACATAGAAGTTACTTTGTGAATACTTATCATGCAAACATTGGATCCTTGATACTCCTTAGCAATACCTAAAATTCTGCATTAACTTCTCAATTTTGTCATTACTCAATGGGTTATACAGGGGACAAACAAGGTGCATAGACAGTCCATCCTTGCACTGTGCTCAGATTGGCTCTAATGAACAATTGATAAATTTGGCATCAATCTGGATGTAGGTGAGCCCATATTGACAACATGAATAGGAAATTAATGAGGAAATTCTCTTTCCTAATACCTCAGAATTCCTCTTACCTCAGAAGCCTTGCATTTACTTCATGGTCACACATTTCCTTGTTTTCTTTTGCTTCCAAATGTTTGCCATGAGACTAGTCCTGTTGCTGTCTCCAAAATCTCAAGCCAAGCATGGTTTATTTTAAATTCCACATTTAATGGAATTTGAATTTCCTTGGGGTCTATTTCTACTACTCTTACTGATTTATTTTAGTATGAGCAGTTATTCTATATTGAAAGTCAAATATTCTGCATGGAAAAATATCAGTTCATGGTCTCAATGTTATTATCTTCAAAGATGATTTACTTCTGTCTCTTGCATGCAATAAGGGGAGAAGCAAATTATTTTAGTGCAATTGGGAATTGATTTGATGCAAAGCTGGATTTCAGAGGCTTTTGAGAGCTCATCTATTTCTTGTTTACTCTCATTTCCAGGGTTTATCTCTTTAGAGACCTAACTAGAATTCTAGGGTGTTTTCCAATCTCCCCCTCTTCATAGCCAGCCTGATTTTTTTTCCCAAGTCTCAAACCGTCTGTCCAAAGCTCTGCTCAAATACTCTACTTCTCAGCCAGCTTTTTAATTAGCAAATGTCCAGAGAGAACAACACACCAACTGTTGGACTCACCCCTCGATGGAGTTTGATCTTGTTTTTGTAAATCTCTGGGATTTAGTCCCTGCATTTTTTTTTCTTCCTTAATATCTCTGATAACTTGAAACATATTTATTTATTATGTCCAGCTTTTCTACCCAGGTTTTCTTGGCTAGGAGATTAGTCTGAAGTAGATCAGTCTATCGATGTAGAAATTGGTTGCCATATCTTCAGCACACTTTATGAGATGTCTCTTGACATCTCATACTAATGCAAATGCTATTTTTAAAAAACACTCTTTCATCCAAATTCAAATTCAATCTGAGAACTTACAAATGTTAAAATTACCTAAAATATTAATGAAAGTGATAAGTTATAAAATCAGTATCAACATCTCTTTACATTCTATTTACCATTGGTATTGCCATAATCATAATTTGAGTAGCAGAATGCTTGGAGTAAACTGAACAAAGACTTTGAGATTCTATCTTTATTCCTTTTAAGCTTGGCTCCTCCTAACAACTTTCTATATTACTGGGCTTTCTACATTATCTCTTGGGGAAAAAAATTATTACTAATAAATATAAGTACTTCCAGTTTTACAGGACATTTGAATGTTATATGGTACATGAAACAATTCATTATATAACTGGACAATGCATTGCAGGATGTTTAGCCTCTGTGACCAGTTGACCAGAAGCATCACCTTAATAATTTTTAAACAAAAATGCTTTCCCCAACTGGAAGGAATGATTTTTTTTTGTACCAGGGATTGAACCCAGGAGCACTTAACCAATGAGCCACATCCCCAGAGATATAGGGTCTTGTTAAGTTGCTTAGGGCCTCACTAAGTTGTTGAGGCTGGCTTTGAACTCACAGTCTTCCTGCCTCAGCATCCCAAGCTGGTGGGATTAAAGGTGGATGCCATGGTTGAAAGAAAGGATTTTGACTGTTCTAATTATAAAGAGATGATAAATGTTTGAGGCCAAAGATATGCTTACCCTGATTTGCATATTACACTATGTAAACACATGCTTCAGGCGTTAACATTCGGGGTGAATTTGGATCTGATGGACCTTTTAGGATATCAAATAAAGGTCCCAACTCTTCTGTTGGTATACCTAAATAAGGCCTTATCCAATTTATGTCTCCTAATAACTTTTGAAAGTCATTAAGTGATTTGAGTTGATCTACTCGTATTTGAATTTTTGGTTGAGGATAATAGAACTCCTAAATAATTAATTGGAAAATTTAATTGTACTTTATCTATTGCTATCTCTAGATTATAATTTTTTAATAAGTTTGTAAGTGTGGCATAACATTCTAGCAATGTGTTTTTATCTTTGTGTGCTAATAATACATCATCCATATAGTGAAATATTTGTAGTTCAGGATTTTGATTTCTAAGTGGCTGGATTACTTTGTTAACATAAATTTGACACATAGTTGGGCTGTTAGCCATCCCTTGAGGGAGTACTTTCCATTCATATCTCTGATCAGGACCTTCATGATTCAGTGCAGGGATAGTAAATGCAAAACGTGGACTATCCTCAGGATGAATTGGAATTGAAAAAAAACAATCTTTAATATCTATAACTAAAACATACCAGGTTTTTGGCAAAGCAGACAACTGAGGAATCCCTGATTGAGCAGGTCCCATAATAACCATCTCATTATTAATGGCTCTTAAATCTTGCAATAATCTCCAATTACCAGATTTCTTTTTGATGACAAAAATGGGAGTATTATGGGGCGATACAGAAGGTTGTATATGTCCTTCTGCTAATTGTTGTTTGACCAGGTCATGGGCTGCTTGTATCTTTTCTTTAGTCAGGGGCCACTGAGGAACCCATACTGGTCTTTCTGATTTCCAAGTAATTTTTATTGTCTCAGTGGCCCTTTCTGAAAATCCAACCCATGTCTGTCTGTTCCTTGATCTATTTGTATTGGTGCTGCTATACCTTGTTCTTGTTTTTCTAATCTTTTTCCTTTCCTAAAACCTTGTCTAGTCATAATAGTGGGTGCATTTTGGTTGATGTTATTTGTTAATGTCAAACCTAATTGATCTAGGACATCTCGTCCCCATAAATTTATAGGAAGATGATCCAATACATATGGCTGTATAGTTCCTTCACATCCTTCAGGATCCTTCCAATCTAATACCACTGCACTTCTATGGGGATTAGTTGCCACTCCTAGGCCTCGAAGCGTTTGAGTGGCTTGTTGTAATGGCCAATGTTTTGGCCATTCTTGACGAGAGATGATGCTAAGGTCTGCACCTGTATCCAGTAGCCCATTAAATTCATGTCCTTGAATATTTAGTTTTAGCATGGGGCGAGAATCTAAATTTAAAGAAAGCATAGCCCAATCTACACCTGTGGAGCCTAATCCCTTGGAACCTCTTTCTACAGTACGACTGGAAAATTTATCATGTAGGCTGGGTATTATTAGTAACTGTGCTATTCTATCTCCTGGTGAAATTACTGATATACCCTTTGGAGAACTGGCTATAATTTTTATTTCACCTTCATAATCGGGATCAATTATCCCAGGACTTATCATAAGTCCTTTTAGAGTAGAAGAGCTGCTTCCCAATAATAAGCCTACTGTTCCTTTGGGAAGAGGTCCTTTCACCCCTGTGGGAATGATTTGAACTCCCATCTCTGGAGTTAGTACTGCTCTGGCGGAGGCGCAGATGTCCAACCCTGCGCTCCCTCTGGTTTGTCTGATGAGGGATCTGATGGACAATGTGTCCTGGGCACTACCCTGATGGGGTTGCTGGGTTCCTCCAGTGCTCCATATATTTGTGGTTTGGGGCCCTGGAGCATTGGGGCCCCCTGTCCATTTTTTGGCAATGGAGCCCGATGCCTTTCTCCATGATATCGTGGATAAACACCTGGTCCTTGTTCGTTTTTTGATAATGGAGTAGCCTCTATGGTGGTTTGAGAACGGCATTCATTAGCCCAATGTCTCCCTCTACGGCATCGTGGGCAAATACCTGGTATTCTACTCCTTTGATACCTAGTTTTGTTAAACCCTCCTCCAATGGGGCAATTCCTTTTAAAATGTCCTGTTTGTTCACAATTGTAGCATGTTCTTGGCCTGGCATCTAAAGCCTGTTTTACTGCAGCTGCCACAATTTGCCCTTGTTCATTAATGTCTCTGGCATCTAAAGCCTGTTTTACTGCAGCTGCCACGACTTGCTCTTGTTCATTAATGTCTCTACATAATTTAATATATGTGTTTAAATCTTCATGTTTCCATGGTCTAATGATATCTCTGCACCAACGATTCGCTTGCTCATAAGCCAGGTGTTTTAGTAATGGCATTGCTTGTTCTGTATTCCCAAAAACTCTGGTAGCTGTTTGAATAAGCCTATCTACAAATTCAGCATAAGGTTCATTAGCTCCTTGTATTACCTTAGATAATTGACCTTGTAAACCTCCATGTCCTTGTAAAGTCTTCCATGCCTTAATTGCATCTGCAGCAATTTGTGCGTATACGCCAGGATCATATGCAATTTGTTGCTGCTGATCCTCATAAGGTCCCTTTCCTAACAACATATCTAGATTTCTCTGAGGATAATCAGCTGCTGCATTTCGCCTAGCCGTCTCCTTGCAAAATTCCTCATTGGCAACCTTCCATAACAGGTATTGTCCTCCATTTAGCACAGCTTTACACATATTAGCCCAATCTGCTGGCGTCATGTTCAAGTTGTTAATGGATTCGACCAAGCTTACAGTGAAGGGTGCTTGAGGACCATAGGTTGTTACAGCCTCTTTTAGCTGCTTCACTGTTTTGAAATTTAAAACTTGGTAAAATCGCTGCCCTCCTGCCTCAAATACAGGGCATGTTAATATTTGAGATCTTGTCTCAGGATCCCAACTATCAACTGTGGGGGTTGGGGGCCTCCCAGCATATGGAGGTGGCGCTGTTGGTTGGACACTTACGCCCTCTGGTGATAGAAAGGTGTTAGTAGCAGTCTCCTGTAGAGGTGGTGCTGTTGGTTGGACACTTACACCCTCTGGTGATAGAAAGGTGTTAGTAGCAGTCTCCTGTTGTAACTTTCCCCCTGATGGCTTTTTCTGTTTTACACTTTCTTTCTCTGTCTGACTAGCTTGAGAGGCCTTCTCTTTTACTTGAATCTTTTCCTCTGTCTGACTAACTTGAGAGACCTTCTCTTTTACTTGAATCATTATGTCTTCTCCTTCCTCTACCATTTTCTGAACTGAAGGCTTTGGACTAAGCAAACAAGATATGAACGTCCACAATGGCAATGTGCCATCTGGTAGAGTCCCTGGGCTTTTCTTTTCTATTCTTTTTAAATCTTCACCATGATGGTTCCATTGTGATATATTTAACAACTCCTCCTTAAAAAGCCATGGGCTACATTTTTGTATTGTATCAACATATGCCCTGATTGTTCTTGATTTTACTGAGATGCCTCCTTCCTCTAACAATTTACTTAACACTCTTTCAGTTTGTTTTTTACTAATTTCTGATCCCGTATTTCTACTATAATACAACCCAACAAGATGACGCCAAACAAAACCGAGACAGAATGAAATAAAAAGGGAACAACAAAAAGTCATTATACCCTTTCTATCCTCCTGACATGTGCATCCGTCCTTTCTCCCTATCTGTTCCTCAGACGTAAATAGTTTTTCCTCAGATGTGAGCAGTTTTTCTTCCGTCTCACTCATCTCCAGGGACAGGCAACTTAAAACAAAAGTGAAGCAAAATAAAAGAGGAATCTTAAAATGGCTACCCATCCTCTCGCCCTGCCCTCAGGGGCGAGCAGTTTCACTTACCCTCAGTCGCCCCCCGTACGGGCCACCAAATGCCGCAGTCTGGCTGGGCACAATCAGGAGCCACTTGTCAAAAGAAACTAACTTTATTTTTAGAACCACACACGCCAAACAAAACAGCCTCTCAGGAAAAACCCTCAGAGCCTCAACTGCCACCACCGGCTTTCCACAAGCCTCTCTCTCCCACACAAGCTTCTCTCCACCTCCCACAATCCTCCTGCTCTTGAGGCCGATTGGCTGGGTCATGTGGGCGGAGCCAAAAAAGTCCCCCAATGAGCAGCTCTGTGGTCTGAAAGGGCAGGGAAACAGCCCAATGAGCATCACCGCAGAGGAGCCAATCAGCTAGATGTTGCTGGGGCCGAGGAGCCAATCAGCTAGATGTTGCTGGGGCCGCTGTGAGCCAATCATCAGCCGGCAGCTGGAAGTTTGCTGGCAGCTGGAAGTTTGCTGGGGCCCCTTCGGCTGTGGCTCTCAACACTGGTGCAGCTAATATGGAAAGCAGTATGGAGATTTCTTGGAAAATTGGGAATGGAACCACCATTTGACCCAGCTATCTCTCTCCTTGGCCTATACGCAAAGGACTTAAAAACAGCATACTACAGGGACACAGTCACATCACAATGCACAGCCACAATTCACAATTGCTAAACTGTGGAACCAACCTAGATGCCCTTCAGTAGATGAATGGATAAAAAAATGTGGCATATATACACAATGGAATATTACTCAGCAATAAAAGAGAATAAAAACATGGTGCTTGCAGGTAAATTGATAGAATTAGAGAAGATAATGCTAAGTGAAGTTAGTCAATCCCCCCAAAACAAATGCCAAATGTTTTCTCTGATATAAGGAGGCTGATTCATAGTGGGGTAGGGAGGGGGAGTATGGGAGGGATAGACAAACTCTAGATAGGACAGAGGGTTTGCAGGGGAAGGGAGGGGCATGGGGTTAGAAATATTGGTGGAATGTGATGGAAATCATTATCCAAAGTACATGTATAAAGACACAAATTGGTGTGAATATACTTTGTATACAACCAGAGATATAAAAATGGTGCTCTATATGTGTAATAAGAATTTTAATGCATTCCGCTGTCATATATGAATTAAAAAATAATTAAAAAACATTGTTGTGGCTATGTCACTATAATATGCTGGTTTTAAGTCCTTTGGATATAGAATGAGGAGTGGGATAGCTGGGTGAAATGGTGGTTCCATTCCCATTGTTCTGAGGAATCTCCAAACTGATTCCTAATGTGGTTGCACCAATTTGCAGTCCCACCAGCAATGTATGAGTGTACCTTTTCCCCCACATCCTCTCCAACACTTATTATTATTCATATTCTTGATAACTGCCATTCTGACTGATGTAAGATGAAATCTTAGTTTTGATTTGCATTTCTCTAATTACTAAAGATATTGAACAATTTTTCATAATGCTTTTTAATTCATTCTTACTGAAAGAAGATCTTTTCTTTTCATAGCCATAAAACTCTGAAAAATATAAAATCCCAAAGGAGGTATTTACCTTTGAGCAATTGGTAGTGCAGCTCTTGTATTTGCAGTAAAAATGTAGTTCTCTCATTAGTTGGCATTTGGTCCTTCTGAATTGTCAGTTTCTTCATCTGTAAAATAGGAATAACTGTCTTCTTTCACTTATGGAGAAAGAAGGAGCCGATTACTTGGATTTGAAAAGTAGAAACTGTACATACTATAGGCTCTCCTAGTGCATTATGATACTTAAGGACAAGAGTTTTTCTTTTATCTTCTTGATAAAAGTATTGGAGTTATAGCAGGTGAAATTAAAACACCAATATATGTTCAATAAAAATAAAGAATTTTCCCTGACATACTATTATCAATTGTTTGCCATGTGTCTTTCCAGGGTTTTTATCTAAACCCATAGGCTCAATATATATCACACTGACACATGTTTACATAGGTTTTTAGTTTTCTTTCTTTCTTTTCTTACTTACTTTTAACCAAAAGTAATAATGTCATCCATATTATTCTAAAATTGATTTTATTTATTCCACAGCTAGATAGCTATTACTCTGTAGTATAGATATAGTATATGCAGCATAATTTTTCCAGTTCTCTGAGGATAAGCATTTGAGTTGTATTTATTTATTTTTATTACTAGGTGTTAAACCCATGGGTGCTTTACCTTTGAGCTATATCTCTAGTCCTTTCATATATATATATTATGATATATTATATTATATTATAATATAATATAATATAATACTATATTATATTATAATATATATATTTATATATTATATATATATTTTTTTTGCTAAGTCACCAAGACTGGTCTCATACTTGCAATCCTTCTGCCTCAGCCTCCTGAGTTGTTGTGATTATAGGGGTATGCCAGCCAACCTAGCCTATTGTCATTTTGTTTTTAAAATTTACTTCCCAATATGAACAATGATGAAATAAAATTTTAAATATATATTTGATGACCTGTAGACATTAAATCTTAATCAAGCCTCGCCCTAGATCTTTAAGGATCAAATCTACTGGAAACTTAGGTTGGATTCCAAAGATAGATTTGGCTCTTAGTGACTTATCAATATTTTGTCAGTCCTCCCATAATCCTAAAATGAACAAGGCTTATTCAACAGCTGCCACCAACCCCCGTTTCCCCAAATGGATAATCTTGTGAGCTTCAGCCGACTTGACCATGAATACATTGGATGCTGCGTCCACGATCCTCTCCTTTTCTTCCACAGACGCACAGGACAGGGGTGGGGCTCTCCCTGCCTTTCACCATACATAGACAATTTTAGCAATGGCTTTCCTGACATCTGTTTCATCAGGTTCTTAATCTCAGGCCCATTAGTAATTGAGACCATAAATAAGATCACCGGTGAGTGGCTGGAATCTTGGGATGGGCCAGGAATTTGACCTGCAGATTCTGGGGGATCTGATAAGAGCAGTCTTGTGGTAAACTAATATCTGATGCAAAAAAAAAAATAAAAAAAAAGGTGACTTTAGCACATAGCTGAGTGCCACGCAGGTTTCCCAACCTAGAGGCACCCCATAAATAAGATAAAGTTTCCTGACCTATTGCTAAGATTATTTGTAGCCATGGCTACATCATGCTGTAGTTACAAGTCCATTCTGTCACTAGGAGAGTGGGGATTCAGACTTCAGTCTGCAGGCCAGAAATTGTTGCCTGGTGGTGTATTGTAAGTAAACATGTATATTATTAGATATTTTAAAAATAATGTAAAAAAATTTAAAATTGGGAGATTATACATAAAAGCCAGGATATCTAGCATCCAAAAGCAAAAGAGGATTTGGTGACTGTGAGGTCACTGTTCCATGTGGAGCCACTTGGGGTCATGAGCTCTCTAGTCTGACAGAGTCTTCATCTGGTTTGCTACACCAACATTTGTGTTTGTAACTTCTAGTTTGGAAATAATGATAATTACAACTTAGAAATTCTGTTGCTGCTTACTGTTAAGTAGAAGAAGTAACCACACACATGATTTCTTCTTTCATTTACAGGGGGCAAAGTTGCCAAGATTAATATTTATTTGATGAAAGTAACAGACAAAATTTATCCTAGCAGAATATTTATCTTTATCCTACAGAAAAAAAAAATCAAAACCGAGGTCCAGAAAGTTTAAGTAAACTACTCCAATCTACCAAGGCTCTTGGTAAAGTCAGTATTTGGACCCAGGCAGTCTCTCTCTCGAAACAGTATATCAGTTCTTTGGTCCCATCCAAAGATGAACACTCCTACAAGGAAAGGGAGTATTCGTTCATCAGCTAATCTCAAAGCATAGTTAGTTGACAGCAATGTCTTCTGCTTGTGAATCTACGAGGGTACTGATTGAGCCTGCAGGAGGGTAGGCAAAGCCATGAAATAAATCCTCTAGTTTGAGGTAAGGGCTCTGCAGAAAGAAGGACATGGGGGAGAATCCTTATGTTTAGGAGAATTAGACTCAAAGGACAGCATGATAGAATAAAAATAATCTTCAGATAAAGAAACAGATTGCATATTTTTGGGGGAGGGGTTACCATGGATTGGACTCAGGGGCACTCGACCACTGAATCACATTCCCAGCCCTATTTTGTATTTTATTTAGAGACAGCATCTCACTGAGTTGCTTAGGGCCTCACTAAGTTGCTGCGGCTGACTTTGAACTCATGATCTTCCTGCCTCATCCCCCAAGCCAATGAGATTACAAGCATGTACCACTGCTCCTGGCAGATTGCATATTCTGTGGACTCAAAGGAGCAAAGATTCATCAATTTGACCAAGGGCATTTTAAGCTCATTATAAACAGAGAGATTGAGGCAGCATGAAAATACAGGGTAAGTTGAAGCTTGTAAAAAAAACTAAAAAGCTCCTTTTGCAAGAACATGCTCAGTTACTTTGCCAGTGCTTATAAAGTGTAACAGACCCAGAGTGGGGAGCCACAATCTCTTTCTCACATGTCCTCATTTTCTTCATCAAGAAGTGTCTTAGTACTGAAAATGTAGAATAGACATAATTAAAAAGGAATTGAAGCCTGATATTGGCAAGTAGATGGTATGAGAGTTGTTTTTTTTTAAATTAATTAATTAATTTTGATTATGTATATATGACAGCAGTATGTATTTTGCTTCATTGTACACAGTTGCAGCACAACTTTTCATTTCTCTGGTTGTACATGATGTAGTGTCGCACCACTTGTGCAGTCATACATGTACCCAGGGTGACGATGTCCATCTCATTCCACCATTTCTCCTGCCCCTATGCTCTCACCATCCCCTTTGCCCAATTTCCTCCATTTTGCTCATGCCCACCCCACCCATTATGGATCAGCATCCACTTATCAGAGAGAACATTTGGCCTTTGGTTTTTTTTTGGAATAGGCTTACTTCACTTACCATGATATTCTTGGACTCCATCCATTTACCTGCAAATGCCATAATTTCATTCTCTTTTAATGCTGAGTAATAGTCCATTGTGTATATTTACCACAGTTTCTTTATCCATTCATCTATTGAAGGGCATTTAGGTTGGTTCCACAGTTGAGCTGCTATAAACATTGATGTGGCTGCATTACTAAAGTATGCTGATTTTAAGTCCTTTGGATATAGAGTGAGGAGTGGGATAGCTGGGTCAAATGGTGGTTCCATTCCCATTTTGCTGAGGAATCTCCACACTGCTTCCCAATGTGGTTGCACCAATTTTCAGTCCCACCAGCAATGTATGAGTGTGCCTTTTCCCTCATGTCTGTGTCAACATTTATTTTTGTCTGTATTCTTAATAACTGCCATTCTGACTGGCATGAGATAAAATCTTACAGTAGTTTTGATTTGCATTTCTCTAATTACTAGAGATGTTGAGCGTTTTTTCATATATTTGTTGATCGAATGTAGACCTTCATCTGAGAAGTGTCTGTTCAGCACCCTAGCCCATTTATTGATCGGGTTGTTTGTGTTTTTGGTGTTAAGATTTTTGAGTTCTTTATATATCCTGGGTTTAATGCTCTATCTGACATGCGTGTGGCAAAAGTTTGCTCCCAAAATGTAGGCTCTCTCTTCACCTCACTGATTGTTTCTTTTGCTGAGAAGAAGCTTTTTAGTTTGAGTTCATCCCCTTTATTAATTCTTGATTTTATTTCTTGCACTTCAGGAGTCTTGTTAAGGAGGTCAGGGCCTAATCTAACGTGATTAAGATTTGGACCTACTTTTTCTGTTAGACTCAAGGTCTCTGGACTAATTCTTAGGTCCTTGATCTGCTTTGAGTTGAGTTTTGCACATGGTGAGAGATAGAGGTTTAGTTTCATTTTGCTACATATGGATTTCCAGTTCTCCCAGCATCATTTGTTGAAGAGGCTATCCAATATATTTTTTTGGCTCCTTTGTCTAGTATGAGATAACTGTATTCATGTGAGTTTGTGTCTGTGTCTTGTATTCTGTAACACTGGTTTATTTATCCATTTTGGTGTCAATACCATGCCGTTTTTTATTACTGTAGCTTTGTAGTACAGTTTAAGGTCTGATATTGTGATGCCACTTGCTTCACTCTTCTTGCTAAGAATTGCTTTGGCTATTCTGGATCTATTATTTTTCCAAATGAATTTCATAATTGCTTTTACTATTTCTATAAGGAATGATGATGGGATTTTAATTGGAATTGCATTGAATCTGCATAGCGTTTTTGGCAGTACGGCTATTTTGATAATATTAATTTTGCCTATCCAAGAGCATGGGAGCTCTTTCCATATTCTAAAGTCTTCTTTAATTTCTTTCTTTAATGTTCTGTAGTTTTCATTGTAGAGGTCTTTTTACTCTTTTGTTAAGTTGATTCCCAAATATTTTATTTTATTATTATTATTATTTTTAGGCAATTACGAATGGGGTAGTTTTCCTAATATCTCTTTCAAGGATTCATTACTGATGTATAGAAATGCATTTGATTTATGGGTATTGATTTTATATTCTGCAACTTTGCTAAATTCATTTATTAATTCTAGAAGTTAAGTATAGAATACTTTTACTATACTATACTTCCTCTAAGTATAGAATCATGTTGTTAGCAAATAATGATAGTTTGAGTTCTTCTTTTCCTGTTTGTATCCCTTTAATTTATTTCATCTGTCTAATTGCTCTGACTAGAGTTTCAAGGACTATGTCAAATAGAAGTAGTGAAGGAGGGCATCCCTATCTTGTTCCAGTTTTTAGAAGGAGTGCTTCCAGTTTTTCTTCATTTTGAATGATGTTGGTCTTGGGTTTAGCATAAATAGCTTTTACAACGTTGAAACTATCCCTAGTTTTTCTAGTGTTTTGAACATGAAAGGGTGCTGTGTTTTGTCAAATGCTTTCTCTGCAGCAATTGATATAATCATATGTTTCTCATCTGTAAGTCTATTGATGTGATGGATTATGTTTATTGTTTTCTGTATCTCTTTCTTGAATTAATCTTTTGATACCTGTATTTGTTCCCTTATCTTTTTGTTGGTGTGATCAATGGATGCTTGTATTTGCTCCCTTATCTGTTTATTGGTGTCATTAATGGTTTCCTATATTTGCTCTTATCTCTTTTTGGAGTGATCAGTTTTTTTCTGTATTTGCTCATTTAGGTCATTCTTTAATTCACAGATCATTTTAATTATGTACATTCTGAGCTCCTTCTCTGACATTTCATCAACTGTGCTGTCCGTGGATTCTGTTATTAGAGTGTCCTGGTTTGTTTGAGGCACTTTCTTCCCTTTGTTTTTTCCTGTTGTCTATGTGTCTTCCTTTCTTCCAGTGCAGATCTGAGGTGTTACATTTTCTACTCTATAATCTTGTAGGATCCGTGCAGATTATCTGTATCTCACCTTGGTGTTGGGCTTTCAAACCCTGCTGGTGTCCCCTGATGGCTGCTACTGCAACTAATGATGGTGGTGGCAATAGCAGAGGTAAC
This sequence comes from Marmota monax, assembly GCF_021218885.2. Taxonomy (NCBI): domain Eukaryota; kingdom Metazoa; phylum Chordata; class Mammalia; order Rodentia; family Sciuridae; genus Marmota; species Marmota monax. Next base: position 74,965 of record NW_026694276.1, read on the forward strand.
TTGAGACAGCAGTGGGAATGTCCCAAGATGGATGCAACCTCTTTCAGAGATGGGGCTGAAAGGGTGGACCTTACACTGACTTTGGGATGACTGTTCCGAGATGCAGTTGCTTCTAGGCCCTGTCTGTTGTCACAAGGTGGAGACTACTGTGCGAGGAAGGCTATGGCCATGGCTGCAGTGTCCCAAAATGGGGGTGAGTTAGGCCTGGGCTTCCAGGTGGGCAGGGGGTGGGAGCTGCCCTGGGCCTACCCTGGGCCTGGGCTCCCACATGGGTTGGCAGGGGTGGTCCTAGGCCTGGACCTGGATCCAGTGTAGGTTGGCAGGTCAGTAGGGGCTTTCCTGGGCTTGGGCCTGGGGTCTGGCTGTGGGTCTGCTGGTTGGTGGGGCAGACCTGGTCTAACCTGGGCCTGGGCTCCCACATGGGTCAAGAATTCTAGTAAGAAGGTAGATACGGCTCAGTGGGGAGAATCTAAGTTTTCGAGTTGGAAAGATCTGGTGGACTGCTGACTCAGTTTGACTCTAGCTATGTCATCTTGGTCAATTTTCTTCTCTGCATCTCAATTTTCATAGTATTTCAATTAGAATTAAATGAGTTATCTGTGTTAAATGCCTGGCACATAGCAGACCCTGAGCACATAGCTGAGTGGACATTTAATTTTCCCTGCCTGGAGGTGCTCCATAAATAAGATAAAGTTTCCTGACCTATTGCCAAGATTATTTGTAGTCATGGTTACAGTATTTGGTAGCTGCCTTGCTTTTTGTGACTTGGGGCATGAGGTTTCAGATTTCATTAAGTTCAAGTCTTAGATCCAGATGAATCTTACCCCGGAGAAATTTATAGATGAGATGAAGAAACCATTGTTGTTTCTGGTAAAGAAATCATGGTGCTGAGAGGTTCTAGAAAAATTGGAGAAGGAAAACATGTCATTATTTTGAAAGAGGAGTTGGGAGAAAGGGTATTTAAACAATGTGGACGTGATGTCAAATCTGGGGAATATTGTGGAGTATATTAATAAACAGATGTTTGGAGAATGTTTAGAAAAGACAGCAACAATTAATAAGAGTTACCCAAGGATTGTTAACAGAAAGCTATTTCAAGCAAATCTCATTTTTTTTTTGTCAGAATTACTTAATTAACTGGTTAGGAGAATGCTATGAATCATCGAATCACACTATTAATGTGACACTTGACAAAGATTTCAAACCATTTTGTGAATAAGTTGGTGAGATCTGGATTGAATGATAATACAGTTCAAGCTTATAGAATTCAAATATTGTTAATGAGTAGACTGCTTTAAATTCTTGAGGGGTAATATAATAAAAGTCGTATATGACAAACCCACAGCTTATATCACATGGAATGGGTCCTCTAAGATCTGGAACAAGCAAGTATGTCCATTTTTCATCACTTTTTTTTTTTTTTAACATAGGACTTAAAGTTCTAGCCACAGGAATTAGGCAAGACAAAGAAACAAATGACGTCCACATTGGAAAGAAGAAAGTCAAACTGTGCTTGTTTTTAGATGACATGACCTTAAATACAGAAAACCCTCAAGACTCCACCCCAAAACTCTAAGAATTAGTAAGTGAATTCATTAATGTTGCAAGACACAAAAGTGACCACAAAAACCCGTGGTGTTTCTATATGCACACAGTAGTGAGCTACCTATAAAAGCAATCAAGAAAACTATGCCAGGTAAAATAGGTACAAAAATTTAAAATATCTACAAATAAATTTAACCAACAAGGTAAAAGATGTCTACAATGGAAACTATAAAACATCAATTAAATAAATGTAAAGGATATAAATGAGTGGAAAGATATTCTGCGTTCATGGATTGGGAGAATATCGTGCTGGAATAATTGGGTAAAAGCTTGGATTTTGTGATTTTTGTGGGATAAAAAAACCATTGTGCCTTTTAAAATTTTTTTGCCATGGGCCTTCACTTTCCCACTTGGCATCATGGATGGAAACAGGCTTCCTCAAATTTACCAAGCAAACACAGTAAAATTTCTTTAATTTAGATTAACTGGGCAGGGTGTGTATGTGTGAAATTGTGGGGGTGGTGGTAAAGAGGAAGTATGATATAAGAAAGCTGTTCTGAATTAGGTATTGAGAATGAATAAAATAATATTAAAAAAAGGAATTTGGTTTATCCTATCATTTTCCACCAGATTAACTTTACCTCCTTTTATATCTATTTTTAGTGAGTTAGACTGAATTAGTGTATGTGCATTTTTTGGGCAACTAAATGAACGCTGCTGAATGAGGTAAATGGTTTTTGTTTTTCTTTCAAGTGAATTAACATCAAACACCCCCAGATCCTTTCTTTCCCGCCTCTGAATTGGTTTAGTCCGTCTTTCTTAATATGTATTAGAAAAGCAAGTTAAAATTCAGACCTTATTTTAAGCATTTGAATCTCTGAATCAGGGACATTTGAGTTAATGAGAAACATATATTACAAATCATTTTTGTTCCTGAAGGCGAATCTTTGAGGAGTTTGCATGGATACCTTATGTAGGTGCAAAACAACACAGTGACATTGAATGTACTTTCAGAACATTTCTCCATTTGGATCGACTCCTAACCGGGCTCCCTTTCTTGCTCTTTCCTTCCTTCCCTTTTCCTCTGCCTACCATCTGCTTACTCTTGATTGCTTAGGGTTGCTTATGCTTTTTCGTGATCTTCCCCTCTCGCTCTCATAAATGTTGGCAGTGATTATGTGTCCTGCCCTCTAGAGCCCCATGAAAGCTCGGGAGGAAGTGCATGGGGAAAGGCATTGAGCCTCCAGAATAACAATTTGCTGAAGTGACTAACGTTTTCTGTGATTCAGTTGGAGGACTTTAGTGGTGTTGTGTGGACCCGGTTCTACTGGGGGAGGGCAGAAGGTATGGGCTGGTCCTCCCTCCAGCTCTGCCTCTCGTGAACTGTGAAAAGTCGTGCAAGTGGCCCAAAATTTCTAAATCTCAATTGCCAACAACAAGGTCTCCTTCCTTATCTTCACTTGCTTCCCCCCAATGTCAAATGGATCAACACGGCAATGGGATTGAAAGTCTTTGGCAGCAGGAAGTAGCTTTATTCCTCTCTCACCTCCACTTTCCTCTTTCTTTCTTTTCCCCTTGTTTTCTTTAAAATTTATTTCAAGGGCCATGACAGCCAAAGGATACTTAACCTTTGCAGAATTTCCCTTGAACCACCTTTAATGTATTACTGAAAGGAGGTTGTGGAAAGGGTTATGTCCTTTTGAATGAATAAATCTCTTCTCCTGGGCTCCAAAATTCCGGCAGAGTTGGGTCGAGCAGTGTGCACACTCTGTCAGAGCCAGGCAGAACTGCCAGTTTGAGCTCTTCTGCTTTTGGGAAGGCAATGGCTCAAGAATAATTTCCTAATAGAAGATAGACTACTAGGGAAGGAGTTGGGGACAGAGGACAGAGGAAGGGTGGGGGAGGCAGTAGAGCATCCTGGGGAACGATAGATACGATCAAAGCATAGTATATGCACATATAGAAATGTCAGTGAGATCCAACAGTTTATGCAGTTGACATAATTGAGAAATTATAATAACAAGAAAAGACAATTTCCATCACACTACCGGAGGATGCTGGGTTCATTGGATTTCTTGCAAATCAAAGGTGGCTCTGGTTTGGTCGCCAAGCAGTGTGAAGTTTGGTGTGGTAGTCGTGAAGATGTGCTTTATGGTTCTCTGAATTCAGGGAGAATAATTGGTCTGGAGCCTAAAAGGGCTCCTTTATGTCGAGAGCACACCTACAGAGACCAGCTCTAGCTATAGCTCGAAAGGCTGCTCAGGCAACACCTTCTTGGGAGATGTGGGACTACGGTGAAGGCTGATCCTAGAAGACTCAAGGAGATGGCACAGCAGTCCAGCATATATCTACCCAATTCTCTCTCACTTCCTGGTCTGCCTACAGTCCTTTCTCTCCTCACGTTTGCATAGACCTTTCCTCTAATAAATCTTTGTACACTGAACACCAGCTTGACTTCTGCTTTTCATAGAACCCAGAATAGCACACTAGGCAGATCATCTAAATCTCTCAGATTTAATTTCTGTATCTTATAGAAAGTAGGTGTGAAGAGAAGGTAGAAAAGGAGAGAGAAACAAATTTATTCAGTATCTGTATGTTCTGGGCAAGCCACATACATTATTTCACAAAATTATCTGGTCAACTTTAATGTGGCAGGTTGTTGTGATATTTTACAAAGAAGAAAGCTGAGGATTAAAGAAATTAAATAACTGGCCCAAGATGAGATAACTTCAGAACCTGCTTTGGAAATCAGTTCTTATTTATCATCAAGATTTTGCCTTCTCTACTAATTTCCCTGCTTTTTCTGTCTGCTTTATGGAGGATCAGATGAGATAAGAAATGTGAAAACACTTTGAAAATCTGATATTCCAAAGTCAGAGATAGTTATTTTCGTTGGTTGCAATCAGGATCACTACATACTAATACAGGACCAGAACAAAATGAAACTGTAAGGCTCCTTTTTCAAATTTATTGAGAATTTTAAGATGACGTTGAACCAACTGTGAGGTCATCTGAGCGTGAGACCCATGCAGCCAGCCCTGGTAACAACAGAATTGTTGACACAGGGGTAATTAAATTGAACTTGAAGGAAATTTTCTAGAAGTATAAGTTTAAAAATTTAATTGTTCAGAAAACAATAATCAAAAAAGAAATCCCTAGCTCTCGGAGACTCTCAATGCCACAGAAATGATCTGACTTTCTGTAATAGTCATCATACATGTCAAACAAAAACAGGAATTTCTTAGCTAAACAGAGCCAATAATGTTTATGAGAACACAAGGGGCAAAAGGCAGGATATGCCTGTAGCAATTCTTACCAGCTCTAGGGTTTTTGGTGACATCCGGGGGCCTTTGCTCCAAGTTTTAGTCCACGGAAAAGCACATGCCTCCCCACCGAGCTATACAAAGCAATGTCTGTTAAATTAGTTCTGGGCTCAGTTCTCGGGGCAGCTTGCTCTCTTCCAGGCATAATGCTGTCCTCAAGTATGGGGAAATACTAATCTTGGCCCAGCAGAAGCCCACACCCACTTCACTTGACCAGATGGATGGCACCACGGTTCTGTGCAGACTTCAGATCCAAGTAGCCTCATTAAGGTTGCCTGGGTGTAGTATGGTCATGGCACTTTGAGCCAGTAAGGTTCCTCCAGTGGCTGGGGGCATCTTGGGTTGGATCAAATATCCGTTTGACTGGAAAAACCTACACGAGCCTCTTTGTAAGGCAGTGCGAGGCATATTTGCACAATATCCTGACCCTTGGTAGAGCTAGTTTCCAGTGAGCATACGGATCCTCTTAGATTGGGCAGGGAAATCCATCAGCATTGTCCTCATTCCTGCTTGGGTTTGACCTTCTGCTTTGAGCTTTTGACATGGTTAATAAGAACTACTCTATCATTCCAAGGCATAAAAGCTGGTGACAACCTGAAGGAAGATGGTCATGAATCTTCGAGTTATCGAATGGCAGGGGCCTCAGCTGTCTACCCTGGTGCCTTTGGGCAATCTAGCACCAGCCTCATCCCTCACCACTTCCTCATTTGTTCTTAATGCTAACTAATACCATAATGTTTACACTTACTAACTTTCGTGGAGATCATTTAATCAGCCTGCAAAGCCCTTGTCTACTTTGTTCAAGGGAGGAACTCCTACCTCTTTCAGACGCTGCTCAGAAATGTCAGTAGCTTGCTCCATTCCTCCGGCCTCTGGTAAGGAGCTAGAAATCTGTCCTGAGGTCACCAACTACCATGGGGGAATGGAAACAGAACAGTATGTAGAAGACTCGTTTATGTTCAATTCTATCCAGGTTTAAACTATCTCATTCATTGTTAGACCACATCAGATAAATGTATCAGATCACATTATCTGATTTTTAATGAAGAAATACGGTTGTGACCAACATAGATAATTTGCAAATGGTGCTATCCATCCTTCAGATGGTAAAGAGCTTCTCTCTGAGGCATCTTTTTGAAATTTGGTGTCTGAGAGAAGCAACACATTGGGCCTCCAATGCTTCAGGGAAGCATTTTTCCAAACTGTTTTCTGAGAAACCATTAATAATAATTATTAAAAGTCAGAGGATGTGGCTTATTAAATATTGGGAATCAAACAACATTAAACAGATGTATTTATTCAGGGTCTTCCCAGAGCCCTTAGTTTTCTAACATAAACTGTGACTTTCTAAGAGAAAAATGTGTGAGATTTTCAAACTTATTACCTAAGGAAACATTGCTCTGGGTATCTTCTGGTGCTATTGTTCAAAAGACCTCTTTTTAGAAAACCGGGTATCGGGTGTCATTATAATTTGTCATCCAAGTACAATTTTGAAAGAAGGAGGCACCATTACGCCAGCATAAAAACAAACTAGAAATGACTCAGATAAACTGGGGACAGCTGGTCACCCTACTTAGAAGAGATAGCCTTCCGGTGGAATGGGAGACTATTGGAGAACTAGGAATTTTAGGAGGAAGGTGACATTGATAGAGACTGTTGCTGGGGATGCAGGGGATACCAGTAGCTAATCCACCCTTGACTTAGGAATGTCAGTGAACCATGAGGGAGGAGGATTGGGAAGGCTCATTGGTGGAACTGCAAACAGTAGCCATCAGCAACATGGATGAGAAATGCATTGTCATCCTCAGGCACAGCCTTTCTGTCACACTACTGACCTTACCCAAGCCCTATATTTCAGCAGAGTAATGTGCTCACCAGTGGCATCAGGTCTCAGTGTGAGTGCCCATGACCCCTACTTGTAAAATGGCCAATTGCAAAAACAAACAAATAGCCTCAAGCACCCTGGGGAAAGAGGATGCCATTTCACTTAGGATTTGCCAAATAAAACAGACTGGGAAGAAACAAAATAAATAGCTTTCTTGGGCCTAACAAGAAATGGCAAGTGTTTCTAATTCAGGCTCTGAGCCTCCTTTGTCTGATGGGCTATTAGAATCTGGTCTTGCTGAAGTTGTTGCTCTCTGCCCAGCCAACTGGACCTGCTTTATAGTTGGCGTAGGTGTCCTGGGCTTCATCTGGATGGCTGCATGTAGACCGTGTAACATAGTGTCCATTTTCTCCTATGTATATCACATGTATAAGTCTGCTTTTTTTTTGGGGGGGGGAACATTTATTTACTTATTTATTTTAATCAGTTTTATTTTTTACAATACATGACAGTGGAATGTATTATAATTCTTATTAACATGTAGAGCACAATTTTTCATATCTCTGTTTGTATATAAAGTATGTTCACACCAATTCGTGTCTTCATACATGTTCTTTGGATAATGATGTCTATCACATTCCACCATCATTGCTAACCCCCTGCCTCCTCACTTCCCCTCCCACCCCTGTGCCCTTTCTAGAGTTCCTCTATTCCTCCCATGTTCCCCCTCCCTACCTCACTATGAGTCAGCCTCCTTACATCAGAGAAAACGTTCGGCATTTGGTTTCTGGGGATTGGCTAACTTCACTTAGCATTATCTTCTCCAGCGCCATCCACTTACCTGCAAATGCCTTGATTTTATTCTCTTTTATTGCTGAGTAATATTCCATTGTGTATATATGCTACATTTTTAAAAATCCGTTTATCTACTGAAGGGCATCGTGGAACCAACCTAAGTCTGCTTTTTGTTACGTAACTAAATATCTGAGTCAAGCTAGCTTTACAAAGAAAAGAGATTTATTTAGCTCACAGTTTTGGAGGCTGAAAATCCAAATAACACAGTCCCAGGTCTGACAAGGGATCATGGTAGATGGCAGGACTGGAAGAGCCTGTGGGAGGAGAGATGACACTGTAAAATAGAAAGCAGAGAGGTGAAAGTCCTGCATTCCCTTCTGAGAACATGCCTCCACTGATGTCAGGGTCTCCCACTAGGTCCCACCTCTCATAGGTTCCACACCATCATTGTCACACTGAAGACCAAGCTTCCAAACACATTAATTTTGGTATGTGTGTTGGGGACAGGGACACATTCAAACATACCCAAACCATATCAGCACTCAATTTTTCAAATCACTCAGCTAAGGTCTTCTGCTCATTTTCCCAGACTCCCAATCCTAGGCCCTCAACCAGAAGAAGACTAGCAGAAGACCATCCCCCTCTCTCCACCTGCCTGGGTTAAAAATGGCAAGCTCTGTGCCATCATTAATTCAATATTTAAACACACACACTTACACACACACACACACACACATTTGGTAGAAGCTTTTGAGCAGGAAGTGACTAACACAATTAAGATTTTTTTTCCTGAATTTACAAATAGTTTTTTCATCACAGGAGGAAGACTATTGACACAATAGTTTGGGGGACACAGAACTCAGCTGGAAGGATTTTTCTGGAATCTCTCCATTTCTAACAGATGGAGAGATTCCAGATCTTTTGGTATTTAGCGTTTTCTTCTGTTTCTCTCAAAATTAGGGAGATCCAGGCATGGTGACACATGCCTGTAATCCCAGGAGGATCGTAAGTTTGAGGTTACCCTCAGCAACTTAGTGAGGCCCTGAACAACTTAGTGAGACTCGGTCTCAAAATAAAAAATAAAAAGGGGATGGGGATGAAGCTCAGTGGTGAAGCACACCTGGGTTCAATCTGAAGTAAGAAAAACTAAAACAAAACAAAACAAAAGCTGGAGAGAAAGGCTCAGGTTGGCAGTAACTTATAGCCTGTAACTAGGACTTAAGGTCAGGAGAGGGAACAAGAAAGATGTATATAAATTATTAATACTTTAAGCTGATAAGAGCAGATACTACACTTGATCTCAGCCCACAGGCCACCAAGCAATAGGTTATTAGTCCTTTGAAAAACACTTTCATAATTATCCAATGTGAACCTCACAGCAATTTTTTTTTTTAGATTTGGAAATTTAGGGGTTTGCATTCCCATGTACACCACTGTGAGGTTCGGAGTGATTTAGTATTTCTGCTGAGGGCCATGATGGTGGTTACAGATAGATCCAGGGCAAGAACCCAAGTCTCCTAATTTTTAGTCCAGAGTGCATTGTACCTCAGCAAGCTCCCCTCTAGACAATAGTACTTCAGGGGTTTGAGGTATGGCAGGCCTCACCACTCCATGCTGAGAAAAGGTGTCTTCATGGAGAGAGGTTTGCTGGCCCTAATGAAAGGACTAGATTAGCCACTGTACTGGGCAGAATAATGTCCCCTCAAATTCATGTCCTTCCTGGAACCTCAGAATGTGACTTTGTTTGGAAATAGGGTCTTTGCAGATGTAATTAGTTAAGATGTCGTACTAGATTCAATAATACTGGTGTCCTTTTGAGAAGAGGAAAAGAGACACTGAGAAGAATGAGATATCAACAGAAGCAGGGATTGGAGTGATGCACTTGTAAGTCAAGAAACTGCAAAGATTTGCTGACAAACACCACTAGGATTGTTGCATGGGACAAATTCTCCCTCAGATCCCTCCAGAAGGAACCAGCCTTTATGGCTTCTTGACTTCAGACCTCTGGCTTCTAGAATTGCACAAATAAAATTCTCTTTAAGCCACCTGATTTGTTGTACTTCCTTATAGCAGCCCAAGAAAATTGATGTAGCATATTCTGGAATAGCACTTCCCAATAGAAATAATACATGATTTACATATATGATTTAGGATAATTTAGTAGCTGCATTTAAAAAAAGGATAAATTAATTGAGGAATATATTTTTACCTGATATAAAAATACATTTTAAACATGTTTTCCATGTAAAATTAATAGGACTTCCTTTTACAATATTTTTTTCATACTACATCTTTGAATCTGATGTGTCTTTTACAGTTAGCACATTTATAGCACATTTTCAATCCACACCAGTCATTGCAAGTCCTCAGTACTCAGGTTACCAGTGCCTTCCATGTTGGATAACAAAGCCTTAGACTTTTTTTCTCCCTAGGTCATGTTGATGTGCACTGCATTGCTTCAGTGAGGTCAGGAGAGGGAACAAGAAGGACGGCTTAACACAAAACCCATCAAATACCCTTGATTTCTCTATAAGGGAGCATCCCATGAGCACATCTCGGCTGGATGGAAGAGAGCAGAAATCCCTTTCCAAACTTCCTGCTTCCTCAACATATTTCCAAAATCTGTCCTAGAACTTTCTCTTTGGCTGGCTGAATCTCACTTTAGTTTTCTTCCAGGAGCAAGATAGCTCCTTAGCCGACCCTGAATCCATCTGAGGCACGATTTAAGAACACGTTCCTCTCACCCTTCCTTCCACTGCTGTTGGGAGTAAGACAGCAGGTCTGGGTCTGGATCTGACACTGACAGATTCTCATGCCGATTCCAAAGAGATGCCCAAGACCAAATGTTACAAAGACAAACCATATGGGAGCCCCAGCACTCTGGGCCATTAATAGGAATTTTTGAACGACTGTGATGGATGGCGCAGCTCTTACAAGTCCAAGATCAGTGAAAATGCATCTTGATCTTTTGAACTCATGCGTTTTATCTTGGATCCTTTTCCTGTACAACGAGACCCATTTCTGTGATGCCTGAAGGCATCTGGGGCCCCTCCGATGGATTTGCCATCTATACCCTTGCCAGCCATCCCTTCAGTGGGATGGAGGAGGGCCTTGAAAACCAGAATTTTTATCATGAGGCTAAATGCCAAGCCAGACCTTTAGAGGTGGTAATTCCACATCCTGCCTAGAGAAGGACCATGGGCCAGATTGAGAGCCCTACTCACCTTGATATAGATAGACCAGGGAGTGATAATATACAGTTGTTTTCTTGGGTTTGTTTCTGTGTCTCCCTTTATCGGGGCGTAAAAAGACTTCCTTCTCTCTTTCGCCCTCACTATATCAAGGTATTGAAGAAAGGCTTGGTAGAGAATTTGCCTTTCTTTGAAGTCTTGAATTCTTCCCCAAATTTGTGGGCCCCTCTCCGAAGAATACGTGCATGAATTCAATTTTGTATGCAGTTTCAGGGCATTCACACACCTTTGGAACCCGTCCAGAGACCTTATATTAAAGACAATTGGTGCAGAGCAACTTTTTTGGGCTTAAAGTGAGGTAGTCAGATTGAAGTGGACACTGTACCATTTATTTGAAGAGTCAGGAAACTATCACTTTCTGGTTTTATCATTTCTCAGGGAGCTACCATGTTTTAGGAAAATAGGTTCCTTGGTTAAATGAGTCTAGGATGAGGCTAGGAACTAGTGTACTCATTTATTTCCTCTCTACTCCCACTTTGGAATTTGTGATGCAAAATAGCATACTGTATGCTCTAAGAAGTTTTTTTTTCTTTTTTTGCTGTTGTTATTGTTTTAATTTTTGTCCTGGGGATTGAACCCAATCCCTTGTGCATACTAGTACTAGCCAAGCACTCTACCACTGAGAAGTATTGAAGAAATCCCACATTTATTCAACCAGAGAATCTTATTTTTGCATAATACTTCAAACATCCCATAGAATATACTTACTGGCTGCTATTAAATGTAGACCAGTGTGTAAATCATTCTGCATCTTGTTTCCTCCCATGGAAATCACAGGGTTCAACTTTTCTCTCCACTTTGAACTATAGGATGTAGACTGCCTCCTCTTGCCCTATCCTGGATAGCGTAGCCATCAACGCACATAGCTACACGTGGGTAGGTAAGGTCACAAATGAGGGGAGTGGAATGTCAGGAGACTTCATGCACACACAAGAAGCTTTGCTAGAGAGGACACCCTTCTCATAGCCCACAGTGTTAAAATGTCCCCAGGACTTGTATAGCAGGGTGATAATGGAGTGCAGACTTGGATCTCAGAGGTGCTCACTGGTCTTTGCTCATTCTTTGGTTTGTGGACAAGTAGGGTTTTTCTGCAGAGGCAGCTGTCTGGAGCCGCCCAATAGAAAGTGCACTTGTCTGGCTGGGTGGGGAACCCGGTTGAAAGAGGGTCAAAGAAAATGTCTTCAAAGGGATTGGCATTGGAAGTGGGCCTTGAGGGACATGAAGTATTTAATTCAGCAGTGAGGGGCCTCCTTGTCAGAGAAGAGGATGTAAGACAGATGGGGGGGGGGTGTTGCATTTGGTACAAGAGACGTGCATGGAACATACCCGGGGAACAGACTACACAACTAAGAGGAGTAGGAATATACTTTTCTTGGTTTGCTTTTTGAAGAAGACTGCACTACTACAAAAACCTAACCTCATTTAATGTTCCACAGTTATAGAAAAATAAAGGACTTGACAGGGCTGAATGTCTGGCAGAATACCCTGAGTTCTCCTTCAAGGGTTCTGACTTGGACAATTGCCAAACTTGTTTTCTCTTCTTTTTCTTTTTTTAAGAAATTTTATTTGGTTAATTGCTATATCCTTGGTATTTTGTAGGAAACTTTATTCATCTGTTTCTGATTCTTTCACACTTATCCAGTGTTTAGTAAGACCTTTGGTATAGCCAACCAGCCTTCAGAACCATTCCACAAACCTTTTAAACCTATTTACTTTGAAGCAGGAAGTTGCTATTCTGCCAAGAAAACAAGGATGTTGGGCTGGTTGGATCTACTGTAGGACATCCAGTCCACCACAAAGGGTTCCCCACCTGAAAAACTGTCTCGCCATTCTGGACTCAGAAGTGGCAGGGTTTTCCCCAATTCAGTGACTTTAAGGATAGAATGGTCACCATTTTTTTTCCTGTCTTTGTCATTGCATTTATGAGACCGATCAGCTTCTTGGCACCTTTCACTTGCTTAAAGCACCAAGGGAAGTGAGCTCAGCATGCAATTCTCAAATGTTCTCTCCAAATCAGATTTCTTCAAACAAGTGAACTCACAGGAACAAATGGGTACCCATTGAGAGGGCAGCTGACTCTCCAATTTCCCTTTGGCCACTATGTCAGGAACCACTTCTTTCTTATCTTTGAATTTCCAGTATTTAATGCAGGTCTCAGCATAAGATAAGTGCTCAGGAAATGTGTGCAGACTCACTGACTTGGACAATTTGTGAAAACAAAATTTGCAGAAGTTCTCTTTCACTAAATTAGCTAAACTTAAAAAAAAAAAATATTCTCCGGGGATCCTTGTGCATATCAGTTCTCAGAGGCAAGTTTTAATTCTATGATATAAAAGAAAAAAAATTAGTAAAACAGTGAAAAGAATATCATGCTTGCCAGAGTCTCAGGTGGAATCCTGGTTCCTTAAGCCACCAGTCTTAAGACTTTTATCATCATGGTTGTGATTGGTCTAGTCAGAATTTCCAGTGTAGTTTGAGAGCTTGAAATATAAACACTGATGATCTAAAGGAGGGGAAAAAGAAGAAAAACCCCGAGCAAAGAGGACTCTGACATAAGTTACGGACAGAGGTACTAGATCGAGGCCTTGGCACTATGGGATAGAATCTGAAGAAATGGCAAAGGCTTATTAAACATTCGCCAGCTGCCAGACACTATTCTAAGTGTCTAACTTGCATTATTTCATTTAGTTCTCACAACAATTTGATGAGGTAGGGAACTACTTTTCTCTCCATTTACCAATAAGGAATCCAAGGCACAGAGATGTTTTCATTTGCCTGAGGTCACACAGGAGAAGCAGGACTTGATCCAAAGTTGTAACACGATGTCTCTATATTTCTGTAATTTTTTTTTATACTGGGGATCGAACCCAGGGGGGGCTTAACCACTGAGCCACATCCCCAGCCCTTATTTATATTTTCATTTAGAGACAGGATCTCACTAAATTGCTTAGGGGCCCACTAAGTTGTTGAGGCTGGCTTTGAACCTATGATCCTCCTGCCTCAGTCTCCTGACATACTGGGATTACAGGCATGCACCATTACGCCCTGCTGTCTAGGTATTCTTAAGCCTTCCCTAGTAGCTATGCTGCTCCTTGACGATACAGTATGAGGAAGGCATTTTGAACCCTTGGCCCTGAGTACTTAGGACAACGATAGGAATAGTAATGATAAGAATTACTTGGTCCAATTCACAGAAGGATTCTCTGAAGCTTTTCAGGTAATGAATACAAATATTTGTAATAAAGACAGAGACATGATACTTACCTATTTATCTGAGTGAGGACCTGGCTCAGAGTTATAATTCAATACATATTTTCTGAATAAATGAATGAGGAGAAATGGATTTATGAAAAAGTAAAAGTCACTTCTCCCCAAACTCACTACATTATCTATTTGCACAGTCTTTTAACACAATCACACTTTAAATTTTTTTTTCATTTTTATTGGTTCATATTAGTCATACATAATATGAGGATTCATTTTGACATAATTATAACTGCATGAAGTATAACTTGCTCCCATTCAGTCCCCAATACTCATTGTTACCACCCCCCCTTTCCTTAGTCCTGTTCCCTTCCCTCTACTCTATTGATTTATCTGCTATTTACTTACATATTTTTATTAGTGTCATGTGGATGTAACTGATGGTGAAATTCACTGTAGTACATACATATATGTACATAGGAACATTAGGTCAGATTCATTTCACTCTTTTTTTCCTGATCGCATTCTTCCCCTCTCCCCCTTAATCCCCTTCTTCTACTTCCCTGATTTTTCTTTTATTTCGATGGATTCCCCCACCCCCACTCAGTGGTTGCTTCCACATATCAGAGAAAATATTTGACCTTTGACTTTCTGGATCTGGCTTATTTTACTTAGCATTATAGTCACCAGTTCCATCCATTTACCGGCAAATAACATAATTTTACTCTTCTTTATGGATGAGTAATACTCCATACACAATCTCTCTATCTCTCTCTCTCTCTCTCTCTCTCTCTCTCTCTCTCTTTCTGTTTGGCACTGGGAATTGAACCCAAGGGCTCTCAATCACTGAGCCAAAATTCCAACCCTTTTTATTTTTATTTTGAGATAGGGTCTCACTAAGTTATTTAGGGCCTTGCTAAGTTTCCGAGGCTGGCCTAACACTTGCAATCCCCCTGCCTCAGCCTCCAGAGCTGCTGGGATTACAGGTGTGCACCACCATGCCCAGCCACACACAATCACTCTTGAAGATAAATCTTATACTTGAAGTAAAAGTAGTGTAGACCTAAACATCTCCCGAGGGACTACTTGCATTTAACATGCATTTCGGGATTGATCTGTTTTGAAATAATTTCATTTAATAGTGAACACCAGGAGAGGTGGCCATTTATGGACTTTCAACTAGAGAAGGACAAGATTTTAAACTTTGTACCCAAAATATCAGTGAGCCCTATTCAAAAGTTTAAATATATTCACTTAATCCTGTCCCATAGCTGGAAATTATTACATCTCAAGAAGTACCTAGTTCAAAAAGTGAAGAAAGCTCTGAGCCCTGTCAAAACAGGAAATGGGTCTATATTGTTTCGTGTTGAGAAACTTGGCTCATAGAATGGAGCCTGGCTCATAATAGGTGCTCAAATATCTGTCAAATGAATTAATCTGATGGAGGTTGTTGGCTTGCTTTCTCTCTTCCAGGTAGAAATGGGAGCCCAGGAAGAGGCTGGGCGGGTGGAGCAGCAGCAGTCAGTCTTTAAGTTGCTTAAATGATGTGTGAGGAAGTGCTTGCCCAGAGGCAGCAACCCAGAAGACATTGGTCCCAGGCAGCTGCCCCTGAGGGCTTTCCCACTCAACCATGGGGACCTGTGCTTCTCTCCACGAAGCCAAGACTTTACTGTGCACCCAGAGTTCCCTTTCAATCATCAGGAGCTGAGTGCTTAGGGTGAAATGAATTTGGACAAAACCCAAGCTCTGTATGTCTGTGCACATGCACATACTGGGTACTGTCACATCTGTGTGCACAGCACACACCAATACATGGGGCTTGAATTAAACTAAATCAGGAATCCCCAACCAAATTACTGAACTCCAACAGAAACAAAAACACTCCTAATGAACCAGTTTGAACCAGAGCTGGTTTATGAAGGTTGTTGAACTCCTAGATCAAAGTGTCATTCAAAGAGAACATTAACCAAATTCATATTTCATTCATTTAAATTCACTTAAATACAACTACAATGTCTTTCATGCAAAAGCTATGTTCGATAGAAGATGAATAGACCTAGTTTTATAAATCAAACATATTTAACATCAGCAAATGAGTCGTACAAAATAATTTTATTCTAAATAGTTTTATAGAGAAAGATTCTACATGTGACAAGAATAATCACATATTACTTTATCTTTTAAACCAATTTAGACTTACACATATTTGGCTTTTCATAAAGTCCACAGAATATACATGCAGATACTTCTGGCCATGTAGATCAGGCTGTGTTGTTTTTCACCATTCTTTGAAGCTCCCTGTTCATCAAACATTTGGAATATTCCACTGAGACAATTTCGAAGAGTGACTGCTGTGATTTCCTGCCCAGGTTTCTGGCCAAGGTGTTGGACATTGCAATGACACCTGAAGCTTGCATAATGACACCACTGTGTCCAGGATGCAAGTGAACCAAAAAATGTTCAGTACACTCTGGTGGTGACCTCACATCCAACACTGGTCTAGAAGAGCTGCTGGAACTCAAGACTTTAAGAAGGAGTTGGATGAGGGTAGTGTGTAGACTCATCCCAGGATATTCCAGAGAGTGCACAGAGTATTTGATCACACACAGCACTGACTTTTGGCCCCAAGCCAGCCTTCAACGATTCACATGCAAGTAAATGGTTGATCTGACTTTCTCACTGTGAGATGTCTGTTCATAGCTTCCCTGGCCAATTAAGTTGTGGAATAATAACAGTTTCTAAACACATTGTCCTGTTCTAGCAGTTCATCATCTCGGCTTCTTTCTTTTGCAAGACTACATAAATTCTACAACAATTTTCTCAATTTTGTGAGTTATTTTTGTTATATAAACCTGATATTTGTCAACAGTGATTTTATGAAAGTTAATATTTTTTTAGAACTATTTTGATAGTTTTCTCACCATGAAGAGTTTTCAACCTAAATTTTTTTGTTTTTAATTTGTTTTGTGACCTTTTCTCATGCTTGCGTATAGACATATGCAGTATATGTATATATTTTCACTTTCCAGAAGAGTGCATCTTCTCAACTTATCTATAAAAATTGACTCTGTGGTTCATCCTATCAATATGTATCTTTGCTGTATCTCACTGTCTAAGTCCACAGTCTCTGATACGATTTTCTCAGAAAGTTCATCTGGGTCTGTATTAGAGGTTGACAGCAAATGTGTTGTATATATTTTTCAATTCTGAGGCAATTTTAAAGCTCAATATTTGTTTCTACTATGCTGAAAGCTTCTAGAGTTTTCTCTCCATATAGTTAAAAAGAATTATACAGTGAAAACATGTATACATGTTTGCTGTAAAAATTCAGTCTGCATCTCTAGTAAAAACTTAAATAGTGTTCATTGTTTTTTTTTCAGTTTCTTCTTTTGAAAGATGCATTTGGAGTCATAGT
Source organism: Marmota monax (assembly GCF_021218885.2). Classification (NCBI taxonomy): domain Eukaryota; kingdom Metazoa; phylum Chordata; class Mammalia; order Rodentia; family Sciuridae; genus Marmota; species Marmota monax. The sequence continues at coordinate 92,323 of NW_026694276.1, forward strand.
CCTTATGCCTAAACACTTAAGTTTGTTGGGATTAAGGTGAATCTTTTTGATCCAGGCGACTTTGCGTACTCATTAATTCCTTATAACAGTTATCATTATTTTAAGTGAAGTACATCATCATCAGCAATACCACTATCTTCTACCATACGATGAGCACCTACCAAATTCTGGGCTCTGTTTTAATTTAAAGTTTTGTTTTTAACTAGTAAGTGTTTTATATAATATATTGTTGCTGTTTTAAGAGTTGAAGAATATGAGGCTCAGACATGATAAATAACTTGTGTGAGCTCACATCACCAGTAATGGGCAGATGTAGAATTTGAGCTTAATCCATTTGCTCAGATCCATGTGTATGTAAGTCACATGCCGAAGTCAGCTCATGACCACTGACTCTGCAATATCTCTTCCTGATTTTACCTCCAGGGACATCACTTTGTTAGGTAGAAATTTGTCACCTTTGCCGACCTGATTTTTACCACTTTGTGTGTTCTTCTTTGCCAAACTTCCTCTGAAGAGAAAAGACCACAGAAGAAAGCTATGGGAGTGGTGAAAGGAAATAGTTTCCAGAAACCTTTGCCAAAAATATATCCTACTAGATTTTGTGACTGAGTGAGCTATGAAAAGTTCCACAGCCAGAAAGTCCCATGGATACACACTCTGTGCCCATCCTCAGTCCCCCACAAAGCAGTTTTTTTTTTTTTAAATGGAAGTTCCATCAATGTTTGCACACTCTTAAGAAGGCTACGTTTCAACTCCTGGTACTTCGGCATCTCCTCTGAATTTCTCACACACTCTTGGGTGGAAAGGGGATTCTGCAAATCTAGTTAAGCCAAATCTTCAGGGGCTGATTATACAGGTCATGGATAATCCAGCCCCCCACTTCCCCTCCTCCTCCTCACCTTCTGGCCTTTTTACTGCTCATTAGCACCTCTGCCAGGGACCTGGGCTTGGGAAGGAGTGAGTGGGTGTGGAAGGCTCATCAGCCCACCTGGCTCCTGGCCAACAACTCTTGTGTAGGTTTTGTTGGGAGGAGTAACCTAGAGACGAGGTAAATGGATCCTTGGCACACGGGGACCATTTAGCCTAGTGACTGATATTGGCTTCACCAGCCCCCAACACTCTGTACTCCGATGCCACAGATCATTAGGTTGGCTGTATTAAGAGTTGTCCCGCCTCATGGTTGTTTTATTCATTTCAATACATTTCACTGGTGGCCAATTAAGTTAACGCCATTTGTGGGTGTGGTTGAGCACTGAGCAGTATCAAAATAAAGGCTCTTGATAGCAAGTTGTCCTTTGGAGAAGCAAAAGGTTACTTACTATGCCAAGATTTTAGGGGTGGGGCTGGGGATGTGGCTCAAGCGGTAGCGTGCTGGCCTGGCATGCGCGGAGCGCTGGGTTGGATCCTCAGCACCACATAAAAATAAAGATGTTGTGTCCACCGAAAACTAAAAAATAAATATTAAAAAATTCTTTCTCTCTTAAAAAAATTCTCTCTCTCCCTCTCTCTCTCTCTAAAGAAAAAGATTTTAGGGGTGTCTCCTAGGTATCTACCCCTTAATGCTTCCTGAAATTGAAATGATATTTTTGATACCATATCTTCCTGAAAAAAAAATACACCTAATCACTATAAAAACAAACAAACAACAAGCACACTAGTAATACTTGGTTGTGGATTTACCTTTTTCACTAATGAATTTATTCATCAAATATTTAAGCATCTCCAATAAGTGAGATACAGTGCTGGGGATGTGGTCCTCAGTAAAATAGACATGGTCTCTTCTTTCACCTTGTTTGAAGTCTTTTTTGGGAAGATAATCAAAGAAATAAGCTGAACAAATGCAATCACAAGTTCTGATCCTACGCAGCTAACAAGTAAGGCACAGTTACATAGAACAATGGAGTTTCATGCTTGAGATGTGGCAGGGGTGATCAGAGAAGATTTCTCCATGGAGACATTAAACAGGTACCTAAGGAATGACTTAGTCACATGTAACTATTCTTTTTTTACCAGACTGAGGAACACAGTCATCTGAGGCTTTAGAATAAGTTTTACCTTCTAGGAACTGAAAGAAGACCAGTGTGACTTGGTGTATATGAGGGAGAGGAGTGGCCGGAAACTCAACCGGAGAAGTAACTGGGGACACAAGTGGATGGGGGTAGATTTAGGGCTTTAGGACAAAATAAGAAATTTAGAATTGGCTTTCTAGGTGAAATAGGTAGGTGTGTTAGGCTTCTCCAGAGGAACAGAACGAACAGGATGTGTGTGTGTGTGTGTGTGTGTGTGTAAATAAACACAGACATAGAGATAGAAGAGAGAAAGTATGGAGAGAGAATCAGGCATTGGCTCCTATAGTTACTGTGACTGAGAAGTCCAGATCTAGACCAGCCAGTGGCACAGTCCCAGGGCAAGTTCTGAGTTCCGAGAAGTGGGTGACCCACTGGTATAAATTCCAGCCTGAGTCTGTGTCTGAAGGCAGGAGAAAGCTGATGTCCCAGCTTGAAGATACGGGGGGGGGGGGGGGGGTTAGAGAGAGAACGAACTCTTTCTTACTGAATATTTTATTCTGTCCTTCAGAACTTCGATGGATTGAATGGGGCTGAGGCCCACTCACACCGAGGAGGGCAGTTGGCTTTACTCAATGTTATGGTCTAAATATTAGTGGCCCCCTCCACAATTTATATGTGGAAATATAATCTCTTAATAGGATAATATTGAGAGATGAGACCTCGGGTAGGTGATGAGATCAGGGGGGTTCTTTGCTTTTGATGGAATTGTTGCCTGTTACAGTCTGGATCTTTAAAAATTCAAATGATTTGTTCTCTCTCTTCCATCCTTTTCCTTTTCCTTTGTTTTCTTTCGAGGAGGACTTCACTGTGTTACCTAGGCTAGCCTGGAACTCCTGGGCTCAAGTGACCCTGTTGCTTCATCCTCCACGTAGTTGGCACCACAGGCATGCACCACTGAACCTAGATAATTGTTTGGATTTGGGGTGTTCCCCAGAGATCCATGTGGTAAAGACTTGGTCTCACACGTGACACTAATGAGAGAAGTGAGAGCTTTAAGGTGGGACGCCCCGTGGAGGTCTTTAGGACACTGGGGGCATTCTCTTGCAGGGCGCTGTGAGCCTCCAGCCTCTCCCCTGTCCTCTCTAGTCCTCCCTGACTCACCAAGAGATGAGCAGTTTTGCTCTAACACGTGCTCCCTCCATCAGGTGCTGCTTTATCATGGCCAATCAAACATGGAACTATGAGCCAATATAAAAATTTTCTCCTTAAAAGTTGATTGTCTCAGGTTTTTGTTATGATAAAAGATGAGGAACACAATGACCTTAAAAAAAAAAAAGAGGGCCTTGTGTCCCTTGAAGTCACAGAGAGAAAATGCCATCTATGAGGAATGGGCCTTCAATAGACACTGGGATCTGCTGGAACTTGATCTTGGACTTCTCAGCACAGATTCTAGAACTGTGAGCAAGTTTCTGTTGTCTATAAAGGACCCAGTCTAAAGTATTTGGTTTTAGCTGCACAAACGAAGACACTCAGCGGTACCCATTCAACTGTAAATCCTATCCAGAAACACCCTCACAGGTACATCAGGACATAATGTTTGACCAAAGATCTCAGGATTCATTGGCCTAATCAAGTTTAAACTTAAAAATAACCATCACAGACAGACACAGTAATATGAAAAATATTTTTAGAACCCCACTCTGGCTGCTGCCTGGCAAATGTAAATAGGGAGACCAGTTAGAAGGCTATCTTGAGAGTCTAGAGGAGAGAGGGTCATGAGATGTACTGGCGTTACTGAGTGTAGAGGTGAGTGGATAGACTTGCCTATGGACTCAAGATGCATTTTGAAGGTAGAATTTATGAGACATGAACTGCCCATGTGTCGGGATTAGGGATCATTGTAATCCCGGTGTCTGCATTGACCATGGTTCTATTTTGAGATGAGGGTGGGGGGGCTGGGGAAGAATTAGGGGAGGGGTATAGAAAGAATTAAGAATTCTGGTCTTTAACATGTTCATCTTGATGTGCTTCTTCCCTGAGATCTAATTCATCATGTCCATAAATATATTATGAACAGTCTCCTGAAATAAAAAGCAGAGAGCAGTTATTATTGACAGCAGGAATGTTCCAGCTGGAGTTCATACGTCAGGCATTGTGCATGGCTTCTAGTGATTTTATTTTTCCTGAGTACTCATAACAATCTAGTGCACACATCTTTAGAATTTTGATGGAAATTAATAAAGTTTATGGAAAGCTTTATTTTGCTATTTTTGTGGATTAGTTAAAACAGTTTTTTTTTAGTCTCCTTCCCCATAATCTTAAAACATATTGTTGATATAAATCACCACAAATTGTTGATGGTGATTCTGAGCTCTTGCCAATCAGTTCTTTTAACATTAATAACCTCTCACGTGTATGCAATTTTCTAAGAGTGTGATCTGCATTTACTTATTTGAACCTTACAACGCCTCTGGGAAGTTGTTATCATTGGCTCCATTTTAGATGGGGAAAATAAGGAAGAGAGGTCTATTTACTTTTCAAAGGTCATGTAGCAAGTGACAGGGTCAAGATCATATTATAGATTTTTAGAGTCATATCCTAAGAGCACATGATCTCTTGACTATCAAGTCCTATTGCCTCTTGAATATAATCTGTATGAACTCGCCAACTTAAATCACTTTAATTGTCTGAGTCAGTGTTTCCAGAGCTAGCTGCTCATCAGAGTCACCTAGAGAGCTCATTAAGAAGGTTCCCTGGTCCACTCAGACCTTCTAAATCAGTGTCTGTTAGAACGGAGGTTGGAAATCTGTGTCGTTCACAAGTTTTCCAAGTAATCCTGATGTAGCCAATCTGTGGAACGACATTAGGGAATGAGAGATATGAGTTACTTTTATTACTTTCTATCCTCTGAGAATAAATTTCCTTTTTTAGTGGTACTTGTTCTATTTTTCCCCATTTGTAGGCCATTCTCCTTCATTATAAACTAAAAGCTCAATATAAGAGCTGGGAGTTTTGCTTCCCACATTCAGGTGAAGATCATTTGTCTACATTTCTCCATTTATTCAAAGTATAATTTACAATTTAGGAATGATATTTTAACTCTTTTCCAGGAGATAGAATGTCAAGATTTCCTAAGATTCCTTTAATAGCCACAGGATTTCACCACAAAGTCTAGTTGTTTTCAATTTGGAGCAAACTGAAATTGAAGGATATAATTTTAATTTCTGATTTTCTTGTCAGGAGACTTCTAATTTAATCCAGATTAAAGAACAGTCTTCAAATATTGTTCCCATGTCGTAACTTTAATATTTTTTTAGTTCCAACCCCTATAAAATGAGTTAAGGCTATGTTTTTTTGTGTTTGTTTTATTCAAGATTGGACCTCTTCAAAATTGTGACAGAGGCAATTGGTCAATTGTGCTGTTCCAGTTACCACTTTGAGGCCACTCTGAGTTCTTCTGTGTCCCCCTCAGTGGTAACTTAGGACTTGACATGCCCTTTTCTGGTATGGTGATAAATCTTTTCACTCTCCCTGGGACTGGGGGGTTTCTTGGGATGTGGGGTTTTCAGAGCTAAAACTGGTTCAGTCTCAAAGCTGAGACACTTAGTCACTCTACTTGTCCTGTAGCAAGAGGCCCAGCAGAAAGGAACATTCTCATTTCCTCCCATGTTCTCAGTTGTTATCAGCATGTACTCCACAGAAAGAACGGCTTTACCTAAAGACACCTGTGGTTAGTACCATGTTTGCACAAACCATGGTGTTGGTGGGCATCCTGGGCAAAGAGAAGTCAAGAACTGGAGACAATATCCAGAAACCAGTTGTTTTAGTTTAGTTACCTTTTTAGTTATCTTTTTACTGATGTGAACAAAAGACCTGACAAGGACAATTAACGGAGGAAAAGTTTATCAGGGAACTCTCGGTTTCAGAGGTCTCACTCCATAGACAGCCAACTCCATGGCTCTATGTCTGAGGTGTGGCAGCACATCATGCCCCCAGTGATCCACCTCCTCCAGCCATAGCCTACCTGCTATTAGTAGAACCAAAATTAGTTCTTATCAGCAAATTAATGCACTGATTAGGCTAAACACCCATTACCCAATCATTTCACCTTTAAACACTCTTGTGTTGTTCTACACATGAACTTTTGGGGATACCTAATATCTAAACCAGAACACCATTCTTTTTCCTCCTTCTACTGAGGAATCAAATGCAATTTCTTGGTACGTTTTCTGTTTTCACTTCAGGCCTTTCCCATAGTACCACATGCACTTTAGCGGCTGAGAGTTTCACTGCAGATGAGTAAATTCTTTTTACGCTAAGTTTCCTCAGTCCTGATACTCTGGACCTAGGTTTTTATTCCAGTGTTTTCATAGCAAGAATTTGATGGGCAATAATTCAGTCCCTTCATGAGGAAACACAGTTAGATTTTATGTCTTTCTTAGTCAATGCCAAAATATTTGACAGGGTATCATACATAATTGCCAAACATATTCATCTTTTTACCAACAGCCCAGACGTGGACTCTTGTAGCAGGCTTTTTTTCCAGAATAAGAAACACATTCCATCTTGGGATAGTTCTTGGGAAAGTTCATCTCATTTAATACTTTGGTGGAAAATGACTTGACCCATATATAGATTTCATCCAAGGACATAAAGGGAGGTTATTTAGATAGCACATGACCATCTATGCTTCAAAGGTTGGTTTCCAGATGTACAACAAGAGTTTTCTAGCTATTTTTTCTGTATATTTTCAATATTCTTCTATGTGCTTTAAAGTGCTTTTTAAGTGGTCAAAGGCTGAGAATCAATGGGAGACTACTGGGAAATCATTTGGGAAGCTAAACATGGCATTTAAGTTCAGTTTAGACCTTGCCCCTGGAAACAGTGGAAAACCTCATGTCACCCATCACCTTTTCTCATTGCACCATGGTTTCTCATTGCAGATTGGATTTTATGTATGTGTTTATCTGTTTAATGTTCAGTCCTCGGTTCCCATCGACCCCCATGTGCTTATAAACATTGGTGATTCTCTTCTAGTTTTCAAGTTACATGGTGTGGTTATTCCTATTGGTGGGGCCATATACTAACTAAGCTTTTCAGAAATGGGGGTACATTGTGTGGGCAGGGTGTGAACTCCTCTCAGATGTCAGTAAGAAATAAAATACATCAAGGTACTTCTGGAGCTTAGGGAAATTTTAGATGTCTCCCTCTTCAAACTCTCTTCCCTATTATTTGATGGACATGTAACCTTTTCATCATTTACCTTTTCTTATGTTTGCCTTAACTTTTCTACTTCTTCCCCTTGCCTGTCCCCACAAGTAGTATGGGTGGGGGCCATTGTTGGGCTTGACTGTCAACAAGGGTCTGGGACCCTGTTATATTGCTTGCCAAATCCAGTTCAGCTTTTCTTTTTCTAGGGCCTACATCTAGTCTCAATGGCATTGATTCTAATTTCCATTGACCAAATTCTACCCCTTCTTCTGAGTGCACCTCAAACACTACGTCTTCTTTGAAGCTTTTAGGCTTATCTTTCTCTCCTTTTATTCTCCATTGCACTTCAGTACTGCTGATCAAATTCTTAAGTTGCCCTGCAGCCTCTTGAGGGTACATCTCATCTTTTTTCCTCATTGGCAACCTTCCATAACAGGTATTGTCCTCCATTTAGCACAGCTTTACACATATTAGCCCAATCTGCTGGCGTCATGTTCAAGTTGTTAATGGATTCGACCATGCTTACAGTGAAGGGTGCTTGAGGACCATAGGTTGTTACAGCCTCTTTTAGCTGCTTCACTGTTTTGAAATTTAAAACTTGGTAAAATCGCTGCCCTCCTGCCTCAAATACAGGGCATGTTAATATTTGAGATCTTGTCTCAGGATCCCAACTATCAACTGTGGGGGTTGGGGGCCTCCTAGCATATGGAGGTGGCGCTGTTGGTTGGACACTTACGCCCTCTGGTGATAGAAAGGTGTTAGTAGCAGTCTCCTGTAGAGGTGGTGCTGTTGGTTGGACACTTACACCCTCTGGTGTAGAAAGGTGTTAGTAGCAGTCTCCTGTTGTAACTTTCCCCCTGATGGCTTTTTCTGTTTTACACTTTCTTTCTCTGTCTGACTAGCTTGAGAGGCCTTCTCTTTTACTTGAATCTTTTCCTCTGTCTGACTAGCTTGAGAGACCTTCTCTTTTACTTGAATCATTATGTCTTCTTCTTCCTCTACCATTTTCTGAACTGAAGGCTTTGGACTAAGCAAACAAGATATGAACGTCCACAATGGCAATGTGCCAACTGGCAGAGTCCCTGGGCTTTTCTTTTCTATTCTTTTTAAATCTTCACCATGATGGTTCCATTGTGATATATTTAACAACTCCTCCTTAAAAAGCCATGGGCTACATTTTTGTATTGTATCAACGTATGCCCTGATTGTTCTTGATTTTACTGAGATGCCTCCTTCCTCTAACAATTTACTTAACACTCTTTCAGTTTGTTTTTTACTAATTTCTGATTCCGTATTTCTACTATAATACAACCCAACAAGATGACGCCAAACAAAACTGAAACAGAGTGAAACAAAATTGGAACAACACAAAATCATTATAATAGCCTCCTGAAATGTCCATCAGTCCTTTCTCCCTATCTGTTCCTCAGATGTGAGCGGTTTTTCTTCCATCTTACACATCTCCAGGGACAGGCAACTTAAAACAAAAGTGAAACAAAATAACAAAAGAAGAATCTTAAAATGGCTACCCATCCTCTCGCCCTGCCCTCAGGGGCGAGCAGTTCACTTACCCTCAGTCGCTCCCTGTGCGAGCCACCAAATGCCGCAGTCTGGCTGGGCACAATCAGGAGCCACTTGTCAAAAGAAACTAACTTTATTTTTAGAACCACACACGCCAAACAAAACAGCCTCTCAGGAAAAACCCTCAGAGCCTCAACTGCCACCACCGGCTTTCCACAAGCCTCTCTCTCCCACACAAGCTTCTCTCCACCTCCCACAATCCTCCTGCTCTTGAAGCCGATTGGCTGGGTCACGTGGGCAGAGCCAAAAAAGTCCCCCAATGAGCAGCTCCGTGGTCTGAAAGGGCAGGGAAACAGCCCAATGAGCATCACCGCAGAGGAGCCAATCAGCTAGATGTTGCTGGGGCCGCTGTGAGCCAATCATCAGCCGGCAGTTGGAAGTTTGCTGGGGCCCCTTCGGCTGTGGCTCTCAACACCTGGTACTACAACCACCACAAAAATTCTGCATATGACTTGGCTCTGAACAACTATCAACCACTTCTTGTAATGATTGAAATTCTCAGAGCCACATTTTAAATGTACCTCATCCACTCAGTAGGACTATAGTGTACTGTAGACCTGGATGCAAGAAAAGACTACTGACTCCAATTAAAATCAAATTAAAGCAAGCTTATTATTAAAATCAAATTAAAGCAAGCTTATTATTTCGACTGGCTGGGCTGCCTCTCCCACCCAAAACCGCAAGAACAAGACAGCAACCGCATATTTCCTGCAGTCCAGCTTTATAGCCCAGAAAGTTACACAAAGGGGGGTTACAGATAACAGAATTCTGACGAGCGTAACACAAATAGTATTTTACATTTTTTGCTGGCTACAACATCAGAATTTATGAGGATCATTAGAGCCTCAGAGAGGGTCGTTATCTGGCCAGGAAAGACCAAGATTTGTGAGGCGTCACTAAAGTTTCAGAGAGGGCTACTATCTGGTCAGAGAGCCAGGCATGGGTGAGTTCAAGGCATGGGCAGGCATTCCAAGCAGGTTCAGAATTTGCAGTAATTTATAGTAAAGCTGAAATTATCTTTTCATAGATGGCTCCCAATTTTAAGAAAAGATCAGGTTGGGTCTATCAAGTACAAAAGAGAAATAATTCTGAAAACAATAGAACAAAGGCAACTTACATAGCTATATTATCTCATTTCCTACTGATTTTCTTCCCTGAAAAAGCTTCTTGTCAGACATGAGCATGTCAATAAACATAATGGCAATTACAATTAGGTGCTAAGTGAAGAGGAGAGGAGAAAACGGAGCCCAGCCAAAGATGAAAAAAGATAGACAAGCACTGGAAGTGAACCTTTCTTTCAGGACCATGAAAATTTGAAATGATCAAAAATGGAAAAACATAGATGCCTCACGTAAAGACTGCCTGAGAGAAAGAGAAATCAGGTGAGGCAAAGGCTCCTATCTCATTGCATCTTACCTGTGAGGAGAGTAAGTCTTGCCATGCCCTTAGTACTGCTCCAGGAGAGCCTGGGTTTGCTTTTATACCATCTGAGTCTCTGAACAGTAAATGGAGAGTTTTAAACCAGGACTTGTGCCACAGCTAATCCACTAATCCTTCTGTCAATAGGACACCTCCCCTAGGACACTGCCCCCTGGACCTCCCACCAGCTGCACCACCTTCCCAGCCCAAGAAGGAGGAACCATGCCACACTTCCCTTTAGGGAGGTGGAGTCCATCACTATAGAAATCACTGGCCCTAATAGCTTTCTTGGCAGTTCTCACAGCTGATAGGCATCTATTTTGATTCTGTGGTTAGGTTTTCTTTTGAGTACATTTTGTGACTGATATCAAATCATGTCCTTATTGGAAAATAAGTAATAGAACCCTTAGAAGTTATTAGTTGATTTATCAACCTTTCTTCTTCATGGAATTTTGCCTATGGAATTTGGACAATCAGTGCCAAAGGTACTTTCCCTTTGTAGGTGCTACTTTCTGAACATTTTACTTTGGAATGACTTCAAGTTATGATGACATGATAATTGTATCTAAGACTGTTTGTTTCCTGAAAAGTTTCCTCTCAGGCCACCAAGAACCTCCTGTTGTTCCCTACTTTCAAGTTATATCCAGGACATGCTAAAAGAATTCTGTTTCATGTTGCTGATGGATAGATGGGTATGAATACTGAAATCAGTTTCTTTTTTTTTTTTGTAGAAATATTTGGAATTGACAATTTTTAGAATTCTCTGCTTAAAATTAATGCCAGTTTGCTCTTTCCTAACACCACCCATTGTCATTCTCCTACAGTGAATTTCCATTTCAGCCCCAGTGGTCTATTCATGGTCCTGAGATCTTGTATGCCTCTGCTCAAGTTGCCCCTCCACCTCTTGTCTGGACGGTCTCCTTCTCCTCCTTGCCTATCTCCATCTTAGCAATTCTTCAAATCCAGATTAGATCCTCTCTTTGTATTTGAATGATCTCCACTTCTTTTTAATTAATCTATGTGCTCCAGCATGTGGCTGTAAAGCCTATATGGTATGATCTTGTGACAACTCCTGGAATTCAGTTAGTGAATATGGATGTCCATCACGGGATGGTGGCACCTTAGTAGGGGGTTTATTTATTTATTAGTTTGTGTCTGGACTGGTTTTTCCATTATTATATTTGGAAACTGTATTGTCCCCATTCCTTCTATGATAGTTAAGTCTGGAGTGTTTTGTTCCTGTGCTCGTCAGTTTTTCACTGCTGTGACCAAAATGCCCGATGAGAACAACCTGGAGGAGGAAGAGATTTGGGGGGCTCATGGTTTCAGAGGTTCATTCCATGTCCACCAGTTTCACTGCCATGGGCCTGAGATGAGGCAGGGCCTCATATTCAAATGCACAGCAAGGGAAAGCTACTCAGCTCATGGTGGCCCAGGAACAAAGAGAGAAAGGAGAGGGACTGCAGGAAGTTGAACCCTTCCAGGGAACATCCCCAGAGTCTCAAGTCCTCCATCCATGTCCCACTCACCTGGAGTTACCACAGGTTAGTCCATTTAAATGAGGATGGACTCTTCAGGCTTCAGATCTCATAATCTAATCACTTCACCTCCTGCATTAATACAGGAGCTTTTCAGGGACACCTCATATCCAAACCACTGTCCCCATTCACAGGACCAGAGAAAGTCTAGTAGAATTGTTGTCAAAAAAGATTTCTATTGTACAAATATTGTACAAACAATACCAACTAACACTATAAATACCTGTTATGGGACAGAGGTTGTACCTAGTGCTTCTAGCACCATGTCCGTGCCCCAAACCAATTCTAACAATATTGAAATACTAGAGAGACATGAGGAAGCTCACTGAATCAAAGATGAGAATGCAGAGCCTCCCTTGGACTTGACTGATATCAAGTCCTTTGCAGGCGAGGGAGTGGGACGGGGTCTAGGTTAAATGAAATCAGACTTTCATTTTCCATCCATGAACACCTCCTCACAGGATTCAAGATCCTGCAGCGCCAGACCCTCAATGAGGCAACAACAGGTCACTTAGATCCACATTTCCAACGGGACTGATCACCAAATGAAATTTTAAAAGAATGAAGAGTAAATGCAGAGTGATGAAAAATAACACTTTCATCAGAAAACTCGACTTCATTATTTCCTCTAGCCTATAAAATGAAATATTTCTATCACGCCAATTTTGCCGATAAGAAAATTGATCAAACAGCTATTAAGCAGAAGAGCAAGGATTTAGTGCCAAGACTAACTGCCTCCATCATGGAAACCTAATATTTGTGCTGCGTTGTCTCCTTGTGTGGAGAAGGTCAGTATGTGGTCCAGATTGACCTGGGTGAGGCAATTTCTTGAGGGAGCCAGGAGAATATGGTTGGATCAAAGAACCAGAATTATGTCAAATCAAAGTTGGTGAAGGTGCCTCCCCTCTCACTGTCTTGACAAGGTCAAGTGAAGCTGGCAAAACCGCGCTGGCTGGTGGGAAACCTCGACCATGATACCCCTTTTTACGTAATTGGGACTTCTCATTTTCATGCTCATGTTCCTGACAGGAGGCATGAGTATGTTAAATGCTAAACCAAATTAAATTTCAGATGGCTAGAACATAACAGGTAGTTCATGCCTTGAAGGCTGTTCTACTATGTCTCAGCATATCAAGGACAAAGCAGAAGGCTGCTCTTCTATCTCAGTACATTGAGGACAAAACTGATAATGGACAACAATCATTCTGTGAAAGGTCACGAGAATTTGAATCACCCCATTGATTATATCAACTAAGAACTCAAGCCCATGTTTTTGGCTTCTTAGAATGTCTAATCATTATGCTAATTGCACAAATCCCACCATCTGTAGTCTTATTTTTGAAGGAAAGACATGTTATACACTTAGGAAAGTTAAGAAATATAAAGATACATTCTCCTCTTTTCTATAAACCCTCTTTTACTTCACATAGGGATTTATGATGAGCATAGTTAATATTGGCAGTAAGTGGACTGAGGTTTGGAACTTGCCTTTTACTGAGAGCGATTATAAAGATACAAGAACAAGTGCACCTTGACTAAGAAACAAAGAAACTCTTTGAGAAAGCAGCTCAACCAGTTTTATGAGGATAAATGTAGGAATTAATTAAAATAGCTTTATAAGACTTTAAGGATGGTTTATAGACTTTAAGGATGGTTTATAGACTTTAGGATATTTTTAGTATAAGATTTAAGGGAACTTCTTTAGGTGGGAATTTTAGATTAGAAATAAAGTGCAGGTGTACTTTAAACTTAAAGGTTAATGATAGGTTAGGAGATTTAGAGTCTGGTTACATAGTTTGGCATTAGTTAATAAGAAATTAGCATATCTTGGGAAAAATAGTACATCTTGGGAAAATCTGAAAAATGTAAATTAGTGATGTAATTTATTAATGATTCTGTACCCTTAATAATTGATAAGTAAATGTCACATCCTGGGAAAATGTAAATTAATGTTACATTTTTCTGTACCTCTAATGATGGTTAAGGAAATGTCACGTCTTGGCATGATTTTGAAATTATATAATCAATGATGTATTCTGAATCCATAATGATGAGAAAAATTGCAATAAAAGATGACCCAGAGAAAGCTGCATTAGAGCTCCTGGAGATTGCTCCAACGGAATGATTCCTGTCTCATCCTTTTCATGGAGGCCACTCATCCTTCAGGACCCCATGGACCCCGCTAAGGCAGGACCCCAGCACAAAGTCAAGCACGTGCAAAAGTGAACAAGGGCAGCAGCCCCGGCTTTATCCTAATCAGCACTGTTAGTTCTAGCTACTGCTCCTGTTCAGTGAGGTATTTTCTATTGAATTTGGCATCTAGATCCTTCAAAGTAAATGATCTGACCATAGATAACATTCCTTCTTAGGAGCTCCTTAGGAGTTCCCTTCAAACTTGAGCCAGGAGAGCCCTGTCATACTGGTCTCCCATCAGAGCATTTGGAGTTTGGAAAGAATTCCCACCAAAAGATTTATAGGACCAATAAAGGTTTAAAATCGTCAGCATGGTGTATCCTTTCATATTATTTTTTTAAAATAAGTTAGTATTAATTGTAGTCCCTTTAAACTTTGTTTTAAAAACTATTAGTCTTTGTAAGCTCTTGAAAAAATCTACTGTACCCATGAGTTTAGATATGCATTTAACAAAAAAATTTAAATGAAAATGCTATTTATCTAGTGTAGAAAAGATATTATTATCCTAAGTATTAGTCTGCATGTGCTTTCCCAGTTAGATGATCAGATCAATTCCCCTGAGTAAACACTATCTTGAATTTTGTATTATTTATTTGTTTTTTTAAAATAATTTTATTATTTATGTCCCTAAATAATATACTCATTAGTTTTTATGCTTTTATTAGCACATTATAGTTATTCATTAGTTTTACATTAATTTATTATAGTTTATTAGTTTTAATATATTCATTATTTTTTAATTTATATAAGTAAAATAATAACACATATTGCTTTTTAACTTGTTATATATGACAGCAGAATGCATTACAATTCATACTACACATATAGAGCACAAGTTTCATATCTCTGGTTGCAAAGTAGACTCACACCATTCGTGTCTTCATACATGTATTTAGGGTAATGATGTCCGTCTCAGTCCACCGAGTTGTAAAATGATAAAACATAGTGTTTTGTTTCTTGTATTTTAAGCTCAGCATTAAGTTTTTCTTTTTTTTTTTTCTTTGGTGGTGCTGGGGATTGAACCCAGGGCCTTGTGCATGTGAGGCAAGCACTCTGCCAACTGAGCTACATCCCCAGCCCCTTAAGTTTTTCTTCAAAGCACAAAGATAATTTTTTCTTAGTTCATTATAGATACACATGATATTGGGGGTTCATTTTGACATAATTATACAAACATGGAACATGATTGGCTCCGATTCAGTTCCAAGCACTTGCCCTTTCCTGCCCCTCTTCCCTCCCCTGTTTCCTTCCCTCTACTCATCTTACTTCCATTTATTTATGTTTTTAAAACCTTAGTACATCATGGGTTTACATAAAGGAGAAATTCACTGTGGTATCTTCACATATGCACATGGGAAAGTTTGGTCACTTCATTCCACTGTCCTCCCTTAATCCATCTTTACTCTTTCCCCTGAAATCACCTTCCTATATTGTACTCATCTTTTTTCTATATTCATGGAATTCCCCCCTCCCTCTCCCTCCCTCCCTCCCTCCCTCTCTCTCTCTCTCTCTCTCTCTCTCTCTCTCTCTCTCTCTCTCTCTCTCCCCACCCTTATTTTGGTCTAGCTCCTGCATGTGAGAGAAATCATTCAACCCTTGACTTTCTTTGCCTGGGTTAGTTTTACTCAGCATGATATTCTCCAGTTCCATCCCTTTACCAGCAAATTCCATCACTTCATTCTTCTTTATGATGAAGTAAAATGCCATTGTATTAATATACCCCATTTTCTTTTCCATCTGTTTGTTGATGGGTACCTAGGCTAGTTCCATAGCTTGGCTATTATGAATTGTGCTGCCATAAGCATTGATGCGGCTGCATTCCTATAGTATAGTGTTTTTGGATCTTTGGGATATATGCCAAGGAATGGGATAGCTGAGTCGTATAATGATTTTGTTCCCAGTTTTTGGTTTCATTCCTAGTTTTTTGAGGCATCTTCATACTGCTTTTCAGAGTGGTTATATAATTTGCAGTCCCACCAACAATATATGAGTATGCCTTTTCCCCCACATGCTCATCAACATTTATTATTATTTATATTCCCAATAATTGCCATTCTGACTGGTGAGATGAAAACTGAATTTAATTTTTATTTGAAAATGGAATTTAATTTTGATTTGCATTTCCTTGTGTTATAGTTTAGATATTAGCTGTTCCCCCAAACCTCTAATGTGAGACAATGTGAGGAAGTTTAGAGGTGAAATGATGGGTTATGGAAATTTTAACTTAATCCTTGGATTAATCCACTGTAACAGATTAACTGGGTCGTAACTGTAGGCAGGTTTGGTCTTGCTGGAGGAGGCCGTCTCTGGGGGTTGCCATTGGGGTATATATTTTGTCCTTGTTGAGCAGAAGTCACTCTCTGCTTTCTGGTAGCCATGTCCTGAGCCACTTTCTTCCACCACATTTTTCTTGTATGATGTTCTGCCACATCTTGGGCAAGGAGTAATGGAGTGGCCATCTATGAACTGAGACCTCTAAAACTGTGAGACCTCTAAAACTTTTCCTCCCTTAAAATTGTTCTTGTCAGTTCTTTTGGTAACAGCAGCAAAACAAAACAAAACAAAAACAAGCAATTAAACAAACAAAAAACCTGACTAAAACACCCTGATTGATAGAGATATTGAACATTTCTTCATTATTTATTGACCATTTGTATTTCTTCTTTTAAGAAGAGTTTCTTTAGTTCTTTTGCCCATTTATTAATTGGGGCTTTTTTGGTGTTAAGTTTTTTATGTTCTTCATATATTCTGGATATTAATCAAGAACACAAGTCCATTCATGATAATAGCAAAAAGAATGAAAGCTACAAAATACTGTTGAAAGAAATTTTAAAACACATAAATCAATGTTCATGGATTGAAAAACTTCATGTTTTTAAAATGTTTAGGGAGAGAAATGGCAGATGAGAGGAAGAATGCACTTCTAGGAGTTTCTCAGCATCACTTAGGAAGTGGGAAGACTGCTCCTCAGCGAGGTGGGTTATCAGGTAAACTCACTGAAACCCAAAACTGGTCTGTAAAGGAAACCACAGAGACACAGAGAGTCAGAAACTTTGAATGTAAGAAATAATACATTAGCCGTGCACCATCTTGTCAGGTGGTGGCCACTGAGGGGCTGGGGGAGACTACACAGTGTGACAGCAGTATGCAGAATAAGAACAAATTATTATTATTTTTAATTGGCTTCAGGGAACCTTTGGATATGAGAGGGAGACTGATCTTAATGAACACAGAGTTCCACCGGGAATGTGGTTCACAAAAAACAACCCCAAATTACTTGGGTCTCTTGGCCAGATAGCTTGGAGGGAACTGAGGTCACTGGCCCAGAAAGTGACCATGAGTATGGCCTGGGAGCTGTGTATAAATGCTGCTTGAAAATGAGCAGAGACAGATCAGGAACATGTAAAGGAAGCAGCCAGCAGTCTCATATTGTGACCAGCAAGGTGTGCCTGAACCAGAGTCACTGAAGTAGGCACTAATAGTATTTACCTGCTCATAGAGGCTCTGGCTACGAAGAGGAGAAAGCTCCCTTGTTGCTGGTCCCATAAGAGCCAATGGAAAGACATGCAGTGACCACACAGGAGCTTCTGCCCTCTAGGTGGATACTGGATAACTCACATTCACAGCAGGGAAGGTGAAACCTGTGGAGGGTTATGGGCTAAAGGTGAATTTTACCAGAGGCCCCAGAGATCCGGACAGCCAGCAGAGACCACTGGCATCTTCCCAGCAATGAGGGCATGGATCAAATCTCAAACACCCACCTAAAGAGTTCCAAAGGTTCCTCAAAGTCTAAACCCCAACAACTGGAGCATCCAGGTCAGAAGTCTGCCTCACCCACTGCAGGACTGCACCATTCACCAGCACTTCCCAACTCTTCTCCCCTGTGCTGAGAGTCGGGAAGCTGAGATTACTGCACCCAGCTGGCAGGGAGGAGCGGAATGAAAAGACATTAGACCTAATAATCCCCAGCTCTTGGCCAACAGCTACAGAGCCAACAGTAAATATAAACAAGGAAAATCCATTCCTGCCAACGTTTTCCACAACCACAGCAGAAACAAGACCTTTATTTTTCATTAAGATTTTTCTTCTCTTTTTTCTTTTTCTTTATTGCTTTTCCCTCACATTCCCATTTTAATCCATTTTTTTCTTCTTTGTTTTTAAATTTTAACACTTAAAACATTTTCAAATATCTTTTCATGATATTGGATTATATTTTACTTTTTTACACTATATATGATTTTTTGTGTGAGTGCATGTGGATGTGTGTGAGTGTGTGTGTGTGTGTGTGTGAGTGTATTTTCAATGTGCAACTAGGTTTGAAAAAAAAAATTATATATATATATATATATATATAATTTACTTTCACATAATTGTTTCCTTTTGCAGTTGTTTCTTATTTGGCTTTGATTTGACAGGTGGGGTGTAATTAGACCAGAATTTTCCATGACAAGGATAAACTAAAAGAATTCATGAGTACCAACCCAGCACTACAAAGAACACTCATAGATACACTGCACACAGAAAACCCCCAACAAATTCTAAACTCCCAAATAGATGAAGGCCAATATAAAAGTAATCAAGTTAACGAGAATCAAGACAATTAAATATAGCAAAAAACCAAGCTGGCAGGAAACTACAGACACATACCCATACCAACACTGAAGATAAATGTTCTAAACTCCCCAACTAAAAGACAGAAATTAGCAGAATGGATCATAAAACAATATTAACCTATATATTATTTGCAAGAGACTCAT
The DNA here is from genome assembly GCF_021218885.2 of Marmota monax. Taxonomy (NCBI): domain Eukaryota; kingdom Metazoa; phylum Chordata; class Mammalia; order Rodentia; family Sciuridae; genus Marmota; species Marmota monax. The sequence goes on from NW_026694276.1 coordinate 111,031, forward strand.
CTCATAGGAGAAGATATTCACAGACTAGAGGGAGACAAGGATAGAAAAAAATCTATGCAAATGGAGTCTGAAAACAAGTTGTCTTAATTTTTCTCATATCTGACAAAGAAGATTTCAAGAAAAAATTAATCAGAAGAGACAAAGAAGGCCACTACATCCTGGTAAAGGGAAAAATCCAACAAGAAGATACAGTGATAATAAATGTATATGCCCCAAATGTCAATGCATCCAACTATACACACACACACACACACACACACAAATACTTTTTGACATTAAATCTCAGATAGACCCTAATACAGTAACACTGGGTGATTTCAACACACCGTTATCATCAGTAGACAGGTCATCAAAACATAAAATCAATAATGATATTTCCAACCTAAACAACCCTACAAATCAAATGAGCCTAATAGCCTAATATTTCCCCAACAAATAGCTGAATTTACTTTCTCAACAGCTAGTGGAAGAAGTTTTTTTCAAAATAGAACATATGCTAGGTCACAAGATAAGTCTTGGAAAATGCAAAACTTATGATGCAATTCCATGTGTTCTGTCATAGCATAATGGAATGAAAATAGAAATCAACAGCAAGAAAATAGTAGAAAACACATAGACACATGGAAATTGAACAATCCCCTTCTAAATGAAGAATGGATCAAAGAAGAAATCAGAGAAGAAAACAAGAAATTAGTATAAAAAAGATATGAGAACAGAGATTCCAAATGAATAATCTTATGCTCCATCTCAAAACCTTGAAAAGGAAAAACAATCTAATTCCAATGTCAGTAGAAGACAGGAAGCCATTAAGAAGAGAGTCCAAGTTAATGGAATTGAGAATAAAAAAACAATACACAGGATCAAGGCAACAGAGAATAGGTTCTTTGAAAAGACAGATGAGACGGATAAACCCTTAGCTGAACTAACAAAAAGAAAGACAAGACCCAAATAAACAAAATTGGAAACGAAAAAAGGAAATATTACCACACTTTTAAAATCCAGAGAATCATTAAAAACCATTTTGAAAATTTATACTCCAATGAACTGGAAAATCTAGAAGACTTTGACAAATATATATGACATGCCCAAATTGAACTGGTAAGATATAGAAACTAAGCAGACAAGTATCAAGTACTGAAATTAAAACAACAATTAAAAACCTTCCAACAAAGAAAAGCCCAGGACAGGATACATTCTCAGTTGAGTTCTACCAGACCTTTAAAGAAGAACAAACACCAGTCTTCCTCAAATTATTACATGAAATTGAAAGTGAGGGAACACTCCCAAATACATTCTATGAAACCAGTACCACCCTGATACCAAAGCACATCAAGACACATCAAGAAAACTGCAGACTAATATTCCTGATGATCATAGAGGCAAAAATCATTAATAAAATATTAGCAAACCACATTTCAAAAACACATCAAGAATATCATACACAGTTATGAAGTGAGTTTCACCCCGGGAATGCAAGGTTGGTTTAACACACACAAATCAATAAATGTAACTCACCACTTAAATAGAATTAAGGACAAGAATCACATGATTATCTCAATAGATGCAGAAAAGGCCTTCAATAAAATACAACACCCATTCATACTAAAATGCTGGGAATAGAAGAAATTTACCTCAGTATTATAAAGGCTATTTATGAGAAACCCAAAGCCATCATTATACTGAGTGAAGAAAAACTGAAAGAATTTTCTCTAAAATAAGGAACCGAGATAAGGATTTTCACTCTCACCACTTATATTTAATATACTTCTCAAAATACTAGGTAGAGCAATCAGGCAACAGAAGAAAGTTGAAGGGAAACAAATAGTAAAAGAAGAAGTCTAACAATCCCTGTTTGCTGGTGACATGACCCTGTATCTAGAACTGCTCTCCCTGTAAAACAAAAATCCACCAGGAGACTTCTAGAGCTGACAAATTTAGCAAAGTGTTAGGATACAAGGTCAATAGCCTGGTGTCCCTCAAAAGCTCACGTGTGAGACAATGAAAGAAAGTGCAGAGATGAAATGATTCCATTATATGAGGCTTAACTGAATCAGAGCCTTAATTAATCTCCATAGGGATTAACTTGGTGATAATTGCAGGCAGGATGTGGCCGGAGGAGGTGGGTCATTGGTGGCATGCCTTTGGGGTTTATATTTTGTTCTGTTGAGCAGGGGTCTCTCTCTGCTTCCTAGTGCCATGTCCCCAGCTGCTTTCCACTGCCACACATTTCCACAACGTTCTTCTGCCTCATCTCAAGCTCCAAGAAATAGATTTGGCCATCTATGGACTGAGATCTCTGAAACCATGAGCCCCCAAATAAATTTTTCCTCCTCTAATTAATTGTTCTTGTCAGGGGGGATAGTAGAGGATAGGAAAGGTAGCAGAATACAACAGTTACTAATAGGGCATTATGTAAAAATGTGGATGTGTAACCGTTGTGATTCTGCAATCTGTATTTGGGGTAAAATTGGGAGTTCATAACCAACTTGAATCTAATGTATGAAATATGATATGTCAAGAGCTTTGTAATGTTTTGAACAACCAATAAAAAAATTGTTCTTGTCAGGTTCAATATCTTCTACTGAGGAAGAAATCAGGAAAACCATCTAATTCACACAGGCACACATACACACACACACACACATACACACACACACAATTTGGGAATCAATCTAACCAAAGAGGTAAAGGGGATCTATAATAAAATTTATAGAACACTAAAGAAAGAGAGTGAAGAAAACCTTAGAAGATGGAAAGATCTCCTGTGTTCTTGAATAGGCAGGATTAATATTGTCAAAATAGTCATAAAATATCAAAAGCAATATAGAGATTCTATGTAATCCACATCAGAATAACAAATGACATTCTTCACAGAATTAGAAATAATTTTAAATTTTAAAATCTTCAAATTCATTTGGAAGAATAAGAGACCAAGAATAGCCAAAGCCATACTAAGCAAGAAGGGTGATGCAGGAGGCATCGCAATACCTGATCAATGACACTACAGATGAGAGTAACAAAAACAGTGCGGCATTGACATCAAAATAGACATGAAGACCAACGGAACAGAAGGCAGACAAACCCACATGTTTACAGCCATCTGATAACTTGACAAATGATCCAAAAGTACATGTTGGAGGAAAGATAGCCTTTTAAACAAATGGTGCTGAGAAAACTGGACGTCCAGGGAAGGGGGTTGGGGAAAGAAGAGAAGTTCATTGGATTAGACAAAGGGAAATGAAGGGGAGGGAGGGGGATAGGAACAGGAAAGACAGTGGAATAAATTGGATGTAACTTTCCCATGTTCATATGTGACTACACGACCAGTGAAACACCACATCAACCATAAGAATGGGAAGTTATACTCCATGTATGTGTAATATGTCAAAATACACTCTGCTGACATGTATATCTAAAAGAACAACACCCCCCATATCCATAGAAGAATGAAACCGGTTTCCAATCTCTCACTCTGCACAAAAGTCAAATCAAAATGGATCAAATACTTCAGATTTAGACCATAAAACTTGTAACTGCTAAAAGAAAGCACAGTGTCCACACTCCATCATATTGGTGCTGGCACTGACTTTCTTACATCATTACCCTAGGGACATGTATGACTGCAAATGTGGTACAACTCTACACCGTGTACAACCAGAGAAATGAAAAGTTGTGCTCCATTTGTGTACAATGAATTGAAATGCATTCTGCGATCATGTATAACTAATTAGAACAAATAAAAAAGAAAAAAAAGAACCCTAAAGCTCAAGAAATAAAAATCAAGAATTAATAAGTGGTAAGACATGAAATTCAAAACCTTCTGCACAGCAAAGTAAGCAAGAGCATGACAACCGCTTCTCTGACAGGGGAGTAGTATACAGAATATATAAAGAACTCAAGAAACAATACCAAAAGATCAAATAACCCAATCGATAAGTAGCTAAAGAACTAAACAGACATCCCTCAAAAGAAGAAACACAAATAGCCAACAAATGTATCTCTAGCATCAGGGAAATGCAAATCAAAACTACACTAAGATTTTCTCTCACTCCAGTCAGAATGGCAATGATCAAGAACACAAATAAATAAATGCTGGCAAGGATGTTGGGGAAAAGGTAATCTTGCACATTGTTGGGGGGACTGCAGGCTATCCAAGACTCTGGAAAGAAGTATGGAGATTCCTCAAAAAAACAGAACGGAACCACCAACAGACCCAGCTATCCCACTCCTTGGTTTTTATCTAAAAGAACTAAAACCAGTATACTACAGTGATACAGTCACTTCAACATTTATAGCAGCCCAATTTACAATACCCACATTATTGAATCCACCCATATGCCCATCAATAAATGAATGGATTAAGACAATGTGCATCTACACAATGGAGTTTTCCTCAGCCATAAGTAATGAAATCATGGCATTTGCTGGTAAGTGGATGAATATGGAGAACATCATGCTAAGTGAAAATACGCCAGTCTCAGAAAATCAAGGGTCAAATATTTACTCTCATTTGTGAAAAGTAGAGCAAAATAAAGTAAGCAAAGCAGGGAGTTGGGGATATCACAAAGATACAAGAATGATCGGTAGAGCAGAAGGAGACTGAGAGGCAGAAAGGAAAGACAAGATAGGGGTGGAAATGCAGAATTAAATTTTTAAACAATGCTACATATATGTACAAATATACCACAGGGAATTTCGCCTTTATGTATAAGTAGAAAGAACCAATCGAAAATCAATAAATAGACAAGCAAAAGGAAGATCAGTAGAGGATGAAGAATGGGGGTGGTGACAATATTTAATAACTATAGGTGTGATTTCATAAGATTAAAAGAGTTATGCAGATAGATGGTGGTGGTGGGTGGACAACGTTATGAATATATGTAATACCACTGAACTGTAGGCTTCAAAATGCTTAAGATGTTTGCCAGGTGGGTGGCACACGCCTTTAATCCCAGAGGCTCTGGAAGCTGAAACAGGAGGATCACAAGTTCAAAGCCAGCCTCAGCAACTTAGTGAGGCCCTAATCAACTTAGCGAGTCCTTGCTCAAAATAAAAAATAAAAAGTGCTGGGGATGTGGTTCATGGCTAAGCGCCCCTGAGTTCAATCTGAGATACCAAAAAAAAAATGGTTATGATGATAAATTATATATATATATATATATTTTACACAACAAAACATATTGGGAAAAAAGGCCAGTGCAATTGAATCAATGAATACCAGCTTATTCACATACTGATAGGGACATACCCAGCCAAATAGCCAATACTAGTCAATCGCACAGAACATGCACCTGTATCTATCTGCACAGTGGTTTCCATGTAATTGAATAGAGTAGACTCTAGAATCACGTATTTGGATTTTAATGCTGGCTCACCTTACACACCCTTTTCTACCTGTTAGCCTCAACATCCTCATTTTTAACCTACAAATAATTGTTCTTGTCTCATGAGGTTACAGTGTGGATTAAGTGAGATAATCCATGTAAATATATAGCACTGTGCGCAGCACATAGTGGTTCCTTAATAAATTTTAGTTAATATTATTATTCCCAAACTGAAGACCTCAAATTCTTAGGTAGCTGAAAAGTAATAGTGGGAGAAGGCAGAGAGTTTGCACACCAAACATTGTGTAAAGATGAAATAAAAGGCATGACTCAACTATGAACTTATTACTGTTATTGTTTTGTAAAATACAGATTTTTAAATAAAATATCAATTCATTTGAAAATTTTAGTTGCTTTTTGCTAGGTATTTCCTGAATCACCAGAAAAAGAAAATTACAATTTGTTCTCTAAGTGCTTGCAGTGAGGAGTCTATAAATTCTTAGTATTTTTTATTTTAGAAAAGCTTCCTCACACTTGAAGAGTCTTTAATTAGAATCTGGTAAGGAGGAAACGGACTCTTCAAGAAGTGCTGCATCTCCCCTGGAGGTATCAAGCACAGGCTGAGAGAACCCGAGTCACACTGGACAGGCTTCACTGTCAATGGACCATGGATTTGCTGCCTCTCAAGAATCTGCTAACCCACTGGATTCTTTCTACTCTGCAAGAGGGAAAGCAAGTTAGTCCCTATTTTTCCCTTATTGTTTCTATTTATGGATGAGGAACTGTGGATGAGAATTTGATGAAGTTACTCAGTCACCTATGGAGTAGATTTCAGAGCTTTTGACCCCAAATCCAGTTTTTTGTTTCATTTTTGTTTTTTTCCCTTTGCTTAATGACATGTTTCTGTGGGTGCAGTGTAAGTCTGTGTCTCCACGTGCAGCAGCTTTCATTGGATGGTTGCTTCCCGTGGAGCCTCTCACATGAAATGGGCTCAAGCCAAATCTCATTGTGTGTTTGGGAAATGGTTTTTATGTCCTCGTGTATACTTTTATTGTTGGACTAGTTATAGGGTGCTGTGCTTTGTGATCCATTTGTCAGAGTTTACCTCTCCTAGTAATGGTAAGCTCCTTGGAGGCAGGTGCTGTTCTATCCATCTCCTGATCACTAGAGGCAGTTAGGAATTGATCAACCAATGGGCAGCAACTTTAGCTTTACTGAAATGCAATACAGAAGTTGACGATTGCCTATTTAATTTTGTCTCCTCTCTTGGACCACTGTTCTATATCCTTAGCATATTTTGTCAGTATTATTTTTATTCATCATATTAAGTAAACTCCTATGCCATCTATCATCCAAGAATGACACTGCAATGATTCCTTTTCTCTGTGGCTAACTTGCCCTGTAGTACTTAATTTACCAGACTATAATTTTCTTTTTTACCTGTCTGTACTGGTCATGATGAGCACTGTGTCTTAATCGCCAAGCACCTACATGGTACCTGACATGCTTAGGTATCTTAGGTAAGTATTAAATTGATGAATGAACATTAATGAATAAATAGTTTGACGGAGGTGTCTTCCTACAGAGTTTACTGTGAACTTCAGTGTCCAACTATAAGAATATAGAGGCTGGGGGCTGCACCTCCTCTTCCCTTTGAAGAAACTAAGAAAGCTCGCTCTCCTTCCTGCCCTGAGCTCCAGTTCCAATGTGGATAGGAGGCACCTCTGTGCAAACAGAACATCCTGACTGTCTGAAGACTCTGGCCACTGCTGCTTTCCTGTTCACTTGGGAAAGATCACATGGCTCCCCCAGGATGGTTGCATTAACTTGATGTTTTCAATACTGAGGTGAAGAGAGACTGGAGACCCAGGAAAAGCTGGATCTTCCATAGGTCTGTGTGACCCCTCTTTCCTAATTTCCTGAGGAATTACCACTCCACCTTCGCACAGAGACTTCTGGACCGTGGTGGTTTCCTGTCTTTCTGGCCAGCTTGCTCTGAAACACATACATGATGCACCTTTTATATTCTGAGATTTCAACAGCTTGGTCTTCTGGAAGGAAGCAAGAAGTCCAGAAGATTCTAGGGACTTTCCCTGGCACATCTGTCTTAGGAAACTTCCAGATATTGAAGTCCAGACTTGAACAATGCCAGTATTCAAAACCTGTCAGAAAAGAGCTACTGTGGATGCAGACACTGAAGGGACTATTTCATCTAGTCTCACCTGGAAGGAACCTGTCCTTGAGAAAGGAAGGTGATACTTTGGCTTTGCCTCTCTGTGTCATCCTCCAGTCACCAAATGCCTTTCCCTATTATCCAAGGTTTTCTTCTTCTTTCCCTCACCTCTCTCTGTACTCAAATCAACCCTGGTCTTCTTGGGGGTTTTTTGTTTGGTTGATTTTGTTTTTTTGTTTGTTTATTTTTTGTCATTTAATTTTTTTTTAATTTTTTATTGTTGGTTGTTCAAAACATTACAAATTTCTTGATATATCATATTTCACACTTTGATTCAAGTGGGTTATGAACTCCCATTTTTACCCCATATACAGATTGCAGAATTACATCAGTTACACATCCATTGATTTACATATTGCCATACTAGTGTCTGTTGTGTTCTGCTGCCTTTCCTATCCTCTACTATCCCCCCTCCCCTCCCCTCCCCTCCCCTCTTCTCTCTCTACCCCCTCTACTGTCATTCATTTCTCCCCCTTGTATTATTTTTCCCTTTCCCCTCACTTCCTCTTGTATGTACTTTTGTATAACCCTGAGGTTCTCCTTCCATTTCCATGTAATTTCCCTTCTCTCTCCCTTTCCCTCCCACCTCTCATCCCTGTTTAATGTTAATCTTCTTCTCATGCTCTTCGTCCCTACTCTGTTCTAAATTCATATGGAAAAATAAAAGACCCAGAATAGCAAAAACAATGCTAAGCAGGAAGTGTGAATCAGGCGGTATAGCGATACCAGACTTCAAACTATACTACAGAGCAATAGTAATAAAAACAGCATGGTACTGGTACCAAAACAGGCGGGTGGACCAATGGTACAGAATAGAGGACACAGAAACCAATCCACAAAACTACAACTATCTTATATTTGATAAAGGGGCTAAAAGCATGCAATGGAGGAAGGATAGCATCTTCAACAAATGGTGCTGGGAAAACTGGAAATCCATATGCAACAAAATGAAACTGAATCCCTTTCTCTCGCCATGCACAAAAGTTAATTCAAAATGGATCAAGGAGCTTGATATCAAATCAGAGACACACAGTCTGATAGAAGAAAAAGTTGGCTACGATCTACATTCGGTGGGGTCGGGCTCCAAATTCCTCAATAGGACACCCATAGCACAAAAGTTAATAACTAGAATCAACAAATGGGACTTACTCAAACTAAAAAGTTTTTTCTCAGCAAAAGAAACAATAAGAGAGGTAAATAGGGAGCCTACACCCTGGGAACAAATCTTTACTCCTCACACTTCAGATAGAGCCCTAATATCCAGAGTATACAAAGAACTCAAAAAATTAGACAATAAGAGAACAAACAACCCAATCAACAAATGGGCCAAGGACCTGAACAGACACTTCTTAGAGGAGGACATACAATCAATCAACAAGTACATGAAAAAATGCTCACCATCTCTAGCAGTCAGAGAAATGCAAATCAAAACCACCCTAAGATACCATCTCACTCCAGTAAGATTGGCAGCCATTATGAAGTCAAACAACAACAAGTGCTGGCGAGGATGTGGGGAAAAGGGTACACTTGTACATTGCTGGTGGGACTGCAAATTGGTGCAGCCAATTTGGAAAGCAGTATGGAGATTTCTTGGAAAGCTGGGAATGGAGCCACCATTTGACCCAGCTATTCCCCTTCTCCGTCTATTCCCTAAAGACCTAAAAAGAGCATGCTACAGGGACACTGCTACATTGATGTTCATAGCAGCACAATTCACAATAGCAAGACTGTGGAACCAACCTAGATGCCCTTCAATAGACGAATGGATAAAAAAAATGTGGCATTTATACACAATGGAGTATTACTCTGCATTAAAAAATGACAAAATCATAGAATTTGCAGGGAAATGGATGGCATTAGAGCAGATTATGCTAAGTGAAGCTAGCCAATCCCTAAAAAACAAATGCCAAATGTCTTCTTTGGCATTTTTTGTCATTTAATTAGACAGGACTTCTATCTCAGCTGGTCCCACTCAGCAGCTGTTCTTCACCTGGCACCTCCAGATGACATTTTTGTAGCCTTGACCATTTCTGCCCCAATTGGGACAAGCTGGCTCCTCTGTTCACAGCACATTCTAATTCATTACATATATTCACATGCTATTGTCTGTTGCCCCAACTTGACTGTGCAGTTCCTAAGTACAATAACTACATGAAATGAAAGAATACAAAACAAAAGACAAAGAAACTCAACAAACGTTTATTGATGATCCTCCATCAACTTGCTGGAATGGAAAGGTACCTGATTGTAAGATTCCGATTCTCCAGGCTTCGAACAATTCTGGTCCCTGCCTACCTCTGCAGTCTCCCTTTGCTATGTCTTCATTTTTCTCTTCCTTTTTCTGTCTCTGTTCTCTTACATTAGTCCCAAGAGCCTTCTTTCAGACTTTGAGGCCCTGGCGTGCCATTTTTCACTTTTCAGGTGGTAGCTGAAAGAAAAATAGTCTCGATCCTCTTTAAATCCCATCCAAGGAAGGACAATGGAACCCAACAGAGAGTCTACTGTTTGGAGAAATGTACCAGGAAAGCAGGGACTGATGTGGGGTAGTGACAAGAGGAAAATTCCCCGTGGGTGATGACTTCCAGTGTGCACGTGGGAAAGGATGATACTGAGGAACCCACCAATCTTCCCCCACCCGGGGAAAAGGGAAGCTTAAAGCATCTTCTAGGTCCAGGAGCCATAGGGCTCTCTTTAGACCATCCCAGTCAAGTGACATGTGTCCTATTCCTCTCGTTACTCCTCTCTCTCCTCTTGCTTTGGCTAAAGCCAGTTCAGAAATTATAAGCAAGATGGAAATTGAGGGGTGAAAGGGTAAGGCAAGGGAAGAGAGAAGACAGGTGGCTGCAGGCCTGGCTGGGGACGAGGGGCTGATGCAACATTCAATCAAGCTTGGAGCCTTCACATTTATTGTACATGCCAGAGTTTAATTTATAGGCAAAATGTCCAGTAGTAGAATTGATGGGCCAAAAGGTATTTGGAAGCTACTGCAAAATTGCCTTCCAAAGAGATTGTATATTATTTGACTTTGTTATCTTTGGCCAATCTGACAGGTAAAACATGTTATCTCATTGTTTTCCTTTGGATTATGTTGAATGATTGTCTATATTTATAGGTCACTTGTAAATCTTAGAATGCTGCCTGTGTACCTCGTTTGCCAGCTTTCCTGTTAGATTTTTCTTTTGTTAATTGGAAGAACTCTGTGTAACAGAAAATTTAGCCCTGTGAATAAATCAGACCTTTGTCCAGTGTGCAATTTTCTGAACAGGTTGTTTATCTTTTATTGTTTTTTTATTACTTTTTCCCGTAGTGTTTTAAATTTATATATAACCAATAATCAGTCTTTGGAGTTTGCTAGGGACTGAACTCAGGGCTTTGTGTATGCTGAGCAGGGACTCTACCACTGAGCTACATCTCCCAGACCATCAGTCTTTATGACTTCTGGTTTTGTTATCTGGCTTAAGCATGTGTGCAACTTCTTAGTCCAAGATTATATTATTGCTTAAGAATGTGTACACCTTCTTAATCCAAGACCATATTCTTGAAAGTCACTTGGTTTTCTTCTAATACTTTGTAATTTATTTTTTACAAAACTTTAATCTCTGAACTATCTGGAATATTTTTTTAAATGGGATTTAACCTTTTTCTTCACATAGCTAATTAGGTGTTTCAATATCATTTATTACAAATTTGAAAATACCACGTCCAAATGGCAAACTTATTTGGGTAAGTTTTTTGATTCTTTGTTCCCAGATTCTGTTCTTTGAGTATGTGTGCATTTCAATATTGTTGCAGATTTCATATATACCTCTGTTTCTTCTTTCTATAAGGTATAACATTCGATTGTAATTTATGTGTTTCCTCAGAACCTTTTTTCTTTTGCATGGGACCCTAGAGGGACCCTTCCCTAAAGAGTTAAATATTGTGTGTATCCCCCAAATTAATTAAATACAATGAAGTTAAGTGGAGTTATCTTGTATGGTTAGTGAATCATAGAATATTAAAGCTAAAGAGAACCTTAGAGTTCATCATGCTGTTGCAGGTGACAAGGTACAAAAAGGGCAATAGTTTCCATGCATTGGCCAACAAGCTATGTCTTGAAGTCACACTTGGATCAAGAGAGGTCAGGATGCAGAAAGATACAACTTGAATCTTGAGAGCAGGCTGGATGGAAAGGATGGAAGAGTTCGAAAGAAGAAACTTGACTTTCCCTTTGATGTCTTCAAGGAATTCATAAACCAGTAATTTCCTTGGGATTATTATTATTATTATTATTATTATTATTATTATTATTATTATTTTGTGACAGTGAACTACTTTTTCAGTTAGGAAGAAAACATGATAAATGTCACTTTTAAAAATGTCTGAATTTGCCCTGGAAAAAATAACACTTTTAAAAAAATCAATGTGTGAATTAGAGAGAAACTTGTGGTCAGTCATTTTTTCCCTAAATATTTATTTTTAGTTGTAGGTGGACACAATACCTTTATTTTATTTTTTAAGTGGTGCTGACTGTTGAACCCAGTGCCTCACGAGTGCTAGGTGAGCGCTCTACCCCTTTGAGCCACAACTCTAGTCTCATTGTGGTCAGCCATCTTTAGCAGTAAGCATGGAACTTGATTTACCAGAGTTCTTTCCTCTTGTAATGGGATGAATATTTATGTCCTCCAAAATTCATATGCTGAAACACTGAGTCCCTGGTGTGATGGTATTTGGAAAAGGGAAATATTTAGGGAAATAATGAGTTCATGAAGGTAGATACCTCATGAATGGGGTTAGTGTCCTTCTTCACCATGAGAGGATACAGGAAGAAGCTAGCTGTCTACAAAGGAGGAAGAGAGACATCACCAGACACCTAATGTGCATGCAGCTTAATCTGGAACTTTCCAGCTTCCAGACTATGAGAAGTAAATGTTTATTGTTTATGTCACCCAGTCAATGCCGTACAGTCTGCTATATTACAGCAGCCAGAACTGAGACACCTGCCTAATCATTCTCAAGAGCCCAGAACCTGGGTGGGTATGAAAAGAGCTCAGCCCCCTGAGAGAATGACAGATAAATGGTGTGGAAAGCCTTAATCTTGTTCTTAATTTTAGGTAAGATGAAACAAAATGTAATATGGCTTAATACTAAGCTTGTTATGCATTCAAATGTGTATCTTCACCTTGAAAATTGAAATGACATTTAGGAAAGCACTTTTTATTTGTTCATTTAAGGGAAAGCTACTATGGAGACTCCGAGTTTTACCTAGAAAATCAATTGAGTTTGTTTTTGGGGGAAAATAGAACTTTATACTTTTGGAGTTAGAATAGATAAACGATTCTCAGATAGTGCTCATTGGACCGGTGCTGTACTAGTTGCAGTGAGTTAGGATCCCTGGGAGAAGGTAAAGTTTGAGTCTGTTCCGGGATTATCACATTTGTTTGATAGAATGTGGTAAAGCAAGGCGTTTACTACAATATTTAGAATATTTCACTAGTTTTGATGGATATCTCAAACATTTTCAGTTGATTAGATAAACTAGATCAGGCGGTGAGATTTTATTTTTTTAATACAGATGATCTCTGTGCTAATCAGTTTTCTGTTACTATAACAAAAATACCTGAGATAATCGATTTAAAAGGGGAAATATTTACTCTGGGCTTATCATTTTGGAGGTTTCGGTTCATGGTTGGTTAGCCCCATTGCCTTTGAGCCTGGGGTGAGGCAGTGCATCATGATGGAGAGCACATGGTGAAACAATTGCTCACCTCACAACAGTCAAGAAACAAATAGAAATAGACTGCTGTCCTACAATCTCTTTCAAGGAATGCTCCCAGTTGTGTAAAACCTCCCATCAGATCCCATCTCTTAAAAGTTTCCACCACTTTCCAAGAGTACCATATGGAGGACCAAGATATATAGTCCTTTGGGGGGAACATTCCATATCCAAACTATAGTAGTCTCAAACTCTGGATGGTTTGACATCCTTTTTCAGCTTTACAATGGTGCAAAAGTGACTTGCATTCAATAGAAAGCATACTGTGAATTTTGATATTTTCCCAGATTCATAATATGAAGTGCCACCAGGCCGAAGGGGCCCCAGCAAACTTCCAGGGGGCCCCAGCAAACTTCCAGCTGCCAGCCGATGATTGGCTCACAGCAGCCCCAGCAAAAGTGAAGCAAAACAAAAGAAGAATCTTAAAATGGCTACCCATCCTCTCGCCCTGCCCTCAGGGGCGAGCAGTTTATCTTATCACTTACCCTAAGTCGTTCCCTTGGGGGCCACCAAATGCCGCAGTCTGGCTGGGCACAATTCAGGAGCCACTTGTCAAAAGAAACGAACTTTATTTTTAGAAAACACACACACACACACACACACACACACACACACGCCAAACCACACAGCTCTTCAGGAATTCCCTCAGAGCCCAACTGCCACCACCGGCTTCCCACAAGCCTCTCAACCTCCCCCACTCCTCCTGCTCTTGAGGCCAATTGGCTGGGTCGTGTGGGCGAAGCCAAAAAAGTCCCCCAATGAGACGCTCCCTGGTCTGAAAGGGCCGGGAAACAGCCCAATGAGCATCACCTCAGAGGAGCCAATCAGTTGGCAGCTAGAAGTTTGCTGGGGCCTTTTTGAGCCAATCATCAGCTGGCAGCTGGAAGTTTGCTGGCAGCTGGAAGTTTGCTGGGGTCCCTTCGGCTGTGGCTCTCAACAGTTTGACATCATTTTTCAGCTTTACAATGGTGCAAAAGTGACTTGCATTCAATAGAAAGCATACTGTGAATTTTGATCTTTTCCCAGGTTCATAATATGAAGTGCCATACTCTCTTGCAACACTAGGCAGGAACAGCAAGCCACAGATCCCAGTCAGCCTTGTGATCACAAGGGAAATAAACCCATACTCCATCCTTCACTGGGTTACTAAGCTATGATGTGTGGTTGGTCAGGTATATTCAATGCTTTACTTACTATATTTTGAAATCATGATGAGCTCATTGCGACACAGCCCCAAGATAATTCAAGGAGCATCAGTACTCAGGAAAAATGTTCTGTCAGAGAGCTTTTAAAGTAAGATAATTAACTGGCTGTCATCACTGGACATTGGTGCCTCCAGGATTGCCTGACTAAAGTCTAGCATACTACCAGAACTGGCAACAAATTTTAGCAACTATTTTGACTAGGGGTCCTTGACAGAAATGGCAATGACTCCAGAGACTATTCTGCCCAGTAACTTTTACAATGAACTTTTAGAGTCTGGAGTTCCCTAGATCCCCAATAGGAACAGTCTTGTGGGAAGAGATGTTCCATGTCTACACCAACTTCAACCAGAGAAGTTCTGTCTTTACATTTCAAACCCATTGAGCTTCTCTAAATTTTCACTTAAAGAAAGAGTTCTGAGACATTAGCAACAACAAAAGTTTAGAAACCACTTATCAATTTTAATTCTCATTCCCTCTCTCTCTCTCTCTCTCTCTCTCTCTCTCTCTCTCTCTCTCTCTCTCTCAATCTCACTAGGGATTGAACCCAGAGGCACTTAATAACTGAGTCATGTTCACAGCCCTTTTTATTTTGTATTTTGAGACAGGGTCTTGCTGAGTTGCTTAGGGCCTTGCTAAATTGTTGAGGTTGGCTTTGAACTTGTGATCCTCAATCTCCTAAACCACTGGGATTACAGGCATGCTCCACCACACCTGACAATATTCTTATTTTTGAGAGGAGAAAAATTGTGACTCAGAAAGGTTTAATTATAAATCCAGGAACCCACTTATCCTTAGGATAAGAACCTAAAATTAAGTCTCAAGCCTATTGACTTCAAGTGGGATAGCAGGCATTTCCCAACTCGCCAAAATGGCATTTCACAAGTGTGCCTGTGAATTGTGCGCTTGCTCACATTTCCTTACAGATGTCTGTCTTGGTGTTATTAATCAGACAACCAGGAACACTGACAATACCTTAAGAAAGTTATCAATTACTTATCTCTTCTTTTTTGTGCCATATTACATTGATGGATGAAGAAATTACTTTTTCTTTCTAGTAAATGATAAACTTTTCCCAGAATGAAAAGAGAAAACAGTCAATCAGATTTTTACTTTCTCTGTCAAGGTCATGGCAATTATTCAGACTTTCTTCTTCTGCTGCTCCTTTGCCTGTTCTGACTCAAACCCAAAGCTTATAGACACTTTTTACTAGACCTGTGCTTGTTCCCAGTTACCAGAGCCACTGGTAGGTTCTAAACAAAAAGATCCACTGGGGCAAAGGAGAGGAACAATAGTGAAGGGTTTGGAGCCCAGGGAGGAACACAGCTTTCAATCATTCCACATTCAAATCCAACAAACACTTATGGGAAATCTGTCATGAATGAACTACTAAGGCTTACAAAAGATGATTTGATCTGCCTCCAGGAACTTACACTCTAATTCAGTGGGCAAATATGTAAATACAGTTAAATATAATGGTATCAGGAATAAAGTATACAATAAATGGAGCACCCACCTTTAAAATGTAAGAAGAAAATCCATTAAAAATATTAATGGGGGCTGTAGCTCAGTGGTAGAGCACCCGCCTCACACAGGTGAGGCACTGGGTTTGCTCCTCAACACCACATAAAAATAAATAAATAAAGATATTGTAACCATCTACAGCTAAGAAAAAAATTTTAAAAATATTAATGGAGGGCTGGAGTTGTGGCTCAGTGGTAGAGCTCTTGCCTACCATGTACGAGGCACTGGGTTCAATCCTCAGCACCACATAAATGTAAAATAAAGATATTGTGTCCACCTAAAACTTAAGAATAAATATTAAAAAAAAAATATTAATGGAGTGTTATGTCAGCTACTATATAAAACAGTAAACCAAATATGACTTGATTCCAGTTTTCTAGTGATTTATGTTTTCAGTGTGGGAGATGAATGCAAAAATGAAATCGTTTTTTTTTTTCTCCAAACTGAAAATTTTAAAAATGTAATTGTTGCAAATATATATTACAGCAACACCCTAAAGGAGATTTAGGAATATAAAGCAGAAATTGAAAGTATTTACTAATTCTTTTTTTAAAAAAATACTTTTCTCACTTTGTTATGTATCATTTCTAGCTCCTGTTCCAGGCTGCTTCTCCTCTCTCTCTCTCTCTCTACACACACACACACACACACACACACACGTAACAATTCATGACAAAGCATCCTTTCATGTCATGAAAACACAGTCGTGTACTCATCATAACATTTCTATCAGTGACAGGCACATACCTGTTGGTGGTCCTGAGGGCAGTCCTGCAAGATGCTGTTGTTTGTGATGTTGTAGCCATCTTAGTGTGTGTAAACACATGCTGGATGTTTGCAAAAGAGGAAAGTTAGCTAACAGGGATTGCATTCAACCACTGAGCCACATCCCCAGCCCTATTCTGAGTTTGCTTAATGCCTCGCTTTTGCTGAGGTTGGCTGTGAACTCACGATTCTCCTGCCTCAGCCTCCCCAGCCGCTGGGATTAACAGGCGTGCGCCACCATGTCAGGCTTAAAAAGTATTTTTGATGTCGTCTGTCCATCTACATCTAAAGCGTCTTCCACTAGCCTTGGAAAGAGAGGACAGAGGTGAGAGCTACCTAAGAGGCAGGATAAAGGAGCAGAGAATTAACATTCGGACGCGGCAGCAGTGCAGGCAGAAGGTGGAGCAGTGCTGAGTGGGAATTCTTCCCTGCCCTCGGGGGATCCAGGCCCGCTTCCTGCAAAAAGCAAGCTTTGAGCTGGATCGCGAGTCCGGACTCTGCCGGGGAGAAGGGAGCGACACCCTCTGCAGCCCGACCGCAGTGGAGCTGCAGGCGCGGGAGCCAGTTACCTGTGGCCGACGGGAACCGTGCGAGAGTAGGGGCGTCGTGGGGACTGAGATCCACGAGCTGAGCAGGAGCCTAGGATGCCTACTTCTTGACATATAAGGCCAGATTTAAAAGCCAGCCCTGGGTCCCCTTGATTTACAAGGGGCCTGGGAAGGCAAACCTAGCTCTGTTCCAATCTCCGGGAGGACCCAGGTTAGCTCTGAACTATGCTTCAACCCGAGGAGAAAAATCGGGAACCCTATTCTGTCACAGGAGGAAATAACAATGAAGGTTGGCTATTTATTAGTCACTGAGAAAAATGCGACACTGTCTCAGGTCCAAACACAACCCTGGGTCCAGAGTAGAATGACTCCAGCGAGCGCCACCGTAGCAGGAGATATGGGGGAGTAGCGCCCTCTTATGGTGATTGTTGGGCAGCTCAACAGCGGGTCGGCTCTGCGCTCGTGTCTTGGGAAGGTAATTTATCATCTCTTGGCTTGGGAATGTCTCAGAAAAGTTGGGAGGATGGGTACGGAGACAGGAATTACGTCATGATCTTGCTCACTGTGGAAATAGGTTTGCACCAAAAAAGAGGAAGCAGAGGGAGAATACCAGTGAAAATCAAAGGGGGAAAATAAGTAAGAAGAAATGATCTTTTCGAAATAGGGCAAAGTGAGTTTTTCTGGTTTGCCCTAAAACATTTGCATTCCTAAGGCTTGGAACCTCCTGTCTTATATTCTGGGGACTGATCCAGGCCTCAGCTTGATATAACAGAAAGGGGATTTTGTTTGTGTGCCTATAGACTGAGGTAGAGATGGCTCTATTAGCATGTGTCAGCATGGAGCACTGGGGATACCTGCTAAGAGTCCTTCCATCTATAAGGAAGTCCCTCTGAGTCCTTCCATCTACAAGGAAGGACAGAGGGAGGCGTAAAGAGGCCAGGTTCCCTAGGGGTCAGGTGGGGATAGAAGAGACATCAGCAGATTCAGAGAGCTAGTGAGAGCTTTGGGCCTGTGAGGCACCCAGAGAGTCTAAGTAAAACTAGGCCCATTGAAGAACCAAGCAGCGGGGTTGGGGGGGGGGGGACTTCAGAAGGTTCCAAACACCTCACTGGTCCTGGGACCCTTAATAAATGAGCAGTTCCTGCCAAACCTGAACTCAAATCTCTTGTACGCATTCTGGACTTTGGGTGTGGATGACTCAGCTGTCAAAAAAGTTGTTTGATAATGGACTTGAACCCTTCTGCCTTCCACTAAGTGGAATGTGAGCTCAAGACTGTTTCTTGATCCTGCCATAACTTCAAGACTTGTGCTTTAAACAAAATTGGATCTCAGTAAGTCACTGTTAAATGGACTAGTGCAAGAATAAGTGAATGGACCACTATCCACAACAGTTTTGTGGTGGGTAGTCCATTGCTGGTGAATGAATGGGTGACCTCTTGGAGGCACAAGCTGTGTGGTTGCTAAATTGGCTGTGAGTTGAAAGATGTTATGCTTGGGCTGATCCACCTGTGGGAACTTTGCTTCGAAGCAGGATGTGGGCTGAGAGCTTCTCCTCTTCCTATTTTTGAAGGTGGGGGTTGGGTACTGAGAGTCTCTCTGATCTGTTAGTGGGGCCTCAGCAGGGGCTGCCAGATCTGCAAAATGGAGAGTTGAGGGGGGAAGGGAGAAAAAGAGGATGTAAGCATCTGCCAGTCGTGAGAATGCAGCCGCCCACAGGGACTTGGGTTGTTCAAGTTGAGGCCAAGACTCAGCCGCCATCCACCCATGGCCCTGGCCCAATGTTTTGCAAGACAGAGACTAGGATAAAATGGGGTGCTATTAGTAGAGCTATTGGAGGGGATTAAATGTGATAATGTATGTGAAACACTTAGTCTAATACCCGGTTCAGACTGTACACTCCATGATTATTACTTAATATTATCTACTATTATTTTCCAGGGATTTCTGGATGTTCACATTTAAATGGAAAAAAGGTGGAGTATTGTGAGGAGCAAAAGCCTGAGGTCTCAGGGTGACCCTCCTGTGGAGTCATCACCGACTGCCGGTGCTTTCCCTGGTTGCAGAGAAACTGGACTGGACCTTAGCTGTCATAGCCCCGTGGTCATTCCCTGTGTCACAGGCTGGGTTCTCCGGAAGCAGATGTGGAGCTGGAGTGTGGGCACAAGTTGTTTATCAGGAGTTATCACTTGTGAAAGGAAGGGAGGGAACAGGATTGGGCTGCAGGAAGAAGCTGAGTTTTTAGGCAGCTTTAACAAAGCTGAGCCCAACCTCGATAGAAGTCCTAGAGCAAGTGACATCCATCAGCAAGTTCACACTTCAGACCCAAATTTTCCTGAGCCTTTAGACCCCCATCTCATTCAGTCACCAAATGTGGGCTACCCTGGTAAGGTCATGACCTTGAAAAGAGAGGAGGCTTTCTGGTAACTGCAGCCCCACAGCACGGTGACAAGTATCTAGAAGGCTGCTCGGTAAGGAGGGCATCTTTATTCAGGACCTTCAGCCTGTTGGGGCCTGACGCACAGAGACGGATGTTTATGATTCTCATTGTTCTTTGAAGAATCCCATTTCCTCCAGTGTGGCAGTTCACAGTGCGGGTCCGCAGCATGCTTTCACAGACCCGGTCACATGTCCATGTTGGTGAGGGGCCCTCAGGCCATCTGAGGCACAGCCAAAGTGGGCACAAAGGGGTCATCCCACTGGCTCATGGTGGAGCCAATGAGTGATCTGATACCTTTTCCACTTAGTCGGAATGGGGGTCTGGGGAGTCCTGGGGGGATCCTGACTGAAGAAGTCAGCATCCCATGTGATGCTGGAAATAGGGACTGAGGGGAAGCTGAAGGAGGGGGGAGCTCAGAGCATCTACAGCGGGGACTGGATGATGTGGCTTGAACAGAAAAAGAACCAAACTCCTGGACTCTGCACCCAGTTCCAACAACAGCTTTGCCTTGGACGAATTATTTCCCCGCCCTGAGTTTCAATTCTACCACAAGCCTGTGTTCTCTCACCCTGGTAACTGGCGTCCAGGCTGAAACGTTTCACACACTTAGTAAGTGTGGTCGCCTCCAGTCATAACTGAGTAACCCTCGCAGCATAATCTAGAAAAGTGCATGACACTTTGATGATGTGGGTAACGTGCAGTTCAGGGCTGTGGCCTTTGACAGCAGGAAAGCAAATGAGGCGAGTCTTACCACTACCCCAGATTTCTGCCTGGGGGCAAGGTCACGACTGCAGCACAGGCAGAAGGACCCAGGGGGAGCATGGAAGTCCCACTGAGCTAAGGAGGCAAGGGTTGAGCTTAGGGAGGCTGAAATGTGCATAAACCCTACCATAGAATACAACAAGAGCTCCAGCAGCCTGCACCGCCTTCCCCCGTGGAACGCTGGTTGAACTGTAAGAAGTATGTCTATGGGGTGAAAGGTCAGGAGAATGGGCAAAGGACAATTACCAAGGAACTTAGTACCCCCAGAAAGCCAGAGGCCAGGAGACATTGAATTTTAGACTGATCAGAATGGAAAGTCCTTGTCAAGCAACTAGGAAACATCATAGAGGCCTCAGAAAAATCAAACCTTAGTAAAGGACTACACGAGCCCCAGAGTAAAGACGACTCTAGACCTGACCTAACTAAGCTGAAACACAAGGTTCAGAATGCTCAAGTTGATCTGCAAATAAATTAACTACCCAGCAACAAAATCTAAACATCCAACTACATAACACTTATTGCATTCAGCATCTAATAAAAAATAACCCGTATGCTCCATTTTGAAAACAAAAGACAAAAAACAAAAAAACAAGACAACTATGGAACTAACCTAGGTGCCCTGCCACAGATGAATGATGGATAAAGAAATTATTTTGCACACACACACACACACACACACACACACAATGGAATATTACACAGCCTTAAAGAAGAATGAAATGATAGCATTTTCTGGTAAATGAGTGGAGCAGGAGAATATCATGCTAAGCAAAACAAGCCAATCCCAAAGTATCAAAGGCCAAATGTTTTCCCTGATATGCAGATGCTAATTCACAATACTGGCGATGTGTGGGGGGGGGCTAAGGAAGAATAGATGTACTTTGGATTAGACAGAGGGGAGTGAAGGGGGGAGGGGGTATGAGGGTAACTTTGGATTAGACAGAGGGGAGTGAAGGGGGGAGGGGGTATGAGGGTAGGAAAGATAGCAGAATGAATAGGACATTATGACCCTATGTGCACATATGATAACATGACTGGTGTAATTCTATGTCATGTATAACCAGAAGAATAAGAAGTTATACTCCATTTATGTATGATGTGTCAAAATGCATTCTACTGTCATATATAACTATTTAGAAATTTTTAAACATCAAGAAAAAGCTAGCAGTAGAGTCCAGGTGTTTTGCATCCCCTAAGCTATTCTTTCCCACTCAAATCACATCATTCCCCGCTCCCAGCTTAGCTACTCTGAGCATCCCCTTCCTCCTCAATTGACTTCTCATTTTATGCCTTCTAATATTGCGTGGGATGCTGACTCATAACCAGGAGAAGAATGGGTCAATAAAAATAGACCTAGAAGTGACAGAAATGATCATACAAGAACTTTAAAACAGCTGTCCTAAATATGAACATAAGGAAGAGAGTAATGGAAATTATGAAAAAACAGGGAACTGAAAAAATACAACGTCCAAAATGAAAACTTCACTAGATAGGCTTCATAGAGTAGGTCCTGCAGAAGATATTGGTAAGTTTGAAGACAAGGTGATAGAAATGACCTAAACCCAAACAAACAAGGAAAAAAAAAAAAAGCAAAAGCAAAAGCAAATCAGTCACATGCCCTGTAGGTCATTTTCAGGATTTTGATCTCCAATCTAAGTCATTGAAGCAGCACCACGGAGAGCTTTTAGGAGAGAGGCAATCCCATCTGACTCATGTTTTAATGGACTAATTCTAATTCTGGCTACTGTGTTGAGAATCGACGGAAAGGGAAAAGGACTCTATACTGGACAAGTTAACACTGCGTTATTGTGAGTGAGAGGTGTTGGCGGCTTAGACCAGGTTAATGGCAATGCGGGTGGTTAGAGGTGGTTGGAATCACAGCATGTCGTTTGATGGTAGAGGGAACAGGATTTGTTCATTCATTGGATTTGGAATCAAGAGTGATGGCTACATTTATATACTGAGCCTTTAACCATTTCTTGGGGGTAAGAACTCTGTATCAGGTGGGATGCCTTTAGGTATATGTAATGGGAAACTCAACTAATGACATAAAGGAGCTGGAGCTTCTCCATCTCATACCTGGTTAGACCAAGGCTGGTCAGTTACTCAAGACTGTCAAAAGCATCCCAGGCTTTTACTATCTTTCTGCTAAACCATATCTTTTTTAAAAAAAAACTGATTTTATTTTTTTAAATACATGAGAGCGGAATGCATTACAATTCTTATTACACAAATAGAGCACAATTTCTCATATCTTTGTATATAAAATATGTTCATGCCAACTCATGTCTTTATACATGTACTTTTTTGGCATTACAATTCTTATTACACATATATACCACGATTTTTCATACCTCTGTATGTAAAGTAGGTTGACAACCAATTCGTGTCTTCATACATGTACTTTGGATAATGATGTCCATCACATTCCACCATCCTTGCTAATCCCCTGCCTCCTCCCTTTCCCTCCCTCTCCTGTTCCCCATTCAGAATTCATCTATTCCTCCCATTCTCCCCCTCCCTACCCCACTATGAGTCAGTCTCCTTATATCAGAGAAAACATTCCGCATTTGTTTTTTGGGGGGATTGGCTAACATCACTTAGCATTATCTTTTCTAACGCCATCCATTTACCTGCAAATATCATGATTTTATTCTCTTTTATTGCTGAGTAAAATTCCATTGTGTATATATACCACATTTTTTTAATCCATTCATCCACTGAAGGGCATCTAGGTTGGCTTCACAGTTTAGCTATTGTGAATTGTGCTTCTATAAACATTGATGTGGCTGTGTCCCTGTAGTATGCTGTTTTTAAGTCCTTTGGGTATAGACCGAGGAGAGGGATAGCTGGGTCAAATGGTGATTCCATTCCCAGATTTTCAAGGAATCTCCATACTGCTTTCCATATTGGTTGCACCAATTTGCAGTCCCACCAGCAATGTATGAGTGTGCCTTTTTCTCCACATCATTGCCAACACTTGTTGTTTGTCTTCATAATAGCTGCCATTCTGACTGGAGTGAGATGAAATCTTAGAGCAGTTTTGATTTGCATTTCTCTGATTGCTAGAGATGGTGAGCATTTTTTCATATATTTGTTGATTGATTGTATCTCCTCTTCTGAGAAGTGTCTCTTCCGGTCTTTGGTCCATTTATTGATTGGGTTATTTGTTTTTTTGGTGCTTAGCTTTTTGAGTTCTTTATATACCCTAGAGATTTGCGCTCTATCTGATGTGTGAGGGGTAAAGATTTGCTCCCAGGATGTAGGCTCTCTGTTCACCTCACAGATTTAAAACATACCTTAACAGGTTGTTTTTTTTTTTTGTCTTTTTCCTTTGCCTCATAGTCCCAAGATTGCTGCTGAACTTCCAGGTGTAATGGTACTATTCCAGGAAAGAAGAAATGGCAGAAGGTCATAAGGTGCCCATCCAGCCGAGCTTGTTTCTTTTTATCCAGAAAACAAAGCTTTACTGGAAGCACATACCCATACACATGGGTCATGTGGCCATCCTTAGGAGAATGACATTTGTATGTTTTGTTGAAAACGATAGGGCGTCATTGTTTTAGGCCAATCTCCTACAACTGGGCCCCAATAAAACAAATTAAAAATCAAAATGAAGTCACTCATACTAAAAAAAAAAAAATCAAACAGACATTAAGTATGTTATCTTACCTTCCAAGAAATCAGAAAAGAGATAACAGCCCAAATTCCCAGACCAGCTTCAGGTGGCACTATGATGAGGTTCCTTCTGCCTTAATCCTTACACACAGAGTAACCTGACGTGAACCAGCCAACTACTAGGTGTGTGTATTGCTCTGTCTTCCTGCCCCTGCCTTAAGAGAAAGTCACGTTGAAACCATCAAATCGTGTTTTCTTCTTGGTTGCTGCTTCTTTAGCCCTTTTCTGTTTATAAAAATCCATCTCTTCAGCCCCAGCCCGTTAGAACTCTTAAGTTCTGTGGCTTGATTTTGTCCAACCAAAAATAAGGCCGATTTGGATCTTTAAATTGTAATCCTGCCCTTTGACTATCTGATTTAGGTGAATTACATTTCTCTCCTCCTTGAATTCAAGGGATTCTATTGGTTCTTGCAAATAGGGCTCCTGTTAGCCGGGAAGAAGTGACGTGGGACTGGCAGGAGGGATGTGCAGTGGGGAATGGGTGATTTCTACCATTGACTGCTTTTTTGCAGTTTTGTTCCCAAAGAGCTCCTCCTCGCCCCATGTTTGGTGGATGTATGTAATAAATGTTCTGATAGGATGCTGCCCAATGGCATTGTGCTTGGGGAGGACTTCATAAATAAGCTGACTGAGAAGCACAGGAGGGGCACGGAGAAGGGCACCATTTCTGATGACAAAGCCACAGCCTGGAAAGACAGCAGCAGTGCCCTGGGACCCCTCGGGGTCTGTGTCGAAGACAGCAATCAGCCTGGTTACCTGGTGTTAGAGTCTGTAAACAAGTCAAAAATAACACCTGGCATTTTGCCAGGGGAATGTTAGAGTTCATAAACAAGTCTGGATGGTGCCTGGCAAAATGCCAGAGGGAGTGGTTTGAGAAGTAACAAAAGCGAGCCATTAAGTGTGGAGATTCCATATTGGTTGACTGATGTATCTAGTTTATGCTAATTAGATAAGCTCTGTGGAATGTATAAATACTGCTCCTGTCCTGCAATAAACGGCTCCTACTCCTGCTGTATCAATGTTCACAAGTTATTCGTCACCCTCCGCTTATTTTGCCCAGCCAGCCACGCTGCGGCAGATGGTGGCCTGTTACGGGGAGCCCCGGGACACTCGGGGGTAAGTGACGAAAAAAAGCTGCCCGTCCATAGATAGGACGGGAGCAATCTGCTCGTCCCTAGACAGATAGGGCGAGAGGAAAAATGGCCATTTTGAGAAAATGGAGAAGATTGATACAGTATGTTTGTGTCTTGTTTTGTCTTAAAATGTTGTATTGTCTTTGTGATGAAAATATGGAAGGGGTGAGAAGTAAATTTCTAAGGGAAGAAGGCACCCCAGTGGAACCAAGAATAGTTAAGGCATGTGTTGATAAGAGCCCAGGAACTCTAGTCAGAAAGAAAAAGAAAGTTCAAAAGAAAAAGGATTATCAGAAAAAACATTGCAGCAAAAGGCTATTACTAAATACTTTTCGTTACCGGAGGGTGCGTGAAGCGGAGAGGCGGCTGCTGAGTGTGCAAGCCGGTCACAGCGCAGCAAGGAGTTTCCAAGAGGCGGCAACTGGCCCTTCCCCGCCTCCCGGCCGGGGAGCTGGCTCTTCCACTGCCACAAGCCCAAGTCTAGACCTGACCTGGAGACACAGTCTCACAGGCTCTTGCTCCCTGTGCCCAGTAGCATTTTGAGTCCGGGACTCTCCCCAGGGCCATCTGGGGCTACCCGGGACGCTACAGCCGCAGAAGACACTACTGGTGTCCCTGATGTTTGGTCATTTTCAATGCCAATAACTAAGCTACAATGGTTCTCCCACACCTGGAAGCTAATGAGTAATGAGCACCATTAAGGCTTATTTCAAATGTAAAAAAACCTTGAGATAATGTACTAAATTGTTCAGAAGGTTGTTTTCTTAGTGGAATGCTACAGGATTTTCTTTAGCATCTTTACAAGAGTTCCTACCTTCGTCCCAGTGCCGGTGAGGACGAGGATGGAAAAATTTCCCGTGTTGCTGAAAACCGGACTGAGATTTCAGCTGAGAACCGGATGAGACTTTGGATTAAGCTAGCTGCCTGCAGAACTTACCTGGACTGTGATTTAAGCTAGCTGCCTGCAGAACTTACCTGGACTGTGATTTACCTGGACTGTGAGTTAATCTATTGAGACACTGCTTTACCTAGACTGAGACAACAAACTGTAATCTATAACAAATTGTAACTCGGTATCTTTGCTAACAGTGTCATTGCTGGTATAATTTTTCCAAGGGCTTCTTGCATGGAGCCATCAAGTGGCTTGGTATTGTGGCATTTTGTATCCTCCCTTTCTGTTTGTAGCAGGTTATTTATGGTGTTTCTGTAAAAACCACTATGGTCGTTATTTAAATTAAACAAAAGGGGGAAATGTTAGAGTCTGTAAACAAGTCAAAAATAACACCTGGCATTTTGCCAGGGGAATGTTAGAGTTCATAAACAAGTCTGGATGGTGCCTGGCAAAATGCCAGAGGGAGTGGTTTGAGAAGTAACAAAAGCGAGCCATTAAGTGTGGAGATTCCATATTGGTTGACTGATGTATCTAGTTTATGCTAATCAGATAAGCTCTGTGGAATGTATAAATACTGCTCCTGTCCTGCAATAAACGGCTCCTACTCCTGCTGTATCAACTTTCACAAGTTGTTCGTCACCCCCCGGTTATTTTGCTGCAGCCGGACTGCGGCAACCTGGAGAAACAAGGGATGTTCTCCAGGTAACTAACATGGTAAGAGGGGGTGGAGGGGAATATGTCTATTTTAAAGCTGGGAGCAGAATTCTCCTTAGAGATTATTTTGTTTGTTTGGAAAAAAATTTGGATGATCACTTACGTCCCAAGATCCAGTCTTCAGAGAAAAAAAAAATGAAACAAAGAAAACTGAATTGCTCTGCAAAATAAAATAAGCAGAATCTTGAGTTCTGGCTGTCAGTGCAAGAGGAGGGTTAAAGCGATCCTGGGAACTGGGAAGGAAAGGGCAAATACTTAAGCCGATGGGAGAGAAAGTGAGTTCCCCAACCTGAGGCCCTCTCCCCTTTGGACATAGGAGAAGTCTACCAAGCCGGCCAGGATTTAAACACAGGAATTCCTGACTGAAAGCCTGGTGCTCTCTGTGCCTGCAAGCCTCCCCAAGGCCACTTGCAGCTCAGTGTTGACCCGGAAGCTTTGGCTGGAGTCTGTTGATCATTAGGAATGCCCTGCCCCCTCCGCATCTCTGGCTATGGAGAGACTGAGGTATGGGCTCACTGTGCTGGCAGGAAGTCCCACAACCATCTCAGGGAACAGCCATTTCCGCTGGTTAGTGGTGAGGGTGATGGTTCCACCTCCTTCCCCAGAACAAGCTGATAAACAACCTTAGTCCTGTCCCTCAATTGGGTGTAATGCAACCAGGCCACTGTTGCTAGGCCAACCGAGAACTTCAACCTGATTTCTTGATGAGGACTGGCATCTGAGCCCCAGACTATCTGTGCCAATTTGCATTTAGTTTCCTTTGAGCGCAAAACAAAACAGTTATTATCACCGCGTGGCTCATTCACCCCAGAAACTTGAGGCTCCCTGTTTCTTATATTATCTACAACTTGATTGATGCTCAGACCTCCTACCCATCATGCCGTCTCAGAAGCTGATTACTACTATATTCTGCTTCCTCAGTTGCCAGGCCTCTTGTAAGCTCTGTTGAAAAAAAAAAATTAGTTGTATAGGGCAATAATATTAGCTCAAATACTCCAATAACTGAAAGCATTTTTTTCTATCTAAAGTTTTCCTTGATCTTTGCAAGAACTCTACAAATTCTGTTGGATGTGAAAACACCTTAGAGGGCTGGGATGAGAACTTTGTGGAGTTGAGGCAGGTTTGTGAGGTTCCAATTCCAGCACTCAGCAGCGTGACTCTCAGGAAATGATGGCTGTCTCCAGACTTATTAGGGTAAGACATAAAAGTGAACAAAGAAGTGGGAAGTGACACAGTAGGTTGGCTATTTGGGGGCTCCTAGAAAAGTCAGCTAAAAGTCAGCCTCCTTGGAGGCTGAGGCTGGCCCTTGGCCCCCAGTTGGTTTGGAATTCCGAGTGCAAGCTCCCTGAGGCCACTGAGTTAGGAAACTCTATTCACCAGAGTTCAATTTGGGGACAGGTGTTAACTTGGTGCATATGCTTAAAAAAGCACAGAGGACCTGGATATGCATATGATGTGCATCCATCTCTTTAAATAAGACACGAAACTTAAGACAGAATGATGCTCTTCCGCAGCCAGGAGGGAAGGAGGAGAGTCGTTTCTGAGACCCGCCTGGGCACCATGGTTGTGAGGGCGACATCAACCTTGCCTTTCCACCAACCGTCGGTCTCTCTTCCTTCCAGGCTTCTGCCCCCTTGGACCTACCTTCTTTCTTCCTGTGGTTCTTTCAAAGCCTCTAGTCATCTCCTTGGCTTCCCCTGCATGTCATGTCACTGAGCAGGCAACTGTTCTAGCAGGGTCACTTGGCCCAGCTCCTTCCAGACTGAAGTGTGAGATGGGAGGAAGGGAATGGGGGTGGGGGGCAGGGGGCGGCGCCTTCTTGGCCTTTGTTACTCAGGGGAACTGGAGAAGGGTTGGGTGTTAGTCAATTAACAAGGACTTACCGATTTCTCTGTTCCAGGCCTGTGCCAGTAGCTCTCTGTTCTCTGTTGTCTTTCTCTGCTCCTGCAGTGAAAAGAGGGAAAACACAAGGCAGTTACCCAGCAGATCCCTCTCTTGGGCTGAAGACAGAGGCTTGGGCAGAGATGGCTCCTGGAATCCGGCCTGGCAGCCTCTAACTGGCTGCATGGGGAGGAGGCTCATGCCCTTCAGGGAGGCCAGGGGCTGGCAGGTGCTATGTGCTCCTGGCAGCAATTGCCCCATTGCCAAAGCTAAGCGCAGCAGAGCTCCCAGCTTATGACAGCATCAGCCTGGGGCATATGATCACCTCTGATACTGTGCCTTCTGACTTGGTATTCTGCAATTCTAGATTCTTTTTGTCAATAAATGGCCAGACTACGGTGATTCACAAGACAGATAAGGTGCAAAGGATGTGGAAACCAAGCAGGTGATAAACAGATTTCATTGCCACTTAGGGAAAGAGAAGAGAATTTCAATTTAAATTAGTCAGTTAAAATTCAGGTAGCCAGGTGGTGGTACACACCTGTAATCCCAGAGACTTGGGGTTGGGGGCTGAGAGGCAGGAGGATTGCAAGTTTGAGGCCAGCCTCAGCAACTTAGTGAGGCCCTAAGCAAACTTAATAAGATCTTGTCTCAAAATCAAAAATTAAAAAAGTGCAGGGGATGTATCTCAGTGGTTAAGTGTTCCTGGGTTTAATCATATATATATAAAGTTATGTGCATATATATAAAGTTAAATGTATATATATATAAAATTCAGGAAGAAGACACCTTGGTAAAAATGGTATAAAAGATCATTTTTTGTTCAAAAAGACCATGAAAAAAATATATCATATTGCAAGATAAGTTATAGAATTAGGAAATTTCATAACCAGAAGAAGGGTTCAGTTGGTTAGCTTTGGAATTGAGCCTCGTCCCCCTAATCAGAGTCTCAGACCAAATCCTGACACTGGAATTTCAGTTCCTGTAGTTGCGACACTGGGTTGATGCTTAAATTTCTCTTGTCTGACTAGGAGCAAAGTGCAGTTCTGGGAAATCATAGAGATAAGCAGAGAGATGATAATACATTGCCTTACTGAGGTCATTCTTCCTGAGGTAGGTTTTTCTAGTGTGTTCACTCAGGTAAGCAATTTTGTCTCAAAATAAAAAATTAAAAAAGAGCAGGGGAGGTCAGCTGTTGACCGCGTTCTCAGGTAAGTATGGTTCAGTTGACACAACTTGCTTACATGTCCACAAAGTTTTTTTTCTTGTTCTGGTTTTTAAATCTTCTCTGCTGGAAGTTTGAAATATTGAGAAAACCAGGCATTTTGCATTTTGAATTGTAGCTAGAAATATCCAAGAATCTGATGAATTTACAAAGCCCCGTGTGATCTTCTGGCCCCGTCCTCCCCCCTGTGTTGCTGAATGCTGTGCTCATTTCCCAAGCATTAAGGTAAAACTAGTCACCAGCTTTATTTCTAGGGGTCATGTGCATCTTGGAGGACTTCTTGTAGCTATGACATCGTTATGATGAACCTGTATCCCATGCAGGGAAATAAAAAACTGTGGTAAGCCATTCTTATAGACCGTGGCCGCCATTAGAAGATGGCGCCGGCTTCCACTGTGGCCTGTGATAAACAACTCCTAATATGGAGAATTGGCGCACAATCCCTTCCCACCCTATGAGAGAGATCCACGTGGCAGCTTGGGATTGGTATGCGGGAGGCTTTATTAGGCTGTGCTTGGGCGCTCGGCGGGGGGTCACTAGAAGATGATACATGAATCAAGGCCTGAATAAACTGCTGAAAGAAGAATCCTGTGTCGTGTTTTCCCTTGCCGGCGAGGGGTCGCGACAAAAAACAAAACGACAAAACTCCACCCTTTGGGGGAATTCCTCAGAGTAGAAAATAGAAATGGGCAAGGCATTTGGAGACCAGTGAGCAGGTGACCTGACTTTAGTCACACAGGATGTCTGTTTGATGTCATCATGGGCAGCGTTCAGTACTGGACCACGTTCAGCTCCATGGAAGACTAAACAACAAATCCTGGTGGACTCATCAGAGTTTTCCAAGAACCTGAAGATAAGGTTTCCATTTGAGTTTGTTCACTTTGCCTGCTGGGTGACCTTGGGCAGGTTCCTTAACATCTCTGAACCTGTTTCTTCCTCTATAAAACAGGAATATTAATAAATATCAACAAATTATTGATAAGCTTGACTTGAAATAGTATTTTTAAAACACTTCCCATGAGATCTATCTGTTTCTCTTACATGAATGGAGAAGGAGAACTGGGAACTCCCTAAGTGCAATCAAGATGGTGGGAATATAGTTCAGTTCAATAAATACATATTGATCATCTGCTAATATTGTACTCATAAAGCTGTGGATTCATTCATTCATCTGTTCAAGAAATATTTATTAAGTAGTTTTTTTGTGAAGGGACTGGGTTATTTCTACTGGCTGCTCAAAGCCCTAAATAATGCTGAAAATACATTTTGAAGTTCTTTGTTCCTTTATTATGAATGGATTCTGCATTCACAGAAGGTTTAAAAGGTAAGTAGAGCTGGGGATGGTAGTAAAAGCCTGTAATCCCAGTGGCTTGGGAGGCTGAGGCAGGAGGATCACATGTTCAAGGCCAGCCTCAGCATCTTAGCGAGGAGGTCCTAAGCAACTTAGTGAGACCCTGTCTCAAAATAAAATGTGGCTCAGTTGTTAAGCACCTTTGGATTCAATCCCTAGTATCAATCAATCAATAAAAAGTAAGTAGGTATTTCTAAGTGGAAGAAGCCAATCTGAAAAGGCGACATACTGCAAGATTCCAGCTACATATGACATTCTAGAAAACGTCAACTATGAGTTAGTGAAAAGCTCAGGGGTTGAGGTAGTGTGGGAATGAGTGGAGGAGCACAGAGGACTTTTAGGACAGTGAAGCTATACCATATGGTATTGTAATGGTGGATACATGATTGTCAAAACCTGTAGAACGTCCAAGACAAAATGAGTACTACAGCAGCCTATGGACCTTAATTAGTAAGAGTGTGTCAGTATTAGCTCAGCAGTTGTAACCAGTGTACCCCACTAAAGCAAGACATTAACAATAAAGGAAACTATGGGTGGGGTGAGGGTGAGGGGGGTTGGGAACTCTGTACTTTCCCTTACATTTTCTATAAACCTAAAACTAAAAATTAGTCTACTAGTTAAATAAAAAAGTAAGCAGAATTTTCACAATTTATTTTTGTCTCCCTGGGGTAGGTTTGATTCCTCAGGCTAGATGCCTGCTTCTCTTCCATGATCCAGGGCTGCTCCGTCGTTGTCTTAACCCCCATACCGCCACATGATATCTCTTCCATAAGAATGTTGTCTTCCTTGCTCACCTTTGTGGGATCATGTCAATCTTCTATTTAGACCTCCCAATGGTCTCCTATGCCTAATGCTTCATGTGTAGTAGGTCACTTAGTCCTATGAGGTAGGTACCAATATTACACCCATCAAATCTGAGAAAACTGAGCACAGAGAGGTAAAGAAACTTGTCTGATGTAACACCAGCAATGACTGGCAGAGCTGAGATGTCGACCCGGGAAGTTCTGCTCCAGCATTTGCAGAAAAGGTACCAGAAAACCAAAGAGTGTTTTAAATTGTGGAGTATAACACATATTTTGGGTGGTGAAATCATTTTAAAATATGTCTCAAACAGGCATATTTTAAAAAATGCAATAATAGAATGGCAACTCCTATTCGCACATGGTAGGAGTTGGAATTGCACTCTGAACTTGTTTTATTTGTTGTGTTTGTGTGTGTGTGTGTTTGGATGCAGCATGGAGGCTGCTGTGCTTGAGACAGATACAGACGGCTCATCCATTCATTCTCTCATTGGTTCACTTACTCAGCAGTATTTACTGACGATCTAATGTGTGTGTGGCCCTGTGTTAGGCAACAGGGACATAGAGAGACAAAAGAGACATGGCCCATGCCTCCCGGGAATGACTCCAGAAAAGGAGAGAATAGTTGAACAAATAATTTCAGAAATATATATGGAACTAGATACGTTCTAATAATTATAAATGCTTTTAAGGGAACAAAGGAAAGGTGTGATTGGAGGATCTGCTTGAATGGGGCCAGAAGTCAAGGAAGTCCTCTCAGAAAGGATATCTTAAGCAATATGCAAAGAATGAGTGGAAGGTGGCGGAGGTGAGCATTTCAAGGAAGAACATTCTGAACAGAGGTCTCGGCATGTGCAAAAAAAAGTTGGGATTGAAAAGATCGGGGCACTTAAGAAGGATGGTATAAGGAGGGACCAGGTGACACGCATGAAGCCAGAGAAGAAACAAGGGACAGATAAGTTACGTCAGGACTTCATTCAAGGAATAGAGCAGAGTCTTTCATCCTGGGGAGACATACGAGGGCATTTGTTGCAGGACAGACGGTCATCCTTGTTTCCCACAGTCAGATGCTCTTTCCTAACCCTGCGTGTCATCGCTCTTTCCTGGCAGGTGTGTAAGTCATTTGTCCAAGCTGTTTCTCACAGGAGATCAAAAGCCAAGACTTGAGGCAGCTTGAAGGAATCAGGGCTGAGGCTTCTGTTCCTCTCAAGAGGAAGAGCACCATAGAGCACTGTGGATGCTGTCACCCTGGGGGAAGGAACGTGGTTTTCACTATTGTTGTTCTAGTGCTTTCGTGGCTAAGGACCAGATCGGAGCCTGTGTACAGGATAGGGTTACCTCTGAGTGGAACAAACACTGCCAAGATCACTCATTCTGGAATATGAGGATGCTGAGGCAGGGCTGAGCTCCAGGGCATTTCCACGGGAGTCAGGTCAGCAACATGGGGCAAGTCTAGGGAGAGGTGGAGGTGTGACGAGGAGAGGACCCCTGTGCAGCCCCTAGAAGTGGTATTACTTTGGCTTTAAGTTCTCCTTTCCAATGTGCTTCCTCTACCACAAAACAAAGTCTTAGCAAACCCTAGGCAAGGTCCTGGCAAGCCTTATTCCTGATCTCAATTGTCAGTGTTTGAAACTGAAGACAGGGTCAAAGTCCAAAGCAGCAGAGGAGGGAACAGGAACAGTCTGTCTTGAGACAAATGTGTGTAACTGCAGATGGAGAAAACAGCAACTGGGGTCCCCAGGGGTGGACTGTAGTGAGGAGTAACTGCCAAAACTGGTCTGTGGAGGGTGTGCTTCTTGGAGTGGCTCAGAAATGCTTGGAGACAGGAGCTTTCAGCGTTCAAAAGAGGCGGAGCTGAGACTCCAGGGATGTGAGGATTAAAGGGACAAGAGAAGTTTGGAAATCGGATTATGAATGTTCTTTCTAATCCTCCCGACTGCCCCGAGAAGCGATTTTATCATCTCAGGAGAGTGAGCTCAGGGAAGCTCCTAACCCAAGGCTGCAGGGCAGGTCAGGGGCCCAGTGGGGCTCACCTCCAGGTGCTTCTCAGATGCCTGACCTGCTGTTGTGTCACACTGCCTCCCTGAAGGACACCGTTGTGTGCATCCTTGCAAGACCTTCAGAAAAGAAAGGCTGGGGTCACTGTCCGCCACTCCACAGCAAGACTTGGGGGAACAGTCACAGGGGCACAAAGGGAGATGGCAGCTATAAGAAAAAGAACTTTGCTCCCAGCAGAAACTGAGGCCTCTTGTGCTGCCCTCCCCACTTCCTTATCCACACATTTATCACTGCTGTCCTCTTTTTGCCCCCTCAGCTAACATCCCCTTTTCCTATTTAAGCCAAACTTCTACCTAAGCCTCTGCTGGCACTTCCTTGCTCCCCCGGCAGGCCTTGTTCCGTCTGCACACTTTCTTATATTCTAAACCTCTGCCCTCGTTCCTCTCTCTCTGCCTTTAATAAGCTCTAATCTTTACCATCTAACCCACCACTTTAAACCAAATCTCCCTCTAACTACAGACCAGTCAACAAGTTCTTCTTTGCAAAAATGTAGATGACGCTCCCTAACTCCATTTCCTCAAATCCCAATCATTCCTCATTTCATTCTTAGCCAAATTCCACCTCCATTTCACTATTGTCATTCAAGTCGTCCTAATGTCCTAATTAATGAGTACTTTAAAAAATTGGGGGGAAAGTCTCATACACATATAGAGAAGTGCTAGAGTGTACAATGCAGAGAAAAAAATACTTAGTGAGTACACTTATATATCTACCACCAGGTTAAAAATGTACATGACCACACTCTGAAGCCCATAGTAAACTTCATTACTTCCTTCTTCCTTCTTAAACATAACACCATCTTAACCATACACTAGTTTTGCCCGTGTTAAACTTTATATAAATAGAATCTTACATCCTGTACTCTTTGGTGTTTGGCTTCTTTTGCTCCTTATATTTATACAATATAGCCATGTTAGTATGCACAGTGGTGGTTTATTCATTTTAATTACTGTACAGTACTCCATTGTTTGAATATACCACAATTCATCCATTTTACTGTTGAGGGACATGTGAGGTTTTTCCAGGTTAAGGCTATTTCAAATAAGGTTTTCATGGACATGCTTGCCTTGTCTTCTCGGTGCACTCTTGCACTTTTCTTTATCTGTTTTTAAGGGAAAAAAAAGTAATTTGGTTGGGAAGATTAAAGTATAATAAAGTCGACCAATGGGGCAACTTTATCATAAGCAACTCCTGCGTTGACAGAGACACCCAAGACAAAGGTCTAGCCTAGAGAATGTACTTGGGGAAGAGCTGTGTCCTTGCGTGCTGGAACCCAGAGAATAGGGAACAGAAACGGACTGTGTAATTAAGTGCAAAATTGCCTACGCCCAAAGTAAAGGCAACTTTTAGAGTCTCTAGGCTAAGAGTAGACAGTTTAATACTAGGGCTGGCTTCCCAACTTCTGCTCTCCCCTCATCTGTGACTGGAGGGTCACCTTGAAAGAGAGGAAAGGGGGATGTGGGTCTGGGCGGGGGCCATCCCATGGATCCCAGACATACTTCTGCCAAAGTCTCTTCTTCCCTCTGAGACCCATCTGGAAGCTGAGTGGTGAACAGAGAAACTTCAGATGGGCTCTGCACTTCCCACCCCTACAGATGCGTGTCCTGGGAGGGAGTGGGAGCCAAGGCAGATCCCCCAGGAACAAGTGGAACTTATCAAGCTGTCATGGTTGATCACTGGAATTTGAAGTCTTGGCATATTTGGAAGTCAGTGACACTGAGAAGAGGGAGGAGAAACTGCAAGGCTGCCATGGGATTTGGGATTAGAGGAGGAATGGGGATAGTTGCAATGATGATGACAGTGTCCCTTAAATTTGTATCACATAACAGCTTACAAAAAAACTTTCCATTCCCTGAGTTTTACATCTTTCCGGTAGGGCAGGTAGGACTGTCATTTTGTCGATCTGGGGAAGGAGACTGGATGGAAGGCAGGGTCAGGCCCCTAAACCAACTCTCCAAGAGCCTCCAGGGTGATATGCAGAATTTGGCAAGAGAAATGGCCAGAGGCCAAAGCAGTTGCAAGGAGAGGGGTGCAGGGGTTGAAAAGGTGGGAGGGCTCTGAAAATTCCGCCCCCTTCTGGGGTTAGGTTGGTGCCATCTGGGAACTGCACCTCCCAGCCCTCGTCCTGGAGGTGGTGGTGGGGGGTGCCTTTAGCCGGGACCCCATGCATTCGGGGACTGCGGGGCTCGGAAAGTCGAGCTTCCTTGCGGGGTGGAAGCCAGGTGGCACCGCCCCTCTCGGACGCGCGTCGAGCGCCCTCTGTCACCCCACACTGCCTTGCCAAGGGCCCAGAGAAGCGCGTCCCGCCCAGGTGCGCCGGGGGGTTGGGCCGGAGCCCGGAAGGTGCGCCGCCCCGCCCCAGGCCGGTCCCCGCGGCCCACCCCCCGCATGAAAGTGAAAGTGTCGGGGCCCGCGGAGGTCAAGGATTGGGGGGCGGGGCCGGCGCGGACCTGGGAGCGGGCGCCCGGGCACTCGAGGGGCCATGGATGGGCTCGGCCGCCGCCTTCGAGCCAGCTTGAGACTGAAGCGCGGCCACGGGGGTTAGTGCTGGCCAGGGCGCGTCGGGGCGAGGGTGGGGGGACCGAGCGGGGGCCCGGGAACCGGTCCTAGAGGGTGGCGGGAGTTGGGGACCCGGGAAGGTCGACGCGAGGGTCGAGATCCGGGAACAGTTGGGCGGGACTCGGGAAGGCTGGGCGATTGGACGGGATTAGGGGTCATGTGAGCTGGGGACAGCGCAGGTAGCGGTGAAAAGGGTTAGGTGGGGGCGGGGTCGGAGGTCAGCGAAGCGGCCGGGTCCGCCGGGGCGAGGGGGCCCCGGGGCCACGTGTCCTTTTATTCAGGAAACTTGTGGTGCAACCGCAGTGTGCCTGCAGCGCCCGGGCTGCGGTGTCCCCTCGAAGCGCCGCCTCAGTCCCACGTCGACTAGCAGCTGTGCCCGCCTCGCAGCCCCACGCCCGCCTGTAGCCTTTGCCCAGTTCCTGGGAGCCAGCTGCCCCTGACCCTGCCGAGACAGCCGGCCACGAAAACGGCCCTGCCCGGTGACCACGAACCTACCCCACTCAGGGGCGCCCAGGTGCCCCGCAGACTAGCGGCGGGTGGGCAGAAGCCTGCTTAGCTGCTTCCCGAGTGACCCAGAGATGTGGGACACTCCATCCCATCACTGAGATGGGACTAATTCCCCTCATCCAGTTGGTGGGGATTACGTTAGAAGTCAATGTTAGTTTTCTTTCTTTTCTTCTCAGAAGAGGGTTGGGCTTTGGAGGGAAGGTAATTAGGATATCACTAGGTTATTCATTCATTCAACAAACCTTTATTGCTGCTTGACTAGCCAGTCCTTCTGCTGAGTAGCCATAACCGTTTAGATTTTTTTTTTTTTTTACCTTAAGTTTCCTCTTCTGAGGAGAAACAAACACGGGAAGGGGAGCAGGGGTCACTCCCAGACAGCCCACTCCTTCCAACATTGACAAATGGACAGCCCAGTGAGCTTCTTTCCTGCTCCCAGTCCCAGAGTTGGAGAGACCCCAGGATGAGGTCAAAGGCTCCTTCTCTGAATTACAGTGGCTGTGTCCTTTTCCCGTCCATTCTGACACCTGGTGCTTTTCCCCAGCGTCCTTGCTGTTCTCTCCAGTATCTATTCCAGCTTGCACCCCGAGGGAGAGGTCAGACGCTGGGCAGTGACTGAGACCTTTCTTCTCTGGAGAGCACTGACCTGGGAAGTCAGTCCAATGGACTGAGTCTGCCTTTTGTAGCCCGCATGAGACTTTCCTCTGGCCCCCACCCACTCAACTCCAACATAGGTCTGGTGATTGTTGGGAAGATAATCAGTCTCTATTATCTGTCCTGAAGTTCAGCACCTGTCAGGTCAGGAGTGTGTCTTCTTTGGCTTCTACATGGGACACTCTACCTTCCTGGGGATTTTCCCTTTCCTCTTGTGTCTTTCGGGTGCCTGGTGCCGAGACAGT
The DNA here is from genome assembly GCF_021218885.2 of Marmota monax. Lineage (NCBI taxonomy): Eukaryota > Metazoa > Chordata > Mammalia > Rodentia > Sciuridae > Marmota > Marmota monax. The sequence continues at coordinate 149,275 of NW_026694276.1, forward strand.
TGCATATTAGGAGGATGTGTGTGTGTGTGTGTGTGTGTGTATGTGTGTGAATTGCCATAGTGAGGAGGAGTGTTGTTGGCGGTCCTGGGTGGAAAGCAGCTCAGTTCAAAGAGAAAAGTTCAGCTTTTCAGAGTGCGGTCAGAAAATCCCCTCACCTCGATTCTAAACAGTTCTGGGACTTCAGTCCTATGGTTGTGGGAGGGGCTTCCTGGTGGAGGAACAAGTGTAACTTGTCCTGACTTCCCTAGAAAGGGTGAGTCCCTCATCAACTAAAACCCAGGATGGTAATCCCTTTCCAGGGCACTGGGGATTACATGATGGATGCTAGTTTTCTGTCAGGCTTTTCTCTTCTTTTGATAACCCCTTTTGAAAACGAGGAGGGAGAAAGCAGTTTTTCGATAGATTTCTTGCTCCTCAGTCAAAAAGTCTAGTTATGTTTTTTTGTCAAGGATTTTTGATTTTTCGCTGTCCCTTTGGTCTCCTGATAAAGCAAAAGGAAGCAGGCTTAAAATGCTGCCCGAAGGATTTAGAAAAGGGCATGATTTCCTGAGGTTCAGGAATGATCAGCGAGAAGATTCTGGATCTCAGAGCCCTTTGCAAACCTCTGTGGGTTTTTTGCTGTGTTGCTTAGTGGCAGTGGAAGGCAGGAACCCAGACCTGGAGCTTTCATAATCACCACCTTCAGCAGATCCTGTTAATTTTAAATAGCCTCTGAATTACTTCATGCGTCAGTTTCCCCACCTGTATCAGGAAGTTGCTTGTTCCTCAAATAGGCAGTAAGGATTATTCAACAAGTCTGTGCAGGTGGTATGTAGGTAAAGGTGTGGCAAAGTCTCTGAGTTCTGGTTCATGCTTCTCGCCAATTATAACATTTGTAATATCCTTATTTACTGGGATTGGGATTTCCCCAGGAATCATGGCCTCGAAAGCCCAGCTGACAGCTCTTAGCAGCAAGGCAGCCACCTCTCCTACCCCAGAACCCCACTCTCTCCCAGAAGGGTGCTTGTTCTCTGCAGGAGTGGCTGACACTGACACCGAACCCCTCGGCCGGCCTCCAGCCTCTTTCTTCTTTGAGGCAACTTCCTGACAAAAAGTTCTTCCTTCGTATCGTGTGCATTTCCGTGTTCAAGGGTGTCTGTGAGAAGCCTAGATGTTTTACTGCTAGTTTTTCCCTCTTCCTTGTTCTTCGGATCCAGCCGTGGGCCAGCAGCTCAGCCTGTTGGCCTGACCCCACAGGGAGACAGGCTAAGCAGGAATGGGGTGGAGTGGAGAGCACCCGGATGCTTTCCACTGCCACTAAATGACCTTCAGGCTGCTGATGCAACCAGTCCCCTACTTTAGGCTGGGGACAATTTCCTGAGTCAGTGGTTCCTATTTGGAAAGAGGGAATTTGCTGGAGCCCTGGAATAGTCCTAGTGAGAGAACTCTCTGCCTTTGCATAGGACATGTTGTAGGGGGTTATTCCAGAAATAGCAAGAATTCCCAACTCAGGGGTGGACTTTGTTCTCTACTTCATCATCAGGAGAGGAGGCTGTGGTCCATATTGGTTTCTAGGACTCCCTCTCCTGCTAGAAGAATTCATCAATAGATCATTATCAGGCCAAGTCTGCCTTGATCAGGGAATGCTTGGTTCTGTGATCTCATTTGAGGTCCTGAAGTCCTTGAAGTTCGTAGCAGGTAACCTTGTAGGAGCTTTCCGCTGCTGTTGACCATGTGGAGAAGTGAAAGGTGAGCAACCAAAGCTATGGAGATGTAAGATCCCTGTCCTGAGACTGGCGAGGTTCCAGGATCCACAGTCTGATGCTATCAGGCGTTCCTCAGGGCGGTGAGGTTGTAAATAAACTCGCTGTGAAGTCTGCAGTCCAGAGTTACAAGCCCTCAGCCCAGAAGCAGCTGGTCCTTGGAGGTGTTTGCTCATGACCTTTTCTTTCACCACACCCTGGGGCTTTTGGGAGGAGCCTGGAGCTGCGTTGCAGTGCCAGGATGCTGCCGCTCTCATGCCCACGTTCAGCTGCCTCCTGGGTCGCGTGACATCTTTCTTGTTCAACCACGGGGTGCACAGGATGGGAACTGTTCTCCCCTCTTTGGAAGCTAGCGTGTGGCTCATCTTTAGAGAGTTGTGGCTGGAGACCAAAGCAGTGGCCTCTCTGTAGCCAGCCTGTGCTGGGGGAAAGGGGAGCCCACTCCATGTCCTGAAGGCCCGGGGAGATGGAAGGACGAGCGGTCGGCCGAGCACTAAGGCGCTTCCGAAATCGACTGCCTCGACTCCGACACCGAGCAGGTCAGGACTGGCTTGTCCACTTCCTATTTTTTCAGCAGAACCCTTTTAAATGGGACTGTTCCTTTCTTGAAGTGCTCCTTCCTCTTTTTCCTTCAGATGTTGACCTCCACATGTCCCCCCATGTGGCTGGGCCATGAGGTTTTCCCTGCAGTTTTGCAGAGCTGATTGTGCCCTCTGTGGTGGATGGTGTGATCACAGTCATATGCCCCTTGGGCCTGTCCTGCTCATGTAGTACAAGTTCACTCAGGGTTTGCTGTTCCTGGACTCCTCCGGTAGGCAGAGACTCTGTGGTTCCCCAGGGGATAGGGTCTCCATGAACCTGTCCAGTATGTTTCCTCAGCTTCTACCTCGGTGATTTCTCTCCTTCTCTTGGCTTATCCCAGTTTTAAACCTCCCAGGGCGTGTGTGGAAACTGCCCACTTGGCTTTGGTTTTGTTTGCTGACCAGCAGTGCCGGCCAGGCTCAGGTGTCTCAGCGTGGGCAGGGCAGCCTGGAGCCCTGCAGGTTGCCCACATTCTCACAGACTCCACAGAATGGATCAAAGAGATCCTGAACGGATGGCACTATCTTGGTTTCAGGATCTCCCCGGGACAATCTAGGGGAAGCTGTAAACGAACCAGAAAGGACTCAAGAGAACTCTCTGCCCAGCTTTGCTGGGGGGCAGCATTTCTTTGAATATCTTCTGGTGGTTTCTCTTAAAAAAAAGCGCTCAGGAGACGACTATGAACCCACCATCACCTACCAGTTTCCCAAGGTAAGGACTGAAGGAGGGGGTGGGGGCCGAGAATGGGGGTTCCACTCCTTCCCCTCTCCCTGCCGGGGCTGGAGCTCTGGGTGTGCTGCTCTTATTTCCTTCTTAGCCCAGCCCTAGTTTTCTGTTATCACCCAGAGAATCTAGGTCTGCTTGCTTCTTTGAGGCCGAGGCTCCCTAGAAGGGAAGCTAGACTAGAGCTCTTGCCCCTTTTGGGACCTCAGAGTTTGCCCAGATTCCATCCTCAGTCACCTTTCTCCATAGGGAAGCTTACCTTCTGCCATGCCTTCTAGAAGGAGTCCCCTCCTGCTCTGTGGGAAGGAGAGGGCAGGGCAGCACAGAGTTAGTGGGTAGGCCGGGGACTGCACCGCAGCCCAAGCATCAGGTTCCTTCTTGTCTGATGCTGCACTTGGGCAAGAGGTGAAATAGGGCATCTTTCTGGTTAACCCCTCTCGTTAGCAGGTGCAGCGACTGAGTTGGCCGCTTCTCTTTTCTGATGTGGTATCTCTCTGACATCACCCTCCCAGGGGCTGGGTCAGCTCAGGGCCTTTCAGTATGCAGTGTGGCCCCTGATCTGCTTCTTAACTATGTAGATCCTCAAGATACCAAAGTCCAACCCACACTCACGTCAATGGGGCCCAGAAGGACCTCTCTTGCTAGACCCAGAATTCAGACAGAGGTGCCCTTTGACCCCCCACGTGGAAAAGCATATTCCGAGATAGTTTTAAAGCCTCAAAAGCCTGCTATCCTTCCTGCCCTCACAATCCCTTCCTTTCTTTTTCTTACAGCGGGAGAATCTGCTTCGAGGGCAGCAGGAGGAGGAGGAGCGGCTTCTCAAAGCCATCCCCTTGTTCTGCTTCCCAGATGGGAATGAGTGGGCACCACTCACCGAATATCCCAGGTAACTGCTCCACCCTGGAGTATCAGATTGGGAAAGAAGGGGCAAGTGTGGGCCACGTGTGTCTCCTGTGGTCCCCTCCCCTGGTGTACATGCCGGATTTCCTGCCACAGGGTGGAGTTGATTCATTTATAAACATCTTGCCTGTGGGCCCTTAAGGCCAAGCATCTAGCTGTGGTTCTACCTCTGTCCAAAGATGGCTGGAATTCTCAGATGTCCGAGGAGCAATAATTGTATTTGACTCTGCTACTGGTGGAAACTGGACTGGACAGGAGGCCTGTGGCCTCTATGAAGGCAACATAGTAAAGACCCTTATGACATCAGCCCTGGAAGTTGACTCCCTGGGTTTGAATTTGGCTTTACCACTTACGAGTCTGCCTTCAATACATACCTTTACAGGTGGGGTGTGGTGGTACATGCCTGTAATCTCAGGGACCTGGGGAGGAGTCTGAGGCAGGAGGATTGCAAATTTACAGTCAGCCTCAGCAAACTAGCAAGACCCTGTCTGAAAATAAAAAAAAATAAAAAGAACCGGGGATGTGACTCTGTGGTAAAGTGCCCTGGGTTCACACCCCAGTACCAAAAATAAGTAAAGCAAGCAAGCAATATCCTCTCACCCTCTCAGAGCCTCAGTCCTTCATCTTTAAAGTGGAAATAATAATCAAACCTACCTCAAAAGATTTCTTTGAGGATCCGATGAGGTGATGCATTTAGGGCTTGACACCAATAAGCATTTAATAAATTACCGGGGTTATTACTAACATGATTATTCATCAGCTCCCTTTTGACCTCCTTTTAGAATCTAGTGAGTAATGCAAACCAAGTCTTGTTTGCTCTTCTTGCAGGGAGACTTTCTCCTTTGTCCTGACCAATGTGGACGGCAGCAGGAAGATTGGATACTGCAGGCGCCTCTTGGTCTGTGTGGCCCAGCACTGCCCCCTCCTATCTGCAGCCTGCTCAGCTCCACAGCTGGGCTTGCTCAAGCTTCAGCTGCAAAAGCTCAGGCTCCCTGCAGTGGTGGTTGTAGGGACTCAGCCCAGAACTTGCTATTCTGCTAATGTCCCTTCTGCAGCCCCATGAGAGGGAGGACATCGCACTCCTTCTTTCTCACCTGTGATACCTTTGCTGGCCAGGTTCTGGTCTGTGCTCTTCCTAGCTTTTAATAGCTCCGTGCATTGTGAGAGGCTCCACTTGACTCCTCTCCCTGTCTTCTTATCCAGACCTGCTTGCCTTGGCCCCAGGAGTCCCCCAGAGCAGAGGCTGGAATTTGAACAACTAGGTCCACTTCTTGGGTCTCCACGATTCTCTGCAAGCACCTTGACAGTGCTGTCCTACTTAGCCATTTCCTCATCTCTAAGACGTGCTTGCTCCCTCGCTTTGCTGACCTTCAGATTGTGTTGGCCCTGAAGGCAGCGGGGCTTGTCTATGAACCTCAGCTCCCTGAAGGCCATCTTCTTTTGACCTTGGTGACCATTCTGACCTCCCAGCTGCCTGTCCCATGAATGGAACCACTGCCTAGCCAGGCCTTTCTCCATCCAGCCCATAAGTCCCCATTTACCCCCATCCCCAGCACTCAGCCCTGAGCTCCTCAGCCCCAGGTGGGAGAAACTACTGGGAAGGCTGCAGCACTGAAGATGCCTCTTGTCTCTCCCCAGCCCGCCGGCCCCGGCCCTCGACTTCCCAAAGTGTACTGCATCATCAGCTGCATTGGCTGCTTCGGCTTGTTCTCCAAGGTAGGGGTGGAACAGGATTCCTCAGGGCCTGTTAGGCCTGTTCAGCTTCTAGGCTTGGTCTGGCTTCTCGCCCTTCCTGTGCAACTTGTGTCCTGAGTGGACCTCCTTCCCCGTAGCCAGGCCTTCATCAAGGACATTTGGGGACACTGAAGCAGAGAGGGGCTTGGGCCTAACTTGATTTTAGGAAAATCTGGAGGATTATTTCCCCTGCAGAGAGAGCACCACTGCTACAACTCCAGTCAAGTCAGAAAGCAGTTGAAGCAGGATAAGGGGAAGAGCCTCAGGAGTCTTCTGCCCTGAATTCCAGTTTCCTCCTCTGTCCAGTGGATCTAATGGTCCTTCAGCTTCCTCTCCCCTGGGCTGCGATGAGAAGTCTCTTTATGAACAAATAGGAAGGTAGTCATCATACAGTAGGGGCCCCAAGCCTTGCTCTAACCCCTTTAAGGGTAGAACTTGAGGTGCCCAGGTCTTGTGCTGCTGGATTGATTGGAGCCTCAGCACACTGAGTCAGGATCAGAGAGGAGCCGTCAGAGTGGACATGTCTCAGTGGCTGTAAAGGGCTTCTTAGTGCTCTGCCCCAGCAAGACTCCTGGGGGACCAGGGCAGGACCTCCGTCAGCTTTGCTTGGGCGGAACTTCATCTGAGCAGTGTTCTGAGGGCTGGAAGCAGTTCCTGACCCTGACTTTGGAGAGTCTCCAGTGGAACTGGAGGTCAGAGTGACACTCAAGAGGTCACTGGATCCATTCCAGGCACTGCTGTCATGGATGCAGAGTACTCTGGCGTGGCTTTCTGGGGCCTGTCGTTTTATATTAGTGTGGGAAGGGAGGCATATGGCTTGGTAGAGAGAATGAAAAGAAGGCTAGGACATATCTGGTCTTGTTCAGAAGATAATGAGAGCAGATGATTGAGCCTGAGAGCAAGGGAGGGAAAGAGCCAGTTGGTGGAGGGGCCTCGAAGGTGCATGAGACTAAGTTGAAGCAGCGTGAGCACCTCAGGATGATCAGTGGCATCCCTCTGAGCCTTGTCTCTTGTGGCCCTTTCTTGTGGCAGATCCTGGATGAAGTAGAAAAGAGGCATCAGATCTCCATGGCTGTCATCTACCCATTCATGCAGGGCCTCCGAGAGGCAGCCTTCCCTGCACCTGGAAAAACTGTCACCCTCAAGAGCTTCATCCCTGACTCTGGCACAGAGGTGAGCTAGCAAATGGGTGAAAGCCCCCTGGCTGGAGAGGGTAGGCTTCTGTGGCACCTCTCACTACTCTTCTTCTACTCACCAGGTTAACGTACAGAGAAACTGAGCCAGGCAGGGACTGGAACTTGGTTAGAATTAATGGCAGAGCTGACAATCAAACTCACATTTGCTGAGCCTTCCAACCTGATACCCCAAAGCACCTAGTTATTGTTCAAGCCACTGAGATCAGTAAAACATGTAAATTGAGGGTTTTGGTGCTAGAAAGGACTTTGTCCCCAGTCCCCAAAGGGCTGCTTGCATAGAACACCTCCCTTTTATTCTGTGTGTCTGTCCTGTATTTCTGTCTTACCTGTAGCCCCCACCCGCCTATTTCTTATCGCCCATCCCCATCCCTGAGTCCATCCCCCACCATGGTATGTGGGGATGCTGTTGTTCTAAGGCACAAAACAGACTGAGGCAGCAAGTGGGACAGAATTCTAGTCCTGACCCCTGGGATTCTAGTCCAGAGCCATGGAGGGTCTATGTGCCCCTCTAAACTTTGTCTTCCCCATGGAAGAATATGGAAGCATCTAGGATTATTCATTGACTTGAAAAATAAGTACTCAATGATTTCTGTGTGCCAATATGTACTATTTTCTGCATACCCAGTGGTGACCAAAATGAATGTGGTCCCTTACCGCGATGGAGCTAAAAGCCTGATAGGGAAGACAGACATTAAATAAGCAAACTATCAACGAATATATAATTAAAAAGTGTATCATCTCAAAGAAAATCCAGGGCGTTACATGAGAAAAAGATGATGAAGTAATTGGTGGTCAAGGTGGGCCTCTGAGGCCTGATAGAAGGTAAAAGCCATGTGGGGCAAGGGAGGACCAACCTGTGAAGGGCTTCAGGTGGGAGAGCATGGTCTGCTCCTGAGAATCAGGTAGACAGGTGTGAAGTATGTTGAGAGGGGTGCATGCTCAAGGCAGGACCTCATGTGCCATGTTGAAGATTAGGTCATGCCATCCTTAGAGCAGAGCAACCCCCCCTGTGGGTTTTTTATAGGGGCAAAGAGACAGGATCAGATTTCTCCAGTGGGAAGCATGGAGTAGGGCTGGTAGCGGCCCAGCTTTCTGGGGTCTGAGGGCTCTTGCAATGTAATGACTCCTCCCCTCTGGTTTTCCCACAGTACATCTCACTGACCCGGCCCCTGGACTCCCACCTCGAACACGTGGATTTTAGTTCCCTGTTGCACTGTCTTCGTTTTGAACAGATTATTCAGATCTTTGCCTCTGCAGTGTTGGAGAGAAAGATCATCTTCCTGGCAGAAGGTCTCAGGTGGGCTCAGTCACTGGATGGTCTGCATCCCTCGGCCACGGGAACAGACTAGAGGTTCTCAAAGGAAGTCAGACTGTAGGATCTGTGTGTCCACTCTCCTGATTCCTGTTCTTGAATCCTCATTTTAGATGTAGAAAAACATCTATTGCAACTCCCCTGCCCTGTCTCCAAACTCAGTTATATCCTGGGCTTGAAGCAGGACACTGAACTGTCCTTGTTCCTGAGACAGCCTAGGCAAGACCAGTTAGGGTGAATGCAGGCATGATTGTGCCTTTGCAAGGCTGAGTGAGGAGAAGGGGTGGAGAATAGTCCAGGAGGGCATCTGATGCTATGAAGGATAAGCCTATCTACCCATTGATTCACTCATTCAACAAACGTTTATTGTGTGTCAGCTGTTTGCCAGATAAAAGCATTGGGAAGATACCAACAAGACATCATCTTTGCTTTAAAAAAACTCTTCTAGGACATGGTTCTTGACCTTAAGGGGTTGCAGGATTGCGTAGTGGTTGAAAGCATTGGTATTGAAATCAGCAGATGAGTTTCAAATCCTGTTTTCCATCTGCAGCTATGAGGGTCCCCCCAGGTCCCCATCTTAACTTCTTGAAGACATGATGTTCTTTTCTGTAGAATGGGAAATGATTGTACCTAGCCACAGGGTTGTGTAAAGAATGAAAGGAAATATTCACATTATAAGCATCTAGCCCCAGGCCAGGGACATATTGATGAGGATTATCTGCTATTAAGAAGTTCACAGTTAAGGATTTCCCTGTGTGTAGTCAAAGCAGGGCACGGTCACATCTTGATTTCTACTTCCGAAAGGCTTCATGTCTAAAAAGTACATGGGAGACATGTGACAGATGAAGAAGAAAAAAAAAATCATAAAATAGTAGGGTTTAACCTTCTATTTATATCTGGGCAGAGGGTGGGGGAACAGATCAATGTCACTGAGCTGACAGCCCTTGTTCTAACTTTTAGGGAAGAAGAGGAGGATGTTAGAGAAATAACAGAGGTCAGAGGTCTAGATGAATGTCATGGGTTTCAGAGGAGAGGAAGCTTGGGTAGGGGTTGGGATTTGTGTGTTGAAATTCAAAAGAAAATCAGTGACAACTAAAGAGGAACTAGAATTAGTTTAATCCTTGTGGGAAAGACATCATCTTTGCTTTAAAAAAAGCTCTTCTAGGACTGGGGTAGTAGCTCAGTGGTAAAGCGCTTGCCTAGCATGTGTGAGGCACTGGGATTGATTCTCAGCACCGCATACAAATACAGGGTCCATCAACAACTAAAAAAATATTAAACAAACAAAAAGCTCTTCCACTCCTAGGTCTGTGTAGAAAGAAGTTTCTGTGGTGGCTGGGGCTGGGGTTCTGGTCTTCCCCTCAGATCAGTGTTTGGGAAGCGAAGGGGGAAGGAGTGAACCTTCTCCAGGGAGATACCACCACTCCCCACTTCCTTCCCATGTGGAGTTTTCAGGCTCCTGAGGCTCGCACTGGGAGGGGACTTCCAGTCAGCCAGAGTTGTAGCTGCACGCTCAGAGAGTCAAACCTTTCTTACTCAGGAAGTGCTAGCTTGATACCAAGAATTGAAACAAGGTTTCCGCATCTGTGTTTTTATTGGCCTTGGCTTTGGGGCAATTTGGCTGGAGGAATGAAGAGTCGTGGAAGCTGCTAAATAGAAGCCAGAGTGTGCATGTGTGCGTGCCTGGGGGGGCGAGGAGAAGGCTGACTGTGCTTGGGCAGGAATGACATGAGGGATGCTTTCTTGCATAGCTTAGAGGAGCCACCTCTGTGGGACTTTCCATGTAGGAATTGCTGAGCCAGAGGTTCCTGGAATCTAGGAATTTCCCAAGCTAACTCGGGCACCAACCTGGTAGCTTTCAATGCCCTCAAGTGGCCAGGGTGAGCCATGTGAGGTCAGGGTGGGGGATGAAGGTTTATAGACACTAGGAGAAAAGGCTTTGCTCTGCACTGAGGCCCAGGTGGACAGTTTGTCTCTTTACTCCACTGTGAGTTCCTTAAAAGCAGGCCCAGTGTCTTACTCTTCCTGGTATCTGCATCATCTTCAGCACTGCTGTCGGCACACATTGGTGGCTCTGTCACTTCTCTGTTTGAATGAAGACATCCCTTCTTCTCTCCCCACTTCTGAGCCATTTTTATTTTGGACCAGTAATGAGATGACTAATTGGGAAATGAAAGATCAAATAGATGTCCCACCCTGGGTTAGTGGAGCCTGTGGCTCCTTAGTGCAGAGAGGAAACCTCTCCTGGTTTTTGCCCTTCTCCTGGCAACAAGTGGTGACAAGCTCTGTGATCTGCATGGCTCCCAGACTTGCCTTTTTGCACAGGTGCAGGAAGGACTTGTAGTAGCTGCTGTGGGTGCATGGCAACGAGAGGGTGTGTAGGGCGGAGGTGCAGGGTCCTCTCTGACTCTCCTCTCTGTGCTCCATCCCAGTACCTTGTCTCAGTGCATCCATGCTGCTGCTGCGCTGCTGTACCCCTTCAGCTGGGCACACACCTACATCCCTGTTGTGCCCGAGAGCCTTCTGGCCACCGTCTGCTGCCCCACTCCCTTCATGGTTGGAGTACAAATGCGCTTTCAGCAGGAAGTTATGGACAGCCCCATGGAAGAGGTATGCTGCAGCCAGAAGAGTACGTGATTTGGAGCCAGGTAGACCTGGATTTGGATCCCGGTTCTGCTACTTACAGCTATATGATTTGGGGCAAGTGACTTACTCTGTAAAATGGGGACAAGTGTTCAGTTCCTAGGGATTCTGGGGGAAATTTCCTTTATAAACCTTCTAGTCCGGTGCCTGCCACACAGTTGATGCTCATTAAGTGTTGGCTGTCTTCTCCTGAATGATTTCTCTTGTGTTTAAGAGGCAGCATGTAGCTTATTCGGAGGTCATGAGACTGTCCTGTACCAGCTGGCCCTAATGAGCAATCTCTGGGGTGTCCCATCTCTCAGTGGAGTGGATGATCCCAGCTGGTCTATACAACACACACCCCACTGGGATTCACTCAAATTCCTTGGAAATGAGCCTTCCTGCAAACTATGTGTCTTGAGAATGCCAATTTCTACAACAAGCACCATCTTTCTGAGTGGCTCAGAGCTTAGTTGGTTTTTGAGGCTATAGATTCAAATCCCGTTTTAGTTTTTTAGTTTCTTATTTTTTGGAAGTGCCGCTGACATGGCAGAGGGCTCAATTGTGGAAAAGGACACTAATCACATAAATCTCTAATAGTTAGAAAATCAACTGAAAACATGTCCTGTTTTGAGTTGTCTGTTATAACTTCAAAGATGGCATGTTACTGTTATCTGAAAGCAGAAGAACTATTTGGGAATGACTGTCCTGGCTCTACGCAGAGAGAGGGCTACCCAGGGGAGAGGAGTCTAGAAGGAAGCTACTTGAACAGGCCCCCAAGCCAGCCCTAGTGGGAGGATTTCCCCCATTTTGCGTAAGAGATAGCTAAGGTGCACAGAACCCTGAGCTGAGGCCACACAGGCAGCAGCAGATCCCTGCACAGATGGGAAGCTGAGAAGCAGGCTGCATTTCCCTTCGTCTCTCCCCCAGCTCTCCCACCCTCCTCAGAACTGCTGACTGTGTACACATGCCCTTTGAACCACCCTTAGCCTTGTGACTAACTGGGACAGAGTATTAGCCCTGTGTTTGGCAATGAAACTTAAACTGTCCCAACCCTAGAAGTTATGAAACTTCCTGACTCTGCAGCTCCAGCTCCTCGGAAGCTGTAGCTCCTCGGAAGCTGTAGCTCCTCCCTTCATGACCCAGAGGGAAGATATCTGAGAGCCAATGGACTCCACTCCTACTAGCCAAGAGCCTTGGCTTGTTTCATTCCTCAGCATCTGCTCAGAGAAATGGGCAGAGGGTGTGGAAGGAGGAGGGCAATGTGGCCAGAGTGTGTGTGTGGATCCCCTAACTCCCCACATAGCTCTAGGGAAGGAGTTAGTCCACAGACACCAATGTGCCCAAATACTGAAAGAACTTCTAGGAGCAACTTTGAAAAAGAATTCTTCATACATACTCTTTCCCTCCAACCCCCCGCAAATGAACAGCTTTTCCTGCCGAAGGCATCTTAGCCTTTGTATACAAGTAGTTTCAGGCCTGGACTAGTTCAGCTTTTCTCCCCTGATGATGGATAATTACAGTGCAGGCTGTTTTTTTGGTATACTTCTCAGTCCCTCTCTTATATTTGGAAGAAGGGAAGATCCTTCACCCTCCTGTTAAGACCAAGATCAAAAACTAAAAAGAGGGACCCAGCACAGGCCCCTAATGCCCAACACAGGATTTGGGGCTGGTATACTGGTGACTGCATATCCTGCCCAAAGAGGGCAGCTGCATGTTGCCCTTTAAAACATGGATCAGTATTAGAGGGCCTGACATTTTAGGAAGAGCCCCAAATCCAAATTTCAAGCAAAATATTCCAATTTAAATATCAGGAACTAATCCATTTATTTTAAAATACTCTGAATCTAACAGATCTTCTAGTTGGAATCAGGCAGCAGCATGCCGGTTTATAGTTTCTCATCTCCATTGTAGGCCCCTCAGGCTGAGATGGAGCTGGTTCTGGAACTACAGTCCCCCATATTCCAGCCCTGTGCTTGACTTACCTGTGGTTTGTAGGCACATTGTCTCCTCATTCCTTTCCATGCTGTGTCTTTTTTTTTTTTTTTTTTTTTGCTGATAGGCTCAAAGCTCCTAGATTGTTATTATTTTTAAATAGAACCTCAGGCAACTGTACATAAAGTTGCTGCAAGCATTAAAAGATGGAAACACGTCCACTTTGGTCCTTAGGCTGACAAGTGGAAGGCGAGTGTAGAGAGAGGAATGTAATCCCAAGGACAGCACAGTTTAGGCTCTGAAAGGGTCCTGCTGTTTGTCAGCAGTATGTCCTCTAGCGACTGAACTTCTTTAGATGTTTCCTTATTTGCAAATGGAAGTAGTACCTGCCTCACAAGACTGTTGCCAGGTTTAAATGCGAAAATGTGCAAAGTGCTTATCATGTATGCCAGGTACTAAAGGCTCTATAATAAGAGCAATTACTATTATCAGTGTTTTATTTCAGGCAGTTACTGGCTAGGATTTCCCCATATCATACCCCCTTCTACCTGGGCTCTTTCCCTTACCTCTTTCTACATGCTCACTCTTTCCCTAGGAAGGAAACAGATTCTCGAGGAAAGTGGTAAGGAAGGAGAATGCCAGGCAGGAAATGAGATTTGGAGATGCTGATTTCATGGTCCTCTAGGCCTAAAGATCTAATAGCCAGAGTCAGAAATGCAGATGGTAAGTCCTCCTATGGTTTGTGAAGGAATAAAACCATTCTGTTTCTTTCAGGTCTTGCTGGTGAATCTTTGTGAAGGAACCTTCTTATTATCGGTAAGCATCTGAGTTCTGAGTCCTTGCAGACCCACCACCAATGCAGCCACTCTAGCCTCATGGGGTTTTCCCTATTTTGACGAACATTTGAGTGAGAACTCCTGGTATTAAGACCTCCTTGCTCTTGAGGAAGTCCTATAGACACTGACCACTTCATTACCAGGTGATCAATGCTCGTACCTCAAGTAATGTATATAAACCAAGTACTACAGAAATGGAGGGGATCCCCTGCTAATGTTTTGAGCCAAACTGAAGATGAAGAAACAGCTCTGTTGTTTCTCTACGTGAGCGATTATTTGGGGGTGGAGCAAGGGTGTGGAATTCATGCTCCCCTCATGGTCTTCTGCTACCTCCTTCCTTCCGTACCTCCTCTTTGTTGGAACTCTGAGCTGACTATCCTCTTCCAGGTTGGAGATGAAAAAGATATCCTGCCACCAAAGCTTCAAGAGGACATCTTAGTCTCTCTTGATCAGGGGATCAGTGACTTGAGTAAGTCCTCTTATTTTGTGGTTGTTCAAGGAGTTTGAGGGCAATTATTCCCCTTCAGAACTAAAATATACTCATTCAGCAGCCCTGGGCCAGCCTCAGAGGCCTAAATCTTGAAGCAAGTTGGAATATGAGATTTTTCCTAAGCAACGGCAGAGAACCCACACCCGAGCTCTCGTCTCAATCTATCAGTTGGTATCATGAACTCCTGTCCCCCTGCTTTCCCTAGACACTGTTGGCCTGAAATGAAAGTTGTCCTTAGAGGTGAGATGAGTAACTTTATCCTCTGCCACCCTCTAAGATGGTCATTGTATATCTCTGACAGCTTCAGAACAAATCAACGAACATGTTTCAGGCCCTTTTGTGAAGTTCTTTGTCAAGACTGTGGGTCACTATGCTTCCTATATCAAACGGGAGGCAAACGGGCAAGGCCATTTCCAAGAACGGTCCTTCTGTAAGGCTGTGTCCTCTAAGACCAACCGTCGATTTGTGAAGAAGTTTGTGAAGACACAGCTCTTCTCCCTTTTCATCCAGGAAGCTGAGAAGAGCAAGAATCCTCCTGCAGGTACAGTGACAGCCCCCACTAGCCTTATTTCAAACAGAGGTCACCTTTAGGATACAGAGGAGGGGGTGGAAGAATATTTCTTTCTAGAGGCCCATAGAAGAGCTGTAAAGTTTATTAGTGGGCTTGGAAGGAAGGAATCTGAAACCTAAGAAAATGCCTCATTAGCTGATATTAAAAAGTTGGTTTGTGGTGTATGTAGTATGGGGTGCAGAGGGTATTTCTCATTTGTACTCCTGAGTTCATCAGTCTGCCTGATCATGTTAGATGCCTAACATCTATATCTGAACCCACAGGCTATTTCCAACAAAAAATACTTGAATATGAAGAACAGAAGAAACAGAAGAAATCAAGGGAAAAGACTGTGAAATAAGAGCGTGGTGAACAGGAATGACTTGACTTACAAGCCAGTTCTGGACTTTGGCCCCTGCCAGAGTGGTGGGATCAGCAAAGCTCAGCTCCCAGAACCCATGGCCTTCTCCAGAGTCCTGGTGTCCAGGTCTTGCTTCATACTGGTATCTGAGTTTGGGATCACAGGTGTGAGCTTCCTTGGGACTTTTTGGGGGCTCAGACCCCAAGCTCACAGAACTGGACTCAAAGCTGCCTTTTTTGCAGAGGTGACACAGAGTGGGAAACTGTAGTACAAGTGTTGTAGGTGCTTGGTTACAAGTTACTGCAACTGATGTCTCCTGGGAACCACCACTACAAAATCCTCTGCAGAGCTGAAAGAAGTTGTGGCCCAAAGGCTCAGCTCCTCCACATAAAAACAGAGGTCTATGGACATATGAGGATAATAAAGGCGAGAATCTCATTGTTTACATGTGTGTCAATGTGTAAGATAATACATGTGAGAATAAACTGGAGTAGAAGAGGAGGCCTTGGTCATGGTGGGCTATGATTAGAGTCATAGAGTCACAGGGGTCAAGCAGAACTCCACTTACTAAAAGGATAAGAGATCCTGGTAAAAGCAGTAGCAGCGCCAGACACAGGGCAGGAGAGTACAGAGCAGCTTGAGTGGGGAATCTCAAGTCAACAGAAGTCACTACCTGGCTTCCATAAATACATATGCCTGCCCATCACTCCCTGATTGGACTAGTACTTTACCTGCAGTTTTAGATATCCCACTTCCAACTGCTTGTTGTTTTGAGAAGCCCAGTTTGATTCTTTGGCTAAAGGTAGAGGGATCCCTGTATTGACATTTTTTTCTTTTTGGGAAAACAGAATCATAACTGCAAGAGTCTAAGGAGTTTAGTGGTTACTTAGTCCCTCTTCCCTCTATACCTCTACTGACAGCTTCTGTTTAAACATTGCAAGAGATGGGAAACATTTTTAGAAGCATCTTGTCTTTCAAAAATTTTACCTCTTTTATTTGAGTGTGGCCCTCAGAGTCTCTGAATTTTATAAAGAATACAAATGTTTTGTAGGGTTGAAAAGGGTCAGGGGGGCTTCCAAATTGAAGTTAAAGCCAATATAAATTGATCTGGAGAACACAGAGACACTACTGCAGGTGTTCCACTGTCCACACCGTGCCAACTATGTTGCTGTTCTTCACAGCTTCTAAGAATCACAACATCTTTTTAGGCAGTTTATGGCCTCTGTTCCTAAACTTAGTTGTACCTCAAAAGGTTTCAGAGCAGGGACCAGAATCCTGGGAAGCTCATGAGAATACTGAGGCTCCATCCTAAATCTACCAAAACGTCCTTAGAGATAAGATCTGGAAATCTACATATTTTTTAAAAAGGTGCTTCAAGTGATTTTAGTACTCCACTAGATAAATCAACATAATAATCAGAACCAGTGGAACTATACAAATGTACCCTTGAAAATGATATCTAGGGCTGAAGCACACACTGCATCTGAGTGCTTCTCAGATTCCCTTTATGCTGAAAAAAGACTCTAGGATATACATTTCAATTAGCCCTCAACATCTCAATTTACAGATTTAGCTCACTAAAATCCAGTGTGGTGTAGGAGAAAACACTGAACCAGTATTCAGAAGACATGGATTCTAGTCTCCATTCTAAAGGATATCAATACTGTGTGCCATTGGTATGGCAGTTAGGCTCGCCAGGTGATTAATGCCTCCCAGGTGATGAATGCCTGCTGTGCCTGTTGTGATAATCAACTAAGACAACAGATGCAACTGTTGAACAAGAGTTATCCTCCTTTTTCCTGCTTTGTCCTAGCTTTCAAAACTTTGCTGTGTCCCAGCACATTCCTATATGTGTTTCTCTATCCCAGATGTTGGAGAAGTTACTAACAAACAAAGGTAATAAAAGAGATTTCATTTCCTATTACGGTTTAGGAAAGAAATTCAAGGTTTAACTCATCTTGCTAATCCAGATCTACACTGGACTGATGGACTCATGAAGAGTGCAAGAAAGTGCAGTTCTGGCTGCCAGGGAAGGCAGTGCAGCTACTGCTTATTCTGGATTATGGAACAAGGTATAAATAAAAGTCAATAATAAGATAGTTTATTTTAACCCTAAAATGCTTCTGCTGTCTCTCTCTTCATTCAAGCAACTGAACACCTATACAAATGAAAATAGATCTGGTTCACAAGGACACTTAGTTCCTATTTCAAATTGTAGTATAAACACGGAAAAGGAGTGTGCCAGAAAAGAAGAGTGCAAAATGACCCCTTAGAGAGAACCCAGGCAATTACTGAAAATGTAGGGGAAAGGACTCAAGATTCCCAAATGACCCATAATCACAAGGGTAAGGGAACAACTATAACACAACGAACCCATCAAGAGGGAAGATGAACACTGTTCATCTTTTATAAGTTAAATAGTTTCTATAAGATAGGTCGGTCATGGGACATAGTATGACAACACAGCTGACCAAATTTCCTTATTTATTAAAGAACAGGAATAAATTTTCCTTATATTTTAAAAAATGACATTAAACTTAGTTTATCTCCCCCACTGAGAAAAAGCTGGCTTTTAGATCATTTATTTATTTAAAAAAATAAAATGGATCGACAAAGTTACCACATTATTCTGCATGCTAATAGGATTTCCCAAGCCCACAAGAGATACCATTTCTTGAGCAATAAAAAAATTACATCCTCAACAATGTGAAGATAGGAAACCTTTCAACCCAAATTCCAGGTCTTTATCACTCATTTCACCTCACAAGCTAGTGGGATGTATCTGTGTCACAAGCTGAGCTCTTTAGTAAAGAAAGCTTGAGAAGACATAAACAAGGGTGTTACTAAAAGATGATAATTTGTTAAAATTATAAAACAACCATCTTTTGGCCTGCAAATATTCTACATTAGAAATCTCCTTCACTGGGGACCTGCTCCCCGTGACAATATTATTCTGAATCCAGGATAATTACAAACACATGGCATTTTTTCCTGCATGCTTTCTTGGGCCAAACCCTGTATGATGACATGTACAATTTACAGGATGGGACTTGAAATTCCCATTCTCACACAGGATAGTTAGGGAGTGTTACCAGTAACAAAGAATAAAAGTTACATAACATTGATTATAAATTATATTTGTTCTTATTCACCCCCATTCTTCTTAATATGTTCAGATTCTTTCCTGCAGAAAACATGAGTTTCCTATATAACACCAACTAATTAATGATGATTAGAATGAGCTGTAGAGACCTTGATTCTGAAGACATGTATGTGCAGGTGAGACGCAATCTGATTGCAAACACTGACACAGTAGCGGATCAAATCAAAGAAAGACAAGACCTGGAAAGAAAAGGGACTGTTAGATTCTCAGCACCTGCTTAGGTAATCTCTACATTTCCCCAAAGGAAAGGAGTGGCATCTTACTTCTCTCTTCAAATTCACCATCAATTCTATATAATTTTGTAACTCAGTCTCTCCATGCTTTCTCCTTTCCACTAAAGATCAATAAACTCTTAGAGAGACAGTAAATATTTTAAATTTTGTCTTTGTCCAAACTCTTCCACTCTGCCACTATAGCATGAAAGCAGCCACAGACAATACAGAAAGGAACGGCTGTGGCTTGGGTAAACAGGTTAAGGGCCTACAGGGTATAGTTTGAATTTCTGATTTACATGGTCATAAATTTGGAATTTATGAGTCCTAATGTAGGAAGAACTAATAAAAATAATGCAAAACAAAGAAACAAAAACCTCAAATACAAAGTCACAAGGAACTTCCACACTGCCTTATATATGTGATTTGTGGATTTCTGGCATTCCCATTCATAATTCTATGATTCTATAAATTAGGACTGGCTCATTAAAAACAAACAAACAAGGAGTACCAAATCATGAAATAAGATAGCAGAATACCTACCAAGGCAATCCAAAGTACAATATACTCATCAATAAAGCTGTTAAAATACTGGTCCAGAAACAAAAGTGCTGGACCTATGAAAGCTGTATCATGCAAATGCATTTCACTTTTCGTCATGTGTGCAACCTATGAATAGAATAAAATTAATGATGTAGGCATTTTCATATTAAAGCAACTGGGAGCAACATGGTAAATCAGTGTTGTATTCACACAGAGTTTCAAGAATTATTCAGCAATAGTTGTTGAGTTTCCAACACTAAAAACTCAATAATCTGATGTGTGAAAGGGACACATCATGTCAAACTAAGCTTGCAAATGCTTTCTCCAAAGAGCCTTAATTTGAGTGTCCAGATTGAAGACAATATACTACAGAGTGCAGATAAACTGAACAACCAAATTATAAGAGTGCATAAAATGGTGAAAAATTCTAGGGGTTCTAAGAACTTCTGGTAATCTCAAACTGCAGCTTTACAAAAGACTAAAAATAGCTTCCATAATGATTTCAAAAGATTTTTATTGTAAACCCTAGTCTGTTTAGGAAGCTATAAAATAAAAACAAGGACCATAAAACCAAAATAAGATGAAAGTTAAAAACAAAACAAGTAGAGTTGAGGTGCTTACCACAAGCTTATTTGTGATTTTAGCTGATACAAAACCAAATGTCAGTATATAAAGACAGGGATGCTTCTCAAAAAGCTGAACTGCTGATTTCTTGTAGATCATTACAGCTAATGCAATCACTGATCCAATATGGAGAAAAGGAGAAAGGACACTTGTTCCCTGTACAGAGTGAAGAGAGGTGGTAAGGGTACTATTCAATGTTCATCAGATACACATGATCTATCATAAAACGGATCATCTCAAACTTTCTATAACCCCATGGTGCCCGACAGCCAACAATATCTATAAACTGAACATTGGAAGAGCTAATGAAAAGCAGCAGCAAGAACGGGTTAGGCTTATTATTTACAAAGCAGATCATACTTTCTAAAAATATGTGTGTGTTTGTGCATGCACAAGAACATGCATATATAAGCATTTAAATGTATGTATGTATATATAAAACTGAGAAGTTTTGGACACTTTTCCTTAAGGCTAAGTAGAAATACTAAATTAACTAATGATTTTATATACTTCAAATGAAAAACAAATTGACCACAAAACCAAGTCCTAGTTTGGAAATCAACAGAAATCTTAAGATATACTCACTGCTATTGTTGATCCATTTTTGCCAACACCACCTGTGAAGATTACACGGAAGTAATTTGTACAGGAAAATATGGTCCCTGCTACAGTACAAAGCGCAGGAAAAATTTTCATTTGAATATTCAGCACTGGAATCTTTAATAGGTAGAGAGAAAGAACAATTAAAATATATACAAACTAAAATTTAAAAAAAACAGTATAAATATTTGATTTATATTCCCAAATATTCTTCATTCCCTCCAGTTTAATTAATACTTAATGGAAGCTTCCTTCTCCTCTTCATCATAAGCAATATGACAAGACTCAAGAGATGAGGCTGTAAAAAATTAACTTACTTCTGACACCTTTAAAAAACTGGATTCAATTTTATTAATCTGTGTCATAAGCTAAGAATGATTCTCCTAATGCATCCCAGAGATCTGGCAACAGTGAACTAGGCTAATGTCCCATAAAAGGGGTGTGCCTTGCCTTTTTCTTTGTGTATTTTAAAAATTCTTCCTTTAAACCTGTGGTATACCCCCCTATTGTAGTGAGGATATATGAAGCATAAAAGGATAGAAATATTTGCCACTAAATTATAAAAATACACAAACACAAAGTAGAGAATGGAAGAGAAGGTTCTATTTGGAAGAGTTCCCAATTCTAAATTGCTAAGACACAGGCAGGTAGGGTAAAAAAAAAAAAAAAAAAAAAACAACCAAAACCCTTGTCAAGCAAATCCAAACAGTTACAGCTCTACAATCATGTATCTAAATTTCTAACATATTAGGTTTACTTTTCATAAAAAGTAAATAACATTGCTATGGTACTATATACTGAAAATATGAATTGATTTACCTAAAGTAAGGGGGTGGGGGATGGAGTAGATCCATAACATGCATTTAATCTTCCAAGAACAATACGTATCATTTAAAATGAAAGACACTTGCACTCTAAACTTTTAAAATCATTTAAGAGTCTCTTCTTTTTTTACATTCCTCTTTTAGTTCTCCTGGTTTCAAAATTTGTCCAATATCGATTGAAAAGATAAATGATAAATTTCAGTAACAGAAACAAATGATTACAGGAAAAAGATTCCAAAATCCCACAGTGGTTTGATAGGCAATGAGTTCTTAAAATGAAAACTTTCTTTTTCTTTCTTCTTCTTCTTTTTTTTAAGACAGGGTCTTGTTAAATTGTTGAGGCTAGCCTCTAAACTGCAATCCTTCTGCTTTAGCCTCTCCAGTAGCTGGAATTACAGGCATCTGGCTTGCTGAAAATATTTTAATTAAGGCTATTTATATTTTCGGGGATGTCATCTGCCTACACTTTTAAACAAAATCAAAAATAGGACAATTCTTTTTCTTTTTGTATATATAAAACCCCAGTAAAACTGACAAAAATAAACTTTAATGTTTGGATACTCTATTAAAACTCTGAAGAGCTCACTTTATTTGCACAACTCTATGACCTCCTGCAAAACTACAGCACTTAAAAAATACTGAAATCAAACATTCAAATTTCAAGTTGTACCATAGCAGTGTTTAATTTTCTAAAATGAAATAGGTCTAGCTAAAATCAAGTCCAGAACTTTAGGGTGCCTCCTAAGTGGTCTTCTTCCTTCCCTGATATCCAACCCTGACAGCTCAAATTCAAAACTTGTTTCCAATAAAGGAGAAAACCAACACCATGATTGCTTTGAATTCTAAGGGATTTTTTTCCTGCTCTCAGAAAACTGGGGGAACATTACAATCTAAATCTGATGCACCTGGCTGGAACTCAATACTCTTGGCTAGTTTTATAGTTCCCAGTCTCTTCTGCACTGCTCCCACATTTTCCTCCCATTGAGACAAAGGATCTCTCTGGCAAATGGGGAAATACTACACTTGACCACATTCCAAAAGAAGCAGAGCATTATTTCATTATAGGGGCATCCCCGCAGTATAGCCAGAGTATCTGAGTGAGTGCCAACTGTGTATAATAGTTTCTGTATCACAATTAGACTGATAAAGCATCTTAACCACATTTATAAGTGGTGAACCTGCTTTAGGATCATGGAAATTGTTGCCCTTTGAAAGAAAAAAGAAAAATACAAACTTTAAAAAAGCCAGGCAAATTAATACATATCTTGAATTGCAAAGTAAACAAGCTAAGATGTAAGAGCAAAATATCATAAACATTTTTAGGGTTCTCATTTACTTCTATTACATGTTAGTTATAAACACCAAATATAAGCCCTTGAGTGTAGGATTTTGTTTGAATTGATTTATGTACTCTCTGTAGAGCCCTGGTTATTTTAGGTGTTCAATATTTATTTGTTGAATGAAGATTAAGATCTCTTTTTCTCTTATGCATGTAGAATTCCTGTTTGGGGAGTGTATGACAAAACATCTTGCTTCCAACATTGAAAACGAAAAAGGTAGTTAGGTATATTAAAAAAAAAAATAAGGCAAAGAAGCAAAAGCTGGAGTTGGAGGAATCCCTAGTCTTACACCAATTGAACCACTTATAAAATGCACTATATTTTCACGTTGCCATTTTCACCCATCACTCAAGATCAAGGAGGGTGGGCACATTGTATCTTTTCTCCCTGTCACAAAGGATGGGGACATTGTCTTTCCCACTCTGTTTCTGTCATCATCTTATTGGCATTCATCAAAGGTGGCCAAGGTGCAGC
Source organism: Marmota monax (assembly GCF_021218885.2). NCBI lineage: Eukaryota > Metazoa > Chordata > Mammalia > Rodentia > Sciuridae > Marmota > Marmota monax. The sequence continues at coordinate 172,038 of NW_026694276.1, forward strand.
TACTCTAGAAAAAGGCAAAGAGCTGTACTGGAAACACCTTATTCTCAGTCCTGCTTGAAGTTTTGGTAATCTTCAAGACTTGGGAAGACCAAGAACTGTCTTGGGCTATAATGTCACGATAATGTCTTTTCCATAGCCAGGGGAAAATTCTCTGGACTCATGACAGAAAATAATACACCCAAATAATATGAATTAAATGTAATTCATTTGGTGGGGAGTACTGGGGATTGAACTCAGGGGCATTCAACCACTGAGCCACATCCCCAGCCCTATTTTGAATTTTATTTAGAAACAGGGTCTCATTGAGTAACTTAGCGCCTCACTTTTGCTGAGGCTGACTTTGAACTTTTGATCCTTCTGCCTCAGCCTCCCCAGCGGCTGGGATTAAGGGCGTTCGATTCCAAACCAGCAGTAATTTGTTTTTAAAAAGGTTAGACATTAAAATAAAAACAAAACTTAAATTTTCAGCACCTTTAACAGATTACAATGGACATGGAAGTGTTTTAGTTTGACAATTTGGATTATTGCAGATTATTGTCAGTTATTAACTTATAAACTTGTTTCCTTATAATAAAATGTTCTTGTAGGTTTTGTAGATTTCAGTAAAAATAGAGAAAGCATCATTTTACAATTAGATACTTTTTCCCAAAGAATGTGGTAATGCCTGTTTGTAAATCATTTTAATGTTAGTGAGTTTCACCAAATACAGTAAATGTTAACATAATTGTTTAAGAAAAATTACTATGTCTGAATTATTTAAGTGGAATGGTACTTTTAAAATTTTTTAGTACAAGAATGAGAAACAAATAATTTATACTACATTATCAAGTCTTTGGTCCTACCAAATGATCCCGAACCTTCATTTGTAGTAGAATCCAGTTGCTTAAACTGAATTCCAAAAGGTTTACTGCATATTTAATCAACTACTACATTTAAGAGAATCAAAATCAGTGAAAGTAACCATGAGTGGATTGTATGTGGTTCTTTTCCAAAGTGAGGATTCTCTCTTTCTCTCCCTTCCTCTCTTTCTCAAAGGATGAGATGTACAAGATAGTTCTAAGACTTTCCAAAAGGAAATATTCTTTTGGGAAGCAATATACAGAATATATGATTTTTTTTTTTGTTTCTTGCAATGCATAAACAAAGTACTAACTTTTGTTCATGAAAACAACTTCTTTCCTTTAAAAAACAAAACCCAAACCAAACAAAAAGTAAATAACAAATTTTAATAAAAACCCATCTTTTTGGACAAAAAAGCAGCAAGAAATAGGCAATCCAAATACAGTAGATGTAAACTGCTTACCTTCGCAAAATAGCTGATCTTCTGGAATCAACTTTATGAAGATATTTGTACTTTTTTATTTGCTTTTACCATAAATTTGCCTTCTAAATATAAGTAAAAGCCCTTTAATTTAATGAGAATTTGGAAAGCAATTTTATTGCCTCAATCTCAAGAGATGAAAATCTCACAACTGAACCCTAAATAAATACTTTTTCTCTGTTTTGGCACATAAAATACACTACATGTAGTAACTGTTCCTGAGCTAACATAATGCATTTCAAAAAGTATATTTAGTAAAGAACTCATAAGCCAAGAAAAAGAAAAGAAAAAAGCAGTAATACAGGTTGAAAATTCTTAACCATAATATCTAAAACTTAATGCTCAAAAAGTTTTGGATTTTGAAGCAGTTGAGATTTTCTTTTTTGATTAGGGATGCTCAACTGCTTGAGTCTATGCAAATATTTGGTAAATCCAAAATAATCCAAAATCTGAAACCCTTCAGGTCCCAAGCATTTTAGATACTCAATCTGAGGAGTGGTCAGAGGTCAATTTGGAAGTCTGTGTTGAGAATTGCTCAAAGAACGCAAAACATTTCACCAACCTCAAATACCACTACAGAAGTCAGGTCCTTCCCTTTGAGTTGAATGATGCTAGCAGAAGCACTAATGAAGCTAACAGAAGAGGAGTTTGGGAATCCGTTTTCCTACTGCAACTAACCTCATTAATTCTGTTTGGATTGCTTGGCGTGGGAATTCCATTTCAGTCTTAAATCTACAGAAAACTTCCAACAAAGGCATTAAATAATTTCTGGCAATTAATAATTAAGGAAATGTGTCAGTTACACTTCCTGAAGCCCCTCATTTACTTGCATAAATGAGTTAAGTAAGGAAAAATCTTTTTCACTGTATTTTCCCTTATATTTTAAAAGTAATCTTATTTTTAAGAATTATGTTCAGGGCTGGGATTGTGGCTCAGCTGCAGAGTGCTTGCCTTGCACATTCGAGACACTGGGCTCGATCCTCAGCACCACATAAAAATAAATAAAAATTAAGGTATTGTGTCCATCTACAACTAAAAACAAATTAAAAAAAAAGAATTATGTTCATTTAGGCTTAGTAAGATTTTTAGTAAGATTATAGCAAATAAATGACACTGTACTCTGAAGGCGGGTAGTGGTAACCAGCAATTAACCGAGGATCAGGGAGTACAAACTACTTTGACCCAAATCCAGCAGACTATAGACTGTAGGAGCAGTATCAGCTTTCATTCAATGATTCCTATTTGGTAGGCACTATTTTAAGTGTTTAACACACATTAACTCTTCAACCCACAAAATAACTTTATGAGAAGACTACTATTATTGTCCTCATTTTGCATAGGAAGAAACTAAGCCATAGACAGTTATATAATAGATTAATTTCACACAGTAGGCAGTGGAGCCTGGATCAAATAAGGGTAGCTTGATTTCAGAGTTTGTGTCCTTTGCCCTGGTATTATATTCCCTATCTGAGGTTCTCGTAAAGAATTTGTATTTCTGGTCAACCTGAAAATCAAGGTCATAGTTTGTTAATCCTGTATCACTAACTTCATTCAATAAGTATTTATCTTTTTTTCTGAGGCAGAGTTAATTTACATTCCTAAATTTGTTATGTGGCTTTAAGCACATGGCATGCAGAAAAACTAGTGGACTGACATAGTTCAGCAAAACAAAATGTGCAATTTAATCTTGTCACTGGTTAACCTGTTACATTACCTGGTCTTTCCTAATATGTAAAATGGATGACAATAATGATTCAGATTCTTACAGGCCTTCAAAAATAAAACCTTGGAATAGACCTAATGTCCTATATAACTCCAAGTAGCAAAATTCATCCTGCCCTCAAGAGAAGTATGTGTCCTACTGTTTGCTGGGATTTCTAATTTTCAGAAAAAATATTTTAGACATTACCCTTTAATGAATTATCCCATATTAGAAAACACAAGCAAAGACAGCATGCATCACATGGGATATACAATGTGAACAAAGTTACCATAGATTGCCAAAAAGGTGGTCCTCCAATCACTGCCAGCAAATGCATGATTATTATGAAGATTTGCACTTCAGTCACATCAATTCTGATTAGGTACAAAAAGCCAAAAACGCATAATTACTCAAAACAATTTCATGTTAATTACTTGCAAGCATAGCAGCATTCCTCTATCATGCACAATAGAAAAAAAAACTCAAATATTGAGGAAAGGTGAAAAGGAGGCATCAAAATTTGTTATGAGCAAAATCATATAAAATCCAGAGTCTTAATTTAACTTGATAAATTTCACAGAGCAATAAAAACCCCTCCTTTCCAAAGGAAATTTCTGACTCAGTAAATTACTGAAGCTGGATTTATTTAACTGTAGTTTAACCTTTCCCACCAAAAAAAAAAAAAAAAAAAAAAAAAGTATACATGTGTTAAGTTTTGAGTATCAAGCAGAGGATTATATTGCATGGGTATATGATATAAAATCTTAAGTGCTTTGTAGTATCAAATGAAAAAATGGTGAGCTTTAACTAAAGTAACAAATCACTGAGACCTTAAAAAAACATACTGTTCTTTAGATACATTCATTTAATGCTTGCCATGTTGTGAATGTAAAAAACAAAACAAAACAAAACAAAAAACCCTTTCATCCAATTCTCAAATTCTTATTCTCACTAGGTTAACTACCTTCACATTTCTGGAAAGAAGATACTGAAAGCAGCCAAGAAGTGGCTTTAGGATTGCTGAAAATGATCTTATAGTCAAGAAGAAATAAACCTGGTGCAAAAAGAGGGCAGTAGAAATTAGAAGCCTGAAAGTCTGGGGAAAAACAAAACAAAACAAAACAAAACAAAACAGAATGTGGGCAAAACAGTTGAGAAGCAAAGCATATGCTGGTGTCCTTTCCTTAGGTAGACTAGCACTGTGTATAATCTTGGTATCATTCTTAGATTGCTGGATCCAAATGCTTTCTAGTGTTTAGAATTTATCCTACAGATATGCTTGTTTATAACCATGGTTATTCACTACAGATTTTATAGTAGCAATTTTTTTTAAAAAAAAATCAATGCGGGAGTGGTTATATAAATTATAATACTTCCATACAATGGAATATTTTGTAGCCCTTAAAGAGAATGGAGAAGAGTAGCTCCCTAAATATCTATATGGAAAAATAGCAAATATATTAAGTGAAAGAAAGTTGCAGAATGTATGAGACTACTTTTTGTGTCAAAAAGGGAAAAAATTAATATTCTTTTATTTTTTACCAGTAGATGCATAAAACATTTCTAGGAGAATACATTACCTATTAGGGTGGTTACCTATTATAAGGGAGGACAGTGTAGGAACTAGGCAGCTGAGAGGTAAGGATGAGAAGGATACTTTTCACTGTATACCTTTTTATAGTGTGTTTTTCAATTGAGCAAATAATTTAGTTACTAAAAATAATCAGTCTAAGAAAAGTTTGTATCAACAACAAGGGGGTTCAGTTTCCACAGAATAGAGCCCCCATTTCTAAAATTAATACTTAAAGCAGATAACCTATAATGTGAGCTTAAGATATGTAAGCTTTAATGCCCATGAAAGATAGCTGGGTTGAAACCAGTCTCTTGAAACTAAAACAACAAGAACAACAAAAACCAAAAAAATTATCTTTATTTGATCAAAAATATTTTTAAATAGAATCTTATTCAGCTGCAAACAAATAGTGATGTAGTTATCTTGTTATACACACTTATTGAAAAAAAAAAGTGGATTGAATTAGGCTAAAAAGAATCTGTAGAGCTGACCTGGTGAGTGGTGTTGCCAATAAGGGAAATTACACTCAGGAGCAGACTCAGGAGAGTAAGCAGGTAGGTGTCAAAGATGATCGATTCTGTCTTGGGTGGAGAAGGGCAGACATCTTAGAACATTTTTTCTGGACATATGAAGTAGCCTTTTGGAAGGGGAAGGGCCAGAAGTATAGAATTACAAAATAAAAATGGAGGGAACCTTATGCAATTAATCTTTGTACTGTGGATATAAATATAAAAGAGAAAAGATCTTCACAAAGTCTCAAATTGGGATTCTTAGGGAAAGATTTGTGGACTAGCATGTTTCAAATTTTGGGAGACAGAATTTTATAAATTATTCAGACACTGTCATTATATTTAGTTCAAAATGTTTTAATGGTAGGAAAGGGGGGCAAGGAAAACTTACCAGTCAGTAGACAGTTAGGAATATTTTTTTCCTATTTGCTTATCTTATTGAGAGTAATCCTCTGAACTCCAGGCTGAGATCTTTGCTCTGAATAGGAGAACTGCCTATCATCACTTCTGAAGTGTACCATTAATCTTGACTAAGAATGAAAAAGAGTGCAGTACAAAGCTATTTCCAGGGATGAGGACTGAAGTTAGCTGAGACAGGTAGCAGAAATGATAAATAGAAGACCTAATGATTCTGTTTAGAAGAGAATTAGTAACATGACAGTCCCTTTTGCCATCTGTCCACTAAGAAATCTCTCAGTGTGGGCTCAGTTTAGTGGATTGCTTATTAGGAACAGGTTCATTTTAATCTTTTTGGCCATGTGGGAAAGACATGTAGAAAGACGAATATATATAGGTAGGAATTTGGAATTTCTGTATTCACTTCCTTTTATTCTTACTGTTTAAAAAATCGAGACCAGGCTGGGGTTTTGGCTCAGTGGTAGAGCGCTCGCCTGGCATGTGTGAGGCACTGGGTTCGATCCTCAGCACCACATAAAAATGAACAAATAAAATAAAGATATTGTGTCCATCTACAAGTGAAAAAACATTTTTTAAAAATGGAGAACCATGGGTGATAATATTCCCAAGTGTTGGGATATTGTTGAAAATCAAAAATAAAAAGAAAAAAAAAATCAAAGAAACTGACCCCCACTACAACAACAACAACAACAACAAAAAAAGACATAAGGGGCATGTGCACCCCCAAACAACTGTGATTTAAAAACAAATAGGTCTCTTATCTGCAGCATTAGATTTCTACAGCATAAAATTTTGGAGGGAGAAAGCATAATTTTCTTTACCTATGAAGATGTCTTAACATCTTGACTGGTATTGCTTTAAATAATTTCCTACTTCTACTTAAATTTAATGTAAGCTGTAAAAGGACAAAAAGAATTCCTTCAATGGCTGTGGACAACCCGTAATTAAAATTTTGGTCAGAACATACTTAAATTACAAGAAGCCAGAAATGAACATTGTTTTGGTTCTGATGGCTATCACAAGGATAAAAAAGGTAAAAAGCAAACCAGCTGTGAGATCTGAGAGCGCTCCCATTATTTTAATGGGGAGGCTGTTAAGTATGGCAGTCCAAGGTCAAAATAACCTTGAAGATCAAACTTCTAAGATCAATCATTCCTTAAAACAACACTCTAATGATCTGCTGATTAAGATGTAGAGAGAACAAACTGTCCTTAAATGAAAGAGTAATTTCAACTTCTAAACAAGGAACACCTAATCTCTTCAGTTGAAGGGAGGATCTCAGGGGGCATTCATCACCATAGGAAGGTGGCTTAGAAATCTCACTGAAGACAGCGATCATATCAGAAGTACAAATTAGCCTTTAAAAGTGGTATTTAGGGCATAGTGTGCAACAACTACAAACTATCTACGTTAGCAAACTGAAGAAAATTTCTGTTTTTCTCAGTGCTGGGGATTGAGTAGGCAGGTGATCTACCACTGAGCTATACAATGAGCCCCTGACTATTTTCCAAGTCTTAGTTTTCTCAGTATTTGGAGATACAGCTAACAAATGTGCAAATGCACTTGGCTTGAATTCTAATTCACTATTTAATGAAGGATGAAGGTATTTAAATGATATTCTGTGAGAGCTGATAAGTATCTTAATCATGTTTTTGCATAATTTTTAATGTCCTCCCCCTCTAAAAATTAGAAGATAATCAATTTGTCTTCTACATGTGACATAAGCATTTTAAATATACACTTGCAGTTAATTTATACACAAAAGAATTTCTGTTAAGCTATAAATAATAAACACAACTGTGTTATAATTTAGGTTAACTATTAGTTTGGTTAACATAAAATATGTAGTAGGGATAAATTTACAATGTCAAAGAAACCCTGGTTGGTACAATTTGACTTGTGAGCTTCTGCTTAAAAACTCATTAGTTTGATGACATCTGAAAATGAATTCAAGGTTCAGACTACTATTAACTACAGATTTGTTTATTTGTAAATGGATCTGAATTTACAGGTAATTTATGAATAAGCAGAGCATGGCATTCATAACATACTTTACTAGAAATACTATGGGTAGGGTGAAGTGTTAGTGGACGGAAAGGAAGACTAGCCTAGAAATTTATCATATTGTCCTACAACATTTTATTTTCTATCCTTGATAAGGGACAAACTAGCAATGACAACAATCTTTGACAGGTATTAAATAACATTATCCATACAGCTGAGTGGTACTTAGATCTTTTTAATTCAAATGTTTATAGAGAAAACAGACAAATCTAAGTGTCTGTTTTTAAAATAAGCTGAATTATTAAAAACAGTAATACCCACCACTTGAATAACTTTATGGGTCATAAGGATTTTTTTTTTTTTTTGGGTGCTAGGGATTGAACTCAGGAGCACTCAACCACAAAGCCACATCCCCAGCCCTATTTTGTATTTTATTTAAAAACAGGGTCGTACTGAGTTGCTTAGTGCCTTGTCATTGCTAAGGCTCGCTTTGAACTCTATTCTCCTGTCTCAGACTCCGGAGCTGCTGGGATTACAGGCGTGTACCACCACGTCCGGCGGATCATAAGATTTTTTGAAGACTAAAAAGCAAAAATCTGTTGAATAACTTTGAGAAAATGGAGAAAAATATAGGCTAAAGCTGGAATAAGTCATTGAACAAAAGAATTAGAGTGCAGATCTAAGCTAAGGGGCAGCCTATTCTCATCACTTTTGGAAACAAGAACTCAAAGTAGAGTTCACTCCATTTATTAACAACCTTGGAGTCAAGGAATCATGAATTTATTCTATCTGTATCATATTCAATTCTAGAAGAAATATGCAAGCTACTGGGAGTTACTAACATAGGTCTTAGAATTAATACAATAACAACAACAACAAAGACTACGTACCAAGCACTGTAGTCACCAGCATATTTACATATTTAACACTTCTCATCTTCACAACTACCCTAGGAGGTAGGAAATACTATCGTAGTTTTATACATGAAGAAATTAAGTCAGAAAAATTAAAGTTTTTCAAATGTTACAGAGAAAATAGAGGCAGAAACTTCAAAGATATTGGGAGTGCTGTTCTTATGCAATGTTGGAACTCCTAACTTTTTAGCCTGCCTATCAACAGGGGCAAACTTTTTTTTAATTGCTATTGCTAAGATGATGCTTTCGGGATGATGCTTCTGTATTCTAACACAATTTTACCAAAGATGTTAGAATACAACAGGCAGTAGTGAATAGAAAGTTTAAATGCTAATAAGTTAAATTAACTTAGAAAAAAAATTAGGGTATTTTGTTATCATAAACAGGAGAAAAATAAATAAGTCAATATTCTGACTTAATCTTATTAAGAAAACTGGTGAGCATAACAACAAAAAATAAAACATGATAAAAAATTATAAATCCAGGCGATCTTAATGAGTATAAAGCTACAAGTCTTTGGAGAAAGTACTAGAGACAGAGTAAGGGTCAAGAGAGGATAAAGACACATACTGAACTACGCCCAATTATTTTACCTATGAGTGAATCCCATAAATAAATATGTAGATACATTGTAAATTCAATTAAAAATGGTTTTGGTTTTGCTCCTAGACGTCTATAGTACTTCTCAGTATTCTTCATATACCAAGGTTATTTTGACAAAAGATGTAAAATATCCCTATTAAAGTGCTTGTAATTCTTTTTAGAGGAGCAAGGGACTTATGTGGAAAATCTAATGAAGTTTTGTATTGTGGGAATGATCTGTCAAATTTTCATATGGACAATTCCTCAACATTCTCTGAAATGCACAACAAATTGAATGTAGGCACTCTGTTTTTAGTTGTAAATAAACTTTTACACTAAAGTACGTAGGCTTCTGGATTTTTTTTTTTTTACTGAGGAAATATTTCCTAACAAATGTTTTTGAACTTCTAAAAGTCTGAAGGTCAAAATTACATTTCTAATATGAAAGGAAAACAATAAACTACATTTCTTTAGGGAAATATGTATTGCTAAAAGAAAAAAATGAAAGAGGAAGGTATTCAAAGGGTGACTATAGTGACATGAAGAGCTAAGGATATTTAATTTGAAAGCACAACTAAGGGAGGAAAACATTAAACAAATAGAAATGAGAATAATTTCTAGCAGAATTTTTTTATAATACCAAGATCATTGTTAATCCAAGCTGAAGAAACAGAATGCTTAAAGGATATGCTGAAGAAGTTAATAAGCAGAATCTTTCCTACATTGAGTTTTCTGAACTTACTTGTCTAAGAAAAACTCTGCTTGTTTTTCTTCTGTTTTCAAAATAGAAATTCCAAAAAAACATAAAACCCCCAAAACCCAAAATCTATCTAATGGTGGAAAGGTATTTGTTTTAAAAAATATTACGTAGAGTAAAAGTAATATTAGGCATAATAAATAAATGGAAAAGTGAACTGGGGTTATCATCAAATCATCAGAAATGACTTTTCAAAATCTTTGTTATATTAATAGGGTGGATTTTTATTGCCCTATTGTGTATTAAATTATTTGATCTATAATAATCTGTTTGTAAAATATTACCAGAAAGATTTTTTAATTTTCTAATTATTCTGTGCATGACAAAGGTGCCGTCTTTATTGAGATTACACCATTGTTCATCAGACAGCATGAATATTCTAGCAGTTACCGTGAAGTTCCAGAACCAAGGCCCCAGGGTTCCTGTGAGGAGCTGGAATATTATAATTAGGATCTGGGACTCTGTAACATCAAATCTATGCATAGGAAAACAAACATTTCAAAATAGTTTATTCAGAGCTTTTGCTAAAAAGGCTTACTAAAACAGGTAACAAAATAGCATTTTCCTTATAAAGACACCTAAAGATTCAAGAATACAATTTACACTCTATTGTACCATCCTTATGCATACACAAATATTTCTTATCCAAATAAAATTAGTACAAAAGTTTTAAAAAATTAAAACTGTTAACACACTGAAAAAAATGATTTGTAAGTTGGCAGCAGGAAATATTGGTCCTAAAAACAGTCAACTCTCAGTTACCTCGGAATAGCCAATACTACTTGCCAAATAATTACACTGTGACACAGGTCCCTTCAGTGTCAGAACTTATCTAGACTTCCCTGTAGACAGCAGTTACATACCCAGCCTCTAGTTTCATTTTTATTCTCAACGTTCAGAGATACCTAACATTACACAAAAGCATTTGGCTTTAGTTCTAATTCACTATTTAATGAGGGATATGAAGTAATTTAAATGACATTCTGTGAGAACTGGTCAGTATGTTAATCATCTTCCCCAAATTTCTAATGTGTCTTTCCTCTCTTAAAACAAACAAACAAAACAGAAACTCCAGAGAATAATCTATTTTGCACATTTGATAAAAAAACCACTAACCTTGTACTCCTTTACTGCCCCAAACTTCATCACACTCCTAATTCTGTTATTTCAAAAAATTGGCAGATGTATGTGGAAAAAGTTGGAAAGAATTTAGTCAAGTGATTTCTTGGATGTTGATAGAGCAAAAATCAAATTGGCTATTTCCTTATCCTATTCCCTGATAATTGTTAGTAGAAAAATCTTTTCATTTTTTTTCTCCTTTTCTTGTGGGAATTCCACACCAGCATTATAACTCTTTATTATACTGGATTAATCTTTTAGTGTTAAAAACACAACAACAAGAAAAACAGTCCAATCACTACCCAAGTTTTGGAACACAGGTGGTGACAGAAAAAGAGTAATACAGAACAGGCTTCAAATAAAAACTACATCAATCAAAATTAAGAATGAGAAATACTAATGACATAGAAAGATGTCTCCAATTTTACCTGATGACCAGAGAGCACAAGCTGCAATCTAGGTCTTACGTTAATACAAATGGCTGTTTTAGAATATTATATGTAATAATTGATAAATTAAGTAGACAGAGTAGGGGTCAAAATGAATGAATCTTTGCAAAGGGAAAGTAGAAACTAAAAGGAAGATCTTCAGTATTTAATAATTCATGTGATGAACCTTAAACACATAAAGATATGAAGATTCCATATAGGTATTTGATAGCAAAGTTTCCTAATTCTTAAACAGAAAATAAAAATAAAACAAATAAAAATAAATAAAATAAAAAAAACAACAAGGAAGTCTTTTATTACAAGGAAGTCTTCAATTAATTATTTAGAAATTACTTGGACAAAAAGATAAACTATATTTATCAAACTGCCAGTAGAATACACAGTTTACTAATTTTTTAAATTAACTATAGAAAAGAAAAAGTGGGATGTTATTTGCATAAATAGAAATAAATGTTTGGTGGCATGGTTTTTAGCTAATACGAAATCTTAGAGGCATGAACTGAAAAATTAAATGTACCGTGAAGATTAATATTGTAATTATGAGAACACTAGAAATAACATCTGTAAAATTAGTAGATTCAGACTTTATAAGAAGAAAGAAGCTTAGAGATCATCTCCTCCAAAGCTCTTATTTTACAAATTAGGAAATGAGGCTTATGAAAGTTCTGAGCCTTGTTTAAGCTGACACATATACAAAATAATTTGATGATAACGTTTGAGTCCAGATACACTGGACTCACTTCAATTTATTATAATTTTTTTTTCTCTCAAAAAGATAATTAAGAGTATTTTTCCTGAAATAATAATTTAAGCAAGAGTTCTGCTTTTACAGTATGGAAGATTTTTTAATACATATTTTATATAAGTGTAGTTTTATTAAAGGTTGCTTAGGGTTTCTAAACATGTATTTATAAAAATGATTTTATACATACAAGTTATAAATTTTAAAATATCTAGATATAGAGGGTTTAGGACTGAAGTGTGTAAATGTGAGCTCTCCCATTTCCTATAATTCATAATCATTTTTAAGAATATTTCATTATAAAAGAGCTTCAACTCATAATGCTTATTTTCTTCTACTAATCCCATGCTTCCATTAAGTTCTCTAACCTTACTTCCCTCTCCAATCTTTCATAACTAGGCTAAATGAGATCTAGTCCAACAGTACTCATTTCTGTCAGGGCCCTACTTGCTCAGTCCAAGAGCACCATGCAGACAGGGGTCTGCTGAGATGTGAGAGGTACTAAAATTCTATGCAGAAGACAGCTTTTAACTGTGACCAGAGCAAGTGCTACAAAATATAGCTTATAATTTCAGGGAAGATGTATTCAAAGCATATTTGCCTTCTCAATTCTAGACTTTGAATGGAAATTATTTAGCTATGGATGAATTAAAATCCTATTCAAGATACTATGACTATACTCTAGCAATTAAAACACTAACATTAAAGAGATTAAGGAAAACAAAAACTTCTTATTTGGTAAACATTCTATTTCATAAGGTTATTAAAAGCATAATAACCAGAATCTATTGTACATAAAAAATCCTCAAGATTCTTTTCAATTGTGTATAAATATCAAATGAAAATAAGTGAAACAAAAATATTCTAAAATAAGATTCCTTAATGTTCTTAAAGTAGTTTTCACTTTCCTCTAAGAAAGAGTAAGAAAAAGTGATTTTTAAAAATTTCTTTACCCAAGCTACATGAGAATTGATTTTCTCTCCTTTTTAATAAGTAAAATAAAATTTTTACTTTCTCTTCCATGCATACAAACTTCAGGTAAAGTTTAAGCATAAAGATGTCTTTAGAATATATTTATGTATTTTGTAATCCTCCATTGTATTGGTATTTTTATAAATATCTCCTTAAATGTAAAGCACTCACAGCATATTTCTATGAATGCTGTAGCCTGCTTTTAATTTTAAAAAGAAATTCAGTGTTGTTTTCTATCTGCTACTCTAGAACTCATTTGGTTTTGTATCTTCAGCTATCTCACTCCATAAATAATGCTCCTTCTCTCTGTTTTCAGTATTTTCTCTCTCTTTTTCTGCTCACTCAAAATTTTTCACTGAAATTAAAAACCTTCCTTTTAGCCTATATTCTGTCCTCTAATCAACAGCTCTCTTCTTCCTATCATAGCCACACATTTCTAAGTATCATTAAATGTTGTGTAATAAGTGGTACTGTATTTAGTTATTCTACTCACTACATTCTGGCTTCTATCCCACCATTACATAAAAACTACTATGGATGGCTCATGCTGCCAAATTCGTTGTGTATTTTTTCTGTCCTCATTTTGAGTCTTGGCAGCACTTGGCATTATTCTTTGTTGAAATACATCCCTCTTCTGGCTTTTCATTCCAGCATTCCTCCTACTCTGGCTGTTCAATAATTTTCATGGGCTTTTTTCTCAGCTTCCTCTCTAAGTTTTCTGTTATTCTATTTGGATGTCTAACAATCACCACATTTCCTAAGTAGCTTTCCTTTAAATAGTTCCTTTTCCTGTAGTCCCTTACTCTACCTTCTATCCAACCACCTAAGGAGTCTTTCTAATTAATATCTGTGCTCTCATTTATTCCCTACACCCAGAGACTATGTCCTACAGTTTATACCTCTTAAGTCTTTCTCTAACCTACTTATTCCTTTCTCACCCTAAAGCACTGATGCTGTGTTAGTTCAGGCTCCATTATCCTCATATTAATTATTCTGATGTCTTCTAACCAGTCTTCTTTTTTTTTCTGTCACATTCTACTCTCTGCCATGTTGCCAGATTGACTATCTAAAAGGTATTTTGTAATTTTGCACCTTTAGGCCTTGCAAAAGTTCCCTGCAGATTTGGGATAAAAGCCCACATTTCTTGGCAGAGCAGAGAAGGTCCCTGATTTTCTGGATCTTTCCAGGCTTATCTCCTGCAGGTATCTTATGATCCAACCATATGGACCTGTTTGCAATTCTCTAAATACATAATTTCATCACAGAAAAACAGAGCAAGGGGAATTCTAAGACCGGAAGACAGAAAGCTGTGCTATCAAATCAGTCCTACAAACCTATTTTTCTACTATTTTCATGGTTAATATTTTCTCCTTCCTTAACTTCCCACATCATTATGATTGGTGCTATATTACTTAAAAGGGAAAGAGAACACATTAGGACTGGTTGGTAAATAAGCTTTCAAAGTTAACTATGAGATTCAATTTGCAATACCAAAAACAAAAACAAAATGGTTAACTATGAGATAATAACCAATAAAACATCAACTATGTGAAATCCAGATTATAACAAATTTTGCCATTTCTGAAAACAGTAGAAAAACTACAAATTAAAACTGAATTAAGGCAAAACCAAATGATCTTAGCGATCTAACATATTTAGTGGTTTATGTAATGCAGAGAAAGACTATGAAAATATTATTTAAATAAATAAAGATTATGAAAACAATATTGAGGAAAAAACTGTAAATATTTTCAATTACTGTTTCTTTTATATAAGAACTCTCCAGTCGGGCTCAGTGGCACACGTCTGTAATCTCAGTGGCTTGGGAGGCTGAGGCAGGATGATCCTGAGTTCAGAGTCAGCCTCAGCAACAGTGAAATGCTAAGCAACTCAGTGAGACCCTATCTCTAAATAAAACACAAATAGGGCTGGAGATGTGGCTCAGTGGTGAGTGTCCCTGAGTTCAATACCCAGTACCAAAAACCAAACCAAACCAAACAAACATACAAACAAACCTCTCCAATCTATTCTGAGCACTAATCATTTTATAAACTGCTGATGGATACACAGACATAGTTTTCACAACGGATACACGTCTGCTATCATCTCTAAAAATAAGGGTTCCATCTTAAGATAGGTCTTAAACACATTTTCTAGGCCTCTTTATTTTAAAATTATTCCAAGATATTTCTTTTAAATAGTTAACATCCAAAGAATTAGCAAGTATTCAGTTATTGTCATAAGGACATGATAAGTTCAATAAATAAATTTAAGAAAAAAACCATCTGAACTTGTAGTAAACAACTGAATTTCTCCATGTTGTGGCTTTTTCAAGGTCTAAAAAACTAAGTTTACTAAGGTTCTAAAATTTAAAAAAAAAAAATCTATCAATGATTCATCTTTGAGACTGAGATATTCTCTTGTTATCCGCCATCAGAGATTTTTATTTTGACATTTCATGAAGTATACAGTCTTTTCTCAAGGCTTTTTCTCTTTGAATCCTATGCCATGAAAAAAGAATGGTGTAACTTAAATGGTGTAAATAGGATCTGTGATACTTAATTAAAAAACAATGGGTGAGTGCCATCATTAACCAAGTTCCAAAACTGGTTAACTCATTAATACTTATGGAAAAGTACTGATCAACAGGTAGAGACTCTTTCTTTAGGAGTTTAAAAGATGTTTATATTTAATTTTTAAATTCTCAGGTATATTTGTTGGCAATAATAAATTATATGATGTGTTCATGTCAACTGAATTATTAAGAGCTTAGATTTTTATAGATTCATAAAGAACACAATGTAAAAAAAACTATAAACCTAACTAAACTATGAAATTTAGAGATGAATATTGTTCTTTGCTCTCAGAAACTATCTTATTTCCTGAAAACACATTTTTATATATCAAAATAAAACAGTGAGTAAGGTGAATAATGGTAGGGGGGAAAGTGAGTTTGTCTAGGAAGACAAATGGAAACAAGTAGAAAGGGGCTATGGTTTTTCATATTGCTTTAAAATATGCTTTTTTGAAGCATATTTTCATATTGTTTTAAAATTATAATTGGGGGGTTCTGATATTTCCTTTTTAAAAAGTAACAGGGGGACATATGATAGTCTATTAGAAAATAGCTATAATAGCTTTAAAACATTTTATTTATTAAACAAATATAATGATTTTATCAACTCCTGATACTCAAATACCTATAAGCAACCCACATTCTCCATATTTGAAAGTGAAAACAAAATTGTCATTAAGTGTACTTACATTCCAAATCGTAATGTCCCAGAAACATATGTTTGCCAGTGTGCACAATAGAACATGAATGTCCCAGCAAAACAACAAAAAAACATCCAATCAGGATTTGTCCCAAGTTGTACCGCAATACAAGTTCCAAGAACCACAAAAACTGCAGAAAGAAAAATCACGATGAAAACGGGACAAAATAAATAACAAACAATAACTGAGCTGGAAATAACCTTAGAAGAGACAAAATAAAGTATTGTCTACTCTCAGTAATTGATAATAACAGGAAAAGTAGAATATAATCTTTTATGCTACATTTTATCTCATAATTTCAATCTCTTTTTTCACTAAATCACTTGGTGGAACCAAAGTTCTTGAAAGCAACTAAAATACTTGGGCATTTTTTGGAATATTCTCTCGACTTAGTGATACTAATGAGTAGAAAAAAGTTCAAGGCAGCCAAAAAGAAAACAAAAATGAATAAACAAACAACAACAAACCCCAAGGGACCTACTTGCTTCAGGTTGATAACTGTCTTTTCTTATTTAGTAGATATCATGGGTGACATACATAGAAAAAAATATTCCTATAAAAGTATGGAACTTAAACTACAATGCAAAAATTGTCATTTTCAATAAAAAAACAGGATAATGGTATTCTGTGGTCACGTGGTTAGCGTCAAGATACTCAGCTAGCTTTTATTCAGTGGAAGTTTTTTGAATTTTTCTTGACTCTTAGAAGTTATAAGAGCTTAGTTTCTCTTCCTTGTCTACTAAGAAAGTTGTTATCAGGATACAATGAAATAATGATTCATTCTGACATACATCTACATCATCTACAAACCTGAATTCAGGAGATAAAGTCATCAAAGGGCTTTTTTTTTTTTTTTCTTTCTTTTTTTGGGTGGCAGGGTACTTGACCACTGAGTCACATCCTCAGCCCTATTTTTTAATTTAGAGACAGGGTCTCACTGAGTTGATTAGCATCTTGCTTTTGCTGAGGCTGGCTTTGAACTTGTGATCCTCCTGTCTCAGCCTCCCAAGCTGCTGGGATTACAGGCATGCTGGTGCCTGTAAACATCCTGGCTGTTTCCTTTTTAATGCCATGCTAAATGATAAGAGAACTATGGAACCAAATTAAAATAAGGAGAAAAAGTTCCTGTCAGGAAGTCTAGTTAGAAATTCATTTAGTGCTAGGGGTATAGTTCAACGCATCAGGCCCTGGGTTTGATCCCCAGCACTGCCAAACAAACAAAACCACCCAACCAACCAAACATTTTCCCTCTAAAATCATATTAAAATATTACTTAAAAACATTGCAGCACTAAAGACATATCACCCTGTAATTCATCTATCCTAACACTTTACTGTATTTTTTCTCATCTTTTAAAAAACTGTACATATTTAAAGTACACAATATGCTGTTTTATATGCTATGTGTGAAGTGAAACGATTATCACTATTAAACAAATTAACCTATTCATTGCCTTCCATGGTTTTCTTTTTACTTCATGTAGGAACGCCTAAAATCTACTGTTTTAGCAAAAATTTCAATATACATTGATATTAACCGTTGTCTTCATATTGCACATTAGATCTCCAGATTCATTCAATCTACTCTTTTTATCCAAGCCCCATTACATATTTATAATCCAAGACTAAAATGTCAATTTAAGATTCATTTAAATATAAAGACCACGAATTATCAAACAAGTCTCCCACTACTGTGCTCATCTGTAATTCATGAGGTTTTCTTTAATAATGACTATTATACCTTAAACCTTAAAAAGATGCCCCAAACCATACTTACGATGAAAAAAATGAACTTAATTTCTAAATTCCCCAATACTGCCAATAATGAACAAATATGAGTCAGTTGCAGTCGTGAGAAATTCTTATTTAATTAAAAAATCATTTATTCTGATGACCAAATAAACCCTTATTTATCCTAATGCTGTTTATCAACATGTTTTTATCAGTTACTACTCATTAACATTAAAACAGTAACAATACCTGTTGATAATGAATCACAACCATGATCAAAAAGTTCTCCCAAAGGAGAACTACTATTGGTTCTTCTTGCCTGTTTCCCATCTATAGCGTCCAAAGACTGGTAAATGAAAAGGCCACATGCACAAGCAATATATGCCCACAGAGGTGCCTGTGAAATAAATAAGAAAAGCAAGAGTATTCAGACATATTAGTTACTGTGTTTGGTTAGCACCTTTTTTATCTGCAGATATTATATCTTCATTCTTTAGAGTGAGTGTTTGAAGTTATAGAAGATAGAAGTGCTACATAACTAAGAACTTACTGAAATAATTAGGATTGTTAGAATTAAATTCCCTGCTTTTAGGTGTGTTTAAACAGATGCTAGTTAACTATATGGGATCTTTCATATCCCTGGGATTCCACATTCATGGAATCAACTGAGGCTCTATTATATTCAGTATTAAAAACTGTGTCTGCACTATGTTCAGACTTTTCATTATTCCTTAAACAATATAGTATAACAATATTTACATAAATTGGCATTGTATTAGTTATTATAAGTAATGTAGAGATGATCTAAAGCATATAGACAGATATTCATAGCTTATGTGCAAACACCACACCATTTTGTATGAGGGATTTAAGTATCTGCAGATCTTGCTATCTGCAGGGAGGTCTTGGAACCACTTTCCTGTGGATACCATGGGACAACTACTTCTCAGAAATTTTATAGAAATCCATGAGATTTCTTCCATAGAAGCACTCCCAATATGTAGATTCTAAGATCTGAAGAGCCAATTAGTGAATAATCTAGTACAGTTTTTCCCAAGTTGTACCTTTCAAGATGTTTAATGGTAACCTCATGTTTGATACTGGGTTAAACAACATTAAACAGATTTCCTTTCTGCAGGACTTTTACCATCCTCTAATATTACTAATACATACTGTGAATACTCAAGAAGGGGAAAAAATTACTGGTATTTTCCACATTTACTTGAGCAGGTAACTTATTTTTACACACATTTCTTTAATGGTTCATGAAACAACACTAGGGAAATGATGGATCTAGTGCAGAGTGCTTAGAACATTATTTTTCAAATATTTATAGTCACATTTTCAAGGAATAGTTTCTCTTAGACAGGAAATGAACTGCTGGTATTAAATTTAAATAGTATGTGTTTAAAAGAGGGCTTTTATTTGGATCACTGTATTTAAGAATGTGGAACAATGTTTTACAATACTTTTCACTATTTTCCCATGCCTAGGCCATGAAAAAATTTTTATAATCACAGGTATCTTCTAAGATACTGGTTACCAGTTACGCTGTATTAAACACTTATAGCTGCAAATAATATTTAATATATTCTGTACTGCAAAGGGGTTTCTTTATGAAAGAGATCTGTTTAGATTATTAAAAGGTAAGGCTACTAAAAGGTTCATAGAATGTACTTCCCTTAAGCTAGAGTTTCAAATCCTGAAGACAATAATTATAGTTATATAACCATACTTTACTAAAGCACACTGAAATGGGCAATTAATCCTAGGACTAAGAACTCCCTCTTCTGGGCTTTAGGTCTACTGCTTCTTGCTGCTAAAGTAATCCTATAACTCTCTAGGGCTGTACTGTCCTACACATTAGCCATCAGTACAACTATTTTAGTTTAATTAAATGAAATTAAACATTCAGTTCTTAAGTTACACTAGACACATTTAAAGTTCTCAATTGCCGCTGTAGCTATGGATACCATACTGGACCACAGAGACACAGAACATTCCCAACACCTCATACATTCTCTTAAATGTCTCTGTTTTAACAGACTAGAGAGCTAGGTCTAACCATAGGATTTTAATGGGATAAAAAAGGAACTGAACAGATGCTTCACAGAAGAAATAAAACCAATCAACAAATATAATGAAAATATGTCCAACATCTCTAGCAATTAGAGAAATTCAAATCAAAATTAAGATTTCATCTCACTCCTGTCATTTTGGCAATCATCAAGAACAAGGCAACAATAAATGTTGGCAAGGATGTGGTAAAAAAAGGTATATTCATACACTGCTAGTGGGACTGCAAATTGGTGCAACCATCTTGGAAAGCAGTATGAGGATTCCTCAGAAAACTTGGAATGGAACCACCATTTGACCCAGCTATCCCACTCCTCTGTCTATATCTAAAGAACTTAAAATCAGCATACTACAGTGATGCAGCCACATCAATGTTTATAACAGCTCAATTCACAATAGCTAAACTATGGAACCAACCTAGATACCTTTCAACAGATGAATGAATAAAGAAAATGTCATGTATATATACACAATGAAATATTTCTCATCCTTAAAGAATGAAATTATGACATTTGCAGATAAATGGATGGAGCTGGAGAATATCATGCTAAGTGAAATAAACCAATTCCAAAAAACCAAAGGCCAAATGTTTTCTCTGATATGTAGATGCTAATTCACAATTGGGGGGCAGATGGCTAGGGAAGAATAGAGGTACTTTGGATTAGGCAGAGGGGAGTAAAGGGAAGGGAGGGGGTAAAGGATAGGAAGAATAGTAGAATGAATTGGACATTATTACCCTATGTACACATATGATTACACGACTGGTATGATTCTATATCATGTTCAACAAGAATAAGAAGTTATACTCCATTTATGTATGATGGGTCAAAATGCATTCTACTGTCATATAGCTAATTAGAATTAAAAAAAAAATTTAAATGTTACTATGGAACACACACACACACACACACACACATATATACACTCAATCCTAGAAAACAATAATATCTATACATATAAGAAAGAAAAACTTTCTCATCTTTGGATTTTCCTTTCTTAATTAAAAATCTATAGAACACTAATCTAATACTTATATGCTTCATGGTCTTATATGGTCTCAGTCAAAAACCTGTGAAAGACACTGAATGAACAAAAGAACACATCTGAGCCAGGATATCATTAACCCTAATAGGAAGATATTGAATAAACCCAATTTTCAAAATCTTGCAATTTTTTATGTGATTAATTCAGATGAAAAATTAGAAACATGGTTTTACTAAACTTTTGAAACAGTTTAAGGATTTATACAAATGCAAATATATACATATGTTGGTAGGAGATTTTTAAATTTTTAGATTTTTAAAAATTTTTCTTCCTGAAAGGATACACCAAACAATTGTCAAACATTGTTATGTTTAGAAGCATTGGTAGAAAAAAAAGGATATGCAGGTAAAAAAGAGAAGATTATGCTTTTTGTTTATATCTTTCTATGTTTGAATTATGCTATGTAATTTCCCCCTCTCCTTTTTAATGTCAATAGAAATTAAGCATGCAGTAAGATTATGAGCAATGTGGCATTTTAATTTTCTTTTCATTTTCTAATAACAAATAATATCTAATAAGTTAGATATTAGAAATGGGTAAAAAACAGTACATAAATTTAAATTTTTTTTAAATTTTAATTTTTTTGGTACTGGGGATTGAACCCAGGGGCACTCTGTCGCTGAGCTACGTCCCTAGTTCTTTTTCTTCTATTTTGAGATAAGGTCTCACTAAGTTACCAAGTTAGCCTTAAACTTGCAATCCTCCTGAGTCACTGGGATTTTATGTGTACCAACATGCCTGATTTAACAAGTTAATTTTTGGTAAGTTAAATCAAAAGCATTAAACTTAGCAATATAAAAACAAAAACAAATCAGCATTTAAATAAAAAACTCTTATGAATATAGTCTAAAAATTATATTTATTTTCAACAAAACTCTTACTGAAAATGGTATAGCTCAGTTCTGGTTTTCATGTGTGTAAAATAGACAACACTAACTTCATTTGTCTTGTGTGGCAAGGGTAACTCAAGCATATTAACATACATCAAACTGCAAGACAAAAACTCAAATGAATTTCTGGTACTAAAACCAAAACTACTAGATGAAGTTTAATATTAGTAACAAAAAGATCAAGGAGATACTGAAAAGAGAAGTCTACATTTCTACTGCAGCAATCTGAAAATGTAGGAATTTGAAAAATAGGGACTAACTCACCTTCCTTTCTTATCTATTAGGAAGTTAAAACCATTAAAAGTGACCTTTTCTACCAAAGAAATGGGTAAAAATCAGTACATAAAAAAATATGAAGAACTGATAGTATATATAGACATAAATCTTCTTGATCATTTACTGGTAAAAGGCCTAAAAGAATTGCAGCCATAATGAAGGTTTATAAATTTATAAAACCTTTGGCTCCAAAATGCTTATAGGCAAAAATATAAAACTCAATAATAAGGACTTGGATGAATCTATGACTTCATATGTTATATATTATTAGAAGAAATCAGAAATGGAAGGGAGATTGTGAGGAAGAATAACAGGCTATATACTTGAATTTTTTTAAAAAATTAATGAAACAATAACTATCTACCACTTATTAAGCATTATAGGCTAAGCACCCTAAATGCATGATCTTTCTTAATTCTTATAATATTACAAAGTAAGATCTAGAAAGATTAAAGTATGACTCAGATAATTTATATACTTACTGAAGATCACAGAGATAATAAGGAACTATTACAGAAGATAGGCCTGGCTTATTTTAATGTATTCTGATTTGAGCATAACAAGTATTTCTAGCATGCAGCTATAAATGCATTCAGGCATGTCTCCTGCAGGACATTACCTTCCCTTGTAGAGCACTGAACAGTACCTTGATTCCCCCCAGAAGTTTGCTGTTATCAGAGTATTTCCCATTCTGGAACTCTCCCCAAAGGTTTAACTAATTCTAGAGTTATTCCAATAATTCCAAATCACAAACAGTGGCCAAAGAAAAGCATTATAGGAGAACATGGAACCTGGTAGGTTCTAGGGTATTCAATAATTGATGATTATTGTCTGATCCATCTTTGATCTTCATCGTAGATCTAACTTTAGACTATTGGAGGGCTTCAGTGGAATCAACCCCATTTTCTGTTGTTCTAACAAACGGATTTGTAAAATCTGGACCAAACTTTTATAGAAGTAGCAGTGAGGGTCTCAGTAAGCTCCAGGTGAACTGCTGGAGGAAATGTGATGAAGGACCCCAGGACGGGTTGAAATGATTTTATTAGACTTTGTATTTTAAGTGTCCTAAATGAGGTACAGCAAGATACTTAAGAAAATGAGGGAAAATCAGTCATATAATCTGTATAAACTGTATTTGAATAGTAAAAGAGGATTAAAATAAACAAACATCTGGAAAACAAAAGTCACATGCCTTAAGGGTAACTGTGACCTTTAATAGCCATTCACTTTAAGAGATAAAGGAACTGGATGGTAGTAACTTCATCTGAATAATCTACTTTAAAAAAAACTAACTTCAAGCCTAAATTAAGAGAAGGAATGTTGTGGCCATTATGATTTCATGTAATTTAGAGTCACTTTTACATCTTTAGTTCCAGAGTAACCAGACAGATTATTCTGATTAATAAAGGCAGAACAGATGTTTCTGATTCTTTTCCATCTACCTACTTTAGTTTACCTTTTGATAAGAAAATTAAAAAAAAAAAATCAATATACCCATTTGGATGAAGAGTTTTAGTTTTATTTTCAAGTAATGGATAGAGAGAATAATATAAGAGCAGAAGAGAGGTGTGGATTTGAGAAGGTTTATATAGTCTTTGGAAGCAATACCACGCTTTCTTAATGGCAGCCAGAGCAGGATATGAAAAAGAGCAGGATATTGACTTGTTTTTTACATTTACTTTCCCTTTTTAGAAAAGTGATATACCTGAAGTCTATCAGCCACATATTTACAAGAAGAGAAAAAGGATATTCAACAATTCTCTCCGGAAGGGAGAGAAAAATGTTTTTGATAGTACTGGTTTATAGTTATGCCATCTCAAATACCAGACTTTTCTCTCTGATCATTTTAAACTTTACTAAGATTTTTATTCAACCATTTGGAAAACCAAATATAAAACTCTTTTATAAAGGGATGAAATTTTACATGTAAATTCTGCTAACATTAATTAACCTACTAGTATCAAGTATACCCCTTGCTTCTGGTTTCTAATAAGCATTATTTAAAATGACCCAGAAATCCCAATTACAATATTCTGATACATAAGAAATATTATGTATTGGTAAGAAATCCTCTTACCTGCTCTGTAGCTGTAGGGCAGTAGAAGACTAATAAAATAGTTGTACAGATGTTTATTGATAGTCCAATGATGGTGATGAGATTTGGTGCAATCCAGGATGGAACTCTTCCTACTAGCCATTCCCAATATCCTTGCATTAAGGGCTCAAGCAGGGACCGTCCAGCACTTTGATATCTGTGTTCTTCTAGCCGCTTTAGTTGGTGTCTTGACAATGGTGGTGTAGGTAACTGAAACAACTTATTTAATACACACCCTGTAGTACTCATATGCCCAAAGCCCATGGGGGACTCTGGGTGAGAATCTCCACATCGTTTCCTTGTTGGCCGATGCCCACTCATGGATCTTGGTTTTCTTTTATTTGGAAATAACAATTAACCTTGCTTGTAGTTTTTTTGTGATTCGTGTTTACCTGAAAAACAGGATATACTTGTCAGCTACTACTTACATTAGTATCAGCAAATTAAAAAAAAAAAAAAAATCAACCTGCTAATAGAATAATAAATATCAAAGAGAAATCAGAAAACCAGGGGCCCAATTTTTGTTCTAGTTCTTACTGAAGGTTTATAATCTCACTTTTAAGTGAAAATTATTAAGAGGCTTTAATAGTCATCGGTTTCATGTTACTTTACAGTTTGTTTGACTTTGCAGCTCACAATCTTTTTTTCTATCTCACATACATTTTTTTTTCTATCTCAATACTATAACAGAACAAATGCTAGAAATAATCTAATCTCTTCATATGCATATATAGAAATTGAGACCCCCAAGGCTAGGAAAGTAGTATTAATACCAGAGGAATGACTTGATTAAAATGGATCTTAAACTAGATTTTTATTTAATGATAATAGCTAACATTTAATATTGAACACTGATATTAACCTAAACCTTTATAACTTTTTTTTTTTTTTTTTAGTACTAGGGATTGAACTCAGGGGCACTGAATCACTGAGCCGCATCCCCAGCCCTATTTTGTATTTTATTTAGAGACAGGGTCTCACTGAGTTACTTAGTGCCTCGATATTGCTGAGGCTGGCTTTGAACTTGCAATCCTCTTGCCTCAGCCTCCCCAGCTGCTCGGATTACAGGTGTGCCGTCACTGTGCCTGGCAAGATAGGGACTATTAATCACCCTCATTTCTACAGAAAAAGAAACTAAGGTAGTGCAGCTGACTGACTTGCCCATATCACAGAGTATAAGAGGTGTTCAAAAGAACACAGGGTTTCTGCTTATGCTAAATCAAAAGACAAAACTTCTTATTGGTGAAAAGGGATACAAATGATATTCTAGATGGGAATAAATAGTAAGAAAAAAATTAACTCTAAGAAGACAATACCATATATGTATCAGCAGAATGATCCTACAAAATGAGGAAGTAGTAAGAATACAGGATAAGAAGATGTGATGACTGCTGATAAAAAAAAAAAAACCCTAAATTTAAGCCCTGAAACCTCGTTCAAGATTTAAAAAAGATTCGCAACAAAATACTTATAATAAGTAATTAAACAGCATAAGAAAAACAATTATATCTTCAAGTTTAACAATGCATAATACACACACACACACACATTCATCAGAATGGAGAAGGAAATGAGAACAATTAAAAATTAGCACAAAGCTGAGAATGGTAGTTTATGCCTGTAATCTCAGTGGCTCCAAGGCTGAGGCTGAGGATTTCAAGTTCAAAAACAGCCTTAGCAACTTAGTGAGATCCCGACTCTAAAACATAAAATGTGCTGGAGATGTGGCACAGTGGTTAAGCGACCCTGGGATCAATCCCTGATACCAAAAGAAAAAAGAAAATTAGCAGATGACCTCAATGGTTTTAAGTGGTAATGGACTAGAGTAACAGGGTAAGAATGGAAATATGAAGAAGACAGTCAAGTTTACAGGTTTTCTATTTGGAAGGAAAAATCAGTAGAAAGTGCTCATGTATGGCTATGAGAGGTGAAGCAGAAGAAAAAAGGAATCAACAGCTAAAGATTAGTGGCACTGCTTTTAAAAGAAAAAATTAGAATGGAAAACCAGTTAGTTATTTTTTGACTTTTTGGGGTGGGGGATGAGAGAGAAACTGAGGTGAAGTGTAAGCTATAGGACTAGAAGATATAACGGGTAACAATTATTTTTAGGAATCCCCCTACCCATGGCTTCTCACATGCTGGGATTATAGGCATATGTCCCCACACTTGGCTGATAAATGCAACTTTTAAGTAGAGATATTTTAGACAAAATCAAGACTAGAGTTTGAGTAAAAGATGAAAATTTTGCCATTACTTAGAAGCTAAAGTCCAGTAAAGACTAGAAAGTAGAAAAGGTTTGAAGGGATTAGGTATGGAGAGAAAAGCAAAAGAATGAAGAACATTGTGGGAAATCCATAGTTAATGAGTAGGAGGAGAAACAGCAACTCTAAGAAGATTAAAAAAAAAAAAAAGGAATAATCTTCATAGAATAAAAAGGGTAGTAACAGTGGACCAAGAGAGCTGTATTTTGATCTTCTGGTCAAAAACTATCTAGAAAGTAGTATGTAATTCCCAGAAGTGATGCAGTATGGGAATGTAGAATGTGATAGAGAACTCAGAACCTCTCAATAGTAGATCTGGTAATCTATTAGCAAAACACGTAGTTGATGTTTCTTCTCCCCCTCCCACCCCACCCATGACAGGATCTGGTTTATTCTGTTGTAATAGGGTGGTCTTGAGTGGCAGGAGCCACCTCATACTTGATTAAGGGATGAAATGAGGGCTAATGAAGGCCAGTGGTTGGAGAAGTTAAGAGGTGATGGCAGTACAGGCCATAGGGACAACCAGACATGGCTGAGCTGGACATGTAGATACAATGTTGGTGTCACATATGAACCAGGATATTTTCCCTATATTCTCATAAATATTCAATTTCGAAATTTTTAACATCATTAATGACCTAAGGTGGCATTCAACATTTCTGCCAATCGTGTTTCTTAGCATTTGCCCAGAAAACAGTCATTGTAGTCAAGCTAACTTCCTTAAATACATTTTCAAAAATCTCAAAAAAAAAAAAATTATCAGTGCTTCAATTCAACTAAGTGAGGTATTCTGAAGTAAAAATATTTAAATTCAAACCAAAATGATAAATCAAAACTAACTTCTCACTACTTCAAAGAATTCTTCCTCACAGATATATCACAAAGCTATTGATTAAAACTACTTTTAAGTGATGTCTGTATAATGTTAAACAAATAGTAATGGGATCACTTGAGATCAATTAAACCAATAACCACCAAAACACTTAGTATTATAGTAGCCAAATTTTCTAGTCAAACTGAATGATGCATTTTCATATTTGGTAAGAATAATCAGCTTTGATAGAATTTCACTTGATAGAAGAATAAAAAGTTGAGCCAACCGAATCTGAATTTTATTGTTGCAGTGTTCCATTCTTCTATTATTAAAGTTCATACAGTGAGGGTGCTAGCTTGCTTTTGGCACTGAACAAGTACAAGCAATTGATCCTAATGGTTTTAAATTTGAGCGTTTGGCAGGACTAGTTAACAAACTGATACTTTCCTTCTGAATTTCCCCTTCATGACCTAGATTTCTTTTAACCTTTTACTTTTCTTTTAGAAAAATCTACATTTTGACAAACCTTTGCAGATCCAGCCATTATATAATTCATACTTGAAAAGAGACAATGAGTTTTTGAAGGGGTTCCTTGTCAACATTTCAATTTGGCAACACTGTCCTCGTAGAGTTATTAGCAACAACAATGCAAACATAAATTCAGATACATGTAGCCCTTGACATACAGATGGCCACTTTACTTTCAACACATGTAAATAGCTACAGAGGTTACTCATACTACCACAGGTCCAACTCCATTCTTTCTCCAATCATATGTGAGGCGGGGACTATAGTCATGAAAACCATCTCAGAAAAAAACAGGAGCTTCTGAATTTTAGCAAAAGGAAAAACAAGCATGTCAAGGGAGTAGATACAAAAGGAGGACAGACTATGTGGAGAGAAAAGTGAAATGATATAGGAAAGGAACTGTGTAAAGGAGGTACAAATATAACAAAACTTATTTTAACCATGAGATTTTTTTACGGAATCAAGCCTGTGCTCAGAAGGATAAGCAGAAAATGTCCTTTCTCACCATAGGTGCAAGAAACTAAAACAATAAAAAAGTAAAAAATTAAAATTATTGCTGGCTAGCCTAGAAAAAATTACCCACCAATCAAACCAATTTTTATAAGAAAACGTATTCCAAGTTCTAAATTCATCCAGCCAATACCTAAATCTAGTGAACAATACAGATAAGGTCCCAGCTCTTGTGCACAGTGAAGAAACAACTGAAAACTTGTAAAACAAGTAATAACATTGCAAGGTGTAATGGGCTCTGTGGGAAAACAAAATGCTGAGCCAGAAAATAGTTGGGAGTACATGTTTTAAATAGGGTGACTGAAGTTTCTGAGGAAGTAACTTTTATTCCAAACTTAGGAAAAGAAGGAAGGAGATGGTTTAAGGGCAAGAAGAAGAATAGTTTAAGAAAATGGAACAGGCCCTGAGGCAGAAGAGAGCTTATCTTTTTCAAGTATCTGAGGAATCACAATGGCTAGACAAGAATAAACAAGATAGAAGAGTGGAACAGAAATGAAGATAAAAAGAGTGGACAAAAATGAAGTTTGAAAAGTTAGACAATGCAGAAGCAAACAGCTGAGATTTTATTCTGATGTCATGGAAAACCATCAACAAGCTTACAAAGAAACCTACAATTCTGGACACAGGGTAATTGTTAACTGAGGATAGTTTTCATAAATCATAAAACTGAATATTTTAAACTGTAAAAAATTCCCACTGCCTTTAAGGCTCCAGAATCCTGCACTCCTGGTAATACTTGATGCACTTTGAACATTTTCTGTTTATTGTGGGTCCCCCGCCCCTTCCTCTCATCACACACATTGCTTAGTAATTTCCATATTTGTTAATATTTTTTTCTTTCTATCTTGTACCATACCTAGCACTAAGTAATTAGTACATACTTAACAATGAACAAATATGGACACATCTAGTATTTAATGAGCACTTAGTTGTTCTAGATATTAAGGAAATAGAAAGATTGAAATATTCCATATTCTCAAGAGGCTCAAAAGGTGGTTGGGGGGGGGGTTGTAGTCTTATAAATGGATAAATTATAACACAATGCCAACAAATTGTTTGGGGAGTCCAAAGGAGAAGACATATGGTCTGACAAAGCATTTTCTTTGTACATACATTAATATTTATGTGAAAGTCCAACAAAAGTACAAGATTATAATCAGAGATATTTAATGAATACACTTACTAAAATTACACACAATTGTGGGCCTTAAAAAGTCTATCATGTAAAACATTTGTGTTTATAGTGGCTGAGGATAATGGCATTTGCCTACCATATTTCTGTTGTGACTTTAGCATAGGGTACATCTGACTATCACATTAAAAAAAAGACAAAAGATAAAAACCAAAAAACTTCAACTGCTGAGCAGAGGACAAGGTAAACTATTTCTGTTGTGACTTTAGCATGGGGTACATCTGACTATCACATTAAAAAAAAAAAAGACAAAAGATAAAAACCAAAAAACTTCAACTGCTGAGCAGAGGACAAGGTAAACTTACACAATATCCAACCTGTTATGTGAAATTCCAGAATTTTCACTCCTCCCCCCACATCTAAGGGTGCCAAAGTTTTGATCTGCATTGATTCAGCATTATGTTTACAATCCTTTCACAGGGAATTTGTGATACGTAACTCCTTCCCACCTTATGGTACTACCAAAGGAAAACACTAATAGCTGGCACTACCAGGAAAGGAAGCATATTATAAAGAATAAGAAAGGAGAAAGGAAGAAAGAAAAAGAAAACTAATAGGAAAAAAGGATTAAATTCAGCATTACTTAACAAATGATACATACAGCAAGTTTACAGAAACAAAAGCCTTTTCAGCAGACTTGGAAGCAAAAATACTACGTGTAAAACAACTTGGATCTAGTGTTTTGCTTAAGTGCAATCTTGCATTCTTTAAGAAAGGAAGTAACTTTCTGGGGGAGGGCGGGGAGCAAAAGTCTTGCATTTCATAGAATATTTTAAAAAAGAAAATATGCACCCTAGAAAAGAAATTGCTATGCAATAAAATGTAACTGTCCTTAATAGGAGAGGCAGACAAGAGTCGTAAAGACAAGTTGTACAAGAAGCTTTTAAGTACTTTTCTCAGCATAGTACAAATACGCAGCAAAATCCTTTCAGAACTTCAATCCCTGGAATTTTATGCAAAAGCCAATTGTTCTAAATTGGTAATATTATAAACACCCTCATCCCAATCTATGTTGTTTTTTGAGCCAGTCAAGTACAAAAGTATTCGAACACATTTCTACAAGTTCGACAGCAGGAACTAAATATTCTGACTACGTTCAGATAAAACATTAATATTTGTTCAAAAGCATCTATACATCCGTCTACTGTAGTAGAGATTCGCTTAACTAAAAGATTTCAAGCAAAATCACACATTCAACACCAATGATGCAAAATCACACACACACACACACACACACGACACAAAAATGCCACGCACGGAATTCTAGAACACAAACAAGGATAAATGTAAAGATCTCATTCATCTCAGCATTCCTGGGCACACTGGCCAACACCAGCGATCCTTCAGTCCATTCTCCTTCCAAGAATATTGCTGAAATTAAACCCCAGCTGGCAATCTCAGAGAGCTCGTCAATACGGGTTGAAATTTCTAGAAAAGTTGCTGACCAAGAAGCGAGGCCCAGCCATGAAACACCACCACCGCATTCCAAAAGGAAGGCAAGCCCGGCGCAGGACGCCACACGGTTCGTGGACCCGGCAGCACCGGGGCAGGAGGGTGTGGACCTGACAGGCAAGGTCGGTTCCGCGCGGGCAGCGCCCCAGCCCTCGACCTGCCCAGCGCTGGCCAGGCAGGCGCTTCTCGCTCCCACAACCCTCGGCTTCCACACAGCTCCGGGGCTACCACCCCCGGACTCCGCCACCTCAGCCTCCAGAGTCCCCGAAGGGGCCAGTTTTTTTTCAGTTCTTCGCTCCTCGTCCTCCCCACAACCCCGCGCGCGAGGCCACCCGGTTAGAGGAAGAAGGACGGCGTCTGCCTCAGCGAGTCCATCCGCATTATATCGTAATGCCCACCCCTAAGCATCCAGTCCTCTCTTCACTCTGCCTGGGAGAAACGCCTCCCACCACGTCCTCCACTTCCCAGCCGCTTCCCCAAGACCGATCCCCGCAGTCTTACCCCGACCTCAACAAGCACACCCCTAGAAATAACAACTTCGACTCCTGCCGACTGGATGAGTGATCGGCGGCAGCACTTTCACGACACTTTCGCGATTGCCGTAAAGGTAGAAAGGGTCGGGAGGAGCGGCGGCGCGCCCGGAGCTGGCCTGGCTCCTCGGGAGCGCGCCTCGGGGCCCCGCCCTGTCTCCGTGTGGCTGGCAGGGTTCGGAGCCTGCGGGCGGCGCTGGCTGGGCCAACCAGGTAAGATAGGCCGAAGGTGGGGTCGGTGGGGCAGGAGGACTGATCCAAGCGCCTGGAGTCCCGCCGCTCACTCTAGAGGGTGTGTCAGGGGGTGGGGTCGCAGTTCACCCATCACCCCCGGTGGCAGGGTGCGCGTACCCCAGCTAGCACCCTCTCCCTCCTGGGGCTAAACTGTGCCAGGCGCCGGAGAGGGGCTGGTGGTGAACGGGAGTCCTAGGCCAGCTCCGGGGGACCAGAGGGAAGCTGGCGAGTGCAAGCTGGGCGCGGGTCTCCGCACCCCACTTGCCCCCACCCCTGACTCCCTGCGTACCCCGAGTGGTGCTAAGTGCTAAGCTCTGTCTTCCGCTTCTTTCCCTGACCCCAGGCAGCGCGGAATGCTGCACTCTTGAGGAAAAAGGCAGTGGTCCAAGTATTTTATGCGGTTTTAATCGGCTACGGATAACCTTCCCTCCAGTCCCTCAAAAACTAGATTTGAGTAAGTGTTCCTGTGGTCACTGCTGGGCTCAGATACCTTGGTGGTGAGGGCCAGGAGGGAAGTTTGGAATTGAAGTCCTTGGTGACCTTCTGTTTACATGAAGCTCCATCTACTATTCACAATTGTATTGCAGGGAGTGGTCTCAATACAGAAAGGAAGTTGCTTGTCCTGTGTGTCCTCGTTTCACTTCTGATTTACAGTAGGATGCATTTGAAAAATAAAAACCACAGCCTAAAAGAATAGTTTTTTTTCAGTTCTTCCATATTTTAAAATTGTAAATCAGTACCCCGATGCAACTCTTTGTGTTTGAGTATCAGATTCTCATTTTTTTCCATGTAATTTATAAAGATGTTACTTCATCTGCTAGACTCTTTTAGGATTTAACCATTGGAAAAATATTACATTTGTCAGGGGGACACGTTAGAGTTTAGAATAACCATTTTCTGTTATGCTTTGCTTTTGGCTTAGTGGTTCTGTGTAGCTCTGAAAGAAGCTCAAGATTTTCTGTCACTATTTAGAGGAGACTGCATACAATTTTCATCTTATTACCAGTGACTTAAATATTTGACAAATATTCTAACTGGAGTTCTGTTAGGTGGAGGTTCAGAGAAAGCAGAAAAGATAGGTGAGAGATTCAAGAACATTCTGCTAACCACTGCTAGGTAAAATTATTACTGCATATTTTCAAGTATTTTTTTAAAGGTTTCTTGAATCATTAACCATTAAAATTCTAATTTTGCTTAGCTGGGAATTACTCTGTCATGCTTTCAGCTTTCTAAGGTGAAAATACAGAAACAATTAGTACACTTTCACACTTAGTCTGTGTGCTTAAAATTTTCACTTTTCATTGGCAGAGTGGTAAACCATTTCAATCTCTGCCTGTCGTCTAAATTATTAGTTTAGACCACAAGAGCCTTCATGACCTAAGGAGGTAGGAATACAAGAATATTCATTTATTCATGTACAAGATTCTACTGAATTAACAAATGAACCGTACTCTTATGCTTGCTCTGTTCTACTGTAAGAAATAATGCTTTGAGGGTTTGGCTGTTTTACAAATAAGAATACTGTAACTCAGAAGTTAAGTAACTTGCCTGAAGTCATATTGCTGGAAAGTGGTAATGATAGGATTTACACTCAGATAAATCTGATCTAACAACTGTGTTTTTAGATTGCATTTCAGGGACTAGTTAATGTTTTATTTTGCTTAATAATAAAGTATCATTCTTCCTGAATCTTTCTTTCTCTAGGAGGAATCCTTTATGTTTTTCATTTATCCTTTTTGAGGCCAGAGAAAAGATGTCTGGTATAACAAGGGTTACAAAAGTTGATATCCTGGATTCAAAACATTATTTAATTTCATATATTTCACCACCATTATTTTTAAAAATTTAAGTATCAACTCTTTAGAGAAAAATGACCTATTAATATTATAGCCTAATGTTTTTCCACATACAGTTATGGGTGTGTTGGCCTAAAATTGTACTGTTTTAAATTATGTAGATCAAAACAGTAATTTCATATTTTCTTTTGATATAGAATTCAGGATTTACAAAAGGTGCAAGTTTGGGCAGTTCTGAAGACTACAATTTTGTGAACTTATAAAACAGGTAATTTATCTTTCAGATCTAAAAAAGGAACAAATATTTATTGACTACTTATATATTATTTCATGTAGTTCTTGATTAAATCTCAATGAAACAACTATTTATTGAGGCTATTTAACAAATAATACTAAAAGCTACTATTTATTTATTTTTTGGCACTGGGGATTGAATCCAGGGGTACTTTACCACTGAGATACATCTCTAATCCTTTTTATTTTTTTATTTTGAGACAGGGTCTTGCCAAGTTTTAGGCCAACCTTGAACTTGGGATCCTCCTGTCTCAGCTTCCTGAGTCACTGGGATTATAGGCATATGCCACCACACCTGGCTAAAGATACTATTTATTGTGCATTGTCAGTGTGTTAGGTTCTTTCCTCATGCTAATAAGTATCCAGCACAGCCCAGTGGGATTTTTCCATGTTAAGGAAAGGTTCAGTATTTTTGCTGTCCTGTTGGCAACCCACTACACACATGTAGCTTTGAGTATCTGAGATGTAGCTAGGGTAATAGAGGAATTGAAATTTTAATTTTAATTTAATTTTAATAAGTTGAACTTTTAATTAGCTATACATACTATTGGCTACTATGTGGACAGTATAGTTTGTGCCGATAATATTCCCATTTTTCAAAGGAGAAATTGACTCAGAGAAGTTATAAAGATTGCCCAAATTCACACAATTTTGTTAAAAAAATTTTTTGAGCAGTAGAATACTTTACAATTAAAAAAAATTGGCTGGCCTGGGGATGTGGCTCAAGCGGTAACAAGCTTGCCTGGCATGCGCGGGGTGCTGGATTCAATCCTCAGCACCACATAAAATAGAATAAAGATATTATGTCCACCGAAAACTGAACCATGAATATTAAAAAATTCTCTCTCTCTCTCTCTCTCTCTCTCTCTCTCTCTTAAAAAAAAAAATGGCACAGGGGATTGCCACGTCCCCAGCCCTTTATTATTATTTCTTTCAAATAATTTTTTTTTGAGACAGGGTCTCCCTAAGTTGCCAAGGCTAGCTTTGAACTAAAAATCCTCCTGCCTCAGCCTCCTGAGCTGCTGGGATTATAGGCATGCCACATTGCCTGGCTTTAGGAATGTAAATCTGGCAATACAAATAGAATGGATGGAAGGGAAGAAAAGTAATTAGGTCAAAAGAATTGAGAATATGAATCAAGTGGGTACAGTGTGCACAATGAAGAAGGATTTTTGTAAATGATTTATGGAGATAGAATTGCTATCACTAAAGGACAGTATATGAGGGCTTTGGAGAAAGGTTACTCAGAAATCCCAAAATCTGGATAACCTGGAAAAAATGGTAATGGTGCTTATTAAAGTATAAAATCCATGAACACTTTTTAGAATTAAGATGATTTGGTTTGGGGTATTTGTTTATTCAACAAATATTGAGTGATTACTGTGGGCAAAGCCTTCTGCCATGCTTAGGTGGATTAGTAAAGTCCCTCTTCAAGGATTTTATTCACTTGAGGCACCCTCCTAAAATGTTCATACTATAGAAAAAGAGTTGTAGGAGATGTACAAATCAAGTGCTCTCAGAAGAGGGTGCTTGTGTCCAAATACAAAGGGATTAGGGAAGGTTGTATATGGAAGACAGTATTTGAGCTCTGTTTTGAAGAAAAGATATAGACATGTAAAAACAATAAAGCATGGAGGAAGTTTTATTTCTACCAGTGTGGTAGACTAAATTTTTGGAAAATTTCTTTTACCAAAATATCTAAGTGCTGAATAAATCACATTATCTTTAGTTGTCAAACTGAGAGCTGAAGT
This sequence comes from Marmota monax, assembly GCF_021218885.2. Taxonomy (NCBI): domain Eukaryota; kingdom Metazoa; phylum Chordata; class Mammalia; order Rodentia; family Sciuridae; genus Marmota; species Marmota monax. Next base: position 207,848 of record NW_026694276.1, read on the forward strand.
TGAAATGGCATACTAGCAGCATGACTCCATTGGGTGCATTTGATAGATAGTAGATAAAGCACAACTGGGGGCAAATGATAGGCTCCCTCTGCTTCCTACCAAGGTAGTTATCCCTGTGACTTCCCAAGTGCATAACTCAAGCAGGCACCATTCACATGGTAGTCCCTAAATTTCTAAGGACTTTAGATGGGAATTATCAGAAACAGAAACTATTTTATTTAGATGCTATTTTAGCATTTATATAACAGATGTTAGCAGTGACTCAAATTTTGCAGAAATTGAGAATTAGTGTCCCAGAAACCTATGCTGGAGAAAGCACCTATGGGTTTTTGGCAAAGATTTGCTATGATTAAATTGATGAAGGAAAGAAGTGATGGGATAGCTTGGGACAGACAAGAAAAAGGAACAAAACAGAAGAGATTATGATAATTTAGGTAGCAGTTTACTCAAATCAAGCTTACAATGATGATTTTAGCCATAAAGAAACTTACTTAGCAAGTTGTAAATGTTCCTATTTGGTAGCAAGTCAGATGATCAGAGTCAATGACATGTGCAAGTCAAAATGACTGAGATTTCATTATTTGGGAAGTCAGGCTGAAATGAGGAAGCTGAGCACAGTGGAGGATTATGCAGAATGGGGTGGAAGAATATATACAAAGTTCATGGGAAATACAACAAAACTTTTTTAGGTCTTCCAGATAATTCTTACATACATAGGAGCAATTTCTTATAATTTAAAAGTATTTCTATGTATTTAAAATTTAAATAAATTAAATATATGAAGTTGTTATGTTTTCTAATTCATGTTATTAACTCATTTTTACATAACATCCTCAGTCTAGAATTCAATGGAGAGAGTGATGTGTGCTATAGATGTGTTTAGGTACTTTTTTCCTCCTTTGTGGAGAAATTGGAAATATAATGGTGAAGAAAAAAAAAGGAAACAACAGTTTCCTGCCCTCATAAAACTTAAAGTTTAGTGTGGAAGATAAAACAAACAAGTGACTGTTAAGTGTGATGGGTGTCCTGATTGGGGAAGGACTGGGTGCTATTGGGAATAGCAGACACATTCAGCTGGAGCCAGAAGGATTGGGACCTGAAAAATTTGTGACATTAACTGGATAGATAATTTGGCAGAGGCAATTACATTGTGGTTGAGTCATATACACAACAATATGCATGAAGGCCTGGAATATGCATAATGTGCCTGGCATTGGCACATTAGAAGATCGATAAGAAGCAATGAGAGTTTGAGTCCTATCTCTTATATTCCCACCCTATAGGTTCAGGTAGTTCTCTTAACTGCTCTAATTTTATTGAGAGGATTAAATAAGATATGTACTTGAGGTGCTTAGTAACATTACTAACACATAGTAAACACTAAGAGCTTCTATAGGGAATAATAAAGATGAGCCAGAAATTATGAACAAAGAGTAGCTAGAGGTGAATATAGAAAGTAAATAGAGATCAGATGATGCAAGGACCTTAAAAAGTAAGTAGAGGTGAAATGATGCAAGGACTGTATGGACCACATTAAGAAGAAAAGATAATTTGTTAGAGCTTGGGGTAACCATTGAAGGATTCGTTGTAGGAGAGTAAGATGGTCAGATTGCTATTTTAGAATTAGGGGGATTATTCTGGTTTAAGGTGGCAGCTAGATTGATTGTGCTGAAGATGAGAGGAGGACTGAGTAATGTAGAAAACACAGAATACTTCTCTGGTCACCAAGAAGTATGAGGGAATTTCTTCCCATAACAGCCAATCAATTCTGCAAAGAAACTATCTGAATGCCTTCTGACTCAATTAATTCTGACAATATCCACCTGAAGATAGTATCAGGTTCTACAGGTTGAGGGCTCAGTCCCATAAGACTGCCCCTATTTCCAGTGCCAATCTTAAGACCCAAGTTGTTTTATTTGTGCTTCTCACTGACCAGCTTATAAATGGGGATTTCCAGAATCCCCTCTTTGGGTTCAAATAATTTTCTAGAGTGACTCAGTTTATGTTAAAAGATACTACAAAGGACGTAGCTAAAGGTATACATATGGTAAGGCATGTGGGGAGTGCCAAGGAGCTATATGACCTCCCTGAGCTCACTACCCTCCAGGAACCTCCATCTACATGTTCATCCATCTAGAAGCTCTCCAAACCCAGTTCTTTTGTTTTCATGGAAGTTTCATTATATATGCATAATTGATTAAAATGTTGGCCATTGGTTATCAGCTTAACCTTCAGCCCCTCTCTCCTCCTGGGAGGTGGGGTGGGGTGGAGCTGAAAATCCTGACTCTTTTTGGGAAGGGTGGTTACTGGGGATTTTAACCCAGGGACAATTTACCACTAAGCTACAATCTCCAGCCCTTCTTTTATTCTTACTTTCTTCCTTCTTTCTTTGTTTCTTTCGGGTTTTTTTTTTTTTTTTTTGAGAGAGGGCCTCAATAAGTTACTTAAGGCCTCACTGAGTAGCTGAGGCTGGACTTGAATTTGCCATCCTCCTGTCTCAGCCTTTTGATGCAAGGACCTTATGGACCACATTAAGAAGAAAAGATAATTTGTTAGAGCTTGGGGTCACCATTGAAGGATGGTTACCCAGGTTACCCATGCGCTTACTGCACCCAGCAAATCCCAGCACTTTAAGCACACTGTGATCTTTCCTGTGATCAGCACCCATCCTGAAGCTACCTAGAGGTGCCAAACCCCAGTTATCTCATTAGCACATAAAAGATAAATTCCAAAGATTTTAGAACGTTTTGCCAAGAAACAGATGAAGTTTGAACATCAGCAAACTTTTTTCTTGTCATTATTCCCTAAATAATATAGTATAACAACTATTTTACATTGTGTTAGGTATTATAAGTAATCTAGAAATTATTTAAAGTATATGGGGAATGTGCATAAGTTATATACAGATACTATGCCATTTTATATAAGGGATTTGAGCATCTGCAGATTTTTCTGAGGTGTCCTTAAACCAGTCCCCCTAAGGATACAGAAGGATGACTATAGATACTTAAAAATATCATAAGGACCCTTCAGAAAGTTAATGATAATCATCTGGCTAAATATGATAATGGTTTAGGTTGAGTAATGGCTATAAAGATGGAGAGAAGAAATTTAGGGGAATAAGCAGTACTTGGTTATATGTGGGAAAATGGGACAAAAACGTAAGTTTCTGGCAATGGCAAGTGGGTGAATCTTGGTTCCATTTACTGGAAAAGCAAAGAAGAACAGGTATTGGAATGGTGTGGGGGATGTTTTTGGAGGGGAACAGCTCAGGGTAATAAGTGCAAGGTGGTAGGAATAGATGGCTAAAAGTAGACTGAAGGAAACTTATGACTTATCTTTTTAAATTTGTTTTTCCACTTCAGAAGATCTGTTTGAAATGTGGTGGTTTCAACAAGGCCTCAGTTTTCTTCCCTCAGCACTTGTAATTTGGACATCTGCTGCTTTCATATTTTCATACATTACTGCGGTAACACTCCACCATGTCGACCCTGCTTTGCCTTACATCAGGTCAGTCTGTTTTTTTTTTTGTTGTTGTTTGTTTGTTTTTGGTGACAGGGTCTTCCTAGGTTGCCCAGGCTGGCCTTGAACTTGTGATCCTCTTGCTTCAGGCTCCTAAGTAGCTGAATCCCAGCATAATCCATAGAGATGCACCACCATGCTAAGCCTGTATAGGAGACATATCTTTATGTCTTTTTCATATTGTACATTGACACTGACATTTTATGTCAACATTTAAAAGTTCTTATTTTTATGTATTACAACAACAAAGGAAATGTAAAATGGGACTTGTATTTGGCTTTTTCTATGTGATACAGAAATGTGGAGCGAATGGGATAAAATTCAGTTGGTAAATTGATTAATGAATCGTGACCCCTTCATGCCTTATCTTACCAGTAAGCATTTGAAGTTGTCTCAGAACCTCAGTGGAGTTCTTCTCCCCTTAACATTCAAAAATGCTGCAAACAAATGATAGTAATAATAGGAAAAGGTGGTAATGATAACAAAAATGTATTCATTTGTTTACTGTATTCAAGGTAACATTTTAAGCATTCTTCATGTCTTAGGTAATTGAATCTTTACAACATGCATATGAGGTAGGAAGGAAAGGTTATCCCCATTTTAGAGAAGAAGGTATGTTAAGTCACCTTTTGTTACTGTAATAAGTACTGAGAAAATCAACTTATAAAGAGAATAGTTTTTTGCTGCATATTTTTTAGAGGTTTCAGTCCATGATTGATTGGCCCTGTTACTTTGGGCCTATGACAAGGGACCACATCATGGTGGTAGTGAGTGGGAAAGCAAAACCACTCACCTCATGGCTCAGAAGTAAAAGAGAAAGGAAAGAACCAGGGTTCCTTAATCCATTTCAAGGCCGTATCCCCAATAACTTGAAGACCTCCTGCTTGGCCCCACCTCTTAAGGTTACATCACTTCTAACAGCACCTTTCTGGGGATCAAGGCTTTGACATGAACTTTGGGGAGACCTTGAAGATCTAGCTATAGCAAAAGAAAAGAGGTCCAGGAAGCTTAGGTGATTTGCTCAAGGGCACTCAATTTGGTAAGTATTGGAATGAATATACAACCTGGGTAGTTTGACTCTGGGGGCTGTGTTATTTATTCTTTATGACTTGCTTCCTAGATAATTCTGACACATTAAGTTTCAACAATTTTGGATAATTTTTTTGAAATTTCAAAACTACTAATGATGTGAGTATTGTGGGTGTAGGTATTTAGTTACATGTGCTATGTTTATAACAATTTTTTTTTTAATTACAAAAAGAGAAGTCCCTTCTTGACTCTTCTAGTTAATTCTTGCCCCCAGGGGTGACTGATGGTTTGATAGATTTCCTTCCTAAGTTTGATTTGTTTTGTCATCTATATTTATACAAAACTCTTTCTCTTTTATTTCTTCTCACTTTTAACATATTTTTTTGGGGGGGGGTCTTAGTTTTGTTTCATTTGTTAAAAGGTTAATTATATAGGTTAATGATTTTTTGATTGTTAGAAATAACACTATAATGACAGTTATATAACATGTAACTTTATATATGTATGCTACTATTTATATTTAGGTAGATTCCTAGAAGAGGGATTGCTGATAGTTAATAGCATACCAACATTTTTAGTTTGACATGGCAAATTCCCCTATAATAGCATTTCATCAATTGTGCATTCATAAAGAGGAAATGAGAGGGCTGGGGTTGTGGCTCAGTGGTAGAGTGCCTGACTAGCATGTGTGAGGCATTGGGTTCGAGTCTCAGCACCACATATAAACAAATAAATAAATAAAGGTCCATCAATATCTAATAAGTATATTTAAAAAAAATAGGATATGAGAAAAATAATAATCTTTATGAATGGTTTATGAGTTAGTAAGATTCAAACTTTTATGTAAAAGTTAAACATTAAATAGGGAGGGAAGATGATGAGAACATTATTAAAATATCATTTTTAAATACGAACATCTACTAGTGTTTTAATCTAAATGATTCTACTTGGAATATAGTTAGGTCCATAACTATTCAACTTCTTTATGATGCTTTGGAAACATCATTCTTCATAGAGATACTGAATGCATTGCTTTTGTTGTTGGAATTAAGTAGCATTTTTCACTTTATGTTTGTTATAGTTATTTAATTTATTCATCTTTTTTTTCTGAAAAATAACCTTTCCAATACAGAAAAAGCAAAATTTTAAAGGTTGATAAACAGAATATTCATATTGGCTTTTTAAAATGTCAAGGAAAGATCTGGGCATTACCTTGTATGTTTGTTTTTTTTTTATAGTGGTGGGGTATCAAACAAATGATAAAAGCAAATTTGGTACACTTTGAGAATACTTACAAAACCAACACTTTTTTTTTTTTATAATTTAAGGTTCTAAATTCTAGGAATAATTTGATTGATAACTACCACTGTGCTAGAGATACACCCAGCCTAAGGAACTAGACCATTCTTTAGTAGTTCCTAGAGAAGGCGTATATTTAAGATTCATGAGGGCCTTTCAGTATTTTTATTTTCCCTTCTGAGAACTTGTCTTCTTTCACTTTAAAGGAAGTTTAAATAATTTCGGAGGCCACTGAGTTCTTTTTGAGAGTTTCAGTTCTCTGATGGTACTCCATGTGATCTTCTACTACTGCCCTAGACACTTCCTTTTCTCTCCTGCTTTTAAAATTTTTTCTGCTAATGAACTTGGTGTTACTCTGGAATCTTTCTCCAATATTTTAAGGTATTTAAACTCTAGCACTGATTTTACTTCTCCTAGGCTCATTTCTTTCATTTACAAAATACTTAAGATAGATGTTCTGCAAAGTTCATTTTAGTCTGTAAGTCCTATCCAAAAGGTTTAGTTGTTACAGCCCCAAAGGACAGAACTGAATGTAAATTGCCCTTAAAGGCAAATATTGCTGCAAGTTCACTTCTCTTTTTTTCCCACTTGGTTAAAGTGGTAGGTGCCCAAGATACTACAGTTAGTAAATAGTGTATTTTCTATTTGGGTCTATGTATTGCACAGTACCCTGAAGGACAAGCATGTAAACAGATATGTTGCAATGTGGAATGGCAAGTCATTTTGATAGGAATCTGGATAAAATGTTGTGTTACTCTCCTAGAGGAGTGAGTAGTTCAAGGCTGTAGAGAGGAGAGGCCTCAAAATTGCTCTTGAATGTTAGCTTCATAAGGACAGGGCCTTTTGTTTCACTTCCCTCCATATTCCTGTCTCAGAAATGATGTCTGGCTAATGGTAAGTACTTGATTAAAAAAATTTTTTTTTCTTGGTACTCGGAATTGAACTCAGAGGTGCTCTATTACTGAGCCATATCCTTTTATATGTTTTATTTGGAGACAGGGTCTCACTAAGGGCCTCTCTAAGTTGCTAAGGCTGTCGTTGCTGGGATTACAGGAGTGTGCCACCATGCCCAGCTTGATACTTTTTTAATTGAGCAAGTATTAATTGGATTATAGGCAAAGTCAACAACAGGTGCAAAAAGGCGAGTTGTGAAAGGGCCTATGGTATTCAGGGAGTATTCTGAATAGACAGATAGATGTATGTGCTTGGTTCATGGTAAGTCAGCAACAAAGTCTTAAAATAATAAGGGTAGCTTTTTCTTCTTTAAAAATCAATTTATATTAATTTCTATTATATAGAAGGTAAATAATCTTAAATGTTGTTAAAAAAAGTGAAGCAGGCAAATATTTGAAGTACAAATTATCATGTTCTCTCTGTAAAGTGATATAACTTGAGCTCATGGGTTTTTAAAAGATAAAGGGTTTGAAGTAACTCCTGTTACTACTTATTCCATAGAAGAAATACACACATATATCTAGTGTTATGGTTTGGATCTAGAATGTCACCCAAAGTCTCATGTGTTGAAAGCTTGATCGTCTATACAGCAGTGTTCAGTGGTGGGACTTTTGGGAAGAAATTAGATCATGAGGGCTCTGACATGATCAGTGGATTAGTCCCTTGATGGACTCATGGCTGAATGGACTATTTGGAGGTGATAGAAATTGTAGGAGGTAGGGCCTGGTTGAAGGATGTAGGTCCTTCTCTGTGGGCATGCCCTTGGGGACTATATCTTGTCCCTGGCCCCTTTCTCTCTTCCCCCTCCTCTTTCTGACCTCTTCAAGGTGAGCAGTTTCCTCACCATGAAGTACTGCCTCTCCACAGGCCCAGAAACAATGGAGTCAAGTAACTGGACTTAAACCTCTGAAATTGTGAGTTGAAATAAATTGTTCCTTCTTTCAGTTGTTTATCTCAGGTATTTTGTTGCAGCAATGAAAGCTGACTAAAACATGAAATGTGATAAATTCACATTTTCTTTTTTTCTTTCAGTGACACTGGTACTGTAGCTCCAGAAAAATGCTTGTTTGGGGCAATGTTAAATATTGCTTCAGTTTTATGTAAGTAATGAGAGAGATTTTTATCAAGCAAAATTAATACTAATTACTATTTTCTTCTTTAAACACGATCGTGTTAATTATTTTATTGTTATAATAGAGGAAATGTTTTATGAACCAAAACTTTATTGATTTACTGAAATATACTTTCTTTAGCTATGATTGTTTTAAATATTTGAATTCATTTATGTGATATTTATTGTTTGCTTATGTCAAAAACAAGGAAAATTATTCAATTTATAGAAATTCATTTTATAGCTGAACTCTTCAGAAGTATGTCTGTAAAAGCATATCTTTGTTATGTTTTTTGGCAATACTTTGGCAGTGGAAAGTTTGACTTGGCCCTTTCTTGACAAGTAAGTATGGAAAGTGGGCTTTTTTCCTGTATAATCTGAATGTTATATCTGATTGAGCTAAATTGTAGTAATTTGAAATAAAATGATATGAGAATGAAGCATATAAACTTTTGGATATTTTTTCCTGTGCTTATTTCATTCAAATTCTAGAGCAAGTTACATTTGCCTTTGATGCTAATCATGAAGATATTTTGTGTTTTATAGAGCTCTTAGACATCACACATCTCTTAAGTTTTATACTAAATATTTATAGACATGAGACTAATGGAAGGCAAACAACTTGCTCAGACACACAGAGAAACCAGTAGTTCTATGATGCAACCTTAAAAGTTCTTAAAATCTACAGCTTTTTTTTTTTTTGTTGTTCTTCTCTCAGATTAACTTTCAAAGGAAAAAATCTGTGCTTCTGGATAGCAGTGACCTTTGTGAACTCTTATTTGGCAACTTTATTCCCTGGTTATTTATTACTTTGTTGTTTTTCGGATTCTCTCTTCCCAGGCATTGCCACCATTTATGTTCGTTATAAGCAAGTTCATGCCCTGAGTCCTGAAGAGAACCTTATCATCAAATTAAACAAGGCTGGCCTTGTACTTGGAATACTGAGTTGTTTAGGACTTTCTCTTGTGGCAAATTTCCAGGTTTGTGTTTTAGCCCAGCATAGGTATTTTTTTGAAGTACCTAATTATAGATGTTTAAAAACGAAGCTTGAAACATTCAGTTACATGCTGTTTTTATTTCTTTGCCTTAATAAAATGGAATCTACTGCCTTATGTTGTTGACCCTGTTAGAAATAGCTACTTTCACAATAAAAAATTCAAATGCAGTAATTAAAAAAATATACTTTATTCTAACTTTTTAACGGATCCACAGGAAGTTAGCCTCTTTATTACTACTTAATTGGATATTGTTTCAAGACCAAACAGAATTGATATAAGTGATACAATCAGAGACTTAAACACCAGTTGTTTTGTTGTTCATATGATAAGTCACAATCATTTTCCTACTTTATGTACTTGTTGGATGTTTCAGTTGGTTGCCTTCCCATTCCTAGGTGCCTAGCCCATTAGGAAGTAAGGAAGGATCTATAGCTTTTCTAGCTTTTTGGGGGGAAATTTCTAATATTACTATCATTATTAATAAATAATAGTATTAGCAATATTAGTTACTAGTATTAGTAATATTAATTCCTAATATTCCTAATATTACTATTCCTAGTAGTAGCAATCAGCCTCACCAAATACACTCATTTGAAACTTGACAGTAGTGTGCTTTCTGAGAAATATATTGATAGTCAGTTTTGCTGTTGTGCAAACATCATAGATTGTACTTACACAAACTAAGATGCCAGTATGTAATCTAATCTTATAGGGCAACCATATATATGTGGTCCTTATTGATGGAAACATTTATGTGGTGTATGACTGTATTTGTAAACTTTCCTCATTCCTGTCTGTTGATGCTCTTCAGAGGAGTCAATAGTAATAATGGCTCCACGCTTGGTATGTGTTAGATTTTGAGTAATCTCCCTGCAGTCTTTAAAAGATTTGGATTTTTGCAGCATTTCGTATTTCCAGTTTTTAGATTAAGGATGCTCAACATGCAGTAAGCTCTATAATCGTAGTCTATGTGGACATTAAGGTAATGCTAGCTGCTGTAACAAAGCCTGAATTTTCAGTGGCTTATCACAGTAGAGGGTAGAGGTCTTACACATGAATCCAATACAGGTTTTTTTTTTTTTTTCTTTTTTTCCCATTAACTCATGGCTTTTCTCCCGGAATAATTTAAAGCCTAACCTATGTCCATCTTTGGGCTTTGTCATGCCCTAGGGCCTCTGTTTACTGCAGCTATTTGGCTGAAATAGTAAATTAGGAGATGGCAAAAGTCACACCTACTTCTTAAAAATTGTAGCTTATGTTAAAAAATTTATTCAGAAAACTTATTAAAAAGAATGGATAAGGCAGACTTTCTTTAGGGCCATCTTGATTAGTGAAGGGACAACTGCTGTGAGATTTTGCAGTAGCAGGAAGAAATTGGGCTCACCTCTAAATGCAAAGAAAAATGGGAATTTATAGTCAAGAAGCAGCATGGTGGTCAGTGGATGGAAAATTACTGAGAAGAAATATCAGGGATAAGGAGGTATTCTGACTAAACTCACCTAATAGGATTCTTGCTGAAAGCGGACCAGGGTGATTAGATATCACCTGGGGGATGGTGGAGTTTGAGGAACCCAATCAGGATGAGCAGATGTTTAAGATGGGGGATCCTAGTTAAATTGACTTAGACATACTCTTGCTAAAATTGGATTGCAGAGATCAACATGGAATCCCACATGTCAGGCCTAGTTAAGAAGAAAGTTCAGAGTATTGTTTGGTCAGGGCAAGATTCCCTGCTACCTTATGGTGACTCACATCATTCTACAGATTTCCATTTGCTAGAAGTGGAGGTTGGGGATCAGCGGGTAGCTAGAAAATGTAGTTTTGCTGGGCATTAGTGTCCTGAACAACTCTGTACTATCTATAGAAGGGGAATAAAATTTTTGGTGGACAGTTAAGTAGCTGTCTATGACATAAATAGAGTCCTGCCTTTTTTCATCAGTTTTTATAGATCTGTGTTAAACATTACTTTGGGAACTGGGCACAGTGGCACAAACCTGTAATCCCAGCAGCTTGGGAGACTGAGGTAGGAGGATGGCAAGTACGAGACCAGCTTGGTCAACTTAGTGACACTCTGTCTCAAAATAAAATTTTAAAAAGGGGCTGGGATATAGCTCAGTGGTAGAGTGCTTGCCTAGCATGAATGAAGCCCTGGGTTCATTTCTCAGTTCCATACACAAATTTGGGGGGAACTTTTAGGGCATGGCTAGTAATTCATTGATGTAGTTGTCCTTTAATAATTTAACAAGATCTCATATCATCCATAGGGTAAAAATGAATCTTAAATATTTACCTAACCCAGTAAATTCCAATAGTATTCCCTGATAGAACTCACATGAGCTGCTTTTCTACCTTGATCTCATTCACCTACTAAGACAGTTTATATGCTTGCTTTTTTGTTTTGTTTTGGATTCCTCTTGGCCTTTTAATTTTATATAAGGTTACTCTTTCTCTCTTGATTGCATCTCTTCATGCAACTTTGGACCTGTTGAATGTCCTCTTCATCTTTCACTGTTGGCTTCCTTGCTTGCCCGGTTCATTAGCTGACCCTGCAGCATTACCTAGATATCTAGTAGCTCACCTTCCTCTGTAATATAAACTTTTCCTACTTATGTAAAGTGGTGACTGTATTGCCTCCTCCTTCCCCTTTTCTTTTGCAGTTATAAACTCTATTTGACTTACACAGCAAAAATTATATTTGAACGTGGTCTGTATTTTCACTTGAAAGAGAGTTTAACACTATATTTATTTAAAATATATAAGTTTTATGTCTTAAGATTTGCATACTTATCTCTATAATTTCTTGTTTGTGTTTATTTCATTAAAGGATAAATTTTTGAGTTGTTAAGGGATATATTTTCAAAGGGATAAAATCATACCTTTTGTACAGGTATCAAAGATTTTATTGAACTTATTAATTATTGAAGCAAACAATAGATATTATAAACTAGTTCAAAAGAACAGTCCAAGTAACATACATTTGTAGTTAGAGAATATGGGAATGAATTTACAAATGGATGCAAAATTAGCAAAATTGGTCATAATTTACCCAGTGGTAATCAATTGTATTCAGTAGAACATAATTTTTATTTGTATGGTTAAGGATTATTTGATTATTGTAATTTTCTCTGAGTTAATGTCTGCTCTTGTTTATCAACTTCTGTCATTACAGAAGATCTTACCTTATATTTACTTAGTCTCTAAAATGATATTATTAAGCAGAAAAATTACCATTAAAACCAGTTTTATGTACATCCATTTTAGTTTTTTAAAAAGTTAAATACTCTCCATTCTTTACTTTTTAATTCATGGGATTTTTGTTAAGGAGTTATGTTCTGACATTGATCAGGCTATATCTATACTTCATCAATGTGTAACACCCTAAACCACATAAAAACAGCCCTCTCTCTCTCTCTCTCTCTCTCAAAAGGAAGCCAATGCCCCTAGCAAATAAATTACAGTCTCTTATTTCTTTATACTAGGAATCTTCTCTTACCTTCATCTAAGAAAATTGAACTCTGTGTATTAGTACAGTTGATTATAAAAGAGGAGAATCAAGCTCTAATCCCTTTTCTTTTGTTGTCTTAGTCATTACATATCTTCTGTGTCAAGTACTGTATTGGATCTTTTCAAACCAAGGAAATATAGATGACACCAGTTTAGAAAAACAGCGATTCAACTGAAAACCTTTTGATTGCAGAATTTTAGAGAGCTCTGTTGTCTTTTTAAAGCAGAGTGTACATATAATGTTAAAAAGTAAAATATAAGGGGCTGGGGCTGTAGCTCAGTGGTAGAGCACTTGCCTTGCAAGTATGAGACACTGGGTTTGATCCTTAGCCCTATATAAAAAATAAACAAATATATTGTGTCCATATATAACTTACAAATTTTTTTAAAGTAAAATATAAGCAGATAACTATAGGAAGGAGAAAAAATTATAACTTATAGTATTCCCTGGTGTATAAGGCCAAAGGAGAGTATTTTAATTTGAGCCCTTAAAATACATTTAAATTTAAGCTGAATTTAAATCAAACCACCTCATCCCCAGCATTCCCAGCCATATTAATCCTTCTTGAACTACTCTTTCTATTACCCTTATCACCATGTAACATACTGTGGAGTTTCCTTATTTCTAAAATTTATTATTTATTGTTTGTGTAGCCTCACTAGAATATAAACTCTGTAAGTGCTGGATTTGTGTCTGTTTTGTTCACTTATGTATCTGAGGACTTAAGTAGTACATGGCTTCTAATTAAGTACCCATATTATTAAATGTAAACATATTATTAAATGAGTAAAAGAACAAATCAGTAATTACTATCATATTTTCAGTGGTAGTATATGAAGTAATTTGGTTTTACTGTAATCTTCAGGTTCATGTTAAATATTAAAAGAAAAATGTTTTAGGAAATAATATGTTGTTGAATCTGCAGAGCTTCTCCACTCAGTGAATGTGCTATTGAAATATCTGGCTTGTGCTTTTGAATATTGGATTGCCAATGTGTTTTGAGTTTCCCTTATTGACTTATTTTTTTTATCTACCTCAGAAAACAACACTTTTTTTTGCACATGTAAGTGGAGCTGTGCTCACCTTTGGTATGGGCTCATTATATATGTTTGTTCAGACCATCCTTTCCTACCAAATGCAGCCCAAAATTCATGGCAAACAAGTCTTCTGGATCAGACTACTGTTGGTTATCTGGTGTGGAGTAAGTGCATTTAGCAGTATCCTTCACTGTAAAGTGTGGCTATACTTGGAAGAGGATTGAATAACAAAAATTAAGTGAACACTATTGGTGCACAATGTAAGCAAATTTGTGTGTGGGGGGGAGGGAGTCTTAGGTTATTAACCCTAAACAAACTAAAGGACTATAAATATAAAACTCAGTAACTGAGCCAAAAAATTAAGGTAATGTTTAGCCTGATCATACTCACTTTAAAGAATTGAAGGATGCCCTCCCTATGACATCTAGTAGAAGTTTATGATAGAATTGTAGTTTCTGAGCAAAGAGAGAAGGGATCTACTATGAGGACTGATTTGTGGTGATCATCTGGGCACATTTTGAGTTTTACTACTGCCATGTGACATTCAACCTTTAAGAAACTTGGTTTGGACTTTGGCAGCAAATGTATGAGTTATCCTATTGGACCTTCAAAGTGATTTTTGTTTTGGATCTAATTTAAACTTACAGGTCTTCTCTGAGATTCTTCCTTGACTTATTTTTTAACAGTGCTGACTTGCTCATCAATTTTATACAGTGGGGATTTTGGCACTGATTTAGTACAGAAACTCCACTGGAACCCTGAGGACAAAGTAAGAACTTGGATCTTATAAAACTTAGTTTTATATTAAAGATGACTCTTTGGGTTGATTTTGATGTATTTTTCATTTTATCACTAACCAATGAGACTTCTTTAGTAATCAATTATGAATTGGGATTTTTTCTAGATATGATATAGTTTATGCAGATCCTTGTGATGTGTGGATATTTTTAAGACAGGTAGAGAATTATAATGGCAAATGTGTTATCTCAGAAATTGCCCTAAGTGTGGATACAGTGTACCCAACTGGGATTTTTCTGTTTTTAAAATACTTGTTTTCTGAACTGAAAAGTGTCTTCTCCCACATTTCATTATTTTGATACATTTTCTGGAAATTTATTACAGACATTTGGGTTCTAATGTAGTAGATATTTATGTGGAGAAAGTATCTTTGATCCTGAGAATAAAAGAGAGGAGGGATCTATAACTAAGAAATAAAAGGAGTTTATCTGTTTTCACAAACTGCTGAGCAGCATTTTATTTTAATCTGTTTTATAAGTTTCAGCCCTAAATAGGGCATATTTGTGGGAATGAATGAAATGACTTATTAGAGTCTCCTAATTGCAACCTGTATATTATTTCATACTCTAAAAATAGCCCTTACTAAGTTTATGTTGAACATTTAAAAACTTTTCTTAGTAGCATTTTATGAATCTTATGACTTTGGGAAGTAGTAACTTTTTGGTTGTAGAATAGGAATTCCCCTGTTTTGTTTTACTAAGTGGAAATTATATTTGTTCTAGGTGAGACTAAGATAGCTCATGTGATTTAAGAGGAATTTCTGTCATCTACTTTAATTCTTAATATTATGTTAAATAAATCAGTGTTGATTTTCAGAAGACAAACTAGTTTATAAGAATTTGTTTTGTTTTGAGAAATATTGTAGATTAAATGAAATTTCACAAAACTATAAGTTTTTCTCCTGTCATTCAAGGGATATGTGCTTCATATGGTTACTACTGCAGCAGAATGGTCTATGTCATTTTCCTTCTTTGGTTTTTTTCTGACTTACATTCGTGATTTTCAGGTAAGAAAACACAGTCTTGGATTTATAGTCAAACTTCCTTCGGTGGAGTAAGAGAACATTTCACTGGAAACTGTTCAGAATCTGGCACCATAAATAATAAACAGAAGATACCTTCCCTGGTGTAATTGTTTGAGTTTGGGGAAGTGGTGTATTGCTAATGACGTTCAGCCTCAAAACTGGAAATGAAAACATACTTGAAGAAATTCTTTTGTAGAATTTTCATACACTCTATACATTTACATAGACCATCCTCAACCTTTAGTTTCACTGATTCTTCGAGAAAAACAGGAAACTTTCTGATGAGAAAAGCTTTGTTTTTCTAGATCACTTGATAACTTTTTTAGGAAAATAGCACTCTCATTCTTGTTACTCATTAGATGGATTTATATCTCTAATCACAGAAATTTTATAGAACTTACTGGAGAGGAAGTTACTCTTTCTTTAAGGAGCAAACTTCTCTATATAATTTTCTTTTCTGTTCTGTTCCAGAAAATTTCTTTACGGGTGGAAACCAATTTACATGGATTAACCCTCTATGATACTGCTCCTTGCCCTGTTATTGATGAACGAACACGACTACTTTCCAGAGATTTTTAATGAAAGTATAAAATATTTCTGTACTGATTATGATTCTCAGGGATGGAGAAAAGGTTCAGAAAAGTAACTTACTACCCTCTGAAATTTTCAACCAATTAATCAAGACTGACAGTGACATTGATGAATCCTGATAATCAGGAGACATGAAATAAGCCATTTGATAAATCATTTTAAGGATATAATCAAGAGGACTATTTAAAAACATTTATACCTATACTTTTTTATCCCAGGAAATAAAATCAAAGGACAATAGCATTGTAGTTTTTTCTACTTTATTTACGAGAAATATCCTGAAGTGCACCAGTCTATACAACCCAGCCTTTCACATTTGTAAGTCACTATAAAAATATGTTTTGATAGCACTTTTATGAGAGACATTTTCCATGTTTCCAAAATAATAAGTATTCATTAATAAATCATTTAGAATTGGGCTTTAAAGTTTGGAGTTTTGCCACATTAATACATTTATTATAGTGTTTAAAATGTTGAAAAAATATTTATTTTGGAATCCACCTATAAATGGAAGCAGACCTAATGTTTTTTTAATGGCTTAAACTTTGCACAAGAGATTGTGTAGGAATTGATTTGAGTTTGTCCACAAGGCCAGATACTATGCTGATTTATCACACATGCTTGCAATAGTTTTATGAAGCCTAGTCTCTGATATGAGATTTTTAATAACCAGTGATTGAGAGAGGTAACTAGAAAATTTACTTCTGTCATGTTTTACATAAAACAAGAGTTAGTATTTATAAACAAGGCTAGGCAGTTTGTAATAGCAGATATCATTACTATCAAACAAAAGTCACCCCAGATTATAATTACTAGTAAAAGTAGTCATGACAGGTAAATATTGAGCCTGGTTAATGGAATGTGACCATTTTAGAATTTACACTAAGAACAAACTAAGAAATCAAAAGGCAAAAACTTAGGTACAAAATAATAGTGATTTGCATCTATTAAAACAATTTTCTCTTTTGTCATGCAAGTGATTATATAGTTTCTATTTGAACTTCTTATTTGGGCAGGTAAAGAATGCTTTACAGATCCCTGGTGAGATTAAAGGGGAAAAAATGTTCTGGTGTTCCTAGTGGCAAACTGGTTTGCAAAAGAATCTTTTGAAGAAGATTAACAAGATTTATTATATTTTTAGAAGAGACGCTTCCAATGCCAGAAGAAGAAATGGTGAAATGGTTTAAAATGTTAAGAAAGAGCAGTCTAAGGGAAAGTGCTTATGTGATGGAACTAGAGACCTTGATTATAAATAAGTCGCTAAAGAAATCAGTAAATAATATTTCTAAAAACATTTGTGGACTAATAATGAGGAAAATGGGAGAAAATATTATTTATCTATTATCAAGCAATGTGAACATGGGAAGAATTTCAACAAATGTTGATTGATTAAGTGTTGTCATTACTAGAAAAATTGGATACAAATCACAAAAAGGTATCACGTCTTTGAAAATCACGGTGCCACCATACCTGGGAAGTATCATCCAGTCTAGATTGCTACAATTCAAGCAAACTCTTAATTCTAATTATGAAGAATCCACATTATGATGAGAAGAAATTGATGGAATCAGAGCTCACAAAACTGTAAATTATGTGTGGGAAAGGTGGCTCAGGAACTAACATGGACTTGTTTATCCATTCTGGAATGTCAGGATTAGAGATACAAACCACACATTAGCAAAATGGTTTTAAGACAAATAGTACTTGGATAGAATTTAAATTCAATTAGTTAACTTTTACCCTTAGAAGTAACATGGGCTGAAAATATTAATAGATTTTAAAAAGTCAAGATATTTGAAATGTATATTCACCCCTAAGTTTAAGGCTGAAGTCAAGGAAGACAACCATGCTCTCCTTCAATTATACTTTTCCTCTACTGTCAAGTGCAATAGCTTGGAAGAACAGGTAAGACATTTCTGTTTAATTCAATCAACATTATTTTTTGTTGAATGTTTGAGCTTTCAGAGTAAGATGTTTTAAGGTAACAATTTGCAGGTACTGCAAACTAATAGTGAAAAATATATTTCCTTTTTGTCTTGGGTACACAAGAAGACACTGTTTTCTAGCATCCCTTGTAACTAATTATAGGCATGAGAGTGTATTTTAGAAAGTGGAGTGGATATGTTTACTATTTTTGTATTCAGGTTTTGAGAAACAGGAGATGTTCCCACCCAGTTTTTCTCTTTGTATGTTGAATATTGATGTCGACAAGATTGTAAGATATGGAAGAATCACAAGGTAGAAGGAGCCAAAAATAGTTCACTTTTGGTCAGATTTCAGAAAATCAACTTGATATATAATTTAGAAACTTCATTTCCATCCAAATTACTAAGATTATATTGTATATTGCTGAAATGTGTTATATTTTGTGGGTGCTATTGCTGGAATGATGTCATGTGTTGTGGGTGCTCAATAAATGTGTGAAAGAGAAAGTTGACATTTCCTATGTCTTCTGCAGTGTCCAGTACAGATTCCCTGCAAACTAAAATCTCAATAAATATTGGCTTATTAGTACCCTGTAAATCTCATTATGTACATCTTATCTGTTTTCAAACAGTCAAAGTGCTGGTTTTAGCAAAGGTATTCTCATTTATAAGGAAGGAAAAAAAATACAGAATAGACCTTAAAAAAGGAAAAATCTTTGTGAGGTGTTGTAGGTCTTAAAAGTAGGTGATATGTCTGAAAGCCAAGAATAGGAATAGATATCAAAGAGAATATCCCGGATACCTAAAATATGCAATTGTGATATAATGCAAAGAGAAATCTATAATTTAGAACCCTGACAGTGCAGTTGAAAAGTGCAAAGACTCTACTAGAATTTCACCAGTGCTCAAATTTCAGTTCCTGCTGAGAAATTCTGTCCATTACTCAGAATATATTTGAAGGGAATGATAAAGTGAATCAAACTATCACTTCAGTAAAGCCCAGCTCTTCCTCAATGGCAAATCAGATTAATTCAGCCTTCCACTCTAGGAGTCTGACTAAGGAAAGGCATAGCCTTTTCTGAAGATAACCATCATTTCTTTTCATACCTACTGTCCTTTTATAGAAAATATCCTGCGCATGGTAAGAAATTATAAGACTTGCAGAGGAGTAAAAATTTGATCCAGAAAGATAATAGTCAATACAAGCAATCTTGAAAATTACCAGGTTGTTTGAATTATCAGGGGTTGATAACAATAATAAAAGGTATGAATAATTGAGGATTGTAGCGGAGATATGGAAATAAAAAAGTAGAAGCAATGCTAGAATATGATCTATGACAACATGGATCAATAAACTTAAAGACAGGACAACTGAAAGCATACAAAGTAAAAATCAAGAAGGAAAGGAGTGAAAATAAGAATATCAGATTTGAAAGAAAAAATCAAGTGGCCTACCACTTGGTATAAAAGAAAAGTTTGAAGACATCTTAACTAAGGACTCCTTTGAAATTGATGGAAATTAACAGAGAAAAATCAACAAAATTGAGAATGAATTTTTGCCAGGTATGTAGTGCACACCTGCCATCTCAGCAACTTGAGAAGCTAAGATAGGATTGCAAGTTCAAGGCCAACCTCAGCAACCTAGTGAGGCCCTAAACAACTTAGTGAGACCCTATATCAAAATAAATAAAAAGGGCTGCAGATGCGGCCGAGTAGTTATGTACCTCTAGGTTCAATCCCCAGTAAAAAAGTGAATTTTTAAAAAATTGATAAATACCTTACAAAACTGATATACTGGCCTGAATAGTATCTCTCCCCAAACCCATGTTCACCTAAAAACTTCACAGTGTGACCTTATTCAGAAATAGGGTTTTTATAGATATAAATAGTTCATACTATATAAAGCTGGACCCTAAATCCAATGATTGGGGTCTTTGTAAGTCCACATGAAGACATGGGCATAGAAGGATAGCCATGCAACAATGGAGGGAGATACTGGAGTGATGGAATTACAAGCCAGGGAATGTCACAGATTGCCTGCAACCAGACTGTTCAGAGGGGAACTTGATTTTAGATTGCTGACCTCCAGAATTGTGAGAGAATAAATACATTTCTGTTTTAAGTTACTCAGTTTATGATCATCTGTAGTGGCAGGAAACTAAGAAAAATGATCAAGTTAAAAAGAGAAAACATCAATTGCTTACATCAAGAATGAAAATGAGGACATCATTATATAGCCTGTTGATATTAAAGACAATAGAAGAGCATGTTATAAACAACTTTATGCCAATAGATTTAGTAAATTAAATTGACATTTAAATATCCTTAAAACACAACTTATCAAAAATGATGTAAGAAGAAACAGAAAGTTCTAAAAATAAATATTGAATTGGGAATCCCAAACCTTGACAAAAGGAAAACTCCATGTTCTGATGACTTCAGTGGAGAAGTCTATCAAATATTTAGAAGTGTTACTAAGCTCTGCACAAACTCTTTCAAAAAGTAGAAAACAAACTTGTTTTATGAAGCCAGGATAAATCCAGTAACAAATCTTGGATAAAATATTAACAATAAAAGAAAAATCAGTATCTTTTGAGAAAATTTTGGCAAAACATTTAAAGGAAATAGATTTTAACAATGCAATCTCTCTCTCTCTCTCTCTCTCTCTCTCTCTCTCTCTCTCTCTCTCTCACAGACACAGACACACACACACACACACACACACACACACACAGTCACACATTAAGACCAAGCAGAGTTTAACTTAGTAGAGACATTTGAAAAAAATCAAAGATTTTATTTGCTTAAAATCAAAATCACTTGTAAAAATTGTTGGGGAAACAGTATATTCCCATAGTATAAAAGGGTTAATGAATAGATTATTTGTATAGTTCAGATGGAAGACATGCCTTTGTATTGATTTGAGAGGACTAGTTTGCATCACATTAACCAAGTATATTCGTCTTTTTGTTGCTTTAACAAAATACTTGAGGCTAAGTATTTTGAAAAGAAAATAAGGTCTATTTGGCTCAGTTTTGGAAACAGGAAATTCAAGATCAGGTGGCTCCATCTGTTCATTCTGTGGCAAAGTCTCCTTGACTGCCTCATAAAATGTGGAGAAACCAAAGGAACTGGCTATATTCAGAAAGGGTCAAGTGAATAGGGTGGCTTTGTTTTATAACCTTCAGGGAACTACATTAATGCCTTCCAAGGATGATGTCCACAGTAACCTAACTATCTTTTAAAGCTTTCAGCACCACCACACTACCAGCCTGGAGCCAAGCTGCCAGGACATGACTCTGGGGGACAAAATATATCCAAATTATACCACTAAGGGATCCAGTTGAGTCTCACTAAAATTGGGATAAATGGGCAAAATAAGTGCCCCATGATGGGATGTGCTAGCATCACCTATTAGACCTTCTTATAAATATTTATTAATCTGTGCATAATGGATTTATTGGATCAAATTTTATTTTACCAGAAATACTAAGAATAGAGAAAAAAGTTAAATGAAGCAATGAAGTTAAAGACACATTCTTAATGTGGTATTTTAAACAAAGTAACTGGCATAGTATTAAAAATTGTCATGTATTTACACTTCTTGGTAGAATCTCAGATCTTGGAAGGGCAATGATCCCATCTCAACAACTTTTTACAAGGAACTTTTAAGGGGCTGGGGATATAGCTCAGTTGGTAGAGTGCTTGCCTTGCATGCACAAGGCCCTGGTTCAATCCCCAGCACCACACACACACACACACACACACACACACACATAATAATAAATAATAATAATAATAATAGAAATAATAATAAAAGAAATAAAAATTTAAAAAGACACACAACAAAAAAGGAAATTTTAAAAAGAAATTTTTTAAAGAAAAATGATCTGTGAAAATAGTATCAGAACAATTGAAATTGTGGATAGGGTGATCTTGGCAATAGCCATTTTCTACTCTGTAGGTGTCTTTCACTGATTCTAATCATGGGAAGTGGGGTTTATCTCACACAAAAGGATTGCATTGTGAAATAGAACACAAGTAGGCATTTAACACTTGCCTGAACTAGAGCAACAGATTGGAAAATTGAAATGCCTCACATAAAATTTATACCAGTTGCTGATATGACAAGCACATCAAAAGTAGTGTTTTTTGAGTATTTGGACAGCACACTTTGTAAATAAAATATAATTAAGATAAATAGAACTTGCATCTAACAATTTCAAAATGGACATTCATTTCATGTGCATATGGAAAATTTACCAACACAGGAAATAATGTTCAGTCAAAAAGCAAGTGTCATGATTTTTCCCTAAGAGCTTTTTAAATTGTGGACCTGAAAGATCAGATTCGGGAGTTAAGCAGTGGGCCTGTTAAATAAAACTGGAAATACATACAATTAACTAATTATGTGTGCTAAAGAGAATAATGAAGGATAAGAAAGCATAAGGATAATATAAAATATGCAAAGTGAAGTACGAAGAGAAAAGAAATAGAAATAAACAGAACAATCTAAGAAACACAGACTGCAGTGACACATGTATAATTACAGTCCCAATTAGTAAAGAGGATAGTGAAGGAAAAAGAAACAATATTTAATAAGATGAAGGTTAAATATTTTCTTCAAATAATGACAATATCAAATAAGATAAATTTAAGAATTTTTATCTCTAAGAAAGAAAATCCACATGTATGAACAACCTAGATTGCTGAAAACAGTAATGAGAAAAAAGCAGATGGATAAAAGATACATTATAATCAAAGAGAAACAAAAAATTTCAGCTGATTTTGCAATAGAGTAAATGAAAGGAAAAGAAAATGGTGTAGGATTTTTTTTTTGTAAAAAGTTTATGTTGAAATGTACAGGTCTTATATTTCCACTATTTGAAAAACATATACACTCATGAAACCCAACCCCCTAAAAAAACATTTTTTTCATTCTGGGAAGGTCCCTTGTATCCCTTCCCAGTCCCCATTCTTTCACAAAGGCAACTGACTTTTTAAAATAAGTAATAATCCTTTTTTAATATATAAAATATTAGGATACAATTTGATAATTGTCTTTTAACCACAGATTAATTTTGCTTATATTAGAGTTTCAGAGAAATGCCGTCATACAATATGTACTATTGTCCGTCCATCTTTATAATCTCAGAATAATGTTTTAGATATTTATTCAAGTTGTTTCTTGTGTTGTTTCATTTTATTGTTGCATGATTTTACATTTTGTGAATATACTGCAATTTGTTTATGGATGTTCCTTCTGGTGTAAATTTCAGTTGTTTGCAGTTTGAGCTGTATGAACAAAGATGCTACAGACATTTTCATACTGTTCTTTTTGTGTTAAAGTGTTGTCAGTTATCTTGAGAAAATATCTTTTTTTAATATTTATTTTTTAGGTGTAGATGGATACAACACAATGCCTTTATTTTTATGTGGTGCTGAGGATCGAACCTGGGTACTGCCTGAGCTGGGCGAGCGCTCTACCACTGAGCCACAATCCCAGCCCCAAGAAAATATCTTAAACAATTGCTGGATTACAAGGTTAATATATGTGTGAATTTATGGTAAACTGTGACACCAATTTCCAAAGTGATTGTACCATTTTATCCTTTCACCACCAATGTATGAATGCTTCAGTTAGTTAATACTTTTGCTGACATTAGTTTTTGTCTACAGATCAGTTTTGTGATATTAAAAACCCTACAACTAATATTTTCTGTAACTAAAGGAAAGTGGTCAAATTTAAGAAATTAAACTTGATACAATAGTATTTAACTACAAAATGCATTCAGATTTTACAATTTTTTTTTTCACTAATGTCCTTGTCTATTCCAGATCCAATCTAAGATTCCAAGTTACATTATTTATCTCCTTAGAGGTAGGGTGAGGATAAAAGTGAAATTAAATAAACACTGTAAAATGAACACAATAGACACCCTTTCCCCATATCTCCCATTTTGCTTTCAATGGTTTCAGTCACCCATGGTTGACTGTTGTTTGAAAATATTAAATGGAAAATTCCAGGTATAATTGATAGGTTTTATAATTGAGTAGTATATCATTTCACCAGGTTTGAAAATCATTCCTTTGCCAATGTACCCATGTGGTCTATGCTGCCTGTCCATTAGTCACTTAGTAACTATCTCAGTTATCACATCAGCTGTTGCAGCTTCATACTGCTTATGTTCAAGTAGTTCTCATTTATCTTGATAATGGTTCCATAGCATATTAACAGAGATTCTGGCCCAAAGAAAGGCAGTAAAGTGGTTCCTTTAAGTGAAAAGGTGAAAGCTCACTAACTTAGGAAAGAGAAAAATCATATGCTGAGTTTGTTAAGATCCATGTTAAGAACAAATCTTGGGGCTGGTGTTGTGGCTCAGTGGTAGAGTGCTTGCCTAGCATGCACGAGGCACTGGGTTCGATCCTCAGCACCACATAAATGTCAACTGAAGATATTGTGTTTACCTAAAACTTAAGAATAAATATTTTTTTTAAAAAAGAACAAATCTATCTGTGAAATTGTAAAGATGGAAGAAAATATTCTTACTAGTTATGTTATTGCACCTCCGTCTGTAAAAGTTATAGCCATGGTGTGTGAAAAATATTTAGTTAAGGTAGAAAAAGCTTTCAATTAGTGTATGTAATTGAATAGTGTACTATTGTATCAAATTAACCTTGGTAAAATAGTATTTAACTACAAAATGCATTCAGATTTTACTATTTTTTTTTTTACTAATGTCCTTGTATACATATTATACACAAGGGTCAATACTATCTGTTTTCAAGCATCCACTGGGGTTCATGGAACGTATTTCCTAAGGATTAGGGGAGACAATTAAAATTAAAAGGTAATGATGGTCTTTATTTGTTCTTGATTCTTATTTTATTCACACTTTAACTTTTTATATTCAAATAATTATATACCACAGATATTGCCAGAATAGTATAGAATCCCAATGACCTTCACCCTGTTTTCTCCCAGTGAAACTATCTTTTATAAATGTAGTAAGATATTGGAATTAGGAAATTGCCAGTGGTTCACTGTTACCTAGGCTACACATTTCTATTTTTACATATTTTACATGTATTGATTTGTGTATATGTGTGTGTATGTAATTCTTGTCATTTTAGACAAAGTGGACAATTGTAAAGCCACCAGAATTAAGATACAGAACTATCACATAATCACAAAGGAAATGCCTCATGCTAATCCTTTATAATCAATCATACCTCATCTTTGTCCTCCTGAAACCACTAATCTTTTCTCTATCTCCATAAATTTGTCATTTGAGGAATGTAATATAAATAGAATTATACAGTATATAGTTTTGTGAGTGACCATTTTCCTACTACCCAGAGTGCATTTTGATCTAGCCACATTGTTCATGCATCACTAGTTATTCTCCTTGTTAATGAAGGACATTCCATTGTATAGCTGTGCCAGAGTTTGTTTAGCCAATCATCTAGAAAAACTAGGGATAACAGGAACTTACCTCAACATTTTAAAAGCTATCTATGCCAAGCCTCAGGCTAGCATCATTCTAAATGGAGAAAAACTGAAGGCATTTCCTCTAAAATCTGGAACAAGACAGGGATGCCCTCTCTCACTACTTCTATTCAATATAGTTCTTGAAATACTGGCCAGAGCAATTAAACAGACAAAAGAAATTAAAGGCATAAAAATAAGAAAAGAAGAACTTAAATTATCACTATTTGCAGATGACATGATTCTATACCTAGCAGACCCAAAAGGGTCTACAAAGAAACTACTAGAGCTAATGAATGAATTCAGCAAAGTAGCAGGATATAAAATCAACATGCATAAATCAAAGGCATTTCTGTATATCAGTGACAAATCTTCTGAAATGGAAATGAGGACAACCACCCCATTCACAATATCTTCAAAAAAAATAAAGTACTTGGGAATCAACCTAACAAAAGAGGAGAAAGATTTATACAATGAAAACTACAGAACCCTAAAGAGAGAAATAGAAGATCTTAGAAGATGGAAAAATATACACCGTTCATGGATAGGCAGAACTAACATCATCAAAATGGCGATTCTACCAAAAGTTCTCTATAGGTTTAATGCAATGCCAATCAAAATCCCAACGGCATTTCTTGTAGAAATAGAGAAAGCAATCATGAAATTCATATGGAAAAATAAAAGACCCAGAATAGCAAAAGCAATTCTAAGCAGGAAGAGTGAATCAGGCGGTATAGTCATACCAGACTTCAAACTATACTACAGAGCAATAGTAACAAAAACAGCATGGTACTGGTACCAAAACAGGTGGGTGGACCAATGGTACAGAATAGAGGACACAGAGACCAATCCACAAAATTACAACTGTCTTATATATGACAAAGGTGCTAAAAGCATGCAATGGAGAAAAGATAGCATCTTCAACAAATGGTGCTGGGAAAACTGGAAATCCATATGCAACAAAATGAATCTGAAGCCCTTTCTCTCGCCATGCACGAAAGTTAACTCAAAATGGATCAAGGAGCTTGATATCAAAACAGAGACTCTGTGTCTGATAGAAGAAAAAGTTGGCTCTGATCTACATACTGTGGGGTCGGGCTCCAAATTCCTTAATAGGACACCTATAGCACAAGAGTTAAAAACAAATCAACAAATGGGACTCACTCAAACTAAAAAGTTTTTTTCTCAGCAAGAGAAACAATAAGAGAGAGAAATAGGGAGCCTACATCCTGGGAACAAATTTTTACTCCTCACACTTCAGATAGAGCCCTAATATCCAGAGTATACAAAGAACTCAAAAAATTATGTGTGTTTTTGTTGTTCTTTGATAATAGCCATTCTAATATGGGTGGGGTGATATTTCATTGTAATATCAATTTGCATTTCCCTAATGGCAAATGGTATTGAGTATTTTTCCATATAGTTATTGGTCATTGTATTTCTTGAGAGAAGTGTTTGTTCAGATCATTTAGATTATTTGTCCTTTTAAAAATTTGATTATTTCTGTTTTTTAGAGATTTATAATTATACATAATAGTTGGGTTCATCCTGACAAACTTGTACATGCATGGAAATCAATTTCAGTTTATGATCTCTCCCCTATTCCTTCTCATCTTCCTTCCTCTTTCCCATTTCCTTCCTCTACCCGACTTCGTTTCACTCCTCTATTATTATATTTGATTGATTCTTTATATTATCCTATCCTCACCTTCCCCTTTCCTTTACTTTTCTATAGCTTCTGCATATGAGAGAAAACATTCTCTTTTTTTCCTATTGTTTTTTGAACTCTTTATACTGCATATTAATCCTCTGCAGATGAATAGCTAGCAGACATTTTCTCCCATTCTGTGGATTTTTCTCCTAACTCTATTGTTTGTTTCCTTTGCTCTGAAGAAGGTTTTTGATTTGATATAACCCCATTTGTCAATTCTTGCTTTTGTTTCTTGTGCTTTTGGAATCCTATCCAGAAACTCATTATTTGTACAAATGTCTCGAAGTGTTTCCCCTGTGTTTTCCTAGTGTTTTCAGAGGTTCAGATCTTTAGTTTATGTCTTTCATACACTTTGAGTTTTTTTTTTTTTTTAACAGAGTGAGAGATAGGAGTCAAGCTTCAGTTTTCTGCATGTGGATATCTAGTTTTCCCAGAACCATTTGTTAAAAGGCTGTCCTTTCTCCACTGTATGGTTTTGGCACCTTTATTGAAAATCAGTTAGCTAAAAATGTGTGGATGTATTTTTGGATTTTCTGTTCTCTTCTATTGGTCCACATGTCTGTCTTAATGCCAATACCATGCTGTTTTTGTTACTGTGGTTTTATGGTATGTCTTGAAATCACTTACTGTGACGCCTCTAGCTTGGCTCTTTTTGCTCAAGATTCCATTTGTTATGTAGGGTCTCTCAGACTTCATATGAATTTTAGAGTTGTTTTTTTCTAGTTCTGTAAAGAATATCATTGGTAATTTAAGAAGAATTTCATTAAATCTGCAAATTGCTTTGGGTAGTATAACTATTTTAACAGTACTTATATTTCCAATCTATGAACATAGAAGATCTTTCCAATGTGTGTGTGTATTTCCATTTTTAAATTATATTTTGATAATTTTCATTGTAGAGTTTTTTCCTTTTTGTTAAGTTTATTCTTGGGTATAGTTTTTTATTTTATTTTTTTGTAGCTATTGTGAGTAGGATTGCTTTCATGATTTCTTTCTCAGTGAATTCGTTATTAGTATATGAAAACAGATACTGATTTTTGTATGTTGATTGTGTTTCCTGCAGCTTTACTGAATTAATAGTCTTCATGAAGTCTTTCTGATTTTTCTTTGTATAGACTCATAACATCTACAAACAGGGATGATTTGACTTCTTCCTTTACTATTTTTATGCCTTTTAATTTCTTTCTCTTACTTTATGCTCTGGCTAAGTATTAATTTAACTCTAATACTAGATTGCTGAGAATGGACACCCTTGTTTTGTCCTGATCTTAGAGGAAATGCCTTCAGTCTTTCTCCCTTCAATAGGATGCTATGTGTTTGTCATATACAGCCTTTATTATGTTAAGGCCTGATTGTTCTATATATAATTTCTACTCAGGGTTTTATCATGAAGAGATGTTGAATTTAATCAAATATTTTTCTATAACTGTTGAGATAATCATTTGACTTTTATTCTTTATTTTGTGTGTGTTGAATCAACCTTGCATCTGTGAAGTGAAACCATGTGATCATCATGTCTGATTTTTGAAATATGCTATTGAATTTTATTTTCAAGAGCTTTGTTTAGTATTTTTGCATCTGTGTTCATCAGAGATATTGGACTGTGTCTGTTTTTGCTGATGTTATATACTCATTAGAAGAGGTGTCAAGGTAACGCTGTCCTCATAAAATGAGTTAGAAAGGGTTCCCTCTCTTTTAATCTATGGTATATTTTGAGGAGCATTGTTGTTCTTTAAATGTTTCATTAAATTCAGCAGTGAAGCCATCTAATTTTGGCTCATTGTTAGAAAACTTTTAAAAATTGCTGGTTTAATATCATTACTTGTTTTCACTTTATTCAGATTTTTATATGATTGGTTTAATTTTGATAGGTTATGTTCCATATATTTGTTCATTTCTTCTAGATTTTTCCAATATGTTAACATAATATTTTATAAACCTAATGATCCTTTTAATTTCTGTAGTATCAGTTGTAATGTCTCCTTCTTCACCTCTAATTTTATTTATTTGGTATGTGCTGTCTGTCTTTTGACTTGTCTAGTTAATTGTTTATAATTTTATTTAACCCTTCAATGAACCAACTCTTTGTTTCATTGATCCTTTTATTGTTCTTTTAAGACTCTATTTCATTTATTTCTGCTCTCATCTTTATAATTTTTCCTTCTATTAATTTTGAGTATTTTTTCTTTTATAAAATCTTGAGATGCATCATCAAGTTGTTTATTTGAAATCTATTTTTTAATGTAGCATTTATTGCTGTAAACTTCCCTCTTAGTACTGCTATTGTTGTATCCCATAGGTTTGGGTATATTGTATTTTCATTTTAATTTGTTTCAAGGAATTTTTTTTAACTTTCCTCTGACCTCCTCAGTGACCCACTGCTTATTTATAAGTGTCTTCAGTCTCCATGTTTTTGTGTAATTTCTCAAGTTTTTCTTGCTATTGATTTGTAGTTTCTTCCTATTATGATAAAAAGATAACATAATATGATTTCAATTTTTTAAAATTTTCTAATACTTGTTTTGTGATCTAATATGTGGTCTGTTCTAGAGAAAGTTCTACATGATGATGAAAAGATTGTATGTTCTTTAGCTATTGGAGAGAACATTCTGTAAGTATCTGTCAGGCCCATTTGATCTAAGGTGTAGTTTAACTCTGATGTTTCTTTTCTAAATTTTTATCTGGATAATCTACCCATTCATGACAGTGAAGTATTGTTGTATTAAAGGCCCCAACTGAGGTGTGGCCAGGAATGGCCGAGTGGCGAGAGCAGCCCTTACAGAGCTGCCTATTAAGCTCCATCAAGATGACAGCCTCCCCAAAGCATGGAGATTTCATGGCAGAACCTCTGGAGGAAAGCCAGAGGGGAGCCTGGCTGGGTTTGGTGAAGTCCTGGGCAAGAAGCTGGAAAAAAGGGGCTTTGACAAGGCATACATCATCCTTGGTCAATTTCTGATGCTAAAGAAAGATGAAGACCTCTTATGGGAATGGCTGAATGACACTTGTGGCACATTGCCAAGCAGTCTCAGTACGGCTTTGGGAATGCTTCAAGAATGGCGTGACTCCTTCTTGTGATGTTCTCTGGGAGCCATCAATCCCAGCCCCATTATCAAGTCTCCAGAGTTTGCAGCTGAGTGGGGACTCCTTGTGTTCTACAAAGGAAAAGATTGCTGTTGACATTCTCCAGGGTCTTTAGGAGTTCTCTCCCTTTACCATCTCAATCTTTTTGGAATTTTTGCTCTTGCATGCAGCTCCCTTCCTCTTTCCTCTCCCAGTTACATGGAAACCATTAACTACCTTTTCTGATTGGATTCTGGGCCCCTTCCCTCGCCCCATCTTCACCTCTGGTCTGTTCGATGCCATTTGGCACCTTTTTTTTTTTTTTTTTTGGCATAACAGTCACTGTCCTTGTAAAGTTTTTTAGATCAAAAAAGTCAGTGGCCTCAAAAATAAATAAATAAATAAATAGATAGATAGATAGAGAAATAAAATAGCCATATAAATAAATTAATAAAGGCCCCAACTATTATTGTAGTAAAGCCTGTCTCTCCTTTCAAGTCTAATAGTGTTTTATTTTGTTTTTAATAAAACTGAGTGCTCTATAATCCCAGCAGCTCAGGAAGCTAAGGCACAGGATCGCTAAGCAACTCAGTGAGACCCTTTCTAAATAAAAAATACAAAATAGGGCTGGGGATGTGGCTCAGTGTTTGTGTGTCCCTGAGTTCAGTCCCTGCTAACCACCCTCCCACCTCAGGAAAAAAAACAACAACCAAAAAGCTGCTCCATTATTTGGTTAATATAGATTTTTTATGATCATTATATCTTCTTGATGAATTGATTCCTTGATCATTCTATAGTGACCTTCTTTGTCTCTTCTGTTTTTCTTTTAATGCCTGTTTGTCAGGTATAGTTGTAGCTATTCCTTGCTTTTGGATCCATATGCTTGGAATATCATTTTCTGTCCTTCCTCTTGTTCACTCTGTGTGCGTCCTTACTGGTGAGGTGAGATTATCGTAGGCAACATATTGTAGGGTCTTAATTTTTTTAATATTCATTAAGCCACTCTGTGTTTTTTAACTGGCAAATTAAGACCATTTATATTCAGAGTTATGAACAAAAGGTATGGACTTGCATCTATCATTTGGTTGATTTTTTTCTAGTTGATTTGAATCCTCTTTGATTCTTCCTCTCTTATTCACATTTATGGTTTGGTGGTTTAGTATATTGATAATGTTTTATTCTTTTTTATTCATCTTTCATGTAACTGTTCTTCTCATGGGATTTATACTTCCATGTGCTTTCATTGTGGCAGTTATCTTTCTTCCACTTCTGGATGTAAGGTTCCTTTAAGTATCTTTTCTTTATAGAAACAATTTATTTTTTAATATTCTCTCACAAAGATGTAAAAACATAAAATATCAATTTTATTTTAAAGCATAAAATTCTGATATAAATTCCAACTCAAATATAACAGTACTTTTTAATAATTAGATTAAGTCTATTTGTTGAGAATGAGAAATAGAATATCATTAAGTTGATGCTTTATTTATATATTGTTTGTATTTGTTCTTTTTAGTTATATGTGACAATAGAGTCTATAGGCATACTTATAGAAACATGGAGTATATCTTATCCTCATTAGGATTCCAGTCTTACGGATGTACATGATGTTGAGATTCACTGTGGTGTGTTTATATATGAACATAGGAAAGTTATATCAGATTTATTCTATTTTCCTTTTCATATCCCTTTCCATTCTTTTCATTCTTCTTTGTCTAATCCATTGAACTTCTATCCCCCCCTTTCTGTGTGAGTATCTGCATAACAGAGAGATCATTTGACCTTTGGTTCTGGGGGATCAGCTTATTTCACTTAGCAGGAGAGTCTTCAGATCCTTCCATTTACTGGCAAATATCATGAAGCCATTCTTCTTTATAGCTAAGTAATATTCCATTGTGTATATATACTACATTTTCTTTATTCATTCATCTGTTGAAGTGCATTTAGGTTGGTTCTATAGCTTAGCTATTGTGAATTAAGCTGCTATAAACATTGAGGTGGCTACACCATTGTAGTATGCTGATTCTAGATCCTTTGTATTATATATGGATGAGTGATATAACTGGATCAAAGGGTGGATCCATTCCTAGTTGTTTTTTGAGGAATCTCCATACTGCTTTCCAGAATGGTTGCACCAATTTGCATTCTTACTGGCAACTGACTAGTGTACTCTTTTCCCCACATCCTTGCCAACGTTTATTGTTACTTCTTTTTTTTAAAATGATCTAATAAATAAATAAATGACAGCAGAATGTATTACAATTCTTATTACACATATATACCACAAATTTTCATATATCTGTTTGATTATAAAGTATTTTGACACCCAATTCATGTCTTCATACATGTACTTTGGATAATGAGGTCTATCACATTCTGCCATCCTTGCAAATCCCCTGTTTGCGCCATTTCCCTCCCACCCCTCTTCTTTATCTCGAATTCATCTATTCCTCCCATGGTCCCCGTCCCTACTCCACTATGAGTCAGCCTCCTTATTGTTACTTCTATTCTTGATAATTGCCATTCTAACTGGAGTGAGGGGAAATCTCAGTGTAGTTTTAATTTGCATTTCTGTAATTGCTAGAGATGTTAAGCACTGGAAGATGGAAAGTTCTCCCATGTTCTTGGATAGGCAGAATTAATATCATCAAAATGGCCATACTACCAAAAACACTGTTCATATTTAATATAATTCCTATTAAAATTCCAATGACATTGTTCATAGAAATAGGAAAAGCAAAAAAAAAAAAAAAAGAAATAGGAAAAGCAGTCAGGAAATTCATCTGGAAAAATAAAAGGCCCAGAATAACCAAAGCAATGCTTAGTGGAAAAGTGAAGCAGGAGGCATCACAATACCAGACCTCAAATTATGCTACAGAGCTATAGTAACAAAAACTGCATGGTATTGGCACCAACAGACATGAAGACCAAGGAACAGGATAGAAGACACAGAGACAAACCCACACGAATACAGTTTTCTCATATTAGATAAAGATGCTAAAAACACACATTGGAGAAAAGATAGCCTCTTCAACAAATGGTGCTGGGAAAACTGTAAATTCATATGTAGAATGAAATTGAACCCCTATCTCTCATCCTGCACAAAACTCAAAGTGGATCAAAGACCTAGGTATTAGACGAGAAGCAGTGCACCTACTAGAAGAAAATGCAGACCTAATACTCCAACATGTCAGCATAGAACCAACTTTTCTTCAAGAATCGTAAAGCACAACAAGTAAAGTAAAGCAATAAATGAGATGAGTTTCTTCATACCAAAGTAAACAAGATCATGAAGAGAGAGCATACAGAATGAGAGAAAATCTTTGCCACCTGCACCTCAGATAAGACATTAAGTTCCAGCATTACAAAGAACTCAAAAAGCTTAATCTCAAAAAACAAG
Source organism: Marmota monax (assembly GCF_021218885.2). Classification (NCBI taxonomy): domain Eukaryota; kingdom Metazoa; phylum Chordata; class Mammalia; order Rodentia; family Sciuridae; genus Marmota; species Marmota monax. The sequence goes on from NW_026694276.1 coordinate 241,301, forward strand.
TAACCCAATCAACAAATGGGTGAAGAAATTAAGTAGACATTAAGTATCTTTTTTTAAAGGCTGATCTGGTGGTCATGAATTCCCCTAGTTTTTTCTTACCTTGGAAGGTTTTTATTCTTCAATTTTGAAGAATAACCTTGCTGTGTATATTCATCTTAGTGGACAGTTGTTTTCTTTCAGGACTTGAAATACATAATTTCATGGCCTCCTTGCCTGTAGGAAATATGACATGGCATTTTTTCTTTTGCGATGTTTAAACTCTTTTCTTTGCCTTGTGTTTTTTTTTAAGGTAGAGAGAGAGAGAGAGAGGAGAGAGAGAGAAAGAGAGAGAGAGAGAGAATTTTTTTAATATTTATTTTTTAGTTTTCGGTGGACACATCATCTTTGTTTGTATGTGGTGCTGAGGATTGAACCCAGTGCCGCATGCATGCCAGGCAAACGTGCTACCACTTGAGCCACATCCCCAGCCCTGCCTTGTGTTTTTGATAGTTTGATTATATGATGTCCTGATGAGGATATTTTCATGTCATGTGTATTTGAGGTTCTATAGGCCTCTTGTACTTAGATGTCCATGTCTTTCCCAGGATTAATAGTTTTTGCTATTAACTCATCAAATATGTGTTCTTAGACTGTATTTTCTTGGATGTGCCAGTGAGGTGGACATTTAATTTTTTAATGGTGTCTCAAAGATCTTTTTATTTTTTCCTCCTTTAATTCTGTATGAATGTGATATTTCAAAATACTTGACTTCACAGATATTCTTTCTTCCATTTGATCTATTGTGTTTTTAAGGCTTTCAACTGAGTGTTTTTTTTTAAACCTGACTTCTAAAAAGAACAAATAAGACAAAGAAGCTAATAAAAAACTGACATATAATTCTTCATTTTCAAGATTTCTGATTCTTTTGCAAAATCTCTTTCCTGAATTTCTCATTCATATCCTGTATTTCTTCCTAATTTTAATTGACCATTTATCTATATTCTATTGGATATTATTGATTTTTTTTAAAAAAATCATTCTTTTGAGTTCTTTACCAGGCATTTCATCCACCTCAGTACCTTTGGAATTTGTTCATGGAGATTTATGAACTTTAGAGTTTCCATTACCTTGTGTTTTCATATTTCCTATGTTCCTATGTTATGATTTGCACTTCTTGCAAAATGGATATGTCTGCCATTTTTATGGGATGGTCTTAATTGTAAGCAGCTTTCTCCTAAAGATGTGTCTTGTAGTATCAGGTTTGTTTTGCAAAGTTGAGTTGAGTTCCATCTGACAACTAAGGTGCAATCTACATATAGCTTCTTTGTGATTCATTTGGGTGCCATGCATTCCATGTCAGAGTGGGAGAGACCCATGATTTCTGTGGGCCAAGCAAGAGTGGGAATGCTTAAGCAATTCAGGAAAGTGTGTTACAGATAGTAGAGGGGATATACTGTGATTATTCCTAGAATGGAAGTGGTGGCTCCTATCAGGTGGTAGGGATTTTCTCTGGCACTATTGGTATTAACTCTGTTACTTGAATGGGTTTCTAGTATTGGCTGCTTCCAAAGTGATGAGGGTCCTGAAGCACTTGTTCTCTTATTTGACACTAGTGAAGATTCAAGTGTTTCATGAGGAGAAGAAGGGGCAGGAATTATAGCTTCTTTTTCTCTGGCACTTAGCAGTACATGATCAGACAAGGTACAGAGGTGACTTGTGCAGGGAATCTGTGTAAGGTGGAGTCGGGAAAAGTGGTATTCTCTATTGCTACTGTGGGCTACTGCTGAAGTCCCAAAACTGGGACCTCAGAGCCCCTCTTAAGTGTGTACTCCTGGGCTGGTGTGATGGCTAGAGGCTTTTCTCCCCCATTTCTTCTAGATGTGCCAAAGATTGAGCAGGGTGTTTTGCTATTGGAACCTGGCAAAATTCCTCTCAGCTGACCTTCTCCAAGTAGAGTGAGAGTGAAATGTAGCTGGCTGTTTTGGGCAACATTTCTTTCTGGACCTTCTTAAGCTATGCACCCAGAAGGTGGAGTGATGGCCAAGGGCTTTTCTCTCCTTTATCTTTCATTTGTAGTAGTAGCAGTAGTAGGTTATGGCAGGAGCTAGCTAAAATTCCCCTTAGCTTAAATTCTCATAGGAGGGAAGGGAGTGGTACATGACTGGCGCTGCTGGGCAGATGTTTTCTCTGGACCTTCTTAGGCTGTGCACCTTGAGGAAGGCACTCCAGCTGGTACAGCAGCAGTATTGCTTGACGCTTCCCCAACATTCATCTGTAAGGTGGGGCAGGGGCAGAGGGAACTCAGAGTTCTTTTATTGCCAGCTAGTGATGGGTGCCTGAGTGCTGTGCTGGGACAAGGGTGGTAGGAACCATGCAGGCTACAGCCCTGTGTCTTGTCCAAAGTTAACCATGTGTAACTAGCCATGTCCCCAGTCTCAGAGGGTAGGCCCCCTCCCCAACCCCTGGTTCGTGTAGATGGTACCCTCTATTCCATCTACTTCATAATACCCATTCTCCAAGTGTAGCACTATCTCTACTAAGGCATATGTGGCTTATGGGGCAGCCATCCACTGAACCAGAGCAGTGGAATGTCTGTGGAGTACCAGAGATGGAAATACTAGAATTTTCTGACTCCCAAAACAAATGGATGTCCAATTGTTTCAGCAGCATTTGAAAAGACTATGTTTTCCTCATTATTTTATCTTTCATTATTTGTCAAAAATTAATCGATAGTATCTTTGTGGATTTTTTTTCTGTATTCTGTCCATTGATCTGTGTGTATTCTTTCACCAATACCACACAATCTTGAATATTTTAGCTTCATGATAAATCTTGAAGTTAAGTAGTGTCAGCCTGATAGCTTTATTATCCTTCAATATTATTATATTGGCTGTGCTTGGTCTTTTAAATCTCTGTATGAACTCTAGAATTAGGTACTTTTTAAACTAAAAAAATGCCACATTAGAAGCATTCAGAATGTCAACAAACAGCTGTATATTTTTGGCAATGAGAGTTCTATTCAGGTAACAAGGCAATTATTATTTCATATAAGGTATATTTGAGACAAGTAAGATGAAAAATCTACTGTTCTCATATACAGCAATTTGTGCTGTGCACAAACAAGAACCTGCTTTAAATTCCCATACCAGTTTACAACCCCTGTGCTGTACTAGACAAGGTTAGTGGCTATTGAAAATAAGGGCTATCTAAAGACACACTCAGTAGTGTGTTAACTATACAAAACAAAAAAGTTGTTATACAGTTTGAAAACAAATCACAACCTTACGTTGTTATTTTTCTTTAAAAGGGGTGAGTTGTATATGGGTGTGTGCAGGGAGTGCTTTCTAGACATATGCACAACAAACTGTGTTCAAACCAACTGTTTATCCTCTTCATCTTCCTCTTCTCTCTCTTCCTTCTTTTTCTTGCTTCTTTTTTTCAGTCTTGACGACTCCAGTTCTTTGTTTATTGATTTTTTTACTGCATTAGGTTTTCCTTTTACTCATTAGGCAGCAATCTTTTCCCTATGTTTCCTTAAACTTAGCAGCCTCTTCATAAGTTTTGTTTTTTGGTCATCTCCTACAGTGCTGCTCCACATCTCTCCCAGTTACTTTGCAACATCACTAATGGATACGCTGGAATGCATTCCTTTGATTTTTGTGGTGATACTCAGAACAAGTAAAAGACTGGAGGAGGACCCTTGGTACATTAGGATCCTTTTTTGTTTCCCTGCTAGGAAGTGTATGGGTTTTTATTTCTCTTTCATAACATGCCTTGTCCACCTTTGCTGTGTCTTCAAATTTTTCTTTCTTTTTAGCATAAGCCATCTTCTACCTCTCTGCGTATTTCTTAGAAAACTCTGAGAAGTTGACTAAAGCATCTGGATACTTCTAAGGTCTTCTTCAATTAATTTCTTCAATGTTCTATAGTTTTCATTTTAGAAGTCCTTTAACACCTTCATTAGATTAACTCCCAGGGTGGGTTTTTGTTTGTTTGTTTGTTTTGAAGTTATTGTGTATGGAATAGTTTTCCTAATTTCTTTTTCATCAGATTAATTATTGGAGTATAGGAAAATCATTGATTAATATATGTTGATTTTGTACCCTGATACTTTGCTAAATGTGTTCATCAGCTCTAGACCTCTTCTGGTAGAGTTTTTGGGTCTTCTAAATGTAGGATCATGCCATTGACAAGTAGATAATTTGACTTCTTTTCCTGTTTGAATGCCTCTAATAGCCTTCTCTTGCCTGATTGCTCTGGGTAGAATTTCAAGGACTTTTGTATGCAGTCTGCCATTATTTTAAGAATTTTTTCATATATGTTCATCAAAGATATTAGCGTAAAACTTTTTCCTTGATGCATTTTTGTCTGGTTTTGGTATCCGGATGATAATGAATTTAGCAGTGTTCCTACCTTTTCTATTTCATTGAATAATTTGATCAATGAAAATTTCATTGATAGATTTTAAAGGTTCAGTAGAACTTGTCTGAGAATGCATTCAGTCCTGGACTTTTCTTTGTTGGAAGGCTTTTGATAGCTGCTTCAGTTTTACTACTTGATATTGATCTATTTAAATTTTCTATATCTTCATTGTTTAATTTGGGTAGGTGATATGTCTCTAGGAATTTGTCAATATCTTCAAGATTTTCTAGCTTATTAGAGATTTTCAAAATAGTTTATAATGAGTCTCCGGATTTCTGTAGTATCTCTGATGATATTTCCTTTTTCAGCTCTAATTTTATTAATTTGTGACTTCTTTGTCTTTATTTTGGTTAGTTTGGCTAAGGGTTTATCAGTCTTGTTCATTTTTTTTATACTGGGAATTTAACCAATGGGCACTTTACACACTGAGCTACATCCCTAGCTCTTTTGTTTGTTTGTTTTAATTTCTTATTTTGAGATAGGGTCTCAATAAGTTGCTTAGGGTCTTGCTAAGTTGCTGAGGCTGGCCTTCAGTTTGCGATCCCCCTGCCTCAGCCTCCTGAGCCATGGGGATTATAGGTGTATACTACCATGCCCAGCTCAATCTTTATTCTTTAAAAAAAAAAAACCTCTTTGATTCATTGATTCTTTGTATTGTTTTTATTCTCAATTTCATTGACTTCAGCTCTGATTTTAATAATTTCCTGTCCTCTGCTGATTTTGGTGTCAGTTTATCTTTTTCTAGGGCCTTGAGGTATAATGGTAGATTATTTATGTAGAATATTTCTATTTTTTAATGTGTGAAATCAGTGCTATAAACTTTGTTATTAGAACAGCTTCATGTTGTCACAGAAATTTTGATATGTGGTATCATTTGTTCTTACTTGTTTCTAAGAATTTTTTAATTTATCCCCTGATTTCTTCTGCTGTCCATTTATCATTTGAAAGAGCATTATTTAATCTCCAGATGTTAGAGTGATTTCTGTTTTTTATCTTATTGTTGATTTCTAATTTAATTTCAATATAATATAATAGGATAGAACAATTCTCTCTCTCTCTTTTTTTTTGTATTTGCTAAGGTTTGCTTTGAGATTTTAAATTGGTCTATTTTAGAAAATGCTCCAGGTGTTGCTGAGAATAAAATGAATTCATTGATTGATGGATGAAATAGTCAATAGATATCAGTTAGGTCCATTTAATGAATAGTAGCTTTTTAGTAAGGAAGAATCTTTGCTTAATTTATGTCTGGACGGTCCATCTATTGGTGAGTGAGGTGTATTGGAAATCACCCAGTATTATTGTATTGTGGTCTCTTTGATTCTTTATATTGAGAAGGGTTTGTTTTATGTATGTAAATGCATCATGGTTGGGGCTAAATATTTACAATCATTTATTGTTGTTGGATGATGCCCTTAGGCAGTATGATGTGAACTTCTTTTTCTCTACTGATTTATTTTGCCTCGAAATCCACTTTGATATGAGAATAGCTAACCCTAATTGCTTTGAGCTACCATTTGCATGGTATATAATTTCCCATTCTTTCATCTTTAGAATATGAATGTCTTTGTTTGTAAGATGAGTCTCTTGTAAATATTATATTGTTGGGTTCTGTTTTTTCATCCAATCTCTTTTTGATTGAATAGTTTAGACCATTTATATTTAGTATTATTATACAGAGGTGACTTTTATTTTCTGCCATTTTGATTCATTTCTAATGTTTAATTCAGACTTGATTCTCCTTGAATAGACTATTCTTCTAGTGTGATTTATCCCTATATTGATATTCATTTTTTATTCTTCATTTCTTCTTTGCAAAATATTTTGTTAAGTATGTTTTGTAATGCACGTTCTGTAGTTACGAATTTTTCAGTTTCTGTTTATCATGGAAGGTTTTTGTTTTATCTTTAGTTCTGAAGGATAGCTTTATTGGGCATAGTAATCTTGGTTGGCATCCTTTTTTTTTTCAGAGTTTGGTATGTATTATTCCAAGTCCTCCTGGCTTTTTTAGGGTCTGGATCAAGAAATCAGTTGAAATCTGAATTGGTTTACCTCTAAATGTGAATTGCCATTTTTCTCTTGCAGGTTTTATAATTTTATCCTTATTCTTCATATTAGGCATTTTCATTATTATGTGTCTTGTAGAAGATATATTCTAATTCTGTTTATTTGGAGTCCTGTATGCTTCTTGTATTTGAATTTCCATCTCATTCCTAAGATTTGGAAACTTTTCTAATAGTATTTCATTGAAAAGATTGTATATTCCTTTAGTTTGTATTTTGGAATCTTCATCTACCCCAATGATTCTTAAATTTGATCTCTTGATGTTATCCCAGATTTCTTGAATATTCTGGTAATGGTTTCTTAACATCTTTTCTTTCTTTTCAACTTTATTTTTAAGATTATATACTTTGTCTTCAAGGCCTGAAAATCTATCTTCAAAATGTTCTAATCCATTGGTGATTCTTCCCATTGAATTTTTAATTTGGCTTTTTGAGTTTTTCATTTCCGGGATTTATGTTTGGTTCTTTTCCAGGATATCTATCTCTTTATTGAAGTTATCTTTCACTTCCTGTATTTTCTAATTTCACTCCTTATATTGTCTTTTAGCTTGTTGAACATTTTAACTACGAACCTTCTAAATTCTTTCTCTCACATTTCCTTCTCTGTGTTGTCAATGGAGTTAGTTGTTAAAGTATTATAGGATGTTTCGGGTGGTTGTTCACTGTTTTTTCATATTGCTTGTCTGTATTCCCATCTATTGGTATGCTTATTGGTTATTTTAAGCAAGGGACTCTTTTGTGAGCTTCTTTCTCTTAGGAGTCCTGGGTTGGGCAAATATGCAAATATTAATACTTTAATTCAGTGTTTAGCCTTTGCTGGTTCCAGTGTCGGCACCACTTTGAAAGAAGCCTCTGAACCCTACTTACTATGATCACTTCACAACCAAGCCATGTGCTTACTCAATCTTGTGAAAAATCAAAAAACATGTTATTGTTCTTAACAGTTCTTCTAATCCATATGTAAAGTTGTAGTGAAGTTCTGGAATAGGTAAAACATTAGTTATATATAATAATAAAATTTCTGTAACATTTCATGGAGGTTGAGAAGGCAAAGAGAGAAAGATTAAGCAAAAAGAAGAGAAAAAAGAAAAAAAGGTAGAAATGAATAGTGCATACTGAGGTAAGGAGAAAAAAATGGATGGGGGTGGGGGAAATTGAGACTGTAGCAGACAGTGTAAGAGGAAGAATAGTGAGAAGGAGGAGAAAGTATAAACCAGAGCTAGGAGAAATAAAAAAGAGTGATTTCAATTAATGCTTTAAACCATTAGAAGAAATATATTTAAATGGGTTGAAGGTCCAGTGTTGATTTTTAGGGTAACCACTATTAATCAAGATAAAGAGTGATATATATATGAACAAAGTTGATTTTACAGTTATTTAAAGTAAACTATGCTAAGGTGAAGAAAGTTCTTGTTAAATTTTTGTTTGGGTTTAATTAGGATTTGGGATATTTAGAAGATACCCATTATTCTTGGTTTTGGATCCCTCCAGACATGCTAGAGTGCAGGAGTCACTCCCCCAGTTGCTTTGGACCTCCCACTGGCTGGTTCTGGTTTGTCAGCTCAGGGGCCTTTGGCTGAATACTCACAGGGTGCAGGGTGTCTCTGTTGGTCGTTTTTATTGTATGCCTGGAATGGTTTTTAATGCAGAGCTCTGGGTTATTGTTATAAATGCTGCAAGTGACCATGTATCTGCTCCCTTCTCCAGCATCCTTTTCAAAGTGATGTAGAGCCTGGTAGCTGCTATAAGCACAGAGCCTGTGGTTGTGGGTTCTCCATGGTTGATCTGTGGTGCAGAAATATTCCTCCTAGTTGACATAGCTCATTGGGTACTATTTTTACTACTGAGTAAGGTGACTCAGCTGGCTTTCTTGGGTGTTCTATCTTTCACCCAGATAGTGATTGGTGGGCACTGTTTCACTCTGCTGACTGTGACTGTTGCAAATGTCCAGCCAGTGTCCAAACACTGATTGAGGGCCAGGCTGGGTGCCATTACTATCTCCTGCCTTGGGTCCAGGCAGCTTTTCACCTTAACCAACTTCCCACTGGTTATTATTGCAATTCAGATACCTTCTTTTTAAGCATCATGGTCTCAGGCAGTTTCTAATTCTGGCCTTCCACTAGCCTCTGCCCCAACCTGTGGACTGTCCCACTATGCCATTTGTTATCCAGGCATCTTCCCTCTAGAATGGGCCCCATGCTATCTGTGGCTGCAATCAGTGAGATAGCCCCTCTAGGCTTCATAGGACTTGGGCAATTTCCCACTGTGACAACCCAGTGTCAGTGATCATTGGGAGCAACAGTCCTGCTGGATTCCCTCTCTTCTGCTTGGAGCCAAACTACCTTCCCACTTGGATTTGAGGTCTTGATTCTTATCTCCATGACTTGCAGGAGACTGCTTCATCTATACTGGGGTTCTTGTGAATGCTGCATGGAATTCGTGGAGGGCTCCTTTTCTGCCTGGGGTCCCACTTGGGCTGTATGGAGCACTTCTTCTCTGGGGTCCTAAGGATGCTTCATGGAGTGCACCCTGTCCTTCTGGGTTCTCATGGAGGCTATGCAGAGTATTTCCTTTCTGCCCGGTTTCCTAGGGATGCTGTGTGGAACACTCCTCTGCCAGGGCATTCAGGTTGCACAGAGCTCTGCTCCACCCTGCTCCAGTTGTTTTTGGAGATGAGGAGGGGGTTATAATGACTTTCCTAGTGGTAATCCCTCTGTAAGTTCTTACTAGACAGATTCTTAAAAGGTTCCACCAAGGGGTGTTCCCTGTATTTCAATTTGTGGATATCTGGAAATGGGAATGATTTAATTGTGTGCTCATCTGTGTGCTCCTTGAAATGGCTGCAGAGCCCAGCATGGGCTTTCTGTTTCTGTTTTGGTTTTAAACTGCTTGATCTGGCTTAAGGACAACTCATTGCTCCTATTATGTTTTAATACGGTCTTTTTTACCTTCTCAATTGTTGTAAAACAGGTGATTTTAGGTGCTTTTCCATTCCCTCTCTGTTGCCTCTCCTCTTTCCCCCCACCCTGGGGTTGGAGAAATCTGAGCTTTTTCTTATACTCTAGTAATCCATCTTCTAATCTCTCCGTGTTTAGATTTTGTAACTCTGGATCTTAGAGATTTTATTTTGTTATCCACCTCTTAGAGCTGTCATTTTTTCAGTCTTATTTCTGTCTTATGGGGAGGTGAGGAATTGCTGTCTAGTGCTGCTCCACCATCTTAACCTCCTTCAATTTATTCTTTTTTAATGTTTGGAAAAATTTACCAGAGAACTCAACTTGGTCTTGAACTTTGTTTTCAATTATTGATTCAATTCTTTACTAGACATAGGTTTATTAATATTTTTATCTTTTTCTGGCATGCATTGTCATAGGTGGTATCATTCAAGGAAGTTGTCTCTCTCATCCAGGTTATAAAATGTATGAACATCTATTCCTTTCTTATCCTTCTAATGTCCTTTGAATCTGTAGTGATGTCTCCTCTGATCTTATTTACTTGTTACTCTTAGAAATTTTTATTTTTGATTGGACTCAGAAGTAGAAGCTCTCAGAGAGGACAGCCTGTTTCTCTTGGCAATCTATGTTTCTATGGCAGTCTATGGGGTACAATAGTATCTGTGAGTCCAGGAATATCCTTCTCTCCTTTTTTCACAATAACCATGTTGAGAACGCTCAGATTGGCATCCATAATGCAACTTTGAGCAGATTTGCACTTTCTCTCTCCAGTTCGCCTTGGTCTATAACAGGCATGTCCCTTACTTAGTAGTAGGTGAACATGGCCATGGGTCAAGACACCCTGCTTCATGGGGAAACATTGTTTGTTATTCCGCCATTGATTCGGACTGCATAACCTTTCTATTCTTCACCCAGAGCATCAGCGGCAACTTCTCATAAAACGTACCAAGTTTGTGTTCATCATCCACTCCAATGAGTTTCTGGCAGCCAGTAGCAGGGAAGGAGATAATCAGCTTCATCTTGGAGCAGCTGATTGCCTTCAGGGTACCAGGAAAAAGAGCTTATCTCTGATATAATTTATGTCTTCTTTCTCATTTTTCTTAGTGTATCTGAGTTTTTCAAGCTTACGAATACTTTCAAAGAACCAGCTTTTAGTTTGTTGATTTTCATTTTGATTCAAAATAGTTTTAAATTTCTCTTGAGAATACTCATTTCACCTATATGTTTATTTAGAAAATTATCATTTAACCTCACATATTTGGGAATTTTTAGCTACATTTCAATTGTTGATTTTTAATTTAACTTAATCATAGTCCATGCATACATTGTGTGCAGAATTTGCTTCCTTGTTTGGTCTTGCTCTTAGAGAAAAACTTTCAGTCTTTTACCATTGGGAAAGAGATTAACTGTGTTTTTTCCTCTATGGGTTTATTATGCAGAATTAATTTCCTTCTGTATTAGGGTTTTCCAGAGATGCAGAACCCAAAAGGTTTGTGTGTGGTTGTGCAGGAGGACAATGTATATGAGAAAGTTAAATGTAGGGATTGGGCCATATGATTATGGAGACCGAGATGTCCCAGGAGACTGAGATGTTCCATAGTATGCTGTGTGCAAGCTGGAGAACTCTGAATGCCATTTTGTAATTCAGTCCATTTCTAAAGGCTTGATAACCACAGGAACTGATGTTGTAAGTATCAATCTGAATCCAAAAGCTCAAGAATGGCCGGGGGAGTGAGGAAATGATGGTATAAGTTCTGATCCAGTTTGAAAGGTCTGAGTACCAAGAGTGCTGATATTCCAGGGCAGGAGAAGATTAATGTTCTATCTCATATAAAAAGAGAAAATCTACCATTCTTCTGTCTTTTATTTTGTTTAAGCTCTCCATCTATAAAATGATGGCACATACATTGGTAAAGGCAATCTTCTACTTAATCTACCACTTCAAATACTGATAACATCTGGAAACATTCTCACAAACACACCTAGAAATAATGTTTTACCATCTATTTTGGATTCTTTTAGCCTAGTCAAGTTGATACAAAAAATTAACCATTATACCTATGTATCTATTCCTATGTTGGTCAGCTCGAGTCCCTTAGTCCCATGAGTCCTTTAGTCTCTGTTCAGTTTTATTTTATTTTTTTTCCTTCTGTTCCTTGGACTTGATAATTTCCATTGTTCTACCTTCAAGTTTGCTGATTTGTTCTTTCATTTGCTTAAATCTGCCTTTTAATCCCTCTAGTGGATTTTCTTTTCAGTTGCTGTTCTTTATAATGCCAAAATTTCTTTTAGTTTCTACTTAGGTTTTCTTTCTCTTTATTGATGTTTCCATTTTGTTGAAACATCTTCTTACTTTTTCCCACCTCATCTGTCAGTTTGGGGAACATCTTAAAGATGGTTTCTTTAAAGTCTTTAACTAGTAGATCTACCATCAGGTTCTTTTTCAAGATGGTTTCAATTGGCTGATTTTTTCCCCTTTGAATTAGATCTACTTTCCTTTTTCTTTGTGTTCCTTGTGGTTTTTTTTTTTTTTTAAATGACCATTTCAATCTAGTATGATGGCAACTCAGGGATTAGATTCTCCCCCCTTCCTTTAGGATTGCCGTTTAAAAAAAATTTTTTTAATTGTTGTAGATTGTCTACCATTCTAAGATCACCTTGAGATATAAATTTACAGTATTCTCAGATCTTTTTCTAAGCTTGTGCCTTCTACTGGGCATGTGTGGTGACTTACTACTTTACTCATATGTGTTGTTTTGAAACTGAATGTCAGTGTCTTGCTTTCAAAGGAGGCAAAGTAGGAAATTATGAAAGCATTTTTTTCTCAAAGAGAACTTTAATGTGAAAAAATGTGTAGCAACAGAGATTTAATCTTCACAGAATTTAACATAAGTCTTCCAGCCTCTTAAACAGAACTATAATATACATAAAGGACAATATTTTGGCTTCATCTAGTAAAAGCAAATCAAATTAGTTATCTCATAAAATTGATCCCTAGTTATAATTTGAGTTAGGTTGATTCCTGAACATAGGCTTCATGGAATATGACCAGTGATATTATTTATCAAGTATCCTGCTTCATATTACCTTATGTTAAAGCAAGATACCCTGGTCTCAAATCCTATACTTTAATAAAGTTTAACTACTTGAATGAACAGAACTAGTAATAGAAACATCCCTAGTTATATTTTGGAGAGGAGGTAGGGAAAAACCTTAAGCCAAAGTAGAAAACAAAAATATTCTCCTAAGGGCTTGATTTTGGACTTGCACATAGATGTGACTTTGTGGAACAAGACTGATATTTAACATATGGAGAAGCATATAATACTTAGTAATTATATCAAGACACATGGGCAGTCTTTTAAGTATTTATTAATTTTAGGAAATATGACTATCAAGGTATGGTTCCAGATCTCTCTCAACTTCTGATAGTAGTGCTTCCAGTTAAAGGATATATTGAAGGATATATTTTTCAAAGGTTATGTTTTTCTGCAACATAATTCAATCACTGCTGAATATCATCATACCAAAACAAATAATAGTACTCTTTTTTATCTAAGGCATTGACTATGAGTTTATTCCCTGCCTTTCCATCCTTACACACAAAAATTGACCAGATAAATGAATAACTTATGGTCTTCCAAAGGTAGAACTAGTCCCAGATTTGAAATTCCTGAGCTTAGTTGCCAAGAGCTATGTAGCTTTTAAAATTAAAACCCAGAAGTTGTACATTTAGAATCTGCTAATTATCTAGTTCCCCTAAACAAAGTACATGTAGGAAGTGTCAAAACTATTATAAAAATTTCAAATGTCATTAAATTTGATAAAATCATTCAGTTAATAAAATATTAAATTAATAAACTGGCTCAGACCAGGGCTATAGCTCAGTATAGTGAACAAGGCCCTGGGTTCAATCTTTAGCACCACCAAAAACAACCAACCTCAAACAAAACAAAAACAAAAAAAACTCTACATTAAAATAATAAACTGGTTTTTAGAATTACACACTCAAAGAGTATACTATGAGAGCTGTTTCATAAACTTCATTCTGAAATGTTTTTGCAGCTTGTAGACTTTTTCATTTTTATCTTTGTAGTGAATAATTGGATTTTCAGTAGTCTTAATCATAGTTCTATAATTCACAATGAGAAAAAATATCTATCAGTGAGATCAAAATCTTGTAAATGAAGTATAGTGGACCAAATTGTCTTAATTTGAGCATAGGTAAAATTTTCCCCAGTACGACTTCAAATGGCACATAGGATACTTCTCTTCTGATGCTGGGTTATCCTGTAGGTAGAAATCAGGATGGAAGTCCAGACTTCTACCCATGAGTCTTTGACATTGGGAGAAATGAAAAACTGGAGGATGGTACCCCCTGCCACAGTCTGAGGAGTTTTGGCCATCTTCATCATGGTCATTATAGGAGGGCTGTCTTACTGTTTCATATATACATATTTTTTTTGATCAAATAAATTTAAATTCTTGAGCTGGTCATGAGTTAAAGGAGGGAGATCCTCTCTGCAGCCTTCTACATTGTTCTAAATAACATTTTTCTTGAAGGTTTTTGTCTCTGGCCAAAAAGAAGCCCTTGCAGGCACTAATAGTTGAGGATGTATGCTGTCCTGCCAAGAGGAGTCCAATCAGCATCCCTGCTGTTTCATCATCTGTGGAAGGACACCAATTCTTATATGTAGAATCTAATGGAGTTTGGAGAATGTCATCAATTTTTCTCTTCTGATTCTCTGCATTTCTGGATTGCCTCCCAGAAAATAGTCTTGATCTTGATGAGCTCTGTTTCTCATCTGAAACGAGGCAGAGGCAGCTAATTGGCAAGTCAGGCTGAATGACTTAAACCTCCATCCAAATCGCATATAGTTGTGCCACCTTCTCATTGAGTTGACTTCTGATTTCTTTTCCATGTAGACAATGGCTAGCTCTTAAAATTATGAGCTCAGAAATTTTTTTCCTTCACTTTCTCTCCAACTTTGGAAGAATTCCTTTGTTTCTTTTTCATTTATAAAAAGATACTGGTTAAAGTTAGGTCACTCTTTAACGTTTCCTTTTGCTCTAAGAAAATTGAATTTGGCACATCATAAACAACTCCATTCCCAAACATAGGTGTTTTAAGATGACTGTAGACATCTTCAGCACTTGGGTTTTCATTTTTACTATTAAAAAGCAGCGCAGCAATATCGTTCCCTAGGAGATAAGTAAGTTTTGCCCACGTGGTAAGACTAAATATAGGTGCATATTTCGCATATACATTTTCTGGGAATTCAGTTGGACGTATACCAAATGCTATGGCATATCCAAGGAATGGAACTGGAGGGAAAATATATGGCGAACTTTTGCTTGTTTACGTGCCCATGTGCGTCACAAACTGGAGCGCGGTCTACGTGGCCATGCCCTCAGTAGTGCTCCATGACACAAAGAGAGAACTTGAGGAAGCGGTCTGTGCCTTTGGTGTATGCCATACAGGAATGAAAGAGAAGTGGACTTGAGAGGCGATCCATCATCCCCCCCTCCCCCACGAGAACCACAGGCCATTCCAGCTTGCATTCCTGGGGTGTGGCGGGCCTGGGAGAGGCACAGCAGAGGGATCAGGAGTACTCCAACTTCACATACAATGGAAGCCACTTCAGCCTGTGTGGGGTCAGGGCTTAAACAATGAGAGTGCTACAGCAACCTCCGTCTCTTCTCAGTATGCAGTGATGGGGCACAGGAGTCCTGATATTTGGAAGACTGGGTCCTTCTTTGCACACCCCATGCTGTGTACATGTTGCTTGAGGAACTCGGGCACACCTAAACGTCTCAGGTTTGAGGGGTAGAATAATGGTAGCTACTACCTTGTGAGGGACTGAAATTTACTTAAATTAACCACAATTTACCATCCAAACCTTCCTTTGGAAGTTGCAAGCCTCCAGTAGGTTTGTAAATTCTAAAATAGTTAAATGGAATCTGCCAGTGCAATTATTGTCTAGGTGGAGGGATATATTTCTGGTGTTTCCTATTTTATCTTCATAGTATTCTCCCTATCGTCTTCACTTTTATTTGTGAGTGTGTGTGAGTGTGTGAGTGTGTGTGTGTGTGTGTGTAGGGGGGGAGATGGGAGACTGAATTCAGGGCCTCCTCAAATGTGCTAAACATATGCTGTACCCATGAGCTACAGCCCTATCTCTTCTTCATTTTTAAAGGCTGATCTCCCAGGATTCCAGTTTATAGGTCCCCCAACCCAAGTCTATTTTTCTTGCTTTTTTCCATGTCCCAAATAGAAGATAACACTTCAAATTCTCACTCCACTCTCCTTTCTTGCATAATTTTGGAAGAGAAGTAGGATTGATTCAGATCATTCCTCTTTTGTGGGAAAGCTGTTTTATTCCTTTTTTTTTAAATCTTGGAGCTATTTAATGAGAATTTTTTTCTTTTTTTCTTTTTTGAATCAAATGGGGTGTTATTTCTCATTTTTCCAAGTGTACAGGTTGCAGAATCACATTGGTTATATGGCCACGTATATACATACAGCAATACTAGTGTCTATTTTATTCTGCTGCCCTTCCTATTCCCCCTTCCCCACCCCTCCCCTCCCATCACCTCTCTCTACCCCATCTAATGTGACACATTTCATTTTTTCCCCCTCACATCATCATACATGTATTTTGTATAACAATGAGGGTCTCCTTCCATCTTCCGTGCAATTCCCCTTCTTCCTCCCATTCCCTCCCTTCCCTGTTTAGTGGTAGTCTTCTTCTCATGCTCTTCCTCCCTACCCCATTTAGAGTCACCCCCCGCCTTATATCAGAGAAGACATTTGGCATTTTTTTAGGGATTGGCTAACTTCACTTAGCATAATCTGCTCTAATGCCATCCATTTCCCTGCAAATGCCATGATCTTGTTATTTTTTAGTGCTGAGTAATATTCCATTGTGTATAAATGCCACATTTTTTTTAGCCATTCATCTATTGAAGGGCATCTAGGTTGGTTCCACAGTCTAGCTATTGTGAATTGTGCTGCTGTAAACATTGATGTGGCTGTGTCCCTGTAGTATGCTCTTTTTAGTTTTTTTGGGTATAGTCAGAGAAGGGGAATAGCTGGGTCAAATGGCGGTTCCATTCCCAGCTTTCCAAGGAATCTCCATACTGCTTTCCCAACTGGCTGCACTAATTTGCAGTCCCACCAGCAATGCACGAGTGTACCTTTTTCCCCACATCCTCGCCAGCACTTGTTGTTGTTCCTGTATATCAGTGACAAATCCTCTGAAATGGAAATGAGGACAACTACCCCATTCACAATATCCTCAAAAAAAAGAAAATACTTGGGAATCAACCTAAAAAAAGAGGTGAAAAATCTACAAAGAAAACTACAGAAATAGAAATAGAGAGAAATAGAAGAAGACCTTAGAAGATGGAAAGATATACCTTGCTCATGGATAGGCAGAATTAATATTATTAAAATGGCCATATTACCAAAAGCACTTTACAGGTTCAATGCAATTTCGATCAAAATCCCAATGGCATTCCTTGCAGAAATAGAAAAAGCAATCATGAAATTCATCTGGAAAAATAAGAGACCCAGAATAGCTTAAGAATTCTAAGCAGGAAGGGTGAAACAGGTGGTATAGCGATACCAGATTTTAAACTATACTACAGAGTAATAGTAACAAAAACAGCATGGTACTGGCACCAAAACAGGCGGGTAGACCAATGGTACAGAATAGAGGACACAGAGACCAATCCACAAAATTTCAACTATCTTATATTTGACAAAGGTGCTAAAAGCATGCAATGGAGAAAGGATAGCATCTTCAACAAATGTTGCTGGGAGAACTGGAAATCCATATGCAACAAAATGAAATTGAATCCCTTTCTCTCACCATGCACAAAAGTCAACTCAAAATGGATCAAGGAGCTAGGAATCAAACCAGAGACTCTGTGTCTAATAGAAGAAAAAGTCGCCCCAATCTCCATCTCGTGGGGTCGGGCTCCAAATTCCTTAATAGGACACCTATAGCACAAGAGTTAAAATCAAGAATCAACAAATGGGACGAATTCAAACTAAAAAGTTTTTTCTCAGCAAGAGAAATAATTCGTGAAGTAAATAGGGAGCCTACATCGTGGGAACAAAATTTTACCTCTCACACTTCAGATAGAGCTCTAATCTCTAGAGTATACAAAGAACTCAAAAAGTTAAACAATAAAAAAATAAATAACCCAATCAACAAATGGGCCAAGGACCTGAACAGACACTTCTCAGAGGAGGATATACAATCAATCAACAAATACATGAAAAAATGCTCACCATCTCTAGCAATCAGAGAAATGCAAATTAAAACTACTCTAAGATACCTTCTCACTCCAGTAACAATGGCATCTATTATTCCTATTTTTTGAATTGTTTTTCTTTGACTTCCTGCTGTTTGAATATGGTATTCATATATTTAATTTATTTTTATCCTGGTTCATGTTTTCAGAGCTTCTTTTTATAAAAACTTTTTTGAGAGGAGAAAGAATCTTTTTTGTAGATGGACACAACACAATGCCTTTATGTTTTTATATGGTGCTGAGAGTCGAACCCAGGTCCCACCCATGCTAGGCGAACACTCAACCGCTGAGCTCAACCTTCAGAGCTTCTTGAACCTGTGGTTGAATTAGAAGGAATTTTCAGTCATTTTTACAAATATTTGCTTGGTTGCTTGCTTTGCCTTTCCTTCTCCTTTTGGTATTCCCATTATTCATGTTATACTTTTTGTAGTTGTCCCAAGTTCTTGGACTTCCTGTTCTTTTTTCCATCTTATATCACTTCACTTTTAAGTTTTGGAAGTTTCTGTGAACATAGCCTAAAGCACAGAGATGCTTTCTTTGACCTTGTCCTCTCTACCAGTAAGTCTGTCATCTCTGTTAACAATATTGTTCTATCTCTAGCATTTCATTTTATTTCTTAAAATTTTTATCTCTTACATTTCCCATTTGTTTTTGACAGTTGTCTACTCTTTCAGTTAGATCGCTTAGGATATTAATCGTAGTTGTTTAAATTATAGATTAGATAATTTAACATCTTTACCAAAGGAGGAATGTTTGCACTGTTCTGTTTTTTAAACTCTCGTGTGTCTTGTAATTTTTTGTTGAAAGACAGGACTTTAGTAACCTGGTGGTAGGGTTTGGACCAGGAGTAATGTTCAGTATTCCTGGAATTAGTTCTCAGTCATTTAGGGAGTCTGTGCCCCTGAGCTCTTAACTTTACAAGTGCTCCCCAATTTCTCCCCCATTTAGGTAGGACAGGATGGCTAGAGCAGGCCAGAGTTTGGTATTTCCTTTCCCCCAGATTGATTAGGCTCTGATACAACCCCAATAGAGTAGACTCTGATTAGATAACTTCTCTTGAGGGCAGGCATTGTTAAGAATAATAGAATACTTTTATCATATTTTAAAATGGTTACTTTCCCCCTTCTACTGTAAGTACGAGTGTTCTTTGATATTTACTGTAAAAACCTGGTAGAGCTCCTGGAGGTAAAACTTCAAAAGTTTTGGAGGTTCTCCTAAGATAGACTGGAGTTTTAAACTCGGACTTTTTCACATGTGCTTCCAGTAATTAATAAATTACACTTAGGTTTTCTGACTCTGGTAGTGATTCCCACAGAGATTTCTGCTTACAGGTTTCTGCTTCAGTTAGTTGTGATTTCTCTGTAACTCCTGTCTGTCTCTCCAGTTTTGTGGGCAGCAGTTTGCCCTGTGACCTCACTTCTCTGATAGACCTAAGAAGAGTTGTTTTTTTAGTTTGTTCAGTTTTTTTAATTTTTAGGATTGTTAAATAATTTCAGCAGCCTTACATTCTACCATACTAGGATACCATAGATTGAATAAATTATAAAGAAAAGAAATTTATTACAATTCTGGAATCTGGAAAGTCCAAGATCAAAGAGCTACATCAGATCGAGGGCATTTTTGCTGCATCCAAACATCGCAGGACACAACACAAGGTGAGTGAGCACAGGGTAGAGAAAGAGGATGGGGGGGACAAGATTATAACAAAGGCATTATTGCAGTAACTGTCCCACTTCGGTAGAAGTCTGTTCAGCCTAGCCAGTTTTTACTGTTGTTCACATATTTTTTTTTTTGTTTGTTTATTTTTCCCTGTTCTTTCAGATTGCTTAATCTCTCTTTTTATTCTTGCTTCAGGTTTGCTTTTCTTCCAATTCAAAACTGATCTTGAGTTGTCCAGTAATTTTTTATTTCAGTTTTTGTAAATTTTAGCTCCAGAATTTCCATTTAGTTCTTTTCAAAATTTTCTAACTCTATTGGTATTCTCTATAATGGCTACTTTGAAATCTTTCCCATTTGAATATAGCATCTGATCACTCTTGAAAGCACTGTCTGTTGTTTGGTTTGATCCCCATTGTATGGTTTATCATCATCTTTTTCTTTGCAGGCCTGGTTTTTTTGTTATTGTCGGGGACTGGGCATTTGAGGGAATATATTATTATTATTTTACCCCTTTCCTCCTCATCTCCCACCTTTGTACCATTTCTTTACTGATCTCCCTTTGATTTTTAGGAGATACACCCTTTTTTTTCTCTTTTTCCTCTCTAGCTTCCTAATGTGAGAGAATATATGATCCTTGACCACCTAAGTTTGACTTGTTTCACTTAACATGATGATCTTTAGTTCTATTCATTTTCCTGCAAATGCCATAATTTACTTTCATCATTTCTTCTTCTTATGCACTTCAAAAATTATTAACTTATTCCCCAGTAGATTAAAATTTTATAACAAAATTTAACCTAAAAACCATAACTACCCCTACCATTTTATTTATTTTTAGAATAATACTTACATACTACTCTGTCTACCCTGCAATCAGATCTGGCCTCACTATCCTCTGGACTCTAAATGGCTGCTTAACAGCACTCTAGATCCCAATATTATCTGGGATCTTTTCAACTATTGTGAGCATTCAGGAAAATACATTCAAGCTTTCTCCTCTGTATGTTCTACGCCCTCTCTCTGCAACTCTTGCTCTCCCACACAAGTCCTCCCCTATGCCTACTTCCAAAGGAACAGAAAATCCTACCAAGACTCCTCCTCCTTTGACCCAGAAGATGATCCCCTGCCATACTACAATTCTCTTTCTGATGAAGCTACTGCAGCAATTATCCCCTCAGCCCCTCCACCCTTCTCTCCTCCTGCTACACACTTACGGGCTGCCACTGCCAAACATGATCTCTGTGTTCTCTACGCAAGGTGGCTGGGGTAGATGGTGTAATCCGGGTTCATGTGCTTTTCCTCTGTCAGATTGAGAAAAGCAGAGAAATAGAAATGTGGCTTGGGTCCTATACTTCAAGTCCCACCACATATATCAGAGTTTCAGTATTTGACCCAATCATATGATTTGACCTTCCATAATGTCCAGGATCTTATCTAAAACCCCCCTACCTAAGGAGTGCAAGCGAGTTTGGGAACAAGCTAGAAATTATGCTGATGAGGTACATCAGCCCTCCCCTGCCCATCCGATTGGCACTGAAGCAGTCCCTGATCAGAACCCCAGTTGGGATTACAATTCACCTGGAGGAGTAACTAGTAGAAACCAATTCATTGCTTGCCTCATGGCAGGCCTTAGAAAGGCAGCCCATAGACTATTGATTATGAAAAGCTCCAGGAAGTCATCCAAGATTAAAATGAAAATGCTCAGCATTTTTAGATCGCTTGGCCAAGGCTTTATTACAATATACTGATCTGGACCCTGAGACTCCAGATGGGAGACAACTACTAGTGACCTACTTTTCCTCCCAGAGTTTCCCTGATATTAAGGCCAAACTAGAGGAGGTCCCTAACTCCCCAAGCTGAGGTTCTGGGAGTGGTTTTTAAGGTGTATAATGAAGCCAGAAGGCTGGAAGCAGAAATATCAGATGCTTTCTCAAGCCATCTGTCCGGCCTCAGCATCGTCTCTGGTTCCACTGGCCTGTGGAAGGGTCCCTCAGGACTTCCTGGACCCTGTATTAAATGTGATCAGATGGATCATTGGTCTTATACATATACCAAGCCTCACAAGCCTCCAGGCCTTTGTTCTAAATGCCATCAGGAGGGACACTGGGCCATTGTTGATAGGGATATACACTAGGGCCTCTGTTTTTAGATTGGGTGGTACTTATATCCCCATTTCCTCTAAGATTTTTTTGTGTGTGTGTGCTAGATATATAACCCAGGGCCTCATGCACACTAGGTAAATGCTCTACCATTGAGCTACATCTGCTGACATTGACTGTCCCAGAGCCGATAGCAGCCCCAGCCATCCAGCCCTTCTGGTTCCCCTTTTCAATTCTTAGGACTGGCCGCAGAGGACTGACAAGGCCCAGGTTCCCATCACCTGACCACTACCATCACTCCACAGAAACCCCGGGTAACTGTGTATTTCAGGTAGACCTGTCTCATTCCTCCTAGACACCAGTGCTACATATTCAGTCCTCAAGGAGTTCTGGGGGCCTACTACCAATCCTTACAGACAGCTATCCTTGTTTGTTCTTTTGGCTCGCTAATTTTTAACCACGCCCTTTTGGTCATTCCACAGTGCCCTGTTCCTCTTATGGGAAGGGACATCCTCACAAAGTTGGAGGATACTCTTTCCTTTTCCCCTCATATGCTTCCATCCAGACTCACTGCTGCTTCCCTGATCCTCACCCTTACCTTAGGACCATCCCCTATTCCGTCTACCAGTGCCTTCCCATTACCCTCTTCCAAGGTTGATCCTACCCACACCATGAGCCCATTCACATCCATCTCAGAAACCCCCTCCATTTTCTGCCCAATCACAATACCTGCTCTCTCTCCTTGCTCCTGCTGTCACTCTCTTTTGGCAGAGCAGCCTTGTCAGGCTCCTGATAATAAACCTGTTTCTTATCCCAGGTGGTGTGTGATTAGTCCTGCACTACTTTTCTTTCACTGATGCCAGCGATTCCATCATGTTCTCCCATCAGCTTTGCTCTCCCCTCCAGGGATTTGAGCTGCTTTGGGATCCTGGCCTGAGGGCCCCGGACAATGACCACACACCTTCGTTGTTCCTTCACCTAGTGCTCTTCTTCTTCATCCACACTCTGGCCTCATTTGGGTAAGTGACTTCACCCTTCCCCTTCCCTCCTCCTCACAAGTCTACTGGAGATGGCAGTGACAAGTCTCCTCTTAGGACTTAGATCTTGGCCCAGCACCAAGATCCTCACCCATTCCTTCCCCTTGGTGAATTCAAGCCAGCTCACCATGAGGAACTCCCAATCCCTTCCCCTTGGCAAGTTCACTCTGGGGTCTTGGTCCTCAGCTCCTCAGCAGAGCTCATGGAAGCCCTGGCCAGGAAACCAAGACTCTCTATGCCCAAGGGACTAGGGAAGTAGCAGGTGACTCCAACTCACCATGGGGAACTCCCAAATCCCATCTGACTCACCTCTCAGCTGCATCCTCGCCCACTTTCTCCCATTCTATTTGGCTCCTAATCGAAAGACCCATCAACCAATTCAGCCTTCCAATTTTCATAATTTTTGTGAGTGTTCAGGAAAAGGAAGAAAATCCCTTATGTACAGGCTTTCTCCTTTCTCCATTCTAAGCCTTCCCTTTGCTCCTGTTGCTCCCCTACCTGGCTCCTACGTGCCACTAAAGCTTTGAATTTTTTCAGAGACCCTACTTTTAGACAAACAAGGGACGCAGACTCTCCTACATTGTAAAGCCCTAAGCAGGAATCTCCCTGGCCAAGGCCACACTGAAGCTAACATTAAAATACAAAGGACAGACTCAGCAAGGCTTGATAAGAACCTAAAGAAAAGAAAAGAAAAAAAAGTGTCAATTTAACTTTTCCCTTGGCTACAACACAGAAGAATGACTTCAAAACTTTCTCTATCTCCCTGATCTCACACACCCATTTCACCTTTGAAAAGCAGGGATTTGCTCTAGGGGTCCTCAGACACTTGCTGGGGCCAACCTTTGCCCCTGGGGGTTATCTATTGAAGAGTCTGGACCTTACTGTTAGGGATGGGCCCCTTTCCTACAAAAGTTGGCTGCAGTCTCTCTACTCATTAACAAGTCAAAGAAACTCACCTTTGGGGCCCCAATCACCATTCTGGCTGCCTACCACCTAAAGGAACTCCTCACACAAGCGCTTACATTCCTTACCCCCCTGTTACCTTTTATCTCTACAGGTTTCCCTGGTGGAAGATCCCAGTCTTACTTTCCATACCTTTAAATCCTGCTAACTCTCCTCCCCGCTCCTCAGGACTCTTCCATCTCTTCTCCTCTTACCTATTCATGCATTGAAACTCTGAAGGAGTTTCTTCCACATTCCTCCCACTTATAGGAAGGCCCCTTGCTCCAGGCAACATACACGTTCTTCATAGATGGCTCCTCCTTTAGGAGGGAGGGAGTTCATCAGGCAGTGTATGCTATAGTCTCTCTAACCTCCCCAATAATACATCCAATCAGCAAGCTGAACTTGATGCCTTCATCAGAGCCTTCACTTTGGCAAAGGGAGCTTCCCTCAATGTCTACACTGACTCTAAATCCGCTTTCCACATACTTTCCCCCTACTTCACTATTTGGAAGGAACGCGGATTCCTTACCACCAAGGAAACTTCAATTACTAATGCCCCCTTTATCTCCAATCTCCTTCAAGCCTCAAAGCTTCCCACTGCCATTGGAACTGAAGGATGGCAGCTAAGTAACCCCCTTCTCCAGTGGGCATTTCCTTTCCCGACCTCTCTGCTTAGGCCTTTTGCTAATGCTTGTCTCCTGTGTCATTAGATTTATTCAAGACCAGATTCAAAGGATCTCCAGCCAAACTGTGAACCAACTTCTATTACAGGACTTTTAACCCCTCACCAAATTTGGGCCACCCAGAGTCAGCATCGCCTGGCACCTCCTGACCATCACCATTGCCTCAATGATACCCTGCAGCCCTAACAAGTGTCCAGATGCTGCCCCTTCCCATCAGGAAGAAGCTACAGAAGATTAATCTATGCCCCTTTCCCTTAAGGGGCCCAATAACAAACAAAAAAGTGGGGAAGTAAGGTCCTTGCTTAGCATCTGGATAGTCATCTTAAGTGACAGCTGCCATTTTAAGAAAAATTTTGCTTTCCTTCCCAAAGGCATTTCTGAGAAAGGCTCACCACTCCCTCATACCAACCCCCTCTTAACCCCCTACTGAATAACACCAGAGAAGCATGCCGCGCAAGTTTAGAGTGGAAAGTTGAAGCTTTATTAAAGGACAGTGGAAAAGACTTCTCCCTGGAGGAAGAAGGGTACCCAAGAGGTGGAATCTGTGGAAGGGAAATGTCTTCCCCTTTTTATAGCTAAGGTCTTCTTTCAGCTTTCCCACATTTCTGTCCTTAGTTCTGTTATCTTGCAGTGATGGAATATAGGTGGGAAAGCCCAAAGGGTGGGAGACAGGTGGGCCATAGGAGTTATCTGGGCAGGAAGGACTTTTGGAATAGCATCTCCACATTTGCTGGGAGCTGCTTCATTAACATTTCCTTGGGATGGGCTCTGGGCCTTGGGACATTTTCAATTCCCCTTTTCCTGGACTCCATTCTCAATATGGCCTTCATTCTCCATATTAGACCCCATTTACCTAACTACACTAACTACCTATCTATAAATCTGGCTTCATTGGGACCCGCCCAGCTCTAATTCCTGAGCCTGCCCCATAAAAGTCCTGAACCCCAAGCCTGTTTCGCCTCTCTTCATCTATGGAGAGATGTGTCTTTATTTCCTTTATTTGTCAGCTCTGACAAATAAACCCTTGTGTATCTCTGGCTGGTTTCCATCTTTCATTTCTCTTTCTCGCCCATCTTCTAGTTCTTTGCTTTCCTTTCACTGAGACTTCAATATCAGTAATATCTCTTTTATGTAATTAGTTGCAACCATGTTCGGTGCATAAATATTTATTATTGTTCTATCTTCTTTTTGGATTGTTCCCTTTACCAGTATGGAGTCACCTTATATTTTCTGGTTAATTTTGATTTGATGTCCACTTCAATATTTGGGGGGTTATTTGCTGGTGAATTATGATGTTTAGTAATTATTATGTTAGCTTGTCTTTTTTATATTTCTTCTTGTCCTCTGTTGGGTTTTATGCATCTGTTAGAAGGTATTTCTTTTCAACTCTTATGTATGGGCCTTTTTAGGGCACACTCTTCATTTGCCAAAGTGTTCTACAGTGATCTAGATTGACATCTCTCTTAGGTGTGATATCCACAGACTTTGTGTTATTTCCCTCTGTTTTTGATATAATAGTAAATGTCCACAGGTAGGACCTTCTTCCTCTCCCAGCTGTTTCTACTTAAGAACTGTTCATTGGTTTGGATTTGTATCTCTTCTATTATTTGTATGAAAGTATAGCTAAAGATTGAGTGTTCTTAATTTGTGGAGCAAGGTGTTCTGTCTTTTGGTGTAGTTGAACAGCAGAGTTTCTACCCTTTGAACGTGTAGTGTTCCTATAGATTCCCAGGACCTCACGGAATAAAGGGAAATATACCACAGCAAAAAACAGGGCAAATATTATACAGCATTGACCTAAATACCTGGTTTGGACTATGACATCTACAATGTTAATTGCCACAAAAAACCAGAAATGGTAGGGTCAGCAATTGCCAAAAGCAAAAATAAGAAGTCACCATAAACTATATCTGGCATTAAAGCAAACAACAAGTGTTAACTATATTATCCACAGCAGTAATAATTACAACAGCATTCTGGTGGGGGAAGGAATTATATAAACCAATTAGTGCTGAAATGTATTAGGAATGTAAGGGCCCGGCCAACATCGGAGGAAGAGACCACCAAGAGACCGCGGCTCATGCAACAGCAAAAGGGGTTTATTGAGGATCCAATCCAGCGTGCTGGGGCTCCGTGCTCACTCAAGAAGGGAGAGCAGCCCAGAGCCCCGAGCAGGGGCTGAGCACTGCTTAAGTACACTTTTTGGGGAGGGCGGGGACTTTACATACATCACAGTCTCCTTTAACAAATCATCATACACCGTGGGAAAATCAAACAACAACTCCTAAACATGATTAGTTCATTCATTGGCGGGAACAGGTCAGGCAGGAGTGATAGGTCAGTTCTAAGGGGGGAGGTACATTCAAACTGATTGGTTTAGGCCCTGCGATGTCTATGTGCAAAGTCATACAGGGTCCTAGGTTATCAAACAACCAGGCGATCAGGGGAAATATTTACTGGGCGGTTCCAAGTATTGTCTTAACAGCAACAGGAATTTCAGGTTTTGCATGTAGCATAGGAACTTAACAATACCTGGTCCTTTACATTTTAACTCAGGCCTTGCAGCTTAGAAACTTTACAATGCCTAGTCTTTTACACTTTAACTTCAATTTCTTTTACCCTTACAGGAATATAGTTAAGAGAAAAGAAAATGTGCTAGAAAGGTAGAAGAGAGTGTACAATTTTAAAGAGAACAGAGGATGCAGAAGAGATATAGTTTGTGGTGGTTATAAGAATGGAGGAGAAAAAATAGAAATCACAATGTAAAGGGAGTATTAAAGAGATAATAATATATATAGACAAAGTGCCTTTGAGATCCCCATGACAAATTCCACTCTTAGTAGGAGGAGAAGAGACAAAGAAAAGCAAGAGAATCAGACAAATGAAACACAAAACCAAAATGTACTAATCAAAAAACCTTAACCTTCTAAAGACAAGGCAAGTAAAAATAACTACATTTAAAAATGCTAATAATGAGAAAAAAATAAACATATATATAAACAGAAAAAGAAAAGATTCTTAATGAAAAATATAGAAATCATTTCCACTGATATTGTCAAAATAGTTAACATGAATATAGGGTCACTGTCTATGCCTGAATGTCTTTCTTTCCATTTCTTCTTGAGTTATGTACTGAGAATGAGAGCAAGGACTGGGAGTTGTTTACCCTTTTCTCCTCCCGTGTTGCTCACCAAATTGGTTCAAATAATTCTCAGCATATCTTCTTCCCAGTATGGGGTAGTATGGGATGAGAAGTACTGTCAATTGGAATTTTATCTGCATAGACCAAGATTGATGCACTCCCAGGGTGGGGCTCCTGCAGAGTTTATGAATGAAGTTTCAGCAGATGATGCTTAAGTCTAACCAGGCCTCAGGGGCTTTGTTGTGTTGTGTCTGCTCTATGGAGATTAGATCAACACACTCCTAGGGCTTGGCAATTGCAATCTTTGTTGGAAGTCTGGATCTCAGGAGCCCCCAAAGGTACTCTTCTATCTCTATTTCTTCATACAATTTCTATAGTTTTTCTTATTATTTTTTGCTAATTTTATTCTAAAAAATATGCAGGATTATATCAGGGGTTTTTTTGTATGTGCTTTCTAAGACTTGCTTTGTGACCCAAAGTATGATATATTTTGGAGAAATGTTCAGGAGAAGTTGAGAAAAAAAATGAATTTGGCTGTTGCTAGATGAAATATTCTAGAGATGTCTGTTAGGTCCATTCAATTTGTAGTATTTTTTTAGGCCAAAAGTGTCTTTACTGATTTTTATGTCTGCCTGACTTCTCTATTGGTGAGAGAAATATGTCAAAATCAGCCAATCAGTATTATGATAGTGGTCTATCTGAGCCTTTATATTGAGTAACATTTGTTATGAAGTTGGGTGCATCAACATTTGGAGCATGGCTATTTACTTTTGTTATGTCTTCTTATTGGATTGTTCCCTTTTCCAGTATGAAATGACGTCTCTGTTGGTTAATTTTGGCCTGAAGTCTGCTTTGTTGACTATGAGAGTATCCACCTGCTTGCCTTCAGGCACCATTTGCATGAAATATCACTTTCCACACATTCATTTTCAGCTTATTGATGTATTTGCCTGTAATACAAGTTTCTTTTGAAGAACATTTAGTTGTCTTGCTTTTTAATCCACTTTACCCATCACTCTATGTCTTTTAATTGGAGAGTTGAGACCACTTGTATTCAGTATTTTTATGAAGAGATGATTATTATTTCATGCCATTTGTTTTATTTCTAATGTTTAATTTGGCCCCAAATACTCATTTGTTTAGCTTCTCTTTTAATGATATTCATTTATCCATTATCTTTGGCTTTTGTTTTTAACATTCTTCTATATGTAGTGTTTCTTTAAGTATTTTGTGTAATGCTGGCTTTGTAGTCATTAACTCTTAGTTTATGCTTTTCTTGTAAGATTTTGTTTCTACTTTGATTCAGAAGGATAACTTTCCTGGATAAGTAATCCAATTCTCTGTGGCTGCACTTCTTTGTGGTGGTTGTGATAGGTCTGAAATTCTCCCATTCTAAATCTCAATTGTGGTGGTGAATATCCCATTCTTCTCCATGGCAATTGGCAGCTCTGAATGTCATTCACAGTAAAGAGATGCATTTTTGCCCCAGGGATAAATAGTATTTATCTCACCCTACCTTCTGTGTAGACAGAGTGGCTTTGAGATCCCCATGACAAACTCCACTGCTTGGGATCTGGAAATTTAAACTGCCAGACTGCACCTGGTATGCAAGAGCACACATAGCTCTAAATCACCAATTCAAGGGTTTTGCTGTCTGCCTGTTGTCTGCTCCCAACATATGTATACCAAACTCAGTCCTGATTGAGGAACCCATTGATCAAGAGAAAAAAGAATGAAAAAAATGCATTTGGAGCTTGGGGATACTAAAAATAGGATTTTAAAAATGATAAAGAAGACAGAAAAGTATGAAGAAATTTATAATCCTCTGCAGAGACAATTTATACAATGATGTCCCTTTTAAGATGGTCCCCCTTCACAGCTCTCCCAGACTCCAATGGGAAATGCTGGTCTGCTTTTGAGTCATGCAAGTTTGTTACATTGTATGTATATCTCCTTTCTGCTCAAACTGACTATATGTTCAGTGGGGGAGTCCATAATTCTTGAATCATCATGATTCCTTTATCTTTTCAGCTTGTAGAGGGACTTTTCCCTTTCCCATTGAGCAGCTATGTATCAGCATTTTTCCATAATTTTTATTGGTGCATTATCATTGTATATTATGTTGAGATTCATTGTTACAAATCCATACATGTACATGCACACAACATAACAGTATAATTTGGCCAATGTACTTCCCAAGCATTACCCCTTGCCCTCCTCTCTTTCCTTCCCCTTGTCCCTTTCCTCTAACGATCTCCCTTTGATTTTTATGAGATCCCTCTGTACCTTTCTTTACCGTTTCCCTCTCTAGCTTCTGCACATGAACTTTATTTTCTTCTCTGACCTACTTGCTCTGGCTGGAATTTCTAGTACTATATTGAATAGAATTGGAGAGGGTGGATACCCTCATCTTATTTTCAATTTTAAAGAAAATGCCTTCAGTTTTTCCCCATTTACTATAATGTTGGCTTTGGGTTTGTCATATATAGCCTTTATGATGTTGAGGTAGGTTCCTTCTATCCCTAGTTTCTTAAGTATTTTTATCATGAATGGGTGCTGAATTTTGTCAAAGACTTTCTTTGTATCTATTGAGATGACTGTGATTTTTGTCCTTAATTCTATTTATATGGCAAATCACATTTTTTGATTTGCATATGTTAAACTATCCTTGCATCCCTGTGATAAAGCCAACTTAGTCATGATGTACAATCTACTTAATATGTTGTTGAATACAATTTGCTAATATGTTTATTAAGTATTTTT
Organism: Marmota monax; assembly: GCF_021218885.2. NCBI lineage: Eukaryota > Metazoa > Chordata > Mammalia > Rodentia > Sciuridae > Marmota > Marmota monax. Next base: position 271,366 of record NW_026694276.1, read on the forward strand.
GCATCTAAGTTCAACAGGGAAATTGGTCTGTAGTTTCCTTTCCTTGATGTGTTCTTATCTGATTTGGATAGAATAAATTTAGAAGTGTTCTATCCCTTTCAATTTCCTGGATAATTTGAAGATCATTGTCATTTGTTCTCCTTTAAAGGCCCAGTAGAGGGGCTGGGGATATAGCTCATATAGCTCAGTTGGTAGAGTACTTGCCTCACATGTACAAGGCACTGGGTTCAATCCCTAGTACCATTTAAAAAAAATGGCTCAGTAGAATTCTGCTGAGAATCCATCTGATTCTGGGCTTTCCTTAATTGGAAGACTATTTATTTATTTATTCTAATTTGTTATATATGACAGCTAAATGCATTACAATTCATATTACACATATAGAGTACAATTTTTCATATCTCTGGTTGTATATAAAGTATATTCAAACCATTCATGTCTGGAAGGCCTTTTTATTACTGTTTCTATTTCATTGCTAGTTACTGGTCTGTATAGGTTTTCTGTGTCCTCTTGATTTAATTTTATCAGATCATATGTGTCTAGAAATGTATCTATTTCTTCTAGGGTTTTCAATTTACTGGAGTTTAAGTTTTCAAAATAGTCTCTAAAGATCCCATGATTTTCTGATATTTGTGGTGATTTCTCCATTTTCATCTCTAATTTTATTAACATGGGCCTTAGCTTTTTCTTTTGGTTAGTTAAGGGTTTTTCAATATCATTTATCTTTTCAAAGAACCAACTTTTTATTTTCTTGATTTTTTGTGATTTTTTTATTCTCAATTTTAATGTTTTTGTCTTTGATCTTAAATATTTTCTTCCTTCTATTTGTTTTAGAGTTGGTTTGTTCTTCATTTTCAAGGGCCTTAAGATGTATCATTAGATTGTTTTTGATCTTTCTAAATTCCTTATGTAGGCATTCATAGCTATCAAATTTTCCCTAGATTCATCTTCATACTGTCACATAGGTTCTGGTTTGTTGGAACACTATTCTCACTTGATTCTAATAATTCTTTTTTGTTTTCTCCCATGATTTCTTATATTACCCATCCACCATTCAAAAGTTGATTGTTCCATCTCTATGTCTTTATCTAGTTTCTGTAAGTGTGTATGTGTGTGTTTCTAATATTATTCCATTATTACTCAGTAAGATGTGAGGAATTATTTTGGTATTTGCTAGGATTTGCTTTGTGGCCTAAAATAAGGTATATTTTGGAGAATGCTCCATGATCTGATAAAAATTAATTGTATTCTGCTGCTGTATGAAATAGTCTATAGATGTCTATTAAGAATATTTTACTTGTAATGATTTTTAGGATCAAATAGTCTTTACTGAGTTTAAGTCTGGATTACCTATCTATTGATGAGAGAAGTGTGTTGAAGTCACCCAGTATTATTAAATGGGGTCTATCTGAGTCTTTGAGTAGTGTCTTTATGTAATTGCATCAAACATCAATTTTTATAAATTTTTTTTCAGGTAAATGCTTTTCCACTTTCTATTCCTAGAAGCTTTGGATTGTTGTTTTCAAAGTAATTTTCATAAGTTTTATTTTTAGCCGCATTCTTCACCTGTCATTCCAGAAGTCAATCTTCATAATTTCCATTTTTGTTATACAGAGTGACAAGCTGATTACTTCAACTTAAACAGGGATTGAGATACTCAAGGTAAGTTGAAGCTTTAGGTAGACTTATCACATCTATCTTTAGAGTTTATGAAACTGGGTCTATATAAGTCCCTTTTCTGTGGCTATAAGAAAATATTTGAGGATTGTTAATAAAAGGATTATTTTATTCATCTTGATGTTTTGAATGCTAAAGTTCAAAACAGCATGGCACCAACTCTGTGGACTCCCCTCTCCCCAGCTGCATCGTATCATAGCAGATGATATCACAATGGTGGTAGTGAGAGCAATTAAATGGAAAGATAGGAAGCCATGGAGTAAGGAGAGGTCAATCTTGCTCTATTATAAAATCTGTTTTCCAGAAACTTGTGCCCCATGAGTACTTTATCAATCTTTTCCAGGTACTTCCTGCATTGACCCGATTATCTTGCACTAAGACCCACCTCAAAGGTCCCACCACTTCTTCCTACCATCACATTGGGGACAATCAAGTTTTTAATACATGAGCCCTTGAGGTAAAAACAATATTCAGACCATATTAGAGTCCTTTTGGATTTTTTGTAGGCAATTTTCTCCGAAGTCTGAGCATGTTAAGATTCCTAAGCACAGCTATTTCTCTGTAAGTTTTCAGACTTCCTTTTTACCACAGCCCTCAGAAAATATTTTAGGTAAAGAAATTATTGTATCTTTTGGGCATATTGTAGATTATAAGATTTCACACATACCTCTGTAGCTATCAAAAATTCTACAAAACTCCAAAACTTATTTTATAAAACTAAGGAAAGTCTTAGAGGAAAAAAATCTGTAAATACTTAAAAAAAAAGAAAGAAAGATAAAAAAGTCAAATACCTGAACTCTTACATTAAGAAACTAAAGGGGCTAGGGATAGAGCTTCATTGTATGGTGCTTGCCTGGCTTGGGCAAGACCTTCCCTGGGTTCAACCCTAGCACAGTGCATACACATACATACACATACACACACACACACACACACACACAAATAGCAAACTACACAAAACAAAAGGAAGAAAGTAAAGATATAGCAGATATTAATAAAGTGGAGACTACATGAGCAGCAGAGGAAAATCAATGAAACAAGTTGTTTTTTTTAAAGACTGATGTTGAAGAATTAGATACTGAAGTGAACAAATAGGACAATGAGCCTGACTGAATTAAAAATTTATGATTTGATTTTTGTGCATGTGAGAGATAGGGGTATCATTTCATTTTGCTATATATTGATTTCCAGTTTTCCCAGCACCATTTGTTAAAGAGGCTATTTTATGTCCTCTTTATTTATTTGGCACCTTCATTTAGTATGAGATAACTGTATTTATGTTCATTTGTCTCCGTGTCATCTATTGTATATCATTGGTCTACATAACTGTTTTGGTGCCAGTACATGCTGTTTTTGTCGCTATAGCTCTGTAGTATAATTTAAGGTCTGGTATTGTGATGCCTCCTGCTTCATTTTTCTTGGGAAGGGTTGCTTTGGTTATTCTGGGTCTCTTATTTTTCCAAATGAATTTCATGATTGCCTTTTCTATTTCTATGAAGAATTCCATTGGGATTTTAATAGGAATTACATTGAATCTGTATAATTTTTTTTGTAGTATGGCCATTTTGACAATGTTAATTCTGCCTATCCAAGAGTATGGAAAATCTTTCCATCTTCTAAGGTCTTCTTCAATTTCTTTCTTTAGTGTTCTGTAGTACTCATTGTTTTGTTTTCACACTTTGTGAAATTGATTCCCCAAATATTTTATGTTTTTTGAGGCTATTGTGAATGGGATAACTTTCCTAATTTCTCTTTCAGTGAATTCATTACTGATGTATAGGAATGCATTTGATTTATGGGTGTTAATTTTATACGTGCTACTTTGCTGAATTATTTATTAGTTCTATAATGTTTCTGTGGATTTTTTGGATCTTCCAAATATAGAATCATGTCATCAGCAAAGAGTGATAATATAAGTTCTTCTTTTCCTATTTGTATCCCTTTAATTTTTTCTAATTGTTCTGGCTAGAGTTTCAAGGATGATGTTGAATAAAATTGATGAAAGAGGGTATCCTTGTCTTGTTCCAGTTCTTAATCTTAGGCACAAGAACATAGACCCTGTGCCTAATAGAAGAAAAAGTAGGCCCCAAATTCCACCATGTCAGCTTAGGAACTGACTTCCTTAACAAGACTCCAAAAGTGAAAGAAATAAAATAAAAAATCAATAAATGGGATAAAATCAAACTAAAAAGTTTCTTCACAGCAAAGGAAATAATCAAGAACATGAAGAGAGAGCCTACATAATGAGAGAAAATCTTTACCACATGTACCTCAGATAGAGCATTAATCTCCAGGATATATAAAAATCTTAACACCAAAAAAAAAATCAATAAATGGGCAAAGAACTGAACAGACACTTCACAGAAGAAGAAATATAATCAATCCATAAATATATGAAAAAAATTCTGAACACACCTCTAGCAATTAGAGAAATGCAAATCAAAACTGTTCTAAGATTTCATCTCACTCCAGTCAGAATGGCAATCATCAAGAATACAAGCAACAATAAATGCCAAGGATGTGGGAGAAAAGGTACACTCATACATTGCTGATGGGACTGCAAATTAGTGCAACTACTCTGGAAAGCAGTATGGAGTTTCCTTAGAAAACTTGGAATGGAACCACCATTTGACCCAGCTATTCCACTCCTTGGTTTATACCCAAACAACTTAAAATCAGCGTACTATAGTGATGCAGCCATGTCGATGTTTATAGCAGCTCAATCACAGTAGCTAAACTAAGGAACCAACCTAGGTGCCCTTCAACAGATGAGTGGATAAAGAAACTGTGATATATATGGTATTACTCAGCCTCAAATAAGAATGAAATTATGACATTAGTTGGTAAATGGATGGAACTGGAGAATAATCCCAAAGAACCAAAGGCCAAATGTTTTCTCTGATATGCAGGTGCTAATTCACAATAAGTGTGTGGGGGGAGAATAGAGGTAGTTTGACAGAGGAGAGTGAAGGGAGGGGAAGGGGTATGGGGGTAAGAATGATAGTAGAATGAATAGGACATTATACTCTATGTGCATAATGATTACAGGACCTGTGTAACTGTACATCATGGACAACCAGATGAAGGAGAAGTCATGCTCAATTTATGTGTGATGTGACATAATACATTCTACTGTCATATATAAAACTAATTAGAACAAATAAAAATTATATTAAAAATTTATGACTTTATTCATCTATGGCAGTGTGCAAGCAAGGGACAAAAAGACATGAACTGGTATCCTTAGAAATGCCATCAAGTGTTTCTATATACTATTATAGGAATTTCAAAAATGGAAGAGATGGGACAATAAACTTATTCAAATAAATAAGCATTTTAAAAGCATCAAGAGCAAAACAAGTAGTCATGAACAAAGGAGCCTCTATAAGTGGATTTCTCAGCAAATACATTTCAGCCAGAGGTAAGTAGAATGATATATTTAAAGAGCTGAAAGAAAAAGAAAGGGAGTTGGAGAGAGAGAGAGAGAGAGAGAGGGAGGCAGGCACAAACCCAGCCAACCAAGAATACTATACCTGGAAAACTATCTTTCAAAAATGAAGTAGAAAAAAATGTCCCAGACCAAAGCTAGAAGTTCATCACCACTAGATGTATCTTATAAGAAATGCTAAAGGAAGTTTTCCAAATTGAAACAAGTAGATATTGAATAGCAATACAAAATCATATAAAACTATATAGCTTATTCCTGAATGTAAATATAATGACAAACACAAAATAGCATAATACTTTAACTGATTAAATGTGAATTAATTATTTCTAGTGAAAAGCACACAAGACAAACTTTAAGCAATCATTAAAATAAATATTAAAATGTGTTTAACCACAAAGATATTACTGGAGATACAAAGTACATAAATGAAAGACAAAGTAAGATAAAGAAAAAAGGGACAACAAACTACAAGACAAACAGAAACCAACAAAATAGCAACAGTAAATTCTCTATCAGTATTTTAAATATAAATGGGTTAAATTACCAAATGAAAGACATAAAATCACTCAATTATTTGTTTTATAAAAAAATCTTCCCTTGTCTAGTGGCCTCTTCCAGAACAACAATAACAATAAAATTAAGCTCCAACTATATGTTGTCTATAAAAAGGCATATTGTAGTTTGTTTCCCCCATCCTATATCAGTTATAAGTGATAGGGTGGAAAAATATTCCTTGCAAATTATGAACAAAAGAAGTAAAGAATGGCTATATGCTATCAAATACAAAAGGCTTTAATCTAAAACTCCGAAGAGGCATGCATATAAGGGTACTACTAATAATAAAATCACCAATTCACCCAGAAGAAATAAAAATTATAAATGTATATGTGCCCAATATTGGAATATCTGAGTACGAATATAAGCATTGATGAGCTTGAGGGAAGAAACAGCAATATAATAATATAGGAGATTCACAGCCTACTTTTTAAAATGAGTAAAATAGAAAATAAGAAAACAGATTTGAATACCACTCTAGAACAAAGGGACTCAACAGATGTACAGAGGATATTCCTTCCAACAACAGCAGAAAATACATTCTTTACAATCACACATGGAATGTTCTTTAGGATAGATGATATGACCCAAATCAAGTTGTGACAAATTTGAGAACACAAGAGAGCCTGTCAAGCATATTTCTGACCACATTAGTCTGAAACTAGAAACCCGTAGCAAAAGATAATGTGTGATATTAATTGTGTAGAAATTTTAAAAGACACTCTTTTAACAATTAATGGGTCAAAAAGGAGATCAACAGGGAATTTAAAATATCTTGACACAAATGAAAACAAAATCACATCATATCAAACACTCATAGCATGAAGCAAAATTAGAATCTTCCAATATCATTTCAACATCGTTCCAACATCGCCACCCTGAGGACAAAACCTTTATTTACAGATCTTTGGGAAACAACACTCAAATATAAATATATATATATATATATATATATATATATATATATATATATATATATATATATATCTTCAACTCAATAGCAAAAGCAAATAAAAAACACAGAAAATCTGATTGTAAAGTTGGGCAAAACACTTTAATAGACATTTATCCAAAGAAAACATATATAAAATGATGCCCCATCATTAAGGAAGGGCCAGTAGTAAAACTACAATGGGATATCACTTGTACCTATTAGGATAGCTATTATTTTAAAAACAGGAAAAGGTAACTATTGGTGAGGATGTAGAGAATTGGGACCCCTTATGCATTTTCAATGAGAACATAAAGTTGTGCAGCCACTATGGGAAATAGTATGTATTTTTCTCAAAAAGTTAAAAATGAAAACACCATATAATTTAGTAATCCTACTTCTGGGAATTTATCAAAAAGAAATAAGGATCTTGGAGAGATATTTGAACTCCCATGTTTAATGCAGCATTATTCATAATAGCCTAGATGTGCAAATAAACTTAAGATCCACTAGTGGATAAATGGATAAAGAAAAAGTGGTTTATACATATCATATACTATTTACTATTCAGTCTTAGAGACAGAAATTCTGACATATGACACATGAATAAACCTTGAGAACAAATTATGCCAAGTTAAATAAGCCCTTGGAAGAGTAAATACTGTATAACTTCATTTATTTGATGTATCTAACATAATCAGACATATAGAAGCAGAGAGCAAAGTTACACTTCTCAAGAACTGGGAGGAGAGGAAAATAGAATTTTATTCAATGGGTACAAATTTCAGGTATGTGAGATGATTTAAGTTCTGGAGATCTGTGTACAACTTTGTGTTTATAGTTAACAATACAGTATTTTACACACAATTTTGTTAAGAGGAAGATCACAATGAAAGAATTTAAAGAAGTCATATTACCTCTAAGGTTGTTTTTTCTGAAAATATTAGTCCTTCTAGTTATTGCTTGAGTTGCCTTTGATTTTCTTCAAACACTTCACTTTATATTTTATGACATTTCTATTTTTTTTAATCTGAAGGAGATCTGGTCTGCCACCAGGTACTCTGTGCCATTTAGTGGAATCTCCTGGTGTTGTTTGAATGTATGATCCCTTCCAAACTCATATTGAAATTTAATTCCCAGTTTAATAGAATCAAGTGTCTTAACTTTTAAGAAGTGACTAAGACACAAGGTCTTTGCCTTCATGAATGAATTAATGCCATATATTGGGAGGGGTTTGTTATCAAGGGGCAAATTTGCCTTTACTCTCTTTGCATCTGCCATGATATGATGCATCAAGAAGGCCCTCAACAAATGCTAGCCCCTTAATCTTGGACTAACCATCCTCCAAAACCATGAACCAATAAATTTCCATTCATTGAGAATTACTCTAATAGTAGCTATTAAATTGCTAATAGTATGTTACAGCAACATAAAATGGATGAATATATATCCACATGTTGTATTTTGAATTATCACTGTGATACAGCTGTAACTCTACACAATTTACAAAAGAAAAATTGAAGACTTAGATTAATTTTTCTAGCACCAGACATTAATAAGTGAAACAGCTGGATTGTTAACCCAGATCTCAAATACTTGTTTTTCATCTAGACCTGCACTACCATAAATACTAAAAGAAATCCTTCAGACTTGAAGTCAAATATTCCTAAGTGAAAACTTACATAGGAAGGAGCTAAACACATTGAAAATGATATTGTAGATAGACTCAATGATTCTATATTGAAAGTTGTTTTTTAAAATTTTAACTTTTAGAATATTCTTATTTCAAATTGGAATATGGAGACATCTGAAAGTCTCCACCTCCAAAAACTTATAATTGTCAGTTCATAGAATGTTAATACCCTCACATTGTAACAAACTATTTAATAGATAATCATGCAAGAATAGGAATTATAAGTGATTCTAGAACAAAGTAATTTGCACATTTTTAGATGTGTGCAATCTAAAAGTAAGTTATTTCAGAGACAATATTGGGCAATATTTAGAGTAGTATTTATATGAATATTGTATTGTGACATTAGCAAAATGGCGGACCATCTCTACTCCTACACACACATTGAGTAAACATCTATGTATGGATCAGTTCTGTCCAGAGAAAAGACAAAATCTAATTTAAAGATGCATATGCATAGATGACTGAGAAAAAATTTTACCTCAAAATGAGGGTAGTAAAAGTGGAGATACTCTAATGCTCATATTCCATTCTAAACAGAGTGCCATGCAATAAGGATGAGAGATCCTCAACTCTACCCTCTTTGTAAAGGAGGAGGAATTTTACCACAAATATAATACCCCAGTGGTTCTTGACAGAGGGCTTGGCTTTTAATTCACTTTCCGTGAGGAGTGCAGAGACTTGGCACCAGCGGATTTTCCTGAAGAGCAAAGTGGGGGAGGACTTAAACCATGAGTGTACTTTCACAGCTGCAGCCTCCTAGACCAATCTAGCCTTCAGATATCCTTGGACAGGGTTTGGTTACACACATTTTCAGATGTTTCTCATGATTCTGTTCCCCAACAAGTCTGCATCTGGAAGCCTACGTAAGTAAATAAAGAATAAAGCTCTCCATGTAATCAAAATAAACCTTTTCTCTTTATAAAAACAAAATCTCTTGAGCTTAAGTTGGAGGAATGGCACTCCCCAGGTCACCTTTCCTGGGTTATTCTAATGATGAATCCAGGTCTACAGTCTCCAGAGTCTCTTTTTTCCAGCCTCCTTTTAGGGAGGAACTGAAAGGACAGACTTTAGTGAGCCTAAATGGGAGTGATAGTCCTCTTAACTCCAGTATTCCATATGCCTTCTTCCTAGCCTGTTCCACCAATAAACCCCAGCCTGAATATTCCCCCTGGAAGGACTTTTTTTGGACATCTGCACCAGAAAAGGCAAGTGGGCTTACCTCACAATTTCCTCTGTATATTGCTTCAGTGATAAATCCAGGCTTGAAGAAATTACATGGAAGTTTCTGTGACTTCAGCAAGCCTGAAAAGAGTGGGAACTCCTCGTGCTCTCCTCCCTGACTTTCTTTGGCAAGAAATCCAAATCTACACACTATATCTTGAAGTAGTTTCTGCATGAATCAAGCTCCTCAACTTTCACAGCCCCTTCTTGAGGCACTGGATCCTAAATCATCTAGCTCTTGTGATTTGATGGGGCTCTGCATTTCTGAGTCTACTCCATCATAGAGAATGAATGGGCTATATACCAAGGAGCTATATACCAAGGTTCAGAGTGAAAAGTCTGAAAAAGATATCTACACATATCTGATATCTACACAATCTCCTGGCCTTAAGGAAATACAGTGGGAGATAAACTCCCAATTCTCAATATCTCCACAAGGAAATAAGGAATTGGAACATGTGTATAACATCCCAACTCTTACAGCTACCATCTGTCTCAGGCAACAATGCAACTCAGCATATCCTAATCTTGAGAAGCATTAAGAACAAAGGTAGTGGGTTGGACAATCACAAAGAGTGCAAAGGCATTTAGTAACTATGACCAGGATGATTGTGAGGAATATCTTACATCAGGCCACTTTAACAAGACTGGCAGAGATAATGTTCTTATCAAATGTGCAGAAACCAACACACAGAAACAAGGAAAGTGAAGAAACAGGAAAATATATTCCATAGGAATAAAAGATAAATGACTGGAAGTTTACCCTAATAACATGGATGTATGTGATTTATCTGACAGGGAATTTCAAATAATTATCATAAATAGACTCACTGAGAGCAGAAAAACAATGCATGAACAAACAGATTTTTAACAAAAAAATAAAAAAAGAATCAAAAAGTTTCAAAAAGAAATTATAGGGCTGAAGAATATAACAACTGAGCTCAAAATTTTAGTAGAAGAATCCAAAAATAGTCTAGGCAAAGCAAAATAAAGGATTGGCAAACTTGAAGATAGATCACTATTAATCATGTGATCTGAGAGCAAAAAGAAAGACTGAAAAAGAGTAAATAAACCATAATTGGCTTATGGGATACAAACCAGATGGGAAGAAAATAAATCGAGATCCAGGAGTATCAAGACACCTTATAATCAGCCTGTCAAATGTAAAAACAAAGAATCTTTAGAGTAGTGAAGAAAAAGCTATTTGTTACCTACAGGAAAACTCTCACAAAACTATCAGACTTTTCAGTAGAACCTAGTAGGCAAGAATGGAGAGAGAAGATAGATTTCAAAAATAAAAAAAATGCCAATCAAATATTCTATACCCAGCTACCCTGTCATTGAAAAATGAGGGTAAGATGAAAAAGTTTATTAGGTAAACAAAATTTGGGGAAATTTGTTATCACTAGACCTTCCTTACAGTAAAAGAAAAAAAATCTGCTAAATAAAATTATTGAAGCTGCAGGAAGTCACTAATTAGAGGAAGGGTGCCTAGCACAGCAGTTCTTCAGCACAAAATTTGAACAGTAGGAAGACTGCACCTTAGCAAAATGGGTGACTAAGGGAATTCACTGAAATTCAATTGTGGACAATAAAATAATCACAGAGACACAGAAACTAAAAAAAAAAACCAAAAACTTTGAATATAAAATAAATAATACATTAGAGATACACCAGATTGGCTGGTGAGCAGTGTCAGTGCCACCAGCCCACTGCAGAGGGGAGGGGGACCACAGAGATGAAAGGGCAGTGAATAAAATTAGTTTGAGGGAAATGGTGTAAAAGAGGAGGAGGCTGGCCTAGGCTGACCTTAACTGACTCAGAGACTGTTGGGGAAATTGTTGAGGGAAAAGAAACCAAAATCACTCGGCCCATGGACAGAGAGACTAGTGAGAAGGAGAGATGCCATGATTGTGGGAACAATTTTGAAGCTGCTACATGGCAGTGAAAAGAGATTGGGAACTGATAAAGTATACTTCCAGCCTGACCCAGAAACCTATTGCAAGTTCCGGAGTGTGTCTGGACCAGCATGATTGAAACAAACATGGAGAGAATTGAACCTCTAGTGATCCAAGGTCAAGATACCAAAGAGCAAAAGCTCCCCTTGTTGCTGGCATTCAATACAAACAACTGGAAAGATGCTAACTACCAGCCACAGAGATGCATCCACATTCCAGATCCGATCCTGGATAATTCACATTCATTGTGATGAATAAGTGAGACTAGAGTAGGTTTAGACTCCTTACCCTGAAAGTGGAATTTGGGGAGACTCCTGAGACCCAGACATCCATCAGGGATTGGCATCTCCACAGCAAGGGTGTGGATCAAATCTCAAATACCCACCAACAGAGTTCCAAAAGTCAGGCAAGACTAAACTCCACATACTGGAACTTCCAATTTAGAACTCTGCACCAGCCCCATGATGGAAGTACATCATATGACAGCATTCCCCAGTTTATCCCATCCTGTCATGTGAGATGGGAAGCTGAGAGCTACTACAAACAGCTTTGACCCTAGAAAGAATAGCTGGAAGTTTGGTGGAAAACACAAAGAAGTGTGACTTACGAACCCAGCCCTTGACCTAAGAGAGTCTTATGGATAAATAAATATATAAATATTTATATATTATAGATAAACAGGAATAACAGCATAAGCAATGAGCATCATCCTTGTCAACAATTTTGATAATCTCAGCACAAACAAGCCCTATATTTCTCATTAAGGATGTTTCCTATTCTCCTCTTTCTATTATTATTATTATTATTATTATTATTATTATTATTATTATTATTATTTTACATTTGGGATTTTAATTTAATTTTCTAGCAGACAATTTACATACCTCCCTCACCCTTTCCTTTAAGTTAGTGTGACAATTTGCCACAACCAACTACTTGAACAGAAGGTTTGGTCAAGAATGAAATGAAATAGCAAAAACAAAACAAAAACAAAAAACCACAAACCACTGTTGCCTTTAAAAAAAACCCAACACTTTCACCAATTATATTTAAACAAAAACACACAATATTTGCATGATATGTGTTTACAGTGTATCCTAGGGGCCGGCTTTCCTCACCATCATGCTAGGGGCAGAGAGGCAGTCAGTCAGGTTTCTCCTGCTGGACAGTGAAGGCTCACACAGCTTCACATTATTTGGAGGCCTTGGATCAAAGACTCTGAGGTCTTGAAATCCCAAGTTGTCATGGTTCCATCAATGCCAATAGTGCAAAATTTGCGACAATCTTGTTTGTGCCCCTCATAAATAGACACTTGAGTGATGCTACTCTGGTGCAGCGTTTCCAAGGCTTTATTGCGGTCCTCAGTCGTAATCCTCTTGTCCATGTTGCGAAAGCGGTCCATGGCAGACATGTCACGCTGGATGCTCTGTTTTGGAATGTCTAGCTTAGAGACAATGGTCAAGCAGCCGCGGTCATCCTAATTAAACAGCATCGGACGGCAGTCATGTCCAGCAGCCATAACACCATTCTCTGATGCCACAGTCCAGCTGCAGCAAAATAACCAATAACGGGGGGGGGGGGTGCCGAACAACTTGTGTACATTGATACAGCAGGAGTGGGAGCCGTTTATTGTAGGACAGGAGGGGTATATATACATTACACACAGCTTATCTTAATTAACATAAACTAGATACAGCAGTCAACCAATAAGGAATCTCCACACTTAATGGCTTGCTGGCGTTACTTCACAAACCACTCCCTCTTGCAAAATGCCAGGCGCCATCCTGACTTGTTTACAGACCCTAACACTCAGAGACAAATGATACACTTAGGAGTGACAGGAACTCCGTTTTCAGAATTGAGACATGGACATTTTTTGAGGCATCAGCAATAGACATAGTGCAGTCGTGACTAACCCAGGCCAGGCGGCTCCCACTGGCAGAGAAGCTCCCAGTGTCACTGCCACCCAAACTCTGACATCAGCTGATCAAAAGGCATCTTGCTGCCCCAGGGTGTACTGGCTGGCTTTCATCCACTTCTTCAATGTAGGCAGAAAATACTCTGCATCTGAAGTCGCCCAAATCCTGCTGCCAGCAATTCGTTGTTGGGATGCCAATCCAAGCTGAGACTGTGGAGCGGATCAGCTTTTTAATGTGCTTGATTACCCACCAGTCATTTTCAGACTCGAAGTAGCAAACAGAAATGAGTCGTACTCTACTTCCCACAGCAAATTTGTTTTCTGGAGGGGACCATTTCACAAAAGTGGCTGTGCATTAATCCTCAGGATCACCAGGGTCGCCTTCCAGATGCCACCTTTCTGACTCCAGACATAGGCATTGCAGTCTGCCCCGCAAGTGACTACATGGTCACTCTTGGGAGCCCAGTCAATACCTGTGATGTGTCCGTGGTGCTTCTTGAGTTCGTGAGCTTTCACCCACTGGCTACTGTCCATCTTACAGATGTGCACTTCATGATTATTGGGGCTGAGGGCAATCTGGGTAGGATCCCTGTTCCAAGCATGACAGGTGATTAGCTCTAGTAAAAACTGATGCAGGGACTTTATTCTTAGTGGTTTTAGAGGATAGAAAGCTGGGGTCCTGGCAGTCCAGAGGGGTTCAGAGCCCCTTTACATTTGAAATAAGCCTTAATAGTGCAGACTCTGGTCAGTCGACGTGAACAGGCTCTGGCGGATGTGGGCAGAGACTATTGTTAATTATTATTTTACTTTTTTTTTTTTAGTTTTTTTTTTTTGCCATCTGAATGAAGTCATATAATTCATCACTTACTCTGTGCTTTCCTTTATATTCATTCTTTTTTTTTATTTTACTTTTTTTCCCCAGTGTATGTCTTCTTGTTGTAGTGATAGGTGTATATATATACATACATACATACATACACATACATACATATATATATACATTTTAATTTCTTCTGCACCCATTTATTATTTAGCCTTGGTTTGACTTTGGTTGGATAAAATTTTACATAGATTTGATTAATTTTGATCTTATATTTGTTTTTCCCTTGGTTTTTGTTCCTCTTATTACCCCTGGTGTACTCTCTACCCCCACTAACAGCCAAATCTTCCTATTATGCTTCCTCTTCTTATTACTTTTAGTTATTTTGACTTCTCTTTAGAGGTAACTCCTGTTACCTCTTTCCTGCTTCTTATCTGTTCACTTTTTAAGTATTTCAATTTTCTCTTGCTTTTCTACTCTATTACTCTATTTTGACTTAAAAACTGTAATTCTATGGAATCTCAGCAGCTTAAGAGGTTGAGGCAGGAGGATCTTGAATTCAAAGCCAGCCTCAGTAACTGAGAGAGGCCCTAAGCAACTTAGCAAGAACTTTTCTCTAAATCAAATATTTAAAAAGGGGAGGGAGTGGCAGTGGTTGAGCACCTCTGGGTTCAATCCCTGGTACCTAAAAGAAAAAATTAAAAAAAGAGAGAAGAAATTTCACTATCTTATAGAATTATGTAAATCCTTTCTCATGCATGTCATTGAGATTATTAATATAGTGGACAATGTAGTAGACACCTACTGTTTAATGTCTGATCTAGTTCATCATTGTTTAGTCTTGGTACTGATGTTAAATGCCAACTCCATTGTTCCTCTATAAATGGTAATTAGTGTTATAGATGTCAAAGTTGACACCATATATTTAAGATTGTACATATGTTGCTAACATTATTTCTATAACTTGCTCCTCTTTCTCTAAGACTGAAGTGATTGGGAGCTGTCAATCTCACAGAGTAGAGATCTTGCTGGTGAACAACATCAAAACTCAGCCAAGTAACAGTGACCCTCACTCCACACATGAACTAATTTCACTTGAACCTCAACAGTACTTCAGCACATAGAAAAGGGGAGAGAAAAACCCCAAACCAACAACCAGGCTCCAAGAAGAAACAATCAGAGGGGGACTGCAGGTCCCATCCAGAATATCTAATAATACAGCAAAAAAATTAAAAAAAAACAGAAAAGATAATTATATACCAAAGGTTACATACAAAAGCTCTTATGCATAAAAGAGGAAGAAGAATTCATACCAACTTATGAGAAAGTCAAAAATCTCTGAAAACATGAGGAAATGGTTAAACAAATCCCTCCCCCCCAAATTTACAATCCCCTAGTAACGTATCCCACTGACAAAAAAGTGGATGAAATTATAGAGAAAGATTATGAAAATATGATTACTAAAATGTTCAATGAACTAAGAAGATCAAAGGATAAATTAAGAAAGCAAATACAGGAGGTGAAAGACCATTTCAATAAAGAAATAGAAATATTGATAAGAAACTAATCAGAACTCCTGGAAATGAAAGACACAATGAATCAAATAAAAAGTTCACTTGAATATATCATTAACTCATCAGATTGCATAGAAAATAGAATATCAGGCCTTAAAGACAGAACCTCAGGCCTTGAAGACAGAATATATAAACTTAAATACTCAGAATTTAAAGGGGAAAAAAAGGGCCATGATCAGAATATACAAAAACTGTGGGACAATATCAACGGACCAAATCTGAGAGTCATTGTGCTAGAAAGAACATGGAGACAGGGACTAAAGGCATTAAGAACCTCTTCCATAACTGGGCATGGTGGTGCATGCCTATAATCTCAGCAGCTCAGAAGGCTGGGACAGGAGGATTGCAAGTTCAAAGCCAGCCTCATCAACTTTGCAAGGCCAAGCAACTTAGTGAGACCCTGTGTCTAAATAAAATATTAAAAAAGGGCTGAGGTTGTGGCTCAGTGGTTAAACATCACTGGGTTCAATCCCTGGCATTGCATGCATACCGCCCCCCCCACACACACACACAAAGAATCTCTTCCATGAAATAACAGAAAATTGTCCCAATCTTAGACATGAGATAGACACCTTCATTCAGAAATATGTAAAACCTCAAATAGGCCATATCAAAAAAGAACCTCTCCAAGACAGATCAAAATCAAAATAAGGAGAGAATATCTAAAGCTTCAAGAGAAAAATGTCAGGTCACATTTACAGGTGGACCAATAAGGCTCACTTCTGTCTTCTTAATTAAGAACCTAAAATCAAGGAGGGCTTGTAAAGAGATATTGCAAACACTAAAATAAAATTATTGCCATCCAGGGGTGCTGTATTTAGCAAAGCTGTATTTCAGAATTTATGGATGAATAAAAAATTTCCATGTTAAGGATAAACTAAAATAGTTCATGTCCACTAAGCCAGCACTAAAAGGAGGCTTAAACCTACTGAATTTCAGTAGATTAGACAAAGGGGAATGAAGGGAAGGGAGGGGGAATAGGAAGAGGAAATACAGTAGAATTAATCTAACATAATTTTCCAATGTACATATATGAAAATACCTAAGTGAATCCCACCATTGTGTACACCCACAAGAATGTGTTCCTAATTAGAATAACATATTTCTTGTTGGTATAATTTTATCAAAATGGATTCTACTGTCATGCATAAGTACCAATAAAAAATACTTAAAGATGTACTATACACAGAACTCAAAAACAAACCCCCAAAGATCTCTAAAAAATGATGTTTAATAGAAGAGCAACAATTTAAATGAAATACAAAGACAATTAAATATAACAAACCAAAATGTCAGGAAATAACAAATCTCTCTCCATAACACTGATGTAAATTGTCTTAACTCCCCAATTAAAAGTCATAGATTGACAGAATTTCTTAGAAAACACGATACAACTCTATGCTGTTTGCAAGGGAATTATCTCATAAAGACACCCATAGACTGAAAGTAAAAGAATGAGGAAAATATTCCATGCAAACAGAGTCCAACATCAAGCAGGAATAACTATTCTCATATCTGACAAAGTAAATTTCAAGCAAAGATTAATCAGAAGAAACAAAGAAGGTCACTACATATGGGTAAAAGGAAAAATCCAACAAGATATAGTAATAGTAAATATTTATGCCTTAAATATCAGTGAAACTAATTACATTAAAATAACTTCATAACATTAAATCCCAGAAAGAGCCCAATACAATAATACTGGGTGATTTCATCTCACTCCTTTAACCAATAGGCGGATCATCTATATATAAAATCAATAAAGATATTTCTGACCTAAATAATACTATAAATCAAATGGACTAAATAGACATTGACAGAATATTTCACCCCAAAACAGCTAAATTTACTTTCTTTTGTTCAAGCTCACGAACATTTTCCAAGTTAGACTGTGTTCTAGGTCATAATGATGTAAGTCTTAACCAAAAAAAAAAAAAAAAAAAAAAACCAACTACCCTGTGAATCCTATCAGATCATAATATAATGAAACTAGAAATCAACACCAAGAAAAATAATAGAAGCCATATAAGCACATGGAGATTAAACAATCTTTTTTTAAAAACAGAAATTGATCTTAGAAAAAATAAGAGAAGAAATCAAGAAATTCTTAGAAACAAAAAAGAATAGTATTAAAATCTCTGGGACAGTATGAAAGCAGTTTTAAGAGGAAAGTTTATAGCATTGAGTGCCTATATTTTAAAAATGCAGAACAATCTCAAATAAATAATGTCAGAGCCCAAGTCCCTAGAAAAGAATGAAGAAAATAATACATAATCAATAGAAGACAGGAAATAATCAAGATCAGAGCAAACATTAATGAAATAGAGAATTAAAAATGTAAAAATCAATGAAACAAAGATTTGGTTCTTTCAAAAGATAACAATATTGATAAACCATTAGCCAAACTAACCAAAAGGAAGAGATAGAAGACAAAAATAAATAACATTAAACATTTTTGAAATTCAGAGGTCATTAGAATCTATTTTGAAAATTTATATTCCAATAAACTGGAAAATCTAGAAGACATTGACAAATTTCTAAACACAGATGATTTGTCAAATTAGACCAGGAAGATAGAGAAAACCTAACATACTGATATCAAGCAATGAAATTGAAACAGCAATTAATTCTTTCAAAAAAAAGAAAGCCCAGGACAGGATGAATTTTTATGTGAGTTGTACCATACTTTTAAAGAAAAAACATCAGGCTTCCTCAAAAATTCCATGAAATCAGAATAAAGGAATATTCTCAAATATATTCTATGAAGCCACTATAACCCAATAGCAAAAGTCATAGATTGACTCCCCAATTATATAAAGACACATCAAATAAAAAAAACTATAGACAAATATCCCTGATGAAAATAGATGTAAAAATCTCTAGTAAAATATTAGCAAACCACATTGAAAAATATATCAATATATACACCATGATCAAGTGGGTCTAATTCCAGGGATGCAAGTATGGTTCAACATACACAAATCAGTAAATGTAATTCAGCACATAAATTAAAGACAAGAATCATATGACCATGTCAATATGTTTTAGTTAGCCTTTTCACTGCTGTGACCAAAAGACTTGACCAGAACAGTTGCAGAGTTGCATATCTCAACATTGTAAAGGCTAACTAACACTAAGCCCCAGGCCAACATCATTTTAAATGGAGAAAAATTGAAGGCATTCCCTCTAAAAACTGGAACAAGAGAGGGATGCCCCTTTTCACCACTTCTACTTAAACTAGTTCTTGAAACTCTAGCCAGACCAATTAGACAGATGAAAGAAATTAAAGGGATACACTTAGGAAAAGAAGAACTCAAATTGGCACTATTTGCTGATGATATGATTCCATACCTAGAAGACCCAAAAAACCCCACCAAAAAACTTCTAGAACTAGTAAATAAATTTAGCAAAGTAGCAGAATATAAAATCAACACCCATAAATTAAAGGCATTTCTGTATATCAGTGCAAATTCTCTGAGAGGGAAATGAGGAAAACTACCCCATTTACAATAGCCTCAAAAAAAAAAAAACTTGGGAATCAATTTAAAAAAAGAGATTAAAGATCTATACAATGAAAACTACATAACCCTAAAGAAAGAAATCAAAGAAGACCTTAGAAGATGGAAAGATCTACCTTGCTCTTACATAGGCAGAATTAATATTATCAAAATGACCATACTACCAAAACCTCTATACAGATTTAATGCAATTCTGATCAAAAATCCCAATGCATTCCTCATAGAAATAGAAAAAACAATTATGAAATTCATCTGGAAAAATAAGAGACCCAGAATAGATAAAGCAATCCTTAGCAAGAAGAGTGAAGCAGGTGGCATCACTATACCAGACTTTAAACTATACTACAAAGCAATAGTAACAAAAACAGCGTGGTATTGGCACCAAAATAGACTGGTAGACCAATGGTACAGAATAGAGGACACAGAGACTAACCCACAAAAGTACAATTATCTTATATTAGACAAAGGTGCCAAACCATGCGCTGGAGAAAAGATGGCCTCTTCAACAAATGGTGCTGGGAAAACTGCGAATCTATATGCAACAAAATGAAATTAAACCCCTATGTCTCACCATGCACAAAACTCAACTCAAAGTGGAACAAGGACCTAGGAATTAAACCAGAGACTTTGCGTCTAATAGAAGAAAAAGTAGGCTCTAATCTCCATCATGTGGGATTATGCCCCAACTTCCTTAGTAAGACTCTTATAGTGTAAGAATTAAAACCAAGAATCAATAAATGGAATGGATTCAAACTAAAAAGCTTTTTCTCAGCAAAAGAAACAATCATGAGGTGAATAGAGAGCCTACATCTTGGGAGCAAATTTTTACCCCTCACACATCAGATAGAGCACTAATCTCTAGGGTATATAAAGAACTCAAAAAGCTAAACACCAAAGTAAAAACAACAAATAAACAACAACAACATCAACAAAAAAAAAAACTCAATCAATAAACGGGCCAAGGACCTGAACAGACATCAGAAGTGGATATACAGTCAGTCAACAAATATATGAAAAAAATGTTCATCATCGCTAGCAATTAGATAAATGCAAATCAAAACTAGTCTAGATTTCATCTCACTCCAGTCAGAATGGCAGCTATTATGAAGACAAACAACAATTAAGTGTTGGCGAGGATGTGAAGAAAAATGTACACTCATACATTGCTGGTGGGACTGCAAATTGGTGCAGCCAATATGGAAAGCAGTATGGATATTCCTTGGAAATATGGGAATGGAACCACCATTTGACCCAGTCTATCCCTCTCCTCAGTCTATACCCAAAGGATTTAAAAACAGCATACTACAGGGGCCCAGCCACATCAATATTTATAGCAGTACAATTCACAATAGCTAAACTGTGGTACCAACCTAAAGGCCCTTCAACAGATAAATGGATAAAAAAATGTGGCATATATACTCAACAGAATATTACTCAGCAATAAAAGAGAATAAAATCGTGGCATTTGCAGGTAAATGGATGGCATTGGAGAAGAAAATGCTAAGTCAAGTTAGCCAATCCTCCCCAAAATAAGTGCTGAATGTTTTCTCTGATATAAGGTGACTGACTAATAATGGGGTAGGGAGGGGGAGCATGGGAGGAATAGACTAACTCTAGATAGGGCAGAAGGGTGGGAGGGGAAAGCAGGGGGCAGGGAGATAGCAAGGATGGTGGATTATGATAGACATCATTATCCAAAGCACATGTATGAAGACACAAATTGGTGTAAACATACTCTAGATACAACCAGAGATATAAAAAATTGTGCTTTATGTGTGTAATAAGAATTGTAATGCATTCTGCTGTCATTTATTTAAAAAAATAATAAAAAATAAAACAAGGGGGAAAAAGAAGATAAAATATCTGTTTGTTGGTGACAAAATATTCAGAAGACCCAAAAATATTCTACCAGAAAACTTCTAGAACTATAAATAGAGTCAGCAAAGAAGCAGAATACAAGATCTACCTTTATAAATCAATAGCTTTCCTATAATCTGTACACATGGAAAAATAAGATTACATACCCCATTTGAATCATATGTATGATAATGTCAAGATTATTGTAATGTTTTGAGCAACTAATAAAAAAATTTAAAAAAAGAAATCAGGAAAACTATCCAAATCAAACCAAAAGCTTGGGAATAAATCTAAGGAGGGGAAAGACCTCTTCAATAAAATATATAGAACACTACATAAAGTAATTGAAGAAAACTTTAGAAGCTGGAGAGAACTTCCATGTTCTTGAAAAGGCAGAATTAATATTGTCAAAATGACCATACTACCAAAAAACTATACAGTTTCAATGTAATCCCCATCAAAATACCAGTAATGTCTTCACAGAACTAGAAAAAAAGTCCTAAAATTTGTTTGGAAGAACAAAAAGTCCAGGCTAGCCGAAGCATTTCTAAGTCAAAAAAGCAATGCTGGAGGCATTATAATACCTGACTTCAAATTGTACTACAGAGCAATAGTAATGGAAATAGCATGGTATTGGCATCAAAATAGACATGAAAACAAATGGAATAGAATAGAAAACACAGAGACAAATCCTCATAGTTACAGTCATCTGATACTTTGCAAAGGTTCCAAAAATATATGTTGGAGAAAAAAAAGATATCCCTTTTAACAAATGGTGCTAGGAAAGCTGGATATTTATATATTGAAGAATGAAACTAGATATCTACCTCTCATCCTGCACAAAAGTCAAATCAAAGTGTAAGTATAAAAGATTTAGTAATTAGATCAGAAATTTTGAAACTGTTAGAATAAATAATAGGTCAATATGCCAAAATATTTGTGCATGAGATGACTTCCTTACTAAGACTTCTAAAGCTCAGGAAATAAAATGAAGACTCAATATGTGAGATCACAGAACATAAGAAAAATTATGCATAGCAAAGGAAACAATAAAATGTGTGAATAGAGTCTAAATAAGAAGAGAAAATCTTTACCAGCTACTAACCTGAAAGGAGATTAATATCCAGAATATATAAAGAACTAAAAAAAAACCACCAAAAATATGGTATATATGAACATTGGAGTTTTGATTAGCCATAAAGAAGAATGAAATTATGGCATTTGCTGAATCCATATGCCAAATAAATGCAACTGGGAACATAATGCTAAATGAAATAAGCCAGACTCAGAAAGGAAGTGTCAAATGTTTTCTCTCACACAGAAGCTAGAGCAAAATAATGGGGAAAATGGTGTGTGTGTGTGGGGTGGGGACAGTTGTGCCGCAGTCCGGCTGCAGCAGAATAATCAGGGGGGTGACGAATAACTTCTGTAGCTTGATACAGCAGGAGAAGGAGCCATTTATTGCAGGACAGGAGCAGTATTTATACATTCCACACAGCTTATCTAATTAGCATAAACTAGATACATCAGTCAACCAATCAGGAATCTCCACACTTAATGGCTCGCTTTTGTTACTTCTCAAACCACTCCCTCTGGCATTTTGCCAGGCACCATCCAGACTTGTTTACGAACTCTAACATTCCCCTGGTGAAATGCCAGGTGTTATTTTGACTTGTTTACAGACTCTAACACAGTTGGATATCTTAAGAATAGAGAAGACCAGCAGAATCAAAGAAGAAGACTAAGGGAGAGGGAAGATATATACAGGAAAGGGAATGTACAAATTTATGCCATAAGCATGTATAAATATGCGCAGTGAATCCCATCTTTATGTTTATCTATGACAATACCAACTAAAACTAGATGAATAAATGAAATGAAGACCTACAGAGTAGAGGAAGAAGAGTTGGGGGAGGGAGGAAGGGAGGAAAAGAGAAAGCACTGGGGACTGGAATGGAGCCAATTAAAGTTTATACATGCATAATAATGTCAGAATGAACCCAGCTATTATATATAACTATAATGCACGAATAAATGCATTATATATTGCATTTTACATATATGCATAAAATATAAAGCCAAAATTAATTGGTAATCATAAGTAGATTGTAAAACTTTTTATACTCTAATATTAGAGTGGTGGTAAGAAAACAAATTCCATATCTACTATTAAAATTTAAAGATAAATATCTTTTAAAGTAGTTTTACTTACAATAATTATGAAGGGATAAGATTATAAAAGGTGTAAATTGTGGAATCAAAATATATAATGTGTAATGGAAGGTACAATTTTGAGTAAGTTATCAAAATGAAGTTGTTAATAGTTTTTAAAAACTTATTAAAATTTGAAATATTACATGTAAACCTCATGATAACCACAAAATTAAAACTTATGGTTGATACTCAAAAGATAATGAGAAAAACTCAAAGTATATCACCATAGAAAATCATCAAAACACAAAGGAAGACTGCAAGAAAGGAAGAAGCAAAGGATCTAAAAATCAAACAGAAAACAATGAGCAAAATGACACCAGTAAGTACTTACCCATTGATAATTACTTTGAATGGAAATAGATTAAGATTCTCCAATCAAAATGTATCAAATGGCTGGGTAAGAATTCCATTTGTAGGCTGCCTGGAAGAGACTTCATTTTTTAACATCCAACACATAGACTGAATGTACAGGGATAGAAAAAATTAAACCATTACAAATGGAAGCCAAAAGAGGAAAAGGTAACTATACTTACATCAGGCAAAGTAGACTTTAAGCCAAAGACTATAAAAAGTGACCAAGAAGATCATTATATAATAAATCATGGATGAATTCATTAAGATGGAATAACAATTGGAAATATATATGTACCCAGCATCAAATCATCTAAATATATAAAACAAATATAAACAGAACTGAAGGGGAGCTATAGACTGCAGCACAATATTAATAAGGGACATAAATATTCCATTTCAGCAATGGACACACCATTCAGACAGATAATATAGAAGAAAACATTGGCTTTAAACTACACATCAAGCCAAATGAATCTAAAAGTTATAGAGAGCCAGGAGTGACAGGGAACACCTAAAATCCCAGTAATTCAGGAGGCAGAGGCAGGAAGATCATAAGTTTGAGGCTAGCTTCAGCAACTTAGATCCTTTCTCAAAATAAAAAATAAATAAATAAATAAAATGGGCTGAGGATGTGGCTCAGGGATTAAACTCCCCTGGGTTCAATCCCTGATCATAAAAGGGAAAAAAAGACATATACCTAAAATCCCATCCAATAACAACAGAGTACATACACATTATTCTCAACTGAAGACTGAACATTCTCTAGGAGAGGTCATATAAAATTAGTGTTAAGTTTGAAAATATTGAAATCATATTGAGTATGTTTCCTGACCACATGATATGAAACTAGAAATTAATACCAGAAGGAATCTTGGAAATTCATAAATACTTGGAAATTAAACAACATGCTCTTGAACCACCAATGGGTTAAAGAAAAGATTAAAAGGGAAATTTAAACATTGAAATGACAATGGAAACACAGCATACCAAATCTTACAAGATTAGAGCAATTCTAGGAGGGAAAGTTATACCAATAAAAGAAAACCTCAAATAAACAACCTAACATTACATTGGAAAGGTATACAAAAAGAATAAGCTAAGCCAAAATTTAGCAGAAGGAATAGCATAAAGATTAGAGAGGAAATAAAGAAAACTAAGACTAGAAAAACAGTTGGTGAATGAAATGAAAAAAAACCTGACTCAAATAAAATCAAAAATAAAATTAGAGGAATTAAAGATGGCTGAATAGAGGTGCCTAACACTCACCACTTCCTCCAGATAGAAATAAAACAAAACCAAAAAGAAACCAAATAGGTAGGTGTATAGTTGCATTTTGAGGTAAGAGACTGTGGAATAATGTTGGAAATCTGCATGAGGCTCACTGGAAACAGAATATGGAATGATAGCATACAAAGTGCAGAGATCCACCGAGCAACTTCCATAAGCTCCATGGCTCGAGGAGGGAGACTCCTCTTTGTATGAGTAAGGGTGAATGGAAGAGTCCCAGAAAACTCGTATCAGTGCAGATGCTGGCAATTCTAGCTACTGTGCAATCCTAGGCAGGCTTGCAGTCTAGTTAGGAAAACAATCTGAAATCTGCACAGTAGTTGCACTTTGAAAAATGATCTCACATTATTTCCTAGTCACAGAGACTTCAGTTTCCAAGCTTGCTAGGTTTCATGCATTGTGGGGATTGAATGTTGCATAATGGAGGGGAACATATGATACTGCCTTTGCTGCTAGGAGATCAGGGCACTCTCCCTCTAATACAAAGGGCATGGCAAGTCCTGTGTGGACTCATCAGAGTCAAGACTGAATACAGGCACCCACATGGTTACCCAACCCCATGCCGTGCTTCGGTGCCTGTTGCTAACAGGGCTGGAAGGGAATGATATGGTTTCTACAGATGCCATGCCCATGGGTCCATGCTAAAGGGGATATGAGAAAGTTCTCGGCCCCAGCAGGTGTCCTGCCCCCAAGTGAATACTGTAACTAAAGAGGCAGAGAGCAATGCCCCAGTTTCAGCTCCTGCCACACCTCTTGTTGCACACTAACACTGAAGAGGCAGATTCTGTGATTCTCCTGTTGCTTGCTTATGCACTTCCCACCACTGCTTCACTCCTGCACTGAATCTGAGCATGCATTGGTGTTAGAGATAGGAGCTGGCACCACAGAGGGATGCTTCAGTTCCTACAACTGCCTCTTCCCATACAGCATCCAAGCCTACTCCACTATCTGCATAGAGGGCATATACTTCAGGACCCTTGTAAGTTCTTGGACTGTCAGTACCAGAGACACTTGCTGGAACTAGTGGAACTAGCATCAACAGCACCTGAGGAAACCTTCATCACCTGACTGGAGCCACAATCCACAAGTCCCCTCTCTTGCATCATCCCTGGAGACAGTGGGTATTTCACACTCTACCAAAGTATGCACTTTGTCATTAATTTGTCCAAAGTCATTAATTACAGTTGAAGAAATCAAAGGAGATGCACTATAATGCCTACCTGGAAACAAAGTCAATGTTGCCTCCTAAGCTGACCCAAGACACCTTCAGGAGAAAGTCATGTAGGAGGAATTCTGCCCCATAAGAGTATCTAGAGACAACTGACACAAATTTCAATATAAGGGCATGAGAAATATGAAGAAAAAGTAACGGGACACCTTGAAAGAACATAAATCTCCAGAAAGAGATCAAAAAGAATGTACACAATGCCTAACAAAGAATTGTAAAAATTAGCATAAAAACTTAATGAGATCCTAGTGAATACAGAGAGAAAATAACATTCTATGAATAAGAAATTCAGCAATGAGATATAGATTTTGAAAAAGAACCAAAGAAAAATCTTGGCAATGAAGAACTCAATAATAGTCCCATTTTAAAATGGGCAAATGATCTGAATTCACCCTTCTCAAAGTACATATACAAATGTGCAATAAATATATGAAAAAATGAGCAATATTATTAGCTATCAGAGAAACACAAACCAAAATTATTGAGTTCTTCATTGCCAGTTAGAGTGGCTATTTTAATTTTAAAAGTAACAAATATAAGGATGTGGAGTAAAAGAAAATCTTTTACACCATTGATGGGAATCTAAATTGGTACAATTATGAAAAACAGTATTGAGGTTCCTCAAAAATTCAAAAATAGAACCACTGTGTGGTCCATTTATTCTATTCCTAGGTCTATGTCTGAAAGAAATGAAGTCAGCTTACAAAAGGCATAGCATTATTCTCATGATTATTGCAGCAGTATTCACAATAACTAAGATATTGAAGAAATCTAGGTGATCAAAAACACTTGAATGGATAAAGAAATATATATATATATATATATATATATATATATATATATATAT
Source organism: Marmota monax (assembly GCF_021218885.2). NCBI lineage: Eukaryota > Metazoa > Chordata > Mammalia > Rodentia > Sciuridae > Marmota > Marmota monax. The sequence goes on from NW_026694276.1 coordinate 298,469, forward strand.
ATGCACATACACATACATACATACACACACATACATATATACTGTGATTATAAAATTACAGGAGTATAAAATATATAAAATGAAGTATTATTTAGCCATTAAAAAGAATTAACACCTGTCTTTTGCAGTAAAATGGATAGAACTAGAGGACACCATGTTAAGTGAAATAATCCAGACACAGAAAGACAAGCATTGCATGTTCTCTCTTTTATGGATATGATCAGTGCAAATTGCATTCATTTATAAAAATATTACATTGAATCCCATTAATATGTGTTAACCTTTGAAGACTCAAAAAATTACAGTTGAAAGCCTCAACAAAAGACAAGTAGAAGAAAGACTCTGAACGTGATGAGTCTTTTGAAAATTTCCAATCAATCTTTCCCAAGAAAGAGAGAGGTGGGGGAGTAAAAGAAAGGGGAAGAAGAGGAGGAAGAGGAGGAGGAAGAGGAGAAATAATAAAGATCACCTTCAACACCATTGGGACACCATTAAAATGACAAAATAACTATGCCTTTTTTAGTACCTGAAGAGGAAAAAAAGTTAAGAACCTAGAAAACCTTTTAAATTAAGTAATATCAAAAACCATTTTCAATCTTGGAAAAGATCTTTCAAGCCTATAGGACCACAAATAATTATGATCAGAAAAATTCTACATCAACACATAGTATGGTCAAACTGTCAAAAGTACAAGGCAAAGAAAAAATTCTAAAAATTTCCAGAGAAAAGTGCCAAGTCATGGGAAAATATCCTTATTAGACCAACAGCAGATTTCTTAGCAGCAACTTTAGAGGCCAGGAGAGACTGGAACTGCATATTTCAAGTTCTAAAAGAAAATACTGCCAACCAAGAATACTGTACCCAGATGATCTGAAGGAACAGTTTATACCTCAGAAAGGAATGAGAAATGAAGGCTTTCCAAATCAAGCAGTAACTGAGGAAATTTTTGACCATCAGACTATCCTTACAAAAGATGCTTAAAGATGCGCTACAATTCTGAATTGAATGAAAGGTAACTGCTATCAAAGCATGTAAAAATCTAAACCCCACTAGAAGAGCTATACACAAAAGAGAGAAATAATCAAATTCTGTCAATATACAGTAAAATCTTTAAACCCCAAAGATAAATGTGTGTGTGTGTGTGTGTGTGTGTGTGTGTGTGTGTGAGAGAGAGAGAGAGAGAGAGAGAGAGAGAATGCTCAAAACAATTGGATAGAAACACAGGATTCAGTCCTTACCTATCAGCAACAACCTTGAATGTAAGGGGACAATTGAAAGAGACTGGGTGAATGGATTCAAAAACAAAAGACTGATTACATTCTGCCTACACAAGACCCACTTCAGTGGTAAAGACACCTACAAAGACTGAAAGTGAAAACATGGATAAAGATCTTCCATGTAAATAGAAACAAACTAAGCAGGAGTGTGTGTGTGTGTGTGTGTGTGTGTGTGTGTGTGTATATATATATATATATATATATACAAAATACATTTTAAAACTCAAATTTAGGTCACAAGTTTTCCATTCTATGAATAATTGAAAAAAAATCAACACGGGTGCATTAAAATAGGTTGTAAATCACAATATAGAACTTATGTATCCTTTATTACCATTAAGGATGAAAATGCAAATTGTCATATGAATAGGATACTGATAAAAATATATGTCATATTATAAATAGAACAATGGACAAACATGATATTATGGTTTGGATCTTTAATGTTTCCTTAAAAGCTCATGCGATAGGCAGTGCAGGAATGTTCAGAGGCAAAATGATTACATTTGGAGACCTCTAACCTCATCAGTGGATTAATCATTTGCTACATTAATAACTTGAATAAACTATTGGGTGATAATCTAGGAAGGTGAGGTGTGGCTAGAAGAAATTAATCACTAGAGGCATGGCCTGCACTATATTTGTCCTTGGTCCCTTTACCTCCCCTCTCTGCTTTCTAGCTACCATGACGTGACAGCTCTTATCAATCACAGCTGTCTGCATGATATTCTGTCTCAGGCCCAGTGCAATGGAGTCAGCTAACAAAAAATTGAACCTCTGAAACTGAGATCAAAATAAATTATGAATCTTCTAAGTTGTTCTGGCCAAATATTTTAATCACAATGACAAAAAGCTGATTCACACATATGTTTTTTTTTTGGGGGGGGGGTTGTAAATTGTACAATATACAAATAAGTGATTTCATGACCTCTTTAACAATTAATTTGGTGGAACAGAGCAAAATACCTCAAAGGGTTACATTAATGAATGGATAAAAAATGTGGCATTTATACACAATGGAATATTACACAGCACTAAAAATAACAAGATCTTGGCATTTGCAGGGAAATGGATGGCATTAGAGCAGATTATGCTGAGTGAAATTAGCCAATCCCTAATAAACAAATGCCGAATGTCTTCTCTGATATAAGGGGGGTGACTCCAAATGGGGTAGGGAGGAAGAGCATGAGAAGAAGACTACCACTAAATAGGGAAGAGAGGTGGGAGGGAATGGGAGGGAGAAGGGGAATTGCACGGAAGATGGAAGGAGACCCTCATTGTTATACAAAATACATGTATGATGATGTGAGGGGAAAAAAAAGAAATGTGTCACATTAGATTCAGTAGAGGGAGGTGATGGGAGGGGAGGGGAGAGGAAGGGGGAATAGGAAAGGCAGCAGAATAAAATAGACACTAAGTATTGCTGTATGTGTAAATGTGGCTGTATATCCAATGTGATTCTGCAACCTGTACACTTGATAAAATGAGAAATTATACCCCATTTGATTCAAATGTATGATATGTCAAGATCATTGTATTGTCATGAGCAACTAATAAAAAATAAATAAATATTTTGTTGGTTTCATATGACATGGCTTGTCTTGTTGTTGCCAGTGTTCTTAATCTGAGAATATCAGATTTGACTCCTTTTGTCAAATCTAATAACATTTTGGACAGTTGTCAGTCTGGGAGTATTATGCTTTATCCCTTCTGATGTTTTTTTTTTTTTCATTGCTTCATTTTAGATATGCTAAGCAGATTTCACATTTAAAATCCAATAAATGTATGAGGTTGAGATTTTTATTGTCTTTGTTCACAAATTTGTATACATGTATTTACAATACACATATCAATTATTCAAGTAAACAGTCCAATTTCACTTTTTACCTCTAATAGAAGAAGTATGAAGAGGCAGCCTTCACTGCCTGCCAATCCCCTGCCGTTTGCCAACCACTCACCCACTGCTTGCCCCCAGATCACCCTCCATTTGCCCACAGTTCACTCTCTGATTGCTGCTGGTCACCTGCTGTTTGCCTACAATTCATCCACCTATCACCAGCTCACCAGCGGATGGCCTGCTACTTGCTGCTTGATGCTCCTGGAGGTCCATTGCCAGGCTACCTGCAGGTTTGGTTACACACAGCTGACAGCATTTTGGTACACTGACAGGGCCTGGAAATCTAGGGCCAAGGGACCTGCAGATTTGCAGCCACCATTGCTGCTTCTCAGTCTGGGGACACTGGTCAGGACCTGGAGATCAATTGTCAGGGTACCTGCAGGTCTGGTTGCACCTGAGGTTTTTCTGATGGGTATGCTAGTGGCCATCCTGTGGCTGCTTCTTTGCAGGGTTCCTTCTTTGTGTGAGTGAATCCCTAGTGGTCTCTCTGCAAGTTGGAATGGCATTGAGAGCTTGGGGCTACAGTGAGGCAAATCCTGGGGAATCTGAAGCCCAGATCTCTCTGATTGCAGCTGGGTCTATGTGAGCCAGTCTGGCCCTGGGGAGCCTGTGGAAAATGGAGATTGGGGGCATTTCCCGAGAGGGAAGCACAGGTTGGCGGAACTGAAGAGAACTGGGCTCTCTCCAGCTCAGTGAGTCCTGAGATGCATGGGGACCGAAGGGGCCACCTACAATGGGTGGGATGACTGGAAGAGGGTGTGAGGACATCTTGCTATCAGCTCACTCAGCCAACTGGTCAGCACCCACCAGACTGAAGCTACCATCAAATTTCAGACAAGCCCACCTATTGGTGGAGAAGGGAAGGTGAGAAACTTTTGAATGCCAATAGAAAAAATTTTCCAATTTTTCACTGAAAAATTTTTTCTTTTTCTTTTTACTTTCTATCACATCTCTACCATCTTTGAAACCAAATATTTTTCATCCAGCAGTTTATTGAGGAATGGCATGTCTGAATAGTATATTACAGTTTTGTTGTGCATTCTTATATTTTTACTTAAAAATCTGTATAGATTTTTTCTCTTACTTATCTATCTCTCTGGATTCTCTTTCTCACTTCTCTCATGCTAACAGCCAACCTCTATTAATTCCTCTTCACTTACTATAAAATTTTACCTCTATCTTCTCTCCTTCTTTCTCATAAACATCACATCTTACACTGCTTATGCTCCCTCTTTGTCCATAATTTGAAATGCTAAACACTTTTAGCAAAGTTACTGTTTATATTGTAGACAATAATTGAACATACAATTTCTGTTTATTGTGACAAAACTGTAAAATAAAAGGAGTTATTTGGTTTAAGGCTGTATATTGTTTCCATTGAGTGTTGTTATTATTGTTCTTTCCCTTAAAGATGGGGTACTGGAATCTTTCAGGGACACTGTAAGACTATAGGGAAGAAACTGTACTGTCTCAGATCCATACTGCTAGATGGGAAGACACACAAACAACATGAAAAAACAAGAGAACAAAGTATATAAAACAGACCAAAGTGTTCCAACAAGAGAATCCAAAGACAACACAGTAGCAGATTTACCAGAGAAGGAGTTTAGAAGGAACATAGTTAGCTTTATCTTCAAAATAAAGGATGCTATCAGAGAAAATACAGAAAGTGAAAAATTACTTCAATAAAGAAATAAAAAGGAATCAAGCAGAAATCCTTGAAATGAAGAAAATAATAAATCAAATTAAAAATTCAATGGAAAGTATCAACAACAGACTAGACCACATGGAAGACAGAACCTCAGGCAATGAAGACAAAATATACACTCTTGAAAATAAAGTCAACACTCCAGAGAAATGTAAGAAATCATGAACAGAACTTCCAGGAAATATAGGATAAAATGAAAAGACCAAATTTAAGATTTATTGGGATAGATGAAGATGCAGAGATACAAACCAAGGAATGCACAATCTTTTCAATGACACTATATCAGGAAATTTCCCAAATTCTAAAGAATAATATGGAAAATCAACAATAAGAAGCTTATGGGATCTCAAATGTACAAAATTACAGCAGACCCACACCAAATCACATTATACTTAGAAGGACTAACATGGAATTTTAAAGGATGTGAGAGAAAAATATCAAATTACATATAGGAGGAAACCAGTTTGGATCTCAGATAATTTCTCAACTCGGACCTTCAACATTAGGAGTTTCTGGAATAATATATATCAAGCTCTGAAAGAAAATGGATGCCAACAAAGAATTTAATATCCAGCAAAATTGAGCTTCAGATTTCAAGATGAAATAAAAATCTTCTATGATACACAAAAGTTTTTTTAAATCACAACTAGAAAACTTGTAATACAGAACATTCTTAGCAAAATATTTCATGAGGGAAAAATGGAAAAAAAAATAAAAACCAGTAGAAGGAGGAACTACACTAAAGGAAAAGTCAATCAAAAGAGAAATTAAGGGCTGTGTTTGTGGCTCAGAGTTAGAACGCTTGCCTAACAAGCATGAAACACTGGTTTCAAACCTCAGCACCACACAAAAATAAAATGAAGGTATTGTGTTCACCTATAACTAAAAGATAAATATTTTTTAAAAAGAGAAACTAAGTCAAGTTAAAAAACAAAAATAAGTCAGCCTCTTTATATCAGAGAAAACATTCAGCATTTGTTTTTTGGGGGGGATTGACTAACTTCACTTAACATTATCTTCTCCAATGCCATCCATTTACTGAAAATGCCATAATTTTATTCTCTTTTAATGCTAAGTAAAATTCCATTGTGCATATATGCCACATTTTTTAATCCATTCATCCACTGAAGGGCATCTAAGTTGGCTCCACAGTTTAGCTATTGTGAATTGTGCTGCTATAAACATTGATGTGGCTGTGTCCCTGTAGTATGTAGTTTTTAAGTCCTTTGGGTATAGTCTGAGGAGAGGGATAGCTGGGTCAAATGGTGGTTCCATTCCCAGATTTCCAATGAATCTCCATACTGCTTTCCATATGGAGAATATTGGCTGCACCAATTTGCAGTCCCACCAGCAGTGTTTGAGTGTACCTTTTACCTCACATCCTCACCAACACTTATTGTTTTTTGTCTTCATAATAGCTGCCATTCTGACTGGAGTGAGGCTGACTCATAGTGGGGTAGGGAGAGGGAGGATGGGAGGAATAGATGAATTCTAGATAGGAAAGAATGGTGGGAGGGAAAGGGAAGGGGCAGGGGATTAGCAAGGATGGTGGAATGTGATGGACATCATTATCCAAAGTACATGTATGAAGATATAATTGGGTGTCAACATACTTTACATACAGAGATATAGAAAGTTGTGCTCTATGTGTGTAATAAGAATTTTAATGCATTCTATTGTCATGTATTTAAAAAATAAAATCAATTAAAAATATATATAAACAAAAATGACCAGAAATACAAATCATATCTCAATAATAATCCTGTATGTTAGTGTCCTAAACTCATCAAACAAAAGACATAGACTGGCAGATTGGATTTGAAAAAAAAAAGACCCAGCAATATGCTATCTTCAAGAGACTCACCTCCTAGGAAGAGACATCCACAGACTGAAAGTGAAAGGATGGGAAAAAAACAAATCACTCACATGGACTATGTAAACAAGCAGGGGTTTCTATCATATCAGATAAAGTGGACTTCAAGCCAAAGTTAGTCAGAGGGGATAAAGAGGGAATTTCATACTGCTTAGGGGAATCATACATCAAGAAGACCTAACAACTGTCAATATTTATTCCCCAGACAATAGAGCATCTGTGTACATAAAAAAACCTTTTAAATTTCAAAAATCAAATGTCATGATTTTATTCTCAACACAATAATACTGGGTGATTTCAACACATCTCTCTCACCACTGGTTAGATCTTCTGAACAAAAGCTAAACAAAGAAATTATAGAACTAAATAATACAATCAATAATTTAGACTTAATGGACATATATAGAGAATTTCATTCATCAATGAGCAAATAAACTTTCTTCTCAGCAGCACATGGATTTTTTTCTAAAATAGACCATATGTTATGCCACAAAGCAACTCTTAGCAAATATAAAAAATGAAAAAAAAAAGAAATACTACCCGAATACTATCAGATCATGATGTAATGAAATAAGGAATCAATGATAAAATAAAGAAATAGAAACCACTCCAATACCTGGATACTAAATAACACGCTATTAAATGATGAATGTAAAGCAAAATAAATCAGGGAAGAAATTTTTAAAATACTAAGAGGTAAATGAGAACACCAATGAAACATCAAAAATCTAGGACAATATGGTGGCAGTGCTAAGAGGAAAGTTTATTGCACTGAGCTCATTCATTAAAAGAATGGAAAAACAACAAATAAATGATCTAACATTATATCTCAAAGCCCTAGAAAAGAAGAACAAATTAACACAAAAAGCACTAAAAGACAGGAAATAATTAAAATCAGAGCTGAAATCAATGAAATTCAAACAAAAGAAACAATTCAAAAATCGACAAAAGGAAAAATTGGTTCTTTGAAAAACCTAAATAAAATTGATAAATCCTTAGCTATGCAAATGAAGAGAAAGAGAAAACTCAAATTACTAAAATTCTTGATGAAAAGGGAAACATCATGAAGTACACTACTGAAATACAGAAGATAATTAGAAATTATTTTGAAAATTTATACTCCAATAAAATAGAAAAGCTTGAAGACATTGACAAACTGAATCAGGAGGATGTACACAATTTAAACAGATCAATTTTAAGCAATGAAATAGGAGATGCCATCAAAAGCCTATCAACCAAGAAGAATTAGATGGATTAGATGGATTCTTAGTCAAGTTCTACAAGATTTTCAAATCATAATTTTTAACACAACTACTCCTCAAATTAAGCCATGAAATAAAAAAGCAGAAAGCCCTTTCAAAAAATCATTCTATGAGGCTAGTATTACACTGATACCAAAACTAGACGAAGACACATCAAGGAAAGAAAATTTCAGAACCATATCCCTGATGAGCATGGATGCATAAATTCTCAATACAATTTTGGCAAATTACATACAAAAACATATTTAAAAGATAGTGCACCATGATCAAGTGGGGTTCATTCCAGGGATGTAAGGTTGGTTCAACATATGGAAATTAATAAACATAATTCGTCACATCAATAGACATAAAAACAAGAATTATATGATCATCATAATAGATGCAGAAAAGGCATCTTATAAAATACAGCATCTCTTCATATTCAAAACACTATAAAAACTAGTGATAGAAGGAACATACCTCAATATTGTAAGAGCTATCTATGCTAAGCCAAAGGCCAACATCATTCTAAATGGAGAAAAATTGAAAACATTCCCTCTACAAACTAGAATAAGACAAGGATGCCCTCTTTCACCAGTCTATTACACATAGTTCTTGAAACTCTATCCAGAGCAATTAGACAGATGAAAGAAATTAAAGGGATATGGATAGGAAAAGAAGAACTCAAATTATCACTATTTGCTGACAACATGATTCTATACCTAGAGTATCCAAAAAATTCCACCAGAGAACTTCTAGAACTAATAAATGAGTTCAGCCAAGTAGCAGGATATAAAATCAACACCCATAAATCAAAGGCATTTCTGTACATCAGTGACAAATCCTCTGAGAGGGAAATGAGGAAAACTACCCCATTTACAATAGCCTCAAAACAAACAAATAAACAAACAACAAATAAACTTGGGAATTAACTTAATGAAAGAGGTAAAAGATGTCTACAATGAAAACTACAGAATGCTAAAGAAAGAAATTAAAGAAGACCTTAGAAGATGGAAAGATCTACCTTGCTCTTGTATATGCAGAATTAATATTGTCAAAATGACCATACTACCAAAAGCTCTATACAGATTCAATGTAATTCCAATCAAAATCCCAATGACATTCCTCAAAGAAATAGGAAAAAGCAATCATGAAATTTATCTGGAAAAATAAGAGAACCAGAATAGATGAAGCAATCCTTAGCAAGAAGAGTGAAGCAGGTGACATCACTATACCAGACCTTAAAATATACTACAGAGCAATAGTAACAAAAACAGCATGGTATTGGCACCAAAATAGACTTGAGGACCAATGGTACAGAATAAAGGACACAGAGACAAATGAACATAAATACAGTTATCTCGTACTAGACAAAGGCTCCAAAATATTTTGGAGGAAAAAATAGCCTTTTCAACAAGTGGTGGTGGAAAAACTGGAAATGGATATACAGCAAAATGAAATTGAATGTCCATCTCTCACCCTGGACAAAACTCAAAGTGGATCAAGGACTAGGAATTAGACCAAAGACTCTGTGCCTAATAGAAAAAAAAAGCAGACCAATATTATCATATTGGTTTAGAACTTGACTTCCTTTCAAGACTCTTAAAGTTCAATAAATAAAATCAATAATCAATAAATGGGATGAATTCAAACTAAAAAAAATTCTTCTAAATAAAGGAAACAATCAATAACGTGAAGAGAGAGCCAACAGAATGTGATAAAATCTTTACCACATCTACATCAGATAGAGCACTAATCTCCAGGATGTGAAAAAAGAACTATGTGGTAGTTTTATATATAAAGAACTATATATAGTAGGAACATATCTCAACCTTGTAAAAGTATCTATGATAAGCCAAGGTCAACATCATTCTAAATGGAGAAAAATTGAAAGCATTCCCCCTAAAAACTGGAACAAGACAGGGATACACTCTCTCACCATTTCTGTTCAACATAGTCCTTGAAACTCTATCCAGGGCAATTAGTCAGACAAAATAAACTAAAGCAATATGAATAGGAAAAGAAGAACTCAAACTATTCACTGTTTGCTGATGACATAACACCAAAAACTGAACACCCCAAAAACAAATAACCCAATCAATAAATAGGCTAAGGAAATTAGCAAACACTTCACAGAAAAATATATACAACCAATCTACAAATATATGAAAAAATGTTCAACATCTGTAGCAATTAGAGAAATGAAAATCAAAGCTACTCTAAGATTTCATCTCACTCCAGTTAGAATGGCAATCATCAAGAATTTAAGCCACAATAAGTGCTAGTGAGGGTGTGGGGCAAAAGGTACACTGATTCATTGGTGGTGGGATTGTAAAATGGTGCAAGCAGTATGGAGTTTCCTTAGAAAATTTGGAATGGAACCACCATTTGAACCAGCTATCCCATTCCTGGATGTATACCCAAAGGACTTAAAATTAGCATACTGCAGTGATGCAGCCACATAAATGTTTATAGCACCTCAATTCACAATACCTATACTGTGGAAACAGCCTAGATGCCCTTCAATAGATGAATGGATAAAGAAACTGTGGCATATATACACAGTGGAATATTACTCAGCCTTAAAAAAGAATGAAATTATGGCATTTACAGGTAAATGGATAGAGTTGGAGAATATCATGCTAAGCAAAGTAAGCCAATGCCCCCAAACCAGAGGCCAAATGTTTTGTCTGATAAGTGGATGCTGATCCATAATGTGTGTGGTGGGAGCAAAGGAAGAACGGAGAAACTTTGGATTAATCAGAGGGGAGAAGGGGGAGGAGAGAGGTGTGGGGGATAAGATGGTGGAATGAGATGGACATGCTTACCCTATGTACAAGTATGATTTCCAAATGGTGTGACTCTACATCATGCATGACCAGAAAAATGAAAAGTCGTGCTCCATTTGTGAATACATTTTTTTAATTAAAAATTAACAAACCCATGGTGGGAAGGAATCACACAATCATGCCAATAGATGCAGAAAATGTCTTTGATAAAATTGAGCTACACTTCATGATAAAAGCCTTAAAGGAATTAGGATTATACTCAATATAATAAAAGATATATATGAAAACTCATAGTCAACAATATACTGAATGGGGAAAAACCTGAAAACATTATTAAAAATTTTTTTGGTTGTTTTTAGTTATACATGACAGTAGAATCCATTTTGATATTATTATGCATGCATGGAATATACATTATTCTAATTCAGACCCCAGTACCCCTCCTTCTGCTTCTCTTTCCCCTGGTCCCTTCCCTCTATTGATCTTTCTTCCTTTTACCCATAGTTAATTTTTTAAATTAATTTCTTTTGGATGTACACTGTGGTGTATGCATATATGTGCATAGGAAAGTTGTGCCGCAGTCTGTCTGGGCACAAAATAACCTAGCCGCCACACAGCCTTGTAGGTTCAAAACAGGAACTCCTTTATTCTCCACACTCCCGGCCTTCTCCCAGACACGCCACACACCAACCGGAAATCCCTCCTCCGGCAATCCCTCCTCCAGCACTTCCCCAACCAATGGGAACTGTCTGGGAATCCCCGCGAGAACTCCAAAGTAGCCTGAGAACTCCAAAGTAGCAGGTGGAGGCGGACAGCAGGGGTCTAATATACAAATGAATCAATCCAGCATCGTCTTAATGGCTTCCCTCTCAACCAATACTATTGGCAAAATGCCAGGGGCCATTCCGACTCAGCTGTGGCTCTCAGCAAAGTTGTGTTGGATTCATTCCATTGTCCTTTCTTTCTCTATCCCTTCTCCCTTTTCTTTATTCTCTTTTGTCTAATCCACTAAACTTCTATTCTCCCACCCCATTATTGTGGGTTAACTTCCACATGTCAGAGAAAAATCCAACCTTTGTTTTTTGGGGATTGGCTTATTGTACTTAGCAGGATGGTCTCCAGGTCCAACCAGTTGACAGCAAATGTCATAGAGTCATTCTTCTTAATGGCTGAGTGCCATTGTGCATATATACCACATTTTCTTTATCTATTCATCTGTTGAAGGGTACCTAGACTGGATCCATAGATTAGATATTGTGGATTGTCCTGCTACAAATATTGATGTGGCTGTGTCACTGTAGTATGCTGATTTTAAATCCTTTGGATGTATACTGAGGAGTAAGACAACTAGGTCAAATGGTGGTTCCATTTCTCATTTTTTGAGGAATCTCCATACAGCTTTCCAGAGTGTTGCACCAGTTTGCCTTTCCACTAACAATATTTGAGCATACCCTTTCCCCACATCCTCACCAACATTTACTGTTATTGCATTCTTAATAATTTCAATTCTGACTGGTGTGAGATGGAATCTCAGTGTAGTTTTATTGTGCATTTCTTTAATTACTAGGTATGTTGAATGTTTTTTCTTTAATTACTAGGGATGTTGACCTTTTATATTTCTTCTTTTGAGAAGTGTCTGTTTAGTTCTTTTGCCCATTTATTTATTGGGTTATTTGTGGGTTTGGTGGTAAGTTTTTTGAGTTCCTTGTATATCCTGGAAATTAACAACCTGTCTGATGAGCAGGTGGCAAAGATTTTCTCTCATTCTGTAGGCTCTCTCTTCATGATCTTGAGTATTTTCTTTGCTGAGAAGAACTGAAAGCATTTTGTCTAACATGAACAAACATGAATGTTCACTCTTATTTAATCAAGTAGTAGAGCAATTAGGCAAGAGCAAATAGGCAAGGAAATAAATAAAAGTCATATAAACAGAAAGAAAGGAAGCCAAATTATCATGTTAACAGATGGTATTATTCCTTACCTAGAAAAATCTAAAGATTTTCCCCCAAAGACCATTACAATAAACAAAGTTACAGGATACAAAATCAACATAAAATGCTTCTGACAAAAGTCAGGAACATTTTCATATGTCAATAGTGAATTTATTGAGAAAGAAATCATAAAAAACAATCTCATTCACAATAGCTACAAAAATAAAATACCCGAGAATAAACTTTATCAAGGAAGTATAAGATCTGCACAATAAAAATTATAGAACACTGATGAAATAAATTAATGAAGGTACAAAACACCAGAAAGTCCTTTATTTATAGACTAGATAAATAAATACTCTTAAAATGGCCATTTTACCCAAAGTGATTTGCAGAGTCAATGCAATCCTTATTTAAATACCAGTAACCTTCTTCACAGAACTTGAAAAAATAATTCTAAAATTTATGTGGAAGCATGAAAGACCCCAAATAGCCAATGGAATCTTGAACAAAAAGAACAAAGCTAGAGATATCACAATATTTGATTTCAAGACATACTACAAAGTTATAGTAAAAACAAACCAGCATGGTATTGGCATAAAAATAGACATACAGACAGAATATAGAATCAAGAAATTGATCCATTCATCTATAACCAACTTATTCTTGACAGAGATTCTAAAACCATGCATTGGAGAAAGGGCAACCTCTTTAATAAATGGTGCTGGGAAAACACATGTAAGACCCCTATCTCTCACTCTGTACAAAAATTGACTCAAAATGATTGAACAATATAAATATGAGTCTGGAAATTATAAAAAGGAGAAAACATAGATGAAATACTTCAAGACATTAATATAGACACTTTTTTGGATATGATTACAAAATACAGGAAACAAAAGCAAAACTAGAAAAGCAGGATTATATCAAACTAAAAAGTTTTTGCAGTAAAGACACAAAAGAATGAAGAGGAAACCTAAAGAATGAGAGACAATAATTGGCAATTCTTTATCTGACAAAGAATACCCAGAATACATAAGGACCTCAAAACAATTAATAGAACAAAGAACAAAAACTACAACCAAAATACCAAGTATTCCATTTTTTAAAAAAATGGGCAAATAATTTGAATAAACACTTCCCAAAGGAAAATATACATATGGCCAATAAATAAATGAAAAATGCTCCTTATCATTAGTCATCAAGGAAATGCAAATCAAAACTGCAATGTGATACCACTCTATACAGTTAGAATGGCTATTATTTTTTTTTTAAAAGAAATAACACATGCTAGCAAGGATGGGGAGAAAATAATTATATACACTGTTGATATTGTAAATTAGTACAGCCACTTTGGAAAACAATATGGCATTTCCTCAAAAAACTAAAAAGAAAAATACCATGTAATCTAGCTATCTCACTCCTGGGTTTATTTCCAAAGAAGATGAAATCAGCATACAAGAAATATCTGTATGTCGAAATTTATTGTGGGACTATTACAAAATAGGCCTTATTTGGAAGGTACCTAGGAACTTGTTGCCCATAAAAAAGTGAGTGGATAAAGAAAATATAGTATATAGAGAAAATAAATAAAATATTATTCAACTATATTTGCAGCAAAATGTATGGAAATGGATGAAATAATTTATTTTTGAAATAAGCCAGACAAACAAAGGTAAGTAATACATATTCTCTATCATATGTGGAAACTTAAAAAAAAGTCAACATGGATATAGAATAGTGATAAAGTTTGGAAAAGTTGTTTGTGGAAGTAGGAGGATGCATTAAGGGAAGTTGAATTTTATCAGTGCACACTATATTCATGTGTTGAACCTCATATGTATAATTAACATTTTTTCAACAAAATAATTATTAAAAAGTACTGAAATAAAACACATTATGGCTATTAGCACAGAAACAGAAAGGAAAATAAGAGATTACTATAAACAACTATATGCTACAGATTGTATAATTTGGAAAAATAAATAAATTTCTAGATTTATACATTCCACCAAGACTGAATGAGGAAGAAAAAGAAAATCTAAATAAATCAATAATAAGTAAGAAAAAGTCTCTCATCTAAGAATAACCCATGACCCAATAACTTTACTGTTAAAATCTACCAAACATTAAAGAAGAATTCATATTAATGCTTCTCAAACTCTTCTAAAAATTTGAAGAGGAGGGAATACTTCCAAATTCATTGGACAAGGCAAGCATTATCCTGGCACCAAAGCTAGATAAAGACACCAAAGAAAAGAAAGGTATAGGTCAATATTTCCATTGAATATAGATATAGAAATTTCAACAGCATACTAACAAATTGCTAAGTATGGGGGTTCATCCGTATAATCCCAGCCATCTGGGAGGCCAAGGCAGAGGGATAGCAAGTTTGAGGCCAGACTGGGCAACTTAGAAAGACTCTACCTCAAAATAAAAATAAAGGGACTGGAGGTATGATCTAGTGATAGGGCACTACTTGTTCAATCCCCAGTACTGCAAAACAAAACAAAAGTAACTAAAAGAAAATCAATTTTAATTTAACAGCACATTTAAAAGATCATTGATCATGATCAAGTGGAATTTATCCCTAGCATGCAAGGATGATTAAATCAATGAACATTATATACCAGATTAACAGATTAAGCCCCCCAAAATACATGATTGACTCAAAAGATTTTGTAAAAGCATGCGACAAGTTCAACATTCTTTTATGATTAAAAATATCCACAAAAAGTAAAGAGAAAATATATGGAGCGACAGCCAGCATATTATTGAGGGGTTCTTCTTTTTGCTAAGGAGGGTGTAAGCCACCTGAGAATTTAAAGTCTAAAATAATTTGTGAAGAACAAAAGACAAAGAGTCAGAAATGTATTTACAAAATCAGAGTTCCTGATGGATCCAGTCCAAAAAAGACCTTGAACTAGAGAAAGGAAAGATTGCTCCAGTCGTTTATTTAAGGGGGTACATCCAAGGCAGGGATAAGGTTTCAAGGGCAGAGTCTTGCTTCAGGGTGTCTTGCAATCACAGGTTGATTGGCATCTTGGCAGGTTACACCCATCTCAGGTGCTGATGGAACATGGTAGAGTGGGATAGAAATTCACAGTATGTCAGAGCAGTTAACCAGAGAAAATGTCCACTGGTTATTCCCAGACATTAGATGTTCCTATCCACTAGGCTTGATACACAGTGGCCCACATGCAGCCCATGGATGGCTCGCAACAAGAAAGAAATTAATGCATACCACTATAGAAAATAATGACATTACAAAGGAAGACAGAGAGGAGAAAAAAGCATTCTATAAAACAGCCAGAAAGCAATAAAATGACAAAATGGTAATAATAAGTTCTTAGCTATCAATAATTATTTTAAATGTAAATTAAATTCTCCAATCAATAAGCACAGAGTATCTGAATGAACAAAAGGGGAAAATTTCCAACTGTATGTTACGTACAAGTGATTCAGCCTTGAAAACCCATATAGACTGAAAATAAAGGGGTAGAAAATGACACATTACACAAATGGAAACCAAAAGAGAGAAGTATATCAGTTAAAATAGACTTTAAGTTAAAAAACTATAATAAAAATATTATTATAATGATAGATAAGTTGATCAAGAAGCTATAACAATTATCTTAAGTGCAGAGAAGATATTTGTTCAAATGTATTGTTCAGTGTAATTTTAAAAAAATCTCAGCATACCAGAAACAAGGGATAACTTTCTTAATCTGGTGAGAATTATACCCAAAAATGTGAAGCAAACATTACTTATTATATTAAAAATGTTGGAAGTTCACCCTTAATCACATATCAGTCATGCCTACCAAAGCTGTTTCCCATCAGTGCTAGTCAGGGCAATAAGATAAAGAAAAATATTTAAATGGTATATGGATTGAAAGGAACAAAACATCATTATTCACATTGGGCAGAGAGAAAATATAAAATACTAAACATGCAAATATTTCAATTAATATGTAAATTTAGTAAGATTACTGCATAGAACAATAGTGTAAAAATACATTGTTTGATAATAACAAAATATAAAATTTTAAACAATAACACCAGACAATAACATAAAAATTTCTAAACAATATCATCAGACATCCTAGTCATAAAAAACATATGTAAGACTAAAATAAAACTATAAAATATTAGGTGAATTAAAGAAGATAAAAAATAAATGCCAGAATATACTTCACTTATGTATTAGAAGCATTAAGATTTTAATTGTTTGTTTTGTTTGTTTGTTTTACAAATTAATCTACATAATTAATGCAATCTCAGTAAAATTCTTGTGGTTTTATGAAATTAACAGAATTTTCTACAAATTATATGAAAATTAGAAGAGTCTAGAAAAATAAAGACAACTTGGAAAATTAAAAGTAACATCAAAGGAGTTATACTATTATATATCATGACTTATAAAAAGTTATGGTTTGCATGTGAGTTGTCCCCCCAAAGCTCAGGTGTGAGGCAATACAAGAAAGTGCAGAAGAGAAATGATTGGATTATAAGGGTCTTAACCCAATCAGTGAATTAATCCCCTGATAGGGATTAATGGAGTGGTAATTGAAGTGGTAGGATGTGGCTGGAGGAAATGGCTCATTGGGGGTATGGCTTTGGGGTACATATTTGTCTGGCAAGTGGAGATCTCTCTTTCTCTGCTTCCTGATCTCATGTGAGCTACTTTCTTTTGCCAAACACTCTGCCATGCTGTTCAGCCTCACCTCAAGCCCCAAGGAATGGAGCCAGCCTTCTATGGACTGAGATCTCTGAAATTGTGAGCCCCCAAATAAACCTTTCCTCCTCTACAATTGCTCTGGTTAGGTCTTTAAGTCACAGCAGTGAAAAAGCTGACTAAAACATAAAGTAACAATAATTACTACATCACTGTATTGACAAAAGGGGGAAGAAATGCATCAATTAGACTAAATACATATTACAAATATATTAGAGAGTATAGAGAACATAGGTAATTTCAACAGAGAAATAGAGATTATATTAAAGAACAAAATGAAAATTGTCTAAAACGGAAATGCACAGTGTTGTAGGAAGAGTAGTGTCTCCCCAAAGATGCTCATGTCATAATCACCAGAATTTATGACTATTTCATCTTACATGGAAAAAGGCACTTTGCAGGTATAATTATATTAAGAATCTTGGATTATCTGAGTGGGCCCAATGTAATTATAAGAATTATCAGAAGTGAAAAAGGGAGGCCACAGTGTCAGAGTCAAAGAAAGATTGGAAAAATCGTATATTGCTGGCTTTAAAATGGAGGAACAGCAGCACAATGCCAGGAATACAGGTGGTTTCTAGAAACTAAAAAAAAAAAAGGAAATAAATTCTCTTCTACAGCTTCCACATGAAACCCAGCCCTGTGAACACATTGATTTTAGCTTAGGAAGATACACTGAAGACTTCTGATTTCCAGAACATTAAGGTAATAATTTTTATTAATTTGCTAAGCTTACAGTAATTTGTTACATCAGCATTAGGAAACTAATTTAGATTTGGGTACAAGGACAGAAGCTCCTGCTGTGGTGACAAATGCCTAGAAGTGTGGAAGTAGCTTTGGAATTACAATGGGAGAATTTTGAGGAACATGCTATAAAAAGCCTAGGTTTATTTAAATAGATTTTTTTGGAGGCTTCTATTTATTGATTTTCTAGAAAAATCCTATTTAATAAACTATTTTTATTTTGATTTTTTTACATTTTAATTGGTGCATTATAGTTATACATAATTATGGAATTTGTTGTTACATATATGTACATCCACACAAAATAACAATATAATTTGGCCACTTTCACTCCCCAGTACTTACCCATTCCCTCCCTAACTCCCACTTTTTTACCTTTGTTTTTTTTTTAAATTTATTGTTGTTGTTTTTTTTTCAGTTATACATGAAAGTAGAATCCATTTTTGACATAATTATAAAAGCTAACTTGGTCCCCAGAACCTCCCCTTCCCCAACTCCTGTTCCCTACCTGCTACTCTAATGATCATTTGGCCATTTACTCATAGTTATTTTTTTTAATTAATTCCTTGCAGATGTACATGATGATGAGATTCACTGGAATGAATCTGACATAACTTCCCTTTTCTCCCTTTCCTCTACTGATCTCCCATTGATTTTCATGAGATCCATCCCCACCTTTCCTTTCCTTTTTCTTCTCTAGCTTCTGCATATGAGAGAACACATAAAATGTTTGACTTTTTGGGTTTGACTTATTTTGCTTATCATAATGGTGTCTAATTGTAACCATTTACCTGCAAATAACATAAAACTCCATTGTGTATATACATACCATATTTTCTTTATGCATTCATGCATTAATGGATATGTAGGTGGTTCCACAGCTTGAGTATCATTAATTGTGCCACTATAAATATGGCTGTGCTGAGAAGAAACTTTTTAGTTTGATTCCATCCCATTTATTGATTCTTGGTTTTAATTCTTGTGCTATAGGAGTCTTATTAAGGAAGTTGGGGCCTAATCCCACATGATGAAGATTAGGGCCTACTTTTTCTTCTATTAAATGCAGAGTCTCTGGTTTAATTGTAGGTCTTTGATACACTGATATACTTGTATCACTTTGAGTTGAGTTTTGAGCATGGTGAGAGATAGGGATTTAATTTCGTTTTGTTTCATATGGATTTCCAGTTTTCCCAGCACCATTTGTTGAAGATACTATCTTTTCTCCAATGCATGTTTTTGGTTCCTAGGTCTAATATAAGCAATTAGAGAAATGCAAATCAAAACAACTCTAAGATATCATCTCACTCCAGTAGGAATGGCAGCTATTATGAAGATAAACAGCAATAACTGTTGGTGAGGATGTGGGGGAAAAGGTACACTCATACACTGCTGGTGGTACTGCAAAATGATGCAGCCAATAATGGAAAGCAGTATGGAGATTCCTTGGAAATCTGGGAATGGAACCACCATTTGACCCACCTATCCCTCTCCTTGGATTATACCCAAAGGAATAAAAACAGCATACTACAGGGACACAGCCAATGTTTATAGCAGCACAATTCACAATAGCTAACCTGTGGAGCCAACCTAGATGCCTTTCAGTGGATGAATGGATAAAAAAATGTGGCATATATACACAATGAAATCTTACTCAGCAATAAAAGAGAATAAAATCATGGCATTTGCAGGTAAATGAGCCTTCCCAGGCTCAGTCCCTGAGTGTATTCATACCTGCCTGTTCATATTACCAACCTTCTTCAGCTGGCCATGTAATCTGCCAGACTCAAAGAAGAAGCAAGCTGAGCTAACATTAGCTTTGCTTTTCTGACTTAAATCCCTCTGGGAATATCTTCTCTGTGCCTGTTTCACTCATTTTCCACTAGGTATACCTTAGGTCATATGGTAGGTGATTGCTAGAACAGTTGTGGCAATGTTTGCTGTGATCTCTTGGCTCCTGCAGCAGCAGCTGGAGCATAGCCACCTCAAGATGGGTACCACCTCACTCTCTGCAGTCAGTTGAAAAACAGAGCACTTCTCAATCACCAATGAACAGTGCATCTTTTAGATCAGCTAAATTCAGGCTGCTCTTCTGATCCCAGGTGTTTTTATACCAAATCTGTATTTCTCTCTGTGCTTTCCCTCCTCTATGTTGAACCAGTGCTGCTATAAGGGGACAGATAAATGAGAATGGTGGGAACGCAAGGTTGAGAGAATAATTCTACACAGTAAGCCTGTTGTGCTAATCCCCTATAAGCTTTCTTTGCCAAAAAAGCAATCTGCCTGCAGCCCTTCCTGGCTTAGGCAAAGACAAAGGTCAGGTAGTTAGTGTAGGTAATGTTGGGGGGGGCGGTGTCAAGAGAGAACCATGACTGGTTATCACAGGTTATCAAACAGAGAGGACAGTGGGTTGTTAACCTCTGCAGTTGTGCTCCTGGGCACTCTAGGTTACTAACAATGAACCTCCTTGTCCTTGCTCTTGGGCATAGAGATGAAAGAGAAGACAATAATTAAAAGAGGAGTTCTGGGGTCTATGAAAGAGCAAGACACACCCCCTCCTATGGAAACCCAGCTTTGGGGTCCCTTCTCTTTCGAGAAGTCTATTGCTATCACTTTCTTAAATAAAACTTGCTTTCTGTGCTTGCCTCAGCATTTCTCAGGTGTTTAATCTTCAACAAGAACCCATTCCTGATCTTCAAGACTGGTATTATTGCCACTGCTTCAACCAGCTTGGCTCCAATGTACTCATTATACTTTGCTTAATATACCCAAATTTCTGAGTCTCTAAGACACTCCAACTTTTCAATATTGAATTGTAGTAAAATCCCTCTTTCACTTATCTCACTTAGAAGCAGTATTCCCACTGCTTGAATCCTGAGCCTTGGAGCAACTAGGAATGTAGTCTTCCTCTAAATGCCTATATTAAATTTTACTGCTTAAATAGATTTTAAAAAATTTATGTTTTCTTTTTAGATATATGTGAGAGTAGAGTTTATTTTGGCATATTATATTTACATGGAGTATAACTTATTCTAATTAGGATCCCATTCTTGTGATTGTGCATGATGTGGAGTTTCCCCGACCATGTATTCATATATTAACACAGGAAAGTTATGCCTGATTCATTCTACTGTCTTTATAACTCCCATCCCCTTTCTTCCCTTCATTCCCCTTTGTCTAATCCAACAAACTTCTATCCCCCCCCCCCATTGTGCATCAGAAGGAACATTCAAATTTTGAATGTTTGGGGGACTGGCTTAAAAAGATTTTTTTTAAACAATCAAACATCTCTATCTAGTGGGCTGAACCATATCTTCTCCAAAGGGGTCTGAACATATTTCAACTTTTTCCTTTTATGTATACTGCTACTCAGCCCAAGGGGTACCATATTGAATTTCCTTCCATCTATCTTTAAAAAAAAGTGTATATGAAAGTGTAGATCTTAACTTTTATTGTAGTTAATGATTATTTATATTACATTTTTCCTGTTTTACTGTGTAATTTAAATCTCCCTTTTGGACCTAGACTACTACACTCATAATATATATGTGGGTGTTCCTGATTCTTTTGTTGAGGACTTAGAATAAGTGAGGAGAATGGTAACAAAAGCATTCCATCTTAGAAATATTTAAATGATAATAAATACACTACTGGTAGAAATATGAATGTTAAAGGTGCTTCAAGAAAAGCATCACATGGAATTTTCCAAAGTTCAACTGAGTCATTAGCCCACTGTGTTAGTTATCAATACATTGCCTCACCATTCTGCACCTTGTAATATATGCTTCATGATAAACAATAAAATTCCTTTAAGCATGTTTCCTTAATGCAAGCACAATATGAAGCTTTCTTTTATAGACACTGGAGAAGAATTGCAGGAGGAAGAATCTCTTCTATCATGTCTGACATGGGCTAAAATTTGGCAATGTGGGTGAGGATACTGGGTAGAGTACTTCCCCAACTGAAGGCCAAGAATATGGTCCTTCTGTGACTGCAGTCTCTGGAAACAACACTTTCACAGCCTGTCTACAGAGAAGCCAGAGTCTCTGCATACACTCAAAGGGCCTACTGCCCATGCCAGAGCCCAACTTTTCTCTGGACATTTCCTAATGTCCTGTGCATATCTGCTTCTTGCCTAGGGGAAGTAGAGCATATACAAACATGCTGTTCATTTTTTAAGCTGTAGGTTCTAAAAAACTCTTTTAACATATCTGCCACCAAGACTCTTGCTACAAATTCACTCCAGCAATTGAAAACACCACTCCCCTGAACTCATGAGGATTGCCTTGGCTGGTGATTTCAGATAAATTCTAAAAGCTGTCATTTGAGTTTCTTTATTTATACTCTTTATCATAGATAATATTTGCTTATACTAAACTTTCCCTGTTGAACCTATGGTGTAATTTTTATCAAGAGATGGGACCTAGGTTGTTATACCCACAGAGCCAAGAAGTTTATCTAATTCTAACTGGACATATAGGAAACAAAACAAATAGCAGCAGAAGCAGCAGCAGCAACAACAAAGCCCCTAAGAATATTTTTAAATTGTTTGAAAAGCATAAATAATGAAAAAAGTCTTAAAAGAAATCAAAGAAAAAATAAAATTAAACTTATGGGAATAACAATTAATGATTTTCTTCCTGTTAAAAAATGAAAGTCAGAAAATAATTGAATGACACACTTGAAGTCATGGAAATAAAAATTTCTAATCTAGAATTCTACTTGTAGAGAGAAAAACCTTCCAAAATAAGGCAAAAAAAAACCCACAAGATTTTTTTTTGTAATCTAAATTCTTTAGATTACAGAGAAATTGTTATAGATAGAAACCCAAGTCAACAGGAAAAAAGAGTAGTACTAAAAACATAAAAAAATAATATATGTAGATGTTGTTGTCAGTTTTTTCATCATGGTGACCAAAAGATCTGACAACCACAATGTGGAGGAGGATTGGCTCACAGTTTCAGAGGTCTCATTCCATAGAGGACCAGCTCCACAGATCTGAGCCTACAATGAAGCATGGCAGAGGAAATCAGCTCAGTATAGAGCAACAGAAAGCAGAGAGAGAGAAAAATATACTCACCAAGGAAAAACATAAGCCCCAAAGGTAGACTCCCAGTGATTTTGTCCTCTAGCTATAGCCTACCTTCCTACAATTACCACCCACTTAGTCACCATTAAAGAACTAATCCACACATTAGGTTACAACTCTCATAATCTAATTATTTACCTCTGAAGTTCTTGCATTGTCTAACATGTGAGCTTTTGGGGAATACCTCAATATAAAATTATAACATAATGCCCTTGGCCCCCCAAAGCTCATGCCCATCTCACAAAGCAAAATACGTTCAGTTTATTACAGAAAGACCCCAACAGTTCTAGCATTGCCCAAAAGTCTAAGCCCAAAATCTCATCTGAGATTCAAGACAAACTCATGGCAATTTTTCCCTATAAAGATCAAAAGCTCATCACATAATATGCAATATATATAATGGCACAGGGTAAATATTTTTATCCCAGAAGGGAGAAAAAGGGGCATAGAAAGAAGGGATGGGACAAAAGCAAAACTGAAATCTAAATTCTTTAGATTGTAAGTTTTGTAGCTCCATGTTTAACATCTGAAACACATGGCATAATAATGATTTTTTCACTAGACTTGTGTAACTCCACCCCTATGACCTTGCTGGTTGCAACCCACATAGCCTCTCTCTCCCTTGGCTTATCTCCATTCAATTCCTACAGCTTTCTTCAGTGTACATTCCATGTTAGTGGCATCTCTTAATCTCAGGGGTCTCCACTGTAGCTTTAGCTTCCTTCTTACATCTTTAGGCATTGAGTTGCCATGGGTTCTCATGGTTGCCCACAGAAATTCTGATTCTGCTAAACTTTGCCTGACCTTCTAGGTCTTCCTTTGAAATTTTAATGAAAGACTCCATGAGCTCCTAACTCCAGCATCCTGCAATTCCAAAGAACCAGCACCATGTGGTTGATGCCAAAATGTGCCACCATCTCAAGCAGTAGCCAAGCCTCCTGGCCAACTGAACATGCTGAAACAAACTTCTAGGCTCCCTATGCCTCCATGGTCTTTTATCAAAGGAATTTTTAGTTCTATACCCTTGAGCCTGAGATAAGTTTGGTCTTGAAAATTCCTGAGCTGTCCTTAAGAAATCTTTCTTATTATTTCTAGATAAAGTACTTAGCAGCTCTGTAGTGTTTGTAATGTGTCTAACAACCATAACTACCTTAGCTCCAGTTTTTCTTAAATCTTTTTTTGTGACCAAACTGCAAGTTTTTCAAATCTTTCTGTTCCTCATTTTTACAATGAACTTGGCTAAAAGCTCCCAGAGATATTCATGCCACTGCTTGAATACTGTACTGCCTTGAGATTTCCTCCACTAGATTGATTAGTACATCACATTTAAATGCAGCCTCACAAAAATTCTCAGGATATGGGCAAAACATAGACAACTTCTTTGCACAAACATAACATGAATGGTCTCTAGACAAATTTCTAATAGAGTCCTCCTTCTCCAAAACCTAATGACTCCTGTCTTTACTATCCACAGTCCTATCAACATTCTGATTTTCTGAATTCCCACCAGAATTGCCCATGAAGCTCCACTTACAACATTATAAATCGTTTCCAGATTTTATCTGAATTTTTTGAAATTCTTCCCCCACCACAAAACTAGCTCCAAAGGCTTCTGAACCACATGGTCAGGTTAGTCACAACATCACTTCTTGGTACTAATTTCTGTTTCAATCAGCTTTTGGTCACTGTAACCAAAGGCATGATGAGAACAATGTAGAGGAGAAAAAGGTTATTTTGGCTTATGGCTTCAGAGGTTTAGTGCATGGTCCGTCAACTCCATAGCTCTGGGCCCAAGGTGAGGCAGACCATCATGGAAGCAGTGTATGGCAAAAAAAGCAGCTCAGAACATGCTAACAGGAAACAGAAAACTTCACTCACCAGGAACAACATATAAAACCAAAGTCACACTCCCAGTGGTCAGTGTTCTTTAGCTACACCCTCCTTGCCTATAGATACCATTCACTTAATCCATAACAGTGAATTAATCTGCTCATTAGGTTACAACTCTAATAATTTATTTCACTTTTAAACATTCTTGCATTGTCTCACACATGAGGATTTGGGGGACACCTCATATCTAAACCATAACAGTAGGTAAATATATACTAAAGAATTTTAGACTATTGAATGTTTAAAGCAAAAATTACAATTATTTATGAAATTTATCCAAAAGTAAAATATTATCTGTATCATATATAATAATCTATAGGTACATGTCTACCAATATGTGTTCAATGAATGAATAAATAAATATGAATGTATAAATGGAAGGTAGATAAATTATATTACACAAATGAGAGAAAATAAGTGGTTCTTTCTTTCTGAATCTGGCTTATTTCACTTAAGATGATGATCTCTAGTTTCATCCATTTACATGAAAATGACATGATTTTATTCTTTTTGACTCAATAAATATTGTACATATATACTACATTTTATTTATCCATTTATCTGTCAATGAGTACCTAGGCTGATTCCATAACTTGACAATTGTGAATTTTACTGCAGGTATCTCTGTAGTTTGCTGACTGTAATTTATTCAGATATATACAAAGAAGAAATTAACCAAAAGAAGATATATACAAAGAAGAAGGCAATAATATTTTAAGTTTTTTATGCTACCTACTTACTGAGTTCCATAATGGTTGCACTAATTCACATTCCCAATAACAGTATATAGAGGTTACCTTTTCCTTAAATTCTCACTAGCATTAAAGTTATTTGTATTCTTTTTTTTATGTCAGGAATTGAACTCAGAGACACTTGACAACTGAGCCCCAGTCCTAGCCCTTATTTTGTAATTTTATTTAGAGATAAGATCTCACTGAGCTGCTTAGTGCAACTAAGTGCAACTAATGGGTTGATTAATTTGGTCTGCAGGTGTTTTATTGAGGATTTTTAAATCTGTTTATCAGGGATGACAGTCTGTTGTTTTCTTTTCTTTACTGTGTCTTTATTTGGTTTTGGCATCACAATGGTATTGACTTTGTAGAACGAGCTTAGAACAGTTCCTTCCCTTTCTGTTTTATGGAATATTTTGAGGAACAATGATATTATTTCTTATTTAAAAGTCTGAGAACACTCAGCCAGGAATCTGTACAGTCCTGGGGTTTTCCTTGTTGGAAGGCTTTTTATTACTTGTTCAATCTCATTTCTTATTATTACTTTAGGTTTTATTATATTTTCTTGATTCAATTTTGGTAGGTCATATATGTCTAGAACTCAATCCATTTCTTCTAGATTTTTCAATTTATTAGAATATTTTCAAAATAATCTCTAATGATTCTCTGGGTTTCACTGGTATTTGTTCTAATTTCCTCCTTTTCATCTCTGATTCTATTGATGTGGGTCTTCTCTTTTGGCTAGTGTAAATAAGGGTTTATCATCTCAAAGAACTAATTTTATTTCATTGATTCCTTGCATTGTTCTTTTAGTCTCTATTTATTTCAACTCTGATCTTTATTATTTCTTTTTGCTACCAATTATGAGTTTGGTTTATTCTTGTTTTACTAAGACTTTGAGATGCATTATTAGGTCATTTATTTGACTTCTCTCTCTCTCTCTCTTAAAATATAGGCATTTATAGCTATAAACTTCCCCCTTAGAACTGAATTTAATTTATCTCTTAGCTTCTGGTATGTTGTGCTTCCATTTTCATTTAATTCTAGGGTCTTCTAACACTTTCCCCCAATTTCTCCAATGAATTACTGATTATTCCAAAGTGTATTTTTGTTCAAAAATCCATGTGTGTTTGTATAATTTCTTTCATTTTAAGAATGTGTATATCTTTACCAGTGAAGAGTGTTTCTTGCAGGTAATGTATTTGTTTACAATAAAACTATATATATATATATATATATATATATATATATATATATATATATATATACACACACACACATACATACATACATATAAATGAGATATGATCATGCTATAGAAATATGATCTATAGTAATATCATATAAAATAGACTTAAAAGCTTAAAAAAGGCAAAGAGGATGTTATAAATTAATATAAATTTTAATAATTCAAAAATTCATAGTGATTTTTAACATTTATGCATGTAATAGCAGAGCACCAAAACATATGAAGTTAAAAAATATAAGAATTGAAGGAGAAAAGAGGTATACAATAATAGTTATCACTCCCACTCTTCTGATAATCATTCAGAAGTAAGGAAATAAAGAACTTGCACAACAAATAAACCAAGTATACGTAATACAAAAATACTGAATACTACTCAATGACAGCAGAATACACACCCTTCACAAATGCACATGGAACATTCTTCAAAATAGAATATACACTAGTTACAAAGAAAGTCTCAATAGATTTAAAAAGATAGATATCATACAAAGTATTTTCTTTATTCACAATGGTATACAGTCAAAAATCAGTAGCAGAAGGAATGCTGGAATATCCACAAATATATGGAAATTAAACAACACAACCCTAAACAACCAATGGGTAAAAGAAGAAATCATGAAAAATATTGAAAATTGCTTGGAGGTAAATGGAAACAGAAACAAAAAATACCAAAACTTGTAAGAATCAGTGCTCGAGCTAACATTTGCATCCACAATAATGGAGTTCAAAATAGAATAAAATATATTCCATGCATGTGTAATTGTGTCAAATTACTGGATTCTACTATCATGTATAACTAAAAAGAACAAATAAAAATTCCATTCACACACACACAAAACCATTAAATGCATACATTGAAAAATAAGAAATATTTTAAATAAAAAGCCCAACCTTGTACCTTAAGAGAGAAAGAAGAAAGAGAAGAAGAAGAAAGTGAAGAAAAAAGAGGAGGAGGAAGAACAGGAAGAAGATGTAGGGAAGGAGGAAGAGGAGAGCAAACTAAACCCAAAGTCAACTAAAGAGGAAATAATAAAGATCATAAGAGAGATTCACAAAATAGAGAAGAGAAAATCAACAGAGACAATCAAAGAACCCAAAAGTCAGTTCTTTGAAAAGATCAATAAAATTACAAACTTCAGACTAATGAAGGAAAAAAAGAGATGATCCAAATAATTAAAAAATGAAAGTGGGGCATTACTACTGATCCTAATAGCAAACATTATAAGAGACGACTAGGTTAAATAAGCTAGAGGAAATGAAAAAAAAATGAAATTAACAAATTACTCAAACTGGTTCATAAAAAGTAAAACTTTAATAGATCTAAAACAAATAAAGAGATGGAAACAGTAATCAAAAACTTCTCCTGGGGACCCAGCCTCCCCTGCAGGTGTGTCTTCCACTCCCACCTGTGGGGAGGAAGTGGGTAGTTGGGGTGGGGGCCTTTTAGCTGTGCTGGTTCCAAGTCTGTGGTTCAGCCTCCAGCAGGGCACCTGGGGGAAAACCCAGGGTTTGGCCTGGTCATCTTGCACTGAGAATGGTGGACAATCAAGAAAAGGTCACATTTCAGACCTTCTGGGGACTAGAGGCTCAACCCTCACTCTAATGGCCTGCACCAGGTCTAGATCCCTGTGGGATGCCACATGAGCACTCCTGCTCCACCCTTCTGCCTGACTGGACTTGCAAGTCAGTCAAGGCACTAAACTACAGCACCTGGAGCAGGTTGCCTGCTGGTCTCCCCACAGAAGCCAGAGCCGCTTGAAAGACACAATGATGAGCACATATTCCTGGTGCAGAATCATCAGGATACCTGCCCATCAAGTCCCAGGGATTCATTGAGAGTCACCTACTGTGTCCTGGATCAGGACAGCCAGTGGCGCCCTTAGGGGTCAACAAAGAGCATTCAGGTGGCCAAGTAGCCTCACAAAAATCCAGCACTGTTCTTTACTGCTTTTACATTTTCTTAAATCAACTATTTGTTTACAATAAAATAAAATATAACATCTTAAATTAAAAAAAAAAAAAACTTCTCACAAAAATGTTCTTGACCAGATTGTTTCCCCAGGTCAAATCTACTAAGCATTTAAAGAATTAAAACAATCCTTCTCAAACTCTTCAAAGACTTAAAGGGAGAACACTTTTTAGTTCATTGTATGAGACCAGAAATACCCCAATACCAAAGCCAGAAAAAATATCATAAGAAAAGAAAATTATGGACAAATATTCATCATGAAGATAAATATAAAAATCCTCCAAAATACTAGCAAATAGAATCCAACATGTTAAATAATTATTCACCATGACTAAGTGGTGTTTAACCGAGAAATGCAAAGGTGATTCAACAAAAGAAAAGAGAGTGACTCATCACATTAATAGGATGAAGGGTAAACCCCAAATTATCTCCTTTTATGCAGAAAAAGCAATTGACAAAATTTGTCATTCTTTCAAATAAAAACTTTAAGTAAACTAAGAGTAGAGAGATAATCCTCAACACGATAAGGTGTATTTATGAGAAACTCACAACTAGTATGATACTACATGGTGAAGGACCAAAACATTTTTTCCACATCAGGAAAATAATACATATATCCCTGTATTCAACATTGTACAAAGAGTTCTAGCCAGAGCTATTGAGGAGAAAAAGAAATAAAAGGTCAAAATTTGAAAGAAAGAGGTAAAACTATTTATTTGCAGCTGATTTGATCCTTTTTTTATTTTTAAATTGCTTTTATTTTTTAAATACACGACAGAAGAATGCATCACAATTCTTATTACACACATAAAACACAATTTTTCATATCTCGGTTTGTATATTAGGTATGTTCACACCAACTCATGTCTTCATACTTTGGATAATGATGTCCATCACATTCCACCATCATTGCAATGATGTGATCATATATAAAGAAATCCTATATAAAAAATCCAAAACCATCCACAATAAATCTACCACAAGTAATAAATAAATATGTCAAAATTTTGGAGTATAAGAACAATACACAATATTCAGTTATAATAAATAATTCGAAAAGGAAATTAAAAAAGCAATTCCGTTTACAGAGTATCAAGATCTTCTAAAAGAATCAAATACTTAAAAATAAATCTAACCAATGCGTTGAGTACTACAAAAATAGCTGAAAGACATTAATGAACACATAGATAAATGGAAAAATATACCACATTTATGAATATGGATACTTAACATGGCTAAGATATGTATATCACTCAAATAAATTTGCAGAAAAGCACAATCCCTATCAAATTTAAAATAGCATTTTCACAGACATTGAAAAGTCAATCCTCAAATTTATATGGAATTATAAGTATACCTGAACAGCAAAAACAATATTAAAAAAATGGAGTTATAGGACCAACACTTTTCAAGTTCAAATTTGCTACAAAGCTATAGTAATTAAAATGGTGTGGTTTTTACATAAGAACAGATGTATAGACCAATAAATATAGCAGAAAGCCTGGAAATGAGCCTTCAAATAAGGATCAATTAATTATTGACTGGGATGCCATTATTTTTCCATAATGGGAAGGACATTCTCATTAGCAATGGTGCTGTATATCTCATGTAAAACAATGATTTTAAACCATTACTTTGTGCCGTTCTCAAAAAGTAGCTCAAAATGGATCAAAACTTTAAAATAAAAAGAGCTTAAACTATAAAATTCAGAACATCAGGAAATATTTTGTTGACATTTGACAAGACACCAAAGCACAAGAATAAAAAAAAAAACCCAAAACAAAAACAAAAACAAAAAACAACCAAAAGCCAGATATCATCAAAATTATAAACTTTTGTGCATCAAAGGCTACTGTCAGGACAATGCATTACAAATTTTAAAACTTCATATTTTCCTGCTGCCTCAACAACCCCAAAAATAGGTAGGGAGTACTTCACCCCATTGACTAGGTGTACTACTGTGATAAGGTTGGTCCTTGCCATAAGCTCCCCCAAGTATAACCTACTAAAATTTAAATATACTAAAATAATCCCCTTCACTTTGTTCTTGTGCACTTCACACTGAATTCAAATAAAGGCACTTGTGCAGAAGTACTCTCTTAACTCTCCACATAGTTGGTTGAACCACTTTCATGGTACTCCTCTCCCTCTCTCTCTAGGACCTGTGAGTATAATAAGTTTTGCTTTTTCAAGCCTCTCCTGTGCTCTCTCTAGTTGCTACACGTGACTGATCAATACCTAGAAGAATAAAACAATTGGTGTTATGAACAGTATGATCTAGTTTCAGATAAGGAGAATTTGGAGGTGATTCTTAACTATTTTGTACTTAATAATAGGCTGTCCTAGTTGGTCTCCACCATCTGGAAAGGCTTTGTATAGTGTTAGCATTCCTAAATGCTCTTTTACACCTCTTTGTGTTGCCTCTTTCAATTACTGTCAGGACTTCACCTGCAATCTCTTGACCCAGAGATTCCATTTTCAGCCAGTCCCGATTTAGCAAGAGAAGGGGAGGAAGATTCTCCTAGGTCTTAGTTAAGGAATAGACTAACACAATTGTCTAAACATATTACTTTCTCCAAAAAAGTAAGGGTGAGAGAGCAGAAGTGTAATCTCATCATTCAAGAGAGGTGCATGCTGGTTCTTCAGGTATCCTTGATCCAACCCAGTTTCATGGTTTGGATCTGTAATGTCCTCTGAAAAGATAATGTGATGAAAGCAAGATTTCTGATGCAGCAATTTGAGGGAGGTAGGTGATGATTAGGGCTCTGACCTCATTAATGGATTAATCTATTTGCAGGATTAATCCAGTGAGAGTGAATGGACTATTAGGTGGTACTATAGACAGGTGGAGTTTGTTGGAAGCTGTAAGTCTCTGGGGGCAGAGCCCTATATTGTAACTGTCCCTAGCTCCTTTCTGTCTCTGCTTCTAGCTGCCATTAACTGATCAACTTTCTTGGCCATGCCCTTCTGCATTAACTTGGGCTCAGAGCAATGGAGTTGGTTGATCATAGAGAGCTGTGAGACCATGAGCCAAAACAATCTTTTCTTCTTCCAAATTAGTCTTATTAGGTACTTTTGTCCCAGTGAAAATCTTACTAACACATAAGTTAATGACAACAAATGGGGTTGTTTAATATAGGTTCAAAGCTCTAGTTCATTTCTCCACATGTAAGAATGCTCACCGATATTACTAAAGCTCTAAGATAATATTATTGTTTGGATCTGAAATGTTCTCCAAAGGCTCATGTGCTGAAGACTTGGTCTCCAATCCAACAGTACTCAGAGGGACTCTTGGAGAGTGATTGAATCAAGAGGGATCTGAACTCATGAATGGATGAATTCATTGATTGGTTAATAATTTGATGGCATTATTGGGAAACAGTGGGAACTGTAGCAGGTCAGACCTAGTTGAAGTAAATAGGTTGCTAGGGGCCTTCCCTGGAAGGGTATATCTTGTCCCAGGCCCCTTTCTCCCTCCCTCGGTGCTTCGTAACTGCCAGAAGATAAACGGCTTTTCTCCAACATGCCCTTCAGCCATTGATGTTTTGACTTGCCTCAGTCCCAAGTCAAAAGAAGCTAGCCAATCGTGAACTAAAACAACCAAAACTGTAAGCCAAAATAAATCTTTCCTCATCTAATTTGCACACACGCCCATGCCCCATATTTTGTTATAAAAACCTAGACAGAATAGTCTACTACATACCTATGCAGTCCTATATGTAATCCATCACTGACCATCATCTGATGTACAATCCATCATTGCCAGAAATTTTATTATATGGTGCATGACTGAATAATGTGCCTTAGTCCTTCAAACTGACCTTGCTTGGAGTCCTTTGATCTTCATGAATCATAATGTCCACATGTTTCGCAAGATTTGGAAAGTTTTCAGACAGTATTTTTAAAAATTTTTTTGCCTCTTTCTCTTGTGCCTTTCTGGAACTTCCATAATTTGTATATCAGTGTGTCTGACAGTGTCCCCTATGTCCTTTATGCATTTTTGTTCTTTTTGACCTGCTCTTTCTTTTCATTTGTCTTTTTTTCTTTTCTTTTTCCAGTTGGTTAATTTCAAGTGGCTTATTTGTCTTTAAGTTCAATAATTCTTTCTTTTACATAATCTAGTCCAGAGTTAAAGTGAGCTATTGAATTTTTCAGATGTCATTGTGTTTTTTTTCATCTCCAGTATTTCCACTTGGTCCTTTTATATGTTTATTTATTTATTTATTTACCTGTTTACTTATTTATTAAACTTCTAATTTTGTTCATACATAATTTTTCTAATTTCACTTAGTTTTCTATTTTCTTGCATCTCATTTAGCTGCTTTAAAATTAGTATTTTGAATTCTTTTTCAAGCAATTCATAGATATTCATTTCTTCGGGTCAACTGGTAATGCTTTATTGGTTTCCTTTGGTGCTATCTTGTTTGTCTGATACTTTACTATTGATGTAGTTTTGCAGATGGGTTTGTGCATTTGAGGAGGCAAATACCTCTTCCATTCTTCACATACTGATGACATCAAGGTAAGACATTTTATTGTTAGGTTCCTTGGCTGATGGAATCGCCTCCAAGATTATGGATAAATACTGTTGAAACTAGGTCACATGGGCTGCTACTGTGTTTACAATAGAATTCCATGGTTGGTGGGCTTGTTACCAGGGTTTGTAGTGGGTATAGATCTTATCTGCTCTGTGGCTAGATTTAAGAACATCCAAGAACCTTGGTCTAAAGAGATCTTCTTTTGAGAAAAGTCTGTTTAGTTCTCTTGCCCACACATTGATAGGGTTATTTGGTGGGGTAATAAGTTTTTTTTTTAGTTATTTTATGTTCTGGATATTAATTCCCTTTTGGAGGAGTAGTTGCTGATGATTTTCTTTAAGTCTGTAGGCTCACTCTTTATGATATTAATTATTTCCTTTTTTGTGCAAAAGCTTTTAAATTTGATTTCATCTCACTAATTGATTATTGGTTTTACTTCTTGAGCTTTAGGGGTCTTGTTAAGGAAGTCAGTGCCTGAACCAATATGTTGAAGTGTTGAGCCCATGTTTTCTTCTAGCAGTTGCAGAGTTTCTGGTCTAATTCCTAGGTCTTTGATCCACTTTGAGTTGACTTTTTTACAGAGTGAAAGATAGGGGTCTAGTTTCATTCTTCTACACGTCGACATCCAGTTTTTCTAGAACTATTTTTTTCTTTAAATATATTTTTAGTTGTTAATTGACCTTTATTTTATTTATTGACACACGGTGCTGAGAATCAAACCCAGTGGCTCACACATGGTAGGCAGGCGCTCTGCCACTGAGCCAGAACTATTTTTTAAAAATTTTTCTTTTCTCCAACATATATATTTGGCATCTCTCTTGAGTATCAGATGATTGTATCTATGTGGATTATTTTCTGTCTTCTATTCTATCTCATTGGTTTTCATGCCAATATTATATTGTTTTGTTACTATATTTCTATGGATAATTTGATATCAGGTATTGTGATTACCTGATTACATTACTCAAAAGGAGAAATACAAATGGCCAGAAATATATGAAAAATAGTTAAAATTCCTAGTAATTAGGGAAATGAAAATGAAAATTACATTGAAATCTTTCCTTATAATGACAATCATCAGATATACAAGTAATAATAAGTGCTGATGAGGACATGGCTAAAAGGTACACTTATATATTACTGGTTGGACTGCAAATTAATTCAGCTATTTTGGAAAGTAGTATGGAGATTTCTCAAATGGCTAGGAGTAAAACCACCATAAAACTCAGCTTTTTCACTCCTTGTAATTTAAAAAGAACTAAAATATACATAGTATGGTAATACAAAACATTAATGTTTATAGCAGCACAATTCACAATAGCCAAGTTATGGAACCAGCCCAGGTGCCCACCAACAGATGACTGGATAAAGAAAATGTGGTTTATATACACAATAGTGGTTTATATATACAATGTCATAAAGAAGAATGAAATTATGAAATTTTCTGGTAAATGTATGGAACTGGAGAACATCATGCTAAGAGAAATAAGCCATACTCAGAAAGTCAAAGGTCAAATGTTTTCACATGTGGAAGTTAGATCAAAATAAAGGTAAATAAAGGGAGGACCCAATGAAAATAGAAGGTAGATTAATAGGATAGAGGAAGAGGATTGAGGGAGAAGAAGGAGGAATGGGAAAAGGGAAGGACTGCAGAATGAAATTGACCTATATTCCTGTATGAATATATACAGTGAATTCCACCTATATGTATACCTATAAAGCACCAATTTAAAAATAGATCTATTGAAGAAGGACAAGTTAAGCAAAAGAAGGGGAACAGGAGGAGGTAGAAGGGAAGGAAAAAAGGGGGTGCAGAGACTAAAATGGAGCAAATTATATTTTATTTATATATGATTATGTCAAAATGAACTCTGTTATTATGTATAACTATATAATGCACTAATAAAAACACCGTTATAAAAGGGATGTCCTTGGATGAGGATCCATTTAAGTTTCTGCAGACAGTGAACTTTCTACTATGTGTATGGATGAGTATGGCTTACTCAAGTTCCCAGAAAGGCTTTCGATGGATCACTGGATAGATCCCTAGGTGAGCACCACCATTCTGGTCTCTATCTTCAGGATCCACAGGCAGCACCAAGATCAACACTTCTGCCTAGAAGACTCAGGTAATCATATTGCCCACTGTGTCCCTGTATCAGTGGCTGAATTAATCTTGGGCCACTTCTTAGAGGGGCTGAGGTTGAGATTTAGAACCATTTCAAGATCCACTGTGGAAATGGTTTAAGGACTGCCAGCTCTGGCAAATACATCTTTCTGTGGGTTCTTGGGCCTGAAGCTAATTCTCAGTGCCACTTCAGGTCCACAGCCTGGGATGCCAGAAATCCTTCCATGGTTACTCAGGTCAACAAGTCTCTCCTGGGTCCCTATTCTGCTAGCAGATCCAAGATCATAAATAAACTTAAAAGCCCAGCCCTTGCCTATAATTCATATTTCTAGGACCGGGACCATTTCCTATAAGGTTTCTTGCTTATGATATTAATTATATATATATGATGTCTTGAAAAGGGAGTGCTCTAAAAAAAGGAAGTCAAAGAGGATTTACATTCACTTTTACACTGTTTCCAAGAATAAGAGTGGTCAACAGATACATAAAATTCAAGGTCTGTCAACCTCAGTCAAATTCTTGGGCATAATCTAATCTTCTGACAGTTGCAAAATACCTACAGTTGGACATCATCTTTTACAGCTGTGCCCACTTCCAAAGACTTTGTCATGTTCAAAGCCTGTTAAGATTCTATGTGTTGGGGTGACAATACATTTCACACCTTTTAGTTTTACTTCAGTCTATTTACCAAGTTCATCAACTTCCACTGGGGGGAGCACCAGCAATAGGCACTAGATAATTCAGTAGACTACACAAAGCCAGGCAGCTGGTTCTCTAGAAAACTGATTTTAGATTTGAATCATTGACCACCACTGGCTAAGTATTCTGTTGCATTTGGAATAAGCATGATAAAAAAAATGGCTCCTTGTGGGCTTTTGGACTGGAGGCTACTCTCAACTGCTGCCTGGCACACAATAAATATTAGCTGCTCCCTGGACCCTTATAGTGACTAAATTGTACATTGTTCACCAGCAGATGAAACTACTCCCAGAATCCTACCCTGACATGGGTAGAGGATTAGTTAGTCCCACTAATAACAACTCAACAGAGGCATAAAATCCTCCATGCTTAAGTGGAAATGGTACCTCCAGTAGCAAGTTACCTTGAGCCAACAGGTTCTTTTTACCTTCTATGAGGTTGTATCTTCTTCCATGACAAGCCCTTTGCTCACAGACATGAAACTATTGATAATGGCACCTCCTCAGTGCCTCATCTTCTGGAAAATGGGAGCCCCTTGGAATCATCTATCTTATATGGAAATGGAGTTGAAGTACTTTACTGATAGCAGTGACAACATTTTATGCAATTCAGTCCACTGGAGAGCCATGACTTATCTCCTGGCTTAGAGTACTCCTTTGATAAGGGTCAGTATCTTTGTGTTTGCCCAGATTGCAGAGTTATAAGTGCTACAATTGGCCTTATAGGATGCCCTTGCTACCCAATGTCTTCACACCTGGAGTTTTATTGATTGACAAGCAGATGCTAACAACTTTGTATCCCAGCCAAGCAGGTGCATAATCCATTTCAGACTGCTGTATCCAAGGAAACAGGGATATTTTTCTCCATAGCTACCATTAGAAGGCTTTCTTTCTGAGAGAATAAAGAAGTCAGAATTTCTTATCCTGACCCTAGTTACCTGTTGCCAAGTTACTAAGTTCTGAGTGAGCAGAGTTGAGAAGATAATCCTTCCTCCTGCTTCCTATCCCTGATTTATTGGAACAGAATCTCTACCTTGAGTGTTGCCCTAACAAGAATAGTACTCTGAATACCCTTTCTGAAGCTCATGAAGTGGTTTGACAAGAGGAGAGACAAGCCAAGAAAATCTCAGCCAGATGCCCCCACCATCACAGAGTTTAATTCCCATGGAAGGTTGTCATGTGGCAAAATTATTGCTATTGTTTTAAAGCTACATATAGATATCCCTGTCTTAGAGATTTTCATGGGGGAGAAACAGGAATAAAACAGATAACGTCTAAATTTTTCTCAAAGATACCGATTTTATTTACAAAAGAGGCTGGAGAAATTCAAGACTTAGAGCATCTTCAAGTTGAGAGTTAAAGACAATTTGGACAGATAAAGACATAGTAAATTGTAGATTGTGGCTAGTTTTCAAAGGAGAACAGATAACAAGATAGCTGGGAGAAGCCTTCCTATACTCTGAAAAATGCCATGCGTTGACCTTCTAAGGAGCCATGATTTTATTGGATTAGTTTGCAAAGCAATATACACGTCAAGGCATCATGAAAACAATTGACCAGTTGGTCAAAAATTAGTGGAGTTCAGCAGGTATATATGGTCATGGAAAGAATGGAAGAGAGCCCTGAGAGAAATATTATCATCTGTAATGGTTAATTTGAATTGCCAACTTGATTGTATTAAGAGATGTTGAAGATTCAGAGGCTTCCCTAAGCATGGGCTACACCATTCAATAGTATGGTGGTTTAGATGGAATAAAGGTTGGAAGAACAAGGAAGCAGGAGAAAATGCAAGCTCAATTCTTGAATGAGTTATTTATTGATTCTGCGATCACCTGAGGATATAAGACTCTTATTCCTTTACTCTTCCAAAGCAGACTCTGCCAGTGATACTCCAGGGAGTTTCCAGAAACCTTCAATCTTGGACTGATGTAGCATCATTTATCCCTCTTATTCTGAGGCTTCAGCCACTTGGACTGTGCAGTTACTGGTTCCTCCAGCTCTTCATTCTGCAGATAGCCATTGTGGACTATCCAGCTTCTGGTTGTGTAAACCAGTATAATTAATCCTCTTTTTACAATCATACTTCCTATTGATTCTGTTCCTCTAGAAAATCCTAATACAGAAGTTGGTAGCAAGAATGCTTAAAGAGAAACAGAATTGTAAGGATGCATTTTCTTAGTTGACTTTGGGGTTTCTGGAATTGACTGTCTAAATTGGTTAGGTGTAAAGTTGCCAAAGCCTCTCCTATTGCTACTATGGAGAGCACTGATAATCCATGGCTGTGAACTGTTTAAAATAAAGAGATTCATAAAGTATACATTTGATGTGCTCAACTTGCCACTTGTAAAAGCAAGGAGTTTAGTGACTCTATACATGATGCCTTTGAAACATTCTGGAAAACTAAGAAATATTATGATGTTGGTTGGTTGTTTCTGGCTTCACTGGAAATGTAAGAAAGGAGGATGAACTAGGAAATTCAGTTTCTCCGCAGAAGATATGCATAACTGATCTGTGCTCTAAAGGAGAATCTTCTCTCTTGTAGTCACAGGGCTGAGGTTGCTGAAAACAAAACACAAACCCTCATCCTGTGCTTGGCTGAATTAAATGCAAGCTTAACTCTCAACCTCAAAAGAAGTCTGCAGTTAAAGTGAAGGCACTGCTTGGAAAAGAATGGGATCCTGTAAATTGGGATGGTGATGACTTATGGGGACTGACATATGGGACCTTGTAGGGGCTGGGGACACTGACCTCCCACATTATGATGAATTTATTTTGCCAGAAGTTCTTGAGTTCTCAAGTTCTTGAGTTCTCAAGTTCTTGAGGCATCCCTACCCCCATCCTCTGTGGCATTGGCTTCTCTACTTCCCCTGGAGGGAACTAATCCTGCTTTGCCTGTGAAAATAGTAACAACCTTTCATGATTCAGTTGTTCAGCATGAAAATGTTGATACTCCTCAGGATCCACCCATACCACCCAGTTTTGCCTCCAGTCCAATAACTAGATCCAAGTCTAAGCAGGTCTCTAGAAGTGAAGTACGTAATGTGACCCATGAGGATGTATACTACACTCTGAAGGAACTTCTTGAGTTTTCAAACTCATACAAGCAGAGGTCTGGGGAACATGTGTAGGGATGGACTTTAAAGGTACGGGATAATGGTGAAAGGAACATAAGATTAAATCAGGCTGAATTTATTGTTATGGGCCCAATAAGCAGAGATTCTAGATTTAATGTAATAGCTTGCAGGGTAAAAAAAAAAAAAGGTACTAATAGCTTGGATGGTTGGCTGTAGTGTGGATTAAAAGATGGCCTACTCTGAATGAGCTGAAAATGCCTGACATCCCAGCCAAGCAAGTGAATAATCCATTTCAGACTGCTGTATCCAAGGAAACAGGGATATTTTTTCTCCATAGCTACCATCTGAGAGAATAAAGAAGTCAGAATTTCCAGCTCATTCACAGTAGGCCGTCTTTGGTTTACTGCTGATGAAGGAATTCAGAGGCTCAGAGAGACTGGGATACTGACATGGATCTTTCATGTATGACCTTCTCCTCCACGCTGGGAGGGAGTGTCCGGAACATGTGCCCTTCACCAAAACTGTAAGAAACAAATTTGTGAGAGGAGCACCAGCATCCTTGAACACCTCTGTCATTGCTCTTCTTGGAGGGAACTGACCTTTCTGTGGAAGCTGCAGTCAACCAACGGGAAGACTTACATATGATGGGAATAATTGGATCCTGGGGAGAAAGGGGCCAAGGGGTAGCCCTCAATCTCCAAAGATGGTTTGGTCATAGTTACCATAGTAGACATCAAAGGGGAAGAAATGGACAAAGTGTTCTGACTTGTGTAGATCTCTGGCATTGGCTAATTAATCATGGTGTTTCTAGAAGCCAAATAGATGGGAAACCCGTAAAATTCTTAACTTGAGTTATACAAGCAGAAAAACTCCAGGGGAAATGTACAAAAGTTTGCCCTAGATCATAACAGCAGAGAATCATGGCCCCTCAACCACTTCCCAAATCTGAGTCAATTTACAGATTGAGAATCTCATGAATGAATAGGGGAAGCCAGGTGCCCTTGAGGAATGACCCTGGTACAGTACCAAAAATCTTTACTGTTGATCTTTCTCCCATTCTTCCCCTTATCATCAATTGTGTTCTTTCCTGTTCCCTGGCCAGTCACCCAGACCATTGGCTATGGCTCATGAATCAATATATACTCATACATCCGGCCATTTTTCCTTCTAGGAAAAACCAGAGGCACTGCTCAAAGTGCAGTCTTTAACTTTCTTTTTTTAAAATGTATTTTTTAGTTGTAGATGGACATAATACCTTTATTTCATTTTTATGTGGTGCTGAGGATCGAACCCAGTGCCTCACACATGCTAGGCAAGTGCTCCACCACTGAGCTGCAAACCCAGCCCTGGAGCTGATTCTAATAAGCTAAGATGTATGTGGGAAATTCTGGAGCAACCACTAAAATGCCTCAAATACAATAAAAGACTCATTAAAGATATTATAATGTTATCTTACAAAATATTTACTTAGTGAAAAAGAAAGCGATAATGGGAGAAAAGAGAAACAAAAGAGCATGAGACATATAGGAAGCAAAAAGTAAAATTATAGATGTAAAACCAAATCAATAATAAAAATGATCCAATTATGTATTGTCTATGAGATATACTTTAAAGACACAAATAGGTTGAAAGTTAAAGGCTACAAAAAGACATATTAAGCAAAGAGGAATCTCAATAAAGTTGAAGTGTCTGTATTAATATCAGACAAAATAAATTTTAATAGAAAAAGCTACTAAAGATAAAGGAGACATTTTATAACTACAAGAGAATAAATACCCCTGAAAGATATAGGGATCATAAATATATGCAGGCACTTACTAATATACCCGAAGTAAAACCTGAGAAAAATGAAAGGAAAAATAGACAATTCAACAATGTCAGAAACTTTAATACATTGTTTTAAAATAATGGGTAAAACAACAATACTAAAAATCAACAATGAAATAAAACACTTGGAAAACACTAAATATCAATCAGAATTAACAGACATTTAACGAATACTATACCTAACAACAAAAGAAGAACTTTTCAAACTCACATGGAACATTCTCTAGGATACACCATATGCTGGGAAATAAAACAAATGAAAAATTTTAAATAATAGAAGTAATATGAACTATCTTCTTCCATCAGAATGGAGTAAAATGTGAAATCAATATTAGAGGAAAAATTGGGAAGGTCACAAAAATGTGAAAATTAAACAATACAATAAGTTACAAGTATATCAGAGTAATCAAAATGGAAAAGGAAAATCAGAAAATATTTTAAGATTAAAATCATATGATTTCAAAATCTAAATGATGAAGATTGAATTGTGCTAAAAAGAAAATTTATTGGTATTAATGATATT
The DNA here is from genome assembly GCF_021218885.2 of Marmota monax. NCBI lineage: Eukaryota > Metazoa > Chordata > Mammalia > Rodentia > Sciuridae > Marmota > Marmota monax. The sequence goes on from NW_026694276.1 coordinate 340,380, forward strand.
TAAGAAAAGAGAAATATTTTAAATTAATAACCTAAAGTTCTACCTTATGACACTGGAAAAAGGACAGCAAAATCAACCTAAACCAAAAAGAAATAATGAGAAAAGACAGATGAAAAAGAAACTAATGAAATAGAGAATAGAAAGCAATAGATAAAACCAATGAAGTCAAAGGATGTTTCTTTGAATAAAAAGGAACACAACTGACAATTTTGATAAAGGAAAAAAAGAGAAAACAAATTACTATAACCATAGATGAAAGAGGAAATATTACTACCAACTTCAAAAATCAAAGAGAATCAGAAAAAATAATGTGAACAATGGTATGTCAAACAATTAACTTCAATACAAAAAATCCTTTAAAAGATACAAGCTATCAAAACTAACCCAAGAAGAAATAATTTAGGTAAGTCTAAAATAAGAGATTATAATAGATTAATACTAATAATAAACTACTCACAAAGAAAATCTCTGGCCCAAAAGGCTTCACCATTGAAGTCCATCAACCTCTTAAAGAGGAGTTTATAGAAATTCTTCTCAAACTCTTCCTAAAAATAGAAAATAGGGAACACTCTGACTTCATGAGTCCACCATTAACCTGTTAAATACTATTGTCTCAGATGTGGAACACCTATTAAAACTTAAATTTAGCACAAATATAGCTCTTATGCTAGCTTTTAAAATAAATATTGTTTGTTTTTCTAGAATTCTGTTTTTGAGAAAAATGATAGGTGAATGATTAGAGCTTTCAAATATAAATGAAGTAAAAGATATATATATATATATATATATATATATATATGTAATGTAAACTCTAGATTATTAGATTATTATTTTCAACATTTTCCAATGTATCTGTGTTAAATTCATTGAAATATTCACAGATTTGAAAACTGGGAATTAATGGGTTACTTACCATACCCAAAGCAGACCAGAAAGAACTAGAAATCTATACAGCAAATCTCCTATGTTAATATAAAAGCAAACATCAATATACAAAAACACTACCAAATGTAATTCAGTAACATGTGAAAGAAATTACATCACAAAGAGGTATTTATCCTGATGACCTAGGTTGGTTTACATTGTTATTCTCCCCCACCCCCCACTGCCTCGCCAAAACTTGTGTTTTAAAAGCATGATACCTAATACAAAAAGATTCAGAGGTGGGAATGATGGTGGAATGAGTTAGACATCATTATCCTAAGTACATATATGTGGATATGAATGGTATGAAAATACTTTGTGTACAATCAGTGACTTGAAAAATTTTGCTCTATATGAGTAATATGAAGTGAATTGCATTCTGCCATCATGTATAACAAATTAGAATAAATAAATAATTTAATTTTAAAAAAGATTCAGAGGTGGAGCTTTTAGGCAGTGATTAGGATGGCAATCTCATCAATGGATTAACCCATTTGATTGATTAATAATTTCAATGTACTATGAGTGGTTACTGTGCAGGTGGGCATGACTAGAGGAAGTAGCTCACATGGGGCATGGCCTTGGACTGTACAGTCCTTGCTCCCCTCCTCCACTTCCTGACTGCCAGGAGATGAGCAGTTTTCCTTCACCAAGATGTTCTACTTCACCTTGTACCCAGAGCAATGCATATGGCTGACTATGAACTGAGACCTCTGAAACCTTGAGCCTGAGTCAAAATAAATTATTCCTTGTCTAAGTTATTCTGGTCAAGTATTTTGGTCACCGCAATGAAAATATGACCAACATAGAAATTAGTACCAAGAAGTGGAGTTGTTGTGACTAACCTGAAAATGTAGTTCAGAAGTGTTTGGAACTACTTTGTGGGAGAAGTGTGTAAATGTTTGGAGATGAAGGCTAAGGAATCCTTATAATGTTGTAAGCAGAACTTAAAGAGCAATTCTGGTGTGAACTCAGAAGAATAGAGTCGTGATACAAAAGTGGACAGTAAAATCTGTATTCATGAGGATCCTATTAAGAATTGAACTGGAAGTGATTCATGTTCCATTATGACAACTTGTCTACATTATGTCCATGCCATGAAACTTTCTCTGAGGCCGAATTTAAGTGGATGGACTAATTAATCTTGTGGAGAACTTTTTAAGGCAGCGTAGCATTGAGGAAGCAGCATGAGTATTTCTTGTGACTTTTAGCCACGTTCACTGCAAGAATTGGGAGAAAAAGCAATGAGTAAAGATTTTAAAAACTTGTAATTTGACCAGAAAAGAAGCACTTATAAAATTGGAGCCAAGGAAAGTATGCTTGCTGAAGAGACTATAACTAACTGAAGAGAAGCTAATTAATTTTAACAAGAAAAATGCTTTGAGGGCATCTCAAGAATCATCAAGACCACATGCATGGCAGGCTCAAGTGTGTGAAAGTGAAAATGTGTTTGAGAAGAGGCCACGGGGGCATTCTAATTGCATAGGAGTTCCCGGAAAGTTGTTTCATCAGGATTTATTTCATCATGCTCAGCCATTCAGGAACTCAGAGCCTGCTATACCCATGGTCCAAGGGGGGCCTGGATACTGCTCCAGCTGGTGTCAGATCTTGGCTTTGTCTGCATAATGTTGGTTCTGCAGGAATGCAAGATGCTGAAGGAATACAAGGGCCACAGAGGTTTCCACTGAAATTTCAAAGGAAGACCTGGAAGTACTGACAAAGTGTAGCAGGGTTAGAATCCCTGTGGGCAGCCCCTGAAAGGGTAATTTATGAAGTTGTGAGAGTGAAGTCAAAGCTGCAATGGAGACCTCAGGAATTAGGTTATGCTGGGAATGTAAAACATCTATAGAGGAAAGCTACAGGCAGCAAGCAAAGCAGCCAGCCCAATAGAAAGGCCATATAAGCTGCAACTGGCAAGACCATAGGGTTAGGACTGCAAATCCCTTTGTGGTCCATATTTCAACAACATGTGCTCCAGATTCCAAACATGGAGACACAGGGCTTAGTAGTTTCCCCACTGGGTTTTTGTCTTACTTTTGTCCCACCTATTCTTCCTACCCATTCCTCTCTTTTATAGTGGGACTGTTTACTCTGTGCCAATGTTACATTGGATGTATATTGGAAGTATGTAACTTGCTTTTGATTTTTACAGAGGCTTGTAGATGATAATTGGCCTGTGTCTCAGAGGAGACTTTGGAATTGGGCTTTTGAGTTATGCTGGAACTGTGGGGATTCTTGGAGATGGACTGAATATATTTTGCATTCTGAAATGGACAAGAGTTTTAGGGACCAGGGGCAGAATGCTATGGTTTTGATCTATAAATCCGCCCCCCCCCCCAAATAAATCTCATGTGTTTAAAGCATAATCTCAAGTTCAGCAAGGTTCAGAAGTGTATTTTAGGCAGCTGTTAGGGCTGTAACATCACAGTGGATTAATCTATTTGATAGATTAATAATTTGAATGTAGGAAATGGGCATGGATGGAGGAAATAGCTTATTGTGGACATGGATAATATATGTCCCTATAGACTCTGATATTCTCTCTCTCTCTCTTTCTCTCTCTCTCTCTCTTTCTCTCTCTCTCCCCCTCCCTCCCTCTCTCATCTTTGCTTATTGACTGCCATAAATTGAGCATATGTCCTTTGCTGGGCCCTTTGTTATGGTTTAGATGTGGTGTCCCCCAGAAGCTCACATATAAGTCAATGCAAGGTTTAGAGGAGAAATGATTATCCTTACCTAATCATCAAATTAACCCCTGATGGGATTAACTGAGTGGTAACTGGAGGCAGGTGGTGTGTGGCTGGAAGAAATGCTTTGTTGTGGATGTGGCTATGGGGTATATATTTTGAATCTGGACAGTTGAGACTCTCTCTGCTTCCTTATCATCATGTGAGCTTCTGTCCTCTGCCACACTCTTCCACAGAGATGTTCTGCCACACCTCGAGCCCCAAGGAATAGAGCCAGCCTTCTATGGACTAAGAACTTTTTAACTGAGATCCCTCAGTAAACTTTCTCTCCACTAAAATTGGTCTGATCATATCTTTTAGTCACAGCAGTGAAAACGCTGACTAATACACCCTTCTTCCATGCTATTCTGGTTTATCTCAAATCCATAGAAAGGAAGTCAGCTAACCATGGGTGAACCTTTGAAACTATGAGCCAAAATAAATATTTCCTCCTCTAAGTTGTTCTTGTTATGAATTTTTCTCAGTGGTAAAAAGTTGATGGACACAAACATCAACAATAAGTTAACCTAACACATTAATTACTAGAATAAGAAACAAAGTTTACATTATCATCTAACTCAAAGATGCAGAGAAATCACTTGACAATATCCCAATACTCTTATATAAAAATGCCTTAAGTAGAAGAAAGTTCTCCCACCTGATAAAGTGCATCCACAACACAAATGAAAACTATGAAAATAGTTAACATCATATTGAATGGTGAGAGACTGTATGCTCTCTCCCTAAGATCTGGAGAAAGACAAGGATGTCCTCTTTTGACTGTGAAAAAACCAAAATAAACATTCAACATGTAATGAAGAAGATAGTAGTTAGAAAATTAGGCAGGAAATTAAAATAAAATTCACCCAGATGAGACAGGATGAAGGAAAATAATTTCATTCAAGAGAACATGATCACAATCCTAATAAATCCACTAAAAACTATTAGAACTAATACATGATGTTAACAAGGTTACAGTACACAAGGTCCATATACAAAAAACAATTGGAGAGGTTTCTGTGAAGATGGAGGAGAATTTTTCTCCTTGCCCAAACAACAATTACACTAGTAGAATCTGACTAATATAATTATTTTAGAATTTTTTTTATTGTAACTTCTCTGCAAAAGCTTGGATGATAAATAGTGGTTAAATTTGATTAATATAAAAGTCTTTCCAAAGTAGCAGATTCCCATACCCCTACTCTTGAGCTCTAAGACAGACAACAAAGCACAAGTTCCTGGAGATCCAGGGTGGGCAAAAAAGAATCCTGTTGTCCAAATATCAATGATTTATGTGCTGATTGCTGCTTCTGGTCACAGAGATGCAGACAAAAAAGAGGAACAATCATTGTTATAAGATCCTTTCTCTCTGGCTGGTCAAAGCTTATGTGTTAGAAAATAATTTTCAGAGGCAAAATGATTGGGTTATGAGAACTTTAGCCTAATCACTACTCTAATCCTCTGATATGGATTAACTGGGTAGTAAGTTTAGGCAGGTAGGGAGTGGCTGGAGGAGGTTGGTCACTAAAGAAATGGCTTTGGAGTTTACATTTTGCCTCCAGTGAGCTGAGCTCTTTGCTTCCTAATTGCCATGTCCTGAGTAGCTTTCTTCCTCCACACTCTGCCACCATGATATTCTGCCTCACCTTGGGTCCACAGCAATGGAGTTGACTATCTAAGGACTGAAATCTCAGAAATTGTGAGAAACAAATAATCTTTTCCTCCTCTAAAATTGTTCTTGTCAGATATTTGGTCACATCTGTGAAAAATCTGACTAAAACGTGAAATTTCCTTCTTTTAAGTTGATTTATCTTAGGTGTTTTTCTTAACTTTTTCTTTAATTTTTAAATCTGTTTTAATTAGTTATACATGTCAGTAGAATGCATTTATGTACTTTGATATATCATATGTAGATGGGGTATAATTTGTCATTTTTTCTGATAGTACATGTCATAGAATCACATCAGTCATGTAGTCATATATGTACATAAGGTAATAATGTCTGTTTCGTTCTACTATTCTTCCTATCCCCATATCCGCTGAACCCCTCACTCCCCTCAACCTAATCTAAGGTAACTCTATTATTTCCTAGTGCCCCCTCCATTGTGAATTAGCATCTGCATATCAGATAAACATTCAGCCTTTGGTTTGGGGGGATTGGTTTATTTCACTTAGCATGATATTCTCCAACTCCATCCATTTACCGACAAATGTAATAATTTAATTTTTCTTTAAAGCTGAGTAATATTCCACTGAATATATATATATATATATATATATATATATATATATCACTTTCTTTATGTATTCATCTATTGAAGGACACCTAGGTTGTTTCCATAATTTAGCTATTGTGAATTGAGCTACTATAAACATTGACGTGGCTGCATCATTGTAGTATGCTGATTTTAAGTCCTATAAACCAAGGAGTAGGATAACTGGTCAAATGGTGGTTCCATTCCAAGCTTCTAAGAAATCTACATACTGCTTTCCAGAGTGGTTGCACCTACTTGCAGTTTCCCCAGCTATGTATGAGTGTACATTTTTTCTCATATCCTTGCCAATATTTATTGTTGCCTGTATTCTTTTTTTTATGCTCCAAATTGGCTTCTGCCTGTATTCTTGATGATTGCCATTCTGACTGGAGTGAGATGAAATTTTAGAATAATTTTGATTTGTATTTTTCCAATTGCTAGATATGAACATTATTTTTCATATACTTGTTGTTTGATTGTATTTCTTCTTCTGTGAAGTGTCTGTTCGGTATTAATTCCTTAGCCCATTTATTGATTGGGTTCTTTTTTTTTCTTGGTGTTAAGTTTTTTGAGTTCTTTATATATCCTAGAGATTAATGCTTTATCTGAGGTGCGTGTTGTGAAGATTTTCTCCCAATCTGTAGGCTCTTTCTTCACATTATTTATTGTTTCTTTTGCTGAAAAAAAGCTTTTTAGTTTGAATCCAGCTCATTTATTGATTCTTGATTTTACTCTTTCACTTTAGGGTTCTTGTTAAGGAAGTCAGATGCTACGCTGACATGGTGAAGATTTGGACCTACTTTTTTTTAGTAGGTGCAGAGTCTCTGCTCTAGTGCCTGTCTTTGGTCCACTTTTAGTTGAGTTTCATGATGGGTGAGAGAGATTTAATTGTATTTTGTTACATGTGGTTTTCCATGTTTCCCCAGCATCATTTGTTGAATAAGCTATCTTTTCTTCAGTGAAGGTTTTTGGCATCTTTGTCTAGTATAATATAACTGTATTTGTGTGAGTTTATATGTGTCTCCTATTCTATACCACTGGTCTACATGTCTGTTTTGGTGCCAATACCATAACATTTTTGTTACTATAGCTCTATAATATAGTTTAAGTTTTGGTACTGTGATGCCTCTGCTTCACTTTCCTTGTTAAGGATTGCTTTGGCTATTCTGAGTCTTTTATTTTTCCAAATGAATTTAATGATTGCTTTTTCTAGTTCTATGAAAAATCTCATTGATATTTTAATAGGAATTGCATTAAATTCGTATATACTTTTGGTAGTATGGACATTTTAACAATATTAATTCTGCCTATTCAGGAGCATGGGAGATCTTTCCATCTTCTAAAGTCTTCTTCAATTTCTTCCTTTAGTGTTCTGTGATTTCCATTGTAGAGGTATTTCCCTTCTTTTTTTAAAGATTGATTCCCAATTATTTTATTTTATTTTATTTTACTTTACTTTTTAGGTTATTGTGAATGGGGTAGCTTCCTTAATTTGTCTTTCAGTGGATGCATTACTGATGTATAGAAATGCATTTGATTTATGGGTACTGATTTTATATACTGCTACTTTGCTTAATTCATTTATTAGTTCTAAAAGTTTTCTGGTGGAATTTTTTTCTAAATATAAAATCATGTCATTAGCAAATAGTGATAGTTTGAGTTCTTCTTTACCTATTCATATCCCTTTAATTTCTTTCTTTTGTCTAATTGTTCTGGCTAGAGTTTCAAGGACAATAGTTAATAAAAGTGGTGAGAGAGGGAATCTTTGCCTTGTTCCAGTTTTTAAAGGGAATGCTTTTAATTTTTCTCCATTTAGAATGATGCTGTCCTTGGGTTAAGCATATATATATCTTTTATGATGTTGATGTATTTTCCTAATAACCCTAGTTTTTCCTAGTGTTTTCAATATAATGGGCTACTGTATTTTGTCAAATGCTTCTTCTGCATCTATTGAGATGATCATATGATTCTTGTTTTTAAGTGTATTGATATGATGAATTATGTTTATTGATTTCCATATGTTGAACCAACCCTGCAATTCTGGGATGAACACCATTTGGTTGTGGTGCACTATCTTTTTAATATGTTTTTGTATGAAATTTCCCAGAATTTTATTGAGAATTTTTATATCTATGTTCATCTGGAATATTGCTCTGTAGTTTTCTTTTCTTGATGTGTCTTTGTCTGGTTTTGGTATCAGTGTGATACTAGACTCATAGAGTGAGTTTGGAAGGGTTCTCTTCTTTTCTATTTCATGGAATACTTTGAGGAGTATTGGTGTTAATTCTTCTTTGAAGGTCTTGTAGAACTTGAAAATCTGTCTGGTCCTGGGCTTTTCTTGATTGGTAGGCTTTTAATGGTGTCTTGTACTTCATTACTTGAAATTGATCTGTTTAAATCATGTATGACCTCCTCATTCAGTTTGGGTAGATCATATATCTCTAGAAATTTGTTGATGTCTTTGATATTTTTTTATTTTATTGGAGTATAAATTTTCAAAATAGTTTCTAATCATCTTCTGTATTTCAGACACATCTGTTGTGATAGTTCCTTCTTCATCATGTATTTTAGTAATTTGAGTTTTTTTTCTCTCTTTGTTAGCATGGCTATGGGTTTATATACTTTATTTATTATTTCAAAGAACCAACTTTTTATTTTGTCATTTTTTCAGTTGTTTCTTTTGTTTCAATTTCATTGATTTCAGCTCTGATTTTAATCATTTCATGTCTTCTACTGCTTTTAAGATTGATTTGTTATTCTTTTTCTAGGGTTTTAAGATGTAGTATTAGGTCATTTACTTGTTGACTTTTTATTCTTTTAATGAATGAGCTCAATGTGATAAACTTTCCTCTTAGTACTGCCTTCATAAGTGTCTCATAGATTTTGATATGTTTTATTGGTGTTCTCATTTACCTTTAAGAATATTTTTTTATTATTGATTTCTTCTACTATCCTTTCATCATTCAATAGTATATTATTTAGTCTCCATTTGTTAGAGTAATATATTTTTTATCATTGATTTCTAATTTCATTCCATTGTGATCTGATAGAATGTAGGGTATTATTTCTAAGAGTTTCTTTGTGGAATAAGATATGGTCTATTTTAGAGATCCATGTGCTGCTGTGAAGAAAGTATGTTTACTCACTGATGGGTGATAAATTCTATATGTCTGTTAAGTCTAATGTTGATTGTATTATTTAGTTCTATAATTTATTTAGTTTTTGTTTGGAAGATCTATCTAGTGGTAAGAGAGTTATGTTAAAGGCACCCAGTGTTATTGTATTGTGGTCTACTTGATTCTTGAAATTGAGAAGGGTTTGTTTGATGTATGCAGATGCTCCATTAGGAGTATAAATATTTACAATTGTTATGTCTTGCTAATATAAAACTCCCTTAAATAGTATGAAATGTCCATATTTGTCCCTTCTGATTAACTTTATCTTGAAGTCTACTTTATCTGAAATGAGGACGGAAACTCCTGCTTATTTATACAACCCACATGAGTGACATGTTTTTTCCCATCCTTTCACTTTCAGCCTGTGGATGTCTGTGCCCATGAGGTGAGTCTCTTGAAGACAGCATATTGTTGGGTCTTGTTTTTTAATCCAATCTGCTAGTCTATGTCTTCTGATTGAAGAGTTTAGGCTGTTAACATTCAAGGTTATTACTGAGACATGATTTATATTCCCTGACATTTTGATTTATTTCTTGTTTTTATATTTAACTTAGTTTCTCCTTTGGTTGACTATTCTTTAGTATAGTTCATCCCTTTGATGGTTTTTACTTTTATTTCACTTCATCCTCATGAAATGTTTTGCTGAGAATTTTCTGTAGCATAAGCTTTCTAGTTGTGAATTCTTTTTTGTTTTTCTCTTTATTCTCTGTGTTATTCTCATTATAATGTGTCTTGGTGGGGGTCTGCTGTAATTTTGTATATTTGGGGTCCTGTAAGCCTCTTGTGTTTGATTTTCCATTTTACCCTTTAGCTTGGAAACTTTTCTGATATATCATTGAAAAGATTGTGTATTCCTTTGGTCTGTATCTCTGCTACTTCATCTATTCCAACAACTCTTAAATTTGGTATTTTGATGTTTTCCCATAATTTTTTAATGTTCTGTTCATGGTTTCTTATCACTTTCTCTGCATGTTCAACTTCATTTTCAAGTGAATATATTTTGTCTTCATTGTGTGAGGTTCTGTCTTCCAAGTGGTCTAGTCTGTTGACGATGGTTTCTATTGAATTTATAATTTGGTTTATTGATTCTTTCATTTAGGGATTTCTGCTTATTTTTTCACAATATCTAACTCTTTATTAAAGTGAAATTTCACTTCCTGTATTTTTCTTTGATTTTACTCCTTATATTATCCTTTGCTTCACAGATCAGTTTAACTATGTACATTATAAACTTCTTCTTGGACATTTCTTCTACTGTTTTGTCAGTGGATTTTGTCATTGGAGCATCTTGGTTTGTTTGGGGTGCTTTATTCCCTTGTTTTTTCATGTTGTTTGTGTTTTAACATCTAGCAGTGTGGAGCTAAGGCAGCACAAATTCTACCCTGCAGACCTATAATTTCCCTAAAGGGTTCTAGCACCTTGCCTTTAAGAGTGAGATCAATTTCAATAGCACCCAATGTAAACAATAGATAACCTTAAACCTAGTAGCTCCCACTCAGACATCCACTGCTTTCTTGAAATAAACCAAAATGATGAGTTCAATAACCATCTACAGGATAAACAGAAAATTTGCTAAAACAGTTTTCAATTTCAAACAGTGGATGAGAGAACAGAAGTAGCATAGTATGTGAGGTTCACAAGGGAGGAAGGGAGAAGCTAGAAAAATTCACAGAAAGAGTGGAAGAGGAACCAACAAAGAATGGCTGTTGGTTGGAGAAAAGGTGGAAAGTGAATCCAGGAAAACAGACAAGTGAAAGGAAGAATACAAACAAAGAAAAATACTCAAAGATATAAGAGTAAAACAAAACTGCAAAGCACCATTTATATATCATTGTCCTCCACACACTGATGCATAAAACAAACACTGCTCCAAATATGGTAGAGATGTTAGCAAATAGAAAAATAAAATAAAACAAATCTCAATGGAAATCTGAACTGTCTCCATCATCAGCATTTAAAAGTTCCTCAGCCCTGTCTCTGATATCTCACAGAACTACCAGGCCCAGATCAGCCCTTGGAGATCTAGTCTCTATCTGGGCTTAAGATACCCCTGGCTTGGCCATGCTGCAGTGCCAAGATCTCAACACTGCTCCAACTTGCAGAGAGACCATCAGGGATACCCTCACACAAAGAAGAGACCCTAAGAAGCAGCAGCAAGATGGCGGCCACCAGCACTCCCAGCAGGAAGACCCCAGGTGCAGCCAAACCCACAGGCACCCCATCACTGGGTCTTCAGGTCCTGGCCAGAGTCCTCAGACAGAGGCAGTTGGGTTTGCATACCTACTGGCACCCTGCTCCACCAGGCCCTGGAAAGTGTCCCAAGATGGATGAAGCCATGTGCAACAAAACCTGGAGTCTCTCTGGCAGCAGACCTCTGGGTGGTGGTGGCAGTAGTAGTGGCGGGGATTGGTGGCAGCAGTTGGGGTTGGTGGCGTGTCAGTGGCTGATGTAGTGGGACAATGGCAGTGGCAGCTGTGGAGCAGCCTCACCCAGAAGATTTCCATGGGACAGCAGCGGTGTCAGTGACAGCAGTGTCAGGGAGCAGTGGTGTCTGCGGCAGCCGCAGCAGGTGGCTGCAGATGCATCAGCAGCAGCACCCAGAAAGAAGACCTCCAGGTGACCTGCGGGTGGCAGCATCAGTATCAGTGGCAGTGGCATTGGCAGTGGTGGTATAGGTGGCAGCTGGCACTCTTGTAAAAAAGACCTCCAGGCTCAGTGGCAGGGGGCCGAGGAGATAACAGAAGCTATGCCCAGAGAAAAGACCTCTAGGCACGGCAGTGGTGTCTGCAGCAGCCTTAGGTGTTTTTCTTAAAATTTTATTTCTATAATTCAGAAAACCTACTAGAGTACACATTGAAACAAGAGCACAACAAAATAGAACATACTTCAAATGTTGAATATACAAACCATTATAGTCCAAATTGGAACATTGGTACTTTCCCTTTTAAACTTTTATTTATTTATTTTTAATGTACTTTTATGTATTATTTATTTGTTCTTTTTTAGTTATGCATGACAGTAGAGTCTATTTTAACATATTTATACAAACATGGACTATACCTTCAAGAAAAAGAAAACTGTAGGTACTAGAGCTGACAAAAGTGTAGGCTGCTCCTGAACTTCTAAGAAACAGTAGAACAAAAATTGATGTGTCTTTACACATGCCAGGGCTGAGTGAGTGACATTGGCATGTTATCGCAAAAGGTCAGAACCAACAGTTAATTTGTCCACAATTAAGAAATGGGCAGACTTAAACTACCATCTAAAATGTTATGTGTAAATTCCATAACAATGCTGTACTAGGTACAATATTTTAAATTTTTTTCTTTTAACAAAAAAATCATTAAGCAAACTATTAGCTTATTTCAAGAAATAAAATATTAGTCTAAGGCCTTTTTAAAAATTGTTTAAGCTATATGATATTTTAAAAAATTACTCTAGATCACTTTTGCTATCCTTTTTCTGAAGTTTTTGATCCATTTTTCAATTCACATTCTGTAATATCAGAGTCTTCATATAGCACTAGTTGAGTAGTGTGCAAACACAGTAATAATTACTGGTATGCATATAAAATGCATCAAAAATTTGGCATAAACATACTTTATATACAGAATTACAAAAAATGATGTTGTGAATGAATCATTATGATTGTAATGCATTCCACTATTGTCATGTATGTAAGAAATAAAAAAGAAGAAAATAAATAAATCTATAAATATATTTTCATATGGTAAAAAAAAAATTGCTACATGTAACAATGAGATCACCCATCCCAACCCCTCTATACTGAAAACTATAGATTTTAGTCAGTTTTTGTTGTTGTTGCTGCTGCAACTGAAAGACCCAACCAGTCCCAACTAGAACAAATGTAGAGGAGGAAAGGTTTATTTAGGGACTCACAGTTTCAGAGGTCTCAATCCATAAACAGCAGGCTCCATTCCTTGGGGCTTGAAGTAAGGCAGGACATCATGGTGGAAGAGCGTGGCAGGAGGAAACAGTTTACATGATGATCAGAAAGGGTGGGGGAGAGAGAGAGAGAGTGAGAGAGAGAGAGAGAGAGAGAGATTCCACTCACCAGATACACCAAAGCCACACTCCAATTCCCACCTCCTCCAACCACACCCTACAACTTCAATTATCACTCAATTATTTATTAGGGGATTAATTCACTGATTGGGTTAAGACTCTTACAATCTAATAATTTCTCCTCTGAACCTTCTTGCATTGTCCCACACATGAGGTTTGAAGGGATGCTTCACATCCAAACCATAACCCTATATAACCTCTTAAAGATGTTAATTATCCAAGTCTTAGTATAACTTGACATTATAGTGAGCTGCTAGATAGCTTTCAGTTCTTTTCCTTATTGACAGGTTCAGTTTCTTCCTACTGAAAGAGGCAGTTTTGTGTCAGCATCTAAATGTGTAGTTCATTTCCCACTGAAACATGGGGTATGCAATTCACTTCCAGTAAGTTTGTTTTTTTTCTTATGTACATTAAAGTGGTTTAAAGTCTTCCTTTGATTTTCTTGATGACTTCCCTTGCAAATGTTTATGTCAGTACTACCATTAATAGTCTAAAGCCTACTAATGAAATAGTAAATCTTCTGACCCAATGATGTCATTATGAACTATAGTTCTCAAATGCCATTGGTTCTTTGGTCTTTACAGTTACAGGAAGGGCAAGAGCTAAGGGGATGCTGACAACCCCTGACAACAGAGTTGGGTCATTTTCTTATTTCATCTTCCAGTTTTTCTTCTAGCAGCTGCAAAGTTTTCACATCATGTTCCTGCTTTCTTGCATCTGCCTCTAATTTAACCTCTGTCCCTTTATGATTGCACTAATAACTGGAGGCAGAGTCTGACCAGAAGCTGTTGAGCAGGCATTGATAGTCTCACTGTTGGTGTGCTATGGCCTATTAAAACAGAAGTAAGTCTTTCACAGCCAGTGGTGTTCCGACAATGTGAATGCTTCCTGATCAAGCCAAATTTGACTTTGTCTGTATTGACACTGCAAGTTGTGTAGCTAGGATGATGATAATGTTGGCAGACTGTATGGTGATTTTTGTCTCATTCTCAGCAGAGGCTGGCATCACAGTAGGGATTGTCTGAAGGACTACTTTTTGGAGATAATACTGCTTTTGGACTAGTGCTGGTTATTAATAATGTACCCACATGAACTGACTCATCAGTCTCTGTTGAAATCTTCTGACTCAATGATGTCATTATGATCTATTGCCACATGAACTATCCTGGGAGCTGCTGCTGCCGCCACAGAATTGTGACGCTAAAAGACTTGGAGGAGGCATCATGACCAGGGGAAACTGATATTTACAACTCTAGCCACACCCTTCTCTGCTCTAGAGCTATTTATAGAAGAGATTTTTCCACCATGAACAGAAGTTGATGCTTTCAGGAGATTAGATAGTGACCCTTGTTCTAATGATTTTTCATTAGCACCTGCTGCCAAATCTTTATCGCATTTTTTTTTTAACTTTTGTCATCACCTATGACCACTATGTTTTGGGGCATACCCTTGAGCTAATATAAAAACCTCTCTCCTTCAAACTTTGCAAGAATTTCCCTTTGGTAGTAGGATCTTAAAGTTTGTCCCCTGGTCTCATAGTTCATGTCTAGTTTGTTCTTATGCTTTCCCCCAAAGCCTATAGACAGCCTTCAAATCCACACGCTTGATATGCCCTTTTCTCTCTGAGTCCACTTAATACACCATGGACAAGAATTTTTGGGTTGAAGTAGATCCAGAAAAAAATTGCACCAATAGGTTGTGATTCCTTTTCCTTCTCTGGGTTTCTTCTTGATACCTAGCCCAGAAGACCCATTGGAAATTGAGTTTGGGGCTTACAGCCAACATTTTCTTTTTAACTGGTTCATGGCTCTATGGTGATGTAGGAGAGGTTATGTATTGGTTTAGACTCTTCAGTTGACACCTCCTCTAAGGTTTCTGTAATGCACCTGGCCTCATATCAGCATGTTGAAAAATTCTGGAGTTTTTACACAGGGAGGGACAAACATTTCCACAGGACTTCTTGAATTCCTCAAGCAAGTAGAGATTCCATATGAAGCAGGACTTCAGCAACTTTAATTGTCTTGTTTGTACAGTGTGCCTTATTGCCATGAACTGATATTTCTATCACCTGTGTTATATTTTAAATGTTATTGTCTCCCAAATCTCATGTGTGAGACAATGCAAGAAGATTCAGAGGTGAAATGATTGAGTTATGAGAGCCTCAATGCAATCAGTAAATTATGCCCCCTGATAGGATTAGTTGAGTGGTAACTGAAGGCAGGTAAGTTGTGGCTGGAGGATGTGGGACTCTGGGGGAGTACCTTTTGGATATATACTTTGTATCTGGCAAGTGGAGTCTCTCTCTGCTTCCTGGTGTGATGTCTTGAGCTTACTTCCTCCACCACACTATTCTGCCATGATATTCTGCCTCATCTCAAGCCCCAAGGAATGGATCCAGCCTTATATGGAACTGAGAACTCTGAAACTGTGAGCCCCCAAGTAAGCTTTCCCCCACCCACTGTAATTGTTCTTGGAACATCTTTTGGTCACAGCAGCAAAAGAGCTGACTAAAGCACGAATTGGAACTGAGAGGGAAATTGTTGCTATGACTAATCTGACCATGTGGTTAAGAAGTTTTGGGAGTTTTGGAGGGGGGGTTGTGGGAAGAATTTTGGAAAGTTTCACAATGCAATCTAGAAAAGCTTTATATCGTTGTAATTGAAGCTTACATGGTCATTTCAGGTTCAAGGGAATAAGAATAAAAATTCCTCTGAGAAGAGATTGGGTGAGCACTCTGCTTGCCCAAGGAATCCTAGGAAGGAGTTTCACCATACTCAGCTACCCAGGTACACAGAGGAGAGAGATGTGGCTACTGCTCAAGATGGCGGCAGACCTTGATGGCAACCACATGGTGCTGATTCTGCAGGAATGCATGATGCTGAGATTAGGAAATCATGAAAACTTCCACCAAGATTTCAAAGGAAGAACTGAAAGTCCAGGCAAAGTGCAGCATCATCAAAGTTCCTGCAGGCAGCCCCTGAGAGAGCACTGCATGGAGATGCAAGGAAGAATCCAAACCTGCATTGGTGACCCCCAAGATTAAGAATTGCCAGTATCACAGAATATCTGCTGAGGAAAACTGCAGGAATCAAGCAGAGACAAGCCAACCAAGAAGCCATGTGGGCAGAAACCAGAAAAGCCATAGGGGTGGAGGTATGTAACTTCTTCAAAGAGAATATTATGATGCCATGTGCTCCAGATGCTGCATGTGGAGCTGTCCTGTTTTCCCAGGTTGCTTTTGGTCTTGCTTTGGTCCCATCCCTTCTTTCTATGCCCTTATTTCTCTGAGTGGAAATCTTGACTATGTGCCTTTATATATATTGAATATATGTAACTTGCTTTTGATTTTTCAGGAGCTCAGATGCAAGTTTGCTTTGAGTCTCAGAGGAAACTGGATTTGAGCTTTTGGACAGTGTTTGAACTGTTAAAAACTATAAGAACTCTTAGAAATGAACTAAGTTGACCATTTTTCTTGTCTTATCTTTAAGTTCATTGATTCTTTCTTCTTAAATCTGACTTTTACTCCTTTAATGAAGTTTAAATTTTAAGTATTATAACTGTAGATTTAGAATTTATTTTTGTTTTTTCCAGAGGTTCTATTTCTTTATTAATATTTGCATTTTGTTCAGGCATTGTTTTCTTGACTTTCTAAATCTCTTAAGGTTTTTAAAGTATCTTTAAAACAGTTATTTTAAAGTCATTTTTATAGTATTTCCACTATCAGGGATTGTAGAGAGAGGTTAGGAAAAAATTCCTTTTCTTTTTTTTTTTGCATGGGCCATAACTTTGTCTTTCTTATATGTTTTGAGACATTTTTGTCAAAAGCTTGACATTTGAAGGTCAAGGAGTAATTTTGGAAATCAGATTCTCCTCCTTCCCATGGTTTGCTATTTTTTTTTAGGCTATCTCTGTGCTAAGGACCAGCCAGAAGCGTGATCTTAATGTGTTACTTGGTTTTCATCACTGTAAGAAAATACCTAAGACAGACCAGCCGGGCTGCTGCTGCCCTGCCTTTAAGTGGTAGGGTTTCTCAGCCCAGAGGCAGGAGGCAGGCCAGCCAGCTGTGGCTGCCTGTCAGAGGATGCACAAGGATCCAGGACACAGCGTGTGTATATGTGAGTGTGTCTTGGTCTCACGGTGTATGTTTCTGAAGGCAAGTCCAACCCCTCATCTGCTGTAGCTGATCATGGTGTAAGTCAAGGTGAAGCAGCAGCTCCAGCCCCAGGATAAACATACCAATGTCTCTGCATGAAGAACCCATGAAACAGCTGGATCTGCTCATACAGGTTGTTTTAGTCAGCTCTTTCATTGCTGTGACCAAAAGACCTGACCATAACAATTTTAAGAAGGGAAATTTTATTTTGGAGCTCATGGTTTCAGTCCATAGAAAAGCCAGATCCATTCCCTGCAGCTTCAGTTGTGGAAGAACATCATGGCAGAACAGTGTGGTGGAAGGAAGTGGACTTGGAAGCAGACTCTACTTGTCAAATACAAAGTATATATTACCCCCAAACTACTTCCCCAGGGACTCACCTCCTCCAGCCACACCCTAAACACCCTAGTCTACCACTCAACTAATCCTATCAGGGGAATAATTCACTGATTGGGTTAAGGCTCTCACAATTCAATCAAGCAAGTGTGGGGGGGGGCTGTGGCAAGGCAGAACATAATTATAGGAAAGTTTCAAGGTAGAGGAGGCTGCTGCTAATCCAATGGCATCCAAGAAGGAGAGACAGACAGATAAACACCATGGTCAACATGAACCCTGCAAGGACATGGCCCTAGTGATCTACCTTTTCCAACTAGGCCCCACCTCCTAAATTTCCAGGATCTCCCAAGAGCACCACCAGCTGGGAATCAATCTTTCAACATGAGCCTGAGGGGGACCTTCCAGATCCAAAACTAAAATATTCTTCCCCTGTCTCCAAAGATTCATGTATATCTCAATATAAAATGCATTTAGTTAGTCCAAGTCTATAGTCTCCTCCAACTCAGGCAAATTGTTTTTCTGTGAGTTCCTATTTTAAAAAAAGTTACAAATTCTAATATAAAATGTTGGGACAGAGTAAACATTCCCATTTTAAAAGGGAGGGATAGGAAAATAGCAAAGAGGAATGGGACACAACCAAGACTGAAACCCAAACATTAAATCTTGTAGCTCCAATATTTGAGGCACATGGTGGTGGGATGTGGGTCCCTTGGGCATCTATTTCTGCTGACTGCAGCCCACATGGCCATACTCTTGGGCTAACCCTACAAGTTGCCTGCAGCTTTCCTTAAAAGACATTCTATTTTCCTAGCATGTCCAAATTACTGAGATCTCCAATGCATCTTTGACTTTATTCTCTCAGCATCATGTATCACTGTCTCAGGGGCTGCCCACAGAATTCTCATGTTATTATACCCTACTACACATTTCCTAGCCTCCCAGATCTTCTTAGAAATCTCAGTTGAGACCCCCACTACTCCATGATTCTTGCATCATTAATGCCTGAAAACACAGCACATGTATGATGTCAAGTTCTGCCACCAGCATGATTTGTAGCTGTGCCTGTTCAGCCCATGACTGCAGCAGCTGTGAGTGCCTGGATAGCTGAACATGGTAAAATTCCCTGAAATTTTCTCTGCCAGATAAACTACTATAACATATTTAAAGTAAGCCTTTCACAAAGTCTCAGGACAAAGACACAAGAAAACAAAATTCTTTGCAATAATGTAACTTAGATGAATTTTAATCCACCTATAAAAATTGATGTACCTAACCAAGAACACCAACATATATGATGCAAAATTAATAGAAATGAGAGAGAAATAG
The DNA here is from genome assembly GCF_021218885.2 of Marmota monax. NCBI lineage: Eukaryota > Metazoa > Chordata > Mammalia > Rodentia > Sciuridae > Marmota > Marmota monax. Next base: position 359,362 of record NW_026694276.1, read on the forward strand.
TGCTAGAACAAAATTTGGAGACTTCAATACCCTATTTCTCACTAGTGGATAGAACAACCAGACAAGATAAGTAAAGAAATAGAAGAGCTGGAAAACATGATGAACCAAATAGATCTTAAACACATACACATAATACTCCACCCAATGACAATAGTATACACATTTTTCCTCAATTGTATGTTGGACATTTATCATGATAGATCATATTTTATGCCATTAATTAAATCTCAATTTATTTGAGAATAAATATATTAAAGTATCTTTTCTTACTACATGATAAAACTAAGTTAGAAAGAAAAAAACTGAAAGAGTCCCAAAATTATGAAAACTAAACAACATATCCCTGAAAATCGAAGAATTGAAGAAGAAATCTACAAAAAAATCATAAAATTCTTACAGACAAGTGACTATGAAAATAAAATATGGGATACAGTAAAATTACTAAGAGGAGAAAATTTGTAAAAAAGGAAAAAAGAAAATTCATAGCTATGTTTACATTAAAAAATAAGAAAGATATGAATTTGTCAACTTTTCTTCTTAAGAAACAGTAAAAAGAAGAAAAATATAGCTTTCAAACATAATAATAAAGGTTACTACAGAGATAAGTAAAATAGAGAATAGAAAAATAAGAGAGAACATAAGCAAAACCAAAATTTCATTTTTTGAAAAGACCAACAAAATTGACAAACCTCTAGCTGGAAGGACCAAGCATAAAAAAAGAGAAGACTCAAATTACTGAAATCAGGAATGGAAGTAGAACTACTACTATCAATTCTACAGAAATTAAAAAAAAAAAACTTTAAAAGAGTGTATGAATCACGTGCAGAGGCAAGACAGTTTGAGAAAATAAGATTAATGATCAAGATTTAAGGAACTCCCTTATTTAATGATTGAGAAGAGAAGGATGAAACTTCAAAAGATCTGAGGAGAAATAGATAAAAAGTTAGGAGGAAATCAATGAATGAAAATTGCCAATGGCTTTGAGTGAGGGAATAATTAATATTGCTGTTGAGTGAAGATTCTTAATAAGTATGACACACAGCATCAATTGCAATAAATGGATGTCTGAGTGGTTTAATGACTACAGTGGTTGCTGTGATGCACATCCCAGAATGCTCTTAAGGAATGAAGGTCATATTCTCCCAGATATTGGGAGTGCTGCCAGCAGACAAGCTTTATCAATCAGCCTCTTTGAATAATTGATTTGACTAAAGAGATCCTTCTTATCCAAAGGCATAAACTCTTCATCACAGTCTTCAAACAGTAACCGATCATCATAAAGCTATCACTCTGCTGGATAAAACCTATCACCTCTGCTGGATAAAACGTCTTAAGTTCATGCCAGTTTTGGACTTCTATGTGGGGCAGGCTAAGGCCTTGTCTGAGATTGGGGATCACAGCTTAGCTTCTCACTCTGCCTTTTGCTTCCTGTCCTTTATTTCCACAGATATTGATCTCTAATACACCTTCTGCATACCCAACTCCATCCTAAGAATCTGCTTCCCAGAAAACCCATCCTGAGATACTTTGTCTTATTTATAGGGAGTGGTGATGAATATGAGAAGCAAAAGGTAAGAAATGATAGGTAAATGAAAAAATTTAACAAGCAGGAATGGGAAACGCATTCAGTAGTTTGCTTTCACAGATAGATGAAAAATTCACAGCAACATTAAGAACTCACCACTCTACCCCCCTCTTCAGTAATGAGACATATATGGATAAATTCTATATAGTTGAAGTTAACCTTCAACAGAGTGAAGAGAAGTTAGTATTATTTTTATTATATATGGACATGAAGTTTTTTAAACAAGTATTATTTCCTTATGGGGTTACAGAAAGAAATAACTCCATTTAATTTTAAAAAAATTATCTTAATCAGTTATACATGACAATAGAATATCATGGGAAGCGAAATAAGCCTATCAAAAATAACTCCATTTTTAAATAATCAAAATAAACATTCAAATTTGCTACTTAACTTAGTCTGCCAATCAATTTTTTTCAGGGATTGCCCACACTAGATAAAACTGGATTTGGGGAACTACCCCTTCCACATCATTTCGGAGCCAATTTAACTATAATTTCTACACTTTAAACAGAGACCGAGGCCATTTCAGATATTTAACTTCAGTATTCCAGAAACTTCTGAAAAAGCGTTTCTCTGGAGATTCAAACAAAGGTGTCAAAAAATGTTTTTATAAGGAATAACATTTTTCGAGACTTAACAAATCGTTTATATGGCAATAAATGACAGTTTTGACTGAGACATGAAAGTGTAAGTGGAAGAAGGGGTTAAATAAGTCTAGAGGAAAAAGCTCAGGAAGTGGGGATTTTCAGGGAACTAGTAACAAGACTTCTTTAGGAAGACGTCTAAAATTTTTTCACACCACTACTGTATGATGACTCCAAAAGGCCTGCCTTAGTCTTTTCAAACAAGGGCAAGGCATGAAAACTTGGGCTAGAAGCAAAACGACAAAAAAATTTACGATTGACCCCGGAAATATTTTATTTTGCGTAGACGTCCGGAGAATTTTCTTTTGCGATTTGTTCCTTGATCCGGAAGAAGAGATGGCAAACTTCACTCGCGATTGGATCGCATCGTAAGGGCGGAGCCTTAGCGAGCCACTCGCCTTAGTAACCGGACATGACGATACAGGATGCCCCGGGCCTGAGCTTCGCTCCGGCAACCGGCTTCGGTGGGCGGGGCCGGTAGAGCCAAGTGGACGCTGCCTTCTTCAGCGATCAGGTCCTTGTTGGGGGCGGTGTCATTAAGGCCACACCTCCCTCTCCGGCTTCGAGGGCTGCGGAGCGATGACGTAGATTCGGAGGCGGAGACTTACGCCTGAATCTCCGAGAGGGTTTGGGAGGGTGCAGACGCGGCGCGGAGCCTTCCGGTTTGTGGGTGGCTGCGCCACCTCCCTCGGAAGCTTGGGGATACGCCCTCTCGAGAGCCTGAGGTCTCCCTCCGTTCCGCATCAAACCCCTCACAATTGCTTCAGGGCAACTGAAGCCCAATATTCTCTCGTTCTGATTTTCGCTTCCTTGAGAACCTCGGCCCCACATTCCCCACTTTGCTGGATGATCTGTCCCTTCCCCACCCTCTAAAATGTCCAATAATCTACAGAGGGTCTTCCTGAAACCCGCAGAGGAAAATTCAGGCAACGCCTCACATTGGTAAGTACCGGTTTCGAACCCTCCACGCGCCCGCCCCTGGCCCGGTCTCTAGGCAGGCTGTCGAGGGGGCCGTCGTTTCCCGATGCTGCGCAGTATACCGGAGTCGGACCCCGCCGAGTGCGCTACTCCAGCGGAAAGCGCTCGTCGCCGGTGCTCCAGCGAGCGTCTCCCTCCCGGAAACGGCTCTCCGGAGCCTGACGCACGCAGCCCTGCGCGGGCTCCTCAGGACTCCAGCGGCTCGAGTTTCATAGGCGCATTGAGTAGATCTCCACGGGCGAGGAGAATCAACATGGCCGACGCACTGTGTGACCAAGCCCTTCTAGAAGATTCTCAGGCGCAGGCAGAAAAACACGCTGTGGGCGTGGATTAGCAAGTGCAGCCTTGGGGGCGCGCTGGACCTTCAGCTAGAATAGGCGCCTTTTCAGAGAGTTAGTGAGAAAGACAGGATATAAAATGGAAGAAAAGTTGTGCTAGGACAAGGAAATAGAACATTTTAATCTTGAAGTAATAGCTTTATGTAAAGAGGAAAGTAAAGAAATTCTCATGTAAATCCAGTACTTTTTAACAGCGTCTTTGAAGCTGGTATATGAGATTGTGACATCATTGAGTGTCTATATAGAGAGCACAATAGTTGACTGGAGGGGCGTTCAGTACGATGTATATGCTTTAGATAGTTTTTTAGAAAGACATTCTTGTAAACTTTGGGAAATTGATTATCAGTAATTCTGTATTTTTTAAAAATTTGTTATTCTAAATGGGAACAACAAAATATTAACTAGAGGGATATATACCATAGTCAGTGTATTTTAGGTGCGAGAATAATATTAATAGGTCTCCAGACTGATTACAAAGAACGATATTAGAAGCAAAACTCATAAAAGGGAATTTGTGTTTGAAGAAAATCAGGCCATCTGATGTAATCCCAGCTTTATGGGTTGGTATTTATGAATTCCAGGGCTTCAGTTTCCAGTTTGTAAATAATAGCATCTAGAGATATTTTCAGATTTAAAAGAAAAAAAAAATATATATATATATATATATATATTTATATATATCATATATATATATATATATGATAGTGTTAAGAAAAGAGTAAGGCACTATTAAAATATTAGCTGTTTTTGATATGTGAACAACCCAGGACATAGGATTATTACCTGGCTTAATGGTAATTCTTTAAAATTATGCATAGTATTATAAAAGGAAACTGTTATTAATAAGTACTAAGCTAGAACAATATTAAAGAACTACTTGGAAAGAACCGTTGTATTGCACATCATAAAAAGAGTCAGCTTTTGTGTATATACAGTTTTTATTTTGTGGAAGTTTTGGGGAAGGTGCAGAGATAATGCTCTGTATGTAGATGCAATAGTAGAATTGTTTTCTAATGATTGTTTAATTTTTCTTACCTTGTTTTAGTATTTAGGTATTTGGTAGCTCTGACTTAGCATAATTTGTAGACAGTTCATTTTAAGATTGCATTAATTTTCAAAATCAGGAATAAGATTTGAGATATTTTAAAGGATATTTATTGTGTACTTGAATTTTTTTAATCCAGCTTCTAATCCTTTTGGTTATTTTTTGACTTTTTAAAAATCATTGCCAGTTGAATTGTTTTGGTTACATTCATAAATCACTTCAAGTTGTTAACTCATTGGTTTATGCATTGTTGTTTCTTCATATTTACATGCATTTATTTCTTTAAATCGTTGAGGTTTTTACGTCACATATTTTGAACATTCACCCAATAGTTTCCTGTAGCTATTTAGCACTTCAATTATCAATTGCATATTTGATTCTATTCTGTTTTGTAAGTAATAGCATGCATATGTCCAAATATAATTCTGTAAGTAATGATTAATGGCATCTATTTTAGTTTAATGGAAGTTTAGTTATTTTTATGGTAATAATTTTGATGGTACTAAATCATTTGTTCATAAAATGACTGATTTTCTTAATTTCTGTAGTTTGAATTTTTCCTGAGTTATTGCTCTTTTCCTTTTTAGGAAAATTCAGTAACATGGTATGGAATGTTTATTGTAATTCATCCAGATTTAAAATGTAAAACCCAAATTTAATCTTACAAGTTCAAATGGAAAATCTGGAGAATATTTGTGATAGTACCTATGTAGGTTTGCACTGAGTACCTACTATGTGCTAAATTGGGAGACTGAAGAATGGGCTATCAGCCATTGCCATGAAAAACCTTATAGTCTAATGAGAGGGTTGAGGAGAAGCAGATGTATAAATTTTATGATCGTGTTATTCATGAGGTGCTATCAGAGCGAGGGCACAGAGCGAGGAAGTTATAGGAAAGGTTTCAGAAGCAACCAAGTTAGGAAACATAAGTGTCAACCATCCAGTTAAAGACAGATACAGGATATGGCCAGAGAAAATTTGGTAAATAACCAATATGGTTAGTTTCTAACAATTTAGAATTTGCTTGATTTTTTTGTATTATGAAAAGGATAAGTAGAGCACTCTTAAGAGTTGGCTTGCCCTGCTGAAGAGGTTATTTTTCATCTGTTGGAGATTGTTTAGAAGATTTTAGGAGAAGAATGACATGCTTAGGTGTATATTTTAGATAACTGATGTCAGTATAGATTTGAAAGTAAGGTAGGTCTTTTCAGAGATCCTGAGTGTACCTGAACTAGAATGGTGTATAGGAGGCATTGGATTTAAAGTAGTAGAATGGAAAATGAGCAGACCTTGTTATTGATTGCCATGAAGAAAGTGAAATCAATGATAGTATGAGTTTTCTGGGTGTATATTGGTAAATTAACTGAGATGAAGAATACACAAAGCAATCAGAAGGATATTTGAATCTGAAACCCCAGGATGAAAGCTAAAAATAGAAAATTAGGAGTCATAAGTTTAGAGGTATTATAACATAAACCTGTGATTATACATTCCCCAGCAATAGGAATTAATTAGTTATGTGATTGGCAGTTAGCTTCTGTCCTCCCTTAACCCTTTGTTTTCCAGCTATAATTAGCGTCCTCAACAGGGGTCTTGCTTTGGTTAGAAAGATAATGTTTCAGTTTGATGTACATTTGAATGTACAAGTTTCATTTTTACTTTTGAAATTTGTATGAGCATGTGAGATGGGGGAGGGAGAGAGGGAGAGATAAATTGTATATACATGCTAACAAATCTGTCATTAATCTGTCGGTTGATACATTTGAATTTTGGGGCTCTGTTTTGGTGGAGTTATGCTAAATACAGAAAGTGAATAGGATTGTTCAAGAAGAGCATGTATTCTGCAAAAGTTTACACTATTTCTAACCACCTTGCTTTTTCAACTACGAAGTGTTAATGACACTCCCCACCTAGTTGGGCAATTAGAAGTACAATTAATGACAACTATTATAATACATTTAATATGTGACATGTTATTATATATAACAAGTACTTACATATATTATGTATGTACTTAATGTTGCATATTAGATAGTAAGATAGAAAAGGGACTCCTAGCAGTTGAAATGATGTATTTTATGGGAATATTTCAAAATTTTTTTCATCCCATTTGAATATGCATCTCATGCCAATATTAGAATACTCAAAAAGTTATATAATAACGTCAGTATGTTTAATAGGCTTTTTTTTTTTTTTCCTTTTGGAGATGGAGTCGCACTCAGTTGCTCAGGATGGTCTTGAACTTGGCTCAAGTGATCCTCCCGTTTCAACTTCCCAAATTAGCTGGGATAGGTTGTGCACCACAGTGCCCTGCTTAATAGGCCTTTTGGTTAGTTTTTATAATGTTTTCAAAAGACTTTATTTTTGGACACCAATTGCAAAATTTAATGGAAGACTATATCTATCATGCTCCAAGGCAGTTATAACATTATAGCTATCCTTATTTTCTCCATATAACAAATGAATAAATAAAGATTTGAAGAGAACATGTAAATTTCTTTTTAAGTGACCAAGCCAGAACACGGGAAGTAGATTCTGATTCTAGTTTTAGTTCAGTCATCCAGCAGAATATGATCTTTAAGAAAATAGCATCTTTGTAGGATTTAATTAGTTAGTTAACCTTTTAAATGGAGTGTTAACTTCTAGATGTGGGAAAAAAAGAATATTGATTGAAAGAGTATGAATTTTACTGTAATGTATCACTTTTTTCCTTAACTTTCTCCATTTCAGCTTATTACTTAGAATCCATTCTATTTTATTGCCAGGAAATTAGGGATTTTTTAAATTATAGTTTGTAGGATTCAATCCAGCTAACTTTATTACCTCTAAAGTTCATTTGCTCTATTATGTGCACAGGATGTAGGTATTAATAGAGTAAACTACCCTTGAGGAATTTATGTTCTCTGGTAGATTATGTGGATCTTTACTGATACGTAGACTTGGAAGAAGCTGCATTTTCCCTCTTTTTGTGAAGGGAACATGTGGGGAGTTCAATAATTAGATTTCAAAATAATTTTTGCAATAATTTTTTTAAAGCAGAAATGTAGAGGCCATCTAATGTAGTGTGTAAAGGATCAGAAATATATGTAATTTGTTGAAATACCATCTCAATTAAAACATGTTTGCTCTTACACAAATGTGTTCTGCTCACATGAAACTTCTAGTTGTTAGACAGATTTTGCTGATAAATGAAGTATATAATTATATTAAAGGATACTAGACAATAAAAAGCATTGAGATAGTTGAGTTGAAATGATGACTGGAAGGAACTGCATCATTTTTCATATAATATTTTTCAAGGGTCTGCTGTGCTTGGTAGTTGAAGAACAATTGCAAGTCATTGATATGGTCTCTTACCTTAAGGAGTTTCAGTGTTGCTGGGGGAAATATCATTTTGTTTTATTTTTAAAAAAATAGCTAGTAGATAAAAGGCAATAAAGAAGGTATTACATAACTTCCAGCATCAGTTGCACCAGTGAAAGTGTTTCAGTGATTCCAAAGTTGAAAGAAACTGTGAGTTTGAATGACTGGCAGGTGTTTTGTGAGGCAGATTAATTTTGAGCTTTTTAAGTTGTTGGAAAATAAAAATTAAAGAATACTTAGAATGAATAAGTTGCATGGCATACTCCAGAATAGCAAAAAGGTCTCTTCATAGAGCAAAGGTTTCATATAGAGAAGTTGTAGATAGTATTCTAAAGATTGATTGGGACTAGGTTGTAGATTTTGGTGTAAAACTGGGTTGGCAGTGATTAACATTGAAACTTTGAGCACAAAGCAACAAGATGAAAACAATTTATCCTAGTATACATACTAGTCAGTAGTAATTGCAACCAGAAAAACTAGCTTAAACATCAAAGCAAAAGAAACCAGATGGAAGAGCTCTAGACAAGATGATGAGGTTTAATCTAGATGGTAGAAGTTGGAATGGTGAAAAAAGAAAAGATGGATGCAGTCTGTTAAAAAATAGAAAACTATAGACTTGGTAATTTATTCAGTATACATTTCTGTACTGTTTATTTTATAAGTATGAATGCAAAGTGCTACAGGGAATCTAAAGTGAATAAGAAGATAATAATGATACGTTAGAGATGACTTGGTGATTTATAGCCTTTATGACCTAGTGTATAGTGCTATCATATGGTTGGAAAGTAGGATAAAGCACTAGTTTTTAATAGAGATTAATTTAAACTTGCTGAATTTTAAATGATGGTATTAAAATGGAAGCATTTTATAAGACATCACAACTATGAAACTGAGATCAATATTGGGTATAGGAATAAAAGCGTATACCCTGAGGAGTCAGTATTACGAAGGAAGTAGTTGAGGGGAATATTTGAAGCCATGAAGATTGGTATACTCTTTAAGGAAGAATGTCTTAAAGAAGAAAAGCAGAGTCAAGAACTATACTTTGGAGAATAGCCATGATTGAATACTTAAAATGCCAAAAAATGAATAAGGAAGGGAGGGCAAAGAAAATCAAGAGAAACAAATTGTACACACTAGAAACCACAAAAAGAATGAGAGGAGTTTCAAGATGAAAGTATAATTGGCCATCAGTGTCACTTGGCAACAGACAGTACTAAGGGAATGAGGATGAAGACAGACTTAACTATGAAGACGTATTTGGTAATATTTGAGAATGAAGTTTTAATAGAATTGTAGGATAAAAAATAGACTGCAAAAAAGTGGGCTTCAAGACAACTTTCTGGAATATCAGTTCTTAATTGTGGCTCATTAAGAGTATCTACCGTCTTCCTGCCATTGAACTAGGCATCTAGCCCACAGTCTTCTTTCTAATTCTGTATAGACTTCAACATCTATATGGATAATATCTTTGTTGCCTGGTTCTTTGATATGAAGATCTTTTCCCCCAGTTTTTTTTTATTCTCCATTCTGTCATAGCCAGTTAATTCTGTAGTCCTTGTTATCAGATGAAATTGCTGCATCTACAGAATTATTGATTCAGGCATCCTGCTTTCTAAATATCAGGTCTTATATTTCTAGCTTACTTGTTAAATGCTTCCATTGTGGTTTTTTGGGTTGTTTTGTTTTATGCTGAGGATTGAGCATGCAAGTGCTCTACCACTGAGCTATACCCTAGACTTCACTATGACTTCTTTAACTTTATATGACTTTCCAGTCCTTTTTCTTTATATTTTAACCTTGATTCTTTCATTTCCTTTGTATCTAGTTTAGAATTCTGTTTTATCATTTTAATATCTCTTATCAGTTTCCTTTTCAGTTTTCATTGTACCCTTCTGAAATCATCGCCATCCTGTATGAATTCAGCAGTATGCTTTCTCTTTACTTGTGTATAGTGAGAGAAAGAAAATTTCACAAGAGTACAAATTAGTAGCACCACAAATTCACAGTTACTACCTGCCTCCCTCATCCATTAGTGCACACCTGACAACTCTAATATTTTCTGTGGTCAGCTTATTCTTTCACAAAGAGTGTTCCAAATTTTTGATCCTCCTCAAATCTCTCCCTATGTTTGCTTTTATTCCCAGTAGATGATGTCATATCTTTTTTCATGAAGAAAATAAATGCTATCAGATCAGAATTGCAGCTTTCTGACACCAAAGTTATGTACCTTACCTGCAAGTATACCTAACCTTCCTTTCAATTCCAATAGAAGAAGATATTTCTCCTGCTATAAGTTGTAATTCCTCTACTTGTCTTCTGGTTTCTATTTGATAACTCCTTATTGGTCATCTTTAACTCCACTTTTCCTCTTCTAGCTTCTTGCCAGTCTTTCCTCCAGTGTATATATATTTTTATTTTTTTAGATGTTGATGAACCTTTATTTTATTCACTTATTTATATGCAGTGATGAGACTTGAACCCAGGGCCGTACACATTCTAGGCAAATGCTCCACCACTGAGCCACAATCCCAGCCCATCCAGTGTATATTTTTAATCCTATTCTTTCTGTACTCTCAGAAGCTTTCCACATAATTGCCCAATTTTCTTTAAATCCTCTCTTCCTTTGGCTTCCATTGCATCAGAAGTAATGGTTTTCTTTCTGCCATTCGAAGAATAATGGGAAGCAACTAGAAATGTTGTAAGCCAGGAAGGACCAGATTTAGTGTACTGAATGGAACTAAAAGGGAGAGGATATCTATGACCAAAGGGAAAAAGAAATTTTGAAGCTACTGGAGTACTCTTAAGTCAGAGATGATATTTCCTTATCTTAGAGTGGCAACAGTTGATTTGGAAAGAATTGAACAGGTAACGGAATTTAAACAATGATATCGATAGGATTTCTGATGAATTAGATATAAGGGATGAGAAAACAAGATTTACGTGCTCTGACTTAGGTGCCTAAGAGATGAGATAGCAAGGAATTTTGAGTGTAATGATGGGCAGAGATAGTCTAGCCATGCAGTTTTAGGAGCTTTTAAGATTCTGAAAAAAATGTCAAGGGGCAGTAGGGGTATACATAATAAGCCTGTATCTTAAAGAAGGTACAAATATAAATATGGGAATTGTTGACATATAAGTGATATTTTAGTAATCAAAGTTATTTATATAAAAGAAATGTAGGAAAAAGTACAGAATAGGAAAGAAGAGTTCTGTCCTTCAGATTGGATGAGTTAGCAAAGAAACTGAAAGCCTTGGGAAGAGAATATTTTAACAAAAGGAATAAGCATTTTTGTATTCTTTCAAATACATTGTTTTTCTTACTTAATGATAATTGTCTCTACATATCCACTTATGCAGTAGTTTAAGAGATTACAAGTTGGTGTAGCTGGGGAGCCACCAAACACTTTTCTGTATAGAACTAGGTAGTAAATATTTTAGTCTTTGAGAACCATATGATCTCTGCTGTAGCTATTCAACTCTATCATTTAGCATGAAAGCAGCCATGTACAAAAATATAAAGTGTGACTTTGGGTAATATTAAGAACCTATTTATAGATACTGAAATTTGGATTTTGTATACTTTTCACATCATAAAATGTCCTTTTGATTTTTTTTTTATTCATTGAATATATGAAAACCATATGGACTCTTACTCATGTTACTATAATTTAGCATAGGAGATAGTCTATAGATATGAAAACAAACACTGTTATTATATAACATCCTGTGTCAAAGGGAATTAGTTGATATAATGTTATAGATTAATTATGAAGGAAAGACATGGGAAGTTAAGTTGACCAGAGAATGTATCTCTTGAGAAATATTAATTATTCTGAGACTTGAGCTCTATGATGAACTATGTCTGGGAAGAGTACTTAGGTAGAGTGATAGCGTGTGAGATGGCCCTGGAGACCATGAGAGCTCAATATTTTTCAAGAACTGAAAGATAGTTTTAGTTATAAATAACTTAAGATGTCTGCATTTAAGTAATCACCAAATAATTTATTATACAGAGATTTAGTATGTATTGACTTTTCTTAAAATCTAACAATCGATGAGCATCACAATTGGCTTAGTTACAAAGAATGTGTTGATTTCCAGTCTGTTCTACCTTCATTGACAACTGTTCAGCTAAAATTGCCATAGTATTATACAGATGGGTTGATGAGACAATTGATAATTAAACTAATATAAGGACAAGAGACTATTTAGCACCAAACCTCAAATGTACTATAACAAAAATCACAAGAGGAAATGGTTCTTACATGAGTAACCCAGTTAAATCTATAGTATGAAATGTGGCATACTAGCATATCACTATGTGAGATGTCTTAAGGAAAATAAAAGTGGTTGACAACTGAACTTGTGATTCATTGTCAGTTGGAAGAGGATAGAATAGATTTGGAAGAAAAAAGTGAGAATAAAAGAGTAAACATAAGTAGAGGTGGGAATGAGAATCCTGCTAGTAAAAGTAAAGGAGAAAAGGAAAGAATTCAAGGAAATGGAGAAGGGATAATGCTAGTAAAAGTAAAGGAGAAAGGGAAAGAATTCAAGGAAATGGAGAAGTTTCAAGGAGTCTATTCTAGTGTCATATAGGGTAAAACCTTAGAAATCTCTACTGGGAAAAAATGTTAATATCTCATATCTATTGCCTAATTATGAGATATTTCTCTTTGCAAACTCACAATAAGAAATTATGTATTTTATTATACTTTAATAGTTTAAAATAATTTTTGCAAATATTTGTTTAAAAATAAAATGTATATACCATGTAGTATGTTGTATTTATTTACTCAAAATGTTCTTTTAAGTGTTTCAGGCTGCATGTATCAAGTAGTTCAGACGATTGGCTCGGATGGAAAAAATCTTCTGCAATTACTTCCAATTCCTAATTCTTCTGGAAATCTTATCCCACTAGTTCAATCTTCAGTCATGTCTGATGCTTTGAAAGGGAATACAGGAAAACCAGTTCAAGTTACTTTTCAGACTCAGATTTCCAGCTCTTCCACAAGTGCATCAGTTCAATTGCCCATTTTTCAGCCAGCCAGTTCTTCAAAGTATTTTCTTACAAGAACAGTAGATACAGCAGAAAAAGGTAGAGTTACTTCTGTGGGAACTGAAAATTTTACCTCATCAGTTTCTAAAGTTAAGAGTCATGGTGTGAAAATTGATGGACTCACCATGCAAACATTTGCTGTTCCTCCCTCAACACAAAATGATTCATCTTATATTGTAGTCAAAACCCCGAATCTTCCAATGACTGTGAAGTCTCCAGTTTTGCCTTCCGGGCATCATTTACAAATTCCAGCCCATGCTGAAGTGAAATCCGTACCTGCATCATCATTGCCTCCTTCAGTTCAGCAAAAGATACTTGCAGCTGCAACCACAAGTACCTCAGGAGCAGTTGAGTCCTCCCAAATACCAACAGTTATTTATGTATCTCCTGTAAATACAGTGAAAAATATAGTTACCAAGAACTTTCAAAATATCTATCCAAAACCTGTTAAAGAAATAGCAAAGCCACTGATACTAAATACCACCCAAATTCCATCGAAAGTTGCTGCAGAGACACAATTAAAAGGTGGTCAGCATTCTCAAGCTGCTCCAGTGAAATGGATTTTTCAAGAAAATCTACGGCCTTGTACTCCATCTCTTGTTCCTGTTAAATCTTCAAATAATGTGGCTTCAAAGATTTTAAAAACTTTCGTAGATAGGAAAAGTTTGGGAGATAATACTGTAAATATGCCACCATTGAGTACCATCAGTCCTAGTGGGACACAATCCATAAGTGTGCCAATTAAAGATAATGCTTTGGTTATGTTTAATGGGAAAGTCTATCTGTTGGCTAAAAAGGGGGCAGATATTTTGCCATCACAAATTGACCATCAGAATTCTGTTTCTCCTGATATTCCACTAAGAAAAAACACATCACAGGTAGTGAGTTCAAGTCCAGTCACAGAAATATCCAGAGAGGTTGTAAATATTGTTTTGGCTAAAAGTAAATCTTTACAGATGGAGACAAAATCACTTTCAAATACCCAGCTTGCTTCCATGATTAATCTAAGTGCAGAGAAGAATAAAATGTTCGAAAAATCATCTCTTTCTACCACAAACCCACATAACATGAATCAATCCAGTAACTACCTAAAACAGAGTAAGACTTTATTCACAAAGCCAGTCTTTCCAGATGGATTTAGTACAGGACAGAATGCCCCCAGAAAAGGAAATACGATCCAGAGCATAGAGAAAATAAATTCCTCTGTTGATGCAACAACTGTTACTTCACAACAGTATGTTTTCAGAGACCAAGAATCAAAGGTAATTTTCCCATGTCAGGGTATTCTTTTTATATATCTATATAGAAATTTTTTCTTTCTTAATTCTCAGTTATGATACCTCTTTTACCCACCCCCACTCCATCATACATATACTTAATTAAGTCAAAACTCTCATCTGAGTAAATATTGTTTGAAAAGGAGTACAATTAGGCAAGTCCAAACAATATCTTGAATCATTTGGATGCCAACTCTTCAAAACAAAAACAAACTAACAACAACAACCAAAAAAAAAAAAAAAAAAAAAAAGGCAGAACAGCAAATTTTCTTAGAAGAGTTGGGGGGAGGATTATATGACTTCAAAGATTAGTAAAATTGTGTACATACATAAATATATATATATAAATAAAATAGTATGCTTTTAGTATATGAAGAGAGCAACATGTATATAGAGAACTGGGTTTTTTGTGGGGGGTGTGTGTGAGAGAGAGAGAGAAGGTATTGGAGAAATATTCAGGTTTTTTTTTTAATGTGAAAAGGGTGGGATAGGACTAGACAGTATCTTTCAATTGTTTGTGGAAATAAGATTTTATCATTATCTTTGGTGGTGGGTTTATTTATTTATTTTTGTTAAAACAGGTTTCTTTTTTCTTTTTTTTAGCCCTTCTCTCTGACTCCTCATGCCCACCAATTACCCTCTGTTCTTAAGATATGAATGTTTGTGTGCTTACTATATATTCATGTACCTACCTTTTCCTTGTTTTACTTAGAGGTCTGCTTTATAATGTCAGTATTTTTCCTCTTCAGTAATAATCCATTAAACTTTAGAGATGTAAGGGAGTGAATTCTGATAATTACACAATTGATTAAAGACATAATGTTTCAGAAGACTAATTTCTAAATAATGTTACATTTTTTTTAAAGTTGTTATTGGCCTCTATTCTCATTTCAGTTGTTTGAGAATGGACTGTTACCTTTCTAGTGCAACAAGCTAAAGGTAGAAATTGTAGGGGAATGATTTTAGATTTTATTTAAATTCAGTATTTTGAGTGTGGGTGGTAAGGTAAAGGTAATGCAAATCCTTAAAAGCATGATATCTTTTTTATGAAAAATTAAATAATCTCTTAGTTACTAGTCTGATAAATTGAGTAATTAGTAGTATTGTTTGTGTTTTCTTAATTCCAGATACAGAATGAGATGGCATCAACATTAGGAAAAGTCTCTCAAGGAAGAAATGACAAGAAAGTCTCTCAAGGAAATAGTGTTAAGGCATCATGTCTGAAGAGCGATGCTGAATTTAAAAAGATATTTGGTCTCACTAAAGATTTGCGAGTGTGCCTTACTCGAATTCCTGATCATTTGCACTCTGGAAAAAGTTTTGATTCCTTTAGCAGTGTGATGAAGAGTAGTACTAACACAGAGACAGAGTTTGTGGTGAAGGAACAAGAGAGAAAACAGGTAATAGGTCTTAAAGTGTCCCTTGTAAATACTACAAAAATATATGAATATATTAGTTTTTTTAATTTGATTTTTAGTTTTGTGCACTGGTATGAATGGTGATTGTTACCAAATTTGCAAGTATGTATTATACCAAAACAATGTTTAAAAGAAACATGCACAGATAAAAATCTATCCCCAGTTAAGACATTGTTTTAAGTGTTTTTATTCACCTATTATCTTTTTTCCCATTGTAATACAAGAATAGACCATAACATTTCAACTGATTATCCGAATGTGGAAAATATAAGCATGCAGATGTTCATTGCAGTTTTACTATTAATATGTTGTAAGCAACCTAAGTAGTCAATAATAGTGGAAAAGATATGTCCCTGTAACTTTATCTATTGTCATTCTGATTATGACTATGTCATCATCTATCATCTAGTATTCTGAACCTCAACCCTGCCCAATGAAAAGCTTCCTTCCACATGTATCTTCTGTGCAAAAGAAAAGAAAAAAAAAATTAAATCAGCTATTTCTCAGGTGCTTCACAAGTGCTATTGTATTTTGCTGGTAGGTCCATAGAGCTTCTAATACGTGAACAGGAACGGTGTGAATTAAGCAGTTTATTCTCAGTGACTATGATTATAGACAATGCTATTTGTTTTGATACCACACTGTGGGATCCTGGTCTTTTTTGCTATTGTTGGCCCAAGTAAATTTCATTGAATTGAGTTTACTTGCTAAATATTTGTGTTTGCAAATTTTGTTAAATTTGAGAGCACATTATATATATGACAATAACTTTTTTTCATGATCTTACTCAACATTGCAACAGGGTTTTAATAAGAAAAGAAAAGCAAAAAACATGAAGAATATGGATCACACAAAGAAGAGAAATACCGAGAGTACCTGCAACACAGTCATAAATGGGGTAACTATTGTCACCAGTTCCCAACCCCTCTGCAGTGTTTTACCGACTTCAGAGGTATCAAAAAATAACATTCCCACAAGCTGCAGCAAAACCAGAGAAGAAAAGATAACTGAAGTAGAACACTATTCCCACAAGAAGGAGGAGAAAGGTGCATTGAGTTCATATGCAGCTTTTGAACAAAGTAATTTCTTTAATAAAAAATATACTGAAGATATTTTCCCAGTGACACCACCAGAATTAGAAGAAACCGTCCGAGATGAAAAAATAAGAAGACTTAAACAAGTGCTAAGAGAGAAAGAAGCAGCTCTTGAAGAAATGCGTAAGAAGATGCACCAAAAATAATAAAAATGTTACGTACTGAAAGACTTTAATATGAAATAACTGTGTTTTTAAAATAGACTTTTGTATTAGTATATTATTCCACCCTTATCTACCAGGAATGCTTTTCAAATGGAAGGTTCAAAAGTGGAGATAGTACTGAACCCTGTATACAAGCACTGTAATACTGTTGACAGTCACTCTGATAACAGTTACATAAGTGAATAATGGTCAAGTAGCAGATATAGAGTGGATACCCTGGACAAAGGGAGGATTTATGTCTTGAGCCAGGGGAGTGTAAGATTTCATCACACTACTCAAAATGACAGAATTTTTTAAAAAGTTATAAATTATTTCTTTCTGGAATGTTCTGCTTTAATATTTCTGGATAGCAGTTGATGGTGGATAACTAAAATCACAGAAAGCAAAACTGCAGATAAACAGCGGGACTATTGTTTTTTTTTTTTTTGGATTGATTTTCTAATTTATTTTTTTTTTAATTTTTTATTGTTGGTTTTTCAAAACATTACATAGTTCTTGATAAATCATATTTCACACTTTGATTCAAGTGGGTTATGAACTCCCATTTTTACCCCATATACAGATTGCAGAATCACATCAGTTACACATCCAATATTGTTAAATTATAGATGTATTCTGAAAATGAAACCTGTTTATATTCTTTGACAATGAAACCTGTTTTTTTTATCAGTTGGTTATAGAATTTAAGAAATACAGAAGAGGGTGATTCATGTATGACTTGTGAATAATATACATGAGTTGTCTGAACCATTTTCTTAGATACCTTTTTCTGGAAGGAAAAAATTTATATTTTTCTATTATTTTAACTGAAAACTTCCCAAGTTTGAATATTTGTATATAAGGTTTTTGTTATTGTTGTATCTTTAGCTAAATTGCTCAGGTGTTACTCCAACAATAGATAATTAGTGTGTACTATTAAAATTTTACAGTCCAAGAGAGGAAATTAGCAGTAAACCTAAATTTACCTTTACTTTAAAAGTACTCTCTTGGTCTCTTTACCTGTAAAATAACGATAACTTCTACCTACCATTGTTGATTTTTAAAATTTCATTAAAAATGTAGTATAGCAGCATCATTTAAGTATTTAACCATTTTTTCAAGAGGGAAGGACACCTGTTTTGTAATTTGTCAGTTATTTTATATAATCCAAAATAATATTTGGAATTCAGGCTATTTGATATATTGTTGGCTTAAAGTGATGTGTCTTTAGACAGCAGCACCCCCTTCTCCCTTTATTCCTCCTTTCCCCCCTTTGGTAATATGTACATATGTTATATAGATGGTGTAAAAAGTATCAATACTTTTTTTTTTTTTAGTATCAATACTTTTTACACTGTGAAATGTAGTTTTTCTTAATAGAGGAATACATTTTTCTTTTTTTTTTTTTTTAATTTGGAGAGTTTGAACGTAGTGTGGGGATAGAGATTAAGAAGAGAGAAGAATTAGAAAATGATTAGCAAATATGGGGGGATAAGATTTTTAAAAATGTGTCGTGGCAACAACAGAGAAAATAGTAAATCAAAAAATACTGAATAGGATTGAAATAATTACATCAACTAGACTCTGCTGCATTTTTATTTTTACAAATAGCTTTATTGAGATATATTTCACATAGCATTAAATTCTCCCTTTTTAAAGTGTTTTTTATTCTGTTCAGAGGTGTGCAACCATCAATACACTTTGAACACAACAGGAACAAGTCCTATACCATAGCCATCACCCCATTCATTATCCCTTCCTGTCTAAGTACCACTGTTTCTGTAAAACTGTCTGTTGCAAACATTTCATCTGCATGGAGTCATACAATATATTTTAGTTTAGTTTAGTTTTGTTTTTACTTGGCCTAATATTTTCAAGTTTCATCCATGTGGTAGGATGCAACAGCACTTCATTAATTTTTGCTGAATATATTTTCTTGTATGAATATATAGTCATCCCTCAATATCTGTGACAGATTGGTTCCAGAACCCTTCCCAGGGATATCAGAATCTTTGAATAATTAAGTTATTTTATAATATGGCATAGCATTTGCTAATAGGCTACTTATCTCCACCTGTATATTTTAAATGATTTCTATATTACTTGTAATGCCTAGTACAATGTAAATTCTATGTAGATAATTGTCCTTATTGTTTAGGAAATATTGAAAAAAAATAAAGTCTGTATGTGTTCAGTACAGACAAAAAAAAATCCAAATTTTTGATGCATGGTTTGTTGTGGAACCTGCAGACAAAGAGGGCCAATTGTATCACACTTTGTTTTTCCATTCATCTGTTATGGATATTTGGATTATTTCCACTTTGGGCTACTAAAAATGTTGCTATGAATGTTTGTGTGCAAATTTTTGTATGAACATATTTTCAGTTACCTTGAGTATGTACCTAGGCATGTAATTGCTGGGTTATACAGTAACTCTGTGTTTAACATTATGTGGAACTGCTAAACAGTTCCATTCAGTTTTGCTCCCTCTACTTAAATAGATCTTGTGAAGGTCCTCAGTGATTTCCATGTTATTTAATCTTAAGGTCACCTGTCAGTCTTCTTAATAATTTCATAAACCATTAATAACTTTGATAAATATTTAAAACATTTATTACAGAGTAATGCATGTTCATTGTGGAAAAAATTAGAAAATATAGCAAGCTAAAAATCAAATCTTCACAGTCCCATCATTGAGCATTCATCACTAAAGTTATACATTCACCTTAATGTATATGCTTTCCAATCTTCTCTGTGCTCCTATATGCATGTATGTTTTTTACCAAAATAAGGTTTTTATTTTTTTATCCTGCTTTTAAAGTTAACAGTTTTCAGCCTTTCAATAAACTTTCATTTCTTACAATATTCACACCACATTCACCTATTTGACCGCAGGATATCATTTTCAACTGTTTTTTTCCAAAGCAGAATCAAAGTTAGGACTATGTGTTTTATTTAGCCGTTGTATCAATTTCTTTTTATGATATTGATTTGTTGCAAAGAACAGCCAAGTGTCCTGTTTCCTTTTACCTTGATATACATTGATTTCACTTCCAGTAGATCACACTTCTGTGTCAGTGTGTGGCTCATTTTCAGTCTCCTTTCTGGTTCCTTCTCCCCAGTTTCTTAATATTTAAGTGCTCTAGGTTTCATTCCTTTGGTTTGCTTCTCTGCTTTTGCTCACTTTCTCATCCAGTTCGTGGCTTTAAACACTAAATATTAACAACCAACAGATTTTCTTTACTTTGAAATCTCTGTCTTGGATCCAGACTTTTATAGCCAAATGCTTATTTAAATCTCTATTAGACATCTAAATAAACACCTCAGACTTTTGGCCAAAATAGGACTTGTGTTCTTTCCCCAAACCAACTTCACCCACAATTTTTTCCATTTTAGCTGATAACAATATCCTACCTGTTTCTAAAGCCAAAAAAACTTGTCATTCTTTACTTCTTTCTCACACCCTGCCTTTACTTCAAATTGGTTTGGTTTTGCTTTCAAAATACTTCAAATCTGACCACTTTTCATCTTCCATGCGCTAGGCCCTGGAGTGGATTATTAGTAGCCTCTTAAGCCCTCTCCCTCTTTTCTGCCCCTACAGCCTTGTCTCAGTACAACAACCAGTGATCCTTTTGAAACAAGTCATTCTTTATTACATGTCAGTGACTCCTATCACATGGAGTAAAAGTGATGAGGGCTAGAGATCCAACAGGAACAAATTGAATTAAAGTACAGCTCTTTGAACATCCTTTGTACACAATTGCAGTCTCATGTCCTGCTTTTGTCTAGGTAGAGAAGTCAACTTTTCCTTAAAAATTATGAACTGAGATTTGAAAGGAAACAGGATTTATGTATTTAAAGTAAAACAAAATGAAAATAAAACAATAATTAGAATATTTAATAATTCACTTTTTTCCCAGACACTTTTTTTTTTGGTATTTTGCCTATAGTAATTCACTAATCTTATAGATAAGGAAGAGAAGACAACTGGTCCAAGGTCATTGTCTGCTGTAAGGTAAATGGATAAGTAGGCTAAAAATAAGTCAGTGGGCCATTTCAGTGGTTGAGGTAAAAGCAACCCACTTTGAGAGTGGTAAAAAATTTATATTTTTAATTTAATGGCTACTGGATTTATGACCATATTGAATGTGGGTAAAGGGACAAAAGAATTAAGCATGACTAAAAGATATGTTTACTTGAGGAATCGGATGGATAGTAATACCATTAACAGAGAAGACTGAAGAGGAGCTGATTTATAGGAAATAGTGAACTCAACTTTGGACAGTTGGTATTAAAGAAGATAAAAGAAGATAACAAAATTGTGGGCTCCTTTTTGAGTATTTTTAAAGTTTGGAAAAGAATAATCTTAAAATTTTTTTTAAAGACTGGAAAGTGATAACTTCCATTTTAGTTGATTTATAGATTCTTGGAATAGTGTCTTACATATAATAAGCATACTATCAGTGTTTGTTAAATAAATGCAATTTATTTAATAGGCACCATTTTATTTCATTTTCATACCTGTTTTATTTTTCTGCTCATTTATTAAGACTTTGCAACTCATGAAAGTAATCAAGCACCAATGTTTCTTCTGATATTGTATTCCATGATACTGAAATGTGGCTTGACTCCTTTTTCATGATTTTTCCATAATCCATATTTCTGATCTCAAATGTTAACACTCTCAATCTGAAATTCACCCTAACTAGAATTTTTTCTTTCTCTTTTTCCTTTTTTGGGAAGGTGAGGCATACTGGGGATTGAGCCTGGGGGTACTCTACTACTGAGCAATAGCCCTAGCCCTTTAAAAAAAATTTTTTTTGAGATAGTCTCACTAAGTTGATGAGGCTGGCCTTGAAGTTGTGATCTCCTGCTTTGGCCTTCTGAGTCACGGGAATATTTATTGAATAGATGTATGCCATCATACCAAGCCCTAACGTTGCTTTTGTCAAGAATCTTCAATATCTATCATATTGCTAAATCTAGTAGTCAATTTGTCCTAGTCAATAGCATTTGACGCCTTTGATCATTCTGTCCTTAATGAAATGTATTCTTCACTTTGCTTCCAGGACACATTATTCTGTTTTCCTAATACCCCATTGACTCTTCTCAATCTCTTTAGCTGTTTTCTCCCCTTCTCAGATTTTCTCAATGTTGAAATTACTTAGAGCTCAATCCTTTTATGCCTTTATTTTATATCTATACTCATGTGATGGTCTCATCTAGTTCTTGAGGATCAAAATATCTACTCCTCTCTGGACCCTAAACTTCTGGGTTTTTTTCTTTCTTTTTTTTAATTTGTTTTAATTAGTTACACATGACGGTACAATGACCTTGACATATCATACATTTGAATCAGATGGGATATAAGTTCTCATTTTTCTGAGTGTACAGGTTGTAGAATCACATTGGTCATACAGTCACATATATACATACAGCAAAAATAATGTCTGTTTTATTCTGCTGACCTTTCTTTGCCCCCTTCCCCTCCCTTCCCCTCCCATCACTTCTCTCTACCCAATCTAATGTGACACAATTCCTTGTTTTTCCCACTCTATAGGTTCTTTTTTATTTTTTTAGCTTAGTTCCTCACTTTTTTTTATTGGTTATTCAAAACATTACAAAGCTCTTGACATATCATATTTTATACATTTGATTCAAGGGGGTTATGAACTCCCATTTTTACCCCGTATACAGATTGCAGAATCACATCGGTTACATTTACTTTCCTTTTTCCATTTTTCTTGGTGTATTTATACATTCCAGTTGGCCTTGGTGCTACATATTCCTACACGCACAGGACATAATTTGACCACTTTACATTTTGTCTTTTTCTCTCCTCTTTTCCTGGTCCTTCCTCTTTTCTACTGGTCTCTCCTCTATTTTCATGAGATGCCCCACTTTCCCCTTTTTCTCTTTAGTTTCCACATATTGGTTACTATTTTAATGGTGCCATATGAGCAGAATTTGAATGGGGTCCATTTTATCAATGTTTTTAGTTTATAGTTAGTATGCTTTGGCTTGCTTCCTTCCTTCCTTCTTTTCTTTCTTTCCTTTTTTTTTATCTTATACACGAGAGTGTATCTAAGGATGCTCTATCGGTGAGCTACATCCCCTTTATATTTTGAGACATGGTCTTGCTAAGTTGCTGAGGCTGGCCTTGAACCTGCCATCCTCATGTTGCAGCCTCCTGAGTCACTAGAATTATATGCATGTGCCACCGTGTCCACTCAACTTCTGCTTTCTTTTTTTTCTCTTTTTTAAAAATTATTAGTTGTTCAAAACATTACAAAGTTCTTGACATATCATATTTCATACATTTGATTCAAGCGGATTATTAACTCCCATTTTTACCCTATATACATATTGCAGATTCACATCGGTTACACATCCACTTTTTTACCTACTGCCATACTAGTGTATGTTGTATTCTGTTGCCTTTCCTATTCTCTACTATCCCCCCTCCCCTCCTCTTCCCTCCCCTCTCCTCCCCTCCCTTCCCATCTTCTCTCCCTACCCCATCTACTGTAATTCATTTCTCTCTCTTGTTTTTTCCCCCTTTCCCCTCACTTCCTCTTATATGTAATTTGTATAACAATGAGGGTCTCCTTCCTTTACCATGCAATTTCCCTTCTCTCTCTGTTTCCCTCCCCTCTCTCTGTTTCCCTCCCTGTTTAGTGGTGATCTTCTTCTCATGCTCTTCCTCTCTATTCAGTTCTTAGTTGCTCTCCTTATATCAAAGAAGACATTTGGCATTTATTTTTAAGGAATTGGCTAGCTTCACTTAGCATAATCTGCTCTAGTGCCATCCATTTCCCTGCAAATTCCATGATTTTGTCATTTTTTAGTGCAGAGTAATACTCCATTGTGTATAAATGCCACATTTTTTTATCCATTCATCTATTGAAGGGCATCTAGGTTGGTTCCACAGTCTAGCTATTGTGAATTGTGCTGCTATGAACATTGTTGTAGCAGTGTCCTTATAGTACGCTCTTTTAAGGTCTTTAAGGAATAGTCCAAGAAGGGCAATAGCTGGGTCAAATGGTGGTTCCATTCCCAGCTTTCCAAGGAATCTCCATACTGCTTTCCAAATTGGCCGCACCAATTTGCAGTCCCACCAGCAATGTACAAGTGTACCCTTTTCCCCACATCCTCGCCATCACTTGTTGTTGTTTGACTTCATAATGGCTGCCAATCTTACTGGAGTGAGATGGTATCTTTGGGTGGTTTTGATTTGCATTTCTCTGACTGCTAGAGATGGTGAGCATTTTTTCATGTACTTGTTGATTGATTGTATGTCCTCCTCTGAGAAGTGTCTGTTCAGGTCCTTGGCCCATTTGTTGATTGGGTTATTTGTTTTCTTGTTGTTTAATTTTTTGAGTTCTTTGTATACTCTGGATATTAGGGCTCTATCTGAAGTGTGAGGAGTAAAAATTTGTTCCCAGGATGTAGGCTCCCTATTTACCTCTCTTATTGTTTCTCTTGCTGAGAAAAAACTTTTTAGTTTAAGTAAGTCCCATTGGTTGATTCTTGTTATTAACTCTATACTCATGTGATGGT
Source organism: Marmota monax (assembly GCF_021218885.2). Classification (NCBI taxonomy): domain Eukaryota; kingdom Metazoa; phylum Chordata; class Mammalia; order Rodentia; family Sciuridae; genus Marmota; species Marmota monax. The sequence goes on from NW_026694276.1 coordinate 383,869, forward strand.
CTCATCTAGTTCTTGAGGATCAAAATATCTACTCCTCTCTGGACCCTAAACTTCTGTATTTAGTTGCCTCCATGATATTTACACTTGGGAGTCTAATGGACATTTTGAAATAATCTCAAACACAAACCAAATTTTGATTATCATTCATACTACAGTTTTTATTCTGTTTAATTATACATGACAGTAGAGTACATTTTGATCCATTTTTACAAACATGGAGTACATCTTATTTTAATCAAGATCCCCATGTTTTGGTTGTACATGATAGAGACCATTCTGGAAAGCAGAAAGCATGGATTGGAACCACTATTTGACCAAATTTTTCCAGTCTTTGGTATATACCAAAAGGCCTTAAAAACAGCCTACCCAAAATTTGCCTCAATAAAGGTCTTCCCTATTTATATTAGTGGCAAATCCAGTCTTCCATTTTAAAATAGAAATATTGGAGTTCACCTAGATTTTTCTCTTTGTTTTATGCCCTACAAACAGTCTTTTAGAAATTCTCTTGATTATTATATTATTATTATTATATTATACCTGGAAGCTCACTAACTCGACTGTGATTATCTTTCTCATCTGGGTTTCTGAAATAACTACCTTTCAACTTCCGCCAGTGTTGTCCTACAACTTGGCATCAGCACAATAGCCAAATGATTTTATTAAAATGTAAATTAGGAAGAAGAAAGGGCAAAACCCAATAAAAAATGGAGAAAACGTATGAGCAGAAAATTCACCATAAAAGTGAGCAGGTCATACAATTATAATCTCAGTGACCTGGGAGGCTGGGGCAGGAGGATTGCAAGTTCAAAGGCAGCCTAAGCAACAGAATGAGATCCTTAGCAACTGTCAATAGTCTGTCTCAAAAAAGTAAAAAGGACTGGGGATATATAGCTAAGAGGTAAGGCATCCATGAAATTTAATCCCCAGTACCAAAAATGGAAATATGAGGAAGGGTAAGGAACAAGAAGAAGGAGAAGAAGATGGGGGCTTATAAGAGAAAACAGGAATCAACCTGAAAGAGCTCCTAATGACCCAGGTTGAAATAATTTGCACAAAAAAGTAAATATAGTATTTGACTTTAACTCTTAGAATTAAATATACTACGGATATATACCAATATGAAAATCAAGTACATAAATGGTGGGGGGCAGGGGAAGACTTTTAACTTGTGGTAATCTTGGACTAAACATTTGTGTTCCCCTCCACCTCCCCCATTCAGATGTTGAAACTTTAATCCCTAGTGTGGGTATCCATTCATTCACATCTACTTTAATTTCTCTCAATAAAATGTTGTGGACTTCTCTATATTATTCTCTTTCTAGAAGCAATTTATTTTTGATTTGTTTGATTCAAAAATATTTTGACACCTTATTTCAGTTTTACTTTTTGTATTTTTTCTTTTTAGAAAGAAAATAAAAGAAAAACATAAAGACACATAGACAACATGAAAAAACAAGAGAAGAAAGTGTCTCAAACAAACCAGGATATTATAATAGCAGAAACCATAGACAGTAATGTTAATGAAATGTCTGAGGAGGAGTTCAGAAGGTTCATACTTAAAATGATCTGTGAATTAAAGAATGACCTAAATAAGCATAAACAGGCAAAAATTGATCACTCCAACAAAGAGATAAGAGAGCAAATACAGGTAGCAAAAGATTACTTCAAGAAAGAGAGACTCTGAAAAAAAGACCAGTCAGAAATCCTTGAAATGTAGGATATAATAAACCAAATAAAAAACTCAATAGAAAGCATAACTAACAGACTAGATCACTTGAAAGAAAAAACATCAGATAATGAAGACAAAGTATACAATCTGGAAAATAAAGTTGATCACACAGTGAAGAAAGTAAGAAACCATGAACAGAACACCCAAAAATTATGGGACAGCATCAAAAGACTAAATCTAAGAGTTATTGGGATGAAGGAAGGTACAGAGTTTCAAACCAAAGAATGCACAATCTCTTCAATGAGATAATATAAAAAAAATTACCAAGCATGAAGAACAAATTGTAAAACCAAATACAAGAGGCTTACGGAACACCAAATGTACAGTTACAACATATCTACACCAAGGCACATTGTAATGAAAATGCCTAGCATACAGAATAAGGATAGAATCTTAAAAGCCACAAGAGAGAGGAATCAGATCACATATAGAAGAGACCAATCCATATCTCAGCAGATTTTTCAACCCAGACCCTCAAATGGATGCCAACCAAGAATCTTATATCCAGCAAAACTAAGATTTAGATTTGATGATTAAATAAAAACATTCTATGATAAACAAAAGTTAAAGAATTTTCAACTAGAAAACCTGCACTACAAAATATCCTCAGCAAAATATTCCACAAAGAGGAAATGAAAAACAATGATGAAAATCAGCAGAGGGAGGTATTACACCAAAGGAAAATCTAATCAGAGGAGAAATCAAGTCATGTTAACTACCAAAAATAAACAAAAATGGCTGGGAATACAAATCATGTCTCAATAATAACCCTGAAAGTTAATGGCCTAAACTCGCCAATCACAAGACATAGACTAGCAGATTGGATAAAAAAAAAAAAGACCCAACAATATTCTGCCTCCAATATCTCATAGGAAAAGACATCCACAGACTGAAGGTGAAGGGTTGAGAAAAAGCATACCACTCACATGGACTGCAGGAGCAAGCAGGGGTTTCCGTCCTCATATCAAATAAAGTAGACTTCAAACAAAAGTCAATCAAAAAGGATAAAGAAGGACAATACATACTGCTCATGGGAACCATACACCAACAACACTTAACAATTAGAAATATATATGCCCCAAACAGTGGAATGTCTATGTTCATCAAACAAACCCTTCTCAAGTTCAAGAGTCAAATAGACCACAACACTATAATTTTGGGTGACGTTAACACACCTCTTTCTCCACTGGATAGATCTTCCAAACAAAAGATGAACAAATAAACTGTAGAACTCAATAACACAATAAATAACTTAGACTTAACTGACACATAGAAAATATTTCATCCTCCAACAAGCAAATACACTTTATTCTCAGCAGCACATAAGTCCTTCTCAAAAAAGGACCATATATTATTCCACAAAGCGACTTTTAGCAAATGTAAAAAAGTAGAGATACTACCCTGCATTCTATCAGATCATAATGGAATAAAATTAGAAATCAATGATAAAATAAGAAATAAAAGCTACTCCAACACCTGGAGACTAAATATGCTACTGAATTAACAATGCATTGCAGAAGACATCAAGGAAGAGATTAAAAAAAATTAGAGGTGAATGAGAACACAGACACAACCTATCAAAATCTCTGGGACACTATGAAAGCAGTTCTAAGAGGAAAGTTCATTACATGGAGTTCATTCCTTAAAAGAAGAAAAAGTCAACAAATAAATGACTTAACATAACATCTCAAAGCCCTAGAAAAAGAAGAACAAATCAACATCAAAAGCAGTAGAAGACAGAAAAGAATTAAAATGAGAGCTAAAATCAATAAAATTGAAGCAAAAGAAACAATTGAAAAAATTAACAGAACAAAAAGTTGGTTCTTTGAAAAAATAAATAAAATTGACAAACCATTAGCCATGCTAAGAAAGAGAAGGAGACAGAAAACTCAAATTACTAACGTACATGATGAGACAGGAAAATCATGACAGACACTACAGAAATACAGAAGATAATTAGAAGTTATTTTGAAAACTTGCACTCCAATAAAATAGAAAGTTTGTCAAAGGCATTGACAAACTTCTAGAGTCGTATAATTGGCCCAAATTGAATCAGGATCATATACACAATTTAAACAGATCAATTTCAATTGAAGAAATAAAAGATGACATTAGAAGTCTACCAACCAAGGAAAGCCCAGGACCAAATGTATATACAGCTGAGTTCTACAAGACCTTTAAAGAAGAAGTAACACCAGTGCTCTTCAATTTATTTCAGGAAATAAAAAATGAGGATGCACATCCAAACTCATTCTATGAGGCCAATATCACCCTGATTCCAAAACCAGGCAAAGGCACATCAAAAAAAAAAAAAAAAAAGGAAACTTCAGACCAATATCTCTAATGAACATAGATGCAAAAATTCTCAATAAAATTCTGGAAAATCAAATAAAAAACATATCAAAAGGATGATACCCCATGATAAAGTGGGGTTCATCCCAGGGATGCAAGGTTGATTCAACATATGGAAATTAATAAATGTAATCTATCACATCAATAGACTTAAAGATGAGAATCATATGATCATCTCAATAGATGCAGTAAAAGCATTTGACAAAATACACAAAAATTAGGGATAACAGGAAAATACCTCAACATTATAAAGGCTATCTGCTAAGCTCCAGGCCAGCATCATTCTAAATGGAGGAAAATTGCATCAAGGAAGAGATTGTCACCAAAACAGCATTCCCTCTTAAAACTGAAACAAGACAGAAATGCCCTCCTTCACCACTTCTATTTAACATAGTTATTGAAACACTGGCTAGAGCAATTAGATGAAAGAAATTAAAGGGATACACATGGGAAAAGAAGAACTCAAATTGGCACTATCTGCTGATAATATGATTCTATACCTAGAAGACCCTAAAAGTTCCACCAGAAAACTTCTAGAAATAGTAAATAAATTCAACAAAATACCAAGGTATAAAATCAAATGGATTTCTATATATCCATGAGAAATCCTCAGAAAGGGAAATGCAGAAAACTACCCCATTTACAATAGTCTCAGAAAAAATAAAATACTTGGGAATCAACTTAATAAAAGAGGTGAAAGTTTTATATAATGAAAATTATAGAATCCTAAAGAAAGAAATCAAAGAAGACCTTAGAAGATGAAAAGATCTACCTTGCTCTAGAATAGGCAGAGTTAATATTATCAAAATAACCACACTACCAAAAGCGCTATACAGACTTAATGTAATTCCAATCAAAATCCAAATGACATGCCTCATAGAAATAGAAAAAGCTATCATGAAATTCAACTGGAAAAATAAGAGACCCAGAATAGCTAAAGCAATCCTTAGCAGGAAGAGTGAAGCAGGTGGGCATCACTATACCAGACCTTAAACTATACTGCAGAGCAATAGTAACAAAAACAGCATGGCATTGTCACCAAAACAGACTGATAGACCAATGGTACAGTACAGAGGACACAGAGACTAACCCACAAAACTACATTTATCTTATATTAGACAAAGGCACAAAAAAACATGCATTGGAGAAAAGACAGCCTCTTAACAAATTGTGCTGGGATAACTGGAAATCCATATGCAACAAAATTAAACTAAAACCATATCTCTCACCATGCACAAAACTCAACTTAAAATGGATCAAGGACCTAGGCATAAAAGTAGAAATCCTGTGTCTAATAGAAGAAAAAGTAGGCCCTAATCTCCATCATGTGGGATTAGGCCCCAACTTTCTTAGTAAGACTCCTGTGGTGCAAGAATTAAAATCAAGAATCAATAAATAGGGATAGACTCAAACTAAAATGTTTATTTTCAGAAAACAACAACAATCTGTGAGGTTAATAGAGAGCAAATCTTTACTCCTCACATATCACATAGAGCACTAATCTCTAGGGTATATAAAGAATTCAAATATCTAAGCACCAAAAAAACCCAAATAACCCAATAAATAAATATGCCATGGATTTGAACAGACACTTCTCAGAAGAGGATATACAATTAATCAACAAATATATGAAAAAATGTTCATCATCACTAGCAATTACAGAAATGCAAATCAAATCTACTCTTAAGATTTCATCTCATAACAATAAGTGTTGGCGAGGATGTGGGGGGAAATGTACACTCATACATTGCTGGTGGGGCTGCAAATTGGTGCAGCCAATATGGAAAGCAGTATGCAGATTTCTTGGAAAATTGGGAATGGAACCACCATTTGACCCAGCTATCCCTCTCCCAAAGGACTTGAAAACAGCTTTCCTTACACAGCCCCATCAATGTTTATAGCAGCACAATTCTCAATAGCTAAACTCCATAGTTTAGGAACCAACCTAGATGCCCTTCAATAGATGAATGGGTTAAAAAAAAGTGGCATATATGCACAATGGAATATTACCAGCAATAAAAGAGAATAAAATCATGGCATTTGCAGGTAAATGGATGAAGTTAGAAAAGATAATGCTAAGTGAATTTAGCCAATCCCAAAAAATCAAATGTCGAATGTTTTCTCTGATATAAGGAGTCTGATTCATAGTGGGTAGGGAGGGGGAGTGTGGGAGGAATAAATGAACTCTAAATAGGGCAGAGGTGTGGGAGGGAAAGAGAGGGGGCAGGGGGTTAGAAATGATGGTGGAATGTGATAGGCATCATTATCCAAAGTATATGTATAAAGACACAAATTGATGTGAATATACTTTGTATACAACCAGATATGAAAAATGGTGCTCTATATGTGTAATAAGAATTGTAATGCATTCTGCTGTCATATATAATTTTAAAAGTAATAAAATTAGAAATAAATTAATTAATTTTTTAAAAAGAATGAAATGGAAAATCAACTACAAGATGCCTAGAGGACCCCAAATGTACAAAATTACAGCAGACCCACACCAAGGCACATTATAATGAGAATAACTAACATATAAAATATTAACAGAATTTTAATTGCCGTGAAAGGAAAAAAAAATCAAATTACATACAAACCAACATGGATCTTAGCTGATTTCTCAATCCAGACTCTCAATGCCAGGAAGTCCTGGAATAATGTTTATTAAGCTCTGAAAGAAAAAGTATGCCAACAGAGAATTTTATAACAGCAAAACTAAGCTTCATGTTTGAAGATGAAATAAAAACCTTCCATGATAAACAAAAATTAAAAGAATTCACAGCTAGAAATTCTGCAATACAGAGCATTCTCACAAAATATTCCATAAGGAGCAAATTTTTTTGCAAAGGGAGGAATTAAATTAAGAAAAAGTCAAAGGAGAAACTCGGTCAAGTTAAAAACCAAAATGACCAGGGAAACAAATCATGTTTCATTAATAACCCTGACAGTCACACATCAATCAAGAAACAGAATGGCAAGTTAGGTTTTAAAAATAAAAAGACCCAACAATACACTGTCTTTAAGAGACTCATCTCATAGGAAAAGACATCCACAGACTGAAGGTGAAATGATGGGAAAAAATGTATCACTCACAAGGACTTTGTAGACAAGCAGGGGTTTCCATTCTCATATCAGATAAAGCAGACTTCAAGCCAATGTTAGTCAGAAGGAATAAAGGAGGACATTTCATACTGCTTAAGTAAATCAAACATAAATAATATATAACTACCATAAAAATTTATGCCCCAAACAATGGAGCATCTACATATATCAAATAAACACTTCTCAATTTCAAGAGTCAAATAGAATACTACACAATAGTTCTGGGTGATTTTAACACACACCTCTCTCACCAATGGATAGATCTTCCAAATGAAAACTAACAAAAACACTATAGAACTAAATAATAAAATCAATAATTTAGACTTAATGAACATATATAGAATATTTCATCCATCAACAACAAATGTACTTTCTTCCCAGCAGCACAGCGGTCCTTCTTTAAAATATATATGTTATGCCAGAAAGCAAATCTCAGCAAATACAAAAAATAGAAATACTACCTTGCATTTTATCAGATCATAACAGAATAAAACTAGAAATCAATGATAAATAAAAAATAGAAGCTATTTCAACACCGAGACTAAATATCATGCTATTGAATGATGAATGGATGGCAGAAGAATTCAGGAAAGAAATAAAAAAATTACCTAGAGGTAAATGAGAACACTGATACAACATATCAAAATTTCTGGGTCACTATAAAGGCAGTGCTAAGAAGAAAGTTCATTGCATTGAGCTCATTCATAAAAAGAATAAAAAATCAAAAAACTAAATGACCTAACATTATATTTTGAAGCCTTAGAAAAAGAATAAATATACACCAAAAGTAGAAGACAGAAAATAATTAAAGTCAGAGCTGAAATCAATGAAATTGAAACAAAAGAAAACAATTCAAAAAATTGACAAAAGTTGGTTCTTTGAAAAATAAATAAAATTGATAAGCCCTTAGCTACACCAATGAAGAGAGAGAAAGCCCAAATTACTAAAATTCATGGTGAAAAAATAAATATCATGATGAACACTAATGAAATACAGAAGATAATTAGAAATTGTTTTGAAAATTTATACTCCAATAAAATAGAAAATCTTGAAGACATTGACAATTTTCTAGAGACATATGATCTACCCAAAGTGAATCAAGAAGACATTCACAGTTTAAACAGATCAATGTCAAGTAATGAAATAGAAGATACCATCTAAAGCCTAACAAACAAGAAAGTCCAGGACCAGATGAATTCTCAGCCAAGTTCTACAAGACCTTCAAAGAAGAATTAACATCACTACTCCTCAAATTATTCCATGAAAAGGAGGGAACCCTTCCAACTCATTCTATGAGGCTAGTATCACCCTGATACCAAAACCAGACAAAGACACATCAAGGAAAGAAAACTTCAGAACAATATCTCTGATTAACATAGACACAAAAACTCTCAATAAGATGCTGACAAATCGCATACAAACACATATTAAAAAGATAAATAGTGCACCATGATCAAGTGGGGTTCATCCCAGCAATGCAAGTTTGTTTCAACATATGGAAATCAAGAAATGTAATTCATCCATCAATAGACTTAAAGATAAGAATTACGTGATCATTTCAATAGATGGATAAAAAAACATTTGACAAAATAACAGCACCCTTTGATGTTCAAACACTAGAAGAACTGGGGATAGTAGGAAAACACCTCAACATTTTAAAAGCTATCTATGCTAAGCCCAAGGCCAACACCATTCTAAATGGGAAAAAATTGAAAGCATTCCCTTTAAAAATTGGAACAAGACAGGGAAGCCCTCTTTCCCAGACAGGAATGTCTTTGATTCAGCATAATTCTTGAAATTCTAGCCAGAGAAATTAGACAGATGAAAGAAATTATAGGGACACAAATAGGAAAAGAAGAACTCAAACTAACACTATTTGCTAATGACATAATTCTATATTTAGGGGATCCAAAAAATTCCACCAGACACTCCTCAAGCTAATAAATAAATAATAAATAAATTGAATAAATAAAAATAAATTTAAAAATTGAATAAATAAATTCAATCAAGTAGCAGGATATAATCAACACCCATAAATCAAATACATTTTTATATATCAATGATAAATCCACTGAAAGAGAAATGGGGAAAACTACCTCATTTGCAATAGCCTCAAAAAAGTTAAAATACTTGGCGACCAATCTAACAAAAGAAGTGAAAGACCTCTACAATGGAAACTAAAGAACACTAAAGAAAAAAAAATTAAAGAACACCTTAGAAGATGGAAAAAATCTCTCATGTTCTTATATAGGCAGAATTAATATTGTCCAAATGGCCATACTACCAAAACTGTTACACAGCTATAATGCAATTCCTATTAAAATGCCAATGACATTCTTCATAAAACTAGAAAAAGCAGTCATGAAATTCATTTGGAAAAATAAGAGATCCAGAATATCCAAAGCCATCCTTAGCAAGAAAAGCAAAGCCGGAAGCATTATTATACCAGACCTTAAACAATACTACAGGGCAACAGTAAGAAAAACAGCATGGTGTTGGCACCAAAATAGACTTGTAGAACAATGGTGCAGAATAGTAGACACAGAGACACACCTACATAAATACAGTATCTCATACTAGACCAAGGTGCCAAAAACAGACATCAGAGAAAATATGCCTATTCAACAAATGGTGCTGGGAAAACTGGAAATTCATATTAAGCAAAATGAGATCAAACCTCACTCTCACTCCACACAAAAATCAACTCTAAGTGGATCAAAGACTTAAGCACTAGAATAGAGACCCTGTTCCTAATAGAAGAAAAAGTGGGCCCAAACCTCCACCATGTCAGCTTAGGAACTGACTTACTTAACAAGACTCCTAAAGTGTAAGAATTAAAATAAATCAATAAATGGGATGGAGTCAAACTAAAAATCTTCTTCTCTGCAAAGGAAACAATCAGTAATGTGAAGAGATAGCCTACAGAATGGGAGAAAATCTTTACCACATGCACCTCAGATAGAGCACTAATCTCCAGAATATACAAAGAACTCAAAACTAACACCAAAAAACAAATAATCCAATAAATAAGTGGTCTAAGGAATTGAACAGACACTTCACAGAAGAAATACAATCAATCAATAAATATATGAAAAAATGTTCATCATCTCTAGCAATTAGACAAATGCAAATCAAAACTACTCTAAGATTTTATCTCACTCCAGTCAGAATGGCAATTATCATGAATACAAGCAACAATAAGTTTTTGCAAGGATGTGGGGGAAAAGGTACACTCACACATTGCTGGTCAGACTGCAAATTTGTGCAACCACTATGGAAAGCAATACGCTTATTCCTCAGAAAACTTGAAATGAAACCACCATTTGACCCAGTTATCCCACTGTTTGGTTTATACCCAAAGGACTTAAAAAAGAACACTTAAGATGCACCTACATCAATGTATATAGCAGCTTATTTCATAGTAGCTAAACTATGGAACCAGTCTGGATGCCCTACAATAGATGAATGGATAAAAAAAAACCGTGAGATAGATATATATATCACAATGGAATATTACTCAACCATAATGAAATTATGGCATTTTCAGGTAAATGGGATGGAGCTGTAGAACATCATGTTAAGTGAAATAAGCTAAACCCAAAAAACAAAGGATGACTGTTTTCTTTGATCAGTGGATGCTGACACATAATGGGGGCAAGGGGGTAGGGAAGAATGAAAGAACTTTGGGTTGGGCAGAGGGGAGTGAAGGGGGGGTAGTGGTAGTGAGGATGAGGAGGATGGTGGAATGAAATGGACATTATTACTCTATGTATACACTACCCGTGTGACTCTAGACCATGTTCAGCAAGAGGAAGTAGAAGTTGTGCTCCATTTATGTACAATGTGTCAATATGCATTCTACCATCATGTGTAACTACTTAGACTGAATTTAAAAATAAATTAATAAATAAATACTTTCTGCCAGATAAAATAATAAATAATCGTTTTTAAATATAAATCTTTTTTAAAAAAGATCACCCTGCTCAATAAACTCGGTAATAAAGTGAAAACTACACAGAAAAGAATTGATGAATTTGAGGAAAGATCAATAGAGTTCACCTAATTTGAAACATGGAGGATAAAATAGACTGATAAAAAAATGAACAGAACCTCAGAGACCTGTGAGACACAATACCAAAGACCCACTATTTCTATTATCAGAGTTATAGAAAGAGGAGAAAAAAGAATGGAAGTGAAAGAGCATACAGATAAAAAATGGCTGAAAATGTCGTGAATTTGTCAGATATAATCTACAGACTTTAGAAACTAAGTGAATCCCTAGTAACATAAACCTCCCCAAAACAAATACATCTCATAATTAAACTTATGAAAACCAGAGACAAAGACTGAAAAGCACACTAAGAGTAACAAAAATTTACTCATAAGGGAATATCATTTCAAATGATACCTGAAACCACAAAGGCCCGAGGAGGCAGGGAAAAATCTTTCAAGAATGAAAGTAAACAACTATCAAATTCAAATTCCATATGTAATAAAACTACCCTAGTATGACTGTCAAAAAATTAACAAGAGAGGATATGATCACCCATACCAGGAATGAAACTATTACTTGAGATCACAAAGCCATTACAAGGATACTAAGGAAATAACTTTCTTTGTGGATGTACTTAATAAGTCATTTCCTAACCTAAATATATGAATACATTCTGATCTATATTGTTTCCTCAAAACTTCTTTTTCATATTTTTATTGGTGTGTTATATAATGTGTCAATATGCATTGATGGTGGAATTTCTTGTAACATCTTTATAAATGCACATAATATAACAATATCATTTGGCCACTATCATTCCCCAGAGCTTCCCCCTTTCTCTCCTCCCCTTCCACCCCTAAGTCCCACTATTTCTAATTTTCATGAGATTCACCCTCAACCTTTCTTTTTCCTTTTCCCTCTCTAGTTCTCATATATGAAAGAAAATATATGACCCTTGAATTTCTGAGTTTAGCTTTCTTTTTTAAACATAATGTTATCAAATTTCATCCATTTTCTGGCAAATGACAATTTCATTCTTCTTTATGACTCTATTGTGTGTGTGTGTGTGTGTGTGTTACATTTTAAAAATTTCATTTATTCATTGACAGACACCTAGGACACCTAGGCTGCTTTCACAGTTTGGCTGTTGTGAATTTGCTGCTATAAACATGGGTAGGCGTGTGTCACTACAGTACAAGAACTATTTTTTTTTCAGATATATTCACAGGAGTGGTAGAGCTGGGTCATTACAGTCCTAGGTTTTTTTTCAGGAATCTCTGTACCAATTTCCACAGTGTTTGTACTAATTTATAATTTCACCAACAGCGAAAAGTGTTCCTTTTCCCCCACATCCTCTCCAACATATATCAGTGTTTGTATTCTTGATGACTGTCGTTCTGACTTGTGTGAGATGACATCTCAGAGTCATTTTGATAAGCATTTCCCTAATTGCTAATAATGTTGAACATTTTTATATGTTTCTTGACCATTGATATTTATACTTTTGAGAAATATCTGTTAGTTCATTTGCCCACTTATTGATTGAGTTATTTGGAGTTTTAGTTTTAAGTCTTTGAGTTCTTTATGTATTCTGGATATTAATCCTGTGTCAGAAGAATAGCTAGAAAGATTATTTACTTTGCATTTTGCAAAATACAGAAGCATTTTAATTTAAATAGTCCCATTTATTCACTCTTGGCATTATTTTCTATTGGTAAAGTCACTACCTGCACGTATATGTTGGAGTGTTGATCCTATAATTTCTTTTAGGAGTTTTGTAGTTTGTAGTCTAATTCCTTGGTCTTTGTTAAATTTTGAGTAGATTTTTGAACAGATAAGGTACTAGTAAGGTAATAGACAAGGTACTAGTCTTATTCTTCTACATATGGATGACCAGTTTTCCCAGCACCATTTGTTAAAAAGTTTGTCTTTTCTTCAGTGTATATTTTTGGCTCATTTGTCAAGGATCAGATGATTGTATCTGCATGCATTTGATTCTGTAGCTTCCATTATGTACTAGTGGTCTATGTTTTTGTCAGTGCCGTGCAGTTTTATTACTATAGCTGTGTACTATAATTGAAAGTCAGATATTGGGATGCATTCAGCATCACTCTTCACACTCAAGATTGCTTTGGCTCTTCTGGGGCTTTTATTCTTGCAAATAAATTTTAGGACGGTGTTTTTCCTAGTTCTGTAAAGTATGCCATTGATATTTTGATGAAAATTATATTGAAGTGTATAGAGCTTTCTATCCATGAACGGAGGAGATCTTTCCATTTTGGTGTGGGGGGGGGTCTTCTTCAATTTTTGTTCAATAATTTTCATAATGCACCTCTTTGGTTAGATTTAGTTCCAAGTGTTATTTTTTAGGTTACTATGAATGGGATTGGTTTCTGATTTTGTTCACAGCAGATTCATTATTGGTGTATAATGAATACATGATTAGAAATGGTGTATAATGAATAATTGGTGTATACTATTGATTTTAGTATGTTGATTTTGTAATCTACTACTTTGTTGAATTTGCTCATTAGCTCTAGCAATCTTCTGGTGGAGCTTTTTGAATCTTTTAAGTGTGGGATCATATCATGTGCAAACATTAATAACTGGATTCCTTCTTTTCCTATGTTTATCCTTTTTACTTCTTTCTCTTGCCTGATTTCTCTGGCTAGAATTAGTTCTAGTTTCTCTGGCTAGTAATAGAAATTCTATACTGTATTTATTAGGAGTAGGATGAGTAGACAATTTTGTGTTTTTCCAGATTAAAAAAAAATGCTTTCAGTTTTTTCTCTTCACTATGATTTTAGTTTTGGATTCATCATATTGAGATGTTGAGGTAGGTCACTTCTATTCCTAATTTCTTCAGTGTTTTATCATGAATATGTGCTGAATTTCACCAAAGGCCTTCTCTGCATCTATTGAGATGACTGTGATTTTGTTCTTAATTCTATTTATGTGGTGAATTACATTTATTGATTTGCATAGGTTTAAACATCATTGCATTCCTGGCATAAAACCAACTTGGTCATAATGTAATTATGAAAAAATATTGTTAAATATGATTTTCTAATATTTTGTTAAGGAATTAGGCAACTAGTTTATCAGGGACTTTGGTCTATAGTTTTCTTTCCTTGATTTTGATATAAGTGTGATACTGGCATCATATAGTGAATTTGGAAGTATTCTATCTCTTTCTATTTTATAAAATAATTTGAGAAACATTAACATTAATTTTTCTTTAAAAATTTAGTATAATTCAGCTGAGAATCCATCTGGTCCTGAGATTTTCTTTGTTGGAAGACTTTTTATTACTCCTTTTATCTCATTGCTTGATATTGATCTACTTAGATTTTCTATGTCCTCTTTGTTTAGTTTTGGCAGATCATATGCATCTAGGAATATATACATTTAATTCAGGTTTTTTATTTGAAGTATAAGTTGTTTCTATTGGGGTGTAAGTTTTCAAAATAGTCCCTAATGATCTGCTGTATATCTGTAATGTCTGTGGTGATTTCTCCTTTTACATCACTAATTTTATTAATTTAGATTCTCTCTTTTTCTTTTGGTTAGTTAAACTAAGAACTTATCAATCCTGTTTATCTTTTTGAAATAAGAACTCTTTATTTTATTGATCATTTGTATTGTTTTTTATCCTCAATTCCATTGATTTTGACTCTGATCTTAATTGCTTCCTTTCTTCTAGTGGTTATGGAATTGGTTTCTTCTTATTTTTCAAGAGCCTTGAGATGCATCATTAGATTGTTGATTTGGGATCTTTCTGATATTATTATGTGGGCACTTGTAGGTATAAACTTTTCTCTTAGAAACACCTTCACAATATTTTTTCATAGGTTCTGGTATATTATAGTGCAATCCTTATTTGGGTCTTATAATTTTTAAAAATTTCCCCTTATTTCTTATATTACCTCATCATTCAAAATTGTACTATTCTATCTCCATGTGTTTATAAATTTCTGTAGGGTTTTTTTGGGGGGTGGGGGTGTTAATTTCTGATTTCATTTCATTATGATCTGATAAGAAGCAAGGAATTATATAAATTTTTTAATTTGCTAAAGGTTTCTTTGTGGCATAAAATATGAGCTACCTTGGGGAATTTCCTTAAGGAGCTGAGAACAAAGTGTATTCTGTTACTGTTGTGTGATATATTCCATAGATGTCTATTTATTCTACTTGATTTATAATATTTTTCAGGTCCAAATAGTCTTTATTGAGTTTGTGTGTGGATGACCTATCTATTGGTGAGAGAGGTATGCTGAAATCACCCAGCATTACTGTATTCAGGTCTATTTGAGTCTTTAATTTGAGTCATGTCTGTTTTATGTAGTTAGGTGTACCAATATTGGGGACATTAATATTTACTGTTGTTATATCTTTTTGTTGAATTGTTATTCTTACAGAGCAAGAAGTTACCTTCTTTGTCTCTTTTGACTAATTTTTGACTTGATGGATGCTTTATCGATACAAGACTACTTCTGCTTGTTTGGGAGCTCCATTTACATTTAATTTATTTATTTTTTAAATACATGACAATAGTGGAATGCATTACACTCATTATTACCCATATAAAGCACAATTTTTCATAACTCTGTATATAAAGTATGTTCATTTTTTTACTTTCAGCCTGTAGGTATCTTTGCCTATGATGTGAATCTCTTGCCAACAACATAGAGTTCACTCTTATTTTTTAATCCATTCTTTCAGTCTAAATCTTTTAATTGGAAATTGAGGTCATTTACATCCAGTCTTATTATAGAAAGGTGTTTATTAATTTTTGCCATTTTGATATATTGACAATATTTAATTTGGTTCTTGTCTTCATTTGCTTATGTACTCTTCAAATACAATTTTTTTTTCATTTGTAAGCTCCAGGGTTTTTTTTCCTTCTGTGTGAAGTATTTCTTTTTGCATTTTCTCTAAGTGAATTCTTACTAGTTATGAATTCTTTTAGTGTCTTCTCATCTTGGAATTTCAGAGAGTGGCAAATAGAGCACACGTGTTATAATTCCTAGAGTAGTCACCACAAGAATTGAAAGAACAGCTAAAAACTTTAGGCTAGGACAGGATGAAACAGAAGGAGTAGAGATAAAACAATATTTAGATTGCTAAAGAAAAATCAAGGGGGGAGGAAAAATAGAGTGAACCTGTGATAAATGTAAAGAACAAAAAAGGAGGCTAGAAAGAACTCCATTAGGAGTTCCTAAGTGGACTATATGAGCTAGTCAAAAGACAAAAATATTATACTAGATCAAATGTTCCAAGTCAGAAGTGACAGATGACTTTTGCTTAGAACTCATTGGCATGAACTAGTCCCATGAGCCCATCCAACCACAAAAAGGTCATGAAATCTACCATGTGTCTAGTAGATGAAAAACACTAGATACATTTTGCAAACATCTCTAATGACTACTGGAGAAAATACTATGAATAAATTATGCCAATGTAAATATTTACATAAAATAAATAAATTCTAAAAAGTATACCTGTAAGCAAAAATAACCAAAATTGGAACAATTGAATTGTTGGATAAATTGAATCAATGGATCAGCAAGCTTTCTTTATTAAGCAGTGGTGGAATGGCACATTTTCAGGGTAGAAAATGGCAACTGGTTACAAAAGAGGGGTCTGTTTTTTTATAGGTTTTTATGAAATTAATCATAGCAGAATGTTTAGTGTGACTTAATGATTAGAGAGTTAGAATGAGTTGGTTGGGCAGTCAGGAAACTAGTTGTGCAGGTTCAAAGTCTAAATCAGGAAAATAGTTGCAAAAGCTCAAAATCCATTGTTACTGGGATAAAAGTCCAGAGCCCAGGGCACATTTTTTGGCCTTCTTTCTCTCTGGGGGTTATTATTCTATATCCTTCCATACATAACAAAAATTAACTCAAGAAAAAATTGAAAACCTAGATATACACATACTCTTACACGTTTATAATTTGTCATGATAAGTGATTCAATGTCCAAAAATTGATTCTTGAACACATGGAGCAAAGACTTCATTGTTAAGTTCAGCCAAGTGTTCAAGTAAGAAATTATCCCAATATTTCACAACGACTATCCAGAAAACAAACAAAGAACATACTTTAACCCAATTTTGAGTTAGGTATAACTATGATACCAACACTAAACAAAGACAACCTTATTAAAAAATAACAACTTAATTTTACTCAGATGCATAACTACAAAAATCCTAGAAAAGAAAATGGCCAAAAAAAATCCAAAACCATATAAAAATGAAAATATATTTTGATCAAAATATATTTTGATGAAAATTTATCTTAGTATTGTACATTAATTACCATTAAAAAACCTAAACCTATTAAGGAATAAAAGAAAAAGACTATAATCTTATCTCCATGGTCTCAGAAAGGAAATTCAACATTTGTACATGCTTTTTTCAAAAGTCTCAAGAAAACAGAAAAAAAGAAAAACTTTTCTATTCTGAATTCTTAATTTTAATTAATGTCTTTCACTTAAATAATTTTGATTTATTTCTTTTTCATGGTTTCCAACTATCTGATAAAATCTATAACTTCTTATGTATATTCTCCATTTTTCCTTTATTATAATCAACATAGTATAAAGTTCTTATATGATACACACAATATTGTGATAACCTCTATCTACTTCTATTGGCTATTGGTTTCCTTTGATTTTAGGTAATTTGTTCTTGTGTCTGGCACATCTATAAGTTTTTCTTTGAATGCCACTTTTTTGAAAATAATTTTCCATATGATGTCATTTTTTCCACAGTGGGCTCACATTTTCCTCTAATAGACATTGAAATAAGGATGATATCTATTTAATCATGGTATCAAGATGAGTGCCCTTTGGTAAGGTTTATTTCTTTTTTTATAGGCTTATTTCTCCATTACAATATCATAATCTTCAGGAGTTCACACAAATGAGTTATGTGCATTCCAACAAATCCTGAATTGAAATTCTTTTCTTTCTAGTGTTACATGTCTGTAGGATATTCTGCTCTGCATTTCCAAGGCTCCCCTCCCACCCTCTCATTTCAAAATTTCATGGAACTCTGCCTTGTACAGTTTTAGAATTTAATATGGTAAAGAAAAAGTTGAATGTAAGACTCAAGTTTTCAATTTGCTCCTTCTTGCTGAGACTCAGTCCCTCAAGGCTTTATTTTTCCCCTCCTACCTCCATACTGCTCTATTTCTCTGCCTTTTGAAAGTGGCTCTCTGAGGGGATGCTTGGCGCTAGTTTGTATCCAAACTGACAAATGCCTAAAGCACAAGACAGCTATGGATTATTAGGTTATCTCCCCACAGTATCCTTGTTCCCAGAATCTTGTGCCTTGTGGTGCTCTTATCAGCTCTTTGAAACCTCTTTAAAGATTCCTTGTTTGTTTTTGTGTTTTTAAAATCCATGTTTATCAGCTATTTTTGGCAAGATTCAAAATCAGTTAAAAGTATCTTCATCATTGTTTAAACGTAGAAGCCACAAAAGAAACTTTAAAACTAATCAAGTTCAAAGATCCAGGAATTAGATCCAAAATTGTATTACTTCTATAAGAAAACATATTCAACACTCCAGCATATAGGCACAGACAATGACTTTCTCAATAGAACCCCCAAAATTCAGGAAATAATACTAAGAGTTAATAAGTGTGGTGGCATCAAATTGAAGAGCTTCTGCAAGGCAAAGCAATTAGGAATGTGAAGAAAGAACCTAAAAAATGAAAAAAAAAACTTAGCTATTCTTTTGACAGAGGATTAATATCTAGAATATATAAAGAACTCAAAAATCTTTTTAAAATTTTTTTATTAATTAATTAATTTACTTAAATTAGGTATATATGACAGCAGAATGCATTTTGATTAATTGTACACAATTGCAGCACAACTTTTCATTTCTCTGGTTGTACATGATGTAGTGCTGCATCATATGTGCAGTCATACATGAACCTAGGGTAATGATGTCCATCTCATTCCACCATCTTTCCTGCCCCCCTCCCCCCTCTCCACTCCTCCCTCCCCTTTGCCCTATCAAAGTTTCTCCATTTTCCCCAGGCCCCCCATTATGGATCAGCATCCACTTACCAGAGAGAACATTCAGCCTTTGTTTTTCTGGGATTGGCTTATTTCTCTTAGCATGATATTCTCCAGCTCCATCCATTTACTTGCAAATGCCATAATTTTATTCTCTTTTAATGCTGAGTAATAATCCATTGTGTGTATATTCCACAGTTTCTTTATCCATTCATCTATTGAAGGGCTTCTAGGTTGCTTTCACAGTTTATCTATTATGAATTAAGCTGCTATAAAAATTCATGTGGCTGTGTTACTATAGTATGCTGATTTTAAGCCCTTTGGGTATAGACCACTAGGAATGTATGAACGTGCCTTTTCCCCACATCCTTGCCAACATTTATTGTTGTCTGTATTCTTTTTTATTAATTATTTTTTTATTTATATATGACAACGGAATGCATTACAATTCTTATTACACAATTAGAGCACAATTTTTCATATCTCTGGTTTTATACAAAGTATTTTCACACCAATTTGTGTCTTTATACATGTACTTTGGATAATAATGTCCCTCACATTCCACCATCATTTCTGACCCCATGCCCCTCTTCCTTCCCCTCCCACCAATCTGCTCTATCTAGAGTTGGTCTATTCCTCCCATGCTCCCCCTCTCTACTCCACTATGAATCTATAAATTTTATGTATTATGGACTTGCAAAAAGTTCTACATATTTAATCTTCAGCTTTATGAGTTGAAGATAACTATATATTTATGTTTTATTTTGTTTTCTCCAGTGCTGAGAATTGAACCCAGAGATTCTTTGTATAATAGGCAAACACTTTGCCACTGAGCTACAACCCCCAGCCCAACTAAATACCCATGAAAAAAATATGTATATGTGTATCATACACATACACCATATACAAATACAATCTACTGCCTTCAAAATTTCTTTCTATCCTATTTAAGAACCTTTATCCTCCTCCGCTGATGCATCTGATGATTGCTATTATTTTGTTGTTGTTGTTGAAAGGCTAAAACCTAGGGCTTAAACTTCTCTCCCTTTCTTTCTCTTTCCTCTTCTTTCTCTTAGTTCTAGGATTGATGAGCAATAAACAATTTTTCCCTTTTTGCAAACACTCTTTCATGTATTGGTAATGCTTAATACTTCATTGAAATCAGCCCAATTTTAATTTGTAGTTAATTTGTGCTTTTTTTCTTGTTTCTAACTTGAACAAACTGATGGTTAGTAAAGACGAATTGGCAATCAAATGTGATGTATTAAGATCTATAAATGAGATAAGATCTGTGAATTTTCTATGACTATTACATAGGTATATACAAGACATATTTTGTCAAAATTTAAATGGGAAAATGTATGTAATGGTATTAGTATGGCATCTTATGGAAGTATGGAAGACCTCAATAATAATTTAACTTTGTGAGGTTAGAAAAAAATGTTTCTTCTTCTGTGGAGTGTCTATTCAGTTCCTTAGCTTATACATTGCTGGTGGGACTGCAAATTGGTGCAACCACTATGGAAAGCAATATGGAGATTCCTCTGAAAATTGGAAATAGAACTACCATTTGACCCAGCTATCTCACTACTTGGTTTATACCCAAAGGACTTAAAATCAGAATACTATAGTGACGCAGCCACATTAATGCTTATAGCAGCTCAATTCACAGTAGCTAGACTATGATAGCAACCTAGGTGTCCCTAAATAGATGAATGGATAAAGAAAATGTGGTATATATACTCAATGGAATATTACTCAGCTTTAAAGAAGAGTAAAATTATGGCATTTGCCAAGAAATGGTTGGAGTTGGAAAATACCATGCTAAGCAAAATAAACCAATCCCACAAAACCAAAGGTCAAATTTTTTCTCTAATATGCAGATGCTAATTCACATTAAGGCAGGGGGCACTAGGGAAGAATAGCATTATCTTAGATTAGGTAGAGGGAAGTGATGGGAGTGGGGGGAGGGGATATGGGGATAGGAAAGACAGTAGATTGGAACAGACATTATTACTGTATGTATATATGTGACTATATGACCAATATGATTCTGCAATATTTACACTCAGAAAAATGAGAAATTATATCCCATCTATGTAGGAAATATCAGAGTGCATAAATGCATTCTACTTTCATGTATAACTAATTAAAACAAAAAATAAAAATGTTTCTTATAGGAAGGAAAGGATAGGAAGTATCCAGACAAAGGTGTGTGTGGTAAATAGGAAAAGTTAATTAGCATGGATAAAGCTTAGAGAAATTAAATAAACATTGATATAACTAAAGCATAAAATGTACAAGTGAGAATAACAGGAGGTGAAGCCCAAGAGCTAAGAATGGAATAGATCATGTAGGGCCTGATAGTTAGAACTTTATCCTAAGAACAAAAGTCATTGAAGAGTTTCAAGCATAAATATGTCCTGGTTATGTTTTTTTAAAACAATTTTTGTGGTTGTAGATGGACATAATGCCTTTATTTTATTTGTTAATTTTTATGTGGTGCTGAGGATTGAAGCCAGCGCCTCACACATGCTAGGCAAGCACTTTGCCACTGAGCTACAGTCCCAACCCTGTCCTGATTAGGTTTTATACACATTTTGGGGCTGCTATACGGAGAACAGTTCAGACAGAGCCAATGGTGAATACTAGGAGAGCAGATAATAGACTTTTGAAGGAATGTGGGCAAGAAATAAGATGAGATGAATAGATGAATTTGATAATGCTTGACTCAATCCTTATACAATCTTTATAACTTTGTGACTGAGTGTATGTTGGGAGTAAAGCACAGACTAGAGTTAAAGAGAAGGCCCAGGTTATGGCTAGGAACCTGGTGTTATCACTCACTGATATGGGGAACAAAGAAGATATAATGGTAAATTTCATTTAAATGTTTGGAAGATATAATGGTGTGTTGTGTTTTGTACACGTGAATTACTTTTGGTAATTATGACACTCAAGAGAATGTCTCTTCTGCTTCTTCTATGCCTCAGGAAAAAAAAATGCAAAAGATTGTTGGTTTGTCTACAGACTACCACTGTGATGAAAGGTTTTGCTTTCTGGAGATGGGACATGCTACATAAACCTTCAAGAGCAGAAACTGATTTCTTTTTCATACTCTTCTTTGAGTTCTCTACATTTTTCTTTGATTTAGATATATTCTAATTTTCTGATTTACAAACCATAGTTGTCAAAAAGAATTCAGTCTACCTTTTTTTTTCTAACCCAATGAACACAGTATGGTTGTCAACTTCTTAGATGGGCAAAATGGTATCAATCCCTGGTATTCACACTCTTCTGTAATCTGCCCCCCCACCCCGCCTTGAGTGTGGGCTGAACTTTTTGACTCACTTCTAAGGAATAGAATACAACAGAACTGATGTGCTGGCACTTCTGAGTTAGGTGATACAAGGACCGTGCCTTCTGTTTTAGATGCTCTACCTCATGCTCTCTCCTGGACATCTCACTGTAGAGAAAAGTAACTGCCATGTCATAAGGTAACCCCGTGGAAAGCAGGCATGGTAGAGATCTGAGGCCTGCCAGTAGCCACATGAGAGCTTGGCAGTGGATTCCCTTCTAATTGACCCTGGAGATAACTGCAGCCAAATGTTTGTTTTTCTTGGCCACTAAATTTTGGACTAACTTATTATGCAGCAATAATAGCTAATAATATTGTCTTGCTGACAGGGCTATTGAGTTGAGTCATGGAAAAAGAGTGAAGTATAGGAATGAGAAACTTGAGGTTGAGACCGTAAGGTATTTTATTTATTGAAGAGTTAAAATAATACATTAACAAAACTCATCGGATAGAAAAATAACACTGGAACGTTTCTGAAAGTGATTATCAGCTAACCTACCAGAGATACTAGTACTGCTGAGTTTCTCCATGGCTGTGTGACTCAAAGGCTAAGAGACTGGCTGAAGTAAAAATAGGAATCACTGTACATTTTTTTTTTCTGGAAAGGCTTACAATAAATCAACAAGGCACTTTTGAATAAGAAAATGAAATGAAACTTTGCCTTTGAAGAGAGTACTTTGTCTTTCTTATAGCCAAGGCCCCTGGTCAAAAGAAAACAGTTACATTGTGACAGACAATAATCTAGTGAGCCTGACTCCAGAACTCTCTTCAGTCTGTCTCTCGTGTGACTTTGTAGAGCGGACGGCATAACTTAGAGGCCGGGGAGGGATTTGACATTGAGGAACATGCAAACATTCAAATCCTGAAACTGCCCTTTGATCTTGAGCCACCAGGACCACAGATCCTCTTGGCCCCTCATGTCTAAAAATCACCCGGGTATGTATCACCACCTTGAGGGACATGGCTGTTGCCATCAGTAGGTGCAGGGTTGTCTGGCTGTCTGAGATGTGAATCTCCTGGTCTGTACCCTCTTCTCTGGTTGTTTAAGACAGGGACCCCAACAAGGAAGAGATGAGAGGAGGACAAAGATGCCAGTCCAGAAGGTGATCATTCAGGGCTTCATGCTATAAGTGGTTTTGTATTTTCAGAGATGAAACAAGTCTCTTCAGCATAGCTCAGTGGCAGGTCACAGCCCTAAGGCCTGGCTGGTTTTGTCAATCTGGCAGTTCAGGGTTAATGCAAAGGACATCCCCAGTACCTGAGAAGAGAGTTGGGAAAGTGTGAGACCTTCATAAGAGAAGCCATTTCCACCACAACACCCGGGATTGACTCCACAGGAAAAGAGTGTATCGATGACAGCCACCCCTCTTCCCTCGACCCTTCTCGATTCCCTCTCGGGAGATCTTTCTTTTAGCTTAAGAATACAAGTGGGCAGAGGAACGGGGACAATGATGACGAGGCACTAGATTATAAAGTATTGGGACATCTTCATACGCTGCTACTGGCAGAGTCACATTCTGCTTAACTGAACATCATGCAGTGAGTCATCTCTACCCATGCTCTGTGACTTTTTGGTTTCCGGGCAGAGAAAGGTCATTTTTCTCTGAGCTTCTTTATTATGTCTTAAATAATCTGTCATGTACCCAATAGTTCGATAGAAACATGTGAAAAGTATCACACAAAACCAAAAATGACCCCCCCAATTCACCCTTCATTGGTCAAACTAAGCCTAGAGAGAAAGAGGAAAATGATTATGATTTTCATCAAGTGTCTTAGCATATAAGGCCAATTTATCAGGTGGATTCTTTTATTGATCAGTCTTTTCCACACCAGCTGAGTTAGGGAGCAAAATAGTGTTCTGCTTGGCAGTTTTCAATGACTGTGAATCATTCATATCTCGAAGGGACCCGTTGAAAGATAGATGTTTTATGGCATACATTCTGTATGCCTTAAATCAAATCGATAATAACGTCATTTGCTACTTGACTAGGGAAATTTATATTCTAATTAAAATAGATAGCATTTATTGTACATATACTGTGTACCCAGTACTGTTCTAAAACTTTATGTGACTTAACTCATTTAATCCTCATAGTTATTCCGGAATTAAGTTCTTACCTGAATCACACATACACAGATGGTGATGATTCCGATATACAAGAAATTGGAGTGGAACCACAGTTGTGCTTTTGTATAGCAACCCTAGAAAAAAAATTACAGGTACAAATAATACTATTTTATGATTCAAATTTATCAGGAGGATTATTTGGGAAAATAGTTTGTGTTTTGCCTCATGACATTAAAGAGAATTAGGTACTATATTTTTATTTTCTTTGCATGGATAAAGAAACATGCAAAACATAAAGAGTATTAAAATACATATTTTTCTGTTGGCATTATCATTACAGTGGCACCTAATGTCGAAGTCCTAGGTTCTTACCCACTGAGTTAAACTAGCTTCCAAGAGGAGAGTCAGAAGTAAATGTCTTCATGTTCTTTGAACACTCAGTGCTGATTTAAGATCAACAAATGGGGATATAGACTACGTAATCCTAAAATTAGTTTGCATTTTAATTTCTGCTTCAACAACCAATAAATCTATCATGGCCCTACCAAGCTCCAGAATGTTGGTTGGTAAGTACTCTACTTTTTCCTCCACAGACCTAAAAAGTTTTGTAGATCTCCAAACAACCTCAGGAGTGGGTAATGTGGAGTGAGGACAGGATCTTAGGAAATTGGTGTAGTTAGAGAATGACTTTGGCTTCTTCTTTGAGCGTATTCTGGAGGTTCAAATTAAGAGGAGGTTTTTAGCAATTCCATGGACTCTTTCTCTCTACTCATCATTCCTTCACTTTTCATTCATTTCACTAAGGGGCCAGGTCCTGCCACCTCCAAGGAAGGAATAGAGAAACAGGTGAAGGGACTAGTTCTTCTACCTCAATCCTATACATTTTACTTTCAACCTTATGGAGATATACCTCTTGCTCGAGAAATATCTCAACAACCCTCTGCTACTTTCACACAAACTCTCACTATTTATACAGTTCAGTGTAGCAAGATTTTTCACAGTGTCTCTAGATAATAAGCTTAATCCCCCCCCCCTTTTTTTTCCTCTTATTACCTGGCGTTGTCATCTGCTCTATCCTTTGTTCTAAGTTCCTTAATTTCCTGGTGGAAGTTCTAGTTAATTTATAACTGCAGTCCCCAAAGTAATTAAACATTTAAACAAAGAAGCCAATAACAGGAAAGTTGCTAGCAAAATTACCTGAATTTGTTGACCTTGGGGGCAAGATGCTGGTGGGCCACGGATCCAATCATTCGTGCCATTTACACCACAGCAATGAAGCTAAAAACCAAATCCCCCAAAAGGTATGGTTAGAAAGCCAATAGGAGGAAGACTGGACATTAGAGGAAATGGTGGGCCATTCAGATCTGGCTCAATAGCAGAAAGTCCAAAATTTGTCTACGACTCCTTGGAACAAAATACTTTCAAACCTGTTGTTATATCATTTTAGTCACATAAGACCTCCATGAAATAGAAAGGGTATGCTTAATTTATTTGCATTCTAGAGATCAAGAATTACCTGCCCAGGAGACTCTATAATGGCGCGACCAGACTGATCACATCTTGACCCACTAGCCAGTCTTTACATCACAGAAAGCAGGACAATTGGACATTAGGCACCTGCTTACATCAGGCAGAGGAAAGTACCGGCTGTGATAGTCTTTCCATGACCTAGTACCTCATCCAGCTTTGAGATTCACAGGTCTTATGGGAAACAAAGACTCCCTGCCACCAAACTACCTTGAGGAAACAAGCTAGAAAATGAGGAACCCTACAGAACAAATAATTTAATTTCTTTTCATAGCACATAATGTGAACAAGAAAGGATACTATTTTCAAAGAAAATTAGACAATATCATCCACCTGTAACATATAGATCTGGTTTAGATCTCAATTTGAATAAATCAATTAGAATTTTTTTTGAGAAAATTCGGATAATTTGATTATAGACTATTTATTAATTATATTTAATGAGTGAAATGATATGAGATCTAGTACTTGTTTAAAAGTGTTCTGGCAGAGAAGTATAGGGGATTAGTTGAGAAGACACTGAAAAAAAAATGTCATGGTAATGACATGGATCCAGAGATGCGTTTTGCTAATATTGTCTTTACCTTTGTATAATCTCTGAAAATTATATGCTAAAAAAGTTTCAAAACTAAATTGAAAAAAAAAGCAAAGAATTGGGGATCTAGAGAGGTTATGTGAAAATACAAAGGCCACCCAGTTCTGGTCTCTATGCTCTAATTCCTGTGTCATATCTTCTAGACTACATAGAGCCAGCATGTGGTCATAGTAGTGTTGTTTGAGGCACAGACTATGCCTGCATAAGCCTTCCTAAATTTTCCTGTCCCTCAACATACCAAGGAAGGAATATAGAGTTAATTTATGTTTGTGGATGGACTGGGAATATGTGGAATGGTATCCTGGGAAGTTAGGTAACCAGCCTAATTTGGGTGCATAGGGAATTCAACATAGATTTCTTGTGTTTACACTATTGCTGTTTTCAGCAAAATATTGAAAAAAAAATACCTAAATTAATTCAATACAGTATATTTGCATATTCTCCCCATTCTCTTAGGGCTTAAACAATGATCCTGAGTTTGGACAGTAAAAGATGAAAGAGATGGTAGATGACTTAGTACCAATCAGACCTATTCCTATGCTCCCTGGTTTGTGATAGCCAGGCATTATTCCTCAGGGATAAGGATCTTAGATTCTGAAACTTCCAGGAAAGGAAAGCTAGGACCAAGGCTGAAAAAATGAAGTCTGGGTTGATCTGAGGAGGATTCCTTCTGTACTCACAAATGATTGAATGGAGTCCCACGCCGCCCTGGTGCTGTTGTCTGAATAGTAACGTTGGATGCTTTCGGTCAGGCCGTCAGCCACATAGTTATGCAGCTGGGAACAGCACGTTCCAGAAAAGGAGACATTGTGAAAAACAGGTGAATTCAAGGAATAAGAAGTTTCTAGTATGGCTAGTGGATCCACTTGTTCCTCCCTCCTAAGTGGTCTCCTCAGGACTAGAGAAGTGATTGGAGAGAATGTATATATAGGAAAAAATACTAATGGTGAGAAGGCATTAAAGAAAAAAGAATACATTGGACTTTTGTCCTTCTAGCACAAGGTTTCATGAAGGAGGAAAAGCGGTGATTAAAACAAGGACTACACTGAGACAGATTTTCTCTGCTGTAAAATACACAGAGGAAAGAAAGTCAGAGGGAGAAAAAATCCATTTTGTTCTTTCCAGTAATCACTCATGGAACTTCTCAAAATACAATCGCCTTCATATTTTTCTATCCCAAATTACGATTAATCTCTTTCCTCCAACCTTCCATTTCATTTCCATCACTAGGACTGACTGTGTGCCAACTTCTTCTCCATGGGACACCCCCCACTTTCAACAGTGAGACAACAAGTCACATTCTTTATAACTTACCTTTTGCTCGTACAGGAAGAGCAGAATGGCCAAGGTCACTTCAGCAAGGAGGATAATCAGCAGAAGAACAAAGAACTGGGACAAAGCAGGCACATGCTTACAACACTGATCCCAGTTTTTGATCCACCCTTTGCCACCCTAGAAGCATCCAGGCAGGTCTCTGCACACCTGCAGGATATTCCTCTTCTCCAACACCTCAGGTCTCCAAGCCTTCTATTGCTTTCTGAGGAATATATGTTCTTTTCCTACAACTGAACTCTAGAGGGTCAGGTCAACTGTCTTCTGTCTTTATTCTCTCCTATACCTTGTGCCTACTAGAATACTATGCACATAGTACATATTCAACATCTTCTCTTGAATAAAGGAAGCAATTTAAGTATTAGTCTATTTCACACTAGAGAAATGTGGAGCTCTTTTTTTTTCATAATGCTTGAAGGCAAAACTTAAGCCTGAAAGGGCTCCTCAGTATGGTTACCAGATGGGGGGGGCAACTGTAAAGCTTCACATTCTCTTAGGGCTTAAACATCTCTCACATTAGACCTCATGGCTGTAGCCAAGATCCTCACCTAACCTGGGCCACTCTTTCTATGGTGTATGTTGTGCAGATAAGAGTTAAAGAAGCATCTTCTGCTATTTGAGGAGGGCCACCATTCTCAGATCATTTTTCCATCAGTTAATGACTGTAAGTCAGGTCCTGAAGTACATTCCAACATGAGAATTTAAGCAGATGGATGACACTTGATTTCAACCAGATATGAAGCTAAATTTAAATGATATGAAGGGGAATTAGAATGAAAAGGGTCATTATTAACAATGTAAAATGGATGCCAAGGAAGATAGTAATAATGCCCTTGGGATCCCAGTCAGAAACAAAATACTATGGGTCTGAACAGACCTGGATGACCTGAGGTGCTAACCCCATAATTCCCCTGTATCGATAGGTGATCTATCAAGAAACATATTATTTGGGACCTGAGGCATCATCCCCCCAGACTTAGGGCACCACATCTGCTATAAGGACTCACCGACATAAGCAGGCACTTATTCTCCTTGATGGAGCCCATGCAGCCCAAGAAGGCAACCACCATGATAATGGTACCCACGATGATGAGCACATTGCCCAGCGTGAGGAAGGGGAGTTTATGGAAGAGCACTCCAAGGTTGTTGTGGACCAAGAGGTAGATCCCAAAGCCCAAAATGCAGCAGCCACAGAACTGAAAGGAAAAATCCCACATTCTAAGGCAAAATGTAGTTTTTGAGTATTTCCTCATTCATATTCTCACACTCTTGAGATCAGAATCACATGTTTGCTTTTGTCCAATCAAGACTCTCAGGAACAATCTCTTTACCCAGCTTCCTCATGCTCTTAGAAAACAGGAAATCCCTGCTTCCTCATAATGAAATTCCACTCATATGTCTTTCTACTCCATTTCAGATAGCAAAGAAAGGTCACCCCTATGAGTCACACATTGCCTTCATGGTGTACATGCTCGGATTCATGCTTACGATATCTTAGTCCTTGTCTCCTCAATTGCTCATACATCATCTTCCCTTTGGAAACTGAC
Organism: Marmota monax; assembly: GCF_021218885.2. Taxonomy (NCBI): domain Eukaryota; kingdom Metazoa; phylum Chordata; class Mammalia; order Rodentia; family Sciuridae; genus Marmota; species Marmota monax. The sequence continues at coordinate 413,500 of NW_026694276.1, forward strand.
CATGAAGAGCATGTGCCCTGCTTGAGGAAGTTCATCTTGCCAGGTATAAAGCTAGAGAAGTCCAACTTATAAGAACCTTCTCATAGCCAACCCATTCTGTATCTGAAATTCAGTTGCTGAATTTGGTACAGTGAAATCTGCCCCCAAAAGATGACTTCTCTTTCAATCACCTATTCTTTCAAGGGATTTAAAAAAAAAAAAAAAAAGTACTGAATACTTAAATTGCAGTCTGTTTCTCACCTATAGATGGCAGCTGTGAGCAGCAAGAGTTTAAAGCCTCTAGAGACAAATGATACCTCCATTAATAACTGCATTTTTTTTTCCCAGTACTGTAGGTTTATAGAAGGAAGAGAAGGACAAATAAAAGGAAAAACAAAAAGGTATGAGATAGGTGTGGATATTTGGTGGCAGGATGGGAAGAAGAGAGCAAATTATTTCTCCTTTGCTCCTAGGCTTGGTGTGCTGGGCGTGACCCAGGTACACTGAGGTTGAAGACTCCTTAGTACAGGAGAGAGAGGGACAGTTTAACTGGGGGTGTGGAGGTGTGTTAACTCAGCCATGCTCAAAAGAAACACACTTACCCAAAAGAGCAAGTTGAAGAAAAACAAGACATATTTCAACAATTTCAAAGTACTCATGCCCATGCTGGGAAAATCTTGGCCTAAAAAGTAGAAGGAAAAAAGGATGTGAGTAAGTGACCTGGTTTTGCAAGGGGGAACTGTGGACTCAAAAACACAAATGTTCAAGGTTCAAGGGTCACCAGCATCATCTTGGGTTTGAGCTATGACTGTTCTCTGGAAAGTTCCCTCATAGTCTTTGCTCTCTTAGTTTCTGAACCGGGTGCCAATTGGCTCATCTTCAATGTTCCAATCCAGCAAGGAATTCTTAATACTGAATTCAGCACTGTAGGAGGAAACAATGGAGCCATTCTTTGAAGAGGATGAGTCACACTGATACAGACCAGATCAGTGTTTTCAATCCATGGGCAGCATTAGTGACTAGTGCCTGGGCACTTGCTTAAAAAGGCAGCTCCTGGGGTAGGGATTAATTGACTGGTCAGTAAGCCACCAAGAATGCCAGAGGCTTGATCATTTGGTTTCATAAATGCCCTGAGATTCATATGCATTTCAAGTTTGGTCTGCAAACCTCTCCATATGAAATGGGAGGCAACATACCTATGCTTCATTCATTGTTTTATTGCAGAAACATTTACAGTGTTTTCTGTTCTTAGATGTTGTGGGAGATGTGACTAAACAGTAGCCGTCAGTTCCTCTAGAAGATGTCAATCTTACAGCAGAGATGAAACAATCCAATAAGTATGCAATGGAGAAGTGAAAAGAGAGAGCAGTGTGAACCTGATTTTAAAAAAGAATAGAATATCATTTTCTCAGTGAGGACATTAATGCCCAGACACTGGTTCTTGATTCTAGAATCAGATAGAAATTTTTGAATTTTCTCTCAGAAATAACAAGATCTTAAAAAGTGACACATGTTTTAAAACTGTGCAGAAAACTTACATAAAGCAAAATGTCAATTTATTGGGGTTTTTTCCTTATTAAAACTGCCTTTTCCAGTGTATGAGTTTCCTGTACCATCCACAGTGCTGTCTCTGCATTGCCAAGGTAACCAAGAATCACATGGGCATCATAAATAAGCCATAAAGAAGATATTTCTATTGCATAGAAGTAGAGTAAATGTCTCTACTGAAAACACCAAATATCCATCTCTATCTCATATCTTTTAATTTTTCCTTTCTTGCTTTGAACCTCAGGATTATTCCCAAATTTATATCATTACCTTAATCAAGTAGAATAAAATTAATTCAGTTACAAATGCATATGAATATGCTGAGGAGGCTTAAAAATATGTATGATGATTTACTGTTCAGGTTTTCAGATCAAACTTGAATTCACCTCTCATGTATGCCATCAAACAACTTTGTGTAAGTTGGAAACAAAATTAACATTTCTAATTACAAATTTTTTCCTATGTAAAATGGGATCAGAACTTATACCTCATGAGGTGATGTGAAGATTGAGTGAGGTTATCAGAGAGACCAGCATACGACATGACCAATACACAATAAATGGAACCTGTATTATTTAGTCTTAAAGGACCACTCTGTTATTAGAAGTGGATGATGGATTTATATAAATCCCAGACCTTTATCAGTATCATGCTGGCCAAATATCTGATGGGCTTAAACACATTTATGGGTGAACAATCTTATTCTTTTTATCTAGAATATTTTTATTAATTTAATTCTTAGAATGTGACATATAGCAGCCCTCATTCCCAGATTCTTGCAGATCCTTACTGTCACCCTTTGCACAAGATGTATCAAGAGATAAAATACATCAAGTCTCAAAGTGATGAAAGAGAATTTCATGGAGGTAACATTCAAGTTGACACATTCACATGGGTGCATCCCCTTGAGCAACCAAACATAGACTGTCATGATTCTCTATACCCTAGAGTTGCACTGTGGCTCCTGAACACTTGAAATCTGGCTAACTTAAATTAAGATGTGCTTTGTAAGCATAAAATATACACTTAGTACAAAAAGACTATATTAACTTTATATGTGGTACCTGTTAAAATGCTAATATTTGGCATATATTGAGATAACTAAGCTGTATTATTAAAATGAACTTTACCTTTTCCACTTGAATTTTCTTAATGTGAAAATATGAAATCATTTGTGGATAAAATGAGGGAGTTATTAAAATCATCTTTAAAAATGTGGTGAAGAGAAGGATTGACAGAGGATGAGGAATCCAGCTGGAGCCTCAATTTTCAAAATATCAGTAAAGAATTTAAAGAACATATTTTTGTTTTTGTAATTTTTAAAAGCTCTAGCATTTTTTTAATGTTTCACAGTTTATGAATCTCTTCTTAGACAATATCCCATTCTTTTGGAATTCTCTCAAGAAAGTTTATTGCAGATTGTGTTTTTTAAAAAAAAAAAAAGAAAGAAAATATAAAATCACATATTTGAGATGTTTGTCTCTTGTCAAAATTGATTAACATGGACCAGATTTATCCTCTCTCCTGAAAAAAAATTGTACAGATTATAAAATGATGGCTTCCAAGACACTGGACATAAAAAAGTGAAGGACAGTACTATTCAAAGATGGGAAGTAAATGATGTGTGTGTTTGGTTGCCCCAGCATAGTGTATTGCCGGTTTTCAGTCCATAGGTCAGAGAGGGAGATCCTGCAAGATTCCCTGAGGAGACCAGGGCAGCTGAGGTTCCCAGGACAGAGTGATATAGAAGAGAAAGCTGCTCAGAGAACAGACACCAGAGATCTGCAGAGGAGGCCTGTATTAGCTGCCTATCACTACAGAAACAAATTACCACAAAATCCATGCTTAAACACCACCAATTTGTTCTCTGAAAATTGGAATTCTGATTGGAGTTGCTAGCAGGACTGCAGTCCTTCTGAAGTGTTCAGGGAAAGAATCCATTTCTGTGCCTTTGTCAGTTTCTAGAAATCACCTGCATACCTTGATCCCTTCCTTACATCACTCCAGCTCCTGTTTTTATCGTCACATTTGCTCTTTTCCACTCTTAATATCCTGCTTCTTTCTCATAAGGACCCATTTATCTAGTCAGAGCCCCCTGGATAATCCAGATCTTGCCTCTGTAGTAGAGACCATGTAGCTCAACTCTTATCACTGCTTCAGTTCCATCCAACCAATTTTATAAGTTCATCCCAAAAGAATCGAACATTTTCCCAGGTAACTTAAGCACCTAGAACAAAGTGCAACAGGATTTATAAAAACACTAAAATATCCAGTACCCAGCAAGGTAAAATGAACAAAGTCTGGATTTGCTAAAAATACCAGGCATGCCAGAAATATGAAAGTACAACCCATAATGCTGAGATCAATTAATCAGTTAAAGTTGATCCAGATGTTAGATTAGTAGGTAATGTCATTAAGCCAGATTTTCAAAAAAAAATTACATAGAGGTCTAGAAAATATTTTTTAAAGGCTCAAACCAAACTTCTAAAGATGAAAGTGCAATGTGTGAGATGAAAACTACACTGGGTTGGATTAATGAAAATTTAACATCACAAAAGAAAAGATTGTGAACTTGAGGACAATAAAAGCATCCCCAGTGAAACAGAAAACATACATATATTTAAGTGAACAGAGAATCATGAGAATCATGACCATTTTTAGTGTCATATGTATAATTGGAGTCCCCAAAGGACGAAAGAGAAAAGAGTAGAGAGAGAAAAATATTTGAAGTAATAATAACTTAAACAAACCTTGAATTTGATGAAAATAATTTACTCACATTACCAAGAAGCTCAATGAATTCCAAGTACAAGAAACAAAGAAATCAACGCCAAGTCACTTTATAATCAAATTGCTGAAAACCCATGATAAAAGTAAAATCTTAAAATGGCCATAGAACAAAAGATATGTTAGGTACACAGTAACAAATATAAGGATAAGGGCAGATCTGGAAAAAAATGTTAATCCAGAAGATGGTGGCATAATATATTTAAAATACTAAGAGCGAAATGTTTTTGTCTGAGAATTCTTTTTTAAAAAAAAAATATTTTTTACTTGTAGATGGACACAATAACTTTATTTTATTTATTTATTTTTATGTGGTGCTGAGGTTCAAACCCAGGACTTCACATGTGCTCGACAAGTGCTCTGTCACTGAGCTACAACCCCAGCCCCTGTCTGAGAATTATATACCAAATAAAAATATATTTCAAAAATAAAGAAGAAGCAAAGACTATAACATATATAAAAGCTAAAAAAGAAAATGTCATCACTAGATCCATGCTGCAAGGAATATTAAAGGAAATTCTCCAGGAGGAAGAAAAATGAGACCAGAAGAACAGATCTATGCAAAGGAATGAAAGGCATTAGAAATCATAACTGTATGGATAAATATATTTTACCATCATTTAAATATCTTTAAAGGTTATTGGTTGGGTGCAGAGACTGAGGCAGGAGGATTGCAAGTTCAAGGCCAGCCTGGGCAAATTGGTGAGATCTTGTCTCAAAATAAAAAATAGAAAAGGGATGGAAGTGTAGGTCAGTGGTAAAATATCTCTGGGCTTAATCCCCATGCCACAAAAAAAAAGAGGTGGGAGAAAGGAAGAAACAGATAATCTATTGTCTGATATCTAATTTGAAATTAATTTGCAGTGGTGTACAACAGTAATCCCAACCACTCTGAAGGCTGAGGTATGAGAATTGCAAGTTCAAGACTCACCTCAGCAACTCAGTGAGATCCTCAATAACTTAGCAAGACTCTGTCTTAAAATTAAAAGGGTTGAGGATTGTAGTTCAGTGTAAAGTATCCTGGGGTTCAATCCCAAGTAATGCAAAATGAAATTAAAAAATTATAAATAAAAGTAAAACTCATTTGGGTCTTCAAAGGACTTAGAATAGTAAAAAATTAATTTGATACAAAACAGAGTTAGAAGTGAAATACTATTTAATTTTATTGCTTTCTGTCAAGCCACAGCATTAAAGACAACATAGTATTAATGTTAATCAATGGAACAGAATAGAGAACCCAGGCATATAAAGATAACTGATTTTTTTGGGGGGCGGGTTTTACTGGGGATTGAACTGAGGGGCACTTGACAATTGAGCCCCATTCCCAGACCTTTTTTTTTGTATTTTATTTAGAGACAGGGTCTCACTGAGTTGTTTAGTCCCTCGCTGTTGCTTTGAACTTATAACCCTATTGCTTCAACCTCCCAAGGATTACAGGTGTGCACCACCATGCCCTGTTTGAACAACTGATTTTTGACAAAGATGTAAAGTCAGTACATTAGAGAATAAAAGATACTCTTCTCAACAAATATTACAGAAGCAATTGGATATCTATCTCTCTATCTATCTGTCTATATATACATATATATATACACACACATATATATGTAAATATATATTTACATATATTCATATATATTTACATATATATTCATACACATATATATGAAGAAGGAGGAGGAGAATTTGGTCATAAAGTCTCTCAGTAGATCAAAAAGTATCTGAAAATGAATCACAGCTCTGAATATAAAACCTAAAACTACAAAATTTCAGACAAAAATAGAAAACATTTGTAACCTCGGTTAGCCAAAAAGCTTTCAGATAAGACACAAAAAGCACAATCCACAAAGGAACTGACAAATTGGACTTTTTCAAAACCAAAATACATCTGCTTTTTAGAAGATACTGTTTGGGGAATGGAAAGATAAGTCATAGAGGGGAGAAAGTATTTCCAAATCACACATGAGAGAAAAAGCTTGTACTCAGGCCAGGCACACTTACATACTCTGTAATTCCAGTTACTTGCTTTGGTTAAGGCAAGAGAAAGTCTTAAGCCCAGGAATTAAAGGTCAGTTTGGGCCACAGAGAACCCCTTCTCAAGAAAAACAAACGTGTATCTTGGATAAAAAATTCTCAAAACTCAGTGGTAAGAAAATAAACTTTAAAATGGGCAAAAAATCTGAACAGACACCTCACTGAAGAAGACATATGTATGGCAGATAAGTAAATGAACAAATTTTCTACTAGTCATTAGGTAAATGTAAATTAAAGCCACAGTGAGATGCCACAGCACACCTCCTAGAATGGGTATAATGTTTTTAAAAACAAAACAAGTGTCAGAGAAGATATGGTGGAAGTGGAACTCTCAATACAACATTGGGGATGTACAATGGTATATCCTGTTGAAAAACAGTTTGCTGGTTTTGTAAAAAGTTAAACATATATAGTGATATGATCCAGCCACTCTACTTCTATGTATTTGCCCAAGAGAAATGAGAACATATGCTCACACCAGGATTTGTATAGGGGTGCTCATAGCACCATCATTTGTAATAGTCAAAAACTAGAAGCAACCCAACGTCCATCAACAGGTGGATGAACTGTGGTAACTATACAATGGAATTCTATTACTCTGCAATAAAATAGAATGAACTATGCATAACTCAGCACAGAATAGGTGACTCTCTATTATGGTAAGTGAAAAAAAAAAACTAGACAAGAAAGTATATACTGTTTGGTTCCAGTTACACAATATTTTAGAAAATAAAAACTAATAAATAGCAACTAAAGCAGATGAAGGATTGCCTGGAGACAGGAGAGGGAGGGTTAGGAGGTGAGTAGAGGGGAAAAGGGGAAAGGTGGGTGGGTGAAAGGAATTACAAAAGGCCATGAGGAATCTTATGAGAATTAGGACTATGTTGTTTGTCTTGACTGAGGTGATGAACTTATGCAAGGTATAAATGCCAAAAAGCCCCTCCTCATTTGCTCTTGTCTATGGCTTCAAACTCATGGCCATACTGCCTGTCTTATCCGTATTTAAAAACTTAGCAGTAGACCTTGAATACTTATTCCAATGTCTCCTTCCTTACATATACTGGGGTGTGTTCTCTGTGAAATTTATACTTTTCTCTCCCTCTGACCTCTTAATCTATTTAATTAGTAATCATCCTCATGACTCAGCTGTGTCACTTTCTCTTGGAGACTTCTCTGATTGTGTCTAATTCTTCACACCCAGCCCTCACTCCCTCCGAGGAATGCTGGTAACACCTTTTTTTTTTTTACAAGCATCTCCTCCTTCACTAGAACAAGAGCTCCTTGAGGAGAGGTGTCACTATTCGCCTTTGAATTCCTGAAGCCTAGAATTGTACCTATTTATGCTAAGTAATACTAATAAGATTCTTCAATGAACAAATAAAATGACCTTGGTTCATTATCTACAATTAATCTCATGGAGTAGAAAGAACATACCATAGGGTTCAGAAGCCTTGAACTTGATTTTTTGTGTGTGTGCTGATAAATTGATTTAGACAGGCAAATAACTTACTCATCAGCAACAGAAAGAGATTGAGCCAGATGCCTGCTACAGCCACATTATCCCCAGCATCCTAGGATCCTGTGTTTCAGGCGCACAGAACCTCATTTGTTCACAGACCAGCAAGGTGCCAGCAAAACTGGGGTATCCCCTCTGATTCTCTCCTTCTCATAAAGAAGAACCTCTTCTTCCACCTTTTCTGATTTTCCCTTACTCAGACTCTCATTGAATGGAAGGAGATCGGCCAACTTGATAAAGATGTGACTACTTTTAATACATGCAACAATGGCCCTGTGTTCATATAAACCCAGAGAGAATGCTCTTTTATTTACCCTGCCCTAACCTTCACTGTTACTGGCCAGTTATAGATCCTCCCACCCCTTTCAACCATTTTCAGAGGAACTGACACCAACCCACAGTTAAAATCTACCACTCCTAAAACTGTGACTCACGGCTCTATGCAAAAAGTCCCTGACATCAGTTTCCAGGAAACCTTCCCTGTAGCCACTTCTCAGGACCCAACAGCAGGTCATCCTTCAGTTTCCTTACAGAGTAAAGACCTAGAGGTGACAAACCGTCTTGTGGGTTTCTATTCTTTTTTTTTAATTCATAAAACATTTCATTTCCCAAAAAATTAAATGAAGAAATATATTGTATCTCACATATATGTATGAGTGTAATTTAAAGAAAAAAATTTTATTGATTTTAAAAAAATGACAGTGGAATGCATTACAATTCTTATTACACATATATACCACAATTTTTCATATCTCTGTTTGTATATAAAGTATGTTGACACCCAATTTGTGTCTTCATACATGTACTTTGGATAATGGTGTCCATCACATTCCACCATCCTTGCTAATCCCCTGCCCCCTCCCTTTCCCTCCCACCCCTCTTCCCTATCTAGAATTCATCTATTCCTCCCATGTGTGGGTTTCTATTCTATCCTCCTCTTTTCTTTGACATGGACTTGTAATACCAGCTAATCTAGTCCTAAGCTTCAGTTTAGAAGTAGCTACAGATGGATAGAAACTTCAAGAACCTCTGGCAGTTCTTGCACTCCATTCATTGAATTCAATTTCAGAAGCCAATCTGCAGCTATGGCACACAGCTTTGGTTTTACACAGACCATTATATTTATGTGCCATTAATATGTTTTTTTCATTCAAAAGTCAACAAAGCAATAGGGAATGAAAAGAATCCATGGTCAAATAATTTGGGAAATAAACAAGATTAAGCAGAAGTAAAACATAAAATGGGGTTTTTATTCTGAGTAACTTCCTGTATGCTAATGTACATTCTCTAATAAGAGAAAAGCATGCTTGTTTAACTACAACTTATTCTTACATTAAAGATTACTTTTTCCTAACCCTGTGACCTTACAGAGATGCCTACTCATGTAAGTAGATTGCCATCTCTTCCAGCCTTTGCAGGTATTCTTTGGTGATGATAAAATTCAAGCATTTAATCTGGTCTGGGATTCTGCATGGGCCAGCATGTAGCAAACCCAGGCAGGCAGACTCTGGTGCAGGGTTCTCTAGTTGGGCTGGGCCACTTTCTTTGCCCTAAGGTTGAGCGGTATCAACAGCTGGCTGTGTTCTATAGTTTGGTGAGACCATGGGCTGGATTTTGTTGTCAAGTATGGCTGCTGGCTTCATGCCATAATCATCTTGGGCAGAACTGCAGATCGTCTTCCCTAGCTGGACAGTACTGTTTGGAATCTGCAGTTGGGCAGAGCCATGTGGTGCAGTTTGAAGGATGGGTGGGATTTCTGGAGTCACCATTCACCCAGGTGGGGTGAACAGGGATGGAGGTCACATTGTACAAATACATGAGGATTTGTGCCTGCCTCTCAGCCTAGGGTAAGTTTCCATAAATCACTGAGGTTTGGGGTAGGGCAGAGTTAGTTGCTCCCTCTGTAGGTAACTGCTGACCTGATGTCGCTTCCTGATCTGCAGAAGACTTAATGTGAGCATCATTGTAACTTATTTGGTGAAGATTACTTATTAATAGGCCAAAGAACATATATTTCATGGATCCCTCTAGCATTGGAATCCAATATATTTAGTTTTTAGTTCTAGTACTGCCATTTATCAGAAAGCTGGCATTGGACATCTTGATTAAAATATCTTACACAGCCTCTTCATCTTTAAAATGGAAATATTACCAAATCTCCTGCCTGATACATGGTTTTGAGGGATAAATGAGGTGGCTCACTACCTCAGAACCTGGTTTAGTAAATACTGACTACAAGATCAAGTTCAGCTGGGCATGGTGGTGCACACCTGTAATCCCAGTGGCTCAGGAGGCTAAGGCAGGAGGATCTCGAGTTCAAAGCCAGCCTCAGCAACTTAGCAAGGCTCTAAGCAACTCAGTGAGACACTGCCTCTAAATAAAATATAAAAAAGGGCTGGGGATGTGGCTCAGTGGCTAAGTATCTCTGGGCTCAATCCCTGGTACCAAAAAAAAAAAATCAAATTCAGCACTTACCTACCAGTCTATTCCTAAGGATGGTCCTGAGCATTCATTTTTAGGAATGAATCAGGGGTCCAAAAGATCTTTAAAAAATACTTTGCTTATTTTGTTTCTTGGAAATATCTTTTTTAAAAATTTTGTTTGCCTTTTGAAAAAAAAAAATCAAGACAAGGAAAATAAGAAAGAATAAAGGAGAAAAGTGAGGAAAGACAAATCCAGATGATCTTGGAGGCTCACTTCTTCCTGTTTGGGAGCTTCGCAAGATGTTACCAGCAGCTGGGCTGGTACAGCAATCATTAGAATAAGGCCACTCCCTGTGTCAGGAACAACTACCGGGAACACCACACAGCCAATTGAGTAGAGGCTCCCTGCCCTTCTTATCCTAAAAATAAATAGAAGTTTGCATTAGAAGGTCTCTATTATGTAGGCCTATCCAGGATTTCCTCAGGTAAGAATGCCCAGCTTAAGCAAGACTCCTGTGAGAAAGAAATGCCCTTTTTGTAGTAATTCTATCAAAAATTTGATGAACCCAAATCTTATCAAGAGGAAACATCAGAAAAATCCAAACAGAGGGACATACCAGAAAGTAACTGGCCTTTACTCTTCAGGACTATCAATGTCATGAAACATGAAGACAAGCTCAGGGACTGTTTAGGAGACGCTGTTAAAGCACCGCACCATCAGGAAGTTCTGTACTGTAAGGAATATTGACAGGGTAATTGGTGGAATCAGAACAAACTCTATAGATTGTTAATGTATCATATTGGTGTTAGTATCCCAATTTAGATCACTGTAGAGCGGTTATGTGACAGAATGTTTTGTTTGTAGAAATACATACTAAAATACCTAGAAGATGGGCCATCATGCTAGCAATTACCCTCAAATGAGACAGCCAGCGAAGGGTACTGGTGAAGGGGGTTCAGGGAGTCTTCATTCTATTTTTTACAACAAATTTCCTGTAAATCTGAACATTTGTTCAAATAAAAGTTTAAAAAGAGAAAAACAGCATGATGGTGCACACCTGTAATCCCAGTGACTCAGGAGGCTGAGGCAGGAGAATCTCAAATTCAAGGCCAGACTCAGCAATTTAGACCCTGTCTCAAAAATTAAAGGGGCCTGGCACAGGGCCACACACCTGTATGTGGCTCGAAAGGCTGAGGCAGGAGGATTGTGAGTTCAAAGCCAGCCTCAGCAAAAGTGAGGCTCTAAGCACTTCAGTGAGACCCTGTCTCTAAGTAAAATACAAAATAGGGCTGGAGATGTGGCTCAATGTCAAGTGCCCCTGAGTTCAATCCCTGGTACCAAAAAAAAAAAAATTAAAAAGGGCTGGAAATGTGGCTCAGAGGTACAGCACCTCTGAGTTCAATCTCAAGTCTTACACACACACACACACACACACACACACACACACACACACACAGTAGGAGTTAAAAAAAGATTACCTAAGGGATTCTGATCTCAAAATCATTACTCTGTGAGTCCCTAATTGTATAAATGCTGCAAATGCATAATAGCTATTTTTAGAAGAATGAACCATAGAAAGACTTTAATGCCTCTATTTGCTCCTGATGTGGAATCAATAATAAGTCATGAATTCAAGTTTTAAAAGATGTGAGGCATCAAAAACATTTGTCATTCTTATTCCTCCATTTAGTTCTTCTGAAATAGAAAAGGTCAAACAAAATTTTGGCAAAGTAAATACATATTAAATATTTTATTTGCTAACATATTAGTTTCAGATTAGATTTTATGATTAAGTTGTATAGTTATGTTGGCTTGTGTTAACGTGTACTAAACTCTTCTTTATGTAAACAAAGAACACAATCAAATAATGCTTGTTTAGGGAGAAATCCCTAAGAAAAGGGAATCTAATACCATATGGAAGAAAGAACATTCCATGGAGACAAAAAAGACATTTTTAAAAGTTAATTAAATAATTTCAACTAAAAAAAAAAAGTCGGTCAGAATATCACAAAAGTTAACATTTATTGGGTTCTCACTATAAGTTAGTTTATTTGAAATTAAATAATCTCTAAATTCCTTGCAAGCACATTCTATCACTTGTAACACAGTACTCTCACCATTCAAAGTGAACGTAGAAATGTGGCATCTTTTCTTTTATGACAATTCTTGGCCACAGTTATCATGATCCTGATGTGACAACTTGGGGAAGAACTCCACCATGTGCCCACGAAGTGGATGAGTATAGAGGAATTGCCTCTGCATCCCAACGTAGAGATTTGTGGCCTCCGCCGTCAGCACTCACCCACTGACTTTGAAAATGCATTATCTTATTCTTTCCAGAAACTCACTTCCCAACAGCCTTCCCAAATGGACAGACAAACCTCCGGCTGCAGTCCTTCCCTCCTCCGCTCCCTAGAGGCCAGCTCTGCACAGATGCCTGGTTTCTCTGGGTTACTTTGCCTCAGCACTCTGCACCTACAGTGGCAGCTGGTCCTGTGAATTCCCCCCAGAAAGGTGCCCCGTCCATAGGGCCCAGGGCCATCTACACAAAATGGACTCTTGCTGAGTATAAAGTGCTATGGGTTGACTCATCGAGGAACACACATCAAACCACTGTGATCAAATCAACACGGATTCTGGAATGGAAGCTGACAGAAAGAGAATGGTTGTAACCTCACAAAAACCCCACCCTTCCTTCTGATTGTAGGAGAAAATCTAGGTTGAAGAGGAAAACACTTGCCTCTTCACACTCATGTAAAACCACATCCCATCAATACTAGCAGGTGGATGTCTCAGGCATCGGTGTGCCCCAGGCTGACTCAGGATCAGTGCTCGGTGATTTTGTAATCCACTTTCAAGGGCCAAGTAGGAGAAAGGGCTTCACATTTCCTGTGGTCCTGTGACTTACTAGACTGCTCTTTCTCTTGCTTAAGTTCATTTCTTACATGTATGGGGGTCCAACTTCTTTGACTTTGCAGATACAGTGCCTTGGGTCTGTAATGCCATTTTCTCCAGTCTACATAGCAGACCCATACTTCTTTGAAAGTGAACCCCAACAATCACCTCCTCTCTCAGGGAGTCTTTGGCTCACTCTCAAACTCTTCCTATACTTTGTGCACATTCTTCATCCCTTTTAGAAAACAGCACATACTGTTGTGTTTGTGTATTGCTCTGTCTGTCCTCCGTGGTACACTCTTTAAGACTGAACCACATCAATTTTCCTTTTGTGTCCACCAGTGAGCACATGCCAGGCCGCTGGTACATTGCAGGATGGGAGGGAATAGGGAGGAAGAAGAGGAGTTGACCAGAGGGCACAAGAAACCAACCACAACCAAGTTTTCCCTTTCTACTTTGTGCCTCTTTGTCAATGGTCAAAGGTGGGGTCACTCAGGTGGTAGTAGTGGTATCTGTGGTTGGATGAGTTTTGAAACATTTTCTCTGGGTATAAAGGTACCTTCAGTTTAAAAGACAAACACTCTTAACTGACCCACACAGGAAACACCACAGGAAATCATGCTTCAGTTCAGCCTCTGCTCCCTCTCAACTGCAGTTTCAAAACAGTACAGATTCCGCTCAAGAGTGAGAAAGCAAAACTTCGTTCATCCAGAGACTAAGACCTCTTTGGCCCAGCTCCTTACACAGTATGATATATCCTATCTCTCAGGAGAGTTCCTTAAGGACAGGGCTGTTGCCAGGCAAATTTGAAATATGCCCCTCCTACCTTGCCCCCTCCTCTGCTCCACCCATACTTTTCAAAGTACAGTGTTGAAATGCCTAATCCCTTATTATTAAGTGAATTAATTTGAAAGCATGGTTTAAAAAAAAAAATTCGAGGCTTTGTAGCCCCTGAAGTACTTTGGGACTTTAACCCTCTGCCCCATCCCAACCCCTTGTTCTTAGATACGTGGATGTGGTCACAAGGGACTTTCCTCTCTCTCCTCCAGGGCATAATCAAATGAGATTCTCACAGGTGTTGGAGGAAGAAAGATCTGATGTAGATTTTTCTGTGGTGACCGGCAGCTGCTATGGTGGTGGTCACAGAAAGTTAGGGCCAAAACTTTGCTGTGTCTTTGAAACTGCATGGGCCCATGAATTGGAAATCAATTGCTATATCAAGTTTTGCAGGTTGCCTTTCATAAGTTTATTTCATGTTATATTTACTAGCATTCATTTTTCATACACTAAGGATAAATTAATGTGGGGGAGCCCTGTAGATCACTATGTTCTTCCCACTCTTTGAAAGCCAACAAAGTGGACTTTACCTCCTACCATACAGTCACCGAGCACTTTCTGTGTCATAATTTTTAGATATGCTTCTATTTAGTGGCTCTGAGAAATCACAGTGGGAGTCACAGACTTTGAAAATTTCTCAAGTGGAGAAGGTCCACCTCTCCCCGCTGCCTTTCTGAATGGCTCTGGCTATGAATTCTCTCATTTAAAAATAAAAAAAAAAAATTTCAAAGACCTACGCACACAGGAAATCTCCCCTAACTTCCTCTCACACAGAAAGCTCCAGGCATTAGAAATTACCACTCAGAATAAGTCATTCAAGTTCTGTAGTAGTTTAATCTAAGGAATGCGCAGGCCCAAATAGATACCAGATGATAGGAACCCAGGTAAGCTGAAGTACTTTTGACCTGATTGCTTTTGAGCTTGCTACTAGGATATTACCCTTCTTTTTTCTTTACTTTCAGTACTAAATATCTGTGAAACCGGAGCTTTTAAAGTTAGTAGAGAGGGATGTGGAGCCTCCTAAGGTGATATCCTGACCCGCATAATATGGTTCAGAGCTTTGCTCTCAAACTGGGCTAAAAAGTCATCAGTCTTACCTTTACAAGCTCCGTGCCTCAGTCCTTTGTGTTGAGTGTGGAGATTCTCTTTGAGATGGCCACGACAAAGCTGATAACACAGATGTCTGGGGCTATTTGTGTAAAAGGGGAAGTGAAGGGAGAAAAAAATATGACCATGCTGTGACGACAGGAAACCCAGATGAGGAGAGGGAGGAAGTGAGGCTGAGTCCGCCCACCCTCTTAGCCTCAGAGGTTCAACCCTTCCCCGGTGGCTTCTTAGAAGCTTCCTCCCACAGCCCACCCTAAAATGGTTTTTGTGAAACAAAGGAGAACCTGAAGGCCAAATTGGTTCAGGCATTAATCTGTGAGTTGTGGATGGTTCTAGAGTGATTGGGGTGATGATTTTTGTCTAGAGAAGAAGAGTGCTTCTCAATAGAGGTGGAACCTCAGGATGACCTGTGTATCGACTCAAGAATCCCTGTTCTTAGACCCACTGGAATTTCCCATCCAGGTGAACTGTGAGCGGAGTGAAACACGAGAAATAATGTTAAGAAAAAAAAACTTAGGTCTGAGACTTAGTAAGGTCTCTCTGAAGTTACTCTGTTTTCTCCCCCACAGCACCTCCAGTTGGCTTCAGTCTCTAGGCTCCACTTAGATTGGGCACCATCTTCAGACTTCTCTGTCTCAAAAGCGGATCATCCTTATGTGAGGATATTTTCAGGGGCAGTCCCTAGAGCATAATCCGAGGGGCACCAGCAAAAATGATTTGCTTAGTAGAGGGAGCACCAGATTCAGAGCCCAAAGATCTAGGTTTCAGTTCCAGGTTCATCTCTACTAGCCATGAACGAATCTCAACTTCTGGGTCTCAGTTTATTAATAGTAATGTCTAATAATAGTCCTATTATTTAGTGTTATATCCCCATTTATCGACGAGAAAACACAACTAATAAGACTATTCGACTAAGAAATGGTAAAGCTAAGACTCAAATCCAAGGTTACGGAGAATGTTGTTTAGGAAACACCTTGGCCAGGAGATTTTGAAATATGTGTTACCAATTGTCACTCTGATGGATATGCGAACATGACAACTCTTAGGAAGAAAGGAGGACAGTATAACCTGGGTCCTGAAGGGAGGAGGCAAATACTGAGGCTGGGCTCTGGACTTTCACCCTTTCCCAGTGACAATGAGTCCCAGTAGGAAAAAAGCAAACAGTGAGTTCTGGGTAACAGTGGGTCCCAGAGCCAGAAGATGAACAGTGAGCTCCAGCTGGCTGGGCTCTGGATTTTCATCCCTTCCCAGTAGCAGTGAGTTTCGGAGTTTTGCAACTTTTTTCCTGACTGCCCAAACCCGCACATTCTGCTGAAGTCTCCAATGACTAATTCACCCTTGTTGTAACCTACAAAACACCGACCCCTTCTGTAACCGGTGGCCATTTTCTACCCCCAAAATGAGCCCCTCTGATACCTGACTCTGTGGATTAATAAACAGCATCGTTGAATCCGTTGAAGTCTGCTCCCATCTCAGTTACTTGGGCTTACCCATTCTGCTGCACCAACTGGAATTCTCTTAGATTGAAAAGGCCAAGGGATTTAGCAACAACTCAAGTGTGGGACTCACCAGTTGTGAAACTTAGGACCAATCATCCAGTGCCAATTTCTTCATCTGATAAATGAACAGACAGATGACACTCTCCCCGTCCTTGACTTGGAAGACTTCCTCTGACTCTGTCTTTCAGATTCTGAAGTAGCTGGTTCCTGGGGAAAAACTGAGATAAACAAAGATGAAAAGGTTCTTTACTGCAGAGCTTGACAGTCCCTGGTATTCTACAAGCAGGGAATATAATAAATGGTTGGTCTGTATGTGTACAACTCAATCTTTTTAGTTAAGCTCCACATACATGTACTTAATGTCTCCGAGGCACTTTAAATCCAGTGTCCGAATGCAGTTCAGTAAACTCAGCCTCTACCCTCCAGCCTGCTCCTACCTGAGGGGCTACCACCTCAGAAAAGCCCAACTAGCCTTTCAGATGCTCAAGCCAGAAAACAGGTGTCCTTTTAAGTCACTCTGTCTCTCACCATCTTCTATCAACCATCAAGTTCTATAAATTATGTCTTTGACTAATTATTTCTTGGAGCAGGCCCCTTTCTCTCCAAACCCACAGACATTACAGTGGCCTTCATCTGTCACCTGGGTTACAGGGTCCCAGCCTCCTTTGAGACAGTGTGGGTATTTTCTTACTCTGCCCCTAGGAGACGAGGCTTCTAAAAGTAAATTTAATTGTGTCCTTCACCAGCTTCAAACTCTTAGCTATCCATCTGGCACATGCCAGTCATCCTAGGAGCTTGGGAAGCTGAGGCAGGAGGATCACAAGTTCAAAGCCAGCCTCAGAACCTTAGGGAGACCCTGTCTCAAAACAAAGAATAAAAAGGGCTGAGGATGTGGCTCAGTGGTGAAGATCCACTGGGTTCAATCCCTGGTACCAAAAGAAAAAGAAAAAGAAAAAAAATTCTCCCAGTTGACCATTCCTTTCCCATCTTACCCCAAGTCCTGCCACACTGGATAACACTGGACCCTCATTCCTTTGAGTTGCTTGAACCAATCAGCCTAGTACTTCTCGTTCTCCACCTCTCCCTTTCTTCCTGCCTATTTCTCTCTGGCTACAAAATATCCTCTCACCTCTTCACCCATATGATTCCTGCTCATCCACCTTAGTTCCTCTAGAAAGCCCTCCAGAGAGGACCAAGCACTCCTGCTTGCTACATGTCCACATTGCCCACCTTCATTGTTCCGTTGTCCATTTCCTTGCTAAGTCCTGTGTTGCTGTGCCTGTTGAATGCTCTTGCTCATCATTGTACTTTCACTAACCATCATTGTGTCTGGCTCATAGGAGATGCTCTAAAATATTTGAATATCTCCAGGAGATAGAAGTTAGGGTCCAGAGATTTGAGCAGGAGAAGACAGAGGGAGAAAAACAAGTGGAAGGGGCATCCTATGAAGGGGAACTTGTTGTTGAAGGGGCATATTAGGAATATCAAGAAGAATATCTTTTTTAAAATTTTTTATTTGTTTTACTTAGTTGTACATGACAGCAGAATGCATTTCAATTCATTGTACAAAAATGGAGGGCAACAGTTCAATTCTCATGTTTTATAGTGTAGACACACACCATTCGGACAACCATACATGTACCTAGGGTAATGATGTCCATCTCATTCCACCATCTTTCCTATCCACATAACCCCTCCCCACCCTCCCCTTTGCCCAATCCAAAGTTTCTCCATTCTTCCCATGCCACCCCACCATCATAGATCAGCATCCACTCAGAGAGAACATTCAGCCTTTAGTTTTTTGGGATTGGCTTACTTTGCTTAGCATAATATTCTCCAACTCTATCCATTTACCTGCAAATGCCATAATTTTATTCTCTTTTAATGCTGAGTAATATTCCACTGTGTATAAATACCAGAGTTTCTTTATCCATGCTCTATTGATGGACATCTAGGTTGGTTCCACAGTTTAGCTATTGTGAATTCAGCTTCCATAAACACTGGTGTGGCTATGCCACTATAGTATGCTGATTTTAAGTCCTTTGGGTATATGCTGAGGAGTGGGATAGCTAGTCAAGTGGGATAGATAGTCAAATGGTGGTTCCATTCCAAGTTTTCTAAGGAATCTCCACACTGCCTTCCAAAGTAGTTGTACCAATTTGTAGTCCCACCAGCAACGTATGAGTGTACCTTTTCCCTCACGTCCTCTCCAACACTTATAATTGCTTATATTATTGATAACTGCCATTTTGACTGGAGTGAGATGAAATCTCGGAGTAGCTTTGATTTGCATTTTTATAATTACTAAAGACGTCGAACACTTTTTCATATATCTGTTGATCACTTGTGTATCTTCTTCTAAGAAGTGTCTGTTCAGTTCCTTAGCCCATTTATTGATTGGGCTATTTGATTTTTGGTGTTAAGTTTTTTGAGTTTTTTATATATCCTGAAGATTAGTGCTCTATCTGATGTACGTATGGTAAAAATTTGCTCCCATACTATAGGCTCTCTCTTCACCTCAATGATTGTCTCTTTTGCTGAGAAGAAGCTTTTTAGTTTGAATCCATTTCATTTATTGATTCTTGATTTTATTTCTTGCACTTTAGGATTCAGATAAGAGTTGCTTATAGTAAAACATGGATGAACATTTTAACAGAGAGATTTTCCTTTGATGTGCCTCTCTTCTTCACCCAATGGGGCTTGATGACCAGAGGTGGCCTGGAGTTGGGGGTGGGGTGGAAAACTATAAACCCACTAATACCCAAACTTATGAGATTTGATTGACAGCTGATGTTATTCTCACCATCAGTGTTTACAATCTGTTTGGAGGAATAAGAACAAAAACAAATGGAGAATAAGACAATGTTTGTTGTTGGATGATCTAGAATAATACTTTGAAAAACTTAGAGTGTGCCTATCATCCCAACCTATCAGAAGGCTAACAGAGGACTGCCTGAGCAGGTTGGAGATGAGCCTGGACAACAAAGTGAGACCACGTCTCAAAAAAATAAACTAAATTAGAACAAGGATTTATCAGATTCATGGTTTGGTCCTCTCAATGAATGTTATGTTGATCACAGGTGATCATGGAACCTGGGAGTTGAGAAGCCTTGAACTTGGTCAAAGAGGGGACCTATAAATTATTCATCCTTCATTATTACCAATAGTACCTGCAAAAATATGTCCTGAATGGACAAAGCCTCCTGTGGTCATGTTGAAATCATTAGCTTTTTTTTTAGTCTTCTAGGTGGATGAGTCGAACTGCTTTTATTGAAAAATAGTCAGTATGAAAATATGAGAACACAGATAGATCTCCCAAGCTTATTTTAGCAAGTCACACAGGCAAGGAAAGATACTAAAATTTAGAATACATAGGTACCTGCCGCAGTCTGGCTGGGCACAAATGCCGCAGTCTGGCTGGGCACACAATCACGAGCCACCACACAGCTTGTAGATTCAAACAGCAACTCTTTATTCCCGAACTCACACCAGCCGTCTACAATCACGTTCTGGGGAAATCCACGTTCTCTTCCCAAATCCACCTTCTCTCCCAAATTCACCTCCACTGGGCTTCTATCTCCAAAATATACTGTCTGAATCCCGTGAGAACTCAAGGGGAACTCAGGCAGCAGGATACGCCCTATTCCCAGCAGGAATAATCTTAAACCTTAAACCTGGAACCTAAACTGGGAACGCCCTAAACAAGATTATCTTAAAACCGGGAACACCCTAATCTGCCTTGGTCCTTGAGCAAGGTCACTTACATTCAATGTCACTGCAACATGTCAGCAACATGGGGTACGCTGGCAAGGAAATTGTCATACCTACTTGGCTAATGGCTCCCAGCATCTCCCCCCTTCTGATTAATTAAACAACAAGCAATGTGGCTTAAGGACCGTGCCTGGTAGGTTGTCCAATTCAACATATGGTTCTTACCCGTCATGGGAAAAACTGACCTTTAGGCGTCAGCCTCCTGTCTTAGGTTGATACCACTGCAATTGAATCATACCCGTCACTGACTACCGGTCCAGCATACAGCCATACTTGTGGATAGGTCTATGCACCAGTGGGGGGGTGAGGTTCTTTGCCTCACCTCTGTTGGCCCCCAAATTTGGCCTTGGTGCCAGTGGGGGAGTGAGGTTAATGTGGCTTATGGACCGTGCCTGGTAGGTTGTCCAATTCAACATATGGTTCTTACCCGTCATCGGAAAACTGACCTTTAGGCGTCAGCCTCCTGTCTTAGGTTGATACCACTGCAATTGGATCATACCCGTCACTGACTACCGGTCCAGCATAAGCCATTGGCCCCCAAATTTTAGACCATCACTAGCAGAAGGGAGGAGGATACAGAAATGCCACGACACCAAGCCAATTGACGGCTCCTTGGGAAAAATTGCATCACTGGTGACACCATCAGCAAAGATATGTCAGCACTACCACAATTAACATGGGTGCGCTGGCAAGGAAAATTGCATCACCAGTGACACCATCAGCAAAGATATGCCAGCATTACACAATTGCTGCACCAAACGATAGTTACATAGTCCAGGCAAGTTCTGCAAGCAGTTCAAAGCAGAGGAATCTATCAATATGTCCATTTCCTCCCCAAAATCTGTCTCCTCCCAAAGTAAGTTGACTCTTTGATTGAGCATTACTTGTTGAGTTCTTCACCGGCACTGGGATGGAGATAGGAATTCTGGCAATGATGCTAAAGAGACATTATCCTGAAAAGAATTATTAAATATAATGAAAAGGAAAGGTGAAAGTAAACAAACAGATCTGTTAACCTACTTTAAAAACAATCCTTAACAGCTTTTTACCTAATTTAAATTAGTAAACAAACAGATCTGTTAACCACCTTTAAAAACAATCCTTAACAGCTGTTTACATAATTTAAATTAAACCATTTAAATCACGTGAATAAAAAAAATAATAATAATTCGGATCCATTTTTTCATGAGCGCTCCTCATATAAGAAATATGGACATACGCACATACAGACATACAACACAAAACACAAGAGTGTACACAAACGTACAACACATAAGAAAATAGTAAAGGCCTTGTAGCTTTACCTAGGTGAAATCTCCATTGCAATGTTTAAAAACTCCACAGTCAAAAAATAAAACTGATCAGAAAAACATTAACCTAGGTTTGTATGAGCTCAAAAAATAAAAATAGAACCTTATGATGTGGAAAAATGCAATAATAAAATAGCTATTGAAAAAAGCATCCTGGTTAATCACTGTCGCAGATGTAAGAATGGCCAAGCTGGAGTTCTGGATATCAGCTGTTATGGATTTGAGTCAAATCATCTTCTTTTCGATCTGTAGAAACTGTTTTAGTTAATCTCTCTGGAATCCAAATGGGCTGCTGTTCTCCCTGTGGAAAAACACAAACAGACCCCCGACTCCAGACAATCACTGGGTCAGGACCTTTCCATTGTCCTGTTAGAATATCTTTCCAAAGTACTTTAGGCTTATGTACATTTTTTGGATACATATGCCTTTCCGCAGCACTAAGTCCTGATGAATCCAAATTTAAAAAGTTTAGAGTAAAAAGCGTTATTTTAAGTTTATCTTTGGGGGATATATACCCCCTTCCAATTCCCTCTTTTTGCTTTAATAAGTATGTTTTAATAGTTTGATGAGCTCTTTCAACTATGCCTTGTCCCTGTGGATTGTATGGGATTCCTGTTATATGAGTAATACCAAATGATGAGCAAAATTGTTTAAAAGAGGTAGAGGTATAGCCAGGACCATTATCGGTTTTTAACTGTTTAGGAACGCCCACAGTGGCAAAATTTTGTAAGCAATGAGCTATAACATCTTTAGTTTTTTCTCCGGCATGAAGGGAGCCCATCAAAAATCCAGAAGAAGTATCGACTGTAACGTGTAAATATTTTAATTTTCCAAATTCTGGCAAGTGTGTGACGTCCATCTGCCAAATATGGTTAGGTATCAGTCCTCTAGGATTGACTCCAAGATTAACTTGTGGTAAAAATGTCACACAATTTTGACATTGTTTTATTATATGTCTGGCTTGTTCCTTAGTTATTTTAAAACGCTTTTGTAAAGTATTAGCATTAACATGAAACCTTTTATGAAAATTTGTAGCTTCTTCAAATGTAGAGAAAATATGTATGTCATGTGTAGTTTTATCTGCTAAATCATTGCCTAAACTAAGGGCTCCAGGCAATCCTGTATGTGCCCTAATATGTCCTATAAAGAATGGATCTTTTCTGTCCCAGATTAGACTTTGTATAGTGGAAAACAAAGAGAAAACAGTCGAAGAAGGGGAAATCCTACCAGCATCTTCAAGAGATACTATAGCATTAACTACATACTGACTATCAGAAAATAAATTAAATACAGAATCTTTAAACATCAAAAAAGCTTGTAAAACTGCATTAAGCTCTACCTTTTGAGCTGATTGTTTGGGTACTAAAAATGTAAAAGTTTGATCAGGGGTAACTACTGCTGCTGTACCATTATTTGACCCATCAGTGAATATATTTGGAGCATTCATGATAGGTGTTTTTCTTGTCATTTTAGGAAAAACTACAGGATGCTTAGACCAAAAAGACAACAAAGGATTAGATGGTAAATGATTATCAAATGAAACATTAGATTTACACATGATTATTGCCCAAGTATTTAACTCATTAGCTAACTCATCAATTTGATCCATAGTATATGGAGTAATAATTTTATTGGGAGAAATTCCAAACACTCCCTTCGCTGCTTTTATTCCTTTGAGTATTAATTGTCCTACAGCCTCAGGATACCTAGTAAGAATAGTGTTAGGAGAATAAGATAAATGTATCCACAATAATGGACCTTCTTGCCAAAATACTCCTGTAGGAATATTTTTTGTTGGTAGTACAATAAATAATAAAGGCAAACTTATATCAATTCTATCCAAATGTATGTTTTCCATATGTTTCAATAATTTTTAATGCCTTTCTTGCTTTAGGAGTTAACATGCGGGGTGAATTTGGATCTGATGGACCTTTTAGAATATCAAATAAAGGTCCCAATTCTCCTGTTGGTATACCTAGATAAGGCCTTATCCAATTTATGTCTCCCAATAACTTTTGAAAGTCGTTAAGTGATTTGAGTTGATCTACTCGTATTTGAATTTTTGGTGGACGGACCATGGTTGAGGATAATAGAACTCCTAAATAATTAATTGGAAAATTTAATTGTACTTTATCTATTGCTATCTCTAGATTATAATTTTTTAATAAGTTTGTAAGTGTGGCATAACATTCCAGCAATATGTTTTTATCTTTATGTGCCAATAATACATCATCCATATAGTGAAATATTTGTAGTTCAGGATTTTGATTTCTAAGTGGCTGGATTGCTTTGTTAACATATATTTGACACATAGTTGGACTGTTAGCCATCCCTTGAGGGAGTACTTTCCATTCATATCTCTGATCAGGACCTTCATGATTTAATGCAGGGATAGTAAATGCAAAACGTGGACTATCCTCGGGATGAATTGGAATTGAAAAAAAACAATCTTTAATATCTATAGCTAAAACATGCCAGGTTTTTGGCAAAGCAGACAATTGAGGAATCCCTGATTGAGCAGGTCCCATAATAACCATCTCATTATTAATGGCTCTTAAATCTTGCAACAATCTCCATTTACCAGATTTCTTTTTGATGACAAAAATGGGAGTATTATGGGGAGATATGGAAGGTTGTATATGTCCTTCCACTAATTGTTGTTTGACCAGATCATGGGCTACTTGTATCTTTTCTTTAGTCAGGGGCCACTGAGGAACCCACACTGGTCTTTCTGATTTCCAAGTAATTTTGATTGTCTCAGTGGCCCTTTCTGAAAATCCAACCCATGTCTGTCTGTTCCTTGATCTATTTGTACTGGTGCTGCTATACCTTGCCCTTGTTTTCCTAATCTTTTTTCTTTCCTAAAGCCTTGTCTAGCCCTAGTAGTGGGCGCATTAGGATTGATGTTATTTGTTAACGTCAAACCTAATTGATCTAGGACATCTCGTCCCCATAAATTTATAGGAAGATGATCCAATACATATGGCTGTATAGTTCCTTCACATCCTTCAGGATCCTTCCAATCTAATATCATAGAACTTCTATGGGGATTAGTCGCCACTCCTAGGCCTCGAAGCGTTTGAGTGGCTTGTTGTAATGGCCAATGTTTTGGCCATTCTTGACGAGATATGATGCTAAGGTCAGCTCCTGTGTCCAGTAGCCCATTAAACTCATGACCTTGAATATTTAGTTTTAGCATTGGGCGAGAATCTAAATTTAAAGACAACATAGCCCAATCTACACCTGTGGAGCCTAATCCCCTGGAACCTCTTTCTACACTATGACTAGGAAATTTATTATGTAGGCTGGGTATTATTAACAACTGTGCTATTCTATCTCCAGGTGAAATTACTGATATACCTCTTGGAGAACTAGCTATAATTTTTATTTCACCTACATAATCGGGATCAATTACCCCAGGACTTATCATAAGTCCTTTTAATGTAGATGAACTACGTCCCAATAATAAGCCTACTGTTCCTTGGGGAAGAGGTCCTTTTACTCCTGTGGGAATGATTTGAACTCCCATCTCTGGAGTTAATACTGCTCTGGCAGAGGCACAGATGTCCAACCCTGCGCTCCCTCGGGTTTGTCTGATGAGGGATTTAATGGACAATGTGTCCTGGGCACTACCCTGATGGTGTTGCTGGGATCCTCCACTGCCCTGTATATTTGTGGTTGTGGGCCCCGGAGCATTGGGCCCCCCTGTCCGTTTTTTGGCAATGGAGCCTGATGCCTTTCTCCACGATATCTTGGATAAATACCTGGTCTTTGTCCGTTTTTTGATAAGGGAGTACCTTCTATGGTGGTTTGAGAACGGCATTCATTAGCCCAATGTCTCCCTCTACGGCATCGTGGGCAAATACCCGGTATTCTATTCCTTTGATACCTACTTTTGTTAAACCCTCCTCCTATGGGGCAATTCCTTTTAAAATGTCCTGTTTGTTCACAATCATAGCATGTTTTTGGCCTGGCATCTAAAGCCTGTTGTACTGCAGCTGCCAAGACTTGCCCTTGTTCATTAATATCTCTACATAATTTAATATATGTGTTTAAATCTTCATGTCTCCATGGTCTAATAACCTCTCTGCAGCAACGATTTGCTTGGTCATAAGCCAGTTGTTTTATTAATGGCATTGCTTGTTCTGTATCCCCAAAAATTTTGGCAGCCGTTTGAATTAGCCTATCTACAAAGTCAGCGTAAGGTTCATTAGCTCTCTGTATTACCTTAGATAGCTGACCTTGTAAATCTCCATGTCCTTGTAAAGTCTTCCATGCCCTAACTGCGTCTGCAGCAATTTGTGCATATATAGCAGGATCATATTCAATTTGTTGCCGTTGACCCTCATAAGGTCCTTTTCCTAACAACATATCTAGATTTCTTTGAGGGTAACCGGCTGCTGCATTTCGCCTAGCTGTCTCCGTGCAAAATTCCTCATTGGCAACCTTCCATAACAAATATTGTCCTCCATTTAGTACAGATTTACACATGCTAGCCCAATCTGCTGGCGTCATGTCCAAGTTAGTAATGGACTCGACCATGCTTACCGTGAAGGGAGCTTGGGGACCATAGGTTGTTACAGCCTCCTTTAACTGCTTCACTGTTTTAAAATCTAAAGCACGGTGAATTCGCTGCCCTCCTGCCTGTTCAAGTACAGGGCATGCTAATCTTTGAGGTCCTGTCTCAGGATCCCATTTATCAACTACGGGGTTTGAGGGCCACTCAGCTGTCTCCATCGGTGGGGCTGTTGGTTGAATTACGCCCTCTTGTGATAAAATGGAGTTAGTAACAGCCTCCTGTTGTGGCCTTTTTCCTAACAACCCCTTTTCCTTTAAATTTTCTTCCTCTGTCTGACTAGCTCGAGAGACCTTCTCTTTTGTTTGATCTAAAATGTCTTTCTCCATGGTCTGAACCTCTAACAATTTACTTAACATCTTTTCGGTTTGTTTTTTACTAATTTCTAATCTACTATAAAGATAACGCAACCCAATAAGATAGCACAAAACAAAACCGAAACTGAATGAAACAAAAATGGAATAAAAAATCGTTGTATCAATTTTCTCTTCCTCAGGGCCGACAAACTTCAAACCTTTAGTCAACCATTTTTTCCAGTTTGCCTGAGAAATTTCTAGGGATAGGCAGCTTGAAACAAAAACAAGATAAATCAAAACAATAACACATTGTTTTTTGAGTTGGTCACCCATTCTTTCGCTCTTCCTCAGGGCGAGCAATTTCACTTACCTCCAAGCTTCAGAAGTTCCCCGCACGGGCCACCAAATGCCGCAGTCTGGCTGGGCACAAATGCCGCAGTCTGGCTGGGCACACAATCACGAGCCACCACACAGCTTGTAGATTCAAACAGCAACTCTTTATTCCCGAACTCACACCAGCCGTCTACAATCACGTTCTGGGGAAATCCACGTTCTCTTCCCAAATCCACCTTCTCTCCCAAATTCACCTCCACTGGGCTTCTATCTCCAAAATATACTGTCTGAATCCCGTGAGAACTCAAGGGGAACTCAGGCAGCAGGATACGCCCTATTCCCAGCAGGAATAATCTTAAACCTTAAACCTGGAACCTAAACTGGGAACGCCCTAAACAAGATTATCTTAAAACCGGGAACACCCTAATCTGCCTTGGTCCTTGAGCAAGGTCACTTACATTCAATGTCACTGCAACATGTCAGCAACATGGGGTACACTGGCAAGGAAATTGTCATACCTACTTGGCTAATGGCTCCCAGCAGGTACCTGTGAGAATTG
Organism: Marmota monax; assembly: GCF_021218885.2. Taxonomy (NCBI): domain Eukaryota; kingdom Metazoa; phylum Chordata; class Mammalia; order Rodentia; family Sciuridae; genus Marmota; species Marmota monax. Next base: position 440,971 of record NW_026694276.1, read on the forward strand.
CAAGATTAGAAGCTTCAAACAGGAAAATAAATTCAATTTATAGCACATTGGATTTTGCTTAAGGATCCTAAAAAGTTAAAGTTTTGAAGAGAATACAATAGAACATCATTTTGAAAAGGAAAATTATGCATATAATTTGATTGCTATATTGTTACATCTTATACAACATAAGTTTTAAAAATTCTAATGTTTCATCTTTACATCATCTGAATATGTCCATAGTTTTTTAAAAAATCATATTGAGAAATGAATTAAAATCTGGGTTTCAGAAATTGAGTATATATTGTCAAAACCCCTTAGCATCCATTGGGCCTAAATCAAGTGGGTATAATGTATCACTGATATTATTACATAAAAAGTGTGGCCGTATGCATCTGGGACAATAGTGCCAGCAGAAGGCCACTGCAAATACAAGCTTGCTTCCATGTCACATTGGATCAAGTCCCAAAGGCAAGACAGTCACTTGTTAGTTTTTATAGTCATAATTTTTTAAAAAAAAATAACCTACAGAAGAGAAACACTGAATTATGGAATCTCAGAACTAGGAATATGATGTATTGGAAATAACAGAGGGCTGGACACCTAGAAGGCATTCACAAAAATACTTTGAGAAAGACTTTTAGCATCCTTGAGCCTTAGTTTCTTCATCTGTACTTGTATCATGAAGATATTTCTACTTTACAGACAAAATGAGGACCAAATGAAGATATATGTAGAAAAGTTTTGCAAAGTTCAAAATATAGTATGACATTAGTTATTTTTTTCCTCAGTATATTCCTTGGAAAACAACTGGCCTGTCTTCCGGATTTTTCCATTTTGGAGCTTGAGACCTAAAGTGGTTAAGAGATTGGCCCCTGATCTCAGGTATGTAGGAGATAAGCAGGTATCACAACCCTCCACTCACTCAGTGTTTAGGGGAACATGCAGAACCCCAAAAGATGCACAAGAAATGATCCTCTTGTGCCGTGGACTCTGAATTTCAGCATGAAAGTTATGACCCCCTCTTATGAAGGTCCGGTCTTTTTTGACCTCAAGTGAGTGTAGATTGTAAGAAACCACCAAGCCTGAATGACAGTGTAGCCCAGGTGGGATGGGGTTTCATGCTTTCTTGCCTAAACTCAATGAAAGTAGTGACAGGCCTTTCAGAAAACAGCTACTCCCTGTGATAACAGCAGTGGCTATATGATCTCTCCCCACCAACACCACCACCATTCAGCAGTGACTGTACATCTATATCTCCACACATTGATCACCAAAGGACTTCACAGCACTGGGACAATAATCAGGGATCATCAAGTAGCATTCTCTTTCCTTGTCATTAGAAGGGATCTGACTGTCTGTGGATGAAAAGAAGCTTCTTTTGCAGGACAACCCATGCCTGAGCCTTAAAGCCCACTTTAAGTGCTAATTGCGGGTATTCAGTGCCCCCACAAAGACAGGCATCCTTGACAAACTAGGTCAAGTCACTGGCAAATGTTGCCTTGAAACTCAACTTGTATAAGATAAGTCAATCAAAGAATTCAGAAATCTTAAAAATTGCAGTCCTGATTTCATACTTTGGCTATTGTGAATAATGCTGCACCAAACAAGGGAGTGCAGGTATCTCTTTAGAGTGTTGATTTCATTTCCTTTGGATATACACCCAGAGGTGGAATAGCTAGATCATATGTTCATTCTAATTTTAGTTTCTTGAGAAACCCTCCTCCACACTGCTTTCCATAATGGCTGTAGTAATTTACATTTACTCCGACATGTTTAAGAGTTCCTCTTTCTCTGCATCCTCTCTAAAGTTTATTTGTTTTTTTTAAACAGTCATTCTAACTAAAGTGAGATAATATCTCATTATGGCTTTGATTTGCATTTCCCTGATGATTAGTGATATTGAACATTTTTTCATATTTGAAAAAATCTGAATATCTTATGTTGAATATCTTATGTTGAGAAATGTCTATTCAGATCCTCTGACCACTTTTAAAATCAGATTTAAAAAAAAACATTTTGGAGTTCCCTACATGTCTTGCATATCAACCCCTTGTCAGATAGTTTGCAAACATTTTCTCCCAGTCTACAGGTTATCTCTTAGCTCTGTTGATTGTTTCCTTTGGTGTGCAGAATCTTCTTACTTTGTTATAGTTCTATTTGCCTGTTTTTAAATTTTGTTGCCTATGTTTTAGGGTTTTATCCTCCCCAAAAGCATCATAGCCTATACCAATGTCTTGAAGTGTTTCCCCTATATTTTCTTTAGTAGTTGCATAGTCTACATTTAGGTGTTTGATCCATTTTGAATTGATTTTTGTATATGGTTTATTCCTCTGCATATGGATATCTAGTTTTTCCAACACCATTTATTGAAAAGATTGTCCTTTTTTCCAATCAACTCATTTACTGATGGAGATTTTCTGATCTTCATCTGTAGATGAATGGATAAATAATGATACATACACAATATGGCATTATTCACTCATAAAAGGATAATTAAATCCTATCATTTGCAGCAACATGGATGATGGTGCTGGGGACATTATGTGATGTGAAATAAGCCAAGCACAGGAAGGCAAGGATTGCGTCTTTTCAGTCATGTGTGGAAATTTTTAAAAGTTGATCTCATAGAAGAAAAGAGTAGAATAGTGACTATGGGAGGCAAAGGAGGGTTGGTGGAATAGAGACAAGTTGGATACTGGGTCCCAAAACACAGATAGGACAGAAAAGTTCTAGTGTTGTACAGCAGAATAGGGTGACTATAGTTTATGAGGACCTCTTTTATATTTTGCAAAGAATAGAATGGAGATGCTTGTGAGCTTCCAAAACAAAGTGTGGTAAGTGTTTAAGGAGACAGAAATGCTAAGTACCCTTATTTGATAATGTGTATACATGTATCTAATTATCACCCTATGCCCTGTAAATGTATATGATTATTATATGTTAACTAAAAGTAAGTTTTTAAAATGACAGTGTGGCAGCTGTGACACAGCACCATCTACAGAGGGTGGCCATCCCAGCCAGCCTTCTCCAAATACTCTCTCCCAACATTCTAGCATTCTCTTTCCTGGTCATTAGAAGGAATTTGACTGTCTGTGGATGAAAAGAAGCTTCTTTTGCAGGCCAACCCATGCCTGAGCGGAGTACACCTACTGTCCTTGACCTTAAATGGTATAAATTAAACCACATATGAATCCCATGTTTTGTATATTTTTTCCAGCAAAGAAATAGGAAAGCAATAAAGAAAGAAAGGTCTGGGAAAAACATATGTGTGTGTACAAACATATGTATACACATACATACACACTTAAGAGCAGAAGTCTTTATTCAAATACAGTTTTAAATGGAAGAGTGATAAATAAGACAGAACTGCTTAGGAAACACAGGGATGGGGCTCAGGGACTGCTTACCCTTCTTCATTTTTTGATGACTTCTTAGACACCTTTTGCACAACTCCAAGGATAGAAACTCACAACTACAGAAACTCACATGTCCTATCCTTATACAGATAAGGATAGAAACCACAGAATTCTGGGTTCTTTTGCTAGGGTTTGGGGTTTATTTCCAGTTATGGAGCCAAGGACATGGCTCATTTAGTCCCACGGTCCTCAGTGACTTCGGAGGAGCTCCCATGTTTCATTTTCATGTTCCTGTGGAAATAGAAAGCCAGTTCTAACCCAGCGTCATCCCTTCCCTATTTGAAAGGCTGGGAGTTGTGGCTTCCTGCAGAAGGAATAATGGGGAAATCTTTCTCCCAGATGATGGTGGTTTGCTGACCACAAAACCCCTGAGGCTTTGTGACCTGATACCAGGCTGTGGCCTTGTAGGAAGTACACCGTGAGGATCAGGGTTCATGGGGCCATTAAAGGATGTGATACACTACTGTTATGGTGTGTATATGAGGTGTAGCCCAAAAGCTCCTATTAATTCAGGAATATTCAAAGGTGAAGTGATTGGATTGTGAGAGCTTACCCTAATTAGTCCATCCTGGTTTGAATAATGGGGTCGTAACTGCGGGCAGAGCATAGCTGGAGGAGGGTCACTCAAGATGTGCCGTGAAAGGCTGGTTTTCCCTGCAGCCCCTTCCTCCTCTCTCTTTCTCTCCCCTTCTCTCTCCCCCTCTTTCCTTGCTGCTATGAGGGGAGCAGCTTCCTTCCTCCTCTGCATCCTTACCCCATGATGTGCTGCCTAGCAACCCTGAGCCCTGAGGAATGCAACTGCCCATCTATGAACTAGGACCTCTGAAACTGTGAGCCCCAAATAAGTGTTTCCTCCTCTGAGTTTTCCTTGTCAGATATTTCAGTCACAGCCATGCAAAAGCTGTCTAAAACAACTACACGTTTTCCTTCCAAGTGTCTCAAAAAGGTGATCCTAGAGGCAGTTTTGGTCTAATCAAAAGGACCTCCTTGTGTGTCCCTGAGCTGAGAGCCAGTAACGTTCGCTTTCACTCTAAGATAATCTCAACAGTACTCTCCCCCCCGTTTCCAAGAGGTACAAGAAGAGGATGTAAAGCCAGAGTATGTTTTCAGCAGTACCATAGGTGCTGCTTCCCAGCGAGGGTTTTGACTAACTTCCATGAAGGCTGAACATAATCTCTTTGTGTGATTCAAAAGAAGAGAGAAGTTTAGTTGAGGGATAATCCTGTCCTCCGCAGCAGGGGAACCTAACTTGCAGAAACCAGACGAGGGGGCAGACAGCCACCAACTGCAACGCTGACCTCGGCTTTTCTACTCTGAAGTCAGTTCAGCTCTCTGGAATTCAAGATCTAAGAACGAACTCCTGCCACCCACCTTCTGTCTTTCTGAAAACAATCAGCAGGAAGTGAGCACAGAGAGCCTGGCAGAAGCCCAGCAAGAGGAGATGGCACTCAGTAAACAAGAAGCCCTAACTTCCAATTGAGTTTGCCACTGTCGTGACAGGAGATGGTGCTGCCACGATCCATTTTCTCATCTGTCATTTCTTTATTTTCCCACTTCGAAGTCCTAGAGCGGAAAGGATTAGATGATACTTTTCCTCGGCCAAATTTACTCCAGAAAAAAAAGGGACTATAGCTCTACCTTCTTTATTTAAAATTAGATATTTTATAAATTTTTTTAAAAAGATTTTTTTTCTCTTTTTAAAATTTATTTTAGTTAGGTCTATATGACAGAAAATGCATTTTGATTTATTGTACACCATTGCAGCACAACTTTGCATTTCTCTGGTTGTACAAGATGTAGCGTCACACCCTAAGTGCAGTCTTGCATATATGTACCTGGGGTAATGATGCAAATTTATTTTTTAGAGAAGTTTTAGGTTCACAGCAAAATTGAACAGAAAGTACAGAGTTCCCACATATCCCCTTCTCCTACACACACACATAGCCTTCCCATTATCAAGATCCCACACCTGAGTGAGGCAATTGCTATGACCAGTGAACCTGCAGTCATATAAATTTATCAGCCAATGTTCAAGTAGGGTTTACCCTTATTATTGTATATTCTGTAGACTTGGAAAAAATGTATAATGACACATGTTCACCCTCATTATATCTTATAGAGTAGTTTCACTGCCCTAAAATTTCTCTGTGCTCTGCTTATTCATCCCTCTGCCCACTAACGCATGGTAAAGATTGTTTTATGGTCTCCACAGTTTTTCCTTTTCTAGAATGTCATATATTTGGACTCATAGAGTATGGAACCGTTTCAGCTTGACTGCTTTTGCTTAGTGATTTGTTTTTAAGGGTTTTTTCTGTGTTGTTTTTTTTTTCATGGCTTGGTAATTCATTTCTTTTTAGCTCTAAATAATATTCCATTGTCTGGATAACCACAGTTTATCCATTCACCTACTGAAGGACATCTTGTTTGCTTTCGAGATTTGACAACTATGAATAATGTATAAATATTTGTGTACATTTTTAATAGACATGTTTTTAGCTAACTTGGATAAATACCAAACAGCATGTTTGCTAAATAATATTGTAAAAGTGTGTTTGGTTTTGTGAGAAACTGCAAGACTACCTTTCAAAGTGGATGTACTCTCTTACATTCTCATCGGCAGTGAATTAGAATTCCTGTTGTTCTGCTTCCTCACCAGCATTTACTACTGTAGGTGTTTTGGATTCGGGCCATTCTAATGGGTACATAGTAGTCATCTTATTATTTTCAATTTTGAATCCCAAAAGTACTTTTATATTTGTAATTTTATACTAGTTAATTAATATTGGACTTCCTCCAAGATTGTGAGTTCAATGAAAACAAGGAATTCCTCTGTTCTTGCCTATCATTTTATAATTTATGTCCATCCAGCACAGTGTCTTGGACAGAGCAGCCTTCATATATTTGAGTGAATGGAGCACCTTACCAGTTCATTTTGAGTATAAACTTTTGTAAAAAAGAAAAATAAAGAAAAGAAAGCTAAGACTACTGAAGATGATGAAGCAGAGTCCGATCTGCTTAGACCATTCATCCAAATACTGTCGGAACTCAGCAGTGTCCACAGCCATCCTCAGAGGTATCCGGTCATTTGATATAGCTCTGCATCATCCTTTCTGCATCATCTGAGTGAACCGGATTTCTTTCTCAAACACTTCTTCAGAGCTTCATGGATGTCTCTATTCCTCAGGCTGTAGATGATGGGGTTGGACATAGGTGTCAGGATGGTGTAAAGCAGAGAGAACCCTTTGCGCAAGAGTTGGGAAGAGTTGGCTGAGGGTACGAGGTAAGTGGCAATCAGTGTCCCATAAAACACCATGACCACAATGATGTGGGAAGAGCAGGTAGAGAAGGCCTTCCTCCGGCCTATGCCCGATGGGATTCTTAGGATAGAGACAAGGATGCAGGAGTAGGAGGCTGTGATGAGGAGAAATGGGACCAGAGTCACTGCAGAAGAGGTGGCAAAGGCAACGGTCTCAGTCAGTGAGGCATCCATGCAGGAAAGATGGACCAGAGGGGTGAAGTCACAAAAGAAGTGATCAATTTCATTAGGTCCACAGAAGGTTAGTCTACACAGCAGGACCATGGTGATTGATGTGAGAAGGAAGCAGGAGAGCCAAGAACCAGCAGCCAACCTGATGCAGATGGGGCCAGTCATGAGGAGGGGGTAGCGGAGAGGTTGGCAGATGGCCAGGTAGCGGTCACAGGACATCACAGCAAGCAAGAGGCACTCGGTTGCAGCCAAAGATCCAAAGAAGTAGAACTGTGCCAGGCAGCCAGCCACAGAGATGGTCTTCTGTTCGGCTATGATAATCAGCAACATCTTGGGGACGATGTTGGAGGTGTACCAGATCTCCAGAAAGGACAAGTTCACCAGGAAGAAGTACATGGGGGTGTGGAGGGGGTGGTTGAACAAAACTAGAAGGACAATGAGGATGTTTCCAGAAATAGTTAAGATGTAGAAAACTAAAAACATCACAAAGAGGGAAATATTTAGGTGTAGGATGGAAGAGAATCCTCGAAGCACAAATTCTACTATCACTGTCTGGTTTTCCCAAGATGGGATCACCATACCTCGGCCTCCCTAGGAGCAAAACATGGAAGGTTCTTTCTTAGCTTACACAGAGAACATGGAAAAAGTATGAGACTCTGTGATGGTCCAGCATCCAGAAAGGGAGGAAGATCTAAATGGAGGTGAGACAGAGAGAAAGATGAGGAGCATATCCAGAGGGTTTGCCAACTCTCTAAGAGAGAATCTAGAGAGTCAAAGACCCAAGGCACAATTGACCTTTAGGGAAAATCAATGCTTGTCAAATCAATTTAATTTTCCTCTCCTTTAAGCCTCTTAATGGGTTGGGAGGGAAGTTTCTTACTTCTGTCTTGGTTTCCATGGCACTATCAAAAGAAAGTCCTGCTAGTGTGAGGCTTGAGACTCTCTTGATGCTAAGGTCAGTGTAGATACAGGTGTGACCCAGGGCAGAAATGCTTTCTCTCATCTTTCACTTGCTTCTTTTTTGTGGTGCTGGAGATTGAACCCAGGGCCACTCTACCACTGAGTTACATCGGCAACACCACTCCCTATTTTTTATTTTGAGACAGGGTCTTGCTAGGTTGCCCAGCCCCCTTGAACTTGTGATCCTCCTGCTGGGTCTCCTCAGAGGCTGGAATTACAAGCCTGGATCTCACAGTTTTAAACAGACAAAATCAGCCTCATTAAAAAGACTTTAAGGCTGCAGCAAGTGGGAAACAAAGATTCAGAACCAGGTGGCCTAAAGCAGTATTTGCACTCAACCATGATAGCCTTGGATTCTTTTTGAATGAGTTAAGAAAGACCAGTTCTCCTCTTCAGTCTCATCTTGGTGAATGCTCAGGGAAGATAAGAGAATTTGCCTCCAAAATACTGCTGTAGCCACAGGTAGGGTCTGTGGCTGATCCCACTTTATTATTCTTAACCTCCTAGGACTATATTGGCACCTCCTTATGGAGAGACAAGATGGCTGAGAGAAATAAGGTGAGATGAGAAAACCTAAATATAGGCACAAAAAGCCATGCATGAGTGTAACAAAGGAGTATTTACCATGAGTAGTCAGAGAGGCCTAAACAAATCCAGGGATTCTGCTTTATGAGTCAGACTTTGAACCCATTACTTTACCTTCTTTGAGGCAAAGCTTGTCATCTGTAAAATGGGATGCAGGTTTGGATAAGAACATACAAATGTGCCTAACATCTGCAAAAATTATATAAATGAAGAGTTTGGGATGTCACTGAGTATTCAGGGCTGTAGACATTACTTAATTTACCATGGAATGCCCTTACTTTGAAGGAAACATTAGTACCAAATATCAATATCCTTTGCCCATGGAATTGTGTGAGTATTTAAGCTGTCCCTGACATCTTTTATCACACTGACAGCATTTTGACAATACACTGATCCCATTTTAAAACTGATCCAGGCTGGGCATGCCTATGATCCCAGAGACTCAGGAGGCTGAGGGAGGAGGATTGAGAGTTCAAAGCCAGCCTCAGCAAATTAGCGAGGCTCTAAGCAACTTAACAAGAATTTGTCTCCAAATAAGAATATAAAAACAGGCTGGGAATATGGCACTGATCAAGTGTCCTAGGGACCATGCTGTGGAGTACTAGTTCCAGCTTTCTAAGTGATTTATAGAACTAGTCTAGAATTTGTCCTACTGGCAGTCCAGGTGCCCAGCGGATACCCAGCAACAGTGATTCCAACCCTGACTCATTGAGGGGTGCACGGAGAAGGTGCAAAGTGAAGACTTCTCTCTACTCCCTGAGAAGCACAAATAATGATCAGAGAACTCAGAGAGAGGGCTCCAGTTATGACAGTTCAGCCAGACGCTTCAATGCTGCTGCTGCTGCTGCTGCTGCTGTTAATAAAGATGCAATGATTACCCTTTCATAGTACTGTTCTAAGTTCCAAAAACACAGATCGTTATGTGGTGAGAACTCTTGTAATCCTCACTTTATAGATGCAGGCACACTTTACATGGAGGCACAGAGACCTTAAATGCTCATCAGCTAGAAAATAACAGAGATGAGATTTAGATTCACTGTGGATCTCATGCATCTCCTGGGGCCTGGCTGCAAAGACTAGTTTGCATCATCTCACAGAAGTGGGAAGAAAAAATTTCATCCCAATCTTATCTGCTACTTTTATATTCTTTACCGTCTTTTTTTTTCGGTATTGGGGTGCTTTACCACTGAGTCATATCCTATCCTATTTATTTATTTATCTATTTGTCTATTTATTTATTTGTTTGTTTGTTTTTTTGAGGCAGGGTCTTTCTAAGTTGCTGAGGCTGGCCTTGAATTTATAATCCTTCTGCCTCGGCTTCTCAAATTGCTGGGATTACAGGCGTGCAACACCATGTCCAGCTTCCTTCCTGACATTCTTTGAAATCAAGTTAATCTATCATGTTAGACATTATAAAAACTCTTTTGGGGAATGTGCACAGGGAATTGGTCCTTCCTCTTTACTAGGCAATTTCACTGCTGCTGAAGTCTTCGTCACCCCTTGGATGCAGCACAGAGAGCCACTACAGAGGAAGGAAAGTCAGGTACAAAGTAGGAGAGACTTGAATGGAAAGACAGTGAAGCCTAATGAAGAGCACCGTTTCTTAAGCTAAACAGGCTGGATTCAAATCCCTACTCAACCACAGAGAAGCCTGGGCAAGAGCAAGCTTGCCAACCTTTAAAGGAAGAGATACTGTGTTCTCTCTGGGTCTAGGTAGACATGGCTCTCACTGGCAACAGAGAGGTCCGTGATTCTGACCTCCCTGCCTCAGCAAACAGCCACTATCTTTCCCTATCTCTTTATAGATGTGAAGAAATCATAAAAGGGTATCATCGAAAAGCTAGAGGATGGCTTCTGCCAACCATCTCCTATGTTAACTGTGTTCACATAATGCTGCTTCACTCAAGAGCTGCAAACCCAGCAGATTACACAATATGTCTGTGAATCATGTTGGCCCAGGGTGTGGAGAACAGAGAAAGTGCTCAGGGTGTGGTGGTGCTTTTTCCTTCCTTTACTCTCCTCATTTTTCTCTCCCTCTCCTCTCTTCTTCTTCTCTTTCTCCTTCACTCCTTCCTTCCCTCCCAATTTTGCACAGTACAGTTAGTGCTGTCAACAGGTAGATAGGTTGTCTTGAGAAGGCAGCTGCTCCCCTTCGCTGGAGATGTTCAACAAGGACAGTGTGTGAAGATAATTAGAGGAGACCAACCAAAGCACTGTGGGATTATTTGGATGGATGATATTTAACATTCCTTCCAAACCTGAATTTTTTTTTTCCTAATTGGGAAGCATTTCCTTCCCCCAGAACTCACACAATGAAAACAAGTTTGTAGGAAAGAGAAGGAGTTGAACACAAAGCAAGGTAAAAGCATACATACTCGGTTAACTATCACAGGTGTGTTTCTTTTACCACCACCACAACAACAAATCAGAAGAGGTTGTGGGGTGGTTTGGGAGCCATCTGAATGGGATTCATTCTCTGAACCGAATTAAGGCTCAAAGAACAACTAATCAACTCAGTCACCATCCAGATCATGAGGACAGCGGCTGATCAATTTAGAGAAATGATTGTTTAAACAAATAAACAAGCATTTTGATTCTACCACTAAACTGGCAGTTAATTTAGTATATTAGGGAATCGTACCCCACCCTCTTCTGCAAGAAACAGTCTCAGAATAGGAAAAACAGAAGTGAATACCAGCAGAATAGGCTAGTGTTGCCTACCCGTGCCTTGAAGGGATCCACCCCTATTTCGGAGAACTTAGCCACAAAAGAAAGCTACAGCATGTCTCCCTCCCTGGATTCACAGAACTGGGCTAGACATCTGAAATCTTGCAAAAAATACACCTACCTGCTCACTTGACCAAAATGAAGTATGGATCACCTCTCTCTGTATTAACCTCGGAGGCCATTTCTCAATCTCCTTCCTCTATGTAAATTTGAGTCCCTCTGTGGGCAAGGCCACCACCTCCCCTGATACTGGTGCTCATGGGCATTTCCCAAATGACTCTGCTGGGAAATTGCTGTTTATCATGCAAATTATACGAAGCCAAGGTAAATTCGCCTTAGAGGACTCTCTATTTTCCCTTGCTTTCTGTAAGGTTTCTACTTTGATGATGATATGACCTTGATAAGAAGCTTTACTTGAAAATGCATGATTATGTTATGGGTTTTATGTGTGTGTGTGGCACTGGGGATTGAACCCTGGGAAACTCTACCACGGAGCTATACCCACAGCCCTTTTATTGTTATTTTGAGACAGGTTCTCTCCCAGTTTGGCCTTGAACATGCCAGCCATCTGCCTCAGCCTTCGGAGTAGCTGGGATTACAAGTGTGTATTATTGTTCCCAGAATGATAATGTTATATTTTAGTGGAATAGATCAAATTAATATTTTGAGGAAAGTATTCAATTTGTTCCTGACTTCTGGAAGAAAAATCACTGTGTATTTCCTCACTGGGGTAGGTCTGGTAGGGAACTGAAACAATTATCTATAGTAGTAAATGTTTATTGTCAAAACCATCAATTAGGATTCTCAATAACTTGTGTCCTCCTGTGTTCTCATTGATTAAAAATAGTAACTGAGGCTAATCCTATTCTAGGAAATGTAAGTTTGTAAGAACTTCATGTAATTAATTCAAGTTTTTATTTACTCACAGTCTTTAACACATAAGAGAGACATTTGTTCAAAGTAAGACGTTAGTTCTCCAAAAAGTGTTACAGATGAAACTATGATAAACTAATCAACCAATGGAACCTGCCTCATTTGTTTTTTAGACCTGAAGTATTTATTTCTCTATCACATAGTACCCAGACTTCATGCAATCTTGTCCTTATTGATACCCATTTATGAAATATCCATACATGCCATACATAGAACTCTTCGCAAATCTTCACAGCCATCTGACATATTGCCCATTTGACAAATGAGAAGCCCAGCCTCTGATATGAAGTGACTTATTCATTTTCCCAGGCAGAAGAATTTGAGGCAGCTGGGATTGACTGAAAAACCACATGACAACAGAACTTGACTGTTGAGTAGCTTGTCTGTACTCACCTTCGACCTCAGCAGGCACTGAGCTCAATTACAGGAATGAGCAAATACGTGAACCAATGCGTAACTTCAAATCAATGCATGAATCCCACCGTCGGGAACATCCACAAGAATGGAGTCCTAACTAGAATGAGATATACTCCATGCTTGTAGAATTACATATAAAATGGATTCTACTGTCATGTATAACCAAACAGAACCAATTTTAAAAAGAATAAGTACAGAATAAATATCGAACAGAAAAAGAAACCAATGTTCTTTCCACTTTAGCAAACATCTTCCTTCAACCACCACAATGGTTCCGTTACTGTGTCAAGTTAAAGGAGGGGCCCTGGAACCTGAATTGAGGCTGAAAAATTGCAGAAGTGGTTAGTGATGCTAGATTTTTAAAAAATGGAACGTTGTACTTTTTTTTTCAATAAATCAAAGACCACTGATAAAAAATAGCAACTATTATTTTAATTATACACAATCATTTTGGAGAAGCTTTCTTCAGTACTTATTTCATTTAGTTATTTTGCAGAAAGTCTATTTTGCAATTTCGAAGAGATCATTTTCTACTCTTCAAAAGAAAAGGAATTTATTTGGGGGAAATCAAGCCACTAATACAGATTTATTCAGTAATACAAACCTCAAATATATTCTATAGCTGATACAGGTTCAAGAAAATGCTTCAGATTCTCAACCCATATAGCACAGGACAAGAAGCAATTAGAATTCTGATATTTTGACTTCAAAGAAGATTTATATTGTAATTTCTATATGCTGTAACTCCAAACATTCTGAAAGGAAAATAAAGAGGCTAAATAAAACATTTTTTTTAAACTGGGGATTGAACACAGGGTGTTTTACCATTGAGTCACATCTAGAATGTATTACTTTTAGATATGCAAATAATAAAAAACTTTCATTGTACAAAATTTAAGATATATATATATATATATATATATAAAAATCACACCAACTACAAGTTGACAGACCATGAATCCTCAGTGCTCATGGTTGCTTAGTTAGCCTGGCCCCTCAAAGTTAACACCAAAGACTTCATCAGGGATTCAACTAAGATTGACTTTAATTCACAATAACGTGGGGAGCTAGGGAAAAATAGAGGTAACTTTGGATTAGGCAGAGGGGATTGAAAGGAGGGGAGGAGGTCTGAGGGTAGAAAGAATAGTACAATGAATCAGACATTATTACCCTATGTGCATATACGATTCCACAACTGGTATGATTATACATCACGTACAACAAAAGAATGAGAAGTCATACTCCATTTTTTGTATGATGTGTCAAAATGCATTCTACTGTCATGTATAACTAATTAGAACAAATTTTATATCTTGAGGTAATTTTAGATTCACCTACAGTTGAAAAAAAAAGGTAATACAGAGAGATTCTGGTATCCTTTCCCCAGCTTCTTCCTAATGAACATATCTTGAAAAATTGATAGCACAACATCACAACTCTGATGTTGTCATTGATGCAATCCAAATAAAAATTATTTACATCACCACAAAAATCCCTGCTTCCTTTTAAGCCATTCCACATCTCTCTCACCTCCATCCTTCTTAAATTCCTAGCAACCACTAGCCTGTTTTAAAATACTATAATTTTCCCCATTTCTAGAATTTCAAAATTGTCACATATATGGAATTGTACAAGTACCTAATCTTTATTATTATTATTATTATTATTATTATTATTATTATTTGTTCTAATTAGTTATACATGACAGAAGAATGATTTTGGCTAATTATACACAAATGAAGTACAACTTATCATTTCTCTGGTTGTATAGAATCACACCATTCATGCAATCATACATGTACATAGGGTACATCTTTCCCACCCCAATACCCCTCCCCCTCCCCTCACTACCCTCTGCTAAATCCAAATTTCCTCCATTCTTCCCTCCACCCCTCCCCATTATGCATCAGCATTCGCATATCAGAAAAAACATTTGGCCTTTGGGTTTTGGGGATTGGCTTATTTTTCTTAGCATGATATTCTCCAACTCCATCCATTTACCTGAAAACAAAATGCCATAATTTCATTCTTCTTTAAGGCTGAGTAGTATTCCATTGTCCTATATATTCCAAAATTCTTTATCCATTCATCTATTGAAGGGCATCTAGGTTGGTTCCAGAGTTTAGCTATTGTGAATTGAGCTGCTATAAACATTGATGTGGCTGCATCACTGTACTATGCTGATTTTAAGTCCTTTGGGTATAGATCAAGGAGTGGAATAGCTGGCTCAAATGGTGATTTCATTCCAAGTTTTCTATGGAATTTTCATACTGCTTTCCAGAGTGGTTGTACCAATTTGCAGTCCCACCAACAATGTATGAGTGTTTCTTTTCCTCTATTTCCTCATCAATACTTATTGTTGCTTGTATTCTTGATAATTGCCATTCTGACTGGAGTGAGATGAAATCTTAGGTTTTTTTTAATTAAATTAAATATTTTTACACAAATGGAGCAATATGTTTTATTTCTCTGGTTGTACATGATGTAGAGTTACACCGTTTGTGTAATCATACCCATACATAGGAGTGATAATATCCATATCATTCTACCATCTCCCGCCCACACCCTCCCCCTTCTCTCCACTCCCTTCCCTCTCTCCCCTTTGCTCAGTCCGAAGTTCCTCCCTTCTTCCCTTGCCCCACTCCCATTGTGGACCAGCATCCACTTACATCCACTTACAAAAACATTTGGCCTTAGGTTTTGGGGATTGGCTTGCTTTGCTTAGCATGATATTCTCCAATTCCATCCGTTTACCTGTAAATGCCCTAACTTTATTCTTCTTTAAGGCTGAGTAGCATTCCATTGAGTATATATACCACAGTTTTTATATCCATTCATTTATTTAAGGGTATCTAGGCTGTTTCCACATTTAGCTATTGTGAATCTAGCTGCTATGAACATTGATGTGGATGCATCACTGTAATCACTGATTTTAAGTCCTTTGGGTATAGACCTAGGAGTGGGATGGCTGGGTCAAATGGTGGTTCTATTCCTAGTTTTCTGAGGAATCTCCATACTGCTTCCCATAGTGAGTGCACCATTTTGCAGTCCTACCAGCAGTGTTTGAGTGTGCCTTTCTCCTCACACTCGCCAACACTTACTATTGTTTGTATTCTTGATAATTGCCATTCTGACTGGAGTGAGATAAAATCTTAGAGTAGTTTTGATTTGCATATCTCTAGTTGCTAGGGATGTTAAACATTTTTTCATAAATTTGTTTGTCGATTGTAAATCTTCTGTGAAGTGTCTCCTCATTTCCTTAGCCTATTTATTGATTGGGTTATTTGTTTTTTTGTTTGGTTTTGTTTTTTGTGGTTTTTTTTTTTTGGTGTTACGTTTTCTTAATTGTTTATATGTCCTAGAGATTAGTGCTCTATCTGATGTGCGTGTGGTAAAAAGTTTCCTCCCATTCTGTAGGCTCTCTCTTCACGTTAATGATTGTTTCCTTTGCCGTAAAGAAGATTTTTAGTTTAAATCCATCCCATAAATTGATGTTTGATATTATTTCTTGTGCTTTAGGAGTCTTGTTAAAGAAGTCAGGTCCAAAGCCAACATGAAGAAGATTTGGGTCTATTTTTTCTTCTATTAGGCTCAGGGTCTTTGGTCTAATTCCTAGGTCCTTGATCTGCTTTGAGTTGAATTTTGTGCATGGTGATAGATGGAGATTTAACTTCATTTTTCTGCACATGGATTTTCAGTTTTCCCAGCACCATTTGTTAAAGAGGCGATCTTTTCTCCAATGTATGTTTTTAGCACCTTTGTCTAGTATGAGATAACTGTATTTATGTGGTTTTGTCTCTTTGTTTTCTGTTATGTACCATTGGTTTACATGTCAATTTTGGTGCCAGTACCATGCCATTTTTGTTACTATTGCCCTATAGTATAGTATAAGGTCTGGTATTGTGATGGCTCCTGCTTCACTCTTCTTGCTAAGGATTGCTTTGGTTATTCTGGGTCTCTTATTTTCCCAAATGAATTTCATGATTGCCATTTCTATTTCTATGAGGACTGTTGATGGAGTTTTAATAGGAATTACATTAAATCTGTATAATGCTTTTGGTAGTATGCCATTTTGACAATATTAATTCTTCCTATCCAAGATCTTTTCATCTTCTAAGGTCTGCTTTAATTCCTTTCTTTTGTTCTGTAGTTTTCATTGTAGAGGTCTTTTACCTCTTTTGTTAGATTGATTCCTGTTTTAGTCAGCTTTTTTTGCTTCTGTGATTAAAATACCCAACCAGCACAATTGTACAATAAGAAAAGTTTATTTGAGAGCTCACAGTTTCAGAGGTCAACAGACAGCTCCATTCTTCTCGGATCAAGGTGAGGCGGAATATCATGGCTGGAGAGTGTGACGGGGGAGCAGCAGCTCATATCATGGTGATCAGAAATCTGAGAGAGAGACTCCACTCTTCAGAAACAAATATATACCCAAAATCATGCCCCAATTAGTTATCACTGAGTTACTCCCTATCAGGGGATTAATTCACTGATTGGGTTAAGACTCTCACAGCCCAATTATTTTTTCTCTGAACCATTTTGCATTGTCTAATATGTGAGCATTCAGGGGCACCTCACATCAAAACCATAGTAATTTCCAAGTATTTTTTTAGGCTATTATGAATGGGGTAGTTTTTCTAATTTCTCTTTCAGCAGATTCATCACTGACGTTTAGAAAGGCATTTGATTTATGGGTACTGATTTTATATTCTGCTGCTTGGCTGAATTCATTTATTAGTTCTAGATGTTTTCTGGTGGAATTTTTTTGGATCCTCTAAATATAGAATCATGTCATTGACAAATAGTGATAGATTGACTTTTTCTTTTCTACTCATATCCCTTCAATTTCTTTTGTCTGTCTAATCACTCTGGTTAGAGTTTCAAGGACTATGTTGAACAGAAGTAGTGAAAGAGGAAATCCCTGTCTTGTTACAGTTTTAAGAGGGAATGGTTTCAATTTTTCTCCATTTAGAATAATGTCAGCTTTGGGCTCAGCATAGATAACTTTTACAATGTTGAGGTATGTTCCACTATCCCTAGTTTTTCTAGTATTTTGAACATGAAGAGGTGCTATATTTTGTCAAATGCTTTTTATGCATCTGTTGAGACGATCATATGATTCTTTAAGTCTATTGATGTGATTAATTATGTTTATTGATTTTTTATATGTTGAACCAGCCTTGCATTCCTGGAAAGAACTCTACTTGATCATGGTGCATTATCTTTTTAATGTTTTTTGTATGTGATTTGCCAGTATTTTATTGAGACATTTTGCATCTATGTTCATCAGGGATATTGGTCTGAAGTTTTCTTTCCTTGATGGGTCTTTGTCTGGTTTTGGTATCAAGGTGATATAGCCTCAAAGAATGAGTTTGAAAGGATTCCCTCCTATACTATTTCATGGAAAAATTTAAGGAGTATTGGCATTAGTTCTTCTTTGAAAGTCTCGTAGAACTTGGCTGAGATTCCATCTGGTCCTGGGTTTTTCTTGCTTGTTAGGCTATTGATGGCATCTTCTGTTTCATTGCTTGAAATTAATCTGTTTAAATTGTGTATGTTCTCCTGATTCACTTTGGGTAGATGATAGGTCTCTAGAAATTTGTCGGTGTCTTCCAGATTTTCTATTTTATTGGAGTATAAATTTTCAAAATAGCTTATAGTTATCTTCTGTATTTCAATAGTGTCCATCGTGAGAATTCCTTTTTTATCACGAATTTTAGTAATTTGAGTTTTCTCTTTCTCTTCATTAGTGTAGCTAAGGATTTATCATTTTTATTTATTTTTTTAAAGAACCAACTTTTCATTTTGTCAATTGTTTGAATTGTTTCTTTTGTTTTAGTTTCACTGATTTCAGCTCTGATTTTAATTATTTCAGGTCTTCTCCTGCTTTTGGTGTTGATTTGTTCTTCTATTTCTAGGGCTTTGAGATTTAACAATAGGTCATTTATCTGTTGACTTTTTAATTCTTTTAATGAATGAGCTTCATGAAGTGAACTTTCCTCTTAGCACTGTCTTTATAGTGTCACAGATATTTTTGATATGTTGTATCTGTGTTCTCTTTTACCTCTAAGAATTTGTTTTTTATCTCCTCCCTGATTTCCTCTACTATCCATTCATTGATCAATAGTGCATTATTTATTCTCCAGATGTTGGAGTAGCTTCTATTTTTTAATTTTATTGTTAATTTCTAATTTTATTGCCCTAGACATTAGTGCTCTATCTGATGTGTATGTTGTAAAAATTTGCTCCCAGGATGTAGGCTCTCTGTTCATCTCACAGATTGTTTCTTTTGCTGAGAAGAAACGTTTTAGTTTGATTCCATCCCATTTATTGATTCTTGGTTTTAATTCTTACACTATAGGAGTCTTATTAAGGAAGTTGGGGCCTAATCCCACATGATGAAGATTAGGGCCTACTTTTTCTTCTATTAGATGCATAGTCTCTGGTTTCATTCCGAGGTCCTTGATCCATTTTGAGTTAAGTTTTGTGCATGGTGAGAGATAGGAGTTTAATTTCATTTTGTTGCATATGGATTTCCAGTTTTTCTAGCACCATTTGTTGACGATGCTATCTTTTCTCCAGTGCATATTTTTGGCACCTTTGTCTAATATAAGATAATTGTACTTTTGTGGGTTAGTCTTTGTGTCCTCAATTCTGTACCATTGGTCTACCAATCTGTTTTGGTGCCAATACCATGCTGTTTTTTTTTTATTATTGCTCTGCAGTATAGTTTAAGGTCTGGTATAGTGATACCACCTGCTTCACTCTTCCTGCTTAGGATTGCTTTAGCTATTCTGGGTCTCTTATTTATCCAGATGAATTTCATGCTTGCTTTTTCTATTTCTATGAGGAATGCCATTGGGATTTTGACTGGAATTGCATTAAATCTGTATAGTGCTTTTGGTAGTATGGTCATTTTGATAATATTAATTCTGCCTATCTAAGAGCAAGGCAGATCCTTCCATCTTCTAAGGTCTTCTTTTCATTTCTCTCTTTAGGGTTCTGTAGTTTTCATTGTATAGATCTTTCACCTCTTTTGTTAAGTTGATTCCCAAGTATCTTTTTTATTTTTTATTTTTTGAAGCTACTATGAATGGGGTAGTTTTCCTCATTTCCTTCTCAGAGGATTTGTTACTGATATACAGAAATGCCTTTGATTTATGGGTGTTGATTTTATATCCTGCTACTTTGCTGAATTCATTTACTAGTTCTAGAAGTTTTATGGTGGATTTTTTGTGTCTTCTAGTTATAGAATCATATCATCAGCATATAGAGCTAATTTAAGTTCTTCTTTTCCCATACAATCCCTTTAATTTCTGTTGTCTAATTGCTCTGGCCAGTATTTCAAGAACTATGTTGAATAGAAGTGGTGAAAGAGGGCATCCCTGTTTTGTTCCAGATTTTAGAGGGAATGCCTTCAATTTTTCTCCATTTAGAATGATGTTGGCCTGAGCTTAGCGTATATAGCTAAGCTATATACAATGTTGAGATATGTTCCTGTTATCCCTAGTTTTTCTAGTGTTTTGAACATAAAGGGGTGCTATATTTTGTCAAATGCTTTTTCTGTGTCTATCGAGATGATCATATGATTCTTATCTTTAAGTCTATTGATGTGATGAATTGCATTTATTGATTTCTGTATATTGAACCAACCTTGTATTCCAGGGATGAATCCTACTTGATCATGGTGCACATATTTTTGATATGTTTTTGTATTTGATTTGCCAGAATTTTATTGAGAATTTTTGCATCTATGTTCATTAGAGATATTGATCTGAAGCTTTTTTCCTTTGAAGAGTCTTTGTCTGGTTTTGGACTCAGGGTGATAGTGGCCTCATAGAATGAGTTTGAAAGTGCTTCCTCTTTTTCTATTTCCTGAAATAAATTGAAGAGTATTGGTATTAGTTCTTCTTTAAAGGTTTTGTAGAACTTGGTTATGTATCCGTCCAGTCTGGGCTTTTCTTTATTGGTAATCTTTTGATGGCTTCTTCTATTTCCTCACTTGATATTGGTCTGTTTAAGTTGTGTATATCTTCCTGACTCAATCTGGGCAGATCATAAGACTTAAGGAATTTATCGATGCCTTCATTGTCTTCTATTTTATTAGAGGATAAGGTTTCAAAATAATTTCTAATTATCTTCTGTATTTCTGTGGTGTCTGATGTGATATTGCCTTTTTCACTGCATACGCTGGTAATTTGAGTTCTCTCTCTCTTTCTCTTTGTTAACATGGCTAACAGTCTGTCAATTTTATTTATTTTTTCAAAGAACCAATTTTTAGTTTTGTCAGTTTTTTCAATTGTTTCTTTGTTTTGATTTCATTGATTTCAGCTCTAATTTTTTCTTGCCTTCTACTGCTTTTGCTGATGATTTGTTCTTTTTCTATGACTTTGAGATGTAGTGTGAGGTCATTTATTTGTTGATTTTTTTCTTCTTTTAAGGAATGAACTCCATGCAATGAATTTTCCTCTTAGTACTGCTTTCATGGTGTTCCAGAGATTTTGATATGTTGTGTCTCTGTTATCATTTACCTCTAAGAATTTTTAAATCTCCTTGATGTCTTTTGTAACCAACTGTTCATTCAGTAGCATATTGTTCAGTCTCCATGTGATGCAGAATTTTTATTTTTTATTTTGTCATTGATTTCCAATTTCATTCCATTATGATCTGATAAAATTCAGGGTAGTATCTCTACTTTTTTGTATTTGCTAAGAGTTGCTTTGTGGCATAGTATATGGTGTATTTTAGAGAATGATACATGTGCTGCTGAGAAGAAAGTGTATCTGCTTGATGCCGGTTGAAACTTTGCCCATTGTTAAATTGGGTTGCTTTTTTGTTTTTGATTTTTTATATACATATTTTGAAAATAGACTTTTATCCAGTGTATGATTTTCAAATATTTCCTCATATTCTGTGAGTTGCCTTTTCAGTTTCTTGATGATATGAATTGAGGCAAAAGTTTTAAATTTTTATGAAGTCAACCCTTTTTTTCCTGTTCTGTCTTGTGTCTTTTCCTTTTTAATGTCCAAGGACATTACCTCTATATTTTCTTCTAAGAGTTTTATAGTCTTGGCTCTTGATTTTAGAACTTTGAACCATGCTGAACTAATATTTGTATATGATGTGAAGCAAGGATATAACATCATGTAAACAGTCATTCCAGCATCATTTCTGAAGACTCTTTCCCCATTAAGTAGTCTTGCCATCTTTGTCAAAATTAATTGACCATGGATACAATGGTTTATTTTGGCACTCTTAGTTTTACTCCATTGGACTATTTGTCTATTTTTCTGCCAGTAGCACACTGATTTTGATTACTATTGCTTTGAAATAAGTCTTGAAATTGGGAAATATGAGTCCTTCAAAAATATCTTTGGCAAAATTTTTTGACTCCTCAGGATCTAATTGTAGTTCTACATTAATTTTTTTAAAAAATTCTATTCAAATTTTAAGGTCAGCTTTTTCATTTCTGCAAAAAAGAAAACTACATTGGAATTTTGATGGAGATTTCTATGAATTGCTGTACCTCTTTGATGAGTATTGTTCTCTTAACAGTATTAAGTTTTCCAATCCAATAGCATGGAAATATTTTTATGTATTTTAACCTTTGTTTCCTTTCAGAAATGTTTCATAGTTTTCAGTACAAAAATTCTGTTGTTCTTGGTTAGATTTATTTCTAAATATTTTATGCTTTTTGATGTTATTTATAAATCAAATTATTTTTAGATTTCATTTTCAGATTATTCATTGTTAACTATACAGAAATATAACTGATTTTCATACATTGATGTGGTATATTGCATCTTTGCTTAATTTGTTTATTAGCTCCAATATTTGTGTGTGTGTGTGTGTGTGTGTGTGTGTTTTCTTTAGGTTTTTCTTTGTATAAGATCATGTCATTTGCAAGTGGATAGTTTTACTTTCTCCTTTCCAATTTCAATGTAATACCTTTTCTTTTCTTACATAATTGTTCTACTTACAACTTTCAGTACAATCTTGAGTAGAAGTGGTGTAGGTAGATATTCTTGTCTTGTTCCTGATCTCAAGGGGAAAGATTTCAAACTTTAAATATTATGTCAGTTTTGGAGTTTTTGTATATAACCTTTATCATGTTGAGGAAGTTTGTTTCTATTCCTAGTTTGTTGTGTGTTATTATTATTAAAGGGTGTTGGGATTTTTGTCAAATTTGTTTCCTACAATAGCTGAGATGATCATATGGTGTTTTCCTCTACTTTAGTAATGTAGTGTTATGCTTTGGATAAGTGTCTCTCAAAGGCTCACATATTAAAGGCTTGCTACAATAGTGATACTATTGGGAGGTAGTGGAATTTTTAGGAGGTGGAGTCTCGTGGGAGGTCTTTGGGTTATAGGGGGCATAACCTTGAAGGAGATTGTGGACTATAGCCCTTACCTCTTCTTCTTCCTCTTTTGCTTCCTGGTGATAAGGTGAATATATGTTCTCTGCCATGCACTCCCACTGTGATGCCTTGCCTTGCCTCAAACCCAAAGTATGGTGCTAACCAGTCAGAAACTGGAATCTCCAAAACTATGAGCCAAAATAAGCTTTTTCTCTTCATAAGTTAGTAATTATTTCAAATACTTTATTTTGTTAAAGCTGACTGGAAAATGTGGTACATTTCATTTTTGAAGCCATATTTCCATTTTTGAGATAAGTCACACTTGATCATGCTGTATCAAGTTTTCTGTATTTTTAGGCTTTAGGAATATTGGTCAGTAATTTTCTTTTCCTGTCTTTGTTTGGCACTCGTACAGGAATAATACTGGCATCAGAATTAATGAGGAGGTTTTCCCGCCCCCTCTATTTTAGAGAAGAGTGTGAAATGTCTTGGAGCTAATTCCCTAAACATGTAATAAAATTTACCAGTGAAATTATCTGGAATGGGCTTTGCTTTGTTAAAAATGTTTTTGTTACTGGAATAATCTCTTTACTTGCTATATTCTACTCAGTCTTACTATTTCTTGGAGCCAGCTTTGGATATTTTTGAACTTCTAAAAATTTTATGGGGGCTGGGGACGTGGCTCAAGCGGTAGCGTGCTCGCCTGGCATGTGTGCGGCCCAGGTTCGATCCTCAGCACCACATACAAACAAAAGATGTTGTGTCTGCCAAAAACTAAAAAACAAATATTAAAAAAATTCTCTCAGGACTCAGGAAGGAAGATGGCGGCGAAGGGAGTGCATTACCCCCATGTACCGCATCACTGTGCGGGAGAATGACGAGTTAGAAAGCTTAAAAGCTATCTTGTTAGGAATTTCCAGCAAAATTGGGGAGCTCCAAAACCTAGAGGAAGGATTTCCATCGCACGAGGATCAGCTACGGAGGCTCAAACGCGAGAGATTTGCCCGCACGGAGGGTCACGCTGCTTATTCAGCAAATCGCCTCGCGGCTAGAGTCCGCGGCGCGTGCTGGGAAACGAGGAGATAGCAACGCAAAGATACAGCGCTGCAGTTTCCGCAGGCTTCTGCCAGCTGTGCAATCACCGTACTAAGTGCTGAATTCTGGGTTTGAGACAGGGGAAGGAAGCGGTCCAATTCGGTTCTCCACACCGGTCAGACCACAGAGGAAGCCAGCAGCCACCATCTTGGAGAGCTGACGTCACCATCCCTGTTTTCGACTGATCGCAGCTCATTCAGCCATAGAACAGGTAATTTCAGGCTGCCATTCGCCTGCGGCTTGCAGACAAATTACTCAGGCTCAGTGCTAATTAACCCGCAGAAACTGCTTCTTGGAGCCTGCTCCTATCAGAACATACACTGAGCACGGAGCAGCCGAATTCCGGCTCCCAGAACTGCTCTGGCCCAGGGCTAAAGAATCCGCGGAAACTGCTTCTCGGTCCGGGTCCTGCTGAATACTGTGGAGGTAAATACCAACCAAGCCTTCATAGGCAGTGGCAACAGGACTGAGACGGGGCTTGTGAGGGCCGGTCAGGACTTACCCGTTGCTTTGGTCACCCGGCAAAGGGAACGAAATGCTGCCATTTGCATGGGATACCAACATGGCAGAGATCTGATGTCATCAGAAAGCGGCAGAGGAGAGAACTTCATCGATACCAGCGGCGACAGAAACAGTTGGTCTCCTGGTAAAGAAAGTGAGTCACAAACACCCGAGTCTCTCTCACTTTGTCATCAAGCCAGAGGGGCAGAGCAAAGCCGCCGCCCGCGCTCGGAACAGGCCCAGCAGCCCGCTGGCGTGACCCCAATTGGAGTAGGGGCAGAGCAGAGCCGCCATCCGCACCTGCAAGGTAGGCAGACCTGCGACCGACTGGCAGAACAGGACCAGTGGTCCGCGGGTATGGTAGGAGGGGCAGGGCAGAGCCGCCGCCTGCGCCTGCAAGGTAGGCAGACCTGTGAGAGACCGGCGGATCAGGCCCAGCGGCCTGCCAGCGTGGTACACACGTCACCCCAACTGGAGTAGGGGCAGAGCAGAGCCACCGCCCGCGCCCGAAAGGTAGGCAGACCTGCGACTGACCGGTGGAACAGGCTGAGCGGCCGGCCAGGGTGGTAGGCACATCACCCCAATTGGAGTAGGAGCAGAGCAGAGCCTTCGCCCGCGCCCGGTACAGGCCCAGAGGTCCGCGGGTGTGGTAGACAAGTCACACCAATTGGAGGAGGGGCAGAGCAGAGCCGCCGCCCGGGCCTGCAAGGTAGGCAGACCTGCAACTGACCGGCGGATCAGGCCTGGTGGCCTGCCAGCATGGTACACACGTCACCCCAATTGGAGTAGGGGCAGAGCAGAGCTTTTGCCTGCGCCCGGGACAGGCCCAGTGGCCCGCCGGCGCGGTAGTCACGTCACCCCAATTGGAGTAGGAGCAAATCAGAGCCACCGCCCGCGCCTGCAAGGTAGGCAGACCACCGCCCAACCCTGCAAGGGAGACTTTTCAACTATACAAGAGCAATATAAATATATAGGGGGAAAAATTTTCAAAAACACAACAGGTTCACCAAGCAGAAAGAAACGTAAGCAATATGAAAAGACAAGGAAAGAAAGGACCACAAGCAATGCAGGTCAACTCAACTTTAGAAGAGGTAACAGCTGCAGCAGATGGAATGTCAGATAAAGAATTCAGGATATACATGCTTCAGATGATCTGGAGTCTCAAGGAAGACATTAGACAGCAAAATCAGACAATGAAAGATCACTTCGACAATGAATTACACAAACAAATCCAGGCAGCAAAAGATCAACTATACAGGGAGATAGAGGTTATAAAAAACAAACAGAAATCCTAGAAATGCAGGAAGCAATAAACCAACTTAAAAACTCAATTGAGAATACTACCAGCAGAGTAGAACACTTAGAAGATAGAACATCAGACAATGAAGACAAAGTATTTCAACTGGAAAAGAACATAGACAGCTCAGCAAGACTGTTAAGAAACCATGAGCAGAACATCCAAGAAATATGGGATAACATCAAGAGACCAAACTTAAGAGTCATTGGGATACAGGAAGGTATAGAGCTCCAAACCAAAGGAATGAGCAATCTATTCAATGAAATAATACGAGAAAACTTCCCAGACTTGAAGAATGAGACAGAATTCCAAATCCTAGAAGCCTACAGGACGCCGAATGTGCAAAATCATAAGAGATCCACACCTAGACACATTATAATGAAGATGCCCAACATACAGAATAAGGAGAGAATTTTAAGAGCTACAAGAGAAAGGAAGCAGATTACATTTAGGGGTAAGCCAATCAGGATAACAGCTGATCTATCAACACAGACTCTGAAAGCTAGAAGATCCTGGAATAACATATTTCAAAGACTGAAAGAAAATGGGTTCCAACCAAGAATTGTGTATCCAGCGAAATTAAGCTTCAGGATGGAAGATGAAATTAAAACCTTCCACGATAAACAAAAGTTAAAAGAATTTGCAGCTAGAAAACCATCTCTTCAAAACATCCTTGGCAAAACATTACAGGAAGAGGAAATGGAAAATAACAATGAAAACCAACAGTGGGAGGTAGGACAGTAAAGGGGGGAAAATAATCAAAGAGGAAAACAATCCATGTTTAGTAACATAAATAAACAAATATGGCTGGAAGAACAATCCATATCTCAATAATAACCATAAATGTTAATGGATTAAACTCACCAATTAAGAGACACAGGCTAGTAGAATGGATCACAAAACAAGACCCAACAATATGCTGCCTACAGGAGATGCATTTGATAGGAAAAGACATACATAGGCTGAAGGTGAAAGGTTGGGAAAAATCATATCACTCATATGGACTTCGGAAACAAGCAGGAGTGTCCATACTCGTATCAAATGAAATAGATTTCAAGCCAAAGTTAATCAAAAGGGATAAAGAGGGCCACTACATACTGCTCAAGGGAACCGTACACCAACAAGACATAACAATCATAAATATATATGCCCCAAACAATGGTGCAGCTATGTTCATCAAACAAACTCTTCTCAAGTTCAAGAGTCTAATAGACCACCATACAATAATCATGGGAGACTTCAACACACCTCTCTTGCCACTGGACAGATCTTCCAAACAAAAGTTGAATAAGGAAACTATAGAACTCAATAACACAATTAATAACATAGACTTAATTGACATATATAGAATATACCACCCAACATCAAGCAGTTACACTTTTTTCTCAGCAGCACATGGATCCTTCTCAAAAATAGATCATATATTATGTCACAGGGCAACTCTTAGACAATATAAAGGAGTAGAGATAATACCATGCATCTTATCTGATCAAAATGGAATGAAAATGAAAATCAACGATAAAAGAAGGAAGGAAAAATCATGCATCACTTGGAGAATGAACAATAGGTTACTGAATGATCAATGGGTTATAGAAGACATCAAGGAGGAAATTAAAAAATTCTTAGAGATAAATGAAAACACAGACACAACATATCGGAATCTATGGGACACATTGAAAGCAGTTCTAAGAGGAAAATTCATTGCTTGGAGTTCATTCCTTAAAAAAAGAAAAAACCAACAAATAAATGATCTCATACTTCATCTCAAAATCCTAGAAAAAGAAGAGCAAAACAACAGCAAAAGAAGTAGAAGGCAAGAAATAATTAAAATCAGAGCTGAAATTAATGAAATCGAAACAATTGAAAAAATTGACAAAACTAAAAGTTGGTTCTTTGAAAAAATAAATAAAATCGACAGACCCTTAGCCCTGCCAGCGAAGAGAAGAAGAGAGAGAACTCAAATTACTAGCATTCGGGATGAAAAAGGCAATATCACAACAGACACTTCAGAAATACAGAAGATAATCAGAAATTATTTTGAATCCTTATACTCCAATAAATTAGAAGATAGTGAAGGCATCGATAAATTTCTTAAGTCATATGATCTGCCCAGATTGAGTCAGGAGGATATATACAACCTAAACAGACCAATATCAATTGAGGAAATAGAAGAAACCATCAAAAGACTACCAACTAAGAAAAGCCCAGGACCGGATGGGTATACAGCAGAGTTTAACAAAACCTTTAAAGAGGAACTAATACCAATACTTTTCAAGCTATTTCAGGAAATAGAAAAAGAGGGAGAACTTCCAAATTCATTCTACGAGGCCAACATCACCCTGATACCTAAACCAGACAAAGACACTTCAAAGAAAGAAAACTACAGACCAATATCTCTAATGAACCTAGATGCAAAAATCCTCAATAAAATTCTGGCGAATCAGATACAAAAACATATCAAAAAAATTGTGCACCATGATCAAGTAGGATTCATCCCTGGGATGCAAGGCTGGTTCAATATACAGAAATCAATAAATGTTATTCACCACATCAATAGATTTAAAAATAAGAACCATATGATCATCTCGATAGATGCGGAAAAAGCATTCGACAAAGTACAGCATCCCTTTATGTTCAAAACTCTAGAAAAACTAGGGATAACAGGAACATACCTCAATATTGTAAAAGCAATCTATGCTAAGCCTCAGGCTAGCATCATTCTGAATGGAGAAAAAATTGAAGGCATTCCCTCTAAAATCTGAAACAAGACAGGGATGCCCTCTCTCACCACTTCTGTTCAACATAGTTCTCGAAACACTGGCCAGAGCAATTAGACAGACGAAAGAAATTAAAGGCATAAAAATAGGAAAAGAAGAACTCAAATTATCACTATTTTCAGGTGACATGATTATATACATAGCAGACCCAAAAGGGTCTACAAAGAAACTATTAGAGTTAATAAATGAATTCAGCAAAGTGGCAGGATATAAAATCAACACGCATAAATCAAAGGCATTCCTGTATATCAGCAACAAATCCTCTGAAATGGAAATGAGGAAAACCACTCCATTCAAAATATCCTCAAAGAAAATAAAATACTTGGGAATCAACCTAACAAAAGAGGTGAAAGACTTATACAATGAAAACTACAGAACCCTAAAGAGAGAAATAGAAGAAGATACCCTGTTCATGGATAGGCAGAACTAACATCATCAAAATGGCGATATTACCAAAAGTTCTCTATAGGTTTAATGCAATGCCAATCAAAATCCCAAAGGCATTTCTTGTAGAAATAGAGAAAGCAA
Source organism: Marmota monax (assembly GCF_021218885.2). Classification (NCBI taxonomy): domain Eukaryota; kingdom Metazoa; phylum Chordata; class Mammalia; order Rodentia; family Sciuridae; genus Marmota; species Marmota monax. Next base: position 470,034 of record NW_026694276.1, read on the forward strand.
TCATGAAATTCATATGGAAAAATAAAAGACCCAGAATAGCAAAAACAATGCTAAGCAGGAAGTGTGAATCAGGCAGTATAGCGATACCAGACTTCAAACTATACTACAGAGCAATAGTAACAAAAACAGCATGGTACTGGTACCAAAACAGGCGGGTGGACCAATGGTACAGAATAGAGGACACAGAAACCAATCCACAAAACTACAACTATCTTATATTTGATAAAGGGGCTAAAAGCATGCAATGGAGGAAGGATAGCATCTTCAACAAATGGTGCTGGGAAAACTGGAAATCCATATGCAACAAAATGAAACTGAATCCCTTTCTCTCACCATGCACAAAAGTTAATTCAAAATGGATCAAGGAGCTTGATATCAAATCAGAGACACGCCATCTGATAGAAGAAAAAGTTGGCTACGATCTACATACTGTGGGGCCGGGCTCCAAATTCCTCAATAGGACACCCATAGCACAAAAGTTAATAACTAGAATCAACAAATGGGACTTACTTAAACTAAAAAGTTTTTTCTCAGCAAAGAAACAATAAGAGAGGTAAATAGGGAGCCTACATCCTGGGAACAAATTTTTACTCCTCACACTTCAGATAGAGCCCTAATATCCAGAGTATACAAAGAACTCAAAAAATTAGACAATAAGATAACAAATAACCCAATCAACAAATGGGCCAAGGACCTGAACAGACACTTCTCAGAGGAGGACATACAATCAATCAACAAGTACATGAAAAAATGCTCACCATCTCTAGCAGTCAGAGAAATGCAAATCAAAACCACCCTAAGATACCATCTCACTCCAGTAAGATTGGCAGCCATTATGAAGTCAAACAGCAACAAGTGCTGGCGAGGATGTGGGGAAAAGGGTACACTTGTACATTGCTGGTGGGACTGCAGATTGGTGCAGCCAATTTGGAAAGCAGTATGGAGATTTCTTGGAAAGCTGGTAATGGAACCACCATTTGACCCAGCTATTCCCCTTCTCGGTCTATTCCCTAAAGACCTAAAAAGAGCATGCTACAGGGACACTGCTACATCGATGTTCAAAGCAGCACAATTCACAATAGCAAGACTGTGGAACCAACCTAGATGCCCTTCAATAGATGAATGGATAAAAAAATGTGGCATTTATACACAATGGAGTATTACTCTGCATTAAAAAATGACAAAATCATAGAATTTGCAGGGAAATGGATGGCATTAGAGCAGATTATGCTAAGTGAAGCTAGCCAATCCCTAAAAAACAAATGCCAAATGTCTTCTTTGATATAAGGAGAGTAACTAAGAACAGAGTAGGGATGAAGAGCATGAGAAGAAGATTAACATTAAACAGGGATGAGAGGTGGGAGGGAAAGGGAGAGAGAAGGGAAATTGCATGGAAATGGAAGGAGACCCTCAGGGTTATACAAAATTACATACAAGAGGAAGTGAGGAGAAAGGGAAAAATAATACAAGGGGGAGAAATGAATGACAGTAGAGGGGGTAGAGAGAGAAGAGGGGAGGGGAGGGGAGGGGAAGGGGGATAGTAGAGGATAGGAAAGGCAGCAGAATACAACAGACACTAGTATGGCAACATGTAAATCAATGCATGTGTAACTGATATGATTCTGCAATCTGTATACGGGGTAAAAATGGGAGTTCATAACCCACTTGAATCAAAGTGTGAAATATGATATATCAAGAACTATGTAATGTTTTGAACAACCAACAATAAAAAATTTTAAAAAAAATCTCTTAAAAAAATAATAAAAAATAAAAATTTTATGTATCATCTACACTGTCTAATTTGTTGGGAAACAATTGTTCCCAATATGCTTATAAGTCTTTTAAAGACTGGTAATAATGTCCTCACTTACCTTTTTTATTTTGGGAATTTGAGACTTCACAATTATTTCTTTCTTAAAGAACTAATTTATTGCTTCTCAATCATTTTTTATTCTCTACATTATATATGTTGTGAATTTTATTATTTCCTTACTTCTACTAGAGTTGAGTTTAGTTTATACTTCTTTTTCTACTTCCTTAAGGTGGAAAGTTAGGTTATCAATTTGCAATCTTTTGTTTTTTGGGGGAGTGGGGGAGGGTTTGGCACTGGGGATTGAACCCAAAGGCATTTTTTTAAAAAATTGTTCTTTTTAGACATACATTCAAGTAGAGTTTATTTTGAAACATTATGCATATAAGGAGCATAGAATATTCTAATTAGAATCCCACTCTTGTGATTGTACATGTTGTGAGGTTTCACTGGTCATGTATTCACATATAGACATAGGAGATTTATATAAGTCTGACTCATTCTACTGTCTTCAGTATTCCCAGTCTCCCCCCCTTCCCTTCATTTCCCTTTGTCTAATCCAATGACCTTCTATTTCCCCTCCTGACACCTTGTTTTATGTAGCATTCACATAACAGGGAGAACATTCAGCCTTTGTTTTTAGGGGATTTGCTTATTTCACGTAGCATGATAGTCTCCAGTTTCATGCCATTGTTTTATTCTCTTTATGGCTGAGTAATATTCTATTGTGTATATATATAAACCACCCTTTCTTTATCCATTTATCTGTTGAAGGGCACTAAGTTAGTTCCATAGCTTAGCTATTGTGAATTGAGCTGCTATAAACATTGATGTGGCTATATCACTGTAGTATATGGAGTTTAAATCTTTCCAATATGTTCCAAGGAGTGGGATAACTGGGTCATATGGTGATTTCATTCCTAGTTTTATGAGGAATCTACATACTGCTTTCCAGAGTGGTTGCACCAGTTTGAAGTTCAACTCACAATGTATGAGTGTATTTCTTTTCCCCACATCCTCTCCAACATTTTTTGACAATTGCCATCCTGATTGAAGTGAGATAGAATCTGTGTAGTTTTAATTTGCATTTCTCTAATTGCTAGAGATGCTGAATATTTTTCCATATATTTATTGACCATTCATATTTCTTCTTCTATTAAGTGCATATTCAGTCATGTATTGATTGGAGTTTTTTAAAAAATTTTTTGTATTAAGTTTTTTAGTCCTTTGTATATCCTGGAGATTCATGCTCTATCTGATGTGCCTGTGGCAAAGATTTTCTCCAATTCTGTAAGCTTTCTCTTCAAGTTCTTAAATGTTTCCTCTGCAGAGAAGAAGCTTTTTAGTTTGAATTCATCCCATTTATTATTTTTTTTTCTTGTGCTTTAGGACTCTGGCTAAGGAAGTCAGAACCTAATCTGACATAATAAAAATTTGGGCCTACTTTTTCTTCTAGTAGGCATGGAGTCTCTGGTCTAAGGTCTAGGTCCTTGATCTACTTGAGTTGAGATTTGTGCAGGGTAAGAGATAGGGTTTCAATTTCATTATAATACATATCGATTTACAGTGTTCCCATTTCCAGTTTTCAACCATTTGTTGAAGAGGCCATCTTCTCTCCAATATATGTTTATGGTACCTTTGTCTAATATGTGATAACGGTATTTATGTGGGCTTGTCTCTGTTTCTTCTATTCTGTTCAATTGGTATTCAGGTCTGTTTTGGTGCCAATATCATGCCATTTTTATTACTATAGCTCTGTAATATAGTTTAAGGTCCAGTATTGTGATGCCTCTTGTTGCTGAGAGCCACGACAGACTCGGCCATGGCTCTCAGCACTTTTCTAGGGCTTTGAGATGTAAGGTTAGGTTATTTATTTGCCATCTTTCTAATATTTTAATGAATGACCTCAATGCAATGAACTTTCCTCTTAGAACTGCCTTCATACTGTACCAAAGATTTTGATATGTTGTATCACTATTCTTATTTACCTGTAATTATTTTTTTTTATTTTATCCCTGTTTTCTTCAGCTATCCATCAGTCATTCAATAGTGTATTATTCAGTATCCAGGTATTAGAGTTGTTTCTATTTTTAAAATTTTATTGTTGATTTCTAATTTCATATCATTATGATCTGATATAATGCAAGGTATTAGCTCTATTTTTTTGTATTTGCTAAGAGTTAATTTATGACCTAAGATATGGTCTATTTTAGAGATAGATCCATGTGTTGCTGAGAAGAAAGTGTATTGAGTCATTGTTAGATGAAATATTCTATATATGTCTGTTAAGTCTGAGGTTATTAATTGAATTTTCTAGTTTTGTAGCTTTTTCATTTTGTTTTTGTTTGGAGGCTCTCACTAGTGATGAGAGAGGCATGTTAAAGTCACCCAGTATTATTGTGTTGTTGTCTATTTGATTCTTTTTTTTATTAGTTACTCAAGACAATACAATGATCTTGACATACCATACATTTGATTCAAATGGGTATGAATTCTCATTTTTCCACATGTACAGATTGCAGGATCACATTGGTTATACAGCCACATATATACATACAGCAATACTAGTGTCTATTGTATTCTGCTGCCCTCCCTTTTCCCCCTCCCCTCCCCTCCCATCACCTCTCTCTACCCAATCTACTGTGACACATTTATCTCTATATATATTTTCCTTTCCCCTCACACCATCATATATGTTTTGTATAACAATGAGGGTCTCCTTCCATCTTCCATGCAATTCCCCTTCTCCTTCCCATTCCCTCCCACATCTCTCCCCTGTTTAGTGGTAATCTTCTTCTCATGCTCTTCCTCCCTACTCTGTTTTGAGTCACCTCACTTATACCAGAGAAGACATTCAGCATTTTGTTTTTAGGGATTGGCTAACTTCACTTAGCATAATCTGCTCTAATGCCATCTATTTCTCTGCAAATGCCAGAAAGAAAACTACAGACCAATATCTCTAATGAACATAGATGCAAAAATTCTCAATAAAATTCTGGCAAATCAGAACAAAAACATATCAAAAAGATCATGCATCACCCCTGGGATGCAAGGCTTGTTCAATATACAGAAATAAATAAATGTAATTCACCACATCAATAGACTTAAAGATAAGAACCATATGATCATCTCGATAGATGCAGAAAATACATTCGACAAAATACAGCATCTCTTTATTTTCAAAACACTAGAAAAACTAAGGATAACAGGAGCTTACCTCAACATTGTAAAAGCTATTTATGCTAAGCCTCAGGCTAGCATTATTCTAAATGGAGAAAAATTGAAGGCATTCCCTCTAAAATCTGGAACAAGACAAGGATGCCCTCTCTCACCACTTCTAGTCAATATAGTTCTCAAAACACTGGCCAAAGCAATTAGACAGACAAAAGAAATTAAAAGCATAAAGATAGGAAAAGAAGAATTAAAATTAGCACTATTTGCAGATGACATGATCTTATACCTAGAAGACCCAAAAGGTTCTACCAAGAAACTTCTAGAGCTAGTAAATGAATTCAGCAAAGTGGCAGGATATAAAATCAATACCCATAAGTCTATTTGATTCTTGAAATTGATAAGGGTTTGTTTGATATGTAGATGGTCCCTCATTTGGGACATATTTACACTTGTTATCTTGTGGATATAAAATTCCCTCAGGAAGTATAAAATGTCCTTCTTTGTCCCTTCTGATTAACTTTGGCTTGAAGTCTATTTGATAAGAAGAAACACCTGCTTGCTCAATGTGAATGAAAAATTTTGCCATCCTTTTTCCTATAGTCTATGGATGTCTTTTCCTATGAGGTGAATCTCTTGGAGACAGCATTTTACTGTGTCTTGGCTTTTTATCCAATCTACCTGTCTATGTCTTTTGATTGGTGGGTTTAGGCCACTTACATTCAGTGTTATTATTAAGAAAAATTTTTTATTTCCTGTCATTTTTATTTACTTATGGTTTTTAATTTGAATTAGTTTCTCCTTTGATTGACTATTCTTCTAGTATAGTTCCTCCTTTAATTGGTTTTCACTTTTATTTTTTATTTCTTCTTCATAAAATATCTTAATGAGTATGTTTTTTTAGTGCAGGCTTTCTAGCTGTGAATTCTTTTTACTTTTGTTTATCATGGAACATTTTTTTATTTCATCACCAATACTGAAGCATTCTTTGTTGGCATCTATTTTCTTTCAAATAACTCCTAGCTTTGAGAGTCTGAGTTGAGAAATCAGCTGAAATCTAGATTGATTTCCCTCTAAATGTGAATGACATTTTTCTCTGGCAGTCTGTAAAATTCTATCCTTATTTTGTTAAGCATTTTCATAATAATGTGCCTTGGTGTGGGTTTGTGGTAATTTTGTATATTTGGAGTTCTGTGTGCCTTTGTATTTTATTTTCCATTTTATTCTTAAGCTTTGGGAAATTTTCAGATATTATTTCATTGAAATTATTGTGCATTACTTCGATTTGTATCACCAAGCCTTCTTCTATCCTAATAAATCTTACATTTAGTTTTTTCATGTTATCTCATATTTCTTGGAAATTCTGTTCATACTCTCAACACTTTTTCTCCATGATCAAACTTTATTTTCATGAATATATATTTTGTCTCTATTGCCTAAAACTATCTTCCACATGGTCTAGTCTGCTGGTGATGCTTTCCAATGAATTTTTCTTTTCTTTTTTTTCTTTCTTTCTTTTATTTCTTTTTTTTTTTTTGTGTGTGTGTGTGTGTGTATGTGTTTGTGGTGCTGGGGATTGAACCCAGGACCTTGTGCATGTGAGGCAGGCACTCTACCAACTACACTATATCCCCAGCCCTCCAATAAATTTTTAATTTAGTTTATTGATTCCTTCATTTCAAGGATTTACACTTGATTTTTTTTTCAGACTATCTGTTTATTAAAGTGATCTTTTGCATCTAAGTCCCATCTTGGGACTCTGCATCAGCAGAGATAATGCACACAGTGGCCTGCTTGAACCTAAGAATTTCATACAGGCTCTGAAGTTAGCCAATAGCCACACACTACATGAGCTCATCTCTGAATTCATCCTCCAACACCATCACTTGGCTCCCACTACACAACCCAACAGCCCTTCACTGAAAGCAGATGCCTCCATCTTGGGCCACCTTCATCACCCTCTTCAGTGGAGGGGTAACACCTAGTTTGGAACTTCAGCTCTCCAGGTATCCAGTTTCTATTTCCCCCCTTTCCCCAGTAGCCACTACCCTGGCACAGTGACACCCTGGTGAGTTTTACCCCTGAGGGCGGAGATACCAGCTAACAACAGATGACCTCACCTATTGGATGAGAAGGGATGCAGAAAAGATATGGATTTCTAATTAAAACAATACTGTTTCTTCCTTCAAGAATTTTCCCCCCTCTCCCTCTCTATTCTCCCACCCTCATATCTCCAACATATGTGAAACCAAGTACTTTGCATGAAGTAGGATTTTGAGGCCTGGGACATCTGAATAGTATATTACAGCTGTGAGATATATATATATATATATATATATATATATATATCCACATACATATTCTCTTATCCCACCAATTTATATTATTTTAACATTTTTATTTTTCTCAATACATATGTGTATTTGCTTTATGTATTCTATTGTCTTCCCACTTACTTATCTACCCCAAATTACTTTCTCTCCCTTCTCTTACTACCAACCTTCCTCTTTAGATTTCTCTTTCACACTTTCTAAGATATAATGACTCTCTATATATCCTCACTTCCTACCTTCTCAGCAAATCACCCTTCTCATCCCCAGTTCTTTGCCCACCATCAAAAACTATAAACCCTTTTTCATGGCAAGCACAGCAGAAGAAATTACAGAGAAGAAGTTCAGGATGTACATGATTAAAATGTTCTGTGAATCAAAGGATGATACAAGAGAGAAAATACAAATACAAATACTAGGTAGCAAAAGATTATTTCAACAAAGAGCTACATAAACAAATACAGGAAGCAAAAGATTACTTCAACAGGAAGATAGGGGTTCTAAAAAAACCAGAAATCCTTGAGATGAAATAAACAATAAACCAAATTAAAAGCTCAATTAAAATCATCACCAACAGATTAGACCACTTGGAAGACAGGACCTCAGACAATGAAGACAAAATATATGATCTTGAAAATGTAGACAACACAGTGAAAATGGTAAGAAACCATGAGAAGAACATTCAAGAAATATGGGATAGCATAAAAAGACCAAATTTAAGAGTTATTGGGATAGAGAAAATAATAGAGTTCCAACCAAAGGAATGAGCAATTTATTGAATGAAATAATATCAGAAAAAATTTCCAAACATGAAGAATCATTTGGAAAACCAAACTCAAGAGGCTTACAAGATGCCAAATGTATAAAATCACAACAGATCCACACAGAGTCACTTTATAATAAAAATGCCAAACATATACAAGAAGAGAATATTAAAAGCCATGAGAGAAAGGAATCAGATTACATATAGGTAATGAGCAATTTAGGGAAAAGCAAATTAGATTATGTGCAGATTTTCCAACCCAGGCCTGCAAACCTAGAAGATCCTAGAACAACATATATCAAGCTCTGAAATAAAATAGAAGCCAACCAGAAATATTATATCCAGCAAAATTAAGCTTTAGATTTCATGATAAAATAAAAACCTACCATGATAAACAAAAGTTAAAAGAATTTACAACAAGAAAGTCTGAACTATAGAACATACTCGGCAAAATATTCCACAAAGAATAATTAAAAAACAACAATAAAATCAGAAAAAGAAGATATTACACTAAAGGAAAAACTAAGTAAAAGAGAAACCAAGTCAAATTAAATACCAAAAACAAACAAAAATGGCAGGAAATACAAATCATGTCTCAATAATAACCCTGAATGTTAATGGCCTAAACTCACCAATCAAAAGATATAGACTAGCAGACTGGATTTAAAAACAGACCCAACAATATGCTGCTTCCAAGTGACTCATCTCATAGGAAAAGATATACACAGCCTGAAGAGGAAAGGTTAGGAAAAATTATACCACTCACATGGACGGCAGAAGCAAGCTGGGGTTTCCATCCTCATATCAAAGACTTCAAGCCAAAGTTAGTCAAAAGGGATTAAGAAAGACATTTCTTACTATTTAAGGAAACCATTCATCAACTAGACATAACAATAATAAATTTATATGCCCTAAACAATGGAGTATCTGCATTAATCAATCAAACTCTTCTCAAGTTTATGAGTAAAATAGACCACAACAGAGTAATTATGGGTGATTTTACCACACCTCTTTCACCATTGGATATATCATCCAAACAAAAGCTGAACAAAGAAACTATAGAACTCCATAATGCAATCCATACATTAGATTTAACTGGCATATATAGAGTATTTCATCCTTCAATGAATGAATACACTTTTTTCTCAGTAGCACATGGATCCTTCTAATAAATATATGTATTTTTATTATATTATTGTTTTATTATATTATGCCTTAAAGCAACTCTTAGCAAATATAAAAAAGTAGAGATACTACTCTGCATTCTATCAGATCATAATGGAATGAAATTAGACATCAATGATAAAATTTAAAAAAAGAAGTTACTCCCACACCTGGAAATTAAATAATATGCTACTGAATAAACAATGGGTCACAAAAGACACCAAGGAGGAGATTAAAAAATTCTTAGAGGTGAATGAGAACACAGACACAATGTATTGAAATCACTATGAGGGCAATACCAAGAGGAAAGTTCATTGCATGGAGTTCATTCCTTAAAAGAAGAAAAAGTCAACAAATAAATGTCCTAACATTACATCTCAAAGCCCTAGAAAAAGAATAACAAATCAACACCAAAAGCAGTAGAAGACAGGAAATAATTAAAATCAGAGCTGAAATCAATGGATTAAAACAAAAGAAACAATTGAAAAAAATGATAAAGCAAAAAGTTGGTTCTTTGAAAAAAAATAAATAAAATTGACAGACCCTTAGCCATGATAACAAAGAGAAGGAAAGAGAAAACGCAAATTACTAACATACATGATGAAAAAGGAAAATCATGACAGACACTACAGAAATACAGAAAATAATTAGAAATTATTTTGAAAACTTGTACTCCAATAAAATAGAAAATATCAAAGACATTGACAAATTTCTAGAGTCATATTATTTGCCCAAATTGAATCAGCATGATATGCACAACTTAAACAGATAAATTTCAAACAATGAAATAGCAGATGTCATCAGAAGCCTACCAACCAAGAAAAGCCCAGGACCAGATGGATACACAGCTGAGTTCTACAATACCTTTAAAGAAAAACTGATACCAGTACTCTTCAATTTATTTCAGGAAGTAGAAAAAGAAGGAGCATTTCCAAACTCATTCTCGGAGGCCAATATCACCCTGACTTCATAACCAGGCAAAGACACATCAAAGAAAGAAAACTTCAGGCCAATATGTCTCTAATGAACATAAATGCAAAAATTCTCAATAAAATTCTGGCAAATCAAATATAAAAACATATCAAAAAGATAGTACACTACAATCAAGTGGGGTTCATCCAAGGGATGCAAGGTTGGTTCAACATATGGAAATCAATAAATGTAATTCATTTCATCAATAGAATTAAAGATAAGAACCATATGATCATCTCAATAGATGCAGAAAAAAACATTCGGCAAAATACAGCACACTTCAGGTTCAAAACACTAGAAAAACTAGGGATAACAGGAACATATCTCAACATTGTAAAATCTATCTATGCTAAGCCTCAGGCCAACATCATTCTAAACGGAGAAAAATTGAAAGCATTCCCTCTAAAATCTGGAACAAGACAGGGATGCTCTCTTTCACCACTTTTATTCAACATAGTTCTTGAAACACTGGTCAGAGCAATTAGACAGATGAAAGAAATTAAAGGAATACAGATAGGAAAAGAAGAAAACAAATTAGACTATTTGCCAATGATATGATTCTATACCTAGAAAACCCCAAAAATTCCACCAGAAAACTTCTAGAACTAGTAAGTGAATTCAGCAAAGTAGCAAAATCAACACCCATAAATCAAAGCATTTCTATATTTCAGTGGCAAATCTTCTGAAAGGAAATGAGGAAAACTACCCCATTTACAAAAGCCTCAAATAAAACTAAACTACTTGGGAATCAACCTAACAAAAGACGTGAAAGACCTCTACAACAAAAACTACAGAAAGCTAGAGAAAGAAATTAAAGAAGACCTTAGAAGATGGAAAGATCTCCCTTGTTCCTAGATAGGCAAAATTAATAATGTTAAAATGACCATACTACCAAAAGCACTATACAGATTAATGCAATTCCAATCAAAATCCCAATTACATTTCTCATAGAAATAGAAAAGGCAGTCATGAAATTCATCTGAAAAAATAAGAGACCCAGAATAGCTAAAGCAATCCTTAGCAGGAAGAGTGAAGCAGGTGGCATCACTATACCAGACCTTAAACTATACTACAGAGCAATAGTAACAAAAACAGCATGGTACTGGCACCAAAACAGGCCGGTAGAACAATGATACAGAACAGAGGACACAGAGACTAACCCACATAATTACAGTTGTCTTATATTAGACAAAGGTACCAAAACCATACATGGAAGAAAAGATAGCCTCTTCAACAACTGGTGCTGGGAAAACTGGAAATCCATATGCAACAAAATGAAATTAAACCCCTATCTCTCACCATGCACAAAATTCAACTCAAAGTGGATCAAGGAACTAGGAATTAAACCAGAGACCCTGCATCTAATAGAAGAAAAAGTAGGCTCAAATGTCCATCATAACAGATTAGGCCCCTACTTCCTTAACAAGAGTCCTATAGAGCATGAATTAAACTCAAGAATCAATAAAAGGAATGGATTCAAACTAAAAGGCTTCTTCTCAGCAAAAGAAATAATCTGTGAGGTGAAGAGAGAGCCTACATCTTGGGAGCAAATTTTTACCACTTGCACATCAGATAGAGCACTAATCTCTAGGGTATACAAAGAATTCAAAAAGCTAAACTCCAAAAAAACCCAAATAACCTAATCAATAAATGGTCCAAGGACCTGAACAGACACTTCTCAGAAGAGGATATACAATCAATCAACAAATATATGAAAAAAATATTCATCATTGCTAGCAATTAGAGAAATACAAATCAAAACTACTCTAAGATACCATCTCACTCCAGTCAGAGTGGCAGCTATTATGAAGACAAATAACAATAAATAACAATAAATTTCTGGTGGAACTGCAAATTGGTGCAGCCAAATGGAAAGCATTATGGAGATTCCTTGAAAATCTGGGAATGGAACTACCATTTGACTCAGGTATTCCTCTCCTCAGTCAATACCCAAAGGACTTAAAATCAGCATACTACAGGGACACAGCCACATCAATGTTTATAGCAGCACAATTCACAATAGCTAAACTGTGAAACCAACCTAGATGCCCTTCAGTAGATGAATGGATAAAGAAAATGTGGTATATATACACAATGGAATATTACTCAGCAGTGAAAGAGAATAAAATCATGGCATTTGCAGGTAAATGTATGGCACTGGAGAAGATAATGCTAAGTGAAATTAGCCAATCCCAAAAAAACAAATGCCAAATGTTTTCTCTGATATAAGGGCTTCATAATGGGGTAGGGAGGGGGGAACATGAGAGGAATAGACAAACTCTAGATAGGGCAGAGGGGTGGGAGGTAAAGGTAGGGGGCAGGCAGTTAGCAAGGATGGTGGAATGTGATGGACATCATTATCCAAAGTACATGTATGAATACATGAGTTGGTGTCAACATACTTTATATACAACCAGAGATATGAAAAATTGAGCTGTAATGCATTGTAATGCATTCCTCTGTCATTTTTTTAACCAATAAAAAAGAAAATAAATCAATAAATGGGCCAAGGACATGAACAAACAGTTCTCAGAAGAGGATATACAATCAATCAACAAATACATGAAAAAGTGTCCAACATCTCCAGCAATTAGAGAAATGCAAATCAAAACTACTTTTAGATTTCATCTCACTCCAGTCAGAATGGCAGCTATTATGAAGACAAACAACGATAAGTGTTGGTGAAAATGTGAGGGAAAAGGCACACTCATACATTGCTGGTGGGACTGCAAGATGGTGCAGTCAATATGGAAAGCAGTATGGAGATTCCTTGGAATACTGGAAATGGAACCACCTTTTGAACCAAATATCCCACTCCTCAATCTATACCCAAAGGACATAGAATCAGCATACTACAGGGACACAGCCACATCAATGTTTATTGCAGTACAATTCACAATAGCTAAACTGTGGTACCAAACTAGATGCCCTTCAGTAGATGAATGGATAAAGAAAATGTGGTGTATATACCCAATGGAATATTACTCAGCAGTGAAAGAGAATAGAATCATGGAATTTTCAGGTAAATGGATGAAGTTGGAGCATATAATGCTAAGTGAAGTAAGCCAATCACACACACACACACACACACACACACACAAAAAACAGATGCTGAATGTTTTCTCTGTTATAAGGAGACTGATTCATAGGGGAATTGGGATGGGGAGCATGGGAAGATTAGACAAACTATAGAGGGGCCAAAGGGGAGGAAATAGGAGGGAGGGAGCAAGGGAGTAAAAAATAGATAGTGGTATGAGATGGACATCACTACCCTAAATACATTTATGAAGAAGACACGAATGGTGTGAATATACTTTTTATACAAGCAGAGAGATGAAAAATTGTGCTCTATATATGTAATATGATTTGTAATGCATTCTTATGTCATATATAAAAAATTAGAATTTTTTTTTTTTAAAAAGAGGTGGAAAAAATCTGACCATGGTATTTAGTGGCATGGCCTTTGAGAAGTGATTCAAATTAGATAAAGTCTCTAAGGTGAGTCCTAATGTTTGGGTACTAGTGGCTTTATAAGAAGAGAGAGGAGTCAGGCATGTTCCCTGTCTCTTGCTGTGTGATGCTCTACACCACTTTGTGACTCTGCTGGCAAGAAAACTATCAGCAGATAAAGTACCTAAACCAGAAACATGAGTCAAAGTAAACTTCTTTTTTTTAAAACTTACCCAGTATGTGATGCTGTGTTACTAGCAATAAAAAAAATGGACTAATGCATCAAAATAACTAACATATAAATTACTTTAAATATTAATATTTTATGGGCTGGGGATGTGGCTCAAGTGGTAATGCGCTTGCCTGGCATGCACGGGGCGCTGGGTTCGTTCCTCAGCACCACATAAAAAAATAAAATAAAATAAAGATGTTGTGTCCACCGAAAACTAAAAAATAAATATTAAAAAATTCTCTCTCTCTCAAAAAATATTAATATTTTATGATGAGAACACTTAAAAATCTACTCTCAGCAACTTTCAAGCATGAAGTATATTATTATCTATAGTCACCATGTTGTACAATAATCTTCCTAATCTTATTTTGCCTAACTGAAGATTTTATCCTTTGACCAATATCTCCTGACACTCTCCTGTTCATTCTTTTTCAAAGAGAAACCCTAATAAAATCCTTTCTTCCCTGTTCTCTTACCTGACTCATTTTCATTTTTATTTACCATCATTAAGTGAAAGTCCCTGTGTCTGGCATCAGTTTTTCTAGTACTGTGGTTTATAATTCTTTGGAATTGGCTTGCAGGAGAAGTTTGGAAGAGCAGACTATAGAAAGTTTAGAGTGTTATTAAGTAGAGCTCAATGGGTAATATTTGTGAGAATGCAGAAGACCAAAATGCCGATAGAAATGCAGAAAGTAAAGGCCAGGCTAATGAGGTTTCAGATGGAAATGAGGTCTCTACTGGGACTTGGAATAAAGTCGGGGAAATTAATTTGAATTCATGTTGTTTATGCCTTGAAACTGTGTAGGATGCTGAGTTTATATGTAACTGACTCTCTGGGGGAGGAAATTTCAAAATGTCAAAGCAGTCATGCAGCAGCATGGGTGTTAGTGGATGCTTTTAGACAAATCTATGTGAGAATTCTGAGTAAGAGGAACAGAGTATAAATATTTGAAAAGTGTATTTTTTTTTTGGCCAGAAGAGGAGCATGTTTAAAGCAATAGCTAAAGAAGGTGCCATTCCTAAAAAAAAAAATTAGCACTGTTAACAAGAGGAGCCAAGTACTTTGTATCAGTACAATAAGAAAGATGCTTAGAAGGAACCTCAGAATCAGTAAGATCACAGTCATCCCATGCTCACAGATGTAGTATTGCAGATTTGTTTCAAAGGTTTTCCAAGGCACAGTCTCTTGAGTAGAGAGCCCCCATGGGGGAAGTGCTGCTTGCTCAGGACCACCTAGGGAGTTATTCCACCCTATGTGACCAGCAAGGCAGTTCAAAACACTCTGTGACTCTGTTCTAGGTAGACCCCAGGACTTCTTATATCAGCAAGCGGACCTTGCTGTCATCCACACGATGCTGGTTTTGCAGATGTGCTTAATACAGCCATGAGGTTTTCATTAAGATTACAAAGGAAAATATGGGAAGTCAAGAAGCACGTGGCAGGATCAGAATCCCTGCATTAAATCTGTATAATGCTTTTGGTAGTATGGCCATTTTGACAATATTAATTCTTCCTCCAAGAACATGGGAGATCTTTTCATCTTCTAATTTCTTTCTTTAGTGTTCTGTAGTTTTCATTGTAGAGGCCTTTCACCTCTTTTGTTAGATTGATTCCCAAGATGGTGATGGTGATGATGATGATGATGATGATGATGATGATAATGATAGCTGTTGATGAACCTTTATTTTATTTATATGTGGTGCTGAGAATTGAATCCAGTGCCTCACACATGCTAGGCAGGTGCTCTACCACTGAGCCACAACCCTAGCCCCCCCTCCCTTTTTTAGGCTATTGTGAATGAAGTAGTTTTCCTAATTTCTCTTTCAGGGGATTCATCACTGATTTGATTTATGGATATTGATTTTTTTTAATTCTGCTACTTTGCTGAATTCATTTATTAGTTCTAGAAGCTTTCTGGTGGAATTTTTTGGACCCTCTAGATATAGAATCATGTCATTGGCAGATAGTGATAGTTTGATTTTTTTTCTGTTCCTATTCATATCCCTTTAATTTCTTTCATCTGTCTAATTGCTCGGGATAGAGTTTCAAGGACTATGTTAAATAAAAGTGGTGAAAGAGAGTATCCCGATCTTGTTTCACTTTTTAGAGGAAATGATTTCAATTTTTCTTCATTTAGAATAATATTGGCCTAACATAGATAGCTTAACATGGATAGCTTTTACAATGTTGAGGTATGTTCCTACTATCCCTAGTATTTTTAGTGTTTTGAACAGAAAAGTATACATTATTTCTTCAAATGTTTTTCTACATATTGGAGATGATCAAATGATTCTTAAATCTATTGATGTGATGAATTACAATTATTTATTTCCATATATTGAACCAACCTTGCATCCCTGGGATGAACCCCACTTGATCACAGTGCTTTATCTTTTTAATATGTTTTTGTATGAGATTTTCCAGAAGTTTTTTTGAGAATTTTTGCATCTATATTCATCAGGGATATTGGTCTGAAATTTTCTTTCCTTGATATGTCTCTACCTGGTTTTGGTATTAGGATGATTCTAGTCTTATCAAATGAGTTTTGAAGGGTTTCTTCCTTTTCTATTTCATGGAATAATTTGAGGAGAATTGGTGTTAATTCTTCTTTGAAAGTCTTAGAGAAGGCAGTTGAGAGAATTTCTGGTCCTGGGTTTTTCTTGTTGGTAGGTTTTTGATGGCATCTTCTATTTCATTGCTTGAAATTGATCTGTTTAAAATCTGTATGTTCTCTTGATTCAGTTTGGGCAGATCCTGTGTCTCTAGAAATTTTTCAATGTCTTTTAGGTTTTTTATTTTTTTTATCTTATTGGAGTGTAAATTTTCAAAATATTTTCTAATTATCTTCTGCATTTCAATAGTGTCTGTTGTGATATTTTCTCTTTCATTATGAACTTTAGTAACTTGAGTTTCTCTTTTTTTCATTAGAGTGTCTAAGGTTCTATCAATTTTATTTATTTTTTCAAATAACCAGCTTTTTGTTTTGTCAATTTTTTTTTGAATTGTTTCTTTTGTTTTAATTTTATTGATTTCAGATCTGATTTTAATTATTTCCTGTCTTCTCCTACTTTTGATGTTGATTTGTTCTTCTTTTTCTAGAGCTTTGAGATATAAAGTCAGGTCATTTATTTGTTGACTTTTTATTCTTTTCTCTTAGCACTGCCTTCATAGTAATCCAGATATTTTTATATGTTGTATCAGTGTTCTCATTTACCTCTAAGAATTTTTTTTATCTCCACCCTGATGTCTTCTTCTAGACATGTGTCAATGAATTATTTATTTTCCAGGTGGTGTAGCTTCTATTTTTTATTTTATCCCTGATTTTTAATTTATGGTCTGATAGAATGGAGGGTAGTATTTCTAATTTTTTTTTGTAATTGCCAAGACTTGCTTTGTGGCATAACATAAGGTCTATTTTATAGAAGGATCCATGTGCTGCTGAGAAAAAAAGTGTATTCACTTGTTGATGGATGAAATATTCTATATATATCTGTTAAGTCCAATTATTGGTTGTATTATTGGTTTTACAGTTTGTTTTCATTTGGAAGATCTATTCAATGGTGAGAGATGTGTGTTAAAATCACCGAGTATTATTGTGTTGTGTTCTATTTGATTCTTGAAATTGAGAAGGGTTTGTTTGATACACATAGATGCTCCATGGTTTGGGGCATAAGTATTTATGATTGTTATGTCTTATTGATGTATGATTCCCCTAAGCAGGATGAAATGTCCTTCTTTATCCTTCTGACTAACTTGGGTTTGAAGTTCACTTTATCTGATATGAGGATGGAAACCCCTGCTTCCTTCCATGGTCCATGTGAGTCATAAGTTTTACCCCATCCTTTCATCTTCAGTCTGTGGATGTCTTTTTCTATGTGATGAATCTCTTGAAAGCAGCATGTTACTGAATTCTTTTTGTTGTTGTTGTTAATCCAATCTTCCAGTCTATGTCTTTTGATTGATGAAGTTAGGCCATTAACATTCAGGGTTATTATAAAAATACTGTTTGTATTCTGGGTTATTTTGGTTTAATTTTACTATTTAACCTGACTTGGTTTCTCCTTTGATTGACTTTTCCTTTAGTGTAGTTCCTCCCTTTGCTCATTTTCATTTCTTCCTCATGGAATATTTTGCTGAGAATGTTCTGTAGTTCAGGCTTTCTTGTTGTAAATTTTTTAAATTTTTGTTTATCATGGAATGTTTTGTATTTCATCATCAAATCTGAAGCTTAATTTTCCTGGATATAATATTTTTGGTTGGCATCCATTTTTTTTCAGAGTTTGGCATGTATTATTCCAGGACCTCCTAGCTTTGAGGGTCTGGGTTGAGAAATTTGCTAAGATCCGAACTGGTTTCCCTGCATATGAATCTGAAACTTTTATCTTGTACCTTTTAAAATTCTATCCTTATTTTGTATTCCAGGCATTTTTCAATATTATGTGACTTGATGTCGATCTGTTGTGATTTTGTATGTTTTGGTGTCCTGTAAGCATTTTGCATTTGCTTTTCCAATTCATTCCTCATGTTTGGGAAATTTTTTAATGTTATTTCATTGAAAAGATGGTGCATTCCTTTGGTTTGTATCTCTGTGCTTTCCTCTGTCCTGATAAGTCTTAATTTTTTTTCTTTATGTTATCCCATAATTCCTGGAGGTTTTGTTCTTGATTTCTTACTATCTTCTCTGTGTGGTCAACTTTCTTTTCAAGATTATATATTTTCTCTTTATTGCCCGAGATTCTGTCTTCCAAGTGTCAAGTCTGTGAGTGATGCTTTGTATTGAATTTTTAATTTGGTTTATTGTTTTCTTCATTTCAAGGATTTCTGTTTGTTGTTGTTGTTTCAGAATCTCCATATCTTTCTTCAAGTAATCTTTTGCTACCTGTAATTACTCTCTTATCTCTTTATTGGAGTTATCATTTGTTGCCTGTATTTGCTCTCTTATTGTTCTTTACTTCACAGATCATTTTAATTATGTACATTCTGAACTCTTTCTCTGGCATTTCTTCTACTATGCTGTCAATAGATTCTATTATTGTAGCATCTTGGTTTGTTTGGGGAATTTTCTTCCATTGATTTTTTCAGGTTGTTCATATGTCTTTCCATCTAGTACAAATCCAAGGTATTACAGTTTCTACCCCATAATCTTAAAATGTCCCTGCAGGTTTCCAATATCTCTCCTTTAATGGGGAGATTAATATTAACAGCACCCAGTGCAAATAATATGCAGCCTTAAACGAAATAGCTCCTATTTAGACAATTATTTTTTCACAATAAATAGAAATTATGTGTTTGATTATTACCTACAATATCAACAGTAGGTTTGTGAAAGAGTCTACAGTTTCTAATGGTGGACAATGAGAAAACAGTGGGCATAGAATGTGGTGTATATGAGGCACGAGGTGAGAATATAGAGGTATTAGATCATAGGAAGAGTGAAAGAGGAATCAAAAGATGTTGGCTAACAAGGATACTTCTGGTGTAACCAAGCCTGCAGGGACTTGGTGATTGTCTTCCAGGTCCTGGCTGTTGTCCTTATATGAAAGAAGCTATGTGCCTAGTTGGTTGTTGTGGCATCATCAAACATGTAGGTACCTTGATGTTGGGCTTCCATGTTCTGGCTGGTGTCCTATGATGGAAGCTGCCCCAACTAAAGATGGTGGTGGTGGAAATGGACATAACCCAAGATAGTGGTGGAAGTGTTCCAAAATGTACACTTTCAGAGATGGGGCTGAGAGGGCAGGCTTATGGTGGTGTTTGGCAGCCTGTTCAGAGATGCAGTGCTGTGGCATGCAGTGCTGCAGTGGGCTACTGCCTCCAGACCCTGTCCGTTGTCCAAAGGTGAAGGCTACCACATGGTGGAGCTATGGTGATTGCTGTAGCATCTCAAAATGGAGGTGGGCTGGGGAGCCCACATACTGGTAGATGGGGGGACTGCAGCACAGGTTGCTCTCCTCCATGCATTAGTTAGGGGTGGTCACTCTCCTCCATGGAGCAGTCTGGTAGATTTGTAATGTAATATGCACTACTACATTATTTCTTTAAGGTCCCATGACTTCTTAACATCACTGGGACCAAACTTACAAAACATGAATTCTTGGGGGACAACCTACATTTAAATTATAGCATTGAGTATTCAACAAAGTAGATCAACTTTTACTTTGTTTTCTTTCTCCCATAATTACTCCCAATAAGGTTTATGAACATTGGGAAATAATCTTTAAACTCTATCTGATCAAGTTAAACAACTGAATGAGGAACAAGGAAAAAATTTGAGAAAAGGTGAACATACTACACAAAAGAAGCCATGCACATGATGCTTAAATGTAACAAAGCAACACTTAGTAAACATACTAACAGCAATCAAGACTGTCATCATCAATAAGAGCAGTCAGCAGCATTAATGCTCTACACCTAGACTCAGTAACATCAAACTACTGTATTGAAAACAAGCATTACTGAGTGATTATTATATGTCTGGCTAAAAAAATCACTAAAATTATATAGAAGGAATTATTTTATTTTATAGTCCCAAAGAAAGGTAAATTTCTCATCTCAATAGTTTATTTATTTATTTATAGTTTCTATCCAATTTTTTTAAATTGATTTCATTTTTTAAATACTAATATGATGGACATCATTATCTAAAATACATGTATGAAGACATGAATTAGTGTGAACATACTTTATATTCAAACAGAGATATGAAAAATTGTGCTCTATATGTGTAGAAGGGATTATTTTAAAAGTAATTCCCAAAATAGAAAATTATGGATTAAGAAAGCAAAACATTTAATGTCCTATGAGAACTAAAACTAGAAGACATGCATGCTGTGTAGAGTTAACAATACACTCACATAGCTCAAAACCAAAATAAAAATATATTTATAAAAAATGTATATTCTAAAGACTCTTTCTCATCCTTATTCCTCATTCATGACCCCCCATAACTTTTATGAGATTTGTATGTCATTCTTTCAGTTTTTACATGAATATATTAATGTATACCTAAATACACATAAGCACTATTACTAAATCTACTGTTTTCATATATATAACATATAAAACATACCAAAAGATCCTAAAAACTGCTTTAAAAAACTTGTAAGCTATAATTAGTTGAAGAAGACCATTTGACAACACATTGGGAGATGCACCTGCCAACTTGCCTCTTCTCAATCACTATTGGCTTTTTTCCCTAAATGTAACTACTATTTTGACAGTTATGGTAATTATCTTCTTGCTCTGCTTTAAAGTTTTAATGCTTAACTATGCATCCCCAAACACAATACTTTAGTGCTCAAGACATATAAAGAGAATAGTAAAATATGTAATTTTTGTGTTTGGCTTCCCCCACTCACTGTTCTATAATTCATAATGCTCTTGTTTATAGTACAGTTCTTGCATTTTCATTTCAGTATAGCAGTCCACTATATAAACATACCACAATTTATTCATTCTGTTACATGTACTTATTTGTGTTTTGCCAATGACATGTTCGGTATTTCAAAGACCTAGAAAACTCCATTAGAATACACCTGGATCTGAAAAACAAATTTAGCAAAGTAGCAGGATACAAAATCAACATATATAAGTCATTTGCCATATCCAATAATGAATCTGCTGAGGAAGAAATCAGGAAAACTATCCATTCACAATAACCAAAAATAAAATAAATTAATTGGGAATAAATCTAGCCAAGGAAGCGAAAGACCTATGAAATGAAAATTATCAAACACTGAAGAAAGAAACTTAAGAAGACCTTAGAATATGGAAAGACCTCCGATTTTTATGGATAGGCAGAATTAATATGGTCAAAATAGCCATACTACAAAATTGTTATACAGATTTGATGCAATCTTCATCAAAATACCAATGATATTCTTCACAGAACTAAAAAAAAATTCCTAAAAGTCATTTGGAAGAATGAGACCCAGAAATTATCTTTAAATGATCCTTAATTCTCCCTATACTAAAAAGCCAATTCCACATGAGTTGTAGATTTAACTGTAAATAATAAAGCAATAAAAACATAAAGATAATTGAGAATAATATTGTTACCAACATGGGCTAGTGATAAAATTATTAAACTAAGAACAGAAAAGCATCAAGCAGAAATAATTTATTTCTTCTTTTCCTATCTTTATCCCATTAATTTTCCTCTTCTTTCTGATTACTCTGGCTAGAGTTTCAAAAACTATGTTGAATAGGAATGATGAGAGTAAACACCCTGATTGTTTTCCTGGTTTTAGAAAAAAAAATGCTTTCACTTTCTCTCCATTCTGTATGACAAACTGTGGGTTTGTTGTATACAGCCTTTACAACCTCAAGGTAAGATCCTTCTATAACTAGTTTCTTCAGCATTTTTAACAGGAATGGGTGCTGAATTTTGTTGAATGCTTTTTTTTTTTTTTTTTTTTGCATCTACTGCAATGATCATGTAATTCTTTTTATGTGTAATTTTCTTTTTATACTCATAAGAAGAAGATAAAATTTACTTTAAATTGAATTTAATAGTGTGTTCACACGTAACTGAAGCACAAAAAAAGAAGAGTTTGCTCTACTGGATCAAAGAGAATTGAAGGCAGAGGAAGTTCAGTACCCTGGATAGCTCACAGCAAGTGTAGATGTTCTGTGGCAAAAATCTTTTGTACTAAGAACATGAGATTAATGTAGCTGGCTATCTCTAATTAGAACAGTCTTATTATTGGAGCACACTTGACCTTTTTCTAGGCTTTTCCTTTGAAGGTTTGGTATCAACTTCACATCTTTAAGTTTTTCTTTGAAAGAGGGTCCCACATTTTGTAGTCTAAAATTCTGCAAAACTTTTATCCTACCCTCCTCAGCCAAATGCAGAGCTCAGTTTTTTGTTTTTAATCAGCATCTTTTGGGGATGTTATCATCAAATCAGTTTATCTCCTGTGTATATAAGATCTTCTCAGAAATGTGTTTAAGACTTCACAACAACCTTGAAAACCAACTATATTCTTCTTTCCCACCTTCATTTCTTTTTTTAATTTTTATTTTTTTTACATGAGCTCTATTATTATTATTATTATTTGCATTACATTCTTAATACATCTTTATACCACAATTTATCATATCTCTGTATACAAGATATGTTGACACCAAATTCACATCTTCATACATGTATTTTGTACAACGATGAGGGTGTCCTTCCACCATCCATGCAATTCCCTTTCTCCCCCCCCCCTTTCCCTCCCACCCCTCTTCCCTATCTAGTGGTAATCTTCCTCCCATGCTCTCCCTTCCTTCCCCATTTTGAGTCACCCCCCCCACTTATATCAGAGAAGACATTCTGCATTTTATTTTTTGGGATTGGCTAACTTCACTTAGCATAATCTGCTCTAATGCCATCCATTTCCCTGCAAATGCCATGATCTTATTATTTTTTAATGCTGAGAAATATTCCATTGCGTATAAATGCCACATTTTTTTATCCATTCATCCATTGAAGGGCATCTATGTTGGCTTCACAGTTTAGCTACTGTGAATTGTGCTACTATAAACATTGATGTGGCTGTGTCCCTGTAGTATGCTGTTTTTAGGTCCTTTGGGTATAGTCTGAGATGAGGAATAGCTGGGTCAAATGGTGGTTCCATTCCCAGGTTTCCAAGGAATCTCCATACTGCTCTCCAAATTGGCTGCACCAATTTGCAGTCCCACCAGCAGTGTATGAGTGTACCTTTTTCCCTGCATCCTCGCCAGCACTTGTTGTTGTTTGACTTCATAATGGCTGCCAATCTTACTGGAGTGAGATGGTATCTTAGTTTTAATTTGCATTTCACTGATTCCTAGAGATGATGAGCATTTTTTGTATATTTGTTGATTGATTGTATATCTTATTCTGAGAAGTGTCTGTTCAGGTCCTTGACCCATTTATTGATTGGATTTTTTGGTGCTTATCTTGTTGAGCTCTTTATATACCTTAGAGATAGAGCTCTATCTGATGTGTGAGGGGTAAACATTTGCTCCCAGGATGTAGGCTCCCTGTTCACCTCACATATTATTTCTCTTACTAAGAAAAAAACTTTTTAGTTTGAATCCATCCCATTTGTTGATTGTTGGTTTTAATTCTTGTGCTATAAGCATCTTATTAAGGAAGTTGGGGCCTAGCCCCACTTGATGGAGATTAGAGCCTCCTTTTTTTTCTATTAGATGCAGAGTCTCTGGTTTAATTCCTAGATCCTTGATCCATTTTGAGTTAACTTTTGTGCATGGTGAGATAAAGGGATTCAATTTCATTTTGTTGCATATGGATTTCCCATTTTCCCGGCACCTTTTGTTAAAGATGCTCTCCTTTCTCCAGTGCATGCTTTTAGCCCCTTTATCAAATATAAGATAGTTGTAATTTTGTGGATTGGTCTCTGTGTCCTCTATTCTGTACCATTGGTCTACCAGCCTGTTTTGGTGCCAGCTGTTTTTGTTACTATTGCTCTGTAGTATAGTTTAAGGTCTGGTATAGCAATACCACCTGTTTCACTCTTCTTGCTTAGAATTGCCTTAGCTATTCTGGGTCTCTCATTTTTCCAGATGAATTTCATAATTGCTTTTTCTATTTCTATGAGGAATGCCACTGGGATTTTGATCAGAATTGCATTGAACCTGTATAGTGCTTTTGGTAATATGGTCATTTTAATAATATTAATACTGCCTATCCATGAGCAAGGCAGATCTTTCATCTTCTAAGGTCTTCTTCTATTTCTCTCTTTAGGGTTCTATAGTTTTCATTGTATAGATCTTTCACCTGTTTTGTTGATTCTCAGTTATCTTATTTTTTTGAGGATATTGTGAATTGGGTTTTCCTCATTTCCTTTTCAGAGGATTTGTCACTGATATACAGGAATGCCTTTGATTTATAGGTGTTGATTTTATATCCTGCCACTTTGCTGAATTCATTTACTAGTTCTACAAGTTTCTTGGTAGAGTTTTTTGGGGGGTCTTCTAGGTATAGGATCATGTCATCAGCAAATAGTGCTAGTTTAAGTTCTTCTTTTCCTATCTGTATTCCTTTAATTTCTTTCGTCTGTCTAGTTGCTCTGGCCAGTGTTTCAAGAACTATGTTGAATAGAAGTGGTGAGAGAGGGCATTTCTGTCTTGTTCCAGACTTTAGAGGGAATGCCTTCAGTTTGTCTCCATTTAGAATGATGTTGGCCTGGGGCTTAGCATAGATAGTCTTTACAATGTTGAGGTAAGTTCCTGTTATCCCTAGTTTTTCTAGTGTTTTGAACATAAAGGGGTGCTGTATTTTGTCAAATGCTTTTTCTGCATCTATTGAGATGATCATATGGTTCTTATCTTTAAGTCTATTGATGTGATGAATTACATTTATTGATTTCCTTATGTTGAACCAACCTTGCATCCCGGGGATGAATCCCACTTGATCATGGTGCACGATCTTTTTGACATGTTTTTATATCCGATTTGCCAGAATTTTATTGAGGATTTTTGCATCTATATTCATTAGAGATATTGGTCTGAAGTTTTTTTTCTGAAGTTTTCTTTCTTTGAGGTGTCTTTGTCTGGTTTTGGAATCAGGATGATATTGGCCTCATAGAATAAATTTGGAAGTACTCCCTCTTTTTCTATTTTCTGAAATAGACTGAAGAGTATTGGTGTTAATTCTTCCTTAAAGGTTTTGTAAAACTCTGCTGTATACCCATCCGGTCCTGGGCTTTTCTTGGTTGGTAGTCTTTTGATGGCTTCTTCTGTTTCCTCACTTGATATTGGTCTGTTTAAGTTGTGTATATCTTCCTGACTCAATCTGGGCAGATCATATGACTTAAGGAATTTATCAATGCCTTCATTATCTTTCATTTTATTAGAGAATAAGTTTTCAAAATAATTTATAATTATCTTCTGTATTTCTATAGTGTCTGCTGTGATATTACCTTTTTCATCTCATATGCTAGTAAATTGGGTTCTCTCTCTTCTTCTCTTCATTAGCATGGCTAAGTGTCTGTCAATCTTATTTGTTTTTTCAAAGAACAAATTTTTAGTTTTGTCAATTTTTTCAATTGTTTCTTTTGTTTCAATTTCATTGATTTCAGCTCTGATTTTAATCATTTCTTGCCTTCTACTACATTTGCTGATGATTTGTTAATTTCCTCCTTCTGAGGTCACTGTGAGAAAAATACTGATAAAGCAGGATAAGCTGAAGTTTTTAATGAGTTTCGAATGAAACTGCTTTACTGATGATGTCATGTACAATTATATTAAAAGTTGCCAAGGTAAACGAAAGTAGAGTTTTATGTTAATGAGGGTATTAAAACGTTAAAAATCTTCTGGGAACCAGAGGGCCATCTGAATAGTTTCTCCTTCTATGGCATGTTAGATAATCGTAATTAACAAGGCAGAAACACTCAGGAAATCTGAAAACAAAGAATGAATCTATAATGACCTACACACCCCCACCCCAGACATCTTGCAATGAGGAGAACAAATTCATGCTAAACTTAGTGGATCGGAAAGATACAAAGGGACCTTGGTCTTTGTGTTTTCTTTGGCCCATGCTGTCACCATGGGCTTCATACTTATGCACTGCTCATTATTCTGGGAAGGATAAATGTAGAATTTTAAGGTAACTTAGAAGGTCTCTCCAATTTACCACTACAATGCTCTTAAGAATTTGGGAGTAGTCACTATTACAAACCTTTGTTCTTTCCTAAACAGTCCATGAACTGGGTTAAGTACTTCATACTTATTTATTATGTACCTATTATATGCAACACCTTATAGATACAAAAAGGATTATGCTGAGCTTTCTGAGGTGTACCTGCCTTTCCTCTTACAAAGAGGCTGTGATAGAAACAGTGTTCCTATGTTTTAATCAATCTCTGTAGGTTGCAGGGCATTAGCAGAGTATTTAGACTTACTCATACTTTAAAGGGCAGCAGATGACTCTAATTATATTTCCTTAGTTTAACAAGAGCGAGTTGATGTAGCATAGTGATTATAAGTATAGGCTCTGGATTTGGGGCAAGGGACCCAAATTCTATCGCATACCAATAATAAGACTTTCAGTAACTTGACCTACTAAACCTTAATTTATTGTTGAGGGCCACAGCCGAGTCGGGATGACGCATGGCATTTTTGCCAGAAGTAGTGGTTGAGAGGTGACACCAGCAAGCCATTAAGATGATGACTTTTGAGTTCTCGCGGAGTTCCCATTGAGTTCCGGTTGAGCTCTTGCGGGGATTCCTGAAGAGTTCTCATTGGTTGGGGAAGTGCCGGAGGAGGGATTTCCGGTTGGTTGTTCCTGGAGGAGCCGCGTGGCGTTCGGGAGAGTTCCCAGGGAGCGTGTGTGGAGTGTGCTGGTGGAGTTCAGAAATAAAGTTTGTTCCTGCTTCAGTGGCTCGTGATTTGTGCCCAGCCAGACTGCGGCAGTTTATGTGTAAAATGAGAATTATAACAATAGTAACTGAATATTTTTATAATAATAATAATCATGAAGGCTTTAGTACAGATTAAATTATGTAATGTATATAAATAAAGCTCTCACAGAGTTCCTGGCATGTGTTAAATGCTTAAAATTGAGTTATTATTATTATTATTAAAAAATAAACAAAAATCATTGTTATTAACTAAATTAAGGGAAGGGATGAATGAGACTGTGCTGGAGGATGGGAAGCAAATGTGGTAAACCAGGGGTCTTCATGGAAGAGTTGTGCCAAAGCAGTTCCAATATCATGGTAGGCAAGTGTGAAGTCAATTTTTCCCAAGATGATCATCAATGTCAGAGATCTAAAAAAAAAAAAAAGACCTTTTTAGTCACAACATTCCATTCTAACTACTAATCAAGTTATTGGCTGCAGTGAGAGATACATTTCATGGGGAACTGGACATCCCCATCTCTTGCCATCCTGAGACCCACCCAGAGATTCACAATGTAGTGACTCCATTACCATCCCACACAAGGATCAGAAAAATCACAGGGTCTGCTGCCACTTGTTGAAGATGGACTCACAGAGGATGTCCATCTGAAATATGAGTAGCATCCCATTCACTTCCAAGAAAGAAACATTCTTGCCTAAACTGCTCTATTATCCCTACTCCCTCAGTGACCCATATTCTTGTAATTTAAAGAAGTTACCCATAGAGGATTATGCTTAGTAACTAGCTGTGGGCAGGGGATGAGCTGAATCCTGAATCTTAATTAAACGTACCTGGTACATAATCACCAGGTCATTTTCTCATTAAAACCAGATAAGTGTAAACAAATCTATATTTCCTTGGTGTTTAAAACTCTTAACTTTTAATGACGTCCCTCAGGCTTTCAACAAAGAGAAAAGTACAAACCTTTTAAGCAATGGAACTTATAACTGTCTAATGTTCCCTCTTTGCCAATAGAGTCTAAGATTATCAGTTGTTTGGAGCTGTTAGCTGCCTTCTCAGACCAGGCTATTCCAGGTTGGAGGATGGAGACATCTGGAAAAGTCCCTCTGTGCACACTCCTTTTACTAACCTCTACTATCTCATTCACGAGCCTGAGATACCTGAGTCACACCTGTAAGGGGCTGAGGGAGGCAGCTAAGGAGTTCCTCAGCAGGTTCCACATGTTAGAGTTCTAGAATGCATTCTCAGCAATTCTTTGGTTTTTTTCCATGGTGATAAGAGTGTTCCAGCATCTCTAACAACCACCACCACCACCACCTTGGAACAAATGTACACAAAAGCCGAAATGGAGGGGCAAGTGTTCCTCCACATCCTTCATCAGAGAGATAATCTCCTAGGACTCCAGAAAACTGCTCCTCATACCTCCACCAGCACTAGGCCCATCTCATGTACAAAGCTCTGGCACTTGATTTATCATCAGCATGGTTCCAACTGAGATCATTTTATAAAAGCTTTAATGTGGAAACATCCCAGATCCCAGCCTGTTGACCTTCTTTTTCTTTCAGTCACTACACTCCTGTATAGTGTATTCTCATTCCTGTTCTCATTTTTCACTCATTTAATTCTCCATCTCTGAAATGTTGGGTGATGGTGGCTAAAGCCACAGGTCCTTCAAGTTTTCTCACCTTCTTGCTACCATTACATCTGTGTTCTCATAACAATATTCAGTCATTGTCCATTTCTCCAACTGAGAAATTTACAGTGTCACTTTCATCCTCCCTTTTCAGCATCCTTGAATCTCTTGGCTTGTAGACTTCCCGTAACATAAGCATTAATCCAACTATCCAGCCCTTCTACCCCCATTTGAACTGGTGGAGAGCATAACACAAACATGCATACTGGTGCTACTTCAAAAATGCAGCAGTCTGGTTGGGGTTGGAGCCTAGTGGTAGGTCACTTGTCTAGCCCACATGAGGCACTCGGTTTGATCCTCAGCACCACGTAAAAATAAATAAAAATAAAGGAATTTTGTCCATCTAAAAACAAAAAATGACTTTAAAAATGCATCAGTCGTCTATGGCATAATCTTGGCAATCCTTTTATGCACCAGGAGTCAGTCTTTTTTCATATTTTCAGTGTCTACTCAAAATCTTCCCTTCTCTCCTTGGCTCCTAAGCTCTATATCTATTTCCTATCTCTTGGCAGATAAGCTTGCTTCCATTTTACAGAGGAAAAAAAGTACATTTTGTATATTAAAGTAACAATGATTATTCATACATTATTAATAAGATAATAAAGCTATAAGAGTATTTGATTTATTTTATGTATAGGAACATTTTTGAGGTTATGTTTTTAAAAGAAAGCAAACAGGGTCTGGGGTGTGGCTCAATGATAGGGTGCATGCTTAGTGTGCAGAAGGGCCTGGGTTCAATCCCCAGCACTAGCCCCACCAAAAGCAAGCAAGAAAATGACAACATAAGCACATAGTGATGTCTTTAAGTAAACAGAAATAGATAGATACCAATTTCTGTGTTAGGGTCCTCTAGAGGAACATAATCAACAGGAAGTATAGTTATAGAAGGGGAACTTATTAGATTGGCTTACATAACCAGATGCTGGATAGTCCACAATGGCCATCTGTAGTCTTGAGAGCTGGAAGAACTAGTAGCTGTGCAGTCCAAAAGGCTGAAGGCCCAGAACAGGAGGGATCAATGGTGTGATACCCTGGTCTGAGATTTTTTGTTTGTTTGTGGGGTGTTTTTATTTTTTGGGGGGGTGTACTGGGGATTAAATTCAGGGGCATTTCACCACTGAGCTATACCCCAGCCCTTTTTACTTTTTATTTTGAGACAGGGTCTCTCTAAGTTTGTTTGAGGCTGGCTTGTGATCCTCCTGCTTCAGCCTCATAAGGCATTAGGATTACAGGTGTGCACCTCTGCATCCAGCTGGAAGACACAATTTTGTTAGCTAGTTATCCCACAGAACAGAGAACAAAATGATCACGATATTAATATGTTAATACAAATGCCTACACTGAACAAAATGGTGGGTCAATATTATTTTAAGGTTTTTGGTCCCTAACTTTATCTTAAAACTTTTTCCTCAATGGATTGATTGCTTAGAATTTCTCTTTATTTTCACATTTACATCAACAGCGCTTTGCTCTCTCTTGACCTTTTAGGATTTCCTTTGCCAGAAGCTGCCAAATAAGGGGACTATATTCTCAAAGTTTCTCCCAGGGATTCCATTTAGAGCACGGGATGAAAAGAGAGAAGGCCACAGGGAAAAATATGGCTTATAAATAAAAAGAAGAAAATAGGATTTAAACAAATGGAATGCAGGACAGACAATATTCTACCTCCTCAGTAGTAGGGTCAGTTCTGGGAGCAGAGAAAAAGAAAAGCGATTTACTGGGAGAAAGAGAAGGATAGGGCAAGTTTGAAGTCCAAGACAGATAAGTAAGGCTTTACCAGATGGACCTAGAAGGATGGGCAAGCCACCTTACATGACTTGGGAAGAAGACTGAGCAAATGTAAACCATTGACTTAAGCTTATCTTTCCTCGGGAGACTGTTACTCTATGAGATGTCATGTTCTGACCACAGGATCAGCTAGACATTAGGAACCCCTGGTCATCTCTTAGAGGAAGAGACAGAGAAGGTCAGGAGAAGTTCAAACGACAGCGACCAGTCCTTTCCCTCTTGGGATGAAGTTTTTATGAAGTGGAATAATTAACCATCAGATGAAAGTCCTTACTTGTGTTCCTTGGATTTTCCCATCTCTTGCTGGGCATGTGTTTATGTACCTCTGCACTCATTCATCTCCCCTCCCTCCACGTACCATTCCTCTTTCCTCCTGGCACAGGTGGCCCCTGCATGTTTAACCAGGATCCTCTTGTTTTGACGAGTTCCTGCCAAGTATTTTAATTAACCTAAATGATGTCACGCATATTTACATAATACATAATGTATATGACATATATTATATAATTTTCGTACGAATTCCATGAACAACTATGTTTCCAAGATCTGTGGCTTTTTATATGTAGAAGCAGCTGTTCCTGTCGCTCCAGGATTCCAAGAGGCCTCTGGTACAGATATTCCTCATTACAGGCCATGGTCATTTTCCTGAAGATTTTTCTGTAGCACCTTCATCATTCCAGCCCCCTGTCAGGAAAAACAAGCCCTGGGAATCTTTTCTTCAGGACTTATCCTCCCTAGCACTCGGTTCCCTATTCCCTATTCTCAAACAGGTTGAGGTCCATCCTGTTTCACAGTTGGTCCCCATAACATGGAACCTCTTCCCCTGAGCATAGGGAATGTCACATGTTGGTAACTTTGGGGGGGGGGCTTCTTTGAAAATGCAGTGAAAGTTATGAAGCTTCTCTCCATATAAACGCCTGTTTTCACCTGCGTGCAAAATTTTGCCCTTAATTTCAAAAGATTCATTGACCTCTGGAATCCTATCCACATTCTTCTAAAGGTTTGTTCTATGGTTGTTTGCAAGTGTTCAAGGGCTGAACATACAAAGTAAATTGAAGATCAAGTTCTTAAGAATGGTCAGGGATAGGAGTACCATATATAAACTGTGTCATTCTGACTCAGTCAAGTTTAGATTTTTCTTAATGTTGTGTTTATTGAGATATGATTTTATATAGTAAAATTCATCCTTTGCAAGTTTATATGTTGAAGTTTTGACAAAGGTATGCAATCATGTAATAGCCACCACAATAAAAATTGAGAAATTTTTCTATCATTTCAAAAAGTTCCTTGAATATTTTTATACTACTTATTTCCTCCCAGTTTTTGTGGAAGTAGTTGAGATTACGATATCCTCCACATCTTGGCAATCGCTACACACACACACACACACACACACACACACACACACATATATATATATATATATATATATATATGTATATTCTGTTGCTGAAATTTGTGTCTGACTTCTTTTACTTAGCTTTAAACTTTTGAAATTCATCTATGTTATTGCAAGTTATCAGTAGTATCTTTATATTGTTGAGATATATTCCATTGTATGAATATGCTACAATTTATTTCTATATTCTCAAGTTTATAGGCATTTGGGCTGTCTTCAGTCTAGGTTATTTGAATAAATATTTGTATTTAGGTTTTTGTATGGAATTATGTTTTCAGTTATCATGGGTAAATTCTTGGTATTTCTGGGTTATATAGTTAAATATACATCTAACTTGGTTTAAAAAAAACTCCTTTAAAGATATTTTAGGAGAAGAAATATCTCTTAAAATTACATTGCTGAGAAGTCTTCAACTTAAAAATTTTCAGACGTAAGATTTCTTAACCCCATTTTTCTCATCTGTAATGTAGCATTAGGATCTTCTCTATAGAGTTAGTAGAATGATTGATGACATGACTAAATAAACTGTAGTGAGCTACACACATAAAGGATTAATGAGTTAACCTTCTGTACAGTGACTAACATGATAAACCCTCAAGTTTCATATACTAACACAATTTTGACTCTATCTCCACCTGGTGGTAGCACACACAATTTTAGAAGTAAATTATATTTGAGTAAATTCTTTTAGATATAACACACCTAAAGAAGAAATCTCACAAATTACTCTCCAAGATTGTTGACTAATGGTTGTTGGAAGTCCAACATGCTGTATGTAAGAAATATATGCCAATTTTTGAGCCATCTAGATTCTAGAAAAGGGAAATGACATCTCAAGAGAACCCAGCCACTCTGGGGCAATGCTTCCTGAAATCTGGCCACAGGACCATTCACATCAATCATCTCAACCAATTTTGAGTATCATACCTGGGCCATTCTGTGTTTTTGTAATTTCAGATCCAGGAATCAAAATGATTTGAGAATATATTTTAATGGGAATGCAATTTTAAGAGACAAATTCTCTAGAAGTGGAGAGGAGAGTATAAAATGAAACTTAGAACTGACACTCTATAATATATGGGTTTAAGGGCAATAGGCCAAGAATTATTGGCAGCCCAGAAAAGGATGTGGTACAGGCCAAGATCCATCCATCCTTTTGTTCATTGAACAAATATGTATCAAATCCCTCTTATGTAGGTCAGAAACTTGCGGAATGAACTGATAAGTGAATGCATGTTGGGCCTGGAAGTAAATACCCAATAGTTTCATTTTATGAGTGTGATTCATATGTGAAGCTCAGGAAGAGATGACCTCAGAATCCCATCAGTGGCATTCCCAAGCTGATGAGGCAAATCCCAGACAGCCAATACTCTCCTACTTCTCATACAAACCAAGCTGCCCACTGGCTTGGTGGCATCTAGAGAATGTCAAACCCTGTTTGATGAGCATTTTAAAGAAGGCCAGGGAGTTGAAGTTGGAAGGGTGCCTAGAGCAGTTTTGAGAGTGGCTATATCTTAGCCATAATAACTATGGTCTGAATCAATCATCACCCATTGACAAACTTATAAACTTACCTTAACCCCAAAGCCTCCATCTTTTGACCAAGGATGGACTCTATCACATCACCACCCACAAAACACACCTATGGAGGCTCCACTTCTAGATTGACAAATTGCTCTTCATGGAGTCAGTTTGCATTGATGTTAGCAATATAGAAGAATGCCTCTTGCTCTGGATCCTCACCAGTATATCTCAAACTTTTTATTAACCCGAGATTCAAATAAAATGTATCTTTTAACTTTTTTTTTTCTCCCTGTGCAGATATAAGAGATGGTATAGAGTAGTGGTGGTGTCAATGGTCAACCTACCTGAGTTGGGATCTGCCGGATACCATCTACTAGAAAAGTGAACAAGAAGAGCTTCCTAATCTGTCTTCTCATGTGTAATGGAGATAACCAGAGAGTAACACAAGGCGTTGTGGCACTGAAATGACGCAGTCTGGCTGGGCACAATTCAGGAGCCACTTGTCAAAAGAAACGAACTTTATTTTTAGAACACACACACTACACCACACAGCTCCTCAGGAAAAACCCTCAGAGCCCAGCTGCCACCACCGGCTTCCCACAAGCCTCTCAACCTCCCCCACCCCTCCTGCTCTTGAGGCCGATTGGCTGGTTCGCATGGGCGGAGCCAAAAAAAGTCCCCCAATGAGCATCTCCGTGGTCTGAAAGGGCGGGGAAACAGCCCAATGAGCATCACTGCAGAGGAGCCAATCAGTTGGCAGCTAGAAGTTTGCTGGGGCCCCTGTGAACCAATCATCAGCTGGCAGCTGGAAGTTTGCTGGCAGCTGGAAGTTTTCTGGGGACCCTTCCGCTGTGGCTCTCAACACTGAAAAACCTAGATCCAGGCACATAGGATGTGTTTACTAAACACATAGAAGAGAAATTCAGCATCTTAATTTGCTTAAGGATCATCTAATTTCATTTTCTGTTAACATATTTAAATTAACATTAGCCATTTTATTCTGGGGCTATTAGCATCTTAATATATTTTAGGAATTAACCTTTTATATATGCATGAATTGCAAATATGTTTCCCAAACCTGTAATTTATTTTACTTTGTTTTGTTGATTTATTTTATATCTTCTGGTTTTGAATTATAAAGTCCTACTTTACTCTGAGATTGTAAAAGACAACTTCCTGCATTTTTATCAGATACATAACGATATCGCATTCTATCCTTTTTATCTCTTTTTCATACCTTTATCTCTGCTTGCTCCATTGTGGATCATTTCTTCAACTGAATTCTAGGAATTCCATCTTCAGCTGTCTCAGTCTAGTAACCCATCTATTGAATTCTAAACTGGATTAGCCATATTTTTTCATTTCTAGTATGTATATTTGTCACAGTGACAGAAAGCTGACCAACACAGAGGTCATATATGCCAAGCTCCTTTAAGAGTTTGATTTCCCTCTGTTAACTTGTTCTACTCATATTCCTATGAAGCTATCAGACTTCCTAGCAGTGTTCTGAACTCTAGAACAGAGAACATTCGTCTCCTCTTTTGAGGACAGGTAATACCCAGCTTTATGTAGGTGGTTCATTGCCGGCTCCCTGGCACGCAAAGGACTTGGGTCTTAATAACCACCCCCCACCCGGCTGCTATCAAAATCTCATCATTCTGGCATTTACCAGGGTCTGATTCCCATGAAGGTGCCCAACTTTGGGTCCCTGCTCCTCTCTCCAGTTTTGTGGACTCTCTCCATTTCTGGCACCTGGGAACTTTGCTTTCTTGCTTTACACAAGGCTCGTACTTTAAGTAAAATGTTGTCCATAATTACCTTATCTGTTTTGCGGGGAGGAAATTACGCATGCCAGTTCAAATCACTATGTTGTCTACAAATTCCAGAAGGAGCTTTCTAAATTGCAAGACTTAATTATATTATTCTCCTACTTGAGGATTTTCAGGGGCGTGTGGCTCTACCTCAGTGGTAGAATGCTTACCAAGAACCATGGGTTTCAATCTCTAGTACTGCCAAAAAAAAGGGGGTGGGGGGTTTCAATTGACCTTAAGATAAAGCCCAAAGTGCCTTTTGTTGGAAGAGCAGCTTAGCATGGCTGCTGGAGATGGAATGGTCTGAGGCTGTATCTGTGTATGATTATTTTAACTGTGTAACTTTGGAAAAGTTAATAATATCTTAGCCACAGTTTCCTCATCTGTAAAATAAAGATAATTTTAGCACCTAATTCATAGGGTTACTGTGAACTTTGAATAAGGCAAAGTTATGAGCACCTGCAGAGGTAAGATGGACCTCAACTCAAAACTGGCTTAAGTATTAAGATCAATGATGTCAACTATGTATACCAAGATGGTATGAAATGTACACTATCAAATAATGAATTTTTCTGTGGAGAACAGGGCAGGCTCCAATCAGGTCCACAAATGTCCTGAGAGAGTAAAGGAAAATACTGGCTTGACTTCATTGTGGTGTGAGGGTCTGGATTTCTAATTATAGACAATACACATAAAACACAGCATAGTGCCCATCGCAGACCTCAGTGGACACTGCTTAATCACAATAATGTTGTTATAATAGTTGAGAAGGATTTTTAAGACCTTGGTAAAGTCATTTATTTCTCTCTACCATCCTTCTTGTTCTACACTCCAGCCACACTTCAATTTTCTTAGACTCTTAACAATAGCATGGTCTCTGAGTCCAGCATCTGGTTTCCTCTGTCTGTAAGAATTTCCATCCCTACCTTATTCACCTGGCCAAGTCTCACTCTCTTCAGGTTTCAGCCTAAGCAGCCTTCATTCTAAGAAGTCTTTCCTGATCCCCAATAAGATAACACTCCTAGCTCTGCTCTCCCCTACCCATACTTGGTTCTCATTTGTTTACATATAACTTTTCCATCCATTTTTAAGGGATTTTGGTTACTTGATTTCTTCAACCCACGGTAGAGGCTGACACATAGTAGACGTTCAATACGTGTTTGCTGAATGGTGGAACGTCTCATTTAATCATCTTAAAATTATAAATCAGGTATTATCCCTACTTTGCAAGGTGGGAAATATGAGCTCAGAAAAATAAATTGCCCAGTGCCACACAGATATTAAATGCTATATCAAAAGCATTTCAAATCCCAGATTTCCAGTTATTCCTTTCATTTAGCAGCTTGTCTTCCATCTCTTACTTCCTCCATTAAAATTGAGGGGGACAAATTAGAGATAAAATAGATTTCTACCTAAAGAGGGGGATTTGAGAGATGCAAGAAGCCTGCCCCATCACCAAGAACTGATACCAATATTTTAGCTTAGACGTTTCCCCAGTGCTGCATATGAACTTTTAGGAATGCCCCTTGGTAAGGAAGAATTCAAGGATTACTCCCAGTTAGCAAATTGTCCGAATTTTTTTTTTCATCCTTTCATCCTGACACCCAGAGCCCTCCCTCCTCCCTCATTCTGCATGAGTGGCCTCAGCCAGGCCTCCCTGCTTCCTGAATCACTCACTGCCTCGAACACTTCTCTGTCTTTGCCCTCACCCTTCTCTCTGCCTGGCATTTTTCTCTGCTTTTTTTTTTTTTCATCTGGATGAACAACTCATGATTTGAGAAGACAGCTCAGATAGTCTCTCATGCATCAAAAGTTCCCTGATTCCCCTGGGAAGTCAGCGTGATGCTCACTCTCCTGGGTATTTCTAGCACTTCATAAACAACACTGTTACAGAGTGGACTTCTATAGCCACAAATCACTTTCCCCCTCACTGAACAGGAGCCCTTCAGAGTCAGAAACTCTCACTTGTTCATGGTTGTTCCCTGAGCAAAACACAGTAGATCATTAACCAATATTCATTAAAAGAGTGAGTGAATGAAGAAGTCCATCCCAAGCAGTTTTCATGGAAAGGGGGAAAGAAAAGATAGCAGAACACTAATGCCTGGTGGAAATTTTATACAAGAGGCTCAAAGGAAATGTTTTCTGGCTTCTATGAAGATAGACTCCAGAATAGTTCCTCTTCTCTGCCCTTGGAAGGGATGTGAAGTTATAATACCTGGCACTGCCACATTACCTTGTCACCTGGAAGGGAACCATTCAGCAAGCTGAGCAGGGCTGAGCCAGTGGAAGAAGCAAGCCTGGCTTCCTCTTGGGTCCATCAACAAACTGCTGAATGAATGAACCCTGGACAACCTTTGGGGATTTACTGGATATAGAATCATGAATCCCCTTTTACCATAATTTTGAAAATTTTCCTTGAGCCCAAAGCATCCCACGTAATACAGAGGGGTAGTCTTTATTGGAAAGAATCTTTTTTAAAAATATTTTACTTGTTTTTTTGTAGTTGTACACAATCACTTTATCTTATTTATTTATTTTTATGTGGTGCTAAGGATCGAACCCAGGACCTTGCACGTGCAAGGTGAGCGCTCTACCACTGAGCCAAACCCTCAGCCCCTGGAAAGAATCTTTGTCTTGTGTTTTAGTCAGCTTTTTCGCTGCTGTGACTAAAAGACCTAACCAGAACACAGTCAATGGACAGAAGGCTTCGCTCTTCAAGGCTCCAGGGGAGGCTGAACATCATGGACGAAGAGTGTGGCAGAGGGAAGCAGCTCACATGATGATCAGGAAGGAGAGAGAGAGAGAGAGTCCACTCTCCAGATAAAACTATATATCCCAAAGTCACTTCCCCAATGCCCCACCTCCTCCAGCCACACCCCATGTGCCTTCAGTTACCACTCATTTAATCCCACCAGGTGATTAATTCATTGAACTTTCTTGCATTGTCTCACACGTGAGCTTTTGGGGGGACACTTCACACCCAAACCATAACATCTTGGGAGAAGGCCTGCATTTTTACCCCATGTCTGAAGAACAACAGTTAATAAGTGAAAACATCCTTAAATTTATATTCCTCAGTATCATAAAGATAGCCAAATTTACTTCTCTTAGTTTTATTATGATAGTAAAAGTTAGATAGTTTACATAAAAGTATAGTAAGTCAGAAATCACTACCCAGGACTGCCCAGTTTTGAGTACATTGACCCTAACCAAAGATATTCATCTAGCCAGGGGTGATGGAGCATGCCTGTAATCCCAGCAGCTCAGGAGCCTAAGGCCTGAGGCAGGAGGATTATGAGTTCAAAACCAGCCTCATCAACTTAGTGAGGCCCTAAGCAATTCAGTAAGACCCTGTCTCTAATAAAGTATAAAAAAGGGCTGGGGATATGGCTTAGTGATTAAGAGCCCCTGAGTTCAATCCCTGGTAAGGAAGAAAGAGAGAGAGAAAGAGAGAGAGAGAGAGAGAGAGAGAGAGAGAGAGAGAGAGAGAGAGAGAACAGGGGAGGGAGGGAGGGAGGGAGGAAAGGATATTCATTTAATGATTGACTTCTAACCACCACGACTGAGTCACCTAGGAACCAATCACCCAATTTTAGGCTCATTAGTAACTTCTATTAAATGGCCACAAGAACAGCTTATCTCTAAGGAAGGGTCCCTACTTAATAGGTTAACAATACACAACGTCTTGGACCAGGCTGTTCTTTTCAAAACCATGGATAGATTCTGCCATTTGCTTTGTAGCCTGAATTTAACAAGCAAACCCCGCCCCCCCCCCCCAACACACACACACACACATCCCCAGTTTGGGATTTGAATCTCCCTAAGGAGGACATCTAAACTCATTCGTGGAGGAAGCCTTGATGAATGGAGATATCAAGACAATAATGAAAACAGGCTTGTAATCTGTTTTCTTAAAAAATCATCTTTGCCATGTGATCACCTGGATAACTTGTGCTCTCAGAGAAAGTTCTTTCCTGGACATAGGGGCGACATGCAAATCCTGCTGGCCCCTGGGAGCCCATCTCTGTGTCTTGATCATCAGGCAGAAAGCAGCTGAACACCTGTGCATGCACCACATGGAGGGCCAAGAAGTCAAACCACACCCAGAAGAAGCAAAGGAATAAGGGAGGCACAGGTGATGGTGAGCACTACCTGAAACTGGCAGGTCCATACTCTCACTCAGACACACCTGTCCTTTCCGTGTCCTTCAGGACTTGGGGGGTGTGCCCTCTTCAGTCACGCTGGGCTCTCCAGGCTGAGATTTTTCCCATGAAGTGTACTGTCTATTTGCATATTATTCAGCTTTCAGTCACTATAGCAAAATGCCTGAGATTCCTAACTTAAGAAGAGAAAGGGGCTACTTTGCTCACAGTTCTGAAGGTTCTTATCCAACACTGTGTAGACCCAGAGCTTTAGGCCTCTGGTGGAGGTGCTGTATGTCAATGGCAGGAGTGTGTGTGGAGCAAAACTGCTTACCTCAAGAACCAGGAAGCCAAAGAGAAAAGGGAAGAGTCTGCAGTCCCACAGTCCCCTTCAAGGACATACCCACAAAAGCATAGGCACCTCCTCTAGGCTCTGCCTCCTAAATGGTCCACCTTTAGGTTCTCCCAATAACACCAACCTAAGGACCAAGCCTTTAACAAGTGGGTCTCTAGGAGACATTCAACTTCAAACCATAACACATTGCTTATAGGAAAACATGTTTCTATACAGGAGGAAAGGCCCAACCAGTGTCTAAAATTGTCTGAATAAATAGGTTTAGATATTAGTGAGGTATCCAATTTTCTTTTTTACTCTAGTGAAGTCTTAGGCAGTGTAGCAAAGTAGTCAGAAATGCAGAGTCAGAAAGTGGACTACCTGTGTTCAAATTCCATTTCAACCCTAATAGACTGGGAGACCTTGGGCAAGTTAATTAACTTCTCTGTGCCTCAGGTTTTTTTTTCTGAAAAATGCCAATAATAATACTTATCCCATAAGGGAGCTATGAAGTCTAAAAGCACTCAGTCCAACAATAGGCAAGAACACAAGGGTTATCTGCTATTCTTATGTCTTTCTCCCCTCCCCTCCACTCATACAAACGTGCTCCCTGAAATCCATCAATACTATTCTAGTGAAAAAGTGTGGGTCCAAAGGAGA
The DNA here is from genome assembly GCF_021218885.2 of Marmota monax. Lineage (NCBI taxonomy): Eukaryota > Metazoa > Chordata > Mammalia > Rodentia > Sciuridae > Marmota > Marmota monax. The sequence continues at coordinate 510,630 of NW_026694276.1, forward strand.
CATCCTGAGTTCTTTCTGTGTCTCTTGCCTAACTCTTTCTACTGACCCCAAAAGTCAGCATGGCGTGGTGGTAAAGAGACTGAATAGCGAAGACAAATTACCTCAGTTAAAATTCCTGCTCTGTCCTCTGTGTGACCTTGAGAAATAAATTTCTCAAGGCCATGCCTAAATTTCCTTATTTATAAAATGGGCTTGGTAATGATAACAATCAGACTTCAAAGATGTGGAGAATATGACATGCAGTCATGCAGGTAAAGCCCTTCCAAGTGTGTGCAGCATACGGTAACTGCCCACTAAACGTTACCTGTGCCATTAGACAATGCTGCTAGACACTACTCACTATAAAAACAGTCCCTATTCAGAGTCTCCAAGTTAAGATTTGTCAGCTCTTCATTCATCTTGTGGAAGCCACTGTTATTGAAATCTTATTTGGAGAGACAGGTGCTCAGAGGGGTTTATCCCAGATGCCACTCCCTTACAAGATCCATTTCAGAGGAGCCACACAGCCTTGGACTTCTTCCCTTGGAGAGGTCCAGGAATCCTATCATTCTTTCATGCACTTCCGGCCTCTGACTTTGACCCTCTCTGTGTATTCACCTCTTTGTCTCCACTGACCCATGGTTCTCAGTCAGGAGAAGTAGGAGAAGCAGGATAGGAGAGCAGAGAGATGTTCTAGGCTCACACCGCAGGACATCTGCTGCAACCTGACAAGCTATTTAACCTGAGTCTGTTTCCTCACCAGAACAATGGAGTCCAACAATACCTACCTCAGAAAGCTGCTGCTGTAGGCACTAAATATACATATGGCGATAACTTAGAATTTGCCTGCTGCAGAGGAAGCATTGCAGAATTTATTTTGAATAATTTTAGCTGACAAGTATAGATAGCATGGTGTCTGGATATAAGGATACTCTGTGAAATGGTCAAATCAAGTTACTTAACATATGCCCTACTGCACACACTAAACTTTTGTTTTTCCTTTTATCACTATTACGACTCATGATTACATTCTTCTGACCCACCCATAGTCTTCTCTGAGTCTATCTTGACAAGTCTTGGTCCTAAAGGACAACAGAAGAGTACCAAGGGGGAAAGGGATTAGAAAAAAATAGCCATGTTAACATCACTAGCCAGGAATTCACCCTGTCTCCTGCTCTGTGGCACCAGAGTTCAAGGGGACCCTTTTCTCAGAGCTGTGTGTCCAGATGCCCAGTCCAGCAGTCTTTCCCCAATATCTTGCTGCATACTCCTTCTCTCCTCCCTATTTGCAGGGAGCCGGTGGAAGAAAGGCTTTGGGACTCAAGTCCCAGATGCTCTGGGAATCAGTTCAGAGAAACATGATCATTTCTACATGTTCACCACCAGAGGGCAGAGCATCACCGTGGGAAAAAAAAAAAAAAACAGCATGCAGAGGAGAGCCCTCCTCTGAACCCTGGTTTCAGTCCTCTGATTCCCTTTCCCTGGAGGTTGGCCCAAGATTTTGGAGATCATTTTATTATTCAGACAATCTGACTGCTCAGGCCATTATCCCAGCTGTGCTCACACAGGTGTTCAGATATTTCTGTACCTGACATTCAGATGTTGCCTGAGGAGGAGAAAAGGGGGTGACGGAGGAGAGTGTGGGAAGGGAGTGCAGAGGGAGAAGTCTTTGCACTGAGTGTCATGGAGGGATTTGTCAGGTTATCTGTGACCACGCAGAGGAGGCCCCCGGAGGCCCCCAGTGGCCCCCACATGCTACATGACTTTAGTATGATGTTACTGTAGGATGACCCCTTTACCCCAGGCAGGCAATGGGAAGAGTCTTGGGCTAGGACTCAGGGCCCTGGGTTCCACTCCAGGTTGCCCCTGCGGGGTGACTTTGCCCTTCCTATTGGGGGGCAGTGCCTGCTGGAGAAGGGTAGTTTGTTTTGTTTACGATGTTTATACCATTTCTAAATGATTCCTACTCAGACTTCAGGAAGGCATATGAATGACGAATGAGGAACCAAGATTGTCTGAATGGAGGTTATTTGCCAAGGTCACAGAAAGAGTGTAAAATGTCAGATTAGTCTGACTCTAATCTGTTCTCAGACACACACACACACACACACACACACACACACACATTTCCCATCCTGGGGTTTAATTAGTTTCTTCTGGCACAGGGAAAAGCACATCTGGAATATCATTGACTGCTCTGCAATGTTGCTCACTTAGTATATCCTTAACCTGCTCTGCAACTCTTAGGACGATCACCTTCGCAAAGGCTCACGGGGAAATCTCTGACAGACAACCTCTAGAGCAGTGGTTTTTGCCATATTTATGTCTACCCAACCCCCTGACACTCTTTGGGGTCATTTTTGTTCCATATATGACCTTGGGCAAGTCATTTGCCATCTGAGGTCATTATGACATTGATAGCATTTTAAAATTGGAAATCAGAAGAAAGTTCTCTTCTCCTCTTGCTTCTTAAATCTTGATTCTCCCTTCCTCTTCCTACCCTCCACATCCCCCACAGTAGGATTCTACACCCCAGCCTTTCTGAATTGTCTTCCTTGACATAGCCTATCTTTCTTGCCCTTAATACATGCAGTATACACTGCTTTGAGTTTCTTTATTAAAACATATATATATATATATATATATATATATATATATATATATATATATATATATATGTTTTTTGGGTTTTTTTTGCCAGGCACAGTGGCACACACCTGTAATCCCAGCAGTTCTGGAGGCTGGGGCAGGAGGATCTCGAGTTCAAAGCCAGCCTCAGAAATTTAGCAAGGTCCTAAGCAGCTCAGTGAGATGCTGTCTCTAAATAAAATACAAAAAAAAAGGGCTGGAATTTGGCTCAGTTGTCCAGTGACCCTGAGTTCAATCCCAATACTCTAAAAAAAAACAACAAAAAAAACCCCCTGTATTTTCCAATCAATTCCTACCAGTGTTCCAGGCCTTGGCTTTGAGATCATCTTCTCCAGAAAGGATCCCCTGCGTTCTCCCACCACCACTTTGCCTGTGTTGATGTACCTTTTCTATGCTCCCATAGCACCTGTATTTCCATCATGGACTGAAATTGTCTAAATAATTTGTCTTTCTCTCTGGACCATCAGCTTACCCTTGTATGTCCAAAGCCAAGCACAGAGATCTGTTCCTCTTCACACTGTCCTGATTGCTGCGTTCCATTTTCAGTATAGGCTTAACAGCCTCCCTACCCAAACTCCGCACTAAATGCCAAATAGAAGGTCATGACTCTGCCCCTGTACACTCCTGCCTCTGTGGCAGGACGGTGCTCCTGAGAAGCCACAGTGTGTGTGGTCTCCATTCCAAAGGCTGGAGGCATTTGTAAGTGATTTCCATTGAGCACCAGAAGATTCCCAAGAAGAGGGAAACCACATCCATCCCAATAGGACTGGACACCACAAAGAGTTTTCAGGTGCCTTCAATACACCAAACTAGCCTCACATGAGATTGTCTTTGTTGATACATTAGGAAACTGAGGCTCCAAGAGGGACTGATATGGGTTCCTGAGGCAAGAAGGAGTGAAGCTGTGATTGAGTCAGGTGGCTTCTGTTCCTAGAGTCCCAGCCAGGGAGCATGCTGCTTCCCACAACTCCCCTCCACCTCCCACCTACCTCCAGACAACAGTGTCTGCACTATGCCTGCAGAAGCCCCAGGAAGAGTCACAGAGGCAGAGGATTGGAGCAGACAGCTCTGCTCGGGCCTGCCCTCTGTGGATCTGGGGGAAGAACGCTGTGTTCTCTTCCCTTCTTCATCTCAGCAGTACATCGATCCCACATTTGGAAAAATCAATGTTGACCAGGACAGGAGAAAGATTTGCTTAGATTCGTTTGTCCTTTGAGGTGCCTTCAGACACTCACACAGCAGTAGCCCATCAGCCTCTGTTACCCAGAGCAACTGCTGTGGGCAGGCTGAATATGGGAATCGGAACCAATGTGGGTGACATTGGTCAATGACAATGTTAGGATCAGAGTGCTCTTTGAAGCCCCTGAGGAGTCCGAGACCAAGAGGTGAGTGACCTACTCATGATAACAGTGTTAGAACATGGAATCTGGGCTCTGGATGCCACTCCCATACCCTGACCCCGGGGTCACATTGTGCAGGCGTGATTCAGAGTCAAGAGACCTCCCTTCCTTTCACTGTCCCTTGATGCCCAGCACGCCTCTACCAGGATGTGATGCCTTCGAGGAAGGAGGGTAGAACAGTGATTAAGAGCACAGCCTTGTGTTCTGATGGGCTTGGAAATATGACCTCTTCCTACAAAAAAAAAAAAAAATTACTTACATATCCTGCCATTCCCTTACCTCTACAAGTCACATCATGTGCCATGCACTGTTAATGACATATATTAACTTCTAAAGTCATCGAAACAACACCAAGAAGCTGTGACTTTTGCCTATATTTACTTTTGGCACACAGAGATCCAGAAGCTTGCCCGAGGTCATACCCCTAGGAAGTGGCATCAGTGAACATTGAGTGCAAGTGACGTTGCTGTGAAACCCATGCTTTTCCTGCTGTGCTGTCACCTTGCCCGTGAAGCTCCCTGCATCCCCACTCGACCTAATCCAGCAGGCCCAGAACCTGCCTGCCGACATGTACATAACTAGACATGTACAGCTAGACCAAGTAACTGCATGCCAGACAGTTGGTCAGTTTCTCCCACTGTTGGTCAAAGGGTGAGGGTGCAGACCAAAGGAAAATCATTCATCAAGCGGACTTCTTTGGGTGCCACAGGCTGGGTTGCTGTGTTCCTCCAGAAATGTCAATTGCCAAGTCATGCTTTATCCCTGGAGTCTGGTTTGCTGTGGACCGCCTTATTTCTGAAGCTGAAGGACACTGTACCATTGGGGCAGATCCTGAAAAGGTTTGGCAAACTGACGACTGCTTTTGACTACAAAGAATCCCACAGTAATGTAATTCTACAATGAGCACGACCCAGACTGGATCCGCACAAACATTCCTCCACCCAACACATTAATTATTCATAATGTCCCTAAATACTCTTCTATGATGAAATGTTAAGTGACATATTAAATATTCATCGTGATGCACCTCGTGCAGGGCCAAGGGTAGGATTAGGCAGAGCAAATGTGATTTCTGATTACATCTCTTTAATGCTAGGCACTGAACACCCCCAGGCAGCTAAGTCTCCATCCTATTCTGAAAGAAAGCCAGGAAAGTAGATTCCACAACATCCCTTCATGTGCTGCCAAACTGTCTTTAGAATCTTGGCAAGAAGTTCTTTCCTTTTTCTTTTTTAACTTTTATAAATTGAGGTAGAGCTTATGTGCATTTATGTCTGCACCCACATAACCAACACTCAGATCAAGATATAGAAAGTTTCTGGAAGCCCAGAAGTTTCCCTCCCGTTTCTTCCCAGTCAATATCCGTCCCCACCACTCAGGCACACAAGATATCATTATTTTGACAATAACTTTTTTTTAAAGTCTAATGTCCATCTTCCTTCTGTCATTACTTCTTATCACTTTAAATTTGAAGGCAAAGCCGAGTAGTCATCCATTGCCCATCCATTTGAAGTTGGCTATAGTGAAAGTATAGAAAACGAGAGGCTCCCAGGGCAGCCCAGAGAAAGATGATGCTGGCTGGGTCTGGAGCAGCTGGAGAGAAGGTGTTACCATTTGTTGAGGAAGGAAAAATGGCAAAGGAGCAGGATTGGAGGTGGGTGAGATCGAGAGCTCAGTTTGGATTCGTTAACATGAGATACCCGGTAGGCATTCAAAGATGGAGTCCAGGTTATCTGGAGCTTGGAGGAGATATATGCATTTAAGAGTCATCCATGTAAACATGGACTTTAAAGCCTGGGAATGGCACAAAATCACCCAGGCTAGGCAGGGGGGAGAAGAGGACCCAAGACAGAGCCCTGTAATTGTTTTTGGTGATGCCAACATGTATCTTCAATAAGCTCTAACAATTAGAATAGGAAAAGGAAAATTAACATTGTCTAAGATAATTCAATCTCAAGATTCAAAAAATTTACCTTTGGGTTGGGTGGGTCATTTCAGAATGTTCGGGCCCCCTCTGATGATGGTATAGGGGGATTGTGTTTCTCGCCTTTGATCAGAGCAGCCATCCCCTTGGGATCCCAGAGGTCCGCAGCCAGATGATCACAGACCTCCAGGTGGTTCTAGAAGCTCTTTCCACTATCAAAAAGCTAGATTGGAATTGTATGTCTACTTACCATAAAGCTGTGTAAGCTGGTCTCAACAGCAGGTTTTTTTGCTTTAACTAGAATTATATCCACTGGCAACACTGGATATCTTCTGACAATAAGAAGCTTGGTTTGATAATAGCATGTTTCCAATTATTTTTAAAAATGAGAAAATGTACAAGCATTTAATCAATGCATTTTTAAGGAAGCCGATTATTTCAAAGACTCAGTTCATTCACCTATAGGAATGGGAATAAGAGTATCTACCACTTTGGGTTATTCTGCAAGATTACCTGAGATAATGTATGAAGAGGATACATTGTAAATGCTTGCAAAATGATAGTAGAACTTGTTATTGTGAATAGTCCAGCCAAAGGGGAGTCCAAAGGAACAAATAAATAAAAGGTGTCCCACCATGTTCTAATCCCTGGCACATATTTTGGTGCCATCAGGAACTCACAGTATGGGCCTAGTTAGCAGTTCACATACTCCTATATATGTCCCATGGCATGGGGCCCCATCCCTACTCAAAGAATCTTCCTCCAAGAACAGGGTGACTGGCCTGACTCCCTGTCCACTGGACCCCACACTACATGAACACATAGAGCAGTTGTAATAAGTTAAAAAATAATCCAGTCTTCCTGAGCTGGCTCAGATGGTAAGCCAGAGGGAGAAGGAGCCTGCAGTAATCTGTCCTTTTGTAGACCTTTCTGCTGATTTCTTATTTTGTTGGCCAATAATATGGCTTTTTAAACTCAGAAATCACAGCAACAATACAGAACAGGGCATTTTGTACCTTCTGCTGTCCGAGGCATGCCTCCTGCCTGCTGCATAGGGGGAAGCATCACCGAGGAAGGCTGAGAAGTGGTGAGGGAGGGCTTAATTATGAAGCAGCAGAAGGAAGGCTGGCATTCCCTGCCCTAAGGTAACTGGAATGGCATCTTAACAAAAATATCTGATTAATGCTTTAAAGTTTTTAAAGCACTTCCACATAAATCATCCCATTTTAATCTTCCAAATGGCTTTGCTAGGTCAGTCGTGTTATATTTATTTCAGATATTTCAGATTTCTCTGTTGCTCAGAGAAATTAAGAAATTTATCCAAATGCCAGAGGTAAGACTCCAACCCTGCCTCTTTTCCAGCCATTGTTCTCCATGGGGGAAAAAAAAAAAAAACAAAAAACCTCAATGATCCATCAGCCTGTGGATCTGCCTGGCTCCATCAGGGATGAGTCTGTGTGATCCGCGTCTATCTTAGCCAAAGGAATTGTTCCACAATCTAAATAGGAGCATGAGCCCGGTGCGATAGCACATGCTTGTAATCCCAGTGTCTCAGAGGGCCAAGGCAAGAGGATTGCAAGTCAGAAGCCAGTTCAGGAACTTAGTGAGATTCTCAGCAATTTAATGAGATCCTGTCTCTAAATAAGTAAATAAATAAAAAGGTCTGGCAATGTGGCTCAGTGGTAGAGCACTCCTGGGTTCAATCTCCAGTAACCTCCACAAATAAAAACAGGGCATGGCTCTCAGGGGCCCAGGGTAGTCATGTAAGCCATGCTTTCAGTATTTGAAAGATTTCTTTTACTAATGCAAACATTCATTCAGACATCTGGATATTTTACTCTAGCTAGAGTCAACTACCTGAGTAATTTTTTTAAATATCTATAGACACATCTTCATTTTGTGCTATTTTCTTCAAAACATTTTGGTGTCTAGCATAATTATCTGTTTCATTTTCACAATGGTAGAAAAATAAGACACAGAAAAATTTCACTGTTGGCAGTGTTTAAACTACTGAGTAGCTATGAGATTCAAGGCAATTCACTTAACTTTCTAAGCCATTGCTGATTCAATAGAACCTTCTGGAAATGTTCTAGATCTGCACTGTCCTGTATGGTAACTGAGTCATGAGTCTATCCATGATTTAAAATGTTACCAATGTGACTCAGAAACTTTTTATTTTAACTTATTCAAATTTTAATAGCTGAATGTAGGTAGTGGCCATTGTATCGGACAGAGCAATTCTAGGCCTAGAATCTCACCTCCGAAAGGAAGTATTCATGCTAGAACTGATCCCTTGAGTTTCCTGCTGTAGTTCCTAGTAAAGTGATCATACTAGGCACTTTTTAAATATTGATTGAATACATATCTGGAGAATGAAAGAATAGCCAAATTAATAAAGATATGAACAAATAAATGAATGTGCCTTAAGAGAATATCATAAATGGGATAGAGGATGATTTCCTGGAAAACTTAAAAATCTTTTGAAGGATTAAGAGAAACACTGGCATTGGCTGCAGCTGGGTGGGAACTCTTGGCAACTGTTCACATGGGAACAGAACCAAGTACAATTCAGATCACACTTGCCTTTCCACTTCCTTCATGCTCAAAACGCTGCTTCCTCTTTGAGGGTATTTGCATACCTCAAGTCTCCCAGTGAGGAAGACTGTCGGTGCTAGACGTACAGGCTAAGAAGAATGTCAGGAAAGAGGGGACAATTGTCAGGAAACCTTGGTGACAGCTGCCAAGATTTCTATTCCAATGCACAGGAAAGATATTCTTCAGACACAGCTCAAAATAGCCACTGCCCCCAAAGTTGTTGGTTAAAATCCCTGAATGAGTCACAATGGCCCATCTTTGCTTTGACTCTCCCCTCTCCATTTGTTTGGAGGAATCTCTCCCTTCCTGGTTGAGCTTTGCTCTCACTTCTTGTCAATATTGACAATGACAGGTGCATGAGAAGTTTCCAGAGGGGTTGTCCAGCCCAGGAGGCATACCGCCTTGCTTGAAGACCCAGCCAAAATACTTAGTTTTGTCGGGAACACGAAACATGCCAGGCTTAGCCTGCTTCTCTCTGTGGATTAAATGTTTGTTCTTATAATCTATGAAATTCTTGCTTTATGTTTAAATTTGGAAGAATAATTTTATTGCAGCAAAAATTATGTAAAAGCATTTATCATTTTAACGATTTTAAAGCGTGACATTAGGCAAATTCACAATGTTATGTCACCATCAGCACTACCCACCTCCAAAATTTGTTCATGTACAGCTCTGTCCCTCCTGTACTATATATGAGGAGTTCCTTCATTTCTAAAACTGAATAATGTATTCGACTTTTTGTGTATGTGGCATTTTGTTTATTCACATTTGAGTTACATCCACCTTTTGGCTATTCTGAATAATGCTGCTATAAATATGGATGTACACGTCTCTGAATCCCTGCTTTCAAATTTTTTGAATGTGTGCCTACAAGTGGAATTGCTGGATCATGTGGTAATACTATGTTTAACCTTCAGAAAAACTGCCTTTACTCTTTAAACCATTCCTAAATTCTTTTTTCTTTCATTGTTTGGTTCTTGAATTTTATTCCTAATCCTCAACTCCTATGAATGTGCATGTTTCCACCTTTTCATATCCTGGATTTTAGCTTTTCATCTGAAAAATCTTAATCTTTGATTTCTTTTTATTTTTTTAAAAAAATGTTAGCATCTTGCCTTTTATTTTAAACCTCATCTAGGTTATCTGAACTCACATGTGTTTCATCTATAAGCTTTTTGCTTCCTTTTAAAATCATCTCCAACTAATCCATTCTATTTCCATAGTTTAATTTTTTACCTGGAAGTTGATGTAATTGACTTCATGAATCTATAAGCTGTCTCTCACTAATTGGCTGCATTTCCCATGGTTACAAATGCTTCCCTTCTGGAGTGCTGTGTAGGGGGTGTTGGGAAGATTATGTTGAATGGGAAGAAAGGAAACAAGTGTGATTAGGATTTGTCATGGGCAAACTCTTAGGCAGAGATCTGCTTCAGAGAATTAATTGGGGGAGGGCACTCAGGTGCAACACAGTCAGGAATTGAGGGGTTAGAGGGAGAGGGGGAACTGGGGTGCAGTTGAAGTGGAGGCCTGAGTCCCATGATCTTCAGAGAGATCCCAAATTGAGGCTGAGGGCTGAGCCTTCACTCACTAGAAGCATCCTGCACCGGGAGGCACAGTCTAGGGCAAGGACATTCCTTCCCTTTAAAGCAATGCTTGGGAAGTCCTCAGCATGCAGTGTCAACAGGTGACACTCTTTAGATGGGTATGGGGACCTAGGTGGTACTCCACAGCATGCATTACAGACTCCCAAAAGAAAAAACTTGTTAAATTCTAGGGAGGTCAGATCCCAGAATCCAGCCCAATGGTGGCCAACCAGTTTGTATTAAAATCACCCAGTAAGAAAATGTAATAAGCCCCCTCCCTGCAGAGTGCGTAGTTGAAGGAAGCAAATTTGATATTTCTAAGGTACCCCTAGCATCACAAAGTGGAGAGCCACTAGCCTGGGTCAAAATGAGAATACCCCAACATTTTATAAATTGCTTTCACAAGATATAATTGAGGCCTATTTATAGGATCCCACCCAAAAAAAAAAAATGTGTTCTTTCCCCGTAGCAAGTCCTTTGTCACCATGGATCCAGGGTTTGTGGGGCCTAAAGATTATACAATTTGCGAGGTCTCTTTAAGAAGAACAATATAAGATTATGAATGTAAAATTAGCCAGCATCACCCAAGGCTTTGGAAAGAGCCCTCACAGTCTAAGGGAGGGACACTTCCTGGGAGGAGGAATTTGTTCTGAGGCTACACTCAGTGGTTAAATTACCCTCTTCCTTTAGAGTCCTAAGGAGCTGTTCCTTGGCTGAGTGCCCAGCACGTCTCACCTCAAGGCAGATGACCTCACCTGCACATGCTAAAGATGCCCCATTTCCAGAAACTATCTTAGACCAAAAGAATGGGGCCAGGCAGATCTGAGCCATGATCTCTTCTTACTGGGAATGAAGGATAAAGTCTATCCTGATAAAAATTAATAATAATAACAACAACAATAGGTAGCAACATTTAGACATTTAACATGTGCTAGCCCTGTTTCTAAGCACTTTATATTAAATAACGTGACTAGAGTCTCACAACTAGGAAGTAGCACAGTCAGGATGCAAACCCAGGCTGGGACTCCACACTGTGACCCCCACACTGTGCTACCCTACAGGAATGACAGGGGAAACATGGCCAATTGAGGTCCTACAGAAGGGCCCCTCTATCAGATTTTCTGAGGGTTGTAAGGTCCTTTGCCAAAGGGTTTTCAATGCTCAAGTAAAGCAACTGAAACCACTCGAGTGGTACTTAAAAAGGCAGATGCTGTACTTACAGTGAATTTTATAGAAGACTCTGTGCTTTTAGAATATAGTCTAAAGCATGTTTTGAAAGGTCAGCCCTTTATTCCTCTCAAACTAACACGCCCATCGACACCTTTTGCTTTAGAAATTTCTTTCTCTGTGGATTTAGACCATTTATTTCTGTGGCTGTGAAGAAAAAAAAAGAAAATTCTGATAACAGTTTAAACTTGATGGATCGCCCTTATCTCAGTAAACTTCTGCTCCACAGCATGGTAACAGAATTCCTTTATTCTGGCCTAATCCATTTCCCTGACACATGAAGAATGTCTGTCTTACCATTCACTCTGCCCTACCTGCTCAAACATACAACCTTTTTTTTTTTTTTTTTGATGATAATCGGTATTGATTCACCAGGTTCAATGACATCCCTGTGACCTAAACATCAGGATTGGCAGTGATTTCCATGGACCTTCATTTCAAATTTTTAGAAGATAAGTGGATTCCCATGGATAATTCTTTTATAGATAAGATTTATTGCTCTAAATGGAAAAAAAATCTTGCCAAATTTACTTTTCTCAGAGCACAGTGGTACTAAACAGGAGCATATACCCTAAATTTCAGGGAACATTGCTTGTTTTTGTATTTATATTGTATATTACATATTGTGGCTGGCTTCTTTTGTGTGTGATCTGAGCAAAAAGTATATATTCTCCCCTGTTCTTCTCTTTGCATGGCCTCTCTGGAGCCTATCTGTATTTATGATTATGCAAGGGGCTGAAAATGAATGTATTGGGATTTTTCTAGCTGCATGAGGTACTCTATCAAAGAATCTTTTAAATCTCAGATGTCTCGAAGGAGAAGTTTGTCCTCTTATCTCCTCTGAATGGATTGCCATTACCTTAAAATGATTTTATTCATATTCTGGTCTAAAAAAAATTCAGGGCTTACCCTCCTGGTGCCTTGCTTGACAGAGAAGAAACATGTATAGCAGAAATCAGAAAAAGACATGCAAGAATTTTTCAAATGGATTTATCATAGACTTCTCATTGCCTAAAAAAAAAAAAAAAATCTCAAAGCCACAGGAAAAAACCTAAGTAGACAAAAGCGGGTTATGAGGACAGTATAAAACCTTGACACTGACCCCTGAGTAGAGTTAGAGGAGTTGGAATGTCATTTTGATGGATCCAATTGCACCATCCAAGTAGAATGAGATAAACAGGCTTGTGTTTAGAACTATTTAAAAGACGGCAAAGAAGTGACTAGATAACACTTGTGCAATACCTAAACAATCCCACTATAACCAAAAGAACACAAAGATAACATTCTCTTATTTTTCAAATCGTAAAAAAGGTTCTCAGCATCACTAATAATTAGACAAACACAAATAGAAGACAAATGATGCCTCATCCCAACCATTAGGATGGCTACCATCAAAAACAGAAAATAACAAGTGTTGGTGAGGATGTGAAGAAACTGAAGCCCTTGTTCTCTGTTGGTGGGAATGTAAAAAAGTGTAGATGGTATGGAAAGCAGTCTGGCAGCTCCTCAAAAGATTAAAATTAGAATTACCATATGATCCACCAATTCTATTTCTGAGAGCATATCCAGAATAACTGAAATCGGGGACTCAAGCAGGAACTTGCAGATGCATGTTCTTAGCCATTTTATTCTCATTAGCCAAAAAGTAGATGGGATCCAAGTGTCCACAGCCCAAAGCATTCACAGCCAGGTGTCACCAGCCAAAAGGCAGAATAATTCCATCATCCTACTGAAAAACGATGACTGCTGAGGCTGGAGTTTCACTTGCTTTATTATTTTTTTCTCTGCTAAATTTATTGGAGCCATGTTCAGTGGTATTGAGTCCTGAACCAATGGATTGGCCCCCAAATTGCTCCTTATTAGGAGATGGGGTGGCCAAGGACACCCCCCGAGTTCCCTTCTAGCTAACATACAAAGTTCTTGTCTACACACACACACATCTAGGAAGGCCACTCACTTTCACAAGGCAATGCCCATCTGGCCTCTTGTATGGTTTACTATCTAACGAGCCCAGAAAAGGCCCATCCAAGAAGGTGACATTTAAGCAGAACCTTGAAGGAAGGACAGAACTTTGCCAAGAAAACCAAGAGAAAAGGGAATTTCGGGTATAAAAAAAGAGGAACAAATTGACACATGAAATTCTGAAAGTACCTTTTTTTTTATTTGTAAACTCTAAATTGCTAGTTATTGTGTAAATTAAAACGACACAACAATAACAACAAAATCCTTCCATCCATGCTCTCTAATAAGTCTCCAGAATTCCGTTTGCAGGAAAATCTCAAGGACCCTGAAGAATTGTGAAGTAGTTATGAGTTACAGCTCAAGACGCTCAACTTCCTTGCCAGTCTGAAAGTACCTTTTAAAATGCACTGTGGTAGGAACAGAGTGAGACCAGTCTGGTCAGCAAAGCTTGAGCCTGCTTAGGAGCCTGAGTGCAGCATCCCCTGTCCTCCCCTCCACTGTCTCCTACATCCCTTCAGTCTCACAGACAGGGAGGGAGCAGAGAGGGAGGCTGAGACAGAGACAGAGACTATGCATGTGGACTTCTGGAGTGGAGTGTCTTGGAGAGAAATATCTTGGGCTTCAGGTGGTACATAAAAGAAAGGATCCTGACCCCACCCAGGATAGCCCATAGGCATGGACAAAAAGCAAAGGTATAGAGCCTTTTGCCCTCTGAGATGAGACCCCCGGGGGTCAACCAGTCCACTAACTCTTCACTCAAGCCATCAGCCACCAGGGACTGGTGGGAGTACAACTGAGAGCTGGGCTCTGGCAAAATTCATGACCTACTCAATCTTGAAATGCTCCATCTCCTGAAAATCTCTCTCTTCAACCTTCCAGAGAATATGCCATTCTTTTTCACGTTATCATGTTTTTTTTCCCACTACCACCAAGAGAGAGAGAGAGAGAGAATTTTCTATCTACATTTTACTACTGAGGCTTGGACTATTACTTGGATTAAGTAATAGTCCAATGTACTGGGGAAGACTTGTAATAACTATGACTAACAATACCTGAGAAACAGAGGTTTAAATAAGGCAAATCCAGAGGCTGACTTGGATGAATTGGATGATAATTTAGGGATAAATTGCATGATAACCGGAGACCCAGGTCCTCTCATCATCCCTGCTATGGGATCCTCATCCTCACAGTGCAATACGGGCCCTGGAGCTCCAGATATCCACATTCTAGCAAGCAATATGGGGGAAAGAGGAAGAATGGTTAACCACTTTCCATATAAGAAAACTTCCAGAAATCCCACACAACATTTCAACCTAGATATCCTGAACTAAAATGGTCACATGATTAAACAGTCTTTTAGATAACTGGTGATGCATGCTTCTGAAAGTCATGGTTCTGTTATTTCTAGAAACACGAGAGTGGATGTCCAGAAGGCAACTAGCCAACTCTGCCACTGCTAGAAAGAGACTAGACCGACACGGACCAATGCACTTCCAAACCCCAATCTAATGTTCCATCCCTTCATCCCACTTCTTCCCAGGAGGAAGGAACAGTTTGAGCCAAAGTCCAAAGCCGTGGCATTTCAGAGCAGTCCTGCAGTGAGGAGCTGAGTGCAGCAGGCTCACCTGGAATGCGGTAAGACATAAATGAAGGAGATGTGAGGGAAACAGGAAGAAGCTTGGATGCTGAGGTGAGAAGCCTGGTGACTCCCAGCCCACAAGGCAGTGGGAGCCACTGCAGGTGAAGGAGAAGAGGAAGACCTTCTGATTCTCAAAAGGATGCTGAAGATCTTGAAATTGTGGGAGAGAATCCAGTGTTCAGCCAACCTACCTTTAAATTTGGGCCTTTCTGTAGAATTAGGCAAGCTGCTTGACCAATTTGTGCTTCTGTTTCCCCATCTGTGTAGAAGTTAATGGGAGTAAAGGGCTGAGAACAGTGTCCGGCATATAGTATGATTATGCCCTATGTAGCAAAGTTTTAGTCAATGAGCAACCACCTATTCAACAGCAGTCACCTAAGATTATACTGGAACTGAAAAATTCCTATCGTCTACTGACATCACAGACATACTAACAGCAGGTGTAATACACTGGTATGTGTTGGTGCTGATGTTGGTGTAAACGAACCTACTGTGCAGCCAGTCTCATAAAGGCATAGCACATATAATTATGTGCAGTACGTGATACTTGATAATGATGATGAGTGATTATGTCATGGTTTAGGAATTTCCGATACTACACTTTTATCCTTATTTTAGAGTACACTTCTTCTACTTACAAAAAGTTTACTGTGAAACAGAACACCATGTTACTGTGCCAGTGACATTGTACATCCAGGTTACTGCATCTCTTGATCCTCATTTTCTCTGGAACCTGATTGCATCTCTTGTTGTTTCGTTCATCACGGCCCCTACGTGAAAAGAATCCACCGCTGATGCTGCCAGTTAAAGGCCACATCCAGTGACTGACTTGGAAACAAAATTTAAAATGATTAACCTCTACACAGGTGGAAAATCTGTGGTTATTTCCTGCCAGCCAGCCCATCCCTGGGTAGCATAGCTACAATCTTGAAGAAAAAGAGCAAAGCCACAGAAAGGGTCTGCCGCATTGAAGGGAATAAGACTAACACAAATTTGAAAAGGGACTGTATCAGACATGGAGAAACTTCTAATGCCCTGGATTAGAGAGTAGGCACAGAGGCACGTCCCTCTCAGCACCATGGCAATCACAGTTGAAGTAAAAAGGTTGTTTGTGATGTTGAAAGAATAGGTTGGACCTGACTAGAATGCCGAATGACTGCTTGCTCTGGATGGTTTGAACGATTTGGGAATCATTATTCATTACATAATGCGAAAGTGAGGGATGAGTCTGCAAGCACTGATGTGAAGGCAGCGGAAGAATTTTTGGAAACTCTAGATGAGCTGATTGTGGAGGAAAATTACTTGCCAGAGCAAATCTGCAATATGGATGAAACCTCCCAATTCTGGAAACGGATGCCTGAAAGCCTAGGAGAGTAACAGTCTGAACCCTCCAGGTTTGTGTACATATGTTCTGTGATGTTTGCACAATGACGTCATCACTGAACCTTGTGATTAAACAGCATGTGACTGTATGTCTATAAAATTGCTGTTGTGCTTGTTGCCATTATTATTATAATTATATGAAGCCAAACACCAAGTAAAGGAAGAGATCTCTCAGGGCTGAGAGATACCAGAACAGAGTCAATTGGGGTCTTCCTCAGCAGCTCTGCATTGGTTTTTCAGGGACTGGTCCTGGAGAGGGCTTCCTGTAGCTAGCAGAGGAGAGGGATTTTGGTGAGGTCGGGACTCCACTCCACTCCAGATTGCTCCCCCTCTCAGACATTCTTAGGCTCCTTCTTAGGCTCAGACTCAAGACGTGATTTGTCTTCTTGGAAAGTCCAGCCTGGGCTGAGTTGAGACAGCATCGATTTCATGGCCCTAGGAAAGGAAAGCTCACCTTTCTGTTGAGTCTGGAGCCAGGAAAAAAAGTTGTCTTACCTACCCAGCAAGAGACCAGCAATCTGTTCTCCACAGTTATGCCTCAGTCAAGAGAATCGGTGGGATTTTCCAAGAGCCTCCAAAATCCCAGATTCAGCTCTCTGCATCAAGGAAGAAGAGCCGAATTTAAATTTAAAAAAATAATAATTTAAAAAAATTTTTTTTAAAAAAACTTTCCCTGGGACCTTGAAAATAATATAATTCTGAAAATAAAGTTTGTTTTCAATAGCATAACCCTTCCCCCAGATAATAACGCGGATTCGTTTCAGGAAAATATTGTCGAGATGTAAAACTGGGTGCTGGAAATGATGTCATACTCCAGTGAGTCTGTCACTGATGCCTGAAGGCAGCAGGGAAAGGGTGCTGTGAGTTTGGCATCCGGGTACTGTCTCCAAGTGAGGAAAAAGGCCAGCAGAGTGCGGACGGAGATCCAGCGCCTGCGTGACGCCTCACTGGCCAGTGTGTGGCGCTGTTGGCCATTGCCTCCTCTGGAAGCTTGCGCGCTTTTTGATTTCTATGGTGCTAACTGCCTCTGGGTTTCCCCGCTCTATATTCCCTGTTCAACTGCTTATTCTCGCTCTCTTGGCTGTCTTCTTTTTACCTATCTATCCCTCAGAGTTTTCCAAATCTTAATGAATCCATCTCAAAAGTATGTCTCAAATCTATCTTCTCCCTTTTTTAGACTTTTAAAAATCAAAACATCATATTAAAAGGCAAACAGTGCTGAAATGTTAACTATATAGAGCAGTTGCTGTCTCATATCCACCTGCCCCAACCCTGCTGCTGTTCCCAAGAGGCAGAGCTGCAGCGTAAGGCTGTGTGGTTTGTACAAAACTCGCCTGGAGGAGCACTTTTCAAATATAGGTGCTCCTTGACTTATGCTGGTGTCCAAATAAGTCCATCACAGGTTTAAGACAATCTTAAGTTGAAAATGCACTTAATATACTTAACATAATGAACATCACAGCTTAGCCCAGCCTACCTTAAACATGCTCAGAGCATTTGCATTAGCCTAGAGTTGAGCAAAATAATCTAGCACAAAGCCTAATAAAGTGTTAAATATCTCATGGACATACACAGGTAGGTGTTTTGTAAGCAGGGAAGGATATGAACACACAAAACAAAATATCCAAAACACATGGGCCTTGCAACACATTTGTAGATATCAGTGGTTTGCCCTCATGAGCTGGGGCAGACTGGGCACTTCAGCTCACTGCTGCTGCCCAGAACCTGGAGAGAATATCCTATCACATATCCCTAGCTCCAGAAAGGTCAAAATTGAAAGCTCAAAGCACAGTTTTTACTGAATAAGTATCATTTTACACCATCATAAAGTCAAAAAAAAAAAAACATAAGTGGAACAAACCGTCATACGTTGGGATCTCTACCCTGAAATTGCAACAGTGCCTTCCAGAGCTGGACAGTACCCGACCCTCACCACTTTACATGGTAGTCTAGACAAGTTAAACAGCTTTCCACTTTTTAAAAAAATCTATTTCACCAGTATATAATCTTCATGATTTCAAAAAATAAGCTGTTTTCTCAAGATTCTCCAGTATCAGCTATGCAGTGATTTCCCAGTGGATCAAATTTCCCTGAACCCCTCCCATGACTTCTCCTCTTTGACCCTCTCTGCGTAGTTACATCATAATTTTGTTTTTGTCAATATCCAATATTCTTCAAACTATACTACAGAGCAATAGTAACAAAAACAGCATGGTACTGGTACCAAAACAGGCGGGTGGACCAATGGTACAGAATAGAGGACACAGAAACCAATCCACAAAACTACAACTATCTTATATTTGATAAAGGGGCTAAAAGCATGCAATGGAGGAAGGATAGCATCTTCAACAAATGGTGCTGGGAAAACTGGAAATCCATATGCAACAAAATGAAACTGAATCCCTTTCTCTCGCCATGCACAAAAGTGAATTCAAAATGGATCAAGGAGCTTGATATCAAATCAGAGACGCGCCGTCTGATAGAAGAAAAAGTTGGCTACGATCTACATTCGGTGGGGTCGGGCTCCAAATTCCTCAATAGGACACCCATAGCACAAAAGTTAATAACTAGAATCAACAAATGGGACTTACTCAAACTAAAAAGTTTTTTCTCAGCAAAAGAAACAATAAGAGAGGTAAATAGGGACCCTACATCCTGGGAACAAATCTTTACTCCTCACACTTCAGATACAGCCCTAATATCCAGAGTATACAAAGAACTCCAAAAATTAGACAATAAGAGAACAAACAACCCAATCAACAAATGGGCCAAGGACCTGAACAGACACTTCTCAGAGGAGGACATACAGTCAATCAACAAGTACATGAAAAAATGCTCAACATCTCTAGCAGTCAGAGAAATGCAAATCAAAACCACCCTAAGATACCATCTCACTCCAGTAAGATTGGCAGCCATTATGAAGTCAAACAACAACAAGTGCTGGCGAGGATGTGGGGAAAAGGGTACACTTGTACATTGCTGGTGGGACTGCAGATTGGTGCAGCCAATTTGGAAAGCAGTATGGAGATTTCTTGGAAAGCTGGGAATGGAGCCACCATTTGACCCAGCTATTCCCCTTCTTGGTCTATTCCCTAAAGACCTAAAAAGAGCATGCTACAGGGACACTGCTACATCGATGTTCATAGCAGCACAGTTCACAATAGCAAGACTGTGGAACCAACCTAGATGCCCTTCAATAGACGAATGGATAAAAAAAATGTGGCATTTATACACAATGGAGTATTACTCTGCATTAAAAAATGACAAAATCATAGAATTTACAGGGAAATGGATGGCATTAGAGCAGATTATGCTAAGTGAAGCTAGCCAGTCCCTAAAAAACAAATGCCAAATGTCTTCTTTGATATAAGGAAAGTAACTAAGAACAGAGTAGGGACGAAGAACAGGAGAAGAAGATTAACATTTAACAGGGATGAGAGGTGGGAGGGAAAGGGAGAGAGAAGGGAAATTGCACGGTAATGGAAGGAGACCCTCAGGGTTATACAGTGGAGGGGGTAGAGAGAGAGGAGGGGAAGGGAGGGGAGAGGTGGGGAGGGGGGAGGGTGGATGATGGGAAAGGCAGCGGAGCACAACAGACACTAGTATGGCAATTTGTAAATCAATGGATGTGTAACTGATGTGAATCTGCAATCTGTGTATGGGGTGAAGGTGGGAGTTCATAACCCACTTGAATCAAAGTGTGGAATATGATATGTCAAGAAATTTGTAATGTTTTGAACAACCCACAATAAAAAATTTAAAAAAATATATATCCAATATTCACCTTATGACAACCATGTGAACACTGTTACTTGCTGAATCAAGTGGTGTGCTATTATTATGGTTGCTTCCTTGTTCAACTTCAGGTTTTCATGTGGTTGATATTTACCTCCCTTTGTTGTTACTGTTTTATTGGAGGTTTCTGGGTATTCTGTTTGCCAACAAACTGGCTCAAACTTCTCATTTTCTCTTACTTCTGCTCAAATGCAGTTTCCTATCATAATTTTTTTTCTTGGAGTTACCTCCGGAGCTGCTAATCTTCCTGCTTTATGGACTGGTTACTCTCTGGGTCAACTGCAGGATGTTGATCCTAGGGTTCCCTTCACTACCAGTCTGGGAATTCCTTCACCTCTCTTGTGTGGGCTCCTGTCCTCATGGACTTCATGCTTTTTCTTTCCTTGTTTGGAGGACCATAGTGACTGGTAACTTCTGAAGACCCAGTACAATGGACACTTCTGAATGTCTGAGATGTGTTTATCCCATCATCATACATCTTGATGGTTTGACTAGTTGTGTGTTCCTAGATTGGAAATATTGCTTTATAACACTGTCTTCTAGCCTCCAGGGTCGCTGCTGACTACTGACCCTTTGTATTTGACCTGTGTTTCTATCAGTAACTTCTTACCTGAGGTACTAAAATGTCATAAATACATGTCTTGTGCAGGCTTTCAAGTAATTATTTTTGGAGGGGAAAATTTGGGGACTTTTAATCTAAATATCTATGCACTTTGGTTTTCAAAAACATTGTCAAGTTATTTCTTTTATAACTCTGTTTTATCCATTTTTTTTCCTGTTTTATCTTTCTGCAACCTCTATTAGTTTGATATCAGAATCCTCCAGTTTCCTAGGTTTTTTCCCTTATTCATATATTTGTGTTCTACTTTCAATGAGATTTCTTCAACTTCCAATCTTCCAATTCTTTTTAATTTTGTTATAGCATGGGTTTCAAAGAGCTCTTTTTAATTTTCTCTTTGTTCCTTTTTTATAGCATCCTTGTCTCTCTGGAGATGTTAATTAATGTTTTCTTTAAAGTTAGTTTTTTTTCTTTTTTTTTTTACTGTTTGTTTGTAGGAGTTCTTTTCTCTCTTCTTTTTACATAATAGGCCTTTCTAATTTTTTTTAGATAAAAAAAATTTTTAAAAGTTAGATTTAAAAAAAATCTAACTTCTTTGCTTCCCATTTATTTTTTAAGTGTGAGACACCAAGGACTGATTGGAAGCCCTCTGTGACTAGTTATAATCCAACTTTTAGATGATTGCCTTGGGGAAATGCAAAGATGTATGAGTGCGCGCGCATGTGTGTGTGTGTGTGTGTGTGTGTGTGTGTGTGTGTGTTCTTTCACCACCACTAGGATTCCCAGGGAAGGTCGATGCAGTCTCTTCCATTGGGTCTTAAGAGTAGCAGCTGATGTTCTGGAAGGAAGCTGTATCCCTCACCATTCAGGATGCAGCGGTTCAGGAAATTCCTCTTTTTGATGGGCCATCCAAGCTCTCTACCATGCTTGGTTTGAGGTCGAGAGTATTTTCCTCATTTCATCAGTGAGGAAGCATAGTTTCATTCTTCACTTGGCTTCAAAGTGATCTTTAAAGATAAGGAAGCAGAAATGTCCACTTAAAACTAGAAGATCCTCATCCTTTCCTCGCCCCCTCCCCTTCTACTACTCATTCACATCTTTACTGGTTTCCATGTGTACCTTTCAGGTATCACCTAGCTGCTCTCCTACACTCCAGCTTTTTTCCTTTACAATCCACCCTTCCCATAAACCAGGTTGATTGCACCCTCCCAAGCTCAGGAACTTTCAATGACCACCCACAACAAACTAAACTGCATCCTTCCCGATTTGGTTTCAACTACCTTTTCCAGTCTTGTTTATTTCTATACTCATAAACCTGATTTTCCAATGAGCATCTCTTGAGAAGTTACCATACACTAGAATCATTCCAAACATTCATGGATACAAAAGTGAAATATAGTCCATATACCCTGAAACCTCAGAGTCCTCCATTAAAGCTTATGGAATGAATAGATGGATGCGTGGATGAATTCATAGACCAGTAAAGGAAGATAGCTCTTCTCTTTGCCTGACATTTGCTTCCCATTCCCATGACTGCTAAAATTCTATTCATTCAAGGTCAATCTCAAGCAACAAACCTCCTTTTCTTCATGTTGGAATTAATCTCCTCCACCCACCATGCTCCCCTGAGTACCTTCTCTGTGCTTCTGTTACAACATTAAATCCAAACTGGGCATGGTGGCTCACATCTGTAATCCCAGCAACTTGGGAGGATGAGGCAAGAGGATTACAAGTTTAAGGCCAGCCTCAGCAATTTAGTGAGATACTGTCTTAAAACAAAAATAAAATGGGCTGGGAATGTAGCTCAGGGGCAAATCACCCCTGGGTTCGAAAGAGAGAGAGAGAGAGAGAGAGAGAGAGAGAGAGAGAGAGAGAGAGAGAGAAGAAAGAAAGAAAGAGAAAGAAGAGAGAGAGAAAGAGAAAGAAGAGAGAGAGAAAGAGAGAAAGAAAGAAAGAAAGAAAGAAAGAAAGAAAGAAAAAGGAGGGAGCTTGTTTATAGATATGTAGGTGTCCCTTACCTGATAGAGAAGCCGTGAGTGGTGGCGATCATGAAAGGTGTTTTGCATAAAGAAAGAACACAATAAAAATGTACTGAAAATATCAAGATTTCCTGATACTGAACTCAAGGAGGAAATATTCAGTTGGTTCTTATATAAGAGACACTGAATTGTTTTATTCATTCTCTTGATGTTCAAACATTTATTAACCTACTCTGGGGAAGGCCCTGTGCTGTGTGCTGCAGTTGTGAAGATGAAAAGACACAGTCATGTCCTGAAGTGGCCCCAGTCCAGCAAGCAAGGGGACAATAATGCAAACTGAAGCAGGTGGAAGGAACTGTAACCGAGTGGGAGCCAGTGGACAGAGCTTAGGTTTTGAGAGAAGAAAAACCATAAATCTATTCAAACATTTATTCTTTTCAATATTCACATATTTATTAAAAGCCTGTTATAGGCCAGTTCACATATTAGGCAGATATTTTTAATATAGAGTCCCCAAAAAGTGGATAAAGGAGTTGCACATTTT
Organism: Marmota monax; assembly: GCF_021218885.2. Taxonomy (NCBI): domain Eukaryota; kingdom Metazoa; phylum Chordata; class Mammalia; order Rodentia; family Sciuridae; genus Marmota; species Marmota monax. The sequence goes on from NW_026694276.1 coordinate 533,848, forward strand.
ATAAAATCTTCAAGAGAAGATTTTATACAGAATTGCAATAATGTAGTCTAGATGGGTTTCCTAATGATTTCTTAATTCAAAGAAAGAGCTTGGAAGAAGAATGCCTGTAGGTAACTTAGCATCAGGCAGTTTCTCTCAAACATCAACTATCCCAGCAAGCCTTTGGCAAGAGCTATGCTGCGATTTCTGGTTTGAATTCTCTGATGAGGGTCGGAAGTGCCATTATTCTGAATTGTTGATTAAAGAGGATTCACGTGCTTTACATACCAGATGTGCAGGAGGTGGGGCCAGCTGCCTGTGCCGAATGATTAGGAGCTTGATTTATACCCTCCCTCAGAGGCAGAGCCAGTGCACTTTCATAGTAGCTGAGGAAGTGTGTGGTGTGTGTGTGTGTGTGTGTGTGTGTGTGTGTCTTTCTGTGTTGAGTTCTAGCCTCCTGCCAGGCACCAGGATGGACATTCTATATTACCTGCTTCTATTTTCACTGTGAACTTTTTGTGATCGATGTGTTATAGAGATGCCTGGTAAAACAGAGAATTTTTATTTTCTTTCATTATAACATTATTATTATTTATTTTAGCGGGCACAGTGCCAGCCAATTCTCTGTGTAGACAGAAAGTCACCTTGGGACATGCTTTTCTGTTCAGGGGAATAGTTATTGAGTAGCTTCTCATGTTTACGTAAATGTAAGGAGATGTTCCATTCCTGGGAGCACCAATTTTATGCTTGACCATGTTTTTCTCTCCTGATTTCTCTGAATCTGTGTAGCTCAAAGGTAAGAAGGAACTAAACACATCTCAACAGTGCCAAAAAGCTTCAGCAAGCTAAGATATGGAGACCAAACCCCTTCCTTTTGAGGTTCAACATTATTAGGATGCCTTTGGCTGAATATTCCCTCAACTTAAATGTCAGCTGCACAAAAACAGCTCATCTTCATCTACAGGACTAGATGGTGGCTAGCACATAGTAGCAGTTTGATAAATATTTGCTGAGTAAATCTTAATCCCCAATTCTTTACTGCATACCGTCGGTTCCCAAATTTCACAGATTAAATTTTAACCATTCTTTCTTATTAATTCTTCCTTCACTCATTTTCCTGAATTAACCAAAAGTTTTAGCAGCTTAAAACCTTTTAATATATTTATAACCAGTTGAAAGTTACAAAAATGATGAACTCCAATAGAAAAAAAGTCTTGCTCCCTGTTTGTTATGATCAAAAAAGTGTGACCAATTATCTAATATTTATGCCAAGTTGCTTATAAATAAGCTAAGAGAGGTGGTTGATAACAAGAGTATGTTTTAAACTATTTGCTATTGGAATTGTAGCCATTATTAGGCAGGTCCTACTTCTGATATTAGTAGTAATATTTCTTATCTGAAATCTGTGATAAATTTTTTGTTATGAGATGATATGTTTGTGAAAATATTTAAACTTAAGCCATTGAGTGGTTTTAGCTGAATTTAATTCAAAGTGTTTTAAAATAAGTTTTCCATCTTTATTTTGATGTTTTTACAAATTTTTACAAACCCAAGAGAAGACAGTTAGATAGATTTGATTTTAATAATCTGTTCATCTATGATTTGAGAGGAAATCAATACCATTCCAATCCAATTTAATAGACACACATCAAAATCCAACAAAGTCCCAATAGTCTTGGCATCATGATATAAACAAAATATATAAAAATATAAGATATTGTCCCTGTACCTTAGAAGCTTGAAATCTAGTAGGAAGAAACAGATGACTAAGGAAATGGTTATAAAGCAGTGAGAGGAAATGGAATCAGGTCTTAAGAACTGATCAAAGACAAGAATAGATAAAAATAATGTCTACCCACAGAACAGACTGTTAATTTGCAGACAAAGGTAGTTTCTGTTAGAATTGTAGAGAGATTCATTCCATACTAATCATCTTTATCCATTTAATCCTGTATTACTATTATATGTTCCGTCAGACGTAGGGTAATAATATGTACATCTAGAATAAGCCTAAAAAACAAATGCTGACCTAAAATCGTGTCTCTAATATCTGAAAAGCTGAGACAAACAATGAAGGGTGTACATTTAAATGGCCAATAATATTGCTTCTTGGTTTAAATGTAAATGAAAGTTCCTCTTGATTTACTTTATGGATTATTGTAAATATTTCTAATCACCTAGATAAGTAATCTTGGCTGTGTTTTCATCATTTGATCAGGCAGCTATCTTTAGAAAAGAGGCAAAGGAAGAGCAAGCTTTGTACCGGATATTTTAGAAATCACTGCTATTCTAGCAGGCAACTCTTCTACACTATTACATCAATCAAAGGAAGACTGAAAAGTAATTCAGGAGGGTGCTTTCATTTTCCCTGATATTATTACTTTTCAATTTTGTTGGCAGGACCTATGCTGAGCACTTTACTTGCATTGCTTCAGCTACACTCAGAACAATTCTACAAAGTCAAAGCCACCAGATGCAAGGTTCACACAGAGTTTACTGTCTCTTTTGTTACTTGCTGTCCTCAGAGCCCAGAACAGAGCCTGAAATGACACAGACATTTGTATATATTTGTGGAATGAATGAAAGGAGGGTTGAGTACATGTTGAAGAACTTGCTCAAGGTCACATAGCTAGGAAAGGGTAGAATAGGGACTCCAACTCAGAGCTGTCTGTTTACAAAGTCTCTGCTTCTGACTCGAATATTCTTTTATCTGCTCTGGTTTGAAACTACCTCTTCAATCCGTTACAGACAATGAAAGATGAGAAGTTGCCATATTTCCAGTGGCATCAGTTGGGAGACTGACCCAATTAATCTTTCCAAGAAGCTAGAATAAGGGTTGAGGGAGCAGCACTGACTTTAAGGAGACCCAGAGGCAGGGATAGTGATAGCTAACTAATCTGTAGTTTCCATCGAAGTGGGAGTTTTGGAAGATAATATTCTACATACAATGGACTTAACCAGTACTTGAGACTTAGTAAGCACTCAATAGTGCACAGTTTTAGGAACTAAGAAAGTAATTGTAGTTGGCTGTGGTGGTACCTGCCTGTAGCCCCAGCAACTCAGGTAGCTGAGGCAGGAGAATTGCAAGTTTGAGGCCAGTCTCAGCAACTTAACAAGGCCCTAAGCAACTTAGTGAGAACTTGTCTCAAAATAAAAATGACTGGGGATGTAGCTCAGTGGGTTCAACCCCCAGTGTTCAAGAAAGAATGAATGATAGAAATAATAACTTATTTAGAATATACTAAGTGTTGTTATTCTAAAATTCTGATAGCAAATTATGAGCCTTAGAATGACTTAGGATGATAAGACACACACTTTTAGATGATAAGTCCAGCCCAGATGCTTGACTCATACAATAATCATCTGAATGACTGAAAAGCCTACTTTTTGCCATCCTTTATATAATAGCAAGAATACTACAAAATATCTTCTTAAAATTCTATTCAGAGCACTTTACAAATCCTGACTTATTTAACTCCTAACAACCTTTGAGGTAGATATCATCATGACATCTCTGCTTTATGTGTGATTTCACTTAATTTGATTTCAATCTGTTAATAATCTGCTAATCTATGGTTTGAGAGGAAATAGAGGCATAGAGGGGCTAACTACTTTCCTAGGATCACATAGCTGATGAGTGGAGAAGTAGGATTAAACCCAGACAGTCTAGATTCAGGTCTTTGCTCTTAACCAGTACAGCTAGAAGAGGGAGCAGTGTAATTAGGCCAAATTCTTATGCCTTCTGGGACCCTAGAGCTGGTTTGCTGTATGGTCCTAAAGTAAAGACTGTGTAACAAACAGACAAGAAATACAAATTTGTAACACTTTGGAAATTTTTAGTTTAAATGTCTTCATTTTAAAAAGAGAGAGGCATAAAATCAATTATTCAAGCTTACTTCTTACTAAGCTAAAGTGAAAGAACAAATTAAATTCAAAGTAATCAGAAGAAAATAACACAAATAAAAATTTTTTAAATTGAAAAACAACAGATAAAATTAATGCGAAACTTGATTAACTATGGGTTGGGGTTATAGCTCAGTGGTAGAGCACTTGCCTAGCATGGGTGAGGCACTGGGTTTGATTCTCAGCACCACATAAAAATAAAATAAATAAAATAAAGGTCCATTGGCAGCTAAAAAACATTTTTAATTGATTATCTAAAAATATTAATGAATGGATAGACCCTAACTAGACCAACTGTAAAGATTATAAATGTAACTGAAAATGTTTAAGGCTTTTTTCCCATCAAAAGGCGGAACCTATGTTCCTTTCCCTTAATCTGGGCTGGCCTTGGTGACTCACTTGGGACCAAGAGAACTTGGTAGATGTGACACTGCTTTACTTCCAAATTGTGTCAGAAAAGGCCAAGCAATGTCCATCTGGTTTCCTTGAGATGTTTTCCCTGGAGGAAGAGAACCGCTATGGTGGAGAGGCTGAGGGAGATGTAGAAGGATGTAGGCAGCCAGGGGAACATGGCAAGGGGTGAGGTTGGGGGCAGGGCCAGAACAAAGGTGCACAGACAGGGTCTTCTGATGAGGAAGCTTGATGTCTTAATTTTAAAGAGAGGCATAAAATCCTGCTTGATCAAAGTGCTCTTGGACACAAGCAGGGACAGACACTTTCATACCTGTGCCCCTAAGTGGGGGATCCAGTAGAAAAACTAAAGCAGATGTGTGGACCCAGGGAGTACCAATCAGTAATAGTGAGGAGAGTGTGGACAGAGGAGGAGATAAGGAAAGGAGGAAATTCCAGAGACTGTAATAAGAACAAGCCAAAACTCCCCCACCAGATCCCCAGCTCTGGGGCCCCTTCTCTTCAGAGAAGTCTGTCTCTATCACTTTTGCAATAAACCATCTGCTTGCTTCCTATCTCTGTGTCCCATTCTTCAATTCTTTGCTGAACAGAGACAATGAACCCCTAGACACTAACATATATATCAAGTTTAATATACAAAAATCAATTGGATTTCTATGTAGTAGTCATAAGCAACTGAAAAATAAGATTTACTCATTTTTACTTCCCCCCTCCCCAGTGCTGGGGATTGAATTCTGGATTCTGGACCTTGCACATGCTGGGCAAGTTTTCTACCACTGAGCTACATCCCAGTCCCTACAGAATAAAAGTTTAAGGCATCATTTATAATAACATCAAAAAAGATTGACTAGATAGAAGTTTAGTGGAAGCCCTGAAGATGCCTATGCTGAAAACTACAAAATATTGCCAAGAGAAATTAAAAGAGATTTGAATAAATAGAGATACATATCATGTCCATGAATTGCAGGCTCAAGATTGTTAAGATTTCCATTCTTCCAAATTAGCATATAGATTCAATGAAAAACTAACCAAAATGCCATAGTTTTTTTAAAAAAGAAACAAGACAAGCTATAATATAAAGGAAATATAATGGATTTATAATAGTTAAATAATCTTTAAAAAGCTGAAGAAAGGCGAAAGATATTACTTGATTTCAAAAAGATATCATAAAATAAGGCAATAAAATTTAAAATTGTGTGGTACTGGAATAAGAATAGACAAATCAATCCAGAAAAATGGTCTGGAACAGTATTATCTATATGGAGTAAAATAAATGTCAATCATTATTTCATATCTTATTCAAAAATTAATTTGATATGAATCATAGACTTAAATGTAAAAGCTAGAATGATATCATTTCAAGAAGAAAACATGAGAAAATATACTTGCCACTTTGAGGATGCCAAGATGTCTTTGGATATAAAACATGTTAGTTAATAAGGAAAAAAATGATACATTGTACTTTATAAATATTTTTTAAAAAATCATTGTACTTTATAAATATTACACTTTTCTGCTCATCAAAAAATCACTATTTAAAAAAATGAATAGAAAATCCACAGGCTGGAAAAAAATATTTGCAATACATATATCCGACAAGACTTAGATCTAAGTAAGTTATTTGACAAATTTCTATTGCTCCAGTTTTGGAGCTCATCTGGTTTCAGTGAGCCCCACACGAGTTTATGTGTTGGAAGCTCAGTCCCCAAGGTAGTGAGGTTAGGAGGCGGTGTACTTTAAGAGTTGGAGCCTAGTGGGAAATCCTCAGGTCAATTGAGGGTATGCCTTCAGAAGGGATTGTGGGATCCAGTCTCCTCTCCTCTCCTTTCCTCTCCTCTTCTCTCTCCCATTTCTGCTTTTGCAATATAATCCCTCACTCCCCATGAGCTCCTGCAATTGAGTCAGTGCTAAGCTAAATAATCTTTTCTTCATAAGTATCCTGCCTCAGATATTTTACTATAGTAAAGAAAAAAAACTAATACACCTACAAATCAACAAGAATATAGTTTTTAAAAGAGGCAAAGAATTCAAACAGACACTTAATAAAAGAAGCACAAGAAAAGAGCTCCCCATTCCGAGTCATTAGGAAATTGGAAATTAAAATCACAATGATATACCTACCAGAATGGCTAAAAAAAAAATCAAGAAGGCTGATAACACCAACAGTTGGGGTGAGGACACAGGGCAACTAGAACTCTTATGCAGTGATGCTGTTATCAACTTTAGATAACTGCTGGATTGCCCTTAAACACATCTATCCCATGACCCAGAAATTATACTCATAGATGTTTATCTCCAACAAATAAAACACAAAATGTCAAAATGTCAACAAATGAATTTTCTAAGAATGTTTAGAGCAGTTTACAGTCAGAACTGTAACCACTGACCAACGAATGGATAAAAAAATTGAAATATCTTCATAAAATGAGCCACTAGTGAGAAATGAGAAAAAGAAGTGTACTTCTGACACGTAGAAAAATACAGATGGATCTCAATATTATGGTAAATAGAAGGAGTAATGAGGCACAGTAGAATGCATACTCCGTGATTATATAGCACAATTATCTTATGAAGTCCAAGAATAAGCACAACTAACCAGGGAATTGCCTCTGGATGGATAGGAAGATAGGGGGTTGATTGGAAGGGAACAATAAAAATTCTCTGGAGTAATAAAAACATGTTTTGTTTGATGTATACACAGATATGTGTTCACAATTGCAGGCTGGAGATGCAGCCAAGGCCCCAAATAAGTAAAACTCATCAAACTGAGCCCTTAAGATCTATTTTATTTGTTACATGTTAGGTGTGATTTGGGTGTCCCCTAAGAGTCCATTGTGATTGAAGTCTTGGTCTGCAGGGTGGCACTATTGGAAGGCGGTGGCACCTTTAGGAGATGGAGCTAGTGGGAGGTCCTTACCTTGGCATTTGCCCTTAGAAGATAGTTCTCAGGGACTCCTTGATAGTTCTCCAAAGAATGTTGCTATAAAAGCCTGAGTTGGGTCCCACCAAGCTGACTACCTCCTGGCTTGAAATGTGATGGCTATTCCAATATGCTCCTGCTGTTGCTCTCCACCATTCACCATGAGGTCCTCACCAGAACTCAACCACTGCATGTAACTTGCCCTCAAACCTCCCAAACTATGAGCTAACAAGTGCATATTGTCATAAATTATATCTCAACTAACGATGTACACACGTGTGTGTACATACACATGTGTGTGCACGTGCACACAGACACACGAGAGAGTGCACTGCATATCCCACAGTTTCAAACCCAGTCTTGACCCCTGGTGGTGGTGGTGGGGAGTGGGGCGTTCAGTCTGAGACCTCAGTGAAATGACAACAAAAGGGATTCATTATAAAACAGAACTAGAATGCACTGACACCCCACCACCACCGTGACAGCCCCCAGAGCAAAGTTATGGATGTCTTGCTAGGATGGGTGAATGATTGGGCAGCCAGGAAAGCTTACCATGGGAGATCTGACAGGGCAGGACAAGGAGAGCTGTAAGTCCTCCCACAAATTCTATCTAGGCGAGTCTGTCTTCATGCTGAAGTGGGTGCACTTCTTTGATCTGAGCTCACACATTTGATGTTTTCCTCACCTCTGTCAACTCTCTGAGTGAGTCTGCAGCTACATAAAAGCCCTTTCTTCTTCTACCACGTCGCCACAGCAATTTTCTAGTTATTTTCATGAGAAAAATTCATCCCGTTTCCCTACATCTCGGTGAGTACTTTTTAACACCTCTTGTATCTATTCTTCCCGGCTTCTCTTTTTAAGATGATTCTATGCCTGTGCTTCTCAAATTTTAATATGCCTATGAATCACCTGTGGATCTTAAGTCACAGGCTGAGTCAGTATATCTAGGGTGGGGCCCCAGATTCTGCATTTAAAGAAGTTCGTTGGTGATGCTGGTGTGGTTGGTCCAAGGGTCTCACTTTAGATACAATGTCCCTGGTGATATACTAACAGTGCCATGGATGCTGTTCTCTCTTCTTATTTGTAGGTGAAAATAAGTTATGTGAAATGCAGCATCAGAGAAAGATAGGAAGAATAAAAGCAATCATGATTCTTTTTTTTTTTCCATCTCAAGCCCTGCCCTGATGCTTCCCACTGCATGTAACAAATGGCTCTGTTTTTTAAGAGTTATACACACCCACCCCCAGTGACATCTGTCTTCTTCTAAAGATGTATCAGAGAGGAGGGAAGGTAGGATTACTCACTGTGGTTATGATTTGCTCTGCCCCACATTACAGATGGAAAAACTGAGGCACGAAGAGGACTTTCATGAATTCTCCTGAACTATAAGCAAATATGAGATAAAGCACCAGCATATGGAATCACAATTGTACAACATTAGAATCTAGATACGTTGGTGAGTTTTCTTGGTGGTTTATGGATTGAAATTAGGAAAGGTCTTTCTATATAGAGCTTAGATCAACTCAGACAAATCTGGCAATCAGGAAGGACCCTGGTTAGCAGAGCAATTCATTTCTTTCCACCTCTCATCTTCCAGGTCACCTTCTCTAACTGATGATTGCTGTTTTCATTCAACACTTACTGAACACGTGTTACTCCAGTTTTGTGGGGTCATCATGCATACCAAGAAGAATAAGCTCATTTCTGGTACTGAAGGAGACAGATACAGAAATGGTGAGCTAGAGAAAGGGGATATTTATCAAGCAGCTACTACCTGTTGTAGACTGTGCTGCCTTTTTCAAGAGGACTTAATAATGGGAGGCACAGAGGGCTTCATTTTGTCAGAAAAAAAGGGGGGGGCCAACTCTAGGCAGTCCATTTGAGCTCAACTTTGAGAAATGAGTGGAGTTTGTGGACAGAGAAAGCACAGAAGGGCAATTGGGACATAAGAAAGACAGCACAATCAATGGTGTGAGATGACCTGCTGTGCCTAGATCTCTGAGTGGTCTTATGTGATAAGAATATAAACCTTATGGGTTTAGGAGCAGTCCCTTCATCTGTAGCTTTACAGTCTGTACACATGCATTATCTTACTTAATCTGAGCATCCTGCACCTCCCTCCCTAGCCAGAGCACTAATTACCTGTCAGCTACCATGAGGGCGGGGTAGGACACATCGAGGAAGGGCTAGAAGAAATGTTAATCAAAGCCATTCTGAGAAAGTGATTAAAATTTCCAATGTGTTCTACAAGCCTTCTGCTTCTCCAGAATTTTCAATGCAATTATTATCTCATTCTTTGGGAGCAGACAGCTCTCCAGAGAGGCTTCCTGAGCAGCCCTGACATTTCAGAATCAGAGTCTGCACTCTGGCTATCTGAGCTGGCCTGCCAGGTCCCTTTGCATCTCCAGCAGTGACCTGGATGCTGTGCCTGGCAGTGGCCTTTGTTTTGATTTTGAGCCTCCCCCGTCCCCCCAGCCTCTCTTAAGCCAAGGAATGCAGAATGCTCAGGAACAGCTGTTCAAACACAATGGATGACAAACTTCAATGTATATTTCATGCCCTCAAGAGGCTTGTTTAAAATGCAGGTGGTCTGTTCCCAACCAGGAGAATCAGATTTAGGGACTCTGAAGCCAGCTCTGAAATGCACTTAAAAAAAAAAAATCTTCCCGATGATTGGGGTATAAAAGCTAAACTTGAGAATATCAGCACTTAGGTTTGGAAATCTCTGTGATTAAAGCATCTGGACTCACTCTATCTACTTTGCAGGTTTCTCCTCACACAAACCTGGGCTTGATGGCTGATAGTTTTTGATGAGATAAAAGGTGAAATTGGGGGTCATAGATTAGACTTCATGAAGTTCTCCAGCCCACATCGTGCCCCAAAAGTGGAGGAGACCCAGGAGTGGTGGCACACACCTGTCATCCCAGCAACTTAGGAGGTTGAGGCAGGAGGATCCCAAGTTCAAGGCCAGCCTCAGCAACTTAGAAAGGCCCTAAGTAATTTAGTGAGAACCTGTCTCAAATTTAATAATAAAATAGGGGCTGGGGTTGTGGCTCAGCGGTAGAGCACTCTCCTAGCATGTGTGAGGACCTGGGTTCAACACTCAGCACCACATATAAATAAATAAAATAGAGGTATATTTAAAAAAAGAAAGAATTAAAAAATAAATTAAAATGGGTTGGAGATGTGGGATGTGGCTCACTGGTTTAGCACCCCTGGGTTCACTCCCTGGTACCCCCCCCAAAAAAAGGAAAGAATTTTGTTTTTTTATTACCACAGATTGAGTACTCAGGGGTGCTTGACCACTGAACTACATTCCCAGCCCTTTGTTGTGTTTTAGTTTGAGATAGGGTCTCACTAAGTGTCTTTGAACTAGCAGTGCTCCCACTTCAGCCTGCTGAGCCACTGGGATTACAGGTGTGGGCCAATGCGTTCAGCAAGGATTTTTGTTATTATTCCTCAGTCTCATTTGCAGTAAAATGCCCTTTTTTTTTTTTGGATACTAGGGATTGAACCCAGGGACACTTTATCACTAAGCTACATCCCCAGCCCTTTTTATTTTTAACTTTGAGACAGGGCTTCATTAAGTTTCAGAGGGCCTCACTAAGTTGCTGAGGATGGCATTGAACTTGCAATCCTCCTGTCTCAGCTTCCCGAGTCTCTAGGAGTACAGGTGTGTGCAGTTGTACCTGACTTGATATGCCCTTCTTACCCCATCATTCCCAGGAGACCCTGAAGACCTCTACCCAACTCCTTACCAATTGTGGGAGCCCCCAAGGAGGGTTATTCTGAGCCCAGGGATATCTTGAGACTCCCCAGGGACACAAAGCCCCCAAGCACTATACCTACAGCATCCTCTCCAGCCCTGCATTGCCTGTTTGAGCAAAGAAATCTTTGAAAACCATTTCCAGCCTGGCTAATGATGCAATGCTTCAGAAAGAGCCACTAAGATGAAAAACAGCTCACAAATGGGGAGTCCTCGTTATTTTACCAGCACAGCCAACAAGAAGCTCCTGCCAAGCAAGATCAAACTTCTCAGGAATGTTTTGAAAAGCTGATAGAAACAAGGGCCCCTGCTGCACTTCTGTCACACCCCACCCCAGCGTGTGGGAAAGCTCCCTTGGAACGGATGCGAGTCGATCTCGGAGACACACAAAATTGATGTCTCCAGGAGCATCGCCATTTCCACTGCAGACTGAAAGTTACATCCTCTGGTTTCTAATGCAGAAAGGGAAAGGTCAGAGAAACCAAATAGGCTTTCTCTAAAATAATTGAGCAGTTTGAAGGTGCTATCAGAAAGTATGCCTCCCAAAGCTTACTCCGTCCTTCCCTACCAAAACCCTGAGCTGGGCATTGCTTAATTACCTCCATTGCTTCCCTGGCTCCTGAGCCTGGTCCAGGTGCCCTCCCTGTCTGCTGAAAGCTGAGCCATCTGTCAGACACCACTCTCCTGCCTTCCCAGGCTCCTCTCTCACCTACACATCTCCATTAGCAGATGACAGTTCTGCTGGGATATTTTACCTCTGACAGATTTTCAGACAAAGAACTGGAAGAGGCTGGTCAGTCCCCCTGTCTAGAGTCAGTTCTCACCTTTCTTGGTTCCCCCTTGCTATATGCTAGGGGAAGAACCTATAGCCTCTCAGAAAGGGAGGAGATCATGTTTTCTTAGCTGTGAAATAATGAAGGTCAGGTCCTCCTTGTCAGCCACAGTGCAGAGAATTGCTTATTTCTCCAAGTCCCATTGTTTGGACACTAGGAGCAGCACACAAAACCAGACAAAGGAAATCATCCTGTGGCTCAGAGCAAAGAGAGCAGGGAGAGTGTCCTTTAAGAACAAAATGGTAAGTTGAACCACCTGGCCCTCTTTAATCTTTCAGGCATTCTTACCCTCTACCACCTTTTACCCCCAATCTGAGTCTTCCTGGAATTCATGAGAGGAGTGAGACATGGCAGAGATGAGAATGGCAGTGAGGACTAGAGGTGGGAAGGGGGCATTGTTCATAGATGGCTCAGTCGGATGGACCACTTAAAAAGTCCATGCTCAGATTCATTCGTTCAATGAGTCAGCAGCAGGCAGAATGCAATCACAGCACAGTAAGAGCCAGAAATGTGGGCGCATCCTCACCTTCTCTATCCCTCACCCTCTATATCCAACCCATCCATCAATCTTCCAGAGTCTGACTTGAAGGTGTCAAACCCACCTGTTTCTCTCCATTCCCACGGCCACTGCTCTGGCTCAGCGCCATCATCTCTTACCGGAATGACTGTAAGAGCCTCTCAATTAGACCACCTGCTTCTTTTAGTATACTCCCCATAGAGACCTTTTGTAAATGAAACCTCATGCCATTTCCCTGGATAAATCCCTTCAAGAAATGCATTCCTCCTCTCTTCTCTGGGCCCTGCTTTTGTGTTCAAAGCCCAACGCTCAGCATAATCTGGCCCCTGATTATTTCTCCAGCCTCAGCTCTTATGATTTCTTGCTTCAAACACTAGGCTCTACCAAACTAAACTTCTCTTGCAAAATAAGCCAAGTACTCTCGCACTTTTGAGCTACCATGCATGCTCTTCTCTCTGCTTGGAATGACCTCCCAACACTTCCAAGCCCCCTCAATTAGCAATTTCCTGCCTGAACTTTAGATCTTGGTTAAAATGTCCCTTCCTCTAGGCATCCTTTGCTGACCCTCAAGACAACTGAGCAGGCACTCTCCTCTTTCCTCCTAGAGTAATTTTCACATCCCTGTTTCTAGTCTGTGAGCTCCAAGAGCCATGGCTCTCAGGGTTTCCATTATGTCCCTGTCCCTGGATAAGAGACCAAAGCAAACTCAATAAGAATTCTTTTTAAATTAAACAACAGAAATTTATTACTTATTTTTTTTTTACATTCTGTAGCCCAGAAGTCCAAGATCAAGGTGTGGACATGCTGGTTTCTCCTGAAACCTCTGTCTTTGGTTTGTAGATAGCCACCTCCTCCTTATGTCCTCACAAGCTCTTTCTTTTATATGTGAGGATACCTGATGTCCCTTTGTGTGTCCAAACTTACTCTTCCTTTTTAAAAAGAATTTTAATTGACACATAATAATTGTACATATTCATAGAGTGCTGTGTGTTGGTCCAACACATGATCAAATCAGGATAAATTAGCATATCCTTAAACATTTATCATTTCTTTGCATTGGGAATATTCAGAATCCTTTCTTCTAGCAGTTTTAAAATATATACCAGATTATTGTTAACTATAGTTACCCTGCTGTCCTATGTAACACTATAACTTAGTTCTTCTACCTATTCACTGACACTTCTCCTCCTGGCTCCCTAAACTTCCCAGCCCCCGATAACCACTGTTCTACTCTCTACTTCTATGAGAACAAGATTTTTTGCTTCTACACATGAGTGAGAACATATAGTGTTTGTCTTTCTGTGCCTGGCTCAGTAAGACTTTTAAAATACATAAATATCCATATCTCTGATTTTCTTACTTCATGTTTGAGAAAGTAACATTGCAGTTTTACTTTTGTTTCATAATCAAAAAAAAATATTCCTGTTACTTCATGGGATTCAAGATAAACTACTGTCTTTCCCTCTTCCTTCCTCTTTTCCCCAAAGCCTGCCTGTCAAGGGGATTGCCCTCATTGCATTTTGATGGAAATGTTCGTCAGTGCTTTCCCCTATTTCAATATAACCCTCGAGCTATACCCAGTCCAACTCAATCTCCTGAAATCAATATACAATATCTCAAAACCATGGCATTTTTGTCTGCAACACTTATTTGGCAATCAATCAAATGCCACCTTGTGATAGAGCTTCTATTCTTGCTTTAAACTATTCTAATCATGACTCAACATTCCACAGCTTTATAGCATGTCTCCCAACAATATTGTAAGTCTGCTTAGGACTTAGTCATTTTGGGGTCCCCTCCTATCTTCTCCCCCCAAAATTAAGCACACCTAAAAGGGAAAATATTATTAAATAATTGTATTAATACATGAATCTTAAGTACCCAATACACTAGATTGGCTTTTGTTGTTATCATTTTTTGTTTGTTTTGTTTTGGGCAGAATTGAAAGAGATCACAGAAATTGGCTTGGAATTTAAGAAGACCAAGGCAAATAATAAAACTTAAAATGGTCGGGTCTTAAGGCAGGGATCTAGAATTATCGAGAATAAATTAAGCCAGCCAAATAGAATAAAGTCACACAGATAATTCAGCTGTTTTTGTTAGAACCCATGAATAGAAGAACTTATCTGTAACTTGGAGGAAACAATTTCCCAAAAGGTCTTCAAACCTCCACAGATCCCAGTGGAACAGCTAGGATCCTGGGGCCTAGATTGTCTTCAAGACCAGCTATAACTTATATTGCTTTGTTGTCCAAGACATTTATTATCTCTGGGCCTCTGTCTTGTCATATATTTGTAGATATTCTACTACTTGCTCTATCTGCCTCATCTCCTGTAGTAGTGATCAAACGGAGTTGGACACAGTGACACTTCAGAGGAATTCAAAGAAAAGCACAAAATGTGAAATATTAGCCTCATTATTATGGACCCACTAGCTAGCTTTCTTGGGCTTTGGCTTTTCATCCCACCTGCCACCCCCAGTCTGAAACTAGGACAGTGATGAGTTGAGCGTTTGGTAAAGTTTTGATGTCATGTACTTTCATAAAGCCATGACATTGTTTACTGAGAGGAGACAGTCTAGAGAAAAATGGAATCCTCTCCAGTTCATGGTCTTTTCTCTAGATCCTTTTCACATATAATCCAGTGTTGACTGTTTGTTTTTATTTCTAAAGAATTTATTGAACATCCAATCCACCACATGCCAATATTGTGCTGGGTATTTATATAAGATGAATAAACTCTAATCGGACTTATTATGTGGGAGAAAAGATCCATAAACCCCTCAACATAATTCCTTCAAATGTAAATCACAGTCAAAGCAGCATGTTAACTGCAAATGTGCAAGGAAGAGAGAACAGAGCATAACTTTAAAGTCAGGACTGATATTTATAGTTTCAATGCTATGTGATAAGAACAATTCTTGAAATATGTACTTCCTATGTCAGAAATAAGAAGGAGCATGGAATTGCTGAGGCTGACTTCCCAAGCTGCTCTCAGTCACCTGTCAATGAGGCACATACCAGGATTATTTTAGTATTGATCAGAGTCATTCCCTTCCCCATGAAAATGGGCTGGAGAGCTATGCCCCACCCCTGTCTCCATGCACTGCAAGATCTCAGGAGTTAATAGCACTTCAAGGGCAGGAGGCCCTAACACTATCGGGTTTGTTTCAGCACCAAGGACAGAGACACTGCAAAGACTTTGGCTTTTCAAATTGACTATGGTTCAGTGAGTGAATTTAGAAATGCACTCGTTTTAAACCTGAAATTTATTTTACTTGTGATTACTTCTCACTAAGTTGAATGGTCATATATCTGAAGCGGTGGGTCTCACTTTGATATTTTGCAGCCTTAGTGATCTGGACCCTGAAGGGCTCAGTGCCTGCCTACTGTTCATGTTAGGGCTCACATTCTTGTTCACCTACAGCCCAAGTTCCTAGCTCTATGCCTACTGTGTAAAACCCATCTGCTGGCATCAAAAATTGTCTTTCCATGCATCAGTTTATTATTTTCTATTCTACTTACAAATCACATTCCCGAGGGCTAATCCAGATGAATCCTATGAACACTGTAGAACACAATTCATCCCTGAAACCAGGGAAAAGAAAGATTAGATACCTAGATTATAGTTTGAACTAAACTAACTAGGTAAGGAATAATCATGCCAACAGAGCAAGATAAGAGAGGATGCAAGCTCAGTAAACTCTCTTCCATGAAAGGTTTTACAATACACTGTGAACTCCTTGAGGACAGGGACTCTATCTTTCCTCACTCAGATTCAAGTAGGTGGTACATGGCAGTCATCCTTTAAGTGCCCATTAAATGAACTGTCATAATATATAGCTCACAGATCCACATGAGTTTTATTTTATTCAAATGTGACACGACCCTTCAAGAAACCCATAATCTAAAAAGTGAAACAGAGCCTATGTGTGCAAGTACAAAACCAAATGGTTGCAAAACACAAGGCTATGCATTATGGGGACAGGTAGTGCATACTCAGAATGGGGGTCCCAGGGAGAATAAAATTAAATGGAGAAAGCGCTGACTTTAACATCAGACAACATTCCCATCCCTGTCACCTGGAAAAATTAGTTAATCTCTGGTCTCCACTTTGTTATATTTAAAATGATGGTTCAGAGAAGACAACCAATTCCCTCTTCACTATATTCTCAAAGGAATCTAAGAACTTCCTTTCCTCCAAACTAACATAACTGGCAAGTTTTCTCTGCTTCCAGTCTATGGCTGCCCTGGGTCACTTGGATTTGGCCAACTGCCGAAGTGTCTCTAGCTTGACTTCCTCATCTTGTCCCAGCGCTGCTGTTGTGATCCTTGGCCCTGCTTCTGATGTCACCTAGGAGAAGACCTGTATTCTGCCTCTGCTCTGTTTGTACTTACTGTGCTCAAGGACCATGCGGTCTCTACTCCACTGTTTCTGCCTATGTCTCATCACTCTCCAGGTGCTTTGGGGACCACACAACCCAGGCCAGCTCTTCTCTGTTCACGTCCTATGATTTCCGTTCCATACTCCACATGTGTGGGAATCCAAGCCATTCTTCAAAGCACACTGAATAAAGCCTTGAACTTTCCTTTCTCCCTGTCTACCCCATGGTGCTTAACACTCTGTTCCTCTTTGCTCCCCTAATGCAGTGATTCTCAATCCTAAAGTCCCATTGCAATTATCTGAGAAGATTATAAAAACACGAATTCCTGGATCTCATTCCAGACTAATTAAATTTGCACCCCTGGTGGTGGGGTCAGTTTATTACTAAAGCTTCCCAGATGATTCTAATGTGCAGCCAGGGTAGAAGACTTGGCTGCTCTTATAACTGTAGCTTCATTTCTCCTATCATGTTTGACATCCAATCATAAGCTCTTTGATATTTAAGACTGTCCACTCATATTCTCATCTAGAACTCTGCCTTAACCAGAGTAGGGTGTTAATGAGTGATTACTGAATTGAATTCTACTGAGTTGAATTGATCAACATTGAAATAAAAACATTTGGACACTGGTCCTAGGCGTGCAACCCATCAGCAAAGAGACACTGGCAGCTCACATTTCTTCTTTTGTCCTCAGGGCAAAGAAGAGAATTCTTGGCTCTCTCTACCTATACCCACCTCTGCCTTTCTCTCTGCTCACCTGTACTCCTTGCTTCTCCTCATAAATATGGACAGATATTGTGATAGGTCATAAAAGTCTGGTACACTGAATGGAGTACATTTCTCCAGAGGAAAAGTCACTGTGTGTTTAAAGGCATGATCCCATAACCCCATGCCCATTCCTCTTTAGCTTGTCTCTACCTCATCCCCCTGAGCAGATGCATTGCAGTCAGACCAAGCATCTTGGGGGGGGGGGGCTCTGTGTGTGTGTGTGTGTGTGTGTGTCCCTCTATATCTTCCTCCCTAACCCCCTCTCTTTTTCTTTTCTTCTTGTGAGAGTCTTTTCTTTAAAGAGCTTTGGAGGGTGGGACTATTATAAGGTTTATTTCCCTACTTTAAGAGAATATCATAAGTTTATCTGGAAAAAAAACCTCACTTTCTCCAGTTCAGGTTTACAAGAAAGAAAGACTGGTAAAACTGGTCTAGAGATACTGCTCTTTGATGTTTATATGGCTACTAACCATCTTGTGTTTTATATGGCTACTATTCCTCAGGTGTTTCTTCTTCCCTACTCTATTATCATTATTATTATTACTCTATTAAGATGATTGGAAGACATGCTATTTTTGAGTCCCAGCCCACACTGCCATAGAGACCACATCTTCAACTTGAGCACATTATGTTAAGCAAAACAAGCCAAACTCAGGAAGTCAAGGGTTGTATGTTTTCTCTCCTATGTGAGAACAAGAGAGAAAAAAGGAAAAGAAAGATGGCCAGGGCGGGGAGGGGGGCTGGAGAATCTCATGAAATTCAAAGGGAGATCAGTAGCACAGAGGAAAGGAAGGGGCCTGGGGAAGGATGAGGGGAGGGAAATACTGGGGAATGATATTGGTCAAATTACATCGTTATATTGAAATGGACTCTTTGCTCTTCCGATTGAGGCAGGCAGGCTGGGATGCTGTTATAGCTTTCTCAGCTCCACCCCAGGCCACCCAGCGAGCAGTAACGCTCATTAACAAACTGCTGGCAATTCCCTTCCAGGTTCTTGTCTGGTGAACTCAAAGAATGAAATTCACAGACAATGGAGAATGAGTGCGAAATAGCAAAATTTATTCAAATGAAAAGAAACAGAGCTCTTTTTGAGTGAGAGGGGTCCTGATAAAGGGTTGCCAAGGAAGTATATTAGTCTACAGGTTTATATGGCTGCTGGGTAGGGGCACTGTCTGATATTTATGCTAATCAGGTCAAGGAAAAATGCTTCAGGCTACTGGTCAGGCCCACAACGTTCTGATTGGCATGTCCTTTCAGTCACTGAGTTTGAAGTATTTTGTAGGCTTCCCTCAGGTCTGTTTTCCCTTCCTCCCCTTCTCTGGGACAAAGGAATCAGTTGGAAAATTTGGAATGTTTTTACAGGCAATCCATTTCCACAGAGCAGCCTGTAATTTCCATCTTACTTAGGGAAGGTTTTTGCAGGGGGCTCACTGCTCTAACTGGCTGCCTCCATTTTACCTTATATCTTACCTATTCAATATTTTGTGCATGTATGAATATGTAACAATGATTCCCACCACGATGTACAACTATAATGCACCAATAAAAAAATATGGAAAAAAAAGAAAGGAAAAAAAAAACCAATCGTCACTTCTTATAGTCCTCATTTTTCTCTTTGAAAAATGATAGCATTCACCTACATTGCCCAGGCATCTTTAAACTCAATAACTATCATTGCAAATAACATTAATAAGCTTTGGGATTGACTTCCAAAATACTCACCATATACCATCCCCATCCCCACGCTATGTACACAGCACAGCACTCCAAACCCCTTCCTTGACTGTGGGAGGTGTGAAAGGAACTTGAACTTCAGCAGTTATTTTGGTGCTTCCCAGAGGGCATGTGAACTTGAAAACAAAGCAGGTGAGGTGGAAACCCAACCCACATCCTGCCTCTGCCCAGAAACCCAGACAGAAGCAGGCATTCACATTATCAGGGGCTGGAATATCTTTTGTGGAGGGACACAATTCAACAAAATGTCAATTTTCCATTTCTTTTCTATCAATACAGAATCACAAAAATTCCTGATGTAGTTGGAAGGATAATGAATACATAGTTCTTTCCTTCCCCATATATGTCATTGCCAGCAAATAAGTGGTTGTTTCAGCCTCTAGGGACATTCATGATGTTGCTGAATACTAAAATCCCAAGATGCTTCAGAGACCATCTGTCTCAGCCACCTAGGCCTTCATGACATTCCAAATCTGTGGCCACCCAGGGCCTATTTACACCCTCCCCTGCCAGGGAACTTGCTGGGGCCTATCCCTTCTGTACTGTGCTCTATCTCTGAAAAAGTCATTATACTGAACCTAAACCTCTCAAATTCTGCTCCAAAGAGAGAGAACTAGTTTTGAACTCCACAGAAAGTCTTCAGATATTTCAAGGGTTCAAGAGTGGTCCTGTGTCCTTTGCATTCTCTATCCCAGACCAAACAGCTCAGACTGATACACAGGGCCTGAGGGATGACCTGTGCAGAGCGGAGTGGGACGGTTAATCCTGCGTATGTGTTTCTATGAATGTGGTCAGATATTACGCCCACTCAGAAGACGTCTCTTCAGTAGAACTGTTCTTCTACAGAGGTGTGCCCACTCCCTGTTCACATGTACACATGGTCAAATATGCATCATGATCAGTTCATGCACTTAACATTGATTTCTGTTAAGGCATTTTTAGGAGCTTTCATTATCTTACTTAATACTCATAGAATAAGTCTGGGAGGGACAGTCACTTTTTGTCCTACTTTACTAATAAGGAAATCAAGGTATAGAAAGACTCTTTAATCATAGGACTGTGGGTTGTAGAGAAACAGGCTCAAGTCTACGTGTTTTGATTCCAAGTGCACTTTTCAACACATTGAACTACCACATCAAAATTATTATTTATAATTCCCAGTTTGTTGTGATGATGAGCTGGACACTATCTATACAAAGCAAGCATCTAGCGCTATCAAAACTTTGGCTTTATCCATATGCATAAGTGAGAAGTGCAGTACATTTTCAGGTCCAGAGTAAATTTTACCTTTCTTTCCTCCCCCTCCCCTTCCCTCCCCTCCCTACCCCTCCCCTTTTCTTCTCGCTCTCTCTCTCTCTCTCCTTTTTTTTTTTTTTTGGTAATGGAGATTGAACACAGGGATACTTTACCACTGAACTATATTCCCAGTCTTTTATATTTTATGTTAATTTGAGACAGTGAGACAGGGTTTTCCTAAGTTGCTTAGGACCTCACTAAATTGCTAAGGCTGGACTTGAACTTGCAATCCTCCTGCCTCAGCCTTCTGAGCCACTGGGATTACAGACTTGGGCCAGCACTTCTTACTAAATTTACCTTTCAAAGGAATCTTTTCCATTGGTTACATTCAATAGTGTTTATACTTGCAAAGTTAAGATATGAGGTCACTTCTCAGTGACAGGCATTTCTGCTTCATTTATTTCTTCTGTGTTACATTCTGTTAAGCACTCGGAATGTAGAAATAAGACATAAATTATTTATTATCATTAATGAGTTTTTAAAATACAGTGGGCACAGTATTCAATCCCTCCCAAATAAAACTCATCCAATATTCCCAATAACCCTAGAATGTAGGTACTATTATTATTATTATTATTATTATTGAAACTATAAGAAAATTGAGAGTTAAGGGTTAAACAAGTGACTTAAGTTGATCAAGTTATGGTCTATGAGCCAGTTTAAGAGATATCTTTATGTACTGTACTGTAGAAATATACAAAACACAATAACAGAAAAAACAAGTTGGAAAATAATAATAATAAATAGTATTTGACAATTTGAGAAAAAAAAACATTATTTTACAACATTCATTTAAAAAAAATACTGGAAGAAAATATATCACTCCTCCATAATGGTTACGCTGGGGTACATCATTGAAATTTTATGTAGGGAAAGTTTTACTTTTCATGTTAAAGACAGTTCTAGAACCTTTTTATCTTTTCATATGAATGTTTCATTGCCTACACAGCTAGTACATGGCACAGTGTACATGAAACTCAGGTTTGACTGTCTTCAAAACCCAAACTCCTAATCATTACACTGACCTGATACATGCCAATAAATGACAGCATTTGCCAATAAAATGCTCCATTTCTCTGAGCTGAGTGTACTTCCCTGTGGAAAGAACAAGAAGCCATGGACAAACTCCTCTCTAGATGATCAATCTAGGACAATATGGCCTAGGGACTGGGTGATGCAAAAGTCCACAGGAGGTACACACAGGTGTCTGGGTTCAAGGGATGATCATAATCAGCACCCTAGATCCCCATAGAGACTGTAATCTTCACATTCTTCCCTCTCCTCCCAAAGCCAGGAGAGATTTGGGAGGGAAAAAAAATTAATAAAAGCAGGTCAGGTTCCTTTGGGTCATTTAACATAACAAATCAGCCTCAAGGAAGAGCTTTCCTAGACTGAAGAAAAAAATACAAATGCCACTGAAAAATTCATAGGTCAAACTTTCCATCTTCATCCAGTCTCCCCAAGGCCCTTGGTGGATAAAAATAACTATAACCAGTACCCTCTCCCTGGCCCTCCTCCTCCGTTGCCTACAGCGCCCCCTGCAGAAAAATGGCTCTTCCTGCACTTCCTGCGGCTGGCTGGACCTTCCATGGCTCTCTACACAAAGTGTGTTCAACAGACCAGTTAGGTCCACATCATCCAGGTCAGGGGTCAGAGTCAAGTTCAGTTTGTCCTGAGCACTGCTCATTTTTGTCAGTGAGGTTTACAGCGATGTATGCCACACTCATTGATTTATGTATTGTCAAGGGCTGCTTTGGCACCACCACCTTGGGGTTGAGTAGTTGCAACAGAAAGCATATGACCTACAAAGCTATTTGGTCCTTTAAAGAAAAATTGTCTTTCCATCTCCTGGCCTAGGAACTCATTAGAAATGTCAAACCTCAGGCTCCACTCAGATCCCTAGGGGATTCCTAAGTGCACCGAAGCTTGAAGAGCAATTGCACTGTTCTGGAGGTCACTAGACCAGCATTCCACCTCCGCACCATCCTTAGGAGGTGTGCAGCCTGAAAAGGATGTTCTGAGACTTTAGGCGCCTAATGGCACCCTGGAGCAGGAAAGAAGGAAAACACATCTATCAATAAAAACTGGGGGTGGGAGGGTGATAACCAAAGTCTCTGAAGGCTGCTGACTCGACCCAACCTGTAAGAATGATGCAGATCTTCAAAAACCAAAACGACATAAGCCAGTGAAGAATCCTCTTTTTCACTGACCTCACAACAATTGCTTTTTTTTTTTTTTTTTTCCATTCTGAACACAATTGCTCTCTGGGAAGAAAACCTGCCTTAGAAAGAGGTTCCGTGACACCCTGAGGCTAATAGGCACTCCCAGGGCAAGACAAGCACAGCCCATCCCTGGAGGATACGAACAGACTTCTAGCACTAGCCTTAGAAGGAAGGGACTTAGAATTGGAGTCAGTCCCAAGCAGTGACTCAGTGTTTCAGGGAGCAGGAACGTGCTTGGGGTCAGGGAGGCCCATGGCCTTCTCTATCCTGTTTGGCTCCCTTCCACACACACTAGCTCCTGTCCCTGGGGGCAGACTGCAGGAATGTGATAAGGAGGGTTTGCATGGAAGAGAGAGGAAAAAGACCCATGTGTCTGGGAATAGCCTGACCAGGCCTCTTGAAGCAATGCCCACTTCAAAAACCATGCTTCCAGTGACCCCTCAGGGTTGGGCTTTCCTTGTCCTATGCAGGAAGCTCCTAGGGGTCTCTGAAGAATAAAATGGAGATTTTTGTCTAAGGCAGACTTCCTTGCCAGAAAACAATCAAATCCAAAGTGAAAAGCCAGGAACATGTGGTCAGTTAAATTCCCTAGCCACCCAAACTCTACCTAAGCTCAGACTCCCATTTTCTGAACTGAGCCCCAAATCCCACCCCCCTCTTCTGCCTCTGGACTCTATAGATGTCCATTTGAGGCCCAGCTTTGACCTGGGTATGAGTTGCTCTTTCTGACCATGATATGGCCTTCTGTCCTGGTGATGAACCCTCAGTGAATTTAGGTAATTCCTTTCTGGCTTAGCAGGCCTCAGAGAACCCTCCCACCTGCCACCAATTTCCATATCATTTCAACCCCTTCCAGAAAAGCAAGGTGGCTTGAGTTGGAGGCTAATTTCGGTTTGTCATCAGCAAGGCATGACCTGCCTCTATCTCTATTCCCAATTCCAAATTCAGTCTTCAAAACCAACCCATCTTGCTCTGTTACCCCCCACCCCCACCCCACCACCATCACCATCACCAGTGGAACTGCCTGGTGCCAATTGAGGGGGGGATGTGAAAAAGAGCAGAATTCCCTTCCTAGGAACCTGCATGCCCTTTGAAGTTATAGAGTCGCGTGCAGAACTCTAGGGAGGGTTTATTGGAAATGGGTGGATTTTCCTAATCTTTCCAATTTCACAGGGACCAAAGCCCCCTTCACTGGGGCTTCTTCATGACTCAAGGACTCTGGCAGCTGCTGGTTATTTTGTGGGCTGGGAATAGGGCATTTCCTTTAATTTGCCCATATTCTTCTCTGGCCTATGACCAATTTTCCTAACTCTAGAAAATTGCACTCCTGGTCAGCGTTTATGTGGGCTCAGCTGTGTGCATCCTGCTAATTACTGGCAGCAAATGTTCTTGCGCAAGCATTTTGTCCCCCTACTCAGCCTCTTCCTTGGCATTCTGCCTCCTTGTGAGTGATTCTTGGGTCACGTGTTCTTACGCTGAATATTCTCAGAGGTCCTTCTTTCCCTGGTCACCCTCAATCCTTCCCTCTACGCCCTCGGATGGAGCCCAGGGACCTGGCTGTGGGGAGGCCCAATTACTGATGGAGTCTGGTGGGTGCGGAGATCCCAGTGGGAACAGCAGGTAAAAGCCAAGATCAGTGAGGACTGCAGGGAAGAGGGCCAGGAGGGAGCAGGCTAGTTCTCCTCTGAGCTCCAAGCATCTCTTGCCTTTGATTTATGGACGAGAAAAGCCACCTAAATTAAAGAGCTGGCTTTGCACTTATTCTTTGTCTGATTTCAAGAATGTTAATTGCACTCTCCAAGGATTTTATCTGAAAAATGGAAGAGTAGGATCTACCTTGTAAGATTGCTGTGAGTTAAATGAGGACACACATAAAACATACTACATGACATGGACCACAATAAATCTTTAAGGAAGGGATGCTTCTTCATCCTGCAGATTCTTTCTCTACTTTTCTCCAGTGCTCTCTCCAGCATATAATCTCCCCCAAAGAATAGGATGGTTGCACCAATTTATCCCAGGATCCTTACCCTCTCTTTCCAGAGTGGACCCTGAATCACTGAAGGAGTAGAAAGCAAGGAAAGTTCTAGGAGTAGCAAGTGGTAGGTAAACGAATAATACTAAGAGCAAACTCTTATGGAAGGTTATTATTTATCCTCACAGCACCCCCAGTAGTTAAAGAGTTAAGGATACTGATGTTCTGCCAAGTGAATAGTGTGTCCCAAACCACACAGCAGAGCCTTGATTCAAACCCAGCCTGGCTCCAAAGCCCAGGTCTCTTTTTATTATAACTAATGATCCTAAGAAGCTAGAATTATGTAGAAAGGGCTTGGAAGGAGACAGAAGGTACATGGAGAGAAGAAGGAGGGTGGGTAAGATGGGAGAGAACAGGAGGGTTTGGAGGAGGAACAAGTGAAGGAGGTGGGAGTTCCAGAGATTCAGGGAGGCAGAAAGTGGGTGCACTGGTGCATGCCCTCACAGGTGGGTCCCTATGTATGCCCAGCTGCCTGGCTGCAGCAGCCACTGTGTATGCAAAAGTCCAGGGCTCCAGTGCCCTGATGCTCCTGGGAACTAAGTGCAGGTACAGAAAGATATGGTGAGTCCTCTTTGTGCCCTTTCAAAGGCAGGTGAAAGAAACAGGGACAAATTATCGTTCAGGATGGGAGTGGGAAGAGAACAGACCCAGGCTGACACTTCAGGACTAAAACAGAGATCAGAGTTGAAGACATACTGGTTATCCCTCCTCTTCTTTAAGGGATGGATATAGCCAGCCCTTCTTCTCTCCCCCTTCTTGAGAACTGTTCTGATGGGCCAGGAGTCATCCTGCCTAAAGCCAGAAAAGCGAGGAGTGGCCTTGTAGTCAGGTTTCCACGCCCAGCCTGGACCCCGGCTCCCAGCCTGCTAGCCTCAGTTCAAGTCAACAAGTATCCCTTAAGGCACATCTCCACAGAAGCCTCCTCCCCAAACTCTCCTCATTCCAGGACACAGTCACCCCTCATCTGGACCCTGTCTGTGATCTGTTGGCTTTGCAATCACTCAGGTATTTATTGTCCCGTCTGGGTGCTCCCAGGAACCTCAAGCATCTTCAGGGCAGAGGTTGTATGTGACTCATTAGGTCTGAACATCCAGCACTGTGTCAATCTCAGAGCACAAGTTCAGTGAGTGTGGGATTTGCTGACCACCTGCTTAGGGTCTGGCACTGGGGACACAGAGATGGAAACTACACACTGCTTACAAGTTGCTAACGGTCAAATGAGAGGAATTTTTTAAAATACTCATGCAGGGGCTGGGGTTGTGGCTTAGGGGTAGAGCGCTCGACTAGCACGTGCGAGGCCCTGGGTTCGATCCTCATCACCACATAAAAATAAATAAACAAAATAAAGGTGTTGTGTACAACTAAAAAATAAATATTTTTAAAAAATACTCATGCAAACACTGGGCCGCCTGGCAGGAAGAGTTTACTATCCGCACTATCACCAACACCAGAACAGAGTGGAACCTCTCCTGCAGGTTGGTGGCTTACCAAACAAGCATCCCTAGGGGTACTACTAACAGCTACAGGTCCTGCCCTGCCAGCTCTTTAGCCTGAGCCCTATTTAATTTCTGTGTCTCTTATTCTTCCTGTGCCTCTGAGGTTGGCCAGACCAGCCCCAACCTGGAAAATCAGGAACGGATAATCCAACACTCCCCTTCCCGACTCCCCACCATGACCAGCATCAGTGCTCCCAAAAGTGAGAAGCCAGGCAAATAGGGGGACAGATTCAGGACATGGAGGGTAGAGGTCACATTTATAAACGGTCTTTATGTCTCCAGTGGCATTCGTGAGCCAAAGCCAAGCTAACGACTTCTCTAGTAACTGGGATGTGTCTGCCTTGAGAGTA
Source organism: Marmota monax (assembly GCF_021218885.2). Taxonomy (NCBI): domain Eukaryota; kingdom Metazoa; phylum Chordata; class Mammalia; order Rodentia; family Sciuridae; genus Marmota; species Marmota monax. Next base: position 560,461 of record NW_026694276.1, read on the forward strand.
AAGGGGAAGGAAAGGCAGTCAAAGTCTTGCTGGGAGACATCACTCCCTCTTAAAGGCCCTCCAACATGTTTATATAAAGATCCACAGAAAAAACGATTTTGAGGCTTTGTTTCCATTACCTTTCAAAGAGATATTGTTCTGGGCACAGAAGCAGAAGCTGCCGGAGAAACCAGAGAGATGCTATAAAGGGTCTCACTCCAGGGGGAAACCCAGCAGCCGAATAAAATGCTTGGAAAAGAACAATTTGAGGTTTGAAAGGAGACTGAAGCAAAATTAGCATCTCTCCCTGCCCTACTCCTTTCTTCAACCAATGCAAGCTATTCCAAGATCCTTGCTGCACATTTATCAGTTGGGCTGAAAAGAGAAGAGAGAGAAAATCACTGGAGGAAGAATTGGGAGAACTTTATGAAGCCGAACCTTGTTAAGAATTCAGACTTGGAAATCATAGAGATGCATGGATTCAAATCCTGGTTGTGTCACCTATGAATTATGTGGTATTGGGAATGTTATCTAAACTCTCTTAACGTTCATTTCCCCATTGATAAAATGGGTGATCTGCTTTAGAGGATCAGCTGAGGTAATGCCAGCAATCAGTACTTATTATTATCACCTGACACATTAAACCTACTCTGGACCTCACACCATGAAAGGTGTTTCAACAGAGAGCATTTGGGAAGAAGGTTTTGGAATGAGAGGGCTTCAGTAGGTTCTCTGGAAAGCTGGACCACACATTACAAACCCTCTAGACCAATACAGTATTCCAAGATTCCCTGCCTTCTCATCAACCAATTCTGCTCTCACTGCGGACGGCTTAAGAAAGCAAGAAAAGACTCTCTCCTCCTTGGGGTATGGCTTACAGTCATAGCCCAACCCTGGAACATCACAAGTTAACTCATAAATAATCTTCACTCCAGGCCTTTGCAAATGAACCTTTATAAACTTTTCAGTAAAAGGAGTCTTCTAAAGATTGTTCCTTTCTCCAAACAAGGAGAGAAGGTGTTATCCATCACTGGGTGGGATACCCAAGTGAGAGAGTTCAGGTAAAAAGTGTCCTTGGCCCTACATGAAGGAGGAGTTCCCACAGAAGAGGGTTTGATGATAGAAAGACATGAAGACTTTAGTTTTTTTTAATATTTATTTTTTAGGTGTATATGGACACAACACAATGCCTTTATTTTTATGTGGTGCTGAGGATCAAACCCGTGTCCTGCCCGAGCTAGGTGAGTGCTCTACCACTGAGCCACAATCCCAGCCCCAAGACTTTAGTTCTTAACCCCTGGGAAAGGGATTCTCAGCACCCCCCCCTCCCATATTTTTGGTACTGGGAATTGAACCCAGGTTTTTGTTTTGTTTTGTTTTGTTTTAATTTTGAGACAGGGTCTCACTAAATTGCTGAGGGCTTCAATAAATTTGCTGAGGCTGGCCTCAAATTTGCAATCCTCCTGCCTCAGCCTCCTCAGTTGCCGGGATTACAGGGCTGTGCCACTGTTTCTGGCTCTCAGGCCTGTTTCTGAGAAGAGTCAGAGGGGCTGAGACTTTAACTGCTCTCTTTCCTCCTCTTCATCAAATCTTGCTTTGATGACAGTTGTTTACATTTGAGTCAAAAAATAAGCTAATAAGTTATTGTCCCCAGGCCACTTGCAGGTGAACTCCTTAGTGTTTTCGTTGTATGCACAAATTGGTCAATAATTGAAGACAGCAAGTGGAGGAAGTAATTGAAGGCAGAAACTATTCCCTCGTAGCATCATGCCCCATGCATCATTGAGTATGCATAACCTAGAACCAAAGTGAGGTAGACTCCGATGCATAAGCTCAGGAGGGCCCCTCTCTGGCTTTATCGAAGGCATTACAGAGGAGAAACAGTGAGAGAGCCCTGAGGGAGATGGGGAGCTCAGGCAGACTCCCTCTCCATCCCTACTCATCACTTCTCCTCTCTTAACCTAATATAGTCTCTCTCATTGTGCTTCTTATCCAATTTTCTAACCAGTGGCTTTGAAGTTACCTTGTAAATATTTTTCAAAGCTCATTAGGCAGCAGAACATTCCCTCTGCCCACTGAGCGAGTATTAGGCTGACATTTCTCAGGGCCTTCAGTACTCTCCACAGTCCTCCTGCATCCTCCCCTAAGCTCAGAAAACAGGCCTCAGGCATCTGCCTGCTGCAAATACAGACCCAGCCTCTGTAGGCGGGGGGGGGGGCCCCCACGGGGCAGCCCTACGTGAGACAGAGACAGGAGGCAGAGCCCGCCAGATTCCTTTTAGGGTTTTCTACCTGATTAATGAACACTCCAGGAAGGCAGGAGGAGGGAACCGAAAGGAAAATAATCATAGAAAAAAAATCACCACCTTGTATTTGCATATAGTTCTTTATATTTTCCACATTTCTTATCTTGTTTTCATATCTGTTCTCATTTCCTAAAGCTGACATAACAAACTATCATGAACAGGAGGCTCAAAGCAACAGAGGTTTATTCTTCTGTAGCTCTGGATGGTGGCAGTTGGAAATCAAGGTACCAACAGGGCCATTCTTCCCCGGAAGGCTCTTGCTTCTTCCCAGTTACTGTCAGTGCATGGCTTCTTTCCTATGTGTATCTCCGTGTGGCTTTTCATTGTTGTTGCTGTTTTGTTTTGGTTTTGGGGTTTTGTACTTTGGTACCCAGGGGTGCTTGGTACTTTACCACTGAGCCACATCTCCAACCCTTATTATTTTTCATTTTGAGACAGGGCTGCTAAGTTGCTGAGAGTCTTGCTGAATTGCTGTGGCTGGCCTCAAGCATGCAATCCTCCTCCCTCCGTTTCCTGAGTCACTAAGATTATAGGTGTCCAACACTGAGCCAAGCCTATTCCTTTGCTTTTCTTATAATGTCACCATCATTGGACTTAGGGCCCACCCAAATCCAGTAGGACCTCATTTTAACTAATTATATCTGCAAACACCCTATTTCTAAATAAGGCCACCTTCTAAGGTTCTGGGTGACATATATTTCGGGGTTACTGAAGCCCAATACTAGCCCATAGGTCTTTGTCTGGGCAGGTATTCAGTTGTGATCTTGAGGTCACCTTCTCCCTCCAACTGCTCAGTGGTGGAAATTCACTCCCTGTTTCTTAATCCTATTCAAATATACTTAGTTCAGATTGCATCTTTTATTTTGGGTTCTCCCCAGATCTAGTCTTGAAACAAAGATTTGACGACACCTCATTAATTTGGAAGGCAATTCCTAGAAGAACCAACATGGGAATGGGGAACAAGAAAGAGCAGGAAGTCCACATAGGTTTGCTGTGGGGAACAGGCTCAATTCCACTAGGAACCTCGGGAAGACTGTAGAACGAATTCAGGATTCCAACTAAGGGGAAGTTGAGGTATTTATCTTCTGACTCCTCTCTGTCACTAGTTGAAGACCTTCTCCCAGGAGTGTCTACTCCCCCACACTTCAAAACTGTACACCCAAACATGCCTTGCATTCAGAGAAACTGAGGGTGGGGGAGTTGGGGGCACTATAATTACCGTACCTTGCATCTTCTCTGAGCTCAAGGGATTTTGCAGATGGAAATGTGTTTTTCTTGCTGAAGCTGTCTGGTGGAACCCCAGAGTCTAGGCTTATCTCTCATTTCCCTGACATCTAATGAGGCAGAGTCACAGTTGTCTCCAGTAAGCAGCTGGCAGGTTTTTCATGAACCCTGAGTGTTAAGGGGGTATGGAAACAGGCACGGAGCACATCTGCTATTACCAGGAAGAAATGCTTCTCCCTTGGGCTCACCAGCTTCCTCTTAGTACGTGCTCAATAAACAAGGTTTGGATTCAATTGGCACCGATCATTTGAATGAAGGAATAAAAAACAAAGATCATTCATTTGGTTGTTTAACAAAGATTTATCAAGCATTTACCATGTTCCATGCACTGCGCTAGACCTTGAAGATTCTAGCCCTGTGCAATTCTGAGCTTAGTACAGGATTATTGCACTTAACAACCAACCAACAAACCACCAACCAACCTGACCTTCACCCATTACAGTCAGCCAACAACCCTGATGTCCTCCCAAGAACTGACCAGCTGTGATAAACAACTCTCAGAATATATAATCTTTGTCTCTGGAAGTTTCACCAGTTTAGAAAGTGAACTTGGAGAATCTCAGCACCAGTACTGAGTAGACACAAAAGAAAATGCTAATACTCTTGACACTGAGACCTTTTCCATCTTTCCTCCACCCCAAGTCATCCAGAACAATGGGAGTTAACACACTTTTTAATAAGATGCACCATTACAGAAACTCCTTCTCCCGCCCCTCCCTCATCACCTTGCTTCTATCCAGAACAAACAGTTCCTCAATGTCTCATAAATGCAGTTTCTTCCTATTGTCATTCTAGGTTGAGCCAAGCTCACAGCTGAGACAATTCCAGGAATACCCGCCTCCCCAGTAGCCAGCTGTCTAGTGAGCAACATTCCCCAAGGTCAGGCTTGTCAGAGACCACAGCAGGCTCCAGGCAATGGATCCTGCCTCATGTCAAAGCCCTGCTTCTGTCCCTGCATACTGAGGAGCTCCCTGTCTCTCTGTCTCCCTTGGTTGGTCCCTTGATGTGAGCTTTTAATATTCATCTCCCTCTCCTTCTCTTGATGTGTATTAAAAGAGCAACTTGCAAGGCAAACAAGAGGAAAATAACAGATTGCTGCTGCTCATTAAAGCTTCAATTCAATAGAGTCTGATAAGAGCTGGGAGACTGGTTCCCCTCCCAATTGAGGGTGGGGGAGTTGGGGGCACTATAATTACAGTACCTTGAATCTTCTCTGAGCTCAAGGGATTTTGCAGATGGAAATGCGTTTTTTCTTGCTGAAGCTGTCTGGTGGAACCCCAGAGTCTGGGCTTATCTCTCTCATTTCCCTGACATCTAATCTTAGAGAATTCAGTTCATCTTTCTGGGCTTCATTTGAAAACGGGGGTAAAAAAAGATTAATATCTCCTTAAATGGACTATAAAGCTAAATAAATGAATAAATATGAAAGCATTTCGGAAGAATTATTTTCTTTCCCTCTCTTCCCCACCCAACCCCATTAATATTTAAATTTGCTTAAACAGTTTTTTTTATTTTTTCCAAATCTTAACACAATAAAGTTTTCCCTCCAATCATAGGTCTCACTTTAGCCACCGCCATATTTCTTTTCTCCCCTTTGAAGTCAAACAACTCATCGATATTTGTTATCTTTATTTCCTCACCTCCCATTCCCACTCCTCAGCCCACTACAATCTGCCTTCTGCCCCCTCATTCTCAAAATGGCCACCAATGAACCTGTTGCTAAATCCAATTAATACAGTTTTAGTTATGATCTAATTTAACATTTTCCCCTCAGGTGATTTTTTTCCCTTCTGCATCTATTTTCCTTCCCTTGACATCCAAACATCACTTTGTAGGTTTAGCTCTTCGGGTTAATCCTCCTCAGGCAACTCCCTCCATTTCTCATTAAATGTCAGTGTTTCTCAGGCTCTCTCTCCATTACTGATTTCTCTAGGGATCCTTATTCCCCAAACTTCATATTCTATCTGTGTATCAATATCTCCTGGTTATAGTCTCATCTCAAATCTGTCTCTAGATTTTAACCCATCCAGCTACCAATGGATGCTTCACAGGTCCCTAAAAGTCACCATGATCTTCTCCCCCTTCCACTATTTCTATTTTTACTCCAGAGGATGTCACTACTATGAATATTCTTCCCAAATTAGAGTCTAAGAGTAGATTTTCATTTCTCTCCCCCAGCCTCATATGCTCGGTCAATAGCCAATTTCAGCCAATATTTCTCTAACCATCCCACATAATCTTCCCTCTCACCAGGCCATTGTGCCTGTCTCTTCACATAGTGATGGCAAAAGTCTCCCAACTGGTCTCCTGTCGAGTTCCTCACACTCAGGGTCACTCCAGGTAAACTGGGCTGCACAAAATAATCACACAGAGACAGAGAAATACCTTTTTATTTTGGGTCCTGTGAGAGCTCCTCTGACCTTAATGGTCTGCAGAAAGAGAGAAAGAGAGCACGGGCTGATCTCTTTTATTGGGAGAAGCCATTCAAATGAGGCAAGGGGTCAGGTTTCAAGGGGTTGAGTCTAGCTTCATGCCATCTGCTGTCAGCAGGTTGACTGACTTCTAGGAAGGCCAGACCCAAAGGCAGAGCAAGAGAAGTGGACACACAAAGGGAGTTTCCATGGAACTTTCTTTTTTTTTTTTTTTTTTTTTTAAGAAAGAGTGAGAGAGAGTGAGAAAGAGGGAGAGAGAATTTTTTTTTAATATTTATTTTTTAGTATTTGGCGGACACAACATCTTTGTCTGTATGTGGTGCTGAGGATCGAACCCGGGCCGCACGCATGCCAGGCGAGCGCGCCACCGCTTGAGCCACATCCCCAGCCCCCATGGAACTTTCTATCCCAAACAGGGCACCAGGGTAGTATTACAAAGGAATAGGTGAGTGTGGCTCAATCCCATGGTGACATGCCTACATCTGAAAACACACCCTCAAGTTCCTGAACCGGGACAACGCCCAAGTCACTACAAAATGTAGTGATGGGTCAGAGCCTCTCGCTTCAGGATGGAAGGCGTGGGTCATTCAGAGTGGCTCCCCACAGTCTCCCTGCCTCAGCCTTATACCATCCAACCTGTTCTTGGCACTGTTCTGAAATCATCTTTCCAAAATAGAAACTGATAATCATACTCCCCCTTTTAAAAGAATTCAATGGTTCCCCTTGACCATCAAGACAAAGTTCAAACTATGAGCAGAGGACCTGAGACCCTTCTCATTCTCATCTCTCCACATGTCACCCCAGAACTCAATTCTCCACCATCTGCTCTGGTGGTTCCCCAAATACACTGTGCATGAGGACCTGAACCCTCTCTCCTCTGAGACATGGCCTAGGTTTTCCTTCTTCTAAGAACATTTTTTTTTCCTTCTGCCCCATATTTCCACGGTCTGCTAGACCACAACCTGCCTTTCAAAACTCAGCCTAGATATTATCTTCTCTGAGAATCCTTTCCAGTTGGGGTTGGGTCTGACTTGAATGTTCCTTAGTGTCCTGTGGGTCCCTCCTTCTTACATTTATCACGTGCATTGCAGTCACTTATTTATTTGTGTGTCCCCCGACAAAAAGCAGAGGCTGTACTGATGTCTTTAGCAAATAGTCCAGTGCCTAGCATGAAACACTTGCTCAGATGGAGAGCATATGGTATGCCAAGTGTGGGGGGGGTCACTATGACCATCTAATAGATAAAGGTACAATGTTTCCTTGCTGGATACAAAAGAAGAAGAAAAGAAACAAAATTACAGCACCACAAAGTTAAAAGGCATTTCCCAAATTCCAATCTGCTGAATCTTGGGAGAGACCAATGGTTATTGCCACAATCACAGAAAACAACCTTGCTATTCTAAAGCCCACAGCCCTGTCTGAATATACCACTTCTCCTCCCTCCTCCAGCAAGTAAACATTTAATAGCTGTGCTGAACTAAAAAGCTAATGGAGAAGTGTTAACACCAGCAATGTCTTGGTGGATAAGATAATTAGACTTGTTAATGCTCTTTTTGCTTGTCTTTATATATTTATAGATCATGTCTTATTTTTAATAAAGAAGAAACAGCAAAATTTCATTAGGGGGATTATAATCAGCAGTAATGTGGAATAGAGTGGATAAGCATAAGATGAATGATACTTTTTTTTTTCTTCAGTCTTGAGGATTGTACCCAAGGGTGCTCTTCCACTGAGCTATATCTCAAGCCCTTTTAGTTTTTTTTTTGTTTTTTTTTTTTTTTTTTTTGAGATGGAGTCTTGCTAAATTGAGATATTCCTGCCTCAGCCTCCTGAGTAGCTGGATTATGGGTATATGTATGCCACTACACCCGGCAAAGTGATGATACTTTCAAGAGGAGATTGAAACTGGGGACATGGGAAACAATGCATAAGCAATTTTTTTTAACTTGGTTCAACCCACAAGCATTGGTCAACTTGCTGGCCTCAAGATTTTGTTACAGATGCTGCAGGAAATGCAGGCATGGAGGAAAGTGACCTGAAGAGCTGTCACTGAGTTCCCGGATGGGATGTGCCAGATGGCATGCTAAGGCTTTACCTATGTTATTTTCTTTAATAATCACCATAATCTATGAGACAGGTGTCATAATCCTGTGTTTTATAGAAAGGGAAACTGAGGCACCGGGGTTTATCAACAGGTCCAAAATCCCAGTTAATAACCCAGGGTGGAAACCTACATGGATCTGAGTCTATCTTCCTGGTACTGCACAAAACTGATCTTGGTAAATAGCTCTAGAAAGAGATAATGGACGCAATGGTGCTTCTGGTAGAGGCTCAGGGAAGGCTTTCTGAAGGTTCCTGTGGGCTAGCCATGAAAAAGGAGGAGTGAAGACCAGAGCAGAGCTGAAATGTGAGGCTGGGGAGAGGCAGAGGCCCTTGGGAATATTACACTGCCAGCCAAGGAAGCCACAGCCCGGATGGGGCCAGGAGCCAAGAAGGGGTGGGTGGGTCTCCTGAGCCTATTTTAGGTAGGTGGAAGCAGACTGGAAACCAGGTGTTACCAGGCTGAGAAGGCACTAGATCCCGGCCCTTCAGGAGCTCAATCACCGCTGGAGAACAGGGTCAGGTAGAGGGCGGGACAGGCAGCCAAGGGTTGGCGCAGGCGCAGTCCGCTGGGCTGAGCTCCTCCCAGAGGGTCTGTGCTCCTCAGCCCGCTGTCACCCCTCTTTTTAGGGCAAGCTCTGGGAACCTGGCATCTGACCGCAGGAACATTTCCGACAGAAGGAAGAGCATGAGGAAGGTGTATTAAAACAAGGAATAGGTCACAGCTAATAAACGCAGAAATTTTGGAAGTGATGGAATGTTTAGAGCTATCAAAGGAAAGATCATATTTTTTTTGATTTATCATTTTCTTTCTTTCCTTTTCTTTCTTTATTGTTGTTGTTGTTGTACTAACAATTGAACCAGGGGGCACTTTACCGCTGAGCTACATCCCTAGCCCTTTTCATGTTTTATTTTGAGACAGGGTGTTGTTAAGTGGCTTAGGACCCAGCTAAAGTGCTGAGGCTGGCCTCAAATTTGAGATCCTCCTGCCTCAGCCTCCTTAGTAGCTGGGATTACAGGCGTGCACCATCATGCCTGCAGATCTATCATTTTTTAACTTCCACCCATGCTCATGGTTACCAAAGCCAGGGACTGGTGGGCGTGTGACCAAGACTTTCCTCTTCATCAGTTTATTGACTCCTCCTTACTCCTTTTAGTTCCAGAACTGTCTTTGAACCTGGTCATACAAATGTAGCCAGGCCTCCCACCCAGGGCTGGCTACATAATTGCAAATTGAAAATTCAGAATCCCTTGTTAAAAAATCAGGGAATGAAATTGTGTTAAAAGTTACCACGACATAAAATTTTCCTTTTCTTCCACAGTCTCTCTTTAGACTAGGTATGGTGATTTTTACTTGATATTTAATGTCATCTTGAGTAAAAAAAAAAATTTGCTTTAATTATTAGTATGGATTTTATCATTCTTTATATTGTGTAATGTGAGTTTTTTAAAAAGAGAAGATTATTGAACTTATAAGTGGAATCACTGAAAATACACAATTTATATCTCCTAGCTCTTATGTGTATTCAAGTCTCATTACCATATCAGTAAGAACACTAGACAAATCTAGCATACCTGTTTTCATTGTATTCTTGATAATCTGCACAGTAGTCTATCAATACTGCCTACCTTCAGCTCCCCATTGAGTAAGGAAGGCCTGAAAGGAAGAGGGGTATGGACTGCCTCCTCTTTGCCCTTTGTTCTGTCATTATTTAACTGTGTCAGTGTTTGGCTAATTACAAGGCAATATCATGAATAAGAAAGGGAAAGATCATGTTTCTTGCTCATTTGTGTGTCTTTGAATTCCATCGCCTTCTTTCTGTAGGAAGCCAGCTCTGGTTGGAACAGAAATTGTGGCCTCTTGGCCCTCAGCGTCCCCAGTGACTCAATCACACAGTGGAGCTGTGTGACTCCCAGGAAATCCCACACAGGGTGGCTCCACCGGAATTGCAGGCTCGAAGGGTGTCACCAATTTATATGTAAAGCAGGGCAGCCAGGAACAGCTCCCCAAGTCCATCTGCCCCAGACTGTCCTCTGCCTGCTCCTGGGTCCCTCCCTGTCCCTTGAGTGAATTGTGGGTTTTCAGTCTCTGGCTCTTTACCCTCCACCTTCAGTATGTGCTTGTGGTCGGCAGCTGCGGTGCTCCTTCTAACATCCCTCTCTAGGAAACCAGCTCCACACTTGGCTCTTGGTTCCTGATTTAGGCATTTCCCTCAATTCAGGAAAAGGCTCCCTCCTCAACCTGAGTCTCAGAGCCCATCAGTCGGGTCAAACTTCCTCTCCTCCAGACACCTCCCCTCCACTTCCTGGCCAGGGCAGGAAAACTCAGACATCAGTGAGGGTCCACGAGCTTGTGTTACACACACACACACACACACACACACACACACACACCCCACATCCTATGCACATTCACACACACCCTCACACACACATCACGTACACATATCACGTCCTGCACATGCACCACCCTCACCACCACCATTTTATTGCCCTTCATTCATGCTTTATTGAAACTGCGCTTTTAAAGATCTTACTGCAAACCCTACAAATGTTTACCTCCCATTTCCTTCATCACTTTGGGGCAATCGCTGCTATTGGCAAGTTTTTGTCTTCCTGAACCTTCTCTTTAGGTTTCCATTAGACTGGACTATTCCTGTCCTCCCATTTCTTTCAGTACGTGCTTGAGTGTATCTGGCCTCCCCTGCTTGCTGCCAGCTATGAAATTGCCTCGAGACTCAGGCCTTACTCATCGACTCTCTTCCTATTTTCTTAATTCTTCCCTCTCGTCCTTGGCTGACAGCCCCCAGATCTATATCTTGCAGTCTGACATCCTTCCTAGGTCAGTCTGTTAGCACCAACCTGGAACCCATTTTCCTCTCTGAGTCTCAGCTCAGTTTCCTAATCCCAAAGCGGGAAATTTGGACTGGATGGCCTCATGCTGTACCCCAACCTAAACACTGGCTTCACTCACAGACCAACTCTGCCTTCTGACTGCCCTAATTCCATTGAAACCCCGAACTGAAAATAGCTGTGATCACGCCGATCCATTTTTTGACTCTCCCCATCCAAGATAATTGGTGTGGAGGGTCCTTTTAGGTTCTGATCTGAACCCACGGCCTTTTATCTTGAGCCCTTTGTGAATTCATACTCATTCGCCTCTTCAGAATAACGAGCATCTAACAGTGGCAGGAAATCTCAGGTTGCAACCCATCTCCTGGTAGGCAAAGCACAGGTCTGCGGTTTAATCAATCCATGTTGACTACAACTTAAACAATAAATTCGTGTTTATACATTTATTTGTTACCATCCCTGTCTATTCGTTCCCCAAGGATGAGCTGATTTCCTCTGCCCCAGTCTTTGAAAGACTTCTTTCTTTCCCGACGAGCAACAAATTTTAGTCCTTTTTGCAGCTACTTCTCCCTCAGAAACACTCTTACTCCCTCCTACGCAACTCTTTGGTGAGTCTGTTTCTGGAAGCTTCTTGTGATCTACGTGTGAACTCAGTCATCTCCTTTTGTCCACCGGAAGCTGAGCAGCTGGTATGGCTTTCCTGGTCTGTGGCATTAACAACAGACTGGCAAACCATTCTGATCATAAAATTCAGCAGGTAGCTCATCTTTTTCCTTAATAACCACAAAACCTTCTTTAAACAGAAGAAGCGGGGGAAAGGAGCCTTTTGTACTTAATTTTAAATTGGGGAGGGCATAATTTTTCAAAATCATAGGTTGTAAGTATGAGTCTTCGAGAGCTCACTAGCTCTCTCAATCCTTTTCCTTCATCCTCTGTGTCCAGTTATCATCCAGCCAGGCCTGCCGGGTGGCCCTCCCTTCTAACTGTCTCTCCTTTCCAACTTCAGGATCATTCTACCTCTGCCATGGTCACAATCCCCTAACTCATCTCCCTGTCTCTGGTCCTTTTCTGACTTTCCCCCCAGACCTGTGCCAGGGCAGCCTTCCCAGATTGCTCACCAGATGTCCCACCCCACCCTTGCGTCTTTACTAGTTGACCCCTAGGTGTCCAGGACTGAGTCCAGCCTCTGCCACTGACTGTAATAGGGACAGAGGAAAGTGGTGGGAAAACGTTGAGTTCGGAATCCAGACAAATGAGGTAGCCAGTCCTGTTCTACCTTGGAATTTTGGAAGACTTCACCTCCTATAGTCTCAGTTTCATGTTAAATGGGAATCATGATATATAACCCCCAGGATGAAATCAAATAGGTGTGAAGCACATAGACTTCAGTGCACAGGGATTCTAAAGCACCTAATTGGAGTTCGACCAGTGGGAGCTCCCCTTGTAGCTCCCCCCACCTCCAGCTCTCACCCTGACCCCAAATGGCAGTGTGCCTCCTCTCTGTGGTACTTGGGATATTTCACATGGGCCCACCTCATCTCTGCCACCAGAATAATGGAGGCCTTGTTGAAGACTGGAAAGTTCATACTTTGCAATCGTACATACCAGGTGCTCGACAGATATTCATGTCATCAAAACAGCTCTCCGTAGTGGTGGTTTCCTTCTCTTGGGGTGTCGGGGGTGTGTTTGGGAGGTTCCCTTCTGGCAAGCCGTCCCAGATGTTAGGCTGAATTTCCACCCTCCCTGGGCAGCAGAGGTATGGGATTGGGCTGTGAAGATGGGGACCAGAGCCTGGAATGAAGCACTGGTTCCACCTGTTCTGCTGTCTTTGCCTGATGTCACATTCCTTCTCTGATTGGGGACTCTCCAAATGAGCCGTATCTCTTTCTCCTCCTTCCTCACCAAACCCAGGACTTGCACTGTGCTGTACCACAGGGCAGACAACAGGAATCCTGGGGTGATCACAGACCCTCCTCTTCATGACCACATGCCTCTCTTGACTTGTCCAAGGGAGCTGCTTCTGCTACCTCCACCAGCCCCACAAGCCCTCCCCCCAATAAACAATCTAACTTTTAAAAAGTGCTTTCTGCTCAAGTTCATTGTTAAAATAAGCATGCTAGCCCCTTCTTCCAACCAAAATGTCCACCCCGACTTCCTCCACAGAAACTAGAGCTGCTGCCATCCTGTTACTTCCAGCCTCACGACTGGCCTCTAAAGAAATGAGGGCAGAGGTGCCTCAGGACTGGGTGATTTGGTTCCCCTCTCCATCCTGCTCTGGCTCAGCCATCACAGCTTGGTTCACACAAGGCCTGAGAATTGCCACATGGGGCTGGTCTTGGCCAGTCCATCGTTTTTCATGCCATTCTTGAAGGTCATGGAATTTGGAGGTTTTCAATTACAAGCAGGAGGGATGTGGGGATCAGGGGAGCTGCCAGGCAGTGACAAGTGGTAGGTATAATCCTTCCAGGCTGGGCACATCTCCGCTGCAGTGATGAATGCGCTCAGCCTCCTTTGGTCGGCACCAACCTGTCAGTCCTTGATAAAGCGCTCACCAAACATTTTGCTAATATGAACAAGGAGAGAAAGGATCGGATTTCAGTTCCATCTGAAGCACAGGCCCGGGAGTAATCCGGACAGACAAGGTGAGAGGAGCCCTGGGGGACATGAGGTGCTTTTGTGTCCTTCCTGTTGGCTCCTCTATAAGTTTTCCCTCCTGTCCACTCAATGTTCACCTCTGTGGGCTGTGGAGAGCAGGGGAGGACTGGTGAATTTAGCATCCAGGAGGTGATTCAGCTAGTTCAGCTAGAAGCTGACTTTGGCATGTTTGTCATTGAGAGTTATGAAGAGGGAAGTCACATGGTGATGGTAGTATTTCAAGCACAGAAATCCAGTGGCACAGCCAGGGCCAACAGAGTAGTGGAGGCAGAGAGGATGGACACAGAAAGGCCCGTAGGGAGGTGTTCTGGAAATCCAGCTCTGTGGTGAGGAGGCACATGCCATGGTCAGGGTGGAAAGGAAATGTCTGACGTGAGGACACTGTCATGTCTCTCTGACAGTGGGATGTCTTGGTAGGTATTCACATCAAGCACTGGACCACGGGTAAGACTGAGCTAGAACACAAGATTCACTAGTCTGAGAAGGAGCAGCCCATGTTATGAGCTCAAAGAAGGGATAATAGGGTTAAAAAACCAACCTGGCCTGGTTCCCAGCAAGAGTGGGAAGTACCCACATGTTCTGTGGGCATAACTGATAATTATTGAAATTGATAATTTCAAGCTCTAAAAGCTCTCTGGAGATCATCGATTCACCCCCCTATCTCCCAGCCTTTGCCATTCCCCTTGAGATTTGAGTCACACGGTGCTTGGGACTGGCATCACTCTTGAAGGGGGAGGGACACTGGGCAGAGTGAGGTACAGACTCTCCTTGGAGCAATCCACCTACCTTTTCCGAAGATCCTGAGAAGCCAACAAGCCGAATGAAATGGGACTTGACCCCAAGGTCGTTCCCACTACAAGGGCAGAGAGCTGCTGTCCAGACGCCATCAGCCACCAGGCGACAGCCACTTCCTCCCCTTCTCCAGCTGGAATGTTGTGAGTTGCTGATCACATCTCTGAGTAAGCTGAGACTTTGAGAAGAAGAGAGAAAGGATTTTAATCTTACAGGAAAAAGAAGAAACCAAACAGATTAAAACCCAAATCCCTCTCGAGGGAACAGCATGTAAAGGAATCAAACAGTGTTTTAGATTCAAGGATGCTCTCAGGTGCAAGAGAGGATCTGCTCAGAAAACTAGGCTGGCTATTTCTCTTTGGGGTGGTTTTATCACTGAGTGAATAGGAAGCCTTGCTAGGATTCTGCGTGAGAGGGCAGCGAGGGCCCGGTACAGTACACGCTGAGCCATCCGGAGGCTTTTCTGAGTTTCCTGGGATGCCCGCTCCTTTGTTGTGGTTGACTGAGTCTCCACGAAGGCCCGTGTGATTGGAGGCATGGATCCCAGGGTGGTGGTGTTGGGAGGTGTGGTGGAACCTTGGAGGGCTAGGGCCTAGTGGAAGGTCATTAGGTCATTGGTGGAGTGAGGCGGTTCTGCGACCTTTGGTAGTTTTCATGTGGCCCCATGGTAGTTCCCACAAGAGGGTTATTATAAAAGGGGCCAGTTCTCTCTGCTTCCTGGCTCAGGATGTGACCACTTGCTTCAGGCACACTTCCACCATTGCCATCTGCCATCCCTCATGGGTCCCTCACCAGAACTGAGCCGATGCAGCATGCCATGCCCTCAAATCCCCAAAATTGTGAGCCAAATAAATCTTTTTTTTTTTTTTAGCCTGGGTTTGGTATTTCATTATATAAGATGAAGAGCTCGACTTTTATATCCTTCATTCCCTTTATCCCAGGGGCAAATTCCTATTCATCATTCAGTATCCCTCTTTGGAGTCAGAATGCCTGGGTTCAAATCTCAATTACGTCTGTTTGCATACCTCTCTCAAGCTAGACTCTGAACACTTAAAAGGAAGGGACTACAGGCTTTCCTCCATTGAACACCCTGCCTCCAGCACAGTGCCTGGCACTCAGGGTATCCTCTGTAAACACCTGATAAATGAATAACGAAGAGCATTAACTGTGGAACCAAATTGCCTAGATTTGAGCCATGATCCTATCGCATACCGACTGTGTAACCTTGGGCAGATTTCTTAACCTCTCTGTGCCTCCGTTTCTTCATCTGGTCAAATGGGATCTTAATAGCACCTTCCTGATGGAATTGATGTGAAGGGGAAAGAGTTCATGTTCGTATGATGCGTGGAAGAGTGATTGGCACAGATAGAGTACAGCATTTTTGCTGGCAACTCTGATAAACTATTAGCCATCTTTTTTTTTTTATTAAGAGCTACAGATTAGACATAATGGGTTGGTTAATAATTCCTCTTCAATGCCATGGCTTGTGAGGAATTTGTAATTAGGTGAATTAATGATCACACAAACAAATTATAATTCAGGATTTCCTACAGTAATTTGGCCCAGACATAAGATAAATCCTAGGGAGCCAAATTGGCTCATTTATCTCTGCTCCTCTAAGGCCCCATGGTGAGGGGGGAGTCATTCACTAAGAAGTGCCATCAACAAGGGAATTTGTTTTCGAACAACAATGATTGGGCTATTTTTCAACCTCAGCTTCAGGTGATGCATTTTTATTTTGTCTTAGGCTAAAGAAAAGGGAGAGGTTTAAAAAAAAAAACCGGCATAAGGAGTGGCAGGGGCAAACATCAGAGGGTGGGTGGGAGGCGAGCACCACTGGAACTGAAGGGTCAGCCCCCAGCTCTGGTCCGTGGCCAGGCTGCCAGCCTGCAGTTCCGAGAGTTTAAAGTCAAGGTTGGAAGGAAAGCTCACTTACCCCAGAATAAGACAAGCTGACTCCTGGTCTTTGCCACCCTGTCAACTGGGCACATCCTCACTAGCAGGTCAAGGTCAGGGACCATGACTTTTTTTTCCCTCTGGGTCTTCTGTTGAAACAATGGCAGTAGCCTCCATTTGTGGAGTGTTTAGGACATGCCAAACATTATGCTGAGAGTTGAACATAGACTGCCTCATTGACTCCTCCCAAAAACTGTATGAGGCAGATTTCAAGCCCTGTTTTACAGATGTCAACAGATGCATAATGACTTACCCTTGGACACAAAGCTAATCAAGCCTTGAACCCTATAAGTAGGACCCGAGACTCTGGTGCACACATATGACACTTGCTGCCTTCTACAGGACATATTATGCAAGCAGTAACTGTTTATAAATTGCTGTTTTGAGCCTGGGTATGGTGGTACATGCCTGAAGATTGAGGCAGTAGGATTGCAAGTTAAAAAAAAAAAAAAGACTGGAAATGTAGCTCAGTGGTAAAGTGCTCCTGGGTTCAATCTGCAGTAACAAAAAAAATTGCTGTTTTGGATGGATGGATAATGGATGGATAGCTGGAGAGGCTGCCATAGGAAGGAATAGAGAATTTATCCCCAGAATCTCTCCTCCCTAATATCTGGACTCCCTGAATACCCACTTACAGTGAGATAAGTCTCTGCCTTGCCCAGGCCTTATTTTGGATGACTAAAACAATACTTTGGCTTAGAGTGTCCTGGACTATGAACTTGCCCTTCACTTTTCCCCTGGGCTCCCTAGACAGGGGTCAAGACCCCCAGAAAGCCAGGTAAAAGCTTTTCACCTGTCATCTGGAATTTGCAGTAATACAGCTTTGAACTGCAGACCCCTCTAGCAGTCATGGAGTCCTTCTTCTTACAGGCTACTGGATCTCTCCTGTCTCCAAAACACCCACATGTTTGCAAAATCCACAGAACCCTGAACCTGCTTTGAGAAGCTGTGTTTCTCCTTTGCTTGCTGGGAATCAAAGCACTGACTTTCAAATTCTTTCAAACTAATCTTCAAAGACATAATCACAGAGTCAAGGGGGCCAAATACAAAGTGGGTCATTAGGACCCAGAAGCCTTGGCTGGAGCCGGCTGCACTGACAGATAACCTGACAAGAGCAAAAGCCATAGGATTCCGGATGAAAAATGAGGACTCACTCCTGTTCCCCTGCCTCCTGCATCATCAGCTGCCGCTGATGGCCCTGAACAAGGGATGTCCTGCTCTCCTCCTGCAGCTCACAATGAATAAGCATTTGGTTCATCCACCGCATGAAGGGGGGGTGGGCAAGCCCCCATCTAGTCCTGGAAATTCACCAGCTGAAGAGTAGGAGCTTTGTATCATCCCCATCTCCCAGGGCTGTGCAGATATGCTCCTGATTAGATTCCAGCAGCTGGGCACAACTGCTTTCCTCAACACTGAAAATGATTTGGGGGGTGGGGGGATAAACAATGGAATTTGCCATGTTAATATTCTCTGCAGCCTGCCGGGTGTGGGATGCATACTAAGCACTGTGGCAAGCTCAGCCACCCACAATCAGGAGGTGAACTTGAGCTCCAAAGGGTGAAGATGTGCTGGTCTAAAAGACCAGCCACTGAACCCAGAGAAAGGAGCACGTCCTCCCCAGCTGGGACCAGGTGGTGACTGAGACCCAAGCCTCAGACTGGGATGTGAGGAAACATCTCAGTGCCACTGAAGAAGGAGGCCTTTCCAGGTTTATCAAAAAGCTTAGGAGTATTAACATTGTTTATTAAATACCTGCAGTGAATCAGGCACTATGTTCCATCCTTTACAAATATTTAATTTTGAAGTGATATTAATTACAAAATAAAATCATGCTCATTATTTTAAAAGTAACATAGATGAGCAAAATGAAAAAAAAAGGCAAACCCTTTTAATTTCATCTCCCAAAGATAATAATCACTATTAACCTTTTGGTATGCACACTATACAATAACCCTCGAGGTATAGATACTATTATGCATTTTGTAGTTGAAGAAAATCAGCCCTGTGGAGGCAGGTACCTAGATGAAAGCTTCTGCACTGGTAAAGCAGGTCTTGAACTCTGGTTCCTTGCACTTAATGTTTACTGAAGTATGTGTTGAGTGCTGTTCTGAGAGACAGGTTGGCAGGTTCCTAAGGAATAAAGAAGAGGGGATTTCTGTCACCATGAATCTTCAGTCTAATTGGAGAGAAAATCAATTCACACATAAGAGATCTCTGGAAATGACATACAGAAAAAAGTTAAGGGACTTTCATATTAAGCAACTGTCATGGGGAAGGTAGTAACTTGGAATAGGTCAGAGGATTCTTTGAAGAAAGAGCATTTTCATTTCTTAAAGAAAACTTAAGAAGTAATATTGACTGTGTTCCAATCACTATTTTATAGTTTGTTTATTTTTTTGTTTTGTTCTTGGGATAAGCTACTGAATCCAGGAACACTTTATCACTGAGCTTCACCCTCAATCCTTTTCATTTCTTATTTTGAGACAGGGTCTTACTAATTGCTGAGAGTCTCATTAGGTTGCTGAGATTGGCCTCAAATTTGTGATCCTCCTGCCTCAGCCTCCTAAATTGCTGGGATTACAGGTAAGCACTATCATGCCAGGCTTGTTGTTAATGTTTTTTGGGTTTGGGGGTTTTTTTTTGCTTATTTGTTTTTAGTGGGGTACCAGGGATTGAACTCAGGGGCACTCAACCACTGAGCCACATCCCCAGCCCTATTTTACATTTTATTTAGAGACAGGGTCTCACTGAGTTGCTTAGCACCTCCACATTGCTGAGGCTGGTTTTGAACTAGCAATCCTCCTGACCCAGCCTCTTGAAATGCTGGGATTACAGACGTGCGCCACGGCGTCCGGTTCTTGCTGTTTTTAATGAATGTAAGTGGCCTTAACCTCAAAAAGGTCTGTTGTGGGTATTGTTATAATTTTTATTGCAGATGTGGAACCTGGGGCCTAGTAACTTTTGTAAGATCATACAGCCAGGAAGTGGTAAAGCCCAAGATTTATATCCAGGCAATTTGGCTCCAAGTCATGCTGTGGCTATGGCTCTCTGCTGCTTGTCTGAGCTTAGGTTTGAATGACAAGGTGTCATGCCTGCACAGATCTGGAGAGCGTTCAAACAGATGGGACAGCATGGGCGAAATCCTGAAGTGGGGATGTGCTGGGCATGTCCAAAAGTCTGAAAGGTCAAGCAAGGTTAGGTAGAGCCTGGGAGGTCAGGGGAAGGTCATTGGATCTAAAGGATAGTAAGAAGAAATTGAATATTTTCAGGAGAGAAGTAACTTGATCAGATTTGCAGAGATGCCTTTACTAGAGAACAGATTTTAGGGGCCAAGTCACTGGGGTCCAGAAGGAGGATGAGGTGGCTTGCCTAGGATAGTGGCCAAGGAGATGAAAAGAAACAGCGGGGAAACTAGCTACCCCAACATTTTCCATTTTAAGCTCACTGCTTTAGAGAAAAGCATTTTGGTACAATAAATTCCTAGCTAAGAAAGGGAAAGCCACCTTGTAGGGTTGCGTAGGAGGCATAAAAAGGACCAAAGCTGGTGCTTTACAAGTCTTAAGCTGGAATTAGTAGGGGAGTTTATTACAAAGACACAGAAAATACCAATACCTAACACTGGGTGAGTAGCTAATGAGTCCCAGCCTCTGTTCTAAGTTCTTTCCATATGCTCATTCATGAAGTCCTCAGTGCTCTGAGCAAGGTGTTCTCATCAATCCCATTTTACAGACAAGTTAAGTCAAACCTACTTCAGGCCTCAATGCTGGTAAGTGGCAGAGCTGAGACTTCAAGCCAGGCAGGCTGACTGGAGACCATGGCTTTTAGCCACTGCACTGACCTGCTTTTGAATGATGTCCACTAATCCAACCAGCAGCCCTGAGAGCTGCCAGATGGCCAGGGAGCACGCACACAGCAACTGCAGCATCGGTCTTCCACTCCTCTCTAACAAAAATTATTTTTGCTTTAAAAAAAAAAATAGGGTGCAGACAGTTCTTTCAATGATGAATTTCACAAAATCCCCATTTATGCAACCACAAAATTCAGCCCATCAGTTCCACATCCAGTTTCAGGAAAGAGCAGAGAGCAGTACTGAAGGCCAGTTACTCGGCGAGGCTTTAAGGTTGGTGTCATGTGTGGGTGATGTGCTAGGTGGTCCGTTTGAATTTAGAAAGGAACCAAGAAACCCCCAAACAAATCAATCTATGATTGTGGATGATGAAAATTATCACTCAGCACATCACTTTTAGCTAAATTATTATCTTACCAGAGGAAGCATATTAACCTCTTTCTGATGGAGTAGACATTTCTATCAGAAGATAAGGTTAAAAGTAAAGTAAGATCTCAGTGAATAATAAGAAATACCCCTGCGGGTGCAGTGGCTCACACCTGTAATCCCAGTGGCTTGGGAGGCTGAGATAGGAGGATTCATGAGTTCAAAGCCAGCCTCAGCAAAAGTGAGGCACTAAGCAACTCAATGAGACCCTGTCTCTAAATACAATACAAAATAGGACTGGGGATATGGCTCAATGGTTGTGTGCCCCTGAGTTCAATCCCTGGAACCAAAATAAATAAATAAATAAAACCTTAAGGAAACTACATCTTGGAACAAGCAGGCTTAACAACAGCCATCTTCTTATTTATATACTTGCCTTTATTTCCAGTGAAAGGCTTTCATATCAACGAGATACTAAATTTTCAGTTCAACAAAAAAAAAAAACATATTTAATGTGTGTATATTATAATGCCAGCCCATACTGGGAAAATTATATAGAGGAGATACAAAGACAATTAAGATTTGATTCTTACCTTCCAGAAATTTATAACCTAACCATATTGATTCATCTGTGCAATTCAAGGGACTTTGGTACATGCTATGAATTGTAAAGAAAGACCAAGGACTCACCATACCTGCTGGGCTGATCAGGTAGAGGTTCCCAGAGGAAATGGCATTCTTGAAGGATGGATGGGAATTTGGTGAGGAGAAGAGGAAATTCCAAGCTACAGAGACACTAGGGATGTGTGGGGATACTGACAGAAAGGTCTGACTAAAGATAGAAGTGGATTGTTATGGACTGAACTGTGTCCCCCACAAAATTCAAACATTGAAGATCTATCCCCCCCAAACCTCAGAAAATGACTGTATTTGGAGACAGAGCCTTTACAGAGGTGTTTAAGTTAAAATGAGGCTGCTAGGTGGGTTTTATTTGGATCTGGCTGATGTCCTTATAAAGAAAGAATTTAGAAAGAGAGAAAATCCATGTGAAGACTTAATAAGAAACGGGCCATATATAAGCTAAGAGGAGAGACCTCAAGAGAAACGAAGCCTGCAGACCCCTGGATCTTGGATTTCTAGGCACTGAACAGTGGCTAAGCTACCACTCTATGGTGCTTTGCTATTGCAGCCCCACACATGGGGGTAAGGGGCAGAGGGAGAAAAGGCTGGAGTTGGCAATTTCAGACAGATAGATGGCCATTGTTTGGCCCCCTCTTCACCTTCCCTGGATAGAGGTTACCCCCATGTCTGCTGCTGATCACAAGATGCAGGGCCGCAGATATGAGTGTATCAATTTGATAATAAACTGGCAGGTATTCAACTGACTACCCAGACTCTAGCACACGGGAGCAGCTCTGTAAATGTTTATTGAAATGATGAATAAATGCATGAAGTAGACTCCAGTCAAAAGTGCAGATGGAAAGTGATATTTGAGAAAGACAGCCAGGGAACCCATTCATGCCTCATTTCTCTAAATTCACTCTTATCCTCAAATTTTTTCATATCCTTTGTTATCACCTAATTGTAGTAAATGTGTTTTTTATGTATTTTGACTCTCTGAACTAGCATAAAAGTTTCATGAGGTAGTCCTGAACTTTATTGGTTAGTTTATTTTCCCTGTTTAGCACCTATAACCATGACAGAGAGAACCCTCAATAAAGACAGGGTGATTGAATGAATCAAGATAGCATTTTTCTTTCCTGTTGAGTGAATAAAACTTTATGAACTTGGATTAAATTAATTCAGCATTTAGATTTGATTAGTATAATAATTACATATGATGCTTTACAATTTGTAATGATATTTTAAATGTGTCATCTCATTTGTGTCTCACAACCATTTTGCAAGGTGGACAGAGAAGGTCTTAAAATAGGGTTCGTTTCCTAGATATTGGAACTAAACTTCAAAAGGTTGTTTCAGCTCACGTAGGTGCAACCGGGACTCACAGATTTTTCTAAGGATATCTAATGCTCCCCTCACCATACCATGATGTCTCTGTAATGGCTTTACTGAGTTATTATTTAATAATTTTATTGTGAGTCAATAAAAGAAGTAATAAGCAAAGAGTATCTCTGTATTATCTCTTGAATTGCTGTTAATGATGTTATATACTAATAATCAAAGCCTGTGTGTTAAAAATCAAATGAAATTTCATGCCAAGAACAAATCTAAGTCCACTGAAAACTGATGTTTTTCTCATATCAAAGAGAACCTTATAAATTATGGTATTTCTTTTTTTTGTCTTGACTCTCAGGAAACATGGAAATCAAATTAGGGCTTAATTTTAATAATAACAATCTAATTTCCGGTCTAATTGCAATGCTCTTCTCCTATACATGATTCTGATCTTTATTTTCATTTTAACTAATTATGTACATGGAGATGCAGTTTTGTTATTAGCTGTAATAAATTCCTTTTAGAAGTAGTGGTGGCAGAAAACAAATAGAAAATGTTCAGCAACAACTAGCATCAATCAAATGCTTATCATGCATCAGATGCCATCTTTGTACTTTACACATATTAACTCATTTCATCATCAAAAAAAATCCCAAATCTTACATTGTCAGAGAAATCAAATGTTATAAGACAGTGACATGAAATTAACATTCTGAATTATGAGAGAACATAACGTGTTCATTCTCTCCGCTTCCTCTACTGCCACCCTGGGGGGAAGCTCCACCACTTCTTACCTCAATTATCTGGCTACTCTCCTAATTAGACTCCCCACTTCCACCCAGACCCTTTTCAGTCTTTTCCCTGGGTGAGCAACAAGCATTATCCTATTAAGCTGGGGATATAGCTCAGTTGGTAGAGTGCTTGCCTCGCAGGCACCAGGCCCTGGGTTCAATCCCCAGCATCACAATTAAAAAAAAAATTATCATATTAAAACAAGAGTCTGATTGTTTCCAGCCACTTTCCATCTCATTCAAAGTAAATGCTGACATCCTTTCCAAAATCCATAGAGATGGGCAAGACCAGGCCTCCTCCTCTCATGCTCTCCCCCATCCCCATCTCTGCTCCTCTGGCCTCTGGCTATTCTAAGCACCTTTTCGCTTCCTAGTCTTGGTGTTTGCTGTTCCCAAGGCTAGAATATTCTTCCTTCAGACACCTGTGTGGCTTCACCCTCATCAGCTTCAGGGGTCAAACCTCATCTAGTCTGTGAGGACTTTCTAATCCCCTAGCTAGCTGCTCCCTTTATACTCCCAGTCCTCCTTCTTGGTATTTTTTCCTGAGCACATTGATTTAACATACTGTTCAGTTTACTGATCTATAGTTCTATTGACTGTCTTGCTCCACAATGAAAACTCTCTGAAGGCAGGCATTGTATTTTATCCATCCTGTTCTTTGCTACATTCCAATCTCTAGAACAGTTTTTGGCATATAGCAGGTGCCCAATAATTTCTGCATGTGTGCGTGTGTGGTATTGGGGATTGGACCCAGAGGCACTCTACCACTAAGCTTCATCTCCTCCCTTTTTAAAAATATTTATTTATTTATTTATTTGTTTTAGGTGGACACAATATCTTTATTTTTTATTTTTATGTGGTGCTTAGGATCGAACCCAGTGCCTCGTACATGCCAGGCAAGCATGCTACCACTTGAGCCCAGCCCCCTTCCTTTTTTTAAAAAAAAAAATATTGATACAGGGTCTCACTAACTTTCCCGACTGGCCTTGATCTTGCAATTGTCACCCTCAGCCTCCTGAGTTGCTGAGATTACAGGCGTGCACTACCATGTTAGCCCCAGTACATTTTTCCGAATTACTAAAGCAATGTGGAGTGAGGGGGCATATTTTGCTACAAACATATCATATTTTGCAAATATGCGAATATTCCAAGAGCTTTTGAATATTTGTAAATATACCAGATGTACTAGAATATTCACTATAATTAAATGTGCTTCCCAAACCTCTTCCTTCTGCCGTATATTAAAACTATCAGAAAATTAAGTTAATGCTTGACCAAGTTCATAAAAGGTGATTATCTGAAATTTAGGTATGTGGATTTTTTTAGACATATGGAGCATCTTTGGCTTGCAGAGCTAAAGCCCCCAGCCATGCTACTGTGGAGAATGTCTTTCTCCCAGGATCTTTTTTAATTTATCAATACCCATGGGAATTCTTGTTTTGTAACTAGAGAAGGTGGGATAATAGATTTGGAGGATGGCAGCCATGGACAGGGGATGGAAAAGAGACAAAGTGTTCAGCCTGTGTGCTCATCCCTGCCTCTCAGCCAGTGCACACCAGGCCATCGGTAAGGATTTATTGGTTGGATTTTTTTCATGTGGCTCCTTGGTCTGTCTCTGAATATTTATGGATGGAAAGGTGAAGATCGGAAGTCACAAGTTTTTTTCCTTGAGATATATTTGAGATTTTGAGCAACACATTCTCTTGACCATTGCCTAGAGGCTGGCAGCATTGGGAGGTTTGGGAGGAGGCACTTGGGATAGACACTAGCATGCAGAGAGAGCCGGGTCAGCAGTGAAGCTTCTCCTAGGGACTCTTGGGCATGAGAGTTAGGCAAGGAGCAGGCACCGCACAGAGGCTGTGCTGACAGAGCTGGACACAGGTAAGACACCTGTTTGAGAACTCCCAGAAATAACAGGGGCCTTTTGAGGAAAGGAGGAGTGAACTCGATCAACTGTGAACCTAGATTGGGGTTTCATTTAGCATCACAGAATATAGGTTTGCTGGGGATATAGTTCAGTTGGTAGAATCAAGAATTATCTCAACTAACTCGACGTTTCATTCAGAAGTTTCTTTCATTTTCATGGAAGAAAAAAAAATCCACATAGCACAGTCTGATGTCTTCCCCGCTTTCTCTCACCCGGGTCTTTGAGCTTATCTAAATTGTTGTAAATCCATCCAGTCCCCACCCTGCAGCCATCAGCTGAGATCTGCTTTCTCTCTCTCTTGCTGGAGGTAAAGCATTTGTTCTTTTCCCCTTAGTGTGTTCCTTGCTGTTGACACTCCTGCCAAGTGTCTTCTGGCAGTTTTAATTGCTAGTCTTAGTATGGGGCGGCTCTCCTTCTCCTTTAGAAGGAAAAAAGCATTCATTTAATTTCTAACCCAATTAAACCATGAGCTCATGAGCTCATGTTCTGTGGGCCAGAGCGATGGGCTCCGGAGACATGAGCAGAATAGCAATTGCCAACGTTAACATGATTCCCTCTTCCCCATCCAGGAATGACTAACACGGGGTGAAATTGGGTTTGGGCTTCAGTAGCTTTCTTCAATTAATTAATCAGCAGGTACAGGTTCAAAAAAAAAAAAAGCTTCTGAAAATGACATTCTTGGAAATGACAGGACAGCACTCTGAGTTCAAGAGGAGCTTAGTAACCTCTACTAATTCTCATGCTGACCCCTCCCAATTTCCTGACTTTGGAAGAGATTCATTCAGCTTCAAAGACAGGAACACGGCCTGGGAGTCAGTGGATCACGGTAGGAAGTTCTGCCTGCTCTGCTTCTGGTAGAAACAGGAGAGGAACCCTCCCCAAAACCAAAGGTTTGGGCAACACAATGGGCAGTGGCCACAGGATAGCTATGAGTGACAGAGGAATGCTGGGCCAGGAGGCAAGCGATGGGACCATTTAGAGGTCTTCTAGGTGTGAGGGCTAGGGTCATCTCTCAGTTCTACGATCTTCAGTCTCTTTTCCCATAAAATGAGAGAGCTATGCTAGAGGAGCTCAGGGATTCCAGTGCTCTTGATCTCCGGGGTCTATCAGTGAGTGGCCTTAGGCACGAGCTGGGTGTTTGCCCCTCTCTGTTTCTCTAATCTGCCTCCTATGACCACTTTCTGCCAACACAGAACCTGATCACCGAGAAAAATCTATCTTTGCGTTGATCACCGGGGCAGCTTATTGGGGTTTCTTGAGTTCAAGAGATCTGAGAGCCAGGCCTCTGACCAAGAGGAGAGAGAGGAGAACAGAGAGGTCATATGGTACCAGCAGAAGGAGAGAGTGAAGAATGATCTGGGGGAGTCAGGCCAGAGAACCAGACAATCTAGACTGACGGGATGGGCAAAATCTAAGAATGGAGAAATATCTATCTCCCTAGCTCATCCGAGCTGGAATCTCTAACTGTGGCCTCATTCACTGCCCAGATAAATAAGGAAGTTGACTTAAGAAAAGCCACAATAACCCAAAAACTTCAGTAGGAGGGTGAAAATCGGAGTAGGAGGCCAAATTTTCCCCAGCCACAAATCAGGGCCTACAAGATGGACCGTGGACCAAAGAAAAGGAATGACCCCTGGAAGAAATGGTCTCACACTGCAAACCTGTGACAGATCCTTGAAAATGCCAGGCCCATCTGTGACTTCCCACAACTGGCTACAGGGTTTGTGATTGTTGTTGTTTTAATCTCTCACTCCTTCTTTCTCTCTCTCCCTATGCACACGCACACACTCTCACACAGCGTGGGGTCAGTTGTGCCCTTGAACCTACTGTATACACAGTGGTGTGGTGGATAATGTGGGAAGGGTGTGCTGACAGAGAAAAGACCATGAGAGGAGGCGTTCAATGGCAAAATCTCCCCTTTCTACTATTGGACTTTAGGAATGAAAAAAACAAAGCAATAGTAGAGCATATTGCAGAAATTCAGTGTTTGAATAATGAAAGAGAGCATCTGTTAACTAATTATTTAGATTAGTAAGGAAATTAAAAACTCATCTATTTATGGGGATCATTCCTATCCCATGGAGACATAGGTGACCTGTTCTCCAGCAGCATATTTTACTATTTTTTTTTTCTGAGACATCTCCGTAAATTCATTTCTCTGTAAATAATTCAAAGAAGTGCATGCAAACATCTTCACCTTCTACTGAGGGCCTCCTAAGGGAAAGAGAGGTTTGGAAAAGTACTATATAAAGACTATTCCGCTCTGTATTGACACCAGCCAGCCTGAAATGTTGAGAAACAAATGTTCTCAATCACGTTGTATAGTGTGCTAGGCTTATTTTCCTCACAGCTGTGTGAGATAAAAACAAGTAACTGATTTTTTCCTGAGTAAACTGAATTCCAATTGCAAAGCCTAGACCAGAGAAGAATCTACTTAAATACACATATTCTTTTCTTGTATTCTTTCACACACACACACAAGTGACAGATGATATTCTGGTTTTTGGTCTCATTTTTCCTCCCAGGAACTAAGATGGCTGTCACATAAAAATGACTTCCATGTAAAATTATGACAATACCTCGCTGAGTAAGGGCCTTTAAGTAAGTCAAGAGATGCCAAAATCAAAGTTCTCCTGACTACATTAACTTCTCTCTCTCTCTCTTTTTTTTTTTTTTTTTTGGTACCAGGGTTTTAACTCAGGGACACTTAACCACTGAGCCACATCCCTATTTTGTATTTTATTTGGAGACAGGGTCTCACTGAGTTGCTTAGTGCCTCACTTTTGCTGTGGCTGGCTTTGAACTCGTGATCCTCCTGTCTCAGCCTCCCACCTGGGATTACGGGCATGTGCCACCTGGCTTAACTTCTCTTTTTTGCATGAACATTTTCTCACTCGAATCCTCACCATTGTAGGTTCCTGTATTTGTGTCCTGGATGTTTAGGGACAAATCTGGTTGAAAAAGGTATCATGAAGCATTTTAGAAATGGCAATTGGGCCCTCTCAAATGTGTAAGATTTCGAAGGTTAGGAGGAACTAGGCCAGGTCAAAGAAGCCTCTCTCTGTTTGACTGTCCACATTAAGTCAGAGGAATGGGACATAAGTTTCCCAAATGAAAGGAGGTAGTGGAAACCCACTCCCAGACCACTGCACCGATGCTGCTAGGTGTCCTGAGCTCTTCCTCAAAGTTTGGGATACCAAACAATAATGGATACCAAGACATCCTTAGGAAGGCAGCAAAAAGGAGGAAATTACATTTCCAGAATTACAACTTATAAAATCCCTTATGGTTGAGGTAGCGGGTCTCTCAAGAATTATGCTCAAGATTGGTGTCTGCCTTCCAAGGGATAGGTCCATGGGTCTGTAGGATTTCTGATTTGTGCCTCAATCCTGTCATAAACAGGAGATTACACATACCCATGCATTTATTGGTTCCAGCTTGCAGTAAATAACAAAATGAGAAAGAGTATTATCATTTAAATAATACTAGCCATGTACTATTTTGCTATTATTTATAGTGTACTAGTAATGATTCAAGAGAAAAGAAAATATTTTTTAAAAGCCTTAAAATTATTTACATTAAAATGTGGTATGAAAAACATTGTGTTGGGCTGGGGATGTGGCTCAAGCGGTAGCGTGCTCGCCTGGCATGCGTGCGGCCCGGGTTTGATCCTCAGCACCACATACAAACAAAGATGTTGTGTCCACCAATAACTAAAAAATAAATATTAAAATTCTCTCTCTCTCTCTCTTTAAAAAAAGTATTAAAGAAAGAAAAACATTGTGTTTATTTGTCTGACTAGAAAAGCTAGAACAAATTCAGAAAAAAAAAAACATTTAGGATTATTTAGTTTCACTTTATATGAAGGACTTTCTGTGTTTCAACAGTCAAAATCTCACGTTGTAACTCATAAATGATTACATATTAATTAAAAATTAAAATTAATTTTTTAAAAAAAAATAATTTTTGCTCTGCAAGGATGAGCCCACTTGGGACAGAGTTAAATTGTTTGGGACAATGAAGAACACATGCTATCTGCCACTAGTTGCCTTCTTTCTATGCCTTTCAACATGGAGGATTCATCTTCTCCCCTACATAAGCCATGAACAAATATTTAAGGAATATGGGGTTGATGAACAGACAATTAGCCTGTGGTCTGGTGACCCCAGGCAAGCCACTAGGCAGAGGCAGAGTGTTCTAGGTTTCTTCTCCTCTCCCTACCACCCACCAGCATCTTCCTCCATAATAACCCCTGGAGTTCCGGGTATTTAGGGCTGTTCACACGTGTCCCTCTTTTGTTTGGAGATCTTGACCCAGAAAATACATGAACAGACACATTTGAAAACTCATTAGGAAGACACAGCATGGGCCCCAGGCTCTGTCCTCAAACCTTTGGCTCCAAGACTTCTGACCTCCAAAATAGTCTTGAGTTGATCCCTAAACACCATATTTCATCTGAACAGGAAGGTAAGACAGCAGAGCTCACAAGAGAGAATAAAAATCAGGAGGCCTGGCTTCTCGTCATGTTACTAAGTCACCATGTCAGAGATGGTGCTTACCCAAAACCAGGCACCCCTCCACTTTTCTCAATCCCCCTCTTGCAGCTGGGTTGAGGCCCTGTGACTGGCATTTGCTAGAAGTGAAAACAGAAGTAGCCTATTTCACTTTGACTTTCAGAGAACCAGTGTGCCCACTCAGTCTCTCTCTTCCCTTCCTCGGTGGCCTTAGAGACCTCAGGTTCCAGATGCCATAGCTGCCGGGTGGAGAGAGGCCACTAAGCCTCCTCTAGTTGCGATATGAATAATATGTTTCTGTTAAGCCACTGATACATTGTGGTTTGTCTGCTGGAGACAGCATTAAGTAACAATGGCAATTCCTTCCTTTCCAGGGTTTTTTCTGTGGTTTCAGTTACTTATGATCAACCACAGACCAAAAAATATTAAATGGTTACTTTAGAGAAAGCCCAGTGACACAAATTTCATTACTATATATTGCTATAATTGTTCTATTTATTATGAATTATTGTTGTCAATCTCTTGCTGTGCCTACTTTATAAATTAGATTTTATCAAAAAATATGTGTGTGGGTATAGGAAAAACGATAGGAAACATGATGTAGGAAGGACTCGTTGCTGTCTGTTTTGGGCATCCATGGAACATCTTGGAATGTATCACCCACAGATAAGGAGGGACTACCATAGTCATTTTGTTGGACATCAAATCTCCAGATCTTATTTACTTTGCATCATAAGAACTGTGTTCCTCTTGAACATCACTCCATTTTCTCTCTCCCAGCCCCTTTCTACTCTCTGCTTGTAGGATTTAAACTATTTTAGATTTCACAGTAGAGAAGATTGTGCTATATTTACCTTTCTGTGTCTGGCTTAGCATAGTGTCCTCCAGTTTCTCCCATGTTATTGAAATTAACAGAATTTCCTCCTTTTGAAAGGCTAGTAGTATTCCAATATGTATTTCCACATTTCCTTCATCCATCCATCCATCAGTGGGCATTTATGTTGTGTGCTTATCTTGGGTCTTGTGGATAATGCTGAAATGAGTATAGGAGTGCAAATATTTCTTTGAGATCCTAATTACATTTCCTTTGGATATATACCCAGTAGTTAGAGTATTGGATCATAAAACATTTCCATTTTTGACCTTTTGAAGAACTCCTAGACCAGTTCCATAATGGTTGTGGGAACTGACATTCCCACCCACAGTGTACAAGTGTTCCCTTTTCTCCACATCCTCACCAATACCTGTTGCTTTTCATCTGATAATGGCTGTTCTAACAGGTATGAGGTGATATCTCATTGTGGTTTTGATTTGCATTTCCCTGATGATTAGTGATGCTGAGCATCTTTTCATATATCTGTTGCCCATTTGTATATATTTCCTCTTGAGAAATGTCTACTTAGATCTTTTACTCATTTTAAAATCAGATTATTTGAGGGCTTTACTACTGAATTGTATAAGCTCCTTAAATATTTTGGATATTAACCCTTTATTCAACATGTGGCTTGTAAACATTTTCTCCCATTCTGTTTCACCCTGCTGATTACTTCCTCTACTCTAAAGAAGCATCTTACTTTGATATGATCCTAATTGTCCA
The DNA here is from genome assembly GCF_021218885.2 of Marmota monax. Lineage (NCBI taxonomy): Eukaryota > Metazoa > Chordata > Mammalia > Rodentia > Sciuridae > Marmota > Marmota monax. The sequence continues at coordinate 591,815 of NW_026694276.1, forward strand.
CTGGTCTGTGTTTTAGTGTCCTATCCAAAAAGTCATTGCCAAGACCAATGTCAAGCTTTCCCCTTATGCTTCCTTCTACTAGTTTTACACCTTTAGGTCTTACTCTCAGCTCTTTAATTCATTTTGTGTTGATATCTATAAAAGGTATAAGATGACGTTCCAATCTTATTTTTCTACATGAGCATCCTGTTTTCCTAACAACATATTTTGAAGAGACGATACTTACCCAGTTTTGTAAGATCAGCTGACTGTAGATATGTGGTTTTGTTTCTGGGCTCCCTGTTCTGTTCCATTGGTCCATAAATTTTTATACTTCTGTTTTGACGACAGTACCATTCTGATTTTATTATTGTAGTTTTGCAATATATTTTGAAATGAGGAGGTATGACACTTTCAGCTACTTTTCTTCTTGCTAAAGTTTCCTTTGGCTATTTGGGGTCTTTTTATGTTTCTATACATATTTTAGGATTGTTTTTTATTTGTATAATTATATGGTAAGTTTAATTCTCTTAATATTGGAAGAATTGTTTTTCTCATAGAAATTCCTTTTTATTAGAACATTTATACAGTTTTTTCTTCTTTCATTTTACTTAAATAATTATCCTGTAACATCCATCTAATGTTCAGGTGTTTGCTATTTAAAGTGATGCCAATAATTCTACTTTCTTTTCCACATGACAATTTTTCAGATATTAGAACATGATTATTGAATATCCCTTTAGATTTTTATTTTGCATGTCCATTCTATTTAATTTCTTCTGTAAGACTACAGGTACTAGTTTATTTTATCCCCTGAATTTATTTATGCATTATATCATTCCAAAGAAGATTCAAGATGACAAACAAGAGGATGAAGTCAACACACCAATTTGAATGGTTAACACAGCTGCTGAATTTGAATATCAAATACAGCTCCAAGTTTTCTGGCAGCCAAGACTAAAAAGAAAATGGACGATGTTGTAGGGCTCCCAATATCAGGAAGAGAAAGCATCACACACAAAAAATAAAATTGTTTTTAGATTCTTTCCTATCTTTATCGTTTTCTCTAAATGCATCTAGCTTATCTCTGGGCTGCCATCAACAGACATGAATATAACCTTTCAGATACAGTTTTCTGAGAATGAGCTTAGAAATGAAGAAGTTAGTCTTAAACAAAAATCTATTTTCTAAATATTTCTGTGGACCAGAAATGCACAATGCTTTACGTACGGTTATCTGTCATTCTCACAACAGACTTACAAAATGCTGTAAATGCTTGCATTTCACAAGTTAAGAAATTAAAATAACTTACCCAAAGTCACACAATTATCACAAATCCAGGTCTATCTGGATTCAAATCCTGTATTCCTTCCATTCGTCAACAAGGAATTCTTAACTAAAAGGATCCCCTGATTTCTAAAGGTGCCTCACTGAAAGCTACAGGCATATTGAGTCAGAGGGAGAATATGGCTGAATGTTTTGGATTTGACATTTTCTTAAAAACCAACACTGGTAACTGTTTTCTTCTTCTTCCGGCAATCTTAAGGAATCCCAGAAACACATGTGAACTGGGGGTGGTTTTGTTTTGTACACTGCAGCCATTACTCATTTGGGGGGGATGGACTCCATACAAACTGGATTTGGATCCACCGGGCTTTGTCAAACACAGGTGCGTACGCACTGATTCAAGTCTGGGTTTGCAGAGTGCATGTTCCATACGGAAATTTCCATCTCTAACAATGTATGGAAAATGTCCTAAGGTACACAATAGAGGAAGAGGGAGATTTTGTCTCTAAAGACCAGAGGCCTATCAACTCAAGCATTTTCTCTCCATTTCCAGGGCTGGTATTTTAGACCAGTCTCTTTATTTTCTCTCCCCTATAATGCTACTACAGCCTTCCAACTATCTGCCTAAACTTACACCTCTCACCCTAATCTATTCTACCCTCAACAGCCTCATCAGAGTGTGATCCTCAAAAAAATAGTTCTATTGGTTGTTTTCCAGTTTACAAACCATTGTCAATTTCCATGGCTCAAAAGATTTTAAAATGTGTTAAAATCCTGTACCATGGAATACAAGACATTTAACTGTCTGGTATTAATTCGTCACTCCAGTCCCATTTCCCATCCGTTCTCCCTGGGTGCCAGTCATACTGACTTTCTCAACATTCTACACCCTGGTTTTACATAACACCCTCTCTCTGCATGGGCTGCACGCTCTCTCTGGAAAAGCCTTCCCTCCCGCCCCCACCTGGAAAACTTCTCATTCTTAACGACCCTGCTTAAAAGTTGCCTCTCAATTAAGATTTGTCTGACTTATCCAATCAAAATTAGTTGCTCCTTCTTCTGAGCTCCCATAGTCCTATTTCTTTTTCTAATATTTATTTTTTAACTATAAGTGGACACAGTATCTTTATTTTATTTTTATGTGGTGCTGAGGATGGAACCCAGGGCCTCATGCATGGTAGGTAATCCCTCTACCTCTGGGCCACAACCCCAGCCCTCCCATAGTCCTATTTCTAAGACATCATTTATAATTTGTTTGACATCCCTTTCCACCCCTACTTGACTCTTTTAGGGCAGTAATAATTTGTCATTCAAACATCTATTTTCGAAATCTGCACAAAGAAAGTTCTCAAAAAAATGTTCATTGAATGATTGTCCCCATCATAGTTGCTAATTTATAACTCTAGTCGTTGACACCTACAAACTCCAAAACTGAGATTTAAATGGCCTCCTATGAATGAACTTAATCCAGATCAACCAATAATGGATGACAGTCATCATTTATGGAAAAATACAACCCCCAAAATGTATTTGAAGACCACCAAAAAATATACTCATGCTGACCCAGCTATAATCTCAGAATCACCTGAATTGTGACTTTTTGTAATAATACTTACTTGGTTTTTCTTATGATAAAATTAGCATATGAATTATGATGAAATTGAAATAAATAAGTAGAAAGAGGAAATTAAAATCACACATAACTCATCCATCCATAAAAATTACCATTAACATTTTGGTGTTATCTTCTTTTACAGACTCAAGAAATAATACCTTTTTTTCACTTAACCATATATATTATTTTCTATATAATTAAATTTTGTTCTGAACCGTGACAGTGTACCATGCCATTGCGTGCATGCATATGCAAAATGAATTGATCTATTCTTGGACATCAAGCTTGCTTCCAATTTTTCAATATTATTAATAGTGCCAAAGAATGTCCTGATAGCTACTGACTCTTTGTGCCAAAAGGTCCTCTGAAAAGATTGTGTTAATTCCCCAGGACCTAACCAGGTATAAGAACATTTGTCTCTCTAAAACTCTCGCTAACTGTGGGCATTTAGATTATGATTTTTAACTAGAAAATGGCAAAGCTGATCAACTATGTTGTTTTTTATATCTTAAAAATTAATGTATTTTCAGGATGAGGGTGGGAGATAAGTTACCAGTAAAGAATGTGGTCAGAGATTAAAACTGGTGATACGTCTGGGCCCATGAACCTGGGTACCTTCTAAGACCAGTTACTTCCTTTTGATGAAGATGGATGCATCAAGTTCATGTTTAATGGTCCTGACTCTTAGAACCATCCCCTTCCCTTGCCTCTGGGTCTCTGGTCACCTGGCTATATTTGGCCTTGCTATAGTTTGGATCTTATATGTCCCCCAATATCCATGTGGCAAAGGTTTGCTCCCTAGCTTAGTGTTATTGGGAAGTGATAGGTAGGGACCACTGGGAGGTCTTCATGTCATTGAACAATTGTCCTCCAAAGGGACTGTGGGCCAGGCATTATGGTGCACTCCTATTATCCCAGTGACATGGGAGGCCAAGTCACGAGGATTGCAAGTTTGAGGTCAGCCCAGGCAACTTATCAAGGCCCTGTCTCAAAATAAAAATTAAAAAGATTGCAGATTTAGCTCAATGTGCTAGATTGTCCCTGGGTTCACTCCCCAATACAAAAAAAAAAAAAAAAAAGAGGGGGCAGAGATTGTGGGACTCTAGTCTCTTCCTCTTTCTCTTTCACTTCCTGGACACAATTAAGCAGTTTGGTTCTGCCAGATGCTACCACCACAATGCACTGCCTCACCACAGGCCTGAAGCAACAGGGTTAACAAATCATGGACTAAAATCTTCAAAACAGTAATCTAAAATAAACTTTTCTCTTTATAAGTTTATTATCTCAGGTACTTTGCTATAGTAACAGAAAGCTGACTAACAGCCTGTAGGGAAGCAGGACCTTTGACTAACAAGAGCTTGATGCTCAGTGATAGTTCTCACCATTGATTGTCACTCTGGTCCATACATCAGTCACTTATGATAATTATACTAACAAGAGTTTAACTCCAGGAAACTTACTACCTCTGGCAAAGAATTTCTAAGACCAAAATTAGAGGTAAAATCCTGGATGGTTTCCAAACTTGATGTCCAATGCTATCCATCGGACCGTGAGTTTATTTGTCTTATGGACTTCTAAAACCTAATCCTGGAAAATTTGATTGGGGGGGGTCTGGGATAGGACCTAGGAATTTATATTTTTCAAGGTTTCAGAGTTGATTCTGATACAAGCTGAAGATTGAGAACCAGACCTAGATTGTTTAACTAACTAGACAGTCTTTATCTTTTTAGGGCTGGCCTCAGGGATCTGCTGACTCTCTCTAAATAATGGCCTTTGTTTTTCTCTCTCTGTCATCTTCAAACATCATCAGATAAAACAAGGGATTATAAGAACTCATGCATCAAGACCTTTTTATATTTGAATCACTTTTCACAGACTAGCTCATTCCATCCCACATTTCCACGAGTCCTAATGCTCAATTTCCTCATCTGAAAAATGGGCTAATGTCAGGCACTTACATAAAAAAAAAAGAAATACCTATTATGACTAGTAATATTATTTTAGGCAGAGCTTTACTCTTTATTACAACTCTAAGCCTGTTATGAGATGCAACACAGGGAGAATGAGGAGATAAAAGCTCTTAGCAGAGTTTCTTTCCAATGGACCAGACTCAGATGTTGAGTTTGCAAAGCAGCTACATGCGGTGAAGCAACTTTGGGAAAATACAGTCAATATGCTGAAAACTCTTACTGCCAAAGGAGAAAATCCCACCTCTCCAGGACCTTTTCCTTCCCTCTGCTTCCCCCCGTAAGTCTCCTATGGATTCTGAGAAAGCTGCTATGGACATAGCTCCTGCCTAGGAAGGCACAGGGATTAGAACAGAGCCTGAGGAGAGAAAGATGGGGAAGCAGTGAGATTTACAAATGAGGGGAGAAGAAATGTTGATGAAATATCTGCTCCCAGTAGGCAGAGAAGAACACACTGCTGAGCTCTGTCAGTGACTAAGGACAGCTGTAAACATACTTATAAAACCCAGATAATTTTGAGTTTGTTTTTCTCTTTCAACAAAGAAATAAATTTGGACTTTTTTTTCTCTCTCTCTTTTTTTTTCTCTCTCTCTTTCTGGCTTCCTCCACAATAAGCCCCCAAATAGAACAAATGCGTGAGAGGTGGGAGCATTGAGGACAGCCCAAAACCAAAATTAGAACTGAGTCCTGGGAGGCAACAGAATCCTGGATTTTTTCACAAAATCTGCTCTCCAAATCTGGCTCCCAAAGCACTGCTCTTTTGCTAAACTGGCAACAGCTGCCACCGAGAACCTCAACTGTATCTCACACTTGTCAGTCTGGGTTCTTGGCAAGGATTCAGCCTGTTTTGAAACTGGTGTCTTTGTTGCTCCCTCACACCCCATTAGTCATCCCCCCAAGCCTGTCTGATTTTCCCGTTCACCTCTCTCTCTCTCTTCCCCTGTTTGTCACAATTTTAGGAGGCCACAAGCCAACCCCTGGGGAAAAGAATGCCCGGTAAATGCTGCTTTTATTTCACAAGTGACAGTGAGTGAAACCCACCATGGTGGGGAAAGATGGGGCTGAGTAGCCGACGGGTGCGACCTCTAGGAACTAACCCTGGTTTGGCCTGGATGGTGGGGCTGAGTTCCAGGATGCTTGGCTCCCCTTTCTGTGCTCACGGATTCTCTTCATGTATTTTGCTGAAATGTGATAGCTCATCTTACAAGACAGGCCCTAAGTGTCAAATCATTTTTCTTTTTTCTCCTTTTGAATGAGATACTCGTCAACAGCCAGTGTCCTTTAAGTGAAGGGGACTCAGGTGGGATGAAATGTTTCCCCCCTCAGTTCTGCCCTTTACAGGGACCTTCAACCCAGGTGGAATTTGGGTGTGAATGAACTTGTTTAGCTCAGCAAATCCAGGCCACTCCGCCGCCGTCAGGAAGTTAACCCGGACCAGTATCAAGATCTGAGTAAGGAGCAAAATGCTGGGCGGGCACTTAATACTCATTGACTCAAATTGAATTAAATGGACCCAGGGCCAAGTATTGATACACAGCTGCCTCTGTCCAGTGGCCAGTTCATCCGGTCAAGCGAGAGGCCATGCCAAGCACCAATATTTTACTTCCAGCAAAACTGGGCAAACATTTTTTAAGACATGTCAAATTAAATATATGTCAAGCACTGTGCTAGGAATACAAGGTATCTCATTTCATTTAATTCTGTTTAAACTGTTTATTTTCATCCCTTACCCTAGATGAGGAAATTGAAGTTTCAGAGAAATTCAGGGAAACGTGAATCTAGAATTTAAATCTGTGTCTCTGGAATTCAGAGTCCTGAGTCCTTCTTACAAGAAGCTCATCTAGATTTCTACCTGCACACATGCCGGGCAGGTGTCAGAATAAAAAAGCCTGGAATTACAGTTTAACCTCATGAAATAATCTATAAACAAGCCAACATCAAAGCTATAAGCATTTGCTAAGAGAAGCACATAATGTCCTACTACATCATATTAGACAACCCTGTGCATATGAAATTATATACTTTGTGTTTTAAGCAATTTATGTTTCTTAGTAAAATAAAGCATGTTATGGTAATTAGCAACAAAAATTTTAGAGACTATTTTTTTTACAGTTTTCAGAATTTTTTAAATATTTAAGAAAAGAGGCTTATCTAGTAAATTTAGATTTTTTAAAAGACACAATATATAATTGGGAGTAGCAATTTTGCTGAAAACGGTGCCTTAGCATTTGCATATTCCAGGATGGATTAATGGTCCTCCAGTAAAAAGGTGGCCTGGGAATACTGTAGAAATTAGCCATGAGAAAAATGTACTGAGCACATGCAAATGTGACCACAAGTCCAGGCTCTAAGCCACTTGTTTAAAAAAACCATAAAATGGAATTTATCATTCAAAACCTCCCCAGAGTAAAAATACCTCATATATGCAGAAAAATAAGTGTGGTGTTCTAACAGAGGGGATAGAGCTAATGCAAAAACTGAAAACATCAAAGTGGTGCTTTGGGATCCATTTGGAAGGTCATCATGTCATTATGAAAGCTTCTTATCAAAAATATAACATTACGAGTATATTTGGCCAATAGGACCCATATATTAAAATGATTTAAGAGTTCTAGAACCAGTTTGTTACTACCATTATTACTAATCATAGGCATGTATATTCATGTATATAATATGTAAATATATATATATACTAGCACTCATCTCTTTAGAGAATTGTACGTGCATGATACACACATGCATATAGAAAGTTATAAGCCAGTATGATAAAGTGCTGCTTTGGTGCTTTTTATATGTTATCTTTATTATTATACATTTTAAACAACTAGCTTAGGAATTTTATTAAACTAGCTTCATTCCAAAGGTAGCTTAATGTTCAGGCCAATTTCCCTATTCATAGGGTAGAATATGAACCTGTCTCAAAAACCATGTATCCACATAAGTCCATCATCACAACTTTTAAACATAAAAAATAGGCAAATGCTCAAATGTATTACTTTTGGCTCGTTGTTCAAGTTTTAGGAGACTTAACAAGCATTAGATTTTCAACAACCATTGATTAAGCATTTATTTACTTATTTCACTTACTAGATTGCTTTACATTCTATTTTATTTTGATATGTAATACTTAATAGCATATAAAAATGTTACTACTTGGTAGATGTATTATATATATAAATTGGCCCTCAAGTAGCTAGCCAAAATTATTTCTGACATCTTAATACAAAGAAGACTTCTCCAAGAGTCTGTTTTTGGATCTGGAGGCAGCAGCATTCAAGAAAACAAATCAGATAAATATAGCAATTTACAATGGTTCAACATATCTATTGTAGATGTTGCTATTTTTAGTATATGTCACATTAATACTTTTAAACTGCTCAGATTAAAGTATTTCCAGTTCTACTCATAAGAACTGGAAATATTTAATCAGGATTTTTAATCTCTTGTGCATCTTTAAAACACCAAGCAGAAAAAAATTGAGGGTGAGGAGCTTAAAAACCACTATCAGCAATGAGGATTATTATAACATTAATTGAAGTTCCATTCCTGCAATTTAATGAAGTTCTAGAGAAAAAAAAGAAATGACCAAAGTCGAACCACAAAAAGAAAAGAAATCACTACTGGGTAGTATTCTTTCCTTAGCCAGAAAAAAAAATAAACAAAAAGAGCACATTTATCTGCCGACAGAGGCAGCCTTTTTGGCCTGCTCACATCCTCTCTACACTCTGTCCCCAACGGTATATGAGGGTTCCCTTTAAGGGAACATATACTCTGGTTAACGATGTAGCTGAGGACAAATCAGCCTCATTGAATGTTTGTGTGCTACTAGTTTCCAGTGGATAAACTGCAGCAGCCCACAGAGATGCAGAGTCACACATCATCATCCTTCCTGTTTCTTTTCTGTCTTCTTGTCCCTTAAGAAGAGGGGGAAGATGATGTTTTTCTAGCTGGTGTCACAGGGCCAGAAACCTCAGAATATTGCATTTTCAATGGGCAGCCCATCAGGGACAGTATAGCAAATCAATTAGATATATTTCATATTTCAAATTAACTTACCTGGTTTCCAACATGTCTTCTGTCCTCGAAGAATGAAACATTTATTTTCTTGATTATTTGGCAGAAATTGGGCTGAGTGGAGGTGAAGACTGTCCTCTGACTCTAAAGAATTAATCTGTCTTAGCAACTACTTTATATTCCAGCTCCAGAGCAGAAGGGCCTGCTCATCTCTGCCTTACAGATGTGTTACACATTTTGCTGCATTTATGCAAACATGAAACTGTGTAGAAGGTACATCTAAATTAGTAATATCTTCCTAAAGCTTCTGTGAAGCTTTGGGAAGGGTGAGTGGAGATAAAGTTGTAGGTAAAATGATTAAAAATATATGTCAATTTGTATTTACATTACCATCATATTGAAATGTTAGCTTGAAATTATTTTAGTTTCCTGAGGTTTGTATTTAGATGCAAAAGAAGCCTTCACTTTTCACTTTATACTCTATCTCAGAAATTTCATAGATCTGGAACATAATGCAAATTATAAATGTTAATATGGAAGAAAATGGCATAAATGGTTGCAGACCATGACCGAGACTGCATTCACACGGCAAAGGTTCTGTTAAAATTTATCAGTGAGCTTGCTCCTCTGGTTAAAACAGGAGATGAATAATTCATTAAGTGTTCAATTCATATCTACAGAGGCCTTCTATCACAAAACACTACAAGTAATTGAAGAAAGCAATCATGAAAAAGATGGGTTCCTGTCCACATAATCTAAAAGGAGAGATTATATAGTTTCCTAAACATGTTGTTTAATTGAATCAAGAGATCATTAACCAGTGAATTTTTTTAACCTGCCAAATTTGCCAGGCATGATGGTGCACATGTATAATCCCAGTGATTAGGGAGGCTGAATCAGGAAGATTGCAAGTTCCAGACCAGCCTCAGCAATTTAGCAAGGCACTGAACAATTTAGTGAGACCCTGCTCAAAATTAAAAATAAAAAAGGCTGGCTGGGATTTAGCTCAGTGAAGTGCCCCTGGGTTCAATTCCCAATACCAAAAAACAAAACAACAACAAAACCTTGCAAACTGAAATATATTACATTTCATGGTCATGCAAACAATTTTCTGTTATCATGCTTATTATCTTTGGAAAAAGAGCTCAGAAGATTCCATTTATGATAAATTTCATATGGCATATAGTTAAGTTTACTTTTTTACTGACAAAGTTTATGGGATAACAACTTACCAAAAAAAAAAAAAAAGGAGAATTCCAGTATTCTAATTATCCTCAATATTTCCTCTGACTTTGGCACACAACATTATAAAAAGTAAGATGTTTGCTTATTAGTTTCTCAATATCCGGGGTTGATAATGTAGTTGGACCACTTATAAAGCACTAAAGTACTCAGATGCACTTAAAAAACTCTCAGATTACATATTTCAATGTGAGCAAGCTGGAAAATTCTCTTTAGTTGGCACCTTTGATTCTATTCTTCGTGCTGAGGTGGTCCTAGAGCCCTTGTGCTTCAGAATTAGGGGTAATTGAATTTGAGCCCATTTGTTTAGAAATTAACTTTTAAACAGGGTGTCAGGAGTACTTAGAGATGCATTATCTCCCAAAGCTATGTAGCCAGTGTTATCTGGGCACAAAGGGTACTTAGATCCATTAATAATATGCATTATCTCAGCACATGAAGCTCCTACATCTCTTAGATGTTGACATTTGGGGATTAAATCTTGCCTTCCAGATTTTGCCATTTTTTTTCTACGGGGTCCAGGAAAGCAGTGTTTCTTGTGCCCATCTGTAAAGACTGCAGTCCTGCTAATGTCTGACCTGAAAGCTCTTCTACTCGACCTGATAACATCACACGGGGACCAGCCACATCCTTACTGTGGAGAATAGTCACTCACGTCAACATTAGGATTGGTATAGCAGGGAAATTCAGGCAGTTTGGCAGTGGCTAGGCAATGGGACCGTGCATGGTTTCAGGAAGAATAGCCCTTAAAGAGCAGCACTTGGGTGGCAGAGCCTGTCTCACCAGGAGAAGCCTGAGAGAAGCTGATCAGGAGGTAGTCCAGTTTTAGGAAAAGGAAAATGAGGCAGAGCTCATATTAAGGACTGGGCCCCTAGGACAAGAAGTAGGGCAGATGACAACTTGCTAAGTATGCAGATGTCTCAGGGCTCGTATCAGCATTTCAGAATTAAGGTTTATGACCTTCTCCGGGTTCCCTTAAGCTTGTGTGGTTTAGGCTGCTGCCCCACTGGAATGGGTTCAAGAATCCTGTAGCACCGATCTTGTCAAGTGTAGACTTGACATCACGGATGTGGAGGAAGGCAGAGGTTGACAAGCACAGTCCAGCAGGGGGCACATGTGGAATCACCAAAAGGACCCAGTTTCTCGCACAGCCCAGGACACCACGCCAGGATTTAGGAGAGGGGTCTTGGTTAAAAAAAAAAAAAAATACTGCTTTATGGACACGGGATGACTGATAAATCAGGAAGCTGGAAAGAGGTTGCAAGAGTAAAATGACTGAAAGGAAAAGAAAAGTCACCAGAGATCTAAGCAGAGAAGGGAGCCAGTGCAGAGGCCCGTAGGCACTGTGGCCAGGCAGTGTTGGGGCTGATCCAGACAGGGATGTCCCAGACCCAGTACAAAAGCAGGGGAAATGTCTTCTTCATTGAAGATTCTCACCATATGGCAAGTATGGGTATGTGGAAAGGAAAAAAAGGAGGTATGCAGAGAAGGAGGGAGGTGACTAAATGAATGAATGAATAAAAAAAAAGAAGTAGAGGGAGAAGTCAATGTAACTTGGTTGGAAATTAGCAACATTAGGCCCAAACCTCTCTATCTGACCTTGCCACTAACTAAATGCTGGACTTTGAATACAAGTTGCTTAATATCTTGAGACCACAGTTAACTCCATTTGTAAAATGAACATGTAGATTGGATCACCGACATAATCATAACAATAAAGGTTACTTCAACAAGTAACAAGCACCTAGTTTTGAGGAGACTGCAATAAAGGTTGTGTTAACCAGAAAATATGAGAGTTCTGATTTTACAGGGAGCCCTTTGCTCTCTGACTGGTTTCATAAGTTCTGCTAAGTGTGAGTGCTCTTAGATCACATGTTAATTAAAACAGGCCTATCACACTTTATATTTTGTCCTTGTTGAGTACAGTCAGTCTCCCCCACCCCCACTCTTTGTCTCTTTCTTTCTCTGCTTCTTCTTCTTTTTTTTTTTTTTTTTTTTTGCAAATATTTATTTTCCAGTTTTCGTCGGACACAACATCTTTGTTTGTATGTGGTGCTGAGGATAGAACCCGGGCCACACGCATGCCAGGCGAGGGCGCTACCACTTGAGCCACATCCCCAGCCCCTCTTTCTCTGCTTCTTAATGGCCATGTCTTGACCTGTTTTCCTTCACCACACTCTTATGCCCTGATGTTCTGCTTCACTTTGAGCTAAGAGCAATGGAGTCGACCATCTATGGACTGAGATCTCTGAAACCATGAGCCCCCGAGTAAACTTGTCCTTCTGTAATTGCTCTTATCAGAGATTTTGGTCACAGCAGTGAAAAAACTGACTGAAACATGCCCTCAGCAACTTAACAAGACTGCGCCTTAAAAAAAGAAAGAAAACAAATAACAACAACAACAAAAGAACTGGGATGTAGCTCAGTGGCAAAAGGTCCCTGTGTTCCATCCCCAGTACCAAAAAAAAAAAGAGGGGGAGGATTGCCTGACATCCAACCTTTGGCGGTCAAAAGTATGAAAGTTCTAATGCATCTCACCTTCTCATTATGTATTTATGTTGTGCAGAGAGTATGTGTGAGCACTCAGTTATTGAGCACCTACCACATGCAAGGTGAGTAAGTGAGTGCTTTCATACATATATATATATATATATATATATATATATATATATATATAAAATATCATAACCCTCATGGCACATGGCTTACATATTTTCGTTTTACAAGTGACAAATTGAGATAAAGACAGATGAGAATGGATTTCTCCAGGTCACTTTAACTCCACATAGTCTGAATCCAAAGCCTTTCTGCCACACTACAGCACATCTTAACATTAGCTCGTTGCAGCATAATGGATAAATATGTCCAAACAGTAGGCTTTTCTTGAAAGCTAATCTTCAACATAGGAACATTTGGCAGAAAATCTGTTCCCATGATGTTGAGGCTGGCATTCCACAGGTGGATTCTTACATTCAAAGGGAATATGACAGAAATGGCAAATAAGGCCATTTATACAACTGATAAATGGTTCATTATATTGTTCATTTAAAACACTCTACAAACAATGAACCTCAGTTAAAATTGGTTGAGTATTTCTAGTTGTGCATGCCAACCTCTATAACTCAATCCTGGATTTTTCTAAGGCTTCAGTAGGATAGAAGGCATAGGGAGGGATGCCGACAATGGTGAGATTTGATGTTAAGAACATAAATTCAGCTTTCAGACGGGTTCCAAGTAAGGTAGGAAACTTCTCAAATCATGAAGTTCTAGGGGGAAGAATGAAATTTGGGTGCAAAGTGGAAAAACCTCATTGCCCAAGAGTTTCAAGTCATTGGAGGATAGAGGGCCATGGGGATGACCATGGAAATGGCTCTACTGGTGGACAGGTGGATGGTGGAAATTGTGAGGCTCCAAGAGGCCCATTTGGCGTAAATACAGACTCCATCATCTGGGGAGGCTACTAAGGATTAAAAAGGAATGTAATCTCAAATAAGACATTGGAATTTCAAGACAGGGCTTTAGTCCAAATGCAGAAACTGGAGAAAATAGTAGCAAACTAAAGTAAGGATTGGTCTTGTTGGCATGCAAAATACAGCAAGCATTCAGAATTAGACCGAAGCTTTATAGGCAATGGAGCTTCCTTCCCTCAGGCACACAGATTCTAGACCCCCCCACCAGGCCGGAGGATAAGAACTAGGTTTTCTAATATATTTCAACAAGTTTGTTTAAAATTGGCTCTAGGTCAGAGACGTCCTGAACCCATAAAAGACTCAATGCTTGCGCAGTTGCATCTGAGTCAGGAAGGAAGTAATATATCACAACATGGTTTAATTTTATTTGTACCCATTTTGTAGCCAAGTAATGTATCAATTGCACTGAATCTCAGGTATAATGAAGTCCCCAAAGAATTCCTTTCATATTCTTTTGTCATAATACTTAGTATTAATTGGATCATTATGGACCTTTTATGCACTGTCATTAACATTGTTACTGTTGTAAATGCAAACTCAGTAAAATTGTAATACTATTCTACGGACACGTTTTTTTAAATTGCTTCAACATAATTGAAAAACCTAATGATGGAGTAATAACAATTGCAGTATGTATGTAGATTAATAAGATGAGTTTTGGTTTTCACCAGAATGGCAATACAAAATGTCTCTATCAAAATTTGCCCTTGACTTTATAATGCTCCAATAGGTTCCTGTTAGTGTTTACAAAAGCTTCACAATTTGTCAATTTATGTTCAAGAATTCACATTAATGTCAACTGAGACTTATAACTAAAATGATTCCTTTTAGTTCTTGAATTAAAGAGTTAAACTGTAGGTCATCTATAGCTTTATAACACATCACTTCACAGAAGACACATCAGGAAACAAATTACATAAATTTTCTAGATATTTTAAAACATTCTTGGTCAAATCCACTTGCAGCAAAACCATGATGAAAATATTTGTAATGTACATCTTGCCAAAAGAAAGTGAATATATTTGCTAGTGCTCTAAAACCATTCAATTGCTTCTACAAATGTTGAGAAGATTCCTATCTGCAAACAAATAATTGGTACATACCAGGAGCCTTAACAGCTTAGTGCATCATTAATTGCACATCTCATCTCTGATTAGACGTGTGACTGTGCCTGCTCTTTCAATAAATTAGCCAGAACCAGAAAAGGCCATGCAGGTGTTTCAATGCCTGAATGTTCTCTCTCTCATACACAGAGACTCAGGAGGAAGGCATCAGGCTTATTTAAATGCTTGGTCTAACACAGTCCTTTTAACTCTTGGGTTGACACACTTGCTAATAGAAAATTGGTCTTCCATGAACAGAAATATTTTTCTGAAAATCCTTCTGCAGTGTGAGAACACAAATTGCCAGGTCATCCTGAGGGATGCAGTCAGGACCTGGATCTGCATCTACTTCTGGAATAACTATCTCTCTGTATCTAGCATCTATTAAAAAAATAGTACAAGTTCAGGAAGGTCCATTTATAGCCTTTTTATTGTGGAACAGGAAAAACTCCATCATGGACGATCAGTTTTTTACTGAATAAATATTCATGCTTCATAAAAATCATTTTTCTTCTGTCATACTACTTGAAAAGCATTTCTCCTAGATCAGTACAATATTGGAGACTGGAAATAGAGAGACAAACACGACAAGGTATCTAATCCTCCCAGAGGTGGCCTGGCGCATGGCTTAAGGATGTGGACTCCTCTGTGTTTGTTTCCTCGCTGTGTGATTAGGCACAAGTGACTTAACCACTCTGCACTTAAGTTTCTGTACCTGTGATATGGTAGAGTAGTGACATAATGTGCCCTGTGGGGCTGCTGGAGTCTACTACATATAACGTGCTTAGCACAGTGCCCAGCTTGGCACAGCACATTCAATGCCCAATATGTCAGCTATTAGTATTATGGAGTTCATATATTCATAGGAAGACCTAAATATAGTGCACCAAAGCCCTTTAACGGAACTATGAACAAACTGCCATAAGAACTCTGGTGAGAAAGAATATCACTGAATTCATGTATAATCAGCTTTATTGAATTTTCTTTGAAGTGATAATCATGGCTGACAGAGAGGGTAGAGCTCTCAAAAGAAATGACCTCTAAGCTGGGATGTATAGACTGAATTTACCAGTGGGACAAAGGTGGGAATACCCAGCAAACCAGAGCATAAGCAGTAACCTTGAGGAAAGGCCTGGCTGCATATACGTGGATGACCTGTCCAGCCCGGCAAATGGTGGCAGGTCGGGGCCAGATGTGGCCATGATGGCAGTCCTGGAGAACAATGTGATCAAGTCTAAGATACACAAAAATAACTCAGCTACATCCTGTAGGTTGAGACACATGAAAGAGGTTGAAAGCAGGGAGTCTGTTATGAAACTACTATGGCAGCCTGAATTGGGGCAATGGCAGTGAGTAAAGACAGAACTGATAGGGACATGGAGGGGGGAATGAAAAGCATTCAGTGACCAACTGGACATAGGGGCAGAGGAAGGATGTGGGGATGACTCATATTCTGGCATAAAATAAGAAAAGCAGGAAGAGAAGCAAGTTGGGGAGAAAGATAATGAGTTAAATGCTATAAATATTTTTAAGTATCTGCAGATACTTAAAATTAAGTGAGAAGTTTAAAATTAAGAAATTAAGTGAGAAGTTTAAAATACAATTCTGGAGTGCAGGATAGACTCATTTGGGATAGTGGGGAGAAGAGAAAGTAGAGAAAAAAAATGGAAGAATGTTGCACTTTCAGAAGTAATAAGCAATGCTTACATAGCTGCACCATTCAGCTAGCTCCACGAAATACAACCAGAACTGGACCAATACCTTTCCAAATGAACTCCTCTCCATCAGCAAAACTAGATCATCCACTGTACCTTAACACACCTTATATATTTGCCCTGTGCTTTTTCTTTCCCTATTCAACATAATATTAAGCATTCACTATGTGCCACACCACTGTTCTAGAGTTGCAGGATACAGATATGAAAATTCAAAACTCCGCCATTGGGAAGTTTATATTTTAGTGTATGAGACAGTCAATAAGCAAGGAACAAAATAAACATAAAAAATAATTTCAAGTAACTAAATGAGGACAAATAAAGAGGTAAGAGACCTGGGGGAGAGGGGAAGGAAGGAGTACTATCTACAATCAGGTGGTCACGGTCAGGGAAGGCATCATTAATGAAGTGATATTTTGAAGAGCTAACATGCTGGAGAGAGCCAATTGAAATCTGGAGGAAGAGTGTTTCAAGCAGAGGGAAAAGCAAATGTGAAGGCACTGAAACAGGAACTAGCTTGGTATGACTGAGAAACAGCAAGGCAGCCAGTTTGTCTAGAATAAACAGAATGGTAGTGGGCTGTTTTATGACATTTCTGTACTATAAGAGCATTGTAAAATTTTTCACAGATTTATATCCTATCTTCTCAACTCTGTGAAACTCTATTGAGAGCAAGGTCTATACTTAAAAGTTAATAATGCACAGAACCTGGGGCATAGTGAGTACTCTTTCTCCATTCGTTTTTCTATAATTGTGGATTAGGATCTCTAGGTCTGCCTTGTCTCACTCTCAATCACTTTTGGACTAATCCCAGATGTTGTTTACCATCTGGCAACTGGGGAACTAGTTCTGTTGTGGTCAGTAAGAAGCCCCAGATATGCCTGGAGTAATATAGAAAGGCCAAACACCAACATTTACCCTGGCTGACTGCAAACCTGATGGCTTTACTTAGTCTGTAATATCAACAACTGAAATATGAGACAATCCTGCACATGCTCAGAGAAGCTGTTTGCTTTGCCACAATTCTGCCCTTAAACATTATAATAATATTATTATTATCCCACAGGGGTGTCATGAGGATTAATGAGACATTTTCAAATCACTTTGAGCTACTCTGTTGGAGGTACTAAATAAATAGTATGTGTTCCTTTTGAAATGCCATTTTTGACACTGATTTGTTGTGATGGGTTCTGCTGTCCAACAGGGCTGGAATGCACCCACCAACTCATTTCCTATAGACAACAGAGTAGCCCTCAGAAGGCAGTGGTTTTCAGTTAAAATAAATTTGAATTGAAACGAACTAGTTGGCAATCAGAAGCAAATAGGCTGCTGTTAGACATCCAGTATTTACTAAGTGATCAACCTAAGAGTTTCACAGTGTGATACAGTAAAGCAAATGCTGGATTTGGAAATGATCCAATACTTTAGACCCAGTTCTGCCACTATCAAGCTATGTGAGCTGAACAGATTGCAAAAACTTCTCTGGGCCTCAAATCTAAAGAGCCATCCTAAGAAGCTCATAAGCAGAGTCTTTCAGACAAGGCAAATACATGAAAGGAATGGAAATATTCATTTCTAAAGGAGAGATACTTCGCAGCAGGTCACAGCTTGTGACCATCCATCACAGGACCATCCTCTGCTCTGGTCTTCTTGCCATTGATTAATATTAATTTCAGTACTAATTCCTGCGAAAGGAAGAATAAATCACTTTCCAAATCAGACACAGAAGTGCATGAAACATTTGGTCTTTAAAAATAGGGTCTTTGCCTTTCTGTGAGCTATCCTTGTAGCAAGTAGTCTGGCTCATTCTTAGATTTAAATATATGAATGATTGATTATACTGCTATCCCAGCTGCCAGCTCAAAAAATATATGTAAAATAATGAAGTGACTGTCACATAAAGCATTGTTCTGAGATTTGCGTGAGAGTATTTTACACAGTTGTCCAGATTCACCATTTCACAACATATGTTACTGCTTAGGCATAGTAAAGAGCATGGGTGCTTGTTTGTGCTCAGAAGAGCCAAAGGTGGAAACTCTGGAATAACTGATTAAGGTATTGTAGCGTGAGATGCTTCCCCTTATTCTTTATCCCAGAATTCTCAGTAGGGTCCTAAACACAAAAAGGAATGTTGCCTCCTTGAGCAGAAAGAAATGCAAAGAATCATTTGGTGGAGAATTTAACTCAACAAACATATGCCAAGTTCCTACTATTTCCAAGGCATTCTCACAGTTGCTAGGAACTGAAATTGGGTAAGACCTACCTACTCTTTACCCTAGAAAGCCTGGCCATTGAGAGCAGTGGTGGGAAGGCATGACCATGAATCACTCTTACTTCAAATCGAATTTTCAGCTCACTTTGGATGGATGAGTTCTCTAGACAACAGTTCCTCTTTTGTAAATGATTTGAATGACACAACAGGACGAAAGACTTTTGTAAGACTAGGATTGACGTACACTGGGGTCGATAAAATTTCTGGAGAAAGAAATTGTGCTCTAAGTGACCACAATAATTTGGAGAAAAGTAGTTTAAGTTCCAAATGGATAAATGTAAGTTATCTCTGGCCCCAAATCCAGCAACAGTGACACAATTTGCAAAATGAATGTTCACCCTCTTGACCCACTAGACCAAGGCAGATTCCCTACCATAGGACAGTGGTAGCACATTAATAAGTAGAGTCTAGGCATAGGTCCTGCTCCTGTCCTTTCCAGGACAGGCTTAAGTCACAGAGTGGGGATTTTTAACCACACAAATTAGATGTAGTGAATTTCCTTTTCTATTTTTCCTTTTATTTTCCCATCTACAAGAAATTCTCAAGTACTCTAAAGTCCACTGCCCCTGCTAATCCCAAACCAGTAATTTGGTCATGAGTCTGTCCCGCGTTAACTATTCACTACAGGAGCAAATCCCCAAATGCCTTTCATGACCCACTTCTTTCAGACTCCAGGGGAGAAACCCATCAGCACCTATTACTTCGTTTGGCTTCACATCCAAACAGAAGTTAAATTATTTAGAACACCCACCTCAGGTCTGGGCGGTCGGTCCTCTATCCTCAAGTGAGCTCAAGATGCTGGCGCTAGACTTGCCTCCTGCCCAGGGAGCTCACCTGGCCTGCACTCCCTCCCTCCTTAATGCTCAGGCCATGGCAAGGGGTCACTTCTTGGTCTCCCTTCTCCCCCAGCCCCCAGCTTCGGCTACTTCGGCTCTGAGGTACCTGCTTCCCCCAGGCGGGCAGACCTAGGTGGAGAGTAGGGGACCAAGAGGCCTACGCTTTCAGGCGGAGGTGTGGTCCCTGCCGCAGTTGCAGAAGCCTGGGGATTGGGACACCGCCACGCGAACCGCGCGGGAGGAGGGGGGGGATGCTGAGTCCAGGGGTCAAGGTCTGCGGCTGAATTCCCCGAGGGTCAGTTTGGCCGGGCAGGGGTTGCGGGGGACCTCAAGGTGCAAAATGAGGGTGCTTCGGTGACTCAGAGCTGCGATAAGGGCGGCCGAGAAGGACAGGCCCGCGGCTCCCCAAGAAAGCGGGGCGCGCGCCCGCGCGGTGGGCGGGAGTCCTGGGGGACGCGGATGGGCGGGCGCGCGCCCCGCGGGAGGGGGCGGAGGAGGGGTGAGGAGGCGTCTCTGCTGAGCTGCCGGGCGCACAGCGCCAGACCCAGACGGAGCCTCGCCGCGGCGGCAGCAACAGGCGGCGGGCTGGGCTCGGGGACGGAGGGGGCGGAGGCGGCGAAAGGGCGGGGAGCGCGAGGAGGAGCGACTGGGCCCCGCCACCGCCGCCTCTTCCCCACTGCATGGACGAGCACATCAGCCTTCTGCACTCGCCGCCGCAGCCCTTCGCCCACCACCGCACCCACCCTCCCCAGGACCCTGCGAGCGGCGGCGGCGCCCAGACTCTGGTGAACCCCGGCTACGCCGAGCTCGCCGCAGGCCCCGAGCTGCCGCCCGACATGACGGTGGTGCCCGGGGACCACCTGCAGGAGCCGGAGACGGCGGACGGCGGCGGAGGCCAGCCTCAGGGCGGCTGTGGCGGCGGCGGAGGCGGTTGTGACCGCTATGAGCCGCTCCCGCCCGCGCTGCCGGCTGCGGGCGAGCAGGACTGCTGCGGGGAGCGCGTGGTCATCAACATCTCGGGGCTGCGCTTCGAGACGCAGCTGAAGACCCTCTGCCAGTTCCCAGAGACGCTGCTGGGCGACCCCAAGCGGCGCATGAGGTACTTCGACCCGCTCCGCAATGAGTACTTTTTCGACCGCAACCGGCCCAGCTTCGACGCCATCCTCTACTACTATCAATCCGGGGGCCGCATCCGCCGCCCGGTCAACGTGCCCATCGACATCTTCTCCGAGGAGATCCGCTTCTACCAGCTGGGAGAGGAGGCCATGGAGAAGTTCCGCGAGGACGAGGGTTTCCTGCGGGAGGAGGAGCGGCCCCTGCCCCGCCGCGACTTCCAGCGCCAGGTGTGGCTGCTCTTCGAGTACCCCGAGAGCTCGGGGCCTGCCCGGGGCATTGCCATCGTGTCCGTGCTCGTCATCCTCATCTCCATTGTCATCTTCTGCCTGGAGACGCTGCCCGAGTTCCGCGATGAGAAGGACTACCCGGCCTCGCCGTCGCAGGAGGTACTTGAGGCGGCCAGCAACAGCACGTCGGGGGCTCCCGCGGGAGCCTCCAGCTTCTCGGATCCCTTCTTCGTGGTGGAGACCCTGTGCATCATCTGGTTCTCCTTTGAGCTGCTGGTGCGATTCTTCGCTTGCCCCAGCAAGGCCACGTTCTCAAGAAATATCATGAACCTGATAGACATTGTGGCCATCATCCCATATTTTATCACCCTGGGCACCGAGCTGGCTGAGCGACAGGGCAACGGACAGCAGGCCATGTCCCTGGCTATCCTCAGGGTCATTCGCCTGGTGAGGGTCTTCCGCATCTTCAAACTCTCCCGCCACTCCAAGGGGCTGCAGATTCTGGGGCAGACACTGAAGGCTTCCATGCGGGAGTTGGGGCTGCTCATCTTCTTCCTCTTTATTGGGGTCATCCTTTTCTCCAGTGCGGTCTACTTTGCCGAGGCAGACGACCCCACTTCAGGTTTTAGTAGTATCCCGGATGCCTTCTGGTGGGCCGTGGTAACCATGACAACAGTCGGGTATGGAGATATGCACCCAGTGACCATAGGGGGCAAGATCGTGGGGTCTCTTTGTGCCATCGCTGGTGTCTTGACCATTGCATTGCCAGTTCCTGTTATTGTTTCCAACTTCAATTACTTCTACCACCGGGAGACAGAAGGGGAAGAGCAAGCCCAATACATGCACGTGGGAAGTTGCCAGCACCTCTCCTCTTCAGCTGAGGAGCTCCGAAAAGCACGGAGCAACTCGACTCTAAGTAAGTCGGAGTATATGGTGATCGAAGAGGGGGATATGAACCACAGTGCTTTTCCCCAGACCCCTTTCAAAACGGGCAATTCCACCGCCACCTGCACCACGAACAATAATCCCAACTCCTGTGTGAACATCAAAAAGATATTCACCGATGTTTAATATAAGATACGAGTGACATACTGTGCTAAGTATTGTGTGGAACGTGCCCCCTTGGTCTGTGATGCCCTTGTTTTGTACATTTCCAGACCATTCATCAAGGAAAGGACCTGAAGTAGTGGAAAGCACACTTCATTCTCCCCCTCCCTACTGCTTCATACTGAAACAGGTGCCTGTGTTGCAGGTGGGCTGCATTCTCTCAGCTCTCCTTTTGCCCCTCCCCCTCTCTCTTGATTTTTGTGATCAACAATCTTACATTAAACTTGTTTTCGAGTTACATGCCCTATTTAAAAAAAAAAAAAAAAAGTACATCCTGGGAGGAAATGAAACTAAAGAACAGTTGGAGTAACTGTTTAACCTCAAAATTTAAAAGTAGTTGTTTCTTTACTAAGTAAAGAAGACAAATAACTTCAATGATGCTTTAGTTTGGTGGACCCTTCAACGTTATTTATTAAATATTTAGTTCAATTTCTACCGGCTGGGTATGTGGATGAGAAGTCTTAACTGGAACTATGACTGTAAACCCACCATAAGTTTGGTGTTTGACTGGAGTTTCTAGATGAATCCTCTCCTCCCAGAATCTTAAAGGTCTCTACAACTTTGAACAAAAGGGAATACCCCAAAACGTCCTGATCTAATTACCTTAACTCTTTGGGGCTTGCAATGCATTTTGAAAGTCTTTGGACTGACAGATTCTGGTGAAATTTATGCATATGTCCCAGCCAACATCTATCAAAGTCTAAAAACAGATGTTTTCAGTGCTGGTGAGAAACAAAAAAATTTCCTAATGCATGTGAGAGATAAGCTTCTTCAGTATCGAAAGAAGATTAAAGTGGCAGACACCCCTTCCAGCAGAAGTTACTAATTCGGACCTGACTGATGCAGTTCCCATAGCAACCCATGTTTCCTGGGAAACCCGAAAAAGGTTGTCATGGCATCTTTTGCTCTCTAGCCCCACCCCCAGCCCCTTCCGTTTCCACAGTAACCTTTCCAGATGGTTCCTACTTAACGTGATTTCATAAGGAAAACCACTATTTGAATAAACCGCACAAATAAAGTTAGGTCTGAGAATCTAAGGCGGTGAAAAGAACCAGGAAATGCATTTTTTTTTTTGCTATGAAAATCATTGATGTTATTCCATAATGACTGAAAGAAGGAAAATATCATCTTTGGAATGTTACATGTGAACCACAATAAGACATGATCTGAATTAAATGCCAGGTGTTAGGTAATAATTTTAAAAGATGCTTCTCTACAGTTTTCTTTCCCCACGAAGTGACAAGCCAACAAATGGAATTTAAAAGCAAATGTAAAAGTGTTCTGTACATAAGCAAATGAGAGATTCCATGTTCCTGAAACTACTACAAGGGACCTTCAGATTTCCTCACTTAAAAAAAAAAATTACAAAGACAGGTCCTACAACCTGTCACCATCACAGCACTTGAAAAGCTAAATAAACTTCAAATATGTAAAGGATGCACATTTTTAACTGAGGGAATTACAGGCAATCAACGAAAAGAAGGATTGGGAAGAAACCAGACCTTGAGGGAACACCTGCAAGTGTCGGCCATATGCTAAGGGTTGCCTGCAGACAAACAGAATCAGGTGAGCACTGGGTGGTCCTTTGTACAGGGATCAAGGGAAATGTCATTCATATGTATATTAATGAGACTTCCAAAACCAATAATTTCATATCAATTATCTGCCAACTGGCTCTTAAAAGGTCATTTACAGCAACTGACATTTTTTCATATAGCCATTATCATTTGGTTTCATTGTTTATTGCAAAAGAATGAAAAAAATCAATTATCTTCACAATAACTTTCACCCAAACTGAACTGAAAATTATTCCATTATTTTTACCTACTCACTTGGCTTCTGAACAACCTGTTTCTCCTTTAAAAAGAAAAAAAGGCAGAATCTTCAGTTGTTAGATTACTGGTTCGGTTTTCATTTACATAAATTATTTATTAGTATTCAGTAGTGCAGTTCTTTGAAACAAATGGTTAAAATTGAAAAAAGTAATGTTTTACTTAAACGTAATCATTTTGCATATGTATTATGTATATGTATGTATACACACACACACAAATATACATTATGCACAATTGCCTTTTGGTTTTGATAACACATTACTATTCTGTCCTTTCAGAGTAAATGAGAGTAGACCTATCTTAAAGCTCATAAAATATTTTCAGGTTGTCAGAAGCCCACCTCCCTTATTACTTGTGCATTGGAGACAATGGGGAATAATGATTGAGACTATCATAAGAGGGGGAAGAAGAAAGAAAAGACCAGCTCCCCCCGCACCAACAAACAAAATAGAGGCAAGAAATCTGTATGTACCCTGTCACGGGGTTGTTGTTTGTTCTTATCTAGGTGTATCTAAAGAGGACTCATGTATCTAGTTTCCTTTGTTTCTTGTTTGAGTTACTTTTAATGTTGATGTACTTTAATGAATGAATAGTAATGACCATATATTCTTTTTTTTTGACCCATTTTGATAATAATGTTGGATATAATATAGCAATCATATAAAAATAGTTTTTATCTGTTCCTAAAAGATCTTAACATAAAGATGAGCAAAGTGCAGTGACAATTTTATTCCTGTTTATGCAAAGAATATAGAAACCTCAATTCATTCCATAAAGAAATTATAGCTATGCCATAATTTTTTGTGTGACAGTAATTAAAAAGGGAACTTTTTTTTCTATCCAGAGAAATAGCACAGGTTTTGGGTCATAACTTTGAGGGTGTATATTGCTGCTAGTCGCCATATTGGATGCTCCTTAAAGGTTATAGGTTTGTGTTTTGATTTTTGGATAGTAGTACCTGGCACAGAATGTAGCACCTGGTATGTTTGTTGAGTGAATGCCTGTTATCTTACATTAATTCTATGTCTGGGCTTTGAATGAAGTGATTAAAAAGCATAAGCTGTGCAGTCATATTGCCAGGGTTTGAATCCTGACTCTCTGTATGACCTTGAGCAAATTACATAACCTCTCTGTTCCTCAGTTTCCTTATTTGTAAAATGAGGATTGTAAGTAGCACTTTATATGTTTTTGTGAATATTACATGTTAACACAGAGCACTTAAAAAAATAATTGCATGGAATGCATCAGAGATTTTGCTAAGATTATATTTTGTGATCATTACTCACAAGCATTGTGTGATTAATGCAAAGCTTTGTGAATATGAAATACACAAATAATCAATGGCTTCCCGTTTCCTTTGTAAATAACAGTAATAATTACCATTTGTTAAGGGTCAACCAAGCCCTGGACAGTTGTCAATTCTGCAAGGTAAGTGCCATTAACTTCATTTTAGGAGGATGAGAAATAGATGGCTGAAGTTAAATGATTTCCCTAAGACTCCAAGAGATCCAATGACAATTTAAAGTCAGGTCATTCTGGCTCCAAAACCCATGACTTATATTAAGTGATTTAAACATAAAATAGCAATAAGCCCCTTATGCTTTTAGGTTTGACTTCAGCCCATGTTACTAATGAATGAATTTATATAAAGAAAATACTTCAGAAACCTATTCATTCAGTAAATGAAAATTAACCCTTTCTTAATAATCAGATTTTTTATCCAGAAGGATCAAATATATTATTTAAATTGAATAAAAATATGGACTTTTCTAGTAGTAAAAGATTATTTTCTTATGATTTGTTTATCTGGATTTAATCTTAGAAAGCATAATCAGTCTACTAGTGACACCTACTAAGACTATGGATATTTATCAGATTTGAGATAAACTTCCTGTTTTCATGTGTTTTAATCAACAATCGAAGATAGTCTTATGCAACTTATTGTTTTTCCATCTCCTTACATTTTGCTTAAGTTACTGAAGACCAGAGAAACACGCCAGAGAGCTGTGTAAACATGTTGACTCTCCCTTTATAAAGGGAGAAATTGCTCAGAACAGGAGGGTTGAAAGCTAAAGGAGATTGCCAGTTCCTTGAAATGTGTGACATTATTGCTTTACAAAACCACCCCCTGGATCCTTAAGAGAATCTGTGTGCTAAAAAACATTAGGATATAATTTTGCCACACGTACTAGCTGTAGCCTCCTCACTAAAGTCCGAAGTCATTTATGAAATAAAAGTAGATCATGATTTGGGCTTAGAGAAAAATGCTAATGAGTCACATTTGCCAATGCCAGTTAGCTTTGCCGAACTACAGGCTTCACTGGTGAGCTCAGTTGTGTGTTTTGGGGGTTGAAAAAGTAAACATATGTCAGTGTATAGTAAGAGATTCTGGTAAGGGGTATGACTGGATCCAGGCACATCCATCAGCACCTGGTGGGGGTGTATGTGTCCTGCAGCTGGTGAATCCAGAAAGAAACATGGAAGCTAACACTTGTTATGATTTTATTTTATTTTTTATGTTCTGAACTAAAGTTATACCAAACTCACATATCCACCAACTATGGTGACATAACCATAGACACCTACACAGATGAGAAAATGTTCTATCAGTTATTTCTAAACTTCTAAATAGAATTTCAGAATTGAAATTTTAAATGCACAGTCTGAAGAAATTTGAAGTTATGGTTTGTTTACGTAAAACTTGTTATTACATAAAACTTGCTATTTGCTTCTTTACAACCTACTCAAGTGATTACTTTGCTGATAGTAGATTAAATACAACATATAGAGTGTATACCAATAGTTTACTCCTGTGAGAACCATAACTATTAATTTATTGACTTCTATACATTTAAAATTTCAACATTCTCTGCAGCAGTTCCAAGCTCTTCCCACCTCTCAGCTGTGAATAGAAGTGATAACCCCTCCCACTAAGAAATGCAGAGAAGCACACGTATCCCCCAGTCTGAAGACTTACGGAAAACTGTGAGTTAGAGGTGAGGAGCATGAGAACGGGGAAGAGAGGATATTTAGGGATCACATTTTAGGATTTTTTTTTCTATTTTGTAATTGGTTGTGGCAAATATATATATGAAATCACTTGTTTTTTAAACATCTTCAGGGAGTGGTTGGCAACC
Organism: Marmota monax; assembly: GCF_021218885.2. Classification (NCBI taxonomy): domain Eukaryota; kingdom Metazoa; phylum Chordata; class Mammalia; order Rodentia; family Sciuridae; genus Marmota; species Marmota monax. Next base: position 618,737 of record NW_026694276.1, read on the forward strand.
TTTGAAAAAAAATGGTAAATCAGAGGAGGCAGGAAGAAGAAGGAAGGAGAAGTAACAGAGAGCTCAACCTCACTGTTGTGACTCAGCTCTCAACTTCCTGCCAGAGAATGGCCATTGCTATATAGCAAAAAAAAAAAAAAAAAAAAAAAAAATGATATCAGTATTCTTTATATACTCATATTCAGCTTGTAAATATAACTAAATGATTCAGACTAGTTTTCGAAGGTTGATAGCTGGATGCCTTGGTTTTTAATGATGCCGTGAACTAATTTTCCAAATTGTAAAGAAATATACATTTTACAAAGAAATGTTTTCATGGTTTTTTCTCACTTTTCCTCCTTAGATTTCAAATTTGTACCATCTCTTATCAAATGCCTTAAAGGAGAGACCTAGAAAAGAGGCTCCATCATTTTCTTGGGAACCATGTTATTTATGTTGTAACCTAAATAGTGCAGAATAGGAACTCTGTCCTGAAAAGAAAAAAAAAAACTGAGTTTCTAATCATTAATAAATAATATAGCAATTAGATGGTTAAAAATGATATTTTATCCTAGGTGAAGAATGTTGTGAATAAGTCTGTTCATGCAGGATTCTGTAGACACAAGGGTCATACCCCTTGTGGTGGTGAGGAGGGGAAGCTTTTTCTCCTCCAGTGAACTTCTAAGCCCACGCCCCTTGTCGGAGCACAAAGTCTCTTGGGAATCTGTTGAGATCCCCACTGATGTTTCTGTGGCCTTACACCTTACACCCGCAGTTTCCATCCTTTCCTCTGCTTGACTCTTCTTCCTGTGGCACCCTGAGTGATCCTTTTAAAACATTTGTCAGGTCATGTTACTTCTTTGTATCATCACCCACACAGAGTACAAACCGAAGGCGGTATAATGGCTTGCAGGACCCCACCTAACTCAGCTTCTCTTACTCTTTGGGCCTTGGTTGCCACTGTCCTGTGTAATCCTGTGCTGCACCCACACTGGCCTCCTTACTCTGGTTCCCTCACAGCAGGCAGGCTCCACCCTGGAATCTTTATACTTGCTGTTCCAAGGCCTAGAATGTTCTGAAATCAAATCTGATACCTTATGACATCACCTTCAGGTGTGTGACCTTCTCATTGAAGCTTTCCCTGGCCACTCTGTTTAAAATCACAATTCCATAATATTCCCTGTATCCTTTTTATGCTTAATTTTTCCTCTGATATATTAGATATTTCATTTACTTGTTTTATGGTCATTTTTTCCCCTTTCCTTCCACGAAGACATGAAGTTTTGTGTGTTGTTTGTGCTATATTCCCTAAGACTTGGAAATGCACCTGGAATACAGTCGGGATTCAACCAATATTTATTGGAGTGATCTATGAAAGAAAGAATCTGGTTGTCCCAATTGGAATTGTTTTTGTCCTCTGAAATTTTTGTGTTGTGCTTCATTTTCATTACTGTGTGGCTTATATTCCTTACAAGGTGCTGTGGATAAAATTCCTTATGTTCAGGTGACTGTGGAAGCTTCCATTCGGTAAAACATACTTCAGTACTACCCAGTTATAGGAATAAAATTCCTTCATGTAACTTAAACATTAGACATCGGCAAGGGTACCTGAAAGTTAGGCTGCTTCACAAGAGCTAATGGAGTGCTTTTTATAAATGGTACATTACACAGCAGCATCAGAACAAATAATATGTCCAAGAGACTTGTCTATCTAATAGACATTCAAAGAAACTTGCCTGTACGTTCACATTTGAATTCAGTTAATGATGAGTCCTAAAAATCCATGAGGTCTTCATTACTATGAAAGATGATTGAATTAGGCATTAGAGATTCACCAGTGAATCATGTTACAAAACTCTATCACTGATGCGGCCTCACCAGATAAAATCACTTATACCAAATACTTTTAAATGCAGTTATCAAGTAATATGATAGGTGTTTTAGTCAGCATTCTTGTTGCTGTGACTAAAAGACCTGACCAGAACAATCAGAGGAGGAAAGTTCATTTTCTCAGTTTCAGAGGTGTCAGTCCCTAGAAGGCTGACTCCATTGCCCGAGGTGAGGAAGAACAGCATGGCAGAAGTGCGTGACAGAAGAAGGCAGCTTAGGACAGACATGGCAGTCAGGGAGTAGAAAGAGCTCCACTGACCAGGGACAAAATATACACCCTAAAGCTATATACCCGTGACCTATCTCCTCCAGCCATATCCTACCTACCTTCTGTTACCACTCAGTTAATCCATGTCAGTGGATTAAGGCACTGTTTGGGTGGAGGCTCTCTTAACCCCATCATTTCTCCTCTAAACTTTTTGCATTGTCTAAAACGTGAGCTTTGGGGGGGACACCTCATATCTAAACCATAAAAGTCAGTTGTGTTTTACATGAAAGGAGACGAGGGACATTTCACCCATGAAAAATAAGTGCAGATTGTTGGAGTGACTTCAATAATGGCAAAACTTAGACTGCTTCAGCAACCTAGTTGTATATGTTGGTGCTGGGGTATTCCTGGAAGCTCTGGAAAAGTGAAATGTATAATATAGAATGATGGAAACTAAAGCATTGGTTTGAGTACTGCAGATAGCACCATGATCTTAGGTAATATTGTGACAGATGTACTTTCCTCTGCGGCAGGAAAGGAGGATTCTCCTAATATGAGTAAAGAGCAAGTTTCTCCACACCCCTTCTGAATTTCTGCTTTACTGGATTTCTTAGGCAAACCAGACCAAAGAATGACCTGGCTATTGCCTCTGCACATCCAAGTAGCACAGTTTCCTTACCAAATGTGTCAACAGATTGGAAATTGATATGCTTGAGTTTATATGTAGTCCAATAGAAGTTAGGATTTTTTTTTCTCTTTTTATCAGTTCATCAGTTAAGCCCACATAGGAATTCTGAGGATAAATGATTAGGGCTTTTTTATGACACAAAATAGAGAATTAAAATTAGTGCTTTAATTTCTTATTTTTTTCTGGTTTTGGATGAGGGATTTGTGACATTATTTATTTTTATTATTTAATTCAACATGGACTTCACTGAATAGTAAAGAGACAACCTCAAGTGTCATTGCATTTTTAGTTATTTCATGTAAGACTCCCAAACAATAAAAATCAGATATTCACTAGTACACAATCTCTATAAAAAATCATGATGAAAAGCATGTTAAATAAGATTTCCAAAGGGAAAAAAATTACTGGACAGGCAAGATTTATAGAGGTAATTTCTCCAAGTAAGAACTGTTTTGCTTTATGTTTATGTTCTGTGGACCTTTTGCCTGCAAACATTTAACTGATTTCAAAAGAGAAATTTATTTTACCATGTAACTGTGAATGAAACCTATTACTAAACCTAATTATTGCTCAAAGTAGTATTGATTATATTTTAAAGCTCATTTTCCCATGGTGTTGTAGTTAGTTTTTCCCCTGACATGACCAAAAGGCCTGACAAGAACAATTAGAGGAGGGAAAGTTTATCTGGGGGCTCATAGTTTCAGAGGTCTCAGTCCACAGATGGCCACCTCCATATCTCTGGACCCAAGGTGAGGCAGAATATCATGACAGAAAGTGCACAGCTGAGGAAAGCCATTTGGGAAATGGGAATTAGGAAACAGAGAGATTCTCCACTACAAAATGTGTGCCCCAGAGGCACACCCTCAGTGACCCACTTGCTATAGCCACACCTTACCTGGCTATAGTTACCATCCAGTTAATTCCCAGCAGGATTATTTCACTGATTGGGTTAAGGTTCTCATAACCCAGTCATTCATCTCTTAAGTTTCTTTCATTCACCTCTTAACTTTCTTTCATTCACCTCTTAACTTTCTCTCATTGTTTCACACACAATGAGGGGGACACCTCATATCTAAGCATAACACATGACTTCCCAGCTTTTGACAAAGTTCACATCTTAGCATATTACTAACTTTAATGACTAAGTGAGTTTAAATCTATTTTGCCTGCCAAAGTACATAATTTCCTAGACCCCAATCAGAAAATTGTATGCAGTGACCAAGAAATCTTACTAGTCTTTGTGTTTACTCACTGTTTAGTTAGTAGAATTTGTAGAACTTATTGGTGTGCTGCTAATTCTAAGAAATTTAATAGTTGTTGCAGTATAGACACATGAAAACAAAGTTCCCATAAATCTACATGTTTCAAACTGACTTCAACAATTTCCTCATAAAATGCAAATTAGTGAGGCCAATAGTTAATGAAGCTGAGTCTCTTTTATTTAGGTCTTGGTGGAGAATTAATTAACTTCTTCACAACTGATAATTATTGAAATTTGTTCTTATCCTCTTTTCTTGCTTTATATGCTAAAACATTCATTTGATCAAATATATTTGATTATAGATCACCATTTTCTACTATATCTCTTTTCTCTCATTTTTTTTAATGGAGTGATTTTTTTTTTTTTTTTGGTGGCACTGAAGATTGAACCCAGAGCCTTGCACATTCAAGGCAAGCACTCTACCAACTGAGCTATATCCCCTGCCCTTGATTTTGATAATGTACTCAGATGTTCATTATTTTCCTTTCAACCCACTTCTTAGCCACTAGGATAAACATAATGATTAGTATTCAGATATTACTTATATTTTTGGTTTCTGATGAAGTACAACTCCCTTCACACCTATAATCTATTAGAATGCCATAATATACCAAATTTATTTAATAATATCAAGATCATTGAGAGGCAGGTATTAACACAGAAGGCTAGAAAAGAAAGGCCCAATCCCTTATATAAAAGGGATGGAACACCAGCAGGTCAAGTGTAACTTACCAGAACCATTGCAGTAGTGAGCAAAGACCAGGCAGTAACATCAATGCCAGATCATTCATAGTACTTTTATTTTCTTGTTAGTAGTCTTTAATAACTATTACGCCATTGTAATTTTCAAACTCTCATAGTGAATCCAGACGTATGAGGAAAGCTTTAGTAGGTGATTGCCCAGCACACAGTAGGTGTGTAGTATTTAATTTCCATTAGAAGCACACTCACATTACAGATCATCATCTTTGGGTATGTGGTTGGGAGACATCTGCTAAAACCAGGAGTATACATGGGAAACGGTCTTCTCTGTCTACTACAGTAGATAATATTCACATATTGAAGCCTGGATTTAGCATTCTATTTTTGTCTTTGTAAGTATCCTTTATATTATATAACTGGTAAGTTTCTCGAGTGTATAAGTATGATTTTAATGTATCCTCTATTCATTCAACGTATATTCACTGAGGACTTCTTGTGTATTAGGTGCTGAAAAGTGGTAAGGATGTATTCATCCATTTTATATCTAAAGCATGTATTGTGTGCCAAAGACTACTCTGGATTCTAGATATAGCAGTAAAGAACACTTTCATGTTCTGATATTTTTTTAAATTACTGTCTATAAATTTTTTTTTAGTTTGTGGGAGGAGCACCAAACCTGTCACCCTTATTTTTTAGTTCTCCACAGACCTGATGTTGTTCTAGTTCATGATTCTTTAAAGTGGCCCATACCTGTGCAGAGGTCATATTTTAAAGTATCAGTAGATTTGAAAATTATTTGTAATAAAAAGAAACTAACTATAGGCTAGCATCCTGTGGCTCTAGAACATGGCTCTCATCAGTACAGGACTCATTCTGAGACTGGCTGTCTGTCTCCCTCACTCCCTCTCTCCCTCTCTCTGCCTCTTTTTTCTATCCATTTAGAAGAGTTCTCATCTTAGGTAACCATAGTAGGATGATCAGAAAAGAAGCATACCCTCAGAAATACATTTAGAAGATTAATACATGTATTTTTATAAAAATCAGTGGACACTCAGAATCTCTCAGATGGTTCTAAGAAGGAGGATAAATTTTCATGTTCAGAAATCCAGTTATCATACAAGGCTGGATCAAATTTGGGCATCATTATTAATGAAAAAGAATGTATAATTTCAGATAATTTGAAATTTTTTCTAACTTAAAAGTGTTTGACATGTGGTTAATACCTTTAGGAAATTAAATTGATTGAACTTTTCTTTTTTATTAATTTTTTATTTACATATGACAGCAGAATGCATTACAATTCTTATTACACACATAGGGCACAATTTTTCATATCTCTGGTTGTATACAGAGTACATTCACACCAATTCATGTCTTCATACATGTACTTTGGACAATAATCTACATCACATTCCACCATCATTTCTAACCCCATGCCCCTCTCTTCTCCTCCCACCCCTCTGCCCTATCTAGAGTTCCTCTATTCCTCCCACACTCCCCCTCCCTACCTCACTGTGAATCAGCCTCCGTATATCAGAGAAAACATTCTGCATTTGTTTTTTTGGGATTGGCTAACTTCACTTAGCATTATCTTCTCTAACTCCATCCATTTACCTGCAAGTGCCATGATTTTATTCTCTTTTATTGCTGAGTAATATTCCATTGTGTATATATGCCACATTTTTTTAACCATTCATCTATTGACGGGCATCTATGTTGGTTCCACAGTTTAGCTATTGTGAATTGTGCTGCCATAAACGTTGATGTGGCTGTGTCCCTATAGTATGCTATTTTTAAGTCCTTTGGGTATAGAAAGAGGAGAGGGATAGCTCCGTCAAAAGGTGGTTCCATTCCCAATTTTCCAAGAAATCTCCAAACTGCTTTCCATATTGACTGCACCAATTTGCAGTCCCACCAGCAGTGTATGAGTGTACCTTTTCCCCCACATCCTCGCCAACACTTATTGTTGTTTGTCATCATAATAGCTGCCATTCTGACTGGAGTGAGATTAAATTTTATTGTGGTTTTGATTTGCATTTCTCTAATTGCTAGCGATGATGAACATTTTTTCATATATTTGTTGATTGATTGTATATCATCTTCTGAGAAGTGTCTGTTCAGGTCCTTAGCCCATTTATTGATTGGGTTATTTGTTTTTGTTTATTCAACAGATTCCTGAAGAGCCCCACATAAAGAACTGTACAGCAGCACTAACCAGTGGAATACTCAGTTTTGAATTGCCTGGATCAAGAATGCAGTGGCAGTTAAACCACTGAGGGTGGTGATATGTCTGCCAGCACATATTTTCATTTCAGTTGACATTAAATAATATGTGTCTAACATATGCTTTACATGAAGAAAATGGCTCAGAGCTGGAGGATTCTCTTCATATTATGTGCAGTATGAAAGATACTGGTCAAGATACAAAGAAGAATGTTAAATAAGGTACCATTTCAACCTTTTGACATTTTGATGAAAGCTATTCATCTGAAAACTATAATCAGTGTTACAGATGAAGAAAATCTAAATGTTTGGTTCTAACAAGCTAACTATTACTGTTTTATTTTGTTTTTAATTAATTACCGGACTGTATTTAATCATGAGATACATGTGTTGTGTTCTGTGTTCTGAGTCATGTGAAGTTTGATTTTGCAAAGATGTGCTTTGTACCAAAGGCTCCCATACATAGAGCAGCCCATTTACATGTAATAAGTGAAGTCTACACTGTGCCCAGATAAATAATATTAAAGACAGACTTGCCCAAAAGAAATGTGCCTTGCTCAATTAAACATTCTTTTATTTTTTAATTCAAAATTATAGATTTAAAAATTAGTCATATGGGTAGGTTTTAGTTGATCTTAACATCATGGAAATATATTAGTACTTACTATATGTTTGTCATATATTAACTAAAATTTTAACATTTAATTGATACTTTTAAACAGTTCATATATAATGTATTAATTCAATTTTATTTTCATGGGATGTTTGATGTAGTGAGACAAAGCACATTCCAAAAAGCTATACATATATATATACATATATATATACTTATATATTTCACCTGATGTTTATAGCTTTTCCTTCAAAATTATAAGTGGAAAAGATTCCTTGACTCATTTCTATTTTTATATTCTTTTAGAAATGGAGCTCTTTTTCAACTAAAAGGAAAAAAAAACAAGATTTTAGTTGGAAAAGAGATTTAGGAGGTCATGAAGATCGTTTCCTATTTGGGGACATTTCACTTCTGTGCCATTATCAATGTATTTACTGTGACATTTCAGCAGAATGGTAGCTATTTGTATATTATTTGATAAGCCTTATGGAAAGTCAAACTGTGAACATTTAGTATATAGAATCTAGTATATGGAAGACTTTTTTCATTTCCATATTTTATTTTCAAAATACATCTGAATAAGCACATAAATAACCACTCTCCTGTTACTTAAATACATAACAATGCTAAATTATGATAAGAACACTTATGGAATTTTAATTTCCATAAAATTATTTCAGTGACAAAGCCAATATTTTAAAAACTTTTTGGTGCCCTATAGAAGGAAATGCAGGTGGTGAATTTCATTAATATATAAGAATCATTAACTAAACAATCATACACCTACTAGCAACAAAACAGATGGATAGGAGGTACAATCCAGGTAACTTTCTTTGAGGCAATGTCTACAATGAATTTTTCACAATCTGCTGGTAATTTCTTTGTGATCAAAATTGAAGCCTAGATCACTATAGGAAAAAGTGAAGTAAAGGAATGACAACTATCTCAAATGTGAGCTATGTGAACCTTCAATCATGATGATTTGTGACTAAAATATAGCCCCCACTTTATTTTTTTTTCTATGTTAGCCCATGTAGTAGAGATACTGTCCCAGGAAACAGCCAGTCCATGGCAGCCAACTTAATCCTTATAACTGACGATCACAGACTGGTGGGCAAGAAAATAATCTATAACAGCAATGGGGACGATTGAAACAAACTGATCAACTGTGTGATAGGAGTTCTAGACATTCAGATATTTTAGAAAGGATTGGTAGGTATTACAAAAATAGACACAAAAATTGCCTTCATAAATCACCAGTGGCACAACTTATAGTATATATCATATCTGAGTCATTATCATAAGCTACAGCTTAAAATAAAGACAAAACCTGAACTTTTACAGTAAAAGCACAGAATAGTATCAAATGAGAAACCTGTCACACCAGATACAGAGTGGAAATAGTACCAGCCTAGATAATGGGAGACCAGAATTCTTGCTCACTTCCTACCTGTGGGACCCTAGGTAAGACAGTAACCATTGCTAGGCTTCAGTCTGCCAGGTGTGCTGGTTCAGTAATCCCCAAAGCCCTTTTCAGCCTCCAAACCTTGTTATGCACATTTCTTGAAAAAATGCTTTGAAGAATGCTATCTTTTGCATTTCTGAAGAAAAGAATAAATTGAAATAAGATTTAAGCCTTGAAAGTATCAAGTTGATCATTCTTCAATTGGGTGTGAGAAGAGGAAATAGGATTCTTTATCCTCTAAGAATTTTTACTCATCTGTAATGGGAACATGAAAAGGTAAAGAAGAAATCACTGGTGAAGGGAAACAGATTAATAGCTAGAAAGTGGGGAAGATATTTGTTAAATATATGTTCAATATAATTTGATGTTAAGGTGATTTTCAAATTGTATCTGAAATGCTAAAATGGTTCAGAGCTTTATTGCACACTCAAAATTTTACGTTTGGAGTAGGGGAAGGTGGAAGAAAGAGTAATAGGGATCTCTTGATTCTTTTTACACAAGAGAGCTTTTAAGCAGGTAAATGGCTCTGCCAGTAACTCTCAATTACCCCAAGAAAGTCCCTTTAACTTCTCAGAGCCCCAAATTCTTTGCCTGTTAAGTGAATAAGTTAAATCTAGTAATCTCTGTTTCTTTTTATCTTCAAAAATTCTACGACACTTTAAGATGGCTATAATTTATGCATACATGTACATGTTGCCCCCGCCCCCGTCGCTAAGATGCCACATCTCTCTACTTACGTGACTAAACAGATTGCAAATCCAAATGTTCATGTTTCTACTTTTACTAATTGACCTCAACAAGACATTAAAAAAGGTAAATCTTATTTTCATTCTGACCATAGATTACTTATGATTTCTTATTTTATCTTGGAATACAGAGTTAGTTACCTAAACAGAATGTCTGTTCAAGTTACTCTTTAAATTTTTGTAGTTTAATAAACATTTAGCATATCAGAATCAAAATATTGTGCTCACCAATGAACTATAGCTGATTGTAAGGTACATCTTTGTCACACTTAAAAGTTAATCCCCTTTTGGTCCCAGAAGCAATGACTGTAGTATAACATAAAACTTTGCGAATTTATCTGGATACAAAGGAGGCCTAATAGAGCCAGATTGTAACTAATTTTGCTCAGGAGTGAGAAATAAAATTCAGGGATAACCCAAACACTTTTGCTTGGCATTAGCGGACAGTTAAAAAAAGAAGGGTAATAGCTTTTGCACAACAAAGTTAACAGGTAACTGTACCCACTGACAAACAGGATATATTCTGGATGCTGGTTTTATGGTATAAAGAGGTTAGGTTAGAAGAATGCTAGAATTTGGACACTAGAGAAATTATTAAAATGCTAGCAATCCATTTGATTAATACAGAAATATTTTGTCATACTGAGATTATTTGTCCAGAAGTTTAGTCTTATATCCCTTCCATTCAGAAAAGGGGGCAATTTTTAAAGGCCTCTGTCATAATAGGAAATGTATATTTTGACTAGTGGAGAAACTAAGTAAAACATTTAATCTAATAATTTTGAGTTTTGTGAATCTGAATTTTCACTTTAGGTGTAATTGAATGTCTTATGTGTTAGTGTTAATGATCTTTGTGAGAAGTGATTTCCATGTTTTTTTAAAAGTTGGTGAAATTTGCAAAGTGGTGATTCTGGCATATTGTGTTAATAATACTCTACCTTTCAACCATTTATGAACTGACTGTACTAAACAAACCATAGTAGTATCTCTTCTGGTAAATTGTTTCTATGGTGTGATCTCTTAATGCTGGGTTTGGGGTGGGGGAGGTTAAGTATTTAGTTTCATCATCAAATTGTCAAAGTGTTTTTCTTAAATGCCATAAAATTGTGTGACTATAAACCAAATTTAAAAAAACCTCTTTTTTTTTTTTAATTTTAAGGGCCTTGTATAGACCATTATGGGAACTACACCATAAAATGGTATCATTTATGTTAAAAAGTTTATATATATATGTGTGTGTATATATATATATATGCACATGCACACACACAAGGGAAAGCAAAACAGTGTACTTTGTAGAATTTCTATGTAATATGCAAAATGTTATAAGAATGGTTTTGAAATACCAGAGATGGTAATTATGCAGTGATCAGAATAACAAATACCACTTCAAGTTTTTCATTTATTTACGTAGAACATCTATATTCTACTTTGTAAAGATCATGCCTATATTGTATTTAATTTCTAAAACATCCTCATGAAGTGTTAGTTCCACCTGAAGTTTAGAGATTGAACAATCTAAGTTTAGAAGGCTCAAATGACTTGTCCAAGATTGTTTGGTCAATAAGTGGCTCTAGATCTCATGTTCTTTAGACTTTCACTCTCTGTCATTTTGTATTCATCCTATTTCTGCCTTTATGTTTAAAACTTTGACTAAAATTTAATTTTAAAAGAAATTTGGAAAATTTGAGGGTTTGGTGAAAATGCATTGCTGCTATTATCAACAGACCTTTTTAGATACTTCCAAACCAGTCCTTCACCAGGAATATTCCACCTGAAACTTATTAAGTTCACTCACCCTGACCATAGACAGTAGATTCCTTTGATATTGAAATGCTAGACTGAAAAATGATCTTCTTCACTGATCTAATTTCCTTTTTAAAAATCCACTATAATTACTGATTTCTGAACAGTTGAAAGAAGCAATACAAGAAACTGTAGCCATTCTGATACAGAGAGAAAAAAATTACTAGAACCACCAAATTAACCATATTCTAGACTCTTATTTCTCATCACACACTTTCTGTGATTAGGAGAGTACAAGGAAGGAAAAGTGGGGAAGAAAATTATATTTTAAGAAAACTCATATTTTCTGTAATTATATAAAAAGATTTGATTATCAAGTATTAAGGTAGCAGTATTACTAACATTTAACCATAGTTCAAATATTTGTTAAACTTTCTCCACATATTTGAAAATGCACTTAAGGGTTTTCCCAGCTAAAATCTGATGACTGCTCAGTTTGAATGTGGAGAATATTCATGCATTAATCTAGGACAAATACATTTTTATTCCTTTTCAAACAACAGGTAGGCACTGTTAATGCTTTCCCTTGTAAATCAACAGTCTGTGATACATTATGTACTTTTACTGACTCGCAATGCAATGCTACTGTGAATATTTAAGTGAACATGTGCTTATTATATAAGAAATTAAAATTTTCTAACCTTAAAGTTAGTTCTCTTCATCAAATAGATAAGTCAAACAAGTACTATTTTGTATGGAATGAAGTAATAATCATTCTTAATTATAATAACAAATAATGGAATTCTGAATATGATGTAAAACCAAACATACATTTTTTAATTTTTTCTATATTCACTTTTTTTGACATTGGTTTATGTTAATTTATCACATATTAATGTAAAATTAAAATAAGCTCGTATACTATGTTCTCTGATGTTCTTGTTATAATTGTGGGCCTTCTGTTAAGTAAACAGCAGTAAATGCCTGTGAGTTTTGATTTTCTGATGTTTTCATCTAATCCATTTTTTAAATTTGTCATTGGATTTAAAGTATTTTCATTGCAAATGTTACATACATAATTCAATAAAAGACCCCCCAAAAAATCTGGTTACTCATACCAATAATTTTGAATGGCTCCTTTCCTTTCCTTGTTTTTGCAAAAGAGGAAACACCAAAAGCTGGGCTGTCATCAACAGCTCAAGCATCAGCTGCCATTGTGAGAGCTCCACAGACTGTCGTGTGTCCTCACATGAAGACTTCTGTGCATTACACTTAGCAAGCCTTGTGGATATCGGCACTCCTGGGTTTCTTCCATTGCCTCCTATCTTACACTCAGGGGACCAGTAAAATCTCAAGGAAGAAAAAAAAATATTTGCAATAAAGCTGTGCCCTTATACTTTGTGCCAGTCATTGAAGAGTAAATTATGGTACAGCAAATTACATTATTTCATTTAAAAATGTGTATTGAGCCAGGCATGGTAGCACAGGCCTGTAGTCCCAGCAACTCGGGAGGCTGAGGCAGGAAGATCACAAGGTCAAAGCAATTTAATGATACTCTGTCTCAAAAGAAAAAATAAAAAGGGCTGGGGATGTGACTCAGTTAACTGCCTCTAGGTTCAATCCCTGGTACAAAAAAAAAAAAAATGTGTGTGTGTGTATTGGACATTCATTGTGTACATTGCCCTATTCAAAACACTGTGAAGGGGTGTTAAAGTCAATACGTAGATGACCTTGCTCTCAGAGAGTAGACAGATAGATAGAAAGGCGGGTATTAAGTAGAAATGTAGATACTCCCAAGCTTGTAGGTTGGCATTCTCAATACCTATATCCAGAGTAGTGAAGTGTTTACAACATTTTGTTTTGGATATGTATTCTCTAAGTACGTCCAATATTTACATCTTAACAGAATCTAACTTCCAGCAATCATCCTTTACATACCCATTGTTTTTATTTCAGTGCCTAACGATGTTGATCATAAATCCTTTTTTCTAATAGTAGCTAGTTTCTCAAATGTGTTTGTGCTCTTGGAATGTCAACAAATGCTACATCACCAAAACAGAGGCCCTCTCTCGTTTCCATCTGGAATTTCACTTTGTCTGAAACAAAACAATAAAGCGCAGATTTAGACTGCTTCACATGTGTGGTAATTAGCTACTAGAGAAAAGAACAAAAAACGTTTTTTTAAGTCTTCAATTGATATAAGAAATTACTGTTTCTTAAGCTTTCTGATCATGACAATTTTGGTGGTGGATTTCATGAACCATAATTTCCAAGTATTTCAATTTAAGGGACAAAATATTTACATTGCAAACGTTTGTAGAGTAAATTGAGAGGCAGGTTACATGGCACAGGTGTAACTCTCAAGGTTGTATCCTTGGTCTTGTCTTGCATCTCCTTAGTGATCTCAGTCACTAGAAAGCTTCAACCTTCACCTCCCTTTAGGTGATTCCAGCTGTCCTCTCAGCCTGGTTCTCCTGGAAAAAGGAAAAAAAGAGAGAGAGAGAGAGAGAAAGGGTGGGGGGGTGTGGGCAAGAGGAAAGAAGAGAAAGAAAGAAAAGCTGTGGATTGTTTCCAAGGGATTATAGATATCTTCTTTGAGAACGCTCATATTTCTGTTGGACTGCAACAGAAAGAAATTAGTACATAATTATCGCTGCACACCTCCTATGGTTTAGTGGCCACTCGATCCTCAGCTAACTTCTGTACTTTTATATTATAGCCTTTATCAATATTAGGCCTTTCTCCTTCTGAGGTCCACTATTTACAGGTTTATTTAATCACAGCAAGAATCGGTTACTTTGTTTTTTTAAAATCAACCAAATTGTGCTATGTGCACATATGAACACCACTTTATGTATAATTATAATGCACCAATTTAAAAACTGACTAGAAGGGAGACCAATAGAGTAGAGGCAGGTAATGGGAAGAGAGGAGTGGAGGGGAAAGGGTGGTACTAGGGAATGAACTAGAGCAAATCATGTGCATGATGAAAATGTCACAATGAACCCCACTATTGTGTATAATGGTAATGCATTAATAAACACATAATAAAATGAAATTTAAAATCCCTCTTTGCTCACATATCTGATTTGAGTTGTGGAAAAGGAGATTATCGTGAAAATCGAAGAGCCCAAACTAAAATGTTAAGGTCAGTTGAAATCATCATTTGGAAATAAAGCCCCAAGAGAAGGAATGAAGCAAATAGCTCCGAAACTTGATTTCAAAACACACAACTGACAAGGAAATGAGCATCATTAACAGCACAGTCCTTCACCCAAGCCTGGCTCAACCTGACATAACAAATGCTTTTAGATGAAGATGAAGAACACAAATTGATCCACAGGCACCATCTCATTAACTTCACAATGTCAGTGAGAAGTAGATGCCAGGTACTACTAATTTAAATTATTCTCATTATGCCAGCCATGAAAACAGACAGTTATTTCCACATAACCTGAATCTACAAATCCACAGAGACTGCATGATGTCAGTGAGTCAGAAGGCCTAAACAGAATCTAGAAACTGGACCAAAAGATGAAAAATAGACCTCAAGCCTTTAGTACTTATTTATCTCTATAGAGAAGGTGAAGAACTCTGCAGAAGAAAATGCCGGTGTTGTCTTTTGATTTTTGGCAATGGTAATAGAAATGGAAATAGCGGAAGGGGAGGGAGAGAAATTTTGAGGCAGAATTAATTTTTGCCTTATAATTTCTGGAGGCAATTCATAAGGCTGCTGGAACTTTGTACGTCCTCATCTTGAGAAAGTAATGAATTTGTGATTTTAATATGCCTGTCCCTCCAGGCACTTTCTATGCTGTTAGAAATCTCAGCACTACCAGTCTAAGCTCTCAGCATGTGTAGAAGCCAAGAAAGAACATAATAAACAAAACTCCCAAGGCACCCCATGCAAGTGTACATAGGTGCGCAAGACTAGACAGCCACACAGGGAGCACCCCAGAGATGGTCCACATCCTAGAAAGTCTAGAGTACACAATACTGGACTTTACATCTAGACTGTTCTTTACAATACCTACACCATTTTAAGAATACGAATGAAAGTAATCTGTAAAGCAATCTCTAAAATAGGCAGAAAAGGTAACAGCATACACTTTCTCGAAATGAAGAAACCACACAATTATACAATTTGTTTTATGCCCTGTGGCCAACTCTGCTCCCTGTCGTTGGGCTCTGTGAGATTCATTGGAACTAGTAATCCAGTACTGCATCGGCCAGCATAGTGGGATTTTTCTGGCCCACAGAGATAACTTCCCTTCTGCATAACAATCTCCTTAATAGAGAAATCTTAGTTCTAGACTGGATTCTTTGAACTCAGTATATCCAACAGGGAATAACTCAGTTCCCACACTCAGCATTCCCATTCCAACTGTATTTCTGATCTTGGGGAATTGAACTCTCTCTCCTTGATGCTACTGTTTAGAAATCCAGGGATCAACCAACGCCAGACTTCTCTTCACTGTTCATAGCCGATAAATTCTTGACACAAGTTTTGCTCCCCACCCCGAACTGTTTTTGGATCTACAATCTCTGGCCTATGTGACTAACAGTAACCTCCAAAATTCTAGGTGATCTCTCTAAATCACAAGTAAGCTAATGATTCACCTGGCTAAAATACTCATTGACTCTTCTTTGTCCTTTTAGGATAAAGCCCTAACATTTTAGTGTGACATCCAAGGCCCTTCATGATCCAGTCCCTGGGTCCCTTTCCACCCTCATCTGTCTCCTATATGTACCCCTCTCCAGTCACCCTGAGTTATTGTGACTTCCTTGCCCTCTCTTTTTTATACATTTTCACATTTGCTGGTTCCTCTACCCAGAAATTCTTTGCCCTTTTTCTTCCCTTATCCACTAATCCACACTGTTCTCCTCAACTGGGTGACAGCTACTCACCTTTCAAGATGTACTTGACACCTTCTCTATGAAGAGTTCAATTGTGCACCCCTCTGACGTGCTCCCAATAGCTAAGAAAGTAACACAAAGTATAACAGTCCCTATGTTTCCGTTTTGTTTTTGTTTGGCTGGGCATCAAACCCAGGGCTTCACACATGCTAGGTAAGTGCTTCACCACTGAGCTCCATCCCAGTCCCTAGAACTGTCCTTCTGTCTCCTTAAACTGTGAGCAACTGGAGAGCTGTGTCTTAGCCACCTTTGTGTTCACAGTGCCTGGCATAAGGCAGATATGCAATAAACAATTTTTGAATAAATACTACACTGAAAACATATAACTTCTGCATTCAACAAATTCCTAGAAGCAGTCTAAAATGAGCGACCTATGAATATGACATACTGACCAGCCAGGTTCAGAGTACTATGAGAAAGGAGGAAGGAACAATTAATTAAGCCCCAGGACCTTCAGAAAATAAGAGAAGGGTTGAGACTTGCTAAGTAGAAAGGACTAAGTAGGGCAAATGGGGCTGGGGAGGGTCTCCTGCTTCTTTCGACCAACGCCCATCTACTTGCTTTTCACAAGTTGCAAAAGCTGCTGCTCATCCATGCTTTACTGTTTAGAGGCTCTCAACACTAGATCAGCAAAACTAATGCACTCTGAGGAAACTAGATAATTGTCTTGGCAGTGGAAAAAACTTTAAAAGAAAACATTGCAAACTATTGCAGTGCTTAAAATTCTTTTGGATTCAATAAGACTCTATGTCTCTCTGTTGGAAATTTTCCCGCTTAATTTTGAAACACATGAATGGTGTGGAGGAAATTAATCTGTACTTTCAACTCAGCCACACTTACCTCACCCACTTGCTGTTTTAGAAGTGCTGTTTATTATTCCAGGAACCTTTGGGGTCCTTACTGTAAGCTTTTTGACTTAGAAACAGGAAATCAGATTTTTATCTTAGATGTAATTTTAACCTAAGCATTTAAACATTTCCAGTAGTTTCTCAACTTCATGGTTCAATCTCCAATCCTTTGAAGAATTCTACTTGGACAAGAGCTTTTGTGTTTAAACTGTACAGGATTCATCCATTGATTTTTCTGTAAGTCCCCATCAAAATGATTCCCAGTTCAAAAATATACACACATTCTTTCATTCTTGTGGAATCTACTGGAAATTAGCCTACATGAGGCCATAAATACAAAACAAAAAAACTACAACAAATACTGCAAGGATGTGGAGAAAAAAGAACACTGTTGGAGGGAATATAAGTCATGGAGAGGAGTATGAAGATTCCATGAAAAAAACTAAAAATAGAACTACCCCATGATCCAGCTATCCCACTCCTGGGTTTAAAATCTAAAGGAAATGAAATCAGCATACCAAAGAGATATCTGTATACCCACGTTTATTGTGGGACTATTCACAATAGCTAAGACACAGAATCAACCTAGCTGCCCATCAGCAGATTAATGGATAAAGAAAATGCACATACACACAATTTGTAGCAAAATGGGTAGAAGTGGAGGACATTATGTGAAGTGAAATAAGCCAGACACAGAAAATAAATACCACATGTCCTCTCTCATATGTAGAAGCTAATAAAAAGTCGACTTGAGTGTAGAATAGTGATTGATAGAAGTCAGGAAGGCTGTGGAAATGGAAAGTAGATAGAGAGAAGTTGATCAGGGCATATTGTATGCAAGCATCAAAATATCACACTGAACTACATTAATATGTATGAATAATATATGTTAACAAAAAATTTTTTTCAAACATTTGCTAACTCAGAGTTAAGATTTTGGTTACTGATAATGCTAAACAAGCTCCTTAATAAAACTGAAAATATGGATTGTTCTGCCTGCATCTATAGAGAAAGAATATAACATATTGGAAAGTGAAACAGTAAGTGTTAAGTGTTGCAAATGGATCTCAATCCTTACTCATCACAACTCCTTCAGATCTATTAAAGAGGAATTTGGGGAGTCAAAAAGTAAGGTATAATTAATGTAACTGGTGTTAGTGATTTGTTCAGTGACAAATTATAAGGCTGCTACTGCAACAGGCTCCCATAAGCTTAGAAGGAACCAGCTCTTCTGTTTTAAGGGTGGTCATGATACCATTCTCAGATAATTCTCATTTTATCTCCTGTCCTTTGTTACCCACCAACTGAGGAGCCTTTAATTTGGAATCTAATTGTGTGGCTTCCATTTGAAAAGCCTAAGATCCCTCATTCTTCAGGAAAGCTTTGCATTTTGAAATGTGTGTTCTTGTCCATCTTTGCCAGCTCTCCCACCTCCCATCTGAGACTTATGAGTTGAATGAATTTGCATCTTCAGGGAGTAAAGGCACACAGAAAGGACAATTCCTCCTCAACCAGTACCAATGTATCTTGATATGTAGGTTCTTTTTGGTAGATAATACAGACCTTGTTTAATAGTAGCAAGGACAAAGCTGGAAGTCTCAACCAATTGCCATGACCTTTTTAATGAAACGAGCATTTATAGACCTTCTACCATGATCTTCAAATAATGGTTATTCTAGAATATAAGGAGGAGCAGGGCATGGTGGCGCACACCTGTAATCCCAGCGTTTTGGGAGGCTGAGACAGGAGAATAGCAAGTTCAAAGCCAGCCTCATCAACTGCAAGGCACTAAGCAACTCAGTGAAACCCTGTCTCTAAATAAAATACAAAATAGGGCTGGGCATGTGGCTCAGTGGATGAGTATCCCTGAGTTCAATCCCCAGTTAAAAAAAAAAAAAAGAAATATACTTCACATTTCTTCCTCTAATTTCACATATTTCTTCACGGTTTGCCCAAAGAGAAGCTCACAACTATGGGGATTTTTAAATCACACAACTCATAATTGTGAGTCACTGGCTGATTCACCCTATAAAGTAGCTAAACCTCTCATCTTATAACCCAGGCTTTTAATTCCTCCAATGGCAATTCGGAAGTGAGCTTGCAGCTGTTTTATATCACCATTATTGTTAGTTGTTAAAAACATGTCAGGAGTTTTGTTTTAGGGTGTTGCTTTTTTTTTTTTTTCACAAAGCTTACACTGAAATAAGAGCTTGCCAGAGATTTATAGTAGGAAAGCAATGTTTTAAACGGGAGTTGAAATTTCAAGTTAATGTTTTAATAATCATGTCTTCATTTGGCCCTGTTTCACTTGAGTTTTAGTCCAAAAAATCATGTCTTCAAAATATTCTGAATAAATCAAACACCACCAGCAACATGCAGGAAAAATTATGAGTTTTATTGGGTTCTGAAAAGGCTTTAAGAGCAAAACAAAGTAAGTAATCCCACTTGACTTGCAGAGCAAGAAGAAAGCCCTTTTATAATGCAGTCAGGCACCTCTGAACTTTTGGGCCAAAATAACAAATAATTAAAAATTGTATCTAGTCTTCCCCAATTTCCCTGTCAACACCTCAGGAAAAGAAGAAACGCCTAGCTGACTCTGGCCATTATTAATCTCCTTCTTTCCTGAGGGCCGGCATCTATTAAAATTGGGTAATTCCAGCTTTGTTTCTGAGTAGGAAATGGGAGAATCCCTTCTTTCAAATCCTCACTTCTGTTTAAAGGTGTCTTTGGGAAGAGTTTGGCCTCAAACACCTCATAACCTTGCTGCTCACTGGTCCCTCCCTGGGCATCACCAGCTTTTCTCCAAGAGCTCGTGAGAAATGCAGAATCTCAGGCTCCACCTCCAATGCATCTGAATTTTAATAAATTCCCCAGGTGATTTATATGCACTTTTATGTTTAAAAAGCACTACTACCACACTGTTTCTGCATAACCTGTTTAAGAGACTTTTTACCTGTGAGCCACCAAAATGGATAAACAATGTTGGATTCCTTTTCTTAATGTAATTTAAATGTTTCATTCCATTACAAAATAGCCCTACCAATCCTTTCCATGCAGCCTATCCCTCAACAGCTATAAAAAAAAAAATAGTAAAGTCCAGGATTGGTATGGCCTTCACGGATGCTGCGTAACTACTAAATTAACAGTTCTCATCGATCAAATGCCTGTAACCAATGACAGATGTTTTGCCAGGCACTATTCTAATCTACATTAACTTACTCGTACCTATAACTCTTGCCTATATTAACTTACTCATTCCTCAAAACAATCCCAAAATATAGATCCTATTATTGTCATTCCCATTTTAGAGATGAAGCAACTTGATGCACTAAGAGGTCAAGTAGCTCATCTCCAGTCATGAAACTAGACAAGCCACAGAGCTGGGATCTGAAACCTATCCCAGAGCCCAGACACCAAATGCTTGGGTTACTGCATCTCCGCTCCTCACCCTCATGATGGTGCTCCAAGGTAGCTGTTGTGTACATATTAGTGCACTCTCGCTGCTTGCAAACAATGAAGCAAGCCTCTGTGTTTCCCTTATTTTTTCATGCTGTCTTCTACCCACCTACCATCTTGCAAATTTCCCAGCTATTCCTAATAGACTGGCTATGAAGTCCCAGCTTGGTACAATTAGAGTCCTGAAGTTCAATTCCCTGTCAGTGATGAGGTAGAAATACTTTGCTTCACACCTCCAGTCCTATCTAACATGCATATTTTATGTACATCTAGCATGGCGTATTCTACAGGGCTGGGCTTTCAGCCATGTTGATATATGAATCTTCCTGTATGCAGGTCAAACTCTGCACATGTGCTTAAACAGTGTTCTAGGGAGCAGGTATGACTACCAAAGTGATTACTCTGGAGGGCTTCCGTACTCCCTCACTGGAAGCCATATTTTAGTCATTAGTATTCTGGTCAGACAGGAAACTTCCCTTGCAGAGCTGTAGTAGAGGGGATTGCAGCTTTGTGCGCTATAAATAGTGATTTTATTAAAATGGAGAAAAATTGTTGAGAAACAGAAAAGAGTAGGGGTAGGGAGTTGCCATGGCAACTCAACCATGCCACAGCTTTTAAAAGAGTGGGGAAGACTAAGGAATAGTAAATAAAGGAAAGGAAATAGAGGATGTCTCCATGACACATGATTGCAGATGGAATGAGGCAGCTCAGAGAGAATAGCTTCAAATTGAGTGATGAGCTGGGATTAAAAGGGTGGACCTCACAAGGGACCCTCCTCAAAGAGCAAGGAGCCTGTCAGAAGCAAATCTTTGTCAATGGCTTTACTGCATGGCTCAGCCATAGAGGCCACCAAACAACTCAGACCTTGACAAAGCATGAGCTGGGCGTGGTAGCACATGCCTGTAATCCCAGAGGTTCAGGAGGCTGAGGCAGGAGGATCACGAGTTCAAAGCCAGCCTCAGCAATTTAGCAAGGCCCTAAGCAACTCTGTCTCTAAATAAAATATAAAAAGGGCTGGGATGGGCTGGGGTAGTGGCTCAGTGGTAGAACGCTTGCCTAGCATGTGTGAGACACTGAGTTTGATTCTCAGCACCACATATAAATAAAATAAAGGTCCATCAACAACTTAAAAAGGGGTAGGAGGCTGGGAATGTGGCTCAGTGTTTAAGTACTCCTGGGTTCAATCCCCGTTTAAAAAAAAAAAAAAACATTTATGGATAAATGAATATCCCTTACAAAGAAGCAAGAATGTCTCTCTCTCTTTCCCTGCCCCTCCTCCCCCTCGTTCATATTTTTAGATAATGGTTCTAGAAACACCATTTTTCATCCCCAACTCCTGTTCCAGGATTGTTGATTGACTCTGGACTGATCAAGAAAGTCCAGGAGCCACCAAAACTCCACTCGTACCATAAGACATTGACTAATTCACATATTAAAAAAAATCCAAATAGATTACTAAGGAAAACTAGGATAAAAGGATAACCTTTATTCAGCCCATAACAGGTGACCAAGTACTTACACATTATCTCACTTGATGCATGAGAGCCGCCACAGCAATCTGGGATTACTTCACTCTACAGTAGCCCAAGAAACCTGGTGAATACAACTCAGACTGAGAAAAAGTAATTATCTCCCACATGCAAGTTTCCTCCTCCCTCCTGGAGAATGGATTCAATGCTGATGGTTTACTGGTTTTCAGTCTATCTGATCACACATTATGACAGCTTGAACAATGCACTCTTGCCATTAATTAACACTTCACACACGCATTAGCCTGTGTGTGACAGAGAGAGATATGGCCATCAGCAGTTCTACATCATTTCCTCCTAAAAAGGAGAGATAAACAAAGGATCATCCAAAACTCTTTTATCTTATTTATTGTTATTTTTTGGTACCAGGAATTGAACACCAGGTATGTTACCACTGAGTTACGTTCCCAGCCCTTTTTATTTTATTTTTATTTTATTTTATTTTATTTATTTTTTGAGATAAGTTCTCACTAAGTTGCTTAGGGGCTTGCTAAATTGCTGAGGCTGACCTTGAACTTGTGATCCTCCTGCCTCAGCCTCCCAAGTCACTGGGATTATAGGTGTGCACCACCCTATCCAGTCCAAAAGTCATTTTTTAAGGACTTTCTAATGCACCAAACATATTAGATTGTGGCAGAGGCTACTAACAGATGTTTGAGATACATTTTAAGTGATATTGCATTTTCTCCCACACTCTGAAAGGAATAGCAAGGGAAGCTAGTTAGGGGGAAAGGAGGATGGGACGAAAACCTGGCTTCAGGTCACCCACAGATGACCTCGCCAAAGTAGAGAGCCACGATGCAGACATCTGGGGTGCAATATTCACTCCAGCTGACTCCCCTGCTGGATGAAACTCAGGCTCAGGGTAGGGTTCAAGAACACTGACCTTGTGACTGAAGGAATGGTGCCACCTGAGAGAAAGTTGCCTCATGAGGCACAGTAGGGCCTCCTCAGGCTGGAAGACAATGAAGGACAAGAGTCTGGGTGAGATGACAACGGTGCTTTGTCACCAGACCCCTGAATGCTGTTCCTGAGGTGCACATTTACTGGGGGAGGTAAATTGGGAATGAATGAAAGGAAGTGCTATCGTTTGACTGTCCCCACCAAAACTCCTGTTAAAATCCAAACCTCATTATGAATAAATGTGATTATGTTATTTAATCCTCATTGTAATAAGAAAGTGGAAACTTAATCAGAATGTGGTATTTGAAGGCAGAACCTCTAGGAGGTAAAGAAAGTTAAAGGTGGGGTCCTCGCCTCAGAGAATTGTGGCTTTAGAAGAAGAACAGCAGAGCGCAGAGCTAGGGGATGTCCTCTCTTGCCCTGGGATGCTCTCCAGGTCCCCACCCGCAAGAAGGGGGCTTGCTAGATGCAGCTGTTCAGCGTTGAACTCCCCAGCCTTCAGAACCACCATGAGAGGCATAAACCTTTATCCTCTGTAAATTACTCTTGTCTTTGAAATTCGATTATAGCAACCAAAAGACAAGCTAAGACAAGAAGTAGTCAATTTATGGAGTTCATTATCCAAAATGTGATACAGATTACAGTTGTAAACAGGTTTCAAAGGCGTTTAGATAAATTCACATGAAACGAACCCAGAATAAATTATTAAGGGAAACTAGGACAAAAAGATAACATGCATTCAGCACTTTTCAGGTTACCAAACATTTACGTATTACTTATTCAATCTCTAAGACATTCGAAAAGGTAAGTACTAGGTCATCATTTCAGATAAGATCACTAGAGGCTCAGAGAACACAGGCCACACATTTGAATGGTGCATCGATTCTCTTGATCTGATATTCTCAGTATTCCATCAGGTTGTTTTCTGAGGAGTGGGGGTGGGGCTGGGCAAGATAGTCACTAATTTGGGCAAACTGGCTACAAAGCTGTAGTGAAAGAACCTGTGGTTCTGGACTACTCTGTGGCTTTGACTGAGGGGGTTGGTAAAGGCTCTGATATTCATAACAGCAAAGTGTGAAGCCACGACTTGGAGAGTTTCCTATGCTAATGTCAACCACGAAACTGTGCCATGAAACCCACACACTTCCCCTCGCCCCACCCCGGCACAAAGTGCTGCCTTTTCCCTAGCTTTGTTATTGTCTTCTCCCCCTAAATACACACACACACACACACACACACACTTCTGTTGCATCCCAGTCCCCTCTTTCTTTTCTCTTCTCATAGCTCTTTTGCTTAGTTACACACAATCTTTGACTTCTACATCAGCTTTCCTTATCTATTTGAAGAAAATTTTTGAACATCTTCCCAGATAAATTCCAGAGCCCAGACTACCCAACGACTCCCACTGAGGATCTGAGAAAATCCATGTCGTCGTGATAGTTAATATTTACTGAGCACCTACTTACTACTGTGTGCAGGGTACCAGGATAATATCTCTCATGCATTCAGATTTCTAAATGCCTCATGTAGTCCTTGCAGTCACACAACCACCTTGGGAAGCGTTACTATGTGAATTATGCCGATAGAATCTGAGACAAAGATGAGTCAGCAACTCACAGAAAGTCACATGGCGAGGGTCGTGCAGTTAGATTCCTGTGAGACTTCCACTTCACAACTTTTGCCTGACTTTTCAAATACGCTTATATCATCTAAGATGTTTACCTCAAGAATAAATGTTTCGTATTAAAATATTTTCAACAACTCATGTTTGTAATCAGATAATTCTATTTTATAGTATTCTTAGTTTTCTTAGGGATTGGTTTATATAGGCCCTCTCCTCTTCTCCATGCTACTAACATCTACTTCTTAATTTCCTGGCATCTGGCAACTAACCAACCTCTTCCTCTAGTTCTCTTTTCTGAACTTAGTTTATGCAACAGGAAGACTGACAGGCCCTGGGGAGCTTAGAGGCTCATCTCTCCTCTTATTTCCACAAGCCTCTCAGGTGTTCCCACAGTCCTTTGAGATACCTCTTCCTTGCACTGCCATGTTCTCTGCCCATCCCGGAACCCCATGCAGAGGCGGTCAGATGTAACCAGCAGATTCCAGGCGGTCCTTCCCCATGTCTCCTTCACTTGGACTTCTCCATATCATCATGGCTTCCACGATGCCCAACGGTCTTGCTTTCCCCTCATGAGCAATTGTTCCTCTTTCATCTTCCTCTGGCTCCTCTTGATTTGCCTTTCCCCTTGGTGTCCCATCTCTAAGGTTCAGCCCCCCACTCCTCTACTTCTGCAGTTCTTCACAAGTTATTGCACACATCCCAATGGTTGGACTCTCTTTGTAGCTAACTCCCCAAAGCCATATTTTAACCCATCGCCTCTCTCTTTAGCTCCTCCGCCACTTCCAGCAAACTGCCAGTCACTGCCACGGGGATGACTTGTTGGCACTTCTCATCCAAGCTGTCCAAGCAAAGCATTTTTTTCCTTCCATTGAAGCATCCCCTTCTTCTGATATCCCTGTTCCTAGCAGATACCACTGTGGTTTTAGTCACCCTGGAAAAAAAACAAAAACAAAAAGAAAGAAAACATCAGCAATGACCAAACCAAACAACAATTAAAAAAAAAAAAAAACCACACCTATACCGTCATCTTTGATTCCTCCATCTTCCTCACCCACGATATCCTATTAGTCTTAAAATATAAAGACATTCTACTGCCACATTCTTATAGCTTGTTCAGAAAATCTCGAGTGACCTTCCTTTGCCTGTTGATGAAATGCCTGACTTTGCATCCCACATGCTCCATTGGTAGCCCAAAGCAACCCTTCTCTGCTGGTCTGACTCCACTCCATTTTCAAACACATGCCAAGCTTCGTTGTCTCCCCATTCTGATTCATGCTACTCTTTTTTTATTTGTTTTAATTAGTTACACATCACGCTACTCTTAATACCTTCTTCTCTGACCCACAGGAGGGGTTTCCTCACCGCCCCACCCATGATTTAATGAGTTTTCTGCTATAGTTTGGATCTGAAATGTCCCCCAAAGGCCACAGGTTGTCATCTTTCAGCATTAATAAGAGGTGGTGGCATCTTTAAGAGGTGGGGCCTAGTGAGAGGAAGCTAGGTCACCGGGGGCATGCCCTTGAAAGAAATAGTGAGACTCTGGCCCCTTTCTCTCTCTCTTTCTCCTTGCCTCCCAGCTGTCTTGAAACAAGAAGTTTCCCCCATCATGCACGCCCACCATGATGTACTGTTTTACCCAAAAGCAACTATGGACTGACTGCAAAACTGTGAACCAAAATAAACCTCTCCTCTTCTTAAGTTGATTATCTCTGATTTTGTCACAGTGACAGAAAGCTAACACAATTTCCTAAATTGTTGAGGTATTTATCAAGCTGCACTCTTAGTTTTTATATGAATTTCACCTCCTGTAATAGGATAAGGTCTCAATGCCTCAAGCATCTCTTCCTAACAGCTGCCCAAGCCTTACACATGGCAGATCCTCATTATTCATTTGATGGATTAGATGGAATTGGGTCTCAGCCTAGGAACCATCACGTTTCCAAGACCTCTTCCTCTCTTTAAATCAGGAAAATATTCTCTTCCTTATAACTTATTTGGGTGTCTGTTTTCTCCTATGACCTGGACATCTGCTGTTTGCCTCTGCCAACAGTGACAAATGGGTCAGATCTTTGGAAAAATGGTGATAGCTACTGAGCCCTGTCTGTGTTCCAGGCACTGTCAGAAGAACAGACATATTTTAATTTCTTTAAACTTCTTAGCAACTCTATGAAATAGGCACTTCAATCCCCTTTTACAGATGAGGAAACCTAAGCACTGAGCATTCAGGTGGTATTTCCAAGCTCAAACAGCTAGCATGGACAGAATCAGATTCCCACGCAGCACTAGAGCTGTGGGCTCCCACCACTATGCTATAAAGATATGCAGATTCAATCCGGGAAGACTTCCTTGTAGATTTTGATGGTGCAAATCTCAAAACCCAGAGCCCAGGTTGGTCTTCATGTGTTTGACCAAACCAATGTTAGTGTGTGAGCAGTGGAATGGGGTTGGGTTTGGGGGTGGGAGTAGCAACCTCTGTTTGCATCTGCTGCTTAGATTTATTAGTAATTTCCAGCATAACTTTCTGAGAGAAGATAGAACTTTCCATGACTTTATTCTCACACTGCCCTCGAATCCAGGGCTCATCATAGTAGGTGACCCACACTTTCAGGACTGAATAGAATTTCTTGGATAAATCAGCGTGCAACCCCTACCTCCCTTTTAATGCTTCTGCCGTCTGCCCCCACTCCTCCCAGCCTCCTGACACACACCCACTCCCTCACGGAGCAGGTGCACTTCCGCAGAATGTAAGCAAATCAGCTCTGAATGTCAAAACAGGATTTTACTCAATTATTAATTGGGGGGAACCAGGAGAACAGCAAATAAATATCCATCCAAATGAGGTCATGCTATGAAGTATGTGCAGCCCTCTCTGATCTAATACTTAATGTAAACTTAACTGTCTGAACAGCTCTCCAGCTTCTCAGACACAAGCCAAGAGTCATCAGACATGGCTTGTGATAGATAGTAACGCAGCAGCTGTAGAGGTTCAATGCAAAGGCTAATGGCTAAATGAGAAGCTGTCCCTCAGAGACAGGTGCCCAGAGGGCAGAGGCTAAAAAGCTTTTCCAAAGAGGCCAATCTTCTCAAGCACAGGCCCAAAGCTTGAGCCCTGAAGTCTGTAGAATTCGGGCTGCCAGTGAGGATTTTGTGCAGGGAGGGCAGGCCCTGGACGAGCACAAGCCTCCTGCTTCTCAAAGCCCCTCATCAGTCAGCTATACGGGGAGACATAAACATCACCAAGGGCAGAGGCAGGTGGGCTGGTTATTGACAGCTGCTCTCTGGTTGTCATATATTTAGGTGTCAGGGCCAAAGAGGAAAGGGGAGGAAAAAGAGAGAAGTGGAGAAGAAGAGGGAAATATTCAGAGTGCGAAAGTCCCAGCTCCTTCAACTCACCCACTTCGTTTGCCAGTTCCTGGCATCCATGTCTTTATAGCACCATTCTCAGATTCCGGCAGGCTGCCTTCCTGTGGCCTCCAGAACTGGCGACCCTTCCCTTTCTCATCCAAGTTTGTGCCCAGCATGTGTGGCACACCAGGCCACCCACCCCTGGGTTCAAGACCTGTAGATCCCCTGCTTCCTCTTCTCTAATGACTCCCTGAGTGTTAGGATGTGTCTGCTCTTAACTCAGCATCCAGACTCCAGACTCTGCTCCCAGAGCCAGGAAGTACATGAATCAGTCACTCCAAGCAATTCCAGCAGAGGGCTTCTCAGGGCCCAGTGGGAACCAGCCACAGAAGTCTCTTATGGGGCTGGGTTCAGACCACCCGAAGGGCACCCATGCCACCCAGGCTGCATGGAGGGGCAGACCTCGAGTTCAATCAGGTCCCTAGATGCTGGAACACTCTATCACCCACTAAGGTACAGGTAGGGGTTAGGCTGCCTTGTGGCTCTCAGCCTGCAGAGCCGACTGATGAGCAGATGCCAGTTCTAAAGGTAGGAAGTGCTGACAGTGAACACAAAGCAGTCCTGCAGCAGAGAAGCAAGGGGCAGGAAATGCTCCCACTTCCCAGTCAGCCAGGGCTGGAAGCCCCACTTCACCCTGAGTGTGCTTCAGCTGCCACGTAGATGCACGGACTCTACGTGGCACATTCTTTCCTACTAAATATCCTTCCAGATTAAATCTGATTTTTGAGCATCAAGAGCAGCCCTGCACCAACACCTTTGACTTGGTCATCGGGAAGGGTCCAGGGAGAATTGACCCATGCCATGTATTTCAGAGATTCTTGGTGGCTGTCTCTCACTCTCTGTGGTCCTAGCTTCTGCCAGGTTATACTGTCTCTAGTCTTGGTGTCAGTAACGGAGCCCACAAGTCTTTATGAGATGACCCTCTCTGCTACTGGACGGCTCCCTGGCAGCCAAGAATGGGTGAGCCCTACCCCAGGCCTCACCCTGTGCTACCACCTCTTCCACCATCCATGCGTTCTCTAATCCTACAAGGTAAATATTGTTCCTAGTCCACATTCAGAAAAAGAAACTGTGTCTTACATTAAGTTGACTTCTTGTCTGAGTTCACAAGATGGCAAACCCAGAATTGAAATGCTGCAAGCTTGACTAGAACAGGGTTGCAAACTACAATATGTACAGAGGCCAGACATCTGGGCAGCAGTGAAACTATGCAGGAGTAAGAAACGTGCAGGGAGGTGGCACTGGTGGTGAACAGAGGTACAATTTTCTTATTCGGAGGAGGCAACTGCCCCACCAGATCCTGTTTATTGTTTCATGGCAGAATGTGAACTTAGGTGATCAGGTCTTCAATCTTTTCAAGAGAGGCTATGAATATGGATTGGTAAGAGCGTAGTCTCCCAATTTGTGTTGGTGGTGAGTGCAATCTTTGAAAGTCCCAGAGCAGGCCACCAATGGGTGGATCTCATAACCACCTCAGTGGGCGGGATTCCTGATGTTTGCCCCAGTGCAACTCAATTCCAGAGCTTGGGGTCTTAACCTTTGGACTTTACTGTCTTAAAATGATCAGAGAGATTCATTCTTTGATGAACAGTATTCTTCCCATCAATTCCATCTACTGGCCTCAGCTCTGGCATCTGAGGCAACAGATTCTCAAACACCATCTTCGCATCCTCTTCTTGGATTGAGCATGCCTAGCCCTGAAGCATTCTCCTCTTGGCCCAGTTTGCAGGACCTTTTCCATCTTGCCCCACAATTCCAAGCATGCTCCAACACATCTTGCCTGATCACATGACTGCCAAGATCTACTTTTTGGACATGTCCTCCAGGCCTGCTCTGTGCATGCAGAGGAAGGCAGGCTCTCAGCCCACCAGGGCTCATCTGAACATGAAGTCCAAAGTCACTGGGCTTCCTTCAGGGTCATCCCTTTAACACCTATGGCTTGTGAACCCACAGGAGGCTGAGCTTTCCTTCAGAGAAGACAGTCCACAGCACCAAGCATGCAACTTACTGAATCATAAAACAAACCTCATTCTCCAGTACCTCTTTCCCAATATTTGGAGGATTTTCCCATGATTCATCATGCCTAGTGGAGGATTCATCTCTGTTTCCTGTACTGAAATTTTCACTGCCCAGAACATCCACGTGTGTAGACTACAAGCCTGACCTTTACTTCATATAGACTGCAAAAAAAGCTGAGGACTCCTGGGTCAGAGGAGCAACTCTGATAGCACAGCCCAAAGTCTCCACCCTCAACGAAAATGAGCTTCACTCACTGCAAAGTGGGCAGCTCCTTCGGTTTCAATCCCACCTCCCAACTTCCCTTGTGAAATAAGGAACTGCAAATCTGGTGAACTGGTGGAAACTGAGAAAAGCAAAGTGGCCTCTCTTCTATTCTCCCTCTGCCTTCTGGCCCTTTCTTGTAGCCTCTGGGGCTGGGGCTGGGGCTGAGCTGAGCAGCTGGGTTTCCCCCACCCCCCCCCGGTGGTGACTCACAGATGTAGTGTCTCTGGCACAGATTCTCAGAAAAGTCCCAGCTGGGAAGGCTTCCTGGTGGCCAAGTGATCCTTCACAGCTGCCAGACCAGCCACAAGGGATTCCAGCTGGTGCTAGGTGATGAAGAACAGACCCAGGCTTTTCCCCTTGGCTAAAGAACCTGTCTGTTCTACTTGCTAGACTCAGGATGTGATTCATCATGGAGGATCTCAAGGAGCACGGATGCCCTCGGCCCATCAAAACCACATTAGTAAAGCTATTACTGCCAAAGAGCATCAGGTTATCACCAGGTACAGTGCAGAGAGGTCCCAGAATGCCTGTGTGCTACCAAGTGCGTAGGCATTGAAATTGGTGCAAGGAGGGACAAACTTCCAGGGATGCCCTATAGCACATAAAGGTAAACTAAGCTTTCAGTGAACCAAAACATTGTGCAGGGTCCAGGTTAGGCAAGATCACTAATGTTAACACTGTTTTAGGCAACAGAATCCTTTACAAACAAAAATCTCACATAAAATCACAGGATTCAGGCAGGTCCAAGGATAGATAGATGCTCAGGTGGACACCAAGGTGGAGCCAGGAGTCATCCCTTCTCAGGTTCCCTGTGACACACACCCACGATCCCTCAGCTCTTCCACCAAATCACAGTGGTTCCACCCCCACCGTAGAAAACCCACCACTCTAGCTCAACCTCTTACTATTCAGAGAGGGAAACTGAGGCTGATAGTGCAGTTCTGTGTTAGATTTTTGTTGCTGTGACCAAAATATCCAGCAAGAACAGTGTAGAGGAGGAATGTTTATTTGGGCTCATGGTTTCAGAGATTCAGTCCATGGTCAGCCACTCCATTGTCCTGGGTCCAAGGTGAGGCAGAATATCATGGTGGAAGGGCATGGTGGAGGGAAATTGCTTCAAACTAAGGTGGGTTGATTAGGTCACAACTCTCATAATTCATTCATTTCACCTCTGAACATTCCTGCATTCACATGGGAGCATTTGGGGAACCTCATATCCAAACCATAACACTTTCCCAGGGTCACATAGTAGATATGTATTTTAAATGCAGCAGAATAAGAAATCTTGTAAATTCAAGCTTTCAGTGAACCGCAACATCTGGGTAAATGGGCTGTCCTGCAGGTCAATTTCCATTTTGTCTTGGCCACTTTCTAGCTACCTGTCCTCAGGTAAGTTTCTCCAGCTCAACTAGCCTAAGGCTGGCCCAGATCTGGAGGCCTCTTGACACATCTCCTCCGGCTCAACCTCCAGTATCTAGAACATGACAAGACCTCCTCTCAGAGCTGCTCATCCATTTTTTTTTTTTTTGGTCTCAACAGAGCAAAACCTCAGGGTGAGCAGAGAATGGGGAACCCAGGCAGCAGACGGACTGTCCCGAGGTCAGGCGCTCTGAGGCTGAATCAGGGCCATCTCCATATGGGGCTCAGCATTTCTTCTGCAGCTCTCAGAGCCACAGTGGCTATTGGCAGGCCACAGCTGGAATACCACCACAAGTGTCTTGTTTTGACTGTGGGAATAGAGAACAACGAGGAAGAGAGGGACTGGCTGGAGAAGCAAGGGAAATCTTTCAGGAAGGAAGGCAGCACACCAGGCCCTCCCACCTGCTGCCAGGTCTGCCTCACCCCTCCCCTCATGCCTCGCTAATCAGGGCTTTCTCTCCCCTTCCAACTGTTCTCCTCTCTTCTGGACCCACCCCTGCACCTGGACCCTCAGCTGCCTGATGGTGCTCCTGCACTCCTCACCTAAGGAAACCTCTCTCTCCTCTGCAGGCATAACAACCTGCAGCCCTTTCAAATGGTGACTGCTTATTGTCCCCATCCCTCCCCCAGAGTGACCACCCTCCTACAAAAACCTAGCTCTCATGAGACTCCTGGGACCAGCTTCCCTTCCCCATTTGACCGTCCGTCAACAACCTGATCTCTCCCAGATCATAAAAGCCTTGACACCTGGCTCTCAGGCTTCTCCCTTGGTCCAGGAATCACCACTGATGTCCAGCTCCTGTGACCCATCCACCCAAAACCTTGGACTGCTTCACCTTCAGATTCCCACACCCTGGTTTCACTCAGGCACCCCAATTAGGACCACATGCTAGCCTTTGACAGGACCTGGAAATGCTACTCTTGGAAATTTTAAACTCAGTCATCCCACTCTTCACCCTGTCCTTCAAACAAATGCCACACACATGACCTCTGGCTCGTTACTGTCACCTTCTCCCTCCCTCTATCCCTCTCTTTTCTCTCAACCTATTAGCATCCTCTTCTCCTCAGTTCTGCCAATGGTTAATTCAGAACCCTTGGTCGTTGCATGAAGTGTTTTCTTACGAAATTTTCAACTCCGATAACTCTCATCCTGCTGTCACTCTCCTTCTCCAGCAGAGTCCCACCTGGTGGCCTCCTCACTCTTTTACT
The DNA here is from genome assembly GCF_021218885.2 of Marmota monax. Lineage (NCBI taxonomy): Eukaryota > Metazoa > Chordata > Mammalia > Rodentia > Sciuridae > Marmota > Marmota monax. Next base: position 651,851 of record NW_026694276.1, read on the forward strand.
TAGTCTCTAGGATCCTGATGGAGAAAATCACCCAGCCATGAGGGCTGGAAGTATTACCGTGTCCTTCCTTCTCGCCAGGCTCTGTACAGAGTTCAGCTGGTCTCAGTGAAGCTCATTCCACCCCAGATTCCCAAGTCCTCTCAGGCTGTGTTTTGAAGGAGTCCCCCAAAGTTGTTATGTCAGAAATGTAATCCCCAGGGCAACAGTGTCTGGAGGCGGGGCCTACTGAGGTGAGTAGGTCAGGAGGGTGGAGACCTCAAGAATGGATTAATGTTATTGGGGGGAGCTGGTTAGTCACTACAAGAGTGGACTTGTGGGGCTGGGGATGTGGCTCAAGCCGTAGCGCACTCGCCTGGCATGTGTGCGGCCCGGGTTCGATCCTCAGCACCACATACAGACAAAGATGTTGTGTCCGCCAAATACTAAAAAAAATAAATTAAAAAAAAGAGTGGACTTGTTATAAAAGTGAGCTTTGGGTCCTTTTTTGCACGTCCATCTTCTGCCATGGATTCTGCCTCACCAGATCCCGTCCCATGCTCTCAGACATCCCAGCTTGCAGGGCCGTGAGCCAATCAAATGTCTGATCTTTATAAATTGTCCAGTGTTGAGTATTCTCTTAGAATAACACAAAATGGACTAAGACACTTGACCTCCACCAGCCCCTTCCCTCTCAGACAAAGCCAATCCTAGTCCATCCTCCCTCTCATCAAAGACGAGCACCAAGTCTTATCCGAGCATATTGTACCTGTGCTCTGAATCTCCTTCTGACTCCCTCCCTCCAGGAATCCTCTCCCCTTATTTTTCCTGAATCTTCAAGTACTCATTTTGTGCTCATTTTCCTCCATAAGGTTCTTTCCATGTTAAAATGAACAACCTCAAACAAATGAAACACCTTTTGAATAATTACCTTCTCCTTTATCTATTTTCATCATTTCTTTTATATTCAAATTTCTTTAAAGGGTTCCTCTTCCACCTCCTCATTTCCTTAGTACTCCACCCATGGGGCACAGCCTCTGCCCAATACTGCTCCACTGAAACTTTGCCTCCCTGTTGCTACCTCCAATGACACATCCAGTGTCACCTTGAGATATGATGGGGGGGGGGTATAGAAAAAGAAAGACTGAGTCTCCAAAGAGAAGCACCCATGAGCAATGAGCCATTGGAATGAAGAAAATGCCCATGAACCTTGGAATAAAGCAAAACTTTTGCTTTCAGCCAAGCAGGCATTCCTGAGCAACATAGCCTGTGCCCTTGACCCATGCCCCTGCCTGCAAAAAGTAAGGAAGGCAATATGCAAGTGCTAGAACAAGGAGCAAAAGTGGGGAACTCCACTCGGACTCCTAGTCCAGCCCCTAGCTACTGTCCCTCTATAAATATTAACAGCCCAGACCAGTGAGTGGCTATCTCATCCTCTGGAGATGACCCATATTCTCTCTTGAATATGGTTTACCCCAAAAGTTTCTCACCCTCGAGATGGCTGGCATTCTCCCCTGAAAGTTTTATTTCCTGTTTTACTCCAAACGGTATCTCTCCCTGGAGATAGCATACCTTCCCCCCATCTGCTTTCCTCATCTGTCTGTTCTCTGACTGGCATGTGCTGAAATTCTTTTCCCTCCTGTATACCAAGGACCTGACTTGTCCTGAGTTCACAGAACTCTTCTCCTGACCCCGGGGCTGCCTTGGCACTCCTGGGCCTTCCTCCACTGATTTCCTCCTCCTTTCCCTCTGCCACCTGCTCCTTCTTTTCTGGGCTCCTAAGTGTTCCTGCTGCTTGGCCCCTAGGGTAATCTCACCCATGGACTTATCCATACAGACTTCCAGATCTCTCTGAGGATCTAGCCCATGTCTATCCCCCAAGCTCCAGGCAGGAAGATTCATATCTCCCTGTATTTCCTCTGCAGATATCTCACAGACCTCCCCCCTAGACCCTGCAGGTCTAGGTTGGACATTCTGACTCTATCTCAGCACTCTCTCTCTTTTTGGTGCATGTCTACATGGTGTCTGCCTGGACCACCACAACAGTTTCCCATCTGTCTCCCCACCTCCTATATGGTCCCTTCCACGTCCACCTATAGGCCCATCCCCCAAAGTAGCCAGAATAATATTTCTTAACAGGATAATCCCACCACAATGCCCATCTGCTTAATATCCTTTAAGATTCCCCTACCTCCAAAGTCAAGTCCAAATAATCTTACAGAGCCTTTCAGATCCACCCTGTAAGATCTGGTCCCCACTACCCTCTCTAGACACCTCTTTAGTTTCTTGCACATAATGCTCCAATCACGACGAATTCCGTATAGATCCCTTCCCCCTCCCTGTTGTCTCCCTTCATGGTTTCACAGGTGCTGATTCCTCTTCTTAACTCCCCATGGCTAACTCCTGCGAGTCCTTCAGTACTCAACTCCTAGACCCTGTTCCAGAAGCCTCTTATGGCCTCCCCAGCCCCTCCTGTTTGTGTCCTGCAGTGCCCCATGTTGTCCTCTCTCCTGACATTTCTCCTGCTCTGTAGTAACTGGCTGTTCACTAGCCTGACTCTCTGATTCAGCTTTAAGGGCCTTAAGGACTAGCACTGGGTCCTATCTTTGTGTTCCCAGTACCATAGGCCCAAAAGCTCAATGCATGCCGTGGATGGATGGATGCATGGATGGATGGATGGATGGATGGATGGATGGATGGAGAGATTGTGTTTTCTCAGTAAGCCTCAGAAGGCACCAGATTTCCTGGGAGAATAAAAACCCAGTTTCTCTGAGCCTTTCGGTTTTTACAGTGTCCTCCCTCCTGTCCTATTCACCAAGGAGTCTCCGAGGTAAGGGGGCAGAGAGAGATCCGGGTTCTTTAGCCTTAAGCTTTTCACCTCCCCTCATTCCGGCTCAGCACTGACACCTGCTCCTTCTCCCTTCAGCCCATCGGGGACTATTAAGGGCTCCAGGGAGGCAAAGCACAGACCAAGGAAGTCAGACTTTTTTTTTTCTGCCCTCACTTGCTGGGGTGACACAGGAAGCCTCTGAAGATTGTTGACAAAGTATCATGCAACCAGGTCCCCTCAAACCTGAAACCAGCGAGCACTTACCAAAAAAGAAAGTGCCACTGAGTGCGTGCGAGGAGGAGTGAGCCGAGATCCAAAAGGACATGGGGTGCAGGGAAGGGCGCCCTGGATGCTCTGGAAAGGATGCTGAATGAGGTGACGCTGGGTGGAGGGCTGGCTGGGGGTGGATGGAAAGAAAGGGCCAACCCCAAAGCATTGACTCTCACAGTTTCCCAAGAAGGCCAGGGACTGGGGCCCCTCCTTGCCCTGTGCTTCGGTGACATCCGGGGCCAGCTTCGCGCCAGGCAGAGTGGGCTTTGTGCTGCCATCTGGTGGTGGAAAGGAAGACCAGTCTTCAAGGGTCCGGGCCTTGCAGCCTGGTGTGTGCGCAGATGTTGGAGTTTGCTGGGGCTTTGCGGGGGACAGAGGGCTGATCAGGTGGAGCAGTCACTGAGATCCTCGAACTCTTGCTCCTTCTAGAAGGTGCGGGATTTATTGCACTTTCAGTTGTCCTTTTTGCCCAGCACTTAGCACAGAGCCTGGTACAGAGCAGGCACTTGGTATCCTCAACCACAAATTAATTAAGATTTGTTGAATGCCTACCATGCACCAGGTGCTAATATATTTTATCTGTGACAACTTTGAGATGAAAATGATATGATTTTTTTTTTTAACAGAAGGGGGCACTGAAACCATGAGAAGTCCATGGAGTCACTTGGTAGATATTTACCGAGCACCTACTACAGGCTATGCTGTGCTAGGCACTGGGACATAGAGATGAATATTACAAATAGGAGCTGCCATTCTAGAGTCAAAAGCTTGGAAAATAAAACATACAAATTATACCATGTTTGATTTAATTGTGATAAATACCCTAAAAAGCAAAAAAAAAAAAAATAGTGCAGGGTACTTCAACATGTTAACTAACTTTCCAGTTCATTTGATTAAATGAACATATGTTTCTTCTAGCATGACTTGGAAGAGTATTGAATTATGTGAATAAAAATGAATACCCTTTTCTTTTTCTTTTCTTCTTCAGCTTTGACTCCCTTCACTCTCTCTCCTCGTGGGCCTCTCCTCTTTTTTTCTCTTCCTAACTTCTCTGCCAGTGCTATCGTTGACAATCTGGTGTTATCACCATTTGTTGAATGAATACATGAATTAATGAGTGAATTCCTGGGCACATTTACATCACAAATGTGTCACCCATCCACGGTGACTTAGGGAGGTGTGGTTCCTGCTAGTTGCTCACAATCTAATATGGAGGAAAATGTGGCAATGAAAAATTAAAATACCAAACAGAGGAGAGAGCAGTTGTGCTGAGGAGAAAGGTGCCCAACTGACCTTGCTTCTCAGGAGGATCTACAAACTTCAGAGAATCTGGACAAATTCCAGCCCTCACACCAGACCTGTCACCTTTGACAAATGTTCTATGGTCATATCTCCATTTGTGGGTGTCAGAGACATGACTCTCCTTGACAATTCTCTGATTTAGGGAGACTTATTAATTTCAATAAGGAATATACACTTCCAAGATCAGTAGTTCTCAAACTTGTCTGTCCATTGGGGTCACCTGCTGTAATGACTTTGGACCACAGGAAATTTTTTGTTTATTTTAAATAACTGATTGGGATTATTTGGAGTTTTGGGGGGTTACTGAGGGTCACTTAGGATCGTTGGGAGTCTTTAAAAATCACTAATATTGGGTTCCCTCCCAGATATTTTGATTTAATTGATCTGAAATATGACCTGGGTGTCAGGAATTTAAAAGCTCCCCTGGGAAATTTTAAAGTACAATCATTTCTGGGAGCTACTGGAAGGTCCTCATGAGCAGGCTGCTAACTTGCTCTAGGTTTGAAGTATGGGCAAAGCCAGGATGTCCAGAAGAATCAGCTCTGCTGAGTTCACAAGCAATCTGTGGCATTATAAACCTGTGTCCATTTATTCAAGTAAATGACTGCTCAGCACATTCACTGTGCCCCTGTAAGTACAAGTGGGTCAGTCTCCGCTCTCAAGGGTCTGGCTGGGGCAAAGGGACCTAACAAGTCAATCTTACATAGTTGGTGATAAGATGTGTCAAGTCCAGGGTGTCGTAGGAGCACAGTAGGTGGGGCATTTCATCTGGGCTACACATCCTTTCAGGTCATACCCTCTATCTAGTCATCTACAGAGAGACATCAATCAACAGATGTTTATGGGGCATCTGCTGAATGTCAGACCCTGGACAAGGCCCCCCACAGGCAGTAGAGAGATGAATAAAATGAGTCTAGTGTCAGGAAGTCGTCCTCATTTCTTTCCTAGGAAACAACTTGAGCCGAATCCTGTCACTGAGTAGAAACCAGTGGAATAGGAATATGGAGGAAGGTCAAGTCCTTTCTAACACCCAGGAGGCTTCTTCCCAGCAAACCTTCAAGATGTGTGGGATTTCAAAGGTCGAGCATGAAAGAAGGGGGGAATTTTTATTCCTTATCTACTTAGCTAGACTCTTTCCCATTGCTCCCACTTTTTAAACGTCCCTGGATCAAAACTGGAAACTGACTCCCAATCACCAGATTCTCAATGTAGGACAGAGTTGGGAACTGCTTTGTGGTCTTCGCATGACCCACACTCATTGCCTGGTCTCCCATCAGGGTGCACATTCAGCAAGCACAAGACTTCATTGTTTAAGGCGCTTTGAGAGGTAGCAGTGGCCTTCTAATACCATATGTGCCTTACTGATTTCAAAAAAAGGGGAAACCCAACATTGCCCAAGAGCAGTCTCTCTGAATAGAATTGCTTCCCTCATCACAGCGCACTACGTTCGTCACTCTTGCCCCACTTTCTGTCCTTGCTATTTCATTTCCTGTCCACTTCAGAGGAATTTCTTTCCCTCTCCCTTCCTCCCCAACGCAAGCCTGCCATTCACGTCTTCTGTAATTAAATCAGTCCTTAGATGTCTCTAGTTTTATTTCCGGTGTTCTGCTCTCCTTTTCATTTTCCTTCTCTACTCTCTTTCATCAGATTTAGTTAATCAACAGCCATTTATTAAACCTACTAAGTACCAAGTTTAATCAGGGAGTACACAGAGAAACCCAGAAGCTAGTCCTGGTCCTAGGAAACCTTATAATCAAACTGACAAAATAAAGACAAATGGAGATAAGGTACTACCGTACTGGCTGACGTGGTGTTGGTCTACAAAGAAGGCTTGACTGATGGGGACTTCACATGTCATGGGAGGGAGACTTCAACATGGGGCGATGGGTAGACACGACAAAGATTTTGTTAAAGTATACATTTTCAAAATAGTTTCTAATTATCTTCTGTATTACAGACGGTTCCATTGTGATATTTCCTTCTTCATCTTGTATTTTAGTAATTTGAGTTTTCTCTCTGTTTATACTGTAGATAGTTATTGAACTCATCATTTTGGTTCAATGTGAGAAAGCAGTAGATGCCTTAGTGGGAGTTACTAGATTTAAGGCTATGTATTGTGTTCATTGGGTGCTGTTAATATTGGTCTTATCAGTAAAGGCAAAGTGCTGGAAGCCTTCAGGGACACTGTAGGTCTCCAGAATAGAACTGATCCTGACTAAGGTCCATACAATTAGATGAAAAAAAACACTAACAACATGAAAAACAAGGGAATAAAGTGCCCCAAACAAACCAAGATGCTTCAACAACAGAAGCCACTGATAACACAGTAGAAGAAATGTCCAAGAAGGAATTTAGATTGTATATAGTTAAATTGATATGTGAAGTAAAAAGTAGTATAAGGAGTGAAATCAAAGAAAAAATACAGGAAGTGAAAGACCACTTCAATAAAGAGTTAGAGACTGAGAGAAAAAAAACAAACAGAAATCCTCAAAACAAAGGAATCAGTAAACTAAATTATAAATTCAATAGAAAGCATCAGCAACAGATTAGACCACTTGGAAGACAGAACCTCAGACAATAAAGACAAAATGTATAACCTTGAAAGTAGAGTTGACCATGCAGAGAAGATGATAAGAAACCATGAGCAGAATATCCAAGAATTATGGGATAACATGAAAAGACCAAATTTAAGAGTCATTGGAATGGATGAAGGAGCAGAGATACAAACCACAGGAATGCAAAATCCTTTCAGTGTAATAGCAGAAAATTCCCCAAACCTAAAGAATGGAATGGAAAATCAAATACATGGGGCTTACAGGACCCCAAAAGTACAAAATCACAGCAGACCCACACCAAGACACATTATAATGAGAATGACTAACATACAGAATAAAGGTAAAATCTTAAAGGCTATGAGAGAAAAAAATCAAATTATGTATATGGGGGAACCAATTTGAATCTCAACTGATTTCTCAGCCCAGACCCTGAAAGCTAGGAGGTCCTATTTAAATCTCTGAAAGAAAATAGACACCAACCAAGAATTTTATATCCAGCAAAATTAAGTTTCAGGGCTGGGAATGTGGCTCAAGCGGTAGCACGCTCGCCTGGCATGCATGCGGCCCGGGTTCGATCCTCAGCACCACATACAAACAAAGATGTTGTGTCTGCTGAAAACTAAAAAAAAAAATAAAAAATATTTTTAAAAAATTGTTTCAGATTTGAATATGAAATTAAATCATTCCATGATAAAAAAAAAAACTAAAAGAATTCACAATTAGAAAGCCTACACTACAGAGCATTCTCAACAAAATATTCCATGAGGATGAAGTGGGAAAAAAAAAAGTGAAAAACCAGCAAAGGGAGAATCTACACTTAAAGGGACATTCAACCAAATGAGAAACAAAGACAAATCAAAAACCAGAAATAAATCAAAATGACACGGAATACAAATCATATCTCAATAATAGCCTTGAATGTTAACATCCTAAACTCATCAATCAAAAGACAGATTGGATTAAAAAGCAAGACCCAACAATATGCTGTCTTCAAGAGACTCACCTCATGGGCACAGACATCCACAGGCTAAAAGTGAAAGGATGGGAAAAAACTCATCACTCATATGGCTTGCGAAAAGAAGTAGGGGTTACTACTTCAGATAAAGTAGACTTCAAAGTTAATCAGAAGGACATTTCATACTTTTTAAGGGAAGTATGTATAAACAGGACATAACAGTTATAAATATTTATGCCCAAACAATGGAGCATCTAGGTATAACAAACAAACCCTTCTCAATTTCAAGAGTCAAATAGACCACAATACAATAATACTGGGTGACTTTAACACACTTCTTTCACTACTACACAGATCTTCCAAACAAAAACTAAATAAGGAAACTATAGAACTAAATAATACAATCAATAATTTAGACTTAACAGACATATATAGAATATTTAATCCATCAGTGAGTAAATATACTTTCTTCTCAGCAGCACATGGCTCTTTCTCTAAAATAGACCATATCTTATGCCACAAGCAACTAATAGTAAATACAAAAAAGCAGAGATAATACCCTGCATTCTAACTGACACAATGGAATGAAATTAAAAATCGATGATAAAATAAAAAATAGAAGCTATTGTAACAAATGGAGACTAAATATTACACAATTGAATAATGCATGATGAAGAAATCAAGGATGAAATTTAAAAAAAATTCTTAGAGGTAAATGAGAACACTGATACAACATATCAAAATCTCTGGGACACTATGAAGGCAGTACTAAGAGGAAAGTTTATTGCATTGAGTGCATTCATTAAAAGAATAAAAAGTCAACAAAAAAAAATGACCTTACACTACATCTCAAGCCCTAGAAAAAGAAGGACAAATCAACACCAAAATCAATACAAGATAGGAAATAATTAAACCAGAGCTGAAATTAATGAAATTGAAACAAAAGAAACAATTGAAAAAACTGACAAAACAAAAAGTTGGTTTTTGAAAAAATAAATAAATAGGTAAACCAATGGCCATGCTAACAAGTCTTCTGATCTTAGAATACAATATATCTCTTGATTTCTTAGGTCAATGGTTTGTAGTTTTCAGTGTATAGGTCTTTCATGTTCTTTGTTAGATTTGTCCCTAACTATTTAATATTTGAATGTTATTGTAAATGGTATTTTTAAAATTTTCAATGTCTAATTGTTGTTAGTATACAGAAACATGATTTTTGTACATTGCTCTGACATCTTGGTAAACTCACCTATAAATTGTAGTAACTTCTTTTGTAGATTCCATTGGTTTTTCTACATAGACAACCATGTCATTTGTGAATAGAAACAGTTTCACTTCTTAATTTCTAATCTGGATGTTGTTTATTTTTCTTATCTCATTGCACTGGCTACAATCTTGAATAAAAAGATTGAGAATGGACAACTTGTCTTCTTCTTGAAGTTAGGAGGAAAGCATGTGACCTTTTACCATTAAGTATAATGTTAGTTGCAGATGTTTCATGGATGTACTTTACCAGGTTTTTAAAAAATTCTCTTCTATTCCCAGTTTCCTGAGAGATTTTATCTGAACAAATATTAAAATTTTGACAAATGTATAAAGTATTGTATAAAGCATAAGAGTATTGGGTTGTTTATTTCTTCTTGTATGAACTTTGGTAGTTTGTATCTCTCTGGGAATTTATCCATTTCACCAAAATTGTCAAATTTGTTAGCATAAAGTTGTCCATTAAATTTTCCTTTATTATCCTTTTAATGCCTGCAAAATTGAGAGTAATGTCATCTCTCTCATTTCTGATATTGATTATTTCTCTTTCCTGGATTGATACTTATCAAGTTGATCTTCTCAAAGAACCACTATTGATTTCATTGATTTACTTATTATTTTCTGTTCTAGTGATTTCCATCCTAATCTTTATTGTCTACTTTCTTCTGCTTATTTTGGATTTCATTTGCTCTCCTTTATTGAGTATAAGTTGGAAACTGTGGTCATTGATTGTTCACTGATTGGAGATCTTTTTGAATATAAGCATATTATTCTAAAAATTTCCCCTTAATGTTCAAGGGCATCCCCCAAATTTCACTGCATTCAAGTCTTATTTTTTAATTTATATGTTTTGTATTTCTTAAAATCACTCAATTATAATCTGCTTCATCTTTGAAGGATATTTCACTGTATATAAACTTGCTTTTGACTTTTCTTTTTCTAATACTTTTAATATGTCATTCCACAGTCTTGGAACCTCCGTTCTTCTCAGGAGAAGTCAGCTTTAAATCATACTATTGTTGGTTCACTTGTTTGTGGTGAGTCATTTTTCTCTTACTGCTTTAAAATTTTTCTCTTTGAATATTATATGATCTTTTTGTGTCTAGCCTGATTTGAATTTATTGAGGTTTTAAAATCTGTATGTTAATGTTTTTTAATCAAATTTGAGAAATTTCCAGTCATTTTTAAAATATTTTTCTGACTCATTTTCTTTTCCATTTGAGACTTTTCATTATACATATTTTGGTACATTTTTAATTGTCCAAAAGATATTGTAAGTGTATATTCATTTTTTCCCACCTTTTTTCTATTGATTTACCCCCAAGTTTAACGCTTTTTTTTCTGATCCCTCAAAATTGCTGTCAAGCCTATCTAGTGAATTTTTCATTTCAGTTATTGTACTTTTCAGTTCTAGAATTTACACGCAGTTCTTTTTCAGAATTTCTATTTGTTTATTTTCATTCCTTATTGGTTGAGCCATGTAATCATATTTCCCTTTAACTAAACCTGCGTCAAGGGGCTGAGGTTGTGGCTCAGCAGTAGAGCACTTGCCTAGCATGTGCAAGGCCCTGGGTTCAATTCTTAGCACCACATAAAATAAATATAAATAAAATAAAGATATTGTGTTCAACTACAACTAAAAAAAAGTAAATATTAAAAAATAATAATAAAAATAAAATAAACATGTGTCAATTCTTTAAACATGTTTACGAGTAGCTGCTTTGGATTTTTTTCTGCTAAATCTAATATCTGGAACCACCAAAAAGTTTCTGAAGTGCTTTTTTCACCCTGGGTATTGAACACACTTTCCTATTATTTTGCATAGCTTATCATTTGCTGAAAACTGGACATTTTTTAGATATTTGTAGCAACTCTAACCTCTAAGGTTTTTTTTGGGTTTTTTATTTTTTATTTTTTATTTTTTTTAATTTTCATTGTTGGTTGTTCAAAACATTACATAGTTCTTGATATATCATATTTCACACTTTGATGCAAGTGGGTTATGAACTCCCATTTTTACCCCGTATACAGATTGCAGAAAAACCTCTAAGTTTTTCCTCTGAGGATTATTGTTGGTTTTTTGCTATTTGGGTTTGACTTTAGTTTTAGCTTTTGTGAGTTTTTCCAAATTTAATCTGTGGTTATGTCTTATCCTTGCAAGGTGCTGCTATTGCTGATGTCTCTGTTCAGTTTTGTTTTTGTTATTTTTGTTTTTTTGTTCTGTTCTGTTTTGTTTTTTTCTTGTCATTAACTTTTTTAGCCTGGCTTTAAAGGGGTTGCTCCTGTTTCTGCATAGCTTAGTGGTCAGCCCATGGTTGCTCAGAGGATGTCCTCAAGTGTTGCTTGAGGAAGTCAGTCTTCCAACCTCTACCTCTACCAATAAATCCAGGAGCGGGTTGGGGAGCATGTTGAAAGCTCAGGAAGGTTTATAAGTCAGCTTTCATTTCTATTAGATCTTCCCACGTGCATGAGCACAGCTTTACAATCTGCCAAAGATCTGTGGGAAAAAAATATATCTATTCCCTTTGTGGCTTTCTTATTTCCAGATTCCTGGGAATTTCAGGATACTGTCCTGGTTGCTCACTACTATGAACAGCACCACAACTTCAGGCAAGCTGGCTGTGGACTTTCCCATTTGTTTTATATCAAGTTGCTGCTTCTACTGAAAACCTGCTGGAGATGGGTCTTTTATCCTCCTCTCCACATCAAGGCCAACTCCTCCACAGTGAAGCAGCTGGTGGTCACTGCCAGCCATAGCTCTACTAAATCCAAGGATAGAGAGAAGCCAGCAGTCCTAACCAGCACACTTCAGGCTCTCAAGTTCTTATCAGAAGTTCAGCAGTTTGCTTGAAAAAAAGCTTGTCAAGGTGCTATTTGTATTTGCTGCCTAGAAATGATTTTTGACATATTTGTCTAGTCTTACATTATTTTTTAATATGAGGATTTGTCAGCCTTTCTGCACTGCCATAGCTAGAAATTCTACCCCTTATTCTTGTTTTTAACTGAGTTATAATCAGACTATATATACAATCTTATGCTCCAGAGACCCCTGGATTTTATTGAGCTAAGTTGGTTTGCTATCTGAGAAGGTTACAGTTAAAATTGGCCTACTAATCCATTTTGTATGGAAACTTTTTAAAAATTAGCTAATCACCCAACAAATAAGTGGGACTTAGTGGCAAAGAGCAAGTCACACACCAAAGCTAGTGTCTGTACCCAGGAATCCCCAGAGCTTCAGTATCTAAGGGGACAAGACCAAGGTGCTTTTGTGGTTTTCAAATTCCAAAACACCTAAGGCAAAGTCACACCCCACAGCAAAAGAGAATGTCAAATGGCTTTACTTTGGACTGAATTCTCACACTTCAATGAGAAAGTACAAACTCACACTGGCCTGCAGCAATGTTGGCTTTTTATAAACATTCAGATGATTAACAGTGGATAGGCACCTTCATAATTACATAATAAAATCAGTCAATATGATCTGAAAACATAGAGCGCTTGGGAAGGTTGGGGGATATTTTAAAAGAAGGTTTCAGGCCACGTGCGGTGGGCACCCCTGAAATCCCAGTGATTCCAGAGGCTGAAGCAAGAGGATCACAAGTTCAAAGCCAGCCACAGCAACTTAGCAAGGCTCCAAGCAACTTAGTGAGACTCTGTCTCAAAATAAAAGGACTGGGTATGTAGCTCAGTAGTAAAACACCCCTGGGTTCTGTTCCCAATACCTGGGGCGGGGGGGTCTGACTCCACACTGACTCCACACTTGTGCACACTCTGACACACACACACTCACTCACACATTCACACACATGCACACCTACTCACTAGGAGCTACCTGTTAGTTAGACCATCAGTTCACTGCCAGTGCCTTGCCCCACCCTCTGGCCTTGTGCTAAGGGAAGGCCCCTGTTCTCAGACACACAGTGTTGCCTCTGAGAAGAGGTAATGGGAGAGACATTTCCCATGCCTGGGAGGCAGGGTTTGTTGACCATGGTGGGGCTGTCACAGTGGGCCAAAACCCAGCAACAGGACTGGGAAGGGGCAGGAATACTGAGCAGTGAATTCCTAGGAACCATGGTTGCTGGACACACCAGGAGCATCTAAGGTGACCTCTAAGACACTGACCAACACTGAGGACTTCCAAGCCTGGCCTGCCTGCACAAGGTTCTCAGAAGGAGGGAGGATCTGGAAGGAGAGATGGGGGTGTGTGAAGGCAGAAGTGTGGTAAAGATATGAAATTTGGCCTGTGGACCAAGTTTGATAGGACCCTCCTGACCCTCCGTAGGCCTCAAGTTAGTGCCTAATCTCCCCCCATTCACCCACCCACTCTTCTCCCTCTCCTCTCCTTAAGTCACTCTGCCCTCAGGAAGTAGGCAGCCGTTTGCTTTTAGGACCCATGTACGTAAAGCCATGGCCCCTGGATTCTGTCCTAGTCACGTGGCAACTGCTCAGGGAAGGCTCCAAGGGCTATGCCAGGCAGAAGATGTATGCTCCTTAACCTCACTGAAGTTTCCAGATTCTGTATTTTTAGACTAGGAAGGGAGGGTGTTGTAAGAGATGTGACCTCAGGTGACTAGAGGTGCTGGGGCTTGGGGCTTGACAAATAGGTGGGAAAACGCATTTTTAAACTCTCAAAATCTCACCTGCCCTTCTTTTTTTGACAGTCAGCCCCCAGGATCTGGTTTGGGAGGTATGCGGGGAGCCAAGTGCTGCTGGTGCAGAAACCATGGACTGTGTCTCTGGGTCCCCACCTTCCCGGTGCTGCGTGGGTGGAGGGCCGCCAGCCCTCCCAGGTTGCTGCAGCCGCAGCCTGAGCCGCAGAGTGCGGGCGCCACCGCGTGCAGCTCCCTCTGGTGGCCAATGGGCGCGCATGCATCTGGCCTTGGGAGAGCTCACAAGCCAGGATATGATTACCTTCTGGTTGTCAAGCGCTTCCTGTGTGTAAGGCACAGGGTTAAGACAGGTCTCCCTTATGAGTCCGGCTTCTTGGAAGTAATGTTCAGAGACCATAAAGGAAGGGAGGGAGTCATGAGAGTGTTTGGATAGAGTCTCCCAGGTGTGGGGACAGGCGACACATAAGCTGTTGGGGACACCTCTGCTGGGATTGGGGACCAGCAAGGAGGGAGTTGATCCAGGCCAAGTGAACATGAGGAGGATGGTTGGAAATGAGGTCAGAAAGGTATCCAGGGACAGATGGTAGAGAGCCTTCTAGGCCACAGAAGGACTTTTGCTGTAGTTCTGAGGGCGTAAACAGGCATTGAATTTTGATCAAAGATGTAACACGACCTGATTTTTTTTCCCCTAATGGTTCTGGCTTCAGGAGGCATGGGTAGGAGAAAGGAGGCCTGGGAGGAGCTCAGGCAAGGACAAATGTTGATACCAGACCTGGTGCAGGGGAGCGGGCAGGGCATGGCGGCTCCTGGTATTTGCTTGTGTTGGGGAAGGAAACCGCAATTTGATTTTGGACATGCCAACCTTGAGCTGCCTATTAGGCTCCAAGTACTGGGTTATGTACACCTGAGCAGGGCCATCTCTTCCCCGTCCCCCCCCATGCCTACCTGTGTTTCTCTCATGACTTTTCTGATCTTCTTTCATCTTAGGGCCAAAGCTTCCCCAGCCTACCTCCAAAGGAAATCCCACCCAAGGCAATTCCAAAAAGAAAGCATGGAGGGAATTGGTGATTTCCCAGGGCCACAGGCCAGGTAATTGGCGAAATGGGAGGAAATCAGGATTCCAGGCTCCTAGGACTCTCCAGGGAGGAATTAGAAGAAGAGGAAAAGTCTTTTCCTACCAGTTGACAGGATGCTGTCCACGGCCTTGGGACTGTCCTACTAGGAAGTCCCATGAAAGGAGTGGAACCCTACTTGTGTAGGGAACAGAGTGAGTCTTGAGTCCTTCCTGGGTCCCACCAGCTGCCCAGCAAGGAACCAGGCTCCTAAGGCATCTCAGTGCCCAGCACTTGACCACCCACAGGCCCATCTCTCTACCAGTCAGTGTTTTCTTAAGGGCAGGAGGCCACCTTGTCTCTCTCCTCCCGGTAGCCTCTGCCTGCTCAGGAGTCTTTCCGCCTCCCAGTCTGGCTCAACATGCCCCCAGCTTCCCCTCCCTAGGGCCCACATCTGGATGTACATCCTTATCTTTAGACCACTGTTCTCTCTGCCAAAGAATGAGAAGGACAAGCTACTTTGGATAAAGTTCAATGAAGCTTTGTGACTTTTTTAAGTATTATTTTTAACTCTACAGATGCTGCTAGTACTTTTTTTTAATCCCAACCTGAAGTCAAAGTCCTGATCCTGATGTAGTATAAACATTAGCCCTGAGTAGGGAGACAGGGATGTCCAGCCCTGTCACATGCCACTGTGCTGCAAAAGCAGGGAGGGGCACACCCCTCTCCCTTTCTCTCCTTGGTGAATGCTCTAAAGAATTCTGTCCTGCACCCTCCTGCCTTCTCCCTCCATCGACACTGACATCCTGGAGGATCTCATTCTTCTCTATGGTTTCAAATACTTGTCCATAATGATGGCTCTCACATCTCCATCCCCAGCCCCCAGCCTTTCTCCTGAGCATCAGGCCACCATCACCGTCTGCCTGGTCACAATGGACAGGACTGTTATAGTGGCCCCACAAACTTTATGTCTGCCAGAACTGCTCCACCATGTGAGTGCCATCCCCCAACACAAACATGAGCATACACACAAAGGCACACACACACACACACACACAGGCACACATGTACACACCACCCTTCTGACTCCTTCAGTTGGCAAAAGGACTCCCCACTTGCTCTCTTCTCACTGACCGCTGAACTGTACCGACATTCTCCCACTCTCTTCCTGACGACGCTTTTCTCTTTACCACCATCATCGCTGCCCCATCCTTTCCACCCTTCATTTATGAACAAATGGCCTGAGTTCAGACCCTTGACATCTCTCACCAGGTGAAGCAGCCACCTTCTTACTAGTTTCCTGCCTATATCCATTCATTGCACTATATTTTCATTACAAATTTTATTACTAATTACATTTCCTAAATTATCTTTCTAAAACACAGATTGGATCCTGTCACTCTCCTACTGAAAATCTTCAGTGGTTCCCCATTGACTACAGGACAAAATAAGTCAAAATTCCTCAGTATGACTCTCAAGGCCTTCTTGGTCTTCCCCCCAAAGACCTCTCCTGCCTCACCCTGTCCCTCCACGCTATCTTCTCCACTCCTACAGGTTCAGTGTTCCTGAGCCAGAGGAGGCTACTTCTGTGCTCGGTACCTGTTGTCCCCTTGCCTTGGAATTCACTCATTCACTTAAGCATTTATTTTGCAAGTATAAAGTGAGTACCCAGAGAGTCCCAGGCATTGGCGATACAGGACACAGCAAAATCCTCCAACTCTCTCCTCCTGGAATTTGTGGTTCAGTGGTAGGGGAATAAGACAATAAAATACACAACAAATTGGCAGGTAAATGTACATAATATGAATAGGAATGCAGTATGATAAGGTACAGAGTAGTGAGCACATTTGAGATAGTTTGTTCTGGAGAGCCTTTCTGCAAACAGTGAATGAATGAACGAATGGTGAAGCACTCAAAATGACCAAGCACTCACATCAACATCCCCTCGGACATTCTGCTCCCCGTTAACACTCTCAAATGCCCATCCTTTGTGAAGACTTTCCTTTTCATGTGTACTTTTATATTCTATTCCCCAATTTAAGTCAGTTTTCTCTGCTTTTGGTTAGAGTAAATTTTGGGCAACTTGACTTTCCTATCCAAATCTACAAATTCAACCAATATTTGTGAGCCCTGCCTATGTAGTACGTTCGGTATGCCCCATAGAGCTGGGATCAATGCCTGGCTTAGTGCACAGGACAGATCGTGGCTGCTTACTAGCCATGTGGCAACCTGCTGACTAACTATGAGGCCATAGGCAAGTAACTTGACCCCACGATGTACCTTTATTTGTCCAATGAGAAGGACATGCCAATCTTGAGCTGCCTATTAGGCTCCAAGTACTGGGTTATGTACACCTGAGCAGGGCCATCTCTCCCCTCCCCACACACCCCCATGCCTACCTATGTTTCTCTCATGATTTTCCTGATCTTCTTTCATCTTAGGGCCAAAGCTTCCCCAGTCTACCTCCAAAGGAAATCCCACCCAAGGCAATTCCAAAAAGAAAGAATGGAGGGAGTTGGTGATTTCCCAAGGCCACAGGCCTTTTATGTTATGTATTACCCACCTCACCTAGGGATGGAGAGAGGAATTTCATTTAGACCCTTGTCCCCAGGCTCTTAGGCACTATGCCACCACTCTATGACCTAACTCTGGGGTCCTGCCTTTCATAGAGACCCAACCTCTGTTTATTTCCTAAAAGCTCACAGATCTTAAAAAGGGTGCAGCTGGAGGGGAAAGGAAGTGGTGTGCAATCCACTGTGAAATTGCTCCACTGTCTGACCTTCAGCCCATGCCACCGTTGCCCCAGTGACCCCATTATGCTGCCCCAACAATCATGACCTTGACCATGACCCTGACCTTCCCAAGAGGGAAGGCTGGATGATGATGCTGCGTGCTCAGCCATCATCATCCCAGAAATCAAAGCCTGGGGATGGGACTGCAGACACTCCTGCCTCTTCAGGGAGACTTGGGGATCTGTGAATTGGTGAAGCCCTGGCCAAGAGGTCAGAGAAGAGAAGAAGCCCTTTGGAGAATGCAAGACTTAAATCTTGGTTCTTACTAGGCCCAGAAACCATGAGGAACCCTTCCCCATGTCCTCAAGGTGGGAAGAAATTCAGTTTTCTCTTTTTCTGCATTGATATGACAATGCTTTCCCCTTCTGTCATCTCCATTGCTGCTTCCTTTTGGCGCTTCCCTGCACCTCTCCCACATGGCCACTGGGTGGCAGTGTGGGATGATGCTGGAATTTCAGGTGCACAGCAGGCAGTGAGTGCCAAGAGTAGGGGAGAGCTTGAGGCTCTCCATCAGGTGCCTTCTGACCGCATCCCTCCTCCTAGCTGTCCCTCTTGTTCCCAGGCTCTCTCCCACTCCTAGATCATCTTCAATCCACTTTTCTAGGTGTACCTTGGCTCTGCAACACCGGAAGGTTGCCAAGATGTCTCAGCCTCCTTCTCCATTCTCTACCTTTTCCCTGTCCCTGCTTCAAAGATAGGTCAGAGAGGCTGAGTGTCCCCAGAACCCTAGATCCACGTTCCCCAGACAAGACCTGCTGCCTCCTTCCATTCAGCAAGCACTTGTTATCTGATAACACCTCTATCCTGTCTTTCATATGGCCCCCACTACCCCCTTCACATTATGGGGAGGGCATTCCCAAGCTCTGAGTGGTAATCAGGCCCTGTCCTTAGAGTCTCCTTTGGCAGAGGGTCTTGCTCCACTAAATGTAAAGCCAGTTGCTATCTTCTTGCCTTACCCCACCCCTTTCTTCAGCTCAGGCCTGTTTCCTCCCTGCAGGGCCTCAGAACTGAAGCTCCCCTGAGCTCCCTTAGCACAACCCTTGGTAGAACTCAGGAGAACATCATTAAGATGCGCTGAGCATTAGGTTTGCACTGTTTTGAATTTTTACAACACTCATTTTCAAAGTGATCCGGCATCTCCAAAAATCCTTCCTCCCACTAAGAAAAAAAAAAAAACAGGCTGCGAGCTGCGATGGAGAATTGCTAACGTGGGGCTCATAGAGGCCTCAAATCCCGGCTCTGCCTATTGCTAGAACCATGTGACCTTGAGCAGGTCACACAACCTCTCTCAGTCTCAATTTCTTTAAGGAGAACAGTTACAGTAGAGAGAAAAAAAAAGGGT
This sequence comes from Marmota monax, assembly GCF_021218885.2. NCBI lineage: Eukaryota > Metazoa > Chordata > Mammalia > Rodentia > Sciuridae > Marmota > Marmota monax. Next base: position 670,798 of record NW_026694276.1, read on the forward strand.
GCTAATGGAGATTAAGTGAGGTATGCTCATTGAAAGTTTGGGGCTCCCCACTAGGAGAGCAAGTGAAGTTAAAGAACTAATCATAGAGCAAGAAAAGGTCAGATAACATCACGAAGCCCAGGTTTCCTATTTTACAGATCAGGAAAATGAGGCCCAAAGAGGGGAAGTGACTTACCCAAGGTCACACACCTCACAGTCCCCTAGGTAGTAGCAGAGTTGGGGTTGACCCTGCGGCAACTCAAGTGTTCTTCAGAAGCAGGAGCCTTCCAGAGACATCACGTCTAGGGGCTACATGGAGAGGGGAGATGGTTACACTGTGGAGCAGAGTTCGGGCATTTGCTGGAGTCTGCCATGACAGCTGCTCTGTGCCTGGCTTGGACCAGACCTGAGGATGCAAATCCAGAAGAGTTGGCCTTGCCCTTAGGGTGCTCCCCACTAGTAGAAGACAGCATGGGATTGAGAAGGGCCCCAAGAGACTTGGTGTGGTGAGTCTGGGTCCCAGGCATAGAGTAAGTGGATGGAAACCAGAAAAAGGCCCAGAAAGATTGCCTAGAAGATGCGCCTTGAGCTGAGTGTCAGAAGTCAATGGGCAATGGGGAGGAGGAGAACAGAGCATTCCACTGAAGCCAAAGCCGAAAGACCTGGAAGCTCGGGGGGGGGGGGGGGGGTTGCTAGTTTGTTTGTTTTTGTGGTGGTGGTTGTTGTTGACTGAAGATATGATTTATTGATTTTTAATAAACATCTATATGGAATTCTACAGTATGAATATGCATGAGTTCAGGTTTCTTGAGCTCTTCCGGCAGGTCACTGGGATCAGCATCCTGTGCACATTATCTTTTCGTCCTCAGAGCAGGAGTTTGGCAAGATGATTCCCATTTGAAAGTTTAGAACCTGAGGCTCAGAGAGGAAATAGCCCCCTATGAGAAGATGATGAGCGGAAGAGGCAGGAATCCACCCCAGGCCTCTCTCACTTCAAGTTTTAGTCTCATCTGCCAGGTTGAAGCCTGTTAGAGCTCTCAAGGCCGTTCAGTGTAGACCAGTATAAACTTCTAGAGTGGGGACCAGGGGAGGGCAGGGGACAATCAGACCACAAGAGGCTTTGTTTATTTTTTAGGAAATGTAGTTTGATCCCAGCAATAGGAGCCAAAGAGGAGTAAAGGGGAGGACATGATCTAATTTGCATTTTAGAAAGATTGCTGTAGCAACGGGGGGAGAAGAGGCCAGAGAGGAGCTAATTTGAAGGCAGGCTACAGTAAAGGCCACGGCCAGGCCGCAAGGGCCCAGATCAAGCCTGCTGGTAGCTTCTGTGGAGCAGCAGAAGAGGGAAAGGAAATCAGAGAGCACCATGAAGAGACCAAGTGGTTGGCTAGATGTGCAGGGTATCAAGGTGAAGGAGGAAGATGAGAGAGAAATCCTGGGGCTGTGGTCTGAGCAGCTGGGAGGATGGTAGTGTCTCTCACAGCACAAGGAAGTAGGGCCGAAGAGATTCCTGTGCAGGAGACAGAGGACCCAGGCAGCCAGCTGGCCATGGAAAGGGCTGGGAAACAGCCGAGCTGCCTGCAACAGGTCAGGAGACATTCGCTCTGGACTTTGTCCTGCCTCAGTCCGATGGACACGAGATGGGGCGGTTACCACTGTGAGCAACTGGGAGTCCATATTGACGGGAGCCATTCGGGGGCTATTGTGCAACCTGAACCCTCTGGTTAGGGTCTGAAGGCCAGAACCTATAGAGTTGCCTTCCCCAACCTCCTGCCACCCTGGCAGCTCATGTGGGCCACCCCAGCCTCAGAACGAACCTTGAATCAGAAAAGCCAGGGGACAGTGACTTGTCAGGCAGCTGAAGTCACAGGTGGCCCGAGGGGAGGTGACCGGAACACAGAAGGCATCTGCCACAACAGCTCATCGCAAAACACCCGACTTCTGTTCCCAGTGGAGAAGACGGTGGCAAAGCTCGGAGAACAGTGCCACCAGGGGCTGGCCTTAGTGTTCAGATAGCCTGGGCCCTGCTTCAGGTGCTCGGCCTTCCAGCCACAAAGTAAAAATGTACCGATGAGGAAATGATCAGAGAGTTCAAACACGGCAGGCCTGGGATCAGGCCCTAGACCTGCCGGAACCCACTGCTCTCTGACTGCTGTGCTATTTATTAGCCCAGGCAAGAGCCTGGGGGTCAGTGTAGAAGGAGGGAACCCAATTGTGGGACAATAGACAACAGAGGGACTGACCCAGAGCAGCAGTCCAAGTGTGCAGAAGGGCCTGCCCTCTTCAGCCATCCCTCAACAGACTCTTGTATTTGGCCAGTATTTCCAGGAGTGGAATGAGTGAGTAGCCGACTCAGGACCGGAGCCAAGGGTCAGGTTCCACACCAGAGCCCCTGGAGGCAGCAGGAGTTAATCTAGAAAGCTTCCTGAAGGAGGCCAACCTGGACATCTGAGTTAAGTAGCAGATTTCTGAGGTCAGTGAGGAGCCAGAATGGTGCCCATTCCACGTCCAAGAGAAGTGCTCCAATGTCAGGAGCAATGCACACTGGCAGGGTCTGACCACCACAGTAGCAACTGACAAGGTGGTCTTCCCAGCGTTTGGCTCACACCTCCTGGGGTTTTTGCTTCTTCAGGCATATGTATGTGCATTATTATCCTCTTTGATCCTAACAAATGAGATTTGAAATAATGTAGCAATGAATTTTAGTTTCCATCCTTTTTTCCTTCTTTGCACCTTATGAGCAAGGGGTGTGGGTGGAAAGAATGTAATCCTTTCTAATTCACAAGTGAACTGCTGCATAGAGAGGTCTAGTGAATATCCTTGGGTCACACAGCTCAGCATGCTAAAACTAAAACACAGCACACAATCCTAATCAGATGGCTGTGCCTTGTACTTCCCTTTCATCTGGATAAGTGGTACTAAGCCCAGGGCTTACAAATTTGAGAAGCACTGAAAGAGCTACTCTGGGAACCAGTCCAGAGCAGACTTTGGGGCCAGAATCTTGCACGGCTACCTTGAGTCCCTGAGTTAATGTGTAAACAGCTTAAGTACCAACACCAGTACTACCCCCCTTCTAAAACAGGCCTCCTGATAAGCTGGACTCTCTTCAGTAGATCCACGTAGATGTGCCCTGGGAGTCTTTGAGATCTTCTGGACTGAATTCATGTTCCGGGGACCAGGAATTTAGCCAGAGGCCTGACACTCAACTAGAATGGCATGGTGACTTGCAGTGTCACACAATCTTAAATTTGGTCCCAACCTCACCAGTTAGCAGCTAATTGTGAGTGCATGTGTGTACACACACACACACCATCATAACCTATTATTTTTTTCCATATTTTTGTTGGTGCATTGTAATTGTACATAATGGTAGGATTCATTGTTCCATATTCATACATGCACACAATCAATATCACGCCCCAGTATATCCCTTTCCCTCCCCTGTTCGCTCCACTGGCTCCCTTTCCTCTACTCTGCTGACCTCCCTTAGATCTTCATGCCAGTCCTCCCCAACTTCCTTTTCCTTTTTCCTCTCTCGCTTCCATATATGAGAGAAAACATATGACCCTTGACTTTCTGAGATAAGCTCTTCTTTTAAATAACTGCCCACCACTCACTGCGGTGGGCACCACAGCCCTTCCCTCCACTGAAGGAAACCTTCCCCAAGCAGGAAACCAAACCAAAGGGGAAGGGAGTGGTTTTTTGTTTTTTTGTTTTTTGGTTTTTTGGTTTTTTTTTGTTTTTTGTTTTTTTTTTGGGGGGGGGTCTCCCTGCCCTAGGGAAAAGATCAAGTGACTCTATTTTTTAAAGCCAAAAATAGGAAATGGTGACCTCTATAGGATTGGAAAGGTAGTGCAGGGATTGAACACCTGCTAGCTTAGCCCACCAATGAAGCCAGCTGACTGTCCACTCCTTATAATTAGTTTAATCCTTAAAAGCTACCCTGTGAAGTAGCTTTGCTCTCTCATTGGACAGATGAGGAAGCTGAAGCTCAGAGAGTTTCAATAACTTGCTCAAGTTCTCATAGCTAGCAAGTGTCAATGCTGAGCAGGGGCTTACCATTTCACTGCCATTTTTTTGTGCTGCCATAGAAAGAAACTGGAAGAGGTACCTTTAAGGGAAGGAGCCTGAAATGCTCCTAAACAACTGTTATTGTGGTCCTTTTCTTCCCCTCCTTATTCCCCACCCCCCTCCCATCACTCCTTTTTCCTTTTCCTTCTTCTTCTGTTAACTTCTTTTTCATTGTCATTCACACTTAGGTCAGACTTAGAAGGGAAAGAGAGGATAACGTCCCCCTAAGGCTAGTTAGGAGGTAGTAACAGGGGCCAAAATAAGATGCCAAAGAAAGAGATGAAAATACCTGATTCAAGTCTTAAGAGTCTAGACTTATTGGCCTTGGACAGGTTACATCCCCTCTCTCTGGCTCAGTTTCCTCTCCTATGAAATGGTAATGATGTAGACACCATGTCATAGAGTCACGAGGATTCAGTGTTGCGCTAGGTTAGAGGTGCTTACCATATGGTCACCACATGTCAAAAATTAGAACGATTATCAATTCTCCCTCATAGGCTTTTCTCTGTCCACATCTTCCGTTTTAACAAAGGCAAAGAAAATATATAGGCATGATCAGATGTATAAAACGATTGTAGTTTAATGGAGATGAGAACCCAGAGTGGCAAGGAGAAAGAGCCCCTCAGCGCTGGTCAGGAGAGGTTTCCAGGAGTGCAACTCTAGGTAGAACCTCAGTCTAAATCTCATAGACTACCTAGGTGAAACGCCAGAATCCCACTTAGCCTGACATTATAGGTTCTCAGAGCTTCCATCATGGGGTGCAGGAAATTCTGTGAGCAGGGAGGAGCCAGCAGGAGTCTTCTCCATATTAAAGCCCCTCTGTACCCAGAGTTCTGTGTCTACTGTGGTCTTATCTCCAGGAAACTTTGTTTGGTACACCTGCCTGCATGATTCTTATAGGGATCTAGAGAACAGAACTAGCAAAGGCTTGAGCCTTTCATATGGCTTCCAAAAGCAACCTGGACCTCCTGGTATCCCACATCTAAACAAAGAGCGGACTGGGCTCCTTATGCACATTCTCCTAAAAGTAAAGGACTTCCCCCTATGCTGCGCTCCGGAATCCTCGGAGCTGCACCCCCAAGTTCAGAACCCCATTGACCAGCTAGTTTTGCCAGATCTGCGAAAAGGTCCAGTAGCTGGCCCTTCCCAAGGGCAACTGCGTGTTCCCCTGTCTTTCTTGGCCAAGGTCCTGCGGGGAAGGAGTTGGAGAAGCAAGATAGCCAGCCCTGCAGTGATCCCTATTCCTGCGGCTCCTCCCGGTGGGGGCAAACACAGCAGCGAGTTTCTGCCACACTGCAGCCCGGCCCGCACCTGCTGCATTCCCCTGAGAAGCCAAATCTTCGCTGGGTAAGAGCAAGATGGGACGCAGAGCTGGGAAAGGGGGGACACGGGAGGAAGAGGACAAGGAGGGGGTCTAGGGTCTGCAGATGCTCTCTGGCAGCGTGGTAATAATAGCAACACGTCTCCCGCGGGGCTGGATCCCGCTTCGGGCCTGGGATAGCTGCTATTGATTGTTTCCTCTTTGCCTACTTCATTATGTTGGCAAGAGCCTCTCCTGAGCACTCCTCAACTTGTGCTCCTTCCATCTCTCTGGGCCCCGGCAACACTCAACTGAGTTCTGCAACGGGGTTCTGGTTAGTAAGTTGGGCTACACCAAAGAATGGGGTGTTTTCCTGGTGGGGTGGGGGTCGAGGCCAGGGGATTCAACTGGACGGCCAGCGAGCTGGTGGGGGCGAGCAGTGCGCCTGCTGGCTCTGGCCCCCACCGGGCCCTTTAATTCGAGTTCGCTGCCGGGCCAGGTGCGGCGCTGCGTGGCGCGGTGCGGCGCGGTGCGGCTGCGGGCGGCGGCCGGGCGCTCCTTACGCGCCGCCCGCGGGACTGCAGAACCGGCTCCCGGCTGGCCGCCCGCACCCCGCCGCCGCCGCCTCTCGTGCCGGGGTCCTGCCGACGCTGGCCGTCACTGAGAAACATGGAGACTCCGGTGCCAGGTCGGAAGGGTAGATCAGTGTCGGGATATTGGCCTGAGTGGTACCTCCCCTGCCCAGCTGCGGCACCCAGAAGGGTTGCAGGGCACCCGGCGGCGCAGCCTGCAGCGCTGCGGGGTCGGGCTGGTCCCCGGGAGGGTGAGCCGGTGCCAACCCCGGATATCTGCCAGTCGTGTCCTAGCCCCGGGCGGGCCAGGGGGATTGCGCCCCGCAGGAGTAGAGTGCATGGAATGGGCTCGGGGACCCTCTGTGGTTGCGTGGCGTGGCGCGGGGCGGAGGGCGCAGAGAGGAGCTGGCGGGTGATGGGAAGTGCAGCCGACAGCATAACCATGTCTGGTAAATAGCGCGGGTTGGTAGGACTGGGTCTGGCACGAGATAAAAACGGCTTCACTGCAGAGAGGGTCTTTTCCCCCTTTGCAGGGGCCGTGGGCTACCGGGAACCCCCGTGCTTTGGATCAGGCTGGGATCTGGGACAGCAGCCTGGTGCAGCCTACTCCCCACCCCCAGAGTTCAATCTCCTGTTTTTTCGGATGGAGGTGGAGCCTCGGTGGTCCCTCCGCTGAACCTGGCAGGGGGGAAAGCCGGGCTGCATTCGGGCCGGCAGCCGGAGCTAACCACACCAGGCAGGAAGGGGTTAAGGTGGCGCTCTCGCTCGCGGCCAGCTGGAAGGTCTGGTAGCCGGCTCTGAGCAGTGCAGGGAGCGCGCCCCGCGGAATCCCGGCTGGGGCCCGGGGCGATGGGGAGAGGGCCCAGACCCCTCCCCGCCCTGGGGCCGGCGGGATTGGGTCGGCAGGGGGCCAGGCCGGAAGCCAGCCTTCTCCAGGCTCCCCATCTCACGGCTGCCAAGCCGCCTAGCAGCCAAGCAGGCTGAGCGTTTGTTCAGCGCTCCCTGCCGAGGAGATGTAAGGGATTTTCTCTTGGGGAGAAATCAGTGGTCGAGCGCCTGGCCAGCTCAAATGCCACCCGGCCCAGAGGGAGGTCTACGGCCCAGGGATCCCGGAGGGAGAGTAAGTTCAGCGACTAGGCCATCCGGATTTCTACATGGGTGACCTTGCTGCGTGTGGGGTCTCCCTGGATGAGCTCTGAATGAGTGCGCGGGTTGGGAAGGGGGTGGGGTGCTTCTTCTGCCAGGACACGGTTGAGGTCAGAGCTTGTAGTCAGACTGCGGAGAGGAAGTCCTCCCCTTGAGAGATGTGTGTCCTGACATGGGGTAGGGGTGGGGGGTGCTTTGCCGGAGTCGCTCGTTATGGCAGCTGGAAACGAGGGGTCTGGATTAGCTTGGAGAGGCCTCTGGAGAAGGCAGCCCCGTCAAGCCTGAAGGCTTGTTCCCTGGGGGGGGGGGGGGGGGGAAACGTGTTTCCAGCTGATGGGAAGAAAACCTGCCCAGAAGAGGCTGGGAAGCTAAGGGGTAGTTCTCAGCCATGAACAGCCAAAATGAAAGGTTGTCACGGGGCTTGTCACCTGCAGTGAGGGGAGCTGCCCAAGCCCTCCTAAATCTTGGTACCAGCTGCCCCAAAGCCACGGTTCCACCTTGCTGCTCTGTTTTCCAGGCAACGTCACACCTCCTGAGGACAGCCAGGAGGACTCCGGCTTTTGCTGAGCTGTGCATCTTACCTCCTTCTTTCCAAAGGCTCCAGACCTGCTGTTCTCAAGTCCTGTATGCCCCTGGCCAGGCACCCCACTGCCCTTGCAGCCCAGTCCAGCCCTAGAGCTCACCTCCAGGACCTGGAGCCTGCCCTCCTGCCCAGAATGACTCACCATTATTTCTAGCTCAAGTGAGAAGACGTGATGGGGAGTTGGGCTGCCTGTTTGTGGATCGAGGATTCCTACAGCATCTGATCTGCTTCACAAGGAAGAGAGCCAGAGGTTCCTGCCTGGCCAGGTAAATCAATCTATCATTTAATAACAGCCGTGTGTAAAATCATGGGGTGGGATCAGTGAAGAAGGACTAGGTCCAAGATTCCAGGGTGCAGGTATATGTGAGACATCAGTGCCCTTCCTGGGGCAGGGGTCCCTTCCAGCCTCCTAGTTGGGTTTTATACCCCAGGATGCTGTGTGGTACAGAGGGGGACTGTCTCAGCCCTCCCCAGTGCAAGGCATTCCAGAGCTTCCTTGAGAGATTCCTCCCTGCTTCTTCTGGCCCCAGCCAAGTTACAAGGTGAAAGTAATTCTGCTGTTTGGTGGTGGTGGTGATGGTGGTGGTGGCGGTAGTAGTTGTCATGTTTCTGGACTCTTGGCTGAGAGATGGGAGACAGCAAGCAGCAACCCAGGTAGGGTTGCCAGTGCTGGTTGGTCTCATGTCCTTAACTGCCTCTGTCTTTCAGCCGAGCGAGGCTGCCTCTCCAGCTCTCGGAGAGCTTGGGGGGCTCTCCTGCAGGAGCTCAAGCTAATGCTTCTGTGTTTCCTGGGGCCGTTAGCAGCACCCTGAGCCCCCTGCCACCAGGCAGCTGGAAGGCATAGCGCGAGGCGCTCCTCTCAGTCCCAATTATGACAGTGGCCACTGGAGACCCAGCAGATGAGGCTGCTGCCCTCCCTGGGCACCCACAGGACACCTATGACCCAGAAGCAGACCACGAATGCTGCGAGAGGGTGGTGATCAACATCTCAGGACTGCGGTTTGAGACCCAGCTAAAGACCTTAGCCCAGTTTCCAGAGACCCTCTTAGGGGACCCTAAGAAGCGGATGAGGTACTTTGATCCCCTCCGAAACGAGTACTTCTTCGATCGCAACCGCCCTAGCTTTGATGCCATCTTGTACTACTACCAGTCTGGGGGCCGGCTGAGGCGACCTGTGAATGTGCCCTTAGATATATTTTCGGAAGAAATCCGGTTTTATGAACTGGGAGAAGAAGCAATGGAGATGTTTCGGGAGGATGAAGGCTACATCAAGGAGGAAGAACGTCCTCTGCCTGAAAATGAGTTCCAAAGACAGGTGTGGCTTCTCTTTGAATACCCAGAGAGCTCAGGGCCTGCCAGGATTATAGCCATTGTGTCTGTTATGGTGATTCTGATCTCGATCGTCAGCTTCTGTCTGGAAACACTGCCCATCTTCCGAGATGAGAATGAAGACATGCATGGTGGTGGGGTGACCTTCCATACCTACTCCAACAGCACCATCGGGTACCAGCAGTCCACCTCCTTCACCGACCCTTTCTTCATTGTGGAGACTCTCTGCATCATCTGGTTCTCCTTCGAATTTTTGGTGAGGTTCTTTGCCTGTCCGAGCAAAGCTGGTTTCTTCACCAACATCATGAACATCATTGACATTGTGGCCATCATCCCCTACTTCATCACTCTGGGGACAGAGCTGGCTGAGAAGCCAGAGGATGCCCAGCAGGGCCAGCAGGCCATGTCACTGGCCATCCTCCGTGTCATCCGCTTGGTAAGAGTCTTTAGGATTTTCAAGTTGTCCAGACACTCCAAAGGTCTCCAGATTCTAGGTCAGACCCTCAAAGCCAGCATGAGAGAATTGGGCCTCCTGATATTCTTCCTCTTCATTGGGGTCATTCTTTTCTCTAGTGCTGTCTATTTTGCAGAAGCCGATGAGCGAGATTCCCAGTTCCCCAGCATCCCCGATGCCTTCTGGTGGGCAGTCGTCTCCATGACAACTGTAGGCTATGGAGACATGGTTCCAACTACCATTGGGGGAAAGATAGTGGGTTCCCTGTGTGCAATTGCAGGTGTGTTAACCATTGCCTTACCGGTCCCTGTCATAGTGTCTAATTTCAACTACTTCTACCACCGGGAGACAGAGGGAGAGGAGCAGGCCCAGTACTTACAAGTGACAAGCTGCCCAAAGATTCCATCCTCCCCTGACCTAAAGAAAAGTAGAAGTGCCTCTACTATTAGTAAGTCGGATTACATGGAGATCCAGGAGGGAGTAAACAACAGTAATGAGGACTTTAGAGAGGAAAACTTGAAAACAGCCAACTGCACCTTGGCTAACACAAACTATGTGAATATTACCAAAATGTTAACTGATGTCTGATTGAAACCCATTAACATACTCGCAGCTCAATGGAACTAATGCAGATGTTGCATAATAGCCTGCATTGTAGTCAGTGTGTTCTACAGTGTGCATCTGGTTCTGCATGGAAAGCAATAGTCGTGCAAGTGACTTTTGACCTTTTGATTTTTGATTTAGAATGCAGAATATCTATCACAGCTTTCATGCAAATCTTCATCACCGGCTTCAGGGTTTGGGTTTCCAAAGATGAGCGTCACCTATGGAGCCAGGATTTCAGAAAGTCACATTGAGGCCACTTCATATCTAATATACGACCCACCATATCAGCACTCCCTTTCCTTCCTAGTTAAATGCACACAACACCTGGGAGATGCACTCCCCTCCTCCCACCCTGTCACCCACTTGAGCCCACCTGCCCCTTCCCAGAGGAACAACCATCATGGCTTAGCTTTAAAGCTCTGGCGATTATTCGAAAGGTCATTCCCATTTTTGCATTGAAAAGAACACACGGTACTGTGTGTGTTGGAACTACTTTCTGTGTCACAACCTGGGGTTTGTGAATTGCAGTTGCCAAGTAGATGCTCCAGAGGCTTGTGTTTCATAACGAAAAAATGCTGCATTCTGCTTTTTCTCTGTAGATGTGAGGAAAGCCTGGGGGAGGGACAGTTAGCATGACCCAATGTGAGTTGTCAAGTTTCAACATTTGTTCCATTAGGGCCTGTGGGGCGAAGGTACCAAACCAAGGGACCTCTCAGCTTCAGATTTCACCATTTTGCAGACTTCAGGGTCACCAGAAATATGTCTGATTTCTTCGTTTACACTGGAGTTTGCAGACATCTGCTTTCCTAGTGATGTGGCCCAGCTACACTGACACTGCAGTGAAATTTACCAGTGATGCGATAGAACTGCATGGGTGTTCATTGCATGAATCTCAATATTTAAAACACAGGAGATAACCTATTTTCTTAGTAGCCTACACAGTATTCATATTTAGAGTATTAATAGCCTTGGGATGGTTTTGAACTAGGGGTTTTTTCCCATCAGAAGGCAAAAGTCCTCCATCAGAGGGGGGGGGGGGGGAATAGGCTATTGGGAATGGGGAACCAAAATATCTGGCCCTCCAGCCCACCCATCTCTGTTCTTTCAGTGGAAGAGCAGACCTCTGTCAAGCCAGAAGAATGAGCAGGGAAAGCAGTGTCTAAACACTCACACGACTGCACCTTAGGAATCAACCTAGTCATAGACATAACTGCACCAGGGCATCAGTCCTGAGGATAGGCAGGTCTGTGGATCCAGTGTATATAACTATATATTGGGTATTTCTCTCTCATGTGCTCCTCTACCTAGCTAGTTATAGGAAAAAAATGCATTTGAACATTGTATAAGCTTATGCAATATTTTTGACACAGGGCAATTTATGCATGTGTTTGACTATGTGCACTAGAGTATATATATATATATATATATATATATATATATATATATATATATATATACACACGTGTGTGTATATGATTGTATACACACACACACATATATATATATATTCATTCTCTGGAGTTCAGGTTCAGGAGTAAATCCATTGCTCAGTGGGTTGGTAAGAAGCCCATTGGGTTCACTGGTCTCATTGGTAACCCCACTGGGCCTGGGTTTGCTGCCATTGCCTCAGATACTCCAGTCTTCATGGATTCCTAGACGTTAGAATTGTCTTTCTGCCCTCCATGTGCTGCAGCTTCAGTTTCCCATGGCTGAAGCTTGTCTTACTGAGTGCACAAGGGCCCTAGGGCCCTCACAGCTCCAGCTGTCCTGGGCCAGACCCACCCCAGGCCTCCTCTGGATGGTCCGTCCTATTATCATCTCCATTCTCATCTTGCCCACCGTCCCCCTCCCAATTTGGTTTTCAGTATCATTTGGCTCTGCATCCATCACTTTCATGAACCCATCCCTAGAGAGCCAGTCTGGATCCCCTGCTTTGAAACAAAGAATAGGACTCCTAGGAACCAACTTCCATTGATTTGGACTTAAAGGGAGACCCTTCTATGTGGAAATTTCTAAAATCTAGGACCAAGGGTTATGATCCCTAGACAATCCAAAACTGTCATTTCAATCACCAGAATCAATTTTTCTCCCCCTTTAACTGGGAACCAGAGCTGATTTAAAAAAAAGAGAAAGAGAGAGAGAGAGAGAATCGATTAAAAAAAAATTGTCCCCCATCTTACCAAAACAGGTAAGGAATAAGTGATCACTGTATAGCCTAAAAATAGAGAGTAGATTAAGCCTGGGATTGGGGAGGGGATGGCTTTTGCCTCACCAGACTGGGTTTTTAGACTTTTTACACTGTGGCTTAAATTTCCCAAATGTAGCAAATCATGATGGTAGGCTGTCTAGTGGTGGCTCCTGCCCAGGTCTCACTGTTGGCTAGTTGGCACCTTCATTTGTCTTGGGGGGGTGGGGCACCAGCTCAGGGTGCTAGGCCCAGGGTGCTCATTAGTTCCTGGTCACCCACATCCCCAGGTATCTGCAGGGCATTTCATGCCCAGCACAAAGCCTCTGTGCGTCTCTTCCTCTCCTTCATGGGAGGTGGTGCTGAATTTCAGGACATGGGGTTGGAGGGACACAGACCTTTGGAAAATAGAAAATTAAAACAATCCACACTTGAGACCTATGTCAGATGGTAGATACCTTTCCATAGCATCCTTGGCTGGGGACTATAAAATGTCCAACACACATACATGCACATCTACCCCCAAAATGTTTATCCAGTGTTGCCACACACAAATACAAAACATGCAACCTACATGTGAAATACACACAGGCCAAATTCATATAAAAGGCAGACACAGAAGATTTATGGTTTTACCTAGAGGTGAAATATACACACTCAGTCTGGACATAGACTGTACTTACCAAAACATAGAACACCTCCAAGAAAACTACATACCCCAAGTACAAACACACAACCTGTAACTCAGATGCAAAATACACAAAACTACATGGACGCAGTGAATGTGCGTCAAAAAATACACAAACGATGCTTCACTATTATTTCTGTACACTCAGGGTGTACACACAATGCACGTATATTTACACTAGGCTTACAAAATACAGCACTCGTGCCCAAGAAGACGCAATAGACACGACATACAGACATGTACTCAGATCCATTGCTCTGCCCCCAGATCTATAAATTAATGGACACAAACAAAATAACACCTTTAATCACCTATTCCTAGCTCATATTAGTATCTCAGTTTTCTCCAAGGAGTCTTTTCCTCTCATCACTTCTCTCACCTGCAGATTTTAGTCCTGAAAAAGGAACCCCTGAGGTTTCAGGCAGAAAGATGGGCTACCACATCAAGCACAGGAATCTTGTGAACCTGTTCACCTTCCTCCCACCAGCACCCTAGGGTGTGGGGTGTGGAAGATCCCAGGATGGCCAGCAGCCTGATATGGACCTCCTTATCATGACCTTTCCCTCAAAACAAGTCCACCCCAACAGCCCAGCAGCTCAGGTTCCCCGCCTTCCATCATCTGAAATCCTCAGATTCGGCGCCATTCTTTTAAAAGCAGTGATGGCCCCTGGGTCCCAAACCACAGTAAAGATGTCCCTAACACACAGACCTTTTTGCCCCTCCATCCCCAGCAGCTTTGTGAGGGACCAGGTCAGAAAATTGAAGCTCTGTATAGACTTGCCTCACAAAATGAGCCACCCTTACTTCCTGTGGCATTTCACTTGCTCTTGGGCACAATTCCAATAAGGACAGTTCCTGATTGCCTTCTATGGGTGTTCAGTTCCAGGCCTGCCCCCCTCCTCCCCGCCAGGGCTCCCAGGGATGTCCTGCCTTCCATTCAATTTCTGTGCCTTCAGGAAATGGCAAACCAATTCAGCTTAAGTCAAACATGATTAAGGACATAAGCCTAAGGCCAAACAAGCAAATAACACACTGATTTAAATACTTTCTAAGCTTACCCACCATCTTGGATTACCTTGGAACTGGTTCCTCCAGTTGGTAGGACTAGGTGAGAGCTAAGTGAAGTTTGACAAAGGCTTCACCTGCAGTGGAATTAGGAGTTTCTGTGGGCCTGGGGATCAGGCACCATGGTCCCTCCTCCTGCACTCTGCACTCTCCCAGGTGTGACTCACCCTTCCCTCCTAAGGATGGTCACAGTTCACAGTCCCCATGAAGGAGGCAATAACGGCAGGAAATGGACACATGGGTCCTCCATGTGTGGTTTGGAGTCCCTCAGTGGGCCTTGTGCTTCCAAGCCAAGAAACCAGTTTTCCTTTTGTCTCTACCAGATGCCTCTGTGGGCTCAAACTTTCAAGCAAGTTGGGGTTTTCCAGAGACTGGAGAGAAAGAGGCCCAGGAAACATAGAAAGGTTTTCAGAAAAAAAAAAAAAAAAGGGAAACAACTCAGCTGGTCAAATTTCAAAGTAAACTTTTCAGGAGCCAATTTTTAATGAATGGATTAATTAAAATCGAATTAAGAAGCCAAAATCGAATTTAGTTGAACTTATGTTTCCTTTGCTCTCTTCCTTCCTTCCTTCCTCTCTGCTTGCCTCTAACCTGCTCAACAGGGCTTCTGAGGATGGCACAGCCATGTCACTGGGTGCCCATATGAGGAGGGCTTCAGGACTAGCTTGTCCTGCCTCCTCTGTCTGGATTTCTCCCTCCATTATAGTGGATTCTGGCCAACTTCCTCAGAGTAAGCTATAAAGTATCAGCGTCAACTCATGTTGAGAGAAGGCAGCACCCTCTGAAGACCCTCAGAGGTCTTCAGGTCCAGTGCTTTCCGTAGTAGTGGGAAAGAGAGGCAGAGGCCAACCTCCCCCAAAGGAAACTATAAGACAATGGCAAATTGTGTATGGGGGGGTGGCATCATTACCCCCTGTGGCAGGCAGGGAAGCACGGTACTTTGACTTGTTTACCCAGGAGAGAGAATGGTACTGCTGAGCCCTGGTCCCTAGGGCTCTCCTGGAACCCAATGTCATAACAACCTGCATGTGAGTGATGGCCAACCAGTCTGAGAGGGCCATAATGTCCAGGGTATTCCTTGGTTACACAATGGAGAGTCCCCCATCCTTGGTGAAGTGTCCATGGTCAGGTTTGACCTTAACCTTATTAACATCAATAGCCACACCACAAGCCAACCAGTAGGGAGTTGGATGTCGGGAGCTGTCTCAGCAGCCATTGAGACCATCGTGTGTACTCTCGAACTTGGTCCTTGTTGAGACCAACCCCATGTCCCCATGGAGTAGCGAGCAGGGACAGGTAGCAGTGGGGGATCCGGTACAAGCTGGGATGAGTCTGTTCCTCAAAGTAATCTAGTCCACTTTCCCCTTCTTTCTGTTTTCCTTTCCACCAAAGCTCAGTTCCATCTTTCATAGTTTGTACTTAAATATTCTTAAAAGAGGAAAAGTGCAATAAAATCAACAGTGACTGTTTCCTTTAGCAATAGCTCTTTCAAAAATCTTGCTCTCAGGACTGAAAAGTGATAGACAGTATCTGGATTATCAGATAAGGCCCTTGACTTCTGGGCATTGGTTCACATTCTCTGTAGTTCCTTCTTCCCACCTGTTCCCATGACTCCTGTCCTGAGATCTGACCCTCTGGAATGGACACAGATGCAGATGGGCGGCACACGCACGAAGGCCCGTGAGAAGGCATTCTTTGTCACTCTCTTTCCTGTGTGCATCTCTCTGTCTCCAGGTGTCTTTCTGTCCCTCTCTCCCTCTGCCTGCCCCTTCCTCCCCACTCTCACACAGCATCCTTGCCACCTCTCGGCCCTGAAACCTTGAGTTGAGTGACCTCATGCCAGCCCATCTTGTTGACTCCGGGTCAGTCTGGCAGGGTGTAATGGAAACCTGCAGGAAAGCGCTTACCAATAGATGAGAATAAAGCATCCTGAGCCATTACAGGAGATCATTTCCATGCACTAAAAGCCATTACTTGATCCTTTTGCTGCACCTCCTCTCCTCCCCAGGGAGAGGGATACTGAGGGAATGTGGCCCTGGAGATTTGCACCTGGAATCGGCAGCCTAGGCAGATTCAGAAATTGCCCTCTGACTCTCCTTCACAATCAGCTGACTTGCTCAACCACAGGGACTCCTTGAGAGCTTCAAAGGAAAGCAAGTTCTTGGCGTGGGTAGACGTCTATAGGCATTGAAGTTTGGGGTGGTTGGGTCATGACATTAGCGAGACGAAGACCCCACCACCCACTGCACAGATTTGCACACCTCTCCAGGGGCTTCAGAGGAGTCCTCTTTGCTGAAACATCTGTGAGGTTAAATATTCAGGCTGGACAATCCAGGGAAGGCTGGCAACCCCAGGGTCCCATTTCATTCTTCTTCGGTCTACCTTGCTCTATACACATGTGTACAACCAAACCTCAGTTAACCAACAGGGAAAAACTCAGGGAAGGGAATGTCCTGGTTGCTTTGCCATTCTGGTGATTTGAGTGGGAGTGGGAACACGTGGGGTTCAGCCTTTGTTATTGAAAAATAGTATTTCCTAAGTAGGTTAGTCTAACCTCTCCTGCCTTAGTAAGTAGAGCATTTGAAGATGACAGAAGACCTTGCCTGGCTCAGGGTCAACCTCCTAAACCTCAGTGCTCAGTGTATGGTGCACAGAAACGGAGACGAAGCCGACCAAAGAGACAGGCGAATGATGCTGGCTGTTGAGACAGATGTAGAAACGGGCTGTTGGGCACATCCAGGCTTATCAGATAATGACCTTGCTGTCCCTGGCCCCTTTCTACTGAAAGTATAGTAAGAAAACATAATTCTTGCCAATCAAGGTTTCAGTTGATTGGTCCTGAGTTATTAGAGGTTTTCCATATATACATATGTCTGTGTGTGTATATATGTATAGTATATGTATATATGTATGCCATTATTTCAAAAATTACACGAATATACATGAACCCATCCCCTAGTTTCACTAATGTGGAATAAATTTGGCAATCTAAGGAACGAATCGCATTTGTTTGACTTTTTTAAATGAACTTCCTTTGCATTCTTTCCATCTCTCCAGATCTACTCCTTTTCTGTTTAGGCAGTTCTTTAATTAAATAAATAAATAAAATAAAAAAGAACAGGCTCCAGGATCACCTCTTTCCTTTCCCTCCCAGGTGGCCGCCTGACTCAGGGATAAAAGGGGGAGTGTGATCTAAGGGCCCGGTGCTTTTTCGCCTTTATTCTGTCTGCCCTGGTTGGCTGTCACCTCCTCACTGAGGACCTGAAAAGTTATGCCAAACTTTTGTAGCCCTGGGGAAGTGGAAAGCTTAAAGATCTGGCAAAGGACTGATCTATTTAGCTTTCTCTGTGTCCGTAGTGGTGCCCTAGGTTTGAACGGTATGCATTGGGAAAGTAACATTTCAAATGAAGCATCAAAGATCCTCTCTGCCCTGTGGAAGGTGAGGTTTGTGGCAAATGATGGAACTATAAAAACTATCCTGTTGTTCCTTCTGACCAAATCTAGGTTGAGGGTGTGGGCATTAGAGCAACTGTAATTCAGTCACCTCTTTGGGGCTGAGCTGTGCATTATCACTTGATACAGCTAGGCTTGAGCAGATCATACTCTCTTTCCCCATCATGCCTGGCAGTGTGTTAGATTCATGGGGAAATCACATCTCTCCACCTCACCTCCTGCATTTGACTGTGCACTCTGCTTGGACGGGGGTAGGAAGGATTCCTCACCATTATCTGGAGCAATGGAGGTGGTGTAGGGATCACATCTGCTGCCATCTCCTCACACTTCCAGGAGCCCTTCAACCTGGTCAAGTCAGCCATGATCAGATAGTGGAAGCCCTTCACTGAGACTTCACATGACTGGCCGATGAGCTAGGGCACTTGATTATCCCGTCTGGATGGATAATCTTAGACGGTATGACCTTCAGTATGGAAACTAATATAACTTCTGTGCTCCTAAAATAGTCAGATGTGTTCCAGATGAGTTTGCAGCTGAGAAGTCCCTGCATCATTTCACTGACGGATGCACAGGGCAGGTAGGATTACATAATAATGTGGACAGCTGCTGCAACCTCTAGATAATTGAGGGCAGTGTAGATGTGGTTGTGTACTAGGACCTTTGGTAGCTACCCAGAGGACTTCGTGCTGTGTCTCTCAGTCCTTGTGAGAGGCCTCCGATCCCTGCCTATCTCCTTGAAAACAACTCCCTAGATGCTGGTGCCTTGTTTGGATGAGTGCATAAACACTTTGGATGCTGGAGAAAGCAAGAGGAGGAGCTGGAAGAAAAAGAATAGTGAAGGGTTCACCTTGCTACCAGACAACTTCCATGTCAGCTGCTGACATTTTTGCCTTTTGAGCTTATGAAGCATAGGGCAAGGACTTTAACCTGCCAGGTGGGGCTAGAAGGGAGCAAACCAGCTCTAGGCTAAGAACTGCAATTGAAAAGCAAGAGGAGAAGCCTGGCTGGCTTGGATGAGGGTGAGTCTCAGCTCCTGAGGGTTTGAACATGCTCTGTGCTTGCCCCAGTTCTGTCTTCACGTGGGATCCAGCGACCCAGTTTCCTTTTGTTGTCGTGCTTGGATGGTTCCTTCATTTGAAGGGCCCCAGGAAGCTGGAAAGTCCCATGATTGAGCTCTAGCCTGCTGAGCAAACAATGCCCTAGCCAAATTGGCCTCTTCCTGGGTTTCTGCATCCCTGCACCCCTCTCTTCACGGAGGGTAATCTTGGAATGGTCAGGATTAATGGTGCCAGCAATCAAGGAGGATTCTCTCATTTCCATTAGGGATATAGCTATAAAGCTCATGGGTGGGGGATGCTGTTTCCTTTTTCAGACCTGTGTGCTTATGCATCTCCTGTTTCTGGAGATGTGTGTGTGTGTGTGTGTGTGTGTGTGTGTATATATACACACACACACACATTTGTATGAAATGGCCGCTCATTTAAGCTCACGCAGCACACATTCTAATTAAGGTTTCCACTAGCTTCCTTGCATGACTCTGCAGCTGCCCTCCTGTGTCCTGTCTCTCGTAATTGCTAAAAACTTAAAGAGGAGAGGCAGACAAATAAGCCTCCATGGGATCAATAGGAGAAGGAACTCCAAGGCTAATGGCAAAGCTTCGTAAGGATGATGCCGAAAGGGAACTGGGGTATCCATGGTGATAAGAGACAGGGGACCAATGGGAGCTGAAGGCGGAGCAGAACTTGTGGGGAGGACTCATGGGAGTTGGGAGTCATTTAACTATTTGTTTGCTTCATGAAAATTTAGACACCAGCTGTAACTGCATTGCACAGGATGTATAGATATTATCATTCTTGCTGACATATTCTGGAAGCTTTCAGCCCCACCAATACTGCCCAGCCCAGGACTTCTGCAGCTGAGAGTTCCTGTGTCAGTAGGGTCTGATACTGTACATAGGTTATACATATATGTGTACATATGTGCCTCAATGAACATTGCCTGTCCACCAAATCATGGGTGTACATAGACTTCATAGAGCTCCACAGTCTTTTTGTAAATATTGACACAAGTAAATAAGTATATAAATATATATTATTGAGGATTTATTTTAACATCATTCTGTGTGAAATGAAAAATAAATAAATAAAATTTTTGACAGACATTGACAGTTTCTGCCTTCTTTCTTGCCTGCTTGGGTTGTCATCCCTATAAAATGCAAGTGTAGTTCCCTCTCCCTCATTTCAGTTTCTGTAGCCCTGAGAGCCCAGTCAGAGACCAGGGCAGGTCAAGACAGGGGGCTCAAAATGCATCCAGGGACATTGTGGCTGTGTGCCATCTGTCCTGGCCTGAGAGTCCTGTGCACCCAAAGCAGGGGCCGGTGAGTGAGTGGGTCAGTGGGGGTGTTTGAGATCTTCACCGGTACTCAGCACTTCTTGTGTCTCAGAGTGTGTGGGGAAGGGGGACTGGTATAGACAAGAGGCAGTCTGGGAGCCATTTAACTCCTGCTGCACCCACCCTTGCAGGTCCTGTTGTCCTCAAACCCACTCCCACTTCTGCCCATTACTGCTGGTGCCCGGAGTCTGACCCACCCAGGCTCTCAACTCCCAAGTGAGAATGTCTACCTTGGCCTCCCAAGAATGAGCCTGATTCTCCAGCTAGGCCAGATCCCTTCTATGGGTGTCTCCTGTGAGACATGGAATTCCTGCCTCCAAGGAGCTGGGGAGAGTTTTGTCTGTCCCTGACTATTTAGATCTTATTAGAGGTAAAGAAGGAATAAATGGGTGGAAGCTGAAACATCAGAGTTCCTTGTTTGTATTTCAAGTGTCGACTTCCCCAGCCACTTGAGCACCCTGAATGCTTCTGTACTTGGCCTAGGGCACCTAATTCAGGAAGGGCTTATTGAGGCAGAGAACAAGTGAGAGAGCCCACCTAGGTCTAGGGGCCAGTGTGTTGGGCAGGAGAAGCAAAATAGTATCAGCCCAACTGAGAAACAAAGTTAACCCCTGAGGAAAAAAAAAAAAGCATCTCCAGCATCAATTTCTGGGTTTGTCCCCACCAGTTGTGTCACCCTGGTACTTACTCTTGCATGTTCCTTGAACCTCAGGTTCCGCCCCTCCGTAAAAGGAATCACAAGGCCTGCCCCATTTTACGAAGATTAAACGAACAACGGGCACATAGTGGGAGCTCAACAAAAACATGTGAGTGTGTCCTCACCTGGAATCCCAGGCACAGACTTTTCTGTTTCACTGATCCCTGTGGGGCAGTGAAACAGCAATCTGAGATGTAAAAGCTGAAGGATGTTCCAACCTCTTCTGGTCTGGGGCTTCCTAATCTGGACCAAGGGGTACAAAGTCCAGATGATTGAGAAACCTATTGAAATTATATATGACCTGTGGCAGTACGGTCATTTTTCCATGGAGTTGCCTGCAGCTCTCCAAAATGAAATAAAACTATGAGTCAAACCCTGATTCCTGGTCTTCTCCCCTATGTTCAGGATGGAAAAGTGATCTGCCCAGTTATTTTCACTTATTCAAAAATATTTTTGCACTTGGTGTTTTGGATACCCTGCCCTGTGGGTCTTCTGGTCAAGAGGGTAAGATGAAAATTCACCCAAAGTGAATTAGTGGGCCCACACACAGCCAGGCCAGGCTTCTGCCCCCCCCCCGGACTTCTCTGCAGTCCCTCTTGCAGTACAAGAGATGGCAAGCCCCAGAATCCAAACCTGAGGCATCTCCCTAGGCTGGCTTAGCACTGCAGAGGGGGAAGGAGTACATATTTTGATGTGAAATTAATGTTATTTAAATTATATGCAAATGAGGCAAATCTGCATCTCTTTGATCCATTCTCAACCTGTCAGCTCTGATTATTGCTCCCTTTTGTTCCCACAAGACACCCCCCTCATTAAGATCAGTAAACAACACACCCACAGGTCATTGGCTTATCAAGTAAAGATGGAGGCTCTTTGGCCCTATACCTATTTCAGCCTGAACGCTAGCCAGGGCTGCGGATGCTTAAGGGTTTGTAGTGAAGCTAGGAGGAAAATCTCCCATCTGCACAGCTGCCTGTACCAAGGAAAATCTGCCTCTCTCTAGGTCTGTTGCAATGGGAGATTTACACTTTCTGTTTCACTGATCATTTGGGGAGCCACCAACAACCATGTGAGAAGTAAAACTACAGCCATTCTGTTGCCATGACTTGTGGTGTATTCTCTCCCAGCCTAAACGAAGCATCTTGAATGTCTTGTTAATCTCGAAACTGCCAGCATCTGACACCGTGCCAGGCACAATAAATATTCATTGAATGAATGAATATCTGCATCACACAGTCATAATGGCAACCAAGATATTCACGTCACTGGGACTGCAGAGATCCAGATGATGTTCTAGGACCCCTAACCTCTGTATCTCTCCCTGGCCCTACAGGAGACTTCTAATCTCTCTGGCATCAGACTGGCCATTAGGTGCAGCTGGTATGGGTCATCTGACCTAAATGCCCTGTGGTTAAAGTGTGCCACATCTCCCAGTGCCCTGTTCCACAGATTGCAGAGAGGTTATCCTTGAGAGCCCACAGAACCCCGCCAGCCCCAAGGCCAAACCCTTCTCATATCCCAGTGGATGTCCCATATCCCACTCTAAAGCATTCCTCCACAGTCCCCAAATTCTAAGGCAGCAGAGGTCTTACAGCCTCTGAGTCAGGGTTGGGTTCCATTCCTGGCTCAACTGTACAGTATACTAGTTATGGCCTATTTTCTATGTGACCCTACAAGGAAGTTAACATGCCACACAGATGAAGGTTTAAAGAAAGATATAGAGATAGCCATTATCTCTATCTATCTATCTTTCTATATCTATATCTATATCTATATCTATATATATATATCCATATGTCAAGGCCTTACTTTGTGCCAGATGCCCTGCAAAGTGCTTGACATACATATATCATTTACCTATCACAACAGTCCCATGAGGTGGGTATCATTATGCTTATTTTACATATTAGGAAACTGAACCTGAGGTTATACCTGTAGCCCAACGTCACACACCTAAATAACTAGCAGAGCCTTTATGGGGGTCAAAGCCCATTTTTAATAAGTGTTACAGTTAACAGATGCTAGTCCTTCTGTCACCACCACCTTCCTCCCCCATGTGATTGAGGGTGCAGAAATATGTCTACAAGAAGACAAACAAAAACTTCATCTGTCCTAGGAACCTTGGTATAATAAAAATAGTCCATCTAGACTGGTTGAGCTGAGATGAGACTGGCCTTGATCTTGGCTCTCAGCCCCATCTTGCTGAGCCCAGGGATGGGGAAGGTGATATCCCAGAGAAGAAGCATCTCACTCCCCCTTGTCATGGAGGAAGCCAGACCAGGCAGGGAGAGCCACTGTTTTATTCCCACCTCAGGGATGGTAGTCTCCTGCCCAACATTGGTCACAGAAACAAGGCTGACCCCAGCTGAGCTCTGCCCAGCTCCTGGATCCAAAGCCCCCCTTCAGCCCACAGCTACCTAAGGGTCCAACACAGCAAGTAACAGACACCTTGTGTACACATTCCACAGTCCATCCATCCAGACCTTGGTGTGCCTATCATCCTTGAATCAGGTGGGGACAAAATTCCTAGCAACACTGTCCCAGCTCCCCAACCCCTGGCTCCACTGTTCCTAGTGCCCCTTCCTGCCCAAGATGCTTCAAATGGGGGCTCAGCAGGCGAGTTCTCCTCCTTGGCTCTCAAAGGTGAAAGGGGATAGAAGCACTTTGAGAAAAGGTGCGCACATGCACACACACACACACACACACACACACACTTCTAGTCACACAAATACCTGCAAAGTCCTAGGTAACCCCTGAAAACTACAAATCAAGTGTAAGAGGGGTTCCTTGTACAGGTAGATATTCAGTAAATATGTTGATGGAACAAGTGATTCAAATTCAACTAAGGTACAAGGAACACGAAGCATGGGCCAGTGTCGTGCTGGGCAGCTTGCCTGTTATCTCATTTAACTCTTACCGTTCTGTGAGATCATTGTGGGCATCTCAATTTTCAGATAAGGAAATTGAAACTCAGGGAAGCAAAGTAATGGCCTGTGCTCACACAGGTAACGAGAGGCAAATCTAGAACTCAGATCCCAGACAGCATGAAACCCTCGAAGCCCTTGACATGCCCTTGATAGGAAACCACAGCCACCTAGTGGGCTCAGCACCCAACTGGGACCAACATAACGGCATAGACTCCCACTCTGTCCCCCTAAGCCCTCTGATGTCTGGGATCCTCCAGGGAAATATGAGAATGAGGTCTCCTGGGGAGGAGTCGGGAAGTCCAGGGATTGCAAGGTGCGATGGAATCGAATCACCCTCCTCGGGTATTTTTGTCAATGGGATTCACGAGACTGCAAGGTGTGAATGAGCAATCGCTATATTAAAAGTTCCTGAAAAAGCTTTCCTTCCTTGGGTGTCAGCTCCTGAGAAAGAGAAAGGAAAGAAGGCTGGGGGGTTCTGAGTCCCCTCCTCAGCCCCCTCCTCAGCCTGCTCCTCACTGTAAGGAAAGCTTACATTTTCAGGATCCAGGAAGTGAGTGGATCTTTACCCTACTCTTCTTCCTCCTTCTGGTGGCCTGACCAGTCTCCTCATTGATAAGCTGGGGTGAGAGTGGAGAAATGGCAATCACAGGGGAGCCGTGACGATGAAGTTGGATTTGGAAGTTATTAGAAGTTACCTGCCATTAGGCTTGCCATGTAGTAAGTGCTCAGTAAACGGGTGCCTGCTATTCTGGGGGAGGACATTCCCCAGGAAGCAAAGAGCCCCAGCCCTGGGCTCACAGCTCTGCACTGGAATCCAGCCCTAGCTTCCTAACTGGGGATTATTGATAGATAATTGACCAGGCTGAATCCCAACTTTCTATCTACAAGGTGGGGGGACACTGTTGTTGTAGGGATAAGGACCTCAGGGAACTGACAGGGAATTGGTATAAAACTAGTGCTGGGCTCTGTGGATCAGAGGTAAATAAGATATCATCCTTGTGCCCAAAGTCTCACATAATAGGGCCATCCCTCTCCTTGGAAGGAAAAGGTGGAGGAAAATTTTAAATGAGTGCAGGGAAGACATGAACCCTGAACCAGCAATAGCACATAAATAGGCTTTTAATAAGTGATTGCAGAATGAATGAATGATTCTAAGAATGAATAATAAAACCAAATGCTAATGTGGCGATTCACCTATATTAACTAACGTAATCCTCATGGTGACCCTGTGTGGTTGGCACTCATCATCCCCAGATTACACTGGAGGGACAGAGGCATAGAGAGGTTTGCATAACTTGCTGGGAGAGCTTACATAACTTCAATGCCAGGATTTGAACCCAGGCCATCTGGCTGCAAGCCCATGCTGCTCACTGTCCCTCTTAGTCATGACCCCAAACTCCATAGCAGTTTCTTGTTCACTGAGCCTCACAATGCAGCTGTGTGGCAGCCATCTGTCCAGGAAAGCCTTCTTATCCCCGGTTTATAGATGAGGAAACCAAGGCACTAAGTGGATTGCTAATTTGCCATTAGCACACGACTGGAAACGAAGGAAAGAACTCAGGTCTGCCGTCCTCTGGTCATTGCTTCCTAATTCTGTAACTACTTTCCAAGAATGAGGAGAGGACTGGGAATGCCCGGGGTGGAGGGGTGGAGGGGTGGAGGGCAAGAGAATCCCAAATTGGCCAGTCTGGAAATGGAATGATTGTTTTATTTGATAGGTGAGAAGATTGCAGCCCAGACAGGGACAGCAGCTTGATTAAGGACACACAGAAAATTGGTAACTAGAATACTAGTCTGCTGATTTCCGATCAAGCCAATTTTACCATGTTCTTCTACAAAAGAAGTCTAGGACCACAGCATTTGGCAAAGAAGAGGCACACTAAACCGGGCAGCCTGAATTAAGCCCCCATTATGCCCCAGCATCTTGCTCCATTTTATGGGGGCTGCAAGGAATTATGTCCCCTTCCTTGCTAGTCAAGGAACATACATCAACAAACAAAACCACCAGGGCTCCTGCTCTCAGGGACTTGACCTGGTGGGAGATGAATGAGACTGAAAATACTATTCAAAAAAATAAAGCAGGGTAAGGAGGCGGGAAGTGATGGTAAGGGATGCTTCGTTATGCAGGGTGGGTTAGGGAAACCCTTTGGAATAACCAGAGACCTTCAGGGAGTTGTCGTGTAGATATGGAGGAAGAGCACTTCAGGCTCAGGAAGAGAAGGGCAGAGTCCTTGAGGGGTACAGGGCGTGTTGGGAGGTCAATGTTGCTGGAGCAGAATGAACAAGGAGGAGACAACAGGAAATAAAGGCAGGAAGTTTGGGAAGCAAACCTGTAGGCACAGGGAGCACTCTAGATTGTACTCTGGGTAAGGTGGGAAGCCACAGAGACTTTTCAGCAGAGAGATTTGATTGGACACATCACCCAGCTGCTGTGTTTAGAGAGAATGGAGAGGGGATAGTGAGAGACTATTGCACTCAAGCAGGTGAAAACATGGGGCGTAGATAAGGGTCAGGCAAGGAATTGGAGGGAAATATTTGGATGGTGGCTACACACTGAATATGGAGTCAATGGGATTTGCTGGTGGACTGAGTGTGCAATCTAAGAAAACCCTGGGCATCCAGGATGACTCCAAGCTTTTGACTCCATCATCTGGTATAATGGAGTCGCCCTTTCTTGAGGTGGCAAAATTCATGGAAGGACCTAAGCAAGCGTTCACCTACCCAAGATATTCATCTAAGACTTCTCACCTCCAGCCTCCTCGGAGTCCTAACTATGGACAGTTGAACACTGCTAAAGGGGCCTTTCTCAGCCACCAACTGAATCAAGACAGTCCCTCATGAGATCCTACCCTGGCCCTTCCACATCCAACCAAAAACCTTCTGCCTCTTCAAAGGCAAACCCTGGCCCATCCTGGGAGCCAAGGGCCAGAGCCCAAGCAAGGTTGGAGCCCAGACACTCAGCCAGGCCTGGCCCTGATTTAATTACAGGATCAATTTGACCAGCTGCCCTGCCAGCAGGAGAACCCCTGGGCCTCAACTTGGCCAGCCCCTGGGGTGTAGTTCCTGGGCTTGTCAGAGGGAGTTAGGCTCATGCTCTGTGCCCTGGGTCCCATCCAGCAGGCCTGGCTGGCCTTGCCATTGTCCACTTGTAGCCTGAGAAGTTTCCACTCCAAGGCAGGTCTAGGCCAGGGGACTTAGGCACTGAGCCTGCTGGGAGATGGACATTCAAGGTTCTTGGGAAAGGAAAAAGGCCATGAATAGTGGACCTGACTCCTGGGGAGCAGGGCTAGATCAGGGAGCACTGAGTGCTGATCTGGAAACTCAAGCAGATTCCATAGATGTTTCCAGACTAAGGAAACATAGCAGAGATTCCAGGGAAGGCTGTGTTTCTGAGTGTCCAGGCTCACCCCCAGCTGATACAGCATGACAGATTTCAAACTCAGCTCAGGGACCTGGGTGGGGTGGAACATGCAGTGTGCAGAAGCTCAGGATTCCCACCAGGGAGCAGTATGGGAAGAAGGAGGTGGAGGAACCCAGTCTTCTTGATGAGACACCTGCCTCGGGCCTCGGGCTCCTCCTTGAGTGCCCCTCACTATTCTCCAAATGAGTTGATTGAGACGTGGCGTGTTTCCATAGCTCCAAAATGGGGCCACACGTAGTACATAGGGCCTTCCCAAGGCATAAATGTCATGTCATGTAGATTTTTCCAGCCACTGCCTCCCCATCAGGTCCAGAGCCACCTTCCTCCAAGACTTCTCCAAAGACAACTCATATCTCTTGTTTCTATCCAGTTGTAAAAACCACTCTTGAGGTGTAAGCGAGCTGGCTCAGTTCTGAAGAAATAGAACATCAGGAGCAGACAGAGACCTTGGAGATTGTCTGACTCATTCTATAGATGGGAAGTATGAGGCCAGAAATGGGCAGGGGCTTTGCCAAGAGCACAGAATGTGTGGATTATCTCTATTATCCATCATTTATCAACAAAGACATGTAAACCCCCCTACTCCCCAGAGCCTCTTCCCCAGGGCTTTGTCCTGTAGTGACCCTCCGCCAGTGAGTCCATCCAATCTTCCTTGACCTTCTCCTCTCTTTGTCTTTTCTGTGTTAGCTTTCTATTGCTATGACAAAATACCTGAGAAAAATCAATTTAAAAGGAGGAATAGCTTATTTTTGCTCACAAGTTCAGAGGTTTCAGTCCATGATCACTTGGCTCAAGACTAGGTGAGTGAGACTGGGTCTAATTGGTGACTCAAGGTCCCTGCCCTCACCTTGGGAAGCCCTGATCTTAGCCCATGACCAGAGTATCTTCTCTCCGATAGGTAGTGGCCCATCTGGCTCTCATTAACAAGCAGCCCTGGTTCTCCCTTCCTCTGAATCTTTCCTACCAGACTTGGTGGTCTTTGGAGTTTGCCATAGAAGGATTTGATAAACCATGCAGCCTCAATGCCCAAAGTGAATCAGGCCTCAGGCCCAACTCATAAAATACAATGATGATAATGGTTACAGCAAACCTCTTTAACGTGCCAAGCACTGCACTGGATGATCTGTATATGCTGTCTACAATCCTTGTAGCCACCCTCTCTAGGGAGATATTATTACTCCACTTTGGAGATGAAGAGACTAAAACAGAGTCAGTGAGGGGTTCAAGGAGGCGGAGCTAAGAGATGGTGAGCGAGACCCAGCACTGCCCTGCAGCCCTGATCACTGATTTCCTTCTGTTCTCAGCTTAGATGTCCCCATCTCAGGCAGGTCTTTCCCAAACAGCTCCCCTTTAAGCGGGACTCAGTGTTCTTGGCATGTGCACTCTGTTTATTTTCTTCTGAGCATTTATTACAACCCGCAATTCGCTCCATGTATTTATTCGCCTATTTATTTTCTGACCATCCCGCCAGAATACCAGCTCCAAGAAGACCAAGACCTCGTCTGTCCTGATTCCTACAGAGACCCTAGGTCAGCGCCTAGCACCCAAGAGGAACTTATTTCATGTTTATTGAATGAACAAAGACTCTTCGAATTGGCCAACAAGAGCCTAGCCAAAGAGCAGTGTGGCTGGCTGAGCTTGGGTATGTGAAGAGGAGACTCTGCTGACCCAGAGGGGCAGGGAGAGAGTAGTCACTCAACCTGCATTCCAACCTTGAGGAACCGTGTGGCTGTGGAGGAGCCACAGCCCTCGGCTTTCTCTTTCACTAGATGGGAACAGTTATGCTTGCTCTCAGGACTGTCTAGAAGATTAAATAATATAATAGCGAGTTCCCAGGACAGACCTAGGGTATCCAGGCCCCCATACAAAACCGGTCTCTTCCCCTTCGCTATTAGCAAGGGGTCTCTGCATTCCAGGCTGTGGAAGATCCAGGACCCTGCTTGCATCAGAAGTGGCTGCTGCGGGCCAGCCTCAGAGCCTGTCGCTGCTCCCCCACCCTGTGCATGCAGCAGCCAATTTCAAACTATGTAAATACGCCAGGCTGCCTCCTCAGCAAGGCAACAGCTAGACTTAGTGCAATTTGCATGTATTTTAAGCTGACTTGTTCCAGGCAAAGAAGCCGATTCATGAATTTAATAACATTCACAGATTCCCAGAATGTCAGCACTGGAAGAAACGTCAGAGACCATTTAGCCTGGCTCCTGATTTGGCAGAGGGGGACACCAAGGGCAATGGTATGTCCAAGGTCATGAAGCTGGGAGGGAGCTGGGCTGGCACAGACCCTTGGCTTCAGATTCCAAGTCCCGTGTTCTTTTTCAGGGCTGTCCGTATTTCACTGTGTTCCCTCCCAGCACTCATTTAAGAGGCTATGAATCTTCAGCCCTCAGATCTTAAATGCTGCCTGGATCATCTTAACTCCAGGGGAGAAGTCTGGCTTCCAAGGTGGACTTCAAGGCAGCAATGAGGCTGCAGATATGGTCTGAGGACCGGCTGGGAACTGGCCATGTGCAGAGGACAAAACAGTCCTTCCCTGCCAGGGTACTGGGCGACCCATACAATGAAACCTTGTGAGCATCCCCACTCCCCTTAAGAGCCCATTAAGATGATGCATTAGGTCACCCAGGGATTTACCTAGAGCATATTTTTAACTCCAGTCGACAGCTACTGCATCTGCCTGGCCGGGGAGCCTTCTCCCTTCTGGTAACTGCACGCTTCTTTGCTTTATGGGAACAGTCCCCCTCCATGGGTTCCAATAGGGCTGTCGTCAATCAGAGGGCCCTAAGGGTCCTGCTACCGGGCTGGGTTTTTGTGACCCAGATCCAATTTGGTCAGTGGTCCATGATAGTCATGTGACCCAAACAGTCCTTTTAGGAGAGTAAGATAAATACCCAGGGGAGAGACGGTGTTACTGGCTTCTCTGAGGCAAGCTGTGGGGTGACGCAAGCCCAGCACTGGCAGAAGCTCAGCTGCCACAAGGAGAAAGGCTTCCCGAGAAAGCTGTCAGCACAACGGAGAACAGAACCTAGGATAGGATCCAGAGCCGTGGGCCAAGGCCAGCGAGGAACATCCGGACCCCTAGGTGTGGTTCGGGTTGGATTTCTTCATGTGCTGAAGTGCTTCTGCCTGAGGCCACTGAATCCACATTGTCTTCCGAGGTTTTAAGTCCCAGTGACTCTCTGCCACAGGCAAGTGCACCTCTTTGCAGGAAGGATCCTAAACTGACCTTTTTAGTGATGTGGGGAGCTCAAACTCAGGGCCGTGAATGCTAGGCAAGTGCTCCAGCACTAGCCACAGCCCCATCCCCTAAGCTGACCCTTAAGCTTTAAAAGGATATCTTCATTTTGATTCATGTATTTGGAGCCTTCTCTGTGCCAGGTGGGTAGGTGTTAAGTCATTTAGTTACCCCAACAATTTTTTTGAAAAGTGTTTTTTTCTTTTATTGTTAGCCCCAATTTAGAGATCAGGAAACTGAGGCTTCTAATGGTCAAGTACCCTCACTTAGTAACTGAATGTCCGAAGTGGTCCCAAATATAGGTATTTTGACTCAAAGTGCACTAATAAGATACCAAATAATGGTGATGATATAGATGACTGTGGCTACAGCTAAGCAGCATTTACTGTGTACAGCCAGGTATTACGCTGAGCACTTTTATACCATTGACTCCTCCCAGTAGCCTTGAAACTGGACCACAAAAGAAACTGCAACTTGGAGTATTGGGGTAGCTCGCCAGGTAGTGGGGGTGCTGGGGCCGGCCTTCTCCACGCACTCCTTGCCTCCCGCTCCAGGGTTGAACTTTGCATTCATGCTGCTCAGACTTTGCCTGAACATAGTGGATTGTGTCTCTCTGCACTAGGGAGAGACTATTGTCTTAGTATTGTCTCTAGTCTCTAAGTGGGAGGTTAGTGATTGGGTTGTTCACCTGTCTCTCCACTCAGGGTGGACTCAGAAACTATCACCTGGATCCTCACCCTCAGGCTCTAAGGCCAGATGCCAGGGATGCATCCAAGATGCCTCCTTTGATCACTGCTCTCAGTGAGAGGTAACTAAGGGTTGAGCAAAGGCGTCAGGGTTGGCCTCCAGATTCCCAGTCTCTCCAGCCCTGGTGGCTCCGCCCCCACCTCTCTGGGAGCCCTACCTAGAGGCCGACTGGGCTGCAGGTCCCTGGGGCTGTGCACCCTGGCTCCACTGCATTTATTTACAGAGTAAGAACAGTGCCTGCCTGGAACACTGGCGCACTTCCTACCTTCCAGGAATAACTCAGTGACCTAGGCCAAAGAGTCCCCATATTTGGCAGAAGGAAGAAAATCTTTATACAGACAGCAGAATGGTCCAGAACTGCTGTGCTTTGTCAAAGCCATCTCTTCTCAGGCCTCACTGTCCCAAGACAGACACTCCCTGCCTTCTTCTAGGCCCCCTAGACACCTCTCAGGGTGACATATATAGCCAATGAAGCTCATGTCCTCTGCTGGCTGCACCCCACCTGGGATGCCAGGGGGAAATGTAGGTACCCAACCAGCAGGTGGGACCTTGGTGTTTGGTCACCTAGGTAAGAGGTTGGCTTCCCACAATGGGACTGACTTAAAAATGTCAAGTCAGGCTTGGAAGGAGACATCCAGGACAGCAGGCCCAGATGGCCCCACCAGGGCTGCATGGATGAGATTCCCCTTCAGTGGCCACCAGGGTCATTTTTTTCTAGTCCTAGGACTCCACTTCAGCCCGAAAAATTCTACTGTCCCACCCCCCAGTCCAAGAGTCAATTGTCCTTTGGCCTCATAAGAGTCTTCCTTTGACCAACTAGCAGACTTCTTCCCTCCTTGCCCTTTGTCCACCTCCATCCAGTGTCCCTCAAGCCCTTAGTGATAGGAAGCAACTTGTTGGAGTGGACAGAGCACCATCTTTTGTGTCTGGCCTGGGTTTCAAGCCCAGCCATCCCACTCAATAACTGTGCAATTTTGAGCATATAATGTGTTCTCTGGTTCCCTCAACTGTATGAAAGGGATAATTGTCCCCTTATCAGTAGCTGTAAAGATTAGAAACTATCTCTATGCAAAGTGCCTGGCACAGAATAACTGCTCAGTAAAAGACAGCCACTATCAATTTTGTTATTATTTAAAAAATCTTGTCCCTCTAAATCCCAGGTCTTCCCCAATCAGATCACATAGTCATAGCCACTTTCCTGGACAAACTCTTCCTAATGGTCTCTTCTGATGCCTGACCCAAGCCCTTATTTTCCTGAGGCTTAGAGACAATGTCACAGTCCCAAGCACCATTATCCAACAGTGAGAGGTGAGAGCTGCTTACCTCCTCAGGATGTTGATACAGATCTGCTTTCTTCTCTGTGTGCAGAACCCTAGATAGAGACAATGTCCCCAGGTAGAGTCTACCTCCCCCATCCCAAGTAAACCCCTTAGAAAATTCATGAATATTTACACCACATGCAAAAACTAATTCAAAATGTATCACAACCCCAAGGGTGAAACATAAAACTATAAAACTTCTAAAGTAGAACTGGGAAGAAAAATCACTATGGTCTTGGGTTAGGCAAAGCATTTGATGATGGCACCAAAACTACAATCCGTTTTTGAAAATGATAAATTGAACCTTGCCAAAACAAAAAATGTTTACACCATGAAAGATATTAAGAAAATGAAAAGAAACTACAGGCTAGAAGAAAATATTTTTTTAAAAATTGCAACAAAATTGACAGTGGTTATCTTTTACTGAGCAGTTCTTCTGTGCAAAATATTGTCACAAAAAAAAAGAAAAAAAAACAGAAAAAAAAAAACTTCTCAAAACCCAACACTCGGAAAACAATCTCCTCCCAAAACAGGCAGGATATTTGAACAGACACTTAATAAAGAAGATGTATGGATGGAAAAGAAGTACACGAAAAGGTGCTCAATTAATTGGTTTGTTAAAGAAATGTGAATGAAGCCAGGTACCTTGGCTCATGCCTATAATCTCAGCAACTCAGAGGCTGAGGCAGGAGGGTTGTAGTTTCGAGGCTGACCTTATCAATTTGGTGAGAATCTGTGACAAAATAAAAAGGGCTGGGGATATAGCTCAGTGATAGAGTGCCCCTGGGTGTACTCTCCAACACAAAAGAAAAGACGGAAAGAAGACAAGAAGAAGGAAAGGAGGGAGGGATATATGAATGGATAAATAGTGCAAATCAAAACCAAAATGAGATACCAATACACGTCTATTAGGATGACAAAAATGAAAAAAAGTCCTGACACAGAAAGTGCCAGTAAGAATGTAGAGGAACTAGACTCACATACCTTATTGGCTGAAAATTGCTATAGCCTCTTTACAAAATGGTTTAGTAGCTTCTTATAAAGCTAGACGTATATTTAATATACAACCTGGTAATCCTACCCTTTGATATTTCCTTAAGAGAACTGAAAATGTATGTTCACCCCAAAACCACTATGAAAATGTTTATTGTAGCTCTATTCATAATCATTAAAAACTGGAAACGTCTCAGATGCCCTTCAGTCAGTTTCTAAGTAAACAAACTGGTACATCCTTACCATAGAGTCCCATTCAGCAATAAAGGGAAATGAACTATGCATGCACCCAATGACATCCATATACCTTAATTGCATTTTGCTAAACAAAAGAAGCCAGGTCCCAAAGGCTGTATAAGATGTCCTTTTATTTATACGGTTTTCTATACAAGGCAAAACTATGGGATTGAGACGAATAGATCAGAGGTTCCCAGGGGTTAGAGCTGGGAGCAGGTCAGGAACTGTCTGCAAAAGAGTAACACACAGGAATTACTGGAGTGATGGAACAATTCAGTATGTCAATGATGGTGGTGGCTAAACTACTCTTCTTATTTACCAAAATTCACCAGAAAGAGTGTATTTTACTGGATATGAATTTAGAAAACAAAATCTAATAAACTTTTTAAAAGTATATGTAATAAGTAATTAAAGTAAGCTGGTAGAGTTAAAAAAATGGAAAAGAAAAATCACAGGTATGAAAGCAGCATTAAAGGAATAGGTATTAAAGCTAACTAAAACAAACCAACTAACTAAACAACTAAAATGCTATCAACAACATGAAAGATGGAACGGAGGAAATCACAAAATAAAAAAAGGAAAGAATAAAGATGAAAAAAATTATTGTACAAAACAAAAATTCAAAGACAAAAATGATCCAAAGAGAATATACTTGCTGTTCTTGGAGAAGGGACTCTGTGGTATAAGAAGAAGTCAAAGGTACAATAAAATAAAACTTGCCTGAAAAGCTACATATCAAAAAGGATACAGTGTTCCCAGAAACAAAAATCTATGAAGAACAATCTATAGCAAAACATTCTGTTGAAATTATTGAGCTTCAAGGATAAAGAGTGATAGCAATGTTAGAAAAGAAAAGGGGTTTTATATATAGTGCAAAAAATATTCGTCTATTCCTTAATTTAACTAGCACATATTGAGCACTTAGGATATTCCAGGCACTGGCTCAGGTGCTGCAGGGGTGGGGAGTAAATCGAAGTCTCTGATCCCGTGGAACCGACACTCCGGCAAGAGAAAGATGAAACATAGAGTCGAAAACAACCCAGAACGTCAGTCAGAGGTCCGGATGCTGAAGAATGATGAGCCAGGGTGTGGTGGCATGGAGCAGAAAGGGGTTTTGTGTAAACAGGTGGCTAGAAAAGGGCTCCCGGATGAGGACACTTAGAACACGGATCTGAAGGAAATGAAGATGCAGCCATGAGGATACCTGGGGGTAGAACATTCCAGAAAGAAAACAGATGCAAGAGTTGAGATATTTCAAGGATCAGCAAGAAGGCAGCCGCTAGGACACCGAGGGCAAGTGACAGGCTAACTGTAGGAGAGATTATCTGGGCAGGATGTCCTCCGGACTTGTAGGATATTTTGAAACCATTAGAGGGCTGAGGGCTGGGGGATGGGATGGTTTCGATTTAAAAGGATAACTGGGTGTTGGGTGAATTATCTATAGGGTGGGAAAGGGTAGGGCAGGATAGAAGCAAGAAGGCCAGGGATAGTTACAGTAGTTCAAGGGATTGGCTTAAGTGTCTTTTTTGTCAAGTTCCTTATATATTCTGGATGCTTATCCTTTGTCCGAGAAATATTTTGCAAATTTTTTCTCCCATTCTTTGAGTTGTCTCACTACTAGTTTCCTTTGCTTCTTAGATCTCTACCCTGATTGGACCTTTACACGTTGTGTATTGTTGTGTTTGTGTGTGTGTATGTGTATTGAATGATCACTCGGTATGCAATAAAATGTACAGTTAAAATCATAACAGCTCATAAAAAACAGATGCAGAAATATTTCAACTCTTACATTTTTTTTTTTCTGAAATGTTCTACCCCCAGGTATCCTCATGGCTGCTTCTTCATTTCCTTCAGGAAAAAAAAAAAAGGAAAAGGAGCAGCATGATGACTTGCTCTGGGATGGAATCAGTGGCGGAAGTGTGAAGTAGTCAGAATCTGGACGTACTTTGCTGAAGTTCTGAAAATGAGGTGGGAAAGGAAAGGGGAGCTCTAAGGGCGTGGCCTGCTCACCTGGGCGGCCGTGGAGCTGTCTGTTGTGGTGGGAAATGTTGGCAGAGCCGTCGTTGGGGTGGTTCAGTTTGGGTTGTGTTACCTTTACACATTCCCTTAACTATCCAGGAATAAATGCCACAGCTTCTCTTCATCAGTACTCAAAGACGGGGCAAGTGCGCGCACATCCTGAAAGAAGAAAAGCCTCACTTAGGATCCCAGACATGACTCTCAAGCGTCAAGTCCAAGGTTAGGTGTATTCACATGTGCAAATAAACAGCCTTCCTCACAAAAGGCATGTGACTGTGAATCTAGCCTGCCAAGTTGTGAATCAAAGTGACTCAAAGAGCAAATTTGTGGTTAAAAGAACAAAAACAACTAGTGTTATGGGCCAGGATATATGGGCAATGACCAAACAGACTCTATTTTACCCTGAGACTCTACATCAGGTAAGAAATGCTTCTCCTGGGGGGGGGGGGGAAGCCCCACCTCCGTCCCAGTAATAGTTACCTAGCATAGCATACTTGGCAACACAAAATAGCAATTCTTATACATTGTAAAATTGTTCTCTTTGGTTTCCACTTTTCTTGGGCAATGTACCTTGTCAGAGATTGATTGTCTAGACATTAGTAACCATTCTCTAATTTGTACTGAACTAGGGTCCTTCTGCTTGCTTGCTGCTATGCCAACCTGGAAAGTCCCATGGGAAATACCAATGTACCCATCGCATTGTCTTGCTGACTGCCCGATCCAGCTTCTGTACCTGCTTGCTTGCAGCTACGTCAACCCTGATGTGGTTTTTGCAGGTTTGCCTTTAAATATCCTGAAGTGCTCAGGCTCCAGCCTAGCCCTTGCAGACAGAGTTATGGATCCTGTAGGGAGCAGTCGCCCACCAGCCAGCTTAATAAAGCCTCTTCAATTTGGACAAAACTGGGACTTGGTGTTTTCTGAGCGACTTGCCCCATAACACTAGCAGTGTTCATAGTAGTTCCCAGTGTTCATAGTGTTCATAGTAGTTCATAGTAGTTCCCAGTCCAGAGACTAAACAATTTGAAATGATAACTGTAGAACATTAGTGAGTGTCATTACTTTGGACAATGTGAAAATAAAACATTTAATAAAAGTCTTGTGGGAGGGGAGAAGGGAATACATTAATTTTCTCATCTTTCATAACAGAGAATCAGACAGGATATGAAATTGTTTTGCTTAAAACAGTTTTACCCTCCTAATATTTATATTTTGTTTTAAATTAAAGCTATTTTAGGAACTAATATTTCTCGTGGTGAAAAAAAAAACATTTATCTGATGTTCAGAAATTCTATGTCATTCCTTGAGTTTCATATCATCCTATTAAAAATTCCAGTTACATTTCTTGAGTTTCATATCATCCTACTAAAAATTCCAGTTACATTAAATTTAATGCATTTTAGTGGAAATGCCACATACAGCATGATTCAATCTTGGTAAGATCATTTTTCTACTTCTCAATGTGCCCATCCATCCAACTCCCCCATTTATATTTCTACGTAGAGGGAGACATGCCCCAAATAGTTACCACAGGTTTTTAATGATGATTCTTTTGGAGGTAATATGAATCAAATATTTTCTTTTACAACTGTTTACATGTAAACAAAGAGATGATTAATTTTAAAAACTGGGTAGCAAGCACAACTCAGCTGAGTGAGTAAAGAACAATATGCAGAGGCTCCAGGGGAAGATAAACGGAACAGCCCCGTGCCCCTTGTCTGGTTTCGGGTTCTCTGGGAGTTTGCATGACCTCCGTATGGGGAAGTCAGTGGTCAAAGCCACGGTTCATCCTGGGAAACCCAGGACTTCCCACACTAGAGGAATCTGTAGTACGCGGTTTGGGGCCGGGACTAGTATGCGGCCAGGACAGGGTACAGTGGAAAGTGAAGGGAAGGAAGGGAGGCTGTTCTATTTTTTGTTTCTATGCTCTCTGTGGCCAATCTCTACTTCCTATCCTCAGCTCTGATTTCTGTGAGCTTTCAGAACGTAAGAAGCTAGAAAACAAGTGTGATCTCTGAAAACACCACCACCCAGCTAGCAAAATTCTTTTGTGGTAGCCAGAAGAATCGGTCTGTTTTGCTATCAGGAAGACACTCAGCAGAGCTTCTCACAAATTTCTATGAACAAATCGAGTCTCTAATGAAGCAGAGTCATGAAGGCTGCTATGGCCCCCTGTCCTCACCAGCATTCCCACTGACCCTGCTGTCTAAATCACCCATCTAAACCTATCATAGCTTTTAACAAAATGTCCTTTGTCTGTCTTTGCAAATATACTCTAAGCGCCTTTGCCCTGTGTCCCCATCACTGTGTCCCCATACAGCTCCTGTTACACCTGACTAATAAATAAATGCTTGATAGTGAAAAAATGGAAATACGAATGAAGTACAATGGACTCACCAACTGGAGCAGCAAGGCGTGGGGACATACTGCCCAAGTTCTATGCCCACATCTTGGGAGACCACAATTTCCCAGAGTGCAGTAACCTCAGCACTAACCCCAAGCTCAGAGAAAGAACCTTGAGATGATTAGTGCTTCGGCGTTTTCTCAGCAGAGCTCAAGCCCCTGATCTCAGTTTTCTCTCAGGTGGAGTGAGTGCATTCGGTCGACAACGCTAGCCAGGCCTGGCTTCATGGGCATAGGAAGCAGTCGCAACAGGCCCCATGCTGGGAAGGACCCCCACTTAGTCAATGTTCTGCCATAGCCATCTTGAAATTCTTGATTTTTGAACAGGGAGACTCACATTTTCATTGTGCACTGGGCCTTGCAAATTATGTAGCTGGTACTACTCATTTGTGAATATACAAGAAACCGTTTGATTTTTACTGTACTCCTTTGACGACTATAACCTTTTGATGAGAATTAAAATCTATGCCAACTTGCCTCTCATCTTTGTCAATTTGTTGGGCAAAAACAGGTCGCTGTTTTGCAGAGTTGCCAAAAGAAAATACTCACCACTTAGTCTTTTTTCCGCTTATTATTTTGCACATACATACTTGTCCATGCCTTGACATAGTTCCCATATTTGTCATTTTTTAATAGCTCTATCATATTTTAGAAAGTAAATACACCAGGAGTTTAAGCCAAACCCCAAAGTCTGAGCATTTGGGTTGCTTCCAATTTTTATAAATAGCTTTCATAAGAGCAACTAAGTACAAAAATTTTTTTTTCTTTTGGGCTATTTCCCTTGGAGTATATTCTCAGAAGTGGAATTATCAGGTCAAAGGGTAGAAATAATTTTATAGCTCTTAAATATTATTAGATTGTTCTCTTGAAAAACTGGACCATTTATGAAGTCCTTAACAATATATACCTGTAACTACTTCTAAAGCCCTAAAATAATTCTCTTTTACTCATTTAATAGCTTCATAATAATATCTTAAAAATTAAAAATAGCTTTAAGTTTCAATAGTAAGTAAGTGAATTTTTAAAACTTGGTAAGTTTGCATACATTTTTTTTATATAGTCAGTAAAAGTCAGTTTTTAAGGACCCCCAAGCTCCCTGACCTGGATCCTGCTCTGTCCTCCCTCTCATCCTCAGCCACTCTGTGCTCCACGAAGTGATCTTAAGCATGGACCCCAGAGTAGGCTGAAGGTCTTTGACCCAGATCTGTACAACAGAGGCAGGCAGAACAAGCTGGGGTCCAGCATCACCTCCTTAGTTTTATGCCTCGGTGGTCCTCCAGCCTATAAGGTAGGGGTGAGATGCCACCAAGTGCCTCACAGCATTGAGAGGATTCTATAAAACAATGCCAGAAGCAAGCTCTCTGAAAGCCTTCAAGTTAGCTGGTTCATTATTTTCTGGGAAACAACTGGCGGTGTAGAGTCACTGTTCCACACCGAATTTCCGTGTGAAACCTCAACCATCTTCAGAGAGGAAGAAACAGCTGTGAATTGCAACTACGTGCCGCGCGGGCTATGTGCCCCTGGGGGAGGAGTCCAACCTGGTTCCCACTCCCACTTCTCTGAACAGAACATGAATACCTATTTATGTAGCAAACGTGGAGAAAACACAATGTGCTGGGCATTCTTCCAAGTGTTTGAGAAAAGCAACCCATTTGGTCATGCTAACAATGCGGTGGGATAGGAAATGTCCCCACGGTACAGGTGAGGAAATAGAGGCCACAGAGGTTGGGAACTTGCTCTTAAGTCACCCAGACAAATAATGATAGAGCCAGAACTCAAGTCCAGGCAGCTTCCTCTAGCTCCGGGATCCATACGCAAGCCCTATATGTTGTTCTATTTATAAATAAGTTGAGGTAAGCAAGGCCAAAATAGACCCTGGACAATTCACTTTTGAGATAAGGAAGGGAGGGTTCATCAGAGAAGGTGACCCACCCAATGCACACTTGTGTGGCATAGTGAGCCAGATGTAAACCATGGCCCCTGACTCCCGGGCAACTCTCCTTATCACATCTCTCTGTGGCCCTTCAGCTGCCCTTGAATCCATGACTGGGCTGAGACACCTGTTCTGTGGGTTCTCAAGGCTCCCCAGTCCTAAGGACCCCAAGCAGGAGAGGTCAGCAGTCTCAATGCTGATAGAAAATCAGACTGGACAGCTCAGCCCTGGAAAAATCAAGCTGAGACTAGTGCTTTCTGGAGAAGCACCAAACCCATCATCTGCTCTGGCCAACAGAACCGTTTCTTTCAGGTTATTTCTGTCCAGAGGAGTCAAGGGCTGGACCAGAGAGGCAGCTAAATCATATTTCTTTTAAACAACCCAATGCAGAAAGACAGAGGAGGAAGAATTCTCCAAGACCCATTCCATCGACCCAGGAGAGGCACTTTCCATCAGCACCAGTGCCAGGCTGGGCCCTCCAATGCCCTCTCCCACCAGTTCTACCCATCCCTCCCTGCCCTGACTTCCCCACGGTCAGTCCTCCCTGTGTCAGGACTCCCCTTGACTTCTTCTGAGGAGTTCTGTTGATCCCTCCCCTCTTCCACCTCTGCTGATGTGCACCTTCTTTGAGCTGCGGTGGTTATAAATAAATGATGTCTGGATTGATTAGAGGATTGGCTTTCCCTCTAGCAACAACCCTGACCTCTCATTTCTGAAATCTTTCTGCTGCCCACTAGCATCACTCAAAGTCCACTTTGCTTGGGGACGTTAGCGGGAAGAGTCACCTGGTAATGCAAGATCACCAAACCTGTAGTTGAGAAATGGGGCTTGAGCCTCCATCCTGCCAAAGACTCTGTGTCCTTGAGCAAGTGTGTCGATTCTCTGAGCCTCAGTTTACTCCAGGAAACAGGTCATTGCTGCAACCTTCCTTGGAATCTTGGAAAGAGTGTGAATGAGAGGAGTGTGAAAAGATAGTGAACTGCGATGCCCAGTTCCAACGGCAGCTATAGACCTGGTCCACACTGCAGCTGACCAGCTCAGGACACACAGAGAGTCCTGCCAATTGCTTTGAGCTGTACTTTCCACCTCCACATCAGGGAGAGTCACACCTATTCTTCCTAATGTCTCCTAATGTTGTTCGGGGGACAATAATGACATACATATAAAGACACTTTTAAACAATAAAATGGCCCTCCCTTCTGATATTACATAGTGATTTTTAAATGATGCTTATGGAGAGTTTCAAGCGTAAAGTTCAGGATACAACGTTGTGTGTATATTATATGAAGAAAAAACACATGGACGATACTAAGAAGAAAGATGACAACATGTTAATAGATGTCTCAGATTATTAGACTTCTTTTTTAAAATTTTTTTAGTTGTAGATGGACATAATGCCTTATTTATTTATTTATTTCTATGTGATGTTGCTGAGGATAAACCCAGTGCTTCACATGTACTAGGCAAGTGTTATACCACTGAGCCATAACCCCAGCCGAGAGAGATTTTATGAATTTTCTTTTTTTCTATAATGGTCATATATTCATAATTAACAGGACGGGATAGGAAAGAAAATGTTGTCTATTAAGACTTGCTAGCCAGTCATGGTGGGGCATCTCAGCTACTACAGAGGCTGAGGCAGGAGGATCACAAGTTTGAGGTCAGCCTAAGCAACTTAATAAGACTCTGTCTCAAAATAAAATTTAAAAAGAGGCTGGGGATGAAGCTTACGGGGTAGAGCATTATGAAACCACAAGACCATAAATCCAATCTTTAGTAACACAGAAAGGAGAGAGAGAGAGAGAGAGAGAGAGAGAGAGAGAGAGAGAGAGAGAGAAAAAGAAGAAGAAGAAGAAGAAGAAGAAGAAGAAGAAGAAGAAGAAGAAGAAGAAGAAGAAGAAGAAGAGAAGAGGAGAAAAGACGAGACGAGAAGAGAAAGGGAGGGAGGGAGGAAAGAAGAAATTTGGGAGGGGAGAAAAAAGGAAAAGGGAAATAAAAAGATAAGAATACCCTTCAATATCCATCAAAACTGGTTAAAAATTATAATCCATCCAATTATGGAATACTAGAGAGACTTTTTAAAATTAAGGCCAATCTGTATGTCTAAACAAGGGGAAATCTCCAGAACGATTTCATTGGAAAA
Organism: Marmota monax; assembly: GCF_021218885.2. Taxonomy (NCBI): domain Eukaryota; kingdom Metazoa; phylum Chordata; class Mammalia; order Rodentia; family Sciuridae; genus Marmota; species Marmota monax. The sequence continues at coordinate 712,688 of NW_026694276.1, forward strand.
TGTGCTGCAGAACAATGAAAATAGTATGATCCCATTTATGCTGAAAAGCTTTGTATCTGTTTTTGTTTATATACATATAAATGTAAATGAGCAGGCTAACTTTTTAAAGGTACATTGATCACACTGTTGACAGCGTCCCTTTAGAAGGAAGTCGGAATGAAGGAGGTAGCTTGAGATCAAGAGGACTTTCATCATCTACTTGATGTATTCAGGTATGTATCTAAATGTTTGCAAAACCATATTCCTGTATTCTTATTCTTAAGAAAGCAATAAAATAAGACAATAGAGAGGTCATGATAGATAGGTTGTTTTTTTTTCCCTGAACCAATCTAGCAGGAATTGTCTAAATTTGAGAAATCATTGCTTGCAGCAGGGTAGGATGTGCTGGTGTACTCAGAGATGCCTGTCTGAAGCAGACCTCACATGGGCTGTGTGAAGGTAATGGATTTAATTTATAATCAGCTTCATTAGGGGGTCTGCTTCAGGGGTGGGTTCGTGGGAGCCTTAACCCAAACATCCGCTGTGCTCTCCTCTGTGACAGGCTGGGGCCTCCCCAGCTATACATAGCTTGGAGATGTGAAAGGGTTTGAGGCAGGAACTGCAAAGGAAGCAGCAGCTAATGAAAAATTCAAGCTAATTGTTTGTTAAAAAGCTCTGTCTGCCTCAACTGGGATTTTCTAGGCTGAGGAGGGGGATGTGGGGTGGCCTGTGGCCACTGTCAGTTTGTCAGGCACTTATTTCCTGGAGACCCCCAGGTGGGTGGGTGGGCAGGCAGGCAGGGTCTGGAGAGGATGGGGAGCTTCCTGGGCAGGCAGCCAAGTCCTGTGTCCCTGGCATCTGCATTTGGGGGAGGGAAAGCCTCCAGAGAAGCTCAGCTTCCATTGTGGCAGAGCACAATGTTCCCGGCTGATTAGCTGGGCCTAGGTGGCAGGCATGTGCTTAGCATGTGTGTGGAGAGAGGTACAGGAGAAGAGGGAAGACAGAAGGCCTGTGTTTGGAGAGCTACTTGCTCCACCTCTGATATCTACAGTGCACACCACAAGGGCAATGGGCTTAGCTGACATGGGAGAGAGGTGGGCCCACTCCAAGGCAGGGAAACCAGAAATTTGTTTGGTAGTGAAGGGAACTAGTGCTGAGTTAACTCCTAGACACCAGCCGCACACAGCCCCTGCAGAGGCCCCAAGGCTGGGCTAATGAGCATACCGAATGAGAATATACGATAAGTCAAAGGGGGAGGCCAGGATGTGGGGAGGGCTGCTAGTTGTGTGGATTCTGGGAGCGGTCCCAGAGGCAGGGATGAAGAGTGCAGAAATTAGATCAGACTACTTGATAAACGGATTGAGGTTGCAAGAAGTGGCCATTAGGATCGGCTAGAAAGTTGCAAGCAGAAAAGACAGAGGAGCATGGGGAGATGTCTATACACGGGTCTGGAAAGGAAATGGCACCATGGAATTTGGGATGGAGAATAATACCTGGCCCCAGAACTCAAAGCTGCACTTGAGGTACAGTTAGGATAGGCTGTACTTCTCAAGGTCAAGGCTAAAGGAGAAAGCGGGCTTCCTGGAAGGTGTTATTCAGAGTCATAGACCATTGTGGGGCATAATTTTGAGTTAAAGTGTGTCAACCTGATTGTTGTTATGGTCTATTTACATGCCTGACCTCTTTCATTGAGCATCTCAGCATCCTGAGATTTCATCACGGTTGAGAAACAGGTTTTGTAGTGTGGCATAGAAAGATGGGCATGAGGCTTGGTGTTGTATAAACCCAGGTCCAAATCCTTGTTTGCCACTGTGGGCAAATCTTTGCTGATCCTCCAAGTCAGGTTAACTGTATCTCCAGCACCTACTTATCTCCATCTCTAAGCTCCACACAGCACATGAAGTGAAATTCATACTTCTGAGTCAGATTGTCAAGCTGGTTTTCACTATGAAGAGTCTTTGTCCTTTCTGTAGAGTATAATCTGTGCTTCGTTGTTGACAGTCTTAAGGTTGAGGACCTAGGTTTTCTATGAATCCCAAACATGGTGCCTGGAGCACCTAGTTAATATACATTTGTGGAGTAGAACTGACCTTCGCAGACATCACCTTTGGAGCCTAGTTTTCTCATTGGTAACTTGTGAACAAGCAATAGTGCCCACTTTGGGTCTGGGTTGTGGCCTGAAACAAATAAGCACCATAAACGAAAGGCCCAGCATAATATCTGGCTCATGAGAAGGTGCCCAAATGCTTTTGGTGAATGCAACACTCTTTACGTCTGACATTTTTTAACATTTTATGGAGGAAAAATTCTTATTCCTTGGCTGATGCTCAGAGGGACCATTGTGAAATGCATACTACGATCTCTTGGTGGGATCCAGCTCCTGTTTCCCACAGCGGTATCCTCCTTAAGGAACCCTATTATTGGAGACTCCTCCTTCCCTCACTTTCTCTGGGTCCACTCAGATATACCACCTGCCTTAAGACCCCTCCAAGGGAATATTGTGTTAAGTAAAATAAGCCAATTCAAAAAAAAAAAAAACTAGAGGCCAAATGTTTTCTCTGATATGTGGATGCTGATCCATAATGGGGTGGGGGTGAAGGAACTTTGGATTGGGCAGAGGGGAGTTAGAGGAGGGGAGAGGGAATGGGAGTAGGAAAGATGTTGGAATAAGATGGACATCATTACCCTAGGTACATGTATGGTGGCAAGAATGGTGTGCCTCTTCATTGTGTACACCAGAGAAATGAAAAGTTGTGCTCCATTTGTGTGCAATGAATTGAAATGCATTCTGCTGTCATGTATAAACTAATTAGAACAACAACAACAAAAAGACCCCCTCCAAAGGTTCTTAGGATCCCACCTGTCTGCTCTTTCCTGTTGAGAGAGATTCCACAGCCTGCAATTCATAGACTAAATATACAGAGGCTAGCATGGCTGGAGAACCTACCCTGGGCTTTGGACTGAACTGTGAACTTAATAGGCCTTATTCCCTAGCCTCTCAATTCCCCACTGAAGTAGATATTATTATTCTAATTTTATAGAAGCATATGTCAAGGTTGGGAGGAACAGGACACCAGTTACAAAAACAGACAAGTAATGGGCCGAGCTGGAAACTGAACCTCCGTGTGTCAAGCTTGTCACTTGGTGTTATGTAGGAGGCTGGGCCTGGCCCCAGAGTGGCAGAGTGACCCCCAGAAAAGCTTGGAAGCTGATACTCCCAGTACCTCTGGTGCAATTACAAGTGGAACAAACCCTGGAAGGTGGGAAAGAGTTTAGGGGTGCAGGAATAGGGGGATGGTGACATCATGAGGGACAGGCTGCGGGGCTGGGAAATGAGGCTGAACAGCTCAGGACTCAGGTCATGCAGGGCCTGCATGTTGACACAGGGAAAGATTTAGCCCTGAAGATAACCTGGAGCTTGTGACAGCTCTGAGACGCTGGAGTGGCAAGGTCCAATTTTTGTTTTAGAAAGACTCCTCAGGCTGTCTGTGGTCACAGAGTGGCTGGGCCAATTGTCTGGGAAGACGCTCAAGGGCTTAAACCAGGGCAGGTGATGTGGGAGAGGGCAGGGTGAGGAGGGGCTGAAGACAACCCCCAGGCTGGCTCTAAGGTGGCTGTATGTACCCCTGCCACCTCTCCTCAGGATAGCTTTCCAAGGAGCCAGTCTGCAGAGGGCGTGGCCCAGAACCCAAATTCCCACCAGAGACTGCAGGACCAGCCTGGTCAGTAGCTCTGGACAAGCTCATCACTCCCCAAGCTGAGACCTGGATCCTCTCCTGCCAGGGACCTGACTGGGGTCTCTAGGAAAGGTGAAGGCTTCTTTGAGCCTCATCCTGGGAGTCTCTGCCGGGCTATCTCTGCTCCCTGAAACCCGTGAAATATTTACAGCCAGCCAAGCAGGGGAAGTGAGGGGGAGCAGGGGCATGAATTATTGACAGCTTCGCTTTCATCCTGGCCCAGGCTGCTGGGCCAAGCAAAGGCCCAGGGGAGCCTTAAGGCAATCTATGGGCATTAAGCAGAGCTCTTGAGGAAGCTGAGGGTAAAGGCTCCTGACTGTCAGGGGATCCAGAGTGGCCTGACCAATGCACCCCTTCTTCTGGCTGTTGGAGTGCCTGGTGTTGGGGAGGGGGATGTCAATAACATAATTGGTAAGGAGACCAGCACCCCTAAAACCCTGCTCACCAAGCCCTGATGAGTTGCTCCTTCTCCCTCCCTGGCTGCCTCCCAGACACCCAGGGATCAGGCCTGCCAGGGCTTCCCCAAGTTCCTGAAAGCCGCTCAGCTGCCTGTCATTTCAGAGGTCAGCTGTCCCCTCTGAGATGATTCCAGGATGTCATCTCTAGTCTGCAGCATACACGATCCTGTGCCTGGCTGGGTCAGCCCTGAAGAACAGGCTTTTTCTTGCTCACCCATTACACCCCCTGGGCTGCCACAGAGGCTGCTAAGCCTTCCACCCAAACCTCCACAAAGGCCCCCAGGAAGAGGCCTCTGGGGCCACTGCTGCCTCCTCACAGGTGGGCCGCACCAGGTCCTGCCCGAGAGGGAAGAGCCAGGTGGTACTGCTGTAGAGGAGCCAGCCCTGGGCTCAGAGGCAGAAGACTTGGTAAGCACCACTTGCCAGACATGGCCCCAGGCCTCAGCTCTCCTATCTGGAAAGTGGATATAAAGACAGTCCTCCTCCAGCCCACACCATGGGGCCAAAGGGTATCTCCACGAGAAGGCTGAGAAGGAACTACAGACACAGGTATTATCCCTACAAACCCAGTTCTTCCCCATCTCTGGCTGGAGCCAGCTTCTCGACCTTCTCAGAAACCCACAACCTGACAGACGAGGTGGCAGGCCACCCAGCCATGTGATCCATGTGATCCGACCCCAAGACCAGAGGCTTTCTATATTTTTACTTTTGTCCTTCCAGGACATGTGGTGTTAGGAGAGGCGAGCTTTCTCTCTCCCTGGCTGCTGCACTTGACAGCCCAGGCCTGAGGTGAGGGAAGGAACCAAGATGAGAGATGGGGAGGGGGTGGATGGAGCCCAGGCCCAACTCAGACAGCATCGGGGCAGCTGCCCTGGGAATTCTGCCTGACCAGCAAACTCCAGATATTCTGCTGGGAGTCTCGGGAGGCCCTGAGCAGTGAGTGTAGGGGAAGATTCTCCCAGAAGCCTACCTCCTCCAGCCCTGCTGCTCCCTTGGCAGGAGGGAGCCAGACCCACAGGCAGGTGATGTTACTTCTCACTTGGTTGTCACCTCCCTCCCCAAGCTCATGGCTCTCTGCGAACTTTCAATGTTAGCAATTTCAGGATCTTCCAGAGAAGAGAAGGAAGAGAGGGGACAGACCTAGAAGTCTGGGTGTGTGCAGGGGAGCAGGACTGGGCAGGCACAGACTTTACAAATCATTAGTATAAACTGTTCTCTTGGGCTACATGCAGTATTTCTCCAAGAAGACATTCCCTTTGGAGTGGGGTGATTCTTGGTTGAGGGCCTATCCTTCATTTGTAGGGTGCCAGGACTCTGGCCCCAGGCCCTTTTTACAGCTCTGCTGCCCCCCACCAATCTCTAAGGGTGCAGTACCACCCACCTAGGAGCATTGGTAGAGGCTCCCCTGAGAAACAACTGAGCTTCTCTCTTTGCTTTCTTAATTCCCATTTACTGCTCATTTCAGTAAGAAAAAGATACACAAAATATCCTTTACCTATTAACCTAGCAGACCCAACTGTCCCACCTGGATGACAACAATTGACAAGCCATCTCTGCCTACTGACCAGACTTTAACTGACTTACCTGCTGGACAGAAAAATAAAGCAAGCCTTTTCTAGAACAGAAATTCCCTGAAACCTGACACAGATCTGTACTCTGCCATGCTTGCTGGGGAACCAATCCTCTAGGGCCCCTTACAGGGTGATTCTCTCTTGCTCTAGTTCCCTTCCTGGGGAATTCTCTGCCAACGCCCTTGAGGAACAGAGACCACTGCATCTGGCTTCACATCCCCAGACGTTCTCCCAGAAGCCCACTCACGCACAGCCCATTTCTTCCTGACTCAGCACTCCAGAGCACCTCCATTCTGCCTGCCTTAATCCTGACCTCAGGGATGGGTCAGAATGAGTAATGGCCCCAGGCACCTTCCCTGTGACACACTCCCTGAAGGTGGGGGGCGTGCAGGAGCAGCACTTCCCCAGCTTCTACTGGGCAAGATCAAAGGGGCAGAGAAGTTTTGCTCAGAGGTCCCCTCTCCAGTTCACACCTAGTTGACTTGGCCTCCGTGAAATGGTAAGCCCTCCTCCTGCCCTCTGTCCCTTCTGCCCAGACTCGAAAATCCTGGCCTTCTTCCACACCGGGTAACATCCATTCATCATTCCATCTCTCCACACATCTACCCATCCATCCACACATGCATCTGTCCAATCAACAATCCATCTACCCATGCATCAATTCACTCACTCAGTATTCAGTATTTATTGATGCCACATCAGGCCATTAACAGTGAATCTCATCCAATCGGCTCCTCATTAAATATACTTATAAATAGAATTTTTCAAACTGTATTCCCAGGCTAGTTCTACTCATTTTACACACATTTATTAAGCACCTGCTGTGTGTCAGGCACTGTCCTAGATACCCTGGATACAAAGATAAAGGATAGGGTATCTGCTTGCCAAGGGCTTTCAGATCACTAGAAGACAGACAAGAAAACAAGCCATTGAAGCAAAGTGTGGTTTATCTTAGGATAACGATCAGCTCTGTGTGCCAAAGGATGGAGTAACAGCAACAGTTAGCACCTATGTGGAGCTTACCATGTGTCTGGCTCTGTTCTGAGTGTCACCAGGAGGCTCTCCTACCGCCCAGGAGGAAAGAAGCTGGGCTGTAACTGCTCGCTGCTCCAGAAAATATCTGGAGTCCAATTGATAGGAAAATGGGTTTTATTCAAAGCCAACTTTGAAGAAAGATGGAAAAATAACTTAATCTTTTCAAAGGTTTGGCCTACAAAATGTCTGATATTGAGCAGAACTTACAAAGAGGAGGCAGAGGAAAAGAGATATGGCAGAGAAGTGAGATAAAAGACAGAGAATGCACATCTGCAGATTTAGTTAGTCTGGTAGAGAGCCTGAATGGGCAACCTCCAACCCCGTCTTCTTTGGCTCCTGTTAGGGTCGCAGGCCCCCTAGCCTTCACTCTCAGTGCTTGGAAGGCATTCTCAGTTTCAGAGGGAGGCTCCCAAATCCAGTTCGTTTCATAAGCATCTTATGCACATTAACTCATTTACGCAGAAGAGGGGTACCAGTTCCACAGGGCCGGAAGAAGTCATAACTGAACTGGATCCAGAAGCAGAAGCAGAAGCAAGTCCCAAGCAGGGACACTTTCAGGCCGAGGGAGCAGTCTGCGAAGGTAAGGTGGCCGTAAGTGACTGCAACACAGAAAATAAATGGGAGAGGGAGATCCAAGACAGAAGACTGAAGATGAAGGCCAGGGTCACATTCACAATTTCCCCAAACATCCGCTTACCACTGTGTAAGACAGAGCCCCAACTTCAAGGAGCTGATAGTTGAGTCTTGGTGGCAGAAGGTCAACGCACATCAAATCTCCTGAGGGTGGTTTGAAAAAGTCTCTGCACCTAAGCTGAGCATTATTGGATGAAAGGGTTTCAAAAATTCACTTCTACATCTAATATTCTATTAAGGGGTATGAGAAAAAAACATTTGCCCTAGAAGAATCTAATGGGCTAGCATTAGTCTTAGAGCCTGATCAGGGGCATCAGACACTGCTAGGGATGTTTCCTGGGGTGTATCACCCAGGTCTCCCCTTCAGCATGGGGGCATGCATTCCCGAAGCTGCTGGGAACCATGGCTCCTGACAATTCACAGCCCTGTCCCTCTCTAGGCACTGCCTTCCACAGAAGGAGCAGCCTCCCCTAAGTCTAACCCCACACCCACTAACTGATCGACAGTGGTATGGGAGTGCAGGTCCTTTCTTCCAGCCTCAGACAGGAACCTCTTGGAACAGCCATCCCAGCTGCAGAGTTCCTATGGGATCAGCTGAGACCTCTGCTGCACCCTCCAAAGAGGGAGGTTCTGCCCCCAACCTCCCAGTCTGCCCCATCTCCCAGAAATGGCAATGCCAAACGCCATCCTCAAAAAAATCCTCCTGAATGCAAATCTCTGTCTCAGCCTTTTTCCCTGGAAAACTGACTTATGGCACGGGACCACCTGAGCTGATCGGATGATGGTGATTCCTTGATGAGCCTGCCCACTCGTCCATGCCCCTTAACTACTATTAGCCATTCCTCACACATCACTGGTTCATCAGCGTCCCCATATCCCAGCCACTACCAAATCTTTCTACCTTCAGCTGATTACAAATTAGGTTGCCCTGGCCTCTAGCTCCCTCACCGCCACCACCAGGACTGACTACCTTTTTTCTCTGCATCTCTTTTGTTAAGAACTGTTTCCTCCTCCAGAAAACCTTAAGCACCTTCTCCTAAACTTGAAGAATTCAGAATTCTGGAGCACTTGAACTTCCAGCTGTTGTTAGTTTGGAAATTGTTCATGTGTTTATAGATGTATATTTAAACCATGCTTGTGGGTTTCTTTGAAGTCTATATTTGTATATTTCTCTGCCCTCAGGAATGTGTGTTCTGCTTCTCCAATAAACTGGGTGGGGATAGAGATGCCCCAAGGTCAAGGTCCTCCTTCTTCTGTCTTCCCCACCCCTTTGGTAACTACTTGGTTGCCCACAGAAATGACCAGCACTGAGAATTTAATCATAGATCAATAATTCATCATGAACTCTCGCAACCTAAGTCTAGCCCTTTATTCCTATCCCGTGTGAACCGTCTGTCTAGAACCTCTGGGCAACAGGAAGGACATTTTATAAATGAAAAGCCTCAGAACAGAGAGGTGAAGTTACTTGATCAAAGGGCATCCAACCATCACATGGTGGAGTTGGGGCCAGAACCCAGGCCTCTCTGATCCTAACCCCACAACTCCTCCTGTCACACACTATCGGGAGGGGACAGCCTAATATCAGTGAGACTGGTGTTGCTTGAGAGCTCAGGAATCTGGTCTGAATTAAGCAGCATGTTCCCAGTGGGCGAGGTGGCCTGCACCCACCCAGGGCCTGGGTGTTGCTGGCAAACACTTGGGGAGGCACAAACTGCCATTCTTTTCCCAGATGGCCTAGTACAAAGAGCCCTTTCAATAGACACAGTCACCAGGGAGGCCTGGGAAGCCACAGCCACAGAGTCCTTCAAGGACATGGACAGAGGCTAGGCCCATTTGCAGAAAACACACAGGACTTCATTGCGCTGCTCAACAAAGGCTCCAGTTCTGCCTGACCTCACCAGACCTTGGGGCTCCAAGGGCTGACATCATTCCAAGAGACCCTGAACCTCACTAAGCTATGAAGAGGGGTGGGAGTGCTTCATCAGGACAATTCTCTGTTATGAGGCCTTGGAGGGTGGGATTTGGCACTGGCTTTGGTGGGAGCTCTCTGAGAGCCAGGGCCTTGTCCCTGCTGTATTTTGAGATTTTTGTATGTGACTGGAAGAAGATTAGGGTCAATAATAATAGTTATCATGCAGCTCTGACCCTGAGCAAGGCTCTGCCCCAATCACGATCCATACCATGATCACTCATTAAGCTCCATAGCAACCCCAGGAGGCAGGTGCTATCACTATTCCCTTTGCCCAGGAGCAGACAGATGAGATGAGGAGGTAGGATAACTGGCCAAGGTGCTCAGCTAGAGGCGGGAGGCCAGGGTTCAACAGGGGAGCCATCTGGTGGCAGAGCCTGTTGTTCAGCCTCCCTGCGCCATGACATTCTAATATTCTGGGGTCTCCTTGTCCTAAAATGCAATCTCTAAGCCACTCTCCCAGAGGTCCACATGCAGGCTTTGCCCGTGGGATTCCAGTGGCAGCGTGGAACCAGTATCCCATGCAGCAGGAGTCTCCTAGTTGGAGGCCTGTGGTCCAGCCTGACCCCCAGCTGCCTGCAAGGTCCGACCCCTCTAGCTGAAAATCACAGCTGTCTCCCGCAGAGCATGGGCGCGGTGACCCCAGGGGTCTGGCGTGGCGGGAGCGCGGAGCCAGCCGCGCTGCACAGCCCCAGCGCCTTCCACTCCACCGCCGCTGCCCCGTGGCACTCGGCCTCCCGCTGGTTATATGACAAGGACCGTGACCCACGCCGGGCCCTCCGAGGACTGCGGCAAGGGCAGCTTAGGAAGGATGCGGGGGCGGCCACCTAGTGGCTTCTGCGCCCAGCGCGCGCACCATTTTTACCCACGCAGTGACCCCTGCTGGCCCGGCTGCCCCTGCGCAGCTGGGAAGGCGCCTCCTCGGCCGCCACAGCCCCGCAGCCCCGCAGGAGCCGGACTTCCTCCCACAGGGTGCGCGCTCATGGAGGACACAGCACTGGAGCGGCCGCCTCCTCGGTTTGGCGGCCACGTTTGTCTTTGCGGAGCGGCAGGAAAGCAGAGGCGTGGAGGGACTAAGATCCACAGGAGCAGGAGGCAGAATTCTGAGTGCTCCACACTGGGAGGCTTTGTGAGCCTCGGTTTATTGCTCTCTGCAATGAGAATGATCATTCTTGATCCAGAGTTGTCTAAGGGTTGAATGTGGTGAGATTTGTTAAGATTCAGTCTAATAGAAGGGGGTCATGATTGAAGGGCTCCTGCCCCAACACAGGCAAAGAACTGACCCTCCAGCCCTGGACTGCTGACCAAGGTCACTGCTCCCCTCTCTCTGCCCATCAGGGTACTTCAAAGACCGTGTCCTCAGGCAGATCCTCCCCCATGCAGTGGTTGACCTACTGTCTATATGAACTGAGACAATTTAAGTCCTCTCTCTGGGCTTCCTGTGGCAGGTGAATTTGTGGTTCCCAGATACTAGAACATCAGCATCCAAAACACCTGTGAACTCTTTAATAATCCAGATTCCTAAGCCCCCACCTCCTGGGATTCCTGTTCAGGTGGTCATTGTAGAGCCTGGGAATTTGTATTTTGACTCCCTCCCCAATTTACTCCATCATCTGCCCAAATTTAAGGACCTTTAGTTAAGTGTTCCTAAGGTCTTCTCCCATTCCAAGATTCAATAAACTTTACACCTACTGAAGAGAAGCTGAGAAGCCATCGTCTCCAGCTTGGAGCAGGCCACTTTCCTTTGAGGACAGCTCAGAGAAGTTTCTCCGGTCTCCATTTTAGGATGGCAGATGCTTTCAGTTGCTTTCCAAAAAATTCATTCCCTTTGCGACATTCAGTAAGAGAACCCCAGTTTTTATCAAACTGTCCTCTAATCAGAGAATCTGATATTATCCCCGACTCATCCCAATTGGTTCTGGGAATCCCATTTTCTCAAGAACTAGCATGTGCACCAGTTTGGGCCAAGGAAATGTGAAGGGAAGTTTGCAGGGTGGTGAGTAGGCATTGGCCAAAGTTTACTTAAAAAGAGATAACAAAAACAGACACTCCTTCTTCTTGGCCCAGATAGATTCATGGCTGGATATACTGTCCAGAATGTCAGCAGCCATCTCTTGATGGTGAAGGGGATAGTTTGAGGACGGAACCCCCAAAGAGAGTGAAAAGCTGGAAAGAATCTGGTTCTTTCATTACATTGAGATCAGACAACCTTGCAGCTACTTTTCTTCTAAGGGGTTGGGTTTTCTTTACAACAGAAAACATCTTCACAGTCGGAAACTATCCATCTGTAAGATTATTGGCCAAATCCTGTCCCTCTGACTAGCATATAAACTCCACAGGATCAAGGACTCTTATTCTTGCTCATTATTTAACCCTGGCACCTCACACGATGCTGAGCATAAAACATATGATCAATACCTCATTGCCAAATGAATGAACAAACCCTCGCCTTCCCAAAAGAGGGTGGTGCTTATTTTTAAACTCCACCCCCAGAGCTTTAGGCTTTAGCTTTAGACTCCTTTCCAGAACAACTCTGTGACATCAGAGAGATTAGAAGAGACTCAAAGAGTTTTCAGACAAGCAGATCAGGATTCACTGGATCGTCAGCGGCTTATCTTGCACGCTTTCTCTGTGAGCTTCCGGTGGAGGGTCCAGTGTTAACTAGGGCATGGTCCCTCCACTCTCCAAGCTCCTGTCTGGTAGATTTTCCCCAATGTTTTCCTCCCTCCTGGCCTCTCCTGACCCAGTTCTCCATCTGTCCTCTGAGGCACTATCAAGACGAAAGTGACAGCAGGACCTCATGCGGCCCTGTTCCCGCCTGGAGGTGACCTAGGGACTTCTTGGAGCTTTGGTCTGAGAGGACAGAGAAGTATCCAGTCAATGCTAAGCAGAGGCTGGCATGGATGGCTTCTGGCCAGTCCTTCTCACCTGTCAGCCAAGAAAAGGAGGCATCATGGAGAGTTTCCAGTATACAGTGGATGACTCATCATGGCCTCGGTTTCCCCAAGGTAATTTGCTCCCTCAGAAGCCAGGATTTCTAGGGGAGGATGGGGAAGAAATGCAAGCTCTCTCTCAGAAGAAGGAAAAAAAAAAGAGTCTGGGGGATGCTTCTCAATTACTACCTCTGCCTCTTTGCTCCTCTTGAAGAGAAGACCATGCTCACTGACCAGCTCAAACTGACCAGACTGGGTCAGGACGGACAAGGAGACTTGGGGGGGAGCTCAGGGGTCAAAGAGCAATGCTGAGGTCAGAAGGCCATCTTTCCTGAGGCAAGTGCCAGGAAGGGGTTGCAGATGCAGAGATTAGAAGAGACTCAAAAGAGTTTTCAGACAAGCAGATCAGGATTCCCTGGATCCTCAGCAGCTTATCTGACGATCTGAAAGAGGTCTCTGGGTTATCTCTCAATGGACTCTCCAACTGGGCGCCGCCATTTCCCCAACCTGGACCACAGTCTGAGAGCCTGGGTCCACAGAGTGCCTAGCTCTCTTGCCTCAGATGCCCCTAGGAAAGAACCCCCGTCAACAGAGATGCCTCCTAAAGACTGGCAGGCATGGGGGTAGGGAGGCTGGAATCCCAGGCTCCTTTCCCTGGACCTCAGGTGCTTCGTCTCAGCTAGGTGAGCTGATGGGAGCACTTGGACTGGGAAAGAGGAAACTTGGGAGAGAAAATTATTCAGGAAAGAGCTGATCTTTAATGTCTGAAATGCATTCTCTCTTCTCCCCTCCTCCTCCTCCTCCTCCTTCTCCCACTCCCTCTTCCCCTTTTTTTCTCCTGCTTCCTTCCTCCCACTCTTTCCTCTCCAACCCCCCCTCCCCCTCGCTGCTCTCCCTCCTCTTTTCTGCCCCCTTTCTCCCCATTTCTCAAGCTCTCCTCCCCTTTCAGTACAGAAAGTCTTTATACAATTAAACTAGGACAAGTATGTTTTCCAAAGCTTTAAAATATCCTTGTTAAGGAAATTCACTGGGAAGAAGAAACTCTGTTTAGTTTCTTAGAAAATAAAAAGCAGATGGTGGAAGTTGATGTTGTTTCCCTCACTCCTCCAGATCCCCTCCCGAGGAGAGCGCGTCTCTGGCTCACCTGTCAGGCACATCAGGCAGGTGGGGTCAGCGATGGTGCTGGCCAGACCTAAATTTGCAAAGTCTCCCATCTGGCCCCGTCCTGCATTCTGCTTGGCAGGTGAGATCAGGGATATGGAAAATGCCTTCGAGTGTCTGTTTGCCAGAGAAGGAACCTCTTCCTGTTGCCCTTCTCTCCTCACCCCAGACAGGAGGCTCAGCTAACCCATGTGGGTCCCTTCCACGACCCCAGAATTGTCACTGCAAAGGCTCATGGTAGGCTCAGGCCAGCTTGGGAAGCTGCACCTGAGACTCAAGGAAGCCTCTTGTGGACACAGAAATGACCCAGAAAGGGTCAGCTTTACCCGATAAGAGTAAACAGAGTAGCGAGGGCTATGGCACTTAACTCTCCTGGGTCACTTTCAGAATCTGATGAAAACCATAAAGCTTTCCCCAAACACACACAAAGAAAAAAAAATTGCACAGAATTTCAGAGTCCGTTGAGCTTAGGTTAGTGATCCTAGATCAGAAGATAGTATCATTTGTAGACTCAGCCAAGGGGAATCCTGCCCTGAGCCTCAAGCCTACAAGGGCTCCACTTTGGTCCTTCCCTCTCCCAGTCTCTCCCATAGGGCAAGAGGCTACTCATACCTGGCACTCATGCCCCACTTCCAGACCATTCACTGGATGCCTGAAATGCTTAATGATTTGCCCAAACAGATCCAAGTCCACTTCCAGGGTCTGCGTGGGCCTCTTCACCTGATTAATAATCTCAAGGATCGCTCTTGCCACCAGTGCTGATCCCTGGGCCCATACAGCAGGTGTTGGTAAGGAGAGTACAACGTCTACACTATTCACAAAGACCCTGGGAGAGGCAGAAAAAGGCTCCCTCCAAAGATATCCACATCCTAATCCCCAGAGCCAGTTACCTTTCAGGACAAAGGGGGATTTACAAATGTGACAAATTTAAAGATCTTGAAATAGGGAGATTATCTTTTGTTATCCAGGGAGGTCCAAAGCAGTCACAGTAGCCCTAAGTGACAAAAGAAGGCAGGAGAGTTAGAGATTTAAAGATGCTATGCTGCTGGCTTTGAAGATGAAGGAAAGGGTGGTGAGACATGGAATTCAGGCAGCCTCTAGAAGCTGGAAAGAAGGAGAAAATGGATTTTCCCCTAGAACCTCCAGAAAGGAATGCAGCCCTGCCAACACCTTGATTTTAGCTAAATGAGCCCCAGATTTCTGACCTCCAGAATTGAAAGAGATTAAGTCTGCATTAAGTTATAAAGTTTGTAGTAATTTTCTGCAGCAGCAGTAGAAAACTAATTCAGACCTTCAAAGTGTTAGAGTCAGGGATGCAATGAAAACATGGGTGGGTTGCAGACTAGGGACAAGGGACAAATTATTCCACCATTTTGTGACATAGCACGTCAAAGAATCCCTGGATTCTAAATTTGAACATGACCTCCCAGTTGACTGCAAAAATACTGTGTCAAAGTAGGAAGTGAACATATTTTAAGTAACACTTTGTTAGCTTGATGTATTATAACTTTTAAATTTTAGACATACGGCTCATGGGCCACAATTGGCACTCTTGCCCTAGGCCCTGAAATTGTTTGCAAGAGTTCCTCAGAAGAAAGGTTCAAGACTAACTCTATCATGATCATTTCTATTTAGGGCATCACTTTCTGTTAAAAAGCAAATGCTTAGCACCAACAATGTACCGTTAGCATTATATCACAGCAATTGAGAGGCTACTGTGGAGGATGAGAGCAGGAGTCCAAATCCTACAGAATGTATAAGGAGGGGTTACAGTGACTCACAGGGCTAGAGTTATGGACAAAGCATAAAGTCAAAGTCATACTAAACTTAAAACTCTAGCTGGGTGCTGTGGCACACACTTATGATCCTAGCAGCTCAGAAGGTAGAGGCAGGGGGATCCTGAGTTCAAAGCCAGCATCACCAACTTAGCAAGGCCCTAAGCAACTCAGCAAGACCCTGTCTCTAAATAAAATATTTAAAGGGTCTGGGGATGTGGCTCAGTGGTTAAATACTCCTGGGTTCAATCCCCAGTACAAAAAAACTCTAGCAAAATGTATATGCAGTGAAGTTTATCACCATCTCTGGACACATGGTGATTACACGCAAACGGTAGTGTTCATTGTATTCTCTTTTTTTTTTGTACTTCTTTAGCCAAGCCCCCTATAGTTTTCAGCTTCTTACTTCAGTACATCACCTATATTTATAATGGGCATCAAAGGAGATGATATTTTCACATTTGAACCATAAGCAATTCTCCCTCTATACTGGGGTTCACATATGTTAAAAGGCAGTGTTTCTTCCATCTTTGCAGTAGCCACAGTTGCCTGCATCCTCCCAGTCTTGGTATATACATATCATGGCCAAATCCTGATGTTCTTAGTCTCTCTGCCACTCCTTCCCAGTCTTCCTATCCCTCTGCTTCTGCTCCCCACCTTATACCAGAACTGAATTCCAGACAACAAGATTTGGGACAAATGCTAAGCCCTTCCAGGGGGTCAGAAGAGTAGCAGCAATATAAGGACTATGACTGTGGTGAGAAACAGAACATCTCCCTGCCATGGCTTCCTTCCCTGCTTAGGGCCTTCTAGGTTTCCCATGCCTTTCTGCTCTCTGCACTAAAAATGGAATGATGTCAGCAAATATTTATTGAGAACCTTTTATATGCCTACTTGTTTTTATGTACCATTTAGTCTTCATAAGGGGCTGTGAAACGTGTCTTCTTGTGTTCACTTTACAGCTGAGGACGCAGGCAAGGGGGTCTCCATTCTTCCCTACACCATTGATATATTGCAGTCAGATTCTGCCTTCCTGTCCAGTTGGCCCCCCAACTTTTTTATTAACTGAGCTAAGACCAATATTGAAATTGCAGTCCAGAAACTGCCAGGTAGATAGAGCATCTCAGGGCTCAGAGAAGTCTCGGGGGCCCACTGCACAGTTGGCCTCTGGCCCTGCCCCATGAGCCCTAAGCATGGTTGAGAGTAGTTTGCACTGCAAGCTCCTGCCCAGGCTGTCTGTGACAAACAGACCAACGGCAGTGACTGTCAAGGTGCAGGTAGGGCTACTAGATCTCAGAAATAAAAATAGAGGACATTAAATTTTAATTTCAGATAAACAATGCACTATTTTTTAGTATATGGAAAGTCCAAAATATTTCATGGGGCATGCTTATACTAAAAAATTCATTTTTTAAAATCTGGAATTTGAATTTAACTAGGTACCCTGTATTTTGTTGGGCAACCCTAAGCCCAGGTCCTGGAGGTGTGGGTTCAGGGCAGGCGAAGGAAGAGGAGTTGTAGTTCCTCCTCTGACCACAGAGGGCAGAGGAGGCCTGGAGAGGCAGGGTCGCCCCAGCTGGCAGGGAGGGGGAGCCCTTTCACCATAGCTGCCCTTTTCTTCCTGGATGGCTTCTTGTGCCCTAGTTCACTTCCAGCCCCGTCTTTCTGCTCCTCTTCTGAGGCTCCGCGCTCTCTCTCCATGGCCCACGAAGCTGTCCTAGCTCGCCAGGTTCTCCCTGGCTGGCCCTCGCACATCCAAGTCTAAGGCCACCGTAAATGGACCAACTCACACTCTCTGTGTCCTGAGGTGGCAGGAATGGGACAGCAGCCAGCTCTCCAGGCCAGGACAGACTCCTTCCAACACTGGAAAATGCCTCTATGGCAGCCTCCCTCAGTGAAGCCTGTCCCTGAGAAACTGAGAGCTGTCCTTGTGGTGGAAAGGTCTTGCTCAGAAGCCAGGACATGCAGGCCACAGGTGCTCCCCCATTCTCTCCCTTCTGGTCCCTGGGGAACCGGTGGTGGGGTAGAATGGGTGGGGAGGGGACATTTCCCCTTTCTCAAAGGGAACTGTGGGCAATTAAAAGCAGATGCTGTTTGTCTTCTTAAATGAAGCTTTACATTAGAGGAGGGTCCAGTTAAGTGTCATTCCAGCTGAAGCCGCAGGTACCAGGTGGGTTGAGGGAGATCAGCTAGCACTGCTGGAGGGAGGAGTGCAGATAGTGAAAGATTAGGGACAAAGGAGTTTCCAGAAGTCCCCAGACTGGATCACTGGAAGAAATGGCCCAAGTATGTGGCCACTGACCAGGCCAAAGTCTCACAACTTCTGGGATGTGAATCAAGGCCAACAGCCTGTCACTTGCATGGCTACAGTAAGGACAATATGGAATAATTAGGGTTGGGAAGATAGTAAGATGCAGATGGCACAGATGTTTTCATCTGGGGACACCTCTGTAGGCACATGCAGGGAAGAAGCAGAAGCAGGAATTCTCCTTGACATCAGTATTGTCACGGGATGGCTGAGTTTCACATCTTCCAATAAGGAATGCCTGTTCCTGGGGTCCCAGTTCTGCTCCTGAGCCTGGCACCCAGGGTAAGAACAGAGAGCCATTCCTTTGCCCAGCTGGCTTTCTGACTGCCCCCTCCCCACATATCCTGAGTCCCCACCTCAAGGCAGCAAAACCAGTGGGCACCACCCTCCATCCCCCACCCTGCCGTTGGGGAGTTCCAGCACACACACGTGCAGCTTCAGAAAGACTGACCGCTCTGCCTGGCTTCCACAGAGCTTCAGGTCCTGGAGCACAGAGTGGGGAAAGCCCTCAGCGGTCAGCTCTGCAGGGCCCTCCATTCCCTTCTGGGAAAGTGGAGGCCCAGGGAGAGGCTGTGCCTACTCTAGGGTCACACTAGAGGCTCAGAACACCCAACTGCTGACCAGTGCAAGCTCTTTTTACCACAATACCCTGACTTCTTCCTTATTTTGGTAACTTTTCAGCACATGATACATTTCAGAGGAAAAACAAAAGTCCAATAATTCCAATCCAGTCATGTCACAACTAGTAAATGTAGACTATACACTAGCAAATAAGCAAGAAAATACTTTTTAAAGAGAAGATTTACTTAATGCAAGTATTACAATAAAATAATGCTTCGAGAGTAACAGTTGTCATGTAACTTACTTTTTATTCTCCAAAATAAATGACTTTTAAAGTAAAGAGCATACAGAGCTGAGCCCCCATGCTGGTTCTGCCATTTAGTGTCTGTTTGGCCTGAGGCAGGGTCCTCAACCTCTCTGAGCCTCTGCTACCCCACTCATAAAATAGGGGTGACAGCAGCTAAAGGAAGTGGTGTGTTAGCCCCGTTAGCCCAGTACCTGGGCACCTCTTCAGGTTGTCCCTGAGCTGTGAGGGTGGCAAGAGCCTCCCACCAAAATGTCATGAAACCCCATGAGCACCTGCTGCCTGGCCGGCTCTGTTCAAACCCTCTCTCCTGGACCTCAGGCCATTCAATCCAGATAATGGCTGCTATGGACAGAATTGTGTTCCCCAAAACTCAACTCTGTTTGGAGATAGAGCTTTAGGAGGTAATTAAGGTTAAATGAGACTACAGGGTGCAGTCCTAAATGGATAGAATTGGTGGCCTTACCAAAGGGGAAGCAAAAAAAAATCTGTTTCACATGTGCACACCAAGAAAAGGACATGTGAGGACACAGTGAGGAAGCTAGCTGCCCGCAAGCCGGGGAGCACCCTCACCCCTGTGAGCTAGAATCTGATCACACTGTACCTCTAGCTCAGACTCCAGGCTCCAAATCTGTGAGAAAAAATACATTCCTGTTGTTTAAGCCACTCAGTCTGTGGTATTTTGTTATGGCCACCCAAGCTGACAATGACAGTGACCAACCCTGTGAGATGACCAGATCTCAACCACAGAAGCAGAAAACCATATACCACACCCTGGCAGTGAAGCCCAGTGGTCAAGCACATGAGCTCAGACTCAGACTGTCTGGAATTAAGTCCCAGCTCTGTTGCGACCGGCTGTGTCATGTTGGGCCATTTTACTTAATATTGTGCCTCAGTTTCCTCGTGTACAAATCAGGATTCATAAAGTCATGGTGGGAATTAAATGAATTAATAAATATAGGAATCTTAGAGCAGTTCCATCAATCAATATCTATCAAACACTACTCTATGCCAGGCACTGGCAGCCTCACTCTGATGTGAGGACCAGCGCCACACTGATACTGCCCCTAACACTAGCAAAAATACAAGTCAGAGCTACAGGTACTTAGATGGTACTAACTGTGCCGGCTGCTCTTGCTCTGTGGATTAATCCACTGGTGAGGTTGGCGCCCTCAGGATCCAATCACTTCCTCAAGTCCCAACTCTTGAGGACTTGCTGCATTGGGGACCAAGCCTCGAACACAGAAGACTTTGGGGGACATTCTGGATCCAAATCATAACATTGTGTAAAACCTACAGAGGGTGTCTGGAGGATCTGAAAATGAGACATTCTCCCAGACAAACTTTGTCATTAAAACAGAACAAAAAAAACACATACCCACGTTTGTAGTGATAAAAACTGGTGCATGAAGGAAGAAGGATCTTGCCAGGGAAAAGTGGAAACAGGCCAACATTCCCCAAATATAAAAGGAAAAAGAGGAGGAAGAAGAGGGAAAGTCACGTCATTTCCACCCCTTGAAGACAACCCCCTGCACCCAGCTGAATGACACAATAACTGGGGACATGAGAAGGCAGAAGCATTTTTGAACTGATCTTTATTTTAAAAGATCAACTGTCATCATATAATTAGAGTGCCTTGTTTGATGGAAAGATGAAAAGCCATACTTGATTAAGGCAGGATTAAAGAGGTCATCAAGGAGCTATGTTTCGTAACGAGCTGGCCCCTTGGACTTGCATCCGGAGGCGCATAGGACATCCTGAACATTTGGCAAAGGCACGGGGTGTTGTGTTTAGGTTTACAGAGGTTGGAAGACGTCCCTGAAGACCGGGATGAGGTAGGTGTGGAGACAGCCCTTACGCAGAGGTAACCCTCCAGGTACAAAGCCAACAACTCTTTCAGCATCAGGCAAGATGTGGATCGAATATCCAAACAATTCATGTGCAACCGCCTGGAAGATGACAAGACGTGACAAGATTGCTAGCGTATCCTTGAGGGAAAGAGGAAACTGCCAAGACCAACTTCTCCGCCCTCACAGTCCAGGGGAAGTGACAGATAGCATGAATCTTAAATTGCTTGGTTGTCTTCAAGCAATCCGCATGCTGTATGAACATCACACGTGTGTGGAAAAAGAGAGCCTCCTTTTATTGAGCACTCGTGGACACCGACGAAACTCTTTGCATGAAATTTTTCATTAAATTTCACACACAACCTTATGGGGTGGGAGGACTTCACAAATGAACGTGTTCAGGCTTATAAGGGGGGTCATTCAACTTGTTCAAGGTCACATAGCTACTCAACAGCTAAGTTGGGCCTTGAGACTGGACTGGCTGGCTCTGGAGTCCACAATGACAATCCCACACCAGGGCCTCCCCTCTGGAGTTTTCCAGGCCACCATTGCCCTCTTCCTCCCCCCCCTTCTCCTTCTCCCCCTTTCTGAACACTCTTCCTCATTGCCAGTAAGTCCTCAGTTTCCACCTGCCTCATGGTCAAGGCACAATGATAAGTACACAGTAGGTGCTTAATAAACGCTTCCTGAATTAAATGTCTGGGTTAAACTTTGAATTAAGTTTCCTGACATGGAGATTGGGGAAGCCCAATTCTCAAAAGGAAGGAGAAAAGGGGGACCAAAGAGTGTGACGGGCGTAGAGGCCAGCTGACAAGACCTTTTTCCACATGGCTCTTTGGAATGCTCCAAATAGGCCCACAGGTTGCTCTCAGGCCATTGATGACCTCCTGTCATTGTTCAACATCAGGAGACTTAGTCATAGGACAATCCCCATTCTGTCACCACCATTGTGTCAATCCAGTGTCAAATTAACTGGTGCAGTAAACATGTTTACTGGGGGAAGAGATCACCCAGGCCCTCTGGGGCTGTGGAAGACACCCAAATCTCACTTGTCTTATGCTTTATCCTCATAACCCTTGTGTGACACTGAGTAGATATGACCTGTGCCAAACTGCTTGGTCTTTTGCCTTTTTGTCCAAAAAAAAACAAAAAATGCGAGCTCACATCATAACCTAGGCATGCCCTCTTGACACAAATATTGTTTATTTTTTTAAAAAAGGTAAAATCCTGTCAATTTCTTATCCAGAGACTTTAAAATATCAATGCAAGAGATAGCAAATACACTGTGTCTACGCCAGAGTCATATTTTCAAATCCAGAGATCTAAATACGTGGCTAGACAAGAGATTTTTAGAAATCTCGTATCACGTATGACCCTCTCCAAGGGTCAGCCTGGAGAGGTGGTATCGATGGTAAAAATAGTAGCATCTCAGGGCACTGCACTGATTTCATGGAAACTATGTGACAGCATATCTAAAATTGGGACAGTGTCAGAAAATCCCAGAGTATATGGTCACGCCACCAAATTGCAGTGTTCATGGAAGATATTTTGCCAAACCATCCTGCAGATGGAGTTAGATCTGATTTTTTTTAACAACAATTCTATGAAAAGCCTTCAAGCCTCAAGCCCATGCCCTGCAATATCACAGGAAACAAGTCCTAGAGATTCTCAAAAATTTCAACCGTTCCCTGTTTTGTAAAACTGATCCTGAAGATGACCAATGGCCAATGACATCATACCCAAGGTCCTCAGCACCAAGGACATAGCGCACTTAATCAGGGAATGAAGTCCAGTGTCTCCTCTCTGCAGTCCAAACAAATTTTAGTTCAAAATGAAACCACAGCAGCACACTAGTGCTGAAGCTATTAAGAAACTCAATATTTTGTTTTGCAGATAAAATGTCTGGGTCCTAAAAAAAAAAAAAAATCAAATGACCAGCTTAACGTCCCAGGGCCAGGGCACTAGAACTCAAGCCTTCTAACTCCCAGCTCTGTGTTCTTTCCCTGCTCCACACTGAGACCTGGAATCACCTCCAGATCATTCCCTGCCCCTCTGCAGAAAGCTTCCCCGAGTGGTCAGGACTGAGTCGACATTAGTGCCAAAAGTCAACATATTTGGAAGGAGGGGGAGGAAAAAGTAGAAAATTACAAAGAAAAGAAAAATCATTCTTGTTTCACAATCAGGAAGGCTTTTCTTATTTCCTTGCAGGAGTATGACCAGTTGGAAAGTGAGTTATGGGTAATGAAGCACAAGTAAGCAGCTTGCTCCTGCCAAGATCACAGCTTGAGAGAATGGATGGCAGGAGGGGAGTCTCAGACAGCCAAACCCAGGACTGAGAAATAGGGCATAGAGACAGACCACTCCTCAACACCAAATCCAGCCAATCTGCAGCATATGCTGAGACCCCAACAGGCATGTGCAATCCCAGGTTGTTATTAAGCACAGACATGGCTCCTGCCCTCGGAGGTGCACTAGGCGTCGTCCCTGAGTCATCAGCCAACTGCAGTGAGAACAAATCTGTGGCTCTCCTGTATGTGAATCCACCCACGTGGTGGATTCAGGGGGCTGTGTTAATCTGAACAACTCTCTGAGCCTGAGTGTTCATGTCTATAAAGTAAGGTTGGAGGAGAGGGTCTGGAATGATTTTTCCTGAAACAACATCCCAGAATTGTCTTTCTGAGTGAGATACAGGGACTGCAGAGGTGCCTTTAGGTAATGATGGATCTTTGAATCTGCAGACTGAGCTCAGTGTCTCCCCTCCTCCAATTTTTTCTACCAACCAGTGACATGCATCCCACCTGTCCTCACCTGAGACTTGTGTATGTCTGGATAATAGCATTAACCTTGGAAACCCAAGGAGAGGTAGATATTAACTTGCACTGGTCTTCCAAAGGCAATTTTATTCTGAGGAACTGTCCACCAACAAAGTTCTTGCCTTCCTCCTGGCAGACGGAAGATGAACTCTATCAGAATCCCCAATCAAATTTGGTCAGATTTGGGGACACGGGTGCACACTAACTAATCTTAAATGAATAGCAATAAATGTGACCAGAACGTTAATTAAGTCAATGAGAAATAGAACTGTTAAATGGCTCAAAAATGGATTCAAATCTGACCAGAACCTCTCTGTGGGGACTAAATTATAGAAACATTGAGGAATCAGCTGAGATAAGTTAATTAAAATATTTGATTGCTTAATGGCATCAGATTCATCTAGCCATTTCCACAATTGAGATTCACCAGATAGCAGAGCAGCTTCGTCGGACACTGGCCAGATGAGCTTACCCAGAGAGGGATGAGATGGACTTGGTTGCCTTTATCTGACAGATTCTCCTTCCCAACACTGCAATTTCTTACTAATTTCTATTCTGATTGACACATTTGTCCCCCCCCTCCCCTCTCTCTATCTCTCTCTGGTTGTGTGTCTCTGTTCATTTTACCATTAAGTCTTTTTACTTTCTGGCCAAGTTTGGGAACTGGAGGAGGATGCTATGTCAATAACATATTGTAACATCATAGACCACCTCCAAATCCATTGGCTTAAGATCATAATCATTTATGATTTCCCCGGCATCTGTGGGTTGGCTGATGTTGGCCAGGCCAGCTCCTGTCTCTGAGGATCTGCTGGGAGTTCTCTGATCTAAACTACCAGGGAGGTTTGGAAATGTGGTCTTGGATCTTGCAACTTCATACCTAGCTCAAAACTATACGGTTAAGGAAGAAGGGAGAACCAGTATTCAAGGACAACAGTTTGCCCTGTAGCTGATGTGAGTCATCGAAGAATTTTGAGGAGGGGAGTGACAGATCTGATTTGCATCCTGGAACAATCACATGGATGCTATGTGGAGAAAAGATTGAAAGTGAAAATCTTTGGTTTCAGAAAAGGCTCTAAATTAACAGTCTTCCCTATGAGGCAGAATGATGCCGTCTGTCCTCTCTTCCAATCCCCTCCTCCACACTCCAGTTGGAGTAAGAAATGAGTCAGTCTACCTACTCTAGGGTGCTACCAGAGCTGGGTCACCAAGCAAAGGTGAGGAGAGCAGACCCAGTGGATCTAGGTTCTTCAGCCTATTCACAAAGATCTTGCATCTCCCCCTCCCACGACAGGCAAACAGTGCCAATCTTAAGCCAGTGCCCACGGAGAGCTACATGTGGCATTGGAAAGACCAGGTCAAGGAGTTCACTCCAAGGGCAGGTGGGTGAATGGTTGGTGTCACTTGCTCACAGAATGGAGAAGAGATACTTCTCTAACCCCTAACCTAGCCAAGTCAGCTTTATTTAGAATAAGAATGTTAAGACATGACTCAACTTGTTGAGAACATCATAGCTATTTTCTTTGTACTCTTGTTTGTCACAATTTTTTATGCTGTGAATGTGTATTTCTTGGAAGGAAAATTAAATAAAAAACAAAAAGGACCAAACGCTGGCCTTCAGTAGCTCTGATGGAAAGGTGGGATCCCTGGCCCGAGAGGAAGCTTACCAACGCTTGTCAACCAACCAAGTAGGTGCTTTCAGATCAAGACCCCTGTCCCCCTCCAAACCTCTTCAATGACAGCAAACGTCTTTGTTATTGGCCTGTGACTGCTCCCTTCATTGTATTGGTCAGCTCTGGGGCCAGCCCCGTCCCCACACCCCAAGATTCTGCTAATTTCATCAAATATCTTTCAGGTGCTTCCTGTGCACCAGGAGCTAAGGATACAAAGATGACTAAGCCTTGGCCTGTGGCCTGGAGGTACTCACACAGAGAGACCTATTAGGACTGGCCTGCTCTGACGGTAGGAATCTGGCTGGTTCTGAATGTTCGCGCTCTTTTGGCAGATGGAGATGGAGGGGTCCGGGCCAGAAGGGAATGCCTGAGGGGACAGAGCTAAGAATGGAGCTCCAGTTTTATGTTGCCACCCCCACCTCCTGGGAAAAGCCAAAACAGAGATAGACAGAGCCCTGGCCCTGCCTGAGGACCAAGACCCCAAATGTGCCTGTGCCTAAAACAACCCCTCTTTCCACCTTAGGACTCACTGGGCCTAAACGCCCAGCCTTTATCACTGCTTCATTCTTAGAAGAGGAATCTGTGAATGATGGGAACCAGGCTGCCTGAAAAGAAGGCTTGATTCTGTGGGCTCCGAGTGGGCATTTTAAAGACCGGGCCCCCTCCAGGATGCTAATGAGGATGCACCCCCATAATTGCATACCTCCCCATTCTAGAGCTTCCTCTGGGCTGGATCCCCTTCCCACCCTGTCACTTTGGAAAGGTTGCCATTTGGTACGTGGGTTTCTTCGTGAGGGTCAGGGAGGGAGACCTGGACCTGCTGAGGAGACCAAGGCTCCCATCTGCCTTGGGCAGAATAGAAACTGAGCCATTCAGAACCTGATCCAAGGTGGGTTTTTTCCAACCCCATTTGATTAAAGTCAGTATCACCTGAAACCCAAGATGTGTCCACAAGGGACTCCCAGGCGGCCCTCTCGGACAGGGCACTCTCCCTGCAGCCCCTCAGAACCAACCTCAACAGGCAAGAGACGCCATTATCCTGGGGGCTGGGAGCCAGACCTTCACAGAGCGAGACAGCGATGCCACTCTGGAAAGTCTCTGGGCATCAATATTTCATGCCACTGGAGCTGTCTTTGTTTTTATGCAAATTGCTCAGGCTGCCAGATGGGCAAAGGCTGGCAGCGTCATCCATCACCAGGCTGTTCCCTCCTCGGCAACCTTGCCGGCTGCCAGAGCCCCGCAGGCTGGCCTCAGCTGTGGCCCGTCCTCTCCCTCGATCTGCACAGTGGGACATAGTGACATCCTGAACACCGTGGGGGGCCGGGGGTGCACAGAAGAAGCCAGAGGCTAGGCCTTTGCTCTGGGGGACTTACAGATGGAAGGACCTCGTGATGAGACAGGAGGCAGCTGGTCACTTCAGTATCATGCCATGTAGCTTTTATTTTAACCAATAAAGAAACCATGGGGAGGGCAGGTTGGGGTATTATCTCCAGTTTGTAGATGGGAAACCGAGGCTCAGAGAAGTTCATGGAATTGCCCAAGTTTACCCTGCAAGTTGAATAGCAGAGCTGGTTCAGAGTGCCCCTGGCACTCCAAGGTCTCACCTCCAATCCAGTACCACTGCCAACTATGGACTCATCCCAGTAGAGCCCTGCTGGATGGAAAGGGACAATGAGAAGATGGGGCTGGGGCCAGGAGTCTGTGCCCCACAACCTCATCCCAGCCTTCCCATGATCTATGTGGGTCGCAAGGTCTATAGCCTCCTCTCCCCTCAGGTAGGTCACCTGAGCCTTCTAGCAACCTTAGTCAGACCCTACTAGCCTATTCCTGGTTCCCAGGGCCTGAGCCTGCATCTTGGAACTGGCCAACGGTCTGTTTCTCCAGCTCAGGGCTCTGTCTTGTTCTTGCCAGTTATTACTTCCTCAGGATCAGATAGAAGTGACATCCAAATGCTGATGTCAGAGATACCAAATGGGACCCCAAGGCTGATGCAGGTATAACAGAATTCCATAGGGTCTGTGGGCTCTGCCCTGTGGGGGACACACAGTGACCTGTGTCCAGCCTCCTCTCTAACTTCTTAACTGAAGTCGTACACCCTTCCAGTTCCTCCATATGGAATCCTTCCTAAAAACTCGGCCAGCCCATCCTCTGTTTTGTCCCAGCAGTTCATTCCTGCCTGTCCCTCCTGCCTCCAGTTTCCCTGACCATGCAGGGACAAGACCCCATCACACTGCTCCATCTTGCCTGGTCTACCTCAGCTTGCAGGATTTTCCAGGTCAGCATTGAAGATAGGAGTGACATATGGTGGAGCCTACAGGGATTGGTCAATTCCCCCGTGAAGTCGCTAGACTGGAGACAGCAAAGGCTGCTGTAGAATAGCCCTTCCGAGGGAAATCGGGAGACCTGCTGGTAACTCACTGGGTGACTTTGGACAAGTCACGGTTCTCTGTGCCTATCCAGGACAGGAGTTAGGATCAGTGACTCCTAAGGCCCTCCTAAAACTGCATCTACAACCAGCAATCACTGTTCCTAGTCTCTTCTGCTGTTCACGTCTCCCCTGGCATAGGGTCAGAGTGGAAGGCAATCAATGGCTGCAGTCAAGGTTGTCATGGTCCAAAGACCTTTGCACAAGCCAGAAATATTACCCAGAGGCTGGGTGACCACCTGGTGGTACTGCTGCAGAGGGGCTCCCACACTGAGAATGGGCTGGAGCAGATCAGCCTGGTGCCTTCTGATTTCACAATTCCTACTCTCAGATTTTGCGCCTCAGAAGGCAGGAGGAGCAAAGCCACATGGGTCATACATTGTGGGTTTTTTTTCACCCTGGAATGTCATCTAGCAATATGGCCAGCAGTCCCCCTTCAGGGTTGAAGAACTGTGACTCAGAAAGGTTAAGAAATGCTCCAAGGCCACACCACTAGAATTTGAACCCTGATCTGTGTGAGTCCAGACATCTCCATTCTACAGTGATATGTCAAAGAGACCCTGATGTCATGTAGGCAGGATGATCCCGAGTTTGGAGTCTGCCAGATAAACAAGGTCTACATGTACATCCCTGCCCTCCTTTGTACATGCCCAGAACACCCCCCCCCCTCCATTCCCTTCTTCCACTCTACAAACAAATCTTTTCTCTGCTTGAAGAGATTCCCTTTGGGGGCTGGGGTTATAGCTCAGTGGCAAAAAGCACTTGCCTAGCATGTGTGAGGCGCTGGATTCCATCCTTAGCACCTCATAAAAATAAATAAAGGCATGCTGTCCATCTACAACTACAAAAGACAGAGTGAAAGAGATTCCCTTTACCCTACAGAACATAGTTCCCAGCTGCTCCTAAAAGATGATCTTCTGTCCTCCCTTTGCTTAGCACCCTCCTTCACCCAAATGAAGTGCTCCCTCCTCAGTGATCCTGTATCAAATGAGTCTATTATTTTTCCATTTATCTTGCCACTTTATTTATTGAAAACCTCCCAGGCAGCAGGCTCAGAGCAAGGCGTATATATGTGGAATCGTTCACCCAGTCCTCCCAGCATCCTACGACATGGCTCTTGAAATTTCCATCTAACCATCATGGATCCATGTCTCTTTTTGCTTTTTGCTCCCCTCTCCTATTTGCATCTCTGTCTCCAACACTGAGCCCAGTGCCAGGGCATACATTTGGTGCTCAACACTCACATGCTTATATGAAGAGAACCTGTTTGCACCACTAAGTCTTCAGGTGTTGAGAAGTAGAGCACATCGGCATGGGCCTGGAGCAGTGGAAAGGGAGATGGGATCCTGAGCATTCAGACCCTGAATCTGCAGAGAACAGTTTCTTACTCACTTTCACCCTTGGACTTAAGCCCCACCCCCACCCCACCTCAGGCTGCCTTTCTCTCTTCCTGCCAAGTCTAATCCCAGCATATAGAGTTGGGGTGAGAGAGGCTCCCCAGGGAGTGCATAGCCCTATTCATCCTTTTCCCCCAGAAACTGGAGGACAGGAGCTTGGGTCAGAAGGGCAAGCCGAGACAGAAGCCTGAGAGGCTTTAGGATCTGATAGGGGAGTTCATTTTTCATGGCTCAGTGTCCAATTGATCAGATGGAGGCCCTGGGCCCCAGGCTCTCCTCCCAGATTGGGGGTGGTAAGAGATCCAGAGGTCAGAGTGGAGAGCAAGAGGATCATGTTCTTGGACAAAGACCAAATTGGACTGTGTCACTCAACCTGCATGCTGCAGAGAAAAGAGCAGAGGGTATATCCAGGTGGAGGGCCAGGGCGACCAGAGAGGCCAGACCTCAAGTGGGCAGCAATGAAACAGCAATGGGTAGTCACTGGGTGGACTGTGTACTGGGGAGCTAGAAAGGTTCAAGGAAGAGAGAATCAAGGGGCCAAGCAGGCATGGCTCAAGATCCCAGCCTAATTCATTCAGAGCACCTCTTTGATTTGTTTGTTGTTTGGGTACCATGGATTGAACCCAGGGGCGCTTAACCACTTAGTCATATCCCCATCCCATTTTTATATTTTATTTAGAGACAGGATCTCGCTGAGTTGCTTAGGGCCGTGTTAAGTTGCTGAGGCCAACTTTGAACTTGCAATCCTCCTGCCTCAGCCTCCCAAGGTGTTGAGATTACAGATATGCGCCACCGCACCTGGCCTTGATTTTTTGTTTGTTTGTTTGTTTTGTTTTGTTTTGTATTTATTGATTTTTTAAAAAAAATAAATGATAGGGAAATGCATTACAATTCTTATTACACATATACAGCACAATTTTTCATATCTCAGACATTAGTGCAAATTTCCCCTTGAATAAAAGGTGACGTTGGGAATGCTGATGATAAGAACTCACCCTGCCTTGGATTGTAAATGTCCTGGGTCTCAGACATTGGCTCCTTCTTCCTTCCTGGTCACCCGGCCTCAGGCTCAGTCAGCAGGCACCCCAGTTGGTGAACAGACCACACTAGCACTCCTACGCACGTGGCAGCCTGTTGGATGCTTCCTAACTTATAAGCCCCCCTCCCTGGGCACCCATACTCTGGTCATAAGAATATTGTTCTTCATGGCCTTCACAGCATTGCACTCAAAGGGTCTCCTCTCTCTGGAACGCCTTAGTTCCTGCACTCTTTTCTCATCCTAAGTGCTTTTACTTTGGCTCAAGGCTACCTCCAGAGGAAGACTCACTGACTTCCTCAGGCAGAGCTAGCCCCCCTTCTCCCCCACTCCCTGTAGCCAGCTGCTGCCCACAGCTGGTACACACCTTCAGCACAGAGCTTGAGCCTGTAAGTCTAGATTCACACTTCAGTTCTGCCTTCTCGGGAGCTCTAAGACCTTGAGCAAACTCCCCTGGGGACTCAGTTTCCCCATTTGTAAATAATGAAATGACAATAGAATGTGCTGCTATTGGCTTTAGATCCTGCATCTGACACACAATGCTCTTCAGTGAGTTCGGTGACCAACTCCAAGTTCTCTTCCTGCACATCCTCCCCAGGATGACTGCTGCACATGCAACTGGTTGCAGACTTCTGGATGTGTCTGTAAGGTTGTTTCCAGAGACAATTGGGGCATGTGGGTCAGCACACTGAAAGGGGAGGACCTCCCCTGAGTGTGGGTGGCACATCCCAGAGACTGCGGGCCCAGATGGAACAAAAAGGGGATGAAGGGGGAAGTTCACAGGTGCACGCACACTCTACTCTCCTTAAACAGGGACATTTTTTTGCTGTTGTTGCCTGTGAACATTAGAATCCCGATTCTTCAGACTTTGAATGCAGACTTGCATTCAAAGCAGCTCTCCAAGGAACTTCTAGGCCTGCAGCCAGTTCCCCTGGAGAACCCTAACATAATCAGTTGTTGAATAAGTGAAAATTTTAACCAATTAATAAGTCACCACAGGTCCTGAGTCCCATGGGCTCCCACTCCCCATCCCTTATAAACTAGGACTCAAGCCATTTCTCAGAGCCCTCAGGATAAAAGCAGCTAGATCCCAGTCAGGTCAATCCCAGTGTCCCAGATGAAAGGAGGTACCCGGTGCCCCAGGCGAGCTGTTCCTGGGCCTGGACTCGGAGCTGGGAGGAGGAAAGGACTTCTTGGCACCACATGGAATTATATGCAAAACATAGCAGGAAGACAGGGTTGGGGACAAGGTGAGCTCTCTCTTTGCATTTGTCCATGGCTTGGTACCAACACTATGGTGCCCTCCAGAACAACTTGGCTACCCTGGCATCTTTAGTCTGGGTGTTTGTGTCTCTCAGGCCCAGGTAATCCCCATGGTGTCCAGCAAGCTGGACAAGGCCTTCCCTCTGGCCACAGCTAAGCCCCAGAATGGATGGCATCCTAGAGGTCAAATTTTTTGACCAGCTACTTAGCCTCAGTAGTTACAGTGTAAATGCAGAACCACATCCTACTGGCTCAAAGGAAAACAGTTCTTACTTGTGGTCATTTACAAAGCACTCATATACACACCATCTCTGTCCCCAGGGCACCTGCACATGCATATTCATCCACTTTCTCCTTAAGAAACAAATGTATATCCTTTTCAAGAAGCCAAGAATATTTGGGGAAGATTCTGGAAGATTCAGCCAACCTGGGACTGCTTGCAGACACTGGGCATCTAACTCTATCAAACTACAGGAGCCAATTCACTCCTACATATTTGCCCAAAGGAAATGAAAGCCTATTCCAAACAAAGACTAGGGTGTAAATGTTCATAGCAGCTTTATTTGTTGCAGCCACAAACTGGAAACAATTTAAATGTCTATCAATAAATGAAAGAGTAAGTCATTTGTGTAATATTCACATAATGGAATACTACACAAAAAAAGGATGAACTTTTGATTCACACAACAACATGAACTTACACACACTCGATGATTCCATCTCCATAAATTTCTGACTAATGTATAATGGCAGAAAGCAAATTTGTTTAACTAGGAATTTGAATGGGGAGAAAAGGGAGAAATGGCAAAGGGACCTGAGGAAAGTTTGGGGAGTAATGGGATGTTCCCTAGATTGAAGGCTATGATGGCCTTATTGGCACACTTACATCAAAAGCAACTAGATTGTAAATTTCAATCATGTGCAGTTTACTGTATGTTAATTATAACTAAATGAAGCAGGTTTTAAAAATAAGTCAGAGGTACCGATTGCAAAGTAATATCCAGGGCACAGACTCAGTCTTGTCAATGGACTTCTTTTTGGCCTCCCCATGCCCAGCACACTGCCAGACACAGGGACATGACAAATGTTCCTGAACTTGATTGTAATCCCAGGGGCTCAGGAGGCTGAGGCAGGAGGATTGTGAATTCAAAGCCAGCCTCAGCAACTCAGTAAATAAAATACAAAATAGGGCCCGGAATGTGGCTCAGTGGTTAAGTGCCCCTGAGTTCAATCCCTAGTACCCACCCACCCCCATATATATATATATATATATATATATATATATATATATATATATATAGAGAGAGAGAGAGAGAGAGAGAGATGGGCATACACCACACACACACACACACACACACATACACACACACATACACACACACACATGGCCTATATATGGTATATATATATATATATATGTATATATATATATATATATATATATATATATATATATATATATATGTCAGTGTGTGTGTGTGTGTGTGTATAAAATTTGGCCCAGGATAACCCTGTCCCCCTGGCTTGGTCAGATCTGCTGAGCTGTGGGAAGAGCACTAAGAGCTTTCGGAGGGCTGATCTGGTCCATATTAACTCCCTAAGCAGAACCGAGAGCAGATACCTAGAGTGTATCTCAACCATTCCATGTCCCTCCCTCCATCTCCTGGTCCCAGCCCCTTCAGCTGACTTACTCCTCATGGAACCCCAAATTGGTCCCAGGGGAGGAGGTGATCCGGAATGGAGCTGGAGCTGCCCCCCACACATCTACATACCTGCCGGGACACAGAGGACAGGCGCAGCCCCTGGGCACTGCTTCCTGTCCCAGGGCAGCAGAACAAATGCCAGGCAGTGTGGGTCCCCTACCTATCGGGAGTCGAGCTTCTTGCCCACCCCTCACAGGTCAAGGCAAACCAGGTGACCCCCTAGAAAGCAACAACTAAACAAAGTCCCAAGAAGAAAGGAAGAGGAAGAGGAAAGCCAGGGGCGCAGGCAGGGCACACTTTATGGATGGACTTGTTAACCGTTGATGAGAAGGACTTTTGTGCCACCCTGCTGCCCCTCCCAGGGAGCTGAGTTGTGATGAGGCCAGGGAATCATGATGGACCCCGCTCAGAACTCAGATCAGAGCTCAGACCTTGATGCAAGGAATGGGTAGAGGGTTCACCTGGCTTTCTGCAGCACCAGCCCCTCTCCAAGACGGAGGCCCACAGCAAAAGGAACAAAGCAGCTGACTGTCCCTTACACAGGAAAATGAGCCAGGGCCAGGCATGGTGGTAAGCCCAGCAACTCAGGAGGCTGAGGCAGGGAGATCGCGAGTTCGAGGCCAGCCTCCACCATTTAGCTAGGCCCTAAGCAACTCAGTGAGACCCTGTCTCAAAAGAAAAAAATAAAAAGGTCTGGGGATGCCGTAAAGTATCCCTGGGTTCAATCCTGAGTTTAAAAAAAAAAAAAAGAAAAGAAAAGAAAGAAAGAAAAAAAGGAGGAGGAGGAGGGAGGAGGGGGAGGGGAGGAGGAGGGGGGGGAGGAGGGGAGGGGGGAGGAGGAGGGGGGGAGGAGGAGAGGTGAGGAGAGGAAAGGAAGAGAAAAACACTTTCTGGGAAAATGTCCCATGAGGAAGAGTAAAAGGTTTATCATCTCAAAATGGCCCAAAACACCCACCAGGAGATCGCCTTTGAAATAAGGCACTAAGAACCCTGAGAACAAAGCCCCAGTTTCCACAGGATCCACTGAGTGCCTTCCAGCAGCCTCAGGAGATGGGGACAGGACCCGCAGGGGAAAGGATGGGGACTGAAAGCAGAGTGCTGTCAAAGAAAGGGCCACCCAGTTTGAAGAAGGAAGCTCCTAAAACATGGGGAAGCCCTGACGATGAAACCTGTAGACCCCCAAAATAGCATCACCTGATCTTTAATAGTAACATGCGTTTCTAAATGTCTTCAGCACTTTATAGTTTACAAAGCAATTTAAATCCATTATCTGCTGAGGATCCCTTGCTACAAAAGGTCAGACAATGACTGAGAGCGTTCACCATGACAGGAATTGTTCTAGGGTTTTACGTGGATTAATCCAATTAAATTTCCCAACAACACTGTACTAGTTTTCTCATCCCCATTTTTTATAGATGAGAAAAAGGAAGCTCAGAGAAGTAAGGTAATTTGCCCAAGGTCACACAGCTAGTAGCTGAGCCTGGATTAGGACCCAAACAACCATCTCCAGAGTCTGCATGCTGAAACTTTGTGCTGTTGCCTCAGTGAGATTGAGGGATATATTCAAGGTCACCAGTTCTAAGTGGTGCTATATGGTCTTCCAGTTCTAAGATGGGACTCAGTTTTATCTTACCTCTTGGCCTCTCCTTCTTGTGTTTACCCAAATAGAGTTCCTCGTGATGGAAAGTCAGAGAGCCAGGGCAGTTCTCTGAGGAGTAAGACTTCTGAAGGGTCATGAGCTGGAGATGGAGCAGGAACAGGAAATGGTTAGGGAGACTCTGCTTACAGTTTTGCTCATGGAGTTAATATGGATCAGATTCGCCATCCTAAAGCTGTCAGGGATCCGTGCCTAACCCCTAGGCCCTGGGGCAGAGAGTCTTCTCCCTGTGAAGGATTCCTTCCCCACATTGAAAGGGGGTCTGGCTGGAGTTGGAGAAAAGTTCATGTAACAGGTCATCAGGCCTAGGTTCTGTCCCCTAGCTCCAATGGGACTGAACGAAGTCCCCATGCATATATATCCCTTACCCTGGCCTTGATCACAGGCGAGTAGGCAAAGGCCCACTGGGATAACCAGGGCCAGGACCAATCAATGAGGAGCCCAGGGAAACCAGGCTTGACCCGATCACAATTGCCATCAGGTCTTCTATGAGCTGGGTCTGATGATGGGGCCCACAGACACTACCCTCGATTGCCTTCTTGTTATAGCAAGTTTTAGGAAATATCCCGAGTCCTCAGCTAATTCAACCTCCAGGTCAAGAGCTGACCCATGCATCATCAGCCATGAGCTTGGAGGCTGTTCTTTCCTGAGCTCACCCCAGCACCCTGCTACCCTGCACCCTGCCCACCAACCAGGCTGGATCCTCTCTCTCGAGCTTCCTCCAGAGGCAGTGATGGCCGGGGCGATCCTGTTTCACGGAGGGATAGGATTTCTGAATCCTAGGCCTCTGCTGGGCAGGCTTCTTCCTGCCAGTTCTCCCGTCTGCCCTGAAACCAGCACGTCCCCTCCGCCATGGAGAGCTGACCCAGTTGGAGCGCCCCAGGCTCACACAGGCTGAAGAAGGCACATCTCCCTCTCCACCGCTCCTGCTGGTGAGTTCTTGGCCATCTTGTTCTCCTTTGACACACACTTCAACTTCTGAGGCTGGATCTCAGCTGCCATGCCAGCAGGCCCGAGGGTCCTCCTAGAGTTTCTGAAGCATTCTGGGGAAATTCAATGGGACACACAGCAAGAAGCACAAGCTAATCAGACGGGCTCGTGACCCAGCCTGCTCTTAGGGAGATGCATTATTCTTATGGTCCACATGGGCCTCAGTTGCGGTCTGGATCTTGACTCTCCACCAAAAGAAAGTCTAGCTACCCCCACCCCCAACACACACACACACATGCACATTTTCAAAAACCGTGCATAATTCTGCCTCACAAATTCTGGAGCCTTCTTGGAGTTTAAGGAGGCCCCAGGGCCCCACAATTTGTTCTCTACTCAAAACCCCACATATGAGCCAAGAACAGGCCTAAAGAAGCCGGAAGCCAGGAGAATAGACAGTGGCTTCTCTTGGGCACACCCGGCCTCCACCACCCACCGGACTCCCAAGGACAGATGCCTGCAATTCCACCATAGGTGCTTTGCTCCAAAGCTCGTGCCTTTGTGCACCAATCAATGAATTATTCAACAAATATTTTCAGTGGTTCTTCTGTGTGAATGGCAACATATTGTACCAGAGACCAGGGTGATGCAAGGATAGAATTCCTTCCCCAAATATCTCTCTCTCTCTCTCTCTCTCTCTCTCTCTCTCTCTCTCTCTCTCCATCATTATCTCTGCTTTATAGATGAAGGGGGTGGGGAGCAGTAAAGTAACTAGCTCAAGGTTATACAGCTTAAGAAATCCTGGAAAGTAGCTATGGGGTTGTTCTTTAAAAGAGATGACCCCAAGAAAATAACTCAGGATAGGAGGTGCTTGCAAAAAGGAGAGGCCAGCGTTTGGCATTCTGTTGTTCAGTGTCTAACAACACGAAGTTTCGGGGCTTGCTTGCCTGACCCGGGCCACCCAAGGAGAGGGAGGCGAGGGAGAGGTGTGGTGGGTGACTGCTGCCAGTTGGAACAGGAGCCAGTTCATCCCTCCCCTCCATCCTCTGACCACACGTGCAGTATGTGTCCACAGTCCTGGAATTGGCGACAGAGTGGAAGAGGCTGTGGTCCCTCCACGGCAAGGGACCAGGAGGAACCACAGGCTGGGTAAAGGGATCCACTGGAGCCCTCCAGCAGGGGTGTCCAGATCCAGCCTGGCTGTGAGGAGAGGCACCCTGGTAGCCACATGGAGGGACAGGAAGGGGGGAGTGGCTATTACAGCAATCCAGGCCAGCAGCAGGAGAGGGAGGGGCAGGCAGGGGCAGGGGACCTCATGGAGGTAGATGCCACAGTTTGGAAAACTGGTGGGACATGCCTTCTCCTGAGCAAAGAGCCAGACTGAGACACCCTGGGGGAAGGAAAAGGCAGAGCAAGGTCACATAATCCCAGGAGGGCAAGGAAAGACCCCAGTTATGCTCTCAAAACCAGGCCAAGACAAGGTATTCCTCCCAGGACAGCCACGCACCGACTCCAACACACACACAGGAACCAGTTTTTACGTAGTACCTGCCTGGGGTCTGGCACTGTCCTAAGTGTCACCGTCACTCCTTTAATTATCACCTCGGCCCTGTCACGTAGGCAAGCTCCCCATTTTACAGACAGAAGAACAGTGGAAGCAACTGGCACAGGGCCAAGGGGCTGGCTGGTCAGAGTGGGGATCACAAATCTAGGCCTGCTGGTGGCCGCCACCATCCTCATAACCACCCCGCTAAATAAGATGCCTCCCAGGAGGAGGAAGGGAGGACTAGGGGAGAGGACAAGGTAAGTTTTGGTAAATTTATTAATGATAACTTGCAACATGTTATTGAGAAACCGAGGGCAGACCAGAGGGCATATCCCTAGCCTTGAGTGAGGCCGTTGGCAGCCCAGGGTGAGTTTTAGGCTCCAGGTCCCTGCACTTCCACTTACTACCCTCACCACTCTGAACCTCAGGCTTCTCATCTGTAAAAGGTGGACAATAATAGCAGTCTGTCCATCTCAGGTCTGTTGTGAGTGTCAAATGAAAACAGGGACATAAACAAACTTTAGAAGTTGGGAAGTTGTATAAAGGTGAGTGGAACACAAGGCTTGGAGGGCAGAGGGAGCTGTGGCCTCTTGTACCTTAGTTCCTAAAGGACCTTCATCCTGCGGCAGATCTGGCCCAAGGCCTGTGAGTCTCCACCCCATGTGTGTTTGTGAACATGCTGACACCTGTCATCTTAAACATACTTCTGACCCATTCACTCATTAAGAACCTTCTGGATCAGGTGTCAGGGCTGGGTAGGCAGGGCAGGTGCTCTGTGTCTGTTTTAACCATGAAGGAACTAAAACTTGGGCAGTTAAGTGATTCCTCTAATGCTATGTAGCTAGGGAGAGGCAGAGGCAAAACTTGAATTGGTGTCAACCGATTCCACATACTTTTTCCAGCTAATTAAACTGGCTTCATGAAAATGGGTGGCTGCGGGGGCAAGTTTGGTAGCAGTAGTAGGTTAAAAAGAAATGTCCCCTATTTTGAAATTTTATCTAAAAGCATTCTTTCTCATATTCCTGGGGCTGGCTAAAAACAAACCCACCTTTGGGGGGGAGTAGCAGGAAAGGATTTATAGAAACAAAAGTCCTGGCACATATCACTCACCTGCCCTTCCACACCCTACGCCTGACAGCCAAGTCAAGGTGGGGGTATTCTGTGGGCTTCCATCCAAGTTCTCTTGGGGAACAGCATCTGGATACAGGCTAGACTGGGGCTTTTTTGAGGACAGGGCATGGGAATGTATGGAGGGTGTTGGACTCAGCTGCAGTGTCCCTCCTGGCTCCACACTTCCCCAGGGCCTGCGTGGGCATGGCTGACAGGCAGAACTCTGCAGAGAGCCAGCCCAAAGGGCATTGAAGTGACAGCCTTGAGCAGAAGCTGCTTCACTTGAAGATGCAAGTGCTGGTGTGAGGGTCTGTGTTTGTGTGTACGTGCATATGCATGCACAGCCCCTGGCTGAATAAATGATTCTGCATGAGAGTCACATGGGTGGTGGGTCTGCTATTTTGGGACTAGAGAATAAAGTTCCCTCAGACTCCCAGGACCGTGGTTTCTCAGCCCTCTCTCCTGCTACCTAGAAACCATCCCCATCATCATCAGAAGCAGATGCATTCTCTCCAGGGCAAACAGGAAAGTGTACAGAATCAAGAGGTCCAGGAGACTTTTCCCCCAGCTGACACCTGAGCAAAAGTATTTCCCCCAAGGTCAGTAGGGACTTGCACTGTCTTCAAGGTTAACAGCAGTTAAATTGTAAGCCCTTATATTCCTGTGGAATGAATTACCCTGCCACCATTCTCTGATGCTGCTGCCTAAGTTTTAAATGAAAAAGCTCTTGCCTGCATCATTCCGTCCCTTTAGGAAAATAGGTTTGTCCTTGAGCCGTCCCCACAGGGAAAGAGACAGACGGCCCACGCTGTGCCCATCGCCACTCTTTTTTTTTTTTTATTGTTGGTTGTTCAAAACATTACAAATTTCTTGATATATCATCTTTCACACTTTGCTTCAAGTGGGTTATGAACTCCCATTTTTAGCCCATATACAGATTGCAGAATCACATCAATTACACATCCATTGATTTACATATTGCCATACTAGTGACTGTCATGTTCTGCTACCTTTCCTATCCTCTACTATCCCCCCTCCCCTCCCCTCCCCTTCCCTCTTCTCTCTCTACCCCCTCTACTGACCTTCATTTCTCCCCCTTGTATTATTTTTCCCTTTCCCCTCATTTCTTCTTGTATGTTCTTTTGTATATAGCAAGACTGTGGAACCAACCCAGATGCCCTTCAATAGACGAATGGATTAAAAAAAATGTGGCATTTATACACAATGGAGTATTACTCTGCATTAAAAAATGACAAAATCATAGAATTTGCAGGGAAATGGATGGCACTAGAGCAGATTATGCTAAGTGAAGCTAGCCATCGCCACTCTTAACAAGGAAGAGAGCCACGTGACCAGCCATTTGAGCCCCCTCCAGCCCTCTTTTGTCTTCTCCAATTGCTCCAAGCAACAGAACATTCTCCTGTTCCAAGAGGCCGAAAGAGGAGATGGGAGAAGGGAGTTTCAGGGCACACCTGGAACCGAAACATCTGTGCAGTGTGGGTGGTTTCTGCACCGCAGATTGTGCATGAGGCAGTCTGCTTCTGTGTCTGCATATTTGCACCTGAGTACATATCTGTGGGTTCGGGTGTCATGGCAATGTTATGTGCAGTATGCATGTGTCTGTGACTATTTGTTTGAGAAGGCATACATCACCGTGTTGGTGTGTGTCCAAGTAGATCTGTGTGTGTGTGTGTGTGTGTGTGTGTCCATCCTAGATACACCCCCTGCTGAATGAATGATTCTGCATGAGAATCACATGAGATCATGGATCTGCTATTGCCGGACAAGAGGTTAAAGGGAAGAATGACAAATGGAACTAGAACACTTGGGTGTGAACCACAACTTCATAACATAGTAGCTGAAAGACCTTGGACTGCTCACATACCTTTGTGGACCTCAGGGTCCTCATCTGTGAAATGGGGATAGTAACCCTGCCTCCACTGGGGAGCACTGTGAGGCTCAGACACTGTGTGCGAAAGCCTGGTGAGCGGCATGTGATCACCTTGCTTCTCACAGCAGGACAAGAGGAGGCCTCACCACAATACAGGGGCCTAGAACAGGCCATAGAAGTCATTCCCAGTTCCTGCAGGGACATCTACCCCATGGTCTTCCCCTCACTGAACACCATGCACACCCAGGCTCTTTGTGAGAAGGAATGACCTCTGAAGGGCCCGGCTGCCACACCAGCAATGTTATAGCACACCATTTACGAGTAGCAGGAGAGATAAAGGAGAAATGGCCGACCCCACAGATACCTGACCTGTGCCCCAGCAGATACTAGCTATCAGCGTTCACTGGCACCTACTAAAACTTCCATATGGATAGCACTTCCTCATCACAAACTTGTGAGGCTGATACGAATGAGGTCACTTTACAGATGAGGAAACTTAAAGTCAAGGGAGCGTAGCTAGCCATGCAGGTAGTAAGTGGCCACATCAGGATTGAGAGATGACCTTGACTCTGCCCCCCAGAGCCTACACCCTTTGCCAGGATGCCTAGGGGACCACTCGGTGCTAGGGACAGGTCTAAGGTCCTGGACCACCCTCTCCTCACCCCCAGCCTGCTGCCTGCCTTCACGGTCCCCACTGGATTTGGGTCCATGGCAGAATGCTACTCTGAGGTCCAAGACTGTCATCCCACCCTCTGCCTTCAGCTCAGAGAGCCAGGAAAGCCAGGTGCCCGTGATTATCTCTCCACAGGGACCTGGATGACTAGGGTGGGTAGCAGAACCAGCAAGTCTCACCTAAGTCTCCCAGCTGGGGAAACTAAGGCTCCTGGAGTGTGGGATATCATAATCCCAACCACTGGCAAAGGTACAAAATCTACATTTTTTTTTTTTGCCTCCTAAATAAATCAAGTGTGAATCAACTGAGCTGAAGAGAGGGAGCTGGGCTGAAGAAGCAGCAGAGGGGAGAAGAAGTGGGTTTCAGAATCACCCTGGGGAGAATCAGCAGGACCTAAGGCCAGCTGGTCCTAAGAGGTGAAGGAGAAGGGATATCAAAGATGGAAGAAAGGGGTACAAAGTGGCCAGGAATTGCTTCTAGCAGGACAACAGCGCCCTCTTCTGTCCAGCCTCAAGCAGCGCCACAGTCTCTCTTCCCTCCTGCCTGCCTTGCCACCATCCACTAAAGCACTCTGTAATGGGTGTGGGAACCTATCTGGTGCCAGGCTCATCTGCGGGCCTCCTTGTCCCCCCACCAGCTGTCAGCCCTGCGACATCTGAGCTTGCCCACGATACAGCACTGCACTCCCCCTCCCTGGGGCTCAGGGCCCTGAGGCTCAGTACGCACAGTTGTCTTTGCAGGCTGACTTCTCTCTGACTTGGTGACAGCTGCTGCCTCACCTGAATGTGGAGGAGGTGTTGGAGTTGCTAGGCAACCAAAGGCAACCTGTGGGGAAAGGCCGTGGGACAGGCCCTGCTGGCTCAGTGTGGCTCTGTGACCTTACAAAGCCAGATCCACTGCCCCAGCACCAGCCTCAGACGTCTGCACGGGATTGTTCTGGAAGAAGCATATGGTAGAACCCTCAAAGCCCTGCCTCCAGGAAGTACCCTGTCTAGTCTGGAAAGAGACCCCTGCACCACAGTCTCATATGTATCCATGTGCCAGCAGGCATTGCCACAGAGCTCGGGGGCAGCCCGGGTGGCTGTGAAAGAGGCTTCCCAGAGAAGATCCACTCCCATCTACGGCATGCCTACTGCAATATGCAATAGACGACATCCAGTATATTATTCTTCTCCTAAGTACCTTGAGGACAGGGATGTTTGGACCCACTCAGAGCAGAAGAAAGCAGAGAGCCAGTGGCAACAGCATGCCTAAGGCCACATAGCAAATCTGTTTGGCTCTGGGGGAAGGGGGAAAACAAGGGTCAGAAGATGGACTTGTAAGATGCCCTGGGACAGTGAGGAGCCAGCCTGATCCCTTGTGTCACGTGCTGCAGGACCAAAGATGGCTAAGCTCCACAGAACATATAGTCAAATAGTGTTGTGCCCAGAAAGAAGTATAGCCCCTTCAGCATGACCAGGTGTGGTTCTAGGTGCTGTGGGGAACGCTGCGCAGGAAGACACACAATGCCCTGCAGCTTCCAAAGCATCCCCACATCTTCTCCTTCAGACCTTACCAAAATCTCGAAGCATCGTTGGCAAACTGCACATTTTTATTTCTTTGTGTTTATTTCCTTCCTTGCTTTTTTTAAATACCCTGATTGAGATAAAATGCATACTATATTTAAAGCATGCAACTTGCTGAATTCCGACACGTGTACACACTTATGAAACCGTCACCCTGATAGAAAAAGAAGAATCACCATCACCCCCATGGAGCTCCCTCGAGAGCCTTTATCATCCTGCCCTCTCCTCCCTGCCCCCATTCCCAGGCAACTGATGACCTGCTTTTTGTCCTTCTAGATTTGTATTTTGCTAGAATTTTTGTATCATGGAAATTATTGTATATGTGTACCTGTTTTGATCTGGCTTCTCCAACTCAGCCAATTTTCCTATCATAGATGACAACACGGAGGCTTGAGGAGGTAATGTAGTAGTAGTTGGTGATCATAAAGTAGCATAGGCAAGGCAGGTGTCCTGGCCCTGAGCCTGGCACGCTGTCTGCATCCTATTCATTCATCACTCATCCATTCGTTCACCAGAGAGCCTGTGGAGTCACAGTGGCACACAAAACAGACATGGTCCCCGCCCTCGTGACTTTGCAATTACTCGTTCATTTATTCATTCATTCACCTGCTTAATGAGGAAATGCTCACCAAATAATCACTCTGAGTACACAGAATACATTGAACTCGGAGCTGTCCCACAACCCTGCTACCTATCAACCATCCTCCTATCTGCCACCTCAAACTAGACCCTGGGGTGCTACAGGTACTGAGGCGAACCCTGGTCTCCAGGACTATGTAAGGCAAGAGGAAAACCCTATAAGACAAGAAGAAATCCCCATCACCCCCACAGAGCTCCCTCGATGTCCTATTATCCTGGAAACTGGCAAAAGAACTTGGAAGCTCAGGCTGACCCCATGGACATGGATACTCCAAACCCGGTGCAAAAGGGTGATCTACAAAGGCAGCGTGAACTCAGCAGGGAATCAGGGGACTTCCCCAAGTGGGGCTGCCAGAGTGGCCTCCTCGGACAATGTAGGACCTGGACAGTCCTCCATGGGAAGGAAAGATTGGGAGAGAGGAGAAGAAAAAGTTTACAAGAGGCAGAACAAAATAGGAACGAAGATGTGGAGGGCAGGTCAGGACAGAACAGATGGGGAGGATGGTGAGCTGAGAATTCTTCCTCCCAGCGGGGCATGGTGACACATGCCTATAGTCCCAGCAGCTCAGGAGGCTGAGGCAGGAGGATTGTGAGTTCAAAGCCAGCCTCAGCACCTGAGCGAGGCCCTAAACAACTCAGTGAGACCTGACTCTAAAATAAAATACAAAAAAAGGGCTGGGGATGTGGCTCAGTGGTTAAGCACCTCTGGGTTCAATCTCCTGTACCCACCCCCCAAAATGAATCCTTCCTCCAGTTCTTCACATGAAATGTGTTTTCTGCCCAGAAGTATGTTATATTAGTTTACATGTAGAGCAGATGGGAGAGAAGCATGGAGGGTAAATCTTTACATTTTAAAGTAATTCGCAATTTACAAAGCACTTTTCAAAATAATTTGAAATTTGCAAAGTATCTATACAGTGAAATGCCTTATTTATTTCTTAATATAATCTTTTAGTGACCATTTTTTACCCATTTCACAGATCAGAAAACTAAGGGTCATAAGTAATCCAGTGATTTACTCAAAAATATACAACTCTAAGTGGTGAAACAGAGCTTTCAGACAGGTCTTTTGTCCCCAGGTGTGGTTCTCTTTCCCCAGTGTCTATAGTGATCCACATTTACTAAAATAAGCAGGGTACACGGAGCCTCCTGTGCAGCTAACACTTCTCCAAGGCTCACCATGTGCAGAGCCAGGATTTGAACTCTGGCCAAATGGCTCTGTTCTCAGAGTTCTTCACCCTGCTTTCCAACCACCCTACCACTCACAGGGCATCCCATGGAAGGCCAGCACCCGGCATGCTCAGCAATGGGTATACCCTCCCCAGTCCACAACAGAGGAAGAAGAAGCTCAGTAACATTATGAAGCTCGCAAGGCCACACACTCCTAAGAGATAGAACAGGTAGGTGCTCCGTCTGCTGTGACTGACCAAGTCTCATCTCATTGCCCAACAGGTGACACCTGAACTAAAAAAAAAAAAAAAGGACACGGGACCAAGGAACGCTGAGCTCCCAGGATTCTGTAGCCCTGGCCCGCAGCTCCCCACAAGGCCTCAGCTCCACACAGGGACACCCCCTGCACCAGGAGGCC
Organism: Marmota monax; assembly: GCF_021218885.2. Lineage (NCBI taxonomy): Eukaryota > Metazoa > Chordata > Mammalia > Rodentia > Sciuridae > Marmota > Marmota monax. The sequence continues at coordinate 756,865 of NW_026694276.1, forward strand.
ATGTCAGGGTTCTGTCGGGACTCTGTAGCACGAGCGGTGTGATCCAGGGAAGGTCACCTGGCTCTGTGGCTTGATAGAAATAACATCTCCTAACCCCACATCCAGAAAGATAAGGGAAGGTGGCGTCCGTGTGAAGAGACTGACAGCACTGTGTGCTGCAGATATCCTTGTCGCCTGTAAATGAAACTACCCAAGGCCATGACCACTCCGGCTTTCATCTCGGGCTTGGTCCCTCCCCTCTTCCACCCTCGCTCTGCTCTGCCTGGCTTCAGTGCTCTCCAGTTGAAACTGAAGCTGGCCTGGACTGGGGGAAGGAATGTCAGACGATATTCGTGGCTATCCAAGCCCACTGGGCATGCTCTCCTGACCCCGCCCCACACTCACACAGAATTATGTAGTCACTTCCCAGTGAAAATAACTAAAACAAAATCATTCTCCGTGACTACCTGGGACTCAAGCCAAAACATTCCAATGGCATGTTGGCTTCTAAAGTTCCTGTGATGTGGAGAAGTTGGCAAAAAAAACGTAGCTATAACACAATCATCCTCCACCGAGCATCTAACATATGTATCTAATGCACCCTCAAAATCACTCTAGAAGTTATATCCAGATGTGGGGCCCAAGGCACAGACAGCTTCTTTAGAGTGTACTAGAGGGGACATGTTAGTCGGTGACCCCTCCTCCAGCCTGCATTCTCCCTTCTGAACAGAATCCCAACGGGGGCTCACGTATTCACTCCCAGGCTTCACCACTTGGTCCAAGAGATAGTGGAGGAGGTGATGAGAAATGGTAGACTTCCAGATATATTTTGAAGAACGTAAACAAAAGGGACTGGATGTTGAGGGTGAAAGAAAAGAGCTAAGGAGAATAAAAGTGGAAATGTTGGGTGAACTTCAAGTCTTCACACATACAAAATTGTCCTTTTTATTATCATGAAATAGTAACTTTCTCTTTTATTATGACTCCTCTCTGCCAACATATATAGTGACACTCCTTTGCTGGGAAAAGTTTGTCCCTGTCCTCTAGGGGCCCTCTTTGCAATTTCTAGTAGGTATTAGCATGTGTAAATTCAGGGGGTGCAAATTGATTTCAAGGGAAGACTGTCGCCAAAGCGACCTTCTCAAGCAAAAAATAAGTCATTGCTTAATCCATTGGTATATCTAACATCAATAATCAAGAGCCAGCTGTATCCTACCCTGGCCCGTATATAATGAATTTCTTCTTCTCCACAGCTCACGGCGGGCAGTGAGGACTGAGGGTCTTCATGCTGCTCCCCTGATCCCCCTAGAATGGATGTTTGTGGCTGGAAAGAAATGGAAGTTGCTCTGGTCAATTTTGATAACTCAGATGAAATCCAGGAAGAGCCAGGCTATGCTACAGACTTTGATCCGTCCAATCCAAAAGGCCACCCTGGGAGCAGCCCCTTTTCCAACTGGAAGATCCTCATCAATGATAGCACCAACCATGAGACCACCTTCTCCAAGCTCCCAGGAGACTATGCCGATCCTCCAGGGCCTGAGCCAGTCGTCTGGAATGAAGGAAACCAGCGGGTGATCATTAATATCGCTGGGCTGAGGTTTGAGACCCAGCTCCGAACCCTCAATCAGTTCCCAGAGACCCTCCTGGGAGACCGGGAGAAAAGGATGCAGTTCTTTGATTCTATGAGAAATGAGTATTTCTTTGACCGGAACCGGCCAAGTTTTGATGGAATCCTGTATTATTACCAATCTGGTGGGAAAATCCGGCGGCCAGCCAATGTCCCTATTGACGTCTTTGCTGATGAGATCTCCTTCTATGAGCTGGGCAGCGAGGCCATGGACCAATTCCGAGAGGACGAAGGCTTCATCAAAGACCCTGAAACACCGCTCCCCACCAATGAATTCCACCGGCAGTTCTGGCTCCTCTTTGAGTACCCTGAGAGCTCCAGTGCGGCCCGTGGGGTGGCCGTGGTCTCAGTGTTGGTCGTGGTCATCTCCATCACCATCTTCTGCCTGGAGACACTACCGGAGTTCCGGGAGGACAGGGAGCTGAAGGTGGTCAGGGACCCCAGACTCCATGCAAACAAGACAGACCTCTCCCAGACCATGTTCTCTGACCCTTTCTTCATGGTGGAGTCCACCTGCATCATGTGGTTCACCTTCGAGTTGGTGCTTCGGTTCGTGGTCTGCCCCAGCAAGACGGACTTCTTCAGGAACATCATGAACATCATCGACATCATCTCCATCATCCCCTATTTTGCAACTCTCATCACAGAGTTGGTCCAGGAGACGGAGCCAAGCAACCAGCAAAACATGTCCCTGGCCATCCTGAGGATCATCCGCCTGGTGAGGGTCTTCCGCATCTTCAAGCTCTCCCGCCACTCCAAGGGGCTGCAGATCCTGGGGCAAACGCTGAAGGCTTCCATGCGGGAGCTGGGGCTGCTCATCTTCTTCCTCTTTATTGGGGTCATCCTTTTCTCCAGTGCGGTCTACTTTGCCGAGGTGGATGAGCCAGAGTCCCATTTCTCCAGCATTCCTGATGGCTTCTGGTGGGCGGTGGTCACCATGACAACTGTAGGCTATGGAGACATGTGCCCGACTACCCCAGGGGGAAAAATTGTGGGCACTCTGTGTGCCATTGCCGGGGTCCTCACCATTGCCCTCCCTGTGCCTGTCATCGTCTCCAACTTCAACTACTTCTACCACCGAGAGACTGAGAATGAAGAGAAGCAAAACATCCCAGGAGAGATTGACAAAATCCTCAATAGTGTGGGCTCAAGAACAGGCAGCACCGACTCTCTTAATAAGACCAATGGTGGCTGCTCCTCAGAGAAGTCCAGGAAGTGATCAGTGCAGGGTCTCCTGAGTCCCAGAGTTGCTTTCTCTCGCTCTCTGTCCTCTCACCCTCTGTTTTTCCAAAGACCAAAGTGTATCTTTTGTGACCAACAGGCCATCTCTGGCTGCATACTGCTTTAATAAATCCATACTTCTGCTGTATTTCCTAAGCTGTTTCTTCTCAGCTTATTATAAACCTTTCAGGGCCTTTCCTCTGAAGTAGTTTGGAGTGTTGACATCACCTGGGAGCATGAAAAACCAGAATCCAGGATGCCCAGACCTACTGAACCACAATCTACACTTTTAACAAGATCCCAGTTTATTTATTTGCACATTAAAGACTCAGAAGTACTGGGTTTTGTTTTCCTCAGAAGAAGCATATTAAGAGGCCAGAGTTGCTATCAGCAATAAGAACTGAGACTTGAGTTGTTTAATAATAATAATTAATGACAATCCCTTATACTTACACAGCATTGCATAAATTTTCCATAGCCCATTCACCAACACATGTCACTGCATCTCAATATGACCAGGGCAACGGATTTGATGGTTATTCCCACACTGCGGATAAACCAATCAGGGATCAGCAACTTACAACTAAGCTCCTGTCATTCAGAAGCAATGACAGTCAATGCTGTCAAATGTCACACCTATGAATCTACTGTTCTTTCCACTAATGAAGAGGGTGTGATAGAATTGAGGAGAGGGTGAGAGGAGTTGGAGAGGTCTGACTTTCAAAACTCTGGACAGGGACATTCTTCCCTCCGGGGCCTGGGACTTAAGCACAACCTGGGGAGGCAGGACCTGTCTGGGTCTCTTACTCCTCATCCCCTTCCTTGGACAGTGAACAATCCCTATGTCCTTTTTTTTAAGCGGGGGTGGGTAACCAGGGATTGAACTCTGGGGCACTCGACCACTGAGCCATGTCCCCAGTCCTATTTTGTATTTTGTTCAGAGACAGGGTCTCCCTGAGTTGCTTAGCACCTCACTTTTGCTGAGGCTGGCTTTGAACTCACAATTCTCCTGCCTCAGCCTCTCAAGCCACTGAGATTACAGGCATGTGCCACTGCACCCACCTCATCCCTCTATCCTTTTTACCTGGTCATCTCCATGGGTCAACACAAAGACCATGGATCCTAAGTGTGAGAAGGTGAGGCCCAGAAGACGGCTCCAGGAAAACAGGAACTAACCGCCTCGCAGTTCAGTTCCCACCGAGTCTGCAGGAATTGGCCAAGTAGCCTAAGAGGCAGCTGGGGAGGGAAGAGCAGGCCCTGAGATATGTACCCAGAGGCCAGGTTTACAAAGGAGGTATGGTTGTGGCAGGCTGACCAGAGGAAGGGCCCTCCTGGGAGAGGAGATGATCAGCCCACCAAGCTCCCAAGATGAGGGAGTGGAACTGGGAGTCCCCAAAGGACAGGGAGGGAAGCCTCCACTCTGACCCTCCCCACCCATCTCTCACGTAAGGGGGCCCTGTGTCTCCCTCGGGCCCAATCCCACACCACCCTACACCAGAAAGGTAAGTCAACACCAGCACGATGCCCATGGCCCATAGGTCACTACATAGCTCTGGCCTACAACCACATCAGGGTTCTCCAGAGAAACAGAATCAATAGGATGTGTGTGTGTGTGTGTGTTTATATGAATATAAAAATTTATATATAAACTTAGCTATACACGGATTTATGTGTACAGTATCCCCCCTTATTTGCAGGGGATACGTTCCAAGACCCCCCCAGAGAATGCCTAAAAACTGCAGATACTGCCACACCCAATATATACCATGCTTTTTCCTACACACACATACTTATGATAAAGTGTAATTCATAAATTAGGCACAGTAAGAGATTAACAATAATAACTAATAATAAAATAGGACAATTGAAGAATATTCTATAATGTTATTAAAAACTTATAAAGTTATTAAAAATTTATGAATTGTGAGGTGGAGCTGTAACTCAGTGGCAACGCCTTTGCCTGGCATGTGAAAGGCCCTGAGTTCAAACCCCAGTATCATATTTAAAAAAAAAACAACTTATGATTGTTTATTTCTGGAATTTTCCATTTCATATTTTCAGACTGTGGTGGACTAGGAGATTAACTGAAACTGCAGAAAGCAAAACCACACACCAGACGGGACTACTCTGTAAACATACATACCTGCACACACACACACACACACACACACACATACACACATAAGGAACTGGCTCATGCAATTATGGAGCCAGGCAAGTCCTGAGCTCTGCAGAATTAAGTAGCAAGTTGGAGACTCAGGAGAGCTGCCGGTATGGTTCCTGTCTTAAGGCCAGCAGGCTCAAAGCCTAGGTAGATCTAATGTTTCAAGTTCAAAAGGAAGGGGCGGGGGTGGGGGTGGGGTGGGGAGTCCCACTACCAACTCGGGAGGGAAGGATTTGTCAGTAGCCAGGCTCAGAAGACCCTACCTCTGGGGAAGAGGAGCTGGGCCTGAGGATTGCACTCTGTGAGTGGATATTTACAGAGCTCCTCCTGTGTGGCAGATACTTCTCAGCCACTGTAGGAGGACGCCCAAAGGACAAAGGTTCTCTTAATTTTCATAGTAAAAATAAGCAAACAACATCAGAGAAACAAGAACCCTTTCTAAGCGTGGTTCATTTTGCAAAGGGCTTCCAAGTCTCATGTTTTCTTTTCCTCCACTTTATGCCTCTGTCTTTGCAAAAAAAAAAATTGTGTAAGTCAGGACTAACAGTTGTGTTTATTCATCATTTTCTTTAAAAAGTGCTTTATAAACCATGGAAGCATTTTTGAAAACTTAAGGGTTTTTGAGTGGAAACCCCTCTAGACTTGGAATCAAAGGACCTGGCTGAGTTCTTTCTAATTATATGACTTTGGCTTCAATGAACCTCAGTTTCCTTAAGTGGAAAATGGAGATTTAAAAAAGAAAAAAAAAAAAAGCCCTACCTCAGAGCACACATGGCAATGTTCTCACCCCTCCCACTCCAGAAGAAGCTGGCCCCCAAGGCCTCCCAGTTGTCCTCCCTCACCCAATCTGGCCTCTCAGGGCCTTCACGGGCCTCCAAAGTAGCCGCTTAGGACTGGCCCTCGCTGAGGCAGGTCCCTAGTGACTTCCTGTTTCTCTGCTTCTTACACTCTACCTCTTGACCTTACTCGGTGATAGAGGATTGCCAAAAGCAATGCGTGGGCATCAAGCACCTCACAATAGAATTTATTATTCTTCTTTAAATGCTTTCCTTTTGGACAAACTAACACTGCCCACATGAGTCAAGAACTTGCCTTTGCAATCCTAGTCAGACCTTGATAATTCTAGAAGGTAGGTGTTGTTTTCACGTAATTAACAGATATGGAAACCTAAGCTTCAAAAAGTGAAGACAAGCTGGGCGCAATGGCACACGCCTATAATCCCAGTGGCTCGGGAGGCTGAGGCAGGAGGGTCACAAGTTCAAAGCCAGCCTCAGCAATTTAGTGAGGCCCTCAGCAATTTATCAAGACCCTGTCTTAAAATTTAAAAATAAAAAGGGCTGGGGTCACTCTAAGCACCCCCAATGAAGGGAGCACAAAATGGGTACAATCAGATGCAGACAGCACCCTAATTGCCCCATCTGCCCACCTTCTTGGTCAAGAACCTAACACTTATCTTGTTACCCTCAAGTCTTTGTCACTCAAAGCCTAACTCAAAATACCATAATCTAGGCTAGCATCCCTTCCTGAGATTCGGGGACATCAGGGAGGCGGGATTGAGGCCCCGCCACTGCCCCGGCCTCTCCTGATCCACATCTGTACTGAGACCACTTAGAGCAGCTCAGCCACTTGACTGCATAAGAAGGCCCCGCAGGACCTCTGGGAGTATCTCCTAACACAGGCCCAGTGTGGCCTGGCACAGTGGACACGTCCCCACCCCTCCCAACCACCTCACACACAGGGCTGCGCTGCCCTGCTCATAGGCGGGTTAGCAGCTGCCCCCTGATGGGCTGGCCACCCCTCACCCAGCTCCTTCCCTACAACTAGTTCAGACACTCAGTGAGGAGACACACGCTGGTGCAGGGATGTGTCAGGCAGGACACTCTGTGGCAGGTGGCTAGAACCCAACTCAAACTGAACCAGAAGAGAGGATTGTGTGGACTCATGTGACTGAGAAATGCAGGAGGTGGATGATGTGGGGCAGCTCTGTCTGCAAACACACTCCACCTTCAGAGCTCTTGTCACCTCTGTCCCACACTTGTCTCCGCTGCACAGCCCCTGGGCCCTTGAGGAAGGCCTTCTCCATGGGGCAGGGAGAATGACAAACTGTTCACAGCCTTATGACCACCTAACCAAAAGGGAAGAAATAGAAATATATATATATACATACAATCACACATACACACATATAACAGCCTTTCTATTTTATCTATAATTCCAAGCAAAAATGTCAACTTCAAAAGCCAGCCATTCTTGTCTTAGTCTACTGCTGTATACAGAGTGTCTATCACAGCACTTAGTAAGTGTTCACTAAAAATCTGTTGAAAATTAATGAATTGTCCCTTGAAATTCCCCTTCCGAATTACACTACAGAGACCAAACTAAGCCACGCTAGAGGCCTGGTGAGATTTCTTCCTATCCACATGTACTATAACCTAAATCCTAGACCCACAGGCTGAAGCCTGACACCCTTCAAAGCAAGGGAGATGCAGGTGACCCTTGGAGTACTTATGAGCTGCTTGGGGTGCAGCTGGGACAGGAGCACAGGGAGGCCTGGCCCAGAGCCCCGGCATACTCCCAGCCAGCAGGAGCAGCCCGGTTTCCCTGAACAGAATCGCACGACCCTCGGTATGAAGCTGACTCACGGAAACCATTATTTGGTACACATATGCTTTCCCAAACTGTAAGCCAACATCTAATTTTGGAGATTTCACATTTAAAAAAAAAATTAACAGAATAGATTAAATAAGGGCAGCAAAATCTTGATAATTTTTGAATCCAGGTAGTGGGTCTATAGTCGCTCATTTTACTATTCTATTTCTATGTTTGAAATTTTTTCATAATAGAAAAATTTTTTTAAAAAAACATATTTCTAACTTCCATTGGGAAACTGGAAGGTGTGCCTACCTAGGTGGCCAGAGCAGTAGAGTTTGCTCTGCAGGTCACTACCTCTCTGCTCTCCCTCTTGCGACCCTGACCCATCTGCCAGTTCCAGAGGGGTCAACATCTGGATAGGTGTGACCAGGTGTGACAAACCATCCAGGGAGGTTAGATTTGTATGACTGAAGCCAGGACATGCATCTCGGAGGACCATGGATCCTGTATTTGCAGCATTGGTGTATTGGATGAGTTACTGAGATCAGGTCTGCTGCTTTCTTCTCCCAAACATCTTTCTGAGTAGTGAGGAGGGGGTTTTTGTAAGGGAGGAGGAAGCAGCAACAGCCCCATGGGGTGTCCCTCTCCTGCTCAGGGAATAGCTTCCCACAACAGCTGCTCTGAGCCGGGCACGGTGGCACACACCTGTAATCCCAGCAGCTCTGGAGGCTGAGGCAGAGAGATTGCGAGTTCAAAGCCAGCCTCAGCAAAAGCAGGGCACTAAGCAACTCAGTGAGACCCTGTCTCTCAATAAAATACAAAATAAGGCCGGGGATGTGGCTCAGTGGTCAGGTGCTCCTGAGTTCAATCCCTGGTACCTCCCCCCCACACACACACAAAAAAGACAGCTGGTCTGAACAGGAAATCTGAATCCCCTCCCACACACCCTGGCTCTGTCCCCAGCCCAGGCACCCTGGTCAGCCCCTCTCCACCTCAGCAGCTCCCAGATGAAGCAGTTGGATCCTGCTGCCTCCTGGGAAAGAGTTAGTCCCTCTCACCAGGAGCAGGATGGCCTCCCAGCCCAGTCCCAGGAACCCATGCCCTGAGCTTCTCCCTCCTTATGGGGGCCTGGGGATGGGGAAGGAAGGAGACATCCAAGGTGTCCCTGCCCTACTAGCAGCTGATTTCAGCCTCCTAACAAATAAAACACACCCCGCCTGCCCCAGGAGTGCAGTGCTCCAAAGGCCCTTTGAAGTGAGAGGAAGAAAGAGGGCCTGGTCTCCCCAGGGGCCAATGTGCTTGCTCCCTGGGACACATCCTTAGAGACACAAGACCCGCTTGCCCTCAGACATAGAGATAAAAAGGAACCGGGGGTGGCTGGGAGCCGGGGAGATGAGAAAAAGGAAGATCAGACAAACTTTTGTTATCACATCTCAGGGGAAGTGGAGGTAAAAGGCTGTCTGAGAAATGTCACGAGATAATGAATGCTATTTCACCCCCATGGCTGAGGTGTCAGTCAGATGCTTGGGGAGAAGCAGCCATCCTCCTTAGGAATGAATCCTGGGTGGATCTTGTGCTCCTCTGAACCACAGGGGGCCATGGCTGAGCGCCCCACCCCCACACTGACAAACACACCCCATGTCCCTCCCTCATGTACCCTACTGTACCATTGTTGATGGAAATATTAACTATGAATAATGAATAACAAATAGCACCAGGTTCCCAGGATGATTTTGAGAATTAAATAGGATAATAAGTGAGGTTCCTCAACAAACTGTAAAAGATGCTACGCGAAGCAGGACAGAGGAAGAAAGTGACTTGACCTCTTCTTACATGGTAGATCCAAGATCCTAAACCTGTGTAAGGTGGATAGAGCCTGGGATGAAAACCCACCAGTGGCTTGGAAATCCTTCAGGGGCCGTGCCCTTTGACTGTTACCACCCCAGGATACTGTCAGGTCTATTACAGAGGCTCAGCAAATGAAAGGAGAAAAGGAGGAAGAGAGTGAACAGAGGCATAAGAGGGCCCAGGCTGAGGGAACCTCCCAAATTGGTATTCATTGTGAGCCATCTACCTGCAGAGTTTAGGCTGAAGTAACTTCTTGGCACAAATTTTCTGTGGCGGCCCCGGATTCTCTGTTTTGTTCTGAGATTCCAAGCAGGAAAAGATAACTCCCACTCCCTGTGTGTCCAGTGACTGATTTTCCAAGGGGTATAAATGGCACCTTCACTATTTCCTCAAACATTCATCAAGTTCCTGCTATGGTCAAACGCCCGCCCAATTGTCTCTGGAGTGACAGAGCCCAGAGGCATGTCTCTGCTGTGCTCTTGATGAATGCAAATTGGCTTTACAGAAGGGCAGGAAACCCAGACCTCACTGTGGGTGGGCCAGAGGCCTGTGCCTAAGCACAACCCCTTCCCCTTCCTGATCCTCCCCACCAGGAGTTATCAGCAAGCCAGCCAACCTCCTGCTCCTTGCCTGCCCGCTCAACAGGGAAACTGGCCTTGCCTGGGCCTGTCCTCTGGCCCAAGAGGACAAGCAGCAAAAGTGTAAGGAAAGGAGCTGGTTTTCTGCCCCCATGTTCTGCTCAGAAGAAACATGGTCACTTTCACTGGAGAAGACCCTGAAGCCCAGGAGGGAAGTCAGTTGAGTGTTGGGCACAAATGCAAGTCAGGGAAGGAGTTCTGTTGGCAGAGACAAGGGAGAAAGATGCTCCCTGGTTGTCCTGGAGAATAAAATGCCAAGACGTGTGAATGGGAAAGGGAAAGCCCCACTGCATTTCCCAGAGATTCACTGGAGAGTGTGGACTTTGCTACATGGGGGCACAGAAAGAGGCTAGGCCCTGTGTAGCTTCTCTTCTTTGGAATCACAGAGAAAGAGTGAGAAGAGAAGGTCTCTGGCCAGGGCCCCCTGGAGTCAACAATGTTGAAAACGGAAGGGCTTTTATAAAAGTTTCAACGAGTAGAAAGAGCAAAGACTACCACCTTCTCTTTGAAGCCAGATGGAGGAGGACAAAAAAACTATGACCAAAAATGATTTCCTGGAGAGGAAAGATGTGTCCAGATGTCTTGAAGTTTCTTATAATCTGTTTTCAAGCATCATCTATAAATGAAATGCTCAAATAACTGTTGTAATGACAGGTGGGTGATTTTTTTTAATAAAATATGGAATGTTTTATTTGCTAAGGAGGCACAAGCAGGAGACATCGTTGAGTCTGTAGAGGCAGCGTGTTGAAGGAAGGAGACTCGTAAGGCTTTACTTGCCTTGTATTGAAGGACTAGGTTCAGACTCCAGCCTTGCCGTGTGACCGCAATCAAGTTACATAAATTCTCTGAGACTCATTCTTTCAGCTGTGTTGGGATTCATTATGCATATCTATTTGAGTTGTCAAGAAAATTAAATGAGCCATTTGGATCTGAAATGGCCTTAAAAGGCCCATATATAAAAGGCTTGGTCCTCAGGTTAGCACAATTGAGAGTTGATGGAAACTTAGGAGGTGGGGCTTACTGGAGGGTTTAGGTCACTGGAAATGTGCTTACAAAGGAGACAGCAGGATACCCATCTCCTCCTCTCTCTCTTTCTCACCTGGCCAAGAGGTGAACGGGCTTCCTCTACCATAGGCTCTCACCGGTACATACTGTGCTGCCACAGGCCCGAAAGCAATGGGGCAAATCTTTTATGGACTGAACCTGCCAAAACGGTGAGCCAGAATATACATTTTCCCATTTTAAATTGGTTGTCTGTGGTATTTTGTTATAGTAACAAAAAGCTGACTAGCACAGATGTCAAATACAAACCCCCTTTCATAGAATGGGCACTAACTAGTAGTTTTCCCACATTTGGAATCTCAGAAAAGGGTTCAAAGTGTAAGCAGACTCCCCGTTGCACTTGACCTCTGGGTAGGGTAGTACTAGCATCATATCTGAGCATGCCCACTGAGCTCCCACCGCTGTGAGCCCCTTAGGACAGTATCTAATTTCCTCCATGAAGCAAAAATGTCTACCTCCAAGCTCCCCTGAAACACTTCTGTCATTCTCACAATTCCCTCCTAGGACAGCATTAACCACAGCCATCATTAATCCTATGGGGTTTAGACAACAATCCCACAGTCACTCTTATCTCACGGGAACCTCGCAATAACCCTGCACCTCACTCAAGAAGCTTTGGGTATTTGCCCTAGTTCAGAGTTGATAAAACCATTCTAGAGAGCCCAGTGACTGCCCATCTCTCCCGGTGGCCTGCCCTGACACCACAGCTGTCTCCCCTGAGGTCTGGCCAAGCACAGCTTACATACCATGCTCTCACCGAAAATGGGGGCAGGGCAGAAGAGGGAGATATCGGTCTTCCCTAGGGACCCATGTTTGCTCTGCACCTGCTGAAGGTGTTGGTGTCAGTCGGCCAGGGGTGCTATAACAAGGGCCACAAGATAGGGTCCAGGGGGAGGCAGGGCTTAATGAACAGAATGTTCTGTCTCTTTGTTCGGAGGGACACAAGGCCAAGATCAAGTGGCCAGCAAGGTTGCTTTCTTGTCCTATAGAAGACCATCTTCTTTCTTCATATCTTCACATGGTCTTCCCTCTTTATGTGTCTGTGTCCAAAATATATATTTTTTTCAATACTAGGAACTGAAGCCAGGGTGCCATACCACTGAGCCACACTCCCAGGCCTTTTTATTTTGAGACAGGATCTTGCTAAACTGCCCAATCTGGTCTCAAACTAGAGATCTTCCTGCCTCAGACTTTTGGACAACCACAACATCATAGGCATGTGCCACCACACACACAAATTCCCACTTTTTAAAGGACACCAAACATTGGATTAGGGCCCACCCTAATGACCTCCTTTTAACTTGGTCACCTCTGTGAAGACCTTGCCTCCAAAGGAGATCAGATTCTGAGAGAGGAGGTTAGGATTCCAACATACCTTTTTTTAGATGGGGAGGTACACAAATCATCTTTCCTTTACAAATGAAAAAAAAAAAAAAAAGGTTCAGAGAGGTTAAATGACATACGCACAGTCACACAGCTAGGAAAAGCAGCAGTCCCTGGCCCTGATTCCAGAGCCTATGTGGGCACCCACAACATCATATTCCCTGGCTCAGCAACTAGAATCCATAGAGCCCATCACCAGCCATGGAACAGAGGGCTCCCCACCACAGAGGACGGGATGCAGAGTGGGAGAAAAGGATCCCAGGATCCCTCCCCTGCCTTCTCTCCACTGCCTTCCAAACTTCCAGGGGTGAGGAGAGAGGGAAGGATGTGACAGGTAGAGTGGGTGGGAAGGAGGGAGAGGCAATGGGAAGGGTGCCAGCCACTTTGCAAGTCCCCAGAGGGAGGGGCCCCTCCCCCTCCTGTCTCCTGTCAAAGAGGCTGGTTGGTCTCAATCAAGTGAGCACCAGGTAGGTGCTGGAAACAGCTCCCACTAGTGATTTATAAAATTAAAATGCTTTCATTCAACTCTTGAGTGATGTTTTCGTGTTTCTTAATGCCCCCCATTCCTGCCCCACACTCTCAGGAAAGGACCCCTGAATTCAAGAACTCAGCCCCTGCCAGTCACCCCATCCCCACCACACTCACCCTCCCCCAACCCCAGGGCCTTGGCCTTCCCCCTGGCCCCTGTTGCTTCAGGGCACGTATTGGACAAATGGGCCCATCTCCAAAAAGGACTCTGCTGGAACCCGAGAGTAAGTCTGCCACCCTGGGAGACAGGAAGTGTCTTTTACATTGGCATCTTGTTTAAATCTTCAATTGATTCTTGATGCTTTGGATCAGTGGACTGCTTTGAATTCCAAGTCCAGAACTAGAAATAGGACAGGCAGCCTGGCCAGACACCAGTGTGGCAGGAGGCCCACTGAAGACATCAGACCTCCCTGTCTAAGGAACCTTGTCCCCTACAGCATATCGACCTCCCCCTCAGCCTGTTGAAAATAACTACCGACCCCGTGGGAAAAGTTCACGTCTCCTTTGCCCCCAGAGGCTTCACAGCCTTAGATGGTTATTCTAACTCTGTGGGCCTCAGTTTCCCCATTTGTTAACAGCAACAATCCAGCCCCCAAGATGATTGCATGAATTAAGCGGCGTACTATGAAAGACCCCTTAGCAAACTGTAAGAAGTGCTGCACAGAGAAGACAGAGGCAGACAATCACCTGATCCCTTAGACAGTTGCATGCTCAGTAACAACCTGGGAAACCCTAGAATGAAACCTGTACGTTGGGAACCCTTCAAGGGCCACACTGTATTCTTTGACTCCTAGTACAGTACCTGGTACATAATAAATGCTTAACAAATATTTCTGACATGAAAGAACGAAAGGAGGAGGCAAAAGAGAGTTCATAGTTCATACAGCCAGGCCCAGTGGCACACACCTATAATCCCAGCAGTTTGGGAGGCTGAGGAAGAAGGATCTCCAGTTCAAAGCCAGCAAAAGCGAGGCCCTAAGCAGCTCAGTAAGACCCTGTCTCTAAATAAAATACAAAAAAGGCCTGGGGATGTGGTTCAGTTGTTAAGTGCCCCTGAGTTCAATTCCCAGCATTGAAAAGAGAAAGAGAGAGAGCTCATACAAAGATCAGCTCATGCAGCCAGTGCTACTGTCACCTCAAGGCTTGACAAGCAGGAGGGGGCCTCCCAAACCCATGGACTGAGGGAGACAGTTCTTTTTTGGCTGCTGGCTGGAGGTCACCCTCAGTTCCTGCCCCATGTACCTCTCCATAGGTCAGCTCACAGCCCGGCACAAAGAAATGGAGCTGTGAGTCTTTGCACATGAAAACATAAGTTTCCCCATGCAGGGTCAATCCCTGGGCCACCCATCCCAGTTTTCTGTCACCAAGGCTATAGGGAGGTGCAGTTGTCCCCTTTGTTCCCAACCTCTGAAATGTTGAATGCCTCCCAGCTTGCATAAGCTCCTATCATAATAATTTCACCCCTGATTCCTTTGTGTAAAACACTCTCACTTCACCATCTTATTGATTTCTTATGAGTACACTCTGAATGTAGTTCTTTGTGTGTTTCAATTTAATAACTGGTGAAAGTGAGGCCCAGAAAGGTCAAGGTCACATCGCCTAATAAGTGACAGGGCTGGCGTTGAACCTAGTCTGACCTTCTCACGGGTATCTGAACTTCACAACTGGTTTCTCCATCTGAACAGTACCGTCTCCATGTGAAACAAGTTCTACACAATTACTACCTACAGTGAGCACAGAGCATCTCTAAAACAGTGTCAAGACAGCGTCGTCCTCTCCAGGCTCCTGGCTTTGGTGACCAGAAGGTCCCTGCCCATCTGGAAGCAAGTGAACCCCCAAGGTGGGCTGATATTTCAAGGAAACTCTCTGGTTTCCAGAGGGTTCCTTTCCTCCTCATCTCAACCCTTATGGAGTCCTCTTCCTGATCAACATCTAAAAGCCAAATATTCTCCCTCCCATTGTAGAAACAATTCTCAGTAAAAAAAAAAAAAAAAAAAACTGGAGAGGCAAGGTGGGGCAGCAGATAGGGTTTGAGGTGGTGGAGCATCTGGCTTTGGTGGCTTAGCTTTGGTCCTCAGCACTCTGAGCTTTTGAAAGGAGTCCATCCTGCCGTGGTTTGGAAGAGTGCCGATGCCAGAGCTAACAGGTGGAATTCTAAAGAACTTGACCTGAAGCAGCCACAGAGAGCGGTCACACCCTGAAGATGAGGACGAGGTGTGATCTGAAGGGAATGGGTTCTTAAGAGTCTGTTGTCCCAGGAGGAGGGAGTTGGGCAAATGGAGGCAGAGCCCCTGTCTCTACTTGAACCTCCATCTCTCAGATGTGGATCTCAAGGAGGGATCCTCAACAGGAGCTTGGTGACAAAGGGCAATGAGGTGTGGTAGTCGAAATAATGGTCCCTCAAAAGTGCCAGGACCCTAATCCTTTGACTGGCTTACCTTACCCTTTGCAAAACTTTCTCTTTTGCAAAGAGACTTTGCCGATGTGGTGAAGCTGAGGACTTGAGATGAGGAGATTAGCATGGCGGGCCCCATGGAATCACAAGGGAACTCACAAGAGGGAGGCTGGAGGGCAGAGTCAGAAGATGCCACCACAGAAACAGAGGTGGAAACGAAGGAGCAAAAGGCCACCAAATGCAGGTCACCTAGAAAAACCAAAAAAGGCACTCCTCCCCCTGAGGCCTCCATAAGGTGCGCAGCCCGGCTCACACCTGAAGTTTAGCTCACACCTGAAGTTTGGCCCTCGCAGACTGATTTTACACCTCCAACCTCCAGAACCATAGGATGATAAATATAAATTGTTCTAAGCCACCGAATTTGTGATAATTTGTTTGTTACAGCAACAACAGAAAGCAGATACAGATGATGAGCTGCATACAGTGGCTCATCCCTGTAACCCCAGCAACTTGTTTGAGGCCAGCCTCAGCAACTTAACAAGGCCCTAAGCAACTTAGTAAGACCCTGTCTCAAAATTAAAAAATAAAAATAAAAAGGGCTGGGGGTGTAGCTCAATGGTAGAGCACCCCTGAGTTCAATCTCCTGTACTAAAAAATAAAAATTAAAAAAAAAAACAGATGGTGTCTGTCATAAAGAAGTCAGCCAGGCCCGGTGCAGTGGTACACGCCTGTAATCGCAATGGCTCCGGAGTCTGAGAAAGGAGGATTGCAAGTTCAAAGTCAGCCTCAGCAACAGCGAGGTGCAAAGCAACTCAGTGAGACCCTGTATCTAGATAAAATACAAAATAGGGCTGGGTATGTAGCTCAGTGGTCGAGTGCCCCTGAGTTCAGTCCCTAATACCCTCCCCCCAAAAAAAGAAGTCAGCCAGGAGACTGATTGTGTCAACACTATAGCTCTTATGCCTAACCATCTGGGAATATGTTGCTCTAGTGTATCTTCCTTTGGGTCATGGGGAGCCCATGCATTGGAGAATGACAGTAAGATTTGTACACATTGAAGTCAGAGAGTTACAGGGTTAAAGGTAGCAGCGCTCCTTAGATCACACAGTGATGATGGCAGCAGCCATTAGCCATTAGAGGGATATCTGCAAGATTCAGCCTTTGCCTGGGGGGCACGACCTCTGCTGTCCAAGGAGAGAACCTCTGAACATTGTCCACCTGGAGGATCAGATCTTATTTCAAGGAAAGCAGTCAAGGCCTGCAGGGTCCCCACACACACACACCCTGACATCCTCCACAATGGCCAGGAGTCCAGCTAGGAGTGTCCTCCACTGCCTACCAACCAACCTGAGAAGGTAGTCCCAGCTGCCAAAACCATTAAGGGCATATATTCTGGGGATGACATGTCTCCCCACCCTCCTGCCCAGGTTTGGATCAGAGGCTGGTACTGTTGGGAGTCTCCCTGAGAACTCCCCAGGCCTTTCAAACATGGCGGTGGGCAAATTGCCAGTGGGTGGCTAGAACTCCATGGGCCTTTCAGATAAGGAGCCCCTAATGCAACATGGCGGCAGGCAAGTTGCCAGTGGGCGGATAACAAGTTGTTTTGAAAATTTTCTAATTGGTCCTCCCCTCTTCCGTGATCGTGGACAGCTCGTGCCCCCCATGAATCTTATGCAGGGCAGACATGCGTGCACCGTAGGTGATGATCTGACCTTTACTATGATTGGCCCCGGGAGCTTCCTGGTTTAAGATAACTGACTCTCACTTTCTATATAAGCTAACACCAGCTTGCAATAAGGTGCTTCATCTTTGTCACTGCTGTCTGTGTGTGTGCGTTTTAATCTCTGACGACGAATCTTGGCCTTTCAGGTACAGTCTGTTTGCACCAGCCACCCTAGCTTGGTCTGCTCAGGCCACCACCACAGAATACTGCAGACCAATGGCTCAGACAATGGTTCTAGAGCCTGGAATGCAAGACCAAGGGGCCAGCAGGGTTGGTTTCTGGTGAGGCCTTCTTCCTGACTTATAACTGGTCACCTTCTCATAGTGTCCTCTACAGTTACATCGCTGGTGCCTCCTCTTCTTATAGGGAGACCAGGTGTACCACATGAGGTTTCACCTTTATGACTCCAGCTAACCTTAATTACCTCTTTAAAGGCCTCTCTCCAAATAAAGCTACAAGGGGGGTTAGAGTTTTAGCGTATTAATTTGGGAGGGGACACAATTCAGTCTATAACACGCCCCCCCTTCCTACTGGTTCCTACACATCACGGCTCTTGAATGCCTCTGGCTTCAGCCCCCAGGTTCTTCATAGTGATCCCTATTAAGATGGTAGAGGTCATGTCTTGTCATCTGCGAGTCTGGTGAAGTCCAGGTGGCTCATCTGGAGTAGCAGACAAGGGAGCTGATCACAGGCCCTACCTCACCCAGGGGGGGGACAGGTTTTCATTAGCAAATGGAGCACATGCTTGGGGTTTCCAGGGGCCAGACCACAGCTGTTCCTCTGCTTCCTTCCATTCAAACCCCTGCACCACAGTCAGGCTTGGAATCTCAGGCTGAATGGGAACCATACCTCTAGAACCAAGAACTGGGACACCAGGCCTGACAAAGATTTTTGTGATGCTCATTGGCATAAGTAACAGTCTGGCAGATGGAATTTGATTTCAGAATTATCATTTTTCTAGGGCATTGCAACCAATTAAGAGAACAATGGGACAGAACATTTAAAATCTAAATCTAAAACACAGCGCCTCCCAGAACATCTCACCAGGAAAAAATCTTGGCTAGCTCTCACCTGCTGCAGCTTGGATCTAGAGTGTCCCCAAAGTTCTGTGTGTGAAACCTTGGTCCCCAGCCTGTGGGGACTCTGGAAAGTGGTGGAACCTTTAGGTGGGGCCTAGTGAGAGAAGTTAAGTCTTTGAGGTGGTGTTCTTAAGGAGATATTGGGACTCCAGCCCCTTCCTGTCTCTCTCTTTTCACTTCCTGGTCACCATGGGGTGAACACCTTTGCTCAGCCCTGAACCCCGTGGCATGGTGCTCTTCCTCACACAGACCCAAACACATCAGCACCAACTGACCATGGACTGAAAACTCCAACACTGTGAGCCAAAATCACCTTTCCTCCTTAGAAGTAGATTTTATCACATATTTTGGTGGCAGTGTTAGAAAGCTGACGATGCACCCCCATAAAGCTCGGTAAGGACGAAGATAGTGTTTCACTGGCCTTTGTGGCTTTTATACCCAGTGCTAGGGATGCCCAGGAAATAGCTGAGACAGAGAGAGTTCACCTTGACAAGGCCGTGGATACTCATCCCCCAAACCTCAGGTCCCAGGACACCGGCTATGGGAGAAAGATGACAGTCCCCAGTGTCATTCTTTTCATCTTCCTCACTCAGGTATCTCCAGTGGGCAGGGTTCTGACCCTTTTTGAGGAGACTATCACCAGCTGGCCAGACTGGCCATATGAGCTGGGTTCAAAGGAGCTGGCTGTATCGGTAGCTATGAAAACTGCAAAGAAACCACGCAGCACACGAACATAAGTTTCTAAGGCAGGACAGCTCAGTGACCCCAAGGGTCAGGTCCAGTGCTGGTACAAGCAAGAGAGCCAGCACACCCCGAACCCCCTGTTTTTATTTAGAGGAAATACATTCAAGGAAGTTCCACCCAAATAAGGCAAGAGATTGGGTTTCGAAGGGTGGAGTCTTGCTTGGTGATGTCTTGTGGTCAGCAGATTGACTGACAACTTGGAAGGCCACACCCATCTCAGGTGCTGTGTAGCACAGCCCAATCAGGCGGGCAGTAACGTCAGGCCAGTCCCCTCATATGCTTTGAATGCACACAGCTCACACACACAGTCCATGGATGGCTCCCAACAGAAGACCTTCAGCTCTCACCTGTACGTGCACCCCTCAGGGTCTGACCCTGAGCCACAGGAGCATTCCCAAGCCAGACAGAGAAACTACTTTTAGAAGCTGGGAGGGTAAAGAATGCTGGGTGGCAGAATAGTGAGGTGCTAACAGACGTGGCGGGGGTGGCCCACCCCTCCTAGGCTGCCATCCCAGGTGAGTACCTCCAAGGATGCAGGAATTAGTGGTCAGAGGTCAGAAAGAAGCCTGAGAAAGAAAGCCCTCTCTCTCCTTCTTGAGTCCAAACAAATCTTCAAAGTCTGGTCCAAATCTATAGCCAAGCTGCCCCCCAGCCATGAGACTAGCCCCACAGCACCTTCTGTACCAGGCCATGTGACTCTCCAACAGAGGACAATTTCAGAAAATTCTGATTCCCAATCCATCCTCTCCCTCACTGGCCTGTGTCTGGAACTTCCAGGAACTGTGTGAACTCAGGAAGGCATTTGGGGATCCTCTACTCTTTGGTTGACATCCACACCCATAAGAGCTCATGTCTACATGCCAGAACTGAGGCCTTGGACCCATCTGCCCCACAGCCTCAGAAGCTAAAGCCAAGAGAGTGGCTACCAGTGGACTCAGGGAGGCCCAGGGACACTGACACAAGCCCAGGTAGGGAGACAGCCAGCTGCCCACAATCCACATCATTGTTTGTGAGTGATGCACTGCATGAGAACAGCACCCTGGGGAGCAGCATCCCACATCAGGGGATATGGCAGGAACTTGGTGCTCCAGGGGAAGACCAAGCACCAGTTCAAAGCTGCAGGCGGTGTGGCTGGTCCCCATTCACCTAGGACACTCCCAGACACACTCAGGTCCATCTCAGAGCTCCTTGTTCCCCCTCACAGGCCCTAAAAATAAAGCGCCAAGGGCACAGTTATTCTGGCCTCTGTGCTAAATGAAGTCTTAGGAAAGAAACAGACTCTCAGGTTTCATGGTTGGGGCCAGAGGAGAGGGCAAGGACAAAAGGGTGGGGGGTGGCTCAGCAGCACGGATCCAGCTTCAGCCTTGGCTTTGAGGGAACGAAGGCCACCAGCCCAGAGGAGATTTCTAGGGCCACCAGCCATCCTAAAAAGGAGGCACAATAGGAGGACAAATTTGACTGCATAGTATCCAGCCCCAGTTCAGTACTATCCCAAAATCTGCACAGTGGCCAGTGGTCAGGATCCTGTCTACTGTAACTGTCATGGAGTGACAGGCCATTACGCTGACCTGGAAAGTGAATGCTGTGCCCCACAGCCCCTGAGGCACACACAGCCAGTGCATCCTCACCTGGCCAGCTCCAGCTCAACATGCAGCTCTAGTATCACAGACAGTCCAGAGGGATCCGAGAGGGAGGCCTCTGGAGAGACATCCAGAGTGAAGGGGACAGACCACCTCCTGTGGCTATGTGCCTCCCTAAGAAGATGCCACTGTGCCCTGCACGTGGAGGACACTCAAGTCCATAGCTTGGTTGGCCACAGCCCCCAAGGTCACCTGAGGTGAAGAGGAGGAAATATTGCAGGACATGAACAAGGTGTCCAGACCTGGCACTTAGGATCTGGTCACTAGAGGGCGCTCCAGGATCAGACCTGACTCCCAGGCAGCCCTTGCCCTGGTTTGGAGGTTTGGCGGACAGGCTGCACATTTATTCATTCGACATGCATCTACTGAACAATGACTTTGCGCCAAACACTAAGTGCTATGAAGGGTACGAAATGATTGAAATGTGAGTCACGTTTCATTAGAAAGTTGGTATTAAAAGCAAAAAGTAGTGCATCCATATTTATGCTGGTAACTCCTCCTTATTTGATGCCACTGTCTTGAATCTTCACACACAGCACCCCCCACCACCACCATGTAGGCACGGCTGAGCCCTCTCTCACATCTTTGCCCCAGTGTCTACTTCTCCTAAGCCTACCTTTCTGCCTAATTTTAAAGCTCAGGATCCCCAACCCTGTTCCTCAGCTCCTCTAAACTCATGGAGCTTATCATCAAAAAAATACATTCATTACCTCCATTGTCTGTGTCCTCCCAGAATGTAAGGTCCAGGAAGGTGGAGGATCTGCCTGTGTTCACTGATGGACACGGTGCCTAGAACACTGTGTCACACACAGTAGGCATGTGGCAGGTGACACTTCCAATGAGCTCCAAGTACATGGAGTATTCCTGAGGTTTGGGGGTGGGAGGTTAGATGCCCCCCGTGTATTTTCAGAGGAGGTGACATTTAAGCTGGCCCAAAGGATGAGGAGCAATTCACAGGTTAGAAAAGACAGGAAGGGGCAGAGCAGACTAAGGGGACCACAGAAGGCTCAGGGTTGAGCTGCACAGGATAGTCCAGAAGCTCCCCCTAATCCCATGCTCCCTGCCTCAGGCCCAGCTCTGAGCAGGGATCCTGGACAACAGCTGGGCTCTGCCTGTCTGCCCACCTGGGCCTTCCCCTCACCTCCATTCCTGTGGCCTGCTCCCTGCGCTGGGTATGGGTTTCGTGGCATTTGTTACCATCCTGACAAAGGCCAGCCTGTGCCCCTCCTGTCTCAATTATATCCTCCCTTCTGCCACTAGGAAGAAACAAACTGCACAGCTCCGGGAAAACAATCCATCATTTTGTCATAACATTTCCATTTCAAAGACTTCCTTTAGGAGCTTCTCCCAGACCAGCCGCTTCCTCTCATTAGCATGAGAACTGGCAGGGAGTTGAGTGACAGGGAAGGGAGAGGGGCTGGGAATAGGGCTCTGGGCCTGAGGCCTTTACTGGCCCACTCAGGGGGAGGATGTTGGTGTGTGGGGTCCTGCGTGCACGAGTGCATGCGTACACTTGCGTCTTTGTGAACTTGTGCATCTCTGCATTCGTTATTCATGCCGTGAGGTCAGGGATGTGCCTTCTCGAATCAAGGTATAAGCCACTCTGGGGCACTGGCTGAGCCTCCATGGGGTGCTAAGTACTCATCTGGATGCCGAAGATTCAGAAAGGAAAGACAGACACCGGGGCTGTCATCTGCACCTCAAAGGGAGATAGATGTGTCATCCCATCACCAAGACCAAACTCTTCACAAAGCTGTTGTAAAGAGCACTGCTGAGCAACCAGGAGGCAGAGGAGTGGGGATGTCATCTCAGAGGATGTGACATTTAAGCTGCCTGAAGGATAAGAAGGCAGAGGAGACAGCAGGCGAAGAAGATTCCAAGGCACGCTGCAGGTGTTTAGGTGCCATTTAGGCAAAATGACAGTGGCA
Organism: Marmota monax; assembly: GCF_021218885.2. Classification (NCBI taxonomy): domain Eukaryota; kingdom Metazoa; phylum Chordata; class Mammalia; order Rodentia; family Sciuridae; genus Marmota; species Marmota monax. The sequence continues at coordinate 779,416 of NW_026694276.1, forward strand.
GCTAATGGCTACCGAGGTTCTCTCTGCTGCCCTCTCGTTGCCTGGGCCTAGTGAGCCAGCCCTGCACTTCAAAGGGCCTCCTCCACCGTCCCAGCTCCTTCCCAGATAGAGACGTGCTGATGGCCCCCTGGCCCCTTCTCAGATCGCGTCCTTCATAGCTGGCAGAGGACCCAGATCTGGGCCTGGCTGCAGAGCCCTCAGGGTGGGGGAGGCTTTGCAGAGCCCAACTACCTGAAGGCAGCTAGTCCACCTCCTCTCTCTTCAGAGTCCTCCCAACAGGCACAAGGAGAGTCCAGGGGGACAGCAAAGGAACCGGGAGTGGTGAGCAAGGGGAGGGAGCCAATATCGGAAGTCACAGATCAAGAGAGCAGTGTGACTCTCGAAGTTCTCACTGATTGAGTGGCTCACTGGGGCGTTCCATGAGTCAGGCCCTTTGTCCTCAGGAGGCCACAGTCTGTGAGGGAGATGGACAAGGAAATAAACAAGACTAGGCACCAGCCTGGTAGGAGCATCCTGAAGAAATGAGGACTGATTTGAGGTCTGAAGGCTGATTAAAAACCAGATGGGGGTTGACATGTGAAGAACATTCCAGGCAGCTGTGTGCAGAATTGAGGCCAAAAGGGCGCTGCACTACCCACACCCGGGGAGCCCCAGGAGGCAGATGATACACACACCTGACTCTCTGTACCCTCACTGACTGCTCATGACAGGGACTGACACCAAAGCCAGGTGGTCCTGGTGGATGGGGGCCATTTAGTCCAAGCCTCATATTTATGAACGTTCCCATATTTAGACTTTCTTCATTATCTCCAACTGAGGTTTGGGAGTTTAAAATTCAATCGTGAGGGCTGGGGATGTGGCTCAAGCGGTAGCGTGCTCGCCTGGCATGCGTGTGGCCCGGGTTCGATCCTCAGCACCACATACAAACAAAGATGTTGTGTCCGCCGAAAAGCTAAAAAATAAATATTAAAAAAAAAAAATTTTCTCTCTCTCTCTCTCTCTCCACTCTCTCTTTAAAAAAAAAAAATTCAATCGTGAAACGCAAGCCATTGAAATATACAGCACAATTGTTATAAGCTCATTTCATATTTTGTGGGAGGGGGGTTGTGGGGTTTTTTAATTTTTTTTTAATCTGTAGGACGACGAAAAATAATGAAAGTGGCCTAATTCTGTCTCACTCTTGGCAAATAGTTAGTATTGGTCCTAGATAAGGAAAGCGAGACTTAGAGAAGTCACCCAAAGCCAGCACTGCCTCCTCAGCACCACGCCTGCTTTCCTGGTCCCTGAGGCTCAGACAACAAGGCCTGTCCCAGTGGGCATATGCCCCATCCTTGAAGTCCTGGATGTACTCCTAAGGCCTCCACCCCAAGCCACCCCAGGCTCCTCAGCTCACCCTCCTCCTCCATGTTACCCCCACACATACACAAGCCCAGCCCTGCCCCTTCCCTGCTAGAGGCCAGGGATGCTTCACTGACCCATGCAGGCCCTATGGATGGAACCTCACTGCCCTGGGTTCCTCATCTTGTGTTTGGGTACAGCTGAGAAAGACCCCAGGATATGCCCCCGGGTGGGCTTGTCAAGAGCATCCCATCTCACCTCCCACTGGGACAAAGAATCAGGCAACCAGACTCCTCCTCTTCATATCCCACCTCAGAGTCTCTTCTGTGAAGCAATGTCACCACCAACCTGCAGCTTCCTGCCCCTTGGGACTGGCTGCCCTCCTCTCCTGTTTGCAGAGCCAGCCAGGGTAGGGATGGGAAATAGAAAGCAAATAGCCCTACCCTTTCCAAGGCCTCCTGAGAGTTAACCCACTCTGCACGAGCAATTTCAAGTCCAATCACTCTATTTAGGGTAGGGAGAGAGGGCGGACAGTCTGGCTCTGGTTTGGAAAACAGAAGCCTGATCAATTTGCTGCCCATGAGAAGGGAAAGATTGTCAAAAGAAGAAGGTGCAAAGAAAGAGGAGGGAGGCCATGGAAGGGTGACCCTTGGCAGAGGACTGTTCAGAGTTGGCCAACCTGACCCCAAGCCTGGGGTCTCCCCCAGAAGCTTGTCTTGCTGCCCACCAAGGCAACCGAGGGCCTCAACCGAGCATAACAGTACCCACCTGCATCCCCTGATCTGGCCCTGTGATTCTGGACCCCCTGCTGGCCCTCCAAGGAAGAGCATGCAAGCTCTGTGAGCTTGGGTGTTCTGTCTGCTTCACAGCCACAGTCCTCCCTGGAAACCTGAACCCTGACATCAAAGGCCTTGACCATCAGCCACAGAGAGCCAGGTTCACACGAGTCTGCCCTCAGGAATGGAGCTGCTCTCTGAACATGGCGGTGGCTTTTGAGCCCCTAAGACTGAGGACAGGATGCTGAACTGCAGTTCACCCACCCAGGGTGAATGGCAACCTCGAGTCCCTTGGTTCTCTACCACACTCTCTCTGCCTGTCACACCATGCATCTTTTTCAACAGCAGTGAGACCTGCAGTCTTCTAATGGACCTGCAGTCTTTCTCTGCAGAGGCCAAGTGCTCTCTACACAGCCCCCTGCCCACCATGCTCCTGTCTCTCTCCCTCTGGTACCCTTTTGCCAGAAAGATCTAGAGCAGGAGGACAAGATGACATAACTGGTCTTCTCTGATCTGAGCCTGAAATAGCCAATCTCTTCCTGAAAGTCTCCACCCACCGACTGTGTCCTCGGCCTTCCCAACACACATGGCCCCAGTCCTGCCCATGGAAGTCACAAACCCACTCCTGTATCAGTGCAGGGTTAGCCCCAGTGAGAACAAGGGAAAGGAGGCTTTGCAAAAAAGTGTTTATTGGAAACCGTCTGTGAGAAATCCTGATCTATGTGCGTGCGCACATGTGTGTGCGTATACTTGTATTTGTGCATGTGTGTGTTTGGGGAAAATGTGGTCAGTGTTCAATCAGACAGCCTTGGCCAGCCCGACGCGGTTATGGGTTCTGTCAAAGACACTGTAATACTCCCGGACGAAGATGGTCCCCAGGACCCACAGCGGGGAGTTACTGTTCTCCTGGAAGCCACTGTAGCAGAAGTCCTGGCCCTGGGACAGACAAGATAGAGATGAAGTGGTTCCAGCACCATTCGCAGAGCCTCATGAGAGGTGTTTATCTGCCTCACCCCACAGTTACTCTGTATTATTCCATTTCATCCTTGAAATCATCTTCCCAGACAACTATCAGATTCGCCTCACTCAACAGATGAAAAAAATCAAGATTTAAAAACTGTAGTGACTTCGTCCAAGATGATCTGGTGAAATCCTGGAGCTCGGAGCCCCGGTCCCCTGCACTGGGCTCCATATCCCCTCCTGTCCCCTCCAGCCTCCTGCCTTCTGGCTCTCAGCACTCACTGCCCTGGTGATCAGTCAGAGCTGGCCTGGGGGCCTGTGGCATGAGTTTGGGGCACTTTGGTCAGATCAAAGCTGAGGCCAGCAGTCCTCAAAAAGGCTCCAAAAGTCCAGGCTCCCTAAAGAAACTCTGGTCAGAGCTCTAGGTCCCCAGGGCTTAGAGTCTTGAGCAGGGGATGGAGGTTCCCATGGGTGCTTGTTCCATCTACCCTCCCCTCAAGCCTCAGTACTCTGTCCTTCCTGTCTCCCATTTCTCCCATTTGAGGCTATAGTGGCCACAAATGAGGCCTAAGAATGTATGACCCCAGTCAAAAGCGGCCACTCAAGATCCAGCAAGACTGGATTCTCCATCTGGTCCATGCTACTTCCTGTCACCAGAGCCAGAGCCCAAAAGGGGGAGAGAGGAGGAAGAGGAGGACAAGGAGGAGGACAAGGAGGAGGAAGAGGAGGAGAAAGAGGGGTGCTAAGTGGAGCCAGGACATCGTCTCCAGAATCCCACCTGGATGGTATACGCTAAGGGCGGCAATGAATACTTTCTTCCGTGGATCTCAAAGACAACAGTGGGCATGCCGCTCAGGCTCCAGCAGTTGATGTTAAACTAAAGAATCACAACAAGGGAGAAGGTTGGTATCCGACTGTAAGAGGCACCCATGTTGACAGCACAGAACACCTTCTTTGGCACCATGTGAGCCACAAGGTAGAGAGGAGACCCTGCGTTCTCAGAGGACCATAAGGAGGCTCTCAGGATGAGACCCTGATCCCATGACATGGTCCTCAAAGAATCACATTGAGAGGACCAACTGTCAGAAACCCAGGGACAGACCCCAACTTGGGACAAAGAGGGGCTTGCTTCTGTGTCTTCCCCTGTAGGCCCCGCCAGAGTGCATGAGGACCCTGGGAGCTCTTGGCCAGCAGACAGAGACAGGGATACACTGGTGCTTGGGGACCAAGGGGACCCAGCAAATGTCCGCAAGGAAGGAAAGCACAGCCTCCCAGAGCACCAGGAGCCAGACCACAGCTGCCACACAAAGTGGGGGCTCCCACAGCAATGGGGAATCCCCAGCCACCGTGGGGACCCAGGAATCCCCAGCCACTGTGGGGACCCAGGCTCCCTCACCACTTCCCTTTATCATTTCTTTCCTGTGAAAGGGGCCCCTATTTCAGGGGCCTCAGGGGGTGGGATGAGGGCCTGACCTTACCTGGCCGTACTGGCCACATGTGGCTCCGATGGCCTGCTGGATCTTGAGGATGTCATGGGTAGGCCCGGCCAGCAGGGACGTGCCCGTGTCCAGAATGGCCTGGCAGCCACCATCACAGGCCACTACCACATCACTGATGGTGATCCTAGGAGGGTAACCAGGAGGACCTTGGGGCACATCCTTCTTCCAGCCCTCCCTCCGGGGGTCCTTCCTTCCTGCCTGCCAGACTCCAGAAGCAGGTAGAAGAGCCCCAACCGCCCCTGGGCCCCTTCCTTTGAGCCCCTTCCCAAACCCATAAAACTTCCTGAGCTCAGAAGAAACACCTGAAACCATTTTCTCCCAATTTTTTACTGGTCAAATTGAGGACTGCCCACCTTCTATGGGTCAGAAATGTCAATAAAACAACCAATTCTAGTGCATTAAGGGGTCAAATGAGGACTGTACTAGCTGCCTAAAGATCTGGCTTCAAGTTTTCTCTCTGCCATTTATAGAATGACTCGGGCAAGTTGCCCAGTTTTTATGTACCCAGGCTTCTCATCTGTAAAATGGGCATATAAATAACCCCAGCCTTGATGTCCTCAAGGCATGGGGACAATAAGGACTGGGGTGTAACTCAGTGGTAGAGCACTTGCCTAGAATGCACAAGGCCCTGGGTTCATCCCCAGCACCACAAATAATAATAATAATAATAATAATAATAATAATAATAATAATAATAAATTTTTAAAATAGGGATAATAATGGCACCCACTTCAAAAGATTTTAGTGGGGAATAAATGAGACGGTGTCATACAATTGCTCAGCACTGTGCCTAGCAAGTTGGACATGCTCAGTAAACACAGCTCATCTTATGAAGAAAGCCGGTGAATGTGCAGCGTTACCACTGACAGAAGTCACTGGCCTCAGAACGTCCACTTCGGAATCCTATGGACATGACCATGCTGTAGTCTTTCTCAGAACCCTGTGGCCTGACACCCAGGACCCCACTCCCCAACCCAGAGTCAGCATCTGGTTGGGGCCAAGGCAGACTCTGCTCACCCACCTGTCCACAGCAAACTGCCAGTACTGCTGCAGGGTCACGGGCACCCAGTCCAGGGAGCCCACGTAGTAGGATGTGTCTATGGCCCCCAGCGTAAGCATGCTCCCCTGGCCATTCCTGGAACCAAGGCAAGGCATGCTATGGCACAGTGAGGCGTGGTGAGGCGTGCCCCAGCCACCCCTGAGGCAGAAGTGATGAACACCCCTTGCCCCTCACTCCTCTCCGCTGGCCTGGGTTTGTGCTGATGTCAGCCACAGCACCCTTTCTCGCTGGAGTGCCCAGCCCTGAGTTCAGGCAGCACCTGGAGCCCAGAGCACAGCATCGCTGAGGAAGGGGAAGTAGTGGCCCACCACACAGGCAGCAGGACTGCTGGCCTCTTCTCTGCTCAGGTGTTCCCAGCTGTCCTCTTATACCTGCACCCAAGGCCAAATCCCCTGTGTTCCTTCTGGGCTACTGTCTGACCCATGGTGAGGAACACTCTTACCCACTTCCCACGCTGCTCTCGCTTCCCAGAATCCATCAAGACCCTCTCACCCAAGGCCTAGTGCACGCTGTCCCCACTGCCTAAAATGTGCTATCCCTCTGTCTCTCTCCTGATAACCCCCCATACCCCTCAGCAAAGTTTGCCCCATCCTACACACACACACACACACACACACACGCACCACACACGCACCACACAAGCTTCGACAGGATAGACTTCCCAGGTGTTGCAAAGCCACTGACTACACTCAAACCTCCCAGCAGACCTTCTCATAGTTGTTTGATTCCAATGTGTGTGAAACTGTGTGCCTTTACCCCTAGCTCGTCTCGTTTGCTGATGGGAGCCCATCTCCCAGGTCAGCCTCTGCACATAGAAGGGCCCAGGACAGGTGTATTGAGTTCATGGAGGAACTCGTGAATGGACTGTGCCAATTTACCCTTTGCCTGGTTCACCTGGCCTCAGCCACCCAGCCCCTTCTCCTGGAGGTGACCTCCTTCTCTTCCAGCTGCCACCCATCCTGGGCCGAGTTGAGCTGGATCATCACAGGGAGCAGGATCACTAGCCTGGGAGCAGGTGCCCCAAGTTCCAGGTCTGGCTCAGCCACAGCTCCCACATGACTGTCCCTCCCCAGACCTGTTTCCTTCCTAATGAAAGGGAAAGGTGGGACTCCTTTGGATCAGCTCTCAAAGCCTGTGAATCTCAATGACATGAACAAATGATTTCTGAAGTCCCGTCACTTGGGAAGAAAGTTGTTCAAAGCTCATAGGTCGAGATGGGATCAGCCTTTGTTCTCTAAAAGCCAATCAAAGTACCCTTTGACCTAGTGAAATCTGACTGTATAAATGATTCTATTGGGGCCCTTGGAGGGAGGTTGGATGGATCAAGAAACCAGGAGAGGGCTTGCTTGGGTGCTATTGCCTGTGTCCAGGGTGTGTACACTGGCTTCAGCAGATAGCTCTTACCAGGCCATCAGTCAGACCCCAGCTGGACACAGCTCCTACCTGCTCATGTAAACTGAGAACAAGTCTTGGGCCAGCAGGTGCCTGTTCATCATGTTATCAAACACGGGCACCGAGCCCTCAGAGGCAAGGGCAGGATAGGCCAGCCCCAGAATCCCATCGAATTCAGAGTAGGTAAAGATGTCACCAGGCTCCTGAGTGCTCAGGCCCACCGTCTGATGGGGGTCCACAAGGTCGGAGACCTGCAAGAAAGTCATTATGACCTTCACCAGGGAGTCCCTGAGGCCAGAGACTGAAAAGTCCCAGGATGGGGGACAGCCAGTTCTGGGTCACAAGCTGGTGTCCGGGTTTCAGCCTCACTGGGTCTCTATCCTTCTTATAAGGCATGAGTTATTTGATGTTAAGAAGTAAAAAATCCTTTTTCTGCACTTTGGCTGTGGTTTGGAAGAACTGGTCTGATGAGGCAGGAAGCTGGGGAAGAAAGGAGGCAGAGCCAGGTGCAGAAACCAGTGCCAACATTGAGGTTGAGCCCAAGGAAGGGGGTAGGATGAGCATGGCCCAAGGCCCTCTGCAGGCCTGCGGTCCCCTGTCAGCTGTGCCTGGGCTTTCGTCCCCCAAGGAAGAGCTGTGGAGATACTGCCATGCAAAGAAAGAACATGATGCATCTTGCATCTCCAAGACCCAGTCTGGGTCCCTGTTCTGTCATGCGCTGACCGTGACCTTGAGCAAGTACCTATCTGAACCTCAACCCTCTTATCTGACAAATGGAAAACACCACCGTCTCCTCAAGGGAGCACTCAGCCTAAATCGCACGAAGGCTGAACGTTCGTCGACCATGCCCTGGGTTCGCTTACTGAACATTTCGTGGTACTACGCTGAGGAAGCATTAACTCCAAAAAGTCTTCTTAATTTGCTTATTTCCTGAATAGCCAATGTGTCCACCAGCCTACCCTGAGCCATCACTGTCACTAGCTTGGACAAGGCTGGGACTAGGCCTTCTGCCTCCACTCTGACCCCTTATAACCCATCCTCCATAAGAGGCAGCCAAAGCCGTCTTTAAAAATGGAAGTCAGGTCATGCCACACTTGCTACAAGTGTCCATCCAATAAGGCTCAGCATGAAACCTCCATCCCAGGGTCCCCTCCAGCTCCGGTCCTGCTCCTTGCACCTATCTCCCTTCCCTGGCCTGTCCTTCTCTTCCTCAGAGCTCTCAGTCCTCCCCTCCCAGGGTCTGGACTTGGTGCTCCCTCTGCTACAACGCCCCCCTGGATCTTCTCGGGCCCGGCCTCTGGAACGGCATCATTTGGGTTCTAGCTTGCACAGGCCACCATGTCCTCTAGGTCTCTGTCCCCAACCCCAGAAGCACCTCTCTTCCTACTTTCCAGGTTCATTCTCTTCATGTCATTCAGCACTGTTCAAAGTCATCTGATTCAAGTGTCCCTTGTCTCCCCCACTGGACTGTAAGCATGAGGGGGGCGGGGCAGGCCCTCCATCCTTCTTGTTCCCCCACTGTATCTTCAGTCCCCAAAATGATTCGATGACCATTCTAAACCAATTCATTCTTTCAATCAACGAGCGGTCATTGAGAGTCCCCAATGGGCCAGGTCCCTAAGGAGGTAACAATGCACAAGAAAAGCACCTGCCCTGGGAGGAACTCACATTCCAGTGGGAGAAACAGATGACACATTTTTAAAAGAAATAATATAAGCCAGTGCGGTGGTTCTCTGATCCCAGGGGCTCAGGAGGCTGAGGCAGGAGGATTCTGAATTCAACGTCAGCCTCAGCAACTTGGTGAGGTCCTAAGTAATTTAGCAAGACCCTGTCTCAAAATAAAATATATTTTTTAAAAGGGATGGGAATGTAGCTCCGTGGTTAAGTGCCACTATGTTCAATCCCCGGTACCAAAAAAAAAAAAAGTAATACAGAACATGTCAGATGGCAATGAGCCTGTCTGAGGACAAATAAATCAGGGTAGGACAATAGGCAGTTTGTCACTTTATATGATGGTGAGATAGACGCCACTGATAAAGTGACATAGAGCAGAAATATATGAGGCGATTTGGGGAAAGTATGCCTTAAGCTGAGAGGGGAGGGTGGCAGAGGTGGTCCAGCCTTCTCAAGGGTGTATGTGGGTATAATAGACTGCAGAGTAAGTGGCATAAGCTCAGAATGCTCAGCCCTGTTGAGGACACTTGAACAGGACTGAGGAGGTGGAAACCTGGACCTGCAGAAGGCTCTCAGGTGGGGCTCTGAGGGCTGACGCAGGAAGGAAAGGAAGGAGGAGTAAGGTACCCCACAACTGGCGGGGGGCTAAAATCCCTCTCAGAATCCGCAACACTGAGCCTCCCGGGTGATCATCACACGAAAGGTTCCTTGGCGCCCAAGCAGGTGCAGCCCATCTGAGCCGGGGTGTCTGGGTGGGAAAGTCAAGGTGAGCACTGGCCACCCGCAGCCCCACTTACAGTGACAGTGTCGTAGCCCAGAAAGCCCAGCACGATGCCCGTGGCATACAGGACCAACAGGGGCTTGCTGAGGTTCTGGAAGGTAGAGGACTCGGTCGGGTCAAAGCGGTGATGGTTTTCTGGAACACAGACCCAGGGTTAGTGGGGTTCTCGGGATCTTTTCGCCTCTTGACAGTGCCAGCCATGGCGGAGCCCTTGCCATATTCCTATAGGAATACAGTCTCAGTACTGGTCATTCTCCCTTTTAAAAATGAACAGCTTCTTCTTTCTATAGCCTTGGCCCCACAGCTAAGTAAAGAAAATATTCCTTTGCTGCTAGACCCAGCTCTGGTCCCAGTGCCGTCTGTATAGCTTCCACTCTATGTTCCCATGGATATTTTACTTGCACCAGCTGAGTAATCTTAGCCACGTCCCTGTTCCTCTCCAAAACTTGGTTTCCTCTTCTGTGAAATGAGGATAAAAAGAGTACCCACCTCGCAGGACTACCAGGAAGAAAGTGCCTAACATACGTCAAAGTTTGCTCTTCATTGATAACAGACCCTCTGAGTATTTTCCTGTCACCCTGGAACATCACAGCTCCATTACATAGAAAGGAAAGTGGAGTATCCAGCAAGTTAAGTGGCTGGCCCTGGCTCCCGGTAGGGACAAAGCAACAACACATTGGTTTCCCTAATTAATTTCCAGTTGGTGATTTTATACATCAGACCCAGTCTATGGCCAGCTAGCAGGACTGAGCAAGGATATGGGACCTAACTGGAAGATTGGGGACGTCCAGTTTGCTCTCCACCTCGGGCCACTCCTCCCCGCCACCCTGACCACTGAGTGGATCTGAGTGTGGGCTGAGGCAGAGCCGGAAGGTCACTTACCGCAGGCTTCACTGTTGCAGGAGAGGGAGGGCACCCAGAAGTCTGAAGAGCCCGTGTCAAACACCACGGTGAACTCCTGGGGTGGGGTCCCAATATAGATCTTTCCAAAGTACTGACTCTGAGGACAGACAGCTCTGGATCAGAGGCAGGGGACAGTGAGGGAGGGGAGGGTCAATGCTGGGCAGGAAGCATGTTCAGGTTTATAGGCCCTGTGCTTTCTGCTCAGAGAGCTGGGAGGTCAGGAAAGAGGAAACAGAAGGAGGATTCTGGGGAGGGTTCTTCATCTCAAGCCCCCACATGTGCTCCCACCCCCAGCCACTCATGGCCTGGTCCTCTCACCACCCCTACTAACGCTGCTAAATCAACCTCAGAAGCAGACCTCGAACCAGGACTGAAATCCTGCCTGGAACAGGCACAGGGCCACCTGTCCAGGAAGGACACCTGGCCACCTTCCAGGCAGGAAGGAGCTGGACACAGAGATGGGGCATCAGCTGCAGGCCGGGACCTGAGTCCTAACCCATGCTACCCATTCCCTCCTGCCCTTACCAGCCCTCTCCACGTTTCAGAGCCAAGGCTGGGGGCAGAGAAAGGTGACGATGACCTAGATATGGAAATTAGTGCACAAAAGAGGAAAAATCTGGTTGTTTACTGCCAAGAGTAACAGAGAGAGAGAGAGATACAAGCTTCAGAATGAAAGAGGGCACAAGGAATGTTTCCACCTAGGTCCTAGGTAGGAAAGAAAGGAAGATGGCGCCCATGTCCTAGGCCGGCCATTCTTCAGTGGGCACCAACTGCACCAGCTGTCCCCATTCCTGCTGAGTCCAGACTAAGACATGGCTTCCTGGGCTGGGAGGGCAAGCCTGAGGTCAGCTCAGGAACAGATCATGTGCCCTGGAGGGACTGTTGTATGATGAAGGTCATCTGAGCTCAGACCCTTCCAGCAGGGACATTGGAAACCTAAAGTCCAGATCGTCGCCTATGCCAGGTTGGTGGCCCACTGTGGAGCTACTGAGGGCAGGAATACGGCTTTCACAACCCATGGGTTCCACTGTTCCTAAAAGAAGGAAAGCCCCAGGGAGGCAGGTACCAAAGGAGCAAGAATTCATGGCTGGTTTGACTCACTCACATCTAGGTAGTTGGCCAATGGTTCCTGGGCCACTTTCCCAACGTTGGAGTTCTTCCTGATGAACTCATACTGGTGTTTCTTCAGAAAGTCCTCCAGGAGCCCAAGATCCTGCAGGGTGCTCCTCAGTGATTTCCCTTTGTGCAGAGGGATCCTGAGGAGGTAGAGAAAATTCATGAGGAGGGCGGCTCTGGACTCCGTAAACTACCCCCACAGTGCTGTCCCCCGTCCAGCCTCTGATCACCAATCCATTGACTCAGGCCAAACATTATTTTTTTTTAATTCTAACCCAAAGTAAGAAATATATTTTATAGGGGTTGTGATTGTGGCTCAGTGATAGAGCGCTTGCCTAGCGTGTGTGGGGAACTGCATTTGATCCTCAGCACCACATAAAAATAAATAAGTAAATAAAATAAAGGTATAAAAAATACAACAACATTTTTTAAATATATATATATATATATATATATATGTATATATATATAATTTTATATCACAGATCAACGCCCAACCTTACTAAATGCAGAGAACCGACACTTCCTATTCCTTTTCTCTTTTTAATAGTGGAGACTCACTAAAGATTTATTTTATAACTCACCAAGGAGTTTTCCAACGCAATGTTTGAAAGATCTAAGTATATTATCACTCATTCAGGCACCGAACTCTTTTGCTGTGTACCTAGTATGTGCCAGACACTGTATAGGGCTCAGGGGAAAATGATAGCCAAAAGGATAGAAACTCAACCCTCCAGGAATTCACAATCTATAATGGAAAACTGTGTCTCCCACATCCTGGCAATGCTCCCGCCCTCTGCTAACCCCTTCTCTCCACTCTCTGGGTAGCATCTGTCCTAATCTGGGTTGAAATTTCTTTATAGCATTTCTCAGCACAGAGCTGGGACCCTAGGGACCTCTTGATCCAGTTTAAGTGCTAGATGATGGAATTAAGTCCTCAGAGAAGAAATCAAGAGGGCAAAACAGCAGAAACGTATTCTAGACCTGGCTCTGACCTGTTCATGACAATTTGGGAGGTTCCCCGACCGCTCTGAGCTTCGCCTGGTGGCTTCCCCAAACCTTCTAAGATTTGCTGTGGCAGCTCCTCAGAGCCCTCCAAGGTTCATCCTCAGAGAGTCTCCAAATCTCTCTGAGCATCATGTTGGTGGCTCCCCAAAGCCCTCTGAACTTCAGGTCCCTCCTCTATTAAAAAAAAAAAAAAGTTTAACTCCTTCCTTTCCAGCTACTGTTCTAATCCTGCCATTGGCCAACCAGGTGACTTTACCTGTCCTCTCCTGTAGACCTGTAGACAGTAGAGCTTGGAGATTCCTATGGTCCCTTCCACCTCTAAGAAACATGTGGCTCTCCTCTGGGGGCAGGGAAGGGGCTGGTTTAAAGGACAGCCTGAGACTACAGATTCAAAACTACTCTGGGAGCAATAGATTGGCGTCAATTTTCAGACTCACAAAGAGAATGGATTTTCTCAGATCGTTCATATCCCAAGTCACCATATGGATGCACCCATATGGATGGGTGAATGATGGCTCCTCTTTGGGGCCCTCGCTCCTGGCTCTCAGACCTGACTGCTGCTAGGACCTGACTTTGAAATGAAAGGTCCACAAGATGTTTCTCGCCTTTGTCTCAGGTGATAGAAAAGGACTTACACATACGAGGAATGGGGCTGGACTGAGCTCCAGAGGCCAGCCCCATAGGTACCTCTCCTATGTCCCCATGTGGAGGTCTCAGAATGCTTTCTGCTTGGCTCCAGCTCCAGTTTCTGACTGGCTCTGGATTTAATTGCTAAATGCCTGATGACCCCCCCCCCCCAGTAAGAAGCTGAGCTCCTGCTGAGTGGACCTATCCCAGCTCAAGGCCTCAGACAGAAGTCAGCAGTCAGAAGGCAGCACACCCCCTGGTGCTGAACCAGGATGGTGGCCCTCTCTGGAGGCTCCAGTCACCAGGGAGTCCCCAGCTGTAGCTCTGTCTCTGGCCCCGGGCTGGGACTACCAGCACCCTCAGGGACAGGGACTTCACTTTTAGAACTACCATGAAAGGCACTGACTGGTTGAAAGCACCCTGACTGGGCATCTTGGTTCCTTTTCAGGCATCCAGCTTCCCCAGGGAGGGACTCAGGCTTCCCTGTGACAGGACTCAAACTCCAGAACCTGGAGATATTGTGATGTCACAGCAAGGGTGCAGGCCACCTGGGGCCAAGCTCTGGCTCCTCTGTTACTAGCTAACTACATGATCTTGGGCAGCTCAAGGACCCTCCCTCCCTCCCTCCCTGAACAGCAGTTCCTGCCTAAGCTATTATGATTAGTAGTGGTATAGGTAAAGGTTAAGTGCCTGGCATCTCATAGCTAACGGCTCAATAAATATCAGCTATTATTTTTGAAGGGGACCTGAACCTGAAGTCCACCCTCAGAGGACTTCATAGTCAAGAGAACTTGGTTTTGTTTAATGAATGCATATATATAAAACCTTTACAGTGTGTCTGACACTAAAACATTTAAAAAATATCAGGTCATACCATCCTCATAACAGCCCTATTAGATGGTCAGTACTATTTAATCTTATAACAGATGAGGAAACCGAGGCACAGAGAATCCAAGTAGTCACAGAGCTGGGGATCGAATGCCAGATGGTGTGACTCCAGAAGCTATGCCCTCATCTCCCAGGGTGGCCCATCTGACTCCTTGGTCTAAGTGACACATTGAAGGGAACATGCAAAGGCAAGACCCACAGAAGTGACTATCCCAGAGCCAACAGCACTCTCCCCCAAGACTCCCCAGAGCAACAAATGGCTGGAAGTCCAGGGGCACACCGCCCAGAGAAGGCCTAGGATGCCCTTCGCAGGGTCTCATATTCACCTGGTAACATTGCTGCCCTGGGAGAGAGCAAGGACTGCAAGGAGCACCACGAGGCACCTCATCCTGGACCATGGGTGGCCACCAATCCAGCCTGTGCCCATCCTTAAAGCCTTTATAGAGAAACGGGGTTCCCTCTGGCTGGATGCCCAAACTTCAGAGTCAGCTCTCGACCTCAGACCACTCCACAAACATAGTGAAATAGTACCCAGACTACCTAAGACCCACAATGATAATGGCCACAAAGTCCTCCACCCGGGGGACTTCAAAGGTAAAGGGAACACCGGCTCAATCCTCAGGCTGGGAAATGTCAACACTGGCCCATCTGACCTGGTTTCCCCTCCAAGCTGGACTTGGGTGTCCATACAGGCGGGGCTACTACCAGGAACCTGTTCCATGTTCCACCTTGTGCTTTGTAAAAGTCCGGTTCTCAACAGGCTCCACCTTCCTCCCCTCCCTGGGCTTGACTTCAGTGAAGGTGGAAGCCTGCCCTGTCCCGAAATCTCCTGGTTCAGGACTCCTGACCCATTTTTCTAGGAGGGGTTCAGGCTGGTCCCAAAGTGGCCTCTGAGGCAAAGGCTGCTTGCTCCACCTGTCACCCCAGTGAGTGGGTATGAGGGTTCAGAGCACAGAGAAGACGAGCTCCAGGTTCCCTCAGAGCACAGTCTTAAGGAGAGGGCAGAGGCTTGTGCATCCCTAAGGACATGGGCCCTTGGCACCACATTAGATGGGTGATGAGAGGTAAGAGATAAATGCCAGGTCACATGTGCAATGGGAAGAATTGGGGAGGATTGAACTGGAAAGGTGGACGGGTCCCACATGTAGGGGAAGGAAGGGAGTGAGACATTGATAGTCGGGCATAGGGCACAGGGTTGGCCAAGACTCCTTGAAGTCCCACCCAGGGATGCAAGAAGAAGCACACAGGCAGGAGGTTGTGTCAAGCAGAATTTTCCAGAACCCAGGCCAGAGAGTCTCTCAAGCCTGTAGCCAGAGAGAGACAAAGGACTGTAGCCATGAAATTGGTGGAGAAGTTGATACCCCAGGGCTGAGAGGGGGCTACAAACTAACCAATCAGGATTAAGGCAAGATGAGGCGGGCAAAATAGGAAAGCAAGGGTTTCAGAATCATAGGTGTGTAAAACACGATGACAGCTGCCCATCACCTGGAAGAAAGCCCACCTGCATGAAAGAATCCTGAAAAATGGAAGGAGGCAGAACTGGAGCAGCCAAAGGACAAGTGTGTGAAGGATCTGGACACGTTGGTCCCTCTAAGGGGAGAAGACTCCAAAGTTTCATGCACTTGATTTGTAAAGACGTCCAGAGGGACCCAAGGGTTTGAACAGAAGTTAGGAAGACAGCCAGATCCAACGCTACTGTGGCCATGTCCCCCAATACCCATGTCCTTTCCCAAAGCCACCAGCCAGGTTTCTAGAGCCCAGGATGCTGTGCTCCTCATGTCCCTGGGAGGTGGCCACAGGCATCTTTATGGTACTTGCTCCCCCAAGCAGAGGGCAAAACTAACACGGAGTGGTATGGCTTGTTTCCTGTTTTGTCCCTGAAGGACAGGGCCTGCATGCCATCTATGTGTGTGCCATACAGAGGTGCTCAAGGAATGCCTGGTTAAGCAGATGACCTGCCACCATGCATGAGAAGTGGCAGAAGTTGCAAGCAACAGCTGTATGATATCTTGCTGCTGAAGTGAAGGAGCCCCCAGAGGTTAAAGGGCTGGCCTGTACTGAAGACGCAGCTTGGAACTGTCCCGAGAGCCCTGGCCTAATGCACAACACTTCAGGACCATGCCTGCTCTTCCTCACTCCTCCCAACCTCTGGGAACCCTGCGGAACAGTCACACCTGTGTGGGGTGGGCCCTGTCTGCAGTGTCCAGGGCTTGGATCCACTGAGGTCAGCACCTTCAGGAGGGCCACACCACTCTGCTCCATGTTGCCAAAGGCCCAATGTGACCCAGAGGCAACTTCTCCTGGACAAGGATCCCGGATGTCAGATGCGGCCACTTCTGCCATTTGAAGGTGACCCTCAAAGCCAATTTAAAAAGATCTCTTAGTGCTGGTTGCTCTGTGTTTGTTCACACAATTGGCATCTTTATAAAAGCTTTCAAGTGTACTCTGGAACTCTGCCCCAGGGGCATGGTGTAGAGAGAGATTATCTGCATGTGGAGGCCAAGAACTACAAAAAGCTTTTAGAAAAGCCATGATAAGATTTCATCACTGGTTACCTGGTACCAGGTAGGGATAACTCCCTTTGGTCTACACTGCGTGGTGCTTGGGGACTGACCCACAAAAGAGGCTAAAACAACCCTTCCCACCTTGGCACTCAGATGCAAACATCAATGAAGCCAACTCAGGTCAATTTCTCGAGCATATTCTATGTGCTAGTGCTAGTCAGGCAAAGCTAGCTGCCATCATCTCTACCCCTAGGGAACCCAAGGTCAAGCAGGGGACAGGTTAGGTCTGATAGGAGGAAATCCAATGGAAGCCATGCTTCCTCCCCTGCTGCAAGGAGCCAAGGGGCAGAGGGGCCAGCATGGCTTCTGGGAAGTGCATGTGTGAGCATCCTGAGTCAGGTACATAGTGGTGTGACCTTGAGCAAGTTTCCTTACTTTCCCGAGCCTCAGTTTTCTCTTCCATGAGGTAGACACATTGATACTAAGAAGATCACACAAGGACCAACCTTAAGAGTATCAAGTGCTGATATGTGTTGGTCCTTCTGCAAATATGTGTGGTAGGTGACTGCCCTGGTGGGACTTGTTTCCTCATCTGTGGGATTTCCTCACGGCTCACAGTGCTGGTGTGAATCTCAGGTGTGTAGGACACATCAGTGTCTTTCCTGTTGCATACGTCAACTGAATTTCTGCATAAGGACCCCATCCTTCCAAGACCAGGCGCAAGTTAACCTTAGTCATTTGGGGGCAGTGCCTCTAGGGATGTGCTTTGGTCCCGGTGACTCTCCAGCATGCCAAGTCTGGGTCCCATGATTTTTCTTGTCCCTGCCCTGCCCTAACTTAGCCTTCTGGATGGTCATATCCCCCTGGACAGGCCACCTAGCCACTCATCCCTGGTCTTGCCACCTCTCAGCCACCACCATGGAACAGGGTCCAGGTCCCTGCCAGTGAGGACCTGCATCTTTCCTCACCACTTCTCCCTTCTGTGTCCTCCCAGGAGCCTGGAGTTCTCCTGTGCTTCCAGCAACAACCCTGGAAGTCCTATCTGCTTTCTGCCCAGCCCATGGATTCCCTGAGGCAAAGAAAAACAGAGAAAAAGACAAGAAAGAAAATGAAAAGACTCTTTAAAAAAAAAAAAAAAGCACAAAATCAAGGAGTGATGTGGCACAAAGCAGGGGGTAAGGGTGAGCGTGCCCTCCCTTCTTCTTCTTTCTCCCCACCTTCACAGTAGTGGCTGCTGGGGCCACAGCTTGTCACCAACATCCAGCTCTTTGTCCCTGCCCAAGAGTTACAAACCCTTGAAGTAACTGGCCAGGAGATGGCCACCCTGATTAAGGTTTTTGTAGCCTCAATGGAGAACATTACCCCAGAAGATCAAGTTGGGCTCCTGGCAGGCACATTACTGGAGGCTGAGGCTACTCTAGGCCAGTGTGGGGTGGAGGCCCAGACTACTTTGGAAAGTAGCTGGATGCATGCTTGGAGGTAAAGTCCAAGGTTCTCTGGCCCAAGCTGGAAAAGTGAGAGGTCAAACTGGAGGAGGTGGCCAACCAGGAGGAGGAGGAGGAGGAGGAGGAGGAGGAGGAGGAGGATAAGGGAAAGAAGGAGGAGGAGGAGGAGGAGGAGGAGGAGGAGGAGGAAAAAGAAAGGCCTAGCCAAGAGGCAGATGCAGTGCAACTGGCACTTTGTCAATGTTGTGTCCACCTTTGGCAAGAAGAAAGTCTCTAATTCTTAAGTCCTTTGCTTAAATCTTTGCTGCTTTCTTTAATAAAGCCACTCAATCCAGAAATAATAAAATAAAAATAAAAGCACAAAATCCATGTCACAGAATGTTCTTGAGCCACACTAAATCTCTTTAACACTTGTGGTGTGTTTACTGCACATTAGATACCACTGCTTTACTCCTTTGGATGGTTCCATGTTCATGTTTTGGCCTGGGTCTGCAGCTCAGTGGTAGCGCACTTGCCTAGATGCTCAAGACTCTGGGTTCAATCCCCAGAACCACAGAAAAGTAGAATAAAATAGTCTCATTTGAATACATGATAAAATAGAAAGATAGAGCATGCATGTATTGGGCGGGGAATGTGGCTCAGTGGTAGAGCAGCTGCCTGGCATGCATGAGGCCCTGGGTTTGATCCCCAGAACCACATAACACACACACATATGTATCTTCCCAATTATCTCAGAAAAGTAAAGCTAGAATTTAAACTTTATTCCTAATTTTTTGTTTTGTTTTTTTGTTTTGATGTGCTGAGGATCAAACTCAGGGCCTTGACTGGATGGGCAAGTGCCCTACCACAAAGCCATACCCTCAACCCTTGAACTCAATTCTTAAATGCACATCCTATCAATTCAATGGCATGACCCACCTGGCACAAAACTCTGCCATTCTGCAAAGTTGACTGAATTATGTCCACACTTAAAAAGCCTCCAAGACTACAGATCAAGGAACCCTGGGGCATTTATGACTGAGAAAGAGCAACGGCACAACTGGGGGAGACCTCAAGAGAGTGGAGACCTGGCAAGCACATCTTAAGACTGTCCTGCATATTTATTAAACACCACCTCCCCATCTTTCTTCCTCCCCATAAAATGATCCCTATGCATGGTGTAATGGTTTGTTCGCCTGCTGCAGTCAGCAGAATACTTTGAGAATAGCTCCCAGCCTCCTGCAACTTTATTTGTTCTTCACTAAGCAATCCAGGCCTTGGAAATGTCTGCCCAGTGCATCACAGATAGGCCAGGTCCTCTTGGGAGAAAGTGGAGGTATGAGTTTCACCTTGAACCTGGGACAGCATATTATTAGTTCCGAGAGACAGCAGTGGTGAAGCCCATCCCAAGTTCCTGACTGGGAAAGCAGAGAGGATGGGACAAAGGAGACAAGGCAATATCTACAGCTATGGTGTAAGACTCTGGGCAGGACCAGCAGCTCCCAGCAGAGAGAAGCACACAGGCTGGTCAGGAAGCACCTGTTCTGGCCCCTCCTGGCTCAGGAACCATGGTCAGCAAAGAGGTTGCAGACCAAGCTCCTGACTCCGGCCACCTGCCCACCTCATCTCTGCAGCTTCCCAGACACCAGGAGCACTCATCATGCCCCAACTATGTCCATCCTCCATGATTGACACAGAGCCTCATCAAGCTGGCACCACCCTCCCACCTCCTGTCTGATTGCAGAATCATGGAGCACAGATTCCCAGGCTGCAGCACCGTCACCTATTCTAAGGCAGCCAGTGCACACCCATCACAGAGCCAGATCTTTTGTACCACTCAAGAAACCCAAAAACATCGCCATTTCACTTTCCCTGAATTTGTAATTTATTTCATTGATTAGATTACAGCTTTTTAGAGCAAGATTCAGCAGACTGCAAGCCTGCAGGCTTCTACCTGTTTTTGGATGGCCTGAGAGCTGAGAGTAACGTGTACATTGTTAAGTAGGAAAGAAAAATAGAATAATATTTGTGGAATATTGAAATTATATAAAATTCATACTTCTGTGTCCACTAATAAAGGTTTATTGGCAATCATCTGTGTACATTCATTTACATACGGCCTATGACTGACTACAACAATAGAGTTGACTGGTTGTGACAGAAACCAGACGGCCCACCATGCCTAAAACATTTACTATCTTCAGAGAAAAACATAAAGGTGTTGCTGATCCCAGTCTAGATGCAGGGAACCTATTCTATACTTCTTTGTACATGCATGCACAGGTACACACACACACACCCACACACACAGCCTGACACTGGGTCTTGTTCACTATGTGTGTCCAAAGAAAGCAATATTACCATGCACCAAACACCTTTTGATTCTCTTTAATGGAGCAGCAACCTCTCCCACACATTAATTTGACTCTGCTCAACTACCCTTCTTTCTCTCCTCTGCTTAGAGAAGCTCCTTCAAGATTCAGCTCAAAAGAGGCCGTGTGTGAAGCCCTTCCTTACATCTCCTATTACATCAGTTGGGAAAGAACTTGGCTGCAAGTAACAGAAAATTCAATTACAGTGGTTTAAATGAACATCAGTTTATTTTAAGTGCCTAGATGATGCACATATGGACTCTCAGCAGCCTGTGGCTCAACAGAGCTACACCTCGTCCCCTTTGCCAATGAGCACTGAGTCTCTGATACAAGTTCCCCGTATCTAGACCAGAGATCAGCAACATCTTTTATGTTTTTATGTAAAGAAAATAAGTATTTTAGACTTGGTGGATCATCTGGTTTCTGGCAGTTATGGAAAATATTCCAACTTTCTCACAAAAGAAATCCAGACATATATGATATTGGTTCAGCAAATATCACTACAGTTCACTTGGCCTTTCCCTTATGGCTGCACTGTGCCAATCATTACACCCAATATCAACGTAGGAAGAAGAGGAAGAAAGAAAGAACAGTGACAGCAGATTTTTGCCCAGGCCTGACTCACTTCATTTTATAGTTGTTAGCAGCAAAGGGAGGCTGAGAAATTGAGTACTGCACTTTATTGTCTATATTGCATAGAATAAAGCATCTTGTCAAGCAAGTCTACATTTCCTATGAGACCACCCAATCCATCCCTAGCACAGTTTGCTCTTCAATCTCTGACGATTTCAGATGGGTATCTCGCTGCCGAGTGGTGACTCATGTATCAGCCTTCCTTTCTGGACTGTGAACTCAAGGGCAGGAATTTTGTCTTATTTATCTTCTAAGTCAACCTAGGACAACGCCTGACCTACAACATGGAAATCAATAATTGTTGATTATCAGTGTGTGTGTGTGTGTGTGTATCGAGAGAGAAAAAGAGTGAGAGAGAGAGAGAGAGAGAAAGTAAGCAAATGAAGCCCTGAAATATCCCTCCCAGAAGAGGTCTCCAGTAGTCGAGATCAGGGAATAAGTTACCATATGATGCATATATGGACTTTCAGCAGCCTGTGGCTCACAGAGATACACCTCCTCCCCTTTTCCCTAGTCCTTGGGCCAAACACCAAGCATGCAGCATGAGTTGGGTATTCTGCCTGCCCTCAAGGAGCTCATAGTCTACTGGAACGCACAGACATGAAACAACCAAGAAAAATTCCATGCACAAGTCCTTTAATTGGCTTACGGGAAGATGTCTCTGCCAGGGAAGACAGGGAGTTCTGTCCAGAGGTGAGCTGGAAGATTACTCTAGTTTCTCATTTTCCATATTCTTGGTGCTCAGGTATCTGGGGTCTTGTTCCTGGACAGACTGCTCCTCCTAGGAATAGTGCTACAGTTTTGATCCAGAATCACCCCAGTGGTATGGCCCCAAGGTTGGACCCGAGCTTGTGGCTATTGGGAGATGGCAGAAACTTGAAGAGGTGGGGCCTAGTGGGAGGTCTTGGGGGCATGCCCTTGAAGTGAAACCTCATTCTCTTCCCCCACCCCTTCTCTCTCTGGATGAAGTGAGCAGCTTTGCTCCATCATGTGCCCCCTGCCCTGATGAGCTGCTTTATCACAGTTGCAAAGTAATGGAGTCAGCCAACCACAGACTGAAACCTCCAAAACTTGGAGCCAAAGTCAGCCTTTTATCTTTGAATGTCGACTATCTCAGGTATTTGATAATTCCTAGAGGAAGCAAATGACACTTCTAGGAACATGCTTTTTATATGGAAGCCACCCAATCCAGAGCCCACACTCCATTCAGCTCCTTCACCAAACTTACACACCAAGCAACATTCCCCTTCCACTGAATCAGGCTCAGAGACACAACCAGGAACTACCCCAGAGCCCACTAAAATGATTCAAACTATCCAATCCTAAGATTACTCAAAATAACCACACTGGGTTGCCCATTTCTTCCTACAAGAACCCCAATAAAGGCTTTGGACCATGCTCTTTACCCTTCTTCTACCTCCTGATCAACCCTGGCGCATCCCCAAGTCACCCTGCCTGGTGATCTGTGCCTCCTCCTTTTAGGGATCTGTGGGTATAAATTTCTTCTTTCCTAACAATCATTTCCATGTCCTTGTGTCTTACCACATTTGATTAAAAGAAATCTCCGGTATGAATACTAGAACAGACAGATATAAGGGATATAATGATGTTATTTCTGGAAGCATCTAGCACTTCCCTGGGCAAGTCTAGCCAGGCACCCAGAGGATAGGTGCTCCACTAATCAAGGAAGTCACTGAGAAAATAACTTAGGGTCAGAGAGAGAAAGATGAAATGAGAGAAGTGGTGTTCTCCTCCCCTAGCTTGGACACTGTCTTGCTCCCAACTCAAGGACTGGATGAAAGTTACATGATGCTCCTGCCACCAACATTGCATGATAACTTGGAAGGAGGCGAGAAGAGATCCTGCTGCCCCTCACCACAGCAAGAAGCACATCATGCCTACTACCAACACGCACCATCCCAAGTCCTTTGCCCAATGTCATTTGTTCCCAGCCACAGATTGCCACAACCCTACGAACCACATCTTTGGCTGAAGCTGTACCAGAACACTTTTAGTAGCCCTACCTCAATGGAAGGGCTGTGCACCATCCAGCTACATCAATGAAAGAGGATTTTTTTTTTCCTCTGAGATGAGTAGGTATGAAAAATATCTAATATTGGGGCTGGGGATGTGGCTCAAGCAGCAGCGCACTCGCCTGGCATGCGTGCGGCCCGGGTTCGATCCTCAGCACCACATACAAAGATGTTGTGTCCGCCCAAAACTAAAAAAAAATTAATAAATATTAAAAATTCTCTCTCTCTTTAAAAAAAAGAAAAAGAAAAATATCTAATATTAATCATGGGCAACATTAACTTATAAGATGGCTTGTCTGTCTTTCAGCTTCCAAGTTGACATGTGGCGTGACTGCTTTGAAACTAACATCCAGCTTCATCGTGGCAATTATAAATAGCCCAAGTTAAAGTCTTGACCTTGAACTGAACAGACTGTGGTTTAAAAAATGGAGAGGGCTACAACATGCAGTCAAATCCTGGGTGGGTTATTCTTGGGGGTGTACTTAAAAAGAAGAAAGAGGAGGAGGAGGAGAAGGAGGAGGAGGAGGAGGGGGAGGGGGAGGGGAGGGGAGGGGAGGGGGAGGGGGAGGAGGAGGGGGAGGAGGAGGGGGAGGAGGAGGGGCGGAGGAGGGGGAGGAGGAGGGGGAGGAGGAGGGGTGGAGGAGGCAGCGGCAGCTGTGGCAAGAATCCTGGAGTGAGGGAGACAGACTGGAAAGCATGAGCAAAGGCTCTGACCAGCTCATCCTCTGGGGCGGGGAATGGGAGCAGGCAGCTGGAGGTCAGCCTCACTCCACTTGGACCCCTTCATGGGGTAGAGGTAGAATGGGCACAGGCTATTTATTGATTGTAACCTGACGACAGTTTATCTATACTTGCCCTTTGGGGATTGGTGGGCACAGACACCATCTGTTATGGTTTGGATCTGGAAAGTCCCTCAAAGTCTTATGTTGAAAGAATGACTCCCAATGCAGCAAGGCTCAGAGGCAGGGCTTTTAGGCTATGATTGAACCCCAAGGATTCTGCCCTCCTCTGTGGGTAGCTGAATGGACTACAGGAGTTAGGACCTAGTTAGCGGAAGTAGGTCGCTGGGGGTACGTCCTGGAAGGGTTTGTCTTCTCCCTGGCATCTCCTGTCCCTGCTCCCCTCTCTTCTTCCCAGCCACCAAGAGCTGAGCAGCTTTTCTCCACCCTGCTCTTCCACCACGATGCTCTGCCTCTCCTCAGGCAGGTGAGTGGGCCACCCATGCACTGAGACCTCTGAAATTACAGCAAAGACCTTTGAGACTCTTCACTTTTGCCTGCATATGTCCAGTGGATGGCTAAAAGACTTGACATCTCTGCCTCCATCTTGTATCCCTTTGCTCCAAGTCACCTGGGATCCCAGGAACAAGGTCTAATCCAATAAACATCTGTGAGGAGTGGAAGGCTACCCCTCGGGCAACGGCGACTGGCCCTGCCTGGCCAATCCTGAGATAACAATCTACAGACCACACCTGACCAAGATCACCTGCTTTGGCAGCTGTGAAAAGCCTCTGGCTGTGCAAACCCCCAACCCCTGCCCTCATTCCCCTCTCTATAAAACCTCAGGGTCAGCCGTTTATGATGATGCATGCATATCTGTAATCCCAAAAACCCAGGAAGCTGAAGCAGGAGGATCATGAGTTCAAACCCAGCCTCAGCAACTTATTGAAGCACTTAAAAACTCAGTGAGAGCCTGTCTCTTAATACAAATATTTAAAAAGGGCTGGGGATGTAGCTCAGTGGTTACTCAGGGTTCAATTCCTGGTACCAAAAACAAAACAAAACAAGAAAACAACAAACCTCAGGGTCATTGTCAGCCCCTCAAAAACAGGGTTAAGGACACGAGTGCACTGGTCTTCCAAGTTAGGGGACACTATCAATGCTCCTTGTGCTTTTTCACCGTGACCTTTCCTGTTTAGTCTTGGGGCCAAGCGTCTGGACCTGACTGTTGGATCCTCAGAGTCCGGCCTGGCCCGGGACTCCAATAGCAAAACCAGGGGCCAAAATAAACCTTTCCTCCTCCCAGTTGTTTATGTCAGGTATTTTGGTCACAGGAACCAAAAGCTAACACGCTACCTTTATCAAAAGGAGGGCACAATCCACTTTTTATAAGATTATATAAATCTTCCTATCAGTCCAGGGAGCACTTTCCCACCGTGAGCGCCTGTAATTATTGTTCACATTTCTGCATGGCTAGAGCCAAGCCCTGGGCTCGACCCAGCCCGCCCAGCCCTCACAGCAGCCTGTGAGGTAGGTTGTAGCAGGAACTCCATTTTACCCAGGAGAAAACCGAGGTTAGAGAAGCTGCCTCCCAAGCTGTGGTCATACAGCTACCAGGTGGGGGGCAGCAGCAGACTCAACTGAGAAGAGTGAGTTGCTGGGTCTCCTCGCCTAATCCCCTTCCATTTCTCAAGCCACTAAGTCTCTGAGCTTCCCAGAACTTCTCTCCAGAAATATGGATCCAGTGGTTCTGGAGTAGGACAGAGCACTCTGGGTACTTAACAAGCACCCCCATGTGATGCTAACCCCTAGAGCTGGCGGAGACAGGGCCCTGTCGTGGGAACCTCTCAAGGGAGCCCCTATGGAGCCAGCAGGGATTAATGTTTCCCAACCCTGAGAGCTGCCTGCATCCCCGAGGAGCTGAGATGATATCTGAACTTAGGTCCCAGGACCACTAGGACAACTCAGACCTCCAGCCTGGAGGACAGAGAGAAGACAGCAGGAAGAGAGGGTCCTCAAGGAGGAAGGAACAGAGGGCAGAGTCTGAGAGGGGGTGGGAGATGCTGGGCCCAGCCCCACCTCAGATTGTCCCCAGCTCCCCAAGGGGCTCGGGACACCTCTGCGGAAAAGCATTGGAGCCCCTCCCAGCTCACATGCCTTGCAGTCAGGTTGTGTCCACTGGTATCCCGTGGTCCAGGGCTCTGGGGAGGGTGCAGGCTGTCCGGGATGTGGTGACCACGGAAACATTCCCCATGATCAGAAGCACCCATGGACCCCAAGGAGAGGAAGAAAGTGAATTTCCTGAGACCACACCAGTGACCACCTAGTTATTCATAGCTGTCCCTTGCCAGGGAGGGCCCTGGAGACCATGCTGAGGCAAGAAGTTTCTCTCTCACTTTTCTCTGGCTGGGACTTGTCAACCTGCAGGGACCAAAGGCTCCCAAACACTTAGTTCCCCTGAAGCCCCTCCCCTGACTCTGCCTCGGGAGCCTCTGAAACTCCTTTCTGAAGGCTAATGGGAGCAGGTTTGGCCAGCCTGCAGAACTGGCTCTCAGGTGCCCTTGCCCTTGGTCTGAGAGCATTCTGAGGGCTGCCTCTGTCCATGGACCTGATGCTACTGAGAGACCTTCACAGGCTCCCACAGTGGGCAGCACCCGTTCTTTGCTGCCCTGATTCTCTGACATGCACTTGTGTCCCCTTTGGCAGCTTGGGTCCCTCACCTCTTTCACTCAGTGAAGTCCAGTAGAGCTGAGCAGTGTGTGCAGGACACACGTGTGCCTCCTGGATTGGGGCCCTGGGCAGTCAGTTCAGCCTCTTCACTAAGCAGAGGTTCCCAGCATCCAGGTGGGGGCGCAGCTGCAGGCCTTGGGGTGAGCAAAAATTACTGCCCCTTGAAGGGACCTACTCTCTCCCTTCCTCGGCTGTCCCCTCTCTTTGTATTCCTTTCCACTTTGGCGACTGAGGTTTTCAGCAGGGACAGCAATGTGCCCCTGGAACCTAGTTCTGGGTGGGCATATCCCCGGGCTCCAAGGCTCATTCTTCCTGCCTTCTCTATTGTCTGGCTCATCATTGTTTTAGCAGAAGACCACACACTGGCTTAACTAGAGCTCTTCCTAAAGGGAACTGGCCTCTCTGCCCCTTGGAAAGCCAAAAGAGAATTGTCATTATTTGTGTAATTGATCTCCTCCAAAGGTGGAGGTGACTGACAGGCTAGGGCCATGTTTCTACAAGGGCAGAAGGTGCAGGGACCATGGTAGGGGGTCACAGGTGGAGGAGGGTGGGTGAAAGGCCCCAGGGAATTGGATTCCCAGGAATCGGTGCTGAGACATCTTCCTCTGGTTCTGCTGTGCACACGTGAGCGAGGAACCAACCGCCCGTCTATGGGCCAAGTGACATTTCCTCGTGCTGCCTACTCCTGGGGCGGCCACCAGCAGCAGTGGGGTATGTCTCAGGGAACACACTGAAGCCTGTGGTGGGTTTCAATTTGAACACAATCTAAGAATCCGAACAGAATTCAGAGCCTACTCACCTTATGCTTTTCCTGGGGTGGGGGCGGGGGTGGGGAAATAGCACAGTATTAAGATCATCACCCATATTGAGCAAACACTCCAATTTACTTTGAAACAGTGACTCATATGTTTAAACAACGTATTAAGAAGCACTTAGATAAGATTTGCGTATCTCTGCTCCCAAACAGAGTTGATAATCAAGTTCTGCCTACATAAACCTGGGCTTTTGAACTTCATATAATAATAATAGAACATAATCTGAACAAATGGTGATTTCCATAAAATCCTTATTCGAATTCTGGGACATTAAAACACATCTAAGAAAAGGATTTTAGTTCCTTCCTGGTCTGGTTAGCTTACCCGGCCCCCTAAAAAAAGGCCTACAGATAACACCGGCTTAGTGACCTGGTCAAAAGAGGCCCAGATGCTGGGCCAAGCAACCAGCACTATCTTTGGCATCTTCATAAAGAGGACAAACAATTCTTCACCATTCTGTCGGTGCTTCTGCCTAGCAGGCGCTATCCTAAGTGCTTGCAGGCACTAACAATAAGTCCTTATAGCAATCCTAAGAGGCGGGTGCTATGATGATTGACATTTTACAGACAGGGAAACTGAGAAGCAGAGAGTTAAGTAACCTGACCAAAGTCACCAGCTAGTAAGCAGCTGAACCAGGGCTCAGACTCTGGCAGGTTGTGTCACTAACCATTGTGTTGCCCTGCCTGCCCAAGAACATAAGGTGATCGCTGATAATTCAGTGAGAAATGCCAATAAGCATGAAGCATGATGTGAAGTGACAAGGAAATGTGGAGCTGCCATTGAACATATATATATATATATATATATTTTTTTTTTTTTTTTTTTTTGCTTAATTCTCGTGGTTTAGTTTGTTGACAGAATTGCAAGGACTCCTCTCCCACTTGTCTCTGTCAGAAATGTGCCCACGGCTCCTGACTCATCAGTGTTTCTGTCCACAGAGGCCCAGCTGATTCTCCTTTTCCAATTTTTTGCCCCCAAATGAGGGTCCTTTGCCCCCACCAGGCCTGGGGTCTCCTCCTGCCTTCACCAGGCAAATCCCTGCCAGAGCTCTGAAGAGTCATCCCACAGTTTACTTCTCTGTGACCTATGAATAGCAGAGGCTTCAAGTGGGCCAGGGGCTGATAGCCCTCCTGTGACCTAGGCCAGGCTGTCTTCCAGAGCCCCGGGCACTGCTCATCCTAGGCAAGCAGGAGTGGGTGGGGGCAGCAGGAAAGGGTGGGTGCAGGCTGTGTCCCTTCACAGATGTTGAATGGAAAGTTTCACAGGAGGAGGGGAAGCTGACTTTTTGCCGGGGAGGGGAGCAGGAGGGAGTGGGGAATCTAACCCAGGGGTGCTTTACTACTGAGTTATACATCCCCGGGCATTTTTTTATTTGGAGACAGGGTCTCACTGAGTCGCAGAGGCTGGCCTCAACTTGCAAGTCTCCTGCCTCCCAGCCAAGTTGCTGGGATTACAAGCCTGGGACAGGGTGCCCCGACAAAGGAAGCTGACTCTTTTGCCCACCTGAAAGTGGCTCATCTCTTAATTCTGTGGATTTGGACTTTAAAGGACAGGAATATCCCACCCCTGTTCCCACCCGGGTTGGGATTCCACCTGGCAACTGTATTCCTACCCAGGATTAGCTGTCTAGTCTTGATTCTGAAAAGGCGGGAACCCCAAGAGGACTTAGCTCCTGTTGCACCTGTGCAATGAGCCACCCTGGAGAGGGGCTTCTCTGCCCACACCTAGGTGAGCCACGCCCCCAGTGGAATAAAAAAAAGTCCCATATGCTCATTGAAGATGCAGTCACCACTGGAAAGAGTGCATGGTATCTGATTTTGTACTGCTAATGAGGGTTCTTACTTTTTTGTCATTTACATGATTTTATAATCTGAATTGCTAACATCTGGTATTCCATTCAAAAAGTAATCTAGGATAGAAAACCGCATATTAAAAAATACCTTATTTGGTTCATACATGAATAGGTACACTCATCCCTTGATATCCATTGGGGGATTGTTTCAGGATCCCCAAAGATATCAAAACCTGTGGATGCTTAAGTCCCTTCAGAAAATGTCATAGCACTTACATATAATCTACACACATCCTCCGGCACACTTTAAATATCCCTTAGACTACTTTTAATACTAAACACAATGTAAATGCTAAGTGAAGAGTTGTTATACTGTATCACTTACAGAATAATATCAAGAAAAAAAACCTATATATGTTCAGTCCAGATACATTTTTTGAAAAGTATTTTGGATCCACAGTGGAATCCACAGGTTTGGAGGGCCAAATGTATACATTTTCGGTTGCCGTGAAGTTATTCTTCTCACCCCCATAAAGTGAGTGTTAAATGAGCATTTTTAAAAATACCTATTTGAGCTGAGCACCGTGGCACATACCTGTAATCCCAGCCACTTGGGAGGCTGAGGCAGGAAGACCTCTTCCAAGTTCAAAGCCAGCCTCAGCAACTCAGTAAGATCCTGCCTCCAAATAAAATACAAATTAGGGCTGGTTGAGTGGTTGAGTGTCCATGGGTTCAATCCCTGGTACCCTGCCCCCCCCAAAAAATAGCTATTTGAAAGGAAGCCATGCATTTTCCAGCAAGCACTGCTCACCTATCCCCCATCCTTGCCAACCACTAATCTACTTTCTATCTCTACAGATTTGCCTACACTGGGCATTTCACATAGATGGAACTGTACAAGATACAGTCTCTGATGATTGGCTTCCTTCATTTAGCACAATGTTTTGGAATCATCCAGGAGGTAGTGTGTTGCCGCAGTCCGGCTGCAGCAAAATAACCGAGGGGGTGACGAGCAACTTGTGTAGATTGATACAGCAGGAGTGGGAACCGTTTATTGTAGGACAGGAGGGGTATTTATACATTCCACACAGCTTATCTAATTAACATAAACTCGATACAGCAGTCAACCAACAAGGAATCTCCACACTTAATGGCTCCCTGGCGTTACTTCACAAACCACTCCCTCTGGCAAAATGCCAGGTGCCATCCTGACTTGTTTACAGACTCTAACAGTATGTATCAGTACTTCATTGCTTTTTCAAGGATGAATACTACTCCACTGTTTGGATCCCTATTTTACTCATCTACTCAGCAAGGATTGAAAAGAGCTACTTGTTTAGAGGGAGTTTGTTGCTTTCCTGTCTGATTCATGATTGAAAGGAGCATCTCTGAAAACACCCCAACAGTGAACTTGCCCTTATCCACCCTCCCCACCTGTGCTTCCTCACCACCTGGCAGAATCTGATATCTCAGTACACTCCAGGCAACTCCTTCAGGTTGACTCTTGGGCTGATCTGAGAGGCGAATGTTTAGACAGCAGTTTCTGGAGTCCAGGAATGGTCACTGTCAAGAGTGTGAAAGGGCAAGAATGCAAAATGTTGCCCTCTGGACCCACCCAAAGCCACCCTCGATAAACACAGTCTGTGAAAAGTGAGTCCTGTGTCAGCAAGCTGAACTCCAGCCCTGGAGCCTCGGTGGAGGTGACCTTTCCCTATGGCTCTGGGAGGGTCCTGGGCCTCCTTGGATCTCATCTCTGGACACAGCCTCCTCCAGCCTGGAGGCTCAGATCCCTCGCCCAGGGATGGCCACGTAGGAGAAACGGCCATCCATCCGTGCTCTCCTGCTGGCTCAGTCGCTGGGGTCCTGTGGCCGGCACCGTCCCTGCTCACACTGACTGAACAGGTGGAGGAGGCTTCAGTTCCCCCAAATCTTCTCGGAGCATCTTAGGTTCTCAGCAGACTCCAGGGCAGATTCTCCACTGTGGCTTCTGCCCTCCTCTGTGTGACTCGCATTAACCCAGACGGATAAAAACACAGGTGGGGGATGGGCCGTGAGCATGGAGCCGCCTCAGGAGACAGCTCTGCCCAGGCATAAAACGTCCTGGGGACACACAGATGGAGGTGGCAGGTAGTCCTCACCTCCCTCCACTCTGCCCTCATGCCGGAGAAGTTGTGAGAGGAGATGTCCTAAAAGATGACATCAGCTTCAAGAAAGAGCAGCTGCAATGAGATAGAACTCCAAGCTTCACTTGGTATTTTTCTGTGGTCCTTAGGGCCACAGATTTCTTGCCACAGCTGAAAACACTGTCCCTCTAAACCTCCAGCTGAGTCTAGATGTCTGGGATACTTATGGTCCCCATCTGCTCTGAGGAGGTGGACTCTCTCCTCCCCATCAGCTCTTCTTGCTGTTCCTACTATTGTCACTAGATGGCGCCAAATACCACCAGTTGAGGATGAAAGAGTTGGAGCCAAATACAAGGGATGGGTGCATCCTGGAGCCAAATAGGAGATACGGATGATGCATCTTGAACCTGATCTTATTCTAGAATTCATTTGTCTTGGGGACATATTATTCTTATAAGTAGATTATTTTTAGAAACTATGTTTATGAACATCATTTCTAAATATAAATACTCACAAATATGTTTTTCTGAGCCTCCCCATCTGCTCCTATCTGCCCTTTGTCTTTACCAACAGCAGCAGGAAACTGGGACACAGTCCATGATACATTCATCAAGTTTCTAATATAAAAAAAAAAATTGAGGATAAGTCCAATTAGATGAAACAGGTGGCTCAGCCCGTGGATGGGTCTGCCACTGCCTGCTCTCAGGAGGGGCTGAAGAGGGGCAGCCTGGGCAGGGTGTTAGGGGGCTCCTGAGAAACAGAGTGGGATATGATAGACTTTTTGTATTTTATGGGTTTGTTTGTTGTTTGGGGGTTTTTTGTTTGTTTGGGTTTTTTTTTTTTACATGTTTATATTTTATGTTTTACTAGGACAGGTGCTAATGTGGAGATGAAGAGTGGGACCAGCAACCTGAATGTAGGGGAAGCTCCCATCCTGGGGTTCAGAAGTGAGGCCAACTCCAGATTCTTCCTTGTCCCAGGCACAAGGTCACCTGGTGGGGTCAAGTGGTCAACAAAAGCAAAGGGACCAAATTTCAAAAATGAGAGTTGCAATCGGACCCTGCTAAGCTGCCTCCTCAGTAGAGTCTCGCACCTAAGCCCTCCTTGCCCAAGCCCTCCAAGCTGCCTGTCACCCCCTCATCGAAGAGACCCCCAAAATCCCGTGCTCCAAAACATTGCCCCTCCCCCACCACAACTTGGGCCCACACAGATCTACACCCCATCAGAAACAGGAACACCACAGCCACACACCCTGGTTTGGTTCCTTCTTTTATTGGCAGCCTGAGGGCCCTGCTCCTCCATAACGAGGCAGGGGAGGACCTGCCTCACGGTTGCAGATTTGCTCACAGGAACTGATCCTTGGAAAAGGGTTGTGTAAGGAAACTCCCTAATCCCCTTCTAAATTGTCCACATCAAATGAGATTAGGGGCTGGGGATGTGGCTCAAGCGGTAGGGTAGTGTGCTCGCCTGGCATGCGTGCAGCCCGGGTTCGATCCTCAGCACCACATACAAACAAAGATGTTGTGTCCACCAAAAACTAAAAATAAATAAATAAATATTAAAAAATTCTCTTTCTCTGTCTCTCTCTCTCTCTCTTTAAAAAAAAAATGAGATTAGGCCCCACCATTTTCATTGTAATGGTGAAACCCTGGGGGCTGGAGCTCTCTGGTAACTGGTGAAGTGTTAGGAAGGCCTTTAGGGACTTTGCAGGCCCAAGGTCACAGGACTAGAGTTATGAGGAAGTTGGCTTGCCTGACTAACCTGGCGTCCCACACCCTACTCCAGGTGACTGCCTTGTGCCTTCTGGGAAGAGCTGGCCTTGGGCCTGTGGTCTAAAAATCAGGAGTTACTCCACCAGAAGAGAAGGAACCATGCTCAGGTTGGCCTCCCAGACCTCACATGATAGGGCGGAGGGCCAAGGGCAATGCGCCCAGGGGCCTGTGCTGGGGAATGTCAGGGAGGAGGACAATGTCCTCTCCACAGCTCACAGCCTCTCAGGAAGGTTGAACAGGGGAGAGAAGCTGGCTGGCCACCTCTCAGGGCCAGCAACCACAGGCTGACCCAACTGTGCCATAGTGAAGGTCGCTGGTCCATGTGCCCTCTGGTATACCAGACGGGAAAGATCCAGATGGGCAGTATAGGACTGAGGGATTGCGGGGAGCAGGCTGCACGGTAGAAATAACAATCCAGAAGAGGTGACCCCAGGCTGGACTCGGGAGGAAGCCTGGTGGGTGTCTGAGCCTGGACAAGCTCCTAAAAATTGATGTTCTTCAAGTCCGTGGAGCAGCGGTATCTTCCATCCAGGAACCTGGAGCACAGCAGGTTGGGTGAGCAGGGACAGGTGTGGTGCTGGCGTTTCCGGAAGAAGGGGACCTGGGGAGAGCAGAGAGGGACACCTTCACCCACAGGGGTGGCCTCCAGCCGGAGCCTCTGGGGGCCCAGCCCTGTCGAATGCCTCACTCCACCTCCCATACAGCCTCGCCCAGCAATACTAGAGGTTATAGCTGAGGAAACGAGGTACAGGGTGATCGAGCAGCATGCGAGGACCTCGGCTCACCTACGGAGGAGCTAGACGTGTACCCAGGCTGCCTGGTCTTCAGACGCAGCACCCACGCCCAGCTCTGTTGACTGGACACCTACTGTGTTAGGTCTGTTATGTGCTCAACTCTGGTGGGTGCCTGGGGGCAGCCGTGTGGGACACACAGTCTCTGCACTCTGACTCACTGCCCAGAGGGCCACCAGACCACCAAGGAATCCTTGAGGGGGGCTGATTAGGAACCACGAGCACAGGTTCAGTGTCAGACACCAGGTTTTAGTTAACCTTGCTGCACATCCACTCTGCTATCTGTAAAATGGGCTAATAGCACCTACAATGTGGCTAGAAGAGGCTTAAAGTATATATTTACAAAAAGCTTGTCTGCAGAGTGGCTTGTAGGAGGCCACCAGACCACCGAGGAATCCTTGAGGGGGGCTGATTAGGAACCACGAGCACAGGTTCAGTGTCAGACACCAGGTTTTAGTTAACCTTGCTGCACATCCACTCTGCTATCTGTAAAATGGGCTAATAGCACCTACAATGTGGCTGGAAGAGGTTTAAAGTATATGTTTACAAAAAGCTTGTCTGCAGAGTGGCTTGTAGGAGGCCCTCCGTGTTAGTTTTATTATCACTCAGGTCCCCGCTGGGAATACGGATCTGCACTGAAGCCCCACACACTCCAAAGCAAAGGGGGCCGCCGAGCTGCACAGCCTCCCCACCACCTCCTCATGGTGTGGGGAAAAGGCCAAGATTGAGAGGGACACTACTGGAGGAGTCTCACCCCCGACGGGGCACCGAATCTTGTAAGATGCCTGAATCTGGATGTCAGGCCCCACCCCGCATAGCCCCCTAACCCCGCCCCCCAGTTTTGTCTGCACCTGTTGACCATGCAGAAGCAAAGGCCCTGTGGGCTCCTCTACACCCTGTGGCTGGGAGCTGGCTGCCAGGGGATGGAAGCAGAGCCCTCACTAGATGCTTAGGGCACAAAAGAGTGACAGCCTTCTTGAAATGTGTGTTCCAAGTACCTGCTGGCCTGGCTTCAGAACCGTTGTGTAGAGGAGCCATCATTTGGGGGGTCTTATTTCATGGTTGCTTTGTTGTTTGTTTGTTTTGTTTTGTTTTGTTGGTACCAGGGATTTAACCCAGGGGTGCTTTACCACTGAGCCGCATCCCCAGCCCTTTTTGTTCTTTATTCTTGAGACAGGGTCTTACTAAATCACTTGGGGCTTCACTAAGTTGCCTTGAGCTTGTGATCAAGGTGGAGGCACCACCACCCCCAGCTGATTTCACGTTCTTGAAGGCAGGTCTCTGAGGGAGGTTTCCAAGGGAGCAAAGGGCATTTGAGACCCTTTCAAAATCCAGATTTCTCAGATGGATAAGAGACTGCAGGGGGGAATCAGTGGGCTCCCTTTAATGTATACATGAGGCAAAAAGCAGTCATGCTAGTTACCCAAGATCACACAGCAAGTAAAGAACTGGAAATGGCCATAACCCCCTCTCCAGGCCTAACAGTCTGCATGACCAGTACGACTGAAGCCAGATTTAAAGTTAGGTAGTCAGTGTAGTTAGGGAAATCGGGTCTAAGATCGAGTAAGATCCAAAATGGAGGCCATGTTGAGAATGAAGTGGGGGCGGGGGCAGAGCAGAACTCTTGGAATGTTAATGAAGTCCGGGAAAAACCCAAGGCCGGAGCCCATCCCAAAGAAATGTTAATGAAACAGCTTCCTGCAAAATTGAAGATGCTGACCCAAAAGTCCTTCCTGCCCAGATTACTTCTTTGGCCCACCTGTGCCCCACCCTTCGGGCCTTCCCACCTACATTCCATCACTGAAAGATAACAGAACAGGGGACAGGAATGGGGGGGGCAGATGAAGACCCTAGGTATAAAAAGGGGAGACAACCGCACTTCCACGGATTCCATCTCTTGGGTCCCCTTCTTCCTCCGGGAGAAGTCTTTTCTGCTGTCCTTTAATAAAGCCTCTATTTTCCACCCTGACCTTGCCTCGGCGTGCTTCTCTGGTGTTATACTTCAACATTGGGGAAGCAAGGACTCTGGCTGTCCCCGCAAAGGAGGCAGTCCCAACATCAATGACATGTAGCTAGAGTTGATGTCAGAAAACTGCAGTTCCAGTCCCAGCTGCCTCGGTGACTATGCATTGAGCAAGTCACGTGACCTTGCTGGATCTGTTTCCTCACCATGGCCCAGGGCTGCTATAAAATCAAATTGTCTTAGTGGTTCTCCAGCCTGTCTAGAAGATCATAGCTCAGGATGTCAGGCCCTGTGAGATGCACAAACATCGTCTGTGGGACACTGAGTAAGGTGGGTGTTTGTGGGGGTGGGCAGCAGACAGCCCTCTGGCATTTAGGGGCCTGCTCAGCTGTGGAGGAAGCAGAACTGTACTCAGAAGCTCCAGCCCTGGTGATCTTGGCTAGAGCCAGGCCCCAGGACCTCCCGTCCTGTGCAGCTCAGGGCTCACCTGAACACACAAACCAAATGTGTGTTGCGTGGTCACCTACCTTGTGGCTGCTGGGGTGGCACGTTTCTCCTTCCTGTCCCAGTGGGGTACATATCCGCAGCCCCCGCAGCCACAGGCTGATGGCACAGCAGGTGCGTGCTCCACATTGGAGATCCCACTCACAGGCCTGCAGAGACAGAGAGGGCAGCACTACTACCTGTGAGAAGCCAGGTTGCAGCCCAGCAGTCCTCTGGGGGGTTGTGTGTCACCTGGCCCCATCACAACAGCATGCCTTGGACTGGGGTTATTGCCCCTGCTCCCTTCATGGGCAGGATGCTTCATGTCCATCAGGATCTGGGTTTGAGGGACTGTCCCAGCTCCTTGGAGACCTCTCAGTGGGGAGGCAGACCTCTTTGTCTGAAAAGTCCAGTGGGTCAGGAGGGATAACCCTTCTAGAGCCAGTAGATGCTCAGCAGATGCTGGTAGGATTGAGTGATTTAGAATTCTCAAAGCTGGGAGGGTCCCTGATGGCCCAAGCCCCTGAGTGGTCAGCACTAAGCTGCTTTCAGCCAAGAATCTCCAGCCCAAACTCAGCACCCTTACTTGATGCCTGTTCCACATGTTGGTACCCCTCTCCCTAGAGGCCGATTGAACTGGTATCTCTCCCTAGTGCTTCTCTACTGGCCCCTGGGATCCCCCCAGTAGAGATGGACCCCACAGGGCTCGGCTCCCAGAATAGGCTGTATGTCCCTGCCTGGTTTCCAGAAGGTGACATTTGTAAAGAAGGCAGCAAAACCCACTTTACCCATAAGCTAGGATCAGAACTGGCCACTTTACAGAAGCTGAGTGCTTTCGATGAACTGAAATTTGAAGCTGTGTCTTGATTTGCTCTTTTCCAGTGGAGGCTGGGGAGGGCTCAGGCTGCACGTGGGGACTGCATCCAGAACTAGAAGTTCCCCACTTTCTCAGCCCCGGGAGGAAAAGAGGTTGCCAATTCCCTCCACCCAGAGGAGACACGGGTAGCGGTCACCTGGCTGCCAGTCTCCAGCCCAGCAAGGGCACCCCTCATACCTAGCCATGCTCTGAAAGCTGAGAGTCGGAGGAAGGAGACCCCCACCTGGCTCTTATCTTTCAGGGATGGGCATTGCTGTCCCACTCTGGTAGTGGGACCAGACAGCCTTGAACTTGGGGACATTTGCCATCCAGGTAACAGGAATGTGGAGAGGGCAGAACTTGGCCTCTTCCTGGAAGTTACCTGTGGACATCAGCAGGACTCCGAGAATGGAGTCTACTGTCTAACTATTCACATTGCTGTCGTGCATTTCCCGTGGGCCAGATGTCAGAGCTGGCCAAGTGAGGTTGACATGGTTTCGGGGCCCACCTGGTGCTCCCATCCTGACCGCAGGACTGCTGGGCCTTCCGGCTTCTCCCTTCCACCCACCCCCACCAAGCTTCAGTGCTTTATGCTCGTTCCGTGCCTGTTTTGGATCTCCAAAGCGATAGCTTACCCTTCATATATGTGCCTCTTTTGAACCAACCAGTCTTTTTCCTTTAGAAAGGAGAATGGAATTATCCTTTCTACCAACACGAAAACAAACCCAATTCCAGCCATTGTTTGACATTACTCCACAAAAACGGTGGAGGTGGTTGAAATAAAAGTTCATTTCCCTTTTTCTTCTCATGACTTTGACAGGAAAGGTTTGAGTGCAGTGTTACTTTCTTTTAGTAAGAATAGTCCCGCTGCCCAACACCACCGGCATCCATGCCAGAGTGGGGCAAAGTAAGAGCCAGCCTTCAGAGGGGACATCACCCTCACAGAGTCGTGGGCACTGACGTGTGCAGCACCCGTGGGCTGAGCCTGTGCTGTCAGTCTGCATTTCTAGAAGCCAGTTAAACTGGTATCTCTCCCTAGTGCTTCTCTACTGGCCTCTGTTTGGAGCATTTTTTAGCCAAATGTTGGTGTCGCCAGTATTCCTCTCAGAACTGGGCACAGAGCAAAAGTATTTCAAAACATTCTTTCTTTCTGAGTGGAGGCAGCAGGGGTGATACTGATGTAATTGCAGCCAATGAGCTATTACTGCCCTTAATTAAACCAACATACTGCTACGTCAAAACTGACATGTGGACCAGACTGTATATGAAAACCAAAACTTACACAAAAGGTAAATTAAGGGATGAATTCCACTTTATAAAAGAATTCCCAATGACACAACAGGAATCTTCATTTTTCCCAAAGACTAAAACTTCAAAAATTCTCAATTGTCTCCGAATGCATTTAAAACAAGATCTTCTTTAAACACAGCTTCTTAAAAGCCAACCCTGTTTATCAGAGTGAGGTCCAACTAATCTGAAAATCACAAACAATCCCTCTCTGGGGTCCCTTTGGTTTGTGGTGTGTTGGATGGCGGGGCCACCTGTGTGGTTCCCGGGCTTACATCCCCTGCAGACCCTAGCACTGTCCTGGAACCCAGGCAGAGAGAACGCTAGAGACTTACCCCAGTGATCACCGCACAGTCGGACACAGTTACTAGGAGGAGCATGATTGAGACTTTCATGGCACCTGTCATGGCCACCTGGAGTGAAGGCAAAACACGGTCTTCTCCAATGCCTCCTGCTTCCCCGGCTCAGCCTCGTGCCCAGCAAACTGGGAAGCCCAGGCTCTCCTGCCCCACCCTCCTCCTAGATTTATATGGTCGGGTCCAGGGCTGCCTGTGGCTGCCTCATCTCTGTTCTTGCCTTCCCTATTCCCGGCGTTATTCAGATGATCTCAGAGGCGAAGATGAGAGCTGAATCCCTAACAACATCAAATCACCACAAAAACTAATAAAAATGGATACGTCGAGGGCTTTGACAGTCGCTCTAACTCTTCCAGGAATGCAGAGCTTCAGAAAGCTATGTGCCATTGCTCTTGATATTCTTTTCTGCCTCTGGGTGTCCTTCTATGCTGCTTGGGGCAGAGAGAGGCTTGGTAATGAATTAAGGGATTTGCAACATCACCATTTATCCTTTCCTGCCCCAAACCGTGAAACACGGAGTGTTATTGATTCCCTCCCACTCAGCCCAACAAGAATTATCTGGGCATTTACCAGGGGATCAACACGGAGGTAGCTAAAAAAGTTACAAGTGGGGAAGGTGCTGTCCCTGGTCCTCGAAAGGTGAAAATTCCAATAAAGAGACATTAGACAGTGAGAAAACAAGTCCAGATTTGTGGGGTTGCACTCCCAGGTGGGACACCTAACTGTCTGCTTTCTACTGGGCTCAGGATGAACACCAGCAAACACCCTGGTGCAGGAGCCAAAGGCAGATTTAATCAGCAACCCCACAGGTCCCATGCTCTCAGCATCCTGCAGAGAAGCAAACTCGGGCTGAACTTTAGCTCAAAGGTATGACGAACTACAATGCTGTCCTTCCTGCTGCATGGGGTGAGCATGACAGTGGCCTTCTCTGTGGGCAAACAAACACAGTGGGCACAGATGCCAGCCTAATAAAAAGGTGACTTTGGGCATAGCCCTTCTTGCTGGAGGGAATGGCCCTAGTTCCAGCCCTCACTATTCCAGACAACCCAGAGAAAGTTCCCTGATCCTTTCCCAGACGATTCAGTTCATCTAGATAACAATAAAAGCTAATATTGTTTCCAGATATATTTTGCCATATGTTAATACAGGCTGACCACCTCTATTCCAAAAATCTGACATCTTAAATGCTCCAAAATGCAAACCTTTTTGACCCGATGCCAAATGTGGAAAATTTCATACCACGAAACCGTGACATGCACAACATTACTTAAAATGTCATATAAAATCACCTTCAGCCTACATGTATAAGGTATATATGAAACATAAAATGAGTTTTGTGTCTAGACTTGGGGCCCATCTCCAAAGTACCTCATAATGTATATGCAAATATTCTACAATGTGAAAAATGCAAAACCTGAAACAGTCTGGTACCATAAATTTCAGATAACAGATATTCCACCTGTAGATGTTATCTAAACAAATAAACAAAGATTGCTATAGTCAAAGACTTGGGAAACACTGGGTTATGCAAACTGTACTGGCATTTTTCTGCATACTTTTCAGGACCTTTCACATGTGTTTGTATAGAAAGCAGCAAGTGGAAAAGACATCTTATAGTTTTTCCCAAACAGATTCATCCACAAAGCCCTTTATGTTTTCCTGGAGTGTCTCATGAAAATAGGGTCCCTACACATAAATGTTGACAGGCATTGATGAGTGCAGAGAGAAAGAGCCCAGTGGTTCTGGGCCAAGTGGCTTGGAAGACAGACCCCCACCAGCAGACACCTTGACTTCTAACCAACTGCTCACTGGCTTCATGGCCTTGAAAATATTGCCAACCCTCTGAGCCCTTATTTCCTGAATACCTCTGCTTCTCAGACCTCCCTCCCCAGCCCTTCCCCACAATACACAAAACTAATTTTGTGTATTCACAATTGCAGTGAAGAAGTTGTAGCAAGAAGCCTGGTGTGCTGGTGCACTCCTGTAATCCCAGGAATTTGGGAGGCTGAAGCAAGGAAGATCGTGAGTTCAAAGCCAGCCTCAGTAACTTTGCAAGGCCCTAAGCAACTCAGCAATACCCTGACTTTAAATAAAAATACAAAAAAGGCTGGGGATGTGGCTCAGTGGTTAAGAGTCCCTGGATTCAATCTCTGATACCAAGGAAAGAAGGAGGAGAAGGGGAAAAAGAAGAAGTTGTAGTAAGAAGCACTGTTGCCAAATAAAACAATAACATGGATTGACAACTTTTTCTTTCTCTTGAATGCCATTGCTTGAGAAAAGCCAGTAGGGTGAGGGAGAGCTGGTGACCTGGTGGAAATCCCAGAAGAGACTCTGGGGAGCTTTCCAGAGAAGAGGCACTGGTTCTTCATGCAGTAGCTCAACCAAGTGTTCATCGAGAGACTTCCACACTTCCAGACCTGGAGCCCGTGGGTACTGGGTCTAATTTCTCTCTACAGCTTAGAGGTCTCCTGTTCCTGTGTGCAGGTGGGTTCAACAGTCCACTTGATAGGATCTGGGTTACTTTTTGATGGAAATAGTGCAGGAAAGGAGGCTGGGGGCCTAAGCAGTCAGGAGCCCAAGGAGGCAAAGGCAGGAAGTCAGTGGTGAAGTGAATTGAGAAGGGGAGAGAGCGGGGACAATGGTGAGAAGTGCTAAAAATGTATTTGGTGCCCTTATGAAAGTAGGAAGAGAGTGGAGATGTGTCAGAAAACCTCTCCCAGATTCCTACACAACTGCAGAGAGAATGCAGGCAGGTGGACAGCAGACAAACCTGTGGTTGAGTGTTTGTGTGAAAAAGCTATGTGGGGGTCTACTTATACTTTGGGCTAGGCCCCAGTTCCTCCATTTTCAGTTAATGCCAGTGTTGCCATTTTCCAGGGTAGTGTGTGTGTGTGTGTGTGTAGCAAGGGCTACTCTCATAGGGCCCTGGTCCACACCCAAGTCAGCCCTGAGCCCTGATGGAGTCCCCTGAGAGTCTCTTGAGGTCATTGTTCTGTGAACTACAAAGGAAGTCCCTGTCCAGGGGCCTGGCTGCTCCAGCCTCAGTGTGAGGTATCTTGTGTTGATGGTTAATCACGTGTGTTAACATGTGCTCCCTCTTTTTTTTTTTTGGTACTGAGATTGAACCCAGTGGTGCTCAACCCCTGAGCCACATCCCCAGCCTTATTTTATATTTTATTTAGAGACAAGGTCTCGCTGAGTTGCTAAGTGCCTTGCTAAGTTGCTGAGGCTGGCTTTGAACTCGCAATCCTCCTGCCTCAGCCTCCCAAGCCGCTGGGATTATAGGTGTGCATCATAGTGCTGGGCAAAATGTCTTTATTATTGGTTTCTTGCTAACTATTACATGAGAGTTTGCTGTGACTCATTTCAGAAAATATGAAAAATAATAATAATAGAACAAAAGAAACCCAAGCATTCAGACCAGGGGTTCTTTACTGGGGCCTCAGTAAACTCCCCCAACAAGTTCATGGATTCAGAAGATCCATGAACTTGGGTGGAGAGGAAAATGGAACGCTTATTATCCCCAACTCCTAACTGAATTTTAATGTTTTCTTCTATTTTAACTGTAGGCTAGAAGTCACAGAATGATTAGCAGTAACTGACTTCCTCACCAAGAAAAATGCAGGTGTTAGTATCATGTTGCTATTGCTGCAAATAGCTCCAAATATCATTTCAGCTCATCACTACACTGAAATCATAATTAGAGAGCTCTTAGACTGGGTTACTTGCTGCATTAACAAAGAAGCGTAAATATTACCATATTGCAAATATGCTTTATAAAAATATATAGGTGCTTTACCACTGAGCTGCATCCCCAGCCCTTTTGTTGTTGTTTATTTTGAGACAGGGTCTTGCTGAGTTGTCCAGGCTGACCTTGAACTTGCCATCCTCCTGAGTTGCTGAGATTACAGGTGTGCACCACCATACCTGGCTTTAATATATAGTTTTATAACTGTATTTCAATATAATTTATTTCCTTTATAATCTTACTTACTTTTACACATTTAAAACATTATTCTGGACCAGGTGCCCAGAAAGGGCACCTTCTCAAAGACCCCACCTCTTAACATTATCATATTGGGGATTTTGAGGAAACAAAAACATTCAGACCATCGCAGGGGGCTATATCCACATGGAGGCACCAAGAAGAAATTGGCTTCTAACTTGGGTACACGTAGACTCCATCTCAGGTCCTGGAGTTTCCCTAACCACAACTTGTTCCCCTGTACTAGCTCATTGTCAGAGCTGTTTGGATTTCAAACTTGATTCCTCACCCAAAGTTACTTTGATCCCATCTGTCTAACTGGGTTTTAAGTGATCGAAAGACTTTTTATTCTACAACTAGAAGATGCAATTAAAGAGAAGACACCATCACAGTGGTATCAGAGAGTATCAGGTATCGACAAATAAACAACCTGACAACCTGCACCGTCACCCCTGGTTACTCCCATCTGGTGCACACCACAGTCTGGGACCACCACAGCTCCTCTGCTGAGCTGCCATTGTGGCTGGCTTCTCTCCTTTAGCTTGAGTCTCCTCCTATTCTTCCCTCCTCGGTCAGTTTCTAGTAGTCTGCACTTGCTCTTCTCCTGCTCACCCCATGCCAGCCCATCTGGTGCTCCCATGATACCAGGAGAAGTGCTTTGTCTAAGTCACTCTGGGCATGAGTGGGGTCGGGGTGCTACTATGGACTGGACCCGGGGGGCACTTTACCACTGAGCCACATCCTCAGTCCTTTCTATTTTTTTATTTTGAGATAGGGTTTTGCTAAATCGCTGAGGCTGGCCTCAAACTTTTGACCCTTCCTACCTCAGACTCCCAAGTAGCTGGGATCACAGGCCTTCACCACCACACCCTGAACCCCTGGCCTTCTAAATGCCAAAAGCAAAGTACCATCTTCAGTTCTCCTCTCAGTTGCCCTTTGTGGCTTTCAGCACTGGTCACTACTCTTTCCTTAAACTTCTCCTGCTTTTCACATCATTTTCTCTAGGTCTACCCATTTTCTCAGTCTCCTCCAAAGTCTCCTTTGCTTCTTTCCACCCCATAAAAGGATTCCCTGGATTTACACACTCATCTCCAATGAACCTCACAGTCACCTTCAAGCCAATGTCTCAAATCTGTGCTCCTAACCCACAAGGCCAATGGCCCCTTAGACATCATCACATGGACACACTTGACCTTCAACACATCCC
This sequence comes from Marmota monax, assembly GCF_021218885.2. NCBI lineage: Eukaryota > Metazoa > Chordata > Mammalia > Rodentia > Sciuridae > Marmota > Marmota monax. The sequence continues at coordinate 823,283 of NW_026694276.1, forward strand.
TGTCCCCTGGCACCCCATTTCCACCCTCACCCATAAACCATTCATATGGCTCAGGGTACCTAGTTGTAAACAACAGAATCTAGTCCGGCTGGCTTCAGCAGAAAGGAAAAAATTGAATTGCTGGGTGTCTTAAGAAACAGAATGGAGCTCAGTGCCCAAGAACAATGCCCTGGACCACAGCATAGAATTCCTTAATGAGCAAAGTGCCTCCCAAAGCCAGATCTTCTGCTGACATCCAGGCCACGGGAGCCTCCTTCTTCACATTGCTTCATCCTGTGGAGGACTCCTGGGGCTGCCTGACTGTGAGCCGGCTCCCACACCTGCACCCTTCTTCCAGGGTAGACTTATAATTGCACAAGAGAAAAGTGTTCAAAATTCTTAGGCAGCTGCAAATCATGATTGCCCGTTGCCAGGTCTTCCCTACACTGTTATTAGGTGGCCCCATGTCACACTCAGTAGCCAAACCTGGGCATTTCCTAGAGTCCTGAATTTCCCCACACTCTTCCTATCATTTGGACTTCCCCTGGGCTCAAGAGTCCCCCTCCCTTTCCACCTTCACCAGAGCTATCTGTTTCCATCTTCCTGATGGGCTCCTTCCCTCCATGCTGACTCCTCTTCCCCCCCCCCACCCCCGTCCTCCACACAGCCCAGAGAGCCACCCTTCACCTTTGAGAGACTGCAAGTCTCCAAGGACTCCTCACTGTCCCCAGGATCAAGCCCAAATCCTTAGCCTGTTTCAAGGCCTTGGGAGACTGGCCCCAGCTCTCCTTCCAGCATCACCTCCCATGTCCCATGGTCCCCACCTTCACCCACTGACTTTTGCAACAAGATGAAACTTCTCCCTCATCCTTACTGGGCCAATCTTGCATCCTCCTTACCTTTCCACACATGGGTCCCCTTCCCTCTTGTCTGGGTGGTGAAGCCCTAAGTTTCCATTCTAGTCCAGCCACTTGCTGATGCTGTGGACTTGGGCGAGTTAACTCACCTCTCTGAAACTTAGTTTTCTCTTCTGAAAACTGGTGATAATGTCCTCATCACTGGTATTTGTGAGAAGTACAGAACACAACTCTTCAGACTGTTTAGACAACCCGAGTGGGTTGAATGATGTCCCCAAGAACAAATGAGTCTATACCATTCCAACCTATGAATGTGACCTTATTTGAAAAAATGGTCTTTGCAGACATAATTAAATTAAGGATCTTGACATGAGATCATCCAGGATTCCCAGAATGGATCCTAAATCCAATGACAAGTGAGCTCATAAAAGAGAGGAGGAGGAGACCATGAGAAGGCAGGGGCAAAGATTGGAGCTGAGCTGTCACAAGCCAGGGAATGCCAGGAGCCACCAGGAGCTGGAACATCAAGGACAGATTCTTCTCCAGGGACATGGGTGGAAATGAGGGCCTGCTGTCACCTTGAGTTCAGACTTCCAGCCTCTGGACCTGTGAGAGATTAAATTTCTGTTGCTTTCCATTGCTGTTTGGGGCAATTTTTTTATGGCAGCTGGAGGCAATTAGCACAGACACTCAAAGGGTGTCTGTCCTCCTTTCTACCTATCCCTTCCATCAGGGATGCTACTGAAATGGGGATCCAGGAAACCAGGTTCGGGTCAGCCAACATCACAGTAAGACTTTCCTTTATAAGCAACCTCTGCAGAGAAAGTCTTTCCAGAAAATAAAGTGGAATAGAGACGTTGCCCTACCCAGGAAGGGAGTCGGCTTCCCCAAGAGCCAGAGAGGCAAGTAGATACTGGCTTCTGGTCCCCCAGCTTCACTGATCAAGGACAGAACAGGATAACTGGTTCCCACTTATCTTGGCTTCTTCTGAAGACACACGGGGAACTTATAGCTTGTCTGTGTTCAGTGTTGCTTGTTTGTTTCTCGGTGTATTCTAAGAAATGGGGGGACACTTTTTTCCCTGGGGCCTGCTTATTTTGACTAAGCTATCCCATCATGATTCCTAAGGAAACTACATAGAAATTAAGAGTCACCGGGATTGTAAAGGTGCCTGCTTCACTGCCCAGAGGTGAGATGCACCTGGGCCGAGAAGCCTGGGAAGACAGTGGCCAAGGGAAGAAGAAGGCTTTGTTTCTCCAACACCCACTAATAGGATATCATTGAATTGTCACCACAAGGTTTACTCCCAAAGTGAGCTCATCTCTCCTCACTGCAGAGAAGGAGCTTGGGCCATCAAAAGTTCAAAGGTCACTCACTGAGATGTGGCTGTGCCCAGACTCCACCAGCTATAGCACAAGAGGAGAACTGGGATGGAAGGAAGAAAGTTTAACCCTGGCTCTGCCACGCAAACCCGCCAACATCTCCTTATTCCTTGCAACCTGTGTCTTTGGCTCCTGTCTCACCTCATGTGTTTTTAAGGGAGAGAGGTGGCTAATGTGTCTTGTGAACTGTCACGTCTTTCCTAGAGGAAGGGACATAGCTCCTCAGCCCCACCCACTTCCTCATCTAGCTGGTGAGTTGAAGAGACCAACCACCCAGGACACACTGGCTCTCAGGTGGGAAAGACTGCAGAGGGTGGCCGAGGAAGGCTTGCCCTGAGCTGCTTCACAAGACAAAAGTAGAATTCAAGTGTGGTGTTTATAGGGGAGACGACTTTGGCCCAGCAAAGGAAGAATATCCCAGTAGATGAGGGAATTGGCTTTCCCTAGTGAGTAAGCTACCATCAGCTTTCAGGGGCCTTTGAGGTACAGAGACTGAATATACAAATGGATGTATCTCATGTCTAAATGAGATCAGTGACATACAATCTGCAGCCACCGGCTGGGAAACCAACCCCTTCTCTACAGAAAGCCGCCCAGGAAGCCAGCCCGCTGTGAGTCAGACAGGCAGGAAGTCAGTCTGCTATCTCTCATGACAATCCAGGAAGCCAAACCGCTGTAAACAATCAGCCCGACATGGCCAGGACTTGATTAGTAACTGACAGCTTCCCTAATTTTTGTCCCCACATCCAACTTAGGACATGCTAGGGGAAAGCTATGCGCTTCTAACCAAACACACAGGGCGCCCTGAATCTAGTTAGCCAACTTCCTCACGCCCGCAGCCTCCAACCAGGGGGCACCTGAAGCCTCCCTTGCCCACTATAAAGCCTTCCCACTCCTCTACGTGCCTGTGAGTCTCTCCAAATACACATGACTGAGTTCACTCTTGCTATAGCAGGCTCAGTAGGTGACCTTTTCTTTTCCCATTTGGTTTAGTTCCATAGTCCTTTCAAAAGCTAAGATGTAAATGTGTGGTGTGTGTGTGTGTGTGTGTGTGACTTTACTCCCATGTGAGAGTGTGTATACCCACGTACATGACCTCACGTGTTGCCCCTGCTCGTAGTCTGCTGGGTTTCGAGGCTCAGCTTGTTGACTTTCCAGACCTGAGCTAAATCCCTCACATGAGGCCCAAATGGTTGGATTTCAGCAGCACCTGAGATGGGAAGTTCACGTGAGCTCAGACCACCTTTCTGCAGCTGGGAGTGCAGAAAGCCACTGGAGGACCCATTGACCAGAGGGATGAGAGCCAGTGGATAATCTAGAAGGCTTGAGACCTCTTCTCCAGAAGGCCTGCAAGAAGCCAGCTCCCACCCTGGAGAACAACACTTTCTTTCACTCCTTGCTTTTTTGCCTCCTTTTCCTCCCTCCTTCCATTTTTTTTCTTTACTTTTTAATTTTTTTTTAATATTTTTTAGTTGTTGATGGACCTTTATTTATTTGTATGTGGTGCTGAGAATCGAACCCAGTGCCTCACGCATGCTAGGCAAGCGCGCTATCACTGAGCCACATCCCCAGCCCTCTTTTTTTACTTTTTTTACTTTTTTTTTGCTTTGTTTTGTTTTGGGGATTGAACCCCAGGCTGCCGACCTACTGAGCTACATCACTAGCCCTTCTTTTTTAAACAGGGTCTCACTAAGTTCCTTAGGACCTCACTAAACTGTTTAGGGCCTCACTAAGCTGCTGAGGCTGGCCTTGAACTTGCAATACTTCCTGCCTCAGCCTCCCGACTCACTAGGATTACAGGCATGCACTGCTTCTCCTGGCTTTCCTTACATTTTCTAGAATCACCTTCAGGTTCACCCTTCATGCACATGCTTTTGCCTCTGGCTCTGCTTTCTGGAGAACCCAAGCTGTCATTTGATATTTCAGAATCTAATTTTCCATCTCTACAAAAAAAAAAAGAAAAAAAAACCAGGACTTCTGGACCCTGTGCCTCGGCTGTCTGGAAGGAAGGGGAAACTCTGGTGACTAATCAAGTCCAGTGACAAGCTCTTTGGAGAGCAGCTCCACTTCCACATCAAATGTTCCTTCCAGAACCTGAGAGCAGTTTCAGAAGAAAGAGCCAAGTCCTTCCAGCTACTCCTGCTGAAGCTTCTTATCCAAGGCAACATTATCCGGCTCCTCCCCAAGGACATGCTCAGAGTCCTCTGCCTGTCCGGTCCTGAGGTCTCATGGGTGTGAAGCTATGTGCCCTTGGCTGCATAGTTCCAATTAACATCTGGACATCCCTGTCTGGGATGGATTTCTTCTTCTCAAAAGAGCATCCTCCAGGCACCAGAGACCTCACTGGCTCCTTAGTTCCTTGGTTTCCCTATAAATGTCAAACCATCCCTTCTGTGGAACCCAGCAATGTCTTTGAAGTGGCCATGGCCATGAACAGCCCAATATTATTTCACCAGGGGCTAAGAGGCTGCAGAAACCATCCGGGGACCTCAGCCTCCTTGCACTCCAGCGACTCCCATCCTAGTGGGGAGATGCCTACCCAGCCTTGGAAGGCAAGGAGGGCAACTGCTGAAAGCCAGAGGCCCAGAAACATGGAGAACTATGTGAGGATGGTTCCTCTCCCCGAAAGAGTCAGGGGGAATCCTCCCTCTCTGTGCTGGCCAGGAAGGAGAAGCCAAGAGTCCGAACTCCCAGGCAGTTTCCATCTGGACCAGTTTCTTTCTAGGCATAGAGCTTCAGCCAAAGAAAGTAGGGGGTGAGGAGGAGGCCTGAGCCACCAATCCTGCCCCTGGGTGCTCTGTGTGTGGTCTCCTCTGGTCCTTGGTTTTCCATCTACAACTAGGGTGAAGGCTACTCTGAAAATCACAGAAGCTTGCAATGAGCAGAGGCTTCAAGGGCTGCTAGCACAGGCTCCTCCATGTGCCCGAGGCCAAGAGTCTCACTCGACTGGATGATGGTTGACTATAACAGCTGGCCTTGGTGCTCCTACCGAGGAGCAAGTCCAACCATGGCTGGTCCAGATTTCTCCTGTCCAGGATCCTGTTAGTCCTCTACCTATCGTGTCATCCAGCATTCCCAGGTCACAACCAGAAAATGATTTCATGGCCCTCTCAGGTATGCAGGTCCATCCAACCCAAGGGACAGCACTATTACAGATAGACCTCCGTAAGAAGTTATTCCCATGGCAAAAGTGAGGAGTGCTCTTAGAGTAGTCATTCAACTCCTGATCATGAACCACTGGAAGCAATAAATCACCACCAGCACCCGCACATGCATGTATGTTTATACAAACTGCAAGAAAGAACTCATAAAATAAAACGTATCCTTATCACATGCAGGGAGCTCTGATATTTCCTATTCTTATTTAACCTGCTTTGCCTTTTAATGCTGGCTGCAACCCTCTAAACCAGTATTGGCAAACTTTTTTGGTAAAGGGCTAGGTAGTAAACATTTTAGGCTTTGAGAGCCGTAGGATCTCTGTCACAACTAACCAATTCAGCCATTGTAGTGGGAAAGGAAACAGAGGTGACTGTGTTCTAATAAAAATTTATTTATAAAAGTAGGTGGCTAGCTGAATTTGGCTTGAGCCACAGTCTTAACTGATGTCACACCCACCAATGGACCTCAATCCCTTGTTGGAAAAACACTGCTGTGAGGACCATGATCCATATCTTTCCTCCTAACCCAATTTTTCTCAGTATGCTCTTCTTCTCCATATAGTACAATTCTCCAGGGAGCTTATAATGGTAACTCACGGAAGGCCGACCACATTCCCAGTATTGGTGCTGAATCTTGATTAGGGTCCATCCACCACATCATCCACGTGGCCACTGTTATTGGTCCAGGATGCACATCTGAGCTAGATAGGCCCAGTCAGCCTATGACTTAAAGTCTGTGCTAGAGAAAGTAGTCTCTTTCTGCATTCTACGCATGGGAGGGTGGTTTCTTTCTACAGTTGGATTTATCAAGGAAGCAGGGTCCCCTGGCACCATGGGAGGCAGAGAAATGGGACTATCAGGGTAACCAGTCTTTGGGGAAAGCCAGTGCTAACGATGGTGAAGAGGAAGATAGAATGAAATGGGTCCTTTACTCGACCGCATGTAAAACCAACAAAAGCCCATGCTCTGTTTGTCTTGTAACCAAAGCATACCAATTTGAACACTGTGTATCAGGGGAGGGCCCCGTCCCCGCCCACAGACAGGACCTGGGCTATGTCCCAGCCAACTACAGGCTTCCGGAAAAGACCAAACAGTCCAAGCACCTGGAGACCCAAGCCCTTCGCCTGCTGGCTGGTGTCCTCCCCACTGGCTCCTTGGAAGCCGGCAGCCTTCACAGTGTTTTAGGTTTGGATCCGATGCTCTTTCCTGATGCACATAGGCTAAGAGCAGGTTGATCTTTCTAGAACCAACACTCTTTGACTTTTTAAATTTGAACGCTTTTCATTAGAATTCTCCTGAGGGAAGGCAGATTGAGTAGGACACTCACACTTATCAAAGGAATGGTTGATAAGATAAAAACTTTTTTCCAGGTGCAATAAAGCATGCCTGTAATCTCAGCAACCCAGGAGGCTAAGGTAGGAGGATCACAGATTCAAGGCCAGCCTGGACAACTTAGTGAGACCCTATATCAAAATTAAAAATAAAAGACTGGGGATGTAGCTCAATGGTAGAATGCCCTGGGCTCAATCCGGAAAGAAGGAAGGAAGGGAGGGAGGAAGGAAGGAAGGAAGGAAGGAAGGAAGGAAGGAAGGAAGGAAGGAAGGAAGGAAGGAAGGAAGGAAGGAAGGAAGGAAGGAAGTTTTCATCCAAATGGGAGATCTGGGGCATCCCAACTTGATCCTTCCCTATAGTCTGGGGAAGAAGCAAACAGGAGCGCTGTGTTAGTTAGCTTTCTGTTACTGTGACAAAATACCATGAAAAAATAAACTTAAAAGAAGAAATATTCATTTTGGCTCGCAGTTTCAGAGATTTCAGTCCATCATCACTTGGTGCGGTTGTTTCTGGCCCTATATTAAAGCAGGACATCATGGCAGAGGTCATGGAGGAAGAAAGTTGCTCACTTCAAGTTGTCCAGGCAGCAAAAATAGAGAAAGAGAGGGAGAGAGAGAGAAAGAGGGAGGGAGAGAGGAAGAGGGAGGGAGAGAGGAAGAGGGAGAGAAGGGGGCAGGAGCAGAGACAAAATAGATCCTTCAAAGGCAGGTGACCTGCTTTCTCCATCTGGGCTCCACCTGCGGATATTTCTGCACCTCCCAACAGGGCCATCAGCTGGGACCAGGCCTTTAGCACACAGTCTAGCGTGGTGCTGGAGACGGCCCTCTCTGCTGGCCCTGGGGGCAGCCACTTGACTTCTCTGGCCCTCAGAGGACATTTAACATCCAAACCGTAACAAGCACTCTCATTAGGGCTGCCAGGAATGAGAAGGAAGCGGGGCCGTCGTAAGTGCTGTGTTATATGTATTTTACCATAAAACTTTTTAAAAAAGAAGAAAGAGTCACAGAAGGGACTCTGAGGACACAGGGCAGGGAGACAGCGTGTTCAGATCCTGCAGAAACTGCTCGGAAAGACAGGCATAAATACTGTCAGAGCATCTAATGACTTGTGACCACACTTCCAGGAAGGCCTGGTGGAGGTCAGTTTAGGTCAGATGGGAGAAGGCCCGAGGCTGAAGCTGAGTCAGGAAGAGCAAAAGCCCAGAATCTCCCAGGAGGCAGCTTCCCGTCCCCAGCCCTCCCCTAGCCCAGCCCTCATGGGCAATTACTCTCGGCAGACCATGGTGACAAGTCCATAAAGGGCAGAGAGGACAGAGATGGCCAAGAAAAAGCAACTGTCAAGGGCAGGGCCTTGAAGGTTCCAGGTGCACCTTGTAGGCCCTTTGCTGGGGTCAGGAGAAGGCACATGGGGACAAAATGCCTGAGTCCCCAGCCACCTGGGACAGGGGCTGTCTGGGTTTCTCTCAGAGGCTGATGCTCCTGAGGAACCTAAGGAAGACGATAGGAAGGACTTTTCTCCACTCACTGCACCAGCTGGGCCCTGCCCAGCCTGAAAACGCTCACAGAAAACGCTGTGGGCCAGGCCTGATGGTGAGGCAGGAGGGTCACAAGTTCAAGGCCAGCCTGGGCAACTTAGTGAGACCGTTTCTCAAAACAAAACAAAACAAAAAATTAAAAGGGCTCGGGATATTGTTCAGTGGAAGACTACTCCTGGGTTCATCTCCAGTAGTGAAAGAAAAGAGAAAGGAATGAGGGAAGGAAATAGTGGAGTTCTCTGAGGGGGTGGCTCTCTGGTGTGGGAGCCCCAAGCCTGAGCTCAGGAAGTAGCTTCTCTCTGTCTGTGGTATTTGGGTGCAGAGAGGAGATGGGGTCCATAACAGTCATCGTCTTTATCAACTACATCCCACTAGGCCTGGAGAAGGAGCCCCAGGTCCCCCATGTGACTGACTTTTGCTTCTATGGGCTGACCCAGAGGGGTCTCTTCTAATAGTGAAATTCCACCTCATAGGGCAGTAGGGACTTTGTTAAAATGAAATTTGCCAGGTGTGTGGGATAAATGAACTTTTTAAAAGTTGTCAGGATCTCTCAGTACTAATCCAGTAGTCATGAAGGTAGGTGCCCTACTAAAAAAAAAGAAAAGAAAGCTGGGCAGGGTGGCACACACCTGTAACTTTTTCTCAACCTTCTTCTCCCTGATCTTCTTTTCCCTAACCTTCCCCTCCCTGAACTTCTCATTCCTGGTCTCTTCTCCCTAATCTCATTTTCTCTGAATCACCTCTGTAAAAGCCCTCTGTTTCTGCCGATGGGCAAAATCACAGCCTTTGGGACAGGAGTCCCCGGTGTTTCTCCTTTGCTAACAAAGCAATGAACCTTTTTCTCAAAACCACGCCCCTGTTATTGGATTGGCATCAGGGACAAGGACTGAGCTTTCTGTAACAACCCCAGCCCATCAGGAGGCTGAGGCAGGACGATCACAAGTTGAAGTCAGCTTCAGCAATTTAGCAAGACCAACTCCCCCCCCCCGCCCCACCACACACACACACACACACACTCACCAACTTTGTGAGACCCTGTCTCAAAATGAAAAGGGCTGGGGATTGAGCTCTCTGGTAAAGCACCTCTGGATTCAATTCCTGATACCAGAGAGAAAGGATTTTGGGGGTTTGGGGAAGGTCTGTGTGAGATTTCCGCAAGGGAATTTAGAGATGTAGCTGAATGAGGCCAGCAGCTGGCCAAGGCTGCTGCAGAGGCAAGATTTTATTTCCTGCCCCTGATGGATAGTGCCTCCTCAGCTGGGGATACAATCACACACACACACACACACACACACACCACTCACCAGGGGTGCTTCTCATCAATAACATTTTATTTTCTAACCTGACAGCCTGGGCTTCCTGACAGGGGGCCTACTGTACAGTCTTTGCTGATGGCAGCTTCAATCTCTACTGGAGCCTCCACAATTTGTAACCCCCAGATACCTTCTCCAGTTAGGGGGAGTAGGACCAGAGGACCAATAGACACAAGGGAGACAGGAGATGAGGGGAGGGGTCCCCACCTGCTCACTCATTCCTACCTGTGTGCCAGGCACAGTTCAGGCATCATGTCATGTAATCCTCCCAATAACCCAATGACATAGGTATTCTTGTGGGGATCAGGGCTCAGGGTAGTAAAAAGAACATCAGCTTTGAAATCAGTTCTTGGATGGGGCGCAGTAGCACATGCCTCTATTTCCAGTGATTTGGGAGGCTGACGTAGGAGGATAACAAGTTCAAGATCAGCACAGCAATTTAGCAAGACCATGTCTCAAAATTTAAAAAAAATGAAAAGGGGTGGGGATGTAGCTCGGGGTAGAGCACATCTGGCTTCAATCCTCAGTACTGCAAAAATAAATAAATAAATAAATAAAGGTTGGGACCAGGTTGGGGCCAGGAGAATTGTACAGATGTTTGTGTTGCACTTTTCATGGCACACAGGAGAAGGAAACTGAGGGTCTCAGCAGGAAACCGGGAGCTCTTTCAAATGAGGATAATGCATGGAGCGCCCCTTCTCCCCACCTCTGAAAAGGTGCTGGTGTGGAATGTGAGGGTTGCTGTGGCAACCTGGGGCTAGAAGCTCCTACCTCACCCATCCAGAAGACAAGTAGGGAAGGTACCTGGACCAGAAGGAGAAAATCTTACAGAGATGGTCCCTTGAGAGAATCTGTGCCCCTTCAACCAAGGGACAATCACCCTGGGGACCTCTTGTGGAGCATGCTAGAGGAGTAAAAGCCTAGATGCACTTTCCTCCATTCCTCTACTCCTTGGAGAGCTCCCAAATTCCCAAACCCAACCAGAAACCAGCCGGCCTAGGAGCCCATAGTTGTCCTCAGGTCGGCCTCCCAGGACACAGCGAGGCCAAGAAGGCAGACAGTAGACCTGAGAAGCAAATGGATCCTTGAGGCAAGAAGCACACTTGGTGAGTGCAGCGTGGTGCTGGAGACGGCCCTCTCTGCTGGCCCTGGGGGCAGCCACTTGACTTCTCTGGCCCTCAGAGGGAGGCAGGGGCTGACCCCTTAGGGGTCATCAATGAAAATGGATATTATGAATGTGGCTGATTTCCTGGGAATGTGTAGCAGAGCAAAGGTCTTGGGGAAACTGAGGAAGGGCAAGGAGGGACTCCAGCGAAGGGGCCAGGAAGCAGCCACCAGAGACAGCCAGTGGCTTCCTTCCCTGGGACTTTCTAATATATTCCTTTCAACTTTTCTCGTAAAGCTTTATAGAATAGGATAAGGCTCAGTCTGTGCTCAAAGACAGCCACCTGAACAGAGTGTGACAGTTCCTCCGTGACAGAACAGTCCATTGGCCTCTCTGAGCACAGACAGTTACAAGGTAGGGGAGGGGGTGTCACCTGGGAGTTGGGGGACATTGAAAGGAATCCTAGGAATGAGCAAAAGCTGATTTGGGAACCACATAGCGGGGGGGGGGATGTGCAAAGATGATCCCAGTTCAATGTTTAGGGCAAAATTTAACTTCCACAGTAGTAAAAGGCAAAGTTAGAGATGTAGGCAGGTGGGCGCTCATGGAGGCCAACGGGCCTGGAGTTGGGCTTTGGACCTCTAGGCAGTGGGGTCCCTGAAGGGTTTTCAGGAGAAGAGCCCAGTGAGGCAGGGTTTCAAGATAGACCACTGCTGAGGGATAGTCAGTATGCAGCACCAGGACAGTTGTTACAGCATTACTGTTGTGACAAAACAAGGTTCCAGACCCCCAAGGAAAGTGACTGGCCCACCTCCTGCGACACCACAGCATTCCCGTTGGAGAAAGGCCTTACGAGTGTCGCCAACGTGGAGAATCTTTCAGCAAAAGCTCTAGCCTCGCTCCACACCAGAGAGCTCCCACCAGAGTAGGGCCTTATAAATGTGGTGAATACTAGGAAGCTATTAGCCAAAAGTCTTTCCTCAAGTATCACAAAGTTCACATGGGGAAGACACCCTAGGTGTCCTGGAAATGGGACATTTCTTGTTCAATATAGTGACACTAGAGGAGACCCCTTATGTGGACACCATCTGCCTGAACTTTTTGCTTAGGGAAGTAGTCTGTGCTCTTCCATCCCAGAGAGGGATTTGTGAGAAGACAACACCCATTCCCACCTCCTTCCCAATGTGTTAAGGCCTGGGTTAGACTCATGTTTAGCCCAGAAGACTTGGTCTGAGTCCTGCTTGTGAATTAAAAGTTGGACTACATTTTTCAGTGATATTCTTGGTCTTACATGACCAGTGATGGAGTTTTCTGGCCTTGACCTCGCCAGCCTGAGAAAAGCCTGACTCTGGTTGCTCTGCTTTGTGCAATAATAAATGCCTTATTTATTTATTTTTTGATACCGAGGATTGAACCCGGAGGTGCTTAACCACGGAGCCATATCTCCAGCCCTTTTTATAATGTTTTACTTAGAGAAAAGTTCTTGCTAAGTTGCTTAGGGCCTCATTATGTTGGTGAGGCTGGCTTTGAACTCACCATCTTCCTGCCTTGGCCTCCCAAGTCACTAGGATTACAGGTGTTCACCACTGCAACTGGCTTAAATGCCTTATTTCTGAAGCCATCTATTAAAAAAGGAGAAAAAGAAAGTGACTATCCCAGGTCCCTGGTGAAGGTGTGTGGGTCACTTAGCACACTAAACCTCTGAGGGGTAACCCAGCACCTTAGCTACCCTATGACATACAGAAGATTCCCCTTCTATAGGGACCTGCCACCTGGAAAGTTAGTGGACCAGTCAGGGACCCACCCAGCTTTTCCATACTCTGGTACCACAAATCCAAAAGATTTACTGAGGATCATGGTCTGAGAGTTGCCATGAGAAAGCAAAGAAGATTTTGCCAGACTCTGGAAAAGAACTCTAGAGACACTGAGCTCTGGAATCTTTTGGGAAAAGTGACAGCCAGTGTCTCAGTAAGGGGGTCCTTCTTTCTGCCCAGGAATCTAAGCCACCCTAAAACTTACGATCTTAGATAATTAGTAAGTAACAAAACACAAATACTCAGAAATATAGTTGCAGAATGTGAAGCCCCTGATAGATATAGTCCACATGGGTTCTGGAACTAGACAAAGGGAAAATGGCTCTGGTGATTTATTTAAGAGGGTCCATCAAAGCAGGGATAAGGTTTCAAGGGCAGAGTCTTGCTCCATGATTTCTTGCAGTCAGCAGGTTGATTGACATCTTGGCAGGTCCCACCCATCTCAGGTGCTGTGAGGGCCACTGCAGAGTGGGAAAGATATTCACATTGTCCCTGGGCAATTGACCAGAGGAAATGTCCACTGGCCATTCCCGGACACCAGATTCTCTATCCACTAGGCTTCCAGGTGCAGTGACCCAGGTGCAACCCATGGTGGCTTGTGACAGTCATCCCTTGCACAGGCTGAACCATGAAATCCTTGGGGGGCGGGGGGAGAGTCTAGGATGCTCTGAATGTGATATAGGAGTAGCCCGCTCACCCAACCATCAGGACAGAGTCAGGGTCTCACCCTGGAGGGAATGTCCCTTCTACCTGGTGTTGATTGAACACAGTAATAAATGGAAGCGCTGCTATGGGAATGCTGAGAGTCGCAGCTTTATACTGGGTGATAAATTTGTGCTGGCCAATTTTCCACTACAGTAAGTCAGCCACATGCTCCTGGAGAGCCCCCAGAGCCCCTGACCCACTCAGGAACTACATCACTCTCTTCTTCTCATTAAAAAATAATCCTCAGTTTCTTAAACTGCACGGAGGGTTCATGGATGATTGTTTTATTATTCTCTAACCTAGACTGATGTGCCTTTTATGCATTTGAAATATTTCATTAAAATAGTAAAAGCAATTAAATTAAAACCAATTCTCTTAGTGGCAGTTTTAAGGACCTTCCTCAGCATAGGGATATTTGCTGCTTCCCTTTTTTTCTCTCCACACACGATTTAGCAACAGAGCGTGCCTTTTCCTGAGGAAGGGGATTAGCGAGGCCTGAGCCTTTCCACATGGCTCATGTTCACTGAGTCGTCAGAGGACATGGGCCACCTGCATGGCACCAGGGACAGGGCTTTGCCTTTGCCTGCCCTCAGGGAGGAGGGCACCTAAGCTGCCCTGACTCGAGGTGGGAAGAGTCCTGGGGCAGGACTAGGAACAGGTAGGAGGGGAGGCTGCCCAGGGCAGTGTGAAGACACATCTAGTCTTCAATCAGAAAATGGGGGCTGGGAGTGCAGCTTCGTGGCAGAACATATGCTTAGCATGAGTGAGACCCTGGGTTCAAACCCTAGCAACAGCAAAGAAAGGAAGGGGAAGGGAAAGGAAGGAAAAGAAAAGAAAAAAGGCAGGACCGGAAAAAATAATTCTTGGCTCTCTTCAACCCAGTTTCCTCCATCTGCGTCCACTCTGCCAGCCACTTCCTGCCTTCATGCCTTCAAACCTGCAGACCTTCTAAATATTCTACCCAATGAGAAATGAAGGTCCTGCCTGTGATTATAAACTAACTCAGAATGGCAGAGGGTTTCATTCCCCAGGCCAGTGCTGGTTGATCTGTAATGGCTGCCTAGAGATGTGGGTGGAGACCAAGTCTAAAGCCATCTGAGGCTCAGGGGGAAGGGTGTCAACATTGATTGGTGATGTCTGCCATGAGAGCCAAATGGGAAAATGTTGGCGTGGGTGCCAGAGACTTTCTAACTAAGGGACCCAACAAAGAAATAATCCATTTACACTGGGAAATGTTAATGAGATACCATTCACAGGCCCAGGAACAAGGGAGCTTCAACTCTTGGTGGAGAGGCCTGAAAGGAGAGAGAAAGCAAGAGACGGGCGAGCGAGAAATGAAGGATGGAGACCAGGCAGAGATCCACACGAAAGTTTATTCATCAGAGCTGACAAACAAAGGCCAACTCTCTATAGAGAGGAGAGAGATGTTCAGGTGTTCAGCTTTTGTGGGGTAGGGGTTTGGAGTTGGAGTTGTGGCGCTATGGGATAGGCTTGGGGTGCTTGCATCTGAGTTTGGTGGATGGGGAATAGTGTGGGATTGGCTTAGGTCGATGGTACCGTGGGGCTTTCCAGAGTCAAGGTGTCATGTCCTTCTGGGGTTGGCTTAGGGTTATGGTACCATGGGTAGGTCACTAATGGGGATAGGGGGAGTTCAGATAAGAGGAAGTATAGGAAAATGAAACTTATAAGACGGTGGTTAACATTTCAGATGGCTGCTCGAATGTTAAATCAACACCCTAGAAGGCCCAAGTTACGTTTTTGCCTCTAATCACAGAAATTAACTCAAGCTTTGCATTCAGCCTCCTAATTCAGGTTTCCTATTTGGAATCACAGTTCTTCCTTTGGATGCTATGGATTGCTGATGTTAGGAATGGAGCTATAAAGTCATCAGCTCTTATTTCTCCACCCCTTGTGGTTTGCAGAATCAGCTGCTTTAAAAATATATACATTTTCGGGCTGGGGATGTGGCTCAACCGGTAGCGTGCTTGCCTGGTATGCGTGCGGCCTGGGTTCGATCCTCAGCACCACATACAAACAAAGATGTTGTGTCCGCCAAGAACTAAAAAAAAAATATATATATATATATATATATATATATATATATATATATATATATTAAAAAATATATACATTTTGGCAGAGGCCAGGACTGATCCCTGAAAAGGCCCAGAGACCCCACCTTCTGGGATAGGGACTTCTAGAAAAGTCATCCCACCCTGCTCATCCTGGACAGAGGCCACGTGACACATACACAGGAGCCAGCGTGAGTCCTTCAGGCTCAGAGGATTCCAGCAAACACTGTTCATTTTTAACTCAGTTAACGTTTACCCTCTCAAAATGGTTTTGAACTCTGAGCAAAATAAGACCTAGCACTTTCAGGTCCCAAGGTCAGGGACTCCCATTATGCCCATGAAGTTCACTTTGAGAATTGTTCCCCACAGGCCAGTTAACTGATTCCCCTCAGGAAAAGGCCAAACTGCCTTTGGAGTGTACTTCTGAGAACAGCACTCTAGTCATGGATCAGTTCTCTCTCTCTCTCTCTCTCTCTCTCTGGCTTTGAACAAGACAACACACCCATCCTGAATTCAGTTTGGCAGATTCATGGAAAATAGAAGTATGTTATCTGTTGCACAGCAGACATCTCCAGCACAAACCAGAACAGTCTGCTAGAAAAAGCTTCCAGGTGCCCCCGGGTTGCAGCCCAGAAACAACATTTATTAGTTGCAGAAAAAGATGAAGCTGAGCAGAACCTGCTTTGAAGCGATAACAGGTATGGGGTTGAAGATCATGCATTGATGTCGGGAAATATAAAATGTGATTCCACTTTGCTGGTGTGTGTGCAAACACGCACATGTCTGCACACAGGAAGAAAAAAGATTAAAAAAAAAGAAATCGTTAACATTTGATCTTAGCAAGGTGGGATTGCTAATGACTGGGGGGTTGTTTTATCTTCACACAATTCTACATTTTCTGTTTGAGCATATGCTCCTTTTATAATAGAAAGCAAATTAAATCTTTTTAAAAAACAATTACAAAAGAGAGGGAAAGGGAAACGTAAGAAAGAACATGGATACTGCAGTCATTTAGAACCGAGCTAGGATTCTCATTCTTCTGCCCTTTATTAGCGGGTACACTTAAGACAAATTATTGAACTCCTCTGGGGCTCTGATTCCTCCCCTTAAATCACCTAAATAGGACAAGCTTTGAACAAAGAAGCAGACTCATTGTTTTTATGGTGGTTTTTGTTTTCAGAGCAGGAATGCTTAACAGTCAGGGAAAGATGGATATGGTGCCGGGAAGAGATTCTTGGTTTTCTCTGTGGGTGGAGATTGAGGATCTAGAGAGGAAGTGAGGCAGCCCCAAGGAACCAAGGATATGCTTCATTTGGGCAGCTCCCCCTCACCATCTTCCAACCCAAGGATGGGGGATGGAGAAAAAAACACCAGAGACCTGTGGGTCCCAGCATCAAGTCTCCAGTCCCACCTGTGGCCATGATGAAGGCGAGCTGACAGGCAGGAGTCTGGGACTCACCTCCTGATGCAGGCAGCGGATACCTGAAGGCCCCATCAGTGCTTGCAAGTTGGAGCCCAAGCTGGGCTGGGCGGGGGCCAGAGGATGGATTTGCTGGTCAGCCTGTGAGAGCCAAGGCCAAGAGAAGTAGAAGGACCTCCATGGCAGGGGCACAAGGGACATGGGGGCAGGCTGGGTTAAGGCAGGACATAGCTCCTAAGGCCTTTGAGGACACTGCACATCATGGGAAAAGAAGTGACAACATCTCCAATGCCCTGGGAGCGCCTGCCAAGAGGAGTAGCCCCAGCCGGCTCCTCTCTGCTGTGTAAATCTCATTCCAAAGCACTCAAATTAATTTCAGCAAGAGCTCCCCAGAGCTCATGACTGGATCGCCAGGACTCCTCCTGTCCTAAGAAAAACAAGAGGGACAGCCAGAATTTGTCAAGAAATTAATTGAAAACAGCGACAAGAGTCTCATGAATTCTTAATTAGACGGTAATTTGCTCCTTCCTCAAGGGCAGGCTCAGACGCCAGCTCTGTCTCCTCCAGGGCCTGCTTACCCAGGGCCCCCAGCTTCTGAGAGGAGACAGTCCTGCCACCAGGAAACAGCTGTTTCTTCTCTAGCTAGGTTACAAAATCACACGTCCTCATCCTACAGTGTCCTAGCCCAGGAGCCAGGGTCACAGGCTTAGATAACATCTAGGATGCTTCTTCCAAGAAAAGCAAGAAAAAAAAATGCCTCTGGGTGTTGCACAAACCCAAAACAAGCTCTTTACTTAGTCATTATCCATCTGGTTTAGGTGTCTGTGTGAAGTTAACTCCTTTTAGGTGTGAATGATTAGACCAAATCAGAATCCAAACTCTGTAGACCTGGAAGAAAACCCAGAGATCAGACAGCACCCCAGGGCCCAGTACTGCACCCAGTAAGCTCATCCTTTGATGGGTGAGTGTAGCATAGCTCCAGGAAATCACAGATCTGATCAAGGTCACAGAAACAATGACAATGCAGGTCTACTGTTCCCAGCCCACTAGGCCATGGTGCTCAGTCTTGAAGTTCAACTGGCCAGAGCACACGGTGAGGAGGCTAAGATGAACAAGACATAGTCACCGTCCTCAAGAGAGTCAGTGGAAAAACACAGACATAAATGACTATGATACTAAAAAACAATACTAATAATCCAAATCTTGGTAATAAGGCTAACAGAGTACAGCATGTTCTGCCAGCCTCATCCTGGGCATTGTTTCACAATCCTACCCAGTGGTTGCTTAATTACCTCAGGGAATCTATCTCCCTGTGATTTGGCTATTTACTCATAAGGACCCAGATTCTATGAAGTTACATATTTATTTGCAGATCTTGCCCAATGAAGATAGAAATAATTTCTATCCGATAGAAAAGATAACAACAAAGATTATGTTTTTAATTGCCAGGTCTTGGTTTTTAATATTTATTTATTTATTTATTTGGTATTAGGGATTGAACCCAGAGGCACTTGAACACTGAGCCACATTCCCAGCTCATTTTATTTTTATTTTGAGACAGGGTCTCACTGAGTTGCTTAGAGCCTTGCTACAGTTTGCTGAGGCTGGATCGGACCTTGAGATCCTCCTGCCTCAGCCTCCCAAGCAGCGTGTGCTGCCGCACTGGGCTGTTTTTTATTGTTGGCAGTAAAATGCACATATTAGTTACCATCTTAACCATTTTTCAGTGAACAGTTCAGTGATATTCCATGCACTCACGCTAGGCACCATCACCGCCATCCATCTCCTGAACTTTTTTCCTCTTGCAAAGCTACAACTCTATACCCATGAAACAAGAAATCCCCATTCTATTTCTCCCTCCCCATCACCACTCCTAGCAACCACCATCCTATATCCATCCTATAATCTGTCTATGAATTTGACTATTGACTTCTTGGTACTTTGAAGAGTGGAATCTAATGGCATTTGTCCTTCAGTTATTGGCTGATTCCCTGAGCACAGTGTCCCCCATATTCACCCATGTTATAGCATATACCAGAATTTCCTTTCATTTAAGAAGGCTGATATAGATTCCATTGTTCATATATGTCACATCTTGTTTATTCCTTTATCCACTGATAGACACTTGGGCCAAGTGGGGCAGTGCACAACTACGGTCCCAAAGACTCCGGAGGCTGACGCAGAAGGATTCTCCAAGTTCAAGTCCAGTCTCACCAACTTAGTGAGATCTTGTCTCAAAGTTTAAAAAATTAAAATAGTGCTGGGGATGTGGCTCAGTGGAGAGTGTCAATAGTTTCAAGCCCTATTAGCCAAAAATAAAACCAAAAAACCAGACACTTGGGCTGCTTCCAGCTTTTGGATATCACATACAGATATCTGCAGAAGATCCTGCTTTCAATTGTTTTGGGTATATATCCAGAAGTGGAATGGCTGAATTACACTGTAATACTCTGTTGACTTTTTTTAAATATTTTTTTTTTAGTTATAGATGAACACAATATCTTTATTTTCATGTGGTGCTGAGGATCTAATCCAGTGCCTCTTGAATGCTAGGCAAGCGCTCCACCTCTGAACCACACCCCCAGCCCCTCTGTTAAATTTTTTTTGAGAGAAAACATTACTGTTTTCCACAGTGGCATTTACATTCCTAACAACAGTGCACAAGGGATCCAATTTCTCTACAGCCTCACCAACACTTGTCATTTTATATTTTTTTGTTGTTGATATTTATTGCAGTGCTGGAGATCAAACTCACAGTCTTGTACATGCTAGGCAAGCATTCTTCCCCTGAGCTATTTTTTGATTTTTGATAGTATCACAGTGATCCTAATGGATGTGAGGTGATATCTCATTGTGGGTTTGATGTGCATTTCCTTAATAGTTAGTGATGTTGAACATCTTTTCATGTTTGTTGGCCATTTTTTATCTTCTCTGGAGAAATGTCTATTCAAGTTTTCTGTTAATTTTTTAAATCAAGCTGGGGTTGGTGACTCAGATCTATAATCCCAGTGACTTGGGAGGCTGAGGCAGGAGGATAACAAGTTCAAGGTCAGCCTCATTTAGTGAGACCCTCAGCAATTTAGTGAGATCCTGTCTTTTTTTTTTTTTTTAGTTGTAGGTAGACACAATATCCTCATTTTTACTTTTTTTTTTTTTTAATGTGGTGCTGAGGATAGAACCCAGTGCCTCCTACATGCCAGGGGAGCATTCCACCACTGAACTACAACCCCACCTAAGATCCTGTCTTTTTTTTTTTAACAGGGAGAGAGAGAGACAGAGACAGAGACACAGAGAGAGAGAGAGAATTTTAATTTTTTTTTCTTTTTTAATTTTCGGCGGACACAACATCTTTGTTTGTGTGTGGTGCTGAGGATCGAACCCAAGCCACACGCATGCCAGGCAAATGCACTACCGCTTGAGCCACTTCTCCAGCCCAGAGATCCTGTCTTAATATTAAAAAAAATAGAAAAGACTGGGAATATAGCTCAGTGGTAGAGCACTCCTAGGTTCAATCCCCAGTACTGCAAAAGAAAAAAAGTAGATCAGATTTTGTTGTTGTTGTTGTTGAATTGCAGGAGTTCTTTATATATTCTGGATATTAGCCTGTTATTAGATATATGATTTGCAAATTTTCTCCAGTTCCATGGGGTTACATTTTTACTCTGTGGACAGTGTCCTACGATGTATCAGAGTTTTTCATTTTGATGAAGTTCAGGTTCTCTATTTTTTTTCTCTTGTGGCTTGTGCTTTTGGTGTCATAGCCAACGAATCATTGTGAAATGTCATGAAGTTTTCCCCTTGTGTTTCCTTCTAAGAGTTTATAGTTTAACTCTTATGTTTAGGATCCTGATTCATTTTGAGTCAATGTCTGTATCTATGGTACCTGGGAGGCATCCCCCTTCATTCTTTAGCATGTGGATAGCCAGTTTCCCCAACACTATTTGTTGGCATCCTTGGGTCAAAAACCATTAATCACATAGGCAAGGGCAACCAATTTTATTTTCAACCTAGAAAACTATTTCTAACATTCCCTTTGGAATGCCTATAAATACCCAGTCTCTTTGACCCAGCTTTCCTATCTTATTGGTCCCCTCATGCATGAGTCACTGAGTCTTTGCCTGCATCCATTCTATATATATATACATATGGAGAAGAATCGTGTGTTTAAGTTCTTGAGACTTATGCTTTGACAGTAATGTACAAAGTGCTATGGGGGCAGAGCGAAAGTCAGTCCTCGTTGGGGGATGCAACACACTTGGTCCCTTTTGAGATCAGCCTCATGATGAGTGCATGAAATCCTGGTAGGGAGCAATGGTGGTTTGGAGCAGACGTTTCAGACTCTGGGGATGGCAGGAAACCCTTCTCCTCCCCCTTTGCTTCCATTGTGTGCCTTTCCCAGCAGCCAACACAGATGTGATGTGTCCACGTGAAAAAGCCCAGGATAAAGCTCCTGGCTGCCTCCCCCACCGTTCCCTTCAGGTCCTGCACGAGAGGTCCCCGCTCCAGCCCTGGGTTGCCACCCCTCACAGCCCATGCTGCCCCTTCTCCTACCCGAGGAGAGTCTGGGCCTTTCCATCAACACCTCCTGTCATCTCCGGTTCTGCCTTAACCAGGGAATCGAACTTCCTGGCTGTCTCCACCCACCACAGAGGGCAGCCGTGAAATATCTCCCTGACAGACTCTAAATGTTACCAGCATCAGTCAGAGGGATAAACAGCAAGAAAGCCCGACACAGAGCAGCCAGCTCTGTCAGAGTGAAAGTGATATTCATTAGGAAACCTGCTTCTGGCTGCAGAGGATGAGACCTGCAGCCTTGGAGTGACCTTGACATTAGACCCAGTTAGGGCTCTTCACCATGGATGGGGCTTCTGCCCCTGGCTGGTACATAGGGTTGGGATTTAACACTGAGATTCATGCATTCTGAGCATCCCAGGGGTGCACTTCCTTTGGAAGTTCTATCATTGTGTCCCCAAGCCTTCCTAACTCACAGCCATGGCATTTCTGATGTTCTCCCTGTGGCCCACACCACGGCTGGGCAGATACTGGATGACCTGGTTTCTGACTGACCAAGAGATCCTCGGGGCCTCACTTCTCCACTTCAAGTTCATTCGCAGAAGTAGCCAGGAGGTTCTCAGCATTCTAAGCCCTGCATGCTGATGTCACCTGTGCTGTTGGGACCTTTGCCTTCGGCTTACCAACCCCAACCCTCCTTGAGCCTCGGTTGTCCAGAACCTTGACTGAGGCCTCAGGCCCTCCATCCCCTAGCTGTGCCCAGCCTCTAGACAACTAGTAAAGGGCAGGTCCCCTTTGGAGTCAGCAGGGATCCCTGAGGGATTGGCCCTTTGGCCAATGAGTGGGGTGGAGAGAAGGGACAGTGGTCTTCAAGCAGGAATGCCCAGGCTACTTTGGGGGCTGAGGCACCTGCATTGCTTGGGGTCAGCTAGTATGCATTTGATCTCACCCTTCACTGGTTGGGTAGCCTTGGGCAAGTCAACCACCTGAAGCTCAGTTTCCATATGTGTAAAGTGGCACAAAGAACAGCACCTAACTCACTTATCATTTTAGGTCTCTGGATAATAAGTATGGTAACGTGCCACATAATCATGTTCCAGTCAACCACAGCCCTAATATACCACTGTGGCCCAACAAGATTATAACAGAGCTGAAAATTTTCTATCACCTTGTGACATTATAGACATCATAACCATCTTTTTTTTTTTTTTTGTACTAGGAATTGAACCCATGGGCACTTAACCACTGAAACAAATCCCCAGTCCTTTTTATTTTGAGACAGAATCTCACTAAGTTACTTAGTGCCTCATTATGTTGGCAAGGTTGGCTTTGAACTTGCGATCCTCCTGTCTCAGCCTCCGGAGTCACCAGGATTACAGGTGTGCACCAATCTTAACATCCTAGCACAAAGCATTACTCACATGTTTGGGACAATGCTGGTAAATAGGCCTGCCTGCTATACTGCCCGTTATATGAAGAACAGCACGTACGCACAGTTATGCGTTGGACTTAATACTTGGTAATAAACGGATGTTTACTGGTTTATGTATTTCCTATTATTTCTATCTTTGTTTTAGTGTGTTCTCTTTCTATTTATAAAAAGAAAAAAATAGTTTATTTTGCAACTCTGCTATGGTTTCCTAGCAGCAGTCTCATGCGGCTTATGTTTACCTGAGTCTTTGTGTATGCGTGTACTAGGGATTGAGCCCAGGGGTGCTTTACTACTGAGCAACATTCCCACCCCTATTTGTTTTTTATTTTGAATGAGGGTGTCACTAAGTTGCTGAGGCTGGCCTTAGAACTTGTGATCCCCCTGCCTCCGCCTCTGGCATTGCTGGGATTACAGGCGTGCACCACCGTGCCCAGGAGTGTGTTTATCTCATTCTCAATGCCATCATTTTCTTTCATGCTTGATTTAATCCTACATTGCTTTGTTCATCAAGGTCTCCCAACATAAAAAAATCCTCTGCTAAGGGGGCCAGGAAGAGGCCATGTCATGATTGACCTGGAAACAATCAGCAATAGTTACTTCTCTCCAGCCAGGCACATCCCGTTGCGCAATAGGTATGATCTTGATGAACAGAAGCAAAATGACAGAAGCTATTAAGGGACTGCAACACTACTACAAATTTGAGAAGGTTCTGTATCAGATATGGAGAAACTTCTAATGGCCTGGATTGTAGACCAACATATCCTCTTCAGCACCATGAAGATCACGGCCAAAGCAAAGAGTTTGTGATATTGAAAGAAAAGGCTGGACCTGCTGGGTACAGTGGCTCATGCCTGTAATCCCAGCGATTCAGGAGGCTGAGGCAGGAGGATCACAAGTTTGAGACCAGTCTGGACCATTTAGCAAGATATCATCTCAAAATAAAAAGGGCTGACTCTAGCACATGCAAGGTCCTGAGTTCAATCCCCAGCATTGCAAACAAACACACAAAAAAGATTCCATCATTTATAATGATGTTATTCATGACATCATGTGAGAGTCAGTGGTGAGTTTGGGAGCACTGATGCAAAGGGAGATGAAGATTATTTGGAAACTTCAAATGAGTTGATTGTGGAGGGAAATTATTTGCCGGAACATATCCTCAATATGGATGAAAACTCCCTATTCAAGGCCTGAAGGACTTTCATACATTGGGAGGTCAAGTCAACGCCAGGTTTCCAGACTTTTAAGGGCAGAACTATAGTCTTGCTTGGGAGCAAAGTCGCAGGCTATAAATTGAAACCTTTGTGAACTGCCAAGTGAGAGCCCAGGGCCTGCAAGAACACCACTAAGTACACGCTGCCAGTGCATGACAGAAGCAGCAGGAAGTCAGGATTGCCAGTTGCCACACACCTGTAATCCCTAACATTTGGGAGGCTGAGGCAGGAGGATCACAAGTTTGAGGCCAGCCTCAGCAATTTAGGGAGACCCTATCTCAAATTTAAAAAAAAAATAAAAAGGGGGCTGGGATTGTGGCTCAGTGGTAGAGTGCTCGCCTAGCACCGGCGGGACCCGGATTCAATCCTCAGCACCACATAAAAATAAAGGCATTGTGTTGTGTCCATCTACACCTAAAAAAATAAATATTAAGAAAATAAAATAAAAAATAAAAAGGACTATGGATGTAGTTCAGTGGTAAAACATCCCTGGATTCAATCCCCAGTACCCAGGCCCCCAGGAAAATCTCACTTATCTAGTGTGTGAACATACACTTCGTAAGACAAAATCACTGAATGATGCATTTTTCAGAAGGTATCCCTGGGTCAAGCACATGACTGTATAAAACACTCATTCACTGCCTGGCAATAATCAATCCTCACCAAAGTTTAACTATTTTTCAAGGAACAGGGAATGGACTTTGTCCTGTGTGTGTACATAAGAAACATAATGACCATCTTGGGGAAGGGCAAGTGGAGAGAGCCAGAGAACTTGCTGCCCTTGACCTTAGACATTTTCTCTGTTCATTGATGTTTTCACAAAAAAAAAAAAAAAAAAAGTTGGTCCTCATTTCACTTTCTCTTGTCCAGAGACTGAGAAACTGCTCTCTTCTTAAAGTGATCTATGCTGCTTTCAGATTAGCTCTTCCCCACCTTGATAGATTATATTCATCTTATTTCCCCTCTGGCAATTGAAAATTCCAATGAGATATGAGTCTCCTTTCCTCTGACCTTCTCCTGGGGGAGAATGCTGATGGCCCAGAATTAATGTGGCAGTTGATATACTGTGTGGTGCTGAAGACATGGGGACAAGTCCTCCCGTTGCTGGTGGCGGGGGGGGGGGGGGGGGGGGGGGGGGGGGGCGGAAGGGGGAGGGATGGGAAGGAGGCAGCTCTCAGCCACTTTGTGGGACTGACTCACAGGGCTCTTATCTCAAGTGGTTGCAAAAACAGAGTTACAGATGAGCCCGCATACCTGGGATGAATATCCCAAAGAGTGGTGGCCTCAGGCTTGGTATCCAAGGCCCTGGGCACTTTCAAGTACTAAACACCTTGACAAGTCAGTGGACCTTTCTGGGCCTCAGTTGCTTCATCCATAACATGGGGAAAGAGATCTCTCAGAGGATGACCATGGGATTAAAATGAACTGTGTAGCCAGGAGCGGTGGTGCGCACCTATAATCTCAGCAGTTTGGGATGCTGAGGCAGGAGGATGGTGAGTTCAAAGCCAGCCACAGCAACTTAGTGAGGCCCTAAGCAAATAATTGAGACCCTGCCTCTGCCTCTAAATTTTATATATATATGGCTGGGATGTGGTTTAGTGGTTAAGTGCCTCTGGGTTCAATCCCCAGTACCCAAAACAAAACAAAAACAAAAAACAAACAAACAAAAAAACCCCTGACTGTTCTTTAACTGCAAGAGAAAATACCAAGCTTACAGATACTAAAACCCAGGCCTTGAGAGGTGAGATCTGCAGCAGTCAAGTATTTTAGAAAGAGCATCTGCCGCCTTCACTGCTGTTGACACTTGTGGTTGTCACCATTCCTGCTGGTTCCTTGGAAGCTGGAATGAGGTACAGATGAAGGGTTGGAGAGGGTCAACGTTTCCATTGGGGAGTTCTTCTCTAACAGAACAGATGTTTACTGACCACCTTCCAAGAGTCAGATGTTTATCTAGGCATCATGGAGGGTAAAGACACAGACAAGGCCTTGATCCTGATGCTTCTCTTTTCATCCTCCTTTCCCTCCCTCTCTCCTCCCCA
This sequence comes from Marmota monax, assembly GCF_021218885.2. Lineage (NCBI taxonomy): Eukaryota > Metazoa > Chordata > Mammalia > Rodentia > Sciuridae > Marmota > Marmota monax. The sequence continues at coordinate 849,151 of NW_026694276.1, forward strand.
CAACCCCATCCCTGAGGCAGCTCTGTTTCTGAAAGGCGTGGAGAGGGTCAGCTGCCTGATCCTGAGTCCTTTCCTTAGAATCTGGTGTCTGCAAACTGCAGCACTGGCCACAGGCTCTGGCCAGGGCCAAAAGTATATATAGACTGCTGTCACTGTCACATCTGGAAAGTGTATCTTCTCCAAAAACTTAACTCAGGACTTCTTTTTCATTATTTCTAGCTTATTTACTGTATAGACCACAAGCCTTGAGTGAGGAAATGAGGACCCTGCCTGCTCTACTGTTGTTCCAAGCACGGTATTTGGCAAACTATGGGTGAGGGAACAATAAAGGAATGAAATTGTGGATCTACAGTGAGGCCATAGCTAACACCTAGACTCTGGGACTCCTTTTTACTGCCATTATCTCTAGATGCACCTTGTAAAATGACCAGTGCTCTTGAACTTCCTGTAAGTCTGGGCTCATGCTCCAGACAGGGCAGAATGCATCCCTCCCCTTGGCCAGGGCATGGATGCTGCCCAGAAAAGTTGCTCTCCAAGTTGTGAAAGGGGCGGTAGGTGTCCCAGTGGAATCTGCTCCCTGCAAAGCAAGAAGCCCGCAGGAAGAGACACTTGGTATGCTTCTTTGATACCCAGCCCCCCATCAATGGCTTTGCTGTGGTTTAGGTATTCATGAGAATTACAGAAAGCAGAATGTTTCCTCCCCAACTGATCTTACAACAGAAGCCAGACATGTAACTCAGGCTCCACCTTCAAATGTACCTAGGCTTCAGTTCAGAGGCTCTGGGAAAATTCCTCTTGGCTGGCAAGGGCAGCAGTGGGTGTGGGGCTATATTCCTACTGCAGAAGGGGCCCCTGTGCAGCTGGCAGGTGTGGCACATTCCTGCCAGGGGCAAGGGCAGCATGGGCATATTACAACTTTTGGCCCTGGAAGCTTAGACTGAGCTCTTTTTTTTTTTACTTTTATTTATTTTTTTTATTTATATATAACAGCAGAATGCATTACAACTCTTATTACATACATAGAGCTCAATTTTTTATATCTCTGGTTGTATACACAGTGTATTCACATCAGTTCGTGTCCTCATACATATACTTTGGATACTAATGATCATTACATTCAACCATCATTAATAACCCCATGCCCCCTCTCTTCCCCTCCCACCCCTCTGCGCTATCTAGAGTTAGTGTATCCCTTGTTCCCCCTCCCTATCCCACTATGAATCAGCTTCCTTATATCAAAGAAAACATTCGGCATTTTTTTTGGGGGGGGGGATCGGCTAACTTCACTTAGCATTATCATCTCTAACGCCATCCATTTACCTGCAAATGCCATGATTTTAGCTTTTTTGCCTTTCCAATTCCATGAGCTACCTGATGTCATTGTAATAATTTCCTTTCATACTCCGTAAGCCATGGTCAGCAATTATTGCTTTAAAATTAAAAACCCTGGGCTGGGTGTGGTGGCCCATGCCTGTAACTCCAGTGGCTTGGGAGGCTGAGGCAGGAGGATCACTGAGTTCAAAGCTAGTCTCAGCAAAAGCAAGACACTAAGCAACCCAGTGAGACCCTGTCTCTAAATAAAATACAAAATAGGGCTGGGGATGTGGCTCAGTGGTCAAGTGCCTCTGAGTTCAATCCCTAGTACCAAAAAAAATTTAAAAAATAAAAAATAAATAAGAACCCTGAGTGATAGCCTACTTCAAATGTCTCAGCTCCTCACTTCTTGGGATCCCGAAAACAAAAAGAGCTTTCATTGATTCTGTGCTTCCAGTGGTCTCTGAGACTGTGCTAGGAGCTTTGTATGCTCTGTCTCCTGGAATTATCACAATACTGTATGAGCTGGTACTATCACTATCTAAACAGATATTAGGCATAAGAGAACTTGTTCAAAGTCTCACAAGAAGCTAATTACATGTTGTGATAGCAAATAAGCTCTCAAATCTAATCATGGATTTCAAGGTGGACTGTGGCAGTCAGAAAGTAAGTTCCTGCTCTGTTCCATGGTGGAACTGTGAGAACTGAGTGGGCCATCTGATTCCACATTCTCTGAGAACCAGTAACACCTGGTTCTCACCACCTTACTAAATGTATAGGTGGTGGGAAAAAAAAGATACAAATGTATTTCACTGCTCAAGGACGATTTTTCAGGATAACAGCAGGGCCAGTTAACCACACCACCTACTGTGCTCCCACAAGCAGGGTTTTGACACCCACCTGGGGCTCCAAGGAGGCATGTCCAGTAGAGTGGTAAAGCCAGAATTTAAGGCAGGCAGTCAGTGTAAATAGGTAAATTGCATTGGATCACGAGAACAGAGGCCAGTTTGGGTCTCCAGAAGTTGGAGACCACCCCTGAGGAATTTAAATGTTAATTCCTCAGAGCCTTTCCTTCATCCTTACCAAGATAACCTGCCCCTGCTCCAATAAAGGGAGTTGTAAAAGTTGTTAATTAATGCACCCAGGGCCCCCCTCCTGGCCAGATCACTCCACCTTGGCTCCTCCTGGGCCATCCCACCTGGGCCATCTCCTGGGCCTAGTCATGTACACAGGAAGGAGAGAGATAAGGGGGGAGAGAGCAAGAGAACAAAGAAAATTTAGGATGTATAAAAGAGGCAGAACACTCTCACTTCTTGGGATATATCTCAGGATACCAGCTATGGCCCCCTTCTCCCTCCCTGGAGAAGTCTGTGTTACTCCTTTTTAAATTAAACCCTGCTCTATGTGCTTGCCTCCACGTGCTTCTTTAATGCTATATGTTAACATGTGAGGAAGCAGGACTGGTAACTGGTGGGATCAGTGGTACACAGCAAAGCTGCTGCATACCCACATTTGGCCAAGCCTGCGTGCAGGCCAGCCCCCCAGATACATTGCAATATAGGTGATTTCTTTTCCATTTATTTTCAAGCACTTATTTCATTTACCCAGTTCCAAGGCCAATAAATCTTGGCATTAAGGCTGATTTGATGTGTGATGCAGACAGTCTAATTAAGGCTACGGTATTTTATCAGCTCCTCTAAATTTTCTTTTCTCTGCTCTGCAATTTTTTATACTGGGTTGATCTTTTTTTTATTCATAAGGGGTTTCATTCTCATTTGTCATGGCTGCATTAACTGGGCATCTAACGAAGACTTGGATATAGAAGTCTGCATCTCATTTATCCTTAGTAGCAAAATTAATAAAGCAGTGGGAAAATAGCTTCCTGCACTGGAACTTTTTTAGCCCACCCTGAATCATCTAAAATATATTTCACTGGGTCTTCCAGAACTTGAGGTCAGCTCTAAACTTTATGTGACAATGCCCAACTTCACCTTCCATCCACTGACAGCCTATACCCAACTGCCCTGCCCAACCCATTACTTGAAGAGAATTAGAGTGGCCAGGAGCCTATTTTCCCACTCACTTCTTCTACACACATTTATTGAGCATTTTCTATAGGTCAAATTCAGAGACATAAAACAGATTCAAGGTCAAAGGCAAGTGTGTCATGCTACTATGGTCAATGTCCAATAAAAGAAGCATATCTTAGCCAAGTAGCAAGTCTGGGGGCAGACTGGATAAATCATCTCCTTTTGTCCCTGGGAGGGTGATCTTCTCAACCAGTCCTTGTAGGAATGGGAGACTACCAGTTTTATGGATATGTGAGCATATTGGTCTCCTGGGAACACCATAACAAAATACTACAAACTGGGTGGCTTAACCAGCAGAAATGCATTGTCTCACAAGTCTGCAAGGTAGAAGTCAAAAATCAAGGTATTGGCAAGGTTTGTTTACTTCTGAGGGTTGTGAGGGAGGATCTGTTCTTGGTCTCTCTCCTTGCTTAGAGATGGCTGTCTGCTCCCTCTATGACCTCCTGTTATCTTTCCTCTAAGCACTTCTGAGTCCAAATTTTCTCTTTAGATAAGGACACCAATCATATACTGGATGAAGGTCCATTCTAATAACCTCATTTTAACTGGATTACGTCTACAAAGGTCCTATCTTCAAAGGAGGTCACATTCTGAGATTCTGGGGGTTAGGACCCTACATATGAATCTTTCAGAGACACCTTTCAATCCATCACAATGAATGTCTCTGGAGCTGGTTGAACTAAAGCTCTGGGGCAGCATCTGGAAGCACCATAGAGTTGGATTTCAAAAGAAAGTTAAAAATCTAAAGTAAAAGGTCTCCATCAGCCACTTCCCTTCTCAGAGCCTCAGGTTCCTTCTCTGTAGAATAAGGGATCTGGACAGGGCCTCCAAAACAGCCCCGCTTCCTTCTATTCAGTTCTAGCACTGTGCCAGGGCTGAAGTGACAGAGGGAGGATAATAGTTCAGTTCCATCTCTTGCCAGCAGTGAGATCTTGAGCAAATTCTGATCTTCTAAGCCTCAGGATTTTAACTATAAAGGGGGGACATAATAGTAGCAGCTTTGGAAAGGCAGAGGTGTTCCCCACCAGGGTGCTGTGTCTCAGCTCCATTGGGGTGAGAGGCTTTAGCAGGAAGGCAGCTTGTGATCCTAAAAAGTGGCTTTCCCATCTCCAGCTTCTCCAAATCTTACTCCATTCTAGTTAGCTATTTTATTTTATTTTTTATTGTTTTTTAACAAATTACTTTTTTTTAAAGACACAGAGAGAGAGAGAGAGAGAATTTTAATATTTATTTTTTAGTTATCGGCAGACACAACATCTTTGTTTGTATGTGGTGCTGAGGATCAAACCCAGGCCGCACGCATGCCAGGCGAGTGCGTTACCGCTTGAGCCACATCCCCAGCCCTAGTTAGCTATTTTACATTACAGTTAGGGCTAGAATTTCACTTGACTGTTTTTCCTCATTGTGTTTTATAATTTTTATACTACAGAAAAGCCTATTATTATAAGAAATACATAAAAAAAGTCTACTTAATTACTTCTGTTTTACTTAGCTTTTTTGCTGCTGTGACTAAAAGATCTGACCAGAAAAATTTTAGGGAAGGAAAAGTTTATTTGCAGACTCACACAGTTTCAGAGGTCTCAGTCTACAGACAGTAAGCTCCATTCCTCAGGGCTTGAGATGAGGTAGAACATCATGGCAGGAGAGTGTGGCGGAGGGAAGCGGCTCACTTGATGATCAGGAAGCAGAGAGACAGACTTCACTCACCAGATACAAAATATATACCCCAAAGCCACACCCACAATGCACCACCTCCTCCAGCCCTACCCTACCTGCCTTCAGTTACCACTCAATTAATCCCATCAGGGGATTAATTCACTGGTTGGGTTAAGGCTCTTGTAACCCATTTCTCCTCTGAACCTTCTTGCATTGTCTCCCATGTGAGCTTTTGGGGGATACCTCTCATCCAAACCATAATAGCCTCATTTAACACAGCTCTAAAAAGAAGCTATGTAAACCTAGCCTCTCTCATGAGCACTAGACTGCTCGGTGCCTATAGCTGTTCTGCTCTTATTTTGAACTTTTTCTATGTCCACCTTCACATAGATTATATTATTATTATTATTTTTCTTTCTTTCTTTCTGCAGTGCTGGGGACCAAATCCAGGGCTTCCTGCATGCTGGGCAAGTGCTCTACCACTGAGCTACATTCTCAGCCTTCACCTAGATAATAAACAACCTGAAGAAACAAACAGGTTTCCTTACTCAGACTGATGTGCACAATGCACCAGCCCCTTACATAAAATACCTCTATACTCTTCCCTACACCCTGGTATACCTCTACATCATAGAGGTACCCTCTGAGGCTGAGAAGTCATATGGTAGTCAGTGGCCAAGACAGGATTCAAGTCTACATCTGATTCCAAGCCCGCCCACCTAGCATGATGCCCTCCTCACTAGTTTCTATCAACGGTATCTCAATAGACACAGATTCCTTTCCCCCACCCCAGACCCTTCATCTGATCAGGGCTTTCTGTGGCCTTGGTGCCCTCTGGTGGTTCATAAGGGCTTATTCCACTGAAGGCCTGTAACCCCAAGCACTTGAGAGAGTGACCACAGTCTAGAACAGAGACTCTGCATCCAGAAGGGAGTTGAACCCACTATTAGAGCTGCACTTCTTAAATGGGCCTCTCAGGAGAATTCTGCTAGGTCAAGGAAGAGGGGTTAGGGTTGTTTTGGTCCAACAGCACTGGACTGACACACAAGGTCTGAGACCCCCTGCACTTCTGTCCCACCCTCAGTCAGGACATGTGGACTTTGGCATTCTCTGATGAACCCTCCTGGGAATTTCATTTCCAAGAGCTTGTTTATGGAGGAAGAAGAAAGAAGAGACTAAAAGTGGTCAATGTTCAGGACATGACGGTTCTCTGTTACAGAGTCCTTTCCAAAAGATGTCATCAAGCTGGGCACAGTGGCAAATGCCTGCAATCCCAGCAACTCAGGAAGCTGAGGCAGGAGGATCACAAGTTCAAAGCCAGCCTCAGCAACTCAGCAAGACCTCATCTCAAAAATAAAATAAAAAGGGCTGGGGATGTAACTTAGTGGTAGAGTGTCCCTGGGTTCAACCCCCAGTACCATACATACAGAAAAATATTCCATTAGACTCTCCAGTGAGTATTGATTATATTCCTATTTACTCTGTGGCTCTCAGGATGCAGAAATGGAGAATACAATAGGACAAATACCTTAATGTGGGTGCTGTGGACCTTCTCCTATTGATAAGTATCAAACAGACACAGACATGAGTGGTGGAAACATGGAAGTCAAGAGGATGACTCTATAGACTGGGCCTTCTGTGCTGAACCCCATGTGCTTTCTCTCTCTCTCTCTCTGTATGGGGGACTGAACCCAGATGTACTTAATCACTGAGCCATATCCCAAGCCCTTTTTATATTTTATTTTGAGACAGGGTCCAATGAGTTTCTGAGGCTGGCCTCAAACTTATGAGCCTCCTGCCTCAGCCTCCTGAGTTGCTGGGTTTACAGATCCCACACGCTTTCTTTAAAAAAAAAAAAATTTTTGCCTGAGGCTGTCCTGGCACTGTTTGCCTTAAGTCAATAGGATACATTATATTGTCAGCAAATAACCTGTTATCTTCAGGAGAAATTTGAGCCCAAAGAGTCCTCCCTGCATGACTTGTTTGATATCTTGTCTGTGGGACTGCAAACAACTGGTAGTGGAATCACTTTGGCTAACATGGATGGGACTTGCTCTGAAACACTATTACCCCCAGAAATGGTCACTTGTGTTCAAAACCAAGAATAAAGTTTCATCAAATATCCTATTGAGCTGAAGAAGGTAGAAAACAATTAGGGGTCAGATAACTCCTGCAGCACCACTCCAGTCCCCCAGCACTTGCCCAGCTTCTATTCACTATTCCTTTCCCTCTGCCTTCCTGCTCAGGGGCAGGAGGACAGCAGGGCAGAGAAAGAGGGGGTGGTATGGAAAGCTTGCCTTCCCACATCACTTCCCACATGACAAGGCTGTGGGTCAGATGCCATTCTCTCCCTGCTTTCTCCTTTGCCTTTCAAAGGCATTCCTTACAACTTAAAAAGTAATCAGCAGCCCTTCTGAGAATCCTTTAATCATTGATCTGGCTTTGAGATCAGCTAAGATACCCTGGAGCTACATTGGCCAGTGTCATAGTCACTAGCCACCTACAGCTATTGAGCATTTGAAATGTGGTTAGGCTTAATTGAAATGTGCTCTAAGTATAAAATATACATTGGATTTTTAAGGCATGCTATAGTTGAAAAAGTGTAAGCTATCTTTATTTTTATTGATTGCATGTTAAAATGATATTTTGGATTAAAAATGTTATTAAAATTAATTTGTTTTACTTTTTATTATGGCTATCAGGGCATTTAAAATTACAAATATGACTCACATTATATTTCTATTTGGACAGACTGTGAAGGTTTAGAAAACTAGAGCCCTGCAAAGCTTTACCACATGGAACCACAAGGAGGTGGTACAGAGATGTGCAGCTTCCTTGGCATGACTTCTGGCAGGAAGCAGGCTGACTTCCCTAGACCCTGGCACAAACTTCTTCAAATCATAGTTGTGCATGGACTCAATACCTTTATTTTATTCACTTATTTTTTTATGCAATGCTGAGGATCGAACCTAGGGCCTCACACATGCTAGGCAAGTACTCTACCACTAACCGTATCTTTTTTTAAATATATTTTTAGTTATTGATGGACTTTATTGTCTTTATTTTTATGTGGTGCTGAGAATCGAACCCAGGGCCTCATGCATGCTAGGCGAACACACTACCACTAAGCCACAACCCCAGCCCTACTAACCCTATCTTTCAAGAATAGTTTTAAACTGCTGTTCTAAAATTTGTTTGGCCTACATTGTGCTGTTCCTAAGAACATAAATTCTCTAGAACAATAGTTCAAATCCACCGAATTACAACACCCAAACTAGAATTTTTTTTTAAAATTAAAATTCTGCAAGTTTCATCACAACCACTTTGTAGTGAAGAAGGACTCCGAATTCAAGTTCTGAAGAGCTCTGGAGCTGGGCCCCTGATCAGAAGATAAAATGAAGATGCTGGTCACAGCATTGGAGAAAACAGTGCAGGGAAAGATGCACAAGAGAGGGTAGAGACCCAGGAGGGATAGGAGAGTCCACGGATACACCCCACTTCCATCAAAATGCTACACATCTGAATGTAACTTGGCACCACATCTCTGCAGAGTATATATCAACAATCCTAAAAATTACTATGTCCTTTGACCCAAATATCTGGCTATGAGGATATTCACTCAGGATTGCAGCAGCCAAAACACACACACAACAAAAACACTATAAGCATCCTAACTGGACATTAATAAGGGTTTGGTTAATTCAATCAAGATATAGCTATAACATGGAATAATTTGCCCTGTTGCAAAGGAATGCAAGTGAATACTAGTCTCGTGAAAAAATATTCATGTTAAATTCTGTGAAATACAGAATTTTATGTCCAGTATCTATGCTGAACTTGCTTTAAAAAAATAAAAAAATAAACGGTCAAAGTATACACTTGCAAAGCTAGCCATCTGAAAAGGATATTCTCCAAGGGATTAACAGTAATCTCTGGACAGTGGGACTATGGATGACTCTTTTTCCTTTTAAAAAAAAATAATAAAGTCATGTTTAAACTGGGTACTCCTACCAGTTGTCTCAAGAGGTATGACTTAAAAGCCACTATTCCCCTCAAAAACTTTCTGAGCCTTCGCTATGAGTATCTGCCTTTGTTAAAGTTCCGACACTTTCTCAGTGTGCAATCTCGTCCTTCAGACCCTGCGGCCCTGCCTCTTCTGCGTACCTGCCCCTCTGCCCAGATGACACCCGGCCTGACCCACGGGTTACAGTAAAACTTGAACAAGAGCCTGCGCGAGCCAGAACTCGGAGTCGTTTAAACCATAATCCGAGTAATCCGAAGGTTAAAAAATCGCAGAAGTCAAGTGCCAGAGAGGTCCAGCTGTGGACGTCTTGCCTCTGGGGCGAAATCCGCGCCTCCGGTTCCGCGGAGTAGCCAGGCGTGGTTCACCACGGTAGCAGAACTCTCGTGGGTCTCTGCCCGGCGCGAGCGCAGTGATGTTTACCGGCAAAAAACGCGGACGCTGCGCCTCTATGAATTTGGTCCCTCTGGAGGCGCCGTCTGAGTGCGCGCCTCCTCCGCGTCACGTGACCAAGGCCTGTAACGGAGGACCGGCGCCGGGGTGGCTTTCGAGCGGGATGGAGGCGACTTTGGAGCAGCACTTGGAGGATACGTGAGTAGTGCGGGCCCTTCCGGCTGTCCTGAGGTCGCACTAGGGGAATTTGGTTGGGACAAATGGTGAGAGCTGCGGGTGTTGGCCGGGGAGTTTGGGGGACGCCCCGAGTTCTACTCGAGCCCTGGGACTCAGAAGGGGTGGGTGACCCGGAATTAAAATCCCGCTGGCCTCCGAACACTTCCTCACCAGGTCTCCTGGGCTCAAGCCATCTGTGGCGTTTAAATCGTCTCTAAGGTCCCGGTGGTTCGTCAACTTGGGAAACGGGTTAATTTGGGGGAATACCGGATGTGCATACTCGAGCCCTGCAGTGTAAACACACACACGTTTCTCTTCTCGTGTATGTAATCTAGTTACTTGGTACTTAAGGAAATGTATCGTCCCTTAAATTTTTCTAGTATCTATATGAAATTCAAGATTGGAAACGTATAAGGCATAGAGGGAGACCTGGTGTCCAGTTTCTCTCTTCTGTCTGGGAGGGAACTCCTAATAAGCTTTTCAACTTAAACGAGTTCATATGCTAAAGCATACATCTATAACAAAGGCAAAAAAAAATCCTAGGTATTGCAATATTGTGGCCCTTGAAAGTTCAGCAGCACTGGACAGTCTTCTCATAAAACGTTTTATTTAAATAAATTATATAACTTAATTTTTTGGGTGTGGTAGTGAAAAAAGGTTGGGAAATACTCAAAGCATTTTTAAAATATCTGGTACACAGAAAGTCTGTACTTGGTGTAATTATTTAAATATTTTCATGTGTTCCTGGAATTAGAATGAAGAATCCGTCCATTGTTGGAGTCCTGTGCACAGATTCACAAGGACTTAATCTGGGCTGTAAGTGTTTTATCCAATCCCTATATAAGGTTAGCGTGGAGCCTGTTACACTGCCATGCTCTAGCTTTTATTTCCCCTTACCTTGGTAGTTTCTGAGAATTTTTGTGGGAGTAGAGATTCTTTCCAAATAAGATTAGAAAATTAAAACTTTTTAATTGGCACATAAAGAATAGAAACGTTTGGGCTGGGGCTGGGGCTATGGCTCAGCAGTAGAGCACTTGTCTGGCATATGTGAGGCCCTGGATTTGATCCTCAGCACCACATAAAGATGCATAAAATAAAGGTATTGTGTCAATCTAAAAAAATATTTTTAAAAAAAGAATAGAAATTTTTCTTATCACTGTAGTACAAAATAGTTGTCTACATAAATGGCATTTGAATCATTTTAAATTGGGTCTAGAAAGGACTTCAGATAGTGACAACAATTACCATTTATTGAATTCATTATACTGGAACTGTTAAGCTGTGTCTGATTTTCACAATACCCCTGCAAGGTGGGTGGTGTTATTTGTTAGCCCAATTACACTTAACAAGAAATTATTAGGCAGTCAAAACAGGGATTTGAAAATCGAACACATCAGAGTTCAACCCATTCTTCCATTTGGTAGTAATGTGAACTTGGACCAAAAAGAATCTTTCAGCGCCTCAGAGTTTCCAGTTATCTATTAAACAACTGGGTTGTTGTTTAATAATGGCAATAATAGTAGAATAATGTGCTTAATGTGCCTGGCACCATTTTGGTAATCTGTAACTTAGTCATTTTTACATACTCATTGGAGAAAAAAGGTAAACATTTTGAAGAGTTTGCCAGGCTCAGTAATGGAAAGACTGAAATTCACGTGTAGAAATCTAAAACTGAATCATTTTCTGAAAAAACTTCAAAGGGTTTGAAGACTACACTGTGTCAGTGAATGTTTTCTATAACAATAGTGAATCTGTAGTTTGTCGTGGTGGCAAGTCTATTCTCTTAATTTCAGGCACAGTTAACCTTATGTTGCTTTTATGTGTAAAAATCTATTGTAAACTTAGTAATTAATGTTTGTATTTGGGACCCCACATTTAATTATATTATAAAATGTTATCAAAAAGTTCTGAGTCAGGGCCAGGCGTGTGGTGCATGCCTATAAATCCCAGTGGCTCAGAAGACAGGCAGGAGGATCACAAGTTCAAAGCCAGCCTCAGCAATTTAGCAAGACCCGGTCTCAAAATAAAAAGGGCTAGGGATGTAGCTCAATGGTTAAGCACCCTGGGGTCAATCCCAAGAACCAGAACAAAAAAGAAAGAATTGCTTACAGAATATTCACATATGCTATTAAGGTGATCTTACCTCTTATCACCTGACAAAATAAAAATATGTCCTTTGAGGTTGAACTCGGTAAAAAAAATCAGATTTCTCAAAAGGAATTAATTTCACTAAATTAATTTGTTCTTATTAATTTCTTATAATTTGTTTTTTTAATATTTAGTTTTTAGTGTTAGGTGGACACAATATTTTATTTCTATGTGGTGATGAGGATCGAACCCCGTGCCTCATGCATGCTAGGCAAGTGCTCCACCACTGGGCTACAACCCCAGCCCTAAATTAATTTGTTCTTATTGACTGCTTTTTGGTAATTTCACTTGAACTTCTTGGTTTTAGTAAACTGTATAAAATGAATTTATGACTTTCAAATTGACTTGAATTACAACTTCCTTATATGCTTGAGAAGATGATGTTTAGAGATGATGATGGGAATGACTTTGAAAATTGTCATTTATAACATTCAAGAATTGTTGCTTGACTTTCTCCCTGATGTAACCAGCTGAATATCAAGGAAAATAATTTCATGTCAATTTCTAATTCAAAGGGAGATACTACTATAGCTCTGTACTTGTTTGAAGACAATCAGGTAACATGATGTCATCTATTTTCCAGGTCGTGGGACTCTGTCAGATGAACATGCTGGGGTTATATCTGTTCTAGCCCAACAAGCAGCTAAGCTAACCTCTGACCCCACTGATATTCCTGTGGTGTGCCTAGAATCAGATAATGGGTAAGTAGATGTCAGTGATTCCCTTCCTTTTTTATTAAATAGCTGTCAATGGATCTTTACTTATTTATATGTGGTGCTGAGAATTGAACCCAGTGCCTCACACATGCTAGGCAAGCTTTCTACCATTGAGCCCCCTTCCCAGCCCCCTTCTTTTCCTTTTATTCTGGAAAATCTGCCCTGTGTCAGTGATTCCTCAGAGTACTTGGGAGGGAATTCTTCACCTATGGAACCACAGGAACAGGCTGACCTCTAAAATTAATTGTGCTTTCAAGCCACAATGACTTTTCAGTAATGAGTAAGAATTGTTATGAATTATCAGTCTACCAAGAAAAAGTAATAAATTGCACAAAAGAAGACTGATCAAATAGTAACTTCTATAATAATAGACATACTAAGGATATTCCAAGGGAGGAACTGTAGGATAATAGTACATGGGGGGGGGATCAAAATATAAAATTATGCACAATAGGATCACAGTTTTGTAGAAAGAAAAAAATCTGTATTAGATAAAAAAGAGTCAGAAAGTAGCATACATGGAAAGATGGTGGAATGAGATGAACATCATTACCCCTACATACACACGATTACACAAATGGTGTGATTCTACATCCTGTACAACCTGAGAAATGAAAAGTTGTGCTGTGTACAATGAAACGAAATGCATTTTGCTGTTGTGTATAATTAATTAGATTAAAAAAATTTTAAATGTTAAGGGGAAAAAAAACAGGAAAATATTGACAGTATCTGTGAATAGTAAGATTAAGGATTAATTTTATTTTTATATTTTCATTAAGTACACCCAAATGTTTTTATTGTGCTAATTTATTGCTGTCATACATAGAAATATGATGTTATTTTAGTCTTATACTGAAGTCCCACTTGTTAACATTTTATTGAATATTTTCCTTTTTTTCTTCAGGAACATTATGATCCAAAAGCATGATGGCATCACCGTGGCAGTGCACAAAATGGCCTCTTGATGTCTCTCATCAGTTCTCCAGCAGCCTGTCATAGGGACTCAATCCTACTATGTTAATCATCTTACAAAACTAGTTAAGTTGCAGTGATTAAGCCATTCATTGAATATGCATTGGGTACTTTTCTATTTATTTTAGAGTGAGTTGCTTTTTAACCAACGTATCAGGATATTAATAAGGATCATGTTTTGAAGCAGCATGTCCAGATCACTTTGTATATAAAATTTTGTTAGGTTAAATAAATCTGCTTGGAGGAAAGCTTAGGTATTTTCTGGATTCTTTAAAATCCTAATCAAATGCTCATTTTTTTTAGTTATAAAGTTATGTTTTTCAAAAAGATCTGTTTGAAATTACTTCTCTTTCAGAATTTTCCCAAAATGCCTATACTCTAACAGAAGTGTCCATGAATATTTAAATCAAGCATATACTTCTCTCAATAACATCATAGCTAATATCATTTAAATAGTTACTCCAAAAACTTCATTTTGCCCTTTTGTGTTTGTACAACTAAGGCTAAGGGATTAGCAGATACCTTTTGAACTCAGACTCCCAACTCAGGAGCCCACAATATTTACCCATACCATTAGAAAAAAATAGGCATATTTGGCTAGAAAAAATCTTTTACCATAAGTTAACTTTTCTTTTTCTTTATCCTTTATAGTTCTCAACAACAGAATGGTGCACAGGTAGACACAAAGGACCTCAGTTCATTGAATTTGAATACAGCTCTAGTTGCTCTTTAGCAATTTAATGTTTCACAGTATAAAAAATATCCAGGGCTGTGGCACAGTGGTAGAGCACTTGCCTCGTATGTGTGAGGCACTGGGTTTGATCTTCAGTACCACATTAAATAAATAAATAAAATAAAGATATTTTTTAAAAAAATATCCAGAATATCAGAAGGGAAACAAAGATTTTGAATGAGGCATGTCTCAAGCCCTTGAGTTTGTACTGAAGGGAAATGGATGTATGTCATATTCCATACATTGTGTGTGTGTTTTATTATCTCTTCCCTGTTAGCATATACATCTTGAGGGGATGAGTAAGAATCTAGAACAGTTCTTTATACAGACACTGAATGAATACTTGCTGAATAAATGTACAACTAAAACAAGAGGGTTTTGTAGTATAAACTTGGCCTCTAAAGATGTAATGGATGGCCCAGTGCAGTGGTGTGTGCCTGTCCCTGAGGTTCAGGAGGCTGAGATAGGAGAATCAAGAGTTCAAAGCCAGCCTCAGCAACTGCAAGGCACTAAGCAACTCAGTGAGACCCTGTCTCTAAATAAATAAATAGGGCTGGGGTTGTGGCTCAGTGATAGAGTGCTCGCCTAGCACCTGTGAGACACTGGGTTTGATCCTCAGCATCACATAAAAATAAAATAAAGGTATTGTGTTCACCTACAACTAAAAAAAAAATATATATATAATTTTTTTTTAAATGTAATGGGCACTTGGAATAAAGGGTTTCTAGGCAGAGGAAATGGCTTAACAAAGACAGGATATACCAAAAGGAATATTTATATAGCAGCAAATGCCTTAGTTTGGTCTGTTAAGAGGTTATCAAAACAAAAAAAATAAACAAGAAAAAAAACTGAAAGGACAGCTCACTCACAGACTTACCCACCTAAGACTCCTGAGCCTGGGGCTGAGGCTGTGGCTCAGTGATAGAGCGCCTGCCCAGCATTCTCAGCACCACCTATAAATAAATGAATAAAATAAAGGTCCATACATCTAAAAAAAATATTGAAAAAAAGAATCCTGAGCCTTTTCCTGGGTTTTGAAGCAGGTAAGACTAAGTGGGATAATTTAGGATTAATCTGTAGACCAAGCTCATTTTTCCCAAGGAGAAAACTCTTGATTACTCATTCATGCATCTAATTTAGCTTCTTGTGATAACAGCCAACCTTTTTTGAGACTGTTGCTACATGCTAGATACATACTAAGTAAAATTACTTAGCATTTAGCTCATTTAGTCCTCAATTTTATGATTTATCTCCATTTTAGAGAAGAAATAGGTCTGTTGAGATAATTAGCTCAGGATCAAATACAAGAGATAAACGGGAAATGAGGATGAATAAATAAGATGACTGAATAGGAAAATTAGGTGCCTTACAAGCAGTCAAATGGAAGGATTAGAGAAAAGGTAACAAAGTTTGATTTTAGATTGAAGCTGAATTTCTTTTTTTTTAATATTTTTTTTAGTTTTAGGTAGACACAATATCTTTATTTTATCTTTATGTGGTGTTGAGGATTGAACCCAGTGCCCTGCGCATGCCAGGCAAGTGCGCTACCACTAAAGCCACATCCCCAGCCCTGAAGCTGAATTTCTGACAGCATTCCTCATGTTCATTAACATGTATTGAGTACTCACTGTGTACCAGGCACAGTTCTAAACCTTTCTTCAGAAGTCTCACATTGCATTCAGGACAAAACCACTCTGCTTAAGATACTCCCTTGTCCAGCACCATGGCAAGAGGCGGGAACTATTTATTCAGTGAAATGAGTAACATACTTTTTATTTATTTTTCAAAACCACCCCTTGAAGGTAGGACAGCATAACCAATTTATTGATAAAATCTAAGAAATACTGAAAAGAGTTCAGGGCTGGAGATGGCCGATTTTTTAGTCCACAGAACTAAAGCTGGAGTATGGTCTTTCTCAAGACCGCTCCTTTGATGGCTAATTTTATAACTTGAGATGCTAAGACATTTAGTTAAACATTATTCTGGGTGCTTGCAAGGGTGTTTTTAGATGAGATTAACATCAGAATCAGTAAAGATTGCCTTCCCAAATATGGGTGGGCTTCATGCAAGCCATTAAAAACCTGAGTAGAATACAGAGCTTGAAAATCATTCTTTGAGCTCTGGGAAATTGGTTTTCTGCCTTCAGACTCAAACTAGAACTGAAAATTGTATCATTGGTTCTCCTGTCCTTTGATTTGAACTGGAACCATACTATCACTAGGTCTGCAGCTTCCTGGGTATAGATCTTGGGCTTCTTAGCCTCTATAATCATGTGGGTTAATTCCTTATAGTAAATCAATATCTCCACCCCCTACCGCCATTCTAGGGAATATTTTATTATTTCTCTGGAAAACATAGATAAATATATAGTCCCTCAAATGTTGTGTTTTTTGGCAGTACTGGGTGCTTTACCACTGTGCCACAAAACCAGCCCCTTTTTATTTTTTGAGACAAGCTGTCGATAAGTTGTCGAGGCTGGTTTCAAAGTTGAGGTATTCTTGCTTCAGCTTCTGAGTGGCTGGGACTCCAGGTGGGTGCCATAGTTTCTTCAGGTTTGATGATTCAGTAGGCCTTCAAAGGACTGAGCATTTGTACTAATGTTATTTAATACAGTAAAAGGATACAAAGGAGAATCAACCAAAGGAAAAGGTTAGATGGGGCATGTCAAGAAGAAACCAGGCACATGCTTCCAAGAATCCTCTTTCAGTGAAATCATACAATGTACTTAATTCCCCTAGCAGTGGGTTATGATAAGTGTGAAATGCCACAACCAGGGAAGCTTGCTGGAGATTCAGTGCCCAATGGAGGGTGGTCACATAAGCACTTTCTGCTCAGCACATGCTAAATTTCCAGAGTCCCAGAGAAAAGCAACTGTCCAGCATACAACATGTTCTTTGCACATTAGGCACAATGCACCTTTTAGGGAATAGTGGGAATTCTACTGAATCTAAGGTCCCAGATGCCAGGCAGAGGCCAACTTTTTAAGACCTTTCACTTGTTAAGACCTGAATCTCAGGCCAATTATGTTAACTCTTTTCTGCATAAGGAATGAATGAGGACACGTAAAGTTTCAGTTAAAAAATTAAAATCTCTTAATTCTAGGCTGTAGCACTGTATTAAACACTTAAGTCACTAAGGGTTAAAAATTATTAATGGGCTATATTTGACAAAGGAATCAGGGTAATAGTGGTAACTTAAGAAAACATGCTGTATTCTCGCTGAATAGCTTTAGGGCCAAGACTAGGTTTGAGGCTGAGGGAATTATTTGTTTATGTAAAACACCCTACATGCTTTAAGTGGATTGTGGATTGGATACAGATGCCAAAATGTTAACTAATATCCCAAAGGTGGATTTATTTATTATTATTATTATTATTATTATTATTATTATTCTGAGGATTTAACCCAGGGGTGCTTTACCACTAAGCTTCATTCCTAGTTTTTTTTTTTTTTTTTTTCTCTTCAATTTTTTATTTTCAGATAGGCTCTCATTAAGTTGCTCGGGGCCTCAATAAGCTGCCAAAGCTGGCTTTGAACTTGAGAGTTTCCTGCTCCAGCCTTCCAAATTGCTGGGATTATAGGCATGTACCACCACACCCAGCATAGTTTAAGAATGCTTACCAACAAACAGTAGCTCCATCAATAAGGAATAGATGGTTAACATAGTCACTTCATATATATATTGTTAATCCTCACAACAACCTTGAAAAATAGTATTTCCCACAAATGGAATCAGTAAAGGTAACTTTTCTAGAGCTTTAATGCTTAAAAAAAATGGCAAAGCTGACATTCTACCAAGTTTGCAATTCCGATTACATCTAAAAGCTTCCTTAGGTTTGGAAGGGCTTATCTCTGGGACTTTGCTGCTTTCTTAGACTCCCTGTTTGCCACATTTCAAATCTGTCCCCAGCCTCGGGAATCAGACCTCTCTATCAATATAAAGCATAGTTTGATCTCATCTTGTGATTAGAATCAGAGAGCCTTGCTTTAAAAAAGCAACAAGTGTGCCACCAAAAAAAAAAAAACAAATACAGTCCTACAGATGTTTACTAAAAATGTTCTGGAGTGTGTGATTAACAAAGAGCTCTCTGAAAAGCATTCTCCCTTTTCCTTTGGGTTTTGCCTTTTGCTGAATGTTTATTTGATCCCTACCACCAGCACCACATAATTGCATAATCTTTCCATGGTTACACTTATGGAGCATTTTCCCAAACAACTAAGCTATTTCATTAAAAAATGTTATAGTATGGCTTTAAAAGGTTCAGAAACCCCTTGCTTTGTAAAAGGGAACATGCAGAATTTCTGGATACAGCAAGAAAAACACTTTGGCCTAAAATACACCCTGGTTTAAAATCTGGAATATTGGTGTAGGGAGATGAAAGGCAATTTCCCGTTGGCCTTTTTTTTTTTTGTAGGGTGCAGAAGAAGGAAATAGGAATAGAAAGTTGAACTGTCCCAGTAGTTTTCTAGGAGAAATAGCCTTAATCCAAAATTCAATAAGAAAAAAGCTTCACTGATATTACTGTAAATATACTCCTTTTATGGGAGGTATTTGAAGTTAAGATATGTAAGTATAAAAAGAAAAGATTAAAATTAGACCTGAAACTCCAAATTTGTAACCAGAACGCAAAGGATCACACAATCTGAATTTACTTAAGACTGCCTTCCCCACCACCGCTTAGTGCTGGGGATTGAGCCAAGGCCTTATACATACTAAGCACTCACTCCAACCCCCATGATTGTCATTTGTGGTCCAGAAAATGTATCTCCCACCTCTATGAGCAAGTCTAGATAATCTCCCTCAGGAACCTCTGGAATGTGCATTAGAATCCTAAAGCCCCATCCCCCAGCCTTGAGCACAGTCACAGAAAGGATTTTGCCCTTAGTTTACTTGACAATTACTTTTGATCCCACAGTGAAAAAGTCTACCTTCTGAGCAAGGGGTGGGTGGAGGGCGGGCCTGAGATGCTCTCAAGTTACAGCCTTTCCTCCTCCCCTCAGGAAGTAAAGTCCACTGGCAGGAAAGCCTCAACTGGCTCTGCCCTACAATGCTAACTTGTTTTCACAGTGCAGCGGAATGAAATGGCTTAGAAAAAGAGTAACTTTCTACGAAATAAGTCTGATTTATTTTTCCTCCTAAATTGCCTTGTCTGCAGGGGATTCCTTTGGAGAGCACAACATCAAAGGTAAGGTGGAAATGGGATTGTATGCTGGGTTGATTTTCTACAAGGAATGAAATGACCAGCATCTCTTCCTGTCCAGCTTGCTCACTGGACAGCCATTCCGCACACTACTGATTCTCCTTTCTCCAGAAAGAAACCGCCTGCTTTCAAACTCAGCGGGAAATAACAAGTGCTGCACCCCTTCCTCAGAACATTTAGATTTTCTTTTCACTCTATATACATTTTATTGAACTCTTCCTGAGGAGGTAGAGAATACCTCATTCCTCAATGCTTTCACATTTCTCCCCTAAGAACAAAAACAGTCCCAGTAGGACCGTAAGACCATCATCATTCCCAAAAGATCCATCTCAATACAGCACCCTCTACTAAACAAGTCATGTTTCAGTTTCCCCAACTGCCCTTTTCAACTTTTTTTTTCTGATGCAGGATCCATTAAAAGAACAGGTATTGCACTTGTCATGTCTATTCGGTTTCTTAGAATAGCAATAATTTAGCAAGTGCTTTATAAAGGTATTTCCTACCCTCATCCTGCCACCTGGCCCCTTATTTCTGTAGAGTCAATAGTTTGCTAGAGGACCAGGAGGATGACACACAGCTTCTAGAATTAGCTTGCAGCCCAAGGAAGAATCTTGTGCACAATTGGAGGAGAGGCCACTCAACAATCAGGGAGGTCAGGCTTTATAGTTAACTAAATCCTTAGTTATGTCAGACATGTGTAAACAGTGAGTTTACTGTTTACCACAGAGTTTAAAGGGTTAGATCAGTTTCTTATCAACTGTCTTGGATCTGTCACAGAGATCTTCCTGCACTTAAAACAGAGGAAACATCATGCTGAAGAGGGAGGGGAAAACCCCATATTACACTAAAACCTTGGATGGAGGATGGGGATGGATGATTGTGTTTCATTTTTTCCTGGTAAGTATCTGCTTTCCTTTTCAACTGCCTAGAATTTGGTGGAGAAAGCCTCAGAGTGGCCTAACAAGATCACTTAGAAAATCCTTAGTATCTGAGTGGACAGCAGGCCAGGAACTGTTCATACTACCAAAGTCAAGAGGCCCATGCTAGGCCAAAGAGAAAGCTGAAATGTTCCCCTTGAGTAAAAGCTAAGGGCTTCTATCTAGTACTCTATTCTTCCTACCATTGCTTAAACCTAGCAAATGCTCCTGTCATGATCAGCAGGCTCTACCTTAGCTACATGGTAATTAGGATTTGGGGACAATGATACTTTTAATCATCATAGATGTAGCACTAGGCAGTGTTTAAAAAGTGCCTGGCTCAGCCCAGCATGAACATATAATCCTTTCACTGACAGGGATGGGTACATTTCCTCAGTTCAGCCTGTTGCTTACTTTCCAACCTCCCTCTCCCGATAACCATAACTTAAACTAGAATTAGACCCAGTGGGTACTTGATTTGTCTGGAAAGGAAGGACATTGATTCCAAAAAGGGAGATTATTTTTCTCCTGCAGCCATAAGTAACTAGACTAGGCATTCCATTTTATAAGTTAACTTCATTCCCTCTTTCTTCCTCTCAGGGTTGCTAAATGATAGTGGTGATGTATGTCATCTATGTATCTATTCTAGAAAGTTGGTAAATCCTATCATAGCTGTGACCCAAACAACCCTGCACAGCAGCACCAGCTCCACATTTTTTTTTTTTTTTTTTTTGCTACTGGGAGCTGAACCCAGGGGTGCTTTACTACTGGGCTATATCCCAAATCGCCTCCCCCCCGCCTTTTTTTACTATCGGACTGAGGATTGAACCCAGGGCCTTGTGCATGGGAGGCAAGCACTCTACCAATTGAGCTATATCCCCAGCACTGCACTCCTTCAAAAGACTTTTAAATTTTTTTTAATTTTTTTGAGACAGGGTCTAAGTTGCTGAAGCTGGACTTGGATTTGTGATCCTTCTGCCTCATCCTCCCAAGTCACAGGGATTATGGTCATGTGCCATGATACCTGGCTTCCACAAATTATTATGTGTCCAAGGTCTGCTCTATTAACTCTGGAGATGCATTCACACACATGCCCTCTATCTCCTAAAGCAGCCCCTAGCCATGGGAGCACAGGTCTTGATGACAACCTGATATCCACAATGTGGACAACTAAGTATCTATGAATATCAGAGATGGAAAACATCATGCCCTCTCCCTAGTGACAGAACCGGAAGAACAGAGATACCCGGCAAGATTTATGTAATATGAAATTCATAACAAATATAGAACTATCTAATAAATATCAGCTTCATTACCAAAGAATAAGGAATGTTTCTTACTAATACGGAAACTAAAGATGCCCTACGTCTAAGAGCCCTTTCTGGCGAGGCCACTTCCTAAATCATATTCAGCAGTGTTATGTGTACATTGTTAGCAAGGGTCACTAGTTGTTCCACCTTTCTCCCCAGGAACCACCCTTTCATATATTATCCTCTATGGCTAGGAAATTACTTGATCTTACTTGCTGGTAAGAAAAGCTGGCTAATAACCAGATTAATAAACAATGCCTTATTTGGGGAGTGATGCACAAAATATATCAAGACGTTAACAATGAGAGGTAAGTGCTCACAGTGGTAATGTGGATCCTTAAAGGACTATGCTTATAGTTCTGTATGAATCACAAGAATATTTCTCTATAACAAGTTAACTCCTGAAAACTAAGTGAAAAATAACTGAATATGCTTAAGGAAGCTCTCTGCAGGGGCAGGGGATGTTAATTTACTGTTTATAACTACTTGTATTATGTGTATAACTATTTTCTATATTCAATCTATCTCACTAGACTGAACGTTCCATGAAGGCAGGGACCATGCCTACATTGCTCACAAGTGTACAATATTGTACATCTAGCTCTACATCTTCCTGGGACATACAGTAGGTACTCACTAAATACCTGCTAGTGAATGGATAAACTGATAATATAGTTATGAATAACCAAATGAGGGCAGATGAAATCAGAGCTGGGTAGGGTCTTGAAAGATATGCTAAAATGTTATTTCTTATCTTGAGGTTATGAGGTGCTAATGAGGAAAGTTAAGTAGGGGATGATGGAATCAGGTTTGCATTTCAGAAATATAGTTCTGGTTGCTGGGTGGATAATGCCTAGAATCAAGGAGATCGATTGCGGGAAAACAATAAGGTGCTGAATAAAGGCAGTAAATATGGATCTAAGCAAATCAAGGAGACCTTTAGACTTAACAGTTATTAGATGTTGGGGAGGAATCAAGGAGTCCTGGGTTGCTTGCCTAAGTAGATGATGAATGCAATTCACTGAGTTCGAGGACACAGGAAGAGATGGGTATAATGTGAAGATAGCTTGGATGATTTAATATTGGACACTTGAGTCTGAGGGACTTATCACCAAGAAAGTGTTTGGCATGTGTGTACACAAGATTTGCACAATCTGTGTCTACAGCAAACATGGTACTTTTAATTTGAAGGTAAAAGATGGGTAAAAGTATCAGGGAGAGGAGGGACTAGGACAAAATCTTTTGAAAACCTGATGTAGAGAATGAATCTGATAGCCCACTGAGCAAACAGAGAAGCACTAATCCAGAAATTTTCAGAGAAAATGATATGCAGAAGCAGCTAAAAGGAAAAATATGATCGAAATGACAATTATATGAATTAGTTTAGTAGTAAAGAAGTCTCTGGTAACCTTGATAAGAGCCATTAGGGTAGAGTGATGGGACTGCTAGGACTTCAGCTTCAGTGGAGAGGTAGCATGAGAAGTGGACACTCCCAATACTCTTGTTTAAAAGCTTGTAAAGGCCAGGATAAATTAGGATGGTATTAGATGGAGACAAAGGGTAGAAAGAAGTGCTTTGTTGTTAAATAAAAATAACTCTGACAAAACCTGGTGCTGATTCCAGAATGGGTTACTGAGGCTAATTCAACTCCTCTCAAAGCCAATTAGAATGATCTGGTGAGGGAGGTCTTGCTGGGAGGGTTGGGGAAGACCTGTAGGTGTTCCTATTGGGTTCAACCCAATTACCATCTCTTAAAAACAAGCCAGGAATGGTGGGGAACTCTTGTAATCCCAGCAACTCAGGAGGCTGAGTCAGGAGTTCAAAGCCAGCCTCAGCAACTAAACAAGACTTTATCTCAAAAAATAAAAAGAGCTAGGGATGTGACTGAGTGATTAAACGTACCTGGGTTCAATCCCCAGTCCAAAAAATAAATACAAATTTAAAATATTTTTTAAAATAATAACAAAAAAGACAATGAGGGAATATATAATTTCTAGTTTTGGGTTTTTGTTTTTTTTTTTAAACCAGGGATTGAATCCAGGGGTGCTTAACCATGAGCCATATCCCCAGCCCTACCCCCTTTTTAATTAAGTTTGAGAAAGGGTCTCGCTAAGTGCTGAGACTGGTTTTGAACTTGCAATCCTCCTGCCTCAGCCACCCAACACTAGAATTACAGTATGTGTCACCGTGACCAGCAAGGATTTTTGTTTTACTTGGGGGTTAGCCATTATTTCTATCTCATATGGACTCTGGTAAAGGAAAACCCACCAACCTTGGTCTAAGACATGTGATTAAGCTCACGATTCAGATTGATGTAGTCTTTGTCAATTAAGGGAAAACATAGACCTTAGGAAAGGTCTTTAATTTTTTTAGTTGAAATAAAAACAAAGGATAGAGGTATCAAGGGAGTGGGACAGATGGATGCAAGAATTCTGCCCTTGACCTTAATACACAATGGAAGACACAAACTCAGTTTTGAGAGATAGACTGTAGCTATTCACAGTTGTTATAACCAGACATCAAGCACAGACTAAAGAGGAAAGGTACTAAACCACAGGCCTGTAGCTAGCCACATTCGAGCAGATAAGAACACAAGTCAGCACCCTGTGGACACCAGAACAGAACCCACATCCACAGAAAAAAGAAAGCTTATTTTGCAGAATGACACCTCACTTGAGTGCTCTTTGCTCATGAGAGAACACAATCTGCTTTAAACTAAGAAACAAGTTGAAACTTGTATTTCCTAGCTTGATTTTCTTCATAGAAGTGTTCTTGGAAGAAAATTATGGTTATAAATGGCCTGAATTGGGGAACTGATTGTCTTTTTTTTTTTTTTTCTTAACTTTTGAATATCGAACCCTGATGTCCATAGCACTTTGCTTTCTAAATAAGTTGTGAAGTTTTGGCTGGACACAATGGCACACAACTGTAATCCCAGAAGCATGAGATACTGGGGCAAGATTGGAAATTCAAGGCCAGCCTGGGCAACTCAGGGAGACCTTGTCACAAATAAAAAGGCTGGAGATGTAGCTGAAGTGGTACAGCACCCCTGGGTTCAATTCCCTCTGCTGGAAAAATGAGGAAGAGGAGGAGAAATAGCTTTTCACTGCCTCCAAGCTAATCAGAATTCCAACAAAAAGTATTAGTAGTCTGTAGAAAACAGGCCTCAAAAGGAGCAGTTCTTCTTATGGAGGGAACGAGAGGGACAAACAGGAGGATTAGGTGGGACAAAGAAAAAGAATGGGGCACAAGACCAAACTATAAGGTGACTATACATCCCTATTAAACACTGCTATGTTGCTGTAACTAAGCACTGTCATTCTCAAAAGTGTTTCAATTTGGAGCCAGCATGATAGCACATGGCTGTAATCCCAACCACTCAGGAGGCTGAGGCAAGATCACAAGTTTGAGGCCAGCCTCAGCACCTTAGTAATAAGATCCTGTCTCAAAAAGGGCTGGAGATGTGGCTAACTGGTAGGAACACCCCCGTCCCCACCCCATTACCACCAAAAAAATAAAAAATAAATAAGTGTCCCAATTTGGATGATAAAAGTATATTCACTAATTATATATCATGTTGAAGGATGGTACTTAGCTTAGGAGCAGAGTTAAAACAAAGCTAGACTAAGAACTGACAGGAATAATTGCTCTTCAATAGTTACCACAAAGATAACTGGAGTAGCTGCCTTTAACAGATGCCAAGAGAATTGGACAGTAAAGCAGTGGTGGTTTTGAAGTCAGTCCATCTGAGTACACATCTCAGCTCCTGTAACCCCACCTTGAGAAATTTTCTCTAAACTTCAACTTTCTGTTCTTTAATACAATATTGACCTATTCCACTACATTGAAGAGGATGAGGTACTTTCATGTAGCATGCTTAACCACTCTAAATAGGAATGACTCTCCCCCAAAATACAAGATATGTAATGAGGAACCAATAAGGCAAACCAGCAAATACTAGACAGAGCAACAGAACCTCTAGCAGCTGCAAACTCCCCTCTACTGGCTTGCTCAGTATCTAACTTGGGACTTTTTGGTCTGTTTTGATTTAGGTAAATGTGTTTGTGATGGGGATGACCAAGACTTTTGCAATTTTCTTTGTGGTCTTCCAAGAAGAATTTGAAGGCACTGCTGAGCAAACTGGTTGGATTGGATCCATCATGTCTTCACTTCGTTTTTCTGCAGGTATAGTTATCAATAAGCTTGCTATCCATGGAAAAGGACCACAAAAAGCAATTCCATGAAGACTCTTCTGTTAGTCCTTTAAGACTTACATGTTGCTAACATTCAGGTTCACTTATTAATATATATTAATATGTAATGCTGAGTAAGAGATCGCAATGTTTATCATTCACTTGGTACCAAGTTGGGAAAATTATACAGAAAGAGTCTCACTGAGTTGCTTAGAGCCTCGCTAAGTTGCTAAGGCTGGCTTTTGAACATGTGATCCTCCTGCCTCAACCTCCCAAGTTTTGGGGATTACAGGCATATACCACCATGCCCGTCTTCAATTATTTAATTCTCTGGTTCAATTTTTTTTTAGTTGTATATGGACACAAGTATTTTATTTATATGTGGTGCTAAGGATTGAACCCAGTGCCTCATGCATGCAAGGCAAGCACTCTACCACAGCAATAGCCCCAGCTCCGCTGATTCAATTTTTTATGCCTTATTTTCTTCCAGTCTGGCAAAGCCTTATTATAAGTCCAATGAGCCAGGCCCTCAACCTCAAGTTAGAGCATTAATCATCTAATCACATTCAAAACAAAACACAGAACCAATTCTTCCT
Organism: Marmota monax; assembly: GCF_021218885.2. Classification (NCBI taxonomy): domain Eukaryota; kingdom Metazoa; phylum Chordata; class Mammalia; order Rodentia; family Sciuridae; genus Marmota; species Marmota monax. The sequence goes on from NW_026694276.1 coordinate 875,627, forward strand.
CCTTTATGATTAGTATTCAAACTTAGAAGCCACTTAGAAGTTACTAGGTCTTTAAAGAGTGTACATTAACACTCCTCATTGTTTCTTTTAGATAAAATTCTAAATTCCTATGCACTGAATTCCCAGGTTGAGTGAAATACAAGTATTTTAAAGACTTATTTACAAATCACATAGAAAGTAAAAATTCACTTTTTCATCTGCATGATATTTGTTGGAGACTTTGTCAGTAACTGGAAAATCTTTTCCTTCAGAAATCTTTGTTCACCACAAACAAATGTATACCTAATATTTTAGACAGATTTCTATAGGTATTAGACAGTTTGAATTTTACTGTATGTTTATTAGACATTAAGAGATTAGGGATTTGTTTATTTCCTTTTTTCAGTTTTGAAGAACTTTTATTTACTGATTTCTAATAAATTAATCCATAATAATAATAAAGACATTTATATAGACCCTTACCTTATTCTAGATTCTGTACTAAGAAATTTTAATTTGTCCTATGTATTGTGAATATTTTATTTGTGTTTGGTATGTGTCTTTTTTTTTTAAGAGAGGGAGAGAGAGATAGAGAGATAGAGAGAATTTTAATATTTATTTTTTAGTTTTCGGCAGACACAACATTTTGTTTGTATGTGGTGCTGAGGATTGAACCCAGGCCGCACGCATGCCAGGCGAGCACGCTACCGCTTGAGCCACATCCCCAGCCCTGGTATGTGTCTTTAATCCTTAAACATAAAAATATACAGAGTCTTTAAAAATTATGTGATAAAATAAATCAGTCTTTCTTGATTAAAAAAAAAAAAAAAAGCAGCCATCTAGTAAAATCTCATATTGTGGCAGTTTTATAATGCATTTTCAATAAGATTCTCAACAAACCATCTTACTATCCTTTTAAAAAAAACTTTTCAGAGGGGCTGGGGATATGGCTCAAGTGGTAGTGCGCTCACCTGGCATGCGTGCGGCCCGGGTTCGATCCTCAGCACCACATACAAACAAAGATGTTGTGTCCGCCGAGAACTAAAAACAATAAATATTAAAACAGAAAAAAAAAAAAAAAACTTTTCAGAAAGCAAAGTAGTGTGAACTAGTAATGTTAAAAAACCCAATACAACTTTTTTTAAGGATACATAATATCCCAAAGTAGAGTTTTTTCCTTCTTTCATTTAAATCACACACCAGAGAATAAGGGATGCCAAAGCATGTTTACCCAGCATTTGCCTCTCTTTCTTCTCCTAAGGTCCCCTGGCTGCCATAATTTGTGAAATACTTGGAGAGAAAACTACTTCTATTCTGGGGACTTTCCTTATTACTGGTGGCTATCTCATCAGTAGTAGGGCTACAAGCATTCCCTTTCTTTGTGTGACTATGGGACTTCTACCTGGTGAGTAAACTGTAAACAGAAGACTGTAAGAGATGGAACAGGAACCTTCCCTTCTACTACCTTTGGGTCCTGAACTCCTAGTTACATTATGAGATCCAGAATATCTCACTGCACTAAATCACCTATTAAAGTAACTAGTAAAATTAGATAAAGTTTAATTCCAAATTCCTGGTTTTTCTTTTAGGTTTGGGTTCTGCTTTCTTGTACCAAGTAGCTGCTGTGGTAACTACCAAATACTTCAAAAAACGATTGGCTCTTTCTACGGCTATTGCCCGTTCTGGGATGGGACTGACATTTCTATTGGCACCTTTTACAAAATTCCTGATAGATCTTTATGACTGGACAGGTAAGTCAGTCTAGGTTTCTAAACTATCAGCTCTGCAAGGTTTAAGGTTCAGTCTCTTCATTTGATGACTAGAATGATATAGACTTCAAGAGCAATTGATTTCAAAAGGTATTGGCATAGTATGTGCAAGGTCCTGGGTTCAATCCCCAGCATTGCAAAAAAAACAAAACCTAAGCCAGGCACAGTGGTGCATCTGTAATCCAGGCAGCCTGGGAGGCTGAGGCAGGAGTATCAAGAGTTTGAAGCCAGCTTTACCAAATTTAGCAAGGGAAGCAACTCAGTGAGACCCTGTCTCTTTAATAAAGTACAAAAAAGGACTGGGGATGTGGCTCAGTGGTTGAGCATCTCTGGGTTCAATCCTTAGTGCCAAAAAAGAAAAAAAAAAAAAGCTTGAAACATATTGCCAGAGAGGAAATGAGCATATCTATAGTAAAGATGCTCCTCTTCCTTTGAGAATACTCCACAGAAGAATCTCGAAGCTGGGTGTGGTGGTATATGCCTATAATTTTAGTGACTCAAGGCTCAGCCACGAGGATTGCAAGTTTGAGGCCAGACTCTGCAACTTGATGAGACCCTTCTCAAGATAAAAAAATAAAAAGTACTGGGGATATAGCTCAGTGGTTAAGTGCCCCTGGCTTCAATCATGAGTAATAAGAAAAATGAAATGAAATAAAAGATGAGATCTTGGGCAACCTGCTGATTTTGTCAGTTCACACAAAGTACCTCAGAATTCACCAGAGTTCAAACTCTGAGAAGATGGGGGATACTCTGTGCAGCTAGAAACACCCTGCAATGGCAGTGACATCCTGGAGAAACAAGGCTTCCTCCTTTCCCCACCTCCCTAAAACATTTGCTTTTTTATATTTTCCCTTTGAGAAGAAGAAAAAAAAAATCTGGCTGGGCACAGTGGCACACATATGAAATTCCAGCAACTTGGGATGAGTGAGGCAGGAGGATCTAAAGTTAAAGGCCAGCCTGGGCAATTCATGAGACCTTATCTGAAAATAAAAAGGCTGGGGATGTAGCTCAGTGAGAGTACTTCTGGGTTCAAACCCCAGTGCTGGGGGTGCAGGATTCTGGAGGAGGTACAGGAGATGGAGTGGGAGGGGGCAAGGAAGAAAAATCTGCATTTTAAAAATCCCTCTTTCACTAGACTACATAGGATGAAACGGAAAAAACATTTTTTATAAAAAGAATATAATGTTCTTTAATAGTTAATCAGATTACCTATTTATTTTGTGGAAGTGAAGACTAAAGCCAGGAGCACTCAACCACTCTGAGCTACATTCTCAGCCTTCATTATTTTTATCTTTTTTTTTTTTTTTTTTAATAATTTTTAGTTGTAGACAGGCACAATGCCTTTATTTTTTATGTGGTGCTGAGGACTGAAACCAAGGCCTCACACATGCTAGGCAGGCACTCTGCCACTAAGCCACAACCCCAGCCCCATTATTTTTATCTTGTGGACAAGATCTCAACTTTAAAAGCTGGCCTCACACTTGTGATCCTCCTGACTCAGCCTCCCAATTAGTGGTATTACTGTGGCCTGGCTAATATACGTGTATATTTTATCTACACAGTGGTTCAGTTGACTCTTTCCTTTCTAAAGTAAAAAAATTATTCAGCTGACAAATTCATAAGATGAGAGAGAAGAGCTTAACGCCTGTTCTCACTCTTAGACACACCATACATGAAGTCACAGCTTTGGTCAGGAAACCCTGAAATCAAGTAAGAGAAGTTATCTATTCTCTTTCAAAAAAGTGTTTTATTTTTTAGTATTTTTTAGTTTTAGGTGGACACAATGTCTTTATTTTATTTTTATCTGGTACTGAGAATCAAACCCAGTGCCTCATACATGCTAGGTGAGCGCGCTACCACTTGAGCCACATCTCCAGCCCTCAAAAAAGTTTTTAAATGTCAAGACAGAAGGCTATCATCTTTTCTAACGCTGTTTCCAAATGCTTCCTAGCAGTGTACTTTCTGGTTTTCTATGTCCAAAGGACTCCATTGTTACAAAGACACAGCAGTTACACTTAGGAAGCAGAGTATGTTTCCAAAAATTATCTGAACCTATGAACAAAAATTATTGTGAACCGAGAGGTTGTTTTTTCATGTCTCAATTTCTTCTGTTTAGGTGCCCTTATATTATTTGGAGCAATTGCATTGAATTTGGTGCCCTCAAGTATGCTCTTAAGACCTATTAATATCAAAAGTGAGAACAATTCTGACATTAAAAATAAAGGTGGCAGTTTGTCTTCAAGTGGTCCAGAAGCACAGTGTGGAAGAGAAACACCATGCTTCAATGAGGAAGAGTTTTCCATCAAGCATAGTACTATGCAGAAAGCTGGACAACCTGCTAAAACTACAAATCAAAATGAAGAGTTCAACAATGGGCCTGACAGGAACCAATTGTTACTAACCACTAATGAAGAAAGTTACAAGACAAAGGCTATTTCGTGGAACTGCAAACGACTCTTTGATATATCTCTTTTTAGGAATCCTTTCTTCTACATATTTACCTGGTCTTTTCTCCTCAGTCAGTTAGCATATTTTATCCCTACCTTTCACCTGGTAGCCAGAGCCAAAACACTAGGGATTGACATCATGGATGCCTCCTACCTTGTTTCTGTGGCTGGTAAGAAAGCCTACTTTAACTTCCTATCTAGAAGGAAAAATGAACTTGGCTTTAATAAAATTTTATTAAAAAGATCAAGAAAAAGTCCAAGCCAGATAGATATGATGGCACGCACCTATAATCCCAGTGGCTCAGGAGGCTAAGGCAGGAGGATCACGAGTTCAAAGCCAGCCTCAGCAACCACAAGGAGTTAAGCAACTCAGTGAGACCCTGTCTCTAAATAAAATACAAAATAGGGCTGGGGATGTGGCTCAGTGGTTGAGTGCCCCTGAGTTCCATCCCTAACACCCCCTGCCCAAACAAACAAAAAAGGACAAAAGTTGCAGGAAGCCCCCCCCCCCCAAAAAAAAAAAAAGTTTTTTGAAGCTAATGGGAGTTGTCAGGGTTTTTCCCTGCACATATTTATCTCTGTACTTTGTATATACACTCAGAGCTACATAGTGGATCCTAACCCAAGTCTTACCTCATTCTTATGTGTCTGATCTAATAGATATACACTCTATTGGATAAATACCAAATTTTAAAGAACTGGTGCTTGCTGGGCATGGTGGAACATACCTGAAATCTCAGCAACTATGGAGGCTAAGGCAGGAGGATCCCAGGTTCAGGACCAGCCTCAGCAACTTAGTGAGACCCTGAGCAACCTAGCACAACCCTGTCTCAAAAATAAAAATAAGGAAGTCTGGGGATGCAGCTCAGTGGTCAAGTACCCTGGGTTCAGTCTCTGATGCCAAAAATAAAAACATAAAAAAACTGGTGCTCAGTGGCCACAGCTACTCCAGGAACTAGAGAACCCCAGATATTCATTATAGTGCAGGAGTTGAAAGGATTGATTCTGGAGCTTGACTTCCCAAATCCAGGATTGTGCTTATTAGCATTTTCTAACTATTTGACCTTGGACAAGTTACTTGCCTTTTCAGTGCCTCAATTATTTCTTCATCTGTGGTATAGGAATAATGACACCTGCCCTTATAAGGTCATCAGGATTAAAAGTATAATGTATATAGAGGCTAGCATGGTGCCTGGCCCACAGTAAGCATTCAATAATGTTAATATTTGTAGATAGGGCTGGGGATATGGTTCAGTGGTAGAGCACTTGCCTAGCATGAGCAAGTCCCTGCAATCAATCCTTAGGACCCCCAGGGGCAAAAATTGTAGCCAAGTATTATTTCCCCTTAAAATAATAGTAAGACAGAAAAATATGGAACAGTCACCAGTGGATTAGCTGACATTAAGGAGGAAATAGTTCTAATTATCTGGAAATTCACAATAATTCAACAGTAACTTTTCTTACTAACTTCTTTGAAAATTTACCAAGATAAAAGATACTCTGCTTCAGTCAAGTAATGTTGTATGCACAAGAGAAAATGCCTGGCTAAAATAATTTTTCTGTACTACAATGTCTGGCAGAATCAAGTTAGATCATATTAACTCTAAATAATGGAAACAAAAGTCTTAATATACAACATTCCCAATATGTACCCTACAAAATGATGATAACTGATAGCACCCATTTTTTAATTCTTTTTAATGAAAGAGTTTATACATGAACCATAGAAAAGAATGTGAAATTGAAACAACTGGAGTTCATGCTATTTATTCTTAGTGAAAATCTCAGTGTTATATTAGCTTCTAATAGGATAAAGGGTTTAGAATGCTGTACAATGAAATGGAGTAAAAAAGAATGTGGTTCTTAAATTTTATTTACTATATGATAGCTCCAGTGTTCCAAATATAATCTCCAATTTCTAAACTTCTTACATATTTTCAAGTTAAGCATAATAACCTTAGGAGATCCTTACCCCTAAAGTTTCATAATCAATGATAAGAGTCCCAACATCTATGTTGTTTTAAACTTAAGGCTTTATTAATTTATTTCCCAATCTTCCACCACTTAACTTCCTTAGAACACTGACCTAAGAGTCGACTAGTCTTTTAGAAATCTCACTTCCTCATTTCTGAGACTTCTTAGAGGAAGGAACTGCAAAGCCCCTTGAGCCCAGGGTCCTCTGTAACCAGGGATTCCCAGTTGGGTGTTGTTCTTCCTAAACACAATCAGAAACACCACCTGGTAACTTAATGGTTTCCTACTCAACTATGAAGAATATTTTTTGGCATTTCTGTATGTGTCTGGAGTGTTCAGAATGTGTGTAAATCATAGATCCTATTGTGGAAGACAAATGAAACCATCCCCTCCACCCCTCCACCCCCATATCCTGGAGTAAAGATGGGGGTTATATTATTTGAGGAAAAAAGATGCCTTCTAATTCACATTTTTCAAAGGGGCTAGGAAAATGAAATCAGGATTTCCTAACCTTCTATTTTGTTCCAGGTATCATTGAGACAGTCAGTCAGCTTATTTCTGGATGGGTTGCCGATCAAAACTGGATCAAGAAGTATCAATACCACAGGTCTTACCTCATCCTCTGTGGCATCACTAACCTGCTTGCTCCTTTAGCCACCACATTTCCACTACTTATGACCTACACCGTCTTCTTTGCCATCTTTGCTGGTGGTTATCTGGCACTGATACTTCCTGTACTGGTAAGTAGACATATCATTAACATTGTTAAACCACTTAGTACAAGTAATAGTAATAATCTCTCCAAAAGAAAATGTATTACAATTAAAAAAAAAAAAAAGGCTCAAAAACCCTGTAACTAGCTATATCCTGTCTAGTTTTTCCTCTTACCTTGAGGGGAGGGAGGGTGAGAACTAGTTAGTTGGGACAGAAAAGGAATGACAGCAAGAAAGGGCTCAGCAGGATTCCATTTTGCTCATCCATCTCAGGTCAGTTTTGCATTCTTTCCTCTCCTTCAGCTCCAGGAGTCTTTAACTCCTAGGCACAATGTAAGTTCTCAGAGAACTCTTCAAGAGAAAAGGGGATTTTCTGATCAGTGTGGCTTTTCTCTTGGTGAGATTATTGCCTTGGTCCTGTGTACTTTCAGGTTTTTTTAATCTATCTACCTACCTACCTACCTATCTATCTATTTTTAAGTACTGGGGATTGAATCCAGAGGTGCTTTACCAGTAAGCTATATTCCCAGCCTTTTCTTTTTAAGACAAGATCTCACTAAGTTACTGAAGTTGGCCTAGAAGTTGCAATTCTCCTGTCTTAGCTTCCCAACTTGCTGAGATTACAGGTGTATGCCACTGTACACAGCTCCCCTGTTTTCACCTCAAATGGAACTGTGTTCTTGGGATTGTTGGGAAACCCACAGGTTCTTCTTAAAACCAGGTCCTCAACATGCTGGAAAACAATCCCTAGGACATTTTTGGCCTGATATTACCATTAGTGTAAGTGCTATAACGACACTGGAGGCAGCTCAGGCAAAACTCCAAATTCCTAAAGCCAAAATCAACACTTTGTAATATCTTATTTCTTAAAACCTATGGTACTTGGCTACAGTAGATTTCGGAGTATCACTGTCAGCTCAGATTGTAAATTACCATTTCCTTTAGTAAAGGTTCAGGGAAAGAAAAATACTCAATGACACCCTGTCTCAAAATAAAAACAAGCTGAGGATGTGGCTCAGTGATTAAGTTCCCCTGGGTTCAATCATCCCTAGACCAAAACAAAAAACAAAACAAAAAAAAACCCAGAACTAAATTCCCAATAAACTGAAAATACTGCCTACCTAGCAAAGTTACTATTCCCTACTTGATCTCTGCTTTCATTATACTGGGGACAAAAACGCCATCCAAACTACCTCAGAAGTCATAATATTCATAGTCTGAGACAACATAAACAGTACTTGCCCCTTTGTAAGTCCAGATGTCTATAGAACTTTATCTTTAATATGGCTAATGCTGAATTCTAATGCCTGCAGGTTGATCTGTGTAAGAATTCAAGAGTGCACAGTTTTTTGGGACTTGCTGGTTTCTTTGCTGGGATTGCTGTCCTTTCTGGACCACCTACAGCAGGTAAGGGCTGAGCCACATTCTGAGCAAATTTCAAAAGCAATAAAAGAAAACACTGATCCAGGATTAATGCTAACATGTAATGATAGTATAAGGTTAAAGAAATGGAATCTTAAGTATCTAATCTGCTCCATCACTATGACAGGAAAATCTGCTGTTTATCCAATAGATGTCCCCTAAGAAATTTCTTATATTCTTTTGGGAATTTTAGAACAAGGAAGTATGTCTGCATATCTAGGGAGGCAGTCCAGAGTCTCAAAGATTCATGAGCATCTTTTATAAAAATAAGAGTTACTCCCACAGACTTTGAAGGCTACAAACCTGATACCTTTGTTCTCTGATGTATATATAGCCATCCAGGGTCTGTATTTCAAAGAGGAAGGGAAAGGAGGCTAGCCCTTCATATTCTATCTGTAGCAATAGTGGGAAGATACTTGACCTAAAGGGCAGAATCTCTGTGGAGAGGATATCTGGGGCCACTGGTAAAAATTACAAGTTCATATAGTATATATTTGGGAGTTCTGATTAAGTTAACTTTAGGGCTGAAGTGTGATTTTACACTCATCTTTTAAAAAACTGGATATTTTGTGCTTACTGAACAATTTATCCACAACCACTAAAATTTTGACTACTCACACAGTAATATTTGTAGGAAATAGCCTTAAATGTTAAGTTTCTTACACACCATAGGTTCTCTCTTTGTGTGTGTGTGTGTGTGTGTGGTGCTGGGGATTGAACCCAGGACCTTGTGCATGTGAGGCAAACACTCAACCAACTGAGCTATATCCCTAGCCCTCTTAATATATTTGTACAAATTACTATAACATGAATCTCCAGTTACCTACAAAAAGGAATTTAGACTAAAATTCAATTTTGCTGCTTTCAGTCCTGAAATGAGACAGAGAAAGGATGGATTTTTCTGATCTCGCCCTACCATCACTTCTTAAAAACTAAGTTTTATAATGTTACATTTGTTTCTCTTACTATTAGAAAAGGGAAATAGTAGTAGAAAAAGAACATAAACTTATAACAGGAGGAAAAAAAATACACCATTACCTGAGATTTAGTTTAAGTATACTCTAAACATAAAATCAACTGCCTTATTTGCATTTATGAACACACCCTTTCCCATGTTGTTTCTTAGCTTATATTTTACACCTGTAAAGCAGGCCAAAATTTTCAAGTAAAGCCCATAATTGAGACACGCACAGAGGCACACACCTGTAACCCCAGCAACTCAGGAGACTAAGGTGAGAGAATCACAAGTTCAAGGGCAACCTTGGCAATTTGGTGAGACCTTGCCTCAAAATAAAAAATAAACAAAAACTGGGGATGTAGCTCAGTAGTAGAACACCCAGGATTCATTCCTCAATACAAAAAAAAAAAAAAAAGGCTTGAATTGTCATCTAGGAATTAGTAAAAGGAATCAACATACTAGAATTGCCCAGAAAAGCTACTTTATGGCTAACATCCAGATCAGTGTGGTGCAGAAAACAGTTCAAATATAGTTTGTTGATACATTCTTTCAATTTGGACCTTTCTTTACTGGCTGTCCCAACAGTGGCCTTGGAACTTTTCAAGTTCATTAGGCCAAAAGTATAATAACATAACAGACACCAAGACACAGAATATCTTATTCAAATGACAAAGGCAAATAATATAATTACAATATATTTAACATTATACATGTTCTTGTATACATCTTAAAATGTTTAAAGAGTTCAATATATATGACAAGACAAGGCAAGTTTTGTGGACCCCTGCCTAAAAAGAAAAGGCTGTAGGTGCATATGTGGGTCATGAATCAATTTGTTGTGTCATGATCTTTTTAATTTTATTTAATGAAAAAGAATAGACTACAACAGAGATTAAGAAAGAGGGTTATCTCTTTATTGTGAAACTTTTATTTCATCCACATACACACCTAAATAATATAGAATGAAACATAAATTTCTTATTGTCAATCAATCAGCAAAAAATATTTGCAAGCCTTTTACTACCCAAAGTCCAGCATACCCTAGAACTATTTGTGAGGATAAAAAGAGCTCATGATAAATATTTGTATCAATTTTTAGAATATTATTTAGGCAATCATAAATTTTATAAATTCTACAAAAAAGTTAAAGGAAGTTAATAGACTTAATTGATAATTTATATATAGATTTTTATTTAGTCCAGGAGTTGTTCATAGTACCACAAACAAGATTATAATATACCAGGATTTCTCATTGAATATAATATTGTGCCACTAAGTATCTTGCTGAAGGAAGAAAGTTCAGGAAAGTCCTTATGCTTCCCCCCCACCCCCGAGTTTTCCCCCTTATGCTGTTAAAAGTCATTCTTCTGTGAAACAACAAAAGGGATTTACAACTGCCATTAGATTTGTTTCTAACTTCTGATTCCAATAGCAACTACTGAAGGAACACCAGAAATGTTGACGTAACAGATTAACTCACTTCTCAAAGGGTATGGGCATCTTACTGATGATAAAATACTGAATTGTCAACCAAACTTAGATCTTCAGAATTGTGTGAGATTCTCATTTTTTACTTACCTAGATCTGTTATTACCAATTGAAAAAGCTGAAATTCCTATAAAAGATTACAGACATTTTTTCATTAGGAATCTGGCAAACAGTAAATCCTCAGTGGGAACACTAGTTAAAAATGGAAACATTGATTACATAAACAATATTTTTCTCCTTCCTGTAGGAAATGAAAAAAAAAATCTATATAACATATTTACAAATTCAAGGAAATAAAAAGCATAAAATATCCAATAATTTTAAAAACATACTTTTTAGTATTAAAAAATACAAATGAAAATTATTTATATATCATTCTCAACTCTGACTATGACAAGAAATAAGTGTAGCAACCAAATTCATTATCACATCTTTACTGAAAATAAAGGGATTGAAAAGATGGAATTGAAAACTTACCCTTCCTATACATACTCCTCTGTACAGCACCACCCTTGCCCACTCCAACCCACAGTCCCTTCTATCCCTTTCCAATATTCAGTGAAAATTTATTTACTAAATATTGAAATAGAGCCAGAATTAGACTAAGTCAGTTTTAGGGTTGTTCTAGGCTCCCAGACTCAGAAGGGACAGCAGATCTAAGTGTAGGCCAAATGTCATGGCTCATCCAAATGCAACTGCTGTTTTTGGCTGACAGTGTACAGCATCCAGAACTACACACTAACACTAAGATGGAAGGCTTGGAAGATTGTAAAAATGAAAAGGATTAACTATTTTAAAACCATATTATATTTTTAGTAGACCTCTACAACAAAAGTAAACCTGCAGAAAGCATACAATAGTGCCATGGGAAGAAAATTAAGTATATAATCATAATCTCCAATATACAAATCAGATGTAAACTATTAGTTGAAATTCCTAATTTTACATTCAAGGCACTTGACAAAGTTCTGTTCAGTTAAAAATAAAACCAAAGGCCGATATTACCTGCCTATAAAATAAAACTGAATGCAGTTCCCCTTGTTCAAATACTACCCATTCCCAACTAACAAGTGCATATATTATGCTAGTACATACTTTTGTATATGTATTTACTTATTTAAATCTATCACAAATAATTACTTGAAAACTCCCTTAAAACACCATAAATAATTATTTGATTATAACTGTAAATTCACTCAATAATTATCAAGCTATTTATTAGCACAACATTTTGCTAGATGCCATATGGGATACATAAGAGAAAAGTTACTCTCTCAAAGTCCTTCTGTGACTCTGGAGGTTATGGGTATGGTATACAATCTGCCACCTACACTGTCAAGACTTAACACTTAGGAAAAAATCTACAACTCATGAAACTGAGAATTATTGGAATCTACATTCTTCTACTTCATAAACTGGAAATTTGATTAAGCCACTGTAACCTGTCTCTCCATTTCTTACCTTTGATTGAAGATGTTGTAAGCCGCGGAACACTAAAGCCCTTAAAATATGTTGAAGGTTATCTCAATTAAGCAGGTGATTTCACAAAAGTGATTTTTTTTTCCTCGACACAACCTAGGAAAAACATTTCTAATCCTGAATACATGCAAGTCAGTTGTAGTCCAGAATACATTAAAGTTAACTAGTTTCTAAAGTAGTAGTACATCTCTTTCTTGCTACTACTTGCCAACCTCATATCTCATCAGAAATGACATGGAGTCAAACTGATAATATTGCACCAACTCTGTTTTATAGGAAAAATATGAAAATCCATTCTTTTATCTCTGTTCCTTTAGATAAGTAAAGATACAAAATAACTCAAACTTTTGATCTGCCATATATCTGTTTGGAGATTGGGGTAAGAATGAGACAAGTGGGAAGACACAGCCAAGTTCTCTGTCCTCCACATGTCCTGAGGAATACATTATACACTGAAGAGGCAAAACAAAATAATTCAAGCCATTTACCTATCTGGTGATTATTTTTCCCCACAAACAACAAAGCCCTCACAGAATTTCACTCTGATCCAGTATATCTAAGATTGATGAATACCTACAAAAACACAAAAAAAATTGATTCTAAATAACTCTCTATTGTGATTTTTAAAAATATGAGAGAACAGTTCATCCGTTGCAAATATAACACATTCATTCAGCCAAGAAACTGAGCCTCCAAATGCAAATAGAGACCACAATCCCCCCACCCCTACTGGGAGTTGAGCCCAAGGGCACTTTCCACCACTGAGTTACCTCCCCAGCACTTTTTATTTTTAAGACAAGGTCTCACTGAGTTGTTCATGCTGGCCTTGAACTTGCCTTCCTGCTGCCTCAACCTCCCTAGTGGGTAGGATTACCAGTGTGCACCACCAGACCATGTGAGACCACAAAATTATCATTAAATTATCATAAACTGTTAGACATTCCTGCTCAAAACAAAGATTACAACCATACATAAGGATATGACTTAGACTAATAATTCAAAATAAAATAATCTTTTTACTAAAACTTGTAGCACACAATTTTTTTTTAAACTCCTAGTAAATCTTATTGCAAATTTCTAGTGTCAGGCCTTTAGTGAGTTCTTGTCTTAAAAAGGTTTAAATCTGGTTATTCACATTTCCCAAAGTTGTTCCTATCATAGCACATATACAAGATATTTGTATCGCATACCAAAAATAAAAAGACAAAGCTGCTAATTAACAACCAGTGGCTCAATGGATGAGAAATCAACTAATTGTCTCTGTACACCTTGGAGGTTGGCCATTATGCTATATAGTGGTAGAAGTCCTGTTTTAAACTACGCAATCACAGAATTCCCAAACACTTATTTGAACTAACATTAAAGACCTTTGAGATTAAAGACCTTCTGGGTATAGTTTATGTTTTAACAAGATGACCAATAGTAAATTTACAATAGTAAGCCTCATACAAAGGATTCAGAACTCAGCTCAGCAACCAAATTCTGAAATATCTGGCAATATGAATACTTCTTAGGATGTCAAACTTTTAAGCATGTTATGGCTTAAGTCATAAAATGATGTAGACTGATTTTTAAATACTGACATTAAAAAAATGAATTTAGAATAGTTTATTGAACATCAAACTTGAAATATTATTCTTATTCTCTTTTGCTGACTTTAAGAAAACTGGTTTGGGGGTTGCTGGGAAGAATAGAGGTATTTTGGACTAGGCAGAGGGGAGGAGTATAGAGGTAGAATGAATCAGACATTATTACCCTATGTGCATACATGACCAGTGTGATTCTATATCATGTACAACCAGAAGAATGAGAAGTTATACTCTATGTATGATGTGTCAAAATGCATTCTACTATCATGTTAGGATAAAAATAAAAACACCCGGTTTGCAAAACTGTTAAAGAAAGCTCAAGCAAATCTTAATTGTTTTAAAATTATCACAGGAAATTGCTAGACATTACTGTTCAAAATAAAGGTTACAACCATGCATAAGAAAATTACTTAGACAATTTAAAATAAAATAATCATTATATAATAAGTCTAATTTTATTAGGCATGAATATGAATTAATATGCATATCAGATGAATCTGATGCAGACAGTCCAGAGACCTTGATGAAATGCTTATAGAGGGCTCTGGCTTAATAATTTTGCATCAGTTGCCAGTTCACTCTTCCTTATGTTGGCTATGTGAAACAATAGTCAGCAAGGAGTGAGGACTCACATGCATGTATATCATCCTGAATTACTGCTGGTACATTATCTCCTCCTCCTTTTTACATTCAAAACCCAGTCTTTGAATACCAACATGTATATATGCTTCCATGTAAATGTTAGAATACAGAGGCTTCTGAACTGCCAATAATTTCCTCTAAAAATATGTACTTAGAAATATTAAACTGTTTAGAGTTGGAAGTACATTTGCATATAGTCATTTCATACTGTTAAAAAAAAAAAAAATCAAACATACAATCTCCTTTTACTTTAAGTGGCAGACAAAGACTAGTTATTCCAGGTCAATAGACTGGATGTTTTAATACGGATGAAGCTCAAATTTTAACGTTATGGGGATGGGGTTGTGGCTCAGTGGTAGAGCAGTCGCCTGGCATGTGCAGGGTGCTGGGTTCGATCCTCAGCACCACATAAAAATAAAAAATAAAGGTTTTGTGTCCAACTACAACTAAAATACAAAGTATTAAAAAAAATTTTAACATTATCTAGGAGCCACTTAAATTTAAGATTGCTTATGACAGCTAATATAGGTTTAGTAACTCTTATCCAGAATGCCTGGGATCAGAAATGTTTCAGGGTTTCAGATGTTGGAATAATTGCATATTCAAAATGATATAGCTAAGGGATGGGATCCAAGTCACAAAATTCATTTATGTTTCATGTATATCTTACATATATAGCCTTAAGGTAATTTTACACAATATTTTATATAATTTTGTGCATGAGACAAAAGTTTCATGGTGTGTAATTTTCCACTTGCAGCATCAAGTCTGTCCTCAAAAAATTTCAAGATTTTGGAGCATTCTGGATTTGGATTAAAGATGCTCAATCTAGGGCTTGGGTTGTGGCTCAGTGGTAGAGCGCTTGCCTAGCATGTGTGAGACACTGGGTTCTATTCTCAGCACCACATATAAAGAAATAAAATAAAGGTCCATTGACAACAAAAAAAATATTTTAAAAAAGATGCTCAACCTAAGCCGTTGGAATGGTGCACACTTGTAATCCCTGTTACTGGGAAGGTGGAGGCAGAAGATCCTAAGTCCAAGTCCAGCTTGGACAACTTAGCAAGACCCTGTAGCTTGGTGGTAAAGCACCATTAGGTTCAATCCCTAGGTGCACCCACACATTAAAAAAAAAAAAAAAAAAATCTAGATTTCAGGAGAAACTCCTTTAACCAATTTGATCAATCAGTTCCTTCTCATACATTCTCATCACCCGAGCCTTCCCTTCATGGTTAATACCTCTCTCCCCATTAAACTTCAAGCTCTGTGAGGGCAGAGGCTATGTCTGTTTGGGCTCCATATCCTTAACACAGTACACTGCCAGAAACACAGTAAGTACTCAAATGTTTGTTCAAATACAAGAAGGTAATTAGTTCTTGCCTTTTTCTTTTGGAAAATAATAGCAATTCATGATTCTTTTGTTTTTTAAGAATAGTAGTATGCTAATAAAATTCACCATAAAATGAAATGGTATGTGCTCATTTTCTTCAACTTCCAGTGTAAGGTTGGAGATGAGTTCTAAGTCCATAATGACTTGTGCAGATATAAGTCCTTAACTCAGATGAAACTGATTTAACTTCATCAATTAGAAATAAGGTATAAAGCTTGAATAACTTTCTAATGGGTCACAAATCAGATTGGCAAGTATAAAAGGTTCCTTCCTTTGAAGTGGAGGTCCTGGCTGAGAATTACTAATGGAAAGATTTGCTTTACTAATAGAAACCATTCCTTCTTTCCAGGCTGGTTATATGATCGTATGCAGACCTACACAGGCTCTTTCTACTTCTCTGGCACATGCTATCTCCTTTCTTCAGTTTCCTTTTTCTTTGTACCATGGGCTGAGAAATGGAAAACCAAACAGTCTGACCAGAAAGACAGAGAACTACAATCAAGTGAGAACTTAACAAAAGAAAATCTAAAGGAATAAGTCAGTGAAAACCAAAGCCTGGGAAGAAAAGCTCCCTTGTTTGTAAAATAAAAAGGTAAACCAAGTAGTTTGGAAGACTCCATCTTGCTTTATCATTCTAAGGAACAGACATTACTGAGTAAGAAAATAACAGCAACTTTAAAATTAATCAGTTGAAGCACCAACCTTAGGTTTTACATGAAATCATTGGACTATATAATAAATTAATCCTCTCAATTGTGCCATAATTTGGTCACTAAAATATATGAAGATGAAAACCTTTTTTATTAAAGAAGAATGAAATACAGCCATTGGTTAACTAGAACTTTGAAATCTGAATATTAAAACCTTGCTTAGTGATGGAATGGTACCATCCCTCCACCTCTACCCCAAGTTCATCTTGTCTATCAACTAGAAGAAATCCTGTTTTCTTTTTATTACTTTGTTAGATTTCTATGATAAACATGTATTTCTATGTAATAAAAAATAAAAATTGCTTTAAAAAACCCACAAAACCTTCATCTCAGGATCTTCTGCATGGGAGTTCCTACCCATCTAAACAATATATTTCTTCACTTCATCTAGTTATCTAAAATAGTCTTGTTAAAGATCTAGATGTCTCTTCAGAACTACAAGTTTCATATTAAAGTTGAATAAGTGATTTAATGGACATATATTTAAATTAAAATATTTATTTTATTTTATGTGAAAAAATTATGTTTTTTTGATAAGATCCCATATCTTGCTACTCCCTATATAAGCACTGTGCCTCCTACACTCCCAGCTACCTATCTTTCTCCACCAGGTACATTCTCACCTACCATTTATAATGTGACTAGCTCAAAGGCTCACTGCTGTTGAGCTCACATGTAAATCTTTTCCAACAGTCTACATGATTAACAAGATGGATAATGTTTTATTAATCTCAGTATTCTGCAAGACCTAGCATGAGCTCTAGAACATATAAATCTTGAATGAAATTTCATTTATTTCAGACTTATTTAAAATGTTGGTCTTTCCAACATTTTAAATAAGTGGCACATAACGGTAATCCTAACAACTTGGGAGGCTGAAGCAGGAGGATCACAAATTTGAGGCCTAGGAAACAGCAAGACCCTAAAAAAAAAGAGCCAGGGATGTAGCTCAGAGGTAGAACACCCTCTGAATAAATACCACCTCTAAATAAAATCCCTCTTCACACAAACAGCAAAAATAGTGAGCTAGTAAAAAAAAAAAAAAATCTCAGTTCTGGGGCTGGGGTTATGGCTCAGTGGTAGAGTATTTGCCTAGCATGAGCAAGGCACTGGGTTCAACCCTCAGCACCACATTAAAAAATAAATAAATAAATATAGAAAAATATCTCAGTTCTGCCACTTGTTACCATGTGATTTCATAAATTACTTAACCTCTCTGAGCCCCCAATTTCCTCCTCTGTAAAGTGAGGATAATGCCACAATGTAATTCATAGATGTATTGAGGATTAAATAAAAATATACTTGTACCAAGGAAAATATCCTTCATATACAGAAGACACTACATTCCTTTCTTCTGCCTTCTATTTCAAAAAAGAGGAAAAAATATATTAACGATTTTCTAGGACCCATCATCATCAATTCTTCCTTCCCTTTTGAGCAGTGATTAGGACTTAACTAACTTCAACTACATAGGGCAATTAGATTCTTTCTTCCTTCTACACACAAACTGTACATTTTAAGGAGACCAACCAAAGAACTCCAAACTGAATTCTTGTTCAGACAGGTTTTACAAATCTTATACAACACAGAAGTTCTTAATCCTACTCATCAGTCACAGCCCTTCTAAACATGAGTAATATGAATTAAGAAAGCCTGAATCCCTAAAACATAAGAAGTTAAAAACTTCTATAACTATGTTCATTGGGTTAACAATTCCACTTCCTTCTCCTGCCTGCCACCCCCACCCCACTGAGCTGCATCCCCAACAGTTTCTGATTTTTTATTCTGAGACAGTGTCTCACTAAATTTCTGAGGCTAGCCTTGAACTTGTGATCCTCCTACTTCAACCTCCCAAGCCACTAGGATTATAGTCATGTGCCACTGTACCTGGTAACAATTAATTTCTGATGTTTTTATTCACTTTCAAAACTCCTATTATTTTCATGGGCAATATTATAAATGTCATATAACAAATTTCTAGGAACCCATATAATGTAGGAATTATCACTGTAAATGTGTATGTGGTTTAAAGAAAAGCACAAGTCACTGAATGTCTTTTCCCTTCCCCTTCAAGAGATCCCTTTGAACAAAGAGAGAGAAATATTAGACTTATGTGTGACTGGGGTGGTGAATAACTTTATTTCAACATCTGAAAATATAATAGTCACTAAGGTATGTGTATTTTCTATACAGTATTATCTCATTAATCTTCAAAATAACCTTCAGAAGCAGAAACTGTGATGCCCATTTTTCAAATGAATAAGCTGAAGGTCAAAGAAACTAAATAACCCAGTAAACTGTTGAGTCACAATTTAAACAGTCTGACAAGACCCTGTACTTTCCCTTCTATATGATCCTTGCTTCTTAGCAGTACTAACAGATTATGAAGCTTATTAAACTAAAACCAGTTATCTTATTTGTCATAACTCAAATTAGCCTAAAATTTTAATTTCTAGACTGAAATGAACACAAAGTGCCTAAGAACCAACTCTCCCCTGAAAAAGATTAAAACCACAAATCTTACCTGCTACAGTGCAACAACACAGTTGCTAGCCTCAGCAACTTAGCAAGGCCATCTCAAAGGCTCAGTGTTAAAGTGCCTCTGAGTTCAATTCCCAGTACCAAAAAAACCCAACAAAAACAAAAACATCATCTTAAGATATCATTTCTTGTGGCTCTAAGAAAATGGTACATCATGTTGGTCATAAAACATCTCTGGGCTGGGGATGTGGCTCAAGTGGTAGCACGCTCGCCTGGCACGTATGCGGCCCGGGTTCGATCCTCAGCACCACATACAAACAAAGATGTTGTGTCCGCCTAAAACTAAAAAAATAAATATTAAAATTCTCTCTTAAAAAAAAAAACATTATCTCTGATAGTAAAGCTTTATTTTAACAGCATTTTTAACTTTTCAGAGCTCATTCCCATCTATTACCTTATTATGATGTCAATTCTGTGAGAAAGTTTGGATAAGTATTATTATTCCTAATTTATACTTAAGGAACAAAAGCAAATTAAGATTAAGTTATTTATCTAATGTTACAAAGCTAGTCCTTAACAAAACCTAATTACTAGGCTGGGAATTCAGTTCAGTAATAGAGTGCATGGAAGGCCTGGGTTCCAATTCCCAGCATACAAAATCACTCCCAAAATCTCATTATTGGTGCTGATTACATCATGGCAACTGGTTTTCTTATTTAGTGATTCTCTAGGATTTAAAATTCACTTAAATTGATTTGTATACTGTTGTCTGTTTGTACTGAGGATTGAACCCATTGGTGCTCTACCACTGAGCCAGCCCTTCTGATTTGTTTTTTATTTGCAGACAGGGTCTCACTAAATTGCTTAGGTCCTCACTAAATTGCTGAGGCTGGCCTCAAACTTCCCATCATGCTGCCTTAGTCTCCTGAGTCACTGGGATTACAGGCATGGGCCACCACGCCCCCCCAGATGGAAAAAACTGAAAGGAGTGCAATGATAATTTTGTGGCATTTTCCCATTAATCGAGGCATATAAATAAGTGATGTTACATGTGTTTGCAAAACTTAGGTCCTTTGTAAATAAACCCATTTTAACCATAAATCACCTTTTTCCATGAGGAAAAAACCCCACATATTCATATTTTAATTGTTTTTTTAAAGACAGACATAATGCAAATCTTGAACAGTGGTTTCTCTGAAGATGTTAATATGAAATTAAAACTCAGTACTACTTAAAAAGCCTTGCGTTTTCCCTTAAGCCTGAGGCATTAGGACTACATATTTGCCTCATATATCTCATTTGCTACAAATATTCACCCAACCATCTCAATTTATCACCTGTAGTCTTAATATATATACATAATCAAAAAGTAACTAAAGTGCTTGGAACCAGGCTTTTTAAATCAGCTTAAAATCCCTTGTATTTTATTTCTATGAATGTAAACTTGCATTACCTACGATCCATGGAACAAATGAGACAAGTCCCTTCTTTAAAAAGGACATAATCCCTGCTACATTCCAACAGAAATTAGGATAGTATAAAATTTCCTTCAACCAAATAAGAACCTAGGGAGACCTTTTTAGGGAAGCAGACATGGAGAGGCTGTCTGAGTTTGGCCGGAAATGAGGTAGTTCTTGAGACCAGAGACTTTCAGTTTTAAAACCAGGACAAGTTTGCTAGTCTTACAGAGTAGAGAACATGTCTGTACACTTGATACAGGTGGCATACTAAAGGTTTTTCTAGCTAGCTTAAAAAAAAAAAAAAATCACTAATTCAGTTCTATTTTTATCTCAGCAAAGCCCCAGTTGGCATAACATAAACTAATAACAGGATGCATTTTATAGTGAGAACTCACCTTCTAGGCATAAACTGACCAGAGACTTGTGAAATAAAATTTTTAAAAAGTGAGTATGCTCTTATCCAATAAAACTTCTTTTAACTCTTATACTGTTTTTACAAGTAATAATTTGAACAGAAATGAAGTGTATGTGTCCAAATCTGGTTTATGTCAACCAATAATAATGTTCTCTTAGCAAAGAAAAGAGAATCTCATTCCTTTAAGAGTAGTACATCAGGACCAAGGAAATAAGACAGGTAACTTCTAGAGCAAGAGCTAAAAATGTCTTTCTTCCAGTATCTCAAAGTTAATCAGAGTTTAATAAGTTATTTATGTATACCGACCTGTGAATCAGAGGTTTGCTTACCACACATATTTCAAGACTAAATGCTGCAGCTATGCAGCATGGCACTCAGACACCATAGCATGAGGAAGACTCAGCAACCAGCAGTTGTCATAGGTTCAACAAATAATGGGTGTCTGCCTGGATGAGAATAAATGCATGTTCCCCAACACAAGAACTTATCCTGCTTGGCTAAGAGAAGAGAAAGGCTTAAAAAAAATATTGGTCAGTAGAACGTACTTGTTTTATAATTGAAAGAAGAATCAGACTGCTACAAAGAGGCTTATAATTCACGCAGACTTTTAAAGTGTCCTCTGTACATATTCTATACCAACTTTCACTTATCAGAAAAGTAGAATAAAATCAGATCTAAAAGGATAAAAATCAGTTTTATGACCCCCCCAAATTAAAAATAACTGAAAGAGAATTAAATTGTTCATTCTTTGAAGAAATGTGAAGTCAGAGTCACAAGAAAAATAAATCCATATTTAAACCCTTTTTTTTTATATTTAATGACTTGGTATCAGTTTCCACAAGTGAAATATGTACTTCATATTTGAAATATTTCACTTATGTATATCTTTATGTGGAAAACGACACCATGCCACAGTTAATATATGGGTTTATAAATATGGAATTAAAAGAAACTTACCCTTTCCCTTTGTGCAGCTCTGACTTCCAAACCAGTTTCTATAGAAACAGATAGACAAGTGCCAGTGCCAGAAGTCTGCCAATTATAACTCAGCTTTTACTTGTTGGATAATAAAGCCAGATTCCAAAGTCGGCTAGAGAGTTTTGTCAGTAGATCCTAAAAAGAAATCCAGGAGGAAAAAAAGATGTTTAAACAATTACTGTACTTAGAAATACTCCCTCTTTAAACTTGGTTATTAAAAGGAGTAAGAGGATGGAGATCCAATACCGTATGTTTAAAAAAAAAAAAAAATCACTAGGGCTTCAGTTATTACTAAACTTAAGTGACAGCAAATATACAAAAGATAACACTGGAGGCTCAAAATACATTTAAACCACATTTTTAAAAAAATCAATTATATATCACAGAAATACAGTAGTTTTAATCATCAAATCTTAAAACTTCAAATTTCTTCCTTTTGTGGAATGGATTATAAGATTATAACACTATATAGGATTAACTTCTTAAATTAAAATTGTTAGCAGAAATAAATGATGCAATTAAGTTTCCACTAAAAACAAATCTATTTCTGATGACTAATCTATAAATCATAAGTGAACCCTCAAAGAGCTTTCTAGGACTGGGAATGTAACTCAGTGGGAGAGCACTTGCCTTGCATGCTTAAGGCCCTGGGTTCAATTCCCACAACCAAGTGGGGGTGGGAAGTTTTCTAGAGATGTTGACATTGCTGTGCTCAATGAAAAGATCTCTGAAAATATTCCCGTATCAATATAGGGTATAAACAATCATACCGGATATACTAATAAAAATAAGTCAATATTTATTATCTTTTGCCACTGTATAATATGATTTGAGATTCTGCATTCTTGTTGCTTTGTAAGGAAAGTCAGTTTATTTATGTAATTAGAATTGGAGCACAACTACAAAACAAAGGCCATTAGGAACCATTCCTCAATCCTGCCCAGATTTATCTTCCCAAGAAAGTTCTATGTCTGGGGGTGTGAGCATACCTCTGTGGTAGAGCGTTTTGTGGGGGCAAGCCCCCTGCCCCCACAAAAAAGTTCTAACCCTACCTCTACCAAATTTTCTAAATCATGGGGCAACTATCAGCAAACCCAGAGTTTGCTGATATTCTCAGCTGTACTTGTTAAAAAGTATGGTGCAGGGGCTGGGGTGTGGCTCAGTGGTAGAGTACTTGTCTAACATGTGCAAGACCTTGGGTTTGATCCCAATATAGCAAAATGATGATGATGATGAATATGTAGTCTATATATCACAATGTGGACCAGAGCAGAGTAGGGAAAAAATATAAGCATATCCAAATGATCAACCAGCCAACTAGAATAGCTAAGATTAGTAACCTCTTCCCTAACAGACTGATCACCTGAATCCCACTACCTCAGAACTCTTTTGTTCCTACTTTTCCTGCTGAAAATATTTTTTAATGCTACACTGTAACTGTATACAAATACAAATCTGAGTTTAAAGCATGAGGAAGATTCTAATTATCAATACTTATCATATAAAATACTTATCTACACTTAGAGTTTCTATTATTATTATTATTATATTATTATTATTATTGAACCTTGGGTGCTTTCCTACTGAGCTATATTCCTAGTGTTTTTTATTTTGAGACAGGGTTTCACTAAGTTGCTTGAAAGCAATGTTTCTTAAACTTTATGTACAGAGCCTGGGGATTTTGACCCATTCAAAAGGTTTGAAAAGAGGCCCTACAAGTCTAAGTTTCTAACAAACTTCCAGATGATACCAATGCTGTTAGTTTGGGGACACACTTTTGGTAGCAGGGATTCTGGAAAACTAAGCAAAATACTGAACAGAGCCAACACTCAAAAGTTTTTGCCTTAGGCTTTTAAAAAATTTGATTATGTTTTTATTTGTTATCATGTAGAAGATTTTTCTCTAAAGCAATGGGTTTCAATCTTGGCTGTACAGCAGAATCACCAAGGGCACTTAAAACAAATGAAAAACAATACCTGGGACTTCCCAGAGTACCATTCTTCCCAGGTCAAATTTCTAAATGACTGAGAAAGAGCCACAGCTACTGGCATTAGTTCCACAGGTAATTCTTTTTTTTTTTTTTTTTAAAGAGGGAGAGAATTTTTTAATATTTACTTTTTAGTATTTGGCGGACACAACATCTTTGTCTGTATGTGGTGCTGAGGATCGAACCCGGGACGCACGCATGCCAGGCGAGCGCGCTACCGCTTGAGCCACATCCCCAGCCCCCCACAGGTAATTCTAATGTGCAGACAAGGTTGAGACCTCTGCTACAGAATGCAGAAAAATTCCAATTCCAATTAAGGAGTCCAGTTTACTGACATATTTCTGTTTATATAAAGAACATACACAAACTAGAGTATGTAAGATACTTATTTTGGGAGCTAGGTAAAACTCTATAATCAATTTCTACATGCTAAAAGGCAAATCAATTTTATGGGACATCAATTTTCCCAACTGCCTTAAATGTGTAATACAAGTACATATATAGCACCTGAAAATATTAATTTTGCCTATAATGGTAGTTCTGTTGTGGACACAGATACAATAATTTATGCTCATGCATAATTTTTCTTTTCATTAAGTCTTTTTTCCTGGGTGAAAAGGAAATCCATTAGTCACCTGAGAAGAGTCAAGACAACAAATTCAGTGATTAAAAATTATATACAAATGTACCTGCTTAGCATAGAATGATAGCTATTTCACAAAAGACCCTCTTAATTAATTTTTAGCATGAGAGTTCAGTTTGATACCACCAGAAAAAAGTCAAGTTATAAAATTCAGAAAGCTTGGCCAGTGTGTTATATTAGAAATATGAGTACAGTGAAAACTGTCATGACAATTTGCTGAAAGCAGAAAGAACACCAAGTAGCACATTGAAAAAAATGAGGATATACAAGAAAGACGACTGACTGCTTTGAAAGTTCAGAATAGTCAACAACTATGAACCCTAAGAAAAAATATTATTTATATTATTATAAAGAATACTAATAAGCAGCTTAGTGTTAAGGCATGTGCTTAGCATGCACGAAGCCCTGGGTTCAATCCCCAGCATCACTTCCCCTCCAAAACTCCCAAAACACAAAAACCCCACTAAATAAAATACTGCTGATCTCTAAGCAAGAATATATTCAGTCTTACTGAGGATCTGAAAAGCTAAAAATGTATTTTCCTTAGCATTTAAAGTAAATTTATACAATACTTTCCTGAGACAGTCAATTTTTTTCTTCTTCTTCTTTTGGTGGTGAGGATTGAATGCTGGACCTCTCGGCATGCTAAGCACACATTCTTTCTACTTTTTTTTTTTTTAATTTTTTTTCTTTTTGGTGCTGGGGATTGAACCCAGGACCTTGTGCATGCAAGGCAAGCATTCTATGCCAACTGAGCTATATCCCCAGGCCAGCTAAGCACACCCTCTACCACTGAGCTACAACCCCAGCCACAGGTAGTCAAATCTTGATCAAATCCTAAACTCTCCCCCTGCTGAACATCTCCAATGGCTTTCACTGCCTTAAATATTTAGATTACAAGTCAAACTTTACCACCTCCTTGCTTCCACCAGAATGTAAGCTCCATGAAAAGAGAAATTTATCTATTACTTTTTCTATCAATATACTATTATAATAATTAACCAAATAATTTAAGAATTAATTAGCTAATCTTATTAAATACAATATAGATCATACAAAATAAGAACCCTTCCAGTCACATACAGGACAAAGATACACTCAACTTCACCCATACAGTTTGAGTGTCCTTTATCTGAAATACCTGGGACCTTAAGTGTTTTCAGATTTTGCAGTTTTTTCAAGACTTTGGAATATTTGCAAAGGTTTTACTGATTAACCATCCCTAATTTTCCCCCCCCAAAAAAATTGGGAAATTTTTTTTGAGAAAAATCCGTGTTGTTCTGTTTTATTTTTTGCAATGCTGAGGATCCAACCCAGGGACTCAAGCACACCAGGCAAGCACTCTGCTCATAAATATATCCTTCAGCCTAGAAATCTGAAACTTTTTGAACATCAACATGAAGATGGAAAATTTTCAGATTCTGAAGCATTTCAGATTTCAGATAAGGGATGCTCAACCTGGAATTCTTAGAACAACTTTTGTATACATACATATGAACTCACTCAATTCCAGAACTGCTTTCAATTTTAAGCTAGATTACAGTCATATTATTTTTAGATTAATGTCTAAAAATTCAAGTACACGTGAATCAGTTCTTGGTTGTGTACTCCTTAGCCAAGTTCCAAAACTTTTCTGGCATACCTTTAAGCATTTCATAAAGTAAACACTGGCCCTTTGCAGATTGTTATTAGGCAAAATTAAATACTAAGCAAGACTATCTAGAAGAAATAATTACATATATAAAACGGTTACTTAATTGACAATTTTAAGTGACAAATCTGATGGTATGTGCAGTTTTACTCTCCCTGTCTGCTCCAACAGCTTTGAGTTTATCTTCTGGAAGCTTCTCCTCTCAACCTCTGAAACAGAATACTATTCTTGCTGTCACCTAGGATTCTTTTACCAGCACCATCTTCTTTTTTTTTTTTTTTTTTTTGGTGCTGGGGATTGAACTCAGGACCTTGTGCATGCAAGGCAATCACTCTACCAACTGAGCTATTTCCCCAGCCCCACCATCTTCTCTTCATCCTCAAATACAACATCATTCTAGCTTTACACCTCAAGCACTCTATGTACCAGTATTATTCAACTTGCAGCCCACTAACCATAGAATGTAACAGCATTACCTGGAGAACTTATAAAAGAATAAACATTCCAGGACCATCCTGATCCTAACATTACAAAATGTCCAGGGTGGAGCAAAAAGCCTGTTTCCTCAAGGTTTATTTTTATTTTTTATTTGCTTTTGTGGTACTGGGGTACTGTACCACTGAACTAACTTCCCAGCCCCTTTTTATTTTTGATTTTGAGACAGGATAACACTAAAGTTGCCCGGGGTTGGCCTTGAACTTGTGACCCTCCTGCCTCAACCTCTTGTATTGCTAGGATTACAGACATGCACCACCAGCTTGCTTCCCAAGTACTGCAAATGTTAATAGGTTGAAATCCACTGTTCAGGCATTTTCTCTAGTTTGCAGATTTAGTCATATCCCTAAACTCCAGGAAAAAAAAATAGTGAGACATAACAACATAGTGTCCAAAAGAGCCCTAGCTGAGACAAAGTCCTGGTTATAACTCCAGTCCCATCACTTACTGTCAGATTCTGGTATGTGGTGAGAGTTAAATGAGACAATTTGAAGAATGTTTGGCCTGAAGTGATATTCAATAAATTACTGCTATCAAAAATGTTCCAACTTATCATCCATTTTCACTCTACCCTCCTCAAACTGGCTTTGCCCTTTTTTGTTGATTCAACCATCTTACTAGCTTTCTAGGCTGTAGTTTGCATCATATCTTCAGTGGACCAGCAAGCAGCTGCTATATTACTACTCATGCTCTCCTGCCTAGGCTGTGGATCCCAATCTCCTTCCACTACTCTATGTCCGTCTTCAACAAATTCTTCTGTAAAGCCTTTACTGACCATTACAACTTATTCCATATATCCATATCACCCACAAAAATTTATTGCCACTTAAATAATGACCTGTGACCTCCTTCCTATAGCTGATGTAAACTGTTTAAATTTTTCCAATATTTAATTATTTATCTGTTTCAATCTAGTTTCCCCAATTAGAGTATACGTTGCTAAAGGGGGTAGAGAGTATCTGATCTGTACTTCCTATTCCCAGCACCTTAGTTCCTAATTATACAGCCAGCATTCAAATGATTGTAGAGAAATCTTAACTGGAAGCTGAATATTATAGTCACTTGAGCTGAAGCATGTGAAGTAATTTTACCTCAAGGCCAAAAACTTCTTTTCTGCTAAAACCAAGCTTTTTCAAGGTTTGAAGAAATTGTTATTCAATAAAAATTTCCCTTCTAAGAACTTAAAACTAGATTCAAGTTTCTAAATGAAAAGATCTTTTAAATAGGGAAGCCCAGAGAATAAATTTGAGTGAGAGATAAAGGTGGTAGTCAGATAAGGCATAATTAGATATATTATTTAAAAAAGAAAATGAGATGCTGTATAAGCCACAGGCAGTAAATTTATTACCTCAGATACACTGCTCTTAAATAATTATATGACTCATGCTATGAAAGTGGCAATTTATAAAATCTGGGTTGTTTTAATGAAGTCAGGTGATCCTCATTTCCAATATTAATACTTGCAGTCAAACTTCACAAAATAAACCCAAGTCAATTCAGAGGTGTTTCTGGAACTATGCCCTTTGCAGAACACTAAATTATGATCACATAAAAGACACTGGGAAACCAAACAATTAATTCTACAGAGCAGAATTAACTTATAAAAGTTAAGAGCAGTTTCCAACTTATAAAAACTCTGTACCTAACAACCCAGTTGAGCAGGAATAAATAATCTCATGAGTAATGCAGTTTCAAAACATTACCGTACTACATATATTTTTGCATAATGATTTTAAATATAAATAAACGCAACACTTCTTCTACCTTCTTGAGAAGAATCCTGAGACTTTAGAAAGAGACCAACCATATAGAAATAAGTTGAAAGTATAACATAATCTTCCCAAAACTCCAGTAATTTAAAATATTTGCCTGCTAATTAGAAAAAAACACTTATGGGTTTATAAAGTGGAATAGCACAATAGAGAAAATGCACTGAAAACTGACATTTACAGCAGGTATAGAAATCTTTAAAAGAATTGCAAAGAGATTTTTTTAGCAAAGCCTTAGATGGCAGTCACATATGTAGAACACACTGAGAACCTTAAAAAAAAAAAAAAAAAAAAGAAACCTACTGTTCTTCATTTTGTTCCTTTTACTATATCAAAGTATGAGTGCATAAGCTGTCTAAATAAACAATCCAAGGGTCTCAATGAAACCATGGATAAAGTAGCTAGTACAAATCAGCTTCTGTAGTTACCAGATTCTGTAAGTCTTCTGTAAAGACTAAAAAAGGAAAATTCTATTCCAAATTCTCGATGCCATTTAGAGCAAAGCAAGGAAACCTAAATTGTGCTTCTGATAAGTTGCCTCACACTTGATTAATGGATTGGGGGGGAGGGGGGTTGGGGCTCAAGAGGGCTTGTAGGATTAACTGGACAATGAAAATGTTAAGAGCAGACAACTATCAGGCTCTTCTCAATACTGCCTATTCAATTCCTTAAAGTAGTAGTTTGTAACCAATCTATGTGACAAGGGAAAAAAAAAAAAAAGCAACCATGTTGGCTAAAATATCATTCACCCCCAAAAAGTGGCATACTTTCTTTTGTTGTTATATATCATAGAACTCTTAACTCTGAAATTTATAAATGTTCGTAAATGAGCAACATTTTGATAGAGTAAGTCATCTTACACCATTACATCACATCAAAGGCAAAAGCCAAGGTTAATGGAAATTGTCAAAACTTTACAGGATATAAAGGTCACAAATTTCAAACCCATTACCAAAAATTTAACACTTTGACTCCCATATTAAAAGAAATTTTCCAAGTGATAATATCAAGTAGAACAAAAGTTCTGGCTTGGAATTTTGTAAATATGGTAGCTCAGTGGAAGAAGGAAGCTAGCAGAGTGCTGAACTTCCAACCACAGAAACATACCCAAAATATTAAATGCCCTCACCCTATTAATTACAATGCATTTTTGACCTCTAAAAACCCTCTTACCTGTTTACAAGAGTTTATACAGCTGTTTGCCACCGGAACACCACCTTGCAGAGTATAACCGTGGCATCCTTGGTTGATAATCACCTGTTGCCTAGCAATCATCATCCCGCATGGAGACAGACAGCACTAGGGCTCTTCCATCCGAGGTTAAAATTCTTAACAAGCCCAACAAGCCTGCATTTCAAGGAGGTCTTCGTCTGCAACTAGTTAAGTTTAAAACTGGCAAACAACCATGGTGTCTGAAGCCAATGGTGCAGCATTGCTGGCTTCCTCTTGAACTCCAGCGTTGTCACTGTGCACCGAAGTCTCCTGCTGCAAACAGGGGAGTTGTTCTCCTGTACTGGGAACAGGCTTCCAAAGCTCAAGAGCCCCTGTACAGGATAATGCAGGAACTAAAGGCAAACACTTTCTCCTCCTTAATGATGCCTCCATTTTTTTTCCTCACAATCTGTACTACCAACCGAAGTGACTGGGCCTGAGTGTGCGTTCGTACCTATGAAACCGTCACGGTGCATGCACATCCAAGGCATGTGGAACCACAGGTCAAATAAGGCACAGATACCAAGTAACGGTTCTAATTACAAACGCTATCTCTCAGGAACTCTTCATCCATTCAGAACTAAACCCATCACTGCATAACTCGTAAGAAGCCCCTGGAGACGGAGGAGCTCCTCAAATGTGTCAGGAAAGGCTTTATTAACATCATCATTAACATTTAAAAAGCAAACGGAGCATTTCTCCTTCTTTTGGCAATTTGGTGGAAATGTTAAAAGTGCAAGATAAAGCAATTTCAAACTTTTCTTCAAATTAAAAATGAAACTAAGGCCAAACGTGATGGGTGAACAAAATAAATCAAAACTTAAATTTCAGCAACTCCAGCTCTTCAAACCAGCAAAGCCCCCGACTCGTGCACTGTGGTGAGGCTTAGGGTGCTAGCCCCGGCTTCTTGCGTGCCAGCAAACAGCACCATTCCCTCATCACGTTGAGGACCGAGAAGCAAAGGATCCCCTTCACTGCAAACAAAGGGGGTCACGGTAACACTAGTGATCCTTCAGAATTGACACACCGTGATAGTCAAAATGAAATTGATGGTCTCCCTGCTTCTTGCTCAAGACATACAAGATCTGAGCAGCAGCAAGTACCCCCTCGGCTGCAAACAAAGGGGTCAAGGTTTGCCGTCAATTCACTTCCAAGCAGAAAAACATTTTCCTCAAAAGAAACAATTTATTTAGAATAAAACAAAAGCAGCTCAACTGTGAGCGCACGTTTGAGTGACAGCTACTTTTAAGCTGTGTGAGCCATAAAAAGGGTTTTTCTTTACTTTTCCAGAACTCTTGTGTACACAGCACAAAGCAAAGAGGTCATTTTTTTTTTCCACTTAAAACACCGGCATTGGCATCACAATAGCAGATACACAATGTTAAGCTGCCATTTTAGTAAAATGCACAAATACTAAACAGATTAGCTTTCTTCCATCAGAGGCCCATGTAAACTCCACATAAGCCACAACTTCTCTTCAAAAAGGTCCATTAGAGCTTTGAATTCCATATCTTCATCCGCTGTTCACCAGTTTTGCTTGCAGGGGGGAAAAAAAGGTTATTCAGTACAAACGTTTACAATATTAAAAATATATATATTTCCCCTATGCCATTATAGATGAACATAATATTAACAAGACCTTCCTGGATAGGACATCCACCTCAACTTCAAAAAGCACCAATAATACCCACTGGCACAAACCTTGAAATGATTTTACTGTATGAATACACAAATAACAAGTAGAACAATAAGGTAAGTTTTTTTAAAGACTGCAACTGAGGATCATAGGACTGAAAATATCTTTTATCCTCATATAACTGAGCAAAATGTGGCAAAACTTTTCTGAAAAAGCAAGTTTGTAAGCAATTTATAACCAATCAACATCTCCTAAATATAACTTTAAAAATGAAGTTATAAAAAGGTGGAGTTTAGTCAAACTTTTACCCCCTCTTCTTTCAATTTGTAATTTATATGGAGCATTATTATCAAAAGGGGTCAAGATACAAAGCCCATTTAAAAATCCACCTTCATCTATGTTACCAAAAACAGCAGCTGTTATTTTCTGTTAAGAAAACACTCATACAATTGCTAACAATCAAACAACACATCAGGACTCTTGTTTTTCAATTCTGTTTAAATCATACACATAAAAACTTTTCATTAAGCTTAACATTTTACTGTGGTTACCTGAAATCATTTTCTCTCTTTAGGGACATCACTGAAACCAGAATATTAACAGGGTTAGCTCCATTTTTCCTCTTTTTCTCATTCCTAACTCCTATCTCAAAATCAGACTCTGGGACAGAAACAGGAAAAAAAAAAAATCCAGAAATTCTCTCCAAAAAAAATTTTTTTTCACATAAAAGGTCATTAAGGCCCTCTTCTCAAGAGGCTTTCCTTTTCCACAAATGTTTTGGTTAATGGTTCCTATATGAACCCAAACTTCAGTTCAGTACTATTCCTGCAAAATGAGCAATTTCACTGTGTAAAAAACTGGACTTACATTTTTCAAAAAAGTAATGTGATAATATCAGTGAACACCTGCTCATAAAATAGTTTTTAAATAAACCTGGAAATGTCTGACTCTGAAAAACCTGACCTATACTGCTGTACATCAAATGATTCATGGGAGTCAAGAAGGGAGTATATTACCTTCGACATGACAAAAGCTTATATCAGCCACAGGATGAACATTTTAAGATGCAATTTGTAAAGGAAAACTCTATCTACTCTCAGTGGATGAGAGTCAACGTACACATCTTACACCAGAAATTTAAGTTTTCCTGTGAAAAAATATTTACAGGAGGAATCCCAGGTACAATCAACAAAACAATATCAATTAACTATTTGCTAGAAGTTGAGCAACAGCTCTCTCTAATTTTGAAATTGTGATCTTAAGTCTTATTAAATTATCTTATTTTCACCAGTAATATTTAGTAAATAATTAAATAATATATGTAAGAAATTTTCTTTCCATTCATTTTAACTGAGTTCCTGAAAAATAATTTACACTGAAGTAATTAAAGAAAAGAAGACTTAAAAAAAGAGAAATTTTGGTGTTACAAAGAACATCCAATGTCGGGATTTTGAAATTCTGACTAATAAGAATTAGAACCAGTTTTAGACTTTTGCTTTCATTCAAATTCTGAAGGTTTAAGTAGATAACTTACAGTTATTATGAACCTGCACAACAGAATGGGCAACACAAATAAGAAATTCATCGGGATGATGGCACTCTAAAGGTAAGCACCAAACTAAACATCATTAGCTTTTTATAATACATACATTTAGAAATGGTATCAAGCCAGTTTCAAAAACACTGAAGCACAAATTGCCCAGATCTAACAAAAGCAGCAATGCCAAATAAGGATTCAAACAAACATGGAGCAAAAACCACAGTACTCTTCAATAGGCTATCATACCAAATTTAAAAAAAAAAAAAAGGAAAAGAAAAAGGGAAAATCACACACATTTTGGCTTATAGTAAAATTAGATGTCATGGACTTCACTCTCTAGAGAGCAAAATCATTTATCCAACTATCTAATCAAAAGATATTCAAAAGTTAATGGTTAGTGAAATTATTTAAACTGGAAAAAATGTATCTGTCTTACAAATTGAACTTTAACCCCATGTACACAGACTCCACACCTGCATTAGCTTCTGAATAGGTGTCTACTCCACTCCAATCACTGCTTTTTA
The DNA here is from genome assembly GCF_021218885.2 of Marmota monax. Lineage (NCBI taxonomy): Eukaryota > Metazoa > Chordata > Mammalia > Rodentia > Sciuridae > Marmota > Marmota monax. The sequence goes on from NW_026694276.1 coordinate 908,978, forward strand.
GAATCAAAAGTCATCCAAAGTCTTGGTTGTAGTTCGGGTATTTTCTCTACAGATAAATCAAGGACCTTCATACTCATAGCCTAGTATTTTCCTTCTCTCAAAATGGTTAGTTTTCCAGTTTAAAAAAAAAAAAAAAAAACCCAAACCTCCAAAAAAATTTTTTTTTAAATTTATAATGCATAGTGAAAACCAAGAAGGATGACGCAGTAGTAATGAGGCTTTCATGCTGACATGCATTAGACACCTGTCATAATGGAAAATAAAAATTACATGACATTTCCCTGGGTTATTATTGGTGCTATTTCAAAACTGCCAGATTTGATAACAGAAAGAAAACAGTTGGGTTCTGCCAGGCTTTGAATAAGTCACTTTCACAGAATAGAAACATGACCATGATCCAGAAGGTCCTAAAGTTTCTCATCATAATTAAATATCAAGGGCCTTAGCTGACATCCTCAGCACTTAAATCAAGGAAGAAAAACATAGTTACTAATGACCTGAGAAATAAGGGGTGGTAACAGAGGGGTAGATGAGAAAGTTAAAACAAAAAGTCATTCATTACTGTAAAGTTGCACAAGCCCTTGTGAAGAACCCAAAGTCATATCATCCTTAGCTTTGGAAACAGAAAAAAGAACAACAATAACAACAACAACAAAAAAAAACCATACAAATGGGCTAAATTATATTAATTATAGGTGTCTGGACAAATTAAAAAAAAGGGCTTTCCTATACTGACATTTCAAATTTCTGTGGCTACAGAGTGGTGAAAATATTACGCATGAAACTTCAAAAACATTAAAAACATTTTCAATAATGTAATATCACCACTACTGTTTGACTATAAAAACAAAAAAAATACAAGCAAAATTTCTAAAAAGCACATTGACAGCATATTACAATGACTTTCAAAAACAATTCTGCAACCTAGTTGATTAATGCCCAATGAAACAAAAGATGACTTATGAGCCTGCAGACCACTCTTCTTTCTATTATTTAAACCAGAAATTTAAATGGATTCAAAAACAAAAACTCATCTTTGATGAAAAACACTGAGTTTTCAAATATACACAATTAAATTAGAACTGTACCTGCTATACCTCTCTGAAAAAGTCAGTAAAAACACCACCATACACCTGTAACTGACCAAAGAAATCTGATTTTTAAAAGCACCTACTCAATTCTTGCATACTAGTGTAAGCATAAGACATAAATGGTTTGTAACATAGTCCTCAATTTTTACTGAACAATTACAGCTACAAACCAAAAGTGCAATACGGGATACAAAACTCAAGAACTAATGATAAAAATGCATGTTACAGCAAACTCTCCGGGAATAAACTGTATTTTAGTAGAAACACTCAAATACCTGATTAAAATAATTATACTGCTAAGCAATTTACCAGCATAAGCTTTTGAGATCCCTGATCAAATCTGTCACACATATAACATTTATGGAATTATTTATCTACACATCAATCAAGCCACTTTTCGGTGTATTTTACTATCTGTAAATGTCAGTGGGTTCTTTTCTCCAAATTCTGATTTCTCAAAAATTTGGATTTGTAACTTTGAGGATTTTTTTTAAGATCAAGTTTTAAAAAAATGAAGAAAAAACTGGAAAAAAATTTCTCACAAGGGTAGAAACTCCTAATTAAAGAAAATCCATCTTTTGCTACTTTCAGGACATCCCTTTCACTTTAAAATAATAGCTAAACTGTCCTGACTTCTATTTTAAAGAAGTTTATAAAAATATATATAAAAAAAAAGACAATTAAACAACTAATTAAAAAGAAAATCTGATCTGATGCTGTATCCCATCACACTTCACAAAACAGGAACCATGTCAAAGTAGTAAATACAAGTTATACATGGACTTTAGGACGCACCACGGACAATGATCATGACCAGGTAATCTTCTTCAGATTTGGCCAGTGCCTTGGCAGGGGAATCCAGAAACTGCTGGGAGAACTCACAGGGTGGGAAGGCATGAAGGACCCCGGTGTTTTCCTTGTCTTTGTTGCCTCCCACAGGGAGGCTGATCACCCCAGCTGCCTGCTTTTGCTTTAAATAGGACACAAGGTTCCTAAGTGGCCTCTGAGTAGAGGTGGCAGTGTCCGATGTTGCCGATGAAGAGGAAGATCGGCTATCGGAACTTCCAGGTACAGCCAGAAGAATGGCATAACCATTGGGCCCTGCCACTTTGATGCGTCGAGTTACTTCATCCAACTTGGGCTGGTCCAATCGGAGACGCTGAGTAATCTTGAGCTGGGCCACTTTGCCTCCAGTTGAACCCTCCACAAGAAGACTGCTAGCCACTTGGAGGTCACCCTGCAAGAGATGCATGTTGGAAGGAAAGTTGCTGTTCTTGAGTAGAAGCATGCCCTGCCAGGCCAAACAGAGTTTGGGAGAGGCTGCTGCTGCAGGAGCTGTCCCCCCATCCTGTTTCTGGGAAGGGGACTTCAATTTTGATGAAGTATTGGCGGCGCTGGGTGCATTCCCATCAGATCGGTCTTCTTTTTTCAAAGGGCTTTTTCCCTCAGTGGGAGCAGCTGTCCGGTGCTTCCTATCCCGTTCAGCTGAAGCAGAGTTTTTACGGTCTCGCTTGTCACCCTGGCTCTTTTCCAAACTACCTCGTCTGTCTCTGATTGGAGAAGGCCTTTCCAAGAGAAGAAGACGGGAAGACCGATCATTGTCACTGTTGTAACGATCCCGGCTACTGCTCAGTTCTGGACTGCGATCAGGAGAAGGAGCGCAGTGACGTTTCCGTGGTCTGTCACTCTCAGGAGACCTATCCAGATGTCGGCCTCCACTCTCCTCAGGCAGCCGACGCTTCCTAGGCTGGTCTCTGCTGCTGGGTATATCTCTATCACCTCTGTCCCGGTCTAAGGACCAGCCATCGCGCCTTCGATCCAAGCTATCCAGTGGCTCATAAGCAGTTACAGCAGTAGCTGCAGTCCGAGTGCTGCGTTCTCGGACTGGGGGTGGAGGTGGCACCCAATCAGAATCAGGATAAAGGTCCCTATCGCGATCTCTGTATAGTAGGGGTGGTGTCCTATCCCGAGCACCCCTCAAAGGGTCAGGTGCTCGATGTCCAAAAGCATCCGTCACCAGTTCATAATGAGTCAAGGGTAGAGGCTGCAGATATTGCTGCTGGTAACGATGTTCTGTGTCTGCAAAGTCTACTCTAAGGCGACGATCTGGGCCACCAAGTGGGAATCCCCGCATATGGGTCCAGGCAGCATGAGCTGCATCCAGGCTTTCATACTGGATATATGCCCAACTATCACCTTTTCGGTAGTCTATAGTGCGTATGGTGCCAAATCGGTCAAATTCTCGTGCCAGGGCAGCAAGAGGCACCCAAGGTCCTAGGCCACCTACCCAGAGGCGGGTAGTGGGTGTAGCTTTACCATAACCAATTTTGATAGGATTCCGAATTATAATTTTGCCAGACATTGCTACCTTGGCCCGATGAGACATGTCTAGGTTCTCAAATTTGAGAAAGCCATAAGTACTGGTCTGGCCACGAGAAGGTCTCTTGATGTCTACTTCTGTAATGACTCCAAAGCGATCAAAAGCCCTTCTTAAATCACTCTCTGTCACAGTAATGTCTAGGTTGCCCAAGAAAAGCGTCCTGTTAGCACGCTGATCATCCTCGGGTGATATCTCATCCACTTCTCGAAAAGGAGCAGCACCTGCTCCAGCTCCCACCCTTGGCTCAAGGCTGTATGCTGGGCGCACTCTCTCATAGAACGGGTAGTCTCGTTCTCTCTCCAGCTCTCGGGGTAATGGTGGAGGAGGTGGAGGGGGCAGGCGGCCAAGCGCCAACTGCTGCAACCGGTAGTCTCTGTATCCCAAGGCAGCGCCACCAGGGGAAAGTGATCTCTGGCCTCCACCTCCTCCTCCAGGGGGGTGCCGGTGACCTACAGAGGCACCGACCACGCTGGCTGACGGAGGATAAGAATCTTTGTCTAAAGGGGAGCGGCTGCGGCGCCGACTGACATACACAGCTTCTATCTTCAGAGGCCGGTCATAGAGCACCAGGCGGCCTCTGGCATGCTTGGCCGCCCGCGCGTCCTCTGGCCGCCGGAAGTTCACAAAGGCTACCCGCTCATCCCCGCTGCCAGAACCTGAGAGATGACTGATTTTGACACTTACATCCCCAAAGCGCTTAAACTCGTGAAATAGTCCGTCCTCCACCGCTTCGTCACTCAGCTGGGACCCCAACTCGCTTATCTTCAGGGTCTTGTACTCCCCGCCGTCTCCTCCGCCAGGAGCTGAGGAGGCGGCACCAGAAGAACGTGACTCCCCGCCTCCACCCCGGGAGCTGCTGCGCGACTCGCCCCCGCCCGAGGAATTTTTGGTGCTAGGGGAGCTGTAACTATGCATGCGGCTACTGGAGCTGCCCCCACCAGTGTCATACTCGCGGCTGCCACCTCGGCTGCTGGACTTGTCCAGATGAAGGCTCCGCCGCGACCCGCCGCCGCCGTCGGTCTTGCCGCTGCTGCTCCCGTTGCTGCCACCAGAGCCCCCTAACTTCTTACTCCGCTCCCCGCGGGAAGTCGATTCCTCACCACCACGAGAGCGTTTGGGCTTGACTGGCGAGCGCTCTTTTCCTTTCATTGTTGCGGGTAGTCGGAGGTCGCCTCCGAGGAGCTGATTAACCCGCCACCCCGCGCTCGTTTCACACAGCGGAACCGCACGCCGCCATCTTGGACTCCGCCGCGGCAAAGGATCCCGCCCCGCGGATCTCATTGGTCAATTAGCTCTCTCTTCTACAGTCTCATTGGGAAAATTGTTTGTCTGTCTGTATATCTCCCCGCGCTCCGGGAAGGCGCCCGCCCAGCCACTTTTATTGGGTTCCCAACGCCCTAGTCCGGGTACCTCATTGGTTGTTTTCGTTGTCAATCTTAACGGTTCCTCGCGCCAGGCTGTAGCCCCGCCCCTCATACTCTATGGTCACCTGACCCAAACTCTGGAAGCGTTGATTGGACAAAAAGTCTGCCCTGTAACGGTACTTCTTGCGCGGTGAAACCAGCGATCCCACCTCCTCATCCCTTTCATTGGTTTATAACTCTGTCCTTAAACCCACTATTTGGGAAGTCGGATCATCAGTTCTGGGTTTTGTTTTGTGTTTTTTTTTTCTTTTTGAGAGCTTGGTATACACCGATCTCGCGAGACACAAACAGCGCGCTGTTGCTCGCTCGCGCTCTCGACCCCTTTCTTCCAACTTCTCAGGCGGCTGAAAGAAATTTAAATCTGATTGGGTATTGATGAGGAAGTTGATAGGCTGAAGTAACTGTCGATCACTCGCTTAAACTGAGGAGGCCGACTGAAGGTGAAAGACTAGAACACGCACTTGCTGTGCGACGTCACTTAAGTGTCGCGAGATGGTGACTGTACGCCAGGCCCGCCTCCCCGCGCTTTCGACGTTCTCTCAAACATTTTTCAGTCCTCCTGCGGCACACGAGGCTGTGCGTTGGCCTTTGGGGCCAGAAACTTCCGGGCTCCCCACTGGCCTACTTGTGCAGGGCAAGGGACTGGGTTAACGCTCGGGTGTTGGGGCCCTCGACTTCTCAGGAAGCTGTCCTGGGGAGTGCAACGGACACCATCTTAGTCCCTCTAGTCTCTGCGTGAACACCCTGAAAAAGCCCCACCCCCGTAAGAAAGCGCCGCCCGCGGTCTCTGGCCCGCTGGGCAGGCCTCGCTGAAGTTCAGGGCCAGAACCGCGTCTCACACTGCGCCCTGGGCCATACTGAAAAGCGGGATCCCGAGAGCTGGGAAGGAGCGTCTTTAAGACGCAACCCTGGCGAGCGGGTCCGGCTCTTCTGGGCGCTCCCAGTTCCCGCCCAGGTGCCCGGGGTAACAAGGAGCGGCCGCCGCTCCCACCCTTGCGGCCCGCGGGCGTGTCGGAAACTCGAGGGCCACGCGGGCGCGTCTGGGAGGCCTGTTCTACTTTGCGAATCCGCGTGGGATTTGTATTCTGTAAAAGAGCAATGCAATGTGATACAGCTGTGTTTGTTTTTACTATATAATGCTTCTCCCCACAAAATAAATAAAATGTATGCTCCATGCAGATAAGTCACTTTTTCTGTGGCTTCTTGGTCTCAGCACATTGGTTATTCTATATTTGAATTCCGAAGCACAACCGCATTGCTGCTTCTAGATCCACCTCCTTTGATTCATGTAGTTGTCATCCACTTCAATATTACATATTCCCAATATGTGCCTGGCAGTGGTAGGGAGAGTTCTTGTACTCATTACCACATCTTACAAGATCTGATCTGTAGTAGAGAATGCAAGGTGTTTTTATTCATGACATTTTTCCAGGTAATATTTTCTCCAAACCTGGAAATTTATAAGGTCCGAAACTGTACCCTGGTTAGCCTGCTGAACCATCCCCCCACCCCGAGATAGTGAAGATGTGGGCCTTTTATCTGTTGATTACATCAAAGAAACTTGAAAGGAACTTAATATGAAAAGAAGAAATTCACAATATTGTAATGTGTAGACATTTATTGCATTAAATCTACTAAAATAAAACAAGTCATAGAATAATGTGTATAATTTGCTACCAATTGTGGTTTTAAGAAAGTTGCATATGCATTACATGTATGAATGTATGCATGTTTTTAAATATTTTGTTAGAAATTTCCTTGAGTACATGGGAAGTGTTACTAGGATTGCCCTTAGGAGGAGGGCTGAGCATCTGGAGTGGAGGAGAGAATTTCTTTGTATGCATTATTAACAACTCTTATCATGTATGTGCTAATGCTTTTTGAATTTTAAACATAGCAATTATTTTTATCATCCTTAAACTGTTTTATGGAAAAAGTTTAAAAATACAAAAGTGGAATACTAAATATAAAAAACTCCCATGTACCTAATACCCAGTTTCAACTATTATCAGATCATGTCAATCCTGTTTTATCTGCATTCCTCTTCCCACTCTCTCCTGCTGCATTGTTTTGTTCCAGGCCTATCTGGTACATTCCTGTCTCATGCAATCAGACATTTCTCCAAGGAGTTCTGTTTCCTTTTAGTGGAAAATTATATTGAAAGATAAAGATCTGGACAATAGGAGATAAAACACCATTTGTAAAAACACTTTACAAAAGGGAGTTTGATCCATTTCAAGGTTATGTGAACACTGTACATGTTATTACATGGAGTAAATAATCAGATAAAGGCTTAACTTCAATTTCTTTCTTTCACTGCCCTGACCCTACCACCAATTCAGATAAACCAGGATGTAGAGTAACTATTTGGGGCCTAAACTGACTTGCATAGGTGATCACAGATCATAGGAAAAGATTAAGAGCAAATCAGCATAGTTTCCCAAATCTCATGACAATGACTTGAGGAAGGACAAGAATTGAGAAAGAGAATTCTGGGAATCAAACAGGCATCAGTATGTGTAGCACTCTAAGCTTCTGTGGCTTGTCACTTGGGAACACTAGTAGCTTCACTATTACCCACAGCTGGCAGCAGTAAGAAATCTTGCGTAAAGGGACTGGCAGTCTATCTGGAGGAACAGTAAGGTTTTGTTTTTGTACAGGACATGACCAGTAAGGGTCAAAATATAGCCTGTGACCATGTGTGCATGTGTGTCCATGACAGGGCAGAATAATGACATATATTCGATACATGCTGTGGTTAAAATAAGTTATTTGTTTTCTTTTGTGTTCTTAGGCTTCAGCAACCTGTATTTACACATGTGCTGTGAAGAGGGTTGAGAGAAGATAATGGTAACCCATGGTTTAGAAGTCCACGACTTTGAAATCTCCTTTGGTGTTGGTAATGGAGTTGTTGAGGTGTACCATAAGTTTTCATCTTGTCTCTTTGTAATCAGTGACCAGATTTGTGAGAACATTTGACCTGGATGAGGAGAATCTTTCAGTAATTTTGAAAATATTTAAGTTGCCAACAGATTCTCCAAGCATCATAGCAGTATATTGATCTATCTATTCCTTTCACTGCCCTGACCCTACCGCCAAAAGAAAAAAAAAAATGGTGTTGAGGAAAAGCTGCCATAACCCATTTTGATACCAGTGTTGGCCCTTTGGATCTGTATGACTCAAAGGCCCTAAGGATGCAGCCCAATAGTCACAACTGACTTTTTTCTATGAAGTACTTTTTTCATTTCTTTAAAATCAATTTTAGATTTAAAAGAAAAAAGTAAATGTGCACATAAAGGAAACATCTCAATTTAAAAATATGAGTTTGTTTTCAATCAAATATTCTCTTTCCACCCTTATTCTTCTTAGTTTTTATTGTTTGCATAGCCTCAATATACATACAGATAATTACGATTGCAGTTTGAAATTTATCTTTGGAGCTGAGAGCTGTTTGATTTCCTGGCAGATGCAAAAATGGCCAAGTTGGGAACTGAACATTTTTTTCCACCCATGATAGTAGATTAAAATTTTCTGTTTCCTCTCTCTTCATAAAATGAATGTTCTCTTGATAATGAGTTTTGTTTTGTTTGTCCTGAAGAGAAAGTGTATATTTTACTTATTGGCATTTATTTGATTCCTAAAATAACAATTATTTAGAGACCCAGTTTGCATGATAAAATGGCTTGCTTACTTGTGGTTTATACAGTTTTTTAAAAGCATCTTTATTAAGATATAATTTATATATCAGAAAGTTCACCCCTTTAAAGTATACAATTCAGTGATTTTTTTAAAGAGAGAGAGAGAGAGAATTTTAGTGTTTATTTTTTAGTTTTTGGTGGACACAACATCTTTGTTTGTATGTGGTGCTGAGGATCGAACCCGGGCCGCACGCATGCCAGGCGAGAGCGCTACCGCTTGAGCCACATCCCCAGCCCCAATTCAGTGATTTTTAATACACTTACAGACTGTGCATGTGTTCCTTTAGAATTGTAATAGAAAGCACTGTGCTATAACTTTTTCATGACTAAGTCCTAATATAATTGTCTCATTCATTTCTTTAAACATCTTATAGGATAGTGATGAAGAATATAGACTCTAGAACCAGCCAGCCTAGATTAAATCCCAGTCTGCTATGGGCCTCAGAAGAGTTACTAATAATTTCTCTGGGCTTTGTTTTTCTCATCTATAAATGGGAGTAATTATAAAATCTCCTTACTGGAAGGATTAAATGGGTCAAAACATATAAAGAGCTTAAAAACTTCTTGGCACATGGTAAACATTATATAAGTTTGGCTATTGCTAATATGTTTTCTTTCTGAACCTAGGTCCCTAGAATTGGATTAATCATAATCCTTAGTTCATGACACATAATCAAAAATAGCCCATCATGGGCCTTTAAATTTTCATAATTTATTGATAATGTAATGAATACTCATGAACCCAGCACTAAACCTGGCAACCAAAGAAATAGAAAATTGGCAATATTTTACATGTACTTATATGTTCCTCCTCTGTCCTATAGCAATTTGTTCCTCATATATCCTATAGCAATATGTTTCTCCTATATTCTATAGCAATTTAGCAATCCTTGCTTTTTTAAAAAAGAATTTAGCCAGGCACAGTGGCACACACCTATAACCCCAGCAACTCAAGAGGATCACAGTTTCAAAGCCAGCCTCAGCAACTTAGTGAGGATCTAATCAACTTATTAGCAAGACCCTGTTTCAAAATAACAAAAAGGACTAAGGACATTGCTCAGAGATAAAAGCACCCTGGGTTCAATCTGCAATACCAAAAAAATATATGTTTTTAAGGAATTTTAAAGAATATATACATGTGTGTGTGCACGCATGTGCACGTGTGCAAATACTTGCACACGTGCACACACAAGCTCCTTAAAATATATTCTTTTAGTTTTGCTTATATTTGAATTTAAGCAAACATATTTGCTTATACTACATACAATCTGAGACTCGCATTCATTGTGTCAGTATGATTTTTTCATGTTATTACATATAGCCATAGTTTATTTCTATTGCTGTAAAATATTCTACTATGTTGAATATGCCATTCTTCTTTTGATGAGCATGTGGATAATATCCAGTTTTCATATTTTTATGATCAGTGGTACTATGAAGATTCTTAACTCTCTCTCCTGAGGCCTGTATGCAAAAATTTCTCTAGGGTGAGCTGGGGAGGTGGAGGGTAAGGTATACTTACCAATGGAATTATTGGATTAAAGGGCATATTAATGTTCAATTTCACAAATAATGTCACACTGTTTTCTTTTTTTTCCACAGTTTTCTAAAAGTTTTCTTTTGCAATTTACAGTCTCACTAGCAATAAAAGGAAATCTTATTTGCCGCAGTCTGGCTGGGCACAAAATAACGGAGCTGCCACAAAGCCTTGTAGGTTCAAACAGCAACTCTTTATTCTTGAAGTCTCACGGGCACTCTACACCCACTTCCCGGGAACACACTCCCTCCACCCCATTCTCTCAGAACTCAACGGGAACTCCAAAGTAGCAGGCACCCCAGGCAGCAGGATTAGCCCTAATCCTAGAGCCGCCCTATTCCCAGCAGGATCCACCCTAATCCTGGAGCTGCCTTAATCCGGGAGCAGGGTCATCTTTCAACCATTCCCTCTGGCAAAAATGCCAGGCATCATTCTGACTAAACTGTGGCTCTCAACACTTATTGATCCGTGTAACTGAAATTTTATAACTTATTTTAACCAAGCAAATGGGTATAAAATAGTATCTCTCTGTGATTTTGATATTTTGTTTCCCTGATTACTAGTGAATTTCTTCATTAAGTGGGTAGACATGTATGTTTCTTACTCTGTAAAATATCTATTCAGGTCTTTTGCTTATCTGTTGATTTTTCTTTCTTACATGTGCAGGGGTTTTCATATATTCCTGATTCTAATCCTTTCTAAGGTACATGTGAGTCAATATCTTTTTCTAGTTTGTGGTTTAACTTTTAATTTAAACTCACATTCGATCAACAGAAATTCTTGATTTAAGTATGATTGAATTTATTAACCTTTAATAGTTAGCACCTTTTATATCTTGTTTTAGAAATTCTCATCATTTTTCCAATCCTGTTACCAGTATTTGCTTATATTATAAATGTTATAATCAATTCATCAAGTTCTATGAACAGCTATCCGTGTTTGGGATTTCATTAAGTCTATGAATTAATTTAGAAAATGATGACATATTTATGAAATTAAGTCTTCCTTTCAGTGAACAGAGATTTCCTTTCATTCAACTAGGTCCTACTTACTTCAATACTTTTTTAAAATTTATGAGTACTTTTGCACATCTTTCATTATGGCTTGTTGCTATTATTTATAATGCCATTTTTTTAAAGTTATGTTATTTGTCTATTGTCAGTGTTTTGAAATTCAACTTCTTGCTTAATTTTCCTATTATTTAGATTGATTTAATGAATAGATTCCTTCTAGTTTTCTGTGTAGACAACAATGTAGGCTATACATTAAGAGTATTTCTTCCTTTCTAATCATTATTAGTTTTCTGGTCTTATTATGCTAACTAGGACAATTGCCTCAGCATTAAAGAGTGATAGTGAACTTCTATATAAATCCTGATTTTAAACAGAATGATTTTAATGTTTCTTCATTTAGGCTGATGTCTATTACATGTTTTGTCTACTTTTAAAATTAACCTTACATTTAAGGAAATTCCATTTGTTCCTGATTTACTGGAAACTTTTTAATCATAAATGGAAATTGAATTTCTTCCAAAGTAAAGGAGACCAAAGATACATGTCAATAACACAAATACATTATGCTATATTATATCCTAGAAGAGGAAAGAAGATGTAAAGGACAATACTAAGACAAGGAATGAAATTGGAATAGATATTGTGAACTGGTTAATATTAATATAGCAATTATACTTCCTGATTACTGCTCTTGTTATTAAGAGAATTGCCTTTGATCTCAGAAACACATGCTGGAATATTTAAGGAGGCAGAGATGTCTTCATCATATTCTAAATCAGTAAGTTTTCTACTCAGAAAATTTTCAGGGAACAAATCATCTCCTATTTAGTTGCTCTGCAATCCCTATGCTGGCTTGTGACCCACTGTGGCTTCTCAAGTGCCAGCCTGGAAAGCACTGCAGTCAGCCAAAAGGGAAGAGGAGCAACAGCATGCCCTCTTCCTTGTAAGATACCACCTGGAAGTAACAAACTCATTTATATCTGAAACAAGGACGTCTGGCCACACTTTGATGCAAGACCAACTAAGAAATTTATTCTTTATTTTAGCCCAGTTGAAAGTCATAAGTCTCATTTCTAAGGAAAAGAGGGAAAGCAGACTTTGGGCCAACCAGCAGTCTCTTCCACATCTACCTACTGAGCAAAATTACACCATGTAATAGCATGTTGTCGCGTCTGGCCAAGGGAGCCGAGTCCGGCGAGGGACGGCGAGGTTAAAAGACACACAGGACACCAAGGTTCTTCATCCAGGAGTCAATACCCTTTATTGCTAACACACCTTTTTTTATACCCCAAGCAGCAGAAGTGGAAAACTACCCAAAAGCAGGAGGGAGGGGGGAGAAATTTAGTTTCAACATCTATTATTGTCAGGTACCGAAATATCCCTTAACATTAAGTCCATCAGACCAGAAAAGGTCAAGGCATTCCCGTGGGATACATATGTCTCAGACAGACAAGCAGGAACAGAAAAACCGCAAGTTCGCCATGGCCTTGTGAGCTGGCCACACTGGCATGCAGAACAAACTAGTGGAGGTAGGGCTCCAGGGGCCAGGGTGGACCTGCTGCCAACAGCATGTAAAGGTCATGGTATGTAATAGGACTCTGTTTAGTTATTTAATTTGATCCCCATATAAATATGTGATATGTGAATTAGGGCAAGTGTGATTATTTGTTTTGTTTTGAGATTCAGTCTTCTTATGTTACCTAGGCTGGTCTTGAGTCCTGGGCTCTAGAAATCATGCCTCAGCCTCCTGAGTGTTATGATTATAGGCATGTGCCATCACGCCCAGTTCAAATAGTATTATCTTAAGTGCAGATTAGGAAACTAAGACTCAGAGTGGCTAAGAATAGTTTTGTTTGTTGGTGGCATTTGTTTGTTTTGTTTTTAAAGAGGGAGACAGTAGAGTCCAAGGGAAAGGAGCAGAAGCATCATTTGGAGTCCTAGATTCTCTAGACAGAATCTACCCTTATGAAGCCCAATAATTCTGTGTTCTATAACTTTTCTAGTTGGGTATGTAAATCTGTAAGGCATGGGACTCTACTTGGGTCCACTGATGGTCACCACGGGACACTTGCCACTGTATCCTATATGAACCAATTTGTTGGAAATGACAAGGCTCTTCGCAGCAACTTCTCCTTCCCGCAAGTAGAAATGTAAACAAACAAATCTTATTACATGATCCACTTACCAATAGATAATAAAACAAAGCCAGCCATTACTGAACACATACTATAAGCCAGGCATTCTGTTAAAATGTTAGCTTACTTCACCCTCACAACCACCTCAGGAGACAGGTAGACTTTCGATAGTCCCCTTTTTTTCGATAAAGAAGCTGTGACTTAGAGATCCAATATATTTTACAAATATTTAAAAAGAAGAATATGTATACCCTAGAGGCCCCCCCCCCTTTTTGTACAAAGCATTTAAGTTGTCCTTACGTATTATGGGTGACACTGCTTTTGTACAAAGCATTTAAGTTGTCCTTACGTATTATGGGTGACACTGCTGGTTGCTAACCGATACCCATCCTCCCCTTCTCTGTTGTGAAGAGCGATATTATTGTAATGGAAAATTTGATAACAAGTGGTATAGACAACTCCATAAGTCACTGAAATAATGGGGAAATATATAGCAACTATTAGTATTTGCCTGTTTTAAGAATGGTGCATTAGCCTTGGTAGCTTATGACAAACACAAGAAAGTATCTCATGGATTATAGGCAGTTTAGAGGTCAAAATAAGGTATCTTGAAAATGAGAGGGATTCAGGGACACTCACAATTATGGTTATTTTCAGTACTGGGGATTGAACCCCACAGGGGCTCTACCGCTGATCTATAACTCACCCCTTTTTATTTTTTATTTTGAGACAGGGTCTTGCCAAATGCCCCAGGCTTGCCTTGAACTTGAGATTCCAGCTACTTGAGAGGCATCAGCCTCTCCCTTGAACTCCTCCCGAATAGCTGGAATTATAGGTGTGCACTGCTGTGCTGGGAAGCATATTCAATTATTGGACAAAATTTCTAAAGTCACAGGCATAAAAGCTTGTTGTGCTGCTCCTTCCTGCATATTAGGCAAAATTCTCTTGCCGTTTTCCTATTTCAATTTAAAGAGCTCCTGACATGAATTCTGTCCCACAAATGCAATTGCCTTCCAGGGTTTCACAAACTAACTGTGAACCCACAACTAGCCAAAAGAGACCACTTTGGGGAAAGCTAGCCTCTCAAAACAGCTGCAAATCAAGCACACACCCCAAATGACTAGGGGGGGGCTAAGGCAGGACAATTTTGAGGGAAGTATTGGCGACTTGACAAGATCCTGTCTCAAAAATAAAAATAAAAAGGGGTGATGATATAGCTCAGCGGTAGAGGCTTTACTAGCATGTGTGAAGGCCCAATTACACTAATTTTTAGGATCTCAGGGATTATTCTTTCATCCTGTCCTCCAAGCCATTGAAGTCTTTAGAGTTTAAACATTTCACAACTCATTCCTAACACTTGCTCACATTCTTATTATTTATATACTCTCTTATTTTCTTACAAAAGCTTCAATTTACAAAGAGGTTAAGTGCCAGGCTATGTATACACGATAATAAATTTAGGGCCAGCATCCTTTACAAAACATTGCTTGGAACTTAATCGAAATTTTACATTATGGGTTCTGGAACTCACATAATTCCCTTAAATGCCTCATCTATGCTGAATTTTCCTCTAACTAACTAAACATTTACATTTGACTTAACGTTTACAGTTTTGTATTATAACTACTCACTAACTTTAAATATACCTGTTCCTTCTCCCATCCAAGCAAATGCTGAGTAGGGATCATGTCATGTGATTTTCTTCCTGTATTTTCACTATAATGGGCCTAATAAAGAGTATTTACTTGATTGATTAAAGGCACTCACAATTTTGAAAAATGTTGTGGAAATACTATTTATAGTCATGTTATGTAAACACAAACATTTCCAGGAATACACTCGTTTTCCTATTTGATGACTTGCTGCTGTTTTTCTTTCTTTTTTTCCTTCCATGATACTGGGGATTGAACTCAGGAGTGCTTTTCCACTGAGCTATCTCCTTAGCTCTTTTTATTTTTAAAAAATATTTTTAATATTTATTTTTTGGTTGTAGTTGGATACAATATCTTTAATTAATTTATTTGTTTTTATGAGGTACTGAGGATCGAACTCAGGGCCTTGCCTGTGCTAGGTGAGTGCTCTACCGCTGAGCCACAACCCCAACCCTTCTTTTTATTTTTTTTAATTTTGAGACAGGGTTTTGCTAAGTTGCTGAGACTGGCTTGGAACTTGTGATCCTCCTGCCTCAGCCTCCCAAATTGCTGAGATTACAGGTGGGTGTCTCTGTGCCTGGCTAAAGTGAGTTACTATCGTTTGAGATGTTTTTGGATATATAGAAGGGATTCTTGTGTCCAGTTGAGGTTGATGATAACTTCTATGATCCCTCCCAGCTTTGAAATTTCCAGATAAAGAATACAAACTTGGAGTCAGGCAGGGTAAAGGACAGCCCTAAAGAGCCTGGTTACAGGTAGGTGTTAGGCTGGAGAGAAAGTCCTGTGGCTTTCTTTGAATCCAATGAGAGGAGCATGTAGGACAAATGTTTCTAAAGGATGCTTTGTTACAATGAACTGAGAGTAGACCACCTCTTTCCCCATCTCCACTCTTTCATGTACTGAGGGAGATTTCTAGTGAAATGGTTGGTTATTAATGAGGTATTGTAGAACCATCTCTGTATAAGGATGAATTCTTTTTTCTTATTTTAACAGTGAATGTAAACAGCCCAAACTTTTCAATAAAGACATAGATTGGCAGATTGGGTCAAAAAAAAAAAAAATAATACCGAACATACGTTATCTGCTAGATACTCACCTTACTGACAAAGATATCCACAAACTGAAGGTGAAAGGAAGGGAAAAGACATACCATGCAAATGGTACCCATAAAAAAGCAGGGTAATTATTCTAGTATCAATCAAAGTGGCATTCAAGCCAAAATTATTCAGAAGAGACAAAGAAAGTCACTTCATACTCGTTAAGAGAATCATTCAACAATAAGATATAACAATTGCAAATATTTATGACCCAAACAAAGGTGCACCCGTGTACATAAAACAAACTCTATTTGATATTAAGAATGAAATAGACTACAATAATACTGGGTGACTTCAACTCACCTTTCTCACCACTAGACATATCATCCAGACACAAAATAAAGATTTTTCAGAACTAAAAAATACCATTAATCAAATAGATCTAGCAGATATCTATAGAACATTTAATTCATCAATGACTGAATTCACTTTCTCAGCAGTGCACGAAATATTTAGATCATATTTCATGTCACAAAGCAGATCTTAACAAATACAATAGAGACAATTTTTTTTGCATTCTATGAGATCATAACGCAGTGAAATTAGAAATCAATGAAAAAATAGAAAACAGAAACCTTTCCAATACCTGGAGACTAATTCATTTTTGAATGAAAAATGGATAACAGAAGAAATCAGCAATAGCAATAAAATATTTTTACACCAAATGACACAACATATCAAAATCTCCGGGAGAGTCTGAAGGCAGTTCTAAGTGGGAAATTCACAGCATTGAGCTTATACCTTAAAATAATAGAAATATGCCAAACAAATAACCTAACATTACACCACAAGACCCTAGAAAAAGAAGAACAAACCAACAGTAAAACTATAGAAGACAAGAAATAATTAAAATCAGAGCCAAAGTCAATGAAATTGAAATTAAAAAAATACAAAGGATCAATGAAACAAAGAGTTTATTTTTTGAAAGGATACACAAGATTGATAAAACAGAGTGAAGATTAAAATTTTTAAAAATAAATAAATTAGAGATTGGTTTAGTCAGCTTTTTTGCTGCTGTGGCTAAAAGACCTGATCAGAAAAATTGTAGAGGATGAAAAGTTTTAGAAGTTTCAAACCATTGACAGCCTGCTCCATTCCTTGGGTCTCAAGGTGAGGCAGAACATCAAGGCAGAAGAGTGTGGTGGAGAGAAGCTTTTCACATGATGATCAGACAGCAGAGAGAGATAGAGAGAAAGAGAGGGAGAAAGACTCCGCTTGCCAGATACAAAATATATACCCCAAAGGCATGTCCCGCAATGTCACACTTCTTCCAGCTACATTCTACCTGCCTTCAGTTTTCACTCAGTTAATCCCATCAGGATTTACTTGGTTGGATTAAGGCTCTCATAACCCAATCCTTCTCCTCTAAACCATCTTGCATTGTCTCACACATGAGATTTTGACAGATACTTAACATCTAAATCATAACATTCCACCCCAGCCCCCCAAAGCTCATGATCATCTCACAATGCAAAATACATATAGTCCTCAGTGGCTGTCTACGACCTCTGCCCTTTTTTCACCTACATTTGTGTGAACTTTGCTCAAGAATCAATAAAATGACTTTCAGATAAAAAAATACATATAGTCCATTTCAGAGTTCCCATAGTCTGAATAATTTAAAATTGCCCAAAAGTCCATTTCCAATTCCTCTTCTGAGATTCAGGGCAAGCTCTCATGAGCTCCTGTAAAAATCGAAAGCAATTTACAAATATCCAATATATAAAGGAGCAGAATAAACATTTCCAATCAGAAAAATAGGGACATAGAAAGAAGGAATGGGTGGGACCAAAGCAAGACTGAAATCCAACTGGCAAACAAGTCCTGAAGTTCTGTGTCCTGCATCTGGAACACATGGCATCGTGAGGTTCTTTCCAAAGGCTTGTGTAGATCTGCCCCTGTGGCCTTGTTGGTTGCAGCCCAAGTAGCCTTTGGTTGGCTTGTCTCAGCTCAATTCCTGCAGACCTCCTCACCAGATGCTCCATGGTACTGGCATTTCTTAATCTTGGGAGTCTCCACTGCAGCTGTGGCTTTCTTCTCCATGCATCACCCTCTCAGGGTGTGCCTGCAAAGACTCTGACCCTGTTGCACTTTACCTGGCCTTCCAGGCATTCCTTTGAAATCTTGGGAAGCCTCCATGACCCCTCCAGCATCCTGAATTTCTGCAGAACCAGCATCATGTGGTTGAAGCCAAGGTCTGCCACCATCTTCAGCCAAGCCCCCAGAGACCATGGCTGTGGCAGCCTCTGAATGCCTGGGTAGTTGAACATGTTGAAAAAACTTCCTAGGCCTCCTTGTACAAGAAGGGTACCCCACTCGTCCCTTCTCAGAGAATTTTTCCTTTTGCTTTCTTGAGTCTTAGATGCATATGATCTTGCCAGTTCCTGAGATGCCCTCAAGCCATCTTTCTTATTGTCTCTGGGCAAAGTCTGAAGCATTTCTTTAGTGGCAGTAATGTCTTTAACAACTGCAATTTTCTTAGCCCCAGTTTTACTCCCACCTTTCAAGTCCAAGTTTTTCAAATCTTTCTACTTAGTGATTTGAATGATCTTCCCCAAACACAAATTAGATGTCTTCCATGGCTGCTCAGATAAAGACAAAATATTCCTACATGACCTATAAGGACTTGTATGTGGGGCCTCTCCAACCATTCTGATCTCGCATGGCTCCCCATCCTCCCTCTGTCCCATGTATCCACTGCACACTTTCAGGGTAAGTGTGCATCTCCACCCTCATCACCATGTGAACTGCTACTCATACTTCAAATACCAACTCCAGGTCACCTCCTCAGGGCAAGCTCCCCTGGCCAAGCTGAGGCTCCTATTATAGAATACTATTTGTAAGGAAATGAAAGATGGGCTTCTTCACTGTGCCTGTTAGTTAAATTTTACATTTGTTGTGATTATCTATTTATTGTGTTTGATTCATATCTATCTCCCCCTGAGTCTTCATAAGGACTGCACCATGAACTCAGCATGGTGAGTACTTGTTCCTGAATCAATGGAAGCAGAGGTAGCTGGGTTGATACGGCCCTAGCCAGTGGTCCTATCTTTTCATAGAAAGGAAAATGTCTGGTTAAATCTAAAATTCAAGTGTTAATGGAAGATCTTTAAGCTTTGATAATGAGTGGACATTTTAACTAGATAGATGGTGATAGGCTCAAAGGCATTTACCCAGTAACTAAATTTTAAGAGGTATCATAAACTCTGAGCATAAATAAATACTAATCTTCACTTGTTGGTTTTTCAATAAACAATTTGTCATTTGCTGTTTACTCTAGGATTTAACATTAATGTCCTGTTTGTTGAATCCAGTGTTTTTCTCCCTTACTCCACCACCCAGTGCTCACCTTCTTTGGTACCTTGCTATCTTTTTGATAGTATTCAACAACTTCTCCTTCCTGAAATTCTCTCTGCCTTTGTTTCTGTGACCTGTACTTTGAATTTAATTTCATTTCAGCCAATATTTATTGGTCATCTGTGATGTGCCAGACCCAGGGCTATCATCATTCGTTTATTAACTCATTCATCAACATTAATTGAGTTCCTACTGGATTTCAGGCACTGTGCCAGTGACTGCAAACCAAACATGAATAAGCTTTGTAGTCTCTTGACCGAGGACATTGCAGGGTGGTATAGTGGAGGAGACTGGTAGCTGCATCCCAGAGCAGGGAGGTGATGACAGAGTGGAGCTCAGGGTCTGCATCCCTTGGAGAAAGAAGCAATTACTTCCCTACAGGGGAAGGGATACACTGCAAAACAGTGCATGGCACATGCTGAGTCTTCAATAAACATTTATCAAAGAAACAAAAAGCCTTCCAGGAAGAGAAAACAACACAAATGGGGTCTTCGGGGAGATATTGCTGACTAGAGTAGTGGGTTTTAACACAGTGGAGCAAAGCAATAGAGTCTCTATGGTCAGGGAATGGGGCCGTGATGGAAATGTTGCTTATCTGAAAAGAATACTTTCCTATTATTACTATTTAACTTATAAATTGTATGCACATGCATATTTAAAGCCATGCTACATAAAATTTTAAAGATTCAATTTTATACATTTATGTATCAAGAATGAGAATAAAATTACTTTTTCATAATACAAATTACAGAAATTAAAACTCAAACTAAAGAGCTGGTGGGATAAATATAGAAGCTACAAAGGTTCTATAGCAAAGCCATTGTCCTATTGAAGGTGGGGAGACTTTAACAAAAAGGGACATGAACTCTTTGGTTGTAAAGGAATGAATCCTGTGGGATTTGTTATTATATGTATATATATACACATACACACACGTATATATACACACACATATATACATATACATACATATATGAATACATATATACAAGTTATTATACTATTACATATGGTATATTCATGGCACACTATACCATATATGTGTATATTGCTAACTGTAAGGAATCAGTTCATGCAATTATGGAGATGAAGAGGTTCCAAGATCTATAGTCAGAAAGCTTGAGACCTAGGAGAAATGATGTTAGTTCTACTCTGAAAGCTGGCAGGCTTGAGACCCAGTAAGAACAACTTTTTCAGTTTGAGTCTAAAGGTAGGAAAAGACCCATGTTCAACTAAAGTTGTCAGATGGGAGTCCCCTCTTAGCCTTTAATCAATTATGCAAGGCCCACCCACTTTGGGGAGGACAATCTGCTTTACTCAATCTACAGATTCAAATATTAACATCATCTAGAAACTTTCGATATATCCAGAATAGTGTTTGACCAAATTCCTGGGAACCCTGTGTTAGTTTTATGTGTCAACTTAACCAGGTAATTTGACACATAAAACTAACCATCACATAGAATAATGCATACAAAAATTTCAGGAACTTTGCAGGTTACTTGGAATCATAGAAGGTTTTCAAGAAGGGAGCAATTGGATCCCATTAGCTGAAAACAGCTTAATAATGATTGCTGACAGATAAGTGGAAGGTAGACAGTGACAGGGTGGGGTATGGTGAGGCAGGAGAGGATGGGGTAGAACAAGATTGGGGAATGGTAAGTTATGTAAGGCATAAAGATGAGGTCTTTTTTCTCTCTCTCTGCTAATGAACCCATTCCCATTACTGTTGCTATATAACAGATTACCTGTGTTTAGTTGGAAGTGAACTCTGAGACAGGTTAGCATGCAGGGTGTTTCTTAAGGAGATGGACACTTATGGGAAGGAAAGAACAAGAATTGGGAAGAGGCTGGGCACGGTGATCCATGCCTGTGATCCCAGCAGCTTGGGAGGCTGAGGCAGGAGGATCGCAAGTTCAAAGCCAGACTCAGCAAAAGTAAGGCACTAAACAATTCAGTGAGACCCCGTCTTTAAATAAAATGCAAAATAGGGTTGGGGATGTGGTTCAGTGGTTGAGTGCTCCTGAGTTCAATCCCTGGTACTCCCCCCCAAAAAAATAATTGGGAAGAAGACAAAGTGGAGTAGCAATACAGACCCCACAACAGCCTCAGCTGACCCCATGGAGTTCTGGAGTTAGACTCTCCTTTCAGAGTTGGCCCAGGACAGGCTGAGACTGTTGAACCTTTGTTTCTGTGTTGTTCAGTCATGAGTGGGGTCACTGTGGAGAAGAGCATGAGTGTGGCACCGCAGCTCTGCAGTTGAGAAGATCCCTGAAGAATGGCCAGGGGTGTACTGTCCACTCACAGCATCCCCAGGAGCCCTGCCTTCATTCCAATTTCAGCAAACATGTCACTCTCTCCATTTTACCCACTGATTATTTCATGGACATCATTTTGCCTCACTATCTCCAGCCCCGGCCATGTTATGCATCCCCAAGGAAAGAAACAGAGCCTATTCCCCACTGATGTTCAGCACAGAGAGAAGCACATACAGATTTTAAGGTCAGAGCTCAGGAGATGCTTGGTGACCGGCTAACCAGGTCCTCCAACTAACATACAGATGGCCTCAAAATTAGTTTCCCATTACCAATGCAGAAGGAATGGTTTAGGGACGCTCCTCGTTGTCTCTCTGAGGGAGACGAGGGTCAAAGCTCTCTCTGGCTGCTCACAGTTTGCTGTGCCAGGGCCCCACTTGGAAGTGTGCTTGTCTTATTGAATTGTGCCAGAGGTGCTCCCCCTCCCTCCCCAGCTGGGACCCTTCTTGGTCTCACAAGGCGCTGTGTGTATTTAACTAATTAGTGGTTATAAAGTGTCGCCCAAATGCCAAGTATAATTATGGTGAGCAATTATTTTTGCCTGGAAAGGCAGTATTTCAGCCCTCGTGGAGGGAGAGAATGATAAATGATAGCATGTTCTCTTGAACCTGTTGGAGCAAGAGCTATTTTCCTACCCTCAGAGGGTCAGGACCCTGGATAGAGTTCTCCAACACCAGAAGGCAGAATCCCCAGGGGCTCATCTTTATGGATGCCTCCCTGCTCTGGAGAGAAGGAAAGGCATGTTGGAGGGCACTGCCAGGCAGCTTTAGTGGGTGGCTAGGTTCTGAAGTCAGGACCTCTCCTCCCCTGGGACCCAGAGGGGTTGTGGGCAAAATCACTTGGGGGTATTCTACATTGTCTGAAATTTGACAATAGCCTGTGCAATCAAAATAATGCATTAGAAATAAAGCATTTTGAGGCTCCCTAAATGGAAAATTTTATGTGGTTTTTATATTTAGAGATCTGTTTCTCCCTCTGGGCAAACTTTATAAATAACCATTGGGAATGCTGAACAGAATTCAATTTCCATATTGATTCTGTTTCTCTTTTCATGTAAGAAACACCAAGGAATTTTATATCTTGTGACCTTTCTCCCTGAAGGTTTATAGAATTAGATAATGTAAACAGACAGGTATATAGGAAAGGAAGAAGGAAACAAAAGTGTAGAGATAATACAAGCAAGGGTTTATTGAAAATGGCAAAATTCTATATATCTTGGCGGGGGGGCAGTACAGGGGAAAGTGCTCTTCCACTGAGCTACCTACCTTTAGCCCTCCATGTCATATCTTGAAATACATCAGAGTCATCTCAATATCCTTACCTCTCATAGTAAAATTTGTAGGCTATGCTAGTTAAATTGCTATATGTCCAGTGTGATTCTAAGGTACTTCCAATGTTATCTTCTTTATGTCTTACTTTAACCCTGGAAGTAGATACTATTATCAATACATTTTATGGAGTAGAAATTGAGGCCTCAGAGAATTAAGTTACTTACAAGTGTCAGTGTGACTCCAGAGCCAGGTCTCCTAACATCTCTCTGCCAAAGGCTGGGGCATGCCACATTGTGTAGGAATTACCATTTCTATAAAGTAGAGCCAGGTACTGAAAGGTCCTGGGATCAATGAGGATATCCTCATGCCAGCTCACTCTGGACACAGGAGGACCATTTTTTCACCCCTTTCATCCAGGGACCTTGCAGTTTCAGAAGCTTCTCAGTGAAGCTTTCTTATATCTAAACATCTGAGCCTCTTCCAAGAGGTTGAAAGTATCGAACCAGAGTGAAATCTGAGTCCGTGTCCATTATTTACACTCACTCAGAAATAACCTTAGCAAAAGATGTTATTTCATGTGAAACACTTTCATTTACACACCTAGAGGAAAAATTTTTGCTGATGCATGCCCTATCCTTCACCAATCTAAGGCAGTTCCTAATGCACAGTCAGAGCAGTCCGGATTTTTTCTTCATAACACTCATCGCAGTATGGGATTATACATCAGTGTGTCTGTTTGCCCTGTGTTTTAGTCAGCTTTTTAACTGCTGTGACTAAAGGATCTGACCAGAACAATTTTACAGGAGGAAAAGTTTATTCAAGGGCTCACGGTTTCAGAGGTCTTAGTCCATAGAAGGCTTGCTCCATTCCTGGGGGCTCAAGGTGAGGCTGAACATCAGGGCAGGATAGTGTGGCAGAGGGAAGAAGCTCACATGATGACCACAAAGCAGAGAGAGACTCCACTCTTCAGATACAAATATATATACTCCAAAGCCACGCTCCAATGCCCCACCTCCTCTAGCCACACCCCACCTGCCTTCAGTTACCACTAAATTAATCCCATCAGGTGATTGATGCACTGATTGCGTTAAGGCTCTCCTAACCCAGTCATTTCTATGAAACTTCAATTGTTTCACATGTGAGCTTTTGGGAGACACTACATCTAAACCATAACACCCCACCCCGTGTCTCTCTCTTTTACCAGAATGTAAAACTCCATCAGGACAGCAACTTGAGTTTCTGTGATTCTGTGCAACATGCCAGGCACTCAACAATGCCTAGCATGGAACAAACAAGCCTGGTGGAAGAGTAGAGGATGATCTGGATGGAGCCATTTTTTTTTCCCCAGAGAAAATGCTGTCACAAGCTATAAGAGAAAGATGCATTTCTGAAACATTTAAAAATCCAGCTAAATCTTCAGACAATATTTTTCAATATACCATTTCTTTTGTTCTTCTTGTTTTTAATTGGAGATTGGACCCAGGGGCACGCTACCATTGAGCAACATCCCCACATCCCCAGCCTTTTTTATTTTGAGTCAGGGTCTCACTAAATTGCTGAGGCTGGCCTCGAAATGCCTCAGCCTCCTGAGTTGCTGGATTTTACAGACATGAGCCACCACAGTTGGTGATTTCAATCATTTTTGAAATGAGGACAATGAATGGATTTCTGCTGTGGTTAAGAACACCAGTCCTGGAGTCAGATGGACTGATTCTCGTCATGTGATTTGGATAACTCACCACATGGTGGTAGTTTTAAGTGCTAGAACCTTGGTGTATATATTTCTTTCTGGGTAAAGGGGGATTGCCGCAGTCTGGCTGGGCACAAATAACCAAGCCGCCACAAAGCCTTGTAGGTTCAAAAAGCAACTCTTTTTTTATTCCTGAACTCTCTCTGGCACTCTACACACACTTCCCAGGAACACACACACTCCACCGGGCTCCGCGCACCAATTCTCCCGGAACCCCGCGAGAACTCAACAGGAACTCCAAAGTAGCGGGCAGGCGGCGCCCTAGGCAGCAGGATCCGCCCTAATCCTGGAGCAGGGTCACCTTTCAACCATTCCCTCTAGCAAAATGCCAGGGGTCATTCCGACTAAACTGTGGCTCTCAACAGGGGATAATACAAATGACAAAGCAATGATTAAAAAAAAAAAACTGAATAAGTTAACACAAGTGTTCAGAACCACGTCTAGCACATGGGAATCCCTTATATATATGGGTTATTCTTATCAGTGTGAAGCCAGATTTAAAGTTAGGTAGTCAGTGTAGTTAGGTAAATCGGGTCTAATATCATATCGAGTGAAATCTAAAATGGAGGCCATGCTGATAATGATTCCAGAAACGCAGGACAACTCAGGGAATGTTAATGAAGTCCCGGAAAGGCCCTAGGCCAAAGTCCACCCCAAAGAAATGTTAATGGAACCCAGGAAACAGCCCCCAACAGATTTGGAGATAGCCCATCCCAAAGAAGTGTTAATGAAGTCCTTCCTGCCCAGATTACTTCTTTGGCCCACCTGTGTCCCAACCCTTCCCCCTTACATTCCATCACCAAAACTATAAAAAGGGGAGACAACAGCACTTCCACGGATTCCACCTCTTGGGTCCCCTTCTTCCTCCCGAGAAGTCTTTTCTGCTGTCCTTTAATAAACTTCTAATTTCTACTCTGACCTTGCCTCGGCGTGCTTCTTTGGTGTTATTCTTCAACATTGGGGAAGCAAGGACAACAGCGGTAACAAGTGCACTATTAGTTTGGGACTCAGTTATGCTGCAAATTTGTATTATCCCTGGGAAGAAAACATAAAATCAAATGGAAGCCAGGTGTAGAGGCTTCTGGGCCCTATACTCCTGCTGTGGAATTTCCTCAAGGGGCCAGAGAACCTTCCCCAACACCCCATTATAAGTGTTATTCATTTTAATACAGTGTGCCCCAGGTCTTGGAAAGCAGGGGATTCTTGGTCTCCTGAGGCCTCTGGCACAGGTTCTTCCTTGCTCACCTGCCTGGTTACATTAGACTCTCCAGAAAGATCTTTCTAATTCAGAGAAACTGTGACTCCACAAATAATTCAGATCTCACCAAAAGTCATTCAAGTCCTTTCTTCATTCCTTTCTCCTCCACCCCTGCCTGGCCCTCCTCTTCCTAGGCTCCAAGATTCATTCTTTATGTGTCCACTGGTTATGGCCCTTGCTTTAACCCACACTCCAGTGTTTCCCCCAGTTACCTGCAACAGACAGGAGTCCAGATTTAATTGTAAATATTCACTTCTCTAAGTTTTTCAAAAATATTAATTCATAACCCATAGAAACCCAATGAGGTTTCTCCAAGGGGGAAAAAGAGGTTGAAGATCTTGTCCATGGTCACTCAACCATATAGTGGCAGAGCCAGGATTTGAGCCAGCCTCTAGGCCCTCGACCATCACACCAGCAGGTCTTTGAGGGAGAGTCTCCTACTCTCACCTGGGAGAGCTCTCCTTTAACTTCCTCCTCAGGGTCATTGGTAGGTAAGTGAGAGAGACCAGCAAAGATGTGTGCACAGACTCAAACAAGCACTGGGAACCGTGGGCTCTGGACTGGACTGCATGGGTTACTGTGCTGGATGGACTCTTTATTTACTAACCCTGAAAAATAAATGGCAAGAATAACAATAGCACATACTTTGGGTTGTTGTTTTGAACTCTAAGTTAAAACATAGTGAGCCCATAGAACAGTGTCTGGCATATAGCAAGTGCTCAATACTTTCTCTCTACCTTGTTTTGTTTTATTTTTTTCTGTGTTTTTACATTCTCAAGACGCAGAAGCGTCAATGTTTTTGTAGTGAGAATGGCAGCCTTGGGATTAGAAGATCAGGTTTTGGTGCCAGCTACCTTTTACTTCCTGTCTAATCACAAGTGATATATTTTCCTCTCTGAGGCTTCAATTTCCTCGTCCCTAAGATTAGTATGAAAATAGCTTGACTTGCTGAGATAATACCTATGAAAGAGCTTTGTAAATTCTAAATTGAAAACATTGTAAATAGCAATTAAAGAATCCCCCCATCCTAGCAGTTAGGGCTCTTCCCATGAGTATGCACACGGCTGCTTTTCAGAAGGTCTTTGCACTAATGAGAACTTCACCTTTCAGAATTCCACCACTGCTGGATCATTATATGATTCTCCCAGACCTCTTTGGTTCTCCAGATCCCTCTGTAGAGATAAATCTCATCTATTTGGAGGTACAGAAGTCTCAAGAATGACTCTTGTCTTAAAGGAGCTGAAAGGTTGTCACAGGGTCAACATAGCAGATTTCTGAGTGGAAGTGTTAAGTGACATATTTGGTTCCAAGAAGAAAAAGAGCACTCTTATGAATGTTCTTATTCTTTTCCCTCAGAAAGTGGAACCTACTCTGACAGAAAGTGAGGGCCCTGTCACTGGAGGCAATCAAGCAGAGACTTGGGGCCACTCAGTGGGAACACAGAAAGTGTAAGGAGGAAAGTGTAACTAGTTGACCAGGGCCTGGAAAAGTCTAGTTCATCCTAGGAATGCAACGGGCTGTGAGGGAGGGCTCAGGAGGGGCATGCAGCAAGCCCTGGAGGGCTGCAAAGCCTAGGCGGGCTGCGAGCCCAGGCCCAGTTCGGCTGAATTCATGATTTTCCCGAAATTTTTTAGTTCCTGTTTCTTTGGCTGCTGTAGGTCCCAGAGCCAAGAACTGTACACATTCACTCATTCAGTTCCATCTGCAAACATTTACAGGCCTGAGAGGCAATTCCCGCAGCGGACCCCGCCTGGGATTGCGGGAACTGGTGAGCCTACTGACTGCGGCCGGCAGGGGGCAGAAGAGACACGCGGATGCCGGATCCCGTGCGGGCCGCGCTGTGCTGTCCCGCTGGGGAAACTGGGTCATTCGGTCCTGCTGCGGTAAACATCGCGGCGGGGGTCGGGGGTCGGCTCGCTGGGCCTCTCCAACAAGGGCTGTGAGGCCCCACATGCCACCTGGCAGCACTGTCGGAGTCCTCAGGCCTCTGGGCTGGCAGAAGTCACCTTGCCTGCAGAAGAAAGGATGAGATTGATGACATCGGATGGCTCTGGGCTGGGGGCAGAAGACCAAGCAAGGACCTCTCTTCCCAGCAAAGGTTGTTTTAGAATTGATGAGACATCAGGCCTGCCAACGCAGAGATGGGTGGGCGATTTGCTTTGGACAGAGAGCCTGGAACCTCACCAGAGGAGTTCTCCTGGGCCTCAATTTAAACCTCCAGTTGGAGTTAGGCCCACTGGTTAAGTGGCCAGCTGCAAATCTGATAGTTTAGTGGATAGGAAGTGGATCTGGAGTCAGATTTGCTTTTTGTCCTCGTTTTGCCACCTACATGTCATAAGACCTTGGATCAGTCATATTCAGACCTCATTTGCCTTTTCTGTAAACTGATAGAGCTGCTATGAAGATAAAGTGAAAGAATAATCAAGTGTGTTAAAGTGTTGTACTTTCTTCTCCCTATCTACCTCCCATCCGGGTTGGGATGCACATGCTTAGATAACATCTGAGGCAGCTGAGTAGGGCGTGCCCACTGTGCTGCTAGTCAGGGCCTGGAATGCGGTTCTGGGTAGAGCATGGCCCACCTCCCCCAACTTCCCCTTCAGCACCCTGCTACCAAGAAATTAGAGGGTCTGGGGATGCCTTTCCCTGTCTCCCTCTAGTGGTAGCTTCTTGAGGTTTTCGATGGTTGAGAAATCAGGGAAGTAGGACAGTCCTGGGGGTGGGGGTGGGGGAACCAGACTATTCCTCAAACTCCATTTCTCCTTTTGAATTCTGATGTTTAGAAGGGTCACTTGAAGTTATAGTCAAGGACCAGTTTATGTGGATGAACCTGGAGAACGTAATGTTAAGTGAACTAAGCCAGACACAGAAAGACAAATACTGCATGATCTCACTTATGTGTGGAATCTAAAAAAGTTGATCTCATACGAATAGCAGTTACTAGAGGCTGGGAAGGGTGGGGGGGAAAGGATAGTGAAGAAACTGGTTGGTTAATAGTCAAAAATACTGTTCATAGGAATAAATTCTGATGTTCTATAACTCGGTAGGGTGACTATAAGTTATAATAATCTATTGTATATTTCAAAATAGCTAGAAGGGATATTGAATGTCCTCAACACAAAAACATGATAAATGTTTGAGATGATGGATATGCTGATTACCCTGAACTGATTATTACACGTGGTATACAAGTATTGAAATATCACATTGTACCCCATACATATTTATAAATATTCTGAGTCAATTAAAACTGACAGGTTTTATTTTTCAAAAAAAAAAAATGGAACAGTTTATGCACTCTTCAAATTTTGTTTTCTCCACTAAGACCTTGAAGCAAGGGCTATACTGCCCCTTCCTTGACAACAGAGAGATGGCATGTGCTGATGTATAAAGTCTCAGAACAGTGCTCAGAAATCCTTGATTGTTAATGAGGAAGGAATTGTGGAGAAATAATTTCAGTTCTTGGTTTTATTGATAAAAAAAAAATACATAAAACTGAGGCTCAGAGAATCGTGAGACCAGGGAAAGGGAAATTCCCATCCTTTTTTGTTATTGCTAGAGTCCTCACCTGTGACCATTTGGAGAAACTGGGTAGATCCTCACAGTGAGCTGCCCAAACTTAGGAATCTCTCTGGTGCTTTGGGGATCACTCTTTGCCCACATCCTTCTTATTGAACTCTGGTCATTGCTTATGTTACCCAACCTCAGGAGTGAGGCAGACTGAGCTCTCCCGACAACTGACCTCCAGGGCTCCAAGGACGGCAGGTGCTCTGAGGTTGAGGGTTATTGCATCAGGTATGTGGCAGCAGCAGCGTAATGTGATAAAGCAGTCACGTGATCTGGGATCCCTATGTACTTGCTGTTAGACCAAGGCAAGATACTGCCAAGTCTCAGTGTCCTCATCTATAAAATGAGGACAATAATAGGTACTATGTTTTCCAATTGCTCTTAACCTGAAATTGGAGGCAACTTTAAACCAAACATCCTTCTTTTCCCTTGGAAAGCCAAACAGCAGACCAAGAAGGAAAAGGGTGGAAGCTGGTCTTTGGAATCTTCTAGTCCAGGCCCTGGGAGATTTTGAGTGGTCAAAATAACCCAGGGTAGGGAAATGGGACCAGGGTTTAGTGGGTCTGTGTTCCCAGATTGCTCTGTGACCTTGTTCTAGTTGCTGAGCTTCCTTGGGCCTTAATGTCCTCCTCCAGACAGTGCGAGGTACCTGCAGCCCTGCACCTACTGAGACTCTCAGTCCTCCTGGAGAGGGCCCTGGTTCTTTGGGATGCAGCCCAGGCCTCACACAGCCACAGTGGCTGACAGGCAGCACTTTGATGGACTCTGGCCCTCTTCCCAGAGGAGGTCACTCGGCCCCAGGGAAGCCCCTGGTTTGCTGGTTTGGATGATGCGAAGGGACAGGCAACAGGGACTTTGGCCTTTTGGCATCTGGTTCCAGCCAAGGCTTTTCAGGGAAGGATGAGGACAAGCAGCAGGGCTGGCAAAGCATTGATAAACAGCCCAGAGCTCAAATTCTGCGGTCTTGCTTTGAAATCCACACCCTCAGTTGCCTAGGAAATGAAGATGATCTGAAAGGAGGCAATGTTCAGGGGCCCGGGTGAAGGTTCCATTTGAAAAAACCTGGGTGAGGAGTGGATTCCGTGTGCTAGGAAAGTATTGAAAGGAGGAGGCTGGTGCAAGGGAGGGTGAGCAGGGACTGGGGCAGGTAGCCCAGCCCTGATTCAGTCAGGCACTAAGCAGTGATTCAGCGTGTGCTCCATGTGTGACTCCATAACAGCTGTGGGGGTGACATCAGGGGGTTCAGGGAGAACTGGCTTGGAGGACTTGGTGCTCCATGAAAAAAATGTATGTGGTGTAGACCATAAACACGAGAGTAAGAGGTCTGAGAAGGAAGAACTTAATCCCGAGGTCTTCATGGACCCCCAGGAGATGTTCTTGAGCTGGCTGCTCTTCCCTGTCAGCCAGCAGAGGATGGATTGCCTCCCTCAGGCAGGGAACTCTCTCAGAATTCAGACACATTCATTCAACAACTATCTAATGCCGGTTATTTCTGACTCGGTAAAGCGGACTCTCATGCATTGACTCATTGAATCTAACAACCTCTCTCTGCAGTCAGGGAGATTGGTACAATCATGATCATTCTTGTCTGGAGACAGAAAACCAAGGGCCAGGCAGAAGTGCCCCACCCAGGGCCACCTAGCTTCTGAGGCTTGGAGCTGAAATTTGAATCTGTGTCCATTTATCTTTGAGCCCTGTGTCCATTCCAACAGGATGCCAATCCCAGTGTCATCCTGTTGCCTTATCACTAGGATGGACACCTCCCCCACCATCTCTGCTCTATTCAGAGTGGGTAGATTTTGGAAGAAATGAAGACATTTTCAGGGAAACCCAGATGTTCTGGTTGTCTGTCACCACTGTAACTAAGAAAACAGATCAGTATTCACGGGGTCATCCAGCGAATGCCCCGGGGCCCTTGGACTAGGCCACAGGCCCTCTCTTCACAGAATGTTTCGGCTGGGGCCTGGTGTTTTCTGAGGTCCCCTTGAATCTTAATGCCTCCATTTCCACTTGGTGACTCCACTCCAGGACTTCTTGGTGACTCATGCAGAGGCAAAAACCTGGCCTAGCTGAGGCAGAGCCACTGGAATCCTGGTGAAGGCCTCTCAGTAATCAAATGACCTTGAGCAAATGTTTGAACCCTCTGGGCCTGGGCTTCCTCATTTTTTAAAAAATTGACAATCAACCACATCAAACAAACTTTCAGCTTTCCTCTGAGAATTGAATGAGTTAACCCTTGTGAAGGCACCTAAGATATTCAATGAATGCTATTTTTTATGGTACAGAAAAGGGGGGTTTCACGACTAGAAAAAAAAATTATGGGAAGGATAATCCCTGACAGCAATGAAAACATGCCAGTGCCCTCTGTCCTTTGCTTGTACTATATTATCTCAATTAATCCTCCTAACATCCCTGTAAGGCAGGTAGTATGTATCCCCCACATTTTGCCAATAAAAAAGCTGAGACTCCAAGGTTACTGCCCAAGGTCAAGGTGATTCAAGCTCAAGTACTGCACACTTAAGGTGCTCTGTGACAATTCCTGCTTTTCTCCCCTGAAGCCTTCCCTGAAATGAGCTCTCATACCATCTTTAGATTTTTAAAAAATATTTTTAAATCGTAGGTGGACAACACAATACCTTCACTTAATTTTGATGTGGTACAGAGGATCGGACCCAGTGCCTCCCATATGCTAGGAGAGCGCTCTACCACTGAGACAACACTGAGCCACAACCCCAGCCCACCATCTTTAGATCTTATTTTAGAGCAAGCAAGGGCCTCCTGCAGGGAGCTTTCTGTCCCTCCTGCAAAGTCACTGGTTTCCTAAGAACTCAGAACACTATTATCTCTTATGTTTTTCCATGAATTATACCTGTCTGTATATCTGTCTCTTACGCTAGGCAGATGCTCTTGAGGACGTGGACAGAATCTTATTCTATTTATCTTTGTTTCCTCTCCGTATAACTATTACCCCAGAGCTCTGCATACAGTAGGTGTTCCATAAATGCCTGTTGACAGGTGTGTGTTAGGGAGAGTGAGTAAAGCATGAGAGAAGAGATTGGAATCCCCGCTCCTATTGATTGTGTGGCTCTGAGAAAATCACTCAATCTCTCTGGTCCTCCTTCACTCTCTTCAATCTAAAATGGGATGATGGTATCGACCATCGTGGGATTATTGTGGGGAAATGAAATGGAAAAATGTGGGCCTAGCAATTGCACAGTGCCCAGCCAATGGTGTATGTTTCAGCACCAACATGTGGAGACTGAACCAGGAGATGACTGTGACGAGGAAAGAAAGAGGTAGCCCCACGAGACTTGTAGAAACAAGGACACTACTGAAGACCAAACTTGCCTGCATCTTAGGGGATGGTGAAACAGAGAGAGATAAAAAGGAAGGAGATATTTTAAGGAAAGTTTAGTAACATGGAAAGGAGCCAATGCAATGAATGTAAGGCTTCTGGGCCACGGGAAGGGGGCCGAATAGAAGCAAGAGAAGACTGAAGCAGCAGCCCAGAGACTCTGTCCAGAATGAAAGAAGGAACCTGGGGAAAGAGGCTGCCAACCCAAAATGAAAAAGGCGGGACATGGGGAGGGGGGAGGACGACATTGCAATCCAAGGCGGCTGTGGAAGGAGCAGTATGTGTCTCCATCCAAAAAGAGGATCCGAAAGCCAAAAAAGATGAATAATCCAGGCACCGGGCTCAAGGCAGGAGGCAGATGTTCATTTGTGGCTTGATGAGCACTTGACTAAGCCTCTTTAGCTAGTTTAAGAAACCACTTCTCATGCAGTTTAGACTGACATGTCTTAAAGAGGGGCACGGGCCTCTCCAAGATCCCACTGGGAAGAATCAGAGAGCAGTGGAAGTGGAAGGCCCCCAGGGGGCCTCCGGAAACAATTGGAGGCCCTGCATCCCAGGATGGGTGGCAGGAAGTTGCCAGAGCACAGAGAGGGTCTTCTGTTGGTAGTGCTCTGGGCCTCTTTGGCAAATCCAGAAGGATTATTTCTGAGTTTCAAATCTAATCTTTGCAATGTGAACCAAAATTTGCTAACACAAGAATTTCTGTCTGCAAGAGGTAGGTATATGGAGGCCAACATTAGGGACCTCTTCTGATAATTCAGGAATAAGGGGCTGATCTCATCTGGAGTTCTGGCTCCCTTCTGCACAGCAAGAGCGAAAGAGGCTTGCCAAGTGGCAGAAGCCAAGTCATTAATCAGCCCACAGGAGCAGAAATGGTCTTTCTGGCCTTGAGATCTGAGTGAGATTGTCCAGAGCCATTTGCAGACTAACTTGAAGTACATAGAGAAACAAGGAAGGGCAAGGAAGTACCTAGGGAGGCGAAAGTTCCATCTGTCACAGAGCCTTGAGGCAGACTTGCCCTACCTGTTAACTAGAAATAGTAGCAGGAGCCAGGAGCTCTGAGGTGTACCTCCAACCAGAAGCGATGTTGAGCCCAGACAGATGTGTGCATGTGTGAGCACACAGCCTCCAGCAGGTCCAGGTTGGTGGGGTGGGGTTCTGCTCTACTCGGTCATTCAGAGATCCAGGTGGCCAAGGTTTTACTATCTCCAGCCAAGGCTGCCATGGTTTCAACATCTAGCTGGTGGGGAA
The DNA here is from genome assembly GCF_021218885.2 of Marmota monax. NCBI lineage: Eukaryota > Metazoa > Chordata > Mammalia > Rodentia > Sciuridae > Marmota > Marmota monax. The sequence continues at coordinate 943,126 of NW_026694276.1, forward strand.
AGAACATGCAGACCGCACCTATGACGTTTCTAATGGTCAGGTCTGGAAACGGTGCACATCATCTCACATTCCATTGGCCAGAACTCATTCCCAAGAACACAACTGAACTGCAAGGGAGGCTGGGAAATGAACCCCACTCAGGTCTCAGGGAAGAAGGTGAAATAGACTTGGTGATTAGTCAGGAATCTCTGTCACATGCCTAAAAACCCAGGGGACATTTGGTGATGAAAGATTGAGAAGAGACACTGGAGAACTAAACAGATTAGAAGAAGGGTGAGGGGGCTTGGAAAGCTCTCCTGCCCTGGGTTAGCCTAGCAGCACCCACTTCCTTGCCTCAGGACCAGGGTGTCCTGAGGGGAACACATGTGGTGGGAGTAGGCAGGTGGGATTGGATGTGGGGAGCTCGAGACCTTGGCCTAGCGGAAGGGGAGCTCTGAAGGCCTAGAGGATATTCCAAAGGAAGGCAAGGACCAGGTCACTTAGAAAGGCTCCGGTTACAGATGGGGCAGACTAGGGAACCTTAAGTCCAGCCCAGGTCACCAGAGTAGGAAAGAAGGCAGGGACCCAGAACACAGTGCAATACCCCTGAGCCATTCTTCTGTGCCCCTTTGTGGGAGAGGGCCATGGAGCCAGGGAGCAGTAGAAGGAGGCAACTGAGAGTCCAGCAGGCAAGAGAAGCATCACTGCCTGGATGGGTGTGACCAAATGGTAGAGCCAGGAGCCCCACATATCTCCAGAGGAGGCGCCCTGAGATGGAAGAGGGAGAAAAAAGAAAAAGAAATGGAGCCAGAAAATCTACATGGCATAAAAGATGTGAGTTGATTTTGGTGCTGATGTTCCTCTGGGGTGTCACAGACCTACCTATAGAACTTTCTACAGTGATGGAAATGATCTCTTATCTGCTCTGTCCACTGTGAAAAACCACCAGCCCCATGTGGCTATTGAGCCCTTCAAGTGTGGCTAGTGTGACTGAAGAACTGAAATTTAAGTTGTTTTAATTAATGTCAGTTTTAGTTAGTGTTGATTTAATTAGCTACTGTGGCTAGTGGCTATGGTACTGAACAGCACAGGCACAATTTCTGAGCAATAGAAGTAGGGTGGTGGGCTGAGGGCTGAGCTGACCCTGCTCAGTTTCTGCCTCATTCTCTACTCCTGCCCCTTGGCCCCATCCCAGCCTTGCCGTGTAGGTGAGACCTGGTAGACAGCATCTCATTCTACCACCAGGATTGGGTCTTTGACATTCTCATGTGTCCCCATGGATCTCTGCGGCTGACCATTACCTTGTAGGGAAGAGAGATTGGTCAGAGTGCTGGACAGCCAGAAGTGCCACCAAATCTTCATGGACCTAGTTCTAGAGCTCCAAATGGTGACTGGACACAGTGTTCTCTGTCCTTGGTTTCTAGATGCTCAGGGAAAGTGTCACAGCTCAAAGATGGGAAGCCCAATTGTATCTACCACTTACCTGCTCTGTGCCCAGACGGTCTAAATGGTAAACGATTTCATGTCTGCTCTCTTTGCACCCCATTCCCAGGCTTCATTGTGAATCTAGAACATCCTCTCATCTGGTTAGATCAGCTGAACCAACTCTGCCTTGAAGCCTGTTGAAGGAGAATTTTATCAATAGACCTGAATCTCCATTTCTGTGTGCCTGAGGGCCCCCAGGCCTGGGACTGTCTTGCCCCTGCTTCCAAGCCAACACCTGAGTCCCTTGAGTTTGCTCAAGACTTCCCCTTGCCCACCTCTCAGCATGGGCACCAAGCTACAGGGACAGGATCACATTGGTTCCTGCTCTCCTCTCTAGACTCAGTGGTCTTTTCCCCTCCTCTCTCTGTTCTTCTCTATTATCTTCCCCTTTCATCCTCTGTACAGGAGACAGAGTTGGCTGGTCCCCAAGTAGTATTTGCAGGTGACTAAAGGGAGTTTATAGGAGCATTATGGAGCTTAGCATGGTCACAGGGCCTGTGGACCCAAGTCCAGGTGGGGTCTGACCTGCTTCCTGCCCTGCTTCACAGGGTCAGTCTTTCCTCAAACCCAGCCTTTGCTCCACACACTCTCCTTGTGTGCTGAACTGAAATCTTCTTCAACTCCCAGCTCAAGCTGTACTCAAGTCCCTTTCTCTGGTCTCATCAAGCCTCCCAGGCACCAGAAAATTCTTTCTGAAGGGCAAAGCTAATGATATCCGGCCCTGTGTGACATCCTTCAGTGAGTCTTTAGTGGCTCCCTAGAAGAGGGCAGACATCTTAGCATGACTTAGAAGACTGTCCCAACCTGTTCTTCTCTAACCAGCCTTCTTCACATGAGGTTGTGATGGTCCTGAGGAGGTCCAGTCCTCTGGGCATAGCCAAGGTCATGCACAGTTCCTGTGAGCCAGATCCAAGTCCATCCATTCCCTTCTACTCAAGAAGTGCCCTTATCTGTATCACCGCTTCCATCGGTTCAGACATGCCACCTCTGGAAAACATCCCCTGTCTCCCTAATGTCACCCATAAGTGTTTCAACAGGCCTCTTGAGATTCTGTACGACCACCTACATGGGTTTTGTGAGTTTAATTTCCTTATCTTTCCCTGCACCTGCCCTCAGGCACACAGTACCCTATTGGACTCATTCAGGCCAACCAGTTAAGTGGAACTAAGTCCGCTCTGACCTCCAGCCTGGGAGGCTTTCTCCCAGTTGAAGAAAGATGAGGGAATGAATGCAGGATCTACAGCAGAGTCTATCAAGTGCTCTTCACAAATTATATACTATTAAAAACTGTTGTTTCTCATGCGTCCTGTACCCCAGCCCTCTCCGGGCCGGGAAAAGCAGAGCCCCAGGAACTGCTGGCTCGCTCTCTCTCTCTCTCTCTCTCTCTCTCTCTCACAGAGCAGGTGCTCCATTCCTAGCTTTTGAATAACAAACTCAGCGCTCCACTCAGGATGAAGCCGAGCTCAGTCACGAGTTTCGGCCTTGTTGTTCTGTTGTCTGCTGGTTTACCGAGCGATGCTGAGGACCGTCTGAGGGATGACTGGTGTAAGCGGCTCATCCCCCCCCCCCACCACACCCTTTCTGAAATTGGAGTCAGAGACTCTGAAACTCAGGCCAACATGCTCTCCCATTTCTGGACTGCTCTCTTGGGACCCGCTTTTCACGGCCTCCCCCGTCCCCACAAGCAGGCGAGACATCTTATTCATGGATGCTCCTTCTGTGCAGGGCTTTGGCGGTGGCTGCTCCTTCACCACTCTGCCGCTCGCTCAGCCAGGGCCCTGCCAAGCCTCCTCCTCCACACCTGATGGTGTACCTGGCTGGGTTCTCAGCCTCTCTTGGGATTACTTTCTGTGGTTACAAGTTGGGCTCTCTTTCCCCCTCTACTTTGAAGGAACACCTATGGCGCCTGGACCATCACCAAATTGACACCCAACTCTCTTTCTTTCTTCCCACCTCTTTGGGTGCACCCCGTAGGGCCCTCACTGGTGCCCTCCTTACACCGTCCTCTGGCACTGAACCATATTTGCGCTCCTTGAACCTCAATTGCGTGAATGTCTTTACCTCCCTCAATTGTGCGGTAAATTCCTTAAGAGCAGGCTGGGGCTTAGTACAGCTCTGCAGCCTCCCACACTGTCCGCATTCTCCCACAGGCTCTTGCACGTGGTAAGCTTTAATGCTTCTTATTGATCACTCAGAAGTGGAAGCTCATTAAGGGGTTTGTGAAACTTGGGCTCCCTTCCATCAGGACAATGTTTGCCAAAGTATGTTCTGTGGATTATGGGATATTCCTAGGTGTTGTAGGATAAAGAGACCCCTGATCGACTAAAACACATCTCTTACAGCCCTAACATATTCATGAATGTTGTGATTATTTTCCCCAAGAAGAAATATGTGGGACCCCAAGACCCCATGGGTTAGGCAACAGACACAGGCCCTAAGACATGTACTCAAGAGGGTAGAGACGCAGATCCTTAGCTCAGGTAAAAGATAGAGGCAGCAGATTAAAGTCTAGATTAAGATGAACACTTAAAGTTGACCTCACAGAGATAACCCTGCTGACACTAAGTGGGAGTCTCATTTGGCCAAGGGAGTTAGTCATTCTCATGATTCTCCTGGTTTTCAGGGCTTTATCCCGCCTCCTAAATTGGGGATTGTGAACTGTCATCCATATCCTTTTTTAAAATTTTTTGGTACCAGGGATGAACTCAGGGGCACTGGACCAACGAGCCACATCCCCAGTCCTTTTTTATATATTTTATTTAGAGGCAGGGCCTCCCTAAGTTGCTGAGGCTAGCTTTGAACTTGCAATCCTCCTGCCTCAGCCTTCTGAGCCGCTGGGATAATAGGCATGCACCACGGCACCCACATTCATATCCTAACCCATGAGTGTTCATTGAAATTATCACACACCTGGACTGACCACTGGATTTCAGATGTGGAATGTCTAAGTGAGCTGCCGTCCTGCTAATGTTCTAAGCCAGGACTTATAAGCCAACTAGGGGGCTTTCTGACACAGGACTGGCCACAGTCCAACAAGTTTGGTCAAGGCATGCGCGCGGGCATGCTTTCTCTCTCTCTCTCTCTCTCTTCTCTAATGCCTCAAGGATTTGATGGGTCTAGGAATACACCTTAGTAAATGTATGCCAAAGGCACTAATTAACCTATCTTCACCTTGAGGGAAGCAGCATCATATGGCCACCACTAGTGTTTTGTAAGCTGAAAATCATCTCCGGACATCTGTCCTGTGCTGTGAATTTCCAGCCTTCCCATGGATTGTCCCTACTGTACAGATTAGGGAAGGTGGAGAAGTTCCTAAAGTGGAGAATCATGTGACAGGCACTGGGATCCTGCTTTGCCAGTGGTGGGTAGCCATCTCTGAAATGGACATATCTATCTCACAAGGATACTGACCGGATAAAATGAAAATGTGTGTTGGGGACTCTCATACTCAACTGCTCCGATATTTACTGGACACTGTTTTGTGGCTCGCCATAAAGAAAAGCCACCATTTTCAGGGAGCCAGTTGGGTATCGTATTTAATGCTTGGCACTTTCTCTTTATTATTGAATGTAATCCTCACAAAAACCTGGTGGGATTGGCTAGTCTAATTTCCATTTTATAGATGAGGAAACTGAATTTCAGAGATTTGGGAAGTTTGCCCAAGTTTACACACCTACAATGATGGAAAACTCAGAGTCAAATCCAAAGCCCTCATTCCATGCTCTTTATTATTATAAGTGTGAAATACCCTTGAAAAAAATAAAATTAAAGCCCACCTCACACGCAAAAACAAATGGCTGAAAATGACATCACTTCAAGGCTGTATTGCATGTGGTTCTATATACTAAGGATTAACAAAATTAATGCTAATCTTTGAAATTAAAGTCAGTGACTTGATGTTGCAAGAACTATGTCCAAAGATTAATTCCACAAGTTACTGGTGGATCAAGCCTCTTTCCTCCTATTTTCTTCCTGCAGAACACAGGGGAAATTGCCACCTATTTCCCAAGGCTGTTGCAAGAAGTAAATTGACCTAGAATATGCAAAAGCAGCTCCAACAGTGTCTGGCTCTTGGCAGACACTCAATAAGTATAGCTGAATGAGATTCTTTGTAACTTATAATCTAACAATGACACACATGAACATGCTGCAGATAGACTGATTTTTAACAACTGAACAATACCAGTAGAGAAAGCACTTGTTTTTCATAATTGCATTTTAACAAGCAGGAGGTTAATATATGCGGTTAGGGCAGGAACAGACTTCAAGGGGGGGTTAGGAGCACAGACTTCAAGCCACACAGCCTGGGTCACTTCCACCCACCAGAAATCCTCAGCTGGGGGCCCTTGGGAAAGCAGCTTAACCTCTCTGTGCCTATCTCCTGGTCTGTAATGTGAGGGGTGGTTGCAGGGATTACAAGAATACATACGTGCAAAGCTCTTGGTGGAGTGACAGGCATACAGTAAATGCTATATGAGCACCTGCCCCATCAGCTGTGTTTCCCTCCCCTGAACCCCTGGAGCACTCTTGAGTCCCAAAGAGATGTGCAGATAACTTTCCACATTTTGGTGTTTTTGTGTGCAGGATTTTCCTCACCTGCTAGATATGCAATTTGAAGCCATCATGTTCTGATTTAGCCTGCATGGGACTCACACTGAAGTAAGCTCTCCATACCTGTGTGTGGAATTTGCAAAAAAAAAAAAAACAAAACAATGAACTAGAACTTGATATTGGAATCCAGTTCCAAGGGACTCCCAGGGCTGTGTGCTCCCCCATCATGCAACCCCATGACTGGGGTCCTTCACTGCCCTGGGTGCTCCTGCCTGGCTGCAGAGGTCCTAAGAATAGTACTGTTCTCTGAAGAAGCTGGCTGAGGCCACAGGAGTTCAACTCGCTCCCACCACACTTTGACCAGCTCACTTACACTAGAGACTTCACACCTGAGCTGAGACACTTGCAGGTGAGAAGCTCAAAAGCACCTGGCATTGCAACATGGGGAAAAGCCCTCTGCCACTGTTCGAAACGTCCATCATTGCTCTCCTGGCACCCACTGGGACACACTTTAGGAAGGGAGCCCACTAGCCATTAGCTACAAGGCTTTTTGCAGCTTGGGAAGGACTTGTCCAGGTCCCAGGGCACTAGGCTGGGGAAAAGAGAAGGAGGCAAATTCCAGAGCCTGGGAACTGAAATTGATCTCTTTCCTCCCCAGGTCCCTGGTGATTGGGGTCCAGTTCACAAAAGTACCAGAGATCCTCAGTATCCAACCCTCCCAGTAAAATGGCCAGAAGTAGCAAACTTGTTCTGGGCTCAGTCATCACTGTGTCTCTTGTTTTGTCCCTAGTCCTCCTCCACTGACATTCAACATGTGAGCCACCCTTATGGGATGCCAACCTGGCATGGACTCCCAAGCTTGGGCTTTGGGAACAATCAGACCTGATTTCAAATGCAGGCTCTGCCAATTATGATCTATGTGATGGCCAAGTTCCCTAACCTGTCTGGACTTCAGCTTCCGATATTACTAATGTCACTACTCCAATTTGACTAATTTCACTACATTGTTGAAATGGATACAAGCTCGTTATTTTGTCTCTGGTGGTGCCTAGCACACAGTTAAGTGTTCAGCAAATTACTCTTAGGGGATACAGTATCAGGTCTAATCATATTGTATGTTTCCCCTTTCCCTGTTGTCATTCAGCTGAGAGCCAGCCAGAGTCACATCAAGGGTAGAGTGGAAAGCTGGGGGACAGTCCTCCCAGATGCCTGGGTGGCATGGTAGAGGGGGAGTTGCAGGCTGAGTGTTTAACTGCACTGCATGTCTGCATGCTTGTGCTGGGCAAGGCATTTGCCAAGTAGGCTGAGCCGTCCTGGTGCCCTGACCTGTCCCCTCTGGATGAGCTTTCTCTCTTCTCCCCCTTTCCCTACTTACCTTTCTCCAGTAAAGACTCCAGGCTCTGAGTGGAAGGGTTGGATGCTTGACTGGGGAAAGAAACACAAGAAAAATTACAGGACTGATAACTGCTGATAGTCCACAATAGCCAACTTTTGAGGACCAACTCTAGGCCTAGAACATTGTGTGCCTATTACTTCACTTCATTATCATGGCCCTACAGGAGAAGTGCTTTTGTTATCCCCACTTTATAGATGAAGAAACTGAGCCTCCGAGAAATTAAAAATATGTCCAAGATCACAAGTTAACAAGTAGGGAGGTGGGACTTGAAATTAGTCTACCTCCGGGGCCTACCAACCATGAGGCCAGGATTTTACTGGGCGCCTTTACTTAAGCCATTTCTAATACTCACACCAACCTTATGAGCTGGGGATCCATCCTCTTTTTACCATTAAGGAAACACATTTAGAAAGGATGAGTGACAGGCCAATGACAAGCAGCTGGTAGGTGTGGAGCCAGGGTCTGGATAGGAAGCCTGGATAGGAGGCCTATGCCAAGGCCTCCAATCCAGCAGAGCTTGGAAGGGGGACTCTAAAGAGAAGGGAAACCAACCTTCAGAAGCACCTAGAATGTGGCTGGCACTTTCCCATAAGGCATCTTATTTAATCTTCATAACCACTTCATCAAGAGGGGATAATTAGTCCCCAAAAGAAAACCAGGCTCAGAGAGATAGAGTTGGCCAAGATCACATAACTAGTAAGCTGTAAACTTGGGATTCATATTAAGTACTGGCTCCCGAAGTCTTGCTCTTTCTTTTGGGGTGTCCCATCTACCACATCTGCTGGCTTTGCAATTTTGCTTAGCTCTTAGATCAAAATCTATTTTCTGCCTGCTTCATGCTCCTGGAGACTGATCTCCGTGGATGGGGTCTCGAGTCCTCTGGCTTCCCGTTTGGATTGGACTAACAGGAAGCTTCCACAATTCAGAGGCCATGAGAGGGAAGTGTTTATTCTGCACCCTTCTCTGCCCTGCTTTGATTCTATGCCTGCAGCTTGTATTGGGTGGTGACTTTGCAAGGCTCCAATTTGTACAGGGTCCTGAGAGCATCACTTCTTCCATGTGCCTCTTCAGGCCTTAGGGGTGGAAATAGCTCCCTGCTGCCCCTCTATCTGTCTCACCATTGCTTGCCATACTTTGCAAATGGTCCCTTCCTCCGTTTGCCTACATAACTGCAGTTAGTGCCCTGGTGGTGCTGGGACCTGCCCAGGCCTCTGAACATTCTTGGAGGCTGCCATCTTGCAGCTACTTAGAAGGAGGGCCAATGATTTCTTTGTTGGTCACAGAGCTCTAGGTCTTTCCCTAACTAATTAGTGGATGGATGGGACAGTGGCCAGGGACTGGAGGCTGGCTGTTGATTCTGCTGTCCCTGACTCTGTCCATCTGGAATTGCAATTTGGTGCAGCTCACCCTCTGCAGGTGCAGTGCCCCACCTTCAATCTGTGGGGTTCCACTAGAGGTTTTCTTTGCTCCCTTCCAGCCCTGACACCCAGGCCTGTGAGCTGACACACAGAGAAGGCAAGACACCTACTTCCCCTGCACAGCAAGGCAATGATGTGAGCACCGGAACCCTGAATCTCAAATGCTTCTTTGCTCTGGAGTGTTTCTTCCACAGTTCAATAAATATTTCATCAGTGGTGACTCAATACAATCGCACCCCCACCCCATCCCCGCCACCCCAGACAGCTTGCAACCTAGAAACTGTCACTGCTCTTTGACACAGTCTGCCACTTTGCCTACCCAGATCCCCATCTTTTCACCTGCCTCTGGCTTTTCTCACCCGGGAGAGCTGGCTGAAATCTCCCATTCATTCCCAGCTGTGCACCGCCAGGAGAGGCTGGGGAGAGGAAGACCGAATGATCAGGCAGGGAGGGCAAGAAGAGCCGCCTCTCCCATCTGTGTAAATACCAGGAGAAGATTCCTGTGAAGCTCTTGGAGATGAGCTGTCTGCTCGGAGAGAAACACCTTCATTGATTCAATATATAATCCGTTCTGGAAAACATGGTCCTTGGAATAGCTCTTAGCTGATTCTCTCATTGGGCTGTCAAAGTTAAACTGCCTTCTGCTCTCAACCGTTTCTCCCACTTGGTGAATGTGGAGAAAAGGCCAGAAAGGAGAGGAGGAAGTGGAGCCCGAAAGGCAGAGGAGGGAGGAGCATGGGTGGGGGAAGGGCCTGAGAAGACAGGGTTTGGGGCTTTGCAGGAGGAAATGTAGCCCCCGACACCTCACACACCCTCCTCTGTAAATATTAGGAGACCTTGTCTTGAGAAAGTGAAGAAAACCCCAGCCCCCCAGTCCTCCCTCACCCCCCACTCCTCCCCCACCCCCCACTCCCCAGCAGTTTAGCTAAAATGCTGTGGGATAGCAAAGAACCTGGCCCAGGGCCATAGGGGAGCAGGAGGAGAAAAGATCAATCTGCGTCCATACCCTGTGGGGAAAGAAGGAAGGTGCTGCAGACAGCTGGGATGCCCGCAGACTGGGCTAAGGGAAGGGCACACGGGCAGAAACTGCTGGTAGAGGGCAAGTGGGGTGAATGAATAGGGGGAACAGAGCCTCAGGTCAAAGAGGAAGAGGCCCTGGATTCCCATTTCCCTTTGGGCTTTTGCTATTGAATTGCATAATTCCTGGCCCCAGGGCAACTCAAGAGTTTCTCTGGCTTGCTCTGGAAATGTCACTGAACTGCCTTAAGATTCTACTTGGGAGTTTTCCTCCTGAGTTTCCTCAAATGGCTCAGATTTACCCTGAAGTTTTAGTGTTTGGTTTCTCTGCCACTTAATTCCAGGGGGCTCCAGAGGAGCCTTTTGGAAAGCTCCTGAGCAGGCAGGCCTCTCTCTGAAAGACTGGGCAAGGCCTGGGAAGGACTTGCCTCCATTCTGGGGTGAGAACCAAGCACCTTGTCCTCCACTGCTCCCCACCACCCCCTTCCCCCACCCTTCCTGAAGAACACAAGCTCAGGCAGGGTAAGAAATGCCACAAGATGGAGTGGGCTCAGAGTAATTCCCGGGAAGATCATGAGCTCCTCTGTACTCCTTGGATTTAAAATGCAGATTCCAAGGAGGGTCATTTGTCTTGCCAATTTAGGGTGAATTTGTTCATCAGGTAGCTGTTTGTACCTGCAGTCCTCGAAAGGGTTCCATCTCTGAAATTTTAGCTTTAAGCATTCAGTTCCCTGGCTGTAAACCTGCTGCTCCTGCAGTTTTCCCCTAAAACCGTCTGCCATTCCTCCTCAAGACCCCCAGCCCCAGCCCTTCGGAATCTATCAGCCTCAGGGCCCTCCCTCCCTTTTCTCCCTAGGGCTCTAGTCTATGTTGACCTTTGACCTCCCCTCACCAGGCTCCTGTGTTCTGACCCAGCTTCCAGGGGTTGCCATAACAAAGTTGCAAAGCAGGAGGGTCCACACAATGGGTCACCCATTCTCCTGCAGTTGTGGAGGCCAGCAGTCCAGAATCATGCTGTTGGCAGAGTCATGCTCCCCTGCAGCCTCTAGGTGTTATGCTCGAATTCGGGACCCCTTAAAGACCACCAGAGACCCAAGATCAATGTAAATAGCAAAGAGGTGTTTATTGCGAGCTAGCACGGTCCTCCGCACGCACAATGCCAAATGCCGCAGTCTGGCTGGGCACAATCAGGAGCCACTTGTCAAAATAAACTAACTTTATTTTTAGAACCACACACGCCAAACAAAACAGCCTCTCAGGAAAAACCCTCAGAGCCTCAACTGCCACCACCGGCTTTCCACAAGCCTCTCTCTCCCCTCCACAAGCCTCTCTCTCCCACACAAGCTTCTTTCCACCTCCCACAATCCTCCTGCTCTTGAGGCCGATTGGCTGGGTCACGTGGGCGGAGCCAAAAAAGTCCCCCAATGAGCAGCTCCGTGGTCTGAAAGGGCAGGGAAACAGCCCAATGAGCATCACCGCAGAGGAGCCAATCAGCTAGATGTTGCTGGGGCCGCTGTGAGCCAATCATCAGCCGGCAGCTGGAAGTTTGCTGGGGCCCCTTCAGCTGTGGCTCTCAACAATTTTACCCTTACAAACCCAAAGAAATTTAATGAAACAGCTCCCAGCAAACTTGAAGATGCTGACTCAAAAGTTCTTCCTGCCCAGATTACTCCTTTGGCCCACCTGTTCCCCATTCTTGACAGAACAAAGGACAGGAATGTGACAGGAATGAGGGAAAGCTAAATGAAGACTTCAGCTATAAAAATGGGAGACAACCGTGCTTCCAAAGATTCCATCTCTTGGGTCCCCTTCTTCCTCCGGGAGAAGCCTTTTCTGCTGTCCTTTAATAAACTTCTATTTTCCACTCTGACCTTGCCTCCGCGTGCTTCTCTGGTGTTATTCTTCAACATTGGGGAAGCAAGGACTCGTCACCGGTCAACAGCGGTAACACTACCATGGGCCCTTCTGTTGAACCTGCCTTCCAAAACCCTGAGTTTAGCCCTTGACTACAATTGAGCATCTCCCTTTTGACCCTGGGGCTGCTGAGCTCAGCTCTTAGCTGTGCCTGCTCCTTGCTACTCTCAGTGCTCCCCAGCACAGCGTTGCCTCCTTCCCTCAGAAACCAGCTCAACGGTTGCCCAAGGAAGGGTGCTTTTCCTCTAGTTGAAATGTCTCTGTTTCCTGTCAGCCTGGAAAACTCTTAGTCACCTTCAAAGTTCAGTTCCAAGGTTACCGCTCCTGGGAACCTTCCTTGACCATCCTGGCCTGCACCCTTTTGGTCCTGTACGGATCCTGATTTCTCAGTTATTTGTCTGCATGTTTGTCTCTCTTCTCTCTTGAAATCAAGGGCATTTTACTCATTTTTTACTTCCTTCATCTCTAGTATAGTGTAGATATTTAATAAATATTGAAAGTGTTTAATAAAAGGTGGGGAAAGATCTCAGTTCAACTGAGTAGAATCTGCCCAGAAGAGATGACTCTGCCCCAGGCACCTTACCTAACTGCATGTTCTCCTGAGTTCCCAATGTCAATGGGTAATGGAGGTGTTTGGATTTGTTATGCTCGAATTTGGGATCCCCAAAGACCACCAGAGACCCAAGATCGATGCAAGCAGCAAAGAGGTGTTTATTGCGAGGTAGCTCAGTCCTCCGCGCGCGCACACACACACAGCAACTGGTGAGGCTGAGAGGCCCCGAGCCCAGGGTTTGCAGCATTTTTATACATTCTTTGGAGAGGGCAGGGACTTCACATACATCATAGCCTCTTTTAGCAAATCATCACACACCGCGGGAAAATCAAATAACAACTCTAAAACATGATTAGCACATTCACTGGCTGGAACAAGTTGGGTAGGGGTGATTGGTCAGTACAAAAGGGGTATTCATTTGAACTGATTGGTTTAAGCCAAGAGGGGTGTACCTGCTGAACTACATGGTTTCCCAACTTGTTATCAATCACCATAATTACTGGGAGGGTCATCTGGCATCCCAGGTATTTCCCTGTCACATGCTGATTGGTGGCTGCTAGGGGGCTGCTATGGGTCCCCACCTAGCCTGACTGAGTCAGGGACACCTGGCAGCAGATCTCTCCTGTTATTTGTAGATAAACCACTTAGCAGGGTGGGAATGTGCTTAGGAGTGCTCTGTGGGTTTTTCCAAGGACAAAAGCCATGTCCCTTCCTTGGACAGGCTTTGCTCTGAGATAGAGGCTGGTTTTTCAACAGGCACAGGGTCCATTTCCTATTAAGGGTTTTGCTGTGGCTCATTGCAGGTAACTAGAGAAGGGCAGTCACAACTTGAGGATGTTTTGAAGCTTAAAAAAAAAATGCTATGGTGTTTTTTCAGCTGGGCTCCTGATTTTTTTTTTCCTGGGCTTACAAGAGCAATCCCCTAGCCCAGGACCCATCAAACCCATTTCTTCATACAGAAGATGAAAATATCATCCACACATACCTCTGACCAGGCCCATTCTGAAGGGTGCCTGACTGTGGGGGGTTGCAATTTCTGGGACCTCCAGATTAATACTCACCTCACTTATGTCTTTAATGTTCTCCAAACACCTGCCCCTCCCCACCCAGGCTCCCTTGTGATTCTTAGAGCAGAGGTTCTTTCCTTTTGTAATGTAACAGACCTCTCAGCAACTTGGTGAGGCCTATGGGACCTTTCTCAGAATAAAGTTCTAATGCAGGGGCTGGGGGTGTGGCTCAAGCGGTAGTGCCCTCGCCTGGCATGCGTGAGGCCTGGGTTCGATCCTCAGCACCACATACAGACAAAGATGTTGTGTCCGCCGAGAACTAAAAAATAAATATTAAAAAAAAAGTAAAGTTCTAATGCAGAAAGTGAAATACATAGGATTATAAAGGATATCAATTTCTTGGAAATAGTTATCAAGAAGATGTTCAAAATTTTGCTATGTGATACTATGTAAATTTTGTCACTGTTATGCTAAATAATATGGTCTGACTTCTGATCTAATCATTGGAATTATTAGACACCCTTGTCTCTTGGTGATGGGGTGACATCAGGATCCCATGACCCTTCTTAAATGGCCCCTTTAGGAGTGAGGCCCTGTGGGAGAGGCAGCCATCACTTTCAGACAATTCCTGAAGGGCGTATAAATTCCTGAGGCAGGTGCAGGGAGGCCCAGACCTCCTTTCATTGCTAGCTTTGGAGAACTTGGAATTTTATTAAGGGAGGTGGTCTCCTGCTTTTCACCCCTGCTCCTTTCCTGACTCCTTCTTGCTTCCAAGCAGTAGATGCCACCTTGGTACCTAATTCCCAGGAGACCACATTTGGATGGGAATTTTCTCTGCCTCTGGAGTTCTGGTCTGAGAATCCTTTGTCCCCATTACAAGTTCCTTCACCACTCTTCACCCTACTGAGGAAATCCTCTCTTCCCCTACACACCCGCCAAATAGTGTAGCCTTAACTCACAGTTGTATCTGAATTCAACGTTATATTTAATAACCATCCAGGAAAATGGCACACACAGTGTAAGAGGGTCTACTCTGTACCAAATTTGATTTTGTATTTGAAATCTATACCTTCCTGGAGCATAGTTAGGAGCATGGTACTTGCAGCCACTCAGACTTGGGATGCACTTATACCACATACGAGCTACATGACCTTTAAGAATTTGATTCATTTTTTCTAGTGTTTGTGTGCTAATTTGAAAAATGGAGGTAGTAAAAGAATCTACCTCCTCAGAGTATGGTGTGCATTAGATAAAATAGCATTTGCAATTAGTATTCTCTCTGATGCAAAAAATTCCCAATATTAGTTATCAATGTACTATCCTTGCCTTCCATGGTATAGTTATTGAAGAAAATGGCTTTGAAGAAAATGGCTTCTGTAGTGTTGAGTCCCATGCTTGTCACATGATAGGTGAATGATAAAGTTTCTTGGATCAATTAATTAAACATATTCCCAAGGCTATTCCTGTCTGGGAAAATATCCCTTGAGGTTCCTGACTGATTATAGTCACCATAAGAAAGCCATAGTTCATTCTGTTCTGTGATTGAGACACAATCTTAACTGTCTCCTTTGATCCTCATGTCACATCCCTGTGAGATAACCATTCATATTCCTATTTATCACGAGCGAACCAAGCTCATGTCCAAAGTAACATTAGCTAACAAGTGGCTGGGCTAAACCCCCAAGAGCAGCCCAAGTGCTCCCTGAAACAACATGAAAAACCCACCTGAGATCCAGAGGCCTGACTTATAGATTTGAAAGAACTCTGTTTCCCTAGTGAGCTACAAAAAGACATTCCCAGAGCCTTGAGCTTAAGTCACTTTCAAGAAAATAAAATAGCTAAGAATTAATGAATGATGGATACACTTAGCCATTATAGAAAAGATACATTCTAAACAATGCTTTGGAAATACAAAAGAGACTGAGAAATACCCAAGTCCAAAATAGACCACAACTAAATAAAGTAGGAGAGAGTCATGCATCTATCAAAGGTTCCCGACTTGACTAAAGGAAGGACATGGTGACTGAAGGTCTGTGATCTACTGGAGTCCAGAACAGGGGCAAAAGATACAAACAGCTAGCATGTCTCCAGTTCCATCCCAGAGAGACACCTTGGCTCTGGAGAGAGACTTGGCTATACAGAAATCAAGCAGAGTTCATTGTCCATGACAAATGTCCCCTTGTTTTGAATGCACTCAGCAATCTTCTGATTCCCCAAAAAGGGACACCTGGTTGGGTCCCAATCAGAGTCATCCATTTTTACTTTTGCCTTGGGTTCTCTAGTGTCTTAGGAGTCTTAGTCACTGTAAGTCAATGCCTCCTGAATCAGAACAGTGGCAAGCGTACTTTTAAATCTAATGTCTGGAACTGCAAAGCTGAGCAAGGTCCATACCCTGGTCCAATCCTACAAAGGCATGTCTACCATGGGGGGGGCGGGGATCCTCCCTCCCACCTCTACCTACAGGTGTCAGGACTATGATCCTTCTGTCCTTCAGCATCTAGTCATACGCCTGCAGAGCAGAGCAAGATTCACAGGATCCCCAGCTGGAAGCAAAGGCTTCCTTGGAGAACCAAGAGCTGAAGAAGGCCCAATATCACAGGCTCATTGGAATAGAGTGCCACGCTGTCAGAGCATTCCAGGGCCCCAAGGCAGAGGGAAAGACAAGGAAAGCCCTCATCAGTTTTCCTACCCATGGGCAGACAAGTGTGTGTGAGCCTTGCCTGTCTCCTAAAAAGAGAAGGAAGCAGTGAGGCAGCAGGTAGAGATAGAGACTGGGGACACACAAGGATTTGTAAACACTGGGGGCTGTCTCTTACCAAGGGAGAAGTCATCACTGGCGGGATAGGATCCTCCAGATCCACTCTGGGGAAGACATTTCCTTTTTATCTCTTTTTCCCCTCTGGGATCTTGGGAGTGATTGAGATAATTTACCATTTAATGTGGGCAGATGGCTTAATTAAGCTAAATCAAAAGACATTGGCAGTGGCTCTGTGTGTGTGTGAATGACCTGGGGGTGGGACCCTGGGAGCCACCTGCCAGATGTTTCCTCATACTCTGCCCTGTCGCCCAGACTGGTCCTAAGGCACCAGGGTGCAGGGTATAGATCAAATGACCTGCCTGCTTGGGAATTCAGGATCCTGGTTCCTCCTGCAGCCTCCACCAGAGCATCCTGGTCAGTCCTCAGCTCATGCACTTGTTTTGTGGTCAGTATTCAGGTCTAGGGAAAGTAACAGCAGCAGAAACTTGGCATTGCTGGACACTTCCAAGGCTGACTGGGTTCTGGATCATCAGTCACTGGATACTGAAGCACATATCTGCCCTTGGGGAATTCATAGGGTGGATGGGGATATCAAATACTTGAACGGTTATGATTATAGGAAGGCCTGAGGGATTCTAGTCCTCCTGAATTTTGCAGATAGTAATCTGAGGCCTAGATAGGGGGAGCAACTGGCTCACCAAGATCAGCAGAACAAGCATGAGAGTCAGATCCAGTGCCTGATCTGGGGGTATGTGTGTGTGCGTACGTGTGCCTGTGTGTGTGTTCATGTGTTTATGGCTGTATATATGTATCATGTATGTGTATATTTGTATGTGTGCACATGCCTGTGTATGGTTATACGAGTGTGTATGTGTGCACATATAGGTTGGGTACAGGAAGCACAGCTCCTCTGATTCTTCTTCCTACCTCCTGGTACCTTCTTCCAGTCTTCCTCAATTTATGGTTTCCTGTCCAAGGGCCAAGTCCCTTCCCATCTCTCTGTGTCCAAAGAGGGGGGTAGGAACCCCCAGTGGGCAGTGACTTCCCAGGCTCCATTCTTTCCAACGGGGGAGCTTTACAGCCTTCAGGAACAGGCTACAGGGAGCAGCCCCGCACCACCTCCTGGACAAATTCTACTTCCACAGATCATTAACGGTCCTGTCTGCAGTTGGCAAGTCAGGGGGTAGAAACCAACAACAAACTGCCCTCCTCTCAAGCTCCCCTCAAACGCTTTAAAATGATGCTTTAGATCCAGAGCCAGGTGAGTGATGAAGTTTTTCAAATTGCAAGCAACGGCATTTCTTGGTTCATTAGCATTGTGATTTCACCACTATAGAGGCCCCTCACCAAAACAAGAGCTTGAATCTAATGCCCCCAACAGGATCCCAGTGATCAGGGAAGGATGTCCAGGAGGGGCCAAACCAGGAAATGATCACCAACCAGCTCTGGGCAGGGAATGTGACACAGCAACTCAGGCCATGTGGGGCCAGGAATTTCCACTAGGACTTCAGGGGATGGTGTGGGTATGGGCCAAGGATGATGGACCAGAAGTCAGGCAATGGCAGGGCCAGGGTGTGGTGGATCAGTCACCTGGAGGTGGAGAAGGGGAAAGATGGCCCATTAGTGGACCACTGGATGTTGGATCAGCAAGCCAGGGGACACTTGGGAATGGTCAGCAATACTGGGTGTATTAGGGTTTTCTAGAGAGACAAAACAAATAGTATATATATCTAGATGATAGTAGAAGGGGGTTTACTAGGAGAATTGGCTCATGTGATTTATGGAAGCTGAGAAGTCCCAAGGCAGGCCCTCGGCAAGCTGGAGACCCTGAGATGTCAGCAGCATGACTCAGGCTAGGTAAGTCTAAAGGCCTCAGAACCGGGGAAGCTGCTGGTGTAATTCAGCTTGAGACTGGAGGCCTGAGAACTCAGCAGCGGGAGGGGCTCTGGTATAAGTCAGAGTCCAAAAATGTTGTGATGATCAAAGGCAGGAGAAGAAGAGCACTCCTGCTCCCAGAGAGAGGGAAAGAAAGAAAATTCACCATTCCTCTGCCTTTGAATTTGTTCTTTTTCTTCTGTCCAGGTCTCCAGTGACTTGATATGCCTGCCTTCATGGAGAGCACATCTTCCCCACTCAGTCTACTGAATCGCATGCCAAAATCCTTTGAAAACACCCTTATAGACTCATCCAGAAAGAATGCCTTACCAGTTCTCCAGGTATTCCTTAATCCAGTCAAGTTGACACCTAAAATTAGCCATCGGGATGCGACAATGAGCCATCAGGGGATGGTGGGTAGAATCGGTACATGAAGTACAGGATAGCCAACTAAATATGAATTTCAGATAAACGAATAATTTCCTAGTATAAGTATGTTCCATGGAATATTTGGAACATACTAATACAAAGAAATTATTTGAATTGCAAAGTTAGCTGGCATCCTGTGTTTTTATTTGCTAAATCTGGCACTCCCAATGTTGGGGAGACAACCAGGACATGGTGGGGGCAGCACACCAGAGGAGGTAAGTCAGTGGAGGAAGGGATCATGGGGAAATAGGCCAGAACTGTACCCTACCCTTGACCTCTAAGTTGGGCCTCTTGCCTTGGCTTCCTTGAGTGGTGAGTTGAGGACCTATTTTCTATCCAGGCCAGCCATATGGGACTTGTTTGTGCTTTCCCTAAGGTCTTGGGCCCTCAGATGCTTTCTCCTTGAGGCTTCTCTCTCCTCAAACTTGGCAGAGTGGTAGCATGCAGCCTCCTCCCACCCTGCAGCCACCAAGCCCAGGTGCTTGGGCTCTTGCTTTATTGGAAGACTGATGAGTTCCAGCTTTGAGGTGCCTTGGCCTGGATCTGCATCTAAGCCTTGTCACCCACTAGCTGTGCATCTGGATGTGTAATTAACACTCTGTGCCTCAGTCTCTGGTAAATGGGGAGAGAAACAGAATGAACCCATTGTGATCATCTGGTGGGTTAATGTTTACAAAGCTCTTAGAACATGGCACTCAATAAAGGATAGCTTAAAATTTTCCAAAGCTCTTTAATCACCACAGGGAACCAGGAAAGGAATAATAAAAGCTACTAAATGTGAGGAAGTAACACAAGTACCAGATTATTTTAAAGCTCTCACTCATTGCCATTATCCCCTTTTAGAAATAATGGAAACCATCAGTCTTTCATTCCCCTTTCATAATAAGAGTGGCACTCACTAAATCACCTGTCGTCTTTCAAATCTCTCCTTCCCCAGGGTTGCTCTATCCAGTTAATTAGTCCAGATGGCTAGCTATGAATTAGAGCCCATCCACCCCCTAGAGCCAGGTAGGCAGTATGCCTCTCAGGCAGACCACAGCTGGGAGACTCTTCATTCAGTCAACAAATTTTTATTGAGCCACTTCTGTGTATATTTGGGATGGACTAGTAAATGGAACAGAACTTGTCATTGTTGCCCTCCATGGATCTTACGGTCTAGCTGAAGATCTCACCTCATTGCCTCTCCCAATCTTTTTTGTCTTCACTTGACTGGTTTAGAGTCTAGGACAGCAGATTGGTTAAAGCTAGAATGGCAACTCTCATCAAAACGAAGGGGCTAAGTGGCAAGGTATGTTCAACCCTGCTCCCTCCATCTCATGGGGAAACTGTTATGATTGATTAGTGATGTCTGCCACGAGATCAGGATAGAGAAGCAGGACCAGATGTCCCAATGATATGAGCATTGAATTTGTCCTTGCATTTCAAGTCCTGGAATAAAAGTTTACAACTTGAATCCTGAAAGTCCACCTTTGAAATTCAAATCCTAGCCTGGGGATGGTGGCCGTGGTAAAGATCTGAGTGCCCAATTCTAGGGAAGGTGAGCCTTTAGAGTTGGCAGATCTAAATCTCAAAGGAGGAAAGAAAAGGACAAGAGACCGTGAAGTAAGATTACAGCTGGGAGCCCGACAGTCATGGCTGACAGAAGAGAACAGAGTTCACTAGGCAGTAAGAGAAATCTGGCAGGAGAAAGCCCAGTGATGAGTGATAATCTAGCCGACTGAAGTAGTGAAGCCATCATGGACTCTGTTTCAACTCCCATTAAGATTCTTTAACTAGAAATGCCTTCCTTGATGATGGATGTTCTGAAGATCCAGGGGGTGACCCATAAGATGGCAGCAAGCAGCCCTGGGTCTGTTTGGCATGGAAGGTGAGCCTAGGAAACTGGACAGGTGCAGGATGCCCTCCTGGTACCTGAAATAAGTCCCTTGGGTCTCATCATCAAAACTCAGGGGGTCCCAATTATGCATGTCCATGTGATTTTGTATTATTCATGCAAAATAGTGAATATTCTTAAAGCTTGAAGGGAACTTAAGGATCAGCTACTCCAGGGTTCCTCAATCCTGACACAATTGACATTTCAAACCAAATACTTTTGTTTGTTGCTGGGGTACACAAAACCTGTGAATCATGGGCTGCTTAGCAATATCCACAGATGCTAATAGTACTGCATGCTTTCTCACACTGTTACAACCAAAAATGTCTCCAGATGTTGCCAAACGTCTCCAGGGAAGCAAAGTCACCCCTAGTCAAAACCCACTGATTCAAATTATCTCAATATGTAGATAAAAAAAACAGAGGTCCAGCCAGGTGTGGTTATGCATGCCTATAATCCCAGCAGCATGGGAGACTGATGCAGGAGGATCGCAAGTTCAGAACTAGTCTCAGCAACGGTGAGGTGCTAAGCAACTTCAGTGAGACCCTGTCTCTAAATAAAATACAAAATAGGGCTGGGGATGTGGCTCAGTGGTTGAATGCCTCTGAACTCAATCTCTGGTACCCGGGCCCCAACCCGCAACACACACACACACACAAAACAGAGGTCCAGAAAGATGGCCTGCCAATGGAAACACTTTGTTCTTTGGTGACCACCCTGGAGAATTCTTCTATTATACCTCCTACCAAAGACAGGATCTTATATAACTACGCACCTAGTGTCATTGTACAACTTAGAGTACAACTATATAAAAACCTTAGAGTTAGTCTAAATTTACTTAGAGATGGTCTCTGCTCCTGCCCCTCTCCTAGGGGTGCTGGGTCTCAGGACTTTCATGATGTTACTTCCCACTCAGACCTTCTCAGAATCCGGTTTAGAGCAAAATGTACCAGGGCTTAGAGAAGGAAACCCTGTCACTCAGCTCCTATGGAGCTGCTGCTGACTTGAATGTCACATTTTATAGGTTTCAGTATTGAAGGGGAATGAAGTTTCATCCAGAGGGTAAGAACTCCAAGGTTGGTAGCAGATGAGCTATTTCAGGGGTGGATAAGGTGACTAAGAAATGTTGTGGGTTGTCCATTTCACCAATAAACCTTATTTTCTTTTTTTCTCAAAGAAAAGAACATCCCACTGTTAATTTGTTAGAGCCTAGAGTTGCCCACGGCATTAAAAGTGGCACAGGGAATAGCATTACATTTCTATTATCTTCCTAATGCAGGCATCAAGACCTGCTCCCGCTAGGCTATTTCACATTTCCAGCTAAAAAGCAAGCAATTTCAAAGGCATTTTGCTGGCCTTGGACGTTTTTGATGCTGTGTGTTCTTTCTTGACTTCACTTACAATATTGCCCCTATCAAATGAGCCTAAGTCCCTGTGATTACTGAAATGCTGAAAGGAGATGGCTAAATTTAGATCTCGGTGGGGTGTGGGATGGTAGGCAGCATGGAAATCGGAGGCTTTGGGAGCGAAAGGACAGCTTACAGGTGCCTTGCAATTCAATAAAACTTGAGTAACTAATTAAAAATGTGTGGGTTATATTGGTAAATACTTACAACTCTGGTCTCTGCACTATGGAGAACTTTTGGGGAACTGCCTATTATCAAATCATTTTTGCAGTTGCCCCCCTCACAGGTCCTGTTTGTCAATCTTGAGTTTGCTTTTAGTATGGTGACATGATGCACTCTTCTTGCATGAGATATTAAGCTGTTGGGGCTGTTGGGATGCTTGTTTCTCTGATGTGCTGAATGCAAAATGTCCTGATTCCTCTGCTGAAGAGGATGCTCTTGCATTTAGATGTACTATAGAACTTGCCTGTGCTGAGGGCTTCCTAAGGGATTGATGGTATATTAGAATTGTCATTATAAATGGAACTCAAACAGCTTGGAATCATATTATTAGACAGTGTTTAGGCAGAATGAGGTGGATTTATGCTTTCAACAGTCAATATAGTGTACCATAGGGACCAGGTACCTAGATCCTTCACTTTAGAAGAGGTCTGTCCAAAGAGTTCAAGTTCTGGACTGGACTGGGGGCTGGTCAGGGCTCCTTCTCTTTCGGAAACAGCTGCACACACTGATAGTCATAGGCTCCTGTTTGCCTGGACACCATGAAAGCCACCCTTTTTCCACTAACCCATTTTTTAACCTATCAAGGCCACAAAGCATACATTCAGTTTTTTTTTTCTTTTTTGAAACAGGGCTATGTTACCTAGACTGGTTTCAAACTCCTAGACCCAAAAGATCCTCCCACCTCAGCCATACAGGTGTATGCCTGGTGCATTCGGTTCTTAATGACATTTGAGTCCTATGGGAGCACCCCAGCTTCTTTGGTTGGTCCTGCGAGTGACTTAGGTCCTCTGTATAACTGGTGCAGACTCTCAAGTCTGGGTGACTTCTTGAGAAAACTCATTAGTATCCAGGAAGTTTTGGGATGACTGTTTTTTCTACTGGTTCTATTACAGATAAAGCCACTTGTCTGAAGACCCAGGATACCTCCCTACAGACACCACTCACCCACACCCAGTTGGTGTTTGCTTTGAGTTCTTCCCTCAAAATGGATTTGGGTGGCTTAACCCACATTCTTCATCCCTCTCTACCCTCCCCCTGTCCCTAGAGCACATATTTCCAAGATTTGCTGGTCAGGGTCAGATTCACCATTGGTGGATATGGAGGGGTCATACAGTCCTGGCCCACAGGTCAACACTCTAGTTAATCCTCTGAGTTCCAGGCTCAGCACTAGTCTCAGTGGAGGGAAGGAGAGTTGATAACTCAGGGACCCTGTGCTTTCTGGATCCTTCATCTCAAGGAAGAGACAGAGGTAGCTAACTCCCATGGAAAGCAGACCATAATGAAGTCTCAATTGCAGGATCAACAGAATGCTGGGGTTTGTTGTCCCTCACTAAAGAGTGAGAAAAAAAATCCTAACATATTCGTCTGTTTCCTCAGCACCAGGCTCAGGGTCAGGCCCATATCTGTGCACAGTAAATGATTATGGAACAAGTGAAGGAACTCGGGCAAGGGACCACAGACTGCTCCACTCTAGGGACTCTCCCACATCAGTAAAAGACACTTCCTAGCTCTAACTAGATGTCCTCTTTTTGGCTCCTGGGCTCATTTTCTCCAGGAAGCTTTAGAGGCAGTTGCAAGGGTTCAGACTTCTTTCTGTGCTTCTGTTCCTAATGGTCTTTCATTCTGCCGAGGCCAATTGTCAAGGGAACTGCGAAGACTTCACCACCAACTCCAGGGCCTTCCCTTGGAGATGCGGGAGCGATCATTCTTATAATACACCAAATCAGATTACATGAAGATAAAGGCATCTTAGGATGGATTTACTAGATGCAAAGGATAAGAAAGCATTCCATGCAAGCAAGCCAAAATAAAGGAGGCAGTTACTATAAAGTTATAAGGCGGCTCACAGAAAGAAAGTACAGCCCAGTTTCTTAGAAACTGGATCATTAAGGGCTTGAGGTAATAACTCTCCCTCTCTCTTTCTCCTTGGGGACATTTGTCCACTTTTCCACATCCCCAATCATGGATTATTATGAGTGAACTGTCATGATTACCAGTGGCTAGGTCTTGTGTCTCCTCAGGAAAGCCACACCATTGAGTGACTGTGGCAACCTCTGCAGAAACCCAATCTCAATTGCAGTCTTAAGAGCTGCTGGCTTCATAGCCACACCAGCCCCCTTTGCAATGACCTGCAGACCTCTCTTTGATTCTCTGTCTCTGAGGCCTCCACAGTGTCTCATTTATTTAGATGTGTGAGACATTTTTCTCTCTGCAGCTTACTCAAGAAGCTTCTCTGCCTCCTGGTGACTTCAGGTTATTCTCAGTCTTTAACGTGTAGCAGAGGCTCCTCCTCCACCACCACCATCAGCTGCCTTCCAGAGTCACTGTATGGCAAGAGAGAAGATTCTGGAAGCATGTGGTATTGTTGTAGAGGACAGATGAGGCAGGGCACTGAAGATAGCAGGAAACAGTTTTATTTGGCTGCAGCCAGGTTCAGAGGGCACAGCTTTTGCTGTGATCAATTAATCTCCTGAACCCCAAGTTCAGATAGTTTCAGAGTTTTATACCCAGTGTGTAAGGAAAGGGGCTCAGAAGTTTACGGTCTGTAGAAGTTCACATAAAAGCAGCTTTTTCTTATTTATTTATTTATTTATTTTTTAGTTTTCGGTGGACACAACATCTTTATTTTATTTGTATGTGGTGCTGAGGATCGAACCCAGCGCCTCGCCCATGTCAGGCGAGTGCGCTACCGCTTGAGCCACACCCCCAGCCCTAAAAGCAGCTTTTTCTTTCACTGTTCTGGACAAGTTAACTTCTTTAAGGACAACACCTGAGTAGGGGGAGCTTCTTCTTCCCTTTCTTTCCTCCCCCTGCCAGCTGTTACCATCTCTTATCTCAGAAATGTAGACATTTCTGTGATGCCCCAGCTCAAGACCAGAGGTCTTGTTAAAGGATCTGTCTCTTTTCTTTCTTTCTTCCTTTTTTTAAATCACAATTTGCATTTGCAAACACACTTTTACAAACTACCATACTGGATAAATGTTTGTGAAAAACTAGGAAAAAGGGCGTTCAGCACATGGAGTGCTGATCTCTTCCAGGCCAGTGGCCAAGTAAAATAGAGCAACAGGGAAATAGGAAGTTTAACTACATTGAACTCTTTTGTAGACACTCTTTTGCTGATAGTTCTAAAAGCAATTATGGTGAACATTTCTGGAGAAGCTTAATTAAGATTTTCTGTGCAGGAGGGGGTGCCACTACAGTAGGAACAGTGTCCTCCTCCACCCCACACCTCAGGCCCCTCTGCTATATGCTACACTAGAAAACAGTTTCACGTAAATGTCTGCTTCCTAGCAAAACTGGGCCTGCATGTGTCCAGGAGCAGCTAGCCCACTTTTGTTGGAATGATCTTTGAAGGAAGGACAAAGTTGTTCACTGCCAACAGAGTTGAGCTAAACTCTGTAGCCAGGAGCTCTGCAAGTGCAGGTATTTCCAATGGGAATGAACAAGTCAAAACAGATCTGGATTCAGGCAAAGTCTGGCTTCCCATTTTTAGCTTTATGCTCTTTAAAATAATTTTTCTAGACTGGAATTTCCAGATCAACTGCCAGGATTTGGATTCAAAACTGTTCTCAAAAGAGTCCAGAGACCTGGCTTCCAGTTTCGTCCCTGCCACTAGCCAGCTATGCGACCATGGGCAAATCCCTTCATTCCCTGCCCTAGGCCTCACAGCTCTCTTAGAAAGAGGGAATTTGGAGTAGATGATCCCTAAGGTTCTATTCTTGACCATCCCTTACCCTGCCTTTTCCTGAGCACACTGTCATACTCAGCTGTCCTCACCTCAGTGGGGGCTGCACCTTGAACTCCCCAACGTCCCACCTCTGAAGGTTTAACTTCTTTTTTCTCTTTGCTTCATTTCTCCAGGGCCTGGGTGGCCTTTGGAGCTTGCCAGTCCACACAAGAGGAACTGAGCGTGTTTGACAATGGAGAGTTGTCCTCTGTTTTTTGCTTTTATCCTGCATATTTTCAACCTCCTCCAGAACTGAAATCCTCGGGATCCCTCCAACTTGTCCCCAAGCCCTCCTGGAAAGATCCTTCAGGAGAGTTCCATTCTGCACCTCAGTGTCTAAATCTACTGAAGAGCTACCTTTCACATCAATAGACTCTTCTGTTGTCTCAAAATGTGTAACTCTCAATTGAGGCCACTGCAGAGCCACTCTGCAGGGGGTGAAAGAGCCATTATGATGGTGAGGCTAGGCCTCCTGTGGTCAGGTCCTCGGGGTTCTGATTGGCTGTGGACCTCTGATGCTGCCCAATTGCGTCAGAGGATCCAAGATTGCTCTGACACGCAATCCCTCCCGCCTCACAGCCTTGGTTCCCCCATTGCATCGTGCTTCTGCATGTCTTCCTCACCCTGAGCTCCCTCCCAGCCATTCCTTTCTTGTTCATTTGCCCACATTCCTTGTTTGTACTCACACCCTCCACGGAGCAGCTTATCTCCCCCATGAAGCCCAGGAGCCACAGTATGGGGACAACTTGCAAGACTCACAGTGAATATGTAGACATGGGGTCGTCAGGCTCTTGGGCTGCCTCTTTTCCCCAAGCTCATGGCCGGGTCATCAGTGTATTCCCATCCAACCGCTTGGCTTTGTTTTAACCTTCCAGGCACAAGTAACTGTTTTTCACAAAACTCTTTTAATTCTGTGGTCCTTATACCTCAGTCGTTTATACATTCCCTGGGGATCTGCTGGCCATGACCTGGCCCTGGAGAGGAAGGCCCAGTCTACACTTATTCCCAAAGGATTGAGGCCAGTGCAGCAGGCAGCTCTCCAAGAAAAAAGGACCAGAGAGCAGGGTCTGAGGGTGGCATGACTGCAAAAGGGGTGAGGACAGAGGTGGACCAGGGGCTGCCTGATGACTTGAGGGAGTCGTTTGGACCACAGTGCTTTCCCGGTGAGAAGGATGGAGCACCAATAGCTCTGTCTTCTGGAAACTGCCAAACCACCTGGAAAGCTTCATTCAGCTACTCATATATGTGATAAAGATTTATTGAGCATCTATGCAGTCCATATAGAAGATACAGAAATAAACCAGTCCTATTTCCTGCCTTCTAGGATTGCCCTTGAAGGAAAGAATGGAGGGAGGGTGGGGTGAGAAACTGGAAATATTTAATACTGGTAAGGATGCAGAGCAACTGAATTGTTTGTAATTTGCTGGTAGAAATGCTAAATAACAGCTTTCCTTCCTTCCTCTCTTCTCTCTTTGCAGTACAGATGATTGAATCAGGGCCTCATCTATGCTAGTCAAGTGCCTGATCACTGAGCTATATCCTCATGCCTAATGCAGTCACTTTAGAACACAGTTTTGCAATTTCTTAAGTAGAGCTAGGGATGTAGTTCAGTATCAGAGCATTTGCCTGGTGTGCATTAAGAGGCTCTGGGTTTGATCCCTAGCACTAAAAAAAAAAAAAAAAAGTTAAATATACACTTACCATACAACTTAGAAGATGTTTATAACAGCTTTATTCATAATTACTCCAAACAGAAACAACTCTAGCGTCCTTCAATTGGCGAATGGATAGACAAGCTGTAGTACATCCATATTTGGAATACTACCGAGCTTAGAAAGGAATGGGTTACCAATACATTTAATAACATGGGCAAGTCTCCAAAGGATTGTAATGAGTGAAAACAATCAGACTCAAATTCCATTTATGAGACAATCAGGAAAAAGCGAATCCAGAAGGGGAAAATGAAACCATCCCACACTGGTGGTTGTGAGAGCCTGGGGAGAGGGGAAGTAGCTGACTTCAAAAAGTATCTGAGAGAACTCTGGGGTTGATGGAACCATTCTGTACCTTGATTAGGGTTGTAGTTCCATAACCATGTGTTTGTCAAAAACCTGAGACATATATATATATATACCAAGAAAGACTGTATTTCATGCTGTGTAAATCATACCTCAGAAAACCTGCCTGGAAAACTAAGTGCCATGTAGTTTAGATACTTGCTATTGGGAAGTCCTTGGGGGAATTTGTACTCTCAGAAGGTGACCCTTTCCCAGGAAGTGGAGTGAGGAATACTACAAATGGCAACTGAATTTGGAGGGCTTCATCCTGTTAAAGGTAGATTAAGATGGTAGCTAAAGGCATGGCCTAATCCTAAGAGAGACTGAAATGCAGTTTCACTGGCCAGGGGAGGAGGCAGGAGCCAGATTCTAAATGTATTTAGAAGTGCACTTCTGTGGGAGGTGGAGGTCTGGGGAGAGTGTTGGTATCTGGAATTACAGATTCAGGAAGGATGTGGAGACAGCAGGGGAATAAAGACGGGCCCTCCATCAGCTGAATCTCAGTGTGCCTGTGTACAACAGCACTGAGCCAGAAATGTACTTCCTTGCCTTAGAGCTTACCAGTTTGCTTCAAAGAAAACCCCTAGACAGTAACTGCAGTATAAATAGCAAACAAGCAAATATGACATTCTTCTGCATCAGAATGGAGAAAGCTGTTGGCTTGAGCAGCCCGAGGGCTTTATGTGGTGACCAGCAACAGCCTGGCTGGGCCCTAACCCCTCCCAGTTCCCCGCCTGGACTCCTGGAAACCAAGTACCCTGCTTTCTAGAAAACCCCACCTTGCACAGGTACCTGAGCCAACCACGGCCAAATGAATGATGAATGGCAGCCCTCTCCCCAAGGGCTACAGGGCTGCTTACGGGCCACTTGCAACAAGATGAAAGCTCCAAGGCCTTTGGGGCCTCTGCAGTTTGTTTTGCTCCAGGTCCCTTGGCAAACACTGTTTGCTCAGCCTGCTCATCAGCGGAGGTAAGAAAGTGGGGTGCCCCAGGAGATGGTAAGGGGATATCAAAAGGAGCAAACACCCTCAGGACAGTGGCATATCAAAGCCTGTGTTCTCAAGGGCCCAGGGAACTCATGCATGGAGATCCTTTGGGGTGAAATGTCAAGTCCTTAAAGGGGAAGAAATGGGGCCCATTAGCAGGAGTGAACGGTAGTGAAAGGGCCAAGCTAGGCCAAGAATGGCAACAACAGCCGTGGAAATGGTATAGGTAAGAGCAGAGACTGGAGCTGGACTCCCTGGGTTCAAATCCCAGCCCTGCCATTTATAGGTTCATGCCCTTAGGCAAGTTTTTTTTTAAAACCTTTCCTTATTTGCAAAATAGGACCATTTATAGTATCTATTTCCCAGAATTGCTGTGGAAACTAAATGAATTATCCTACATCAAAGGCTAAGAGCAAAACTGACTGTTAATAAGGACTACCAACAATGAAGGATTGTGCTTCCAGAAAGTCTCCAAGGAGTTCCAAGAACCTTCCAGAAATTCTTGTTCCTCCTTGTAAGGAAAGGGATATTCTGGGGCTGCCCTTATTGGTGGGACGACCCAGGTCATTATGCATTCCAGCCCTACCCCACCTCACTCAATGCTCCAGGGTGTCATTTCAGCCCTATGACCTCACTTGATCACTTCCCTGTCTGTTCACTTCCTTCAGCTGAGATCATCTGCCCAAGCAGCAGAGTTGGGACCCTCTACATCCCCATCTGCCATTTGACTTGATTCTTGCCCATGCTCTCTCCCAGGACTGAAGGGGGATGGAGCGAGTTGTACTTAGGTGTAGCAGTGGCTGCACCTGCAGGTGCTCAGCAGTGCTGCTTTGTCCTCATGCAGAGCCTCAGGAGCTAGTGCTCACCCTGTTCCTAATTCCTCTGCACCACCAACCCAGTCTCTCCATATTTTTCAGAGCATTGTCCAGGGCCAGCAAGACCTAACCTGTGCTGCCTTCTTCTAAGGGCCTCTCTCCTGGTTCTGAGTTCTTCTTCTGAGCCCCAGGATAGGCCCCTGGCTAAAATGGGAGACGATTTTTGGGTTGTCTCCAAATCAGAGGGTTAACATGTTGACTTAGTGCTGCTATAATCTTAGAAACTCAAGCAGCCTGGAAGAGTGGGGATGACCATCCTCAATGTTGCCTGGAGAGTGGCCTGGGTGACCTCTGGGGCAGTCTTCTCTGAGAGCTCCTTTGGGCTCTGACACAGCCCTCTTCTAGCCCTCTTCTTGGACCCAGCTGCTAAGGGCTATCTTCTAGGTGGGAATTTTTTTTTTGTATTGGGGATTGATCCCAGGGGTTCTTTACTGCTGAGCTACATCCCCAGCCCTTTTTATTTTTTATTTTGAGACAGGGTCTTGCTAAGTTGCTTGGGGCCTCACTAAGTTGCTGAGGCTGGCTTCGTGATCCCTCCTGCCTCAGCCCCCTGAGTCACTGGGATTAAAGATATGCACCACCGCACCCAGCAGGCTGAGGAGCTTTGAATGATTTATTTTTTGCTGCTCCTGAAGACCCAGGAAGCCTTAGAGTTCTCCTGTTCACTCATTGGCCACTGGCAAACCAATTTTCCAAGGCTTACAGCCTAGGGAGTACCTGAACCCTTTAAAGGAAGGATTGTTCTGGGGAGTCTCAAAGTGGAAGGGACAGGGGAAGAAAAGTTACTAGTATGGCATCAACAAAGTATGTTTTGATATTGCAATTGTTTTTCTCTTTATCATCCTCCTCCCCCTTCTTCCTCATTCTCTTCCCCTTCCCTTTCTCCTCCTCCTCCTCCTTCTTCCTTCTCCTCCTCCTGTCTCCCTTTCCCTCACCTTCTCCACCCCCCCCCCCATATAAAGAAGTTCAGGAAACACCATCCTAAACATGCTGTTTTGGGTCATGCCATTGATTACTTCTAGCTGAGAATATTTGGGGAACAGCAAATGCAGAGAGAGAGGCTTTCTCTGAGCTTCCGTTATCTGACTAAAGACAGATTCCCCCCAAAGGAACACAGTTGTCATGAATCTTCTCCCACAGAATCTCATCAACTAGACAAGATTAATTGCATCACAGGACAGAAGACTAGAAGTCAATATCACACCCCAACAGACTTTGTCACAGGCCAGCACCTATTCTTTCAAGGCCCATTTGTCTTTCTACAAAATCACTCACAATCCCCTACATCTCCTCTCCCTTCTCCCTTAGGAAAATTATATGTTTCTAGGCCATGCCAGAATTGGGGGTAGTCACTTTCTTCCTGTGATGCTCCCATGCATAGAACACATTTGTATACTTTTTCCTCTGTTCTTCTGTCTACCATTAGTTTATTTCATACACTCAGTTATGGAATCCCCAGGGAATGTTTTTCTTCCCTTACATATGTATAAAGTCCCTTTCGGAATTTCACTCTGCCTTGGTTGTACTAAGGGCAATATAGGAAAGAGATTTTTTCCCCCCTACCCATTTCCTAGGGAAGATCCTATCAATGAGGGAGATTTGTGCCCAAAGATAAAGCAAAGCCCCAAGGTAGAGACACCTGTAAAGAGTCCTTCTCAAATGTAGACCCCCATCCAAAGTTTGAAATAGTTTGGTTTTGTTTAAGGAATGGTAGTTGTTGCCTTCCAACCTGGAATTTTTTTAAAATATATTTTTAGTTGTACTTGGACACAATATCTTTATTTATTTTTATGTGGTGCTCAGGGTTGAACCCAGTGCCTCACACATGTGAGGCGGGCACTCTACCACTGAGCTATAGCCCCAGCCCCCCAATCTGGAATTTGTTTCCCCAAATAATCTGCACTGCAAGACTGTTTCTTATTTCTGTGTCTAAAATTGGGTCTTCGAACCTATCAGTCCCCTACATGAAATCCTGCTCTAACCTAGACTCATTTTTTTCAAGACCTACTTTGTACCCCAGGAATAACTAAGGATTGGATGATGGCTCTAGTTGGAGTGGCCCACATATTTCAGGGCGTCTGTCTGTCTGTGTTGCCCAGACAGCTCCTACTTACCCTTGGTAATCCCTTCTGGACGAAGGATGCCAAGACAAATATAAGTCACTCTATCTCTAGCAGCAATCTTAGATGGCCAAAGAAATGCCAACCTTAGAAAATAAACAGCCCTAATATTAGCCTGGATGTGTGGACATGTTTCCCTAGCAGGTGTGGGGAGAAAAAAACCCTTAAATTCTCATGCATTTTTAAAGCATGCCTCATGCACTGACACCTCCCAGGATGTCACTACATGTCTTTTGGTCCATAACAGATGTTACTACCCACAGGACGGGGTAGCAGCCAGTCCTCAGTTCTTAGGGATCAGTGTAGCTGTCTGTCTCCAGAAGATTTTGAGCAGTCCCATCCCTCCTGATCCCTCATGTCCCTCTGTCACCACGCAGGCAGCAATTCTAGGGCTATAGCACATAGACACTCCCTCTGGCATAGAAAAATGTGCAAGAGACAGATGCAGACAGGTCACAAAGCAGCCCCCCAAATGTCATGCTGTCACCAACAAGCATTTCCAAATGAGGCCTGAGTACAGCATGCTCATGTTCACAGGGCTGTGTCCAGCTGACAGACTATAAGGCATCCATGTGCTCTCTGTTTCTTACAGTTGACAGTCAGGTAGGATGGACAGGACACCCTTATCATGATGAATGATTATTATCATACCTACAAAATCACACAGGTAGGTGCTGTACAAAAGTACCCAGTGCTTTCAGCATCTCTTCCATTGAATCGGAATTGCTTTCTCATAGTATATATCAGAAAGATGTCCAATATACTAAAGCAAGCAAACAAACAAACAAATAAAGTACCCAGAGGTTGGAGGGTCCTGAGAGGTCAGAGCCAAAGAAGTTTAGAGAGGAAACAGGACCTGACTGGAATCTTGTCTCAAATCTAGAGTTCAAATAAGTTTGAGAGAAGAGGGGCTCCTGGAGATGAATGGGGACAGGCAGGTGACAAGGGTGTTAGACAAGACAGAAGCACATCTGTATTGCAAAGGAGGTAGAACTCATCCTATGACCTTTAAGGAGCCAGAGTAGGATCAGGAAACAAGCCTAGCAATGGTAGGACCTAAGATTCTGGAGGTTAAGTCTCTGTCGGCAGCAACATTATATTCACATTCACAATTGCAGCATCTTCTGAATGAAGAGGTAGGCCCAGGGGCAGGGGAAAGTGGTCAGAGTCTGGGAAGAGGAGAGGCATAGAAAGAAGAACAGAAAATAGGAGCTTCAGCTATGTGGAAAGACAGTGCCCTCCCTTGGCTAAGAAGCCAGTGATCCAAGGCAGTACACAAAAATCAACAAATAATTCCAGTAGCACCAAAGTCTGTTCTTTCAAGTGAACAGAAATATTTGTGTAACTTTATACTTTATAATTTATTTGTTTTATATATGTAAAACAAAAAATTGTGTGTGTGTGTGTGTGTGTGTGTATATATATATATATATATATATATATATTTTTTTTTTTTTTTTTTTTTTTTGCATTGGGGATTGAACCCAGGAGTGCATTACCACTGATCTATATCCTCAGCACTTTTTTTGTGAGGGCTTACTGGGAATTGAACTCAGGGGCATTTGACCACATCCCCAGCCCTATATTGTATTTTATTGAGAGACAGGGTCTCACTGAGTTGCTTAGTACCTTACTGTTGCTGAGGCTGGCTTTAAACTCAAGATCCTGCTGCCTCAGCCTCTTGAGCTGCTGGGATTACAGACGTGCGCCACCACACCAGGCTTGTATATATAATTTTAATAAAATGGAATCAAAATTTATTGTAACTCCTCATTTAAAAAGATTTAGCAAGGAAGAACATTTTGTTTACGGTTCTTCTGTAAATGTTCAGATACAAGCAATTTAAAGGTAAAATTGTCCCTTGATATCTATCTGAGGGGGATTGGCTCTAGGACCCTCCTCAGATACCACATTCACAGATGCTCAAGTATCTTATATCAAATGGTGTTGTGTTTGCATATAACCCACACACATCCTCTCAAATACTTTAAATCATCTCTAGATCACTTATACCTTACAAAATGTAAATGCTTTGTAAATATTTGTTATACTTTATTGCTCAGGGAATAATGACAAGAAAAAAAAAGTCTGTGTACTGTTCAGTACAGATGTAACCATTTCAGTCTGAACCACACTTTCCATCCATGATTGGTTGACTCTGAGGTTGAAGACTTGGCAGATAGAGGGCTGACTGTGTTAGAAATAGTACTTTGGGGAAAATGGTGCAACAATGCAAACATCCAAACATCTGTTTTCAAATGTTCAATTTTAATTTTTAAAAGATGATCAAGCATCACCTGTATCTTGAAGGAATAGGTTAAGACCTTTTTTTTTTTTTTTTTTGAGGGGTGGTATGGGTACTAGGAATTGGACCTGTGGCCTTGCCCATGACTCAGAGCTACATCCCCAGCCTAGGACTTCTTATTTAAAAATACCTGACAGCCATTTGTCATCACAGAGAAGGACAATAAATAGAACTTGGTCTTTTTGTTTAAGAAAAACTTGTAACTTAGCTTTAATGTTGGTAACTCATTAAAATGCTTGCCCCAATAACAACCAGTGAATGCCTATGTAAATAGAAAGATCTTCCTGGTTACTCTTATCCCATTATGAAGAGTTAAAAGAACTCATTATATTTTAAAGAACTTTTAAAAAAAAAATAAATGACATCACAATGTTTTTTGCATGCCTAGCTTTAACATCTTGGCTGTGAATAAATATCAAGTGTGGTCCTACCTTGGAAACCATATGAGGCCCCTCTTTTTATTCCAGTCAATAAATTTCCCATAAAACATTATTTTTAAAGAAGTCATTTATTTTTCTCCCACACACCTTTCCTTTAATGGCTCAAAAATAACTCTTTCTCATATATTTCAATAAAATGTAGCAAATTCCATTAACTGAGATGTTAGAAATTTCTATACTTTTAATCAAATCTATAGCGTGTTTCCTATAAGGCATACTCTGTCCTAATATTCATTTCTTGAATTTCCCAGCAATGTTTTCTATGCATCTTTCAATAATGCTTGCCGACAAAAGATTGCCTTTTTTATTGCCACATTGTTTCATGTATTATTTCAGTTATTTTTCATGGTAGAAAAAGCAAATGGTTCCCTAAGTGCCACAGTCTGGCTGGGCACAAATGCCGCAGTCTGGCTGGGCACACAATCACGAGCCACCACACAGCTTGTAGATTCAAACAGCAACTCTTTATTCCCGAACTCACACCAGCCGTCTACAATCACGTTCTGGGGAAATCCACGTTCTCTGCCCAAATCCACCTCCACTGGGCTTCTATCTCCAAAATATACTGTCTGAATCCCGTGAGAACTCAAGGGGAACTCAGGCAGCAGGATACGCCCTATTCCCAGCAGGAATAATCTTAAACCTTAAACCTGGAACCTAAACTGGGAACGCCCTAAACAAGATTATCTTAAAACCGGGAACACCCTAATCTGCCTTGGTCCTTGAGCAAGGTCACCTACATTCAATGTCACTGCAACATGGGGTACGCTGGCAAGGAAATTGTCATACCTACTTGGGTAATGGCTCCCAGCATCTCCCCCCTTCTGATTAATTAAACAACAAGCAATGTGGCTTAAGGACCGTGCCTGGTAGGTTGTCCAATTCAACATATGGTTCTTACCCGTCATCGGAAAACTGACCTTTAGGCGTCAGCCTCCTGTCTTAGGTTGATACCACTGCAATTGAATCATACCCGTCACTGACTACCGGTCCAGCATACAGCCATACTTGTGGATAGGTCTATGCACCAGTGGGGGGGTGAGGTTCTTTGCCTCACCTCTGTTGGCCCCCAAATTTGGCCTTGGTGCCAGTGGGGGAGTGAGGTTAATGTGGCTTATGGACCGTGCCTGGTAGGTTGTCCAATTCAACATATGGTTCTTACCCGTCATCGGAAAACTGACCTTTAGGCGTCAGCCTCCTGTCTTAGGTTGATACCACTGCAATTGGATCATACCCGTCACTGACTACCGGTCCAGCATAAGCCATTGGCCCCCAAATTTTAGACCATCACTAGCAGAAGGGAGGAGGATACAGAAATGCCACGACACCAAGCCAATTGACGGCTCCTTGGGAAAAATTGCATCACTGGTGACACCATCAGCAAAGATATGCCAGCATTACCACAATTCGCTGCACCAAACGATAGTTACATAGTCCAGGCAAGTTCTGCAAGCAGTTCAAAGCGGAGGAATCTATCAATATGTCCATTTCCTCCCAAAATCCGTTTCCTCCCAAAGTAAGTTGACTCTTTGAGCATTACTTGTTGAGTTCTTCACCGGCACTGGGATGGAGATAGGAATTCTGGCAATGATGCTAAAGAGACATTATCCTGAAAAGAATTATTAAATATAATGAAAAGGAAAGGTGAAAGTAAACAAACAGATCTGTTAACCTACTTTAAAAACAATCCTTAACAGCTTTTTACCTAATTTAAATTAGTAAACAAACAGATCTGTTAACCACCTTTAAAAACAATCCTTAACAGCTGTTTACATAATTTAAATTAAACCATTTAAATCACGTGAATAAAAAAATAATAATAATTCGGATCCATTTTTTCATGAGCGCTCCTCATATAAGAAATATGGACATACGCACATGCAGACATACAACACAAAACACAAGAGTGTACACAAACGTACAACACATAAGAAAATAGTAAAGGCCTTGTAGCTTTACCTAGGTGAAATCTCCATTGCAATGTTTAAAAACTCCACAGTCAAAAAATAAAACTGATCAGAAAAACATTAACCTAGGTTTGTATGAGCTCAAAAAATAAAAATAGAACCTTATGATGTGGAAAAATGCAATAATAAAATAGCTATTGAAAAAAGCATCCTGGTTAATCACTGTCGCAGATGTAAGAATGGCCAAGCTGGAGTTCTGGATATCAACTGTTATGGATTTGAGTCAAATCATCTTCTTTTCGATCTGTAGAAACTGTTTTAGTTAATCTCTCTGGAATCCAAATGGGCTGCTGTTCTCCCTGTGGAAAAACACAAACAGACCCCCGACTCCAGACAATCACTGGGTCAGGACCTTTCCATTGTCCTGTTAGAATATCTTTCCAAAGTACTTTAGGCTTATGTACATTTTTTGGATACATATGCCTTTCCGCAGCACTAAGTCCTGATGAATCCAAATTTAAAAAGTTTAGAGTAAAAAGCGTTATTTTAAGTTTATCTTTGGGGGATATATACCCCCTTCCAATTCCCTCTTTTTGCTTTAATAAGTATGTTTTAATAGTTTGATGAGCTCTTTCAACTATGCCTTGTCCCTGTGGATTGTATGGGATTCCTGTTATATGAGTAATACCAAATGATGAGCAAAATTGTTTAAAAGAGGTAGAGGTATAGCCAGGACCATTATCGGTTTTTAACTGTTTAGGAACGCCCACAGTGGCAAAATTTTGTAAGCAATGAGCTATAACATCTTTAGTTTTTTCTCCGGCATGAAGGGAGCCCATCAAAAATCCAGAAGAAGTATCGACTGTAACATGTAAATATTTTAATTTTCCAAATTCTGGCAAGTGTGTGACGTCCATCTGCCAAATATGGTTAGGTATCAGTCCTCTAGGATTGACTCCAAGATTAACTTGTGGTAAAAATGTCACACAATTTTGACATTGTTTTATTATATGTCTGGCTTGTTCCTTAGTTATTTTAAAACGCTTTTGTAAAGTATTAGCATTAACATGAAACCTTTTATGAAAATTTGTAGCTTCTTCAAATGTAGAGAAAATATGTATGTCATGTGTAGTTTTATCTGCTAAATCATTGCCTAAACTAAGGGCTCCAGGCAATCCTGTATGTGCCCTAATATGTCCTATAAAGAATGGATCTTTTCTGTCCCAGATTAGACTTTGTATAGTGGAAAACAAAGAGAAAACAGTCGAAGAAGGGGAAATCCTACCAGCATCTTCAAGAGATACTATAGCATTAACTACATACTGACTATCAGAAAATAAATTAAATACAGAATCTTTAAACATCAAAAAAGCTTGTAAAACTGCATTAAGCTCTACCTTTTGAGCTGATTGTTTGGGTACTAAAAATGTAAAAGTTTGATCAGGGGTAACTACTGCTGCTGTACCATTATTTGACCCATCAGTGAATATATTTGGAGCATTCATGATAGGTGTTTTTCTTGTCATTTTAGGAAAAACTACAGGATGCTTAGACCAAAAAGACAACAAAGGATTAGATGGTAAATGATTATCAAATGAAACATTAGATTTACACATGATTATTGCCCAAGTATTTAACTCATTAGCTAACTCATCAATTTGATCCATAGTATATGGAGTAATAATTTTATTGGGAGAAATTCCAAACACTCCCTTCGCTGCTTTTATTCCTTTGAGTATTAATTGTCCTACAGCCTCAGGATACCTAGTAAGAATAGTGTTAGGAGAATAAGATAAATGTATCCACAATAATGGACCTTCTTGCCAAAATACTCCTGTAGGAATATTTTTTGTTGGTAGTACAATAAATAATAAAGGCAAACTTATATCAATTCTATCCAAATGTATGTTTTCCATATATGTTTCAATAATTTTTAATGCCTTTCTTGCTTTAGGAGTTAACATGCGGGGTGAATTTGGATCTGATGGACCTTTTAGAATATCAAATAAAGGTCCCAACTCTCCTGTTGGTATACCTAGATAAGGCCTTATCCAATTTATGTCTCCCAATAACTTTTGAAAGTCGTTAAGTGATTTGAGTTGATCTACTCGTATTTGAATTTTTGGTGGACGGACCATGGTTGAGGATAATAGAACTCCTAAATAATTAATTGGAAAATTTAATTGTACTTTATCTATTGCTATCTCTAGATTATAATTTTTTAATAAGTTTGTAAGTGTGGCATAACATTCCAGCAATATGTTTTTATCTTTATGTGCCAATAATACATCATCCATATAGTGAAATATTTGTAGTTCAGGATTTTGATTTCTAAGTGGCTGGATTGCTTTGTTAACATATATTTGACACATAGTTGGACTGTTAGCCATCCCTTGAGGGAGTACTTTCCATTCATATCTCTGATCAGGACCTTCATGATTTAATGCAGGGATAGTAAATGCAAAACGTGGACTATCCTCGGGATGAATTGGAATTGAAAAAAAACAATCTTTAATATCTATAGCTAAAACATGCCAGGTTTTTGGCAAAGCAGACAATTGAGGAATCCCTGATTGAGCAGGTCCCATAATAACCATCTCATTATTAATGGCTCTTAAATCTTGCAACAATCTCCATTTACCAGACTTCTTTTTGATGACAAAAATGGGAGTATTATGGGGAGATATGGAAGGTTGTATATGTCCTTCCGCTAATTGTTGTTTGACCAGATCATGGGCTACTTGTGTCTTTTCTTTAGTCAGGGGCCACTGAGGAACCCACACTGGTCTTTCTGATTTCCAAGTAATTTTGATTGTCTCAGTGGCCCTTTCTGAAAATCCAACCCATGTCTGTCTGTTCCTTGATCTATTTGTACTGGTGCTGCTATACCTTGCCCTTGTTTTCCTAATCTTTTTTCTTTCCTAAA
This sequence comes from Marmota monax, assembly GCF_021218885.2. Lineage (NCBI taxonomy): Eukaryota > Metazoa > Chordata > Mammalia > Rodentia > Sciuridae > Marmota > Marmota monax. The sequence goes on from NW_026694276.1 coordinate 982,351, forward strand.
GCCTTGTCTAGCTCTAGTAGTGGGCACATTAGGATTGATATTATTTGTTAACGTCAAACCTAATTGATCTAGGACATCTCGTCCCCATAAATTTATAGGAAGATGATCCAATACATATGGCTGTATAGTTCCTTCACATCCTTCAGGATCCTTCCAATCTAATATCATAGAACTTCTATGGGGATTAGTCGCCACTCCTAGGCCTCGAAGCGTTTGAGTGGCTTGTTGTAATGGCCAATGTTTTGGCCATTCTTGACGAGATATGATGCTAAGGTCAGCTCCTGTGTCCAGTAGCCCATTAAACTCATGACCTTGAATATTTAGTTTTAGCATTGGGCGAGAATCTAAATTTAAAGACAACATAGCCCAATCTACACCTGTGGAGCCTAATCCCCTGGAACCTCTTTCTACACTATGACTAGGAAATTTATTATGTAGGCTGGGTATTATTAACAACTGTGCTATTCTATCTCCAGGTGAAATTACTGATATACCTCTTGGAGAACTAGCTATAATTTTTATTTCACCTACATAATCGGGATCAATTACCCCAGGACTTATCATAAGTCCTTTTAATGTAGATGAACTACGTCCCAGTAATAAGCCTACTGTTCCTTGGGGAAGAGGTCCTTTTACTCCTGTGGGAATGATTTGAACTCCCATCTCTGGAGTTAATACTGCTCTGGCAGAGGCACAGATGTCCAACCCTGCGCTCCCTCGGGTTTGTCTGATGAGGGATTTAATGGACAATGTGTCCTGGGCACTACCCTGATGGTGTTGCTGGGATCCTCCACTGCCCCGTATATTTGTGGTTGTGGGCCCCGGAGCATTGGGCCCCCCTGTCCGTTTTTTGGCAATGGAGCCTGATGCCTTTCTCCACGATATCTTGGATAAATACCTGGTCTTTGTCCGTTTTTTGATAAGGGAGTACCTTCTATGGTGGTTTGAGAACGGCATTCATTAGCCCAATGTCTCCCTCTACGGCATCGTGGGCAAATACCCGGTATTCTATTCCTTTGATACCTACTTTTGTTAAACCCTCCTCCTATGGGGCAATTCCTTTTAAAATGTCCTGTTTGTTCACAATCATAGCATGTTTTTGGCCTGGCATCTAAAGCCTGTTGTACTGCAGCTGCCAAGACTTGCCCTTGTTCATTAATATCTCTACATAATTTAATATATGTGTTTAAATCTTCATGTCTCCATGGTCTAATAACCTCTCTGCAGCAACGATTTGCTTGGTCATAAGCCAGTTGTTTTATTAATGGCATTGCTTGTTCTGTATCCCCAAAAATTTTGGCAGCCGTTTGAATTAGCCTATCTACAAAGTCAGCGTAAGGTTCATTAGCTCTCTGTATTACCTTAGATAGCTGACCTTGTAAATCTCCATGTCCTTGTAAAGTCTTCCATGCCCTAACTGCGTCTGCAGCAATTTGTGCATATATAGCAGGATCATATTCAATTTGTTGCCGTTGACCCTCATAAGGTCCTTTTCCTAACAACATATCTAGATTTCTTTGAGGGTAACCGGCTGCTGCATTTCGCCTAGCTGTCTCCGTGCAAAATTCCTCATTGGCAACCTTCCATAACAAATATTGTCCTCCATTTAGTACAGATTTACACATGCTAGCCCAATCTGCTGGCGTCATGTCCAAGTTAGTAATGGACTCAACCATGCTTACCGTGAAGGGAGCTTGGGGACCATAGGTTGTTACAGCCTCCTTTAACTGCTTCACTGTTTTAAAATCTAAAGCACGGTGAATTCGCTGCCCTCCTGCCTGTTCAAGTACAGGGCATGCTAATCTTTGAGGTCCTGTCTCAGGATCCCATTTATCAACTACGGGGTTTGAGGGCCACTCAGCTGTCTCCATCGGTGGGGCTGTTGGTTGAATTACGCCCTCTTGTGATAAAACGGAGTTACTAAAAGCCTCCTGTTGTGGCCTTTTTCCTAACAACCCCTTTTCCTTTAAATTTTCTTCCTCTGTCTGACTAGCTCGAGAGACCTTCTCTTTTGCTTGATCTAAAATGTCTTTCTCCATGGTCTGAACCTCTAACAATTTACTTAACATCTTTTCAGTTTGTTTTTTACTAATTTCTAATCTACTATAAAGATAACGCAACCCAATAAGATAGCACAAAACAAAGCCGAAACTGAATGAAACAAAAACGGAATAAAAAATCGTTGTATCAATTTTCTCTTCCTCAGGGCCGACAAACTTCAAACCTTTAGTCAACCATTTTTTCCAGTTTGCCTGAGAAATTTCTAGGGATAGGCAGCTTGAAACAAAAACAAGATAAATCAAAACAATAACACATTGTTTTTTGAGTTGGTCACCCATTCTTTCGCTCTTCCTCAGGGGCGAGCAATTTCACTTACCTCCAAGCTTCAGAAGTTCCCCGTACGGGCCACCAAATGCCACAGTCTGGCTGGGCACAAATGCCGCAGTCTGGCTGGGCACACAATCACGAGCCACCACACAGCTTGTAGATTCAAACAGCAACTCTTTATTCCCGAACTCACACCAGCCGTCTACAATCACGTTCTGGGGAAATCCACGTTCTCTGCCCAAATCCACCTCCACTGGGCTTCTATCTCCAAAATATACTGTCTGAATCCCGTGAGAACTCAAGGGGAACTCAGGCAGCAGGATACGCCCTATTCCCAGCAGGAATAATCTTAAACCTTAAACCTGGAACCTAAACTGGGAACGCCCTAAACAAGATTATCTTAAAACCGGGAACACCCTAATCTGCCTTGGTCCTTGAGCAAGGTCACGTACATTCAATGTCACTGCAACATGGGGTACGCTGGCAAGGAAATTGTCATACCTACTTGGGTAATGGCTCCCAGCACCTAAGGCCATGTGGTTTTTTTGTGTATTGCAATTACTAAGAAATACCAGAAGATTCTTGTATGTGCTTATCATTATTTTTAATGAAATATTGTTAAATACTGGATTAAACATTAGAATGACTTTAAGCATCATGCTTAATTTTTAAATATCTTACCAATTAGGAAGCTTTCTCCTGTCATTGGCTAATGTCTCAAAGCAAAAACTCTTAGGAAAATAACCTTTGTAACAATACTGTCAACCATATTTCAGGTAATTATTTTGAAAATGTGGACTTTTTTGTCAACTTCCTTTCAGATTCCATTAGATTGTCATTGCTTTTTTACCTTTGAGGAAGAGGGCCATTCCTGGTATTGATGTTTTATGCTTGCATTATTGATATTACCTCCAATTCAGATCTCTTTGCAGACATCTTTTAAAGACATTTTTTCATTTTGTGAAAGTTCACATGGTAGGGCACTAAAAAAAAAAATGTCGATGGGGCTGGGATGTAGCTCAAAGATAGAGCACTTGTCCTAGTGTGCCAGATTGTGGGTTCTTGTGTACAAGGCACTGCAAAAACAAACAAAAAGATGTTGGATGAATTGAGAGACACCTCAATGATATATGACATATTCATTGTTTTCTCTTCACAAAGTTTTAAGATCTTGCAGATTCTGAAGGCTCAAGAATCACAAGCTACCTACCAGGGCTTTCAGTGGGGAGCACCCTTGGACCCTCAATGGTTTGGGAGCACCCTTGGACCCTCAATGGTTTGATACCTAAAGAGAGAAGACCTTATCCCTGGGTTTGGGAGGATCAAGTTTTTAATTCTCCAGGCATTTGCAGCCAAGAAGCATTTTTTATGAGAACCATATTCTCTCTTGGAACAAGTAAAAACAATTGATGGGATTTTATTCTTCATATTCCCCTAGAGTGATACAGATGAATAATCAAGAAAGAGCTCAGACGGTCTGAGATGAGCACCCAAGTCCACTGAGAGTTCTGCTGGGAGAATTCAGATGCTGTTTTTTCCCTGATAAATGGGTGGGCCAATTTGAAGTCAGGCCAGTTTCCAACCTCAGAGCAAGTGAGTTTAGGTACAAACACAGAATGGGAACTGGATATAGGTTGGCCTAGTCTGCCGCCACAGAGAGTCACCTGCTTTGGTAATCTAAAATGGGAATTAAGATTGCGTTTGGCTCCCTGTTACAGAGACTCAAATGAGGCTTTTTTTTTTTTTTGTCATATAACGAAAGTTAGGAGGCAGATGATCCAGGGACATTGTCAGGAAAGTTACAGAGAACCCTGCTCAAACATGAGGCATTCCTTTTCAGCATGGTGAGACAATTACTTCAATCCCAGGCCTCCCTTCTCCAGGCAGGAAGAAGAGGGTGAGGCCAACGTGTGGTTTCTTCTTGGGCCTTTGCCTTTTTGTTCAGAGACAGATACTCTTCCCAGAGAGTTCTACCAATATTTATTATCTAGCATGGTGAACATCTGTAAGTGAACTTGAGAGATGAGGGTTTTCAACCAAGCATACGACCTCTCCAAATAGAACTGGTTCATTTAGTACAAATTAGCGGGGAGGATTCTGGGATGAATCTGGCTCAACTCATGAAGGAACACCCATGTTTCAATTTCATTTGAGTCGACTGACTCTGGCTTCTTCACAGACATCTCTCAAAACCTTTCATCATGCCTTGGATAATATTTTACTCTAAAAGACTGTTGAGAAGCACCGCATCAGGTGAGTCTTGCTGAGTTCCCCGTATGGCCCACTTTTCACTCCAGAAGTATTTCCACAGATAGAACAGGATTCAGGAGGCCTGGGCTCCAGGTTCTGATTTGCTGAGGGGCTTCTCTGTCCTGTGGGGATGAGGGAATACTCCTCCATGTCCCTGACTTACCTTATGGGTACTGGGGATACCTCTAATTCCTAAAGAACTGCAGTCCTCTGTGAGAGACTGTGTGGAGGCTAAGCCTCAGCAGATCTACAGCCTCCACTTGCTGCTATTCAATATGACTCCAGTTGGCTTTCAGCCTCAGTCCCTGAGGACACTGGTTTTCTTTTCTTTTTTTTTTTTTTAAAGAGAGAGGGAGAGAGAGAGAGAGAATTTTTAATATTTATTTTTCAGTTTTCGGCGGACACAACATCTTTGTTTGTATGTGGTGCTGAGGATCGAACCTGGGCTGCACGCATGCCAGGCGAGTGTGCTACCACTTGAGCCACATCCCCAGCCCAGGACACTGGATTTCAGCACGTGGGAGGCACCCCAGACACAGGAGTCAGGGCTGGCAGAGAGGCAGCTCAGGAGCTGGCCCAGGAGCTGGCCATGCCTGAAGTTGTAGATCCTTCCAGCTCCCAGCAAACTTTCTATTTTTGTTCCATTCCTCTTTCCACAGTGATGTGGTTGGTAGATATCATTCAAACTGAATTGAATTTATATTCGTTTTGACTCTAGGCTAATAGTCACCTATGTGGATGATGAAGGAGGATAGATGTCTCCCCCCACCCGCCTCTTATTGTCAAATAAATATACACACTGCAGAAAATTTAGACAACACAGATAACTTTCACGAAGCAGGAAACAGAACCCCTTTGTAAGCTTAGGAGATAAACATGGGTGACCATATAGATGATGAAATCTCCTAGCAAAGTGCCCATGGCAGAAATTGCTCCCCCAATATCATTCTCCCATTCTTTATTCCTACCACAACCCCAATTTTAATTAGGGCAGCAATGTGCCCGGGGAAAAGGCAACATTTCATAATCTCCCTTGCAACCAGCAGGTGCTAACGATTGTCAGTGGAACTTGGGCTTGCAGGAGGACTTCTAAAGGGAGGGAGGGGAAGGGGAGGGAAGCACACATACTCTATCCCTTTCTCTTTCCACTTTTCCTGTCTGGGATATGGATGTGATGGCCAGAACTTCAGCAGATATCTTGGGCATTTTTAGGATTAAATCTATGTGCTAGAAACAGTGAGACAGGTAGAAGAAAGCTGCATCCCTGATGGCTTGGTATAGCCCTGAAGCAGCTGCCTCTGGACTTCTTTTATGAGAGAGAATAAACTCCTAGTTCATTTAAGTCTCTAGGTCAGGTCTCCCTTGACAGTAACTGAATATAATTCTCAGTTGATCCATTGCCTGATATAGAATGAGTGTCCAGTAAATGTCTAAGGCAACATGTTTCTCTGGGAAGAGGTTTAGGCAACAAGAATAAAAGTGCCCAGAAGGGCTGGGGATGTGGCTCAAGCAGTGGCGCGCTCGCCTGGCATGTGTGCGGCCTGGGTTCGACCCTCAGCACCACATACAAACAAAGATGTTGTGTCTGCCAAAAACTAAAAAATAAATATTAAAAAATTCTCTCTCTCTAAAAAAACAAACAAAAAAAAATTAAAAAAAAAAAAAGTGCCCAGAAGAATCCTGGTCCTGCTCCATCACCTGCTCCCTCAGGGACCAAGTCACATGCTCTTTCTGGGCCTCAGTTGATTTTCTGTGAAGTGTGTCAGAGTAAACACTCTCTAAGAGCTTCTTGGGTCTTACCCTCTGAGTCTATGGACTAGACAGACCTGGGTGTTCTAACACTTTCACCTCTTACCAGCTTTGTCACTATAGGTGGTCACCATGACCTCTTGGAGGTTTTATTTTTCATCTTTTTTTTTTTTTTTTTTTTTTTTTTTACCTACCAGGTACACAGGAAACAGCAAGGAAAAAAATAAGATAATTCCGTACTGTGCTACCCAGAAGAGGGAGTCTCCGTAATTCTAATGGCTCTAGGACTTAGGTGACCTGGCCTTCCCCAGCCTGGGCCAGAGCTCGTATTCTGTGTATTTGCCAGGACTGGCTTCTGATACAAAATGACCCTTCTGTCTTTCTCTCCCCAGCAGCTTCTGGACTCTGTGGGCAGCCAAAGCCTTCTGGAGAAGAAAGAAACAGGGAGAGAAATAAACCAGTCCATGGCAGGTGTGAGGGAGCAATAGTCGATCCCTCCCAGAATGAAGCTCTAGAGACAATGTCCTCTGTTGTCAGGCTGACCCCTTCCAAGGGCATCAGGGAATTCTGCCATCATTTGGCTTTAGGAGAGGAAGCTGTGGTCATCCAAGAAGCTCCTCGATTCCCATTGGTCCAGAGCTCTACCTGTGCCGTTATTTCCTGACAGGAAGTTCGGTTGTCCTGGCACTCAATCTCCATGGCAACCCCTGCTTTTGAGACACTGAATGGAAACTGCTGGTGTGGGGAGGCCAGTAGCAGAATACTGATATGCCCGGGTGTCTGTAACAACGACTGCATCTCAATACCTTTCCAGATACCCGAAGAGCTAAAAATACATCCAGCTCTGTCTAGGGCTCCCCAGCCAGGCTAAGCATCTTAAAGCACCTCTGTGCTGACTCTGATCTGCTAATATTAGTACCTTTGGCAACTTGGGCTTGGGGGACATAAAATCGTTCATTGAAAGCAAAATTGCAGAGCTCAGATTTGGAGGGGTACATTTGGGGAGGAAAGGAAGACCTCCTAAGAGGAAACCCAGGGGTTTGAGGAGAGGGATGATCAGCAGAGAACATGTTGAATCCTAACTCCTCACAGAGCTCCAGCAATCTTGCTAGTCCAACTTAGGTCATCGGGGCATTTGTTCATTTACTTGTTCAAAAAACATGTTATTAGGCACTTACTCTGTTCTGGTGGGTCTCTGTGTCAGGCACTGAGATTACAAGTATGAATAAGAGAGTGTGGATGTTCCCTGTTCTCACCAGAGCTTGCAGTATGTTTGAACTCGGGATTCTTATTCAGTCTAGAAATGCTCTGTGTATAGCCGGATGCCTTCCCTGCTCTGCAGTGAGTTTCTTCAGCTAGAAGATCATGTTCTTTCAACCTTGGCACATTTCCAGTACCTGGTAGGTGGTGAGCTAACATGGGACTGAATGCAATGGGATGGAATGGAACAGCACTTGCGGCTACAGTTGTGCCTGTCCTGCCCTAGTGCCACAGCCTCTCTGTGGGCCTCCCAGAGGCCCTGGTTGGCTCTGCCAAGTGTATGCTCAGGCTGTGAGGTACTGTATTCAGCATAGATGGGGTGACTGCTCCATGGACACCTGCTAAGGGAGCTCAGTATAAAGTGACAGGTTGAATTAATTCCTAGTCTCCTTGGCAGGATCCACAGACAGTCCTCCCCCACCCATCTCCTTCCCGTAATCGCTGCACATGTCATTCAATTAATTCTGTATTTCCCAGAGCAGGAGGCTGTGCAGAGTTGAAGCAAGCAGCCTATTCCAGGACTGTTTTTTTAAAAAGCGGGTGTTGCGCACTTAGCCTCAGTCACAGCTCCAGGCCCAGCCTCTTCCTCAGGTAGACAGGCCACAGATGCAAAAATGGACCATGACTACGGCTCTTCAGGACTGTTTCTGGAGACACAGCAGGTGCTGGGCAGGTCCCTGATGTGCATATGATGCACTGGATCACGTGAGGATGCCATACTGAGCCTCGGGGGGTCAGATCTTGTGGCTGGCCTGCTGGTGGGAAGCAGGCAAGAAGCTGGACTCCTGGATGCACCCCAAATCATTCTAGGTCTGAGAATGAAAATGGTTCTATGCAACCTAATCCTCCCTTCTGGCAAGGCAGCTCCAGAGATGCCTGTGGTGTGTGCGTTGGGACGGAGGGTGGAGGGTGGAGGGCCGGGGTGGGGGGGTGGGGTGTCCACAGCAGAGCTGCTTCTGGCTCCCTCTGGAACCCTGTGGGCAAAGCAACAACAGTCCCATTTCCTTCTTCTTCTGCCCTATTTCCTCCGTCACACATGGTGGCAGCAGGTCTCTGGTGGTTTTCTTTTCCCTTCCTCTAGGAGGAGGGATCCTGGGGCTCCTTGGGGCTCGGTCTGTAACATCACCAGCCTGCACTGGTGGCTCCCTGCATACCCACAGGGTGGGGAAGGGATTCTGGAGACACTTTGGTCTCCAAATTAGCTGAATCCTTTGGGATTCTGGGAAGGTCTTCTCTTGTCCAGAACCTCAGCCTGGCAGGTAACAGACTCTTTCAGGGCATCACCTGAATTGCTCCTTAACACCCCCCTGTGCTCTGACAAGAGCTGTCTTCAGAGCCGGTCTGATGGTCCTCTCCACAGAGCCCCGAAGCGCTCTTCTCATGGCTCTGTGGGGGAGGAAAAAACAAGGAAAACCAGATGGCTGAGGTATCAATTGTACATCTGTGGCCTGTGCAGAGAAAGAAGCTTGGATTCAGGATTGAAACTCAGGTCCCAGTCCTGCTCATCCCCTAATCAGCTGGTCACCTTGGCTACAGCACCAGCCCCTCAAAGCCTGTCTGACCCCAGAAGGTTCTCAGATGACCCATAGGGGCAATGGACATTTAAGAGCTTTGAACCGTAGTACCCAGCTGGGAGGAATGTATTCAACACCTACTGTGTGGCTGGCACTGTGCTGAGTGCTGTTCAGATACAAAAGTGTTTGCCTCTGGACTTGAGAAACTTGTGTGCCCGAGAGATGAGATCCTATGGCTATAAGCAATATGACTTTTTGGAATATTGGCTGTCCTTTAGGGAGGACAAGAAGGGGGAAGGAAGAAGATGTATACATGTGAAAGAAAAGGACACATAAACAGACCATGATGAAGTGCTTTCAAGTTCAATAAAGGCGAATGGAGATGGAGAGGGAGGGGGAGAGGGAGATCAGCCTGACCCGGACCATCAGGGATGCTTTATGGAAGAAGCCCATTGTGAGTTGGACTGTGAAGATCGACAATCAGGAGCCACATAATGATGTTTCTGTAAATGAAGGACCACACATATATGTTGGCAGTCCCATAAGATGATATCACCTAGAAATGTAGCCATCTTGGTTTGCGTAAGTATACTCTGATATTTGCACAACATGCGACCACCTAAGGAGGCATTTCTCAGAAGACATCCGACCGATAAGCAACAGACTGTCCAGACTTCAGAGAGTTGACTGAGAGAATGGATCTGGGGTGGAGGATAGAGGGGATCCGGTGATCAAAGGGATGGAGGCCCCTTCAGTACAGCATAGGGTTAAAAGCCTCTTTGAGGGAGCAGGGTGGGAAGACAGCAAATAAATAATAACATCAGTTGGGCTTGGGCTGCGAAGGTAGGTCTATCACTCAGCAGTTGTTTGCCTTGGGAAAACCTTATTAACCTATCTGAGTCCCAATTTCTCTGCCACTGAAAACTTGAAAACAATACCTACACGAACTGACTGTATTAAGGATTATACCAGATCCCCGCCACAGTTCTGCAATTCAACTGGTTGCCCGACCTAGCAATTTCACTTTCTTGAGCCCCAGGTTTCTCATCTTTAGAGTGGGGACAATGCCTCTTCCAAAGTTGGGGCTAGGATGAAACAAGAGATGATATGTCAACTATTTGGCACAGGTAGGTGCTCAATAAATGTTATCATGAATCAGATCCCCTCTAGGGAGGCAGGGCAACTAGGAAGTTTTCTGAGCAGAAGGGAAGGGTTCAAATGGGGTCATCTATCAAGTGGATGGAGTTCCAAGTGAACAAGAGAGCATTTCTGAGTACCACCTGTGCCCAGGAGAGGGAGGAGAGCCTCCTCCCAGGCTGGAGCCAGCAAGTTAATCTGGCGTGACCTCACTCTTGCAGGGCAAACTTCCATCCCCCAAAACCCAAGTGACCAACTTAATAGCTGTAGCCAAGGTAGAGAAGGTATTGGGAGAGGTTCTCCTCTGGCAGCCAGGATGCATTGCGAACCTCATTTCTTTGATGGATGGAAAAATAAATCATTTTAGTGGATTTATTTTCCTATGGGCACACTGAGTCACAGTACCTGGACATCCTTCCCCAGTCATGAAGCCTCTGAGCTCCCCCAAGCTGCTCCTGCCAATGCCTGGGAAGGTAAGCGCACTCCAGCTGCAGAGCCAGTGGGTTCAGGACATCTTGATTAAGAGTGGGCGTGGGATGTGGTGGGCATCACAGGCCTGAGGTGACTCAGAGACTGCTTCTACCCCCTCCTCCCTCGCTTGGCCAGTCCTCAGAAGAGCCACCTAGTGCAGACAGTTTACTATTGTGGCTCCCAGAATCTGCCTGTGTGGAACCTATTGGACCCATGCAGTCAGAACAGGCAGCCTGCCTGGATGAGCAAGCACCCTGGACCAAGGGCAAAACCCTAGAGTCAAATCCCATCTCCTTTACTGATGAGCTGAGTGGCCAGCAAGGGTCTTTACCTTTTGGTGCCTCATTTTCTTTGCCTGTATTATGGGATAGCTGTTCCTGCCCTGCTCAGCTCAGAGGGTTGATGTAAGACCATCTGCATTTGTGTTATCAGCCTAACCTCTTACAAAGAATCATGAACAGCTTAGTCACTTAAGTGCCCCCTTCTCTTTTGGGCTAATAATCCTAAACTCTGGCCCTCTAAGCAAATTTCAGTTCTGTCTCTTTCTTCTATCCACTTCATGCTCTTAGCCTATGGAGCTTCAAAACCCTCTAAATAAACTCTCTTAGCCAAGCGGATCTAGTGTGCTGTGGCGTACAATGATCTCATGGAGCCTCACATGGAAGTTCCTGCAGGGATTGTGGTCAATGAGCCCCTTACCCTGTGGTCACTACCCTGCTACTTGCTGAGGTATAAGCAGTTACCATGCGAAACTCCTGGCTGTTTCTTGCTGTGCCTACTGCCCCACCTCCCTTCTCTGCCTGCCACATGGCCCTCATCCCATCCCCCAGTTCTGATGTCAAAGGCTGGAGCGGTAGCTGAGCACACAGAAGGTGAGGCCAGGGCTTCCTGGCAATCCAGGGGCTTGGCTTTGGGAGCAGCCACCTGCCTCTCTGCCTGATGGGCTTGGCTGAGCCTCCCAGGCCACAGCCTCCCCTCTGCTCCTCCCAGAGTGGTCTGTGCCTCTCCTAGGCAATGAGTCTTCTTTCCTGATAAAAGACTGTGTCTGAGCCCACAGCAACCCAGGAGAAGGTCTGGCTCTCCTCCTTTCACTTGGGTGCCACATTGGGAGGCAAGCCGGGTGCCCAACTCAAAAAAAACCCTGCTGCTTTGTGGGATGATTGGGTGAAGGAAGGAAGAAAGAAATAGCTATGCTAAAATTTAGGATTTGATTTCCCTTAGGACAAGAATTTCTACCCACACTGAAAGCAACCCTGCCCCACCCTAAGGCCAACTGTGTGGGCTGATTTCTCTGGGAAGATAATTCCCTCATTTTGGGGGGAAGTTTCTTACCACAAATGGCTCAGGCTTACGCACGGGTGCCAAATGTGGCACACGAATTATTCTAAGCAACTCAACAGCCTGGTCTTACACAAATCATGAGATAGGGAAGGGTAATTCTGGATTTCTCTTTTGTTTCTGTCTTCCCTACTGTCATTGATTGAATGATTCATTCATTGATTCATTGACTCAAACTCTTGCAGAGCATCATACATCAGCAGGTGCAAACTGAACAAGGGGCTTGCTGTGAACTGTGCCCTCCCTCAGGGACCCTGTATGTAAAAGAGGGAGTTAGTATATAAAGCAATTGGGCAGAATGTAGGGTGGGCTGCAAGAGGGAGACCCAGAAGTCCAGGAAGCCATGGAAGAGGCTCCCCTGCTGCAGGTGTAGCTGGGCTTCTGGGAGGAGATGAGGCTTGAACTGAGTAGGCATTAATCAGGTGAGGGAGCATGGCCTGGCAATGTGGAGGAGGAAGGGGGGGTGCCCATGGAAGGGGAGCGGCGTCAGGGAACCATCTGGAAGACAGTGTTTCATTTAGCTGGAGAAAAGAGGGAATGATGACCCATTCTTGTCAGCAGCTAAGTAAGGTGCTAACTGTTAAGTAAGGCAAGTGTTAGTTTATAACAGCTTCAAGATGGGATTCCTCTTAAGGACTATCTATTTTCATTGGCTGCTGCTGTGGGAAGAGTGTGACTTTGGAATCAAGCACACCTAGGTTCAAAACCTGCTGTTAGTCACTACTTGGAACCTTGAGCAGGTCACTTAATTTTTGGAAACTTCACTTCCTGGAGAGACAACAACCTCCACCCCCTAGGGCTGTTGTGTGGGTTAAAGGAGATGTCATATGGAAAGGGCCCAGCTCAGAGTCAGCACAAAATAGGTGCTCAGACAAGTTGCTTTTACCTCCAAAGGTTAAACATAGGATTACCATATGGCCCAGAAATTCCACTCCTGGGAATATACTCCAAACTGAAAATGGGGACTAGAACAGATATTTATACACCCATGTGCCTAGCAGCATTATTCACAATAGCCAAAAGGTGGATCCAAGTACCCATCAATGGATGAATGAAATAAACATACAACAGACTATTTTTCGGCCTCAAAAAGAAAGAAAGAAATTCCTGATATATGCTACATGGATGAAGCTTGAGGACATTATGCTAATTGAAATAATCTGGTCCCCAAAGGGCAAATACTGTATGATTCCACTTCCATGAGGTACTTTGAGTAGTCCAATTCAGAGAGACAGATAGTAGAATGCTAGTTGCCAGGGGCGGATAGAGAGGGGGAATGAGGATTCAATGTTTAATGAGTACTGAGTCTCGTTTGAGAAGATGTAAGGAGTACTGGAGATGGACAGTGGAGATAGTTGTACAGCAATGTGAATGTAATTAATGTCACTGAGCTGCTATGCCAAAAATGGTTAAAATAGTAAATCTATGCTATGCATATTTTACCACAATTTTAAAAAGTTTTCAGGACTGGGATGTAGTTGAGTGGTAAAGTACTTGCCTAGCATGCATAGATGCTGGGTTCAATCCCTAGCACCTGTGATAAATTAAAAAATTATTCTCCTTCTACAGAAGCAAAGCCTCTTATCCCACCCCACCCCCGCCCACTCTTTCTGTCTCTCGGAAAGTGGACAAAGGTAGACTCCCTGTGACACTTCTGAAAGGTCACCAGCCCTGAGCTAGATGCCTAAATATCAGCTGATCCTGCTCAGACTCCCAGAGAGGGGATTGATTAAGCAATGTTCTATCCAGGCTGAGGACTCTATGCATCAGGCTCATTGGAAGGGAGCTGGCTCTGGTGCTGGAGTTGGGCAGGGAGGGGTAGGGGGATTAGCATTCACTGAGTGTCCATGTGCGCCAGGCTGCATGCTAAACCAGGTGCCAGGCATACAAATGAACAGCTTCTGCCCTCAAGGAATTTGCACTCAACTTCTACCTCAGTTACCAGTGGGCCAGCCCCCGCTGTGGAGATGGCCAGGAGGGTAAAAGGGATGAAACATATTTTTGCCATTATTGGACAGGATTCAGGACCTAGAGAGATTTCTGCACAACCCCCAGAAGACCTGGCTTTTGAGGCCAGCACTGCTACTGACCTCTAACAATAAAAAGGTCTGTGTCCAGACCTTGAGGAGCAGTTGAGCTTGTCTGACAGAATCTTCACAGTGCCGTAGTTGGCAAGCTCATGCCACGGACAGGAAGGGATGGGAAACTTCTCTGGGCTCCCACTGCAAAAGGGAATTGCTTTGGCCAGCATCCCCCTGGGACCACGGACACCAAGAATTAGGGAACCACCCAAAGAGTCTGGGTTTCTGAGAAGAGGATCTCATCCTTCCCACATGTCCCACCTTCCAGACCAGTAGCTGATAAGGGATGCTGTTGCAAAATATGGGTAGCTGTACACACTTAAGGTCCCAAATCTAAATAAGGGTCTTTTATTCACTCAACATTCATTGAACCCCTACTTAATACTTAACATGTTAGTAATTCAGTCTTTACTCTCACCTGGACAGGAGACAGAGATCTATCAAAGTATAATTTACGAATAGTTAAAAGTATGCTTCTCATAAAAAAGATATCATTGAACTTAATAATTAACAAGAGAACCAGTAAGGTGATAGAATTGATTCAAAGAGCATTCGAAGAGCTGGGATTTAAAAGAAAGTCACAGCAAAATAATTTCTTAAAGATAAATTTAGCTCATGTCCTAAAGGGCAGTAAAACTGGGGTTATCTTTCTCACTGGACAGAAATAATCCCATCTGTACTAGACAAAAAAAATGGCCAAGTTAACATGTAACTTCACTTTATGAGTCCTTAGTTAATAATAGCAAATGATGAAGTGAATGAAAACTTCCAGGGGGACACTTTCTAATAGATATATAATGGGAGCCACAGGTATAATTTAAGTGTTTTGGTAGTTACACTTAAAAGCAAATCAAAAGGGTAAAAATTAATTTTAATAATAAAGTTCAATATTAAATTGCAATACTTTATTTAATGTTTTAATTAAATACTAATTTTAATTTTTTATTTATTTAACCCAGCAAGTCCTAAATGTTGCCATTTTGACATGTGGTACTAACCACATTTCAAGGGTTCAATAGCCATGTGTGGATTGCACAGATCTTTCTATTAAATAATCTTTGTGCACATCTGTTCAGCAAAGCCTCCGTGTGAAATACAGTCTCTTTGAAATTAAGAGCTTCAAATCTTATTAACTCCTGAACCTCCTTATGCTGAGACACGGGCCCAGGTGGGCACCAAAGAAACTGACCTGTGACAAGTTTTCTGGCTAAGCACAGGGTAGCTCAATCTCCATTTATCTACATATGTATATCTCCTGGCTATTGTTTCTATAAATTGTAACTGCTCCCAATTTTTTTCCCTTACATCATTTGTTTATTTCTTATACAGCAGGCAACCAAATCTCACCAGCTGGGATCCAGGCAGGCTCCCTGGCTTGACTGCTGGTAACATGTTCCTTCTACCAGCCACTGAAAGAACATACCGTATCCCCCTGATTTTATCTGCAGTTTGAATCATTCTTATGAACATATCTGCACAAGTCTTATGACCTAGGAAGGTGAGTCCAAACTATGGCCCGTAGAACGGTTTGTGTAAGGCAGCTGAGCAAATGTCATCACATCAGATGGTCTGGTTGAGGTGTGTCCAGGACTGTGGGGGTCTGCAATCTGCTGGGGGAACATAGTAGATTAGAAAAAAATTGACCGGGGATGAGTAGGCTAAAAAAAAAAAAAAAGAAAAGTGGTGGAGGGACATTCCAAACAAAGAGAAGAATGAGACCCAAAGCAGGGAGAGGCACAAATTCAGAGAACACTCATGTGTGCACATGACTGGAGAATGGGGCGTGTGGAGAGGGAGGGGCAGGGACTGACGGAGACCTTGATAGGCTGGGTCCCTATAGCAATAGACAAGGGTCTGGGGAAGCTGTGGTGTCTCATCTACAACCAGAAAAGTAGGGACATGACCAGACTTGTCTTATTTTAGCAAGCTACTTCAAGGAGATGTTAGCCTTGTGGCTGGTGGAACCTTCTCCAATTCCCTATCCTCTTGTTACCCCAGTTATGAATGGGGATGAAGTTTGCATCACAGTTGGTAGCTAAAAATATTTTCTGGGCATCAAGTAACAGATGTGATGCCCAAATCCAAGATGAAGAATGCATTGATAGAGGGGGGGCAAGGTGGCTCCTGAGGTCAGGACATAGCAAAGACTCCTTTTGGGTTCTGAGGAAGGCTGTAAGGTGACTTTTATGGATTGGTGACTTAGTAGTTGATACTCTAGCAGCCTTTGGGGCCAGGTTCAGGTAAGATAAAAGAATCCCAGCCTGGCATTGACTCAACGGTTGGCAAGAAAAAGCCCATCGTCTGGAGGGAGATAAGAGCTGGCTTGGATTTCTCTTGCCCTTTGTATCTGAGAAGTCAGGTGTCCTTCCTGGGCATCCCCTGAGATGGTGGTCTCTGGCTCCTGGAAGTGACAGGTTAAACAAGAGCAGGTAAGGCTGAAACAGGCCTGCAGGGTACGAAGAACCAAGAATTCCTTAATTCTCAGCAACATCCTCCTAGATCCCCCACTACACCAACGTTAGAAAGAGAAAAATGACTTATTTTAGTTTTACCTGGAAACATATATGTGCATGGAACAAGCTTCTTTAGCTAAGAGCCTGTGGCTGCCAGGAAAGGATGCGGCAGAGTGGGGTGAGATTTCAAGATGGCTCTGTAGTCCATCCGCCTCTGTGCACCCAAGTGCATGGGGGCTGGGTAGGAGGGATCTCAAGTCAGCTTCCCAGGGCTGATGTGTCCCTATGTGGCCAGTCTGAGAGGCAGCAGATTCTAGGGTCCTATTTCCACTTGGGGCTATACAATCACCAAGTGAAAGACTAACCATCCAGTTGAACGAGGAAATTCTGATCTCATCTCCTTGGAGATATAAGACCTCCCCTGCTTCCGCTTCCATGCTTTGCGCCATGAACTGATCACTGCTGAGTTTTGCACAAATGTCTTGTAATGACAGGAGAGGAGGAAAACCAAAGCCCAGAGCAGCAGGGGCTGCTGAACTGGAACTCAGAGAATGGATCCAGGCCTGCCAGCTCCAGCCCCATGTTTAGAAATGAGCGCCACCAAATTGTCAAATATATGGTTAAAGATAAAATCCAGTGTGATATCAAGCCATGTTCCAAATATCAGATCCAGGGTCAGATGCCTCTCTGCCCTGTGAGCTGCTAGCACCTGCGCTGAGCCCCCTGGTCCCTCAGCTCTCCCTCTCCAGAGCTAACCTTCTGGCCCCAGCCCCTCAGGGGAGGCTGTGGATGATGGTGCTCGTTCCCTTCCCAATTTAAGCATCCTCAGAGGTCCTCCAGTGGAGGCTACCTATTACTTTTGAAAAAGGGCCTTGGAGAAGGAGGAAAAGAGGAAAGAAGGACACGAAGCTTTAGGAAGTGTTGGTTAGTGAGCTCAGTGGTAGGGACACAGATCTCATTTGAGCCTGTGAGAGCCTGTTAAGGTGGGCAGTATCATCCTCAACTTGACAACCTGCAGCTCAGCTAAGTGAAGTGAAATTGTGCAGTCAGGGGTGGAAGCCAGGCTAGAGCTCAGGGTCCCTGATTCCTTCCACATTCAGCCCCACGTGGAATCAATCTGAACTCTAGAGGAAGCGATAACAGAGCAAAGCCCCATATTGAGGACTCCTTGGGATGGACTAAAACCCAGGCTCCAGCTATCTTCACAGCCTGCACAGACCCAGCGTCTAACCCCTAGACAGATGGTTCTTCCCAGAGCAGTGGGGTAGGTTGGACTCCTTGGTGAATCAGATGGAAGCTCTGGATCCTCTCTCTGGGAAACGTACAGTCACCCACCTCCACATACAACCTTGGCTGATATTTGGAGGGGCCCTAAGCGTCAAACAAATTCTCTTTGAAGCCCAGGAGTCTCCCATGTGGACTTAGATAAAGAAAGAGAAAGTGTTTGGGAGAATGAAGGAAGGAACAGCGCGCTCTGGCAGGGGAGGGCATTGCGGAGCTCGGTGGCCCAGGACCTCCCCGGGCGCGGCTTGCTGGTGTTCCATGAGGTCACCCAAAGCATGCCACAGCTCTGGGGGCCTGAGAGAGGCAGGGCCTCAGGCCGCCTTGACCCGTCCTGGAACTGGGTTTTGCTCTAATAAAGGAAGTGGTGTCCATTCCCCAACTTAGCTTCCCAAGTCTCCTTTTGGAAATCAGATCTCTTTCTCCGAAGCCAGCAGTAGCCACAGTTAGAATAAAAACCCAGAGTGGTTTTGGTCTCAAGGTACCGCCCACCTGCCAAGGACAGGGTGGCGTCAGGCTAACCCAGCCCTAGCCGGCCTGTTAAAAATAATGATTACATAAAGAAAACATCCCCAGAAAAAGAATCCTGACTAATCTCAGCTGGACTGGAGTAAAGGTCTCCCGTCCTGACCCACCTCTGAGGTGAGACGGGCCCAGTCTTCCTTGAATTGTTGTCTCTGTTCCATTCATTCATGTGCTTGCTCAGCAGGCACCCAGACAGTGTGGGTTTCGCGGCTGTTCCACTTCCAGCCTCTTCAGTCCACTTTAGGCCCCGTAACCTCAGCCCCAGCAAAGGCAGGACCTCCTCCTCCCCTGCCCTTCCCGCTTTTTCTCTCTACTGCCTCTACTCCAGTTTTCCACTCTCCCTTTCTTTCTCCTTCCTCTTTCTCTCGTCCTCCCTCTCTCTTCTAAGATTCCGGCGGTGTTAGTTTTCCATCACTGTAAGGAATCTCTGACACCTCTGAGATGATCAACTTCTAGAGAAGAAAGATTTATTTTGGTTCAGGGTTTCAGAGATTTCAGTCTATGGCCACTTGGCCCCGTCATTTTGGGCCTGTGGGAGGCTCGATGCATCCTGGTGGGAGTGCATGGCAGAGGAGGCAAATCCATTCATTTCATGGTAGCCAAGAAGCAAAGAAGCAGAAAGGGGTCAGGATCCCAATATCCCCTTCAAGGTCACGCTCCCAAAAACTAACTTCCTTCCACTAGGCCCGACCTCCTAGAAGGAAGAAGAAGTTCCCCTGCCTCCCAATAGCACAATGGACTATGGACCATGCCTTCAGCAGCTGGGCTTTGGGGCAACTGTGAAGATCCAAACTCCTACCTTCCACCTGTCCTGTGCATCCTCTTACCTCATTGCCGCCTTAGCTGTCACTTCCAGCGGCTCACAGGTATGTGTAGAAAGGACCTGGGGGCAGTCCCAACCCCAGGACCTCGCTGGAGGAAGGAGGCTGGCAGTTGTGGTCAAGGTACTCCCAAGCATAAGAAGCAGCTTCATGGGTGACCCTCTGTCTTCTCACTGCTTTAGAAAGCATGCACACAGTTCTCACTGCTTCTGGCTCAATAAGAGGGAAACGGCCCTGCCAGTGAATTGTCTCATGAGAATTAATGTCTCAAGGTCCTGACTCAAGGCTGACATGCCTCATCCAGTTATCCTAAATGTGTGGCTCTAACAAAGGATTTCTGGAAAAGAATTTCTGTTGTGAAAATCAGGTCTGCCAACCCCAGACCCCTGGCTGTTTCTCTAGGTATCCACTAGGAAGGACGCATGTTGGGACTGTTCAGCTGCATGGGCCTGGCTAGCTGTTTCACATATTCCACTTCCATTTGCTCCCCTCAACAGGATCTGCAGGAAATGAATGATTATCCTCATTCCACAGAGGAGCTGGCGCCATGGAGGGGCGGTGTAGATGGGAGCATTGAGGGTGGGATGGTAGGAGGTCAGTATCCCAGCTCAGACAGGTTAAATCATTGGCCCAAGGTCACACAGTTCTGGGGCTGAGGGGCCAGCATCTTCTACCTGCAGCTAGGTCTGGCTAGAGACCCAGTGGAGACAGACACTCAGGGCCAGAGCCAGCCTGAATGGGTTCAAGCCCAAATTGGCCTGTGAAATCTACCTGTGAGTCCTCTGTCAAGTTACTCTCTGTGCCATGCTTTTCTTCATCTAGAAAATGTGAGTGATGAAAAGAACCTTTACCTCCTGGGCTTGTTCAGAGGATTAATCTACATAGAGGGCTTAGAACAATCAGAACAATCTTTGCCTGTCTAGGCACTCGAAAGTAGCTACTAGGACTTCCAGAGGCCCCCGTTCCCCAAGTCTGCAGAAATGCCCACGTTGCTGGGAACAGGCTGGAGGACCACCTTGGGTGAGGGTGACGGGCTTCTGTTCCCATCTCAGATGTGGAGCCTGAAGCCTGGCAATAGGACGGGACTGGCTTAGACCCCTGTGGAAATGCCACATTTCAGCCAGCCTTTCTTTCTTTCTGTTTCTTCCTCCATCCCTCCCTCCCTTCCTCCCTCCCTCCCTCCCTTCCTCAGCCTCTTTCTATGCCCCATTTCTGCAGCAGGAATTTTGTCCAAAGCACAAGTTAGAGCAACTGACGAGCCCTCCAGGAGTTGGGGAGAGCATGAGGTTCCAGAAGAACACTTGTAACAAAGACTGAGAAAGAAGATCATGGAGAGGGAAAGGGCACAGGATGTGAGCCCCTCCCTGGCTGTTCCAGTGGACTCCATGGAAGTCTGCAGCCAGTAACACCAGGAAGAAGAGACCCAGCTCCATGGAGCCTGGGGAGCTGGGGCCATGGTGGAGCGGTGTGAATGGGAGCACTGAGGGTGGGGTGGTAGGAGGACAGCATCCCAGGGAATTGCTCTGGACAAAATTCTGACACCCAGACATGGACTTGAATGACAGATGTGATGGACAGAGATTGACAGACGTCAATAGTGAGAAGTTAAATCATTCACTAACTCTTCATTCGGTCCTTCCTTCATTTGTTCACCACTGAGCTCCTGAGCACTGAGCTGGCTCTGGCACTAATAATGGAAGCATCTGCAGGTGAGCAAACAAGCAACAGGGTATCCCTGTGAGGAGCACCTAAGGTGGAGGTATTCTGCCTGGGATAGTGCAGGACAGCTTCTCAGAGAAGATGACAGCTGAGTGGGCCTGGAGGGATGAGTAAGAGTTTGATAGGCAGATGATGCAATAATGGAATGGGGGGGCGGTGGCGAAACAGGAGAGGGGTAATCTAGACACAGGCAACTCCAGTTGCATATCAATCTGATTTCCTCCTCTGTGCTGTGTTTTTGTTTTGGTTAATCAGAGCCAGATCAGAATTCCTTGTAAAGTCCTAGCCTCTAGATTGACCTACACAAGGGAGCTCCTGCTTTCTTCTCCCCCGAATTAAAAACAAAAAAATAAAGGACGCAGTGGTACATGCCTGTAATCCCAACGACTTGGGAGGCTGAGCCAGGAGGATTGTGAGTTCAAAGCCAGCCTTAGCAACTTAGCCAGGCCCTAAGCAACTCAGTGAGCCCTGTCTCTAGATAAAATATTTTTAAAAGGTTGGGGATGTGGTTTAGTGGTTAAGCACACCCCAGATTCAGTCTCTGGTACCAAAATAATAAAAATAAAATAAAATAATAAAAAAGGGCTGTGAATGTAGCTCAGTGGTAGAGTACCCCTTGGTTCAATCTCTGTTATTCCCCCCACACACACACACACACAAAGAAAAAGAAAAAAAATACAAAAAAATAAAAACAAAGAGACCTCTCTGGTGCTAGGATTTCCTATAACAGAGAACAAGGCTTTAACTCCATAAGTTCTTGCTGTCTTGCAATCCTACGTCCTGCGAAATACAACATACTTGGACCTTCATTCATACTAGCATGTTAATGACTGGCGTCAAATACTTTCTTGTGCATATGTTCGATGAAGAGAGAGTGACGATCTTTGGAAATGTGTTTCATACTGGAGGTGGGGCAGCAGGAGCATGGTAATTAGTGGGAGTCCCTGCATGGGGTGGGAAAGAAATCAAGAACTGAGATGAAGAGTATTAGAGATCAATGTTGCAGTCCTGCCCAGGGAAATCCAGTTTGTCGCAATCCAGCACTGAGGCCCAGAGGTGGAATGGTAACACTGGTGCTTTCATATCTCCCCACTCCCTCCCCATCTTTCCCCAGGTTCCCTGGGAGCTGGTTGCCACCTCTAACAGGGTCCTAAGAGAAATGAGGTCCCTAATCGATTTGCCAGGAGTACAAACAGTATTGTCTCCTCAGGGGAGGAACACGGGGACCCTGCTTCCATGGCTGGATGTAGCTGGGGTGGGGTGGGGTGGAAGGGGCTGGGCTGTGGCCACTGTGTGCACTGAGGATGGCACAGACCCCACACCCCCTGCCAGGCTGAGCAGCCAGTGTGCTGGGAAGGATGAAGGATCCCAGGAGCTGTGTCCCTGTGGAGGTAGCTTCAGAGATGGTGGCACTGGTGGCACGGCTCCCTTCTCCATGGTAACTGGAGAGCCGCCACATCAGGGAGGGCCACCGCGGCAACAACTGCTTCAGAACAGCTCCTCTGGGCCTCCTGGCCTCCTGGGTTTGCCCTGGTCCTCCCCAGGGGTAGCTGGTTGGCCTTGGGCCACCAAAAGGAGGTGAGATGCCTTCTCGGTGAGCCTGGCTTCTGGGCATGGAGGGAAGTCTGTTTGCTCTGATCAGATCAGATTGATAAGGGATTTGAAGTTGGCTGGGCTGAGGGGTTGAGGGAGAGGTGCTAAGGAGAGTCTCTCGGATGTCAGGACTGGAGTTGAGGCTTGGGCTAAGGAATCCTGGTTTCTAGTTCCCCACAGGCCTCCTGAGGGCCGGTTCTACCCCTGGGTCTATGAGCCAGAGTTCAGGAAGCCCTGGTGTCAGTGGGATCTGGAGGAGCCCCACTGTCCCACCCTAAGGCCTGAGCAGACCCTGGAGTCTCCCAGGTCAGGAAAGAATGTTGGGGCTGTTGGCTAGAAGGGAACGACAGGCCAGGCAACTTGGCTCAAGGTTCTGCCTCTTCCATACTCCTCAGCCTCACTCCCTTCCTCCTTCTCCTCTCTGCATCCCCTCCTTCATCCCACCCTCCTCTTCCTCTCTTCCTTCTCACTCATTTCTTCCTTTCTCATCATCTCTTCGTTCACTGTTAACATTTTGCTGAGCATCGACTATGCATGGAGCCAGGGTGGATCAGCACCCTTGCCCAGCTCGCAGTGCAGGGGGCCAGGATTTGATAAGAACCAAAAAGGACCTAGTGGGAAGTGGGAAGTTCTGAAGAGAGGAGAAGAGGAGCTATGGGTATGGGACTCTCCCCTTCCCCTTCCCCCCCTTCCCCTGTTTTCCTCTCCCAACCCTCCTCATTATTCCGACAGTTTCTCCGGCAGGAAATGCATAATGTAGAGAAGAGCTTTCACATGGTTCCCCAAGGACTCCCAGGAATGCCCTAGAAGGGAGGCACACAAGCCATCTGGAGGCAGCTCGGTGGGTAAGGAAGGATGGAGTTCAGCATCTCTGGGCAGGTCCATCTCCTGAACCTGCGCTCATTCATAAAATACGTACCGAGTCCCCAGCACTGTGCTAGGCCCTAGCAACCCACTGGAAGGCAGGCAATAAACAAACACAGAGTTACACAGTGACAAGCTTCTGGAGAAAACCAGCTGGCTGAGGTGCTAAACAACTCGGGTGGAGGGCCTGGAGGTGGTGAGGGGAACCCAGGGGGGTGTGGGGGGGCGCAGCACTGTAAAAACACTTGTGAAGAAGAGATTGGCAGGTGTGAGAAGCCGAGGGTAACGGAGCTGCTGGTTCCCAAGGGCTGAGGGCTGAGAGCAGAAAGGGACAAACAGAGTCTGCAGAGGCAGGAAGTAGCCTGAGCAGCATCAGGGCCTTGAGGGGCCCCTGAGGAGTTGGGATTTTATTCGAAATGCAGTGGGAATTTAGCCACTGAAGGTTTTAAGCAGGGGTAATATGATCCTGGTTTCATTTTGAGAAACTCTCTGGCTTCTGGGTGGAGATGGGGTGGTAGAAGGGCAGAGGGGACCCAGGGAGAGTGGGAGGAGCCTCCTGCAGAACTCCAGGCAGTCCCTGCAGGGGGCCATGAGCCACAGTGCTGAGGGAATGAAGAGAATATTTAAAATACATTTCAGAACCAGAAAGATAGAACTTGCTAATGGGATGGAGTGTGGGGTAGAAAATATATATTTTTGCCAATTGTCTTCTGGCCTTTCTCCCCCACTAGAATGTAAATTCCATGAGGGTAGTAATCCTATCAGTCTTATTATTACTGTTGTTTCCCCAGGACAGGCTTATTTATTTATTCATTGCAGTGCTGGGGATCGAACCCAGGGCCTTGTGCATACCAGGTAAGAGCTGTACCACTGAGCCACACTCCAGCCCCAATACAGGCTTTCCATAAAGATTTCATGCATGATAACTGAGGGAGTGAAATAGGGAGGCAGAGGCGTGAAATCAAAGTCAGTGTCAGGGAAGCAGTGACAGTACTGTGTCTGGGTCAAGCAGGCAGTTAGTGAGCATGGGTAGCATGAGAGGTAAGGACCTGGCTATTTGGGCCAGTGCTGTACACCCAGCAAGTACAGCAGCACCAGGAATGGAGGAGAGGCTCCGTCTGTGTCTCCCGAATGACGGAAGAAACGAACAGCCTTGAGAGGGGATTTCTGATTTCTGGACTGAAACCAGAAATGTGGATGTTACCCGTTCCTGGAAGTGTTGAAGGCCACAGGAGTAGGTGAGGTCAACTAGGAAAGCATCTGGAGAGAGAAAGGGGGTAGCCCCACCCCTGACCAACAACCAGGGATTGCTGATTTAGGAATCAGGGACCTTGACTCAGCTAAAAGCAGGACCCCACATTTTCCAGAGACCAGTACGGGGCAGCGCTGGCATATGTGCATTAACCACCATCCTTCCAAGGCCTCCTGGGGTGGGGGTGCAACTGAGATCACCCAGGAGAGAGCCAGAAACTTGGGAGTCCTCTGGCAGCCCTCTGTAGTGATGTGTGCTGTCCTGGGCCTAGGTATGGTGACTCCAGACCCAGGAGACTGAGGCCAGCTTGTGTGACACCTATTGTGGGTACCAGGGTTTGCACACAAAGGCTGGGAGCCCCTAACTGAAGGAAAGCGTTCACTGCAATGATGCCTCCTGGAGCAGGGGGGTGGGGTCAGGTGTGCAGAGTCTGGGTCACATCACAACCCAAGCCCAGGTGTCCACCTACCCACTGCAGACAAGACGTGCTACATGTTCCTTTGCCTTCCTTATACCCATGATGGGTGGGGAAGAAGCAGAGCGAGTCTTGCTGGGAATTCTGCTCTGGAGTTAGGGAATTGGGAGGAAATCACACTGAGAAAGGAGCTGATCTGACCCCTGCTCACAAGCCCTGGGTTCTGGACAGAACTGGTTGCACAGCCCCAGGTGAGTCAGTCTTCCAACTGGAGGAGGTCTTCTAACCAACCTCCATGCCGAGCAGAAGTTCTTCCCATGAACCCCTGGCACAACACATTACCGTCCAGTGTCTCTTAACATGTCCAGGGAATGGAGTGGTGATTTTTCTAGAAAGAGTCTCTTTTCAGAAAGACCCGGAGGACCTACACCAGATGTTCATGTTGCTACCTTCAGAGGGAGGAGAGGGATGGGGGTTTCCCTCTTGATTATGAGATGTTTTGCAATACCGTGCATTAAATTTCTACTAGCAAACAAAACAACAAGTTTCTTCTTTATCCAAATGCAAGTGTTTCCTAACACTTCCAGGTATCATTGGAAACCCCTTCCTCTCAGGATCTTTCAAATACCTGAAAAGTAGAGATCAGGTTTCCACTGAATCTTCTCCAGGTTAGATCTTCCTCATGTAACTTGGTCCCCAGACCAGTCCCTCCCAGGCACCTCTTCGGTGTGCCAGAGAATAAAACTTCGGAGCATTGCACAGGGAATGGACCAGTCACTTCCTGAGCTGGAGGTTCCCACTGGCTAGTTAGCGAAGTCTGAGAAGACATCCCTTACCCCTTTGTGTGTGGGCACGTGTGTATGTGTGTGTCATGGGGTGCACACACATAAAAGGAAGAGTGAGTTAAATCACCCCTTTCCCTGAGTTCTAGTTTTCTTATCTATAAAGGGGAAACAATGCTTTCACTGTAAGAATCAACTGAGATTAAGGAAATGAAAAATTTAATAGCACAAATTCCCACACTAGGGGCTAATGCCTCCTAAGCCATGTTTGGTTTAGACAGGGGCTAGACATTGGGCCCACAGAGCAAGGCTGCTTGGCTCGGAATCCAGGCTTTGCCACTTGCAGGCTGTGTGGTGTTTTGTTTTTTAATCTTTTTTTGTAATTGTTGATGGACCTTTATTTTATTTATTTTTATGTGGTGCTGAGAATCAAACCCAGGACCCCACACATATCAAGCAAGTGCTCCACCACTGAGCCACAACCCCAGCCCGGGCTATGTGTTTTTGACTTGCAGTTTTCTCCTCTGTGGAACAAAGATAATGATAACACCAATCTTGGAATGCATTTTTATGAGCATTAAATGTATTGCCATGCACTTGATAAATGGCAGCTGTTTGGAATTATCCCTACTCTTACTCTTTTGCATGGAGATAAGGGCTTCACTGGAACAAGGCTAATTCCTAGCACCTATTTTGAAAATTGAGGGCATCAAAACAAAATGGTCATGTTATTCGACTGAGTTGCTCCACAGCACCCCCAACCCCCACATTTGTAAGCGACGGTTATGCGCCAGGCGCTGTGCCGAAGCCTCTGCAGGCACCAACTTGTTTCATCCTCCTGACAGCTCAGTGAGGTAGAGCCCATTGTTGCTCCCATCACCAAGATGAGAAGGGGAGATTCAGACAGGTTAAGTGCCATCACAACTAGAAAGTGATGGAGCCGGGGCTCAAACCCAAATCCTTTTGACTTCAAAAACCCCTCTCAATCACCACAGTGTCCTGTTATCTTAAGCAGTTCCCCAGTTTGGGCTCCCCTCCAGCTCCCGGCTGCCTCAGAGTAGCTTCCTTGACAGCAAGGCTCGCTGTCTCTGCAAGGTGGGGCCTCCTGCTTCTCTCACCCAGATCTGCCCTCCTGTACACTCTGCCCCTCTCTTCCTCCAGGGCTCTGGGTGCATGGTGACACCATGCACCCCAGCTGCATCCCCTTGGGTCCCCTCAGGATCTCCCTGCCATATGATATCCCTGGGCTGCTTGCTGGGTTCTCAGTCTCTGACCATGAAATGGTTCCACATTGATCTACAAAAACAAAAAAACAGCCATTCTGGACGTGGGCCCTGATGCGTAATATCATTATGGAGCCAGCAGTGCATCCCATCCCATTATCGCCTGGCCAAGCTCCTCTGAGCAAGCCTGGCTGCAAATGGCTTTCTTTGAGGGGAGGGGGGCACAGCCCCTATCTGCCCTCCACTGTTGGAGGAGAGATTTTATCTTTAATTGACAACTGGCTGCCTGCCACCACCCTACCTCTTCTGCCAGCCCAGGCTCCCAGCTGATTTTCTCTGACACTTCAGGAACCGGCTTCTCCTTGCTTCTTCCCTCCCCTCAGCCCTGGGGCCCTCACCCTGATGTTCCGTGCTGTCCCGGAGGCCAGCTCTGGGTGTGCTCTTGTCCTTCCTTAGTGTGATGGACATGGAGATTTCAGAAATCTGCAGAGAAACACTTGAGAGCTGCAGGCTAAGGGTGAGAAGAGAGCTGACACTCATTGTATGTCTACCGTCTGCTGTGTGTAGATACATGCCACCCGGCCGGCAGGCTCTCACACTGCCGCCCGAGACAGCTGCTGTTCTTGTCCCCATTCTACAGACAGGGCAACTGAAGCTTGGGGAATTGTCCCCAAGTTATCCAGCTAGTAAGGGGCAGACCAAGACTGAACGGAGGTCCCCATGACTCAACTTTTGCCTCTAGTGAGAGTAAGGAGTAAGACATAGAATCAACAACAACAACAAAAACACAAGCATCCAGACCCAGTACATAATTTGCAGAGCCCAGTGCAAACTAAAACCATAAGACCCCTTGTTCAACAATGATTAATCCTACAATGGTGACAGCTGAGCATTAAACCCAGCATGGGATCCCTCTGAGTGACTCCAAGGGTTACAGCCCATGAAGCTACTCTGCCTGTGCCCCTATATGAATGTGCAGGACAGCAGTGAGAGTCATGGCCCATGTGTAACCATTGCTTGCCATCCCCCGCCCCCATCCTACCCAGGTCTAGGTGTGCTCACTGCCTACCCAGAGGCTGCCCCTGGTAGTGCTACCGGTCCCTTGTTGGCTTAAGTCCATTAACCATCCAGTCATCTCAATGAGTAGCATCCCCAGGGCCTTGGCCCACTTAGAACTCGTGCAATGACAGGGAGAGGCAGCCCAGGCACAAACAAGCAGGAGCAGAGGGGACCTGCCTAAACAAAGACTTCTTCCTTGTGAGGGGGACTCAGGTGGCAGCAGTAGAGATCAGACCACTGCCTGGAAGTCAGAGGTCCAGGGTTAGACCCTTTTGTGTGGCCTTGAGCAGATTTCTTTCCTCTGAGATTTTACCTCTGGCTGCGCTGCATGGAGAACCCCTGGTGGGGCAGGATTATGCTCAGATGTGTAGCATACTTCAGGTGTAGTGGGTGGGGGCCCAGGGAGGTCCCCACAGACCCAGAGTCAGAAAGGAGAGGCAGACACTCACATAGAGGAGCAACAGGACACTCGGATGTCTTTATTGAGGTTCGAGCACAGCATGACAGTTGAAGGCATGCAGACAGGGCAGCAGGGCCCGGCCTAGGCGTGCCTCAGACACACATGAGGAGACAGCTTGAGAGAAGGACTTAACCAACACCAGGGAGGGGCAGGGGGGAGGGCCGAGGCCAAGGCTGAAGGGGTCACCTGGCCTCTGCTATTGCACGCATCCTCTGGCCACCGGCCAGGAAGTACAGTATTGCAACTGGTCTCCTCTTGCCCGAGGTGTCCCCTTCTCAGACCCCTGAGCCAGATGGGCAGACAGACCCCTTTCCTGCCCGTCTGCCCAGCAGCATCTTTGAAAACAAATGGATGAAGGAGACAGAACAAATAAATCAAAAATGAAAGTGACAAAATGCCCCCCTCTATCAAGGACACAGATGGGGTGTTGGAAGGAGTGGAAGAGGCCGCAGAGGAGCCCCTGGAAGTCCCCCCACAACTGGGGTGTGGGGTGGGAGGTAGAACCCCAACCTGGGGTGGGGGTGGGCTAGTGGAGCAGTGACCCTGGGGGGCAGTCTGGCCGCCTACAGACTTCAACAGACCACCTGTTGACAGGGTAAACACCCCCAGAGAGTATCCTGGGACCACCCAGGTAGATGGGTGGTTCTCAGGTGCACTTTTCCTGGGACATTCCCCACACACAGTCAGAAGAAACAAGGAATCTTTGCGGGAAAGAGGATAGGAAACTTGGGGCGGGGAGAGGGTTCAGGGAGACATAGCCTACAAAGAAGACAGACCACCAATAGCACGTGCACTACACACAAGAGTATAGTATGTATGAATATAGATACTATATGTGCATATATATCTCTTCAATGTACAGTAGAACAGAACATCAGACCCAGATGGCTCTGGGCCCCGAGGGTCGCATGGGAGGTTTTCCACCAGTCTTGTGCAAACAAGGATATCTGAGTCTTTCCCAGTGAAAGATTCGTGCCTGGGTTCCAGAGTTTCCCTAAGCCTCTGGCTTTCTGTCTGTCTGCCTGTCTCTCTCACGTTGGTGCCGCTTTAAGAGAGAGTGAGGACTTCAGCCTGGGCATAGTTGGACGAGAGGGCGTCTTGGCAGGTCTCTGTGTTTAAAGAGCACAGGTGTGAGACACTGGGACGCACGCTTTCGGCTCAACATTGCCTTCTGGGGGCAAGGAGTTCAGCAAAAGAAAGGGAGAAACAAAGAGTGACATGTTAGAAGAAAGCCAGCAGCTAACCCACAGGCTGTGGGCTAAGGAGCAGGCCAGGAGCAGAGCTGGAAGGCATAGGGAACCCCGGGCCAAGAGGCCAGAAAGCATAGGGATGGGTTAAGGAATGAGGTGAGCCCTTCATCACCCCTCTGGGCCCAGGGGTTGCAGTGCATATCCACATCTGCTCCGGTAACCAAGCTCCAGAAACTACTAGCTCTCAGGTCTTCAGAGCTGCAATGCGGTATAAGGACCATAACTCTACACCCTAGCAGGGAGGCAGTGGCGAAGCTTCTTAATGTAGCCTGTGGCTCATGGGACCCAATTACTGCCAGCCCTTAAGCTTTCCCCCAAATAGCTGCACTGCCCTCACCACCCTGGACTATTCCACTGTCCTAAGGAGCTGGTAAGGCACTAGAATATGGAGCCACATCATGCCCAGCTCCTGTCCTCAACATGGGAGGACAAGTCTCTGCAGAAGGAGGGCTTGCAGCCTCAGTTGGTGGTCAGGGAGGATGCATATGCCTGTCTCAAGAGGGAAGACCAGTACGTGGCATCTGAGAGCCCACCCCTCTGAGAACCCTTAAGGGCATCCCACCCTCAACCTGGGATTTCTGAGGCCTGGGCCTTCTCTTCCCCTACCTCCTAGTGATGGCACCGGCAGAGCTGCTAGGGGGGTTGGCCCAACAGTGTGGTGGGAGTTTCAGCCCCTCCAGATTGGTGCTGGGACAATTCCTGAAACTATTAGGTCTGTGGTCCAGGGCAGGCATCAGAGTTGGCATCCAGACCTCACAAGCTTCTACCCTGGGGGGCTGCCATGCCACACTGGAGAGCCATTACTTTTATGGGGAAAGTGTGTTCTCATCTTGGAGCAACACCATTTCCAACTCGTTAAGATTATGGGCCTCAACCACCTCCTTAAACACAGCCTGTTGGCCCACTAGTTTCCGGGCCACTGAATATAATTCTTGAAGAAATCAGAGAACATAAGGCCCTTCAGAGCCCCATTTCTGAGGACAAGGAGAGGGCTGTGGTCTTCCCTTGTATTTCTAACACAAATCTGTGCATGTCACAAAACCCAGTCACGGGTCCCTGCTCACTAAGGGAAGGGGAGTGTCTCTGGATTCCACAGACTTCTAGATCCTAAGATGCACTGGTGGGAATACCTAGTAAACCATGAGGTCTAGGATGGGCGTGGTGGGAGTCCTGGCAAGGCTGTGAAGTGTCCCTGGGTGCTCTGGAGAAAGAATGGCCTTAGGTGGCATTTTCAGTGACTTCCATGGGCTCTCCATCATCAAGGGCCTCTTCCCGGGAATCTTTTTGTGAAATCTATCTGCATAAGCCACCAAGGGTGGGTCAGGGGTTTCAGAGGATGACATACACTCAGGCCAGGGCAGAGGAGGCCCTTCTCTCTCAGATGCTCTGTGAAGGACAGCCCTGGCTAAGGGGCGCACCCTGGAGCCCAGGCCTTCCTCCTCCCCTCCAGCCTCTGTCAATCCTGGTCTTAGGCTGAACCGTCACTTGCCCATTGGTAGCTCCTCACAGCCACTCCTCTCGGAAGCCTGGAGCTGAGAAGCTGCCTCTAGGGTTCTCGGTAATCCTGCTACTGCCTGGAAGGTGAGGCTAAAAGCTCCTGCCTGGGCTGCTCCCTGCCTTATAGAAAGGGCCAAGTCCCAACTGTGGGGAAAGGTTTCTAGAAGTCAAAGAAATGGGTGCAAGTCCAAGGAAAATCAAACTACACCATCAGGTTCTGGGTGAGAGAAGGCCTTCTCCTGAGGAGCAAAGCCCAAGGCCTTGGGAGGGCCTGAGGCCAGTGCAGGTGGCAGCCTCCTGGGAGAAAGCCCAGCGTACTTGGGAGCTCTATAAACACTGCTCTTCTCGATTTCCCAGGGACCCAGGAAGGCCCAGAGGTCGAGAGAGGTAGCTGGGGGCAGACACCTACACAGCTCTCCCGCCAGCTGGGTCCTGTCTCTACCCTAACGAGCCAGAGAGCCAGGCGGGAAGTGTGGGAGCCCATCCCCCAAGATACTAGGGGCTCCAGCCTGGCACTGCTGCATCATGTTGCCCAGGGACATCTGTGCCCCCCACAGGGGTGCCGTGAGCATACCCATCCCCGTAGGAGGAAAGAGGGGAGGAGGCGGTGGGTGCCGTGGAAACTTGGGCTCCTGACAACTTGAGGGCTGCCACAGAAATAGCCGCCTCAGTTCCCTGAACCAGAACGGCAAATCAGAGGAGAAAATAGCTGTGGTGCCCATGCTAAACTGGACACCTTGCTCATCATGCCCTGTCAGGCCACACCCCAGAGCCCTCTGCCAGGAGCTCTGCGGGGCAGGGTGGGACCTGTCATGAGGAAGCTGAACTTTGACACTTGGCTGTGATGGGGAAAGGTGCCAGCATCTCCATCCTGCTCCACAGGCTTCCCATCACTTAAAGTCTACATCACTTATAGGGGCCTGTTCCCTTCTGAAGAGTGGTCACATATATGATGCCCCTATAGGATCTCTTTTCAAATCGTTTGGGTCACTTTATTTTGACAGCAAATGGCAGGCAGGCCCCACAGATCATAGCCAAGGTAGAGTGTCCCACTCTATCTTGAATGGACCTTTATGAAAGGAACATCCCACATCTGCTCAGGGGTGATGGAAGCACTTAGAAGGGGATGCTCCTGGCACAGGTTTTGACTGTACCCTGAACCCCAGGAAATAATCAGATCTTCCTGTCCAGGCCACCTTTTTTTGGGGTGGCCCCAGATTTCCCAGCCTCCTGCCAGGTCCCCAAAAACTGTCTTGCCAAGCCTATCTTTGCCACCCTGGGGGAACAGATATGGACCTTCCTTAGTCACTCCTTCCACAAAGTTGCATAATCTGACTCTAAAAATTGCCAGGCACACGGTTCTGCTGTCAGGTCTAATTCCCATCAGGTGAAACAGGAAATGTCTGGGCCAAGGCCTTTGTTCCTGGGTCCTGGGCTGAGGAGGGCTGGGTTGGCAGGTGTGGGCCTCCCTGGGAGTGGCACGAGCAGGTGCGGGTGGGATGGCTTCTGTCTCCTTGCTTCCCCTCAGCTGTCCCTGCGCAAGGTGTGCCCCTGCTCACCCAATGACTCACAAACCTGTTGTGCTCCCAGGCTCGTTAGGTAAATGAACACACTTAATTATAGAAATTAGATGAGTCTCTGGTTCTGGCAGGAATACAGAGCACAGAGGCTGGGTGGGAGCGGCAGGTGACTCACAGGCAGGGCTGGGAATCTGAGAGAGCAGGAGAGGGAGGAAAAACTGTCTCGGAAGCAGAGGAAGCAGTGTGGAGAGAGAGGCTGCAGTACGGGATGCAGATGGGATGCCGGGTGCTGCCGCTGGGTGTCACCCACTGAATCGGGGCACAGGCCTCCCTGCACCTAGGCACCCGGCCCATGGCTCGTGCCAAGTTTGGGGCTTTGATTCTAGGAACCCCTACTTGCATCCCAGGCCACAGGGGAAACGCTAGGTCTCTTCTCCCAGGGCAGCACTGCCTGTAGGCACTGCTCTTCCAAGGAGTCAGACCCCCCTTGAGGGCAGCAGAGATGCCCCACATGACAGCCTGGCTCCTTGCTGGTCTTGGTGTGAGATAGACAGGCAGACAGACAAGACAGGCTGCTTGGTTACTGGTTAAAGGCCACGAGAAATGGGAAATGCATTTGTGGTGATTAAAAATATTAAGGTAGGCATGGCTCTCTGGCAAGGCTGGCTAGTCGCAGGTGCACGGTGCACCACCTTCTGAACCATGGGACGCTGAGACAGAGGCAAGGCCCAGAGACGCAGGTCCTGTATATGCCACTTCAATGGCTCAGAGGAGACCATACTGGGGGGGGGGGCGTAGGGTAGGAGCTCTGGGAATAACCATCCCCCTGCTGTCAGGCTCCAGAGCTGAACGTTTTGGGGAGCTGAGTGCTATGCAGGGACACTCAGGGACCTGAAATCTCCATCCTGATGGCGGTTCCCTCCCATTGCTCCCTAAGGCCCCAGGAGGAACGGGATCACGAGTGTGCCTGCTCGGGTATGTGTTCCCCTGCCCAAAGCAAAGAAGGTCAAGGGTGTAGCTAAGGGGCCGAGTGGCCAGGTGGGGGGCTGGTGAGGGGGTGAAAGGGGTGGGAGAGCAGGAGCTTTCTCGGAGGGTAGGGCGAGCTGTACCGCGACGCCAGTGGAGACAGCCCCAGACTGGTTCCAGCCGCTCCGGCTATGTTGTTTAGACTCCGGGACTTTTCGCAGCCTTGGTGAAGAAAAGGCATATGGGTCAGGGGGACGCAGCTCCTCACCAGAGCAGGTCTGTGGAATCCATGCTCCAGGGGACCCTGCAGGGCCAGTGCTGGCCCTAGGCTGGGGTCGAGAAATTTGTCCCTCCTGGGAGGGATTTCTTGACTCTCTGACCTTTTGGTCTCCTAGGTTCCTGAAGACAGACTCCAGAACCCCACACCCAGCTGCCCTTTATCCTATCTTGTCCCCAGATAAGTTCCTCAAGAGTTTCTTGATAGCCCAGCTCCACAAAGACCCTACAACTTCCAGCACCCAACCTAAGAAGCCCCAGTTAGCACCTGCCACCTTCCTCCCAAGAAGCTGACTCTCTCTACCCAGGGGCACTTAACCACTAAGCCACATCCCCAGCCCCTTTTTTCATATTTTACTTTGAGACAGGATCTCATTAAGTTGCTTAGGACCTTGCTAAATTGCTGGGGCTGCCCTTGAACTTGCGATCCTCCTGCCTCAGCCTTCCAAGCTGATGGGATTACAGGCGTGCGCCACCACTCCTGGAGGAGCTGACACTCGACACATAGGCAGCTTCAGGTTAATGATGAGGTCTGTGCCGGTGGCTGGAGAAGGCGGGGAACCATTCTCTCCTGGTCCTACATGTAGCTGAGTGCAGAAGGGTATGGCATGGGAGTGTGGGGAAGCTGTTGAGTGCACACTGAGAGTCTGGCAATGTTAACTCACGCTCACTTAGCAGGGCCTGTTTCCCAGCAACCCACCTGTTCCCTCTCGAAGGTCACTCTAATTGGCTGAGTTACATGCTTGTTGCCAAGAAGCAGTGTGGAGGCATCTTGAAAATAGAGCAGCAAGGCCCCACAGGCACCTCAGAGAGATAGGGTGGTGGGACACAGGCTCCCCGGCTGTGTGCAGGTGCACGCGACCCCCTTTCATAGATTCAGCTGCTCCCAGGACCACGGGGTCCCTCCTGACTTGAGCCCTCACAGATTCTTCCACACCATTACTTGCACTGAGCACAGGGAAGGAAGCAGGGGTGCTTGGCACTTAGCTCTGTGTGCTCAAGTCCTCCATAGGGATATGGTCCCCTCTGCCCCACATTCTAGGTCATCAGGCTCCAGTTAGAGCAAGACTCTGGGTTTGTACCAGGGTGTGGTGGAACCACTATATGGTAGGGGGAAGAGGCAGGAGAGAAGGGCATGTCCAGAGCCTGAAGACTGGGGTCCTGGGGGAATAGCCAGGGGTGTACAAGGTCTGGGCACACTCCATCTGCTATCGTTTAGTTGGGACCGCTGGGCCCTCTCCTTCCAGGTTAGATTGCTACTCCTGCTTCTGCAAACCAAGACACATGTGCAGCAAAGCTGGACAGACCTCTCAGGGCCAGGGAAGGTGCTCTGGGAGCCTGCCTGGTCAGGGCAGCCAGGGGACATCCCCAGGGATCAGAGGCATTACAGGTCATCTTTGCATCAGCCCCTGCCCCGCCCCCTCACACAACCCAGTCTGGGTCTGAAGTTTGGGGATAGTGAGAAGTAGCAGGTGGGAAATCTGACTGCTGAAGAAATGACCAGGTAATTTGGGAAGAGATTTGTTTGGGGCGGGAAGAGTCAGGGCCTGTCCTAGAACTAGGCAGGATTTCAGGGAGATCAGGTCAGGGATAGGAAATACAAAAAGTGATCAGAAACTGGGCAGGAGAAGTATCTCAGGACCCCTAGTTCTCAGCCACCTCTGGCTGTCACCCATCCCTAATCATCTCTAGCCCCGTTTTCAGGACCAGAAGCCCTAGTTCCATAGCCCAACTTCTGTCCTGCCTCTGGGGCCTGGTGATGGAATTCTGGCTTTCCTTCACATGTAAGGAAGGGGCTACTCCCCTGAACTCTCCAAATCTTTCAGAACACTCAGGACCACTCTCCCTGCCCACCTCACTCTGGTCACCTCTGGCTCTGCCTTGAGAGGACCGTCACCCCCGGGGGCTTGCAGATGTTGGTCAGCCTACCTGGGCTCCAGGGCCCCAGTTAAGAATGGGAGGAATGGGGCCTGTACAGGGCTCTCCAAAGACCTGGAATCTGACTCTCGAAGGTTGAGGGGATCTCTGGGGACTGTTTGAGTGAAGAAGCCTTAGCTGTGTTCAAGGGAGGACTAAGGAGAGGCTGGCAGTGACCCTTGGGCCAGGCCTGAAGGCAGAAGCAGGACTCCAAGGCAGAAAAGGTGATATAAATGAAGGGGCTGGGCCCCTGAGCCTGAGTTCCCTCAACCCTCTAGCACTGCTTGTCCCACGGGTACTCTGGCAGCGGAGGCGCTCTGTGGACCCTTTTGGGATGCTGGGGGCCTTTCCAGTCCAGAGACAGCATACCCCATTCTAAAAGCGGGGACGTACCCAAGGCAGAGGAGATGGTGGCCATGGGCTCAGGGGAGTGGGAGACGTCAAGCTCTGTGGGGAGGGATGGGGAGACTCAGCTCTGCAGGGGCTCCCCACCTGCCCGGCCCGGGGAACCATACCTTTCCGGACACTGCCATCGGCACAGGCATAGTCCCCAGCACTGAGCAGGAAGCAGGCAGCTGCCTTCTTGTTTCTGTCCCGTGTGCCAGAGCGACGCAGGGCCCGGCGCTCCTCGGGGGTAGGGGCGGAGGCCAGGGGCTGGGTGAGGCCAGCTCCCTCCTCGTCCGACAGCACTGCATTGGCATCACCATTCTGCTTAGAGTCTGAAGGGAACAGACAGGAAAAAAAGTGGGAGGGTAGGGCTATAGGGGCTGCCTGGGCCTTCTCTCTCTCTCTCTCTTTGGTACTAGGGATTGAACCCAGGGGTGCGTCACCACTGAGCCACATCCCCAGCCCTTTTTTATTTTTTATTTAGAGACAGGGTCTCTGTTATGGTTTGGATGTGAGTTGTTCCCCCATAGCTCACACGTGAGAGAATGGAAGAGGGTTCAGAGGAGAAATGATTGGGTTGTGAGAGTGTTAACCCTATTAGTGAATTAATCCACTGATGGGGATTAACTGAGTGGTAACTGAAGGTGGGTAGGGTGTGGCTGGAGGAGGTGAGCATTGGAGGTGTGGCTTTGAGGTATACATTTGTATCTGGCAAGTGGAGACTTCTCTCTCTGCTTCCTGATCATCAAGTGAGCTGCTTCCCTCTGCTACACTCTTCCACCAGGATGTCCTGCCTCACCTGGAACCCTGAAGAATGAAGCCGATTGTCTATGTATGGACAGAGACCACTAAAGCCAGAAGCCCCCAAATAAACGTTTCCTCTTCTACAATTGTTCTTGTTCAGGTCTTTTAGTCATAGCACCAAAAAAAAAAAAAATCTAACTAAAACAGTCTCACTGAGTTGCTTAGGGCCTCGCTAAGTTGCTGAGGCTGGCTTTGGACTCACAATCCTCCTGCCTCAGCTTCCCAACCTGCTGGGATTACAGGCATGTGCCACCATGCCTGGCTGCCAGAGCCTTCTTCACAGGGCCACCTGTGCCTCAGACCTGGACCCAGAATGTCACTTGCCCAATCAGAGGAAGGGGCCTAGAATCACTGAGAGAAAATATTCCTGGAGCCAGGAAATAGGCTAAGAGTTGGATGCTGTGCTTGATCTGCACAGCTTCCCTCCCAGCCTCAACCCAAAGTCTTCCCTGAGGGTGAAGCAGAGCAGATGTCCTGCGGCAAGACCCCCAAATGATGTCCACCACTCCTAGTGCTGTTCATGGCTCTCTCCCTGCATCACCTAAGACAGTTATTCTTGCCTACCATGCACTTAGACTGAAAGTACCTACAGGACCTGGAGTTCTCTGCTTGCAGGGCTCCCATGTTTGCAAAGACACCATGCAGAAAAGGCTTCGATTCAGCTCTGTGGTTTTTAGCCCCAACTCCTTGCCTTGGTAAGGGAGTAACTAGTACAGGTGATCTGGGCCCTTGGATACAGAGAAGTGAGGTCTGAAGACAGTGGCCTGGCCACTGGCCAAGCAAGCCATTGATGTAACTAGCCATCATGGGCAGCTAAAGGTGTGGCTGACAGGGCTTCGGTGAAGTGCAACCGAGGAGCCCCCCTAAGAACCTCTCCATGTTTGGATGTGAGGATTGGCTCTGAGCCTAGCAGGGGCCTTGGAGTACAACTGATACCCCTGAAAGACTTACATTCAGGGTCAAGAAGCAGGTACCATGCTGGTGGGCGGGGAGGGGAACCTGGTGGGTGCTGTTCTATCAGGGTCTTCTATAAAGGAAAACCCAAGCCCATGATGGGCACATGCCCAAAGGCCACAGGTGATTGTTCCCACTCAGGTACCTCCATGGAGGATGAATCTTGCTTTGTCCCAGAGGTTAGCCAGGAGCTGCTGCCTCAATCTCTGGCCCAAATCAGTCCCTGGGGCCCCAGCATCCAATAGCCCCCCTACACTAGGCATCCCACATCTCCCCCAGGAGCCCAGGCATCCTGACTATCAGGTGCCAATGCCCTGCAGCCTAACTCCAGGTTGCTGGAGATGGAGATGCTTTCCCATCCTGGTCCACCCCAGATGAAAGTGAGCTCTCTGGCCTTCTCAATCCTTGAAGGACAGGGCACAGAGATCCTTCCGAATGCAGATACCAGTTTGTTCCATCTTCGTCTGCTTCCCAAGACTGTCTGGGCTTCTCCTTCCTCAGTCCTCTTCCATCCCATGTTCAACCCTGAGCCTGGGACTCAATCTAGCTTGTGCTGAACAGAAGGCAGCCTCCCACTGCTGTTACGTTATCGCATTTATTAGGCCAAGACACACCAGACTTGAATGTTTGGAAAGAAGTGATTCATGTGTTGATGCACCTTGGAAGAACAGCTGTCTGCTCTTTGGCTAATAATGACAGCTCCTGACATTAGTAAAGTGGTTTTAACTTCTCAAAGTGCTCTTATACCTATCATTTGGATCTCATCAGGGTCTTAGGGGTAGAATATTGATATATCACTCCTATTTTACAGAGAAATCTATGCCCAGAGAGGATATGACACTGGCACACAGCACAGCAGCTAGGAGGGGATCAGAAACCACGGCTTTCAATATACACACCCAAGCACAGTACCAAGCCCAGTGTACACCGGGTGGAATACTGATCCCACAGATCCCCATTGTTCAGGAAATTCAGAAAGCAAGAGGATGAAGTCGGCTTTGATACTTTGTCTTCATAAAGGACATCTTATACTCATATTAAAGCAAAGCCTCTAATTCCAAGGGGACCTGGGGACTGCCTCAACCATGGAGAGAAGAGAGACCCTCCATCCCAGTCCCTACTCACCTGCCCGTTTCCTCTCCACCACACCCTCTTCCCGGGCAGGGGGGCTGGTATCGCTGTAGGTGCTGTCCCGGGGCGAGGTCTCCTCGGACTTGCAGTAAATGGGTGACTCAAGCTGGGGTGGCCGTGGCACATGCTTCTTCCGTTTCTTGGGCAGCTTCTGCTTGGCCATAGCCAGGGAGTAGTACATGCCGAAGTTGTTGACGATGACCGGCACAGGCATGGCGATGGTGAGCACTCCGGCCAGTGCACACAGCGCCCCCACCAGCATGCCCGACCACGTCTTGGGGTACATGTCCCCGTAGCCCAGTGTTGTCATGGTGACCACGGCCCACCAGAAGCCGATGGGGATATTCTTGAAGTCGGTGTGGTCATTGCCCCGTGGGTCAGAGGGCCTGGCACCGATGCGCTCGGCGTAGTAGATCATGGTGGCAAAGATGAGCACGCCCAGGGCCAGGAAGATGATGAGCAGCAAGAACTCGTTGGTGCTGGCGCGGAGCGTGTGGCCCAGCACGCGCAGCCCCACAAAATGACGCGTGAGCTTGAAGATCCGCAGGATGCGCACGAAGCGCACAACGCGCAGGAAACCCAACACATCGCGGGCTGCCTTGGACGACAGACCGCTCAGTCCCACCTCCAGGTAGAAGGGCAGGATGGCCACAAAGTCAATGATGTTGAGCAGGTTCTTGACAAAGTCCAGCGTGTCGGGGCAGCACACGATGCGCACCAGGAACTCCAGTGTGAACCACAGGACGCACACGCCCTCGATGTAGGTGAGGATGGGCTCCGTCTCCACCTCCCGCCGGAAGCGCACACTGGTGATATTCCCCACCCGGTGGATCTCCGTCACGTTGCGGTCGATGTTGAAGGCCTCGTGAGTCTCCAGGCAGAAGGTGGTGATGGACACCAGGATGAAGAAGAGGGAGGCGAATGCTACCACCTGTGGGCAGGGGACGAGAGCCAGGAGCAGCAATCAAGACAGGGATGGACAGCCCCACTGGGGACAGGGACCTCTGTTCGTGGAAGGTGCGCACACAGGGCACCAGGCAGTGTGTTAAACAAGAGGGGGCATTCAGGCAGAGTCAGAGGCTGGAATTCTCTCCTCAGAGGGTCTCAGCTTCCTAATCTGTCATGGTACCCAGCAGACAGAGGCTGCTGTGTGGAAGCAGCAGTCATGGAACTGCAGCTGCCTGGCCCTGCCTGGGACAGCTCTGCCCATCCCTTTAAGGCTTGTCGAACTGTAATGGGTGTCCAGACCAGCTTCAAATCCTGTCTCAATATGATTCTGTCTCACGGAGCTTGGGGAAGGACCTGCAGTTCTGCCTTTCCCACAAGCACTCAGGAAAGGCCACAGTAACCAGAGCAGTGGTCCTAGAAGACAGCTCCTGGACCAGAAGCAAGAAGTCCCTGGGAACTGGTTAGAAATGCAAATTGCAGGCCCCACCCAAACCTACTGACTGAGAAGCGCCAGGGGTCCAGGGCCCAGCAATCTGTTTCAGTAAAAGTTCCCAGGGAATCCTGATGCACACATAGGTTTGAGGCACACTGCTTTAAGGGAGGCCCCAAAGAATGACCCGAGGACTCCTTCTGCCAGCCAAGCCAACAGCTCCAGCCATGAGGCACCGTAAGCCAGTCTTAGCTCCTCTTTCCAGCCTCAAGATGCCTAGGTGACAT
The DNA here is from genome assembly GCF_021218885.2 of Marmota monax. Lineage (NCBI taxonomy): Eukaryota > Metazoa > Chordata > Mammalia > Rodentia > Sciuridae > Marmota > Marmota monax. The sequence continues at coordinate 1,023,293 of NW_026694276.1, forward strand.
CACAGATACCAAGGAAGCCCCAGAAGGAAGACAAGACAACATGCACTGTGGCAGGAGACGCAATGGTCCACCCAGAATCACCAGTTTTGCCTCTTCCCACAAACTGACATTTTCTGGGACATTCAGATCCAAAGAAAAATGAACTGTACCCACCAGGATCAGAGTGGCAGTGGCTGATCCCAACAACTGCCAGAATGGCAGTTAGAATGGCGACAGTGGCACTTGGCAGAGGAATGGCTGGGCTTAAGTGTCTGATCATTATGAATGGAGATGAAATGCATGTGTAATAACACCAATTACAGAGCCTTCATCTGTTATTCATGCCATGCCATTCAACACTGTCGGGAGCCCGTTGTTGGGGACTGTTCTTCAGCCCTTGCTGCCTCCTGTCCTGGTTGGTGTGTGTGAGTTGAGCTTCCTCTCTGAGCAGAGGGCTGAGCCTAAACAGGGGATGAGAGAGGTCCTTGTCCCCAGGACCATTTGGCAAGCCCATGCCCGCCCCTCCCAAACTCCACCTGCCATGGCCTTCACTGTTGAAGGAGGATTCAGACCTGACTCTCAGAGGGGTTTTCATCTTGGGGAATCTGCATTGGAAGTGGAAGGGGAACACCCTTTTCTTAACATTGCAAAACAGCAATGCAGAACATAGGGGGATCCATGAAAATGAGAAGAAGCCACACTCTGAGGGCCTCCAGAGCAGCAGCAAGTCTGAGGGAACTTTGGACATAGATATCCATCAGCTGTCTATTCTATGTCTGGGGTGCCGTTAGGGGTTCTGTATGTGTCACCACCTTCAATCCTTCCAGGGATGCGGGAGGCAGGCCTCAACCTATTTTATGCAGGAGGAACTGAGGATCAGAGAGGTTACATACTTGTCTCAGGTCACATAGCCCAGAAGAGGTACAAACCAGACTTGAACTGTAAACAGTTTAGAGTCTACCTTCCCTTCCCATCTCACTGTCTTCACTGGGCAGGGTCAGTTGTCTCATGCTTGCTATTTCATATCCTTGGGGATGCATACCTTGGACTTGGGACAGATCCCCTATCACATGCTATGATGTACCTCATTTACACTTGAGCTTGGATCAGAAACAGCATAAAAGGAGAAGTCTGGAGAGGGAGTGGGCTAGACACACCTTTACTTTTTAGCTTTGCCTGGAGTGTCTTCTGTCTGCTTCTCCTTGGGAAGGTCCATTTCAAGTGTCTTTGCTGGGCTCATTTTTTCTCCTCTGAGGAATGGGCTGCCAAAACAGTGCAGGCTGACATGGGCCCAGGAAAACGGCTCCAGCCTGTGGCCTCTGCCTGCCAGAGGTGAGATGAGCTGGTGGAAGCACCTGCCGGGGGCCCTGGCAGTGTTGGGCATCCAGGGTCATGGCTTCATCCCTGGCCCCGAGAAGCAGAACGAGTGGGGACAGCACGTCCCAGTTCTGAAGCATGGGAAACAAGCGCGCTCTCTGAGGGAAAGTTAGCCAGGAGAGTCGTCCCACCTGGGAGTCCAGCGTAGGTTAATTAGTGATTTGGAAAAACAAGCTCAGGAAGAGCTGCCAAGGGGCAGAGCACAGGGAGCAGAGATGGAGGAAGGACAGTACCACCAGTCCCTCGCCCACAGGGCCAAGGAGCCTTCCCACTCCCTTCTGCTGCTTGGGGCCCCTGCAGCAGGTCGGGAACCTTTCAAGCCCAGTAGGCACAGCCCACCCTCTCAGTCAGGGAACAACCCCCTGCTCTAGCTATCTTTACTCACTTTTGCTCTTTTTGAACCGGGGATTGAACCCAGGGGCATTTACCCACTGAGCCTCATCCCCAGCCTTTTTTATATTTTATTTAGAGACAGGGTCTCGTGGAGTTGCTTAGCACCTTGCTAAGTTGCTAAGGCTGGCTCTGAACTTGTGTGATCTTCCTGCCTCAGCCTTCTGAGCCGCTGGGATTACAGGCGTGCACCATTGCACTCAGCTTGCTCTTGCTTTTACAGGAAGGACTGTCCCCCACATTACTCTAAGGTTACAGTTCCTCTTCAGGACCCGTTTTATTCTTTTCTCCCCTAAGCTACTCCCCATACTCAATTATTTCCTAAGCAGTTGACTTGCCTGTAACTGGTGCTTTGGGCCAGGCCTCCCCCAGGGGGCAGGGATACTGCTTTCTTTCCCCAAATTCCCTTGCATGGGGGCTGCCCAGGACAAATGGCATCATATAAGAGGTGGCTGATGCACCACCAGCCTGCTAAGGGTCAGGGCCTTGTGCCACAACGCCATCCTGCAGAGCTGGCAGTTGTATCTGAGCCTGCCTTCAGCCAGCCCCTGTGCTGTCAGTCTGAGAGAAAAAGAGAGCTAGGGAGCCCTGAGATAGATGCTGCATCTGAGGGTCAGGTTACCTGGGTTCCTCATCCTGGCCTTGCCCCTCAACCAAGTAAATCGTGCTCTCTAGGAGGCTTCATGTAAGACAGGGACAGAACTAGTACCCAGCTCCTCGTGCCACTGTAGGAATAAATGAGCTTTATATTGAGTAGGTCCTCAATAAAATGGTGACAGAGATGAGGTGTGAGGGTCTCCCAGGAGACCCCTGCATGCAGCTTCTGATATTGCAGAATCCTGGCTTTTTAGAAGTGAAAGGTCATCCAAAAGTCATCCAGTAAAACTCCCTTTCTGCTTTTACAGATGAAGAAACAGAGCTGGGTGTGGTGGAGTACACCTGTAATCCCAGAGATTCGAGAGGCTGAGGCAGGAGGATTGCAAGTTCAAGGTCAGACTCAGTAATTCAGTGAGACCCTGTCTCAAAATTAAAAAAAATGAAAGGGGCTGAGATATAGTACAGCACCCCTGGGTTCAACCCCCAGTATCACAAAACAGAAAAGAAAAAGGTAAAGAAAAAAAGGACTCAGGCCCAGACAAAGGGATTTGCTCACGTTTCTACCAGGGGGTCGGGGTGGGGGGCTGATGCCATCAACCCTCTCCTTAGGTTATGGATTCTGCTGGAAATCAAAACTGCCCCAGCACAAAACTGCTGGTGTGACCTGGCTCTCCTGGTGGCAGCTTCTTTCCTGCCAGCTGGGAGGACACAGGAAGACCTCCGTTCCCCTGGGCCTCCTCAGACACATGCTGGCCACTGTGTCCTATAGGGCACCCTCCCATCTCCAAAGCTCAGGTATTCCAACTAGATGGTCAGCCCTATTACCAGCCTCCTCCACCAACCCACCCTACGGCTATCCTTGAGGAAATGTAAGGTCACACTCTGGGTTCAACTTGGGCTCTGCTACCATCCTATGAGAATTTGTGTGGATTTCTTAGCCTCTCCTAGCCTTAGGGTCTTCATTTATAAAATGGAAAACTGAGCACAGACTATGTACCAGATACAGTGGGGACAGCAGGAGAAAACCCAAACACCGCTGGCTCATTAGAATGAAGGGAACTAAGGGAACTATTTACAAATAAGTAAAATACAGAGCACATCAGACAGTTTAAATGTTACAGAGAAAAAGAGAAGGTGTATGGTGGCGAGGGAGCTATTTCAAATAGGATGGTCAGAGAAGATCAAATGACAAGGGGATATCTGAAGAGAGACCAAAAGGGGTGAGGAAAGGAGTCACAGGAGGAGCCAAAACAGGGGCAGTGCAAAGGTACTGAGGCCACAATGTGCCTGGTGTGTTTCAGGGAGTGAGACCCACCTTATACAGTTGTTTGAGGATTAAAAGAAACCATGCTTGTACAATCAGCACAGAGACCGTAGTGTCTCAGGAATCTGGCACAGGTTAGCTGAGGGGAGAGGTGACAGACACCAATCACTGGGAACTGAATACAATCACTGGGGGCCGAGAAGGGGAGCCCAAGGAAGGAGGGCCAGGGAGACAGATGGACAGATAAACAGAAGAAGACTCATGCCCAAAATCCTATATTAAGGATGAAGTGTAGGAGAAGGGAAAATTGAGAACACAGCCAAAGACACTTGCAGAGGAAGATCTGGGGGGGGGGGGAAGGGGGGGGGCTGAGTCTCTTGGGGAAGTCAGATCCTAGTATCCAGGCTAGGACTGGGGTACCCTGGGGCTACAAAGCAGGAAAGGAGGGTGGTCTGACAAGGATGGTGTCTGAGCTGTTCTGGCCTCCTGGATGAGTGCCTACACTGAGGCCCAGTTCCCAGCTAAGGGGTGCTCCCCTAGAGACAAACCTGCCTCTGGCCGCAGCCCCTCTCAGCCTGAGCAGCCAGCACACTCTGCTTCCAGTGTCAGGAGTCCACCTCTACTTCTGCCTGCCCTCTGCTGCGGGCACTGGGAGCCTCTCAGGGCCCCCTAGAGCCCATGAGTCCCATTCCAAAGCAGGACCGCTGTCTGAGAACCTCCACTTGAGTCAACGGCATTCCTGGTTACTGCTCACTCGTGTCCCATGCAGTCCCCCCCCCCTGCTTGGGCTATTCTCCTGGCCAAGAAATGCCCCTTTCCCTAACTCTGCAGGGTTTAGCACTACCCACATTGAAATTTTATTTATTTATATATTTATTTATAACCTGCCTTCTAAAAATTACTTAAGGGAGCTCAGTCCACCCAGCTCTACTTCTCCTTCTTCTCCATGTAGAGGGGGACTGCCAGCTCCCTCCTCTAGCCACTTATTGGAATTCATTTTTTTATGACCCTGTGCCACCTCTCAGGATCCATCTAGTGTTACTCTGTCATTTCTCACCAGCTGTTTTCCCCTTGATTGCCACCTGACCGGGCTCTCCTCAGGAGTGCAGACCACCTCCCACTTATCCGCATGCTTCTAAAAACCCAGCGGTGTCCACCATGTAGTTAAGTGCTCAGTAAGTGTCCTCTGATGACTGCGACCAAGGTGACTGCCACTCCCTCTCCCAGTTCTGTTAGAAGAAGGGATCACCAGCCCTTTTCATTGTGGCTAGAGGCGACAAGGGTATGACCAGGAATAACCTCCAGACATGGGGCTCTAGTTGACCACCCCACAGCCTGAAGAAAACCCCAGCAGGGTCATGGCACATGGACTGTGTCCAGGAAGCAAAGCTGGCATGCGTGTTCGGGTGCCCAGCACCCCACTGACACCATCTCTGAGGGGAAGGATCCAGGGGTCTCCCTGCTCCCAAGGCCCAGCTGTCTTACTCTGCTCCTGGGTGCTCTTCCCCTCACCCTGCTCTCCAAAATAGCCCAAGTTTATTTTATCCCCCTCCTCCCCTCCACACCCCAGCCCAAATGGTGACAAACAGAAACACCTCATCATCCCAGGCAAGATGTTCAGAGACAAATGTTGGTCTGTTCAGAATGAGAAAGAAAAACACAAAACAAAACCCAAACCAGGAGGAAACAGAGGCTGCCCCAGGCAGGGTCTGTGAAGAGGCGGCAACTTTTGGCCTGGCCCAAGCTCTGCAGCTCCTCAGGAGGGGCTGGCACCATCTTCCTTAGCCAGGTCCTAGCCCAGAGGGCAGAGGATCAGTGAGTGCTGGCCCTCCCTCAAAGCCTATTGTGACCACTGCAAGTCCCCAGGCAATGCTAGACCAAAGAAGCCCGGGACCTGCAGAAGGCCCCTGCATCTCTTCGCTGGAACACCTGGGTTTCACTGCTTTGCCTGGACCAGGAGAAACCTAATGTTCACTCCTAACCAAGACTCACTTCTTTTTTCTTATGGAAGTCCCCCAGTAAGAAACAAGAGACAGGGTAAAACTCAAGCAATTCTAGGCGTAGAAATTAAGGACAGGAGAAATCGGGGGATGAAGCTCTTCCATGAGGACTACTCCTGAATCTTCCAGAAGCCAGAGATGTTCTCTGGGCAAGAGCCACGGGAGACAGTGGTAGGAGCATAGAATTGGACCCATGAGACCAGGATTGGGATCCTAATTCTACCATCAGCTGTGCTACCTTGGGCAAGCCGCTCTGTGCCTCAGTTTCCTTATCTGTACATTGAGTTTAATAATCCCTGCCTCCCCTGAGCCAGAGGAACTAGGAGAAGAAAGCATAGGCCATGCACCTGCCACTCACTGGAGCCTGAAAAAGAAGAATCAGCTCTGGCTGCCCTCCCAGAGCAGCAGGATCCTGTGGACCACCTCCTCCATTTAGGTGGGGAAAAAAAATCTATTCAGAAACTGATTAGTCAAAGGAGAAGGATGATGCTCCTCAAAAGGGCTGACAGCTGAGCTAAAACCAGCCCAGTTCCTGAGACGTCAGAAAAGAGGAGGGGGTCCCAGGCTTCCATTCGTTGGGCGTCTGGACTTCTCTTTGCAGAAAAAGAGAAAGGAGTGATTCTGTAGCTCTGCGAAGCCACCTTGGGAAGCCCTGACTCTGACCAGGGCAGCAGGTAGTGGGGCAGGTGAGAACAAGACCAGCCTGCCCCTAACTCAGGACACAGAAACAGAACCACAGAGGCAGCTGCCCATGGTCCAGCTCCATCAGGGGTGAGCATCCCGGCCAGGAGCCTGCCTGTAAGGGAGCAGCTCTGCGGGCCAGGCCGGTAGCTAGGCAACAGGCTCTCCTAATCAGCTCAGTTCACTTTCCATTTGTGTCTGTTTTGCTTTTGTCATAACACACTACTCAAATGACCGGAATGTCTTGTGTGAAGGAACACCCTGGGTAGAGCACCAGTCCTCTACCCTCATGTGTCCTTCTAGGTAACATCCCAAGGCCACTACCCAAGGTGCTGCAGGTGCCTCTCAGGGAGGCAGTGGCCATGAGTGAGGCAAGGCATGCACACATACCCAGGAGCAAGGGCTAGGATGGGGAGTGTGACTGGTTTAGGGTCAACGGAGGGGGACAGTGTAGCCCCAGAATCTCCCCTGCATGACACTGTACCCTCAGGCCTAGAGGAGTGACAGAGCGAGTGTCCCTTCTGATGTCCCCATCTGCTCCTGGGTTTTCTGATGCCATCCACAAGAGGTACAGAACCTCAAAACACCCTGCAGGTCAGAGCAAAAAACTAGGCACCTCTCCATGCTGCAAATAGCCTGGAGCAGTGGGAAGAGACCGTCGTGACCACAGGAGCAAGGACTTCGAAGTCAGGGCGCTCTGGCTGTGATTCAAAGCTTGGCCACTATCTAGCTGCGTGGTCTCAGGCCAGTTGAATACCTGCTCACAGCCTCACACTGTTAAATGGGAATAATAGCCTTGTTGTAAATTCATTGGAAGGATTAGAGATTAATGTAAAGTATGTATAGCAAAATGTCTGCACAGGGTACCCAGTGAATAGCAGTTATTAGTTGTTAAAATTCAGTATTTCCACCTGTGTGTCCAGGAGCAGCTTGAGGCTTGCCTTTGCCTGCATTCCTTGGCAACAGGCAAGTCTTCTTTTGGCACACGCGACAGTCAGAGCTCCATACAGCTCCTCACATCAGTACTAACAACCCGAAGGCTGGAAACTAAGGGTGGTTTGCTGGTTCTATTACTTAAGTGTCTTTGGCAAGACACATGTTTCTGAATCCTGGTTTCTTCACTGATGAATTGGGAGAATTAATCCTGCCCTACCCCAAACTTCAGACCTCAGCGGGAATGCCCAAGCTGAAATGATTCATGCCCAAAGGACAAAGCATCTTGGGTCCCTGGAGGACCCCCAAGGATCACACTAGGCTCTAAGCTTAATGATAGTGGCTTCTGGCTGGGCCATTCTGCAGTGGGTTGAGGAGAAAATAAGCTCATTGATGGTACATCCCCTTGCAATCCTGGCAAGAAGAACCCGGAGAAAAGTCCCCAGAGACACCAGAATGCTCAGAAATAGGACCTACCTCCCTGTTTCTCTTAACTACCTCTTGTCATTCCTCCTCAATTGTTTGTCCCTTTTCCCCATCTCTATCAGGCTAAATCTGCCTCATTCCTGTCCAGCAACTTTGAAAGAGTCTGAATGATCTGGGCTTGTCACTCTCCCGTGGTGCAGACAGCCAAGAGCCAACACTAACAGGGTCAGTGAACTGCATGTGACGCCCTTGGAACTCACAGCAGACCCAAGCCAGGGGCCTTACTGTGCCCACATCTTCTGAGCTGGCTTCAGGGCTTCAGGACAAGACACCAAGGCAGCTGTGGTGGGAAGAGAGCTGAAAAAGATTCCTGACTTCTAGTGGCTGCCTGCAGCCCCAGTCCAGCATGCCATAGCCCCTGAGACCTCTGCTCCTCCCTTCTATTCCAGACAGGGGACGCATCTGCCTTGGTCTGGCATTTATGCCAATTTAGCCCCTACCTGCAGCCCCATTCCCCAACCCTCTGTCCTCCCCTGGGTGGGGAAGTGGAACTTTTCCTTCCATGATTAGGATGAGATGCAGTCCAGGCAATGCTTGGGGGGGGGGCGGGGCGGCAGGGCCCTGAGACTCATTAGCATAACAACTTGGTATGCCAGAGATACCAACCAGCTTTCACAACAAGCAGTCCCCAGACCCATCAGATCACTTCGCTCTTTCCTGTCTCCCAAACAGACCCCAGCCAGGCTTTAGGCTGTGGCCTTGAGATAAGACATTGGCTGGACAATTTTCTTTTTTAATGATTCTAAAGCCATCCTTTGGGGTTTTAGCTGCCCAAGCATAACAGGGATCCCCTGATCATCCCCTCCCACCTATAAGGGTTAAGGAAGACCAGATTAATTTAGGGAAAGTGGTGAAGAGGGACTAGACCTTGCCTAAATAAAACTGTACTCCCCCTCCCCCTCACACTCCCATTTGGAACAGTAACCTGAACCAGGGCTTTCTGGGAAGCCACTTTATGCAGCAGCAGTAAGAAAAGTAGTGGCAACAAATCTGGCATCATCACCAGGAAGCCTGTGGCTGGCCTTTGGCAGTGGGAGCCTGAGGAGCCTAGAATAGCAAGCCCTTCCGGTCTAACTCCCCGCTTATCCCAGCTGAGGCCAGGCAGCTCAGGTATATAGGAAGCCTTGGGGCACAGCCTGTTCCCAAAGAACCAAGGCCCCTCCTCACCTGAACTGGAGGCCTGGGTTCTGGTCTCAGCTCTGCCTCTCCTAAGCTCAGCACGCCGGAGGCTCTGTCCCTCTCTCTAAAATGCATAGCTGCCAACTCACAGAGATGTTGGCAGGATTTAAGTGGGGTGACATGGAAAGGAAGCATCTAACAAAAATGAAAAAAAAATAAAAAAGAAAGAAAGAAAAGAAAATCCCAGTTTTCTTCTCTTAGTCCTGCCTCACCCCAGCAGAAGGCAATTCTAGTTCTCCAGGGCTGTGGCCCTGTGGAGGAGTGGAGGGCAGCTGAAGATGGGGTGGCTTGTGCAAACCAAAGAAGGGATGAAGAGCTGTGGGCACCCCACTCCCTGGGGGGATGCAGCAAAGCAAGGCAGCTGGGATGGGGTCCAAGTAGTAAGTCAAGTGTGTGCAATCTCCTGATGGAGCGTGCAGGAGAGAGGGTGGGAGTGTGTAATTCCCCAGAGGGCCCTGGAGGGAGTTGGGAGGGAGGTGAGAACAGACTGCGGTGGTAAGCTAGTCCTGCTGGGCTCTGCTCTGCCCCTACCCACCACCACCACGCGCCCCTTGCAGACACGAGAAGGGGAGACCCGGACTCCTGACACTTACCCTGGCCGCCCGGGAGGAGTAGGGATCCTCAAAGAGTGCCCACATGCGTGGTTGCCAGCCGCGGCAGCCCCCGGAACCGGCGCCAGGGCCTGCGCCTCCCTCGTGCGGCCCCAGGCGCTGCAGGGCTAGCTCCCGCTCATCATCGCCGACCTCGTCGCTGGGCCCCGCTCCACCGCCACCCCCGTCTGGGCTTTCGAAGATGTCGAGCGCCTCCTCAGCGTCGCGATGCTGGCGGTAGGTCATCCAGCAGCAGGGCTCCACGTCGGTCTCGTCGATGCCCCAAAAGGTGAGCTCCTCCTCAAAGAGCGGCCCGCACACGTCGGCGGGGCAGTGCAGCTTGCCAGTGCGGTAGTAGTTGAGCACGTAGGCGAAAACGCCCGGGTGCCGATCGAAGAAGAATTCACATCCTCCGCCGCCGCTGCTGCCGCTGCTGCCCGCACCGCCGCCATCGGACTCCGGCCGGCCCCCGCCGTCGGGATCAGCCAGCCAGGCGAGGCGGGTGCCCGGCAGAGTGCGCAGGGTGCTGCGGTAGGTCTCATGTCGCGTGCCGCCCACGTTGATGATGATCTTCTCCGACGCCTCGCCCTTGGCCATCTCCTCCTTCAGACATGTTTTGGACGGAGGCTTGTTCCCCGACTTGCGCCCGCGGTAGGAGGAGACACACACCGAGCTGATCATAAGAAGCGCTGCGGGGCTCCGGCTTGGGGCGGCCGCTGCCCTCCAAACACCCTTCCAGAGGAGGCAGCGTCAGACGGGGGAGGGGGAGGAGACGAGGAGGAGGCAGGAGGCGGCGGCGGCCCCCTCTGCGGCTTGGCCCTGCCCCTGTCTTCCCCCCGGGGCGCGTAGCGGGAGGAGTTGGGTTTCTCGGGCGCACAGGTGGTTGGGGTTTGGGTAGGCAACGCTGGGGCGGGAGGCAGGAGGTGCAGAGAGGACTCAGCAAGGGGCCCGGGGAGGTAGCGGCAAGCAGGCTAGGACGGGACACACAGACTCCCGCTCCGGGCCAGGGACACGCCCCCCCTCACCCGACAAAAGACCAAGAAGTGCTCAGTCCCGGCACACTGCGAGGGTCCGGGGCACGCGCGCGCTCACACTCACAAGAGCCACCCTCCGGCTCCCAGACCGCGCGGAGCCCGGGAGCGGCCGGTTTCTCCGCGGCGGCAGCGCAGCAGCAACAAGTCCTCCGAGCGGCTGCCGGGGCCGGGCCGACGATTTCAGGGCAGCCGGAGCTCGGCGGGCCCGGGCTGCGCGAGGTCAACACGAGGCGGCGGCGGCGGCATGTGGCCTCTTCCCCCCATTCATAAATCCAGCGCTGGGCAAGGATGGCGGGAGGGGCTGAGCGCAGCGGAGCGGACCAGCGGGTGGGGGCTGCGCAGGGAGAGGCGACTGTAAGAAAACAAGAGCGCCCGCAGGAGCGAGCCTCGGGTCCTGCATCCACGGCTGGGAGCCGCGCTGGGCTGGGCGCCGCGCTGCGGGGGCCGCGCCGCGGCGGGGGGGCCTCAGACGGGGCGTCCTGCGCGGCGCCAAGCCTGGGGGGCGGGGCCGCTCCGGGTAGCGGGGCTCTAGGTGCTGGCGAAGGAGTCTCCCCGGCGGCGGCCGAGAGGCCAAGGACACCTGCAGGCTTCTGGGGCCGCGCCGAGCGGGAGCCTCAGCGCAGCGCCCCGGCGCCGGGCTCCTGCGATCTGGCGGCGCCGGGAGCCGCGCCATCTACACGTCTGCCCATCTCCGGGCGGGGCGCTGGCCTTGGCTCTCGGCAGGGGGCGGGCGCTAGGTGGCCTCGGGAAGGGGGCGCCTGGGCACCAGTAGACCAGGACTCAGGGGGCTCTGCGTCTCCCTCCGGCGATGACAGCGGACTCCGCGCTCCAGTGGCGCCTTTTCCTCCGGGTCCCGCCTGGCCTGGGCGCGCCCTCCGCCGGGAGGGGTGGGCGGAGCGGGGCGCAGGGCCGACCCGGCTAGCTGCAGGGCCCCGGCGCCCGAGCTCAGCCTTCCTCCGCGCAGCGGAGCCCTGCCGAGGCGCGTAACCCCCTCGCCGCCAGTGCCCAGCCTTGCGCGCCGCCCCTGCGCGCCTCCGCCACCATCCCCTCCCTCCGCCTCCCGGGCCCCGCTCCCGGCTTCCCCCGAGCTAGCAGCTCCTCCCACTGCAGCCCGGGTGACACCCAAGCGCCCTCCACTCTCTAACCTCTAACCTCTGCCCACCTCTTATTGCTGAGCCTGTCGCCCCTCCTCCACGCAACGCTGGTTGCAATGTTGCCGTTTCACTGCGGCTAACTGAAGACTGGGATGAGAGTGAAGATACGGTGTCTTGAGGAGGAGACTGCTCCAAACACCGAATTTGGGGCCTCCTGACCACCGTGCCCCCATCCTGTGCTTTGGAGGCCTGTAGTCTTGATGCTTGTGGCCACTGCCCCAGTCACCACAGCCTCTGCCATGGAATGGGGGACAGAGCGGCTTGGGCAAAGAAGCAGCGTCTGGTCTGAGCGGAGGGAAATTGTAACCCTGGTATTGCCCATGAAGAAATATGTTGTATGAGTGTGAGGTGGTGGCCCCGACCCATCTTTAGGTTAAATGGTTTACAGTTCCCTGGAGAGCACATGGAAAGTGGCTTGTGACTGTGTCCTGGTCCTGTGATTGTTTCACTTCTTGTAGTTTGGCTTGTCCTGTGGTTCTGTCTCCTTGCCCCTCCCTGACCTGAGCTCCTACAGGCCACACTGTGCTTTTTGATCTTGATCGCACCAACAGTGCCTGCCTTTCAGAACCTGTTTGTTAAGTGATTGAGAAGCTGTCATACCCTAAACATTAGGCACCAACTGGACTTTGCTGGCCCTGTCCCAAAATCAATTTCCAGATTCATTTGTTTTTATTTGTTTTTAAGCCCAGAACCTCTTCTACATCTTTAAGCTCTCCCTCACAGCTTCAGCCAGCCTCCATGTCTATCTGGGTGATATGCAGAGGATTTTAGAGCAGAAATGGAAATGGATGGATACACCTGCCCTGAACAACTGTGCACCATCCAATTTCCAGATGAGGCAGGACCTAGAATACCAGGAAGAACAAGACAAGGGCTTGTGAGTGTTCTCAGGAAAGGTTAGAAGCCCAGAACAAATGTATGGGATTTTCATAAGCAAAAGTCTCATCATTAATGAGATTAAAAACCAAAAGGATGGGGATTTTGATGATGTGTACTAATATGCAGGGGAGGTGGGTACAATCCTTCTGTAGTCAGAAAAATACATTTGCTGACATCCTTTGGTATCTAGTCCCTCCTCTCCTCAGACCTAATGTCTGCATTTCAGAGTTTAGGTGGACTTGAGTTTGCTGCAGTGAAAAGAACTATTCCAAACCTGACTGGGAAGAGAAGACCCAGGACTAGCTGGAGCTAGAGTGCAAAAGGAAAAACTGCTGGGCGGATATCAAAGAGTTAACTGCAATGATGACTGTAAAGTCCCCTCTGGACTGTGTCCTGGCAAGCCCCTTGTAGTCTCTTCATCGCTTTCCATTCTTCTGTTTGGCTGATGGTCATTCTGAGAAAAGGGACAAGATGATGGGGGGGGGGCGGTAGAGTGGGGAATGGGGAAGAAAGTCCATCACAGCACCCCACACCTGATTTACTTATTCATCAACAAATATTTATTGAACATCTACTGCCTGCCAAAAGCTGTTCCAGGCACTGGACATACATCCGTGAATTAAACAGCCTCCCCAGGAAACCTCTGCCCAGTCATCTTCCATTCCGCAGTGCTGTTGGCTGGTGATGAGCACCTGGAGAGAGGGTGGAAGGAGAACACTGCCAGGGAGGAAGGAGGCCAGGAGGGAAGGGAAGGAGATGGGAAAGCTGGTATGGGGGTAGGATAACCAGAGGCAGCCAAGGAAAATAGGCAGTCAGGTACAGGTGCACTAAGAGGAAGACTCCTGGTCAGCTCCTGGAGAAGTTAGCTGGGACAAGAGGCTTCCAGAGAAGGCCTTACCACTTGCTGAAGGTTTTATTCTAGAGCTCTGGACTAATCTGTTCTCTGGGCCCTTGTGGGCTTTTCTAGGGGAGTCTGTATGTTACAGTTGGCATCATGGGGCTTGTGTGTGTGTGAGGTCGTACTATTCTTTGAAAACACAAACCCCAGGATGGAAAGAGCCCCCTGCCTGCCAGCTGGATGCCAGCCTAATGTGGGTGGGAGGGTGCTGCCCCCTGGTGGTGCTATGGTGGCCTGGTCCTAGACCTTACCCTCTGCTGGGAATGTGATGGTTGAGTAGAAAAGGGGACTATTGTGGTATGGAGTGCAGCTAATCCTGGGCGTCCTGTTGATCCTAGAACCCCACACAAGACTATCATCCAGGACTCTGTCTGTTCTGTCCATTCCTCCAAGACCTTGATAACTGAGAGGCTTAGGCAAGACACAAGCAGTCACAGTTGGAAAATTGAATTGCTCACCTTTCACCACTTTCCTATCCTGGGCACCCTGTTTCTCCTGGCTATAGGGAACAGCATCTGCCTGGAAGTCAGTTCACACTAATGTATCAGCTGCAGTGGGTTTCCCTCCCCAGGGTTAGGAGTACTGCCAAAGAGAAGGAGAGAGGATAATGTTTGATTCTAGAATGACACTGATGGAGGATGTCAAACCTTTCCAGAGCCCTGCAGAGAAGGTCCTTGCTCTCTGAATACTAAAGCTGGACCCTCCTTGAAGGAAACTGAGACTGAAATCAAAGCCATTTACACTTCCTCTTTCTCTACGGGGGGGATGTATGTGGGCTCAGCCTCTTTGGGGGTGACAGGAGCCATCTAAGCTCCTCTCTATCCTCCTTCTTTGGCCGCATTTGTTTTGAGGGATTCCAGGCCAAGGAGCAGCCCCCATGTCTGCCTGAGTAAGGTAATAGCCATTGGCACTCACACCTCCCCCTTTTGGCATTCCAGCTCCTGCCAGGGACCAACCCCTCCTCCTTCAGGTCCAGGCCAAGGAGCCAGCACCCTTTCCCAGCATACCCTGCTCCCTCTTATTCTGGTTAATTGGATTTCTTTATCAAACATTATCACCAGGCAATAATGTTGTCCTCTCATGGAGGGAGAAAGGAAAGGTAGTCAGGAGAAGGCTGGGAGCCTGTTGTCCTCCCACCCCACCTCCAGGCATCCTGCAGAGATCCCCAGGTTCCAAATCAAATGAAAGCTTTCCCATAAGGGCTCCAAGGAGAACCTAACCTTAAAGGGCTGCCCAGAGTCATCCAGGCCTTGTGAAGGTCAGCTAAGATGGCTGTGACCAAGGACTGAAGGTACAGTTGGGTTACTGTGAAAATCTGATTGAAGTTGTATTTGGGGCTCTGGGTAACTCCAAACACATCCTCTGATGGCCCAGCTCGTAAAGGGAAGAGGCCAGAAAGATACAGACCACAGGTTCAGGCTGGACCAGGACTTAAGGCCTCATAAACCATGGCCTTAGAGTCATAGGGTTAGAAAGAACCTGGGAGCCAGCTCACAGGCACATGCCCACTAAGGAATTTCATGCCTAAACAGCCGCAGTGAACCTGAAAGGCAGAGCCATGACTGCAGTTGGGCCAAGGCCAGAGAAAAATGTGGGGACCCATGTGGCCTCTGCATGTAGAACAGCGTTTGTGGCAGTCACAGGACCAGGGCCAGCAGAGTGGACCCAGGTGCCAAGAGGCCTCTTTGTTCAAGGCTGCTGGGCTGGAGACCAGCCTAGGCCCAGAAATCACCTCTACCACCCAACACACACACAGACACACACACACATAGACACACACACACACACACATTAACTTAGGTCCCAGCTGGCAAGACTTCTTGGCACTCAGCATTTCTCCATCTAGAAAAGTACAGAATCCTCCCACCCAGACTAAATTCCAGTAAAACTGGTTCATTCCATTAGAGTAGTTAATTAGTCCTAATGGGCCCAGTCCCCTCCAGCAATGTCCTGGGGAAATGGGAAGCTGCTGCCTGGAGATGCAGACCAAACTCAGGATCCTCTTGGCTGCTCATGAAACCCAGGAATCCTTCCTTTGTGGGTCAGCCCTGGGCAGGAAGGGAGAGACCTGGAATCCAGCCAGCTCTGACCCTGGAGGCCTGGGGACAGACCCTCACTCCGTCTTTCTGCTGCACAGCTGACACTCTGCCTGGCACAGAGTAATCCTCATGATGGTTTGCTGGTTTGTTGAATGACAGACATTCTCCCCTTCTCCCAGGTTTCCCCCCAACTAAGCCAGTGTGTCTGGCACTGGTGGCTATGCCACGGGAGGGCTACTTCAAGTCAGATGTGACTGCCTCCATGAGACTGAGACCCCTGCCTGGCCTGATCCTTCTTTGTGTATTTCTCATGTGTTTAACACAATCCTAGGCACTCAGACTACTTGATTCATACCTGCTACATGGAATTAACATAGGGAGGATAGGGTGGGAGAGGACTGGCACCCTTCTTGTCAGTACCTTGCAGTGTGGTACACTGGACTGGGAGTCAAGAAACCCAGGCCTTGGGGCTGAGGTTGTGGCTCAGCTGTAGAGCGCTCTCCTCACACGTGTGAGACCCTGGGTTGGATCCTCAGCACCACATAAAAATAAGTAAAAAGAAACCCAGACCTTTCCCTAGTTTTCATTTGCTTACTCGTAGGAATAAGTTGTTATATGAGAAGGTTGACCAAATGATCACTCAATTTCACATTCTGGTTACTACTATTATAAAACAAATTACCCCCAAACTTTAGTGGTGTTAATTTGAGAGCCATTTTCTTTGGCTCATGATTTTGTAGGTTGGGAAGTTAGAAAGGGCTCGGTAAGACGGTTCTTGTTTAGAATCCTCCATGCAGCTGCAGTCACATGTAAGCTAGGACCGCAAACTTTTGAAGCCTAGCTGGTCTAAACATTCACCAGGCATGTTCATGGGCCTGGCAGTTGACACTGGCTGTCGTCGACTGAGTGTTCAGCTGAAGAGGCCAACTTAAGCACCTGTAAACACACAGCTTCTATGTGCAGTCTCAGGGTCAATGGACTTCTAATGTGGCAGCTGGTCTCCCTCAGAACCAGGTATCCTTAGAACACTGCATGCAAGTGGCATGGCTTTTGCTAATCTACCCTTCGAAATCATAGAGCTTCACATCCACCATATTCTGTTGGTCAGAAGAGGCATTTGCTTATTCAAATTCAAGAGAGATAGACTCCACTTTTAAATTTTTTTAAAAAATTCTAAAAAAAAATAGAATTTGTTCAAGTAAAAACAAACAAAGAGCTCTTACAGGGCAAAAGGAGATCAATTAGGGATTTTTGACTCTACTCTTGGGGACTTTTCTTCAAAAAACAAACCATTGCATTACTGAAATCTGTGAAATACTTCAACCTTGGCCCAAGTCCCTTATACTTGGAGCTGGATGAGCCTGTGTGTGTGGTTATGGCTCTTGGGGAGAATAGGATAGTGTTAAGGATCAGGAAGACTGCCCCCCACACACACACACACTCTGAGTACCCCTTTCCTTGGAAAGGGAATCCTCTCACTCCTCCATCCTTGGTTTCTCGGGTTCAGACTAAAATGTCTTAAAACAGTTCTAGGAGCCTGGCTCATTGCACGGCTGACGGAGCTCCCAGAGTGAAGCAGGCCCCATGAACCTACCCAGGGGTTGCAAGAGAGGAGGGTAATGTTTAACGAGCAGCTCTTGTATTAACATTTGGAAGAATTCTATACGGTATTCCAGCAGGTACTACAAGAAGGAGTGTGTTTATTCCTCACAGCATCCCCTCCAAGAAGAGACTTTATTGTCAACCTCCTTTTTTTTTTTTAATATTTATTTTTCAGTTTTCGGTGGACACAACATCTTTATTTTATTTTTATGTGGTGCTGAGGATCGAACCTGGGCCGCACGCATGCCAGGCAAGCATGCTACCGCTTGAGCCACATCCCCAGCGCCCTCAACCTCCTTTTATAGATTAGAAAATTGCAGGTTCGGAGGGTTAGTGGCTTGTCCACAGTTGGCGAGAGACTCATGGTTCAAACTACCTGTGTCATCTAACCCCAGGGCAAACATAAGGCAGAAGAAGTCTTTCATGTTCTCCTGCATGTCCTTATCACCTGCTTCCTCCACCCAGGACCCACATTTACCCACTGACTTCCACATCAGAACAGACCTCTTGTATGTTCCAGTTCTGTGGGTCCAAGGAGAAGGCTTCCACGCAGATGCCAATGACCAAAGATGAAGATCCCTAATACCCTAAAACAGCTTCATTACATGGGCAGCCAATGCCCCCCACCTTAATTCTGTGTGCCCTCCCCTTAATTCCAGGCAGATGGTATGATCCATAGAATATGGTGGAGGTAACAGTGTGCCATTTTCCAGATCAGACCTTAAGAAATTGGCAGTTTCATTTTCTGCCTCTCGGAGGTTTTGGTTTTTTAGAAATGATCTCACTATATTTCCCAGGCTGGACTTGAACTACTGGACTCAAGTAATCCTCTTGCCTCAGCCTCCTAAGCAGCTGGAATTATAGGAATGCAGTTCCTGCCTCTGGAAATGTTCTCTCTGGGCACTTGGAGTTGAGATGAGAAGTCTGATCACCAGAGATTAACTCTGCTGGAGGAACCAGTTCACTCTGTTCATTCTGATTGATGTTCCCTGCTGAACCCAGGCTCCCAGTCTTTTCCTCTGAGGGGCTAGACATTTGAATGAATGTAAGGGAGGCTGCCTTGGACTCTCCAGACCAGCTCTTCTGCAAGCTGAATACCACTGAATGACCTCAGTTGCTACTAGAAGAGTTGCTCAGACAAGCTCTGCCAGAATTCCTTACCCATAAAATTGTGAGATGTAATAAAATCATTGTTTTAATTGTTGGTCTAACTTGGAACACAATATGCAATAATGTGTTGGATTATCTCATTCAGTATATTCATTATTTCAACGTTACATACTAGGAAATTTAAGATCAGACGAATTAAATAACGTGCCCAAGGTCTCCCAGGAAACATGAGATCAAACCTGCACTTGAACTTGAACTTGAGGAGTCTGACCCTCTGACCAGAGCAAAGCATTACTTTCCGTATAAAGTATGCATGATTATACAAGTAATAACTTTTCTAGCACTGGGACATTCCCCTGTTTGAGAGACAAGTGGGGAGATTTGGAGTCACAGGGTGGGTTCTTCCCTGGGCAAGACTCAGGACAGTGGGGGCTGATTTACATATCTTTATGTATCTATGGCTGACAGGGAGGCTGCCCATGGTGAGTGCTTAATAAATGTTTGTTCAATAAATAAACTAACCCACAAAGGAGTAAGTGGGAGGAGGAGCCAGACACAGGCTGGGATCTGGACAGAAGGTTCTTCCGCCACCTAGTGGTTATTCCTGGTACAACTTTCCTGTCTGTGGAAGAAAATGGAAGTCTCCTTTAGGGACCTTGGCTGAGTGTGTCTAAAGTCACACAGCAGCATCCTTCTGGACAAGTGGGGCAGGGTGGGGGTGAGGCCCTAGCCAAAGCCAGACATCTTGGCTCTTCAAATATCCGTGCATCTTGAAGGAGGCAGGGAGAAGAGTTTCCCCTGCCACCTGCTCATTCCGTTCCTGGTGCTGAGTATTTCAGTGGATGCTTAATAAATAAGTACTTGGGATAGAAATTTGAGACAATAGGTGATGTCACATCCTGTAGTTCATCTTCACCTTCCACAGAAGTTTCCAAAAGAGAAACTTCTGAATCAAGGATGGTTCGGAACTCAGAGCTCAGCTCATTCACGACCAACCTGCCTCTCCAGTACCCTGAATCCCCTGCCTTTCCAGCCCTTGCTTTGGGACCTCTGGACACTGATGGCTTCCTATCCCTAACCCCCACCCCCCAGAAGGCCTTCATGTACCCCACCCTTGATGAGCTGACAGGTATGGCTTTCCCTGGCAGTCAGGACAGAAATGTCCTGTGCAAGGCCCTGGAAAAGGCCACCAAACAGCATCCTCACATCAGATGGAGTCTCATTTTCCTCACCTGGAAATATCTAGAACAAAAGCATCTCCCTCAAAGAACTGCTGCAAAGCTCACAGGAGGTTAGGTGTCTGCAGTAGCCACAGGTGTGTGCACTGATAATACCTTAGAGCAATTCCTAAGAAAATAAATCCATGTGGCTTCCCAAGCTCCTTCACCAGCCAGCAGGCACCCTCAGGAATCCTGTCCACATATTGCACTCTAAGCTTTCACCCCAAAACTTCCCTCAGGATCCTTGGCTTCTCCCATTCCCTTTCCCTGATCCCAAGAGCAGGTAAGAAAAGCAAGAGGGCTTTGGTAAGAACAGACACTTTATTGTACACCAGGGTTGGGGAGAAGAGGAAAGAGGGGCCCTGGGGTGACAATGCCTCATTCCCCACCCTGGCTGAGTGGTCCTGGCCCAGGGCTCTGACCAGCCATGGGACACATGGACTTGAACTGATCCGAACTTGCACCAGGACCCAAAGTGACTGCCTGGTGTATGTGCTTGGGTCTGTACAAAGCAGGGCTTTCCATGAGAAGGGAGCCTGGACCTTTTTCCCCTAGCCTAGGTCACTGGGCCCCAATGAAGGGTCAGCAGCCCCCCCATGTTTCAGGGCTAGTGGAAGGACCTGGAGGTACTCGGGGAAGTCAGGTGCTTTATGAACAGTTAAATCTCACTTCTCTTTTTCACAGTGGGGAGTGCTCTGGTGGTGGGGGGGGGGGGCGTGCAACCATGAGGAAGGGCAAAAGGGCATCCACCTGCCTGACAATACTGCAGGCCTGCGTGGGGCCCAGGCCCAGGCCCAGGCCCAGGCCCAGCCTCTTAGCTGACACAGGCTGACTTGGGTGGGCTTCTCCTGGCACTAAGAAAGCAGCAGTCCCTGCAGAGTTATTGCTGGAAGGCAGACGCCTACCTCACCTGCATTACCTTGTGTGCCCCACCTGTCCACCTCAATTGGGGCCTTGGGCTCACATCACCTCAGTGGAGAGGGCGAAGGCTCCCTGAGCAAGAAGCAGGTGACTGGGGCTGGGCACAGTCCTCTCACAAGCATGGCCCTGATTACCCAGCTCAGCCACTCACAGCCTGGAGCCCCTCTGCCTCCTGGTGGGCACTGCATGGACAGCACCAAAGCCAGCAGGTGGGGATCCTGGGCAGGGACTTGGGGGTCTGCCCCTCTCTGGCCACCTTTTGCTCCTCCAGGGAAGCTGGATCCAGCTCCTCTGGTGACTCCACCTGCCCTGACTCCCCTGCCGAGTGAGCAGAGGCGTCAGAAGCACAGCCAGGCGTTGTCCCTTTTTGGGCAGTCAGGATCCTCTCAGAGACAAATGCAGGGCAGAGGTGCAGTGAGACCCTCTGGTGGTCTCACCAACCCAAGAAACCCAGGACCTTCCCTGCCAAGGAGCTGAGACTCCTGTGAGAACAGCAAGAGGTTTACAGGAAAATAAATTCGGGGACTTTTTTTCCCCCTGCCAAGGCCCTCCCTCCCACCAGAGATGTGAAGGCAACCATCAAAGCCCAAGCCGAAGCTTCCTGGGGCACTTGTCCTGAGGCCTCGCTCAGAGCTTAGAGGAGGAAGAAGAGGGGGGCAGCATGGTCTTCAGGAGCATGGTGAACACTAAGGGTCACAAATCAGCATCCTACAAACACCCACACCCACGCATGTGCACATATACCACACACACACACACACACACATAACACACACACACACAACCAAGCTCTGGGCCCTACATCTGACATCTAACACAGCAAAGACACTGCCAGGCCAGGGCCCAGCCCACAGCACAAATCTACGATGAACACTACTGAGCCCACAATGAGCAAGCAGACAGCCCCAGCGCAGCCTCCTCCTGCAGGCACGCAGGCTGGGGCCTGGCCCAGCCATGCTACAAAATTAAAAATATATCAAATATATAATGAAAATAGATCTGTACAGCACTGAGGATGAAAATAGTCCACCAGCCACAGTATAATATTGGGTTTGTCATTT
The DNA here is from genome assembly GCF_021218885.2 of Marmota monax. NCBI lineage: Eukaryota > Metazoa > Chordata > Mammalia > Rodentia > Sciuridae > Marmota > Marmota monax. The sequence continues at coordinate 1,044,687 of NW_026694276.1, forward strand.
CACAGCATTTACACCCACATGTACAGATTGAATGTACAATAGAAATAGCATATAGAACAGTATAGACAGCGCAGAGTCTCTCCTGGGGCCTTGCTTTTCCTGTTGCTAATTCCGCTTGGGATCAGGCATGGAGCCAGGTAGGAGGTGTTGTCAGGTGAGAGGGCCTCTCTTTGGGGAAATATGGGTCTCCCTTTCCTCTCAAACACTCAGGAAGGACAGGTGGGGCTGAGAGGGCTAGAAATGACAGAAGATGTGGGGGAGGGTTGAGTAAGGGAAATGGCAGGCTGGGAGAGCGTGGCAGCAGAGGACTCAGGGGTAAAGGAAGGGACCTGGGCTTAGTCTGTCCCTCCCAGTGCTGAGAGTATTCAGGGTCACAAGAGGGACTTGGCACCCTCTATGAAGATGCCCAAGCCTAGGACTGTGGCCTGCTCCGTCTCTGCCCCCCAGAGTGCTGACATGAAGCCTGACTGACTTCTATCCATCTACTGATCCATCCATTCATCCACTCATCCATCCATCTGTCCATCCCTCTGTACACCTATCCATCCATCTCTCTGCAGACATTTATTCTGGATCTGGTTCTGATCCTCACAGGCAGCCCATCTTGCAGGGGAGGCTTGAAGGTAAGGGTAGGGTTGCTGCCATCAGCTGTAGCCTCTTGCAGGCACTAGGCCGCATGACAGAGGTTCCACTTTGCCCTTGGCAGCCTCCAATGTCCACGGCATTGCCAAGAGCGCTGCCCACCACAGGCCAGGGAAGCTTGGTCAAGATTTCCAAGGTGTCTGCATACAATGTGCAACACTGGTGGCTGTGCTTGTGCAACAAGGAGAGTGAGTGGTGGCCCAAAAAGGGCAGTGAAATTATCTGTCTTTCTCCAGGAACAAGACTTCCTGGGAGTGAGCTCCTGAACTACAGGGATGCCCATTCCAGGGGAGAAGCTGCCACTAGAGAGAAAATTGGGCCCCAGGTGAGGGGAGAGGGTGTGTGCTTCACAATTGTGCTCCAAACCATCAAATTGTGCTGAGAACCATCAAGCTGTGCTCTGGAAACCTTACCTTGCACTGTCCCCTTCTCTTTGGAGAAAGAAGGCAGAGGCCACCACCCTGGGTTTTGAGTTGGATGGAAGGGGCTGGGAGATGGCTAAGCCCTAATGGAGGTGGGGAGGTTCTGAACCTTGTCATTGCCCACCCAGGCAGAATGCAGGAGCATAGCCCACCTGCCCTAGGCAGGGGCAAGGACATCCAAAGTTTCTAACTAGAGCCAGGGGCCAACAAGTCCCCTTTGGTGCCAACGTTCTTGCTCAAGCTAGGGGTACCACCTTCCTTACAAAACAGGCCTTGGGAGCTTCTGCACACTCCTGGCACACCTGTCCTCCAACCCAGCCTTTAATGAGGCAGCCTCTTGGCCCAGCAGCAGACAGTCTGGGTTGGGCAGGAGGGTGAGTCCTATTCTTATGGCAGACTCTGCCCCCAGGCCCTGAGGCCTCTCCCCACCACCACCTGATAGTATAAGGGGACCCTCTCCCACACCCCAGAACGTCAGGTGGCAGGTTGCAAGGAGAGAGGAGGATGGAATGACCTCCAAAGTAGCCATTTGGAGTCTTCTCTGAACTGGGAATCAGGACATCTTGATTGTTCTGGTTACATGGCTGCAATTTGGTGAAAGGTTCTAAGGGTTAGATGGATTGGGGGCCTGGATTGGGGGACAGTGCTGCTCCCAGCTCCCTGATCAGGGCTAGGGAGCAGAGTCTGCCAGGATTGGGATGGGAATGAGGCAGGGTGTGACCCTCTCTCCTTGGGCAGAGGGCCTGGCCTGGGTCTGGTGGCCACTGTGAAGGAAGAGGCCAGACCCAGACCAGTGGGCAGGTTGGGCGTGGTGGGAGAGGTGGGCAGGGTTGGGGCAGTGGTCACAGCTCTGATTCAGGGGTGCTGGCCAGGAGGTAGCCGCTTCCATAGCGTCCATTGGGGTTGCTGCTGCTCTCCAGGGGTGACGTGCTGCCAGGCCCCAGGTAGGAGCGGTGGGTGGGCATGGGGGAGGGTGCCTCGCTGGGCACCTTGCTGAGGATGAAGCGGGTCTCATCGTTCTCCTCCAGGTTGGAGACATCCTTCATCATGCGGCCCTTCTTGTAGGACACAGAGAGGGTGTTGGAGCCATCGGAGAGCAGGTGGAAGTGCCGCAGGACGAACACCACAGGGATGGGCAGGGTTGCCACAACGATGAGGGTGATCAGAAGTGCCATGGCCCAGTTAGGGAAATACAGGTAGCGTTCTGCAGCCTGAAGGCAGTGGCAGTGAGGGCTGCTGCCGGCAGTTTACCCCCCTAGGCCTCTAGGCCAGCCTCTTCCTGCCCATGCCTAAGGCCTCCCACTCCTCTCACCAGGGTGCTACTTGGGTTTTTAGCTGGTCACCTTAGTTAAACATCTGTTCCTACATCTGTAAAATGTAGAATGTAAAATGTGTCTACTCCTCCATAGACACTGAGAGAGAATATGGGTTAAAGACTCAGTTTCCTCATTTGTGCTATAGAGACAATGCCACCTTTCTCTTTGGGCTGTTGTAAAGATTCCAGAATAGCTGTGCAAAGCACCCAGCAGGGCCTGGCACAGAATAGCTGCCATATAAAGGTTTATTCAGAAGACCTGTTGCATCTCCCTCCCCACCCCACCCCCACCCCGCTCTCGTTTTTTAGTACTTGTGATTGAACTCAGGGCTTCATGCATGCTAGACAAGTGCTCTACCACTAAGAAGATGCAAATGTCCCTGAGTTTCCCTGGGGAACACCCCTCACCTCCTCCTTGATCCAGGCGCTGTAGCCCGGGGGCGTCACCCCCAGCTGGATGATACTGGCCGTTGTGAGCACAGCCATGCACAGTGGAGACACAAACTTCCACATGTAGAAATAGAAGCGGTAGGGTCGGAAGCCCAGCATCTCTGTCAGCTCCTGCATGAACCTGTCAGGCACAGCAGAGAAGCCGGCAGTTGGCACCTGCACCTCTGAGCCTCCCCTTCCCACATGGCCACCTCCTCCAGGAAACCTTCTCCTGGACTTTTCTAGGCTTCATCTTCAATGCTCACAGGTGTGAGGCCTGACTGGCCTGCTCTGACTACCTTACAAGCTGCTCCACCCAGAGGCAAGAGACATGCCCTGGCCAGTGGAACAGACCCTTAGAGGGCTCCAGTTCATAGAGCCCTGGGCCCCCAAACTGACCTGGCTCAAGTCTCCCCCTGCTGGAGAAAATATGAAAGTGTACTTCCTTAGCATCCTGACTGGGGATTTCTAGCTGTAGGTTCTGTGCTGGAACTGTAGGAGGCAGGCAGGCTGCATATTTAAACGCACACAAAAATCATCTTTACCTCAATTCCACCTCACTGAAACCTGGCAACTGCTCCTATTATAAATGCACATAACCACAGGAGTCAACTGTATCTGTGACTTTGTCACCAGATAGATGAAATCACAAGGTATTTTAATTTTACATTACAGTTGTTAGATACCTAGAGACCTCATTTATATTCATCACTACTTTGAAATTACTATTTCCACAACTAGATCTTGTAGCTTAATGTGATACATATAAAGTACATATACATTTATGTTTTACAGATTTAGACAGTATTTTGTTATTTTTCAATATAATTAGTTTCCTATCTAATCCTATATATTTTATCCTATGCATTTAAAAAACAATATTTCTAAGAGGGGTACGGGGGCATCATCAGAATGCCAAAGGAGCCCATGGCATGTGTAATCAGAGCCCCTCTAGCAGTGTCTTCCAACCCAGGTTATGGAGAAGAGTTTGGTGGTGGATGCAGCAGCCCACTACAGCCCACTACACACCACCCACCCCCTGCCCCACTCTCGTTTTTTAATACTGGTGATTGAACTCAGAGCTTCATGCATGCTAGACAAGTGCTCTATCACTAAGCTATATCCCTAGCCTTATTAATTGATTGATTATTTTACTTTCAGACAGGGTCTTGTTGAGTTGCCAGGCTGGCCTTGAACTTGTGATCCTCCTGCCCTGGGCTCCTGAGTAGCTGGGATTACAGGTGTGCACCACTGTGCCTGCCTGGGAGTGCCCCTCTCTTACCCCTTCCTGTCCCTCCTGCACTCTCTTAAGAAGCAGACCATCCCTGTGAGAGAGCCCCCATTCCCAATCCAGGTCTACGCATCAGGGAGGGCCAGACTGAGTGGTTAGAAGAGGTCCTGGGCCTTGCCCAGAAGGACAGTGAGGCCACTTCTGGAGCTGAGAGAGTAGGAAGGGCCTAGTCCTGGAGCTTCTTGGGGACACTGATTTTTTCCTTAAAGGAGGAATGAGGTCAGGAGCTGAAAGTGAGTGGAAGTCTACCTTAGCAGTAGGCCATGACACTCCATCCTTTCTTATTTCTGAATCCTCTTACCTTGCCTGAACCCAAATTTGGAGCCCAAATCACAATTTGAGAATCAGGCTGCTGAAATCTACCAGTTCTTTGAGCACTGGGGACCCTGGTGCCTCCACCAAGTGCTTAACAAGCTTAGCAGAATTCTGATAAAGGACAGGTGTTCAGGAAAGGGACTGTGGTAATTTACAAAACTTTAGGCTGGTCTCAGAACCTAAACACAGGACCTCAGCCTGACTTTAGCTCTTACTAGCCAAGAGGCCTGGGTAGCCATGACTCTCTCTAGGCCTCAGTTTCCCGTGCTAAAAGGCAGAACTTTTGTTGTTGTTGTTGTTTGGGGGTTTTTTGGTACTGGGGATTGAACTTAGGGGTACTCAACACTGAGCCTCATCCCCAGCCCTATTCTGTATTCTATTTAGAGACAGGGCCTCACTGAGTTGCTTAGCGCCTCACTGTTGCAGAGGCTGGCTTTGAACTTGCCATCCTCCTGCCTCAGGATCAAGGATCCATGGATTACAGTCATGTACCACAGCGCCTAGCTTAAAAGGCAGGGTTTTAACTCTGACATTTCGATTCTATAATCTCCTGCCCCAATCTGCAAGCAACACTGGGAACACAGGACGCGCCAGGAAATCATGATGGGATAGGACCCTCCTCCACACCCCACCTCTTCCCTGCTCGTCCCCCTTACTTCTTGGTTCCATAGATCCAAGCCACAGCGATGTTCTCAAGGATGACGATGACGGTGAGTGGCAGGGTGGCCGAGTAGTCATCAAACATGGTGACAAAGTAGTTTCCGGAGCGCTGGACGAACAACAGCCCCACGAAGAATGCAAAGACACAGCAGCCCACTACAGAGAGCCGGGAGGCCGGTGTGGGGGCAAAGGTGCAGGGTGGGCAGGGCCCTGGGGGTCTGTGGGGGCACCCAGGTCCCTCCCATCACACTGTTCCCCCAGGAGGTACAGCCATGCAGGAGGGACCCCATGCTGAGGTGCTGAGCTCCCCATCTACCAGGAGGGAGCATCTTGAGGAAGGCATGGATCTCCTCTCTTCTCCCACGGTCCTGCTCCAGCACAGCCCCTACCCCATAGCACCTGCTCCACTTAATTGCTGTATTAAACTTAAATGGTTCTTCTGAGTGTTCCCAGGCTCCTTTTCTCCACCTCAGTTTCCCCATTTGAGAACAGCAAGATGCTCCTCGCTGGGGATGCAGCTCAACTCGGCAGGGGCAGAGGGTGGAACAGGATGCAGAGAGGGGGCATCCCTGCCTAAGACAAGTCAGCAGGCCCTCGGGAGGTGGGGCAAGCAAACCTCAGCAAGGATCGTAGCCCAGGGTTGGCCCAAATTTCCAAATAACTTTGTCCCCCTGGCTCATAAGTGCAGGTGGCCAAGTGCCATAGCCAGGTTCTTGCTTTATCCCGATGAGGGAGGGGTACAGGGTCTTCTGGGCCTGAGGTCCTGAATGACCCAGTCAGAACCCAGATTTTCTGAAGTGAGAGCAAGAACCCGATTATTGTATCTGTGTGGGCAGCTGTGGGACCAGGTAGGGCTGCAGGGAAGAGTTACCTGTAAACATCTCCTTAGGCACCTTGAATGTGTCAATGATGGGCGTGGTGATGCCCGCCATGGTCCCAATCATGCTGCCCAGGCCCAGGTTGATAAGCATCAGGAAGAACATGACGGACCAGAATGGGGAGGCAGGGAAGTGCGTCATGGCCTCCGTGAAGGCAATGAAGGCCAGGCCTGTGCCCTGCACGGACTGAGGGTAGGGAGGAGAGAAAGGGCCTGTGAGGGCCACCCCACCCAGGAACCCCCTGCTGCCTTACCACTGCCCCGGGAGCTTTAGGAATCACTGTTCCCTCCTGCACGGGGACTCCCCACCTCCACCTGAATCCTGCTGGTGTGGGTCAATGGTCTTAAACTTAGTAGGCATCAGAGTCTCCTTGTGGTGGGTATGAAAGCCCCAATTCTGGACTTCCAGGGTGGGGAGATGGAATCTATCTCCTATAAGGATCAGAGTCATTCAGATGAATTTGCTCATGTCTGGGAATACACCCAGCACAAGACCCTGCCCTCCTAAGACATCTTCCCTGATTGCCCCAGCCACCCCTGCTGCCCCCAGCTCTGAGCTTCTGAACTCCAGACCTTAATACCATGGCCTCAGGTGTGGCCACTGGAAGCAAACTGGAGTCTTTAAAATCACTGATGCCCAAGTCGCCTCCCAGGGACAATGATTTAATTGGTCTGGGATGATGCTGTTTTGGGGCTTTACAAAGCCCCCCAGGTGGCTCTAATAGGAAGACAAGCTACGGAACTGCTGCTGACATCTCAGCCATGTTGTCCTGTGGTGCCCAGTGATTGTGAAGGAATGTGTGCCCCACCTGAGCAAGTGACAGTTGGATACTATTGAGGTTGTAGGGCATTGAAGAACTGCTATAACCCTAGTTTTATTCACAACCCAAAAGAATGGGGCAGGCTTTCATGGAGCATGGAAGGGCATGTCCTGTCTTCTACTTGTCACCTGGGAGAAAAAACAGCCAGGGGTCCCCAGATTGTCCTCATTTGCTCTTGATCCCCTGGGAAGGGGTCAGGGATGTGAACGCAGCTCCCTTGCTTCAGGGGAGCTGACTTTTGACATGGAGCTCAGGTAGGATTTAGAGGAAACTTCTGGTCCCATGGAAGAAGGGCCCAGTCGGCACAGCCTATGGGAGCTGGCCCTGTCCCATGTAAGCCTCAGCTCCAGCCAGGTTTCCTGGACCCTATGGGTATGTCTCTGTCTGATGACCCCTTCTAACAAAAAGTCGTTTTGAAAAGTGCCCAGCTGTGCAAACAGAAATAGAAACAAGGTGCCCAAACTTGGGCCTGAGCTAATGAGGGGACAACATCTTTCCACCTAAAGGTCATCATGGCCATGGCAGCTGGAGTGGGCACAGCTGGGCAAGGGGGTGGAAGCTCCAAGGGGTGAGCCAGAACCCATGCTCTGGATCTGACCACCTGGATTTGAATCTGGCTGGCCCACTTACTCATTTGAGACCTTGATCAAGTCCCCCAACTTGCAGACTATTCATTGGTAAAGTAGGGGACAATATTAAAACCCAACTCATCGAGCTACCACGAGGTTCACAGGAGATGGAGAGCAAAGGAAGACACTAACATGTCTATTTCACACAAGAGTACATTTATGCATTTCATACACAGTACCCAGCTCACAGAAGCCCATCAGTTATACAGGAAGTCACCCGACACTGACTGGTTCCTGTGGTTCCCTCGGTTGCTCATTTAGACTTACACCTAGTTCAGGGCACCACTGGCTGACACCTTCCTCCCTCTCTCTTCTTGTGGACACACAGTAGGTCCTTACCTGCCATGTAGACTACTGACTCCCTTGGGCTCGCCAAGGCCTGTGCCCAAGCTCCAGCCACCCGTGGCCCATCCCTGGGTTCCTGCCTGTCCTGGGAAGGGCAACCTATCCCCACACCTTGTCCAACTCATCTTCCAGGAGGCAGGGATCTAGGCCCAGGGCTGAGAACCGGTCCTCCTTCACGGTCATGATGACGTTGTACATCTCCGCATAGTCCTTGGTGGTCAGGTGGGAGAAGTTGACGTGAGGTGGGATGAGGTCCCGGCTCAGGACGTTGGAGTTGAGGTACCCTAAGATTTTCTCAGCATTCCTGCAGCACAAAGGGGAGAATGCCAGGTAGGAAGACAGGAGTGGGGTCCTGGGGAACCTCCCAGACACCCAGACAGGTCCCTGTGGGCCCGGGCTGGGGACAGATGATGCTGCATGCATGCGTCTTATTGCTCAGTGAAGTGGAGGGAACTATCTGCCTGCATGGCCGCCTGCCCACTCCTGGCTGGGAAGGAAGGACCACGGGAGAGAAGCCACCTACTCGACCACACACTTCTCATTCATGATGTTGGCCTTGAAGCCCAGCACAGCAAACACCACGAGGGTGGCCAACACTGAGGTGAAGAAGTTGATGAAGGACACCAGAGCGGCATCAAAGTGGCAGTTGTTGTCCTGCTTGTTGTAACTGGAGAAGGCGATGACCCCACCGAAGCCCAGCCCCAGGGCAAAGAAGACCTGTGTGGCTGCCTCCCGCCACACCTGGGGATCCAGCATCTTGTCCAGCTGTGGGGTGGGGGAGGAAAGAGACACAGGCTTACTCATGTGCAGGGGCTTCCCTCCACACCCCCTTTCGTTCATACCTGTAATCCCAGCAGCTCAGGCTTAGGCGAGAGGATAGTGAGTTCAAAGCCAGCCTCAGCAACTTAGGGAGGCCCTAAACAACTCAGTGAAACCCTGTCTCTAAAGAATATTAAAAAGGGCTGGGCATGGGTTCAAACCCCGGTACCAAACAAAAAGAGAAGCTGTTGAACTTGGGCAATTCATCTAACCCCTCTAAGCAGTATCCCCAAGTGCAAAGCATACAGAACAAAAGCATCGGCTTCAGAGGATTATTGTGAGGACTAAGCAAGATTAAATAAATGTTGAATGCTTACGTAGTAAATTCTCAGTTAATTTTAACTGCTATATTTCCTGCCATGGAGCTGTCAGACTAAGGAACACGGCCAAGGCCATCACATATGGTTGTGTGGTGCACAACTCTAGGGAGCGCCATTCATTTAGACTATCGTGTGCAGTGAATAGCCTTCACAAGAGTACAAGAGAACTGGAAACACCGATGTCTCCTTGACATTTCCTCTGCCTCCTCCTGCCTTCCCAATCTCCCCTTTCTCAGAAAAAGAGGTCCAAGGCTCATCCACACACATCTACACTCTCCAGGTCACAGAAGCCCCCCACCCCAGTGCACCACTTGACACATAGGACCAGACACTTCCTGGACAGAGACAGCCCTTACCTAAGGCTCTTTCTGCCCTTAGACCTGAGGAGGGCCTGAACCACACTGGCATTTGGATGGTGTGGGCAATTTCCAAAGCCTTTTTACATCCATTTTTCTTTAAGTGTCTGTTTCTCAAGGCAGGGACCCACGGGAGAGAAAGTGGGCAGGGTCCCAGGATTCCGGGAGTTTATGTTCCAGTTGGAGAGATGGACCTTGGTCAATTGATCCCACCAACAGATGCCAAACTGCAAATGTGACAAGGGCTTTGAAGGCCAGACACCTAATGCTCAGAGAGCCTGTAGCAGGGAGTCAGCATGAGCCAGGAGACCAGGGAGCTGACATCTGACAGGGGCTGTGGGGGCTGGGAAAGCAGGTCCTGGGGTGGCACAGAGGGAGGTGTGCAAAGGGAAATGGAGGTGGCCGGCAGGGGACGATAAGGAGAGGGTACAGGTGAGGCTGGGAGAGCCAGAGGAGTCAAGGGCCTGGAGGAATTTCCTGACTTTATCCTAAGAAAGCTCTTGATCCAGGAAATCACAAAAGGGTTGAAGAAGAAAGGACACAATCAGATGTGCATTTCCAAAAGAGTAGAACAGATGCAGCACAGGAGACGTGAGGAAGCACCATCTGGGGTCCAGGAGGCAGGAGGTGGGTGGCTTTGCTCAGGGGCAGGTGCTGCTGATGGAGGAATTCAAGCAGAAGAAACCAAAAAGACCTTAGGGATGGATTGGAGAGGAAGAGGAAAGGTGACAGCTACATTTCTGTGGAAATGGGAACAGGGAAGAGGAGCAGGTTGGAGGGGTTGCGCAAGGCAGACAAGACATTAGCTCTGCATAGGTTGAGCTTAATGTGTTCATAAGACATTCTGCAGAAAAGCCAGGTACAGAGGCACACACCTGTAATCCCAGCCGCTTGGGAGGCAGGAGGATTGCAAGTTTGAAGCCACCGGCCTCAGCATCTTAGCAAGGTCCTAAGCAACTTAATGAGACCCTGTCTCAAAATAAAAAGGGCTGGGCATGTGGCTCAGTGGTAAAATGCCCCTGGGTTCAATCCCCAGTACCGAAGGTGGGTAAAAAAAGGTCTCCTGGAGGAGCTGCCAAGCAGGCAGCTGGGCAAATGAGTCTGGGCTTCCGAGGAGAGAGCACAGCTGGAGGTGTAGTTGTGTGGAGCAGGCAGTGGATGGACAGTGAGAAGAGGCCAGAGCCAGGTCAGTCAATTTATAAAATTTAATGCAGGGAAGAGGAAGGACCTTCTCCAAGGGAGCTAGAGAGGCAGGCAGGAGGAAATTCTGGGGAGAGAGGTGAGCAGGAAAGGCCAGTGCTGCCCAGTGGCAGATGCCAAGGGAGAGAGTAGCAGCACAGAGGTCCCAGGAGGGCTGTTCAGGGACTGAGGGTCTGGACGTCAGGTGGAGGGAGGAGAGGAGGGAAGCAGAGCAGAGGAAGTGGCAAGTCCCTGGGCAGGTAACCTTGGGATGGAAGGGAGAAGGGCATTATCAGGAGGCGGCCATGGAGTCAGTGAGGATTGCTCGTTTGCAGGTTACATGGTCTTTGTGGGATGGAAAAGCTTCACCATGCTATATTTAAAAGCTGATGGAAGGCAGGGATATGGGCGGGGTGGAGCTGCCTTCCATAAGAGCCTCTCTGAGTTCCTGGCTATCCATTAGTTGGAAAGGGAAGGGGGACAGGATGGGTATCAGCAGGCAAGTTCGTACATTCGGTTTCTGCCTGTGTAGGTAGAGAGAGCTTCTGACTTGGTGACCTGTGTTTACCTTGTAAAGCAGGAGGTGAGCTCATCTGCTGTGATGAGTGGAGGAGAGGAGGAGAGAGGGTTCAGATGGGTGGAGCGGTTTCAGTGGTCATGATGGAGCAAGGGAGACCGATGGCCAGAGAAATGGGACAGGGCTATCCACACCATTCGGCTCTCCATGGTTGCACAGGTGGAGATCTGATTTGTTTTGTTTTGTTTTGTTTTGTTATTTTCGCTACTGGGAACGAAACCCAGGGCCTCACACATGCTAGGCAAGAGTCCTACCTTGGAGCTACACCTCCAGACAGGGGCTCTGCTTTTTAAGATAACATAAAATATTATCTTCTTTATAGAGGGAACCCAAGCCCTGGAGGCAGACTGGTTTTGGACTTTAGGCTTTCATTTCTAATTTTATTTTAGGAAGGTAATATGGTGCATATGCCACAAAATTACATCACACCTCCAGTGGGCCCAGGGCAGCACCCTGTAATAAAACACATTAGGACTTTGGCAGCCGAATATGAATCTTCACACCAAGTGAATCAATAAGGACTATAAATAACCTCACATCTGTGCAGGTAGTCTGCTTCCAAATAAATTCTAGGGCAACAAACCCAAAGAGAGCAATTTTTTTTTCAATGCAATTTGGATTTTGGTATTGTGAGTAAGGAAATAGGGGCCTATACTGTGCCTAATACAAATTACAGAAAAGAAGAATATAATCATAGTCCTCTTGAGAAAGGACTTCTGTAACTCCTCTTTATTTTATTTTATTTATCTTTTTTTTGCATGAGTTTTTTATTTTTTTATTTTTTGTACTAGAGAACATTTTACCACTGAGCTACAAGCCCAGCCCTTTTTATTTTTTATTTTGAGACAGGGTCTTGCTAAGTCGCTGAGGCGGCTTTGAACTTTAAATCCTCCTACCTCAGCCTCCCAAGTCACTGGAATCATAGGCATACACCACCACACCCAACTGGGTGAGGGGTTTTTCGTTTTGTTTTTTTAACTTTTTTTAATTGTAGATGGACATAATATCTTTATTTTATTTATTTTTATGTGGTGCTGAGGATCGAACCCAGTGCCTCACATGTGCTAGGCGAGCGCTCTACCACTGAGCCACAACCCCAGCCCCAGGTATTTTGTGTTTTTTAAAAACAATCCTCCTAAGGGCTCCATCAACAGAGCAGGGAGGGACCACGCGCACCTTCGAAGGCATGCTGGCCTTCACAGGTGCTCATGGGTGTCCATTACGACAGTCCTCTCAATCTTCTGGAGCCTGCCCACTTCTCTCAGGCTAGAAATCAGAGCCTAGTGGGAGAGCTATAGGCGATTTGGTGAGTTCCAACCAGGAAGAAGTCCAAGATTTTATAAGAGGGGAGGTTGAGACAAACAACTCATGGATGCCCCAGGACTCCCCATCATCTTCTGGAAATTTTTTCCTCACTCTTTTGTGTTTTGAACATTAAATGCAATGAACTTACTCCTCATCAAAAGCACCCTGGTCTTTCATATTTCTGGGCTTGGAGTTCCCTTCCTCCTACTCCCTCTCTGGTGAACTCCTATTTATTTCTCAAAACCCAGTATACATATCACTTCTCTTTGAAGCTTTTCCTGACTCTGGCAGAGCTAGTCATGTGCCTTGGGCACTCAGAGTCAGTACCCATCTCACACAACTGTCTGTCTACTCGCAGTTTACACTGAGGGCTGGAGCCCAGACCCTGTTTGTGCCTAGCACATGGAAGAGAAAGAGTCGGGAGCAAGAGACAGTCAGACACACGCACAAAAGCTGACGTGATCCATCGAGGTTTTGAACTGCACGGGAAGTACCAGATTAGCAACTATGACATGGCACCAGCCCTTTAGGGCTAAGATGTGTTCTTCTAGAACAAGAAGAGTCTTAGGATTTTAAACTTTTCTACTTTGTAAAACACAACTACTTTAATACGGCCTTCCTCTTCTCCTTCCCTCTCTTCCTCTTTGGTAATTATTCCTTTTTGATCTATGTCAAACATTATTATAGTTTACACAAAAAGGTCCAGACCATCAGTGAGTCCCAAACACATGCCACCATTAGGAGTCTCACCACTCCCTAAGCCTGAAACAAGAATGTGGATACATTCCTGGCCCCAGTCACTGCTCAGGGTCAGATTTCATAAATGAAGGCAGCTGCTCCAGAGCAGACACTGCAGTCCCAAACTGTGCTCTCAGAGCTGGCCCAGGGGCTTGGGGGATTTCTCAGAGGAATAGGGCAGGATTGCTGTATAGGCAATGATTTGGGATGAAAACAAGAATTTTTTTTCTTTGTTAAATTAGTGTTGATTTATCATTATTTTCCTATTCTTAAAAATTGTGGACTATCATAAAATCAACAAAAGTAGGGATGAATATATAATGAACCCCTGCTCTAACCTTACCCCCCTTTAATCATTATCAACACCTGGACAATCTTATCTCCTCTACATTTCACCCATGTCCACCCCTAGAAAATTTTGAAGGAAATTGAAAGATTCAAATCTGACATTGATCAGGGCCTAGGAAACCACCTGTGAGTACCAAAGCTTGACCTTCAAGGTGGGAAGTGCTCTGTAGGAGTGTCCCTTGGTGCCCCCATTTCCAGCCTGCAGGTGAAGGAGAGGAACAAAAACACCCAATGCTAATCCAGAGGTAAAATGAGTCAGGGCCTTCAGTATGGAATGGCCGTTGTTCCCTGAATGTAAAGGGGGCTTTTGCCAGGATCCCTGGGGCGATGGTGCATGATTTCAGCAAGTGTCAACAGAGAGTGAACTCATGGCCCAACTCAGGATACTCCATGGCCCAACTCAGGATGCCCCGTGGCCCCTTTGGACATCAGGATGTGAAGGCAAGAGGAGAGATGGAAAATGGGCTTTCCCCTCCAGATATAAGAAATTCACATCACACCCTTCTCGGGTGCCCTCTCTGAACGGCTTCCTGCTGTTTCTTCGGTACAGTGGCTGAGTCACTTCCTTGCGCAAGGGAACAAGGTGTTTCACGGCATTTGACTCATCCGCATGAAGCTGCTTTTTGAATCCACAAGCAGCTGCTGAGCCCTAGCCTGAGCTGGTGTGTGACACCCTGGCTTCCCAGCACCGCTGCGGCACCTGCTCGTGTGGAGCCAGACAGGGCCACGAGACACCAGATGGCACTGGAGTGCTGGATCCCCACTGCTCAAGAACAGTGTCACCCTCACAGTGGATGAGGATAATAATAGCTAATGCTTACCATGCGCTTTCCCATGGCCAGGAGGGGTCCCACCAGCTCTCCTGATAGCTCCAGGAAGTGCTGCCATTGTTCAGCCCCTCTCACAGCTGTGGATGAGGGTCCTGAGAATCAAGGAACTGGACCAGCTGCTGGGTGATGAGTTGGGATCTGGACTAGAGCATCTGGCTCCAGAACCCGCCCTCTGATCACCAGACTGGGCCACCTTCATCTTCCTGCAGAGAGGCCCTTGCTCTAATAGTGGGTTAGGGTTATTAACCTCTATTCTTAGGCCTTTGGGACTTACATACACCCTTTGTCCTGAGGTCTCCTTTTCCTCACCTCAGATCCCAGAAGCCCAGTTCTCCTTCCTCAGAGGAAACAACATCAGCTTCCTAGGTACCCCTCCAACAGTGCTTATGCAAGCACCAGCAATATATAAAAGCACGTATATTACAATGCACACACATGCACACACACACTGCGTGTGTGTGTATTCTTCCTTTTCCCTCCTACTGTTCACACCGGAATTCTCCATGGAATTCTCCTTGCTCCTGGGGCATTATCTTTCCCACCCTTTTCTCTCCCTCAATGTGCTGAGCTGGGACCCAACAGAGGCCCAGGGCTCCTGGCTATCTGCCCCCTCTGTCTCTGGTCACCCAGCCTCGTCCCTACAATTCTCTAATCTCTATGTGAAATAGCAACAATAAAAGGACCTACATCCAGGGTCATGAGGTCTAGATGAGTGTACAAATATATATGGCCCAGCCCTTGGTGAGACCACCCACTGTCAAACATGCACCCGTTTGGGTGCCTCACTGACTGTGGGAAGCAGCCCTGTGTCAGAGATGCTCAAGTGCGGAAAGCTGCTTTTGGATCACGGAAGGGCCAGCAGTGGCCACGCGGGGTGAGTTCACACGTGTACTCCTGAGCCCTGTCGGCTAACGGGCCCTCAGTGCTACCCCTGTCCACTCCTCCCCAGCTCTCACAGCTACTTCACACTGGCACCTCCTAAGGCCTCCGCTGCCTCTCCTCCTCCCTTCTTTCTCTCAGTTAATCACCTTGCTTCCTACTTCACCAAGGAGGAGGATGCCATCAGAAGAGAACTCTGGCAGTGAGAACTCCCCACAGCTCTTCCCAGAGCAGCACTGGCCCCCCAGGGGCTGGCCCGTCCCTCCCACTGCTGTGGGCACTTGTGGGTGCTGCTAGCTAAGACTGGCTCTGCCACTCAGACCAACCCCTGCTGCTGTCCTCCTCCCCCAGAGCATTGGGTTCCCCTCTTTTTTGGAGTTTTTGAAGTGCACTACTCAATGTTTTTACTATATCAGAGTTGCTCGACCTTTTTGGTATGGGGGAATCGAACCCAGGGGCAGTTAGCCACTGAGCCACTCCCTAGCCTTTTTATTTTTTATTTTAAGACAGGATCTCACTGAGTTGCTTAGGACCTCACTAAGTTGCTGAGGCTGGCTTTGAACTTGTGATCCTCCTGCCTCAGCCTCCCAAGCTGCTGGGATTCTAGACGTGCACCACCGCACCTGGCCTCAAGCCCAGTTCGAAGCAAGATCTAATCATCCTTCTGTCTCTCTAGATCCGCCAATTCTAGAAATTTCATACAATTGGAATTATATACTGTTGGTCTTTTGTGTCTGGCTTCTTTCACTTAGCTAATGTTTTCAGGGTTCATCTATGTTGTAGCCAATGTCAGCACTTCTTTTTATTTATTTATTTATTTATTTATTTTAGTTTTCGGCAGGCACAACATCTTTGTTTGTATGTGGTGCTGAGGATCGAACCCGGGCCGCACGCATGCCAGGCGAGCGCGCTACTGCTTGAGCCACATCCCCAGCCCAGCACTTCTTTTTTTTACGGCTGAATAATATTCCATTGTTTGATTATACCACATTTTGTTTATCCATTGATCAGCTAATGGACATTTGGGTTGCTTCTACTTTTCTGATTATTATGACTCACGTTGCTATGAACAGTCACGTTCAAGCTTTTGTGTGAACATATGTTTTCAGTTCTCTTGGATACGGGCCTAGGACTGGAATTGCTGGATCATATGCTAACTCTGTTTAACCTTTTGAGGAATCACCAGACTGTTCTCCAAAAGTGTTGCACCATTTTAAATTCCCACCAGCAGTGTATGATGGACTATTTTCCCCATCATTCGAAATTCTGAAATAACACCCTTGACTCCTTGGCCATCTCCAGGTAACACCCCATTTCTCCTTCCTCTGCTTCTCTTTATAGCAAAACTAAAAATACATGATCTCTGCTACTTGTCTCTAATTCCCCACCTCTTGTTTCCCCTTCAGCCCTTTAGGGTTAGATGTTGTCTCCAGCAGTCCATCAGTGGCTCTCATCAGGGTCACCAGTGACACCTCTGTTGCCACGTGGTGAGTCATTTCTTAGTCCTCACCGACTGGCCCCTCAGCAGTTTGGGACCCAGCTGACCATTCACTCTTCCTCCATCCTTTCTCCCCTCCTTCTCCTCTTCCTCCTCCTCTTCCTCTTCCCCAGTCACCAGCTATCCTTTTCTGAACTCTGGGGCTCCAGGACTCAGTGCTCAGTCCTCTTCTCCGACAAGGTTCACTCTCCAGGTGATGATAAATCAACCCAGACTTTCGGTTCTATTACCCCAGCATCTCCACCTGGCTATCTATTGGACATTTTATTTTTAAAAAATATATATATATATATATATATTTTAGTTGTAGTTGGACACAATACCCTCATTTCACTTATTTATTTTTATGTGGTGCTGAGGATCGAACCCAGGGTCTCGCACGTGCAAGGCGAGCGCTGTACCGCTGAGCCACAACCCCAGCCCTGTCTATTTGACATTTTAAACCTGTCCTGTCCAAAATAGTTCTCTAGATGTTCCCCACCACATGTGCTCCTCCCACTGTCCTCCCCGTCACCCTGAACGACAACCCCATCCTTCCGGTAGGTGGCTCATCCTTGACTCCTTCCTCTTCCAACACCTCACATCCTGTCCACAGCAAAGTCTCTGCACCCACAGTGCATCTTCAGCCCAACCACCTCACCGTTCCCATTGCCACTGGGCTCTAAACCTGGTGGCCCTTCACCGGGATGATCTCCCCTCACTCCCTCCAATTCCCTATGGCAGCCTCCTAAGAGGCTTTGAATGGTAAGACCAGGCCAGTAACCCAGAACTCCCCAGGGGACCCCAATTCCTCCAGAGACAATGTCAAAGTCCTTACTCAGCCTCCCAGCCCCTCACGATCCGACTCTGCACTGTCCCCACCACAGCCCTCTTCTCTCCCCTCTTGTTCTGTCCAGACCTGCCAGCCTCCTTGAATACGTGATACACTCCAGTCTGAAGCCCCTTCCCTCATGGTCCCCTGTTCAAAATGGAATGAACACCCTTTAGCCCCCTCCCTCCCAATACCCACTCCAGGGTCAAAGGAAGGAGCTGGAGCTACACCATGGAACTGACCAGTCAAGTGTTAGATAGGCCCCTCAGGCTCTGTTGGACCTGGAAGTCAAGGGCTGCATTGTGCTATTTCTTGGAAACTTGGCCCCTCTAGAATCTTTTGGATTTGATTTTTTTTTTTTTTAGTCTCAGTTCATAAGGATTCTGTCCTCTGCAAATGCTAAAGTGTATTCACATGGTTTCCTGAAGATCCAGAAAAAGGTTTGAGAAAGAAGCACCCTAGTTGTTCAGAGTGCACAGCAGCCATTCCACATCCAAGGGGCAAGTATCGAAGTCTGATAAGTGTGGTGTGACTCAGTCTCACATACATCTGGCGGGAGTTAACAGACACGGCCACTGTGGAGCGCATTTTGACTGAAGAGACACCTACCTTTGGGACAGCAATTCCACTTTAAACATATACACCCTGGAGAAACCTGTGCACAGGAAGACCTGTGTAATAATGTTTACCATAGCCTTATTAGCAATGGTGAAAACTGGAAACCACTGAAATGCTCATCAACCAGAGAGTGAATAAATACATTTTAGTTTAGACCTATAGGGGAATCTTTTTTTTTTTTTCTTTTGGTGATGCCGGGGATTGAACCCAGGGCTTTGCATGTGAGGCAAGCACTCTACCAACTGATCTATATCCCCAGCTCTAGGGGAATCTTTACAGCAGTGAAAATGCATGTACTAGAGCTCTATAAATCAACCTAGGTAAATCTTAAAAAAGCAGTATTAAGCAAAAACAGAAGAAAGTCACAGAAGGATATATACATAATGCAATGCCATTGATATAAAGCTTAAGAGTATCCCCAAATACTATAAATTGTTTATACATATATATATAACAAATTTCAAAGAATGTATTAGCAGGATAAACCCAAAAATTCAGGGTAGTGGTCCCTATGTTCTGAATATTGGTGCCCCCTCCAAATTCCTATGTTAGAATCTAATACCCAAAGTAGTAGTGTGAAGAGGTGAACCTCTGGGAAGTGATTAAGTTGTGAGGGCTCTACCCCCATGAAAAGGATTAGTGCCTTTATGTTAGAGGAGCAGTGAGAAAGTACCATCTTGGAAGCTGAGAATGAGCCCTTACCAGCCTTGATCTTGAACTTTGTCAGCCTCCATAACTGTGAGGCAATAAATTTCTATTGCTCATAAATTATCTAGTTTACGATATCTTGTTACAGCAGCAGGGATGGACTAATACAGTGGTTACCTTTGGCAAGGGGAAGAAATGGGATGTGGGGTTATGTAAGCACATTTATGGCTTCTGTAATATTTTATTTCTTAAGAATGTGAATCATATTATAGACATGTTTTTATATGCCTGATATCTTTCACCATTAAAGAGACATTTTTTAAAGTGTTTGAATCCACAGGGAGCAGCGTTGTATATGCTGGGACCGTGGCTGATCCCAGTGAGTCTGTTCTGCCTGCTCCTAGAGTCACATAGCAGGGACACTTAACACCATCAGGAGCCCATCTGGAGATCTTTGTGAATCTCCACATTTATGAACATCACCAGAGCATATAATTTCCTCATAAAGCTCAGTAAAGTGTAACTCAAAGACTCAAGTGAACACTCTACACTGACCATGATTCTAGAGCTCTAGCTGAAGTAATTCATAAAAACAGTTGGCTTCCCGCTCATGGCCACTTACCCCAAAGAAACAGATCTGCATGTTTTTCTTCTTCGTCAGATATCACATTTTCACAATAACCCTACAGCCTGCCACATGGCTCAGGATTCACATTCACGCCTCAGGAGATTCATTAAGTGCCTCATAAAGTGCCCTTTGTAGGCGCTCATGCAGACACCTCAGATGTTCAGTCCAAGGTCGCCTAGGGCCACTTTGAGCACTGTGGTGACTGTGGGGTGGCATGTGCCCTGGTCATGGCTGTTTACCAAACATTAGCAGCCTACACACAGTAGCAGAGCAGGGGAGGCAGGAGGGACTGGGGACTTCAAACCTTGTTGGATCTGGGTTCTCTTCCTCAAGTCCCCCTATGTGCACTGTCTATGCAAGGGCTAGTAGGGGGGGGGGCACTGTTGAGCTCCTAGGGAGGCCTCAAGCTGGCCTGGCTGAGTTTTGACCCTGAGCCCATGGGCTGGAGTCTCAGCAGGCCCCTGATGGCTGCTATTGACCAGCTGGCATTTGGAGATGGACTTCTCATCCTAGCCAGCTGAGGTTACTAATGTACATTGCTTGGGGCAACTTGATGGCATGTCAATCTGCACCCAAAATGCTCTTATTCTCCAGGGGACTGATTCATGCCAGCAATGCCAAGTGTTATAAAGGGTCACAGAGGGGTGAGACCACAGGTGGGGACAGACCATCTTTAGGGAAGCTGGGTGTACGCCTTGAGGACACCTGTGCCTTGTCCACGCCCTCTATGTAAGGTGAGCAGAGCTTCTGCTGGTCTCCCTGGGGGCTACTGAGAGGACGGAGAGGAGGCAAGCAAGGGTCCATAAGGTACAAATCACTCGTATTGGCTTATATATTAAAAAAAAGCAACCTTGATCTCCTGATCTGGGTACAAACTGGGATTCCAGGGGGAGCTCTGAACTCTCGGGCACCTTCTTGATTCCTGATGTCACAGGTCCACAAAATGAACCTTCCTAAATGAATAAAGGAGCGAGGCTCCCTGTCCCCACCCCAGATCCCAGCCAAACCTACTCCCCACTATCGCCTCAAACATGCCCAGTGCTGTCACATACCCTTGCTCACGTAGCTCCCTTCGATGACAATCTTCTATTGGCGCTCACTGAAATCCTACCTGCTCCCTCGGGCTCATTTCAGGACCTCCTCCCTGAATGGATATGATGTCCCTCTCCTTGGTCCCTGTGCACCCCGCCAGCGCCTGGCACCACTCCCACAGGCAGTAGGTGCTCAGTGTGTCTTCCATTGTATGAAGCGTGCCAGGCCCCATGGGCCTGTCAGTGTTTTCCTGCACATGGGAACCCCAGCTCTTACCTTGGGAGTGAACATGTGTAGGATGCCATCGACTGCTCCTCGCAGCAGCAGTCCTCGGACCAGAAAGCAGGCCAGCACCACGTAGGGGAAGAGGGAGCTGAAATACATCACCTGCAGAGAGGACGGGGACCCACCATCAGGCAGAACCCCTCCTGCTCCTGCAGCTTGCATAGCCCTCCCTGCTCACAGGTGGGGCACACGAGACTCCTGGGATACCAGACAACAGACAGCAGAGCCCCGGAATCCCTGGGCACCAGGCCAACCCATCACCCATCTGGCCCAAGCCCAGGCAGGAGCAGGAAAGGCTGGAGTTCACGTGGCTGGCCCAGGGCTTGCTTGCCTCCCAAGGATTGATGGTTTAGGCCCCCATCCTCAAGGCTGCCAAGGGTGAGGGAATCCTATGCTCTCCTCCTCATTTACTCAAGTCTCATGCTCCTGTCCTTAGAGTTCCTTTGACAGAGGCATGCAGGAGGCCACAGACAAGGTTCCCAATCGGATACCATCAGGAAGCCTAGTCCTGTGAGCCCGAGCCCATGCTATTTGCTGGCCTGTGCATGTCTTGCATATTTTTATTGCTCCGTGTGCCTGGTACAGAGCCACATGCAAAGGCTATGCTCACAGGACATCCTGTTCTGAAGCAAATCCAAGGGGTGGGCAGGATGGTGCAAAGGTTAAGAAGGTGCGTGTCCAGAGCCACGTGCTCAAGTTCTGGGCTTGCCTCTACCAGTTGCCGTGGCCTCCAGCCTATGGACTTAACCTTGATGTGTCTTTGTTTCCCTGTCTCTAAGAGGGGTGTGAAAATTTCTAAGGCTCTAAAATTTCCACATAAGGTTGTTGAGGATGACATGTGTTCATATATGTGGCTGTACTGGTAAGTTCCACAAAGCATCAGCTACGATTTTGACCTCCAAAGAGGGGAGAGATCAGTAGCCAGGATGATGCCACCTTAAGGAACTTAGCTTCCTTGCTCGTCAAGTCTGGCCAAGAACCCAAAACCTCGGACAGAACAGGCTCTGGTTCCAGCTTTGAGGCTAATTGACTGCATGAGGTTAGACGACACACTTGCCCCTCTCTGGGCCTCAGTTTCCTCATCTGTAAAATGAGTGCATGGGGCTACAGGATTTCTAACAACCTTTTCATCCCTGGCAGGGCATGAGTACTGATAGGGGACAAGTAACAAAGGGCCCTCTTCAGAAGGGATCTGATCTGCTGGGGAAAGGTGTGTGGGCCTGGCCAGTGTGCACCCCAAGATGGAGTGGCAATAGAACTGCTTTCAGAGGCCCCCAAGGCCCCCTTCACTCACAGCACCCACCTGCTCAAACAACCCTATAGTGTTGACATGGAAAATGCTGGTTTTCACCCCAAAATCACTCAGAGCAAGTGACTCTAGGGCTTTGCTTGGGAACCTGAAGGGACAGAATCTAAACAGATATTCCTGAGTCAATGCTTCTATCTTCCTTCTCTTTAATGTCGCAGGGCTGGACTGAATTCTCTGAGCATGAAGGCAGTCAGGGGTCAGGACAACGATCTTCCAGCAAGCCCAGCCCTGGCTTGCTGTTCACAGTGGACAACAACGCAGGTGTTATTCCCACCCCGTCCCTTGGGGGTCAGTGCCATCACCCTGAGCCATCCAGAACATAAGCCAACAGAAGGGCCCTGCACTGGTGACGTGGAGTTCTCAGTCCCCTGTCCTCTTTCTGCTGTCCTCCTCCAACTCACCTTCCCTGAGGACTGGATCCCCTTGACCACAGCCATGCCCACAATGCTCCAGGCCACGAGAAGGCACAGCGTCATCTTCCAGTTGAGGCCCCCGCTTTCAGAGATGGAGTTGGAGATATCCAAGGCCTCTCGGTACCAGAAGTAGGTGGTGGCTGAGCTCTTCTCACATTCTGCCTCCACCACTGAAACAGCAGCAGAGGCCACAGAGGTCAGTGGCAAGGCCCCTGGGGCCACCTCTCCTACTGGACCTCTGCTCAGGGTGAAGGCGTGGCTGAGGGTGGGCAGCTGGAAGGGGCTGTGCTTGTTTCGGGTTAGCCATGATCTGGCAGATCCCGGGGAATCCCAGCTCCTGATGGAGGCTGGGAGGCCACAGGTCATGCTGAGCTGGGTGAATTCCTCCTACACCACCTGCTGCCCACATCTGTCCATAGAAGGTAGTAAGGGTTGAGGTTGAATTGGCCTGAAGGTCCTTGGGAAAGGTCCTAAATTGGGAATTAGAGACCTACATTCACATCCCAGATCACTGGTTAAATGGATACCGGGGAGATGAGAAAGTGGCTTCAAGGGCCTCAGTTTTCCCATCCGCAAAGTGGGATGATCATCCAGCCCTTTGTAGGACTGGCATGCAAATAAAGATTATTCACACGCAGCCTGGAGTTAGAATAACACAGAGTAATCCATATTAACCAAACAAAAATAAGAATTATAGTGTTTTAACTACTCTCATTTAATTCAGTCCTCTAAGCACCACCCTGTGGGAGAAGCCAGAAAGGGATCACTTGCACTGTGGAAATGGAAATGAGGATCAAGGGGGTTAAGTGACTTGTCCAAGGTGACACATCAATGAAATTCCCAATCTGTGCAGTAAGTCTATTAGACTCCTGCTAGGGAGAGAGCTGGCTGAGTCCCCAGCTGTGTCTCAGGAGTCCCATACTTGCCTGCCATGGTCCCATTCCTGATGACAGGACATTCGCTCCAGGGCAGTGGGTACTGGAAGGACTTGAAGAAGTAGAAGATGCTCCATCCGATGATCACGTTATAATACAGCCCAACAAAGAGGCACACCTGAGGACGGGGACCCAGGGTGGGATCCCAGAGGATGGGGGTTAATGACAATGCCAGTCCCACCCAACACTCCATCCCAGGGCCAGCAGCACAGGCCAACGACATAGAACACAGCAGCACAGCCACGAAGGAGGACGACCAGGGATGAGACGGAGCAGCAGGAGCAGCAAGGACCTGCTCCCCATCCCCCATTCATCTGGCACTCAGGCAACCACAAAAGAATTCTTTGGATATTAAAGTTGTCTTAAATAGACTCTTAAAATGTTAATCCTTTCCAGTTTTGAAATTCCTCTAAGATACTTGAAGCCCTTCCCCACCATTTCCTGAGGACTCAGGATTCTGATTAGAGATGTCCTCCAGGACCAGAGAGGCTGCGCAGCTTTTGCCCTTATAGGAAACGGCCCCAGGCGGTTGTGCTTATGAGATTTTATGGATTGCTGGTTTCCTATGTCTTCCCTTCTCTCAGGATATTACTCTCTCTTTGGTTCTGTTAGCAGCCGGCCTCTAGAAAAACACCACTTTTCACTTCTTGGAAACAAATAACTAAGCTTGGTAGAGTTTTATTTAAAATAAGAGTACATGGAATCTGATGGAGGGTCCAAAGGGTTTCTTTGAAAGTAATGTTTTATGGACAGAGATTTGCAGCATCTGATCTAGATGCTGAGGGGTCCCTTCCAGGGGCCTGGCGGTGGGAAGACTGCTGTTCAGAGTAAGAGCCAAGGGGCCCTTGCTTGGTTCGGTTCACCTGAGTACCTGTGCGCAGAGCAGACGCTTGCCCAGCAGGCTGTGTGGGGATAGAGATGGAGAGAGACGCCTGCTTCCTCTACTTGGGTGCTTTCAGTGCAAGGGGAGACCTGGCACACACTACTGCGTGTGACTGCGGCCAGCCCAGCAGAGTGCACTGTAGCTGGCCAGATCAACCTGTGCAAAGGCAGTGCCCTGTGGGTGAGTAGAGGCCAGACAGCCCCTCTCCCAGGCTCTCCCTGGAGCAGGTTTGGACTGGCCCTGCCATCCTGCTTGATGGAATCCTTAGTCCCTTCCAGAGCAGATTCCAGTTTCTGTTCCAGGTATGAGCATAGGCAACTGTAGGCTTTGCCCTTAAGGGACACTCAGTTCTTCACCTAGAGCTCTACACAGGGCCTCATCTGCCACCTTGTGGCTGAGCTGGAGGCCTCATGGACTTCCCCTCCCAGGATTCTGGGGTCTCCCTCTCTCCCACTGTTCCGAAGCCTCACCTCTCCTGGGTTGACCATAAGGTTCCTGAGTCCTCCAATGGGGCTCATTTGTGTAGCACCAAGGCTACAGGGCCCTGAGCCTTTTCGGAGTCACTTACATTCCCAGTGGAAACACTGCCTGCCCAAGGAAAGGGGTAGGGCCCTGTTACATGGAACTGACGGCTGAGAAGCAGAGATAGGTATTTAAAATGGTCTATATGTCCCCCAGAGACCCTGACTGAGATGTCCCAGGGCCTCCCTTGTGAACATATCCCAGCATTGCCTCCTTTGCCTTAGTTGCAAATATCACATTCTGCTTCAGGCAGGGCTGTTGACTTTCAGTGTAGGAAATATGGTAACTGTAGCCCCGAGACACCAGCTGGAAGCCATTCTCCTGTTGGGTGACCCCTTGCTGCCTTTGTCTTGGCCCAGGACTGTGGCCTGTAAACCTCTACCCAAGAGTGGCCCTTCTGTCTCTGGCTTAGTGCCTTCCCCAGCCCTGGACTCACAATGCAGCTGGAAAAGCCAATGCCCCCCAGGCGGGGACACACGTAGTGCCACACACCAATGCTGCCGCGGCGGATCCTTTGGCCCACAGCCAGCTCCAGGAAGAATAGGGGGATGCCAATAATGATCAGCAGCACCAGGTAGGGCACCAGGTAGGCACCTGTGGAGAGAGAGGAGGGGTGTCAGAGGCTGTCTAGAGTACAAGGTCAGAATGAGAGAAGGTGTGGCAGCAGGGTCCCCCAGTCTTAATCACATCTCAGATCATCCACTCACTGTCCCCAGTCCCAGGGCCCTTTCATGCCTGTGACCTACCCTACACTGGCTCATTCATACCCTGCTTCTCCTTGACTCCCTCCAGCCTAAAATGCTAAGGGAGGAACATATATATATCAATACTCCCGCTCACTAGACTCAGCTCAGAAACAGACAGAGGGAAGGACAGACACCTCACTGCGTCTCGGGAACGCATGCATCAAGTCATTTGCAGACACATTCACCTTAGAAAATACTCTATGGACATCTGTTCACACCCCTCCTGCCCATAGGTAAGGAACCCCAGATGGCATGGGCCCTGATCACTTGCCCCCAGTGGCCCTGCCTGCCCATATCTGAGCCAGATGCTGATGCAGCAGACTGGGCAGCTCCAGGGAAGCAGAAATTGGAAGCTCTCCAGGGAGAGGGGGTCTAACCAGCATCCTCATTAATCCACAGCTAATTGGGAGGAATAGAAGAGAAATTAGCTGTTCAGGAAAGCGTGGTCAGAAGGATCATAAAGGATAGAATGAATCTTGCTAAAGATTCCAGATGATAAATGAATCTTGCTGTCCTAAACCTCACTGCAGACACAATCTCAATTCCAAGTGACAGGGCATTTAGCAGGAGAATTAAAGCCACGCCTGGACATGGACGAATGCACGCCACAGAGAGCTGTGCCAACAACACAGTCCTATTAGCACACTGTCATCCAGGCCCTGCCTGTCTATCAAACAGTCTCAGGCCAGCCCTAGTCACCAAGGTCCTGATGGTCACCCAGTGCCTGTGAGCAGTCTCCAGATGTCCCCCAGCCTCACTGCTCTGCCCCCTATAACATAACATCTCACATTCTCTCCTATATGTGCCCAATCTGCCAAGAAACACTGGGGATTGGGCACCAAACCTGGCACTTGGCAAAGTCAGCTGTGTACTGCGGGTCTACCCTGTGCCAAGCAGGAAAGTAGGGGGATAGTGGAGTAACAGAAGGCACAGACGCCATCCTTGGGGGAGCTCACAATCTGTGAGGGAGGTTGGGCTCTCAGCTGCACACGGGCAATGTCAGCACTGGTCACACGGAGCCAACTGAGCAGTATGTATGTACATATGAAGGAAGGGGCCGGGTTCTGGGGAGGCAACCCACCGAGTCATATACAATAGTACTGAATTCATCACCATAGTGCACATCAATTCAACATGTCAAAAGCAGCCCCGTCATGGTACTCAAAGAAGGAAGGGCCTGAAGGAACACAGGTAGAGACCCCTGGGTCTGTCTAACTCAACTTCTTGGCCTCGGGTGGAAGGAAATGGAAGTAGAAAGAAGCAATCTGCTATAGGAAGGCAAAGGAAGATAGCCTTCCTGGTTTTTTATTTATATGCCCCAATATCCTTGAGAGGGACTACATGTGCAGGGAGATGGGTTTCAGAATATTGGCATCTTCTACAGATGTTTCCTTTCTCTCCTCAACAGTGAACCTGCCTAAACCAGGTACTGGCCTCCTGCTGCTCAGGCCCCATCCACCTCAGTCAGGCAGGACACAGGGGGCTGACCTAGCTGCAGGGTTCTCCACCAGGCTGAGGCCCTGCTGACCAGAGTGCTCAAGGGGCTGTGTGCAGTCTAGGGGAGCTAAATTTGTAGTGTATCAGCCTTTGTTGAAATCATTGGAGAATACAGTAGCACCCTCTTCCATCTCAGAAAACACAACCTGGGGACACAGTGGGTTTGCTTCCATGTTTCAGCAGCTTTCAGGAGCCTCCAGTCGGGACAGCTGGGAGCATTAGGAAATTGAGCAAAATGTGGACGGACTCCAGGTTCTCTGAGGCTCCCTGGATGGCTAGCAATCTATGTCTCAGTCTACACCCAGCTCCTTGGTTCTGGCAAACCCCAGGTTTCTTTACAGAGCTTAAAAGACTACATTGGTCCTAGCCCATTGAGCTATGGATTAAGCAGGAGCCAAGTTCATATCCTGGAGGCAGACCTCCCAGGCTTGAATCCTGGCTTTGCCACTTATTAGCTTGTAATTTGAGGCAAATTACTTGATATCTGTGTTGCTAGATTGTCATCCGTGTAAAAAGGATGGAAATATTAAGTAGAAACATAAGCAATGGCTGATATTGGACCCATTTTTTACTTATAAAAATGCCATTTCATACACTCTGATGCTCTACCTATCACAGGGCTGTATTGTAAAGAGAAAATGAGTTACTTATCCACATTAAGCACTTAATAAACATTTGCCTCTTTCTCATAAAAATAAACAGAAAAGAGGCAAATTAAGAGGATGCAAAATAAAGAAATTGCCGGCATCTGGTGGAGCTAAGCAGAGTCCCAGATTCCATCCAGAATTAAGCACGGTTTGATTGAATCACCCATGTTTCAAAACCACCGAGTGCCAAGTCCAAGGCCAAACACCTGTCTCCTCCCTAGGACCCTGTGCTTCCTGCTCGACATTTAAGGTGACTTGTAAAACCTGTGAGAGGCAGGACAGTTAAAGGTGCGAAGGGATTGCCGGAGCTAGAGAGGAAGGACAAATAAGGGAAGGAACATAGAACATAGAATGGGAGCTCAGAATCCTAAGAGTTGACCACACTTTTCTTCTGGGGGTGTTGATTGCTGACACCGTGAACAGGCGATCTAGGTAAGAACACTGTCCTGAGAGAGTGCACTGTCCTGAGTGTGCACGTGCACGCATGCAGTAGTAAGGGGGACTCTAGGATTCAGCACCAGGTATCCAGGCAGGGTTGATCATCTAAGCCAGCAAGGGCAAGGTTACAGGTTCTGAGTAAGTCCCCAAATGCCAGCTGTGATTCAAAAATTTTTGGTGCCCCCAAGCTCTTCTCGGAGGAAAAGCATAAGGAAGTCAAACACTTTTGTTTATATCTTGCTTTGAGCTGGTCTTATGTCAACATGGTGACCACATCGAAAGCTCTGATTGGCAGTTATTTATGGAAAAAAATCAAAAATGTCTTTCAAGCAAGGGAACCATGTGGTGAATATACTCTACAGTGGAAGCCTCTGGCCTGACTCAGTCATATGAGCTCAGAAGGGAAGCTTCACTCCCTGTCCTTCAATAGAAACTGGGAAGGAGGAGAAGGCCCCAGGCAGACTTTGCCTTTTGAACCAGGCAGAGAATGTGTCCTCGTGTCCTTGTGGAGAGGAGGGGAAGCCGCTGCATGGGGCTGCATTTCAGTGCTGGAGAAGCAATGCCTGGGGGCTTCTGCCCACCCTGGCAACTGGAAGTGGTGATGGTGGTCTGACCCCAGCAAGATCCTCAAGAGAAATTCACACAGGTACAGCATGAGGTCCCCTACGGGAGTGGGGCAGGTGGCAGCAGGTGCCATATGCAGTACACAGGCTGGGGCCAGGTTTTTCAGGTTGAGTCCTAACTATGTCACATGACCCTGAACAAACCACCTAAACAAGCTGTGTCTCAGTTTTGCAGTCTCTACAGCGAGGATGATGATACAACTCCTTCCTCACATAAGATTGTTGGGAGAATTCCATGGTTGTGAAAACAGTAATGTGTTTGTTTCAAGGTGCTCAAATATCAGCAGTTTCAGGCCTAATAGCCAGTGTTTAGAAAATGCTTAGCACCTAGTAGTCATTTGATAATAGTGGCCAACAGGTGCTCTTTATTATGGGTCGTGTAGTATATAAAGCTCATTTAATCCTTCCAGCTCCCCTATGAGGCAGGAGCCACAACTCATTATTACCCCCATTTTACAGATGAGGCACAAAGAAGTTAAGCAACTTGCACTAGGTCCCAGACTGGGATCTGAACCCAGGCAGTCTGCAGTCAGAGTACGCATTCTTATCATCATGGCCTACAGCCTCTGGATAGCTATTAGCCACCGTTATGGCTATTCCTGGAATCCTGAATTGCCACCTTACATGGACTCCAGTTCTGCCTCCTTTTCACCCCTCAGCCCAGCCCATTCGCAGGGCACCTTGGTGCAAGCAGGGCAGCCTCTTACCTCCTCCATTTTTCTGGCACAGGTAGGGGAATCTCCAGATGTTGCCGAGGCCCACGGAGAAGCCGATCTGGGCCAGGATGTACTGCAGCTTGCTATTCCAGGCTGGTCGGTCCTCTGCGTCCAGCTCCTCCTCCGCTGCCTTCTGCTTGCCACCTGCCTCACCGGACACATTCAGTACACTCTGCTTATAGTCCACAGGCTCCTCAAGGGCCAGCAGGTCAGCCACTGACTCGGTGACATGTTCATTGCTGTGCTCACGTTGGGTCACCTTGCTGTTCTTCGGCATGGGTGCCACCGGGGCCGTGCAGCCCTGCTCCCCAGCACACAGAGAAGGTGGGACTCAGCTGCTGTCAGCTCTTTCTCATCCAGGGACCTATGAAAACAGGAGAGCAGGAGAGGATTAACTGAGCACACCGGGGAGGTAGGGGACCCAAAGCAGATACAACCTGATCAACTGCCTGGCACACACTCTGAGGCTGGACGAGGGCCTCAAAGGTTGAGCTTGCCTCTCCTTCCCATCATGCCCCCATTGCAGAGTTCAAGGTCTGCATGCTCAGTTTTCCCAGAGATCCCCTCTGAGCATAAGAGAAAGGTAAACTTAATGGGGCAAAGTGGGCAAACCCATCCACTGAGCAGGAGTAAAGGGTCACCCATCATGCCACTGCCCTTTTCATACTGCAGAGCTGAGAGTGTTCCAGACCCTTGGGAGACCCCCACAGCTTTCCCCCTTCCAGGCTGACCTACCTGTCTGGTATTCTATTGAGCTAAAACCACTTGGTGGGACCCAGGAAAACCAGTGTCTGCCTTTTCTGGGGTCTTTCTATTCAAAATATAGTCCATGGACCAGTAGTATGACCAGGCGCTTGATAGAAATGCAGAATTTCAACCCCACCCCAGACCTACTGAATCACTCTCTGCATTTTTACAGGATTCCCAGGTGATTCAGAGAAACATTAACATTTGCACCTCACCCCCACCAAAAAAAAAAATGTAGTGCCCTCACAGTGGGGCCCCTGGGTGCTACCAAGGCACCTTCATTTCCTTGGCAGAAACAGCTGATCAGGCTCGGCACCAGAGACCTAGAAGTATTTGCTTGGTGCCAACAAATCCTGGGTCATTGCTCAACGTTGACATTATCTGAGGGCCACTGCAGCCAGGAGCTGGTTCTCCATCCTTCAGAGACAGTTTTACGGCAGATAATGTCTGCACAACACGGGTGGGGAGGCAAAACCCTCCCCTGCTCCAGCAGGTCCTCATTTGTCATTCATGCCTTCCCTTAAAGAAAATGAATCCTTGAAGAATTCTAACACCCGCTATATTTCAAGGCACCTCCTCATTAAGGGGAGGTTGGAGGATTTAAAATTAAACACACACACACACACACACACACCAGTCGGTAGTTGCCCTGCATCTTTCTAGGGATGTAAATTATCCAGCTCTGTAATTACTTTATTAAGAGAACGAGCTGTCCCTGGAAGCCGGGCTTGCTGCTTATTCTCCTCCTTCTACATCTGTGCCACCTGAATGGCACAGGCAAGGTTGCTGGGCAGCAGAAGGGCACAGAGGTACCCTTCCTGCTAGCCTAGACCCAGAATTCCTGGCTGACTCTAATCAAAACCTGACCTTTGAGGGAGTCCAGCCAGCCAGGTCCTGCTACACATGTGGTGAAGCTGTGAGGCCCAGCAGGTGGGGATAATTGTCTATGCTGGTCCTTGGGATGGACTAGCCCTCCCCAGAGGGATGGATCATATTAGCAGGTGACACTTCCCTGCCTTCTTCACCCAAGGGCAAGAGTGAATCTTCAGCAATATGCCCTTCCACCCCGGGAACAGTCAGGGTCTTGGGCTTTGGTGGAACGGAAACAGAGCCAGCCTGCCTAAAAGACCTCAGGATCCCCTTTAAAAAGCTCTCTACTGGGACTCCATTGTGGGTCAGCTGAACATCCCACTGTATCCTGGAGGGTGCTCCAAAGTGGCACTTAGGTGTCTGTGAACCCTGTGGCCCGCAGCCTCCCTCCAGGGCTGCTGTGTTCCTCATGCTAGACAAATAAAGGGTTATAAAGGGATTTGTGCAATAGGAGGCCTGTGTTCTGGCCTAGGATGTCAGTTTGAATCCCACCCTGACCCCACCCAGGAGGTCCCTGTCCCCAGGGTGCTCAAATAGAAACCATACGCAAGGGCTGCTTCTCTGGGCACTGCATCCTCCTCCTGAGCTCACATGGAGAGCTTTTATTAAAGACTGGAGCTGAGGCACAGGGTGAGGGTCCCTCTGGAGACTGCAGGCATGGGGGTGCCTTGGCTCTGAGCCTCTCTCTCACTATTCTGCCTACAACAGGATTTGATCAGAACAATCTGCAATGCATTAGGTCTGATTTAATGATCATCAAGCCACAGCTGGAAAAGAAGCAAGGGAGAGTCCCCCTAGTCTGCAGAATTCATCTTGATGCTGGCCAATTGAAACACACATTTCCCCATAAATAGCCTGGTGAGTGGCAGCTCGGTCACCAACATGAGCAAGGGTTGGATGGAAAAAAGCACTCTTTTAAGCTAAGAGGACTCAAGGACAAAGTTAGCACATTCTGGAAAAGTCAGAGAAGGACACTGAAAGCAGCATCCGGGCAACCACAGGTCCACGCTTAATGCTGTATAAGCTTCCTCCTTTTCCCCACGATGTCACTGAGGTGTCTGAGCATCCTGCACTGCAGGATGGGGGCCTAGGGAATCCCTGTGTCATCAGATTTGCAAGATGCAAAGGGCTGATGTGAACCTGCAAGCTGAGGTTCTGGATTATAATCACAGTTGGGAAGTGCCCGGTGACTGGGACTATGCCCAAGTAGCAGCAGAGCCACATTCTGAGAAATAAAAGCTTGAGGAATCCTAGCAATTCCCCCACTTTACATATATGGCAACTGAGGCCCAGAGAGAAAAAGAAAATAATGGCTCAGAACTACTCAGGTCCTCCTGACACCCTGATCAGAGTCTCCTCCAGGGAGTTTCACCTACTGAGTTGGGCTCAGTAAAGATGGAAACAGAGAGAGGGCAGATGGGTGTAGGGGTTTAGGGCAAGGACTCTGAAGTCAGACAGGCTAGGGTTTGAGAGTTCCCATTCATTCATTCACTCACTCACTTGCTCACCCAAGTGACTCCCATATACCATGATCTTTCTAGGGGCAAGGGATACAGCAGTGAACAAAAAAGGCCATGTGTCCCTCTTGTGGAGTTCACAAGAGAGCCAGAAACTAAGAAATAAACGTCAAACATAACGGCCAGGGGTGATGTGTGCTCCACAGAGAAATAGCAAGTAGGAGTGGGGGAAATGGCAGGCTGTTCCTTTATGCTGGGGGTGGGGAGGTCAGGAAAGGCCTCTCGGTGACATTGGAGCAGAGGCCTTAATGACAGGAAAGAGCATTGGCTGAGAAAAGAGCCTACTGAAAGGAAGCAGTATGAGGAATTCCAGGAACAGCAAGGTGGCTGGAGTCACCAGAAGGGAGCGGCAGGGAGGGCTGGCCCCTGGAGACCTTGGCCATGCACTAGCTGTGTGCTCTTTGGACAAGGCACAAATCACGGGAGCATCAGTCTCCTTGTGAGGAAAACAATTACATCTAATGACAGTTCCCTTCTCTCTCTCAGGGAAGGCTGCTGAGAGGAGCCAATGAGTTACCACAATTGAGTGCCTGGCATACAGCTAGGCACACGGGGAGGATCCAAAGGGTAGAGGCTGCTGTCTGGAGGCCTGGCATTATTTACCTTTATCCATTTAAAATATGTAAGTGCCCATATCTACATCTAGACACAGAAATCCCCGCTCCCTCTTAAGGAAGGGCCAAGGAGACGTGGGATTCGAAGACAGCAGGTAGACAGAAGCATTTTTCCTCACCTCAGAAACGTCTACTTGGGTTAGCAAGAACTGGCTTCCTCCTGGGGCTGCCGGCCAGCACCTTACAAAGCCCTGCCACTCACCATACCCCAGTGGACGAAGGATCGAGGTACAGGGCACATTGAAAAGATAGACAATAAAATGTAAATAAAAATAAGGCCTCAAGTGAAAAGTTGGGCATTACTATTAATAATAAAAATACAGTTCAGACATGATATCTGTAATCATTTGAAACCACTTAACAACATTTTCTTTCTTTCTCAAGGTACCAGTGATGGAAACCAGGGTACTTAACCACTGAGTCACAACTCCAGCTCTTTTTATTTTTTTATTTTGAGACAGGGCCTCACTAAATTGCTGAGGCTGGTCTTGAATTTTTAATCCTCCTACCTCAGCTTCCCAAGCCCTTCAGATTACAGGTGTGTGCCCTCATGCCTGGTCCACTTAACATTTTTACATGTTCTACTGGTACAGAATAGAGTAGTGATCCTGCTCATCAATTGTTCAATCTGAGTTTAAATCCCAGCTTCACTCCGTATCAAGTGCTTAGTTTCAGTTTCCTCACCTGTCCCAGGAGCTCCAAGTGCCCCCTAAGGCTGAGAGGAGGGTAAATTGTACAGGTCCTAGGGACCCCCAGGGGTCTCTCACAAATGCTTCCTCTTCTTGGGCTGTCGCTGGATTCACACTGTCACTGCTGCCAGGGAATTAAGCTGGCAGTTGCCTTCACTCCAGGTGACAGATGGGGGTGCCAAGACCAGGACAGTGCAGACTGTGGTGCTCAGCACCCGGGTCTCCCTGCTTCTGGACTCTCTCCATGCCCCAAGCTGAAAGGCTTCTTTAAAGGGGAAGTGGAGGCAGCAGAGACTTGGAACAACCCTCCCTCTCCCCAAGCCTCACTCCTGGTCCTCTGAAGCCTGGAATCCACGTGCTAGTGAAAGAACAGCTTCCAGATCAGAGCACGGGAATGCAAAGAGCATCCAACCAATAACCCCAAAGTATAGCCTGGGACAAGCACAAGCCTTGCCTTTGCATCCCATAGAGCCAGCCACAATTCAGGCATCAACCAGCTCTGCAGACTGGTACCACTGCCCTGACCTCCCTGGACCTCCGTTTCCCTGTGTGTAAAATGGGCTGGTCTGGATGACATCTAAGGCCCCTTTCAGCTCCAGCATATATCCAGCAAGTGCCCCTCCTGCATGTGGGTATGAGCAAGGCATCTCCTGCCTCTGGCACCAGGTGACGCAGACTCACAGCACGTCTGTCCTGCCCCCTCTGTCAGCTGAGAGCCAGCCGGAGCATCGTGAAGATGTGCTGACAATCAGCCCAACCATATTCTCATTATCCCCCTGTAGTAGCTGAGGTGGGTTGTAAAGTTGCGCTCACGAGCAACACGTCAGATGATGGAGGTGCATGGTACTCTCTGAAAGGAACGCCTCAATTACCTAAAGCACGATGCAGAGGGGCTTGTGTGCTGAGCAGGTCCTCAGTGCCAGCTTGTCACTTAGCAACCATGCGGCTTACAGCTCAGAATAGCTCATGTGAGAGAAGCAGGACTGAGCAGTGAACTGTGAATCTTCTTCAAAAAAAAGAAAAAAATAGCGCGACTAGGAGGCAGACAGGTAAAAATATCTCCTGCCAGAGCACTGACGGCTTCACCACAATTTTTCAAACAGGGCATCTGGCAATGAGCTCATCCGGGGCCACACCTACACCCCCTCCCCTACCCTGCAGCAGCTGGAGAAGGGGGAACGGGTGTCCTTCCAGGATGCTAAAGTCAGCCACTCTGAGCACCTGCTTCTAGTTCTGGAGTGTCTCTTGCTCAGGAAGGCTGTATCGGGTCACCTAAGGGACAAACTCCCCATGGGAACTCAGTGGGGAAACTGCCATCTTTGGGGAAGCAAGCAGTCAACTTGACCCCAGACCCCATGGTACCCACTTCACCCAGCCCCACAGTGTACCCAGCTCTGTCACCCTCAGCTCTGTGGCACTAGAAAGAGTGTTGTGACCCAGCTCAGCCTCAAATAGATGAGACAAACTAGAAGCAATGGGAGAAGGCCCAGCTCCCAGGCCTCAGAGTCCCGTTCAAGATTATCTGGCTGTGAGAGGGGACCCTGGCCAGGCTGCCTTCTGTCGGAGTGCCTGGCAGCTTCCTGATTTCCATGTGACAAGCAGTTGTAGCCCCAACAGCTTTTCTAATGACCTCCGAGCCTCTGGGCTTCCACTGAGGTTAAACTGTTATCAAGAGCCACAAATTGTCCTCCAAATTATTTTAATTGTTTTATGGAAACCTCTGACAGTCACCTGGGCAAACAACTCCTGATAAGACCTGGCCACGGCTTGGCATCTGCTCTCCCTTCTTTCTCTTCCAGGGCACACAGGCAGAGACCCCACCATTCTCAATCTCTCCCACCTTCACCCCCATCGAGTGTCGTAAAGTCCTGCCAGGTGTTCAGCTCTGCCCTGTTCCCACCCCTCCTGCTCTGCTTCAGAACTTCTCTTCTGCTAGACACTCACTGCGGGCTCCCAACTCACTTCTCCCTCCCACATGTCGCCTTCAGAGGCATCTCCTGGAAATACCATGTCGCCCCACTCCCACTGCCTACTGAAGAGAGCCCAGGACTCTCTCCAAGACATTTGCCCCCCTGCAGGACTCCCCTGGGCTTTCACTTCCTACCAGCTCATTCTACTCCATCTGCATAAGCCCTCCCCCTCCTCTGCCTCCTGAAGCCTTCTGGGTCCAAGGCCTCAACTCTATGACACCTTCTGCAATTCTCTGAGTAAGCACTGACGTCTTTTTTTGCTGCCCTTCTCAGTACACTCCTCGTGAGACCGTTTTATGCTTTCACCATCTGGCTTTCTGAAATAACCAGTTGTTAATGTGCCTGATTCTTTTTTCAAACAGGAAGTTCCATGAAGGCAGGAGCCCAGGTGTGCCAACTTCATATCCACTCTTCACTACTCCCTGCCCAGCCAGCGCCTGGCATGCGCAGGTTATCCTACCAATTTTCTGGGGGCAGAATAGGGTACTTAACAGATGTTCTGGATCCCTGACTCCCCATCCTGAGAACAACCTGCTTCACGTGTTGATATCCTAACGGCAGCCTTCACCTTTGAAACCAAGAGGCATGGGTAAAAAGTAAACAGAGCTGACCAGAGAGACATTTAAACTGACTAGAAGTCTGCATTTTGACCCAGTCAGGGGGACTCTAATCAAGTGCAGCTCTCAACCCATGTGGGGAGGACCCCAGGACTTGGAAGCCAGCTTTTTGTTCCTTATTCCATTGTAAAATAAGGAACATCACTTATTTACCAACTGCATCTGGTTACCACATGGATGGAAGGAGGAGGAAAGAAAAGCTTTGGGGAAAATCAAATAAACAGGCTGGTAATTTTCTGACTCCATTTCACCGATTTGTCAGGTTTGTGTTTGGGTCTCCCGTTTCATATCACAATTGACAAGGCCAGATTCTGGTGTCTTTCTGTTATAGGTGTTCAATAAATACGATAAGAATGAATTAAATGAGTGCATGAGTACATGGACATATTTTGAATGCCCCCAATTTTCTACCGTCTGAGGTATTTTTCCAGCTTCCAATCTTTCCCATATTTTGATGTAATAGTCTGATCCCAAGAGCATGACCCAAATGACAGTTTAAAAACTAAGGTACTCCACAAAGCCTGGCCATCAATCAATGATTTTTTTTTCTTCTTTTTAAAAGGAGGCAGTATTGTACTCCACCTTTCCCCCTCTGTAGACAGGAACCATTCTCATAGCAAAAAAAAAAAAAAATCAGTTTTGGATAAGACAGTCTA
This sequence comes from Marmota monax, assembly GCF_021218885.2. NCBI lineage: Eukaryota > Metazoa > Chordata > Mammalia > Rodentia > Sciuridae > Marmota > Marmota monax. The sequence continues at coordinate 1,081,713 of NW_026694276.1, forward strand.
GCATGGAGCGCGGGACTGGTAGGACCGTTTCCAACAACCAATCAGGTCAAGGAGCTGATGGGACCTTCCAAAGCCCCATTCTCACCTCCAGGTTGCATTTGTGGAATATGCTCTTTGCCCTGGATATTTTGTTTTCTTAGCTAAGAGAAAAAAAGAAGCAGGAAGAGGGGCAGATGGTCCAAAGGGGGAAGAACTGGCACTGGAAAGCGTGGGCATGGCCAGTGCAAACAAGATCTTTTGGTTCCTTTTTACCGTTTTGTGCCACAGGGAAAGCGTGCTCAGTAGGTAAGCAAGGGCAGCCCGGCACACCCCGCCCCCACAGGCTGCTCTTCTACTAGAATTCAGGTGCTGAGCAATCTACTGAAGGCAGAGTGGGATGTAGCAAGAAAAACGGTGACAACAGCAGCATACAGGCCACACTGCTGGAATGCCACCTCTGGGGCAGCCACTGGGCAGAGAGCCTGACTTCTAGGATCTCCTTTAATCTTGCCAGTAATGGTCACAGGTGAGGACCACTATCACTCCCAATTTGCAAATGAAAAAGTGGCTCTAACTGCCTCTATTTCATTGAACTCAAGAGCCTTGATTGTGACACTTGCTTGAGCTTACCAGAACTAATGGAAGGTTTTTCACTCAAGTAGGTCACCCCTGTCACAGACCAACTGCCATTTTGAAACAGCGATCGATTACAGTCATCTCCTGTTTTGTCTTGTTGTTTTCTTTCTTTGCAGTACTGGAGATTTTCCCTGGGTTACTGCCACTGAATTCCACCCCTAGCCCTTTTTATTTTTTATTTTGAGACAAGGTCTCACAAAGTTGCCCAGTCTGGCCTTGAACTTCCAATACTCCTGCCTCAATCTTCTGTGTAGCTGGAATTACAAGCCTGGATCACTGTACCAGACTCCCATATCCTGATTCTAAGACATGGTAATGTGCAAAAGTACGTATCTTGGAATCTGAACTTAGACAACTTGTCCATAGGCACAGGATCAAAACTACAGGCGTCTGGTTTGCCATTGACACAGTCTGACTCTAGAACGTGACCTCCAATCTCACAGCTGTCCTAGGAAGATCACAGGGTTTAGGGCCAGGAAAACCTAAATTTGAGTCCTGCTCTGTCATTTACCAGCTGGGAGTCTTTGGGAAGGTATACAACTTCTTTTGCTTTCAGCTTCTGGGCCTGAAAAGATGGGGGATGAAGGCTGCTATCTCATGAGTATAAAATGAGACAAACATAAAGGTTGTGCTCAACCGAGGCCAGACACTCCAGAGACCAGCACCAGCTGCCCCCTGAAGGTGAGAGCAAACCAGGAAGGAATAAAGGCACATTGCCACCTCACCTTGTCCCACAATGCCCTGGAACCCATGTGGAGCACACTCCCTGGAGCTGGTGGGAACACAGGTGCTCAGTACTCCAAGTAACTTCCCATTTCTTGGACTGGAAGCAGAAAGAAGCCCAGACTCCTATCAATGACAGGCACTGCTGAAATATGGATTTTTACACATTCTTCTCTCTCCTCCTTCTTTTCTTTTACTTCAACGAATATTTACTGCATATTATGTTCCAGGACCTGTTCTAGAACAGCAGAGAACAGAGTGAACTCTGTTTCTGCCCTGGGCGATTTATATTCTAGTGCAGAGGGACAAATAAAAATCGAATACATAATTTATAATGTGTTTATAGACATCTGTCTGTAGTGCATACAAATGCATCGAATATATAACAGGATGATGGGATGGAGTAGGGCAGGGGTGCTATGAGACATGGTGGGGTGAGGTAAAGGAAGCACACTTTGATCAGGTGACATGATGGAAGAGAGTAAGAGAATGAGCCATGTGGACAACCCAGGACAGCAATCAGGGTGGAGGCAACAAACAGTGCAGAGGCCTGCGCATGCTTGGTGAGTGCAAGGCCTAGAAAGAAGGGCCACATGCCTAGAGCACCCTGAGCCAGGGAAGACAGGAGGCACTGAGACAGGAAGACAGCAGGTGTCCCCAGCAGGCAGGACTCAGGCCGTGGAAAGCAGTTCGGGTTTCCTTTGGGGACTAAAGGGAAGCTCATGGAGATTTTCAGCAGACATGTTATGTGCTCCAAATAACATATTGTATTTTTTAGTGTTTAAGGCCCAACTCTTTTAAAAGGGATTGCTGGCTGCGTGTAGGACAAAAGTGAGGAAACTGAGGACAGGTCAGAGACAGTGGTCGCCTGGGTCAGGCTGCTAGGTGAGGTTTAGGTTTTAAAGAGAAAGGAAAACCCAGCCCTAGGGGTCAAAGGGCATATCCAGTCCCTGGCAGGGAGGGAGACCCATGAGAGTACACTGATTTGAAAAAAAGAAAAAATGTAAAATTAGATGTGAAAAATGAAGTTCAGGAGCAATGAGTGTGGGCCTCACTCCCTTCTTTCCTGATCCATGGGGTCCACCATTATAGGCCACGTGGGGGGCTCAAGGGGGTACCAAATGGGTCCTCATAGCATCTGCCCAGTCCTCTGATCTGCATTTTCTTAAAGTCTCTTCTTTCTTTTGTCCAAGAGAGAGACAGAAGGAACAAGGGTGTCCAATTACCCGAGATACCCAACAGCCAACTGAAGAGCACTTGAAGGAATAGTGATCAGAAACCCTTAATTACAGTCCCCACATGATGTCTCCTTCCTGAGAATGAGAGGGTTTGTGTCTCTTTCCTCACCAGCCTTCAGTGCAGCTTTGTGGAATGCTGGGCAGGAAAGCAGTCCTGTTGGGAACAATCACAATGAAGAACTACTATGCTTACAGACCTTATTTAGCCTCTCAACAACTGGAGACAGTACGGAATTCTTGTATTAGGAATGAAAAAGCTTAGGCTAATAGAAACTATTAATGCACAGGATGACCCAGCCATGAGTGGAAAAGTGAGGATTCAAACTGTGACCTACCACACTGTAGCCCATATTCTTTCTGATATACGAGTGCTTTCCAATCTTTTGCATGTTATGATACACAAAGAAAATAATGATGTGGCAAGCAGGGGTCAATGTGCCATACTTAGGAGGCTCCACCACCCTAGGCCAACCCAGGCTACCCCAAGAGATGCAGGCATTGTGATTTCTGGGCCACATGCTTCCCCTTTACGGAACTGGTTGGGAATGTCTGTGATGTAGCTTGCTACCTTGCAGAATGATACACCCAAATCTCTCTCAACAAGTCAACAGTAGAACAAGCCCATCTACCACCATTTATTCCTGAAGTCAGAAGTTTCCTCACTTAGTGAGGCCCTTTTCCAAAACTAAGAAAATAATTCTCTCTGAATTAGTCAAATAGAGTCCCTAAATTACTAGCTAATGGCCCCAGTGGTGTGGCAGGACCGTGGACAGCGCCTGCTGGACACTCTGGGAATCAGTCCAGGTTGCTCAAGACAGGAACATCTGCTCTCTTTCCCTTAGATCTTGGGAAGAGAAGGTCCATGTTCTCATTGAATACTCACCTGGTGGCACCTGCTGGAATACCCCACCAGGTGATGTTCTCATCCTTCTTAAAAGGTAGCTTTGGTAAACAGTGCTCCTGCTCTGTGCATAGCTCAAACCCTTAAAACCATAAGGGTTCAGGAGTCTTAAAAATAAAGAGAAAATGTAACTGGTAGGATTTTGGGGGTGTGGACCAATGAACTTTATTTGCAAACAAAAGAATAAGTGGTTAAATTCATGGTGCACAGAACCCAGGAGAACTTCTAATTAAATCAGTAATTAGAAATGATGGAGTAGAGTAAGAGGTAATTCATTACCTTTAGATGAGCTGCTGGGTGGTCTCTAGATGGCAGCATGGTGGCTCTGTGGGACAAGTGCAGCTGAGGAGGTGACCCCAGGGCCTGAGAGATGAGCATTTGCTCCTCTGGCCCTAGGTGGGCCTTTCTTCCACTCCACAAAAGCCATAGGACAAAAAACTAGTTGGGGACTCTGGTGACCTAAGACTCACCTAATCCAGAATTATTTTCTAACAAAACATTCCTGGTTCTGAACGTGAGAATAATTCAGTACAATAATTCACATTGCATCTAAGTGTGTTTTCTTTGTTTATGTTTTTTTTTTTTTTTTTAAATCAGTGGGGGTTCAACTACTGAGCCACATTCCCAGCTCTTTATTTTCCATTTTGAAACAGGGTCTCGATAAGTTGCTTAGGGCCTTGCTAAGTTGCTGAAGCTGGCCTTGAACTCACGATCCTCCTGCCTCAGCCTCCCTGAGCCGCTGGGATTACAGGCATGTGCCATCATGCCTGGCTGAGCTTATGTTTTCACAAATGAGTTTTCTGTACATAGTGAATATCTAATTATATATTTTGAAGTAGCTAGATATACCCACAGGTGAACATTTTAATTTTTAAAAAGTTGCTCATGGGAAGAAGAAGAAGAAAAAAAGAATTATCAAAGGATCACACCTCCACAAAATGGCTGCCTCTGAAGCAAGGGCTTCTGGGAAGTCCTCTTTGTCCACTGGGGGGTGGGGGAGCACTAATGCTTACATTCCAGTTATCCACCCTCCCTTACAGGAACTTCTCCACAGAGATCTCCAGTGGCTTGGAGATGGCAGACGGGCTAGGACAGGCTGGGCCTGCGCCTCCAGAGATGGCGATTTCTCAGAGAGAGAAGAGACAGACAGGCAGGAAGAATCAGATTCCAGGTTTCCCAGAACAGCCAAGAACACAAGTGGCAGAGGCCTAGGGGTAAAGAGAGTGGGGTCTCCATGGGACAAGGCCAGGAAGCAAGGAGCATCCCTCTCGGCAGCCCTTACCAACAGCTGCTGTCAATCACCCTGGAGTCCTAGCAGTTTTGCTGTGGGCCTGGGGCCTCATCCGACACTGCTGAGAATCCCTGGCACACTGTCTGGCACAGAAACCTGACCCACGGAGCTCCCGTCAGCCACTGGCGTCCTTGATTCTGCAGATGCAGGAAATTCTCAGGGCAGCATTCAACCAGCTCTGACTCTTCTCCCCCTGCTCCAGGAACCAACCCCTGACTCGGACATGAAGTCCAAGGAATGAAGTCAGAAAGAGAAAGACAGAGACAGGACAGAAAGTGCCAAGATGGAGCTGGGGATTTCTTTGTGGATTCCAGACCACCTGGAACCAAACATCATATTCCTCAATCCTTGGAAATTTGGATTTGTTCTTTTTTTTTTTTTTACCAGTTTCCCATTGTAGAGGCTGTTTGCCTCTTTTCAGGACACTAGCATGAAGAACAGAACCCACAGGTTCAGACAGCCTCATTTGGTTGGGTAAATGCTTCGACTGTCAGCAAACACTTATAAAGCGCTTATTAAGAAAACATCACACAGTCGTTAAGAGCATTAAGTTTAAAAATCTAACAGATCTGAATACCAGTTTCAGGTTGCTGCTCACTACCTGTGCAACCTTGAGCAAATTACTTAACTTCTCTGAACCTCACATTCCACATCTATAAACTGCAGATAGCAATATCAGTCTCCTGGGATTGTAGTGAAGATTAAACAAGAAACAAGATAGTCTGTGAATAAAGCACTTAGCCCAGCACAGAAGCCTCAATAAAAACAAAAAAAAAAAAAAAAAAAATGGGATATTATCGCTACACAAGTTGTGAGAATCCAGAGCTGCACTCACCCCTATTAAAAGTATACAAAGGGGGCATTTTGCCACAGAACACCGTCCTGGGCAGCAAGCACTCTAGCAATCTGGGACTGGAACTCTGGTAACCTGGGACATCATTTGAAGGAAGCTGGCCTAGGGTCTAAGATGTCAGGGATTTTTCCTATCCTGGTGCTCCAGATGTTTGGCTGTGAATATTTCCTGCAGGCCAGCCTGGGAGCAAGTGATAACTCAGACTTTGTCTAGGGAAAAAAAAATCTCTAATCCACCTTCCCTTTAAACTCTTCTGCTGCTTATCTTAGCAGTTTTAAAGGGATTAATGATGAATCGTCCTGCTGCAGCAAAGCTGGACAGGAAGAATATAAGGAGAGAGAGGATGCCCAGGCAGAAAGACGCCGCAGCTCCAGAATCTTCTCATCTCTGTCTTCATCGGCCTTGGAATATGCTCCCAGGTTCAATGAGGAGGGCATTGGCTCCAGGGTGCATGGTGAATGCAACACACACACACACACACACACACACACACACACTTCCAGTCTCAGACTGGAGTCCCCTGGGTCAGCATGGCCTCGTTCTTGCTGTACTGAGTAAGGGTCCTCTAACAACCTTCAGTTTTGAGGTGCACACACCTTAGCTCAGCCCCAAGTCTACACGCATTACAGAGGGAAGAAGCAAGGGGCCCAGGGTCCTTCAGGAAAGTAGGAGACCCAGTCTTCCCTCTCCTTTCCAGGAAAGGCCAGCCTCGCCTCTCCTTAACACTTCTCTTGCACCTGCCAACTCTTTTATGGATAGGGCAAGTTGGAAGAGGGATGGCAAGACTTGCTCAAGAAGGTGGGGCCCCTGAAGTCCACCCAGCAAGTGCCACAGCTTGGGACCAGGCCACAGTCTTGAGCAATCCCAAGGAGGCAAAGTGTGTCCTGGAGTCTCACCTTGGAGCAATTGCATGTGGTCATAGGCACCCAGAAGATTCAATACAGCTGTACTTCCACACTCCAACACTTACTCAGCCTTCCATATACCCCTATTTTGCACTCAAGGGCAGAGATAGAAAGAGTCTCCTATGATTAAGATCCATAAGGTAAGGAGCGGAGAACTAACATCTAACAGCATCCACTATCTGTCCAGCACGGGGCTCAAAATAAGCCTGCAGAAAAGGTATCATAGTGGGCTGGGGATATAGCTCAGTTGGTAGAGTGCCTGCCTTGCATGCACAAAGCCCTGGGTTCAATTCCCAGCACCACCAAAGAAAAAGAAAAGCTACCATAGGCACCCCGCTTTACAAGTGAGGAAATAGAGGCTTCGGAAGTAAAGTGACTTGCCCAAGGTCACTCTGCTAGCACATGGCAGAGCACTGGGCCCAGCTGTGACCACCACAACAAGGCCTCCCCCTAGATTTCCCCTCAAAATCACTTCCCCACCTGGTCCTGTTCACCCTCTCCCATGGGTGGGAGTTCTGGGGTTCTTGCCTAGCAGCCAGGCAGCCTGAGCTCTACTCAATTGAGGACTTGCCTATCTTTAGCCAGTGGCTCCAAAACACTTGGGGCTCAGGCCATTCCTGCTCATGAGTCCTGTTAAAGAACTTCATTGAACTCACAGCAGCTGACACACGACTCTGTATGACTCAGACCAAACAAACTCCCTCCAATCAGAGCTGGTAGGCACGATTTGCCTCCTGCATTGAGTCACCTCCAGGCTGAGCTGCAGGGATTTGCTGAAACTCAACCACCTACTTAGCCACAGCTGTTCCATGAGAGAAAAAGCCCGGCAGAGGAGATAGAGCCTCTGATGGCCCCATGGATGGGCCATGGCCAAGGACAACCAGGTGTGACCGCAAAGCCCTTCCAGCCCAGGAGATAGACCCACCATACGCTGCCATGAGATAATGTAAGCTCAGTGTGAGGCATAAGAGGCCCCACTGTTCATCTCCTTTTTCTCCAGACAGTGATCGGCACACCCAGCAAAGCCTAACAGACACTAAAGTCTTGATTGAATTTTTTTTTTTTTTTTGAGCCACTACAAGATTTTCTCAGTTCCTGGAAGTTCCTGTTAAGAAGGGCAGTGCCTTGAAAAGAATCTTCCAACTCTACCCCATTCCTGCATCTCCCCAACTCAACCCCACCTGCCTCTTGATCACAGCTGAACTGCCCCAAATGTAGCTTTGATTAGAAATTTCCTAAAACAAAAGGCCTATTAATATATTTTTCAAAAATAAGAAAGATGAATAGGAGCAAATTCAAAAAGAAGTACACACTTGTCAGCGACAGGGTGAGTGGCTTCAGGACTTCTGAACTTGGAGCCCTGACAAGGTTGTTTGGGCTTTAAAAGGAAACATCCGGCTTCCTTCCAAGGCGGCCTCGCCCCTGGGGGAGCGGCCCTCCCCGGACTATCGCAAACATCCTGTGAGCACCGCGCACAGGTATAAATATGACAGAGCCATTCTCCGAGTAAGGCGCCCCCTCCAGATCAGCCGGCACCCGGTGTATGTCCCCTATTTCTGCCTTTCTGCTCCAAGATGCGCTTTGCTAGAGGGAGGAAGGGCTCCGCTCTAGTTCCGAATGGTGAGGACCTGCCCGAGGACTGGGAATTAAATATTCACATCGGGCGTGAGCGCTCTGCTTCTCTTGCCAATGTTACTGTCAAGGTCACGGGCCCGAGGCCCAGTGGCTGGGGCCGGGGTCCCCAGGAGTGCAGGAGCCTTCCGGCGGAATTGCGCCCTGGGCGCGCAGCTCTAGGCGGCGGGACCCGCCAGGCTGGCCTCCTCCCTGGTCCTCAGCGGGCGCTTGCCTCTGCAGCTCTGCCAAATTACCTCCGGAGTTCTGGGGCCCTTCTGAGCCCCAGAAGCTGAAGCCCAATGTCCAACCCCTACGTGCGCTGCTGGGCACCCTTGATGCGCCGGACTATCGGGGGCCGGGGGCTCCGTCGCCAGGCAACCACGGCTGAAGCAGCGGGAGGAGCCCGGCGCCAGCACAGGGTCTGGCGGACACCGGGGTACAGCCGCCTCGCACCTCCGTCCGTAGGCCTTCCTGCCCGAGGCGGGGCCAGGAGAGGCAAAGTTGCGGCGCCTGGTCGGATGGAGCCAGGCGGGGCGCGGCCGGCGACTCACCTGTCCCGCGTGGGCCGTCGCACTGACTCGGCCCTGCACTCCGGCCGAGTAGCTGCGGTCCCTGACCGATCAAGGGTGCAAAGTCTCTCCCACGGGCCGCCCAAGTCTGATGGCGACAGGCCGGGTCCGGGGCTGGAGGGGCCCCAGGGCGGCGCGCCGGCGCACGCGACTCCGCTAGCTCCTGGCTCCCTCCTTCGCAGCCAGTACCGATCCCTCTCCCGCCCTCCGCGCGCTCGGGGATGTGAGGAGCGGCCTGGGGACCCGGGTCCCCCGGCGGAGGGGGCGCGAGGGGCTGCGAAGGCCGGGATTGAGTGCCGCCCTCCCCGCGCCCTGGCCGCGCCGGCTCTGCGGAGCGGAACGGAGCTGGGCGGAGCGCAGCGTGCACTGTTCCCTCGCTTTCCGAAAGGCCACCCTGGCGGCGGGGCGCCGTGACGCAGGCTTGACTCACGCGCGGGCCCGCGTCAATGCGAGGCTCTCGGGCCGCGAGCGAGGCTCTGATGGCCGACGCAGGCGGAGCGGGTAGGCGGAGAGCGGGAAAGGGGGTTGCGGAGCCGCAGCCTCGTGAAGCCCCTGGTTGGGGGACCCAGACCCTGGTGCTCTCACCAGGGCTTCAAAATGATCCAAGTCCTCCAGAACCCCGGGCCTCACTTTCTTTTCAGACTCGCCTTTTTGGATCTTCCTTCATAAACTCAATCCCACCCAAAGTGATTGTTGCTTCTTAGATGGTACGTGTTCCCTTCGCTTAGAATGCCTTTTCCCCTCCAATGACCTTCCGTGAAACCACCGTGCAAGGCCGTTCCTTGCACTCTTTCAACACAACGCTCATCTGTTGAGCTCCTACTGTATAGCAGGGACTACAGAAACTGAGGATCTAAGTAGAGGGAAAGGAAGCTCTACCCAGGTAGTAACCACACAAACCAGAAGAAGGGCTGAAGAGCCCTACCAGATGAGTAAATGTGGGGATGGGGAGGGAGACAGGGCAGGAGAAGGACATTCTGGCTGGGCTCTGAGCAGGCGTTGGAAGATGCTACCTTCAAATGATGTATAGTCAGAATAGAGAAAGGTCAGCTCTTGTGGAGGGAACAGCACACCAAGGGTATAAATGCAAAAGCAGAGAAGATGTGCTGAGGGGCGGGGTTGCCTGAGCTGGAGCAGGACTGGGGTGATTAGAGGTGAAGTTAGGGAGACAGGAGACATCCTACCAGCACTAAAGCGTGGAATGAATTATCTCTGCTCTAAGGGACACTAAGAGGAACGGTGACATCAGAGGCAAGTGTTTGGGCAGGTTGAGAGGTGAAGTCTCAGTTGTTGTAGTGAAAGGCAATGAGGGCCATTGTCCAAACTTGGAAGGGTCTGAAATTCTACTCTTGCAATCTAACAAGTTAGCCTGCCACAGTTTTCAGGGATGCCGGCAAAAGACTTGAGACTCCAAGACCAGAGACAAAGGATTTTTTATTACTCATAGCACAGCTGTTAGCATGAGGCTCACATTCAAATCAGTTTCTCTTAATCTCCAAGTCCTATAGAAGAGATATGGGGCTAGATTTGGGTAATACTAAACACACTGAAGAATCTAGAACTTAGGAAATTCCAATCTTTTGTAATGGGTTGCAAGCAAACCCATCCATCATTTGCCCCAGACAGTATCTTTATTATATTGAAGAGCAAACAATTGCCCTCCACTAGAGGGAGACACTATCTCTATCTTCCAAAGTAGTTTGCTATGCAAACAATCTCTAAATCATAGTCTGGGACAAAAAACTATCAGTGCCTCTGCCCACAGACTTGTGGAAGTGTAGGATTCCTGTTGTGAATTATTTCCCAATAGACAATTATTCTTTCATTCAACAGAGTTTCACTGAGTGTTTTACTTAGCTGTTCTATGCCCAGAAGATACAGTAGAAAAGAGATCGTGATCCCTTCCCTTATGAGATTTACATTCTGGTGAACCCAGCCAGGGAAGCAGAGCAGGGTGGAGACACATGGCAGGAAGTAACAAATGATGCAGGAGATATGACAGAGGTGAACAAATACAGTGTGACAGCTCTGGTGGTGTGGGAGGCAAGAGGGAAGAAAGCATCAGAGATCAGTTCCTTCCAGGCAAGGGAATTTGAAGGTGGTGTGGCATTGGGAAAGGGGCAGGACTTTGGAGTATGACAGACCTGAGTTTTCATCCTGACTGCCATTCCCTAGAGATCTGGAGCAAGTTCTCTAAGGCTCAGCATCCACATCTGTATCTGAATAATACATATTCCATAAGGTTGTTATGATGATCAGAAAGATGATCATTTTAAAATATCTGGTATCACATCTGCTATAAAAATGCTTAATAAATGACTATCTTTAGTAATATTATTAGATAATTGTATTGCCATTAACCAAGACAGGGAATCTAGAAAGGGTAGCAGGTTGGGAAAAGGAAGTAGAAGACCATGGATTTGGGATACGCTGAGACAACATGTCTGTGGGATACCAAGGTGATAAGCAGAAGATTGCCTTTGCATCTCTGCCCTTGTGATCTCATCTGCCCTTGAACTCAATTTCTCTTGAACCTGCTTTCTCTATGCAAAGTTCTCTGGAGAAAAACACACTGGATCTGTCTCCTTCTGTCCTGTGGTCACCAAACTCGAGTGGGCTTCTCATACTTCCCAATGACCCCCCTGTGAACCTCTGGTCAACTTACTTCCCCACTCCAGCCTCCTCGACTTCCTCCCTTGCTCTTCCTCCAGCCCCTACTCTGTCAGGAACTGCCTCACCTCCATCAGAGCTCCCCGAGTTTGTTAGACAATGAAGCCTTCCCCTACCTGCATCAGTGCTAACACCTGCTCTCTCCTCCTTCCTCCTGATAAAGGAAGATTCCTTTCCACTGGATCCTTCTCAGGAGATTTTCAGCATGTTCAACTATCTTCCTTTAAATATTATTAGGCTCTCATCCCCCACCTTCTCATTTTTTTCTACATCCTCTCCTCCATCTCCACACCCTCCCCTCATTCCTTACCCCACTCTTCTGCCAGGATGGCACTCACTAAGGTCACTGATGACCTCCTCTGTGTCACTGAATCCATCGGGCATTTTCCAGTCCTCATCTTACTGATGGCTCATGATATTTGTCTCAGGCATCCTCTCCTTCCAACACTCTCTCCCGGTCCCTTTCTAGCAGCCTCTTTGCCTTCCAGTTTTCCTCCTGCCTTTCAGCTACTCCTCACAGTCCTCTTGATGATCCTTACAGACTGGACTTCTCCCAGCCCTGTCCCTTTCTCATGCTGTATTCTTCTAAGCCAACTCCTGTAGGGGTGACTCCCACATTTGTATCTCTACTTCCAGTCTTCTGAGCTCCATATACTCAACCTCCTGCTCCACCTTTCCACTTGGCTATCAGAATTACCTCCAACCCGCATTTGAAAAATCAGCTCCACATTCAGAGATCTGTCCCGCAAGATGGTCAACATTTTGCTTCTTATTCCCCTTCCAGTGCTCCCTTGCTCTGTGAATCAGTGAACCAGCCAGAAATGTCATAGTCATTGTCTGGAGACCCCCTCCCTCTTCCTCACCCCTTCCTGAAATCTAGTACCAAATCATGTAGGTTTGACCTACTAACCTCCAGATCCCAGCTACTTCTAGTTAATTCTGCTGCCACAACCCTAGTCCAAACTCTTTATCTTCACTCTAGGATCTCAATCACCTTCTAACTCCAGTTCCAGTCTCAACTCCTTTTCTCCACACAGCAGCAGGACTGCCCTCTCAGAAGAAATGTGGTCATTGCACCTTGCTCAAGCTTGCAGAGTCTGACCCACATCTTTAACATGTGCCTCACGGCCCTTGCTTTTGTCTTCAGCCACATTTGTCACTCTTTTCCCCCATGACTTTCCTGCAGCCCACTGACTCCATCAACCTTCTCTCAGTTTTTCCCACTCTCCCACGCCTTCCTGGCTCAGGCTTCAGCCCATATGTCCTCCCTGCCAGGAATCTGTTAAGTCCCCTCCTCTTCCCTCTCTTCATGTCCACTCACCTAACAGGGTTCGCCTGGAACCCTAATCCTCTGTGCCTCTCCTGACTGTGGAGGAGGAGTAGGGCAGGTGGACGTTTATTCCCCTTTGTATCCCTTGTCACAGTATAATTACATGCTTAATAGTGTGACTGGCTGCTTAGTGATGGTTCCATTGGTTGAAATGGAAGACCCACAAGGGCAGAGACCATGTCTTTCTTAAACACATGGTGGACCCTCATAAATACTGTTTAGTCAGCCTTTTCACCGCTGTGACTAAAGGATCTGACCAGAACAACTTTAAAAGTCCATTTGAGGGCTCACCCTTTTAGAGGTCTTAGTCCATAGAAGGCCAGCTCCATTCCTCAGGGCTTGAAGTGAGGGTGAACATCATGGTGGGAGAGGGTGGCAGAGGGAAGCAGCTTACAGCCCAGTGATCAGGAAACACAGAGTTCTCCACTTGCCAGATACAAATATATATCCCAAAGGCACACCCCAATTTCCACCTCCCTCAGTCACACTCTATCACTTCAGTTACCACTCAGTTAATCCCCATCAGGTGATTAATTCACTGATTGGGTTAAGACTCTCACAACCCAGTCATTTCTCCTCTGAACCTTCTTGCATTGTCTCACGTGTGAGCTTTTGGGGGACTCCTCATATCCAAACCATAACACTTACTGAAAGAATAGATAAAAGTTGGTTAGAAATATAGATATGAAGCCCAGGAAAGAGGGTTGGAGATGCACACTTGGAAGTCATAACCATAAAGAGAGTAGGGAAAGGTGAGACCATCCAGAGAGAGTGTGCAGAAAGCAGTCAGGGGGGCATTGATGGGAAGTGTCTACTTTAAGTGGCAGGAGGAGTGAGAAGGGTCAGGAAAGAAGACAGAGAGGAGTCAAGAAGGGAGAGGACAATGTACATCACAGAAGAGAGAAATTCAAGGAGGAAAAGCCAGTTTGTGGTGTCAAAATCTGCAGTGATATCCAAGAGGATGAGTCCTGGAAGGTGTTCCTGAAGGTGGCATTCACGAGGCAGTGGGCATGAAGCTGTACTGAAGGCCCTAAGATAACACGGAAACAGGAAATAAGGCTTCCTCCACAAAGTCCTTCTGAACACCAGCTCTTGATGACCATCTCTCCCCTGAGCATCTAGAAAACTGATTCTTCCTTTTATGGGGCATATAGAAATAGATTAAAATTATACAATATTATATGAGGCTTGTACTTATTAGCATCCCCATAGTACTCATAAGGAAACTAAGGCTTAGGGTGGTTAACTAATCTGTCCAAGTCATGCAGTGGGCTCCATCCTGGATTTAAAGTCTTTGCTCTCAGTCTTGACATTTAGAGCCTTATAATGTAGGGCCCCCTCATATGTCTAGTTTGTCTCTCGAGTTTGACTGATTATAGTGCAGGGGACATTTTCTGATTTATATCTGTGTGTCTTACACTCCCAGCACAGTGACTTGAGTTTATTAGGTGCCCAGTTGAAGCTTATGTATTGGGAAGCCGTGTCAATTATGGCAGGCCCAACACAATGACCTGATCCAGTCTTCTCTATACTGGTCCTGCTTGAAAGGAAAGACATGATCATTCTCTTCTCCTCTGAAGCTTTCCCCCTTTCACTAAATACACTAAAGTGATGCTTCTAATGTATTTCTCTCTCTACATAATAGAACCCACGAATACATAAGGAATAAAATCTAGAAGGAAGTGTTAGCCATGACTTTTCCTCAGGACAAAGGGAAACAAACCATCCGCAATTTGCCTAAGCTGTGTTTGTGTTTCTGAGTATCTTAAACATACTGATACTAAGAAACGACCTCTCCTTTGTTCTTAGTGGCACAATTATTAGTTTCCCCAGTGGAGATATTCCCAAACATGGCCTCAACATTCTTTGGCAATGTTTTTTTTTTCAAGTAGTGAAATCTAGATCCCTCCTTTTGAATCTGAAGAATCAAAGAAAAACAATATCATGCCTGTTTCTGGACACAGGCCATATCGTAGATTTCATTATCTCTGTCCCCAGGATCTTGTTCTAAGACCCCTAACTACCATTCTGTGAGGAAGCCCATGCAACCCATGGAGAGGCTTTTGTAGAGAAAAACTGAGGCCCCCAGTGCCCAGTTCATAGCCCTGACTGAGCCTCTGACCTCCAACCAGCCCCAACCTGCCAGCCAGGTGAGAGTCACCCTGCAGTCAGCGCTGCACAGGGCAGAGACACTGTCCAGCAGAGCCATCCCCAAATGCCTGACCTGTTGAAACCATGAGAGAGAGAAAAATGATGGTTGTTTTAAGCCATTTAATTTGAGGGTGATTTTCTCTGCAGCAATAAATTACCAGAAGATCCATGCAATTTTTTAAGGACGGAAGTAGCTAGATGGCCAGAGATTGCTCACCATCCCTCTCACATCTTTGAAAATTCCTTCACTTCTGACTTAGAGACAGAAAACTGGGCCTCTTCCCACAGCCATTATAGGGACCCCACCCTCCTAGATTAATGGTGTGTGATCAACAAAGAAGATGAGCAAACCTTTCCCAATTAGTGTTCATAGTCTCCGACATGGCAGATAATAAAGTCCCCATCCACCACTGTGACTGTGTAATAAATGTGCCTGTAGAATGAATGCCAGGCTTCGGTGGTGTCTTGAGAGATGGTCATCCTGTTGTGGCCTTGGAAGATAAAGCCAGTGTCCCTGTGGGTATGTGTCATATTAGCTGAAGGAAGAAGCAAATGCCAACGTAACTGGTCAATGGAAACCGGGGCATGAGCTCCGTGTTCTGTGGGACTAGCCCACATCCAGCACCTCTGTTTCCTTAATTCCCCATCCTGGCTGATAGCCACTCTTCCTAATAACCTGAGGTGTGCTTTTCCCTTGAGCCCCTCCTCTCACCAGTCATTTAGAGTCAGCAAAAGACATGAAAAGTGTTTGCCATCCTGGGATGGAGAACAAGCCGCCATGAGCTCTCAGCTCCCAGAGGCACAGGTGTGGGGAGCAGCATTGGGAGCGAGTGTGTGCTTAAGAGCTTGATCCCAGAGCTGGGCATGGGGGCACACATGCACCTGTAGTCCTAGCTACTCGGGAAGCAGAGGTGGGAGGATCTCTTGAGCCCGGGAGTTCAAGGCCAGCCTTGAACATAGCGGGAAACTGTCCCTAAATAAATAAATACAATCTTGGCCCCTGGAGTCAAGGTACCAGGGGTCATAGTCTTACCCCATTATTCTAAGGACATTATTTCCAAATGCCTTTGTTTGTGAAATGTCCCCTCATGGGGTGTTGAGCAATAAATGAGATTTTCCTATGTCGTACACATATAGCAGCGGCCAGCACACAGGGTCCTCAATGCACGTCAACTCTGCTGCTGTGATAATGAGGAAGATGAGCTAGGTAGGAACTCGCCTAGAAGCTTAGAAGGAGGATATTTCGGCAGGGGCTAAAGAGGTCCTGGGGTCCTGTGTAGATGAAACAGAACTTGGAGTAGGAAGGAAACAGGTTGTCCAGAAGGTCACCTGTCCAAACCTGAGAGGGGAAGGGGACTTCCCTCAGCAGAAGTAGAACAGAGTGGCAGCTGCCCCTCCTTGCCCGGATCATCTGCTCATGTTGGCACACAGTTGTCTGGGTTTTAACCCCAACTAAAAGTCATGTTTGGGGAAATCTACTCTCTGACAGACACTGTGTTAAGCCTTCAGAGGAGGGGTTTGTAGGAACAGTCAAAGACAAATTGGATGCTGTTAAGGAGTTAGACAGCTGTCAAGCTCAAAAGCAGCCCTCAAGATGAGAAGACAATCTGAACTTCTTCCAGAGAGAAGAGAAGGCAAACGCCTCCTCAGAGATGAAAAAGGGGACTTTGTGAGCACCTGGGAGTCTGTGCTCAGTACAGTTTTTGCTCTACTACTGCCTTGCTTAGAAGAAGGACGTAAAGCCAGGTGTGGTGGTACATTCCTATTATCCCAGCTACTCAGGAGGCTGAGGCAGGAGGATTGCAACTTTGAGGCCCTCCTCAACAAAATAGTGAGACTCTGTCTTAAAATAAAAAATAAAAAGAGGGCTGGGGATGTGGCTCAGAGGTTAAGTGCCCCTGGGTTCAACCCACAGTACAAAGAAGAAGGAGGAGGAGGAGAGAGATCTAGAATTGGTATTCTTTCTCTCTCGTTCTCCATGTATATTTCTCAGTTCCATTACTGTTGACATGAGAAATAAATACCTAGAGTTTTTATTTATTTCAAGCTAATAAATGAAGCAATGACGTGAAATGGCTATTAAAATTGTGTTAGTCCACTTTCCATCATTATAACAAATACCTGAGATGATCGATTTAAAGAGGCAAAATTTCACCAGGCATAGTGGCGCATGCCTGTAATCCCAGCAGCTCAGGAGACTGAGGCAGGAGGATCTCGAGTTCAAAGCCAGCCTCAGCAATGGAGAGGCACTAAGCAACTCAGTGAGACCCTGTCTCGAAATAAAATACAAAATAGGGCTGGGGATGTGGTTCAGTGATCAAGTGCTCCTAGTACAATTCCCAGTACCCCCCCCCACCACCCCCCCCAAAAAAAGAAAGAAAGAAAAAAAGAAAGACGACATTTTTTTGGCTCACAATTTTGGATAGGGTCTCACTGAGTTGCTTAGCACCTCGTCATTGCTCAGGCTGGCTTTGAATTCCTGATCCTCCTGCCTTAGCCTCCCAAGCCGCTGGGATTACAAGCATGCGCCACAGCACCCAGCCAATTTTGGAGGTTTCTGACATGAATTTCTATTCCTAGGTTCCACCTCATAGCAAGTTCTAGAAAGTCCTTCGTCCCTGACCTTGACTCTTCAGAGCATAAAGGGGAAGTTTCATTTCAGAGCCTGAGAAAATTCCTGAACCCCAGTGGTGAGCAGGTAGGTAGGGTAGGAGATAGAAATGGGGAAGAATTGAGGAAGGGGGGAGAGGACGCCACCAGGGATGAAAGGCCCTGTAGGACCAGAGGGGGGCCTCTAAATGATTTCCTGCCCCCATCCTCTCACCTCCCTCTATCCCATCGTGACTCACAGGAGCCTCTGAATGGCTTTGTTCCTCATCTCCCCTGGCAACAAGAGACCATTGTGCCCAGTGATGAAGGAGATGAATAGATGGCTCTTCACAGGACCAAGAGGTACTGCACAAATGCAGGTCAGGCCCCGTTGCCCAAACTTGAAAGGTAGCCCCAATTCCTTTGCCTGTTGGGACTTAGTGGCTGAGAATGTTGCTCCTGAGAAGCTGATTCCTGGAGCCAGGCAGGAGGGCCCCCAATTAAACACCCAGAATCAAAATCAGAGACAACCTTTGGAACAGTGATGCTGAGGACCCTTCACTGTATGAAGCATTCTCCTGCATTCCCTTCCCTAGATCACGCCACCACATACATAGTCAGGTGAGTGCGGGTTCCCAGCCAAGCACAACCTTGACAGGGCTGCCTCTGACAAATTGCTTAGTATCTCTGACCTTCAGACTCTTCATCTGGGAAACAGAAAAAAAAATATCTGCTCTCTAGCTTCACAGAGTTGTTGTAAGGATTATGTGAGATAAATTGTATAAACTCATGGCTAGAGTTGCTATTAGTGGCAACTCATGGAAAGTGCCAGGCTCTCATCCACATGATTTATGTTCCTTAACTCATTGAATAATTAAATAGTTATTATCCTGGGAGTTTTAAAATATAATGCATTCACTCTCCGTAAAGGCTAAAAGATCCACTTGAAAAATATTTCACAGCTGTGGTTCTTATGGAAAAAAGAAACAAGCAAAAATTATCCAAGGACATTATAAAAGGGGAGAATAATGGATGTAATGTGAGGAATTAGCCCTCCAGGTGGAAAAGCATATTCTAAAACTACAAGTTGAAAGTGAGTGTGGGCTTGGTCATGAGGAAGCCATCAGACTTGAGCACCAAGTTCAGAAATAAACTCATATCCTGGGTTTAGTCCCCAGCACCACAATCAATCAATAAGAAAGAAAGAAATTCATATAAAAAAAAGCAGTCACTGAGCCAGGCGCAGTAATCACACCTGTAATCCCAGCAGCTATGGAGGCTGAAGCAGGAGGATCACAAGTTCAAAGACAGCCTCAGCCCTTTAGCAAGACCCTGTCTCAAAATAAAATATAAAAAAGGGCTGCAGATGTGGCTCAGTGGTTAAGCGACCTGGGTTAAATCCCCTGATACAATAAATAAATAAATAAATAAATAAATAAATTATCAAAACACAACAACAAAAAAACCCAGGCATTTAAAATATGTTAAAAGTTATTTAAAATGAGTAAAGATGAATCTTCAGTAAATAATTTTGGTTTGGTCTATCCGAAAGACAAAAGAGTAGACTTGAATTCTTATCTTACTCCTTATACCAATTTGAATGGTAGATATATCAAGATTGATAAATGTAAAAATTTAAGCCATGGGAGCACAGCAAAAGCAGAACTCAGAGAGATATTTATAGCCTTAAATAGATCTATTGGAAAAGAAGGAAGGTTCAAAATCAATGACCCAAGCAACCACTTCAAATCTTAGGGAAAGAACTATAAAATGGACCCAAACTAAACAGAAGGCAGGAGATGATAAACACAATTATAGAAATTAAAAACATAAAAAAGCAAACACAGGGCAGAGGAGGCTATCAAAGTTGGAAGTCTGTCCTTTGAAATGTCCGATTCTTTTTAACAAAACCATAAGACCTGCAATGGAAAACGTGGGGAAGTTGTCATGACGCTGGGGCATTGGGTAGGAAAGCCTCCCCGAGCAGTGGGATCACTGGCAATCCCTTTGCCTCTGCCTTCTTTATTGTTCTTGAAATCACTTATCACCATCTGGCATTCAGCTCACTTTCCTCACAGACAAAAACAAACTCCATGCAAACTGTATCCCTAGAACCAGAGCAGTCCCAACACAAACTGGGTGCTCAGAAATATCCTCTGAGTGATCGTTCAAGAAGGGGGGGGGGAGCTGATTTTAACATACGAATAGTCCCTAACATTAGTTTTAGAAAATAAAAAAGAATGTGATTAGAAAGCTTATTGAAAATAAAATATTAGTAGCTCTTATATAGGTAAAAATGTTCAATTCCATTTATAATAGGGGAAATGCCAACTAAAAAATAATGACATATATCTGTGTGTGTGTTTGTGTGTGTGTATATGTGTGTGTATGTATATGTATGTGTGTGTGTGTGTGTGTGTGTTTTACTAGGGATTTAACCTAGGGGTACTTTACCACTGAGCGACATCATCAGCCCTTTTTTAAAATTTCATTTTGAGACAGGGTCTCGCTAAGTTGCTTAAAGTTTTGCCAAGTTGCTGAGGTTGGCCTTGATCTTATGATCCTCCTGAGTCAGCCTCCAAGTCTGGGATTACAGGTGTGTGCCATCAAGCCTGGCATAAGATACCATACGTACATTTATGTTGGCAAGTAATTAAAGCAAATAATTTTTTAAAAAGATGGTATCATACATTTTGCAAACTGGAGAAGAGTTAATTGTGCAATCTCTATATAACTTGATTAAGCCATATTTATAAAAATTACAAAGCCTAGTGACCATTAAGCCATACCTATCAAGATTATGAAACCATGTACTCATTTTGCATGTGTTTGTTTAAAGGCATTCATTTAAAGATACTCCTTGAGCAAAGTTTGTAACAGAAAAAAAATGGAAGCAATTTAGATACCTATCAACAAGAAACTGTTTGAATAATTTATAGCACCTCCGTGCAATGAAATTCTTTGCAGCCATTAAAATGAACAAGGCTGTTCTATATGTTCTGATCTGGAAATGTCTCCAAGATGTACTGTTAAATGAAAAAAGATGCAGAATCGTGTGCAGAGGGTATGACCATTTGTGTATGCTTGAAGAGGCACAGATATTTCTGGAATGATACATAAGAAATTGATAATAGTGCCTGCTTCCAGGGCGAGGCATTACATAGCTAAACACAGGCATAAGAGAAGTATCTACTTTTCATCTACCTTTTGAGTTGCATGCTGTACTTCTGAACCATAAACATATTCCATACATCAATATCTGCTTCTGTAGGCACATGAGATCTCTAGAAAGTGAATCCCTAAAACTGGCCATGATAACTTCCTCTGCAGACAGAGGCTAGCGTCTGGAGGACCCTAAGCAGGGAAACTTGGTTCTGAATGGACTTCTATCTTGTTTGAATTTTTCTTTGTGTATGTTACCTGTTTATTAAAATCATAGAATGCATCTCCCCTTGCTCCTCTGAACTCTCTCGTCAGCCCCTTTTCCCCCTGTTCGGGGCAGTCTCTTCTCTGCCACTCTCAGAGAAGTGGCTGGGCACAGTGAGAAGAACAGGGACCTGGTCTGATTCTGAGCTTCCTGGTCCTCATATGTACAACGGGGTTAATGGTGGTGTCTGTGTCACAGGGTGTGGTGAGAATTAAATGAGGTTAGACTTAAAGTGGGGTGTTCGGTAAACAACAGTTATGGTTACGTTCTGGAACCTGGTTATAACATCCATGAGGTTCAGAGGGGAGGGAACCCTTCCAACACTTGAGCTCAGATATGCACTCCCTTCAGCAGCTACCTCCAAACTTTCAAGAAAGAGAGAAGCAGCAAATTAGTACCTTCTAATATTTACAGTAAGCAGCTCCTGTTGGTACCCAGGGAGGAGGATGAAGGCAGGTGTCCCAAATACCCATGTGCCCAGCACCCTGTGGTCCCAAACTCCAGCCTGGGAGGAAGTGTCAGTCAATGTAAACAGAATGGGGGTGGCTGCTCTAGTAGGACCATAATCAGCCATTGGAGGGAGTGGGGTGCGGGAATGTGCTGATAAGAAGGGGAGGGGACTGTTTGTGCCACCAGACACAGGGAGGGAGAATCAGACATAAGACCTGCCTGGCCTCAGGAACAGCATGGAGGTTTTAGTCCCAGAGTCAAATATAGACCCATTTCCATAAAAGCACCAGCCGCTGCTTCTATAAATACCTCAGCCAGTTTTCCGGGGTTCTCATGTGACTTTGATGCCTACCTCGTCTGCGGGGATCTGTTGCCATGGTGACAGGGCCCCGTGACCGGCCACTCTTCATTCATGGCAGGTTGCAGCGTCCTAGATTGAGGGTGGAGTGGGTAAGGGGGGTAGTGGGAGGGCCAAGGAGAGGAAGAATGGGAATGAACAATAAATAAGGATAAAGCTTCCAGGCCTGGGGGGAGACTGCAGAGCTTGAGCTTCACTGCAAGGATGCTTTGACAGAATTATTGATCTCCCCCTGCCTCCACCCGGGGAGGAACAGTTTTATTCAAAAAGCAGAAGACATCCTTGCCTAAGCCTCTGAGAATCAACGGTTCAGAGCTGAAAACACCCCAGTGATCCTCTAGACCACTCCCTGTGTTTGTACGGTGAATAATAACACCCAGAAAGGTGGAGTGACTAGTTCAAGGTCACACAGCAAGTCAGTTGCAAAACTAGGGCAAGTACCAGGCTGCCTGTGGCTGGCCAATTCCTCTCCGTCTAAGTAGGGTCAGCTCTGGGCTGGGGTCTACAGTGGGCCACAGAGATCTAAGTGTGAATCTGATGAGGTTGTTGCACCCTCCTCAAGCCACAGGTCTTCCAAGGGAGGTGAGAACAGAGCTCATTTAGTCTGTGCCAAGGTCACCCTGGCCCCTTGCTAATAAATGAGGGAGAAAATGGGTAATAAATCACGAGAGGTCCTGCACTGGTAAGCATAGCCAGATATGTCCTCCCTCATCTCTGGAGATTTCTTTTTTTTTATCAGAATGTTCCAGATCTTCCCCCATCCTGCTGAATCCCCAAGTACCACCAAGTCCTACACCCTTCCTTCCTTGATTGGAGTTGAGATGATGAGGCTGGGGTGAGCGATTCCCACCCTGGCAGAGACGCCTGCTCCAGCATAGGTAGATAAGCAATTAGAAGTGCCTCATTGACCCACAGGCGATGCTCTGGAAGCAGGGTGGGCCCCACAAGTCAGGGGAGGCTCCTGGGAGGAGGTGGAGAGGAGGATGTAGCCTTGAAGGAGGATGGAGGGGAACGTTCTTTGGGGTGCTGGGTGGTGGGGCAGGACCTGGTTGGCTGGGGTAAGGAAATGGGTCTGATTGAGGTGGCCTAGTCTTGGGTTGGGACAGCTGCTGGTCATCCAACTGAGTCACATGGCTCAATCACGTGGGTTCATGCAGAAGGTTCCAAAGGAAATAGATTTGGAGAAAACCAAGAAATGCTTGCACAGAAACGTTCTTGAAAAGGAACCGAGAACACACGCAGACACCATCGTGGGACTGGCAGACCATCCACAGGAATGGTGGGCTCTGCCACCACATGGTCTTGGGACAGATGCTTGGGTATTTTGCATGGTGGCATGGCTGGAGCGTGGCTTGGGAAGCTCAGCTGTATCTGAGTCCTGGCTGGGTCACTGACACCAGTGGCTTCCCAGAGCTTATTTAGTCTCTTTAAGACTCTTGCTTCTCTTGGAAAAGGGGATGAGCCGTTGTGACATGTGGTTACAAAGTGGTTACATTGTGGTTACAAAGTGGCGCATGGCAGAACTTAAAAGCCAGGGGCACAGAGGAAGGAAAGCATTTCCTAGGACTCCACCTGCCCCATTCCCTCCAGAACTCTCCTGAATCCACTCACCCACACCTTCCCATGGCCTGCCCCTCGCCCTAGAAGGTCCTCCCACTTGGCCCCTCTCATCCAAAGCCTTTCTGATCTTCAAAGCCACACTGAAATGTCACGCCTCCTTATCTGGAAGAGTGACATCTGACCTACAATGATGTTCCCCAGGCCAACTCTGCTGGCACTTGTTAGTGGCCATAGGACCACCCTTCAACATATACACACCCTGCATTTAGTGTCAACAACAAGAACTATCCCACGGGCACCACTTCCTGCACTAAGCACCTAACTCAAGTGAGATCTGAGGGGGTAAGTGACTTGTCCGTGGTCTCACAGCTAAAGGGCTGTGAAGGAGGGAGATAAGCCCAAGTCCGCCTCGTTCCACAGCTTGCAGCCCACTGCACATCTCCTCACTGTACCTAGGTCCTCACTCCACCACCGGGTCACTTCCAACTCTGCTGTAAGCCCATTGGGTGTGACAGGAAAACCACAGCCCCTGGAGTCAGCTGGAAATGGGTTTGAAGCTTGCCTTGGCCACTGATGGGTCAGAGACCTTGTGTGTGTCATTCCCCCTCTCAACCGGTTTCCTCCTTGAGAGTGGTGAAGGGGTTTGTTAAGTGAGGTGACACGTGGGGGTGGGCCTGACTTAACAGCAACAAACGTTTACACTCACGGCTCCTGCTTACTCCAGTAGAAGCTCTAGGAAGTTCCTGACTGTGAACCAGCAGCGTCCTAAGGGCTTATTGTCCACACTTTATTTTATCCCTTACAACAACACCCACAAAGTACATATTGTTAGGGACCCCATTTTCCAAAGCCAAAGCATCAAGAAGTTAAGAAACACGTTCAACAGGACACAACCAAGCAGCAACTCTAGGATTTGAGCCCATATCCATCTGATCCAGAAGCTCAGACTCTAAACTATGTTATTTTTTTTTTCAGTTTAGACTTATACAAAGTAGGTGATGGATGAGTCCCTGTCCATTTCTCCAGTAAGATGGTTTAAGCAGGATCACAGATTCCATCTTCTGGATGGAGAAAGAAAAGTCAGAGAGTGTTGACTAACACATCACTTTAACAAAACACTTGAGATAATCAACTTATGGAGAGAAAAAGTTTATTTTGCCTCAGTTTGGGGGCTTCCATCCCATGATTGATTGACCATTGCTTTGGGCCTGTGGCAAGGCAGCACATCATGACAAGTGCATGGTGGGCAAAGCCACTCACCTCTTGCCTAGGAAGTAAAAACAAGAGGAAGGGACCAGGGTTTCCTAAACCCCAACGAACTGTCCACTAGACTTCACCTCTTAAAGGTCTATCACTTCCCAATTGGACCAAACTTTCAATAGGCCTTTGGGGGACACACCACATCAAAACTATAGCAGGTATATTCGTTGACTTGCCCACAATCCCAAGTCAGCTGGTGGAAGAGTCTATCCTAGAGGTCAGGGATCCTCAGTCTGGCACTCTACTTTCTCCCTTGCTCCCTGCTGCTGTGGCTGAGATTCATGGGATGGAAACACTGGGACTGAGGGACCTCAGCCAGGAAGTTGGCCACAGGCCTCAGCCTGGGCCCAGGAAGCCTCCAACCATGGCGGAATTTGCTCTGAAGACAAAGGATGACTCCTGGCAAGGAGAATCATTCCTATTTCTGCTCCAGACAAATTGGAGGCTGCCACAGATTCCATGATAAATCTTTTTGCTAAAGATGATGCATCACTTTGGGCTGGTGACATGCACAGAATCTTTGGACATTATACAAGTCAATTACAGAGACTAAGTTCTCAGCACTGAGCAGTGATATTTTCATCAAATGGCTGTAATGGAGCCAGAGCCTCCCAGAGCCTTCCCAGCTGGGAAGCTGTTCGGCTTGTGTTTGATGCTATGGGCTGTTCAGAGTGCTCTAGGGACAACTGGGAAAGGCACCCCCAACTCCCACCACGATACCTCTCCTGAGGTCACTGGAAGGCAATGGGGCCAGCGAGGGATATTCTGCCCATTTGAGAATCCTCAGCCCAACATGTCCATACTCTCAGCTGCTAGAGTTGAGGAAATCAGTCTCCATTCCAGGCCAAACCCCAAGTGCAGACCTGCAAGCAGGAGCCTTGCCTTTTCAGGACCCCTGCACCCCATCCGGGTCCTTACCTGAGCCCCAAGCATGTCCTACCCATCACTCCTGCCACTTCCTAGGCTCTTGGACATTACAGCCTGCTGAGGTCAGCCCCTGGAAGGGTTCCAGGCCAGCAGATGGGCCCCCCTCCCCCTCCCAAACTCAGAAGGAGAAGCACATGGCCGGGGAGTTTGAACATGATACTTATCGCTCCTTGAGGGTCCTCCTCTGGTCCCAGTGTGGCATTCTGCATCCCAGAACTAAGGCTGAGTTCCTGGTAAAAACCCTACAGGTGTCACCTACTGGCTGTGTGGTTAGGGACAGAACCTGGACTTCTGCACTCCAATTTCCCCAAAGGAAAAGGCCCACCTCACTCCAAAATGCTAAGATTCATTCTCTGGGATTCAAAAAAGGCAGCTTGAAGTGTCTGGAGCATAAGATGAGGGGGCCGGGGTTGGTGAGAATTCGGTGGAGAGGGCAAGGGCTTGAATCACTGAGAGCTTGAATGCCATACTGCAAAGCTTAGATTTCATTTTAAAGGTAATGGAGGAGAGTGGGGAAAATTTCAAGCTTGGGAGTGGAATTGCCAGATTTAGCAAAAAAGAATGCCAGACATCCAGTAAAAATTGCAACTGGGACTGGGCCTCCTGTATTTTATCTGGCAGTCTTGCATGGGAGTGATAGAAAAAGTCCTCTGGGCACCGAGAGAAGAATGTATTGGAGGGGACAGAACTGGAAACAAGGAGACCCTTTAGGATTTTATTACTATGTCCCAGGCAGTAATTGCAAAAGTTACTATTTGTTGAAAGCTTGTTTTTTGCCAAGTGCTCTTCTAAGTACTTTGCATGGATAGATTCATTTAACTTTCATAACGAGTCTACGTCTACAGAATATATTATCTAGGGTCATTCCCATTTTACAGCTGAGGAGACCACAGCATAGAGAGGTTCAACAATTTGCCCCAGGTCACACAGCAAGTTAGTGGCAGCCCAGACTGGAATCCAGTGCTCATGTACTTAACCTCATGTTGTCATGCTGCCACCTCGGGGGGCCATAAGAGCCCAAACCCAGGCCATGCCATGGCAACTGGGTGTCAGAAGCTGTCTTAAAACCCCAGCCCAGTGGGTGGGGGATTGGAGCAGGAGGCAGGTGGAGAGGTAAGAAGGGAGGCTCAGAATCCCACTCTGTTTTAGCAGCCTTTACGTTTTCCAGGTCACTTGATAACTTTCAGAGCAGGAGGGGGACAGTAAGAGAAAGAAGCAGCCCTTCCTCGGCATGAGGGAACATTAGGGTTAATGCCTGCCCCGTCCCTCCACTGCCCTGCGAGGGAGGCCT
Source organism: Marmota monax (assembly GCF_021218885.2). Classification (NCBI taxonomy): domain Eukaryota; kingdom Metazoa; phylum Chordata; class Mammalia; order Rodentia; family Sciuridae; genus Marmota; species Marmota monax. Next base: position 1,108,435 of record NW_026694276.1, read on the forward strand.
TACTCCATGGGTGAATGGGAGACTTTTCTGGAGGGGGCAAAGAAAAGTCAGAGGTCAGCTAGGTGGCCACCTTACTAGCCAGGGCTGGGGCAGGGTTCGTGGCCGGGGGCTTCACAGAGGAAAGCATCCTGGGTTTTTAGGAGTCAGCATTAATGAGGCACAGTGATTGATAGGACTTGGGGTAGAGGGGCTGAAGGGCAACTCAAACCACCTGGGTTTGGGGTAGCAGAAAGGGAATGCTAACCAGAGAGATTTGGGCTGATGAGCAGCCTGGGACCCAGGCCCTAGTGTGTGGGCAAGAGAAAGTGTGCTTAGCCCAAGACATGCCACACTCATAGGGTGCCAAATAAGGAGGCAACTGAAGCCCAGAGAGGTTAGTGACAACTCTGGAGTCACACAGAAAGGACGTATCAGGGAAGAAACTGGGACTGGAGTCTCTTGACTATAACTGGGATGCCTGGCATAGATGGAGCCCTAGTCCAGGTTCCAAGAGGGAGTCAAGAAAAAGGTACCCCCACAAACTGAGGTCATCTCAAAGTTTGGGAACCACGTTTGATGCACGTTCAGGCTGCCTCCGTGCTCAGCCGTGAGATCACATCTTGCCCCTTCCTGTGGGAAACGAAAGTCAAGGGCAGAGCTGGGCTGAGTTTCAGGCCCTGTGAGCCAAGCGCGGTCTCTCTGCAACAGTTTTGCTCCATCTGTGACAGAAAAACATCATCCTCGGCAAATCTTTTTGAGAATGAAAGGAGGTAACCAGGAAAGCTGGTGCACCTACCAGGGTAGCCTGTCACTGCGTGATTATTCGTTATTATTCCATTCTCTGCCACCACCTCTGCCACCACCCCCTTGCCTGGCCCATCCTCTTTCATCTTCTCGCCTCTCCCCTCCCCCATCCTTTTCAGATCTTGGGACAGAGCCTGTCCCCGGGAGTGTCTGCAGAGAAGCAGCTGCGAGACAAACGTGCCACCTCACATCTCTGACAGTCTGGCTGCCTCCTCCGCCTCCTGCCTTCCACCCCCCATTCTGGGGCCCGGATCACCCCTCCCACCCCGCACACGTGTGTGCCACACAGGACATCGGTGCTCCACCGGACTAGCTCACCCCGACTCCTCTCCTGCTAGCCCACCCCTCCCCACCCCTGCAGAGCTGGCGGTGGGGACAGCAGGAGAGACCCAAGGGGATGCGAGTCTCTGGCTCCGCAGGCCTGGAAATGTACAAAGCCCATCCCTGGGAACCGAGCCTGACGTCAAACTGAGGCTGAAAATACAGTCTGGAAAGTCACGCGGAGCCCATGAAAAATGAATCCGCCCTCCCCAGACAGAGACGTGGGAGCGAAGAAGGGACATAAATCCCAGCCCTTTGGAGTCTCCGAACAGCAGGGGCAGCCTCTCTGTGAGCCTGCAGAGTTCCTGCTGAGAGATCTTGGGTCCCCAGTGCCCCGTTCAGGAGGCTCCCTGGGCCCCAACACCTGCAAACCACCTCTCCCATCCCCCACATACACGCACTCCTAGGAGTAGCCAGTGCCCTGAGAACCAGGGGGATGTTGGGGGACCGGAGTGGGGGGTTTTTTCACAGCTGGTCCAGAGTCCCCCTTCCCAGCCGAAGCCCCATCCAGGACTTGTTGGCTAAGCTGGTGTGGTGAGGACATGATTCTCCAAATTGCTTCAGGGAGGCCCAGAGAGCCCTGGGGTGAGGATCAAGACCCCAGCCCACACAAGCTCCACTCCCCTCCATGTCCCAAGACCCTCCTTTCCCATCTCAGGTTCTCCACCCACTCACCTTCACAAGTACTAATCACACCTTTCATCCAGAGAAACCTGAGGCCCAGAGCCATTGCATGAGCTAGAACTGCCCCACAAGCAGGGCGCCAGCCCCCCAACCCATCCCCTGCAGCATGCTGCTGTTAGAGACCACACTTCCTGCCCCCTCCTGGAGGCTCAAGCATCCCCCTCAGATAGAGGTAAAAGGAACCAAGGAGTCCCAGGTCACCAGGGCTACCATGGGAGAGGTGTTTTCTGGGACAACCAGCCTGGGTCTCAGGGACAGATGGTCAGAGGCAAATGCCACCCTGCCATCTTGGTGCTCCATAAGCTCCCAAGAATTAAGAAGGCCCAGGGAAAGGGGGGGACATTCCCCAGAGTGGCAGAGGTTGTTTTCACAACCCTGAGGCAACAAAGAGACTTTGAGCTATTTTGGAAAATAAGAACATTCAGTGGCCCTGGAGCCTGAGCCTGAGATGCAGCCTCCAGCCTTCACAGTCTTCCAGCCTTCACAGCTCTGTCTTGCTACTGTGTGCCCCTCCCTCTGTCCTTCCCAGCTCCACTGTTGTCCACTAAATCCCCCCACCGGCCCCTCCCCAGCACCATGACAACCCTCCTCTGACATGACGCCCTCCTCACAAGGCATCCTGCAGGGTTCCTCCAGTGCAGAGGCACCTGGGTCCTCTGCAACCATGGAGCTCAGCTCAGCCCAGCCCAGAAGGTGGGCTCCTGTCATGGAATCTAATCAAACCAAGTTCACTTGCACTTGCTCATCAGCCTTTCAAAAGCCCTAAAAAGGCAACCAAGGGCGGAGCCTTGCATTGGGAGGCAGAAACCTCATCAGTCTCTCCTCCTCAGACCATCTGTCCACAGAGCCCTGAACCTCAGGGCTCAGATACTCCTAGGGTAGGTATGGGTGGGAAATGGGGTAGTCAGTACCATGTCAGTGTCCAGATGGTCAAGACCAGGGTCACACCTCAGGGCAACTGAGACATTTGAATGAAAACCTTAGTTGGAGCATGTCACTTCTCAGTTCAACATCTTGACCTGCCTCCTTATCTCTTTTAGGGTAAAAACTGAGGTCTTCAGCATGATCCACAAAGCTGCTGTGTGATCTGACCCCCTTGATCTCTCAACCAATTTTATGCTGTGCTCTGATGTTCCAGTCCCAGCAGACGACCTCTAACACCCTGACTCAGGACCTTTGCACCTGCTCCATCCCCTTCCTCAAGTGTCACCCCCCAGAGAAGCCTTCTCTATCTTATTTGAAATCACACACTCACACACATGTACATATAAGGACATGTATACACACATATACACAATACATACACACGCATACTCCTTGTCCCTTTTCTGTGCTCTATTTTTCTTGAACATTTATCACTAACACCTATGCATTTTGTTTGTTTATTTCTCTCCCCCACTTGCTCAATGGAAGTGAAAAAAATTTGGGGGGTGTACTAGGGATTGAACCCAGGGTCATTCTACCTCTGAGCTACACCCCCAGCCCTTTATTTTTTATTTTGAGGCAGGGTCTTGCTAGGTTGCCCTGATTGGCCTCAAACTGGCAATCCTCCTGCCTCAGACTCTTGAGTAGCTGGGATTACATGTGTGCATCATCACACCTGGTCTGAATTTTAATCTGTTTGATGTTCCCTCTTCTCCTGGTTGATTTACACTGCACCCCATTAATAACCTAGTTAACTATTATTCAGACACCTTATGTTAGATGAAAAGGGAATAAGAGTGGGAAATAAAACAAAAATATTTATTTGCTCTATGGAAACATATAAAGACACACAGCCACCATTTCTACAATGGTCCTCGTGGCCAGAGCAGATGCCTATAGCCAGGTCTTCTCTGTTGCCTTCTGTGAACCCCTCAGCTGCTCAGGTCCTTGCCTGGGTCAGGGGTGCAGGGCTCATGGTAGGTCCTTAAATAGAAGTTGGTCTCGTCCTATCACAGGACAGAGAGAGAAGCCAAGAGCAGTCTTTGATTTATGCATACAGCCCAAATAGATAAACTGAATTTTTACAAATTTTACTCCCAAATACCTGTGCAATTTACAGCCCAGATCAGGGAATATTCTCTTGTTAGTTGTGCATTTCCCAAGGTGCTATGGCACATCTTTAGAGAACTGTCACCCAGCTGATGCAGAGTGCCAACTCAGTTTCCCCCACACCTATGGAGGACCTCCTGGGTGACTGGGAGGCCATAGCCACGGGCAGCAGTGTGCAGGGAAAGGTGGACGATGGTCCCTCATGCCCCGCACACCTCCTCCTTCAACGCCTCCCTCTGGCTAGCACTTTCCAATGCTGTTACCTGTGCCTCTAATAAGGCCCAGGGGACTCTAGGGGACTGCCGCTGGGTTCCTACTGGTGCTTTGAGAGCCCCCACGCTTCCTGCAGGCCCAGAGCACCTACCTCTGCAGAGGCTTCGGCTGAAGGTTGTGAGCCTGTATGTTGCTCAGGGCAACCAGGTTGGTCCCCTGGGAGAGTCCAAGGTCAACGCTGGCTCAGCTGAGCAGGCTCCAGGAGCTGCCCTTGACACACAGGTTCAGAACCATTACAAAGGAAGCAGACAAGAGAGGCAGCCCAGCAGGGGCCACAAGGGTCCCTTGGCTCAGTGGGTCTCAGTTATGCCACCTATTAGCTGAGTGATCTTGGACCAGTCTGTCCATTCTCCAGGTATGGATTCCTCATCTGAAAAGTGGGGGTAACAGCCTGTCTCACCCACTGTTTAAACATAGTACCGTGACCCTGTGTTTACACGGAGCCAGCGGATGACAGGAGTCCACAACCGCATTGGGCATGCAGAGGAGGGGGCACCCACTACGGCCTGGGGGCCCCTCTGTCTCATGGCAGGGGCTTCAGCTGGGCTCCTCTACCCAGCACACCAGGCTGCTGCCCCCCCAGGGCTTCCCACTGCATCCAGCCGCAGAGAAGCAGCCGTACAAGTCGGAGTGACCGAACCAGGAGGAGATGTGCATGGATGTATTCTGGGGAATTGGCTTCTGCTAGTGAAGGGGGGCTGGCTGGGCTGGCTGGGCAGGCAGGCAGGAAGGGAAGGTCACAGCAGCTGAGACCCACTGGCACAAGTCCCTCTCAGGGGAGGCCTAAACCTTCTCTTAAAGAGCTTCCAACTAATTGAGTGAGTCCCACCCAGGATAATCATCCCTAATTTAAAATCAACTGCTCAGGGACTTTAATTTCTTGTACAAAATGCCTTCCCAGCAGCACTACCTTGGTGTGTGAATGATTGGAGAAGGGGAGTGTGTATGACAAAATGGCCCCGCTGCCTCTGTCCTCCAACTCTGATGAGAGGCTGTCACTTGTGACCCACCCTATCTGATAGGGCATGCTGGAAAGAGAATTCTGGGGAACATTATTTATTCCAGCCAAGGTGACCCATCCCAAAGCCATCATATACCCCACTGGCTTTAATCTTCATAAAGACATAGTTGTCACACTGCATACTGATGGATCATTACAGCTCAGACATCACTTGAATTCCACCATCTTGCCCAATCCTCATAACCGATCGTTGAAGGGAATTTGATCCATTTTTCTGGTGACTTACTGTTGATCAGTTTTTTGTCACCGTGACCAAAAATACCTGACAAGGACAACTTACAGGAGAAAATAATCATTTTGGCTCATGGTTTCAGAGATCCGGTCCATGGTTGGCCAATTCCATTGCTCTGTGCCTGAGGTGAGGCAGAACATCATGGCGGAGGGTGTGGCAGAGGAAAGCTACTCAGCTCTTGGAGGCCAGGAAGGAGAGAGAGAATGGGGGTCTGAAGAGAAGATAAATCCTTCCAGGGCCAGTCCCCAGTGACCCCTTCCTCCAGTGAGGCCCCACCTCTCAGTAGTCCAATTCAGCTTTCACATCTCTCTGACATGCCCTATAAACACCACAATTCCTTCTCCAAGCCTCCATCCTACTGGTACAGAGGAATTCAGTTTGCTGAATTGGAACTTCCTCGTCCACCCATCCAAGGAGAGCAGTTCTGGGTCTTCCCCTTGCAGAGCATTCAGGAAAGGGCCTGCTGGTCTCTGTGCATTCTGTCCACACGACATGCTCTGTCACCAATTCTCATGGTCCCTGAAGGGTGTTGGGTCTCCTATTTCTGGGCGCATTTGGGACAAGGATCTCTGATATCAGTCAGCTTGTCAGGGTAGTCTGCTGCCATTACCCTAGAGACCTGCCACCTCACAGGGAGACTACAGGGAAGTCTGGTTCCAGGCCCAACTGCTATATAACCTCTCCCTACACTTACCCTTTCCAGTCTGCTTTCCTCCAAACCTTCCTCCCACCAACTCTTTCTACAAGACAATTCAGCATAAGCCCCTCAATGAACCTGGAATTTGGCAAACTTTAAAAGCCAGCACAATGCGAGAGTGATCTTCTGGTTACCCGGAAATTGCTGCTTTGGGCTCTGCTACCCCAAACCATAGTAACAATGACAAAACTCACAGAACACTTACTCTAGGCAATTCACCTGTGTTAATTCATTTAATCCTGTCCATAAGTCACTAAGGCAGTCACCAGAATTATTGGCCACTTTTACCTGGTTGAAGTAATATGTCCAAGGTTAGGGCAGCTCACAAGTAGTGCCAGCATCCTGACTCCAGGACCTATTCTCTAACCATTGCTCTGTGACATCTCTCATCAAAATCTGGAATAGGGCCAGAGTACACAAAGGCCTAGCTGCTACCTTGAGATGAAGAAAAGATGATCAGCTATAAAAGCGAGATCAAGTCACAAACTAAGATTGCACTAAAAATTATCCCACTCCCACGTGTGGGGAGTAGGGAAGGGGAGCAAAAGAATTTGGAATTTGGTTCTGCTATGTACCCACTCTATGACATTGGTTTTATTATTTTTTATTTGTTTACTCATTTGCAGGCCTGGGGATTGAACCCAGGGTCTTGTGCTTACTAGGCAAGCACTCTAAGCTATGTCCCCTAGCTCCCCACTCTATGACCTTGGGAACGCAAAATTTTGAGTTGCAATCTCCTTAAACATAAAATGGGGACAATAATCTCAACCTTTTAAGTTTATTAAGAGGGCTAAGGAGAAAAGATTTATAAGAGCTCTTTGCAAATTCTTAATTCCATGCCAGTGTCCCACTTCAAGGGCATGGAGCAGAACGCCTGCTTCACGATGCCTGGATTTAATAACCTCAGCCCTGCAAGCAACAGTGTAAGACTGCCCACAGCCAAGGGTAGGTCCCCGCTGGGGGAGGGGGGAGGGGGGAGGGGGGACGGGGGTTGCTTTGCTTTCCTGTGCTAAAAAGTCTGGAAGGCCTACGACCAAACTTCCCAGACTGCTTTGCAGCTGGGGTCCACAAGAGATTCAGCTCCACCAAGGAGAATTCCCATATGAGCCTTAGGAGCGGGAGGGGGACTGGAAGTGTGGAGGCAGAAAGAAATGGGAGGCAGCATGGATCAAGGGGAATTAGGTCTTCTGGGCCAACTGTGGAGGTTTCTCGTGGGTCGCCTCTGGGGACAGGTCAGCAGGGCAGTGCGCACAGGATGCTCAGGCACAGTTTTCCACTCTCTGCCATTCCAGAACATATACCGTCCTGGCCCTTTCCAAGGTTTTATAAACGGCCTAATACCTCTAATAAATTCCTTTCTGTGTAAATCAGCCAGAATGGAATCCATTGTCCCCAACTTAGAAGAGTAATTTATATCAGAAGAGATTCCAGCAAGAAACCCCCAAGGAAATGAGAATCTGGGACTAGTTTTCTGAACGAGTTGCATTTCAGGGCCACAGAGAGCTGGCGCGTCAGAGGCGCTGGGAGGCAGCTAGGGAGGCACCTGAGGCCGCCTGCCAGGGCCCCCGGAGGAAGGCGCCTGCAGACAAGTGGCAGCTGAAGGAAACCTTTTTTAGAAACTTTTATTATGAAACATTTCAAACAAACACAAAAATAGCAGAGTATGATCAACTGCCATGTACCTATTATCACCCAGTTCCTACAGTTAGCACACTATGCGTAGATAGAAACTTCCTCTGTCCCACTTCCCTGGGTTATTCTGATGCAAATTGAATGTATCTTTTATCCAAAACACTTCACTCTGCATTTCTAAAAGACAACTTTTTGAAGCATAACTACAGTACCGGTGTCTCACATTTTAAATTAATATTAATTCCTCAGTACCACCAACTCTAATCAATTTTTTTTAATTTCCCCAGTTGTCTTGCTTTTGTTTGTTTGTTTTAATCCGTTTATTCAAATCAGCATGCAGGGCCGGACATGGTGGCACATGCCTGCAATCCCAGTGGCTCAGGAGGCTGAGGCAGGAGGATCACAAGTTCAAAGCCAGCCTCAGCAACTTAGCGTGGTCCTAAGCAACTTAGTGAGATCCTGCATCCAAATAAAAAATTGAAAAAGGGCTGGAGATGTGGCTCAGTGGTTAAGCGCCCAGGGGCTCAATCCCTGGTACTCCCCCCAAAAAATAAAAATAAAAAAAAAATAACTCCATACATTGAAACTAGTTGATATGTCTTAAATTTTTTTGTGGGGGAGTGTGGGATATCATGGGCTTAACCCAGAGGTGCTTTAACCACTGAGACACATCCCCAGCCCTTTTTATTTTTTATTTTGAGACAATGTCTTGCTAAGTTGCTTAGAGCCTTGCTAAATTGCTGAGGCTGGCTTTGAACTTTCAATCCTCCTGCCTCAGCCTCCCAAGCTGCTGGGATTATAGGCATGCACATCAGCACCCAACAAATTCTTTTAATCTATACATTTTTCTCTCTCTCTTAGTTGAAGAAACAAGACCAATTTGCTCCATTGAAATTCCTACACCATTTCCCTAGCTTGGCAAAAAGTTAAAGTCTACCTTTCCAAGACTCCTTTTCAGCTAACATTTCATTGCAGCCTATCTTCTCCCAAGCGCACAACCCAAACTGAACCGCATGTAACTTGTAGGTGGAAGTGAGCCAGATAAGAGGCAGTTGGAATGGTGCTGGGGCACCTGTGATGGAGGCTTTGGGCAGTCATTCCTGGAACTCCCTTGGCCATGTGGCAGGCAGGGTGGTAGTGACATGTCCAGATGTTCCTTTAGGCTACAGTGCTTCAGTGCCTAAGCCTGGTTCCTTGGTGTCACATCCCAAGGGCCAGGACTTTGTTCACCACTCCTAACACCTTGGCCCTCCTGGTGATCCTGCAACACAACTGCCTCCCCACAGTGAATTCCTTTATGTGTACACTGGCCAGAGTGGATTCTCTCAACCGCAGTTGAGATCCATGGGGGCAGGAGGTGCAAGAATAAATACATCTCAATTCTGAGGCGTTCCTTAGAGTTAATAAAACACTGTGACACATCTGATCTGACCAGGTGCTCTTCACTGCCCCACAGGTAGGCATTATTATCCTGCTGAATAGACGAGCCCCTTGAAAGGCCAAAGAGACCAGGTGACAAGTCGCAGTCAGGGAGCATCTTAAGACACACTGGACCTAACCCTCTTTACACCTCAAAGCCTCTCTTCCTGGGCTGCAAATGGGTTGAGGTGGGTGGGGCTAAGACAGCCCCAGGCTGCACAGAGGGAATGGGGAGAAAGACTCCCTATTTGGCTTAAGATGAGCCTGCCTCCTCCTCAAATGCCCCCTCCTTTCAGCCAGGCTACACTGCAAGAGGAGGGGCAACCGTGCATCAGGAGAAGCAGCAGCTCTGTCACCAAAGCCCCATGGGAGTCCTTGTCTGGGGTGTGTGTGTGTGTGTGTGTGTGTGGAGTGTACTTGGAGTAGGTCAGGGAAATAAAGTGGAAGGGGGTTCAGGGGAGCCCTGGGAATACTGAGGCCTTCTCCAGAACATTACCAGTCAAGTTTAAGTACCAGCCGTGGCCTGAGGTTGTCTGGATTAGAGGAGGGACAGCAGGGGGGCTCCAAGGGCCTCCACCTCGCCCTCTCTGAGGGATGGAGGCTTTGATCCTGGGGTCTAAGACTTGTAAATCATGTTCCTGGCCCTGGCAACCTGGGACCTCTCCAAGGGCGGCTGGCTGACAAGGCAGACCCTGCCTATCTTGGCGGGAAGACCTGGCCCTGCTGCTGTGGGCTGTGACGGGTTTACAGCCAGGCGGCTCACAGTAGTTACCTCAGATTTATCACCCTTCTATGAGGGCAGTGGGAGCCGCCAAAGGCTGCCAGGGAGACCTTGAATCACTGTGATGGGAAATGCTGTCGGAGGGAGCAGGGAGCAGAGGGAGCAGCGGAGGGGCAGGTAGGAGCCGTCCTGGGGGCTGCAGCTTCCTGCCTGCTCCTCAGGTTACAGTCCTTTCAAGAGGAGGATTTATAACCACTGAGCCCAGTGGAGCCTAGCAGCCCCCAGGGAGGATCCAGCAGCTGAGCCAAGAGAACCAGGGTGCCCAGTGCCAGCTAGGAAGAGCAGGGACCCAACACCCCAACTGCTGCCGGTGTGGCTTTGAGAGGAAGCCGCTCAGGCTCCCTCAGTGCAGGTGTGCTGTCACCGCACATGTGCCTGCCTGGGCCATCTCACCTCCCTGCCAGTACACCTGCAAGAAAGGCTCTCCATGGGGACCCTGTGTGTACAGATGTCTGTACCTTTTCTCTAGGTGTGTGCCAGGTCTGTTTTAGGGTATATATCAGCAAACAGTCGCACGTCTGCAAGGAGACCATCCTCCTTGTACTCCAGTATGAGGCTGGTCATGTGTCTGTGAATTAGTGACGTGCACGTGGAGGATCATGGACACATTCAAAAGTAGAGGATGGCAGCTCCCTGTCCATGCCTGGCCATGGGGGTGAGCCTGGGACAATAAATGAGAAAGAGAACACAAGAAGGGGACAAGCTCCTGGTGGTGGCCATGTTTAATAGAAGGGCAAGTACCAAACGGGATGGGAGAAAAGAGAAAGTGGGCACGGGGTAGGCGGGAAGAGACATAAGGAACAGAGAGAGAAAGAGAGCTAAAAGGAAGCACCCAGATGTCCAGACAATGTAGCCAAATCAGCCCCAAATGTGGTCAGAGAAAATAGGAAGACATGCATGTGGTGAAGAGGTACAAGAAGAAAAGCAGAAAGGACATGAGGAGGGAGGAAGGTGACCCAAGAAGGGAGCAGTAGGGTGAAGCAGCCAGAAGGGAGCACCATCTGCTCCAGAGGGCACGGGGACCTGGACTTTGCAGCTGTTCACATCTCAGACACCTCCATGAGTGACAGCTGGCTGAGCAGCAGGACCCAGGGCAGCCTGCCCTCTGCCCACTGCCCTGCCACAAGATGGCAGCCATCCAATCCCAGTCCAGCACACAGGGAGAGTTTGCCAGGCTGGGGAAGAGTCAAGAATGCAAATATGCCACCTTGGGGCATGCACACAAAGCAGTGGGCCCTTGTGCACTGCAGGCACCTTTGCAAAGCCCAAGCTGCACCCAACACACAAATGTTAGCAGGCACTTCATGTGTCCCTTTGCATGGGGACCTCCCTATGTGCTCTTGTGTACACTCCTGTTCCGATTATATGATGAATCACTTGGAGATAGTAAATTTGATCCAGGCAGCCTCTTCCTGCAGCACTAGCAGTTCCTAAGTTTGGCTCTGCAAAGTCTTCCCTTTCTGTCCTTGAGTTTGCAGTGTAGGGTCTTCTGGTCTGGCAGCCTGGGCTGGGCTGGGCCAGCTCAACTCAAGCAGCCTAAATCCAAAAAGGAAAGGTCTGCACTTCTGATGCTGAAAGTGGCACAGAGCCTGCAACTCACTTCTGCATGCCCAGCTTTGTCGTGGTAGACAACATCATGAGGGTGTGAGGAGTTGGGGGCATAGCTATCTGTTTGTGGTTATGCATCTTGGGTGTGTCTGTGTGCCCATATATCATGGGAGTCACAAAGCACCCAGCAAGGTCAGATGCCGGGTAGGCTGAACCAAGTGGTAATTCTCCAGATGTGATATGTGGACCCTTGGGTGTCATGGAAATTCCCCCAGTTGTACCCCTGACTGGCCCCCTCCTGCCCACCTTTCACCAGTTCAAATGCAACCTCCCTCTTGAGACATTCTTCCTCTGCACTCCCACAGCTCCATATGTGTGGGAACAAAACACTTTAATTGATCTATGATCGATGATTTTGTACATACGAAGATACATAATGATCCAAGCCACATCTATTGTAGTGCGAAGGCTGTGAGGAGGCCACCGTGAGCTCCACTTCTACAAAGTGTCCATGCCTTTGAACAGTCCTCTCCCTTTGAAAGTGGACTACACCTGTGACTTGCTCCGGATAGACTCTGGCAAAGGTGATGGACAGTCACCCCAAGATTACACTCCATTGAATAAGACTTGATCTTGCCATCTAACTCACTCTAGAGATTCTCCTTCCAGGCTTGGTAAAGCAAAGTCATTTGGAAAAGCTCATGTGATAAGGAACCATGAGTGGCCTTTACTAGCCCCAACCAGCAACCAAGACCCTGGGTCCTACAGCCCCATGGACTGTACCAACAATCTGAGTGAGTTTGGAAGCAGACTCTTCCCCTGTTGAGACTCCAGATGAGAACACAGCCCAGTCGCCATCTTCCCTGCAGCCTCCGGAGAGCCATAAGCATCAGGTGAACCATATCACTGAATTGTGAGATAATATGAAAGTTGCTAAATTTGTAGTTCCTTATTATATAGCAATAGAAAACTAATACCTACATACCCTCCACTTAATATAATAAATTTCATAATCCAATTGAAGCTTCTGTGAACCTTTCCTTGCTTGCATTTCCCTTCCTGTCAAATACTTCTTGATATTTGCCTAGGTGTGTGTCCTTGAAGAACATCAATGGTATGATTTTAACATTCCTCTACTTTAAAGTGTATTTATAATGTCCGTTCTATTTGGTAGCAATCTATCCTGACCATCTCACCATTGTCCATTTCTGACCTCTTGCTCAAAGCCTCACAGTAAGAGGAGGGCCAACTTCTGCCAGCCTGGGGCACCAGCAGCTCCTATCTGTGACTTCACACCAACACAGAACCTCAGCACCAGAGTCTAGCCCCTTCTTCCATTTTGCAAGTGAGAGAGTCTGGTCCAGAGATATGAAGTGACTCACCCAAGGCTCAAGACCAATGGTGGAGCTAAAATGGGGTCCCAGGCGTATACCCAGCTTGGAGGTTTCTGTGTTATCAGATTGTCCCTTTTCAGGGGTTGACTTGATTATTCCATTTCACACTGAGATTCTATTAATTAAATGCAAATCACAGCCCCCCCTACATTCAAAGGGGACACTTACACAAAAGCTTGTATAGCAAGAGGTGGCGCTCAGGGGGCCTCCTCATGGCCTCCAACTACAGTAGGTATCAATTATGTCAAATTTTTGTTGTTCTTACGTGCTTTTGATGTGAGGACTTAGACTGGGTTCTTGGCTTCCATGTGTAGTGATTCATCCACTAAGAGGGCTACCCCAAAGAATGAGGAACTCAACAGTTTTAAAACTATATTCAGGAGAGCTTCCTACATTTATTATGGCCTTTCTCACACTATTTTTTTTTAAATTTTTTTGTTAGCGATAGCAAACTTAAGTCCCAGTCGTGGAAATAGAAGCTGACACTCTACCCCTAGCCCCCGTCCCCCTAATGGAACCTCTCCCAGCACAGATGGGAGATGCCCTGAGCCCTGCCCATCCCATCTGGCGCACATCTCAACACAGTGTTGCCAAGTCTTCCTACAGGCATCTCAACCGGAGTCTGTCAATTTTGGTGGGGAGCATAGCCTTGCTTTCCACTTCCTTCCATTTATTCTCCTCTTTCCCAATTTAAAACAGATGGAATCTTTCTATGATGACTAAAATCTCACTCAATCCTGAGCAAATAAGGTGGGGGAAGGGAACAGGCAAGAGTCAAAGGACAGAGGACTGGGGCTTGCTTCTAAAACCAGGCACCCAGGGTCCTAGAGTGTTGGAAGCTTCTTTGGCATCTGCAAGATTTTTCATCCCAACAGACTCTTCCCTGCCCCATCATTCAGAACTAGGGGGGAAAGCAACAGACCTCCCCCAAGCCGTGTCAATCAGAGGCCAAGGCAGGATTACAGGTGCTTCCTCATGCTCCTTGGCTGCACCCTGCTGCTAGGGACAGCAGGGGGCGCACTACTGTCAGTCAGGAGCCAGGACTCCTCATCTACCAGCCCAAGTCCCAGGCACAAAGCCTGGCACCAGGAAGAAGGCTGGCCTAGTGTTGGTGTTTCCTCCACAATTTACACAGGTAACTTTATGCTTAATGTGACAGTGTTAAGAATAAGAATGGGCCTTTGCTCTCATGATTGGGATTAGTGCCTTTCTCAACGAACTGGAGTCTCTTTGCTTTCTGCTATGTGAGGGCACATAGAAGGTGCCATCAATGAGGAACAGGTCCTCACCAGACACTGACTCTGCTGACACCTGACCTTTCTGGCCCTCCGAGACTGTAAACAATGAATTTCTGTTGTTTGTGAATTACCCAGCCTAAGGTGTTTTGTTATAGCAGTTCAAACAGACTGAGACAGAGGTCCTTAAATGTTTATTGATTGAAGAATAAAGGTCTAATGAAGTAGGACATGAACCAAGATGCTGCTCCTGTTTCTATCAGAAAGACTCTTTTGCCAGGTACCAGAGGGTGTGGGACGTTGGCCTGCAGGAAGGAGCCAGGCTGAGGTGTTGGGTATCTCTGCTTAGGAACACAAAGCTGGCAGTCCTGAGATACCTCCTATATGAACAAAGTTGTTATAGGTCGGTGGCGGCGACTTGGTGGCGACTAGTGGCAACTTAGAACAAAGCAGCCCGCACTGAAAAGAACATCAATCAGATGCCGGCGGAAACGCCTGTCAATCAGCCAGATCTCCTGACTAACGCCTGTCAATCAACAGGACCCCCCTGGCCAATCCTGGAGTTCAGCCAACTCCCCTGACCAACTTCAAGGGGGCAAGGGACCCTAGAAACACCTTTTCCTGTCCCAAGCCCTTCCCTTCCTGCTGTAAGCCCCATAAAAGTCCAGTCCAGTCGAGCTTCCACGCGGTTTCTCCTCAGACCCTTCTCCGGTCCCCTCTGTGGATCTGATCGAGTTCCGCCCGGGGAGTGATATCTCAATAAAGCCTGTTCAGCGGCCCTTTTAAATCTGTCACCTTTGGCCATTGCCTGCCCCGACTGATCTGACAGTAGGGACACTTGTGTCCTTCCATGGTGGGGGGGAAGATGCCGTGCAGAATTAGAGAAGAGCTATCTGCCCAGGGCTGCAGTGTCCCCCCCCCCATTCCCATTTCCCCCATATGGTGAAACACAGAAGGGAGGAGAAGCTCCTTCAGCTGGCACAGGTTTAAGTTTGAAGTAAGCTGAAACCGGGCACAGTGAAGGGTCCTTGTGGCAGGTGGCCCAAGAGGCAGGGTTTTCCACCGCGCTGGAGTTTCAAGGTTACTCTTGCTCTAGCTTCTCCATATACCCCCAACCGATAACTATAAATTATCCACTAGAGGATAGGCCTGTCACCTCGCAACGGGAAATGCTGCACTGGGTGAAACTAGTCCTGGGAAGGGTGGCAAACTGACTCAAGGGTGTGTTGTAGGCTCCATGTGACATCTGGGCTCAGCTTTTTGAGGGGATGAGGGGACAGGAGGGCTCTTAGCAAGGGGAACAGGAGTTGTGGAGGCACATGTGGCCTGTTCAGAACTGGAGATGTTCTCTGCACTGCCCAGGGACAGGAGCAGTGGGGTGTCTGCCTGCCCTGGCCTGCCAGCAGCCAGCCCTGACGCTCCCACTAACCAGAGAGAAAACAAAGTCTCCGCTGTCCTTCATGCTAGCTTCTCTTGGCAAAAGGAATAAAACGGCCCACTTATTTTTATCGCTCACAGATTTCCTGGGAAATGGGCTATTAGTTTCTCTAATGTAAAGATAATAGGCTTGTCCCCCTTGGCAAACGGCACAGCCCCAATATAAACATACTCACAGAACTGTCAAGAGGCCTCCCAGCTGATGATGAAGGGCCCAGGAGCAGGAGCAGGACCTAGACAGGAGCTACCTGCAGGGGCTGAGCACTCAGTGGCCAGGGAAAGGCCATTCTGGTCCTCAGAGGTCAACTTTTCTCCTCTGGCTGGTGGAGTGGGAGTGGCATTGGTAAAGGAGATGGGCCAAATGAGAAAAGGTGTCTTCTTCTGGCAGAGGTCGGGGGACAGGTGTTACCAAGCAGTCTCACACAGGCAGTGTTTCTAGGCCCTGCCACTGAGGCCCTAGAAGAAGTCACTCCCCATTGGGTAGCTCTCACCTCTAACCCTCACAAACACCTAAGGGCAAGCAGATACTAGGATAATGAGCCCATGAAACAAGGTGGGAAACCTAAACATGTGACAGGGGAAGTAAGTCAGCCATGGTCCAGCAGCAAGTCTATGGTGGAGTGAGGCCAAGGACAGATGCTCCCCAGAGAAGCAGGCGCTGCTTGATCCTTTGTTCTCATCTCCTTCATCCCTGCCCTCCATCTCCATCCTCCAGGACAAAACTTCAGGGACTCAGGAGTGAAGCCGGGGGAGGGGGAGGGACCACGGTACTCAGAAAGCTCCCCTTCCCTCTTCCCACCCATACAGAGTGGGAATCTCTTGGCCTTAGGCGAAGGACACCCTCTCACACCCAGAACAGGAGAAGGGCTTGGCTCTTCCACATCCTGGGGACCATCCCAGGACCCTGAAAGCACCAGAGGATTTAGTCACAACTATGTCCTAGTGTCATGTTGGGACTTCACTTCTCACATGCACAACCGTCTCTCATCTAGACTCCCGGGGTCTTAGCTGTACCTTTGTTTTGTTTTGTTTTTAACTCTTCCAGGAAGCATTGGGCAGTGATGGGCAGGTTATTGGAGCTCATTGCTCCCTCCTGACTGATCTGAATGGGTTAGTGGACAATGGCTTGGTTTTTGCTGGCCACACAAGTGTGCTACTTACAGACCTCTTTTCCTGCCTGAGTCTCCTCTTCCTGCCATTCTGGGGCTACATCTGTGTCTGTGGAATCTCAGGTCTACAGCTCGACTATACTCCCACCTCTGCAGCCCCTGTCCCCAAAGCTGTGGAAGCACAAGCAGGTGGATAGCAAGGACAGCCTCACCCAGACAGCAAAGGCAGTCACCTGACTGGACCCTTCTCTTGGCTATTGGGAGCCTGAGGGTAGGCACCATGGTCTGAGGTTAAGGGAAAATGGACGCACAGTGTCTTTCTATTCTGAAGAAGAAAGAGGCTCTGTCTAGAGCCATGGGGACTCTGGGCCATGCTTGGGCAGAGCTGTTCAGCCTAGTAGGGGGAGGCAGACTTGGTCCCTTTATAGCTACTCTGGGGCCATGAGAACCCTTCTAGGGAATAGAAATAGGAATGGAATCATTCTGCATTTCAGAAGCAGGACCACAAGCCCAAGAGGAAACAGGAAGCTCCAAATACCCTCCCGCCACTTTAAAAGTTCAAAAATAAAGAATGGCTGCACCTGCAGCCGGAGGAAGGAGTGGAAAATCACCAGGAAACACGGAGGGTGAGGCCAGAATTTTATGGAGTACGTAAGTACTGATCGACTGCTCCTCCTCCTCCACCTTCTCCACCTCCTTCATGTTGCTGAAGCTCTGAGGCCACAGCCTGTGGCTCCTTCTTCTTGGTCGGCTCTACACATGGCTGCTGTGCCAGGAGGCGGCAGGCCAGCCGCTCCAGGCCATCCAAGCTCACCCTCTGCACGTGCTCCTCGTGCTCCCGTCTTAACAGCTGCAGCACAGCCTTGGCATCCTGGGGCCCAAAGTGTTTGGCTAGGACCTGGCCCAGCTGGTGCCACAGGGGCTGGGTTTGGGGGGCTTCTTCTGGTGCCGCCTTCTCCAGGGGCTGCATGATAACATTGATGGAGGCATTGGGCCCAATGCAGTAGTCGGAGAGACGCTTGTCATCAGCCAACAGCTTGCCGCGGAACAGCAGGTGCTGCTGCTCTGCAGGTATCTGCAGCTGCTGGGACACCAGCTTCTTCAGTGTGGCCACACTCTCATGGCCCGACACCCTGAGGTTGCATCTACGGCCCAAAAGCAGCTTGACTGTGAGGAACATTGGGCCACAGCAGAATCAGGAGGGATCCATGCTCTGAAAGTTGCCCCTGAAGATGAAGGGGCCCTAGAGGAAAAGGTGGCCCTATCACTGGAGGGCCAGTGGTTCCAGGAGGCTGAGGGCCCAACCCAGGTGGGCGGGCACTGGCTGACACACAGTGATGTCACAATGCTGCAGAAAGGTTCATTTCCAGAGCAGAACTTTAGGGACAGCAGAGGGATATTGTGAGCATAGAAGAGGAAAGAGGGGGAGAAAAGAGAAAATAAGGAGGACCAGGAGAGAAATATGTAGGCCTTGGAGAAGAGAACAGGGACAAAGAAAGGGCTGGAAAGGAGGGGGCGACAGGAGCATGCTGCTTCACTGGGCACACCTCTTTTCCTGCCTGAGTCTCCTCTTCCTGCCATTCTGAGCAGGAATGCCTTCTGGGTGCCTTCTCTGTGCCAGGACACTCCTACACCTCAGGAGCCCACTGTGTCCAAGTGGACATCTCTGCTTTCACGAAGCCTTCAGACTAGTGCACCCACTGCCCTTTGCCCGGGGTCTTCTTCCCGTCAAGCACCTTCCAAGCTCTCCTGGATGGGTTTCCCAGAAACAGACCCTGGGACAGGGATTTGAGTACAAGTGTTTAGTTGGGAGTTGATTCTCAGGGGCACATCCAATTAATGCTGCCTCAGAAGCCATAAGCTGGATCTCTGTGCTCTGACTCCTGTCTTGGGTTAATGGAGTGCTAACTCTGTAGCTTCCTGGTGTCTTCTCTGGTCTCCTAACCCTTGAGCCGAGACTTGCAGGTGCCTGCAGGAAGAAGCCAGCAGCCTTCAGGAACATGAATGCTGAGGGGACAGGGCAGGGCCACCAATAGTGTCTATTTCACATCAGAGACCTTATTTAACGCTCACCACCTACAAGGCAGGTACTGTCATGCTGTCTGTCTGTCAGAGGAGAGAGTGGAGACTCAGCTTAATCTCAGGCCTATTTACCTGGCCTACCTCCTGAAACCAACACCTGTTGAGTGCCTCCATGCGCTGGCAACAGAACAGACTCCTAGGGTTCACAGGTGAACAAGGAAAGGGACGCTGACCAGCCTCCTTCAGGTCAGCTCTGCTGTTGCATTTGGCAGCTTTTTGTGTAACCCATCACTGAGGGCCTCCTGGTCCTAGCCCTTCACGTGTGCTGTCACATGTAAACCTGGAGGAAAGCATTGTCACAGATGAGAAGTGAGAAACCTGGGGAAACCCTGACTGGTGTCCCCCAGCTGGGGTGCTGACTCTGTCAGGGACCCCTCAGGTCTCCTCAGCTCTCTGTGCTCATCTGCCTGCTTGCCCGCACCCAGCCCTTCCTCCACTCCTCCCTCCCGCTCACCCGGCCTCCTTTTCCTCATCACCAGCATGGACTCTACAGGGGCATGACACTGTTGCCAAAATCCTAGGACCTTCTGGACTTGATCTTCCACAATACTCAGCCCCTGATCCCATCCCAGGGTCACCCCAACCTTCTCCCCTGGCAACCAAGAATGGCTGAAGCAGGGCACAGGCAGGCACACCTGTAATCCCAGTGGGTCAGGAGGCTGAAGCAGGGGGATCGAGAATTCAAAGCCAGCCTCAGCATCTTAGCAATTCATGAAACTCTGAAAATAAAATATTAAAAAGGGGGTGCCTGGGCTGGGGTTGTGGCTCAGCGGTAGAGTGCTTGTCTAGCACAAGTGAGGCCCTGGGTTCTATCCTCAGCACCACATAAAAATAAATAAAGGTACTATGTCCAATTACAACTAAAAAAAGGGGGGGGGGGTGCCTGGGGATGGTGGTTGAGTGCCCCTGGGTTCAATCTGAAGGAGGAAGAGGAGGAGGAGGAGGAGAAAGAGGGAGAAAGAGGGAGAAGAGGAAGAAGAGGAAGAAGAGGAAGAGGTTAGCTGAAGAAAAACCTCATGCCCACCACAAACTTAGCCCTTACAACCCTCCCCCACACCTGTGTTCTCACTCTTGGCAGGTGACCCAAATTCTAGTCCATAGAGGACCTAGAGCTCACAAGTCAGGAATTCACTGACCTCTTGTCCCTCCCTGCCTACCAGTGCGCTGCCCCTTCCCTACCCCCTTCTCCTCCCCTCACTCCTACCAATGGAGCCCTCTTGTCATTTCCCTTTTTCCTTGCAAATGTCTCTGAGCTCCACCCCTCTTCTGCATCCCTGCTCCCACCCCACCCCACTTAGGCTCTCTCCTCCCTCCAGCCTGTGGCTCTGAACTCACAGTCCATCTCTGTCCAACCTCACCACCTTCTGTCCATCAATGCCACAACCAAAGGGATCTTCCTAAAATAAAAGTAAGCATGCGTCACTCCTGAAACACAACCCAATTCTAACCCCTTTGTTTTTGGAATTGAAACCAGCCTCCTAGGTCTACACACAGATCTCGGCCTGGCCCTGCTTGTTACCCTAATCTCTTTATCTCCCTAGTCTTATCATGTCCCCACTTTGCATCCTCCACTTAAACCACACCCACCTGCCATTCCCTGCTTGTTTGCCATGTTTGAACTCTACCAACCACAAAGCTGCATTAAAATCACTTCCTCCATGAAGCCTTCCATGTCTTCTGGAGTCTGGGGCAAAGTCAGTCCCACCTCCCTCAGTGCAACCACAATTCCCCTTGAACACTCCTGGGTTGATGCACCTGGCACATATCTGTCTCCCTCAGTGACTCTGAGAGGCAAGGACTGGGTCTTGTCTCTCTTTTTTCACCTCCAGCATACTGAGACTGACACACAGATGGCCTTGGAACCATGCTTGTCAAATAAAGCAAATCTGATTTAGACATACTGAGCCACACAGGAGTACGCAGGGGCCAGTACTGAAGGCTGTAGAAAGATGTAAACCTGCCTGCAGCCTCTCCCTCACCCCATCTCTAGAGAGACGAAAATCCAAACTTACACAAAAAATAAATCAAAGTGATTCCAGTCTTTACCAAAGGATCTTCTATAGTATTTCTTTAAATAACTGACTCCCTGGATGCATTTGAAATAAGGCAATATGCAAATATACATACAGTATTGGGGGCAGAGGCATGGACTCCATGATAGCACAGCATCTGTGCAGAGGGAGGGGAAGGATGGGTGAGGATTCTCCAGGGCCATTTCTCCAGGAGCTCCCAGTCTTTGAAGGGAAGGACCCTGTGGTGGACAAACTATCAGATGGACTTGATTGGGGCCATTCTGTCCATCCTTGAGGAAGGACAGAAGCTAGAGTTGGAGCATTAAGGAAGAGATCAGCCACTGCGTCCAGCCTATTCTCTTAGACCCCTCTACTCAGCTGTGAGCTGCCCAGGACATCAGAAGCCACTGAAGAAGACACGTTAGGCCTGAGCTTCTAGAAGCACACAAGAGCCACAGCCCAGGCTCCATATCCCCAAGGCCCATGGCTACATGCAGGCAAGAGCCAGCTTACGGGGTCTTTGAGGGCCATACCTGTTGATTCACACTTGCTACCTGGTTTAGGAAGTGCCACTGTCCATGGACCATAAGGACAGAGCTTCTGAATCAGGGTATCTGGAGAAGCTGAGAGAAATGGTCACTGTTCAACCTCTACATTTGTGTCCTAGAGTCCCTACTGTCCTTCCAAGGTAGACAGTAGGGGCACCTTGCTGGACCCTCAAATCACATTGGGAGCCTGGAAATTTCCAAAGTTTTCCCACATAATTGCTTGTCTTAATTATGCAATTAACATGCGAAAATATAGTTGTGTAACCAAAGCATGCAATCCAACAATGATTGCCGTAATTAGGGAGGAAGATCATCTGGAATGAGTGGGTTTTGTGACTTGGAAAAAAGGAACAAATGTCCAGCCGAGAGTGAGGGACAGCAGTGGGCTCAGATCCTCCAGAAAACAATGGCAAATGTAGTCAGTGTCACAGTGTCTGGTGGGGGAAATGGGTGGGGTTGGGAGAGGCCTGTAGCACTGGTGTGTGGGCAGCCAGGTTCTCTGTGCAATGCTCCTGAATGGGCTGATGGAACCTTGGGACACTGAGGGACCTGGCACAGTGAGTGCCTCCCAGAGACATTCAGGCGAATGAGTTAATTTACAAATGTAAATGGAGCTCCTCCTGTCACCCTCCTACACTCAGGAAAGATCTCTTTAGGCCTAGAAATATGCCCCACAAAGTGTGGTTCCACAAGGCCCCCCACCTGCACAGGTAGGCAGGCCCAGCCATCCTCAGCAGGCAGACCTAGGCAGAGAGGGCAAGATAGGGGTGGGACAGGATCCCCGGCTGAGGGGCTCTGGGCCATGAGTTTGCAGCCATTCCCTGGGACTTCCTGGAAGGTTCATCAGGAAGATAAGCTCTGACCCCTGCCCCACCTCACTCATAATGCAAGTTATCAAGTTATTGTCCTTTGATGACGCCAGGCTGAACTTGCAGGGGCTGCTGGGGAAGGATAGAAACAGAGACAAGGGCAAAAACGTTCGTCCCTGCAGGCCCCCCTTCTGAGAACAGTGTCCCTTTCCCACTTCCCTTAGAGTCTGGAAAGATTCATGGGAAAGCCTGGGCAGAGAAAGTGGAATCCATCCTGAAGGGGCTGAGAGCCCACAGTCATGGCTCCCAGCACTACCTGCTGCCTCCACCCCACATAGCCCCAGCACTCAATGGCACACCTTGAGCACCCATGATGTGCCGCACCCTGAAAGGCAATGCGAACAATGGAAGTTCCCGGATGGCCTGTGGCAAGGGCTTCCCTGTGTGACTTCCTAGTCTATCACCAGGGACTCTCTGCTCCTTTGAGGAGGGGTCTCTTGAGGCTGCTCTGTGCCCCACCAGACCTAGCTCAGGACAGAACAGGCAGCTCTTTAGAAGGGGGTCTCTGAGCAAAAGGAGGACAGCAGATCTCTTGGGGCCACCAGAGCCCAGGGTACACAGGTTGCAGTCCTACACCTGCTCTTGCAGACAATGCACAGCCAGCATGTGTCCAGGCTTTGGTCCTTCACCAGACACCCTATTGTCCTGGAGCCCTAGAGAAGTCAGGCGCTGGCTGGGGCAATTCAGAAACCTGGCCCCTAAGCTGAGCAGAAACCAGCTAGAAAACCTTGTGAAGCTGCAGCCTGCTTTGACCACTAGATGTCACTGGCGACCTCCCCTGCCAGCTCCAGTGACCAATACCAACCAAGCGAGCCTGGGATCTGGGCACACAGGACTTCACCCTGGCTGGGTTCAGAGCCTCATCAGCAAACGAGCCCCTCATTGGTCATGTGTGGGACACAGATATCAGGGCCTGCCCTGAGTGGGGCACTGTGTCAGGTGCCAAGGCAGGAGAAAGAAAGATGTGTCCCTAGGGGAGGGGGCACATAAACCTGTCACTTCAGCACCATGCCTAACTCTACCATGGAGGAGAAGGAATTCCTGACTCCAAAAAGAGGTGCAACAGGTGACAGGGCTTCACCAGGGAGGGACCTTTACAGGGTGGGGGGGGCGGTTGAAGGAGCTACAAGAGGTGCCTCAGGGCAGAAGGCAAAAGGGTTCAGCATACATACATCTGTGTGGAACAGTGAGGGATTCTGTATAACCAGAGTGCCATGAGGGAGGGAATGGGGAGGTAGCTATAAGAAGGTCAGGGCCAGTCACCTTCACAGAGTTGCTCTTTACTGGATCCAAAACTTCCAGAATTTGGGCTAAATCCCTCCAGTGCACAGCACAGAAGTCCCAAAGGAGCAACCCCAGCTATTGCACTGCGTGCATGCTCTTTCTCTTCCCCACCCTCCCTCCCTCCCCCACCTCCCTCCCTCCCCCACCTCCCTCCCTCCCCCCACCTACACACACACACACACACACACAACACCTGAGCTATGCTTAGCAAAGGGCTTTCTTCCCACCATCTGAGCTCTCCAGGGACGCCTGCAGGAATGCCAGCACCCTATCCAGTGCAATGTGGCCCATAGTCAGTTCTTTTCTCCCCTTAGCACCTTCTCTGGTTGATCCTGCTCATGATATGGGAGGTGACCCATCACATCAGATAGGGGCACTTTAACCATGACTGGCCCAGGGTCGTTGTCTTGTCCTGTCTGCTCTCTGCACTGTGTGATTTCAGCTGACAAAAAGTAGTCTGCTGGGCTGGGGATGTGGCTCAAGCGGTAGCGCGCTCGCCTGGCATGCATGCGCCCCGGGTTCAATCCTCAGCACCACATACAAACAAAGATGTTGTGTCTGCCAAGAACTAAAAATAAATAAATAAATATTTTAAAAAAAAAAAAAAAGTAGTCTGCTTCAGCCTGCAGCCATGGCACTGTAACATACCTTTGGTCATTCCAAATATACCCCGAACTTAAGAGTAGTGCTATTATAAACCCTCAGGGATTGGGTTTCAGCAAGATATCTCCTTGGAAAAGGAACCATCAGTGAACACCAGGGATAAGGGGAAGTCTCCGATTCCCAGGTCCCAGGGTTGGCTGTTTATCCATGCATCCACATTTGCATTCCACAGATATTCCTGGCACACTGAGCATGTGCCCAGGCATTTGCACCAGATTCTGGGGAGTTGGGTCTGTTTTGCAGACTTACCATGAATAAGAGCAAACACTCAGGCTAGAATTGAATCAGAGGGACAGATGAGAAAGAAAGGAAAATAATTTTCATCAGTCATAGAAAAAGGGAAGAGAGCTGAGGCAGAACCAGGCTTAACAACCAGCTCACCAGTGTCCATCAAGACAGGCCAAAGGGACTAACCAGGAAAGTTCTTCCAGGCCAGCCTAAGAAAATCCTCCAGGATACTGTGGATGGCACCGACACAGATGGTGTCAGACCTGGGTAGGAAACTGCCTTCCTCACTTGGAGGCCAGAGAACAAAAGGAGCTGAAGGACCTTGGCAGCAGAGGCCAGAGCCTGATAGGCCAGGCCAGGTGAAGCACTCTGAGGCAGACCTGATTCCATTAGGACTGGTACCCTTGAACTCATCATGCATCCTCTAGTTCTAAAATCATATTTGCCCTTTAATTCTTTTTAAAGTGCTTCCTTAAAAAATATTGTCTTGGCTGCAGCAATAAGAAATATTTGTTCACATCCAGAGCAGATTAAGTGGAGAAGCAAAGAGCCTCCTGGGTCAGGCAGAATGGTGGCAGCTACAGAGAAAAGCATGGTGTTGGCAGCTAACCCCTACCCCCAGGAACGGTCTGGTGAATGCTCTCCTTCCTGCAAGGGTGACTGTTCCCTTGAAGATTGTGTCATCATCCTGAGTGGCAGGAACCCTTTGACATGAAGCAAAAAATCAAATATGATGCGTTAAAAGCAAGGATAGAGGAGGTGCCCACAGAGCCCCACCCAGGACCCTGCCTGCCCTTGCTGGTCTTGCAAGTCCCCAGCACAGTCTGGATACAGAAGCCTGTGGCCACCCCAAAGATGCTGCCACACTTATTCTGCAGGACCAAAGACACCCTTGTTTTTCCTGGAGAGATACAAAGTCTGGTCCTTCAACAGGGCACCTTGCACAATTGTTTCAGCCTGGCTGTTGGCCTAATGGTGCTAAGGTCAGTCCTTGGATGAGAATCTTAGCCACAAGACCCCCTTCTTTCAGAAGAGGAAAGGGAGGTTCCTGCCAGGGAACATGGCACATAACAAGCTGCATGACCTTTGCCCCAAAGGATGCTGGGACCAAAATGGAAGGCCAGAGGGAAAAGAGGGAAGAAAGCTGGGAGCAGAATGAGGCTGGGCTTAGGGACACTGAGCTACCTGTGAGACAGGCTCTGTGAAGAGAGAGATTGCTTTACAGCTGAACTAGGGAACTAGCAAATTTGGATTTGACTTGGGCTTGGTTAACGCTGAGGAAGTCCAACTGGATGGTGGGATGTTGGTCTGGACGAATTGTTTATTTCATTTTTTATTTCCTTCTCTTCCAGCTGGTAGCACTAACTAAATGCAGCCAGTCATTAGAAGAGGCTGGAGCCAAAAGGAAGACGAAGAAAATTCTGATCCAATAGCTGATGGGATGCTCCTGAGAGTGGCATGGAATTTATCAGCCAATAGAAAAACTCAGGCCTGGTCAGGGGCTGCCTCAGCCTCCATGGTAAACTAAAAAACTCCTTTAGTTAAGTCTTTCCTGGTTTTGAAACCCAAGTGAGAGCTGCTTAACCAGGAGTCTGAAATCCTAGTTGATGGCCTCCAAGGGGTCACCAATATAAGAGTTTCTGTTCTGCAGTGTCTCCTCACTGCAGGAACATCACGCTGGACCCACTGCCTGTTGTACATTAAGACCACCCCCTGGTAAATGCTCCTAGGACTCTTAGACTAGTCACTCCATTACTTGAACTAAAAGGGATCTGATTAAGAGTGAAATGTCTGGGAAGGTACAGGACTCACGGTATGGGGGAGTACAGAGCATGTGGGACAAAGTATCAGGTGCTGGCAAGAGAGGTATTTGGAGTCTCTGCCCCAGAGAGACCTAGAGAAAGTCAGCCCTGCCCTTCCTTGGCTTCTCCAAAATCCTGTCTCCCTTTGACACCTTGCCTGTGTCTTTCCACCTAGAAGATTCCTAGACTTCAGATTCAGCAGAACCTGGCTGAAAACCATTTCTGGCATTTGCAATTGGCCTGGACTTAAGGTGATCAAAGAAGACCTGAGAGGCAGTGGGCAGGTAATGGGGGGTATAGTCTAAGCTTTGGGCACCAGCTTCCTGGCGGGATGCCAGCTATTCGTCAGAGGCCCGTTGCTGTTAGTGATGGTGCATTTGCAGTGATGGCCCTGGGGCCAGGAAGCAGGGTGTGAGAGACAGATGAAGTGACTCTGAACTCCCTTCCTGCCAGCTGGTAGCACAGTTGGGAAGGAAAAGGAACCTTCTAGCCCCAATGGCTGTGGAAAAATGGAAATGAGCCCCTAGCCTCTGGGTTCTAAGTTTGTGTGCTGGACATTGGGCCTTATGTCTAGGACCCTCTGGTCCCTTGACTAAGCTAAGGCAGAAGTCAAGATGAGGCTAAGGTTCTTTGCCAGTCAGAAACCAGTGGCCCAAGAATGGGATCTGGTGGGAATCACATGGTCACCAAGGTCTTCTCTACAAGCTGCTTCAGAATCATAGAATGGTCAATGCATTTTTCCGGAGCTGTCCCAAACCAGAGTACATCCTCCTCAGCTGCCACTCCTACCTGACCTTCCACTTCTGGTAAGGGGGTGTGGGGTGAGAGTGCAAAAGAATGCAGGTTACATTTAGGGATAAATTCCTGATATGAGGTCCAGGATGCTACTTCCTACAAACCATTAGCGGTTAAGAGAATGAGCCCCATTTAGTCAAACCAAGTCAGGTGCAGAGTTAGCAGGAAGCAGGGAGATGAACAAGATGACCTTGACAAGCAGATGACTTCGACAAGCTGTCATAGTAATCACAGGCAGGGGTGCCTGGATAGAAAGCCCCTGCCCTTTTGTCCCCCAGGGCTCACACTTATATAATAGGAAAAGGACAACTGAGATATAATCATTGTGCTCCAATGAGCAGAAGAGGTGACCAGGTGGTCCCACTGTAGACTAAGCAGGGAGGGTCCTCTGGGTTGGAGAGTCTTGGATTGTCAGAGGGACAGTGGGGCTGAAAGAGCAGGAGACTAGGGCCCAGAAAGGTGTCTTGCTAATTGCTGGCCTACTGGGGAGGAGTTTCCACACCCATGGATGCCTGGGGACAATGTCGTCCAGGAGAGATGCTGGCCCCAAGCCCAAGGAAGTAAAGCAGGATGGCCTTGGGGAGCCACGTGTGGGGAGTGGTCCCCAAGTCCCCAGCCAAGTTTCTGGGCCCCAGATGAAGAGTGAATCACTGGTTCCCCCTGGAGGGGAACAGTCAGTCACCCTGTAAAAGTTTATTTTTATACATGTCTGATCTATTTCACATCCGTTCAGATATTTTGACACATATACAGGAAATGTAACTCTCCCCCATATGGCAGTGTTTGGTTGGCCGGACCTGGGGAAACTCAATAGGGTCACAGAGGAGCAGAGGGATGACTAGCAGCATCAGGGAAGAATGCCAGAGGCCTGAGGCCACATGGGCACCTCGGGCCAGCAGGCCAGAAATGGGGGTCATAGTGAGGTCAATGTAGAAATCCTCCTGCCTGGATACAGAGCCCTAGTGCGTGGCTCTGGTTGCTGCTTCCCAGGCGGGATGGAGAGAGGATGGGGAAAGTGCAGAAGAGGGCAGCAAGAGCAAGTGGCCAAAGGACAAGGCTGTTTGACAGAGACAAGACAGGCCTGAGATGAAAATCCTATTGAGATACCTGTGACACCAGCCAAGGAGCAGGGCTTTTCTCCATGTCCCAGCATCATGGAACAAGGAGACCAGGAGAATGGGAAGATTAACTGAAGGGACAGGGAAAGCGCCCTGGGCTGGGCACTACCTAGCTGAAGCATCCCCCCAATTACCAAACTTCCACGAGCCTCGCCTTCCTTATTTATAAGCTGGAAAGCTGAGAAAAGACACACATTAATTCTCAAAAGGGAAGGATGAGGGGGAAGAGTTGACAAATCCTGAATTACAGCCATGAGAGGAGATTAGTGTCTCCCATATAGGGCAAGAGGATGGAAGGGGACTTGGTATGCAGTCACCAGCATAGAGCCTGGCTCCAGGGTGGCCAGTGAATGCTGGTCTCTCCTTTAGTTCTATTCCACAGGGACCCAGTTCACAATGGGGAAGAAGAAGCCATGTGGTGTTGAGAAGATGCTGCAACAGGCCCTTAGGGGAAAGAGCACAGGGTGCCATGGATGAGCAAGGACAGGCAGCTTCCTCCTCCCCATTCCGCAGTCAGCGAAGGGCTTCTCCGCTCTGGCTTGCTGAGCCCATCTCCCCCAGACAGAAAAGCAAATTGAACAGCTCATTGTTCCCAGAGCAAGGAACACTTTGTTTTTGTGGGCTTTCAAAGTTTAAGTTCATGGACATTGCTGGGTGCAGTGTTGCACACCTGTAATCCCTGTGAAGTCTGAGGCAGGAGGATCGCAAGTTCAAGGCTAGCCTGGCAACTTAATAGACCCTGTCTCAAAATTAAAAAATAAAAAAGACTGGTGATGTAGCTCAGCGGCAGAGTGCTCCTGGATTTAATCATCAGTACCCGCCCCCCCAAAAAAATCATAGACATCATACTCCTACAGGCTGTCAGGGGAAGCAGGCTGCTGATGGTCTCCTATTCATGATGAAGAGGGGCAGATGCTCCCCAGGATCCCTTGATGCTGTTGTCAGACACAGGGCATGGGCAAGGCTGACCTTGGAACAATCTGTCCCACAAATTGTTCAGTATTAAGAATTCACACTGTCCTACTTCTGCGTACTTCAGATCCACAGGGCCAGCCTAGCCTCTGCCTCAAGAGTGCTGATTCTGCCTCAGGGACTCTTCTCCCTGGATGGGGATGCTGCCGGCCTGGACTCTACTTGCTGCCTTGGCCTGCAACATTGCCCTGGGGGGCTGGTTCAGGATCTCAGAGCATCAAGGATGAGCCTAAAGTCCTTACTTGGTAGTGGAGGGTGATAGCCAAGAAGCTGCTCGGCCCTCCCTTCCCCCCTTCTCTGAAACCCAGAGCGTCAGAAGGTAGAGGTTACCTCACTACCCCCATCCCCCACCCATCTCCCCATAAATCTGGGCAACACAACAGGAAGGCCCTTTAACTAGCACATAAAAGTGCTTTGGGCTTTCAAAGACCCGCGCTCTGTGTTTACAGGGAGCCCAAGATTTTTACGGGCCATTTCCAGTCCCCCTTCCCTGACCTAAGATACATCTTAGTTTGGAGCTGTGCTCTGGGGAATAGTCCCAGCCCAAGCCACATGACCATGGGGTACAGGAGGAGGATAAGAGTTTCCTTGAACCTGGGAGGCAGTGATGAGCAAACATGGATGGAGGGGCGGGGGGCAGCGGGGAACCACTCAACTCCCAAGGCCCAGGAAGCTGCAAGGGTCACTCTCTGACTCATCCTGTCCTTCAGATGGAGCACAAAATAGGTACTCCACCAAACTGTTGCTTAGCAGTCGACTGATCTGCAGCCACCATAGCTGGAGATGGGTCTGGAAAGGGACCCAGTGAATACCTCTGTATAAGCAGTGAGGGCCCTGACCTGAGAGGTCCTTGGACCACTCTAGAGGTGGTCGGGCAGGCCAGCTGTCACTACTAGAATTCAAATAACGTCTCTTGAGGATCTTCTTTAGCCATGAAGGACTAAGAATCTACATGAACCTGCATCCCAGAGGATTTTCACCCACCTGTTCCGAAGATCCTAGCTGGTCCAGAGACCTCTTGCAGAGATTGTGTCTGTAAATTCAGGGGTGAGGGGTCCTGTTCCTGCAAATGGGGGAGGAGTGGTTGAGGCCAGGACAAGTCCTGCCACAGACTCAGGAGAGGCACAAGCCAAGGCCACCGACCCCCTCCTGACTCTTCTCTAGCTCTCTGTCATCCCTTTTCTAGCAGCAGTGGGTCCTTCAGCTCCTCCTCTTGGCAGTTTTCCTTTCTCCACATTCTTCCCTTTTCATATTCTTCAATCTCATTCCTATTCTCCTTCTCTGAACCCCTGCAGAGACCATTCTGGAGCATGTCACCTTTTCTTTCTCTCTTCTCCCTCTTTTTATTTGATCTCTCTTCCCTCCTCTCTCAGACAAGGTTGTCCCTTAAGATCTCTTTTAACAGAGGAATCACACTATTTCAAGACTCAGGGAACACACGTCACACCCAGCGCTAGACACTTTCACGTTTGTTAGTTAAGCCCCACAACGGTTCTCTGAGGCTGAATTTGTTCCCATTTCACAAGTGCAAAAACTGAGTCTCAGGGACCACGCATGGTTTACTTACAACCACTCAGCCATTAAAAGATGAACCCTGGATTACCTCTGTCTGCCTCCAAAAATAATAATGAGCCAGACACAGTGGCACACAACCCAGTGAGACCCTGTTTCAAAATAAAAAGGGGCTGGTATATGGCTCAGTGGTTAAGCACTCCTTGTTTCAATCCCTGGTAATAAAAAAATAACAATGATAACCAAGACTCCCTCTAATATCGATATAGATTATAGTGCCAGAACATAATATGATATATGCCATATAACGATGATGCACAGAGTGTAATATACAGTATAGTGCCAGATGTGTTCCCGCACACATATCTTTTCAGCAGTCCTATGAGATAGGTTCTACTTTTGTCCCCATTTTACAGACAATGAAACTGAGGTGTAAAGAGATTACAAAATTTGCCCACTGCCACACAACTAGAAAATGGCAGAACAAGACTCAGACTCACTGGGCCCCAGAGCTCGGGCACCATGGAGGGACTTCGCTACTCCTCCACACCCTGCTGCAGGCATTCCCTTCACGGGGAAGCCCAGGGGGGCAGAAGCATAGGCTCTGGTTCAGAGCGGCCTGTGGGCCTTGCCTCTGGGGTGAGAAGGCACCACTGCACGACTCTGGAGCTATGTGTCCTGAGGAGCTCCAAGGTCAAGTGTTGAGGGGGGATGTCATGGGAAGGGCTTGACTGAGACAAGAGGTCCTGTCACATTTCCAGACTAGAGAGAATAAAGGCCTCTATTGGGAGCCCCACCCCCAGCTGGCTGCCCCCAGGAAGGGCCTGGAAAACTACTGACCCCCTCTCCCCTCACCCTCCTGGGAGTGGTTGCTGGGTCCTATCCAGGGAGGGGCCCAGCCTCATCCCCTGCCAGCACCCCACTTGGACCATGGCCTCCCAGTGGCTGGGGACTTCCTGGTGGGTACCTGGTTCTGGCTTTCCCCCTGGCGTGGCGAGGAATGTGCTTCTGTCATTCTATCCTCCCTCCTCGACCCTTGCCCAGCGCAGAATTGGATTAAGAACAAAAATATGAGCTGTGTTTGTTTTAATCAGCTTCAAGACATGGGGGCTTTTAAAGGGAAGGAGAACAGGCCGGAGCTGGCCCCAGGGCAGGCAGGCTGGGCGGTGATGCCATCCCAGGGTCAGGAGCACGCAGAGCAGCGAGTGCATCTGCAGGTCAGATCCTGGGGCAGATAAGACCCAGCAGAGGACCTGGGGCCCAGGGGAAGGGAGAGGGAGGATGAAAAGGATGGGAAGGAGGGGAAATGAGACAGGTTTGAGAGGGAGAGGGACCAGGGCTGCTCACAATCCCTGTCCTGGAGTGACGCAGGAGGGGAGGTGACAATGGGAAGCCGAGGGAGCCGCTCGGAGCCTAGAAGAGCCAACAAGGAGTGATTTTTCCAGAGAAGGGGCTTCCTCCTGGTCTTTGGAATGAGAGGGTAGGAAGGCCAGGAGGGAGGGTCAAGAATGGTCTCTACCACCAGTGGGAAGAAGACTCCATATGCCAGGGCAGACACAGAGCCTGGGCAATCGTGCCTGGAGTGGGCTTCCTGCCTCGATATGCCACCACCTGAGGGGAAAGGTGCGACCGAAAAGTCAAACCTACAGACTGTGGCGGAGGTCACTTGAGGGAACAAAGGCCTGGCGGTGTAGGAGGCTGGGAGAATGATGACATCCCTGGACAGCTCTCTGGTTGGGTGAAGACCTGGAGGCTACAGAGTATGGGAGGCGGGTTCTGGAGGGGGAGCCAGGAATCTGGCCCCTGGTGTCACACTCTTCCAGGTTGCCATACGACCTTGGTGCCACATCCTCTCTCGAAGGCCTTGGTCTCCTGCTCTGTAACACAGAGTGATGGGATAGAAGCTGGGTATCTGGGGATCCTGAGAGATATGTAGCAAGTTCTTAAAAAGAAGCCCATATGACCGCACATCTGTGTGCTTGCTACATGAATGTCTATCCTTACAGCCCAGAGAGTCAAAGAAAGGGCCCAGAGAGGTTCAGGGACTGGTTCAAGGTCACACGGCCAGTGAGAAGAGAGTCCAAGGCTCAAGGAAACTGGCCAGTGCCCCAGGTTAGTGCACAAGAGTCTAAGCGTCCTCAAGGTCAAAAACCTGAGGACAGAGCCCCGTTGCCCCTGCCAGGCACCAGGAGAAGGGCCTGGATCAGCCCCCCATTCCAACACTCAGGCCCACCTTTTCCTGAAGTGGGCTGCTGGACGATGGCTAAGGGTTGGGCCAGCCCTGTCGTCACCTAAGATCAGAGCACGAGGGGTGCTTCTTGGGGCAGATCTGAGTCTTCTGATTCCAAGGAAGGGTTCTGGTCCATAAGGATGCTTTTGCCCATCTGAGGTGAAGGAGAAAAATAAGCAGTGAATTCTTCATCATTCCTTTTCCGATTTAAACTGTTCTTCTTCATTGTAAAACATGATGAAGGAAGGAGTACCAACTAGGAAGTCTATCCTTGGCATAATAAAAATTGCCAAACCTAGGCCCATCCTTCAATTAAAATTGTTAATTGGTTCATAAAATCCACAAGTTTGGAAATAGCTATGTTATTTTACGTAGGGACATTCTTACCTGGACCGAGACATAGTCCAGAGTTTCACATGCTACAATTACTTAATAAATACTTGTCACAGGACTTACTATAGTTGGGGTCAGCAGAGACTTGTACTGGGAGAGTTGGGGTCAAGAACCTCATGACTGGGCAGGCCTGAGCACATTGCTCAGCTTCAGTTTCCTCTTCTGCAAGAGGAGGAGACAGGATTAGCAGCAACCCCTGGGATGAGTCCCAGCAGCAGCAATCCACAGCTGAGGAAGGGCGCCTGCGCAGGAAAAGAAACCAGGCTCTAGCACCAGCACATAGCTCTGCCCCAGGCCAAAGACTTCTTTTTCTTCCTTTTTTTAAACTTTTTTTTTTAACATAATGCCTTTATTTTTATGTGGTGCTGAGGATCGAACTAGGGTCCCGCCCGTGCTAGGCGAGCGCTCTACCCCTGAGCCACAATCCCAGCCCGAGCAAAGGGTCCACCTGCCATGTGAAAACAGCCAACCTGGATGTTAACCAGGACATAGGCTGGAACCAATAAACAGGCATTTGCCCATAGTCCTAAGCCTCCAGATACATCTCACAACCCCTCCAGGCGGGGACCAGTCTTGTTTCTCAGAATGTCTCCTCCAATCTTGAGTCATCTCACCCCTGTGAGTCAATCTGATTCAATACAGCAAACCTGGACCCAGCCCCTGCTCGGTGCCAAGGGTAGGAGACACATGCATTATCCAGGAAAATGGTGATTATGTTAGTGCTACAACTTTTAAATTTACACTATATGTATTCATATTTATCTGCTGTGCCCAAGCCTGTTAAGAGGCAATTAAACAAGTAGTATATTTGGTTTATTTATTTACTCATTCATTCTAATTAGGTATATATGACAGCAGAATGCATTTTGATTCATTGTACACAATTACAGCACAACTTTTCATTTCTCTGATTGTACACAATGTCACACCACATGCGCGGTCACACATGTACCTAAGGTAATGATGTCCATCTCATCCCACCATCTTTCCTGCCCCCTATATTTAGTTTTGTACACGCTTATTTGTACTATTGACAAATCTCCCAAGCTTTGGGACCATTTTTTTACAGGGTCAATGGATGACCTCAAGGTCTGCTTTTTCTCCATCATGGCCTCCATACTAGTCTATTGCGTATGTTCTCCAGACTGACTCCCCACCACACTGAGGACCTCCGAGAGCAGAGACTGTATCCAGCAGTTAGCACAGCTGGCGATGGATGCAGAGGCATATTCTAATGCAACAGGAACGAAGTTGTGGCAGACCACAGGTGAGGCCCTGCCAACCCCGGAGGCTTATGGACAAAAGAGGAGACCCGCAGGGAGCATTCTGGCCAACTGAGAAGGTAAGCACCCAGCCCAAACCCAGCAGCAAGAAAAACCAGAGGCAGAGGGATGGCAGTCAGCCATCAATGGGGCCTGTGGTGAAGATGTTTGTCTGAATGTTGGAGCCAGGTGGGAAGGGAGGGAAGGAAGTGTAAGAGGCCCTTCTGCCCCTCCCCAGTGCAGCATCCTCACACCATAGGTAGCGGGATGGGGTTTGCCTGTTCCAGAGCAGGCCACTGCTCCCCAGGCACTGTCCCCAGGTGCAGGTGACTTTGTCCAGCCTCAGTCCAGTTACAAAGTGGAAAAGAGGTATTTGCTAAGGTTCTTGGGTATATATAGGAAGAGTAGGCCCAGCAGCCTCAACTGGGTGTGGAAGGAACTGGGGAGCGATGGAGGAGGATGGTGGCAGTCTTCCCACCCCCTCAGGCTGCTCAGCTCTGCACAGTCTCAGCCCCATTCCCCAGACACCAAGGGACACTCACTGTTGACACCAGGGCATTGGGTTTCCCCTGGGCAGGCTCAGGCTCCTGTCACCAGGCCTGCCAGGAAATTGCTGCTGACACCAGGGGAACAGGGAGGCTGGAGATCCTGGAGTCTGTTTGTGAAGTTCCAAGTTGGCGCTAGACAGGACTGGAGCAGGGGAGATGGCTGGAGATCAGAAAGGAATGATGGCCATGCAGGGCTGGCCCCTCCGTCTCCACCCAGCGCCAGCCCTCCTGGCCTCTCCCCAGGAGGCTGAAGAACCTTGGAGTTGGGGGTCAGCTTGGCTACATGGAGTGGGTACAGGTGAAAGGGCGGCACTGTCAAAGAGTCACAGGACCCCCTTGATATTCCTTCCCCAAATTATACAAATTTGCTCCTCAGCACCCTCTGGATCAGAGTCAGGCTACCCTACCTTTACCAGGCCAGGTGCCTTTGAGGGACTCCTCAAAGCTTTAACTGGGGAAAGATTGGTGTCTTCCCCAGCCAGCTCTGCCCCCGCCCCAGGTCCTTACCCTGTGTCTGTACTCTACCTACTCCCCCTCATTCCCCTCCTGCCTTCTTCTCTGCTGCACTTATCCATATTAATCCATGCCTTGGTTCTGCACATTCTGAAGAGAAATTGGGGAGGAAGCTTGGAGGCAAGTGGCAGGAGGTGGGGAAGGGTCCTCAGACTGGAATTTAAGATGCTTCTGTTCCAACTATTAGTGGCCCCTCCCAGTTCTCCATGAGGAAGAGTGTGAGTGTGTGTATGTGTGTTTGGGGAGGCTGGGATGGAATGGCCAAGCTTATAGAACACTCTGGGCTTTCAAAAGCAAAGAAAGTTCTGTGGATTTCTCTCCCCTCTAAGTGGGGGCAGTGAAAAGCCAGTCTCAGGCCCCAGAAGGTGCTGGACAGCTGTGCACAGCCTGCAGCAATCAGCAGAGAAAGCCAGAGTCCAGGAACCTCTTAAGGGCAGGATGCACCATCTACTGCAGAGGATCAACCACTGACCAAAAGTATATTAGCATTTTTTTTTTATTGGTTGTTCAAAACATTACAAAGCTCTTGATTTTTTTTATATTAGCATTTAAAAAAAATAAACATCTTTAAAAAGAAACTTTAAAAAAAAAGGATAACATCAAAGATGGTCCTTCCCAATATCAATCAGCAGGTATGTTAAATACCCGTCACAGGAAGTGCCGTGATAAGCACACAGGATTGTTTCCAAATATTCCACCTCTCTCTCCATGTAGGAGACTCAGGAAGGCCCCTCAGAGCCAAGCAGGGTCAGGGTAGGGGCTCTAACTTGTTGCTTTTCAAATTTGGTATTAACAGACCATAAAACTTTATTTAATTTTGTTTTTCATTTGCTCAAGCAAAAGCATTAAAGAACAGGAAAAAAAAAAGATACTTTAGCACTTTTAAAAAGAGAGAGAATAAAATAAAAGCTACCCAGATCAAGGGCTTTTTTTCAGGAAACTGAAAAAGACCCAGAGGCCTGGGGCACGCAGGTCAGGTTCTAGGGCAGGCCTGGAAGGGGTAATACACTCCAAGTTTCTTGAGCTGTGCACTTGGGGTTAGTACACTTTGTTTACACCTCAACTGAAAGGTAAATCAAGGCAGTAATCAGAGATTAAGCTCATGGCGCCGGAGACTTCAATTCACGGATTCAGATTCTAGCTCTACCTCTTGGTATCTTTGTGACTCTGAACAAGTAACTTATCTTCTCTGGGCCTCAGTTTTCTCATCTCTAAAATAAGGGCAATGATTGTATTTGCTTCAAAGAGTTGGGATTTGTTGTTGTTTTGTTTTGTTTTTGTTTTAGGAGTAAATGAGTTAACACATGTGAAACCCATCAAACAGTGAGTAGCTGTAGTAATTACTCAGTAAGTGGTTAGTCATTGCTGCTAATATTATTCCAACCAAGTCCAGCTGACAACTTTATACTGACATATAAAAATAGATCAAATAACTTCAAATACAGAAAATGAAACACGAAATAATTTACCGTATGAATTACATTGTACAAGATTTCTTTCTTATATAAATTTACCATTCAGCAGCTCTCTATTTGATCATTCATTCATCCTTCAGCAAATATTTATTGAATGCTACTACTTCCAAGGCTGTTCCTGACAGTGGGAACTAGATAAAGTGCATTCGCGTCCTCGTGAATATATCTTCTCATGCGGGAAATAGTCAGTAGACAAATAAACAAATGAATATAGAATGTCAACAAAGTACACCAAGCAGGATGAATCCCAAATACTTAGGCATATCACATTTAAACTGCAGAAAATGGAGACAAAGAACAAATCTTGAAAGAAGCCAGAACAGAGAGGGGACACTTTACCTACAGAGGAACAAGAAGGAAAAAAAAAATACCTCGGCCTTCACTTCGGATGCCACGCAGAGAAGATGAGAGTGAACATTTGAAGTGTTTGAAATAAGAAACTCCAGCAATCTAGAATTCTGTATCTGGTGAAATTATCCTTCCAAAGCAATGAAGAAATAACCATTTTCTCAGATAAACAATGTCAATAGTGATAAGACCTAAAAGGAAAAATAAAGCAGGGTAGGGGGTTAGAGAATGGTGGGGGAGGGCCATAGCAGGGTGGTCTGGACACACACATACACACACACACACACACACCCGCCAAGGAGCTGCTGGACAAGATGGAGTGTGCCCCAAGCAGAGGACCACAGGAGCAAAGGCCCTGGGGAGGCAATGTAGTGTCAGGCCGATGGAAATAGGCCCTCAAGGTGGGAACACTCACTGCCCCAGGTAGAGAGTAGAAGATAAGGAAGGACAGGCAGGCATGTCATGGGAAGTCAGGGGAGGATTTTAAGCCAAAGAGTGATAGGATCAAATATCAAAAAGTCACTCTTGCTTTAGTGTGTGGAAAATGAGGAGAGGCCAGCTTGAAGGCACTGTGTTGGTCCAGGCAAGAGTTGGTGGGTCACACACCCAGATGGTGGCAGAAGTCACTGGACTCTGGATACGTTTGGAAGGTGGAGTCACGGGGACATATCCAGACTGGATCTGGAGTGTGAGGAACAGAAAGAGGCCCTGTGGACCAACGTGGGGGACGTAGGAGAGCAGGTTGGTAGTGGAGTTAAGACTTCTGCTTTGTTTGGACATTTGGAACTTGAGACGCCCATAAGGCCTGCAAGGGGACAGGACAAGGAACAGCTGGACACATAGTCCAGAACACAGGGGAGTGGACAGACAATAGGAATACAGCTTGTACTTCATGTTTATGCTCAAGCTTCATGGAGGGAAAGTCTCTGTAGCTCCACAGAGGAGAGTGGAAACGATCCTACTAGTATTGTCTCGTTGAGGCTGAAATATTCTGGCAACGTCTGAGACCAGCTCCTCGCATCTCCAGGAACCCCCTCAGTTTCTCCCCATGTGCTGAAGACTACAGCTGCAGCAGAGCAGGTGTCTGATGGCAGATCATTTGGAGAAGGCATGGTCAGGAACCAGCTGAGAGGGAACCTCCAAGCCAGTGACCAGGAGAAGAGACCTGGACGGGCCCAGGAAACCACTCAGGGTTTCTGGGGAGAACCTGTCATAACCTTAGATGGCAACCTGGTTGCAGAGCAAGGAAGTCATTCCTCTCCAATCCTCTTCCCTACCAGATTACAATGTGCCCTTCATGTAACAGCTGTATCTGATCCCTAAAGACATGGCAAATAGGGAAGGAGAATATCCCTAACACTTGCCAACATTCCTCTTTCAGAAAAACAAAACAAAACAACAACAACAAAAAAAAAAACCTGGGATTCAGAGGCTTCTACAGGCAACCCTAGCTACAATGTAGTAACATTGCTACCTTTTCATTTTATTTATTTGTATAGCTGCTCTCTGTTTATGGCAAGTGCTACTAGTGTTACATTTATGGTAAGGATGTAAATTTTTCTTTCAAAAGATGTTTAGGAGCCAGGTGCCATGGCATATGCCTGTAATCTCATCTATTTAGGAGGCTGAGGCGGAAGGATCACAAGTTCAAGGCCAGCCTGGGCAACTTTGAAGCCTGAGCCCGTCTCAAACTAAAAAGGGCTGGGGTTTTAGTTCTGTGGTGGAGTGTTTGCCTAGCATATGTGAGGCCTTGGGTTCAATTCTCAGTACTACCGGAGGGGAGCAGGGGGGGCGGTTGGGAGGAGGAGGTATTTGTGTGTGTCTACAGTAAAGAAAAATATTAATAGTACAAATGACACTCAGATGTGAGCTCTACTCAAGAGATTAAAATCTGAAAAACATGATTCTAAAGGGTGTAGTAACAAAAAATGAGCCCTGAGCCCCATCTTCACACCTGAAGCTCATAAACACCAGAACCACCAAGGTATAAGGGTGAGAAAATCCTCCTTCCCCTGCACCGCCCCCTGCAGGCCACAGATGGGTAATGTCCCCTCTGCCACTGATAATTGCTGTGACAGGATTTTACCAAAGGAGAAAATTTGAAAATTCTCAGTTCAATTCTTACCATCTCAAGGAAAAAAAAAAAAAAACTGAAGCTGTTACCAATGACATATCCCAAATTGCCATGGATTCATGAAATACCTTCCAAATCAGCAAAGATTACAACAAATTCTTCTGAATAAAAACTTCATCTGATCACACTTCTAATTCATGGGGAGGGAAGCTTTGGAGAACTATGTCCCCAGACTTAAAATGGAAGTGGGTTTTGGCATAACTCAGTGCCTCCAACAGCACCTGGATAGACCCTGAGTGGTCTCTGAGTAATAGGTGGTCCACACAACCCTGCCTGCCAGTGTCAGATGACAGCACCTGTGTGGGATCCACAGACCCAAGCAAAGAGTAGATGTCTGGAGGGCAGAGGGCAGAAGATCATCCATGCAAGTCATGCTGACCCTTTTTGGGACCCCTTAAAAGCCCCCACACCCTTTCGCTTGAGACCATTTGGCCCAACAATGTTATCCCCAAAGTAGGAAGTGTGGGTTCTGGGTTCCCAGCACCTCCAGCTGCAGCAGGCTGAGGAAGGCACAGCTGTCTTGCCTGAGGCTGTGTCTCTTGTGAAGGAGAAACATCCGGCCAATTCCATCAAGAATGTCAGTCAAAATCCCAGGGAGGGGTCAGTCAACTCAGCCTTCCTGTCCCGCCAGCTCTTACATCCTGGCAGTGGGCTCTTGGGCCCTCCTCAGCCAGGATAGAAGAGACCCAACTCCCAAGGGCTGTGGTCTTTGTTGTCCCTTGTCCCCACACTTCTCTCCCACCTAAAACTGTGGGCTGCTGGCAGGCAACCTGAGGGAGGCTCAGGGCCTTGCAGGATGTGACCCAGGATGTAGGGACCCTCAGGCTCCTACAGAGAGATATGCAGAGGTGAAAGGGCAAACCTGTTTCTAGTCTCCTTATCAGGAGTGGCGGAGTGAAAGGGAAGTGGGCAGCCCCAGAGGTCAGGCTGGGGGGGTCATGGCTGGGGCAGGGCTAGGCCCAGGAGACCTGAGAGGAGACCCTGCTACACAGGGAAGAAAGACAGAGGGGAGAAAGGGAGGGCCAGACAGGGAAGGTCCTGGGACAGCCCAATATATGTCCCTTTTCCAAGGGGAGGAGCCACTTGGGTGACCAACCATTCAGTTTTGCTTAGACTTTGGGCCTTCCCAGATCACAACTCTATTTCAAAACTAGGATGGTTGGTTACCCAAGAGGCAACTGTCAGACTCCCATCCCCATAGCCCACTTACCCCTTGTATGAATGTCTTCTTACTTCTCCCCTCCCTTCACGCTTCACCCAATATTAATGCAATGCCTACTTTGTGACAGGCTTTTCAGGCAACGGAAATTCACCAGTGAAAAGACAAACATGCCTCCCGCCATCCCAGAGCTTGGAGAATATGCATCCTGCAAAGCCCAGGTAGAATCCTTACTCCGCTGCCACCTGCCCAAAACAGCCCAGCCTGGGGCCTCTGGGGTTTGTTTCTGTAAGCCCTTCCCCAAGGGCGGGGACTGTATCTAAGTCACTGCTCTGCCTCTCTTAACTTTGTGTGCCTAGCAAGGACCCTGAGCAGGGAGGTGCTTAACGTGTGATTTAGGTTGGGGAGTCAGGTATTGAGGGCAGCTTGAGGAGATGACCCAGCAATCTGTCGATGCTTGAAGCCCTCACCCAGCCCCCACCACAAGCACACACCTAAACCCCAGGGGCACATCTGGATTTGGAGTGACATTCTCCCTGTTCCAGCACAATAAGACTGACCTGTCCTCTTTCAGCCCCCTCACCCTTCTTAGCAGGAGAATAGGAAGGGGACCCAAGGCAGATATGTAGGCAGACTCCAGTCTACATTGGGAAAGGTGGCTGCTGCGATGGGTGGGTTGAGGGGAGACAGGAGCTGACTTGTCTTCCCCTGACCAATACACCTTGGCCTCAGGATCCAGAATCCTGTCCCCTCAGTGATCTCACCTACAAGGAGCACATAATAATATGTGGCTGGGGGCATCCTGGGGAGGCAGGGCCAAGCCTCTGCTCCTGCAGCTGGAGGAGCCAGTGGCAGAGGTCAAGCTGCTGGTGGGGGGTGGGCAGGTGCCTAAAGAGGTTGGGGTTCCTGCTACATCTGTAACAAACTCCTCTGCCCAAAGAAGGAGGAGACTGATCACCAATGTCACCAGGGATTATAATCCTCCAGTGGGTAAGAACTGTGCCCTGCAAGGAAGTGTTTCCAGTGGACTCAGTATGGCTTGTGGCCAAGGTCAGATGAAGCCTGGCCCTCCCAGGCAGGAGCCCCATGTTTCTGTCCTGCCCCCTTGTGGCATTTTATCATATTGCAACACACAGGGGATGTAAGGAAAGCAGGAATGTGGAGGTCGGGATGGTGACTGAGTTCAGCCCGCTGGACACCCCAATTCTGGGGTCTGGTCTTAGAGTATCATTAGGATGGGACCCCTGAGTTTTCTGGGAGCAGCTGGAACCTAGCCACTCCCAACCAGCTGGGAAGAGGAAGAAAAGAGCAGGATGTGGGAAGACCATGCCAGAGAATACGGCAGCCCCGGTCCTGATGTGTACTCTATGCACAGCCACAGACAGCCAGGGGAAGCACAAAAGAAACCTTGGAGTTTTTATTTTTTATTTTAATTGAAACTCAGGTGTCAAGATTAAATCATAATCGTAATCCCCTCTTCTTGATCCCCTTCTGTTCCCAGGACACCTTCACACTTTCATTTATTTAATTATTCACTTACCTATTTTTCATAAGTCAAACTCCTATGAACAAAATATTTTCTTTATTTTTAAGCAGCAGGGGCTCCCTTTTCTTCCAAAGGAAATTTACCTGGAACCCCAGTACATACACAGTGGAATTCCTGTGGCTGAAGTAGAGGTAGGGTCTGGCTGCTGCCTGCTTGTCTTCTTCCCAGTAAGCCTGAGTAGCCCTTGGAACTCTGTGAACATGCCCTACACCAGCAGCACCCACAGGGCAGGGACTTGTCTTCTCTATTCCTATGCCCCAGTGATCGGTGCATGTCCAATCTGGTGCTATTTCAACAGATGTTAAATGAAATGTATTAAATAAGAGAAACATGTTCCAATAACCACCCAGCTCTGCTCTGTGGAGGGGACACCACAAAGTGCCTATGTCCCCAAATGCCCCCCACCTCCTGTCAGTCTACCACAGTGCCTGATGTTCCCCATCACCCTCCAGTCTGACCCTGCAAGTCCTCCAGTACCCAAAACAAGCTCCTTCTTCCTCTGCCCAAAGAGGGAAGGGATTGATCACCAATGTCACCAGGGACTTGTCACCATGAAGCTTGCCCAGTGCTTTCTTTGAACCTGTAACCACTTTCTGATGCAACTCTCCTCCATCTTCACATTTATTCAGCCTTTTCCCTAAGTTGCTTGCATACCTGCCTCACTTCCCCAAATGTGTAGACAGCGCACTCATCCAGGGTAAGGGCATGACATGCTTGACCTCGGCATGCCTTCCCATGGTAACATTCAATGAATGAGTGTTGGAGGAAGAAGGAAAGGTCTCCTGATGCTTCTAAGGACACTGTCTCCAGAAGGTCCTGTTCCTATTTTCCAGGATGAGTACCTGGAACTAGTTTGACCTCTTATGACATTAAGTTTATTGACTTCACAAATTATCCCCAAGAGAGCACAGAAGGGGATTGAGAATAGAAGAGTTTTGGTGGGGAAAGGGCATCTAGGGCCCAGTGATGCCAGAGCTGCATGCAGAGGATAGGTCCCTGTCCCTGAGAAAGGGTCAGAAAGTATGGCTAAGGAAGAGCTGGTGGTAGGGACAGCAAGAGCAGAAAAACACTAGAGAAAGGTACAGTCCGGCAGCACACAAGTCTGCCTCCCCATGCCTGTTTCCAGTGCCTGGCATGCTGGGTCAGAGGGGACTGGTTCCCTTTTTCTCCCCCGCCCCCCAGAACATCTGGGGCTGCATCAAACATAAAGATCTGGTAAAGAAAACTGTTATGGAAATATGTAACCGTGAGACATTATCAAAGGCGTCTTTAAAGTCCCCTTTCAACCACCACCCCCCCGCCCTTGGCTTGGGGGGTTCTGGAAATTGGAAAACTGGGAGACGATTACAGGACCATCAAAGTGGCCGAAATTCAATCCATTCTGCAGGTTTAAGGATGGCTAGCAGACCCCTGCCCCAGCCCAGAAGACTGCAAACCCACTGTTTAAAAACCAAATCAACAGCATCATCAGATCCGGGTATGGAGCAAACAGACTTGCCTGGATTTCCCTTACTTGGGGAAACCTGAGAAGCCAGGCCTTGGGGAGATGCCTGGCCCTGGGGAGGCTCCCAACTTGCAAGGCTTCTATCTCCTACCCACCCCACACCATCGCTTTTGGGCATGTGCCCTTTGTCTTCATCCTTTTGATGCTTCTCTTCTGCACCTTTTTGTGCCTATTCTTTCTCCATCTTTACATGCCTCTTCTTCCATCTCTTTTTATTTCTTTCTCTGTTACATCTCTCTCCTTTTTCTCTCAGACTCTTTCCCTCCCAGAATCTTTAGTGTGCGTGAATGTCCATCTTTTTGTATCTTTCAGCACTCTGTCTCTAAAATTCTCTTTCTCTCTAACCTTTTTTCCCTTGGCCTCTCTTTAATTTTTTTTTTTTTCCCTTTTCCTGCTTGTGAATTTCCTGTGACTTCAGACTATGTAGGAGGTGAGGGTTCTCTTTGGCTGGTTTATTTACCAATGTAACTCTCCCAGATGTCCAAATAAAAAAGACCCCTCCACACATGCCCATCTAGGGATCCTTCTCCCAGTGACCATCATCAAGAGCTGTTCATGGCAGCAATATAAAGTACCAGCTTGCTTGGGCACACAAAATAGACATGTGGTTTTACCTAGGAGCAGGCTCTGCAGACATGGAAATTTATGTCAGTCGGGGTGGAATGCTACAGTACATAAAACTGATACAGGCAGAGAATGTCCACAATTTACAATTCTTTTTTATGTGGAGTGAGAGAAAGAAACTATAATTTTGCTACTAATAAAACTCTTCATATTTATTTTTCGATGGGAAGGCTTATCTCGCTGCACATTTCTCGCGGCCAAAACCATGAAGACTTTGTTAGACTGAAGGTTTGTAATTTTATAAAAAGTGCTAACTATATTGGCTCGCAATCACTTGGCGTTTAGGAGGAAATCTCTATTTTGTCATTCATTCTAAAAGAAGCGCCTCGGAAAGACAAAGGGAAACACACACACATATTTATCGAAAATTAGAATTGAGAAAGGAGAAGAGAAAACGAAAGCACA
Source organism: Marmota monax (assembly GCF_021218885.2). NCBI lineage: Eukaryota > Metazoa > Chordata > Mammalia > Rodentia > Sciuridae > Marmota > Marmota monax. Next base: position 1,153,061 of record NW_026694276.1, read on the forward strand.
CGCACAGCCCGCGCGCGGCAAGAGCCCTAGGAAGGCAGAGGAGCCCAGGCCACCACCCGGTGCGCACCACAGACAGGCTGCTGCACTTCGCTGCCTGCCGGACTGTCGGACGGTTCACCACTGCTTGTGGCATGGACAAGTGCCCGCCGAGAGTGGCAGCCGTGGGATCAATACAGCCTGCACCCACCGGTCTGTCGGGGGCTGCGGGTGAGACCGTTAGTTTGTCGCGGGCCCCGCATGCTACGCTCCCGGCTCTCACGTTTCATCACCAGCTGAGGTCCTGGCCGGCCTGGTCATGCGATGGCACCCTGTCGGCTGCGAGCCACCTACCAAGCCCCAAGTTCACCAGTACTGCGCGGGTTCCGCTCCCGTGCGCCCGGTCCGACTCAGGCCCCAGGCTGCGGTGCTGAGTCCCCAGCCCCGGCTGGAGAGAACAGCGCGCCGCGGGCTCGACTCCCAGGGCGCCCCGAGGCTCCTGGAGGTCCGGGGGAGAAAAAACCAAGCGCCTGTTCCCTTTGATCTGATTTTATAGAGACTTGAAGTTGACATTGAACTTTGAATGCTTTTTATCTATTTCAATCTCTCTCTCTCATTCCCATTTTAGAGAGGCACTCCTGAGCCCGCGCGACGAACCATCCCTCTGGGCTGGCGAGGGCGCGCGGGAAGGACCCGGGCACAGGGATCCTACCGCACCGCGGCGCGAGGGTGCGGGATCGACGCTGGTCACAGCCCCTTTCCCACATCCACATTCAACTCCTGGAGCCCCACATACCTCTCCTTTCCCCCGCACGCGCCCGGCCTCTCTCTGCAAAGTTGGCGCGGGAGGCCGATGCAAGGTTGCGGCGCCGAGAGAGACCCGGGCGCCTGGAGGCTCTGGGAGCGGAGCCGGAGAGGAGCTGGGAGCCGCTGCCGCTGCCGCTGCCGCTGCCGCCGCCGCGCTTCGGCCCTCCCTCCCTCTGCAGCCCCCGCACCCACGCCGAGACTCAATTACTTTCAGGTGTGGACCACTTAATAAAATAAATCTTGCGGGCAGGAGGCAAGTTTTCAGGGGCCAGAATCAAAATATCAGACTTCGAACTCTTAGAGGGGTTTCCCTCAAATACCCTACTGTGTTGGTAGAAAGGGGGAAAGGGGTTCAGAAACAGTGTCTTCCTGGGGTGATACTGCCCTTGGCTGGTTGGGAAGGCCCAGAGACTTTCTCCTTGTTTCTTTCTGTCTTGCCTTGTCTCAATCTCACTGTCCCTGTTCTCTGTACATGAGAGTGAAATCAACAATTGATTGATTACTGTTAAACCAGCCAGAGCCCTGGAGCTCTGTCTGGGAAACACAGAAAGGGGGAAAAAAAAAAAAAACCTGAAAGCTGTCTCTCCCTCTTTCTGCTTCTCCTTTGTCTTTCATCCACTGGCCAACTTTCTACTCATCTGCGATGTCCAAACTTGGTTTTGCAATGCTCCAGGGAAACTCTAGGGCTTTGTGAAATGCTCAAAGTGAAATAAACTTTAATTGACATTAATGATTTAACTACAGGTTATAGATGCCCTGACTGTGCAGGGAAGGCAAGAAGGATGTTGATGGACCTAACAAATCATCCCAAGTGGTCATCACAGCTCCCTGAGTTGAGGAAGGATGACTTCAGATAGTTCAGGGCTCAAGAAAAGAAAAATCAAATTCCCAGGAGGGCGAAGGAAGGTTTGGGGCCAGGGAAGGCTCACCCTGGCAACTCTGGGCTTCTTTCTTCCATCCCCTAATAGGCCTTTGGAGGAGGAAAGGAACGGATTTCTCTCTTCCCACCCACATTTAAAAGCCTTCAATAAGGTGCAGTTTACACTGAACAAAACAAACTGGTTCCTTCCCTGTTTGCTTAGAAATTAGACTAAAGGGAATTTTCATGTAACTTTCCTGGGAATTTGGGTGGATATAAACATGCTATGTATCATGGTTCTGGTCTTTTAGAGGAGTTACTCACCCAAAAATCTCAGAGGGCCCCTCACTTCTCCTCACATCACCCAATCTAGGACACTGCCCTTCTGAGCTCAGCGAGGAGAGTCCCAAGAGGTGACCAGATGGCCAAAGCGGAGGGCAACTCACCCTCACAGCGCCTGAGGAGGGACCACATGTTTCCCGTACAGAGAACAAATCTGCCCCATTAAAGAGTTACTCTGTTGGGGAAACACTGATGCGATATTGGAAACATGCTGGGTCCACTGTGAGAGCCAGAAGGAGAGGCAGGTTTTCTCAGGAAGACAGTGAAGACCAGTGGGTGAAACTAATTCCGACATGTCCACCCTCACTTGGCCCAGCAAATTGAGGGAGGGATTACCGACCAAAACATCCGCACAAAGCAAGCAAGACCAGGCAGCCATGGTGCAGTAACTGAAAAGTATCCAGGACAGAAAGGGAGGATAGGTTATGAACTCCCATTTTTACCCCAAATACAAATTGCAGAATCACATCGGTTACACATTCACATTTTTACAAAATGGCATATTAGTGACTGTTGTATTCTATGTCATGAGCTTTGTAATGTTTTGAACAACCAATAAAAAAAAAAAAGAAAAGAAAGGGAGGATAGGATGGTGCCTGTGACTGAGGGGCCAGCTGGGGGAACTTGGCCTGTCTGTCTGCGGTTGGGGCTGAAATGGAAAGGAACCTTGAAGCCTCCAAGTCTACTTCCCAGAGCCTGAACTTTATAGCAAATAATTCCACATCTTGGGCCCCAGCAACACTACAGATCTAAACAGCTTATTAACAAATGAAAAATATAAAAATAACAATTGCCTCTAAGGGGGAAAAAAAGATTAAAATCCCCCCTCACATAATTTGCAAAATAAATAGGTGAGTCCATATGTATGAGGAGGAAAGGGCTGTGTCCTCATTTGTTGTGTGCTCTTGACAAAAGTCCTCTCTCCAAGGCTTCTGATCCCTCATTTCTAAAGAATACAGCAGAATAGCAGTGGTTCTCAAAACTTTAGAGTGCATGAGAATCATCAAGAAAAAACTTGACAAAACAAAGATGGGTGGGCCCCACTGGGCCCCACCCCAAGGGTTTCTGATTTAGGAAATCAAGGGTGGGGCCCAACAATCTGTCTTTATAATAAGTTCCCGGATGCGGCTGCGGCTGGCCTGAGGATCATACTTTGAAAGACTCTGGGCTAGATGAGGTCTAAGTGCCCATCCTTATCTAATCTTCTGCTCTCTCCTAAGCTCCTCTTGTCTCCCCAGCACCCTCTGGAGTGTTTGAAGTCAAATAAGAGAGTTTTGGTGTTTTACACCCAAGCTTGAACCCCTGTCATCAATGTAGAATAATTCTTTCAGCTGGACAACAGGAGCTGGTCACCCTGCCCCAGTGATCTCTGAGTGCAGATATTCCAGTTTGAATTCCCCCTCAGCTGGCTGATTATAGGACCTGAATCTTCCAACAGTGGCAAATGCTGGTTTTCTTTTGTGCCAAGCAGAGCTGGGCCTAATCCTAGCTAAGCCTGTTTTGTAGATGGTTGCCTTCAGAGGTACATCTCTGGGCTCCTCAATGTGGCCTAGTGTCTGCCAAACACTTGCCCCAACACACACACATACACACACGCGCACGCACATGTGTGCACACATGCTCTTATGCACACACACTTCGCCACACACGGAGCCCCCAGTCAGGAGAACTAGTTTTACTTTGATGTACCTCTCACTGCACATTTGTTTCAGCTCCTCTCCTGGAGCCACAGTCTTATTTATCTTCTTGGCATGGGTTCTTAGGATACTTCCATTCAGGCAGCAGCAAATTCACTCAGCTCCACTGTTTTATGAAGTTTATCAAACAGCAAAATATCCGGTCTCTTTGTCCAATAGATCTGGTGTGAATGTGCCTACAGATCTGCTTTCGCCCAGATGTCCCAGGGTCCGTTTGTGGTTATAGATACTCTCCCCTGTGAGGACCCTGTGAAATCCAGGGCTTGCCTACCTCTCACTACAAGGGGCCCCTGATGCAGGGGCAGGGTTCTGAGACTTCTCCTAGAGAGATACAGACCCGTACTCCACACATGCGTGTGTTATGTTCACATCCCACCATCAGAGCTCCACGTTCCACGGCAGGCTGGCTTCCCTCTACACCCCCATCCCAAACCTCCTGGCACAGTGCCCAGCCAAAGGCAGGAGCTGCTTCTAAAATCATCACTGTCATTTCAGTTCAAAACTTTGGGGCCTTTTCGGAGAAGGCCTCCTCCCCTGCAGGGCAGGCTCAGGCCCTTTGCACCACTATAAAGGGACTGGGTATTTCATAAGTACCACAGGGACACCCAAAACAGCCACAGGCCTGGCCTTCCCTTTGTCTACTGCCCCCAGCATTCTGCTTGCTTTGTAGGAATCATGCCAACCCCAGGGGCTAGGCCTTCTACCTCTGCCCCCACCTTAGGCCTTTCAGCAGAGTCTTGAGTATCCCACACTCTCTGAGGGATGAGAGAGACTGCAGCCAGCTCCAATATCACTCAGCACCTAGCACACCCAGCACAATCACCTGAATGGCACTGGTCACAGGATTCCCAAGCCCTCTTCTCTCACCCTACCCACTTACAGAGATCCCCGAAGTCCAGAGAGTAGTCCAGGGCTTTGCAGATGCCAATGTACGCTGGGGGCTTAAGGACGACTTCCTACATGAAAATCTGGCTCAGAGGTTCAAAATGTCCCCTGAAGAAACATTCTGGTCTCCTGTTTCCAGAGAGCCAACAATCCCTCCAAATGATGCCAGAGAGCAGGCCTCTGTGGCACTCACTCTCTGGGCTGCTGATCCCACACCATCTCCCCCACCTCATCCCTATCAGGCAATATGTCTGGTCATTTCTTCTTACCAACTCCTCTTCCCCCAGCCATCCCTCTCCATTCCCTCAGCCACACACCAATGCAGGCCTTTGTCCCCTCATGTCCATCTCCTACCTCCTGAGTAGGTCCCCTTCTCCCATGCCTTAAGGCTACCTTGGGCAAGTTACTTTCTCTGTTCTTCATTTTCTCATCTGTAAAATACAGATAATAATATCTCTGTTCGAAGGAGGTTAGAATTAAATAAGATAATGTACTTAAAGGGGTTGGTCCATAGAAAGTGCTCAGTAAATGTTAGGTATCATCATAATTGTTATTCTGGCCAAGCTACCAACATTATTTCCCCAAAGCACACCTCTTGTCCTCCTGCTAAATAGCAACAACAGTAGTAATAGGAGCCCTTAGATGGAGCCGGGTCCTGCTCCTAGCGCTTTTCAATACTCCTCAATGCCTCCCCACTGCTTAAAGGAAGGCAGGCTCCATTTTTCACACCTGCTACATTCTTAGCCTGCCCAGTCTGTCAAATTGTCATCTCTACCACACCTCACAGAACCCTCTGCAAGCACCTTCCTGTGTGCCCATGCCTTGTTCATTTCACATGAGGCCAGCAACTGCTCTAATCCCAGTCTGCCTGCATTTCTATGGCTCTTTGTGTTTTCTCGGGCTGCAATTCCAAGACCTCTGAGGATCCTGGGAGTGGGGCAGCTTTGCCTTGGTCACAGTTCAGGGATTGGTGCTGATGTCTTATAACCGTGGGGTGGGGTGGGGGGTGGGGTTTCCACCTTCTCCTGGCAATAACCCAGGAGGACACCAGCCTCCTCCCATTTCTCAGCAAGGGCAGGCAGCTCACATTTTACCAAGCATCTTGTATTTGTAGGTAATTGTTCATAGAGCTGAATCTTGTTTCCCTAGAATAAAAGCAAATCTAATAAGAAAGATCCATCCAGACTCTGACTCAGGGAGCACGTTTAGCCCCTTCGTTCTGCTAAGCAGGATCTCAGCCCCATTAAATCCTGTGGAAGGGAAGGAGAGCCCTGGTCTATCTGGGATGACTCAGGCATCAGATGGTGTAAAGCTACCATGCACCTACCTGGGTGTCCTGAGCTCAGCTGACAGCACTGCACTTAGGGAATTCAAACACAGTGTTACACCTCTGCAAAGCACAGAGAAGGGATGAGGCTGCTTCCTCCCACCACTCACGTGCACTAAAAAACCATGGCGCCTTGACATCAGCTGCCAATACTGAGGGAGCCCCTCAGAGTTTGCCTGCTATGATGGCTAAGCACCCATGGTAAAGAAAACCAAGGCACACCTTGTCCCCATTCTGGGGTCTCCCCAGTCTTCCTCAGGAGAGGCAGTGTGACTGTCATTGCCTATTGGGCTTTGACACTTGCTTGCCAGGCACCCCATTAGGCCCCTTCAGGTCCTCTGAACCCATCAGTACAGCCGCTGCTCTGGCTCACATTTGCCACTAGAGCCTTACCCGAGGAGGTAGCAACTTGGGTGTGAATCCCTGCAGCACGCACAGTGGTGGGATATGGGCCATTTTCTGAACCAGTCTACAGTAGCCAGCCTTTAAAATGAACTCCAAGGAGCCTTGTCTTGTGAAACCCTTGCCTATATTAAATTAGGACAAATCTGTGTGACCAGTAGACTCTGGCCCAAAGCGGCAGTGTGTAAGTTCCCAGGCCAGCTCATAACCCACATTAAAGCTTCCACTCATGTCTCTTAGGCCATTCACTGTGGGGGAAGCCAGCTACCTGGTTGTGAGGACATTCAATAACCCATGGGGAGAGACTCACATGGAATGTAATGGAGGCCTCCTTCCAACAACCAACACCAACTTGCTAGCCATGTGCACAAGCCACTTGGAAACAAGTCCCCTAGCCCCATTTAAGCCTTCAGAATACTGTAGCTCCAGGCCAACATCTGAGCTGAGGTCCTGAGAGACCTCAAGCCAGACCCACTCAGCCCAAACTGCTGCTGAATCCCTCCCTGACCCACAATCACTGACTGTTATATTAAGTCGCTAGGTTTGGGGGTGACTTGTTATGCAGCATTTGATAACTAATACACATCAGTTTCTCCATATGTGAGATGGGAATGTTAACACCAACTTCATAACATTGTAAAGATTAAACAAGATGGTGTTTGCCTGGCACAGGGCAGGTATTCTGTAATAGTGAATGTTATTAATATTACCCACCCACTACCCCTCCTTCCCTGGAGACTCCAGAGGGGGATGTGCAGAGGCCCATCTATCCTCTGCCCCTCCTCCTGGTTCCTTGTAAAGTTCAGGTCCAACCTCCCCTCTGTTATCCTCTGCTCAGGAACAGACCGTGGTGTGGAGTGGATATGTCTATGACATGATGAGGAGCTCCTTCTAGAACTCTGGGGTGAGTCCATTCACATTTCTCAGGGTGTTCAGTGGTATATGTTTGCATTTCTTTTGAAGGGCCCCAAATCTGATAATTACATACTTATTAGCCCTATAAAATAACAAATCTGGAATCTGCACTCTGGAACCAATGGATTTCCTGCTGAAATGAGTTCAAAGGGTGCCCTGGCCAGCACTCTCTGTAAGAGGCAAAATGTGGCTCCAAAAGGCTCACAGACTGCCTCACCCAACCAGTCACACAGTCTGTCCCCTCCACTCAACTCCCTACCTCAGGGCTCCCAGACAATGAGTGATTGTATTTTCTGTTCTCCTCCTTGTTGTTATTGTCTCAATGTCTGCCTGCTGGGTAAAGGTCCTGGGTTCCCCGCCCTTGGCCCTTGAAGTAGGGGCACTTCCCAGGACCTGGGGCTTTCTCCTCCCTAACACCCACTTACTGAACACACTGCTTAGGGCTGTGTTCACCAGACACTAGGAACTGGACTGATGCTTCTGGAGCCATTCTTGCTACTCCTGGAGTGTCTCTAGATTCCTGTATAATGCCCCTATCTTTTCTCTCTTCCTCTTATCCCAACCCAAACTCTTCTTCCCCAGGATCAGCAATATTCAACAAATCTTATTTCCCCCAACTTAGCTTCCTCTCTCTCATTTGTGGGATGTTTTCTCCAGGATGCCCTCTTTCCCTGGGTAACTCCCATTCAACTTTCTGGATTCAACCTTGGAGCACCCCCGTGACCAGCTGTCCCTATGGCTAGGATAGACATCCTTCTTGTGGCTTGCATGGCCCTCTGTGCCCTCTCTCACCTCAGCACAACTGTGCTCTATAGTGTAAATGCCTATTGCTTTGTGTCTCTCTCCTGCCAGTCTGGAAAAGCCCTGAGAGTAAGCGGTCCTATCTCTGGCTCTGTCCTCCACGCAGTCCTGCTGTCTGGCACATGGCAGGTATTCAACAATGGCTCAATGAGCACATAAATTCATCAAATTAATTAACCAAAGTGTTCAGCTGCCCAGAAGTCTAAACCTGCCCTTTCTATTTTACACCGAGAATAAGTTCATCAAAAACTCCTCCACAAAATGACTCCATGATCCATGCAGGCATTTGCCACAGAATCCATTTACCTTTGCTCAAAGGCAGTAAGTCAGATAATAGGACAATCAGGCCCTCTGGACACTGCCACATCACAGACATAGCTCCACCTCTCTGCTCCCCTCCTCCCATTCCATCCCAACCAAGTGAGGATTCAGGCTCAAGAAACATCTGTATAAACACTCACTCATTCAGTCTAGTAAACCACACTACAGAATCATTCCTCCTAGTTTCTTAGTGGAGAAACTGAGGCACAGGCAGGCTAAGTGGCTTTCCCACTGAAATACAGCAAACCAACGAAGAGGAAAATTAGCTCTCCAACCTCCCAGCAATTTCACCCCAAAGCACAGACTTCAGCCTGGATTGTTAGAATCCCAGGCAAGGATCCTAGGTATCCACAGCACAAACCTCTTTTAAAAATATCATGGATGAGGAGGAAATACCGGATCTGAAGGTTTATTTACCATTCCTTAGCTTGACCTTCCAGGAAGAATGTCACTAATGAGAAACAATCTACTTTGGCTCCCAAACCCAGAATTTTCATAGGGATCAATTTAGGATTTTGGTGTCTAAACAGGATAAGGGTAATGCTGACTGTCTTTCCTTTGGAGAAAAAGAAAAAAAAAAAAAGCAACTGAGTTTTTCCTGTCTAGAAGTTCTGCCTATGTGAAGCAAATCTCAGACCTGAGCTTACATTTCTCCCAGTATTCCAGCCTCCCTGGATATCCACTGGGAGAAGAAGGAGGGCATTGTCCTTCATGTGGTGAACTCTGAGGGAAGTAGAAAATGAAAGGGAAAGAAGTAGCTGGAACTTATGATCCTTAATTAAAGAACTGACCTTATACTTGAGCCAGGGGCCAGGAACTCTACTCTCAAGACAGATTCCATCCTAATCCACTTCCAAGCGACAGTTTGCTTCAATGTAAATGAGACATTTGCATTTCAGAAAGTGTAAGCACCATGCAGGCAGGGATCACATCTGTCTTGCTCTCTGCTGTATTCTGGTACCAAATGCCTGTCACCAGCAGGTCCACCTATTAAGTGAAGGAATTATACATCAGTCAATAAGTATTATTTCCATCTAAAAAGTAGTGTTTCCCAGCAGATGAAAAAAAAATAAGTTTTTCTTATTACTGGACCTAGAATTATCTGGATCAACTATCAGCTCATCTATTACCCTGTGGATAACAGCAGTGACAAATGCTACAATTGAACTGGTTATTAAATAGCATGAATGGTAAACTCATAAATTTTCTTAAAACTCTGCTCCACATATGAGTTGGTTGCAAAACCACTCAGGGCAACTTGACTCAAACCAATTCTGTCTGCAGCTATTCAGGCCTCAACCTCCCTTTTGAGAAGTCCAGCCTTCCCATTGGGATAACAAGGGTGCACAATGAATGATTCTAACTTTGTTATGTTGGCTGCAGGAGGGCTTGAGAGAGTCATGCAGAGTGGGGGGACCATGGAGTTGAGGGTAAAAACTGGCTTTGGCTGGGTACAGTGGCACTCACCTGTAATCCCAGTGGCTTAGGAGGCTGAGGCAAGAGGATCACGAGTTTAAAGCCAGCCTCAGCAAAAGTGAGATGCTAAGCAACTCAGTGAGACCCTGTCTCTAAATAAAATATGATATAGAGCTGGGAATGTGCCTCAGTGTTCGAGTGCCCCTAAGTTCAATTCCTGGCACTCCCTCCCCCCCGCAAAAAAAAAAAAAAAAAAAAACTGGCTTTGTCCACCCTGAATATATGGCTCTCTACTGTGACCTCAGGTTCTTTCTCTGCAAAACAAGGATAATATTTGTGCCTACTTTGTGGGGTTGTTGTGAAGGTTAAATAAGTCAACTGTATGCAGAGTACATGAAATAATTTCTGACACAGTATAAGTACTACATTTAAGTATACGTACTTATAAAATAAGAATCTCTGCATACCCCATGATCTCCCAACCTGCCTAAGGAGGAAAGTTTGATAACTTGGAGGTTCTACTTTTGTGTTTTCTATGCACCTGTTCCATCAAATTCCCCCAGACCAGAGACAGATGAAGATACAAGTTTGCACCCATGTTGAAAAGGAGAGCTGGAGAGTCTCCATTGCATGATCCTGGGAGAACCCTCACAGGAGGGGCAACTCCACAAACTCACCAGACTTAAACATAATCTGGGTCATTCTGTCTCCTTATTTAAATTGGTCACACCTCCAAGTGGAAATTACTTCTGTCCCAAGAGTGAGGGCATGCCGGGAAGAACTTCTAGGCTTGGAAAGGGATGTGGGTCCCTGGGAAAGCAGAGCTGAATCTCTCTGCTCAGCTGCAGCCTCAGGACCATTCAGTCTGGAGTCAGGACTTTCCACCAATTCAGTGATGGAATCCAGATATCTGGCTCCGGTTTAAATCATCATTGTCATCATCTCTTAACACAGGACATCAAAACATGAGTGCTTCTCAAATACCTCATGTCCACACGTATGGCCCATTTTTATGATTGAAGAAAAGATTCAGAAAGATTATCATTTGAGGAAAAATATGCTATTTAATCCAGACTGACTTGTTTTGATGTGTTGGTGACATCTTTCCATCTCATACTTGCATCTTCCTAATTAGCTGCTTGATAGCTTTATTGAATAGGTGTCGTGAATTACACATTCTCCTCCGAAGGTCAGTAACATCCAATTAACAATTATTGAAAAACCTTATTTATTATGAATGAAAGTTGGTTGCCAAAGCTAGGGTCCACTGGACTCTGGAGAATGGATCCCCCTGGTAAGGCTAGAGGAAAAACTAACTTTGAGCTCAGCCTTCCTGTAGGCTGGGAAATACTAGCCCCAGGTGCTCCCATTTCTCTGCCCAGTCTGCAGTCTGTGATTAGGGGCCCTAATGGCCATAATGCCTCCAATGTGGTGTTTAAACCAATAAGGCTTCAGAGAAGTTATGGTATGTTTAATAATGGCTTAATGACTCCTTGTGAGATGCAAGGCTTCTGGTTCCTGTTTGGCCTTGATTTACAGCCCAACTCTGGCTGAGGACAGCCAAGAAACCCCCTCTAAGCCTCCAACGGAAGAGGGAGGTGTTCACACCAGGCCTCTTTGATTCCTTTAAAAATTGAGAATTCAAATAAAATACAAATGATGTCTAACTCCCCACCCCTCTCTCGCTAGTCTCTAGGGCACTGAAAATATAAATGATTTAACCCAGACCTAGGGTTCCTCAATCCATGGGCAGTGATACAGGTCCTAAGGCCTTTTGGTATTTCTTCCCAAATCTTAGATAGGGTAGAGGTCATTTCTCTTTTCAGAAATGCTAAACTCTGTTGGAGCATGGTAGTATATACCTCAAGCCCAGTGACTCAGGAGGCTGAGGCAGGAGGATCACATGTTCAAGTTTCCTCCAGTTTCCTGGGCAACTTAGTGAGACCTTGTCTCAAAAAAATAAAATAAGAGTTGGGGTGTGGTTCAGTGGCAAAGTGCACCTCGGTGGGAGGGACCGTTAGAGAAGGAAAAATGCCAAGTTACTGCCCTAATCCAATGCTTCATTTTGACTGGAGATACCCAAATCTCAGGAGATGGGTTTCTACCCTGACCCCTCCATGATGACAGGCCTAGATGTCAGAGCCCTGGGGTCTGAGCTGGTGATAGCCTTTCTCCAGTGAGTTCCCAGACACTCTGAAACAGTCACTCACTCTGCCTATTGCTGAGGGGAACAGCAGTTCTTCAGTTCCTCCACCTGCTCCAAAAGCTGCCTCTGCCAGACCCTGTTCAATCCTGAGCTGCACCTGGGAGCCTCTCTGTCTTCTCCAGCCCTCTGCTCTGAAACTCACCAGGAATATTTAGAAAGATTATGGGACTTATTCTGTCCATTTCTACAGTCAGACGTGGACATGGAGACTGGTTCACAGCTGCACAGCTGATTAGTGACAGTATGCAGGCCCACGCTCCCCAGGCCCCACTTGCAATTTACAGCTCTTTCCACACAATGACCCCAATGACTCCTGTCCCTAAGAGGTCCCTAAGGGATATGTGCTGCTCTGGGAGGGACCTTTATCCAGCTCCCAGTTTAAAAAGAGCTAGGTAAGGGGCAGCTCACCCCTGCACCAGGCTCTCTCTCCTCCCAAGCATGCAGGAGACTAGGTCTAAGGGAGTTTATTGGGATCGGGGTCTGCCCCTACAGTCCCCCATCCCTTCGCGAACAAGAGCCCGATAGGGGGGATATCAGGACCAAGGGTGCAGCTCTGAGCGAGGGACTCACCCAGAGAGGTAGACAAAAAGGTTTCTGACCTCGAAAGGAAGCAGCCTTCCTTCTCCTCTCCTCCAACTGCTTGGGACACTGGGCTTGGGGTGAATCAGGGGGGTTCCCGGGCTCCGAGGGGTTAAACCGCGCGGTGCCGCACGTGACGTGGATAGTTCCAGCATTAAGTCAGAGGAGCGGCCCCCTCCTCTGTACCCCCCTCGCCCCCCGCGGCGCGCGCCGCTCCCGGGGGCTCCGCGCCCCTGAGCCCAGGTCCCTCCCCCTTGGCGGGAGCTCACAGGCCGCGCGGGTAGCGCGAGCCCCGGCGGCCTGTGAGCCCCGAACCGGCATGGACCCTGAGCGCTGCACGCCTTTCGGCGTGGGGCCCGCACCCGGCCCCTACGGGCCCGCAGGGGACGATTCTCCAGGTCCCCAGGGGACTCCAGCCGTTGCGCCTCACCTGCACCCCGCGCCGCCCTGCGGCCCGCGGCTGACCCGCTTTCCGGCCTGCGGGCCCCTGGAGCCCTACCTCCCAGAGCCAGCCAAGCCGCCCGCCAAGTACCTGCAGGACCTCGGGCCCGGCCCGGCGCCCAACGGCGGCCACTTCTACGAGGGCCCAGCGGAAGGTAACGCGCGGCGCCGCGGGTAGCGCGCAGCCCGACCCTCTCTCCTTCCCTACCCTGGCCCGCCTGGGCCTCCCCGCTTCTCCTTCCCGCTTGCTTATTTCTCAACTTTTTGCCCCTTTCGCCTTTGGCCACGGCTCCCTCGGAAGCCAGATTGCCCCTGGCCCGGGCTAGGCAAAGGCCAGTGCAGTGTGGGAGGCAAGGTCCCCGGTGGCCCCGGCGGCGGGAATGGGAGGCAGAAGGTCAAGGAGAGTGGAGCGGCGACAGCCCGGGGCCGAGTCGGGCCCGATGGCAGGAAGGAAAGATTATATTTGGCCGGAGTTGTGCTGGAACTGCCACCGACCCAGAAGCGAGGGCTGGGCCGAGGGTCCGGGAACCACCCTGAGCCCCGACGCTGGCTTTTGTGTCTGGCTCCCGTTGAGGACGCAGAGGCTGGGCCTCGACCTGGAGTGGCCAAGCGGGTCTCAGCGGAGGATTTGTGGCCTGACCTTGCTGGCCTTTTCTCCCCCCCGGCCCAGCCTCAGCAGGAAGGGCGCTGCCTATGAATTCGGCGTTCGGTGGAGTGGCCATAGCTGGTCCCACAGTGCGGGTACCATCTCAAGACAGAATAATTAAGTCCTTTATTTCTCAGACTAACCTGGCCTCCCCATCGTTTTTGCACGGTGATGGTCTTCTTCTCACCTTGGCGTCCCCGCGCAGGATCCTCCTCTCCGTTGGGCCGTCGGGAACAGCCCTGGGCGGGCCTAAACCCTGGGCTCCTCGGGCTCCTGGGCTAAGGCCCACTGGGCCGGACCACCATCCAGGAACGTGTCAGAACTGGTCCGCCGCCCGGCCGCCGCCCACTACACCCGCTGACCTGCGGGACTCTGCGCTCACGCCCACCTCACTTTTGCTGCCACATCCCGCAGCTGAGGCCCAGAGCTGGATCCTCAGAGATCCGCCCATCCCGCAACCGCCCTGCCTTGCTGGCGCTTCTAGGCCCTCTACCGAGTGGCTGGACAATTCGGGCCTTAATCCAGCCTGGGCGGTAGGAGTGTGTAGGGGAGGGCGGGGAGGTGTGTGGGGGTCAGTGGAGGAAATGAGCGAGTCCGCGGAGCTTCGTGTCTGTGCACTTTGAAAGAGGTTCTACTGATAAAAACCACAGTTGGGACTTAATGAGAAGCAGTTGGTCTGGCTCCTCTGATCCCTGCCAGACGGCGGCGGCCGCGCAGTGTCGAGAGCACCGCCAGGGACAGGTACCCGGCCTGGCTCAGCGCGCCCGCATCCAGCAGGAACCACTCTCTCGCCCGCGTTGCGCTGTTTGCGCTGCATCCTGCCGAGACCGTCCGGGTGCCTGGACAGCCCCGGAGCTGAGCTCACTGCGGGGAACGCTAGGGCGGAATAAACGGCTGGGAGGAACCCAGCAACCTGGGATCATCCGACGGCAAGGATGCGTTGACAACGAACGAATTGCGGAGAAAGAAAGCCCCATAGTGTAAACAACTAAAAAGGAGGAGGAGGGGAGAACTGAACAAAACAACGGAAGAGGGCGGCGAGGACAGAGAAACGGTCGACGGCGAACTGGGCAGAAGAACCGAAAGGAATAAATGAACGAACGAACGAACGAAAAAAGAAGCAAGCGGAAGATCGAACCAAGCGGGTAAACGAGAAAGAGGGAAAAGACGGAGAGAGGGAGAACAGATAAAACGAAAGAAAACGAGACATCCAGAAAGCATAGAGCCTAACAAAATGGGAACAAGTGGGATAGAAAACTAACAATTCAAGATGAGCGGACGACAGGCCAAACGAAAAGAAGGCGCGGCGGTGAGAGAGGAGCCTGGAAGGAGACCCTGGCCGCTGCTCACCTACCCAGGAGTCTTGCTTTGTCAAGCTCTCTGGCGGCGCCACAGCAGAGAGGACCTTGGCGCTGTTGCTGGGAGGGGGTAGCCAAAGGGACTCAGGCCACGCAGCCTACTTGGTGCGAACTGATGGGCGAAGGGGGATACTGCCTTTTTTCCCTGCTTTTAAAATACTGGGCTCGGAGCGTTTCCAGTTCAGACCAGTGAGCGCAGCAGCTGTGCCCCATCTGCGGTTCGATCTTTGCCGAGGCCACACATTTGCGCTCTTGGGAGCCTTGCGCTCCGAGCAGAGCCCTCGCCTTGCACCCTCGCCCTGACGGTCTCAGGCTGCCCTTTTCAGAGAACTCCCAGCTCTGCTCTGGACCCTGGCTATGTCCTAGCGGTATCACCCTAGTGCCTTCAGCTCCTGGATGTTCTGAGGACTGGGAAAGTGATCAGCAGTTTCTTCTTGTTCCTCGCTAATCTGTCCCCAGGCATGGTTTCCTGACCTCGGAACTCGCCCTCAGGCAAAGACTCCTGCTGGACTTTTGCCCCCAAAATCCACCCCACCTAGGCTGAGTCTCAGAGGCCGGTCTTGGAGGTGAAGGAACGTCCCAAATCCTTGGTCCCAGGCTGAGGCTTCTAAGTCAAGGCAGAGGACCTCTCCAAGGGAGAGTACCAAAGCCCCTTCAGGGGTCCTGCGTTTATGTCCACTCCAGTATTTGCCAGAGTTACGGGTACCCAGCTGTCAGAATAACTTCGGAATCGCTTAGACCCCAGCGGGGCGGCAGGAAACAGCGGACTACAGAGCAAAAGTTCAGCAAGAGGTATTTGGTCCTGCCGCTGCTGCCCTGCTGCCGCAGATGTCATCCCACCGGACCAGGGCTATCAGTAGGCAGCCTAGAGAGGTGCAGTTTCTGTGCAGCCCAGGGGCTTGAAGGGAGCACCTAGTGGGCTGTGGTGTGTGGCAGGTGTGAGGTCCAGGTCCAGGGTCAGGGACAGAGAACTTTGGTTGGTATGTTCCCCAGTTCATCCTGGCTCCTGGCTTTCACTCTGGACAAATTGTGTGTGTGGTTCTGAGGTTGTGGAGGCAGAGGACACTGTGGGTATTGAGCCTCAGGCTCCCAGTGTCCATCCAACATGAGTACTCTCTCTCTCTCTGCCATCCACTGTCTGGACAGGGTGCAGTGTCTCCTATACACACCTCAGATATGTCCCCTTAACAGAGCAGGCTTCCCTGAAAAGTTTAGACTCAAATTGCTGGCTTTCATTCCTGGGTGGCCTTTTCATGATTGCTGCCTTCCATTTCTTTCTATTTCTCTCTCTCTTTCTTTCTTTCTGTACTGGGGATTGAACCCAGGGTGCTCTAATACTGAACTACATCCCCAGCCTTATTTATTAATAGAGACAAGGTCTCCCTCAGTCACCCAGACTGGCCTCAGACTTGCAATTCTCCTTCCTAGGCCTCCCCAATAGCTGGAATTACAGGCATGTGCCTGGCCATTTATCCTCTTTTAATGTGTTCTCTCCTGGACCTTGCTCCTCAGGAGGCTGCTCAGTGTTCTCTGAGAAACCACCCTGTGTCCCAAAGAAGGGAGATACTTGCTCTCCCTGGAATCCTCTCAGCAGATCAAGGAGGTTTCAAAGTAATGGCAATGAGAAGAGAGTAGTTCGTTGGTCCTTGGAGAGGGCTATAGACTGGGCAGGAATGGGAGGTGTGTGAAAGGCCAGCTGGCTTGGGCTCTTTCTTGGAGTAGCTGTTCTAAAAAAATCCTCCTGCACTTTCATCCCTTGACCCTAATAGCTGGGTAGCTCAAGATCAGGAAAGCAAGTCCCAGGACCCCAAATCTGATCATTTTCTCTGGGCAGGTCCTATTAGATAGACAGCCAAGGGTGCAAGAGATAGATGAGCAAACCCCAGGGCTTTGCAGCGCTCTCCACAGTGTTACCAGTCCTCTTGGAACTCCTACTCTGACCTACTGTCACTCCTTTCCTGCCTAGAGTCAAACATAGCCTCCCTGAGAACCCAAGAAGCCAAGACTCTTCCCTTTCAGGTCATTTTGAGGAACTACCATATGAGGGGTGTCCCCTTTCTAGTCTCCCTGCTTTCCCTGACCATTTTCAATTATTAGATTCAACTTCTGTGAGTTCTCCTTCCTAAACTTCTACCAAATGAAACCACCCCTAGAGCCAAACTATGTTTTCCAAGAGTGGAACATTTCTTCCCCTGGGTTACACCTGAGTTGTGAAGGACTACTGGTGTCTGAGCTATCGCTGCAGTCTGGGCATAATCAGAGGCCAAGCACTGTCTGACTGTCCCAGGCCTCCAGGACATATATGGGGAGCTTATTACAGAGCCTGGGTGGTCATGAGAATTCACTGATGACCTTCCAGAACTTGTGCCCCACCTTGCAGATAGGGGACTCCTTTGACCCAGATCCTGAGAAGCCTGTCTCTGGTTATATCCCCCCATAACTGCAGCCGTGACCCCATCACCAATCCTCAGGAAGAAACTTACATTTTGGTGCCAGCTAACTGGGCCTCCTGAGAGCCAGGCCCCCACTGGAGATGGGCCTGGGCCAGGGAAGGGGTGGTATGAGTCAGTGGAGCGTCTTTGTGGCGTCGTGGTTGTCATCCCAGTGGACTGTCGAGGAGGGATTTCATGGGGACACTGCTGGGGGTCCTTACCAGAGGGAGAGGGCGGGGGCGATCAGGGTGACCTATTTTTCACCATGCCCTGTCGGTCAGTCATGGTGGGGCTCTGACAAGTTTCCTGAGTGAGGGTTAGCACGTCAGAGTGGGGCTGCTGGGAACTGTGCCCAGTCTGCAATCGAGCCTCCCTGTTTGTTAATCACAGGCAAATAGGGAGCAGTCAGAAACTCCTGAGGAGGGAGGAGTAGGCATGACAAGAAAGACAGAGAAAGGGGCCTGTGCCCCATTTCAACACTGGTCCCCCACCTCCCCTTCTCCAAGTATAGCCTATCTGGCCTCCATCTCTCCATTGTTGGAGCTTAAGTCCTTGTCCAGACAACTTTAGGGGAAAGAGGCGACTTCCTTGGAAGCTTCTTTGTCGTCCCATCTTGTCCTTCACATAGCAGAGCTGGGGGATTTAATGTTGACCTGAGACTTGGGGTTCAGAGAATGAGACCCAGACAGCCCAATTAAAGGTGGTCTAAGCATCTCCACGCACTGCCATCTGATCCTGGAAGCTGACACGTGAGCATAAGGGTGTGGGAACCAAGACCTGCAGAGTCAGGAACAAGGGAGACCTTCCTGGCAGGAATGGGAGATGTCAACCACCCTGTCCTCACCCCCGCCTCCATTCTTGGCCCTGCCAGGGTGGCGGTCCCGGCTATGGCGCCAATCCCGGCACCTCCACACCCTGTGGGATGCACCACCACAGAGCACTTCCCCGAAATGAACCCCCCCCTCTGGCCCCAGCAGATCCGCCCAGACCACAGAGCACATGGTTCCCTAGGGCCCCCTCCCCAGCTGGAGGCTCAGCAGGCAGGCCTCTGAATGCCAGGCTCCCATGGAGGGTGGCTGCTGGGAGGAAGGGCAGGGAAGGGAAAGGCAGGGGGAGGCGGAGACTGGAGCGTCAGTGTTCTTCCCCTCCCTCCATTCCACCCACAAAACCCCCGGTTCTCTTTCCATCCTCCTTTCTGTGTTTCCATTGCAGCTGAGGAGACAGCTTCCAAAGCCGCCAGCTTCCCTCAGCTGCCCTTGGACTGCCGAGGGGGCCCCAGAGACGGGCCCGCTAACTTGCAAGGCTCCCCAGGTCCCTGCCTGGCCAGTCTTCGTGTCCCTCTTTCCCCGGGACTCCCTGACTCCATGGAGTTAGCCAAGAACAAGAGCAAGAAGCGCCGTAACCGCACAACCTTCAGCACATTCCAGCTGGAGGAGTTGGAGAAGGTCTTCCAGAAAACCCACTACCCTGATGTGTACGCCCGGGAGCAGCTGGCTCTGCGCACAGACCTGACCGAGGCTCGGGTTCAGGTGAGGGCACCATGGACATTGGGTTCCCTGGCTGCCTTGGCCACTTGGACCATGGGCCAGACAGTGGAAGGGCTGGGAGAGGCAGCAATAGCACCTCACAGAACTGTTCCACCCAGGCCAGCCTGAGTCTGGCCTACTGGGGCTCACCCTCCATGCCCAGCTTCCCTACAGTCACAGGTTCTTCCAGCCTAAGTCAAGGTTTACATGTGGGTAAAGGGATAATGGCCTTTTGGAGCTGAAAAAGCTGTGTGGGAGTCCTAACTCTACCATTTACTAGCTGCTCAGGTGATTTGGGGGCATGTGATTGAATCTCACTCTCAGTATCTCACTTCAGGAAAAGGGAAGTTAGCAGCAACTTAACCTTGAGGATCACAGATGGAGCAGCATTTTAGAAGCAGCGAAGTGCCAAACACAGATCAGGACTCCCAAGGTGGCTGCCCAGAACAGGAATATCCCTGATAGGGGTGTCAGGGTCATTATGAGCCAGTCACCTTTAGCCTCAGCCAGCTCCCAGACCCTTCCTAGGAGACCCTAGCTGGGAATCCTTCCATACCCCAACAAACTCTCCCCATGGACACCAGGTCCAGGGCTTCCAGGATGGGGCTGTGGTCTGCTTCCCTTAACAGGGAGCCCAGCCTGTGGAGAGGGTGGGTAGATGCTGAGAAAGAGGGAAGAGAAGGTACAGCACAAGTCTGGCCCAGAAGGAAGTTGTTGTTTGCACCCATTTACTCATAGCAGTCTCCCCCATGCCAAGCAGGAGGTGGGGTGGGATTCTAGGGAAAGTTGAGGTGACTGCTCCAGTGGAAGAGTCTGCCTCCCTCACCAGGTGGCACTTGGCAGGGACAAAGCTCATGCTTATCATGCCTTGCAGAGGCCCTTCCAGAGATTCTTTAAAGGTGCTGGTCTGGGGGCCAACTTCGGATATATGGGGTGTGGCAGACTAGTCTACAGAGGCCAACTGCCATTAAGCAGAGAAGACCTCAAAGCTGGATCCAACACAGAAAAACAGGGGCTTAGGCTGTTTCTCCTTCTCTGCTGGGTTCTTCTGCCTCCTTGTTCCTCCCAGATGATACCTAACACAGACTTTCAGGACCATCTCCTCAGGCTCTCCAGGGCATGGATTCATCAAGAAAAGTGTCCCCGCATTCAAAACAAATTCAGATTACACAAGCTATGGAAATCCAGAACAGGGATCTCTGGAGCATGTAAGCAGGCTTTTGGGGTGGGCTCTGAATAGCTGTTCCCTATGGAGGTGCTTGGAGGAATGACACATACCGCACTCACTCCCTTATAGGCCTTTCAACCCTGGAAGGGTGCAGGGGGAGCCATAAGGCTCCCAGACCCAGTCCAGAAGCTTCCCCAACAATCAAAGGTCTCCAGTAGAGATGTTTCTCTGAGAGAAGCATGACACTCACCCATAAATCCCATCCCATGGGGAGGAATAATAATAAGACCACATCTGGACAATGCATAGGGCAGATCCAGAGTACAGGTGGAGGTCCACAGTGGAGATTTCAGGAGAAAATGGGTGGTGAAAGGGAAGTAATTCCCAGTAAAGTCAACAGATTGGCTGGCTCCAGCCTTCTTTATTCGCCTGCAGAGGAGCGAGAGTAGACAAAGGAAATCCAGGCAGATGGGCAGGCAACTGGCCTTTTCTGACCTGGGCCAGGCCTGTTCTGGGAATCTCTGCAACCTGGGAGTGAGGGGATTAGAGCTATGGACAGTCTCTTAACTATCAGGGCCCTGCCTGCCTTCATGAGGAAGAATGACCATGGAGAGGAGGGTAGGGAGTATGAGGATTGGGGAATTTTTCATCCCAGCCCAGATAGTTGTGTTACTTAAAATGCACACATGCATGTGCATGCATGCACGCACGCACACACACACACACACAGACACACACACAGAGTTATTTGTTTGGTTTTGTTTTGATATTATCAACATCTAACCCAAGCTTTGACACATAAATATCTGTTAAATTACAGAAGTAAAAAATACATACAATAATACATGCAACAGTATAGGGGCTCAACAAGAAATTCATCTCAAACATAGATGTGCACAACACAGATATGCCACCCCTACCGAGAGCTCACAAATTAATGGGAGAGAGATTCCCAAGATTATGGTCACAGAATGTGGAGAGCATGATGAGAAAGGGCAGATAGAGGTGCCTAGCCTGAATATGTACTGGGGAGGCAGGTAACCCAGGTAGGCAAAACCTTAGCCAAATTGGCAAGGAGCAAGACCTCTGAGTGTCTTGAAGGAGGGCTATGGCCAATAAGGAGACAAGTAAGAAGAACTCAGTGCTCTTGCCTGGCAGGACTAGAGGCTGTGGAGTGGGCAGGGGCCAGTCCTAAAGGGTCTTGTTAAAGAGCTAGGTTCTGAGCCAAACTCTCTAGCAAGCCACTGAGAGTTTAAACAAGACCATGACCTGAACAAGAATGTCTTTATGATTCCTTGGATGCTGCCAGGTGGGTAGATGGAAAAGGAAAATAGGCAGGGAGACTAGAACTCCAAAACCCATGCACTGGAACACTAGAAAGTGCCCTGGGACTCTGAGGTCCACAAACCCCCCATATGCCCTGACCAGACACAGCCTGGCTGGAGAACTAAAGAGTAATTCAGCATGGGGAATGTTAGCTGAGGGCCTATGGGGCCAGTAAACCTCTCTGGGCTTGGCCCTGAAGACAGTGTGGACTCACAAGCCCCCACAGTTCCACAGTTCCAGATCCTCCAGCCTAGAGCCAGCTTCCACTCTACAGGACACAAACATCAGCTCTCTCCCCAGCAGGCTCCTCAGGGTTGCTATAGCACTCCCTCAATCCTCCCCAACCTATCCCCAGGTCTGGTTCCAGAATCGCAGAGCCAAGTGGCGGAAGCGTGAGCGTTATGGGAAGATGCAGGAGGGACGGAACCCCTTCACAGCTGCCTATGACATCTCTGTGCTGCCCCGCACTGACAGTCACCCCCAGGTGAGACCCTAACCCCCCTCAAGTCAGGCCCTGGTGGGGTCACCAGAGAGAACATGAGCTCTGGCCCACAGAGACCTGGAATAGCATCAGGGCCCTGTGTGACTTGAGCAAACCCCTTAATTTCCTCTGCAAATCAGCTCTTGCCCCCTAAGTGACACCTGAAGAGCACAAGGAATCATAGAAGGAAGTTTTGTTTGGAGAAGCAGTGGTGGGCCTCTGGATGCCAGTGGGGGTGGTGGTTAGAGGTGACAGCTCTAGGCCAAATGGATGATTCTTATGAAGATTCTGGGGCCTCAAGACAAAGGGAGAATGACTAGGGAAGGCAGGCAGCTCCCCAGGGCTGCTGGCTCATGGCCTTCCTTTTCCCTCTCTTTTCAGCTGCAGAGCTCCCTGTGGCCCAGTCCAGGGCCCGGGAGCCCAGGAGGCCCTTGCCTTGTCTCTCCAGAGGGCATTCCCTCCCCATGCATGTCCCCATACTCCCACTCCCATGGGAATGTGGCTGGCTTCATGGGGGTGCCAGCCTCCCCTGCAGCCCACCCTGGCATCTACTCCATCCACAGCTTTCCTGCTGCCCTGGGGGGCCACAGCTTTGAGCCCTCTCCGGATGGCGACTACAAGTCTCCAAGTCTCGTCTCACTCAGGGTGAAGCCCAAGGAGCCGCCCAGCCTGCTGAACTGGACCACGTGATGGGTGGCATTGATATGTAACTGAGCTGCCCACCCCCATTTATGTTCTGAGCTGCTCTGGGCCCACCCTGCCTGGACAGCAGAGAGCACACACATCTGCTTCCAGGGGCCTTGGAGAGCAGCAGGGACCCTCAGCCCTGGCAGGAAACATGCAATAGGGTCTTTCCTTTAGGACTATTTAGGAGAAAGGGGTTTCTAAGCAGACAGGATCCTTCCTGTTACAAAAGTCCTTTCATTCAAACTGGACTGGAGGGAGGGACATTGCCCTGCCTACTCCAGACTGCCCAAGTCCAGCTGTTGCCTTTCCAGCTAAAAAGGCCCAACTCTTCATTCAGGGAGCCCAGGAAAAAGGGAGAAGAAAATTGAACTGGGAGGAACTCTTTGTTACACAGGGGAAACCAAAGAGTTTGGTTTATGACAAAGGGGAAACCAGAGTCGAGGGTTGGCCTCACTTCTCCCACCACCGAGGGGCATGCACCCAGTGTCTGGCTTGGAGGACAGCATGAATGGTGTGGTCTCCTCTGCTCCAGCCATCCCTTACTCCTGCCCTGTGCCCGATCTCCCAACATGCTATGCAGTCATCTCCTCCAAAGGGCAGAAATTCCTCCAGAAACCACCAAATATTTGGATTCGCTTCCATGGGACCAGAGCAGGCTAGGCCATGGAAGCCGTGTTAGATGTAGGTCAGATTCAAACAGATTTCTATAGTCTCGGAGCCCCTGGGATTCTAACCCCCATTTTTGTAAAGATACTTTTGTAAACAAAACAAGTGTTGCCCGGCATTGTGATAAAAATGGTGGTGTTTTTATATGAGGGGACTGTGTATCCTCAGGGCTTGGCACTCACTTGCTTTTGGACTGGTTCGTGTCTAGGATCCTGATGGGCCACCAAGGATTCCGGAGCCCAGGGGAATGTGGGCCTGCTGCAGAGCCCTCAGGAATGATGAATGGCATGCTAGGCCCTGTTACCCGCACAGGGTCTCTTGTGGCTTCAGTGGGTGCTGGGAGGCAGGAAATTTGGGCATTGGAAAGAAGCAAAAAGCTGAGTTTGTGCTGGAACTGACAATGGAGGGGAGAATGAAAGAACAGGGTGCCCACCAAAGGCTCTGAGCTCCTGGGGTCTGGGACCCCAGAGTGCTGGGGGTGGGGCAACTGCCTCTCCCAGATGCCCCAGAAGCACGCCTGAGCTGTGGGGCGGAGACAAAAGCCAGAACTCTTTCTTGTGGTTTCCGAGTATTACCCATTCTATCCTTCATCCCCACTTTCTGCCTTATCTCTGAAGCCTGAAAGGCAGGAAAAAAGCAAGCCTGGCCCTCCTACCCTCCCAGTAAACACAACCACATTGCTCAGAAGAATTCCACCTCAGACACAGCCCAGCGACCCCCACCTCACGCCTCATCTTTCAGGCACAGAGAAACCCAAGCACGCAGACACATGAGTGCTGTGCCTATTCCCAAACAGGGAGCAAGTCTCCCCATGAGATCAGATTTCCCAGCCAAGAAAGTCACTGTGATGAAGCCACACATCCCCAGAGGAGCCAGAGCCAATGTCTTCCCTCTTCTCCCTAGCTACTGGTGACTTCTTTCCTCTGTCCAGATACCAACAGTAGGAGGGGCTGATCAGAAAGGGTGGAGTCAGGACAGGAGGGAGAGGTCCCCCAGCTACCTCCATGAGCCTCCTAGACCTTCACCCACTGGTCAGTGGTAGAACTGAGGCTTGAGCCTCCACCTCTGACTCCAGGGCCCACACCACTGCACTAGAAGTTTCTTCACCCACAGAGTGGTCAGCAAAGGTCTGGAGCTTTTGCTCCACAAAAACGAGAACTGTAAAGAAGTTGGTTTGTTCTAAAACAATTGTTGAGGTTCTACTCTGTGCTTATAACTATGTGCCAGAGACAAGGATTGAGAAAAACATGATTCCTTCTTTCTCAACTTAGAAAGATGGAGGGAGGGAGGAAGAAGGAATCTGTGAAACTTAAGCAAAGGAAGCTGAAGTGGAAACAAGACAGGAGAAGGAAAGTCAAGCCTGAGATACAGGCAGCAAGAGTGGTATAGAGGCAGGGAGAGGCCAGAGGCAAAGGCCGGAGAGGGCCCATGTTGGGGGGGAGACCTGCTGGGGAAGGGCACAGGGAGGCCATAGACCAGCTACTGGCTCCCATCCAGGGGCATCTGTCCACAGCTCATATTTTTCTGTCCAGTGACAGCTAAATGAAGAGAAAGCTAACTTTACAACCGCCCACTTCACACATAATGAATATGAATGGGTATCCCGGAGCCTGTTCCATGGGATTATCTGTGAGCTGACGGGTCCTCCCACTGACTGGGCCATCTCAGCCGCCTGTCCCCTGGCTGGGTCAGGGGCAGCCCTTCCACCTGCTTCCCATTAGCTGTGCCTCCCTCCTCCCCCACACCCTTCAGACACAGCCCCAGGTCTTCCAGAAGCCCCTGCCCCCAGTCTCACTCCACAGGTGACCTGAGACCTTAGTGTAGGCCCTGCATTTTCCCAAGGCCAGGCTGGGGCTCCACTCACTCCTAGGACAAGGAAGGGGAAGTGACCCCACCAGGAATCCCAATGTTAGAAGAGCTGCTGGGCTCAACCTCCCTTTGCTGAAGCTCTTCTCGGCCCCAGTGAGGCCCACCTCAAGATTCAGACTTTCAATCTTGGTCCTGGCATGGACCAAGTCAGGACTAGAGGGTTCTAGCCATGGAGCTCATCAGTCCAGGCTTCCTGCTTCAATAGGGCACTGGGAAATTCAAGAGGCATTCAATCCTCCCCCCACTTCCCCCAGCCCCTTCCACATCAACCTGAATTACAACCCCAAAGTGCAAACTCTCTATAGCCACAGATAGGAACAAAGCCCCAGAATGGCCAGAAGTGGGCAGACATTTCCCTGCACCAGCAAAGGGAGCACACACCTTACCCCTGCCCCAGCCTCCCCCTCTGGGCATCTGTGCCCAGAGCCTTTGATCCTGAGGCCTAAGGCCAGACCCACTCCCTTCCCATTCAGACTGAAGGCCCAGTCTCTCCTCAAGTGGGAGGATACTGGCTACGACCACAGGGACCTTCAGATGTCTACCTGTCCCATAAGAGAAGGAAGAGTCTGCAGTGTCCTATTCACCTGAACATCCAGGGTACCTAGGCACAAAGCCTAGTCCAGAGCAGGACTTCAAGGTATGACAGTAGGGTTGCCAGCTGTGGCTGGCTCTTCTTCCATTCAGAGCAGCGAACTAGGATAGAGTGTAGGCCTAAGATGTGGTTCTGCTCTTCAACATTTGGTTCTGGTCCTGGAAGGGGATTTATTTTCTAAGGAACATAGGAAATGGATGCAAATTCATAGGTTAGTCGTGCAAGGGCCATTAGCCATGCTAACAACTGCTACCAATTATTGTTGTCCCTTGCCAGCCAGGTATGTGGTTCCATTACCCATTCTTATTCAGCCCTCACCTCGGGGCTATTATGAAACCCAGTTTCACAGTTGAGCTAACTGAAGCATAGAGCTTGATTAGCTTCAAGCCTCTCAGCAAGTAAATGTCAGAGGCTGGATTGAAAGTCAGGGCTATCTCAATCCCAAAGGGAGCAAACCCCTTATTTTATAGCAACTGCCTGAGGCTGACTGCAACAAGTACCGAATGAATACAGCAGCCACTGCAACTGAATGGTCAGTTCATTAGATGACAGACAGGAAGTCAGCCTTGAAGGAGATAAGCCCAGTAGGTATGGCAGGGGGGGCTGACACAGAAGGCCTCTGGGAATGAGAGAAAGAAGTTAGGGTTCAGAAGATAAAGAGGGGGGAAAAAAAGGTAGCAGCAACCCCCAAGTTACCTTGAGGGCATCACAGTAAACTAGAAGGTAGACCAAGTCCAAGGCTGGGTGACCTAGTTAGGACCTAAAGCCAGGGACATCTGCCATGACTCTTCTGTGCCAGGGACCAGGATAGAGCAAATACTAAGTACTGACTGAGGTGAACAAATGGGCACACTGGTGGAATATGCTGGGGATGATTAGTATAAAGTGGAACACGTATATTGCAAGGGCCTGGGTGTAAGTTCTAGCTCTAGCCCTTATAAGATCTTGGGCAAGTTCTTTACCCTCTCTGGGCCACGGTCCTCTCATATGCAAAACAGGGATTGCAATGGTATTTCCCTTTCAGGCTTATTGTGAGAAATGGATATTCTACATAAAGTGTTTATAACAGTAGCTGGCATAGTAAATACTCAGCATTTGCTGAAAACTAAAGTAGAAAAATGTACGATATCGTGTCTGGCACTTGTTTGGCTTCCATTAAGTGGTACTCTTATGATTAATGAGGGACAGTTCCCATCTTCAAAGGGATATAAGCCTCAAGTAATGTGACCCTGTGTGGATAAGGAGCTCTGGACCACAACTGGCTTAGCAATAAACAATATTCTATGTTAAGCATTTATCAAGGGCTTTGTGTACCCCACCTATCTCATCATCCTGATGTGATATAATGACTGGGTGGCTCCAAAAGATATTTCTGCACAAGGACCTGGGTTCAACATACCACTAGCAAACTCTGCAGCTGTGAAAAGCCCCTTGCCCTCCCTGGGCCAGTGTCTGGGCCAACAGATGAAGGGATTCACTTGCTCAGGTTTGACAGTCCTGTGTTTTTTTCTGCAGGTTAGAGGAGAGATTGGGAAGTCAACAGAGAAGGGGACCAAAGCTTCAGGCCACGCAATTTCAGTGACCTGGTTGCATGCTGTAAGAATGTGAAGAAGCTATCTTTACCACATGGGAATCTCAAGATACATACTTCCTATCAGTCCTGGCCAAAAAAAAAAAAAAAAAAAAAAATCCATCACACACCCAAGAACAGTGTCAAACTCCTTTGTCCTGTGCAAGTTCCTTTGGGAAAAAGTGCCATTCAGTCATAGAGACGTCCCATCCCAAAGGTTTTGTGACCCTTGAGTGCACTGATGGCTTCTGTTTGGTGCTCCTAATTATGCTGCACAGCATGGCCAATCCCGAGTTTCAGCAAGCACCAAACCTATGCACCAACAAAGGGGACTTTCTCTGCAAAATGCTTCCTTTATCAGTCAAGACCCCTTTGAAGATTTAAGGCCTCATACATACTGCTTAGAAGTAAGATAAAGAACCTTCTAGCAATTTTGAAAAGGAAACAGTCCTTTCACCAGTAATGAAAATGGTAATATCCACTGAGGTAGAGGCCGAAAGTGGAGAGAGAGAGAGCCAGACTTGATTAGGGATCTGAGAGCAAATGTAGGTTCCAGGAGGCCTCAAACTGATGCCTACCTGCCTTAAGGTTTTCCTTGCTTCTCCCTCGGCCATGGGAAACTCCCCTAATACTCTTTCCCACTGTGAAGCTGGCTCCTGATGGTCTGTTTCCTGGGTTCTGAGCACCTAAATTTCCTCTCAATCTCAATCATGTGCCCCAGTGAGGGTCTGAGCAGCTGACCTCCACTATGACCAAGCATTGAAACTGGTTTGGTTGAGGCCAGCTCAGGGAGGGTTATTCTAAGAAAGCTGGGGCTCCCACCGAAACCATAACAAACCCAGGGTGCAGGAACACTCATAACTCCATAACCTGGAGCCCTGGAGCTGGGTTGGAGCCATCCAAGACTGATGTGGGGAGATGACATTTTGGAAATTTGTAGAAAGGCAGAAATGAGAATGAGAAAGGCAGAAATGAATGAGAAAGGCAGAAATCCTGACAGAGGACAAATGGGTGACCTATCAATGCTGGCAGAAAAAGCTACTTTTGAGATCTGGAGATTTTTAGAGGCCACATTTTCTGCAGACAAGGCCATGGGGATTGTTTTTGTTTCCTTTTAATGTAAACAGAATACACAAATACATTAAAAATCCCAACATGACACAAGAGAATACACACAGATTTATAGAGATATTTACAGGCCCTTGCAAACCCAGAAGGAAACAGGCACCTCTGGTTAAGGGAAGCCTCTCTCTCTACCTCAGTCCCATCCAAAAAATAAGGTGTGCAGCAGCTATAGTAGCCTCTGCTGTTGCCCCTGGATGAAACTGAGGCAGCGGCTGGAATGACATCAGAAACCTCCAGAGCACAACCAAGATGTCAACTTTCTGCTCTTGGCCCTAATATTAAACCCTTTTCCTTGGAAAGCTGACATGCCAAGGCTGCAGTCTTATGGAGAGTCAGCATGACTCTCGAACTCAGATGTGATGACAAGGGGTACCCACCCCTTCCCAGCTTTTGCCAGCCTTGGACTGACCTCAAAATGAGTTGCAACCAACCATGTCCAAGAGAGCAGGGTGGGAGTTGAGGGGAGGAAAAGAAGAGTGGATCCCAAGCAGAGATGACTGCTCAGGAGTAGGATGCTGGGAGAACAGAGGCCAACCACAGGCCCAGCACTGCTGAGGACACAGTGGGGCTGTGCTGCCACCTGGAGGTGGATGGGAGCACTGCAGCAATGACCAGGACAATCTCTCAGGTGTGTGATCACCCTTTGTTTTCTCACTGCAGCAGCTCTTCCCAGGAAATGGGCTTAGAGAAGACCTCCCTTTCTAACCAGAGGTCATAGTTCATCTGGAAGTCCTCAGGAAGGTCCACCCGCTGGCCCAAAACACTCTGCAGGCAGTTGTCCACTGGCAGGAAGTCAGGGTTGCTGTGGGCTCGGTCGTAGCGCCGGGCATTAAAGCGTTCAATATTGGCACGTAGGGCACACTCCTCTGCTTGGAAGTCCCAAGGCCGAGCATCAAGATCTGGGACAAAGCAAAAAAGCACGATTAGGAGCCCAGCCCTACAGCAGTTCTTCATGGGTTCCCTGAGGCTCAGAGGCTAGGCTGGCCAGAGTTGAGTGGGGTGATTGTTAACTAGAACCGTGACACCTTGAAGCCCATTCCCAGGAAGATAAGAATTCTTTCCTAGATATAAAGGAGAGTTAGGTCTAAGGAGAAAAGCCAGATCTGAGAAAGGCTTTTATTACAGAGATTATGTAAACCCAGAGAGGGAGAGCCACATGTGAAACACACTTCTCTGAAGATGAGGTTCTCCCTGGCTCTCTGGGGTTAGAGGCAGGAACCTGGAGATTCCCTCTCATCCTCTCTCAACTCCCTGACCAGGTACTGGGTGCCACCCTGGGCCCACACAAATTGACTGGCATACTGACAGTCATATAGCTACAGTGCTACATGCCAGGAACTGTATCATGGTAACAAGCAGACACAGAAGAGTAAGGGTACATGGGGGGACTGAGTAGATGGAACAGTACATACAGAGGGTCAGAAGTGGGAAATGACATGGCTAATATTTCAGAAGCAAGTACAGTCAGATTCCATCCATATCTATTGATGCTGAACCTGTAACTGAAGGGACATGAGAATCTGGATTTTGATATCCACAGGTGGTCTTAGAACCAATCCCTGGTGGATACCTGAAGGACTCCTTATACTCGGAACCCTGGGTGTGATGGAGTCTGGACTGACAGCCCTGGGTGTGATGGAGGTAATGAAGTTGAAAAGGAGGATCAGATTAGGGAGGGGGAGAGGGAAGGAAGATGAGTGAATCTCACCTGCTTTGCTTCAGAGTTCAACTCTAATTCTAAGGGAAATAGGAAGCTAACAAAGGATTTTACTCAGGAGGAGAGAGAACAGAATTTGTGTGTTGAAAAGATCACTAGGACTAAGTCTGAAGTGCAGATAGAGGGGAAGAAACTGATCAGAGAGCCAGTCAGAAGCTGTAAGAGTTTAGTTGTCCAGGTGCAGTGGGGATGATAAAGGGGTAGAACCTTAGTGACAATTTCTAGACATGGAATGGCTTGAAGGGGAGAGAGAGAGAGAAACAAAGGATGACTACAGATGCCTAACTTGGGTTGCTTTCCAAGTCTTCCCCAGAGCTCCCATCCTGATGCCAAAAAAGCAGGAGCTGGGCTTCCTGTTCTCTTCTGTTCCTTTCTAGGAAGCTCGGTAGAGAAAGGTTTCTGAGGTACCCTGGGCAGGGAATGAGCTATGTTACCTTTCCCCACACCTTATTCCAATTCTGCTTCATGTGTGATCTCACCATTGCCATATGCCCAGTCGTCGTTCAGCCGATGCCGCACCTTCTGGTAGATGGCAGACATTGTCTTCATGTTGCTCTTGCGCCACTGCCGCCCCAAGTACTTGGTTTGTACCTTGAGCAACTTCAGCACATACAGCTGCATCATGGCTTGTTTCACCTTCAGAGCCCGCTTCAAGATGGGTGCTGACTTGAACACCACCAGCATCTGGGTAGGGCACAGTGAGCAGTCTAGTTGAGGACAGAAGAAATTCGAGCACCACCATTTGCTGCTTCCAGGGTTATATAGACAGAGTGATGAACCATCTCAGTTTCCCTTGAACTGAGGAGTTTGCTGGTAAATGAGACATTGAGTGCTAAACTGGGAAAGTTCCAGACAAATCAGGATGGTCACCCTAATTATGGGTCACTTCGGAATCTAAAGAAAGCTATGGAGTCCTACCAGAACATCCCCATGTGTACCTACATATAATTTCAGAGAATTCATGGACCTCCCCATTCCAAAGGTATGCTGAGACTCAGGGTTAAGGAAGACCCCAAATCCTGGTCATGTTACCCATCAAGATTAAGAGGATGGAAAAAGAGCTTTTCTTTGAGTGTGGGTTTTTTTTTACAGTGCACAATGAAGCCTATTCTGGTTCAACTTGTCAAGAAGAAATCAGGGACCAGCCTTTAATATGTGAGGACATGGCTACAGCAGCAAAGCTAAGTGAGAAGGACAGGACTGCAGCAGCATGCCCTGTCCTCAAATCCCTTGCTCCCAGAGGGGAGGGGAAGGTACAGGTGTGGCACTCTTCTGTGAATTCCCAATTTCAGATGTGCCAACCACACTGACTCACCATTGTCCTTGAATGCTTCCATTTTGTCAGCTTGTTCAAGATCCGAAGCAGATTGATACAAGAAAAGAGATTCCTCCAGCAAAACTGGTTGTTATCACCTGCTTCCTATAGGTTAAACCCAGGAACAATCACAACCCTCATAGCTGCAGGGTTCTCAGCAGTTTCCAAAAGGTCCTCAACAAACTTGACACAAAAGACTAGGTGCCCATGCCTCTACCAGGAACTACCTCCTCTCAAAGAAGCCCAAGGGGAACACCACTCTAAACGTTGGCAGGGAATTAAGGGGGTAGTGAGCTTACTAGACTTCTTCTGCAGGAAACATGGGCCATAAAACTGGGGGCTCTGGTTTCAGAGTCTAGTATAGATGCTGAAGGAAGCAATTCTCCTAGACAAGCTCTGGGCCAGCTACCCCTGAAGATCGGCTCCCTGACTGATTATCCCATATATTCAAGTCCTTCCACTCTGGAAGGTCCCTCCCTCCACCCTCTGTGCACTTCTAGTGCTTTAAAAGCCAGGCACTCAGATGTGACCTCTGGTGGAAGGTCCTCTATCCCTGGGTTGGGATGGCAAACTTTGCCAAAGGGGAAGCTAGGGAGAGCCCAACCACTCACCAGACTCTCTGCAGTCAGCTCTGGCAGCTCGTTCACCACACAGTGAGGGTAATCCAGGACAGAAATGCTGCAGAGGCAAGAGAACCCACACATCCACCATGAACCAGGCCTGGATCTGGTGGAACATCTATGACTGAGATGGTTCCTGGCTCTTCTCCTTGCTTGTTAAAGCAGAAGGAGAGATCTACCTTGTTTGTCCCACCCCAAATTCCCTCACTGTAAGACAAGGACATATCTACTATAAGGGAACTTGAAAGGGCCTCCGGTGGGTGGACACTGATTTGTAATCTTATAAGGGATAGAGACTCTAGTGCAGCCTTTCCCATAGCAATAAATCTGGGGGGCTGGAGGGGAGATACAGCTCAAAGCAAATAATTTATGCTAAGTCCCACTCAAGATGGTGTCCTGGCTGGCAATTATCCCATGGTGTCTCCTATTGATAAGCAGGCACTCTCAAGTGCAGATAGTACTAGGTAGTATGAGTGCATTTGTGTGTGTAAGAGTTAGCAGGCAGGGCTATACAGTTCATACATTCAAGAGAAGGATGGCCCAGATGGTCTCTTAAAAAAAAAAAAACAGTGCTAAAGGGATAATGAAGGTACCACTGGAGCCCAGGTAAGAGCCCCCAGCTCATACACATACTGAAGTCATCTGTCACTAGATTAGTTAGACTCAGATTTGGCACACTGACTTTTCTTCAGGCAGGAGCCCTATCTTATTCATCATTATGCCTGGTGTCTGGCAGAGTTCTGGCTCAGAGGTACTGGAAAAATATTAGCTGAATGGACTCAGTGGGAGAGAACAGCTAGGAGCCTTGCCATCTGGCCATACCCACTCCTTCCTGGTCCCTGGTCCCCATCACCTGTTCTTGGCAGTGATGTAGGACATGATGTTTTGATTGAAGAATTTTAGGATCAAAGGGATACAGTTGGCAAACACCAAGTGCTGGGCCATGTATTCAAACTGAAACCAATAGAAAAAAACAAAACAAAAAGACAAAAAAGCATGTCCCTCAATACCTTACCCTCTTTCCTCTAGTCATACAAAGTCTAGATTAGAGGTCAGTGTCTTCAAACATTCATGTAGAGGTCAAGTGGGTCCAAAGGCCAACACCCCACTTTTTCAAGCTGGAGAAGCAATATTGCTTGAGGCTTCTGCCCAGCAGACAGGAAGGAAGGTCCTGCACGTACCTGATAGATGTGGTTCAACTTAAAGTGCTTCAGCAGCAGCAGAAGCAAAGCAGAAATGGCCTTAACGATGACCTCTTTGTGGCGATTCACATCCACTCCCAGCTTCATGCTTTGCAACACTGTGGTGCTGAAAACACAGGTGTGCACATGAGTTGCCGGCATGCACTGCACCTCTTTCTAAGTGCACACAGAGGAGATGGATTACTGAGTCCTCTGGGCAAAGGTCCCCATGGTCATCTCAGAAGTCAGATCTACTGCTTCAACCACCTCCCAAGCAATCTAACTCTGCACAGTTTATTTTTTCTCTGTGATGCCCCCAAATACATTCTTAGTCTATTTCTCTGCTGTTTTTTCCAACATAGATTTCCCCTTTTCAAGATCACCCCTAAACTTTAGCTGCTATATTCACCTGAATTCCCCAAAGTGTGTTCTGTAGCATTGAAAAAAAAAGTAGGGCTGGGGATGTGGCTCAAGCGGTAATGCGCTTGCCTGGCATGGGCAGGGCGCTGGGTTCAATCCTCAGCACCACATAAAATAAAAAATAAAGATATTGTGTCCGCTGAAAACTGAAAAAGTAAATATTAAAAAATTCTCTCTCTCTCTCTCAAAAAAAAAAGTAAATGGGAAAAAAGTAAAAAAAAATATGGAATAAAGTAAATAAAGTTTTTAAGTCAGATAAATTTAGGAAGCACCAAGTTAAATCAGTTTCTTAATTCAGGACTTTTCATTGTAAATCTGAGTAAGAAAAAATACAATATTTAACTCTGGAATCTTTTTTCCCAAGACTATCAAGATGGCCTAGTGTTATGTGATTCTCCCTTTTGTATTTGCCAGTCCTGCCTCCTCCCTCACCTGACCATTACTGCCAGACATCAGGGCCACAGCCACCAGAAAGGTGAGCTAAGAACTTGGCAGCACTGGCAGGTAGACAGGCTGATTAGGTGAGGGCCCCCCTCCTTCTTAATGTGGAACACAAGCTTGGTTTGTACTCACAAAGAGAAGAGGTAAGCCCAGGGAGGAGGAACCCTTAGGGCTTCACTCTATTTCATGAGACATTTTCCAGGATTCTGCCAGTTCACTGGCCAATGGGAGACTCCATACAGGAACAGACAGCTATGACTGGCAAACTACCCAGAAACTGACCCTACCATTCCAGGTATCCCAATTACATGGCTTTGGAGGTAGAGCTCTGGAAAATGTCATAAGCTACTCTATCCACTTACAAAAGAGGAATGACTTTTCCAATTCACCCAGGAGTTCACTCAGTAGCAGAGTCTACACTAAAATCCAGGCCAATGGGTCTAAAATCATCTC
Organism: Marmota monax; assembly: GCF_021218885.2. Taxonomy (NCBI): domain Eukaryota; kingdom Metazoa; phylum Chordata; class Mammalia; order Rodentia; family Sciuridae; genus Marmota; species Marmota monax. Next base: position 1,187,628 of record NW_026694276.1, read on the forward strand.
CCCAACCAGTGAAACTACTGAAGTCAGTAGTGAGTCAGAAATACCCTCAAGTTAACCTGCAGGGAAGTCAGGACCAAAACAGAAACCAACCTAAAAACTATTTGCCTTTTGCCCTCTGCCCCCAACCTGCTCCATTCACAGGAATGACACTCACGGCATTTCTTCAGGTAGGACATCTGCTAGGATGTTGATTGAGTCTGTTTTGGCTTTTGAGGTGGGAGCTGCGGCCAGCAGAATCTTCAGGAGAGCAATCTGGGAAGAACAGACTGCTCAGACACATGTGAGAGCCCAAGATCAGGACAAAGTCCAAAGAAGCAGTGTTCCTATAGGTCCTCAGGTGGTAGGAGCCTCAAGAAAGGCTGGCCAGTGAGGTGGGAAAGGGATCCCACTGCAGGTACCTACTGGTGGCTACTGAGAGGGATCCTGCACACCCAGCACTCACCATATACTGAGGCAGACTGGGGAGCAATCCTTGGTAGAGGGTTTCTGCAGGGACTTGTTCAACTTCCTCTTCTCCCTTTTAACACAAAGAGTACAAACACAAAACTCCAGTCCAGGCTACAATCTCCTGAGCCAGCTTGCTAGCTGGCTGGAGAATTCTTAAGTTATCAACGTAAAGAATGACATTGGTGATAATGACAGCAAAATGCACACAGGCAGTACACTAGATGCTTCACTTAATAATAACTCACTTAATCCTTATTATAACCCTGTGGAGAAGGCAATAGTATTCCCATTTACAGGTAGGGAAACAAAGCAGAGAGAGAGATAGGCACATGCAAGTTGCCACCCACTGACTGGTGGAGCTGGTACTCAGAATCAGGTGCCTGGCTCAGAGCTTGCACTCAATGTTAGACATGCACCAGGCACAGGGCTGAGTCCCAACACAGGACCTACGGACATCTGGGGACCCTGTGGGCAGAAGGCTGCAACTCACCCCTGAGAGAGGAGAGCGAAGGTACTCCTCCTCCATCTGCGCCTGGACCTCTGCAATCGATGTGTACTTGTGCTGGGTAGAGACAGGAGAGGGGGCACTGGGGAAAACAGCCCTTGAGCTCTGACCACACTCCCTATCCCTTGGCAACGACCCATACATTTTTCTTCACACATGGTCTTCTAGAAGAGGGCGAAGTTACCACAAAGACCCCCAACTAAAATTTCAAACCCAAAATATTTCTGTAGGTGAGAACCAGGATAAAAAGCCCACAGTAGATTAGAGAAAAAAAAAAAAAAAAAAAGAGGGAAAAGCGCTTCCAGGTAGCTACAGTGATATAAAAAAAAGCTATTAAAAGCAAAAACAAGTATATACTAAAAAAGCTTAGCTGCAGAGGCTGGGGTTGTATCTCGGTGTAGAGGATTTGCCTAGCATGTGTGAGGCATTGGGTTCAATCACCAGCACCATGTAAAGATAAATAAATAAAGGCATCGTATCTATCTTCAACTAAAAATATTAAAAAAGAAAAAAAAAGCTTAGCTGCACAGACACCACTTGTTGCTACAAATTTCAAAAATGTTTCCAAAATATACAGTTAACACTCTAGATATAGGGGAGCACACTAGGGGAGACAGCTCTTCCCCACACTGGATGTCACCTCCCATGTGGAAGGTTTAACACTCTGGTCTTTCCCTGCCCCTTCTTCTTACCCATTGCTCTCCTCTGTGATTGGGGACTATGGGACAGAAACAGGACAGTCTTAGCCTAATCCCTTTCTCCATCCTTGTTAGAATTTGCTGGCCTGCCTGCTGAGAACTGACAGCTTGTCCCCTTCCTACTCCTCCACCAATCCCAGCAGGGCCTTCCAGCCCTGCCTGGGACTGGGTATATGAGCCTGCCTAATTCTGAAAGTATGATATTTGGAAACTAAATATGGTTTTCTTAAGCCTCATTCCTCAATTGCTCCATGAGCAGAAAAAGCTGGCTCTGCAATTTTCATCTGCCTATTCCTCTATCTGCCTACTCCTCTACCTGAAAATGTGGGCAAGAAAAAGGGTTTTGCTAGACCCCTTAAAAACCCAATGACCGGCAGGTAAAATACTCTCTAATGAATGGCTTAGTGCCAAACAAAAACCTAGCTTCAAGCCATCAAACCTATGAAGAGCTGCTTCCCAGGCTGCCCTGTTCTGGCTCTTGTTGGCAGGCAGACAACAGTCCTGAAAAGCTGTTCCCTCAGGCTGGGCTCACTTTACTCACTGGGGATCAAACAGACCAAAGGCTCACCCAGAGCCACTTACCTGTTTCAGAGTCTTGATGCTTTCGTGGATTGGCCTGGGCAGCCCCACCACTGTGTTGGTGTCACTGGAGAACAAAGAAGGCCTGTGATAAGCCTTGACACCAATTCATCCGGGTCCCCACACACCAAAGGCCAGGAGAATGAACTTTGAAAGAAACTCAGATTGCACTTACCTGCCTAGAGTGTAACCTATGAATTTGCTGCGGCTGGACTCGAGGAACATCTCAATGTCCTTCTCTCTGCCAAAGGAAACAAGAAAGGTTTTAACAAACACTACTTTAAGGTGTCTCAGTTAATAGAAATAGAATATCCAGAAACTGTGAACCAGGAGAAGGAAAAGTCTCTCAATTATTTTTCCTTTTCAAAAAGGATGAAAAATCAGAAATTCTTCAGCTATTTTGTTGTTCTTGATAGTTTTGTTGAGTTAACAAGCTACAAATATGTGCAACTATTTTACTCATAAAATTAAGATGATAGATACATCAAACTTCAAAGCATACTTTTATTCAGACAGTACTAAATCTTTCAATAGGCTTTCTTAAATATTTAACATTCTTAAACACAGACATATAAACCACTGACTTTTCATGTGGGTCAGTTTCCTGTCTCAAACAATGCACACTTGCATTTTATGATGACCTATTCTGCATTCACTTCACAGAATACTGAAAACTGAAGTTTTATCTGGATTAATAAAGTGATTTTTATATCTTTTCATATGCTCCTCTATTTCTTAAATTACTTCCCATCAAAAAAAGATACCATTTTTGTATCTCCAGGTATCCTCCCATTTGTCAATTCACCCCCATATATCTCAAATATCTTAATTATGGTTCTGAGGAAACCCTTCCTGAATCTATTATTTTTCTGTCTAGCATGTACAAGGCCCCCAAGTTCTATCCCCAGCACTGAAAAAAACAAATGAACAAATACATACAACTTCAGGATAGGCAGGAATCGATTTGCCCAAATAATTTTTACTTTTTTCCTTATTCTTCTTCACTAGCAAGTCTGACCAAATGCTAACTCAGATTACTAACTTGGAAGCCATATAAGGGCTACTTTGTGAGAGACCAAGGCCAACCTTAGAAGTCCCGAAGACAACACAAGGTACTTTAAGAGAGCCTTGTCCCAAAGCCAATTTCAGCCTAGCCCAACAAAGGACCATGCATAGGGACTCAGGCCAGATGCTGGCCTCAGGGTGTGAAGGCTCTGGCTTCAGAAGCCAAGTATGTTCTGGAAGTCTGAGACTCACCTGACCTTGGGAGCCCATGGAAGCCCCTTTGGGCAGGTAAGCCTGTCAGTCTGGGGGTGTTGTAGTGGGGGAGGCATCACCTCATCACGCTCAAGGGGGAATGTCTCCCCCTCCAGACTGTTGTCATCGTCATTCTCCTCTTCTTCTTCTCGAGAGTCATCAGCCTTGTAAGGATCACGCTCATTGAAGGCATCTAAATTGTCCTGTTTTATCAGAGCCTAAAAACAAAGGGAAGGGAGGTGAGGAATCCAGAGCCAACTGACAAGATGGAAAAAGGAAATGCAGGGAGTGTGGCTAGAACACAGAAAGATGTCAGGCAGAGAGTTGAGAACAGTGGAGAACCCAGAGAAGTAGTCAAAACTGGAACCAAATGACAAATCATTTTTTGCTCTAACCCCTCAAAACTGCCATGTCCTGAGTACCACTGTACACTGGGTCTGGGATGAAGATAACATCCCTGTTGTGGAGGCATTTGTTGATCAGAGCAGATTCTCAGCACCTACTCCTCCAAGGACAATGCTGTTGCCTGTGTGTATCTCTAGAGCCCTCAGAGTCCCAGGACTTTCTGTTACCTTACCTTGTGCTCCCGACGGCCCCGTTTCTGCTGCTGCTCAATCAGGTCTGAGGCAGATGCTGGTGGGGAGGCAGCTCTCATGTTGCGGATCACTTTGATGCTGTCCTCAGGCAAAGGAGGTAGTCCCAGGAGGGTACGCTTCTCAGCCTTCATGCTCTGCAGCTCCTCAAAGCCACCCAGTGTGCACTGCATCAGACAGGGATGCAAAGCCAGGGTCATAATGTCCATCAGGTAGGTCCCTGATCATGGTGTCAGACTCAAAAAGCACAAGTGACATCATGATGACCTGTCTTTACAGACACCCACACATCCTCTGAACAAGGAACTAAAGCTACCCCCTAAAGGAGAATCCAGTGACTCTGGCAAGGGAGAGGAGAAAAAAACAGCAAAGAAAGAGTAAAATACCAGTTGATGGAACCTAGTGCACACACTTAACTCTCTACATGTGACAACTCTCTACATGTGACATATTCTTCAGTTCTAAAAAGCAGCAGACTGGAAACCCCATCCCTTTCAGTTTCTAGAAAAGCTAGCAGATGCTTGCTTTAAAAGTTGTGTGTGCCAGTTGTCAAAGTCCAACTAGAAACATACTGTTGGTTGTTCAAATTAAGAGGACGGGAGGACAAAAACATCTAAACATCTCCCTAAAAGCCCAAACTACATTTTAAGCTACTTAGTATCATTGTCCCTGAGCAACTCAGCTTTTCTTTGGCTTCAGTGAGGCTTTGTGAGGAACCAGCAGGATGTGTGGCCAAGATAAAACATGTAGATGACTTCTAAGGGGCCTGAAGCTCCCTAATCCCTGGCTGCAGAAAGGGACAGGCCTTCGAGAGAGAAGCATCCTCCTGGAGGAAAGGGCTCCTGATTGGCCAAGGTGGCTGCTGACAATACCCCCAAGCCAGCCCCTGCCCCATGCTCTCCCCAGCTAGGCAGTTTCATACCAGACCCTGAGGAAAACAGAGGCTAGCTCAGGGCTCATCCTGGCTTCTCTTAAGTGACATCTGATAGAAAGGAAAGACCCCCCAACTATACCAGCTTTAATTGCCTCAAATCACTTTCCAAACTCCAGGTGTGGGAGGTGATTTCTGAGAGGTGCCATGTCTGGGGTGAAGCTATTCTATGACTGAGAAAATAGCATCAAGGGGTCAGGAAGCCAATCTATTTTGACTCAAAAGCTGTTTTGGCTGTTGGGGGCCAAAAGACATTTCTTTTGTCACCTCCTTTTAGGAGCTTTTTATAATTTAACACCAATGGGGTTACATTTTCACATAATTCAGCATTCAAAAGCAAATGTAGTCATTTCTAATTATCCATGGGGGACTGGTTCCAGGACCCCTTCCCAAACCCCTCCCCCAGGTGGTTACCAAAATCTGCAAATGCTTAAGTCCCTTATATAAAATGGTGTAATACTTGCATATAACTTAGGCACATCCTCCTGCATACTTTAAATCATGTCTAGATCACTTATAATATTTAACACAAAGTAAATGCTACATAAACTGTTGTTATACTGTATATTTCAGGGAATGATAAGAAAAAAGTTTACATATTCAATACAAATACATTTCCCCCTAAATATTCTGGATCCGAGTTGGCTGAATCCTTGGATGTGAAATGAATGGCTGACTGTACAAGGTATCCCTCCTGTCCCATCCCCAGCACCTGAGAGTTCCCCCTAAGAAGGTGCTCACCAATACTGTCTTCCAGAGTAGCAAGAGAACTTTCTTCATGGGAAAGTGGGGAGCATGGCCACTGCAAAATTTGGTCACCATCCCAAACAGCATGATGGCAAATGGCTCATTGTTGTACAGCGGGGAGCCTGGAGGTAACCCAAGGGCATCAGAACCACAGGCAGCAACAAAACCCTCCCAAAGCCCTCTAGTCTCAGCTCCCAGGCAGGGCCTCTAAGAGGATCCCCAGGGCCTTACCCAGCTCGCCTCTGAAGGTCTGTCGCATTGTCCTCCACTCAGCCTTGTCGCCCTCATACTCCTGGTGAACATTCTCCACAATCAGGTACATGATGTTGAGCAGAACCCTGAGCACAAGAGCCAGCTCATAACGGAGTAGGACAGGGGACAAAGGGGCACCCTTGGCTTCCTCACATCCCAGCTAACACAAAAATATCTGTGTACAAAGGCTAGCTGGTGGAGGAAGGCTGTAATGCAAAGAAAACTAAGAAAAGTGACAAGCTGTGTCTTCCACCAAGCAAAAGAATGCTAAAGGATTTCCCTCCTCATGCTTCCTTCAGAGTTTCATTGCTCTGGCTAGGACCAGATCTTACTCTGCCTTGTATTTCATATCTAAAAAAGTGCTTACTCAAAGCAGGTGCTTACCAAGTGATTGTGGAATAAATGAGTATGAAAAAAAGGCCAAAAGAACTTACTGACCTAAGCTTCCTGGAATGGGAAAACCAAGGAGGTGTGAGTGAGTTATGGGGGTCAAAGCAGGACAGGAGCACAGCAAGAACAAGAAGAGTTTACCATAATGGAGTGGAAATCAGGAGGTGACACCAAGGGACCTTAATACATGGGGAACACCACAAATATCCAGTCTGAAAAGTTTCCAAATTCACCAAAAGAGACAGATTTCAACCCTCAAATGTAGAAAGGTGATCTGATTCCTCAGCAGTTACTATTACTTCCTGTGAAGCCATGAAACATTGTGAAGTGGCTAGAACTAATGAGTGTAGATAGGAATCAAGCTGTGCACATGAGAAGGTGGGAGGCCAGGGAGCAACATTACGTTTCATTCAAATGTAAAATACTCCACAAAAAGTCTTAGTAGTGTGGGCTGGACTTAACTGTGGCTCTTAAGTATCTTGACCATGGATTTCCTCTATTTTCTAGACCTCCGTCATAGGTAAAGCCTTCAGCAGGACTAACTACTCACACTGAGCCCATCACACCTGCAGATTAGTATGTGCAGAAGGAATGCACCCACAGTCAGGAAACCCAAAGACACCCTCCCACACTCTGCTCTGAGCTCATTCTCTGGCTAAAGCTCAAGGTGCCCAGGTTTGCTGCTTGCTTCACCTCAGGTCTGTGCTGTCAGCCAGGGAGATGGCAGGCTTCCTCACCGCACTGCTGCACGCAGCACTGTTGCTGCAGGAGAGATACAAGAATCAGCACTTTTGCCAGCAAAGCAGTGATAAGTGATGCCCCATAAGAATGAACTGTCTCATGGGGGAACCAAATGTTATGGTGTGTGCTTAGACTGCATAAGAGGTGACAGAACAATGGTTAGGAACTTAGGCCCTGGACCAGACAGCCAAGGTTTGAATCCTGACTCTAATACTTACTATGTACATTTAGCCAAGGTATCCAACTTCTCTGTACCTCAGTTTCTTCATTTATAACATGGGGGTGATAATAGTAGCCATGTCATTAACATGAATCAGTACATGTGACATCCTGAACAATGCCTGGGGCGTGTAGCATTCAGTGTTCTTAATTATTATTACTGAAGGCATTACTCTTAAATGAACAGCAGTTGACCTACTCAGTGGACAAGGGACAGGCTAAAGTAGGCTTGAGCCCACATGTCAGACTTGTATCTGACCTCCTACCAAAAGGAAAAGTCCAAGGAAAATACAGGGTTCAAAAAGGAGTTCAAAATGAGAAGCTGTCTGACTGGTGCATTAGGCCTGGGCAGGAAGCTCCAGTGTTAGGGAGCTGCAGGAACCTGTCATTAATCTTTATTAGTCTTTAAGGTGTGGTTGAGCAACTTCCTCATTATTCAACCCCTGCTAGTCAAAACAGCCTGGAACCAGACCCTCAGCCCCAGGTAGCCCATTTACCCTTCTCAAAGTCAGTCAGTCTGCCAGTTCTGTCCCCCTTCCCCTTCCTTGCTTTCCCTACTCAAGCCCTGCAAGCAGAGGTGCTCACTCTATTTCCATGTTGAGGAGCTCCACCAAGGCATTGAACGTGCCCACCTCCAGGAGCAGAAAGATGTTGTAGCGCATCCAGAACTGCACCTCAGCTTCTGAGCCGCACTCCCCAAAAGTTCCTGAAAACACAGGGCAAAGTTTGCCAAGCAACTCCACACATTTGACTGAGCTACATCACTGGCAGAGGTACCAGGGGTCCCTGAGGAAGTCCACACAGTACCTTGGGCAACATAGAGAATTGCTCGGGCCACCTTGAGTCTCTTCTCCCGGGCAGTGACTTCCAAGCCATCCAGGAGCCTCATGGCATGGGTACGGTGCTGGTTGGTGTCCAACTCGGTCCACTTCTTGTCTGTCACTGCAGGGCAAGAGATCAGTTATATCTCAGCCCAGAAAAATCCTCACAATGGAATGAATTCAGTGTTATTCCTCAGGATTGGTATCACTACAGGACCAATATACTCCCTATGTAAGGAATATGGTCACAATGCTACTCTATGAATTTGAATTTCTCAGAAAGTGTGCATAAGGCCCACTCTAAATGTTATATCTAGGATGATTTAAGGTCATTCATATGACTAAGATAAACCCTACAGCTCTCCTGATGCAAGGTGAAGGGAATCAAAAAGTCTCACCATGGATCCGGAAGTCTTCCTCAAAGCACTTCCGATTCATCAGGAATTCTGGCCCTTCTGTGTAGCTGTAAAGCTCTGTCAAGAACAAATCTCATCATCAGCTGCTCCACGACTACATTCCATACCAAGTCTCACATGAAGCAGGGTGAGTAAGGCATTTGTTTCCAATCCCAGCTCTGTTCCTTAATCACAGGGACTCTTGGGCTATATTCTCTATGACTTAGTCGTCTGAAGTACACAATGGACAGAATGGTGACCTGCCTCATAGCTTACAACCAGAAAGTCAGTGAAGTATAAATCTGAGCACTTCGGGGCTGGGGATGTGGCTCAAGCGGTAGCGCGCTCGCCTGTCATGCGTGCGGCCCAGGTTCGATCCTCAGCACCACATACAAACAAAGATGTTGTGTCCACCGAGAACTAAAAAAATAAATAAATATTTAAAAAAAAAAAAAAAAAAAAAAAAAATCTGAGCACTTCAGTCTGATGTGTATCTATCCCACCATGCCAGCAGCTAACCATCACCCTAAACACAGGTCTCCCAAGTGCTACATTCTGAGTAGAATCTATATTATGAGGGCTGAAAAAACAACTCACACTGATCACTTTGCACATGAGCAACAATGGCAGCAACAGATGTGCACAGATGCAAGCACATTTACCAGCATCCCTCATGACCCATTGCTTTAAGAGAACACTGTCAGGGCGAGGGTATGTGTTCAAGGAGCATCACGGTCCCACACTGGGACTGGGCTGACAACAAATAGATGCTTCATAAAAGTAAAGGGCAATTCAAAGTTATGAGATATGCAGAGCTTGAATCTAATAATTAATACTTGTTTTATACATGCCATTGAGAGATCTAACTAGGTAAAACAATGAACTCCAAAATAATATTCATTCTTAATTTTCTTACAGACCAAATAAGAAAAAACTACCCTCAAATAACATGAAGCATTTTTTCAGGTAAAAAATGCTTTACCTGAGAGCTCCGCAGCCCATTTGTCTGTGTCAGCATATTCAAACTCCAGGTCTGGAGACTCAGAATAACCCTGTTGATAAAAGGAGGGAGCTTTCCGTGAAAGATTATCCTGAGTGGTTTCCAAAGGAAAAACAAATATGCTTCAAGAGACACTGCTATATTATAGGATATCATTGCCTCTACTTTTTTTATGTTTATCATACTATTTTTTATCTCTGGGATAGCCCAATTCTCACTGTTAAACCTTCTCAGAACAACTAATACTTTGTTTTCAGAGCACTTATCAAAATTTATAATTATATACTGATGTATTTGTTTAGTGTCTGCCTTTCCATGAGAATAGCAATTTTGTCCATTTTATTCACCAAATCATTCCACAGTTGTCTAGCAAGGTACCTGGCCGGAACGAATGAGAGAATGCATGGTTTACATTCAAATACATACATGTTCAATGAACAAACATAAAGCTTCTACTTTGTGCAGGGAATGATCACTCCATATAGTGGTAAAAAATCCAGAAGCCTCACTTCTTTCTGGCTAGTAGGTTATCAACAGTTCTGGACAAAGTGAGTACTGAAACCCTCAGCTTTCCTGCCCATGTCTCAGATTTCTGTGACAAGTGACAGGGAAGGCAAAAATGGAACACATTGGTTTCCCTCCCACACAGAGGAGAGAATATGCCAAAAACAATTTTTTAATGCTAGAGACAGGTGATCACTAATAACATGCCATCTTGGATGCTCTGTACTGGGAAGAAAAATGAAGTGAGGAAGAGACAGGTAAATTCTTAGGTTTAATTAAGATTTACTCCAGGGGCTGGGGGGTGTCCACTCAGTGGTAGAGCAACTGTTTAGTGTATACAGGCCCTGGGTTCAATCCCCAGCACCACAGAAAAAAGGTAAAGAAAGAAGTTGGGTGCAGTGGTGCACACATGTCAATCCCATCGACTCAGGAGGCTGAGGCAGGAGGATCACAAATTCTAGGCCAATCTGGGCAACTTAGTGATACCTATATTAAAATAAAATAAAAGGGCAGGGATGTTGCTCAGTGGTAGAGTGCTTGCCTGGCAATATGGAAGCCCTGTGTTCAATCCCCACTACCACAAAAACAAATAATAGTTTAAAAATTAAATAAAAAGTTTAAAAATTTACTTGGGAAGACAAAGACCACTTACAAGCAAGAACTCTACTTCTTTTTTTTAAATTTTTTTTTAGTTGAATAGACACAGTACCTTTGCTTTACTTATTTATTTTATGTGATGCTGAGGATCGAACCAGTGCCTCACATGTGCAAGGCAAGCACTCTACCACTGAGCCACAACCCCAGTCCCTCTACTTCTTTTTCATAGACAATAGTGTACACTTTCACAAGTTACTGAGCATCAGTTTCTTCATTATGAAATGGGGATGATAAAAATCTACTTTGAATGTTTTTACAGACTGATTAAAATTATGTAGCACAAGAGCTGGGGTTGTGGCTCAGTTGTATAGTGCTTGCCTAGCATGTGTGAGGCACTGGGTTTGATCCTCAGCACCAAATTAAAAATACTACTACTAATACTACTACTAATAATAAAGTTATTATGTCCATCTACAACTAAAAATATTCTTTTTAAATTATGAGGCACGAAATAAATGGTCATCAAATGTTAGCCTCCTTGTCCTCCAGATATGATTAGGCTCCCAAAATACTGACAAGAGAAAGAGTGTATTATAAGTAACTCTAAGTCATGAATTTAATAGATAGGTCTCCCTGTCTGTTTGACTGGCCTTCCATGTGTTGAATCTATGTGGATATTAAAGGGTAGAAAGAGAAATTAAAATGCATCATAGAGGTTAGGAGTGCAGGTCAGTGACAAAACAATTACCTAGCATACACAAGGCCCTGAATTCAATCCCCTACACCACTAAATAAATAAATTGCAATAAAGAATATTTTTATCTGACCATTCATGGCCACTTATGAAAATGTAAAACTATTTTTTAAAATGAGGGTTGTAGGTGTAGCTTAGCAGTAATCACTAGGCCCTGGGTTTGATCCCCAGCTCCACATACACACACAGATAACTCCTGCTAGTGGGGTGGCACATGCCTGTAATCCCAGCTACTCTGGAGAGTAAGGCAGGAGGATCAGAAGTTTGAGGCCAGCTTCAACAACTTAGCAAGAACTTCAGCAACTTAGCAAGACACTGTCTCAAAATAAAACATAAAAAGGACTGGGGTGTTAACTCCCTAAAACAAAACAACAACAAAAAAATCCCTTAATGATCAGAAGATGGATTCACCCTCACCAATTTCCTAATCCTCCACACTTGAAAAACTGCTGAATAGACACCACTGATGTCCCATCATCCCATCATGGAAAGACTCATAAATGGTTGGCTTCTTTGCTTCTTCAATTATTTACTTAAAACTCAAGGTTCCGCTATTTGGGGCTTGCCCATTTTTCACATTTTACTAGAGGAGTGGGCTTACAACAACCAAAAAAAAAACAGATGATTGAGAGAAACTGATTGTATAGGTCTAAAGACAGTATCCTCATTCTTTGGTATGAGCTGGAACATCATGCTTGGACAATGAGGAACTCCCTCTCATTAAATAACGCCAGACTGTTGATCAGCCTAGGAGCTGACTCAGGTGAAGAGGACCACATAGTAAGTACTCTGGGAACAGGCTGATTAAGAAGCCCTAAAACTCTGCAAAGTGTGTCTTCATTCACGAATTCTGCAAAGGGAAGAAGTGGGAGGAATTTTAACTTAGGGCGAGGTGAATAGTCTGCTCCAGACTACGGTGTCTCAATAAGAGGAGGCAGGGCTCACTTAGAAGAGGAGGGAATTCTGCGCCCTAAAGTATGTTTTAAAATGTGTATTTCTGATCTTCAACGGCTCAGCATCAGTCGCACTGGTAACATCAAACACTAGGCACCGTCTGCCCGTTTCCTTAGCCTGCATTAGTTAAATCGGAGGGACGCGGGATTATTTCCCCTGCTACTCTCGCAACCGCTGTCCACGCAGCTCTAGTATTGATAATGGGCCCTGTTCGGCTTCTAAGCGATTTCTAAACCCATATTTATGGTCTCTTTCCTGCCAATACGCGCGATCCACCGCACGCCCAGGAACAGAGGCCCAAGATAATTAGGGGTTGGGGGCGCGGCTGCCGACCTCCAGGGCACCGGCAGACCCGCGGCTCTTCACCCTAGGACGGGACTGGACCAGAGGCCCCGCCCACGCCCCAGGCCCCAGGCAAGCAAGCGGGGCGATCAGTGGCTTCAGTCACAGTGGAGGAGATCGCGGCTGGGGTCCCGCCTTCACGCCTCCATCTCCTGGAGCTGCAGCCTCTCTTGAAACTCCTTTTGCTATAAAGTGACAACTCCCCGACCCGACCCTCCAAGCCCTCTGGCAAGACCAGCTTGGCCCTGAAACGGCCCGGGACCCCGCCGCCGCCCACTCAGTGCTGGCCTCTCCCCCGCCAAGCTCCTGACCTCCGAGTCTTTGCGCTGGTTGCGATTGAACTCTCGGGTTTTGCCCCCGGGCAGGAGGCCCCCGCCAGCCCGCGGTGCCCCTGGTGGAGGCTGCGCGGTTACGGGCGGCGGAGGTGGCGGTGGCTGGGGCTGCTTGTTGTTCACAATCAGCGGGCCAGGAACACCGGCTGCCGGCTCCATCTTGGCTGTTCCACACCCCCAGCTCAATTCACGGATAGTTGCAGTCATGCAATTCTCGCGTTAGTTCCTCCAGGAAATTTCTCTGGTTGCCATATTGAGTGTGGCGGCAAGCTCTGTAAGCCATCTTGGCTTCTACACACTTCCCGAGATTCCCACTGCCAGAAAGCGCTCCCTTTTTTGTTATATTCAGTTTTCCCCTCCTTCCAATTCCATTTAGATGCCATTTTATATATAACAACTCATTTAGTTCCTTAAATCTAGTTGCCCGTCTAATATCACTTTGCACTTATCAGGGTCATATCCTTGTAGAAGACATGGGAAATGTAGTAGTGAACAAAAGGATAGGATCCCAGCCTTCATGGAGTTTACATTCACATGGGGGAGATAATGCAAACAATGAATAAATACATTTTTTAAAAAAAATATTTTTTACTTGTAGTTGGACACAATACCTTTATTTCACTTATTTATTTTTATGTGGTGCTGAGGATCGAACCCAGGGTCTCACATGTGCAAGGCGAGTGCTCTACCACTGAGCCACAACCCCAGCCCCATAAATACAGTTTTGACAAAAAACTAATCATTCTGCTAATCATGCATTCAGTAAGCATTTAATAAATGTCTCCTGTGCTCCGGCAAGTGGGATAGAATGGGACACTAGTCAAGTTTCTACACTGATGGTACTTTACAGTGCTTGGTGGGCCGGACAGTAAACAATTATATATATTAGGGAAATAATAAGAGAAGAAGGAACAGAGACTATGGTTACTGGGTACAGGGGTGTAGGTGAATAATAACTACTCATGTACAGTAGGATAACCACGCTTGACAATTAATGACTATTTCAAAATGGGTAAGGAAATAATAGTGGAGCAGGCTGGCCCAGGCTTGTAATCTCAGAGGTTTGGAAAATTGAGGCAGGATGATCTTAAATTAAAGGTCAGCCCGTGCAATTTTGCATACCTTGCTGAAAATAAAAAGGGCTAGAGATTGCAGCTCAGTGGTAAAGGACCACTGGACTTAATGTCGGGGGGGGGGGGGGGCAGCAGTGAGATAAATCTTTGAGATGCTAAATATGCCAGTTACACCGATATGATCATTACACAATGTATACTTGTATTGAAATGCCACACTCTACTTCATTAATATGTGCAATTATGTGTCAATTAAAAACATACATTAAGCCAGGTGTAATGGTGCACACCTGTCATCCCAATTACTGGGAGACTGAGGCAGGAGGGCGGCACAAATTCAAGGCCAGACTCACCAGTTTAGTGAGGCCCTCAGCAATTTAGGGAGATTTGGTGTTAAAATAACATAAAATAGGCTGATGATGTGGCTCAGTGGTTAAGCCTCCCTGGGTTCAATCTCTGATACCAAAACAACAACAACAAAAAAGATAAATTAATTTAAAAATGTGAAGCCCAGGTGCAGTGGCTCATGCCTGTTCTGTAATTCCAGTGGTTCATCAGGCTGAGGTAAGAGGATTGCAAGCTTAAAGCCAGCCTTAGCAACTTAGTGAAGACCTAAGCAATTTAGTGAGACCCTGAGTCAAAAATACTGAGAAATATTAAAGAAAAAATATTCATGACACTCGTTAAAGATGGTAAGGCAGGAAGCTGGGGTTGTGACTCAGTGGTAGATCGCTTGCCTAGCATGTGTGAAGCACTGGGTTTGATTCTCAGCACTGCAAATAAATAAAATAAAGGTCCACTGACAATTAAAAAATTAAAAAAAGATGGGGTAAGGCAGACTTTATTAAAAAATGGGTCATAGCAATGGGCCCAGAAACTTAAGTTGATGAAATATATAATCTTGCTTTTCTAGTCAGATTCCTTAAAAGATAAAGAAAAACCTTTTCCAGCTCTTCTCAAGATCAGACCAATACTGCAAGAAAACTGTAATTTTAACATAGACAAGACCAAATTCTAGTTTTATACCAATGTATTTTTGATATTAAGAATCATTGTAAAGCCCTTATAATAAATTCATTCAATTTTAGACAGCTTGACCACACAGAATTCTTTCTCCCTTTTTCTCCCTCCCCAACTTTCTATATCATTTTAGTTTTCATCCTTCATCTTACTTTCTGACTCTGAAAGAACCTGTCATTTTTTTTTAAACTACAGAATTACTTTTTTTTCCCTTAGCAAAGATACCTTATAACTGTTCTTACCAAAAATACATGTTATTTTCTGTGCATACTTTGTGTACAAAGTTGTTTCTTTTGTTATTTCTAGTCATTTTAATTATATATATATATATATATATATAAATTAGAATTTCTATTCTTTAGTTTTTAAATTTCTAATCAAAACTGGAAAGTAAGCAATTGTGAACTGTCACACAAGCATTCTGTAGAAAATTTATGAATATACCATTTAATAATTTCTTTTTTTAATATTTATTTTTTAGTTGTAATTGGACACAATACCTTTATTTTATTTATTTATTTTTATGTGGTACTTAGGATTGAACCCAGGGCCTCGAACATGCTAGGCGAGCGCTATACCGCTGAGCCACAACCCTTTAATAATTTCTCTTAGTGTGAGCTTTCTTCTAGTACAATTTTTAACGTGACACAGAAATGTTTAACAGACCTAAGTATTTTGAGTTCCTGTGTAATAAGAAGCCAAAAGTAGACAAATGTATGTTCAGCAATAATGTTTCAATACTTTGTCTTACTTAGAAATGATCTAGTTATTCAATAAATATTTGTCGTTTAATTTAGCATAACTTTAAGGCTTTCAGTTACTAAGAGATTTGAGTTGGGCTGATAAAATGCTTTTTTTGGTACCAGGGATTGAACTAAGGGGTACTCGACCACTGAGCCACATTGCCAGCCCTATTTTTTTATTTTTTATTATTTTCTTTTTGTTGTTGTAGATGGAAGCAATGCCTTTATTTTATTTATTATTATTTTTATTTATTTTTTTAATGTGGTGTTGAGGTTTGAACCCAGTGCCTCACATGTGCTAGGCAAGCGCTCTACAACTGAGCCACAACCCCAGTCCCCCTATTTTCTTTTTCATTTAGAGACAAGTTCTCACTGAGTTGCTTAATCTTGCTTTTGCTGAGACTAGCTTTGAATTCACAATCCTCCTGCCTCAGGCTTCCAGGTGCTGGGATTACAGGTGTGCACCATTGCAATTTTGAAAATACTTTTAAATAGACATAAAGCATAATCATTGTTGAAAAGTTTGCTTATAAGCTTTTATCTCACATTTATTTAATTCACTCATTCTCAACAATTATGCTTGAATTGTGTAACAGAAATAACATGAGTGCATTTGACTTAGTAAAACTAGATAGAATCTAAGTTATATGTCTGCATTATATATAATGCTGACAATTCTGAGGGGAAACTCATTCTCTTTATTTTTTTACTAAACCAACAATACATTCATTTACCAAAGATTGCTCAAATTATATGAAATGAAAAAGCATTTGGGTCAGTTCCTGTTTTTCTGAGAGTTTTATGATTGATTTATGTAAGAGCTTATTTTTCTTTAACCAGTTACATAGAGCCCTCTTTCAGGCTGCTTTTGGCAGTATCACCTGGAGGTGGGAGAAAATCACATAGATGTACCACGTGTAAATAGACATACATAAACATATAGACACATGCAAATAGAAGTCTTACAGTCCTAGCCGGGCTGGGTGGTGCATGCTTGGAAGGCCAAGGCAGGAGGGTCGCAAGTTCAAAGTCACCCTCAGCAGAAGCGAGGTGGTTAGCAACTCAGTGAGACCCTATCTCTAAAGGGGCTGCGGCTGTAGCTCAGTGGCAGAGCGCTTTCCTTGGACGTGGGAGGCACTGGGTTCCACCCTAAGCACCACATAAAAAAATACACAAATAAAATAAGGGCATGCTGTCCATTTACAATTACACACACACACACACACACACACACACAACAGGGCTGGGGATGTGGCTCCATGGTTGAGTGTCCCCGAGTTCAATACCTGGTACCAAAATTTAAAAAAAGTCCGTCTCATCGAGACTTTGGACTTAATTAGGAGAGGAGTGGACTGAGGAGTCATCCAGAAGCTGTCTGAAGGTCTCCAAAGCCCATCTCAGTGGCTTTCCATTCAGTCTGTTTCCCATTAGTTGTTTTACTTGTTCGGCCACTTTGGGATCCCGGAGTCTCTTAATAGCAGGTGGGTCTCAAGCTCAAGTGACTGGAGGACTAGAGTGGGAAGGAAAAAAGGTCTGGCAGGGATGGACAGAGGGGACGAAGAAGTAGGGATCTGAGAAGGTTGTTCAGTGAACTGATGAGTTCCCGTGGACAATGTAGGATAAATAAAGAGAACATGGAGGCATCACAAGAGAGCTAGTAAGAAGGACTTCCAGGGCTGGGGTTGTAGCTCAGTGGTAGAGCGTTTGCCTCACATGTGTAAGGCCCTGGGTTCAATACTCAGCACCACATAAAAATAAATAAATAAAAATAAAGATATTGTGTCCATCAATAACTAAAAAAGTTGACCTCAGGGAGTCAGGAATGAACACAAATTAGGAAAGAGAGCCAGGAAGACCCTCCAGCCTAGGCAGTATACCTCTGAAAAAAAAAAAGAAGCCTGACATTCATCCATCCCAGCTTCAGAAAGTATACTCAGAATCTTAAGAATCAAAACCTCTCCTTATTAGCTTCAGTGAAGATTTGTTGGGAGGGGTGGTCAATGGTTGACCAGTCTGACTCACCATTGAATCCAGGGCCAGTCAATCAGGAATGAAAACAAAAAACTTCAGTGGTGCACACTTGGGGTCCTGAGTGAGGGGCCCAAGGGTCCAATCATGAATCTGATCCTATCTGAGCCACTATACCATAACTGTTAAAGAGAAAAAATTACTCATAATGCTGTTAAGGCAATAAGGTGGACCAATAAAAATTAATGTGTGTGGAGAGCCATCCATGGGCTATGCGTGGACTACATCAGCATTTCAGCCTAGTGAAAAGGTGATCACCCAAATACATGTGAATTTCTACTCAGCTCTGTCTGGCCCCACACAGCACCGGAGATGGGGTGACCTGCTATAGTAGCACAACCTCTTAGGAATGGGTGTGACCTGCCAAGATGCCAATCAACCTGCTGACTGCAAGACATCAAGAAGCAAGACTCCACCCCTGAAACCTTATCCCTGCCTTTGATGTACCCCCTTAAATAAACCACAAGAGACATTTTTTAATTGTCCAGCTCCTGTGTGGGCTGGATCTATCAGGGGCTCTGCTTTAAAACTATTTTTTCTGACTCTGTGTCTTTTGTTCTTCACTAATTATTTCTGACTTATTTTCTCCAGTGGCTTACACCCTCTGGGGTAGAAAGAAGGATCCCTTGGCGAGGAGCTGGCAGCCTCCCCATAAATGTGGAGAAAGGCAATAAGGTGCCTTTTTTTAAAAGCTGCCTTTAAAAAAAAAAGATGATAAGGCAGACTTTATTTGGGGCCGGGGCAGGGGGGGTCATGGCAACCAGTATAGGAACCACTGCAACTGAGTCTGGTGGTGAGAAAGGTAGATTGGACCCAACTCCTATTCCAACAAAGATAAGTGGGCATTTATAATGGAGTGGGCTGAAGGTTGGTGGATAGAAAATTACGACGGCAAAACATCAAGGACAAGGGGTTCTGGCTAAATTGACTTGATAAGATTATTGCTGAGGGCAGGCCTGGGTGCTAGTAAATCAACAGTGTGACCAAGGGTGCAGGATTTTCTCTATACATTTAGCAGGTTGCTCAAACTGGATTCAACAAGGACCAAAAGGGAAGCCAAGGTTGAGCCTGGCCTACAATTAGGAATAATTATAATGCACTAATAAAAATAATTTCAAAAAAAGAGAGAGACTTCATCAGAAGAAGTAAAAAAGAAGTGTAAGGAATTAGAAGGCGGCAGGTAGCAGTGTGCCTATGTGACTATGTATTAGGTAGGCTGCCCAGGGAAGGCAGACCTGAGGGTGAGCTTTTGTGGGAGTTTTACAAGAAAAGGAGAGCTCTACAAAGATTCAAGGTGGGAACATTGAATCTGGACAGTCACCAGATATATGCACAGGCCCTGAGGTTAGAATGGGGAACGGAGTGAGCTTGGACGAATAGTAGTTCAGAAGAGCCGTGCAATTCTGGGGCCAGAAACATGTAAGGCCTTGAAGGGAATGGAAAGTAGTTTGAATATCAGTCTAAGTTCAATGGAAAACCATCAGACATCTCGAGCTGAGATGCCCATTAGAATTTTAGAAGTACTAAGTTATTACCTGTTACTGTTACCTTTTACTATGTTCTGAAATACTTAGACATTTTATCCATCTTTGTCTCTCCAGTGCTTCATGTTGGCTGCTCCACAACCCAGGCTCAATTCTCAGAAAGCCCCTGTGAAACAACTCTTGTGTAATTTCCCCTAGAGTCCCACACACTAGGTGCTTAAAAAGTCTTTCTTTAGGTTAATGGATAAATCTAAAGCCCCTGGGTTGCTCTTTCCTCTTGTCTTTCTGTCCTCTGCTACTGTGCCTTCTTATATCCAGTAATACACACTATAAATTAACATTTCTTCCAAACTATGAGATTCTCAGGAGGATGATCAATGTCAAGAGACTTCTTAGATGAAAGCAGTAAACCCCATGCAATCCAATACAAAAATGACCAGATCTAGGTTTTTATTAATTTTTTTTGTTTTGGTTGTAGACGGACACAATACCTTTATTTTATTTATTTATTTTTATATGGTACTGAGGATCAAACCCAATGAGTCACATATGCTAGGCAAAGGCTCTACCACTGAGCTACAACTCCAGGCCCAGATCTAGTTTTAATGACCACAGCTTAGTCAAGTTCTAAGACTGAACTACCACAAGCTTTATGAACTGGGGTAAAACATTTTAAACCCTTAAATATCCTACACTGTTTCAGTGACATTCAAAATGCTAAGGTTTCTGTTCAGTGATTCCACTTCTAAATATAAATTCTAGAACATAGAGAAGCTATTAATGTTCGTGTTTAAGTTGACTTTTTGAGTAGAATGTGAAAATGTCTATAAAATACAGATGGGTCCATAAGTTATGATGGTTTGATTTAATATTTAAACTTACAGTGATGCAAAAGCAATATTCATTCAGAAGACACTTGCTGGGAGCCATTAGATCGTTTGGTGTAGCGAATTGTGGTAATGCTGGCATATCTTTGCTGATGGTGTCACTAGTGATGCAATTTTTATTTCCTTGCCAGCGCACCCCATGTTAATTGTGGTAGTGCTGACATATCTTTGCTGATGGTGTCACCAGTGATGCAATTTTTCCCAAGGAGCCGTCAATTGGCTTGGTGTCGTGGCATTTCTGTATCCTCCTCCCTTCTGCTAGTGATGGTCTAAAATTTGGGGGCCAATGGCTTATGCTGGACCGGTAGTCAGTGACGGGTATGATCCAATTGCAGTGGTATCAACCTAAGACAGGAGGCTGACGCCTAAAGGTCAGTTTTCCGATGACGGGTAAGAACCATATGTTGAATTGGACAACCTACCAGGCATGGTCCATAAGCCACATTAACCTCACTCCCCCACTGGCACCAAGGCCAAATTTGGGGGCCAACAGAGGTGAGGCAAAGAACCTCACCCCCCCACTGGTGCATAGACCTATCCACAAGTATGGCTGTATGCTGGACCGGTAGTCAGTGACGGGTATGATTCAATTGCAGTGGTATCAACCTAAGACAGGAGGCTGACGCCTAAAGGTCAGTTTTCCGATGACGGGTAAGAACCATATGTTGAATTGGACAAACTACCAGGCACGGTCCTTAAGCCACATTGCTTGTTGTTTAATTAATCAGAAGGGGGGAGATGCTGGGAGCCATTAGCCAAGTAGGTATGACAATTTCCTTGCCAGCGTACCCCATGTTGCTGACATGTTGCAGTGACATTGAATGTAGGTGACCTTGCTCAAGGACCAAGGCAGATTAGGGTGTTCCCGGTTTTAAGATAATCGTGTTTAGGGCGTTCCCAGTTTAGGTTCCAGGTTTAAGGTTTAAGATTATTCCTGCTGGGAATAGGGCGTATCCTGCTGCCTGAGTTCCCCTTGAGTTCTCACGGGATTCAGACAGTATATTTTGGAGATAGAAGCCCAGTGGAGGTGGATTTGGGCAGAGAACGTGGATTTCCCCAGAACGTGATTGTAGACGGTTGGTGTGAGTTCGGGAATAAAGAGTTGCTGTTTGAATCTACAAGCTGTGTGGTGGCTCGTGATTGTGTGCCCAGCCAGACTGCGGCAGACACTGTCCTTTGTATATTGAATTTTGATCTTTTCTTGGTCTACCAATATGCACTACAATACTTTCTTGGGATGCTGGGCCATGGACCCAACCACAGCTCCCAGTCAGCCTCACAATCACCAGGGAGAGAAACTGCTACTGTACAGTGTGTTGCTCAGCTATGATGTTGGGTAGGTTAGGTGTATTAAATGCATTTCTGACTTCCCATATTTTCAGCTTTCGATGGACCTATCAGAGCATAACTCCACTGGAAACCAAGTGGCATTAGTAATTGAATGTATAATTGGTTCTCAGCATGTGCTGGGAAGGGGGCGTGCAAGAATCTGAAAAGAAATACAACACATCTTAGCAGGCTTTATTTCTGGATAGTGGAAATGGCCTATTTTCATTTCCTTCTTTTTCCTTTTCTGACTTTTTCAAATTGTCATAATGTGCGACCTTTATTGAGGTATAATTTGCATACAGGAAATTGCACCTCTAAAGTACACAACTTGGCTTATCTTGACATGTGCAAACACCCATAGAGTAATCGCCACCATCAAGAGATGAACATTTCCATTAGCCCCAGAAGTGTCCCTGCCCTTCATCACCCTCTCTCCTGCCTGTCACAGTGGCCCTCTCCCCTTCCACTAACCACCAAGAAGCTTTCCATCACTACCGTTTAGTTCGCATTTTTTTCAAATTTGCCTTCATACATATATCTGTATCACTTCTCTAATTGTAGTGGAAAAGAAATTATACTGATTGAGATGGATTCATTAAGAACTATATTCCATACAATTTTATAAGTGCAAAACTAAGATAAGCATAGAGTAGTATGGGACCATATTAAGGGAAGCCCAGCTCAGTGGAAGTGGGAAGAAAAGGAGAGTGGTGAATGAGTTTCACAAAGGACATAGAGACCACTCAGAGAATGAGCAAAAGTATCAATTTATGAGGGGGAATTCAAACTAGGGTCGGGTACGAGCACACTAGCATTTAGGACAACGTAAGCAAAGGCACAAATCAAAGAGATATTCTGGAGTTAAAAATCTATAGAAAGATTAAGTGAGAAGAGATGTTGAAGAAAGTAAGATCTAGTTAATCAGATACTTGTAAGATACTTCAAATTTGCATAAGTGGAATCATACAATATATGTTCTTTTTGTCTTTCGTTTCATATAAACAGTTATTTTGAAATTAATCCATCGTGTTCCATGGTACCAATAGTTCATAAATCATATTCTATTATTTATGCAGTTATTCACTGATGCATATGTGGGTTGTTTCCAGTTTTTCTGGCTTATACAAACTCAATATAGAGAGGTAACAAGCTTTTGGGTTATTTTTGTACTGGGACTGAATCCAGAAACACTTTAGCACTGAGCCACATCTCCAGCCCTTTTTATTGTATTTGGAGACTGGGTTTTGTTAATTTTCTGAGGCTGGCCTTGAATTTGCAATCCTTGTGCCTCAGCCTCCCAAATCACTGGGATTACAGGCATGTGCCACCATGTTGGCAAGTCAAGCCTTTTTTACAAGAATCATCTGAATTTGTATGGAGCTTTCCTAAATAAAGTATAATGTCTCCAAGCTGTGACAAGTTTGAGAATTCTAAATAAGAGAGCTACTTAAATTGGCACCACATTTGAATCCCAGAGAGTCCTCATTTTACCCTGGCTAAAACTCCTTGAACTGTACTCCATTTGAAATCTTGTGGTACTGTGGTTTGAATATGTTTTGCTTTGAATATAGTTTGTCCCCTTTGAAATCCATGTTGGAGTTTAATTCCCATCGTGAGGAATGAAAAGGGTGGAAACTTAATCTGACTGTGGTGCTTAGAGGTAGGGCCTTTGGGAAGAAATTAGGATTAGATAAAGTCATCAGGGTGATTGAATATTGGTGACTTTATAAGAAGAGAGAGAGATCAGGATATGCACTCATGCTCTGTCTTTTGCCATGTGATGCCCTGAACCACCTCAGGTCCCTGCCACCAAGAAGGCCATCACCACAAGCAGTCACTTTACCTTGGACCAGAACCAAGAGTCAAAAAACAAAAAAACAAAACCTCTTTTCCTTATAACTCATCCGGTGGTATTTTGTTTTTAGCAACAGAAAACGGAGTAATCCAAATAAGACAAAGAATCCCAAATGGGAAGGAGCCAGGCACAGCTGGAGAGCTCACTTTCTTGATTTGTGAGGAAACTTTCAGAAAAGCACAACCCAGTACAGTGGAAGTTGCAGAAGTGTCTTCAAGCATTTCTCTCTCTTTTTCCCCCTTCTTTCCTTATTTATAAAATGAGGATAATCCCACCTGTCTTTTGACGTTACAGATACATGAGAGAATTTATATGAGGTATTGTTTTAAATGAGGAGCATATTATTGTTACCAAGAAGGGAATCCTAAGGCACGAAACTCTGCCTCTGCTACCAGTAGTCATTGCTCAAGAGACTGAAGGAAGTGAAATTTCCTCTCTGAGCCACTGTAGCATTGCAACAGCTGCAACACAGTGGTTGTTCCAGTTGGGCTCTGCAGAAGGAAACTGGCATGAGTCAGGGGTACTGAGTGATAATGTTTCGTAGCCATTTATGTCTAAGTGAATGCTGGAAGGCAGAGTGAGCCTATATCTGGCAATTTGCACCTTAGCCCTGGCCAAGACATTGATAGTATGCTCAATTAAAGTCATGACCCATGGAGCAAGATGGATCTATATCGTCTTGTATTCTAATTGTGGTGTCATGAAGAGTTCTTTCCATTAGTAGCTAGTGGAAAGATCAATATTATTTTAGTTAGCTAATTAATAGGACAATAACAATTAATGCTGTCTTTCCGTCTGTATTGCAGTCAGTTTAACTCAGTCCCAGATCAAATTAATTTATAGCCCCCCAACTTTCTTACATATAATATGAAGTAATCAAAAAAAAAAAAAAAGACCCACAAGTACATCCAATGGCTCATTTAGCCTCTTGCTGACATGTCTAAAAGGCATTTCAAACTTAGCATGTTACTAACTCTAGTTTCTCTCTTGCCCCAAACTTGCTCTTTAGCTCTTCCATGTTTCAATAAATGGTATTACCAAGCACCTATTTTTCTCAAGCCAAAGCATAGTATATATCCTTAATTTCTTTCTTCATCCTTCATATCTAATCCACCAAGACTCTCACAGAAATGCCCCAGAGCTGACCTCTTCATGACCATTACCACTCTAGTCTTTACAACTTCCTCTCCTGCTGCCCTATAATGGATCTCCCAGCAGCCTGAGTTAGCTTTGAAACCAGGTGTCAATTTAAATCACCACAATGAAATACATATTTAGTATTTGTCCTGTTTCCTGGCAGAAAACTCCTAAAATCTTAGAATCTTTAAAGCATTAGTGCCTTTTTATAAGCAAATGAATTGACTGTTGGCTGGCAGCCCCTAGGTAGCTTCAGGGTTGGGACAAGTCACCAAGTCCTTTGAGGCAGAGAGGGGTGAGATTTTCAGTTCCACTCACTAACCTCCAGGTAGGGGAAAGGATTAAAGGTAGAGATGATCTCTAACAGTATGATTTAATTAATCAAGATTATGTAAAGAAGCCTCCATAAAAGCCCAAAGGACAGAGTTCCTGAGCTTTTGGAGATGTGAACACGTGGAGATTCCTGGAGGATAGAATGTCTGGAGAGGGCATGGTTACTCTAGAAAATTGGTCCAATTCAAAGAGGGGGAACACTACTGGTTGGCCAGAAGCACAGGTGAAATAACTTAGGCCTTTTGCATGGCATTGGAAGTAGGAGGCAATCTCATGGGACTGAGCCCTCAACCTGTGGGATCTAATGCTATCTCCTGGAAGATAGCAACAGAATTGAATTAACGAATGGACACTGAGCTAGAGTCTCTGTATTGCAGCATTGCTTACTGAAGTGGGTGGGCTCACACACATCTGGTGTCAGAGCATGTTGTAAGAGAACAGTAGGAGAAACCGAGTCTGTTTTTTTTTGCTTTCTATCCAGGCACTTGATCCCAACCCACCACAGTTGCCCACCTCACTTAGTTCTAAATGGGCCCAACAGGGTTCTGCCTGAATCTTTGGCCTCATCTCCTACCACTGTCCTTTAGCTCACTGACCTCTGACCTCTGTTGTGTTGAAGTGTGACACAGTTGCAACAGGCTCTAGAGCCAAGATGACCCTTCAGAGTTGCCCATGCTGGAGGCGGGGCCAGGTCTTCACACTTCTATATGTCCTAGTCCTTGGATGGCAGGTTGTCCCTGGGGAAGGAGCCTATCTTTGGGCAAGGTAGCTCCTTTCTCAGAGGTAGTAATTGGAGAAGGATGTAGCTGCCAAGTACTAGCAGCAGCGAGTGGGAGAACATGCAGGTCCTGGAGGGGAACCAGCTACACACCGAGTATCCAGCATACACTGTGTATTAACTTCTGTTTTGATGTAACAAATTACCCTAGAGGCTTAAAACAACAACAGTTATCATCTTAACTTCTGTAGGTCAAGAATTTGGGATTGACTTGCTGGGTACCTCAAGCTCAAGATTGTTAAAGAGAAAATCATGCCAACAGGTTTTTTGTTTTGTTTTGTATTTTGGTATTGGGGATTGATCCCAGGGCTGCTTTACCATTGAGCCACATCTATGGGTCCATGGGTCAGAGGAGCCCAAGTTTATCAAGCTGTTGACCAGGGCTGTGGTTTCATTTGAAGGCATGACCTGGGGAAAGGAAGTTGATGGAACAGATTCAAATAATATT
The DNA here is from genome assembly GCF_021218885.2 of Marmota monax. NCBI lineage: Eukaryota > Metazoa > Chordata > Mammalia > Rodentia > Sciuridae > Marmota > Marmota monax. The sequence continues at coordinate 1,213,801 of NW_026694276.1, forward strand.
TTAAAGGTAAAATAGTAGGGATTGCAGCATCTTCATTTTCACATATTTAGTGATATTTTCATATAATTCATTTAGATTTGAGAGAAAAATTAAAAAGGTTATGAGCTTGTTTACTAGATATTAGCAAACCCACAGCACAGGTGGGAAAAATCTACAAGTACAGGTTTATTCCCCATTGTATGTGAAAAAGACAAATCCCTCTTTACCACATCTTTCCATTAGATGAAGATAAAGCAGGCTTTCAAAAGAATGACACAGACCTATCCTTTCTGTTGACAAATTGGAATGATAGCATGCAGTAAGCACTACTGGCCTTTGAAAAGTCTCCTAGAGCGTGGCACCCAGCCCAGCTCATTACCCCCTCCCCTGAGCAGGAAACACCTCTAGATGACCCTTCAACAATCATTTACTCAGATCGAAAAACAAAGGCAAGAGAGTCATCAAAAAGAATGAGCCCTTCATTTGGTCCTCTGCCCCCCACTCACTGAAGTAGTGGAATTGGTAATGAATATGTGAGAAGTTTTGTAATTAAAAAAATAATCGATTGTAGAGTTTCAGGGCCCAGATGCTCTTGGAGGAGTCTTTGGGGCCCCAAGTGTGTTATATTTGATCAGTTTGGCCTTGGCTTGGAGAAACAGAACTTGGTGCAGTGGAAGACGGCAGGTTCCCCAAGGTTGTCTGGGTTTGCATTCAGAAAAGGCATAGCAGTTACTGTTTGGGGACTTTGCCCACAGCCAAGTTTCTTCTGCTTAGAAAATCTTTGCTGGGAAATGAGAACCAAGGGGCGAGTACCACCCTTTGGGACCCTCAAGAATGACTCAGGAGAAAGGCCACGGGAGCCAGAAAGATGGGGGCTAAATCCTAGCTCAAGTATACTGACTATCCTGGAAAGATACTGACTCCCTCAGTCCTTGTTTCCTCCTGGTCCTGAGTGTGTTTCAGTAGGTCTGAGATAGGCTCCAGGAATTTTATTTTTTTGTGGTGCTGGGGATCAAACCCAGGGTCTTACACATGTTAGGCAAGTGCCCTACTACTGAGCTACACCTCAGCCCTTTTACTTATCTTTTATTTTTAACAAGCTCCACATGTGTGTGACTCATGCATAGCCTACTTTGGGCATCACTAGAACCCTGGTTTTGTGCTGTTTTCTAGAGGCCATATTGCCTAGTGTCAAGCATGGATCACTGAGCCAGTCTTAGGGTAATTCCAGTTCTTTCAACTTACTGGTTGGATAGCCTTGGGCAAGCTACTTCTTACTGCCTCAAATTCCCCATCTGTAAAATGGGGGTAATAATAGTACCTATCTCATAGGTTAGTGTGAGCATCAGGTCTGTTAATTGTGTTAAGTATTTAGCATGGGGCCAGATATACAGCAAACACTAAATATGTGTTACTATTATTATTCCAGAGCTACAATCCTTTACTCACAACTTCAAAATTCAAAAAATTTGTAAAAATCAAGTTTTTCCTCCATAATATTGACACAAGTTAATTTGACAACAAATCCTGATTTGAACTGATGGGAAACTATCAATAGTTTTTATTGTCTCTTATTCTGTAAATATTCATAAATGCAAAACCATCAACATGTTTAATCATGTAAAGAATGCTGCTCCACCCCATAGATAATAGATAATTTTCTTTATATTCAGATATTTTCTAACACCTGAAAATTCTCAACACTGAGGTTTCAGGTAACGGGTTGTGGTATTTCACTGTATAATCATCACCACCACATTAACGAGTGTTCCATGCATCCAGATCTTGTATTAAAGGGTTTAGTAACAGATCATGAGAAAACTTGCCCTCTAGTGGTTGCAGTGGGGGAACCACACCACAAGACATCAGGTCAGGGGAGAAATGTCTGGATACCTCACAGTTCAGAACAATTCTTTTTAAAGGGCACTTAAAAAGGTGCACTAGAGATGCAGAGATATTACTTCAGTTAAAAAAATTAACATTAAATTTATAAAAGAAGTAAAAACATTGCTTAAGCTTTTAAAAGTTCTGCTTATATAGATCTTATTGTATTTATATTCCTAGCAAATGTTAATCACTTTAAAAGGGACTGTGAATAGGCTATTTATGAACTTGAAGTTTTTTAAACGTTTTCAAATGCATTTATACACTTAATATGTTCAATTTTCCTTTTAGAGCACTTAAATAGCAAACAAAACACAAGCAAGACTATTTTTATTTATTTTAAATATTTTTTTAGTTGCAGTTGGACACAATGCCTTTATTTTATTTATTGTTATGTGGTGCTGAGGATTGAACCCAGTGCCTTGCATGTGCTAGGCGAGTGCTCTACTTCTGAGCCACAACTCCAGCCCCAAGACTATTTTAAAAATTTCCTATTCTTTATAATAAATTTCCAATCCTGTATGTAAAAAGAAAGAAAAAGATGTGTTGGAAGGCATTTAATTTGCATTCCATTCCAAACTATTAACTGTAATGTAAATTGCAAGTTTAAATTAATTACTCTCTACACATTCTAAGTTGAAATAAAAATTTACCTTCCTCAGTAATTTTTATGTTGTTCTCTGTGATCCTTTAATCTCAGAGTAAATCTTGGCCGGGTTACAGGTAGATTTAGCATCTACTATTCAGATCAGAATATTTTTAACTTAATATTATGTTAGTCAGCTTTCTGCTGCTGTGACAAAATGCCTGAGATAAACAACTTAAAAGGAGGAAAGGTTTATTTCGGCTCATGGTTTAAAAGGTTGCTTGCCTTTATTGTCTCTGGGCCTATGGCAAGGAAATATGGTGGCAGGAGTATGTGGCAGAAAAGGCAGCATACTTTCTAGTGTCCAGGAAGCCTCGAAGGGAAGGGGCACACCCATAATGACCTAACTTCTCCCAACTTGGCCCCATCTCCTAATTTCCACCACCTCCCAATAGCACATCAGCCAAAGACCAAGGACCAAGGACCAAAGACCAAGGACCAATACATGAGCTTTTGGGACACTTAAGATTCCAAAATATAACAAATAACCATTCCTTCTAATGCTTTCATTCTGTCAGTTTCTACTTTGATCTAGAAACTCCTTCTTCCTGCCTAATAGAATGCAAATTAAATGCCTTCCAACGCATCTTTTCCTTTCTAACACAACCTTTGTGCCTGGGATCAGCAAACCTTTTCTGTTAAAGGCCAGATAGTAAATACTTCAGGTTTTGTGGGGCATTTGGTCGAAACTATTCAATTCCATTGTGGCATAAAATTAGCCAGACATTACATAAATGAATGAGTGTGGCTGTGTACAAAACCTCCATTTTTAGGGGCTGGGGATGTGGCTCAAGTGGTAGCGTGCTCGCCTGGCATGTGTGTGGCCTGGGTTCGATCCTCAGCACCACATACAAAGATGTTGTGTCCGCCGAAAATAAACATTAAAAAATTCTCTCTTTAAAAAAAAACAAAAAACCTCCATTTATGGGCAATAAAATTGGAAATTCATGTAGTTTTCATGTGTCACAAACTATCAGTCATGATTTTTCCTAATCATTAAAAATTTGTAAAAGAACATTCTTAGCCTGTGAGCCATACAGAAACAGGTAGTGGGCCACATGCGGCTCCTGTGAGGGCTATAGTTGCAGATTCCTGCTCCTACCCTGAGTTTCATAACCCATTAGCAGGGAGTACCGGTCTTATTTTACATTCTTTTAAAACTGTATGAATTTCTCTCTGAGTTTCCTTAATTCCTAAGTTATTTGGCAGGTAAAGGTTTATTTAGTACCCACTGCCAGGAGCACTCATGAAGGGATACACCATGTTGCACCACCCCCTCCTCAAAGCTTTGAGGGACAAACTTCCATCTCAATGTATCTGGAAGGTGGAACATGCAGTCAACGATCATTCTGGGGCCTTAAAATTTAATGTTTACTTTGTTGGGTTTCATCTGTAACTCCCTGTTTCTTCCCGATTTTCCCTTTACAGAATAAAAATGTCTATCCTATATCTGTTGATCATCGTGTTTTGGAAATCCATTAACTTGTTTAATTTCAGATTTACAGTTGGACAGCAATTGATCTCAGGATGAATCTAACCTTGAGCATGATCCATGTCTGATTTAAATGAGATCCTGGGCTTTAGACTTCTGAGTTGGTGCTGCGAGCTAAGACTAAAGGAGCTGGGATCTAACAATTTTTTTTTTTTCATATATAAGGACATACATATTGGGAGCTCAGGTAGAATGCTATGGCCTCAATGTATTCCCCTAAATTCATCAATTGAAACTTAATCACCAATTATAGTACTAAGAGGTGGAGACTTTAAGTGATTAAATTCGAAGAAAAGAGCCTTTACCAATGGGATGAACTTCTGTCTTTATAATAGAATTAGAGGGAACTCACTAGGCTTTGTTTGGCCTTCTACTCTATGAAGATGTAAAAAGAGGTGCTATCTTAGAAGCAAAGAGCAGACTGCTCCAGACACCAAATCTACTGTTGTCTTAACTTTGGACTTTCATCTCCAGAGCAGTGCAAAAATGAAATTTTGGTTACTTTATAGAATACTGAGTTTGATTTTTTTTTTTTTTTTTTAAGTGGCAGCAGGAACAAACTAAGACACATACTTTGTTTTATCAAGAGGCATCAATGCAACTTCAGAGATTGAAATAGGTTTGGGAGGAGGTTGAAGCTTATACTTTGGGGGCATCCTTTATAGAAAAAGATTAAGGTATAAGGTCTCAGAAGGTGACTATGCAAATGAGGATCTCTGAAGTTTACATAGCAATTTGTTTCTTTAAAGAGAAAAAGTGCCTAGGCCTGATGCTTGGGATAGAGCAGGCATATAAAACTAAGGTATTAGTAAGTTTCCCATCACTATAATAAAATACCTGAGATGATTAACTTACACAGAGAAAAGGTTTATTTTGGCTCAGTTTTGGAGGTTTCAGTCCATGATCAATTGGCCTGCTTTGGGCCTTTGGTCAGGCAATAAGCACATCATGGTGGGAATGCATGGTATAGCAAAACTGCTCATCTCATCAGCCAGGGAGCAAAAAGGAGAAAGGAGCCAAGGTTCCATAATCTCCTTCTCGGGCACACCTCCAGTGACCCACCTACTACACCCCAAAGTCTGTACCACACCTCCCAATATTGTCACCCTAGGGAACTAACCTTTAATATATGGACCTTTAGGGGACATTCACCATCTAAACTATAGCAGGACCTGGGCCACCTCCCTCCAGCAGAGCCAACCCAATGGATACACTGTTGGCCAGGTTATGACCCCTAATGGACATGGTGTTCTGATTGGCTGGTTACGAGCCCTAGGAAAAAGGGCTTCAACTGTTAGCATCTACAGAGAAGAAAAGCATGGTCGCACTGGCAAGGAGTAGGAAGGGACTGGGTGGGGGAGAAATGGAAAAGGAAGAGGAAAAAATTTTGGCAAGATAATTGTCTCCTGCTAGATATATCTTAAGATATAATAGAGTGGGCACGGTGGTGAATGACTGTAATCCCAGCGGCTTGGGAGGCTGAGGCAGGAGGATTGCAAATTCAAAGCCAGCCTCAGCAAAAGCGAGGCGCTAAGCAATTCAGCAAGACCTTGTCTCTAAACAAAATACAAAATAGGGCTGGGGACATGGCTCAGTGGTCAGGTGCCCCTGAGTTCAATCCCTGGTACAAAAAAATGAGTTGTTCCATTCTAGAAAACAGTTTTGCTGTTTAACCAAGAATAACACAGACTACTAATAATCATTTTAATTGACTTTAATGATTATTGCTCATCTGCAAGGATTAATATTGCATTCATTAAAAATCATTCAATACAAAATGAACTTTTTCCTCCCAAGTTGCTCTCCACACGCTCCCTCTGATGCCAGACATTTTCCACAGTGTCCTTTGTTACATGGCTTGACAGAGACGGAGCCCTTACCTATTATTCCTATGGACACATAATAGCTATAGGATCAGAGGGCCGACCAGAGGGCAGCAGGACCTGGGCCGCCTCCCTCCAGCAGAGCTGACCCAATGGATACACTGTTGGCCAGGTTATGACCCCTAATGGATATGGTGTTCTGATTGGCTGGTTACGAGCCCTAGGAAAAAGGGCTTCGACTGTTAGCATCTACAGAGAAGAAAGCACAGTCACACTGGCAAGGAGTAGGAAGGGACTGGGTGGGGGAGAAATGGGAAAAGAAGGGGGAAAAATTTTGGCAAGATAATTGTCTCCTGCTAGGAAGCTGCAGGGTAAAAACTTTCTTATATTCCTGTTTTTAATGTCTGTTTCTCTGATCACTGGAAACAGAGAAGTGAAATTTCTAGTATCTAGCACTAATGTAGGATCCAACTTTAAAGGATCACAAGCTAGAACAAGTTAAGGATTTAAAATCCTGGATAATTATATGCTTAAAGCCTATGAGCATAAAGCCCATTTAACCATGCAGAAATGCTGGTAAGCAGGGTGCATGGCATGGGAATACATCTCTCTTGATCTCTGAGGGAGCCTCTCTGGGATTCTTTCAGAGTATGAGTCAGGATGTACTGATTACAAACTGCCCTTTAAGATCTTAGCTCATAAACTTTTTGTGGCATGGTGTCAAACAGAAATGGTACCACTTCTGTGAAACTAACATTATATAGGGCTTATAGTTCCAGACAAATTATATAGAGTAAGATTTCTTTAACCTTGGCCCAATTTATCATTCTTCCATCCATCCATACCTACTCCCTTTAACTATTTTAGGTTGCAGAAGCACAGCTAACCAGAAATTTGCTCTTAAAGGATAAACCCTAAGGATAGAGCTCAGTGCTTTATACAGAGTAATGGCTCAAGAAATTGGCCTTCAGCATAAGCTGTATGGGGCAGAGCTGAGAAAATCTGCTTATGGCTCCAGTTCACTGATGCTATAAACTAGGGGCTAGAAACAGAGGGACTCATCAGAGTTTGAGATTAGCTTTTTTCTAGACTCAACTCTGCACTCTTAGCTCCAAAGGTTCAAAAGAAGTTAGTAAAAACTAACCACCCAAGTAGTTCCTCAGTGTCAATACTAAAAACTGTGTTATTAAAAAAAGAAAGAAAGAAAGAAATGCTAGAGGACAAAATTCAATTTGGTAGAATGCAGTTTAAGAACTAGAAAAATGAGAGAGGCTGGTGGGAATGGAGGAAGGGCTGTACTATAAATTCAAGGGGGCCTACTGGATCTTAACAAGCAACATTCACTAGCACACATCTTTGAACCAGACATCCCACCTTTACACAGGAAATAGGGTCTGGAATTTCTAAGGGAAATTAACATGCACCACCTACATCTAACCTACCTGGCTGGTAGGTACCATCCCTGCTCCTCTGAGGAAGTGAAAGAGCACTGATTTCAGCAGCTAAGAAATGGGCTCTTTTAAGGCAATTTAGACATTGCAGATATTATCCACATAAAAGGTACCTTAGCATTTCCTATTAATAAAGTACCCAATTAAGACTAAAGTCCCCAGAAACGGTAAAGAAAGAATCACCTTTCTGGGTGGGGAGAGCAAAATCCTTCTTTAGTGACTAGGGTGAGGAACCTTGAACCTCAGTTTCATCTAAAGAGCCATGAAGCAAGCAAGTCCTTGTATGTTCTGCAGAACTTGGATAATGACATGAGAAAACAAGAATGAAATTATAGAAAAAAAAATCAAGAGGAAAGAAATAAAAGAAAATAAAAGTTATTTTAAAAAATATTTCTTTTAGAGTTGTGTGGTTCATGTGGACTGGTCATCGGTAATATGGTCCATTAGTATCTGTAAAGAAAGAGATTGACTGGTTAATATCCATGTCTTCCATGTATCAAGTTCTTCCTAGATCAAGTTCTAGTCAAAATTACAAATCAAAGTGGACTCCAAAAGAGTCTTGTGTCATTAACATTCATTTAAGAAAAGATCCATAAAGGCCTCAAATCTTAGAGTTTCTTTCTTCCACTGGTACTAGGGATTGAAATCAGGGCCTCCCTTGCATTTTACCATTGAACTACATGCCTACTCCTTTTTAAATTTTATTTTGAGACAGGGTCTCGCTAAGTAGACGAGGCTGGCCTTCAACTTGCGATCCTCCTGCCTCAGCTTCTTGAGTTGCTGGGATAGCAGGCCATGTGCCACCATGCCTGGCTCCATATGAGAGTTTCAAGAAGAATATGAAATGGAACAACTTTTCCCAAGTCTCTCCCTGGGAAGGGTGGGTATCCCCACAGACAATACCCAGGCCATCATCTGCCCCTGTTTTTCCACATACTTTCTCTGCTCACCCTGTTTATTTTACACGCCACTCTACCCCCTAGTTCTGGGCTTGGAACCAAAATCCCCAAGGCCTCAGGCATGCTAGACAAGTATTCTACCACTGAGCTACATTCCCCAGCCCCAACTTTGTTAATTTGGAGCGGAGTTCTTATACTTTTCAAAATCAGGTATGGTACCTCATCTTTACTAGAGAAAACTGGGCTGGGCTGGTTGGCTTAATATCAGGGAGAAGAGCTTTTCATTGCTTTCCCCTGAGTTACCTGTAATAATTAGGTTTGAATGGCCCATTTTTGTTGAGTCCCAGATATTTTGCTTGGTCATCTGTCAGTTCTGTCAGGTGGGCATCAAATGACGGCAGGTGCAAGCTGGCAACGTACTCATCTAGGAAGAGCAAAGTGGCAGGGGGCAGTTTTCTTGTCAAATATGTCTCTCAGGGCATACCCCTTCTCTGCTTTCATTTGAAGCTTTTTGAGGAAGAGGACAGCACCAGAGTAACTTTGAAAGAATCTTGAAACATTTGCTTCGTTGTGGCAGGGTACTTCTCGGTCTCTCCAAAATGCATTTAGAAAACCACTTACTAGGATAAAATGGGTCAACCTCTATATTTCTATCCTTCTCTGGTAAAAGATTTGGCTTCATCTCAGCAGCCACACATTCCATACTACTCCCACCTTCCTGGATCAAGTTCTAGTCAAAATTACAAATCAAAGTAGACTCCAAAGAATCTTGTGTCATTAACATTCATTTAGGAAAAGATCCATAAAGGCCTTAAATCTTAGGATCATGGATTTCTAAGATAATTTACTACCTTTCCATAGAAAAGCTTCTCTGACTTTTATGAACCTGAATTTTTGAAAAAACAATCTGAGATAAGCTATTGGAGGGGACCAGAGCAAGAAATTTTTTAGCTTTAAGCCATGTATTTGGGGCTAGCCATTAAGTGATGGAGGTGAGCTCCACTGTGCAGAAAGGCAAAGGATTTGAGATGTATTATGTCACATGAACTAAGCACAGGTTGTCCTCTGGAATGACAGGAGGTTGGATAGAAGGCGATTTTCAAACCAAGACAGAAAATGGACCCTAAAACCTGTTTCTGTTTCTCTCATTTTGGTTCTAGGTTATACTCAGTTGCACTGGGACATTTACTGAACTCATAAGGCTACTTGAGAACAAGAGCATTGACCTTAAACTGATGTGCTAACTGCTGATATACTCATTAGCTGGAGCTCTTACTACAATTCTGCAATTCTACAAATCTATAATCACTATTATTCTCACTTTACTGGTCAAGAAATGGAGGCTCATGGGGACTAGAACCTGTCCTGATGTCAAACAACTAGTAAGCACTAGAGAGGAATCAGAACTTTTGACTCTAAATCTAGTGCTCTTCATGACAGTCATTTTACCAAACCATGAAGCTATCTAGGGGTCGGTATCGGTTTCACTGTTTTTCACTCACCCATTTTCTTAGGAAGCAAGTATACATCCTGTTTGTATCGTCCCTCAGGTGCATTATAGAGTTCTATCAGTGCCAAAGCCTAAGGTGGGAAAAGAGGACCAGAAAACAAAAACACTTTTTAGAACGGGATCTAAAAATAAAACTATGATTAACAGAACCTTAGGATCACCATAATGGTCTGCCATCATGATAGCACCTAGGACTCTGCCTGGAATAAAGGCCCATACACGTCATAAGTGGATTTGTTGGTGTTTTCATTTAGTACTTGACAAAAGAACACACTAAATACAACTAAGCTGGAACACTATTCTCAACTTACCAGACGATATAGAGACACAAACTGACTAATGACTTTTAATTTTTTAAAAATACCTTTATTTTATTTACTTTTATGTGGTGGTAAGGATCAAACCCAGTGCCTCACACATGCTAGGCAAGTGTTCTACCACCGAACTACAACCCCAACCCCTAATGACTCTTTTCTATACTTGAGAAAGTTGAAGTCTCCACAATGTATGACGTGGGGGGTGGGGGGAGAACAGGGCAGAGCACAGCAAACTTCCCCTGATTCCATAAGTCTCAGTGCAGGGAAAGTGGGCATTTTCCACATACCTGTGTGGTGGCTGTGATGGACAGAACAAAGGTGGGAACTGTGGAGCAGCTCAGATTGAGCAGACGACCCTGGAAAGGTAAGAGAGTCCTGGGATGAGCTATTGCCCCTTTCAGATCCCCTTGCTATACAAGTTAAGCAAATGTAGGAAAGGACTTTATACCCCTCCCAACTCAGCTGGTAGAAGAATAATTACAGTTCCAGATCAGGACTCTGGGTTTTATCCTATTTTCTGCAAATCCACCTGAGTGTCAAAGGTTGAAAATTAGCTATGGTCAAGAAATTGTTACTTAGGCTAAATTAGATGTACCTGGAGTGCCTCTATTTTGATGGACTAGACCATTTGAGAAACAAACAAAGACAGAATTCAGGGAAACACAGGTCAAATATTTTTTCCCCACCTCCTTCATCCTATAGATCTAAAAGGACTACTTGTCTATCAGTCTTCTGTATGTACCTCTGCCAGGAGGACGACTCGTTTGCCGTCTGGCCAGATGACATGGTCCACCTGAGAACGTACTCGCTCCCATGTCAGTTCCGGAGTTCGGAGGCTGGTCTGAAAGGAAGAAGGCACAGCTGATTGTGGCTGCAACAGAAAACAGAGAAGAAAGCCCCAACAACAACCGAGAGAAGCCTCACCACGTCGATTTCTGTGTTGGAGTGGCCCATGTTGCAAACAATGCAACTATTTTTCATGCGGTCCAAGTGTTCCCGTGTCACTACATTCTTATTTCCTGAAAGCAAAGATGGGTGGCTGAGAGAAGAGATGTTAGGCCACAAAGGCACTGACTGGTTTTCAGTCAGAACAAGGGAGACAGAAGAGGTTTGCTGGCATTAAAGTGCTTGTATGTGTTATGAGGAAAGTGTACAGCAGCTCCTTCAACATAATTATTTGGTTTTAAAATCAAGTGGTATGGAAAGGCATCAGGGGAAAAAGGCTCCTTCCTCTGGAAAACACAAATTACTGTTCTGATAACTTCCTCTAGTTCTGAGACACCATACTGAGCACCGGTCTCACTGACTGTTTCTGAATGCCAGTCAGGTTACTTTCAAGATTTAGCCTTGGAGTGAACACTTCTCCATGAGTACCAAAGCACTAATACGTACCTGTGCAAGTTATTACAACATCAACTTGCCGGATGACTTCATTTAACTTCACCACCCTGAACCCATCCATGCTGGAAGAAAAGAAGAAACACTATGAGCAAATCAAGGAGGCAGTGGGAGGGAAGCTGGTCACAAAATCCCCCTCTGCAGGGATGGCAGGTGATAAGCTGTGCTAAACTACACAAACTGGCCTCTTCAGAGCCACATCCAGGAATGGAAAGGCCAAGAGGCTCTAGGACAGCCCCAGGATTATAATGAAGGGAACAGAGAAATCCTAGTCTTCTCCTCCCCCTGGAAAATTTCTGCAAAAGACGATTAATATAATCAATCATGAACTCTAAGAAATGTGATGTACTCAGATGAATCTAATGGATCACCATCACTCTGTTCTTACCAGGCCTGCAGAGCACAGATGGGGTCAATTTCTGTGATGTAGACGATGGCACCAAGGGCCTTGAGGGCAGCACAGCAGCCCTTTCCAACCTGCAGAACACAAGAACAGCCAGGTTGCCAGGTACATTAAGGCAGAGACAATGGGGCAGGCAGGGTCTTTGGGAGATAGGAATTAACCTTCCTGAAATCACCAATCATCTAGTAAGCACTTGTAGGGAGGCTCCAACCTCAAGCAGAGCAGAAACAGACAAGATCATGTTGTGAACCTCAGTTAAAGACATAATTAGCAGACATGTCACAGCAAGGGTGAGGGGCTTGGGATAACTGTTACTATTAGGGAAGCAAGACCAAGCAAGAGCAACTGCAACTTCTAATTTTTTTTTTTTCTTTTTCTTTTTGTGGTGTTGGAGATTGAACTCAGGGCTTCTGGCATGCTGGGGAAGCACTCTACCACCGAGCAACATACCTAGCCCTGAAACCTCTTATTTTTGTATTCCAGAAAAACCTGATATGGGCTGGGTGGAGATGCTGCTCAGCAGTAAAACATTTGCCTAGCAGGAGGCCTACCACTGTGATAAACAAAAACAAAACAAAAATACAAACAAAAAATTCTGATAACTCTTGCTTGCAATGTGTTATTTGGAGGACAGCCTAGCAGCTCAGGAACTTCTATGTGTCGCTGCTGAAGACAATAAAATCTCCTGCAACCTATTCTAGTATACAGACTGTCAATTATATGCCACTTCAGATTTCACCTTTCATTGTACTGCAAGTCACCTGTGGGGCCATTTCATAAGAGGTTATTATTATTATGGGGGGAAGATAATGAAATTTCATAAGACAAATTGGTGAAATTTGAAAACTCATTCTGTATGTCTATTCACGAATCTGACTTTTGTTAATGCTTTGATATACATCAAACACATCTGAACCCTGCATCAGTGACTCCGGACTGACAGCACAAGTCTCCTTTACCTGCTATTTCTAGTAAGTCTATGAAAAGACAGAGACACTGAGGCCCAGCTATTTACCTCACCATAGCCACACACCACCACTTGTTTCCCACCAAACATCACATCTGTGGTCCTCTTCAGGCTGTGGAAACAGACAAGGGCTCAACTCAGTCCCTCTGCACAAAGTTAAGTGTGGGGCAATGCCCAGGAGAATTTCAATTGGAAGTTGGCTGAGCTCATATGAAATGAGCCCCTCTAACAAACTCTTAAAGGCAAAGGAAGACCAGGGGACAAGACTGCAATAACATCAGACTAACACTACAACCCAATCCAGATTTATCCCCTTTAAGTGTGACATCTATATATTTCAACCTACCCATCCAAAATGGACTCTCGGCAGCAGTACAAGTTATCAAACTTCTGTTTAGTAACAGAATCGTTGACATTCATGGCAGGAACACAGAGCTTCCCAGCTTTGGAGAGCTGATATAGCCTAAAGGGAGAAGAGGCCACAAAAACAAACAAAAACCAAGTTAGCTGGTAAAACATAACAAACGGCAAAATCTGCCTAATTCTGTTCAAGTTCCATGGTACCCTCCCCAGTCTTATTTATTGCCCAAGAATATGAATAAACATAATTATTTCCTTGTCATTTCTCCCCACTTATTTCATTTTCTTCTCTCTCCACCCATTAGTTTTGGAAGGAAAATTAAATTAAAAGCTTTCAGTTGAATAAATTAACTTCTCTTCCATAAAGGGGACATTATATCCTTAAATCAACATTTTTCCATGCCTATTTTTGATAAATAAAGATTATAATGATTCTGATACGGTTTCCTGTGTGTGTATGTATATGAGAGAGAAAGACAGCGAGAGTGAGAGTGAGAGAGAGCAAGGATGTACAATGTGCCCCCAACAGAGAAACACTTCTTTTAGGTATTTCCAACAAGTTGAGAATATTTGGCAGTTTTACTTTTTGCTGTGTATATAAGATGTAGCTTTACAGATTTTTATTTTCATATTTCAAATATAAAATTGCAATACAATATTGATTACAGTTTTTCAAGATACATTCATTCCCTACTCCCTTTCCCCAAACATTATTTTGAGAATTACTCAATGGAGTAAATGGGAGAGAAAAACGTTTGAACTAGAACCTGGAAAAATCTTCCTTCTAGGGTCACCTTGATTTTTTGAAAGTGAAAATTCAGTTTTATCCCATTTAGTTAATTCAAGTCTGAAACACAGTCCTAAAGCCTAACAAGAGACCAGAAGAATTTGCTGAGGCAAGGACACAAGGGGCAGCTACTCCAGAATCTGTTACCTGTGAACACCAGTCACGCTCTCTTCCACAATGCCTCGGATCTTCTTAAACACGTTTGGATACTTCTTATAAACCCAGTGGGTTAAGTCTCCCCCATCATCCAGGATCTACAGAACAGCCAGAAGACTTCTATGGGCATTCAGGCTGCTAGAGCTAGGGGGAACTTTGAGCCCACTTTCTGCACTAGTAAGAGAGCCCTGTATGTTTTGGAAGAGCATGTCTTAGAGCTCCATATAGTAGGCTTAGACAGTGGAAACAGAGTCAATTTATTGGTGTAAAATGGCTAAAAGGATCCTTAGCTTTGTTCTAGGCTACAGTGAAGAGTATTAGACTAATCAGATTCATTTTTAGTCCAGAGTCTTGAAATACACAGCCCTTTGAACACAAAAGGAGAGCTGGGGCAGAAAGGTAAGAACCAGAATCCTACAAAGTGGGACAATGTCACTTCCTTCAATTTCGTTCTGCCACGTTTGAGCCATGTGTTTGAGCTAGTCTTGCCCTTCCCCCACCTTTCCATTCAGTACTCAGACACATTCTTCTTTTTTTTTTTTTGGTGCTGGGGATTGAACCCAGGGCCTCGTGCTTCTCAAACCCATTGTGAATGGGTATCAAGCTAAACACTTTAGTGACAAAGTCAGTGTATAAGACCAAACATCCAAAACATGTTTAGGGAACCATGCTTTTGAGGGAAAAAAAGGAAATAAATCTATAGTCAGAAGTGTGGGATAAACATGCATTATTACCATGTTGGCCTGCCACCCATCCATGTTCACACAGCGGTCAATACACCACCAGAAGTCATCTTCTGACTCGCCCTTCCAAGCGAACACTGCAACTCCTACAGAGGCAGACATAAATCAGCTAATTCTTCTTTTGGAGAGTGACCTATACTAGTATCAATTTCTGAGATTTATATGAAGAGAAAAAGGCAAGAGAACCTATTCTGGAGAGGGAAATAGAGTAAAAGGTCAAAGTCAAAATAGTACTTTTAGTTCAGAAATTAAAAAAATTAATAAGAGATTTAAAAATATATTTAGAATCATAGAATGTTATTCTCTTTAAACTTAGAACTCTAAGACAACAAAATGAAGTGGAAATTAATACAAAGTTGTTCCTTAGAACATTATTTATATTAGTAAACATTTTGAAAAAACCTAAATGCTCACTATTAAAAAAGTAACGAGGTAAAATCACATGAACATATGAAAGAGTATTATACATGATGTTAAGTTTAGTGATATCAAAACTACTTTTGAAAATGCTGTATTTAGATTATAAAACTGCATACATACTAACATTTATTTCATAAACAAAAAGAAAAAGAAAAGAAAGATTAGTCAAACATCTGTAAAAAAGGATTATGAATTTTTTTGAACTTCCTAAATTTCTCCAATAAACACTTAACAGACAAGAATAAACAAGAAAAACGAAAGTGTTATATAGTTACATTCTGAAGACCCTAGGAAGAAAAGAGATCCTCAAAGAAACTTTATGATTTTCTTTTGAATATTTTAACAATAAAAATTATTCAATGTTTATTTTTAAGCTCACCAGTAGTTCATATAAGCAAAAATTTTTTGTGGGGAACGGTAACTTGGGATTGAAACAGTCTTAATTTTTGAGATGGTGTCTCACTAAGTTGTGAGGTTGGCCTCAAACCTGGAACCCTTCTGCTTCAGTTTCTTGAGATGCTGGGATTACAGGACTAGGTCATTGTGCCTAGCTTCAGTGCAATACTGAATACCAAGTAATCTAATGAACTATGAATATGAAAAGTACTACTTACTTGTATTTCTTAAAATTGATGAGACTTCTGATGAAAAGAGATTGGCTGAGCTCATACAGTTTAATAATCTTCCTCATTCATTTAGCATTAGAATTGGGCATTTCCTCAATATCCTTAGATTCTTACTATCATTTTTAAAAAATATTTATTTTTTAGTTATAGGTGGATACAATATCTTTTTATTTTATTTTTTTAATGTGGTGCTGAGGATGGAACCCAGTGTCTCATATATGCTAGGCGAGTGCTCTACCTCTGAGCCATAACCCCAGCCCCTTTATGTCATTTTTAATGACTATATAATATTCCACCATGGATATCAACCTTGACTTTATTATCCATTTTCTTGCTGCTGATGTTTTTATTACTGCCCAAATTTTAGAGTCCTTAGACATATGACAGTGTAATGACAATTTTGATATAAAAAGTTGTGTTTAGATAATTAATTTGAAGCAAAGCTGGTGAAAAAGCTGAACTTACCAGCCTCAGCCAGTGCTGCAGCAACTTCATTCTGAGTTGAGTAGATGTTGCAAGCAGACCAGCGGCACTGAGCCCCCAGAGCACAAAGAGTCTCAATCAACACCTGTATGGATGTATAGGAAGATAGGGTGAGGAAGAAGGGCTACCCAGACACAGAGAGCAAACCAGTAAGAACACAATACCATAACTCTGTAGCAACAGAAGTGTTACACTGGAGAATTAGTAAAGGGTGTAGTCTATCTAGGGGTGGCAGGGCACACGAGATTTAACTATACTCAAAAGACATGTTCCTAAGTTGTTGTTTTTTTTTTTGGGGGGGGGTACTGGGGATTGAATCTAGGGATGCTTTACCACGAACTACAACCCCAGCCCTTTTTATTTTTTATTTTGAGACATAGCCTCATGAAGTTGTTAAGGCTAATTAGTCTTAAACTTGCAATCCCTGTCTTAGCCTCCAGGTTTCCTGGGATTACAGGCACATGGTCCTGAACCCAACCTAAAAGCCTTAATAGCATTTTAAAACAATCCTATTTTAGATCTTCCTAAGTCAGGTTTATTTTTAGCATTAAAAATGGGTTTACTTATTCAAAAAGAAGGTAACAACTCCTATTATAGTTTCACAGGGAGGTCCCATCTAATAGCATCTGGAGGTTGGTTAGTTGGGGGAGGAAAAAATCTGTTTCTTTCTTCCCCTTATGAAAAGTCCCTCTATTTTCTTTTAACAAACTCACCGCGGTCTGGGCCGTGATGTGTGTACAGCCCACTATTTTAGCACCAGCCAAGGGCTTCTCCCCCTGAGCACGTTTCCTGAGTGAAATCAGAGCAGACATGTCTGTGAAAGAACAGAGGATTTGAGCTAGGGCTTCACTAGCAGTACCATCCATTCCTGCTCAGCCACATCCATGGCTGTCTGGGTCTGCTGAGACACGGCGAGGTAAGGCAGGAAAGCTCTAGGCATATTCCTTGATGACTGACAGCTTTGCTGGCAAAATAACAGTGGAGAGTTGTCATGGCATATCTCTCTTCCTCTGCTGCTTCTGCTTTATATCCAAAGGGCTGAACAGAGAATTAAGTAAATTCCCCAAACTGACTAAAATGGAGAGTGAGTCTCATCAGTCATTTGGGAGAGAGAAATAGTTTGGCACATGGACAATCACCAGACCCAGAAGAATGACTTGACCTTTAGCAGAAGCCACTTGCTATCCTACCCTATCCTGTTTGGGTTCAGTCAGTCTGTTTGGGTTCCTCCATTCTCAATATAGAACTTGTCTTCAATATGAAAACAACGGAAGAGTAAAGAGACCTTCCCAGGAGTGCGGCAAGGAAGAAGAACTAAGACTTGACTATTGTCAGTCACTTTTACTCTGCTCCAGCAGAGGGTGCTCAGGACCAAATGAGACCCTCGGTCACCATATCCTTAGCTTAGAACCCTCCCACACCAGCTGTTTCTGAGAAATCTGGGTCTCTGGGATTGGCAGCGACAGTAAAATCCCACATAACTAACCAGTATGTAGTGCTCCAGCTTGTGCTGACTCTGCATTGTAGATCTTGGAATATGGTGTCACAGGGGAGGAAAACAGAAACTACTCTGTGTGTAATAACCACATGCTGAGAATAGGAAGAAGGGAAAACAAGATCAAGAATTCTGAGGCTCAAGCTCCTTAGATAGAGAAGTGTTTACCCAAAAGTCCAGGAAACTGTCTTTTCCCAAGACATTTTAGGGTAGCTTTTAAGCCTTAAGTTGTCTGTGGATTCCGATGACCAGTAAGAGGGTTGCTTCTGACCTCTACCCACTCCCTTTCTTTACCTTGCTCTGCAATCTCAATCTCCCGGCGTCCAAATTCTGCCTGCTTGATGTTCTTCACACAGAAATTGCTGCTGCCCTTGGAGTTGGTTTGCTGTTTCTCCCGGGGGGAAACCTCATCATCAGAGCTATCTGTGTAAGACGCAGCTAGAGCCAGTAAAGAAAGAAACAAGGGGAGAAAAACTTCAATGGCTCCAACTCTACAGAGTGTGGCCCCAAGGGACTTTAAGTGAAGCAAATGCTGTTAATTGGAGCTCCTTTTTGTCACTCTCAATTCTACTCTTCCAAGGTCTAATAGCTGGTGTGAATGAAATGGCTGTGGACCTCACAGTGTTGCAGTTCCTGTATCCACCATAACGAGACTCCGTCATTAGTCTGTCATTAGGGCCTGTAATTAGGAGCCACTGATCCTAATCCTGTACCACCTGCAGATATCCCAGGTAATAACAAAGGTACTTGGTCCCAATCCAGATTGAAATGAGACCTGGCAAAAAATGGAAGAATAATTTAAGGGAGATGAGGAATGCTATTTCTACATGTCACTGGTTTTCACACTTAAAGCATCTATCAGAATCACATAGTCTGTTAAAACACAGACTGCTAAGGCCCCATGGCCAAAGTTTCCTAGTTTGTAGGTCTCATGAGGCACCCAAGAACTGGCATTTTCAATGAATTCCCAGATGCTGCTGATGCTACTGGTCATTCTGAAAACCACCAATACAGAAAAAAAACAGTAAGAGAGGCTTAAAACGGATTTTACTCTAGACTATGCTCAAGGAATACAGAGAGGAAAAAAAGTGACACAGAAGGCGAACAGATCTGGTTCTATTGCCAGCCTTGGGAAAGTCTGTTAAGATGATCAACTTTAAATAGTAACTTCATATAAAAGCTAAATATATCTTTCCGATAGCTATGCAAGGGGATATACAATCATTCTTTACCCCTTGTCACTTCTTTCCTCTGCATCAAGTATTTTCTTCATCATTTCTCCTGCCAGTACCCCAAGACTCTCCCACTAACTTCTATAGATAGGTCCTCCAGAAGGACAGAACTGCAATTCACACAAATACTACCATAGGTTATCTTCTCCACCATGACAACTATATCATTAAGCTTTAACAAATGCTCTTAAAGATTTATGTAACATGACCATCACTATCTTTGAAGACTTCACTCATTCCCTCTTTCTTCCTCTTATAACTCCATCTTTCAAAATTAATTTTCCTTTTTTCTTAGCTATAATTAGTCTGCTTGTCACTTACACCTTTTTTATTTGTCATTCCTAGATATCCTTCGATTTATGACAGCCATTATATCTAGAACTGTTTCTTGCATACTTATGCCCCCTGTGAATCCATATATTCGTTTATTTCTGTACTTAACCCCTATTTGTTCTTGGCTGCCTATCTACTGGGTTATTTTCAGTGGCACAGGGCAGAGATAAATTTATTTATAATTGTTTGTTTTTCTTTTCTTAAAAACATTCCTTATACCTTAAGCCTAGCTCTTAATGTTAGTAACACAATGCAAACAATATTTTGGCAAAGGACAATGAATGGCTTTTGGTACTAATCTCTTTGTTGACATTAACAGCAACTGGTGACCTTGGACAAGCCTCTTAATCTTTTAACAATGATTTTTCAGCTGAACAATGAAGAGGTTATATTAGATGTCACTAATGTTTCTTTTAGAACTCAATTTGTAAGATCTGATCTTCTCTTCCATTCTCTTCTAAACACCCTGTCTAGAGTTGGCAAGGGCATGATTCAGTAGAAACAGACTTTACTTATTATAGATGGCTAAGATTAGAGGAGAGAACTGAAAAGAAACAGCTGGAATCACTGTATAGTAGTCTGTATTTTTCCCACTCCAGAGGTTATCAGGGAAGTATACTTCAACATAAGGCAATCTAGTTAATGAAAAGAGCAGAAATACTAATTGTCATCATTACAATTTAAGCAGTTTTGGATAAGAAAGAAAGAGATAAGTGACAGTGTGTATTTTATACAAAGAAGTTATTCTTCCAAATAGTTCTTTTCAAGGCCAATTCTGTCAGCCAAAATAACATTGATTCCCTCTCTTTGCAATGTGGGTGGACAAATGTGGGAATCAAAATTGGCCCAGTATTACCAACCAGGCACTGGCCACAGACCACACACAGAGACAGCCAGGGGAAGAAAGTCTCAAGATGACAAAAGCTTCCCTAGCTACAAGCCTGGCTGGGCACATTCCCATTGCCTAATTACTAATTAACAGTTGACAGGAAGTCTTGGTATAAAGTATGTTTTCAGATTCTAGTTAAGTGAAGAGCACTGGGTAGAGAACAGGGAAGAGATCAGAGTGAACATGAAGTTCACACCTACCTGAACTGTAGCTGTCAGTGGAGGACTGTGAGATGGAGCGAGACAAAGATCTTCGGCCAGTCTTTGTAGGGAATTTGGTGAATTCCTGCATGTCATCAGCAAACTGGATTTGCTGAAAGAGAAAGAAAAAATGTTGAGGAAATTCTACATATCTCTGTACCTGAGAATTCTAAGGCCATATATTATCTTCCCTAAAAGTCAATGTTACCACATGGTTCCTACTAAACTCTCCCAGTCTTCCAAGTATCCTTCAAATAGTCATCTAATTCTGAGCAGCTGAGGCTGCTCTCTGATTTCTCCCAAAATGCTAATTACTGCTCCTCCCCAAATGTTTCGACAAAATTTGGGGTTAGGGGAAAAGCTTACGGGCCAACTTTCTTTAGCATTTGCCCAATTTTATCCATCTCTCTCCATTCTATTTTCTTTCCTCTTATAACCTTGACACATTAACTTTTTACCCTCCCTCACAACTCTATCAGAAGACAGATCTCATAGTACTTCTGTTGTTTTTTTTTTTCCACCAGAATATCCTCTTGTAGCACATTATTAATGTGAAGTTGGCTGTGGTCTTGCGTTTTGAAGAATTACGAAAATATGCCTAGAAACGGTGATTGGCGTTAGATTGCCAATACTCAGAGCCCAATCATGTGTCTATATATCATAAAGTTAATGTAGTATCCCCAGAACCTTCTATAAACAGTGAAAATTTAAAATACCAGAATATACCAATGAAAGAGAGATGAATTTAAGGAGAGAATAATGACTTGTCAAACTATTAAAAGTTTCCTTAAATAAATCAGAATTAGATGACTATTTGAAGGATACTTGGAAGACTGGCTTTAATAAATAGCTTGCAGTTAACTATAATTTATACACAAATTAATGGATGTTTCTAAAATATTTGAAAATACTAACTTATATCATGTGATTTAAACATTCCCCATGAATTCCTGTTTAAACTCTGAGGAACCCTTTCTTCAAAATCTAAAAAAGAAAAAAAAAGAAAAAGAAAAAGAAAAAGAAAACTCCAAAACTTCACTTTTCTAAAATAACAGAATGGTTTGAGAAACTGAATTAAGATTCTCCTTACAATGTAACTCTTTTAAAAAAAGTTCCCATGGAGAATCCATTAAGCCAAGTCTTTAGCAAACATTCCTATACATGTATACCCACCATTTCCAATTAAAATCTTCGCTGCATAATGCAAGCAACATGGTTACAGCCACTTTTGAGACAGGAACAGTAAACTAACTATTCTTCAGTTACAGTTGTATGACCTTGCCCTCTTGTAGCTGGAGGAGCATCAACCTCTAGTGTAAGACTCAAGCTTAAATGTGCAGCCTAGGTGCAGGCAGCCATTATGAACAAATTGAAAAGTGAATTGTTGAGACTCCACAGGTCATAACATAGAAATCAGAGGAATACAGGCTCATGCTTTCAACTTTCTATCATCAATGATTCACATGAACAATGAAAGGAGAGAATGCAGTCGGACAACAGGCAAGCAAGAAAAACCTCAGTGTATTTTTAATTAAAACTTATCTTGCTCAATATCTAACTGGGCAAGCTTTCCCCTTAGGTAACTATGTGAAACACTGAGGGGGCAAAGTCCGCAGCCTGTTTTATTAAGTCTAAAGACAGATTCTATGACATGGAGCAGGGCAAAGCTACATATTGTGGTCAGCTCAGGGTCTTATACATGTAAGAAGGCATTCAGAAAATTTCTGTATAATGAGTAAACATTTCAAAATCCTTTCTTGTATAAGGCCAATTGAGTCTCAAAGATAAATGATAACCACAGAGACTCAAGATGAACCACATACTTTACCAGAACATGATTAACAAGTATCTTTGTCTATCCAAAGCAGAATTTTTAGTTTAGGTGCTAAAACTTTAATTTTAAATACCTTAAATGTCAAAAGCACAATAGCTTTTCAAAGAAAAAGGAAAAAACCCCAACCGACCAATCAAACAAGAAAAACCTCATCTAGAGGGCCACAGGTAAGCATTTGCCCTTCTAGACAGGATTGTCTACTGCACATTCATATGACTTCTGCAGTTGGCAAAGCTAGTTTGACTGAAGAGATTAATCCAACACTAAGGTAATGACTTTCAATCCAGTATGAAGTTTTTTGGTAGTGGAAAAAATACACAGTGGAGAGACCACCAGTGCCTCTTAACAGTCTCTAGACTTCCTCCACCAGTCTCCCTGCTGTTGGCACGGGCAGCCCGTTTAGAAGCTCTCTCCTCTCCGGCTGTTATGATTCCCTCCCTCGTTCATTTTTTTTTTTTTACAAAAGGTTCTGAGCATGTTCCCAGACACTACCTATGTGGGGGGTAAGGGTAGGGGAGGGAAGTGCAATAACATTTGCAGATTTTTAGATAAAAAAATAAGAGAAGTGGATGTGGCAAGTTAGAAATGTCTCTTCAGCAACTTAAGAATTGAATCAATACTCCTAATCTCCCCTTGCATTAATAAGCTCATCAGCAGCCTAAAGCTTAGCAAAATCCTCCCCTCTAAAATATTAGACTGTGGCAAGCAGTGATGCTCCTGCCACCCCACCTCTCAAGTAATGATATGGTCCATATCTGAAGAGGGCAGAACATGAACCCAGGCTCTGATGTAGATGGGTGGCTGTCTATTCCTGCAGCTCTTACGGCCCAGCAACACACAGGTTCATGATAACCTTGTCTCTCTCTCAGCCCAACTATACACTGCACACAGCCCATATCCCAGCTGATGCTGCTGAGTGTCTGCTCTGCCAGTTTCCTCCAGGCCTCCTAGCTGCACCAGTTGTCTTCCCAGCTAGCAGCTCTGTTTTCCCCTAAGAGAAGAGCGTTCTAGAGTGTTCTTCACCTTTACATTGTAAATGAAGACCCTGCTGCCCAAAGCAACTTTTGGATGTCAGTTTCCTCTCCACTGAAATGAGATCTCAAGAATAGACCACTGGGACTGGGGATGTGGCTCAAGCGGTAGCGCGCTCGCCTGGCATGCGTGCGGCCCGGGGTTCGATCCTCAGCACCACATACAAACAAAGATGTTGTGTCCGCCGAAAACTAAAAAATAAATATTAAAAATTCTTTAAAAAAAAAAAAAAAAAAAGAATAGACCACTGATTGAGTTGGACTCAATTTGACTGCATTTAAGTCAAATACGGTTTGGGAAAAGAAAACCAAACGATGCCTGCAAGGTTGTGCTGTTTATATTACTTCCTATCACCACGATTTCTTCCACACATTGTCTTAAAGTTGTGCTTTAGAGTTTCTTCAAATCTATATCTGTAAGAAATACTAGACCTAAATATAACAGCACGGGGAAGAAGAGGAAAAGTAGATAAAGTGTCAAAAAGTAAAAATGTCTGTTAAATATTATTGTGTGTGTAGTTGCTCACCATCCAGTTTACAACTGAACAAGCACACTAGCGTTCCACTCTAGAACTATTAACACATCTGAGAAAGGCTAGAAGGTCAGATTGACTCATTCTTCAAATAGCACATCCAAATACAGAAGTCTACTTGCTGTGTCTTAAAAACCCAATTAAATATCAGGCCAGTTTAATGTGCTATTTTAAAGTACCTCTTCAAATAGCTTAGCAGGTATGGTGGTTACTTTCTTCTATGTCATACTGAGAATGTTAAAGAAAAGCTCTACTGAAGAAATAATTTGGGGTACTTTAAATCCACCATCTAG
The DNA here is from genome assembly GCF_021218885.2 of Marmota monax. Classification (NCBI taxonomy): domain Eukaryota; kingdom Metazoa; phylum Chordata; class Mammalia; order Rodentia; family Sciuridae; genus Marmota; species Marmota monax. The sequence goes on from NW_026694276.1 coordinate 1,237,985, forward strand.
TGGTAAGCCTGCTGACAGGTGAGCCTAAAGAACTGTTATATAGAACTTACCAAATCAAAGGAATCACAGGCAATCTAAAAAAGTTATAAACCTCAAGAGAAAAACAACTGTTGTATATTACTTGCTTAGTTGACATTAATAAATATTTGTTTTCCCATCAGAAATTCTGAGTGTACTTTCACAAACACATATCCTAAATACTCAAATGTTAACAGCTCAGCCTCCCTCCTTCCCAGGTCCTATCCAATTTTGCCTTCTCTCTCTTGATTCAAAACGAATTAAAAACTACCACATGTGGTTAACCATGTGGACTCTATGGCTAAGGAATGCTGATCAGAATAATACCCATGGTACATTATATTTTAGTCATCACATTTGTTGACTAAAGTACACTAAGTACACTTTAGGAAAGATTTATTCAAGGAAATATGGTCCCTTAAAAATCTGTAGATGTGTTCTGACTCAAAGTGTAATGATAATTCAAATGGCTTTGCCATGGGATTTCACTGCTCCTTTAGGAACATGCTAGATACTGTAGTCGTCACTGTCTTATCTGGATATTAACTTAAGCCTCCAAAAATTAGGTTAGGCCAGACATCTTATTAAACTTGTTATTTCACATGCTTATCCAACAGCTTTTAGCTTTCTCAAAAGGGTTTCCTCCTAAGGATGAAGAACTAGACTCTAAGGTAAACATCAATTACTAGGAAACAAATCATTAAGAAAGCATACCTTAAACAAGCATGGATCAGTCTTTCTTACTGCTGAGGATAATTTGAAGGGCTAGTATTCCTCTTCTGGTACACTATCAGTTTTCTGGGACACTTCTAAATTCATATATTCTGTTCCATTGTCCCCTCTAGGATTCTATGCTCAGAGACTTTTTCCTGTTTAGAAATTATGGTCAGCATATTTCTTAGCTAACACTTAGCATTGAGCAAAAAAGTGACTATCAGAAGCTAGAGATTTTAACAAGGTCAATTCCTAAGCAACATGCTACAACACCTTCCAGGATTCCTACACCTTTTCAAGTCCTCTTTTCATACATCTTTCTGCTAATTTATTCTTTTATAGATTCTACTTTTGCCTACTCCCTTTTAAGAGGAAAGGAAAGGGGTCTCCAGCCAGCCTAACCAAGTGCAATACCTTTTCATGATACTTACCACCAATCAGTTTGGTTCTCATTCGATGAATCCCAAAGAAACAGCAATAAACACCAACCTTCTTGGTACAAGAAATATGTAAGTCTGAGTATCTTTCATGTCAGGTAAAGAAGTTCCCCAGAAGGGCATCCCCTTCCCAACACAGTGCTCCCACTATTAAAGAACTGAACTTAAGAGAATCAATCTCAGGCCACAGAGTCAACCCATAACCACCTTCAGCAACTTTTTCCATTCCCTGGTGCGGAAATCAGTCTTCTGAGACTGAGCAGGTTTTGGCTGTTCCCTGCCCTCGTTCCCAGTCTCAAGTTTCTTGTTCTCAGTCTCCCCATATGGAGCCTGAGTTTCTAGCGGGGAGGGAGATGGGAGGCTGACTAATCACAGCATGTATCTCCCTCCCCCACTCCACCCTTGTGTGTCTGTCTCAACAGTAACTGGATATAACACACACACACACACACAGCTGGAATCCAATTCCACAGTCAGAAGAAATACTCTTTTCAAAATGGGATTCAACTTGATCTTCTGTCAATGCTGGTGGGAGGAAGGGATGAGGCAGTATCAGGCCCCACACTGCTGAGTCACTTAAAATTGAGAAAAAAGTTTGAAAAACTCTCTCAAAAAGCCAGGACTTTTATCTTTTCAGCAACTCTTTTCATAGGAGACAAAACACTTCACTGGCTTTCTACCATCTCCTAAAGTGCTCCAGTCAGTACAAGTAGTACTACAACTACAGGCAAAATTAAGAGGTTTTAAAAAATAGCATCAAGAGACTAGGGAAGGGCTTCTTAAAATTTCCCAAACCACAATTTTACAACAGAACATAACATACACCCAGACTGGTTCAATACCTGTTTAGCCATCTACCTGCTCAGGAGCCTCAACTGTCCATACTTCTCTCACCCTCAATCCCAGTACCAATATTATTTAAAAACGTGCCAGTCATTTCCTCTTTTCTCACCACAATGTTTTTAAAAGGAAACCAGCAGAGGTGACAGAAGAAGTCCTGGTTCCTGGAACACACTCATTATTTTAGTGATACTGAAGTCTTCTTCCACCCCTACCCACTGCACCACTGCTGTAATAATACTTCTTTTTTGACTTTATTATGATTATTTTTCAACATAGAAAAAAATTAAAAAGTAGTAGAATGGACACCTGTATACTCTCCACCTAGTCATTCATAGTTGCTACATTACACTCAATTATACATGAAGTGTACCCAATGCTCATATTGTCCCAAGTGGGGCCAGTGGGTACCTCTTACATAGTCTTCTATGTTCCATTGTACGTTTCTTTGTATACACACGTACATCATACTTTCATATGGTCCTAAAAAAAAGGTAGCAAACACAAAAATTCACTAATAAATTCTTCAGAAAGCATCTTCAAAGAATAAGAATACTCTTCCTACAGAACTTTGATGGTATTATCACACTCGAGAAAATTAACAGTAATCCTATATTATCTAATGTCCAGACTATCCAAACTTCCTCCATTTTCTCAAGGTTATTTTTCACAGTTGAGGACCAACTGCCTCCCCAATCTTCCAACACAGGATGGAATAAAGGTTCATTAAATACAATAGGTTCCTTGAGCCTCCGCTAATCTAAAACATTCTGCTTTTCCAGCTCATGAGTTGAGGCCAGCTCTTATAGAATCTCCCATTTCCTTATTTTTTCAGGTTGTTTCCTTCCTGTAAACTACAAATTCAGTTTGATTACAGAGATTAAAATTTTGGCAATTTTAATGGTATGATATATAGATGATGTCATATATTTCCCCTTGTAGGAGGCACAGTGTCAGGTTGTTGCACCATTAGTGACACTAACATTAAACCTTGGCTAGAGCAAGACCATCAGATCTCTCCCTTGAAAGATACATTTTCTCTTCAGCAAGGAAAGGTTAATTTGTGGGGCGAAACAACATCATGGTGAATATCTTATTGTCTAGTGACTTCACCATCTGTTAATAATTCTTGCACAAACCAATTTAATGACAGGGGCTTATAAAATAATAATTGTTCATTTCTTCCACACACATTAGCTGGCATTCTTTTATGAAGACAGCCTTTGCTTTTCCTTTTTTAGTAGTCATTCATAGTCAATGTTACACGCAATTATACATTAAGTGTACCAAATGCTCATGCTGACCCCCAAGCTGGGCCAGTGGGTGCTTCCTACAAGCCAGATCTTCTGTCCTTCTGACATTCCATTTAAGCACTTCCCTCCTTTTTGACAAAAGAATATGTACTGGGCTGTAGTTGTGGCTCAGTGGTAGAGGGCTTGCCCAGCTTGTGTGAGGCACTGGGTTTGATTCTCAGCACCACATATAAATAAATGAATAAATTGAAGGTTCATCAACATCTAAAAAAATTTTTTTTTTAAAAAGAAGATATACCAAGTTGACTGTTCTTTCAGCCATTTCTCCAAGCTTTATTTCTTTCAGTGGGAAACTAATATCTGATACAAGGTATGGTATTTGCTATCAAAGGTCTCAAAGCTTCTAGGTTCATTCAGTAGAGAAATAAATCTTTGTTTTATTCATTAGTTCATGCTGATTTTTTATATTGATATTTATATTTCAAACTTAAAATTACCTTAAAAACTTAATTTTCCTATTTGTATTTTTTTTATGTTGAAAATCTTGGTCCCTAGTAACACTAATATATTTACTTATTTGCTATATTCTATAATTAATACATAAAATAGATTTAAAAGGACAAAACTAATCTCATTACTAACAGTCTCCTCAGTGATCAAGATTTCACTAAAATTCTTTTTGACCTTAGACTATATTTCAGAAAGAATATATAGCCAAAGTACTAGAAGACTGTATAATCAATTTGATATAGTATGCTAGATTTGATACTTTAAACTTACTTATAAGTAATTTTTAAGATTTCCTTTTTTCTCTTTGATTTAATCTTATTTCTGACATATAAAAATATTTTCATGAATCAGAAGTTTTAAAGGTATACTCAGAGAAGTCTCATTTCTAGTCCTACTCCTGTAACTGTTCATTCCACATTTTCATTGGCTTCTTATTCTTTTTTTTTTTTTTTTTTTGGTGGGGGTGGTACCAGGGGTTGAGCTCAGGGGTACTCAGCCACTGAGCCACATGCCCAGCCCTATTTTGTATTTTATTTAGAGACAGGATCTCATTGAGTTGCTTAGTGCCTCAATTTTGCTGAGGCTGGCTTTGAACTTGCAATCCTCCTGCCTCAGCCTCCCAAGCCTCTGGGATTACAGGCATGGGCTACCCCGCAGCTTCTTTATTCTTCCATTGGCTTTTATAGAGGCAAATAAATATTTGTTTTCCCTCTCTTTGGGAAAGACAAAGCCAGATTCCTAGGTTCACTTTGTAAGTTTGTAATAAGGAGTCATCATTAGCCTTAATCTGTGCTTCTCTTTAAAGTCAATCTTGATTTTAAATGAAGCTCTCAAGAAGTTAAACTGGCAAACCTTACTGCAAGGTATGCTGGGATGTTCTTTTTTAAGAACATCAATTCCTTATTAATAGGCAAATCTGTACTCTTCAAACGAATGTCTATGGGAAGAAAATTTAACACCGAAAGCAAACAATCCATGTATGGCACTAGAATGAAGATGGGATAGCTGGCATTTTGGAAGGTAGTCACATGAACTGAGCAAATGTCATCTGTAATTTCTTAGCTTGTTATGATGGAAGAAGATTAGCAATGTACAAGAACAATTCTGCTAGGTGTGGTGGCAAACAGTTGTAATCTCAGTGACTTGGAAGACTGAAGCAAGAGGACTGCAAGTTTTTTTTTTTTTTTTCCTAGAGAGAGAGAGAGAGAATTTTTTTAAATATTTATTTTTTAGTTTTCGGCGGACACAACATCTTTCTTTGTATGTGGTACTGAGGATCGAACCCGGGCCGCACGCATGTCAGGCGAGCGCGCTACCCCTTGAGCCACATCCCCAGCCTCAGCAACTTAGTGAGACCCTAAGCAAGGAGGAAAAAAAAAAAAAACAAGAGAAAAAAAAAAAAGGGACAGACATATGGCTCAGTGGTTAAGTGTCCTTGGGTTCAGTCCCCGGCATCAAAGTAACAAACTAAATCTGAGAGTCTAATTTAAATGAGGTTAAAAGTCTATTTTGTTTTAAATTCATATATTTGCTTAGGTGAGCAAACCCAGTTGTGAGTCAGCACAGTATTTGGGAAGGCTAAGCTATGTCTAACTAGAGGCAAAAGAAATGGAAGTCCTTGCCAAGTAGTACATGGATAGCAGAAAAACTATAAGTAGCTCCCAATATGTGGCAGCTGAGTCTATGAAAGTCAGTGTTCTGAAACCTAGGCTAACATCCAACAAAGGCAAATGAGATAGAAATCACTTAAGTTTTTAGTCACCATCCAGTTTTTCATAAAGCATAGTCTCAGGGAAGGGAAAAGTCATCAAATCTCAACAAAATACAAATCTAACTTTAAGGACCTAATGTTAAATAGCTGCTATTTAGTAACAGGTGTTGTTTCCAGAGTGGGTCAACAGGACCTTTCAGAATCCATCCTGTAGTTAGACTGCATATTTTCAAGTTCAAAGGACAAAGAGAAAGCCTTTTAAAGATCAAATGCAGCTGATTTTTATCCTCCACGGTTCTTCAAAACAAAACAAAAAAACATTAAGTCTCTAGAAGGAAAGACCAGACACACAACACATACACAATAATCTATCAGTCAGTCACATCAAACTGATATTAAAAAATATTTTGAGTTGTAGATGGACACGATACTTTTTGTTTTTTAATGTGGTGCTGAGGATGGAACCCAGTGCCTCACACGTGGAAGGCAAGCGCTCTACCACTGGGCCACAACCTTAGCCGCACATCAAACCATTTTAAAAACACAATGGTATTTTTCATTCCAGAGAGGTGATATTTGCCATTCTTCTTGATTCTCTACCTACCCTGGGAAGTATATGTTCAATTTTAGATAAAAGTCTCAGTATAAAATCACTACTTGCAAGAAACAAGCTGACTGAAAAGAACTGCTGGCTGCAGCTTCTCTGGAGCTATTTAAAAACAAGAGTTCTCTACTGTTCCACGATGAATACTATACAATTCTCCATCCTGTCTACCTCCAGACCCAAATACAAAGTCTGAGTTTTCCTGATCCATGAGTTTTTGAACAGCCATTTTCTAAGCAAAGTGGTCAGAAGCACAAAGCCAAAGATCTTTTGGCTCTACCTGGATGGCAAACCAGAAGTCAGAATTGTTTGTTTGTTTAAGAAAGGTTATGTGGCAAATTTTATCCATGACATTGCAAGACTATTACTGATCTAAATAGTTTTCAAATCATTTTTATTTAACTCTTGGTATATAAAAAATAAGACTTACAACCTGAAAGCACTAGATCAGGATTTTTACTCAAAGCTGATTAGAAAAGAAGTTTAAAATCTAGACTTATAGGTATGGTAAACAAGATTCTGAATGCCTAGATTTCCCTTTTTTAGTTTAAGTTCTGTCTTGATCTTAGTGCCTTAAGGTTTAGGGAGAATTTGTATTTTCAGAACATTCTGGAATCTTAAGTATTGTATCTATACTTCACAGATGAGAAAACAGTACAGGGCTGGGGGTTAAGTGACTTGCTTACAGCAATTTTCTATCAACAGATTTAAAAAAGGGGGAAAAAATCCACAAGTCTAGTACTATTTTCCTTCTTTTGGCTGGGGAAATAGCTTTTCCCTGACTTTTCCAGGGGTCAGTTTACAGAACAGTCTACATTTCATTAAAGCGTTCTGCGCTTACAATATCAGAGAACATTTGTGAGCTTTAGAAAAGGAAAAGAATTCCCAAATCTTGATTAACTTTGTAAGAAGCCAGATAAAGTCCAGATAAAGAAGTATAATATTCTAAAGTTGCTAATGAATTGCTACTGAGAGGTACTACTGCTTAGACTTGAAAAAGGGTGAAGGGAGAATGGCAGAGTCCAAACTTGATAGGAGCAAAAAGCTGTACACTAGCACTTACTTCCATGGTCTTCTGTGGATGAAGTGGGGAGGAAGAGTTTGCACCAGCAATCTACTGCCAACTGTGTTACTACCCAAGACAAATCTACTCAGAAGTTCCTTTTTGCATTATTCTATTTGTATTTATACAAGGAGTTTTTCAATTTGGCATGGCTAAAACTGACCAATATTTTTTAAAATAAAACAGATGCCTAGGAAACTGTTGTTTTCACAAGAATTTACCATTTATTAAATGTACAATAGATAATATATTTTAAACATGTTTTTAAAAGGGGTTTATTTAGTTTGTAGTGAATGGTGATGAGGAAACTTCTTTCACACACTAAAGTTAACACAATCAGAAAACATGTACTTAAGTTGAAAATATTTTACTAAGTTCTCTTTGCACCTATAGTATGCCATTCAAAGAGCATCCTCTTCAAGCTACCTTAGATCTTACGTGACATCTCCAAAAGATCTAGCAAAGCTGAATTTTCCCAATACAAAAACACTCATATTAAATATGGGTAGGGTCAAAATTTTAAAAAGATAAAATTTGTCACTGATGCATTCCTACCTTCTAGTACCACCTCTCTAACTGACCCATGACTTTAAAAAGTTCTTGTAAGGTTACTAATTTTATTAAAATAATCTGGACTTAAGTAACAAGGGATATGTGACTACTGAATCTTGATTTCATAGTTACAGTAGATATTTTTTTAAAGCATTCAATTAAATGATCTCACTTACATGTGGAATCTAAAAATGTCAAATTCATAGAAACAGAGAGAAGAGGGTGGTTACCAGAGAGTAGGGAAATGAGGTGATGTCGGTTCCTTTAACCAACATCTGCAATCCTGCAATTATGAGGTGAATAAGTTCAGGAGAGCTAATGTACAGCACAGTGACTACAGCTAATAAAAACATACTATATGCCTGAAATTTGCTAAGACAGTTCATCTTAAGCATTCCCATAACGTATATACAAAAAGGAACTGTGAGGAAATGGACATATTAATTAGCTTAACAGTGGCAATCATTCCATAATTATATGTTAAAACATCATACTGAATACAATGAAATAAAACACAATTTTAATTTGTTGATTATATATATATATTTTTTTTTGAGAGAGAGAATTTTTTAATATTTATTTTTCAGTTTTCAGTGGACACAACATCTTTTATTTTTATGTGGTGCTGAGGATCGAACCCAGCGCCCCACACATGCCAGGCGAGTGTGCTACCGCTTGAGCTACATCCCCAGCCCTGTCAATTATATTTTTAAAAAGCTGAAAAATGGCCAGACACGCCTGTAATCCCAGTGACTTGGGAGGCTGGGGCAGGAGCACACAAGTTTGAGGCCAGGCTCAGCAATTCAGTGAGACCCTGTCTCAAAATAAAATGAAAATAGCTAGTGATGTAGCTCAGTGGTAGAACACCCCTGAGCTCAATCCTAGTTTAAAAAAAAAAAAAAATCAACTAATGAAAAAAAACTCCATATTTGATTTTTAAGAAATAGACCTTTTCCAAAAACTGAGTAGCAGGTTTTAACCGTACAGCTTTATAAGCTTAACAGAACCACAAAATGTTTCTACATAGTCCCATGAAGTGAGGTCTGAAATTAAGTCTGGTCATTTTAAATAGCTTCTTTAAAAATAGAAAATAGAGATAATTAGTATGTGATTATAGTTCCCTCAGCTTTAACGTATCACTTAGCATACATAAGATGTCCTTATATTAACAGCAGGATGGCAGGTTTTCTAACACAGGTTCTTCTACGTGCTGGTGAGCAGTTAGAACTGGAACCACCTGGAGCTAACTTCTCAGAGGAGGGCTAGGGGCTCTGCTTGCATCTGACAAGGTTAGCCTGGAACAGCCTAAATACAGTCCTTATTTGACAATCTTTTGGTACAGGTATGGAAAACTTCACTAAGACCTTAGGCAGAACAATGAATATTTCTGTTAAGACCACCCTACAGTAAAGAGGTGTGGACCTGTGGTTATTCTGAGATTAGCTTTCTGAGAGGAAAAGGCAGAACTGGCACTGGACTGCGGGCACTCACTGTGATCCAGCCTTCACACTGGCCCTGCTTTCTACATAATTCTCTCTCCCCAAGTTCCCCTCTGAGCTTTCATTCATGTTTCTATAGTACATGTCACACCCTGTACTAACCCTGAGAGGTCTGGCCATTCTTTCCAGTCAAACACCAACTTTTCTAGGGAAAGAGACATATTAACATTGAGTCTTATTTGACAATAAAGCAATAGCAACAGACCCTTCAAGAGTAAAAAGAAGTCTTTTTTTTTTTTGTTTGAGTCTCAAATCTGCTCTTTGGCTGGCTATCTGGCTCACTAACTTAGTCAAAGCTATCTTTCTGCATATGGAGATTCCTCAGAAAACTTGGAATAGAACCACCATTTGATGCAGCTATCACACCCCTCAGGTTTATACTCTAAGGTATAAAATCAGTACACTACAATGATGCAGCCACATCAATGTTTACAGCAGCTCAATTCACAATAGCTAAACTATGGAACCAGCCTAAGTGCCCTTCAGCAGATGAGCAGATGAATGGATAAAGAAAATGTGTGTGTATGTGTGTGTGTGTAGAGAGTATATATAATGGAATATTACCCACCCATAAAGAAGGAAATTATGGCATTTGCCAGCAAATGGATGACACTGGAGAATACCATGCTAAGTGAAATAAGCCAATCCCCAAAACCAAAGACTGAATGTTCTCTCAGTGGATACTGACTCACAATAAGGGGACAGGGGTAGGGAAGAATAAAAGTACTTTGGATTAGACAAAAGAGAATGAAGGGAAGGGAAGGGGAATGAGAATAGGAAAGACAGTAGAATGAAATCAGACATTATTTTCCCATATGCATATATAAATACATGACCAATGTAATTCCATATCATATACAACCAGAAGAAACAGTTATACTCTATTTATGTATAGTATGTCAAAATACATTCTACTGTCATGTACAAGTAAAAAAGCAGCAGTTTTAATAGTCTAAGTCATCCCACATGGGTTGAAGCTGCATTCCCAGATTTCATAATAATTTTGGTCAGCTTTGCTAGATCATGTAAGAGTGGTTCTAAATCTGAAATCTTTTAAGTTTATCTGGGGAAGCTGTTTCAAAATGTCAACCCATTCTCCAGATGCACCGTTACTCTCAGCCTCTTTGCCATTTTGATTAAGTAAGCCTAGTTTAGGTAATTACTATTTTGGAAAAAAACTCCTTAGGTGACCGATACTTTCCATTCTTCCCCACCCCATAAGAAGTGATTTAAGAAACATTCTAAGCAGGACCTGAAGAAATAAACACAAGCCCACTGAGTTTACCAGGTTCTTGATAAACTGACTCAAGGAACACGGAGAACAAATGGGTTAGACATGCCTTGTTCAGAGATCAAACAAATAAGGCAAAGGAAGTAGGGAATCTATCTTTAAACCAACTCCATCTTGTCAGACCATCTGTCTGATGGGTCCACAAGGGGTCAGGAGAATATGACAAAGAGCCAGTCTGAGGAAAACAGAGACTGCATTTTTACCAAATTTTAGTTCAAATTCAGTAAAAACTGGCAATATGCTCTCATTCCAAACATGCCCAGCACTCAGCTAATCCCCTCCCCAAGGAGTCAGAAAAGAATGTGCAGTATTATGAGCCCCATGCTCCCCCAACAGAAGTTCTAGCTCTTCAATGTAAGGGCTAAAATTAATCCCATCAAATATCCACACCCAGGGGCTGAGGTTGTGGTCCAATGATAGAAGAGCACTTGCCTAGCACGTGTGAGACACTGGGTTTAATTCTCAGCACCACATATAAATAAATATAAAAAAGTTCATTAACAACTAAAAAATTATTTTAAAAAATAAATAAATCAAGGTTCCCCATTACAAGCTAGTAGAGAAATAAAGTGCTTCTTAACACAGGTATTCTCCTTCTATGCTTTATGATTTTTAAATATTCTTTACCCCACCTCCAAAAAGAACCAAGCCTTTGCCAATCTTGATTCATTCTCAACTGGCAAAAAAGAACAGAAACCACTTCCAGAGTAAAGTTCCCAATGGGAAATCCTGGGGAAGGGGTGCAGCAATTTCAGTCCCTACAGGATGCATTTTTCTTGGACTTACAATACAGCTTATTACAGTGAGAACACCATGTCCCCAACCAACTTGGTCTCTTTTCTGTTACAAACCTGAAGTAAACAGATTCTACAGCAGCTACAAGTCTGTTACCAAGGCCACTGTATTGATCAGTATAATTAACATTCACAATTCATTTTAGTCCAGCATGACAAGCCAGCTGGGCTACTCTCCCCATAAGTGAGCACTGGAAATCTTGTCTTGCTTGCTAAGAAGTCTGGTGCTGAGAAGCTAGGTACTAAAAACTAAAGGATTAAATCAGAAGTTGGAACCACCTGGCCATCAACAGGAAACTGAATTAGTTGCCTTACCAACTGTATACATCTTCCATCTCTACAAAGAACATATTTCATTCCAAACAGCCAAATTCTGAAGGTCTCCCTTTCCTCAAACTCCCGCTGGTCATGTACTTTAAGGAAACACACAAAATTTAGTGTCAACTAGAGACAGAACTTTTGGTTAGGACAGCTTTGGCCCAATTCCTAAATGGTATTTAAAAGACAAGAGCACATATGGCATTTAAGTGCTAAGTTCAGCCTCTGGATCAGAAGGGGCGGTCAGGGTTGTAGGATAAGTTGACACAGAAATTTGCTTAGTACTGCCAGGCAGAGCAATTCATCAAGTACTTTCAGGTCCCAACATTTATTCCAAAATCAAAGTGTTCATCACTGGCCCCCAAGGCTCAAACCCCTAGGTAAAAATCTCCTGTTCCTTAAATCCAGAGCATGTGTAAACCAGAATACCAATTTCACCTTTTGACAAAGTGTCCCTAATGCAAAGGATTTAAAATTTCTTTCCACGGTGAGGAATTTAAATCACCTTCCTCATTATGTGTAAAGAGACCTGAGCTCACTGCCTTGTGTACTGTGCTACTGTGCTAACAGGCTGAAGGCCATGTGTCTAGTGCCCTTTCCTCCCTCACCTCTGTTTCTGGCATTATCAAGGACTAAACTGTTGGAAATTCTCAATAATTTCTCACTTGTAATTCTTGGTATTCCCTTATCCACCCATTAGGAAGGGGACTGAAGTTAGAAAAACAGCCTCAGTCCAATAAAAGGGCAAGTGAGTCCAAGTCACCAAAAGATTTCAAGTTCATTCATTTTCTCTCAGGGATGATCCTCTCATAGTATTTTATTCAATAAACTTTAATGACAACATTATAGGCAGACACAACATATAAGACATGTGTGAAATTTAGTCCTAAACTTCAGTAGGTTCCATCTAAAGAAACCAAATGAGTAAGATTCAGGTATCATCAGCTCAGTTTTAAAATAGTGAGTGCTCCACCTGAAATCATACCTGTTTTTGAGAGATAAAGGGAAGCAAACTACTATTTTTTTTAATTTGACATCTAGTCTAGGGTATGAGCTCCTTATTCCAAATACTCCTATGGAAGCAGCTTTAGAACTTTAGGGACATTCACATTGCGTATAAACAGCAGTAGGGCTAAGAAGGTTCAAAAAAAAAAAAAAAGTTGCTGAAATTCTGGTTTCAGTATGTGAAAGTTCCTGAGTTAAACCCTCAAGGCATTTATAATGAGTCTCTTGGGCAGCTGAGGAGCATCTCAAGGAGGAGGGCGACAACACAGTCTCAGCTTTGTTCCAAGCCACAAGGACAAACTGTATGCTGGAAACAATCTTTTTGAAGTTTCAGGACCTGCTAGAAGCCTGACAATCTAAATCAGGGTTTTTTAAACCTAGGATCCATGACTGAGTTTTAGGGAGTTCCAAATACCTTCTGAAAGTGCATACAAATTTTGGGGGGGAATCCTGAATGTTCCTAAGGAAAGAAACAATAACTTTCATGAAATTCTTAAAGGGATCTATGACTCAAAAGATTAAGAACCACTGTAAAGTCTAATCCAGGACTCTGCAAGCATTCCCTTAAACATGCAAAAGTGAAGCCTATTTCAATTCTCTACCTTCCATACAAATATGCCTATTCATTTCTCTTCTGAAATTGAGAGAGAGAGAAAGAGAGAGATAGATAGATAGATAGATAGATAGATATGGGAGATGTGCATTTTGAAAATTCAAGACAATCATCTCTTCCACATCTCCAAAAAAAGTTAACTATCATGAAGAGTCCAGATGAGTTTTTCTTAAAGGTTTTTGAGGAAGGAGACAAGGTAGAACTGGTCAAAGAAGGCAGATCAGAATCTCTGCCCTATTAACATTCCTAATAGGTCTCTCTTTAAAATTTCAGGCTCCTGGGACTATAATGGAAACAGGTCATAGCCCAAAAGCTTGGACTTGAGGTCAAAGTAATTCCTATTACCCTTATGAAAACATGTACCCTAAAGGTTCACCTTAAAACAGAGCTGTAGCAAGAGCTGCAGCCGTTTATTAAAAATAGAACTTTCAAAATCCTGTCATTGCTTATAACAGTTTGAACAGCTTATTAAGGAGGTCTAAGTCAATGAAGCAGTTACTCTCATCTCTTCCAGGCCTTTAGTCCCTTCATTCTGCCATTCACCAATTCACCATCTAGCTCACAAAGAGCTGTGCACATTACAGATGAGCATAGCATTTTCCTTGGCACTTTAAGCACATAGCTCAGTGGATTCTAGTGGTACTATGATACACTCACAGGTTCAGAAGAGAAAAACATAGAAACAATAGGGCATGCTCTTGCTGGGCAAGTCTTCAGACTATAAAGAATTAGGCTTGAGATAGGTCCAAGATGAACAGTGTGGCACAGTGAGCAGTTCCAAATGCCTCCTGCTTATTATGCCTCATTTCTATCTACAACTGAGCACAGGGTGAACTGGCTCAGGCTGATAGAGGGAAACATGCTAATAAGTCCATTAAGCCCCATAGGTAATATATGTTAACTGAGAGGCTGGGACTTTCATGGCAAGAAAGAAGGAGCATGCTCAGATAGCCTTACATTTGTGGTTCTGCCAAAGTTCTTTTCCTAAACTGTGTCCAGTTTGGGTAGTAAATGATTAAGCCCCACTGTATACTGCCAGGCAGTACCAATCATTATATATATTCTGAAATTAAAGCACCAGGCTGATTCTTCTTAGAAAAATTTAACAGAGATAAGAAAATGAAACAAGACTTTCAACAAAGGCATGGACATTCCACCTAGTTCTGTAATTGTTGTGGAGCAAAGGGCACACACTGTTGCAGGATAAAATCAGTTATTCATAACCAGGAACAGGCCATGGGGAGCAGGGAGAAACATGACTTCGGAGAGGGAAGTTGAGTATATAAGGATGGGTGAAGGTCACCATATAAAATGATGAAGTCACAGTTCAAAAAGTCTTTGGAACTATTTCACATAACTCAAAGATTCTAGTTTGAGAAGACCCCCAAAACTGCTGCAATTTGAGGAAAGAAAGTTTTGGACTCAGGTTAGCCCAGAGCCTGACAAATACCCATATACTATGGGTGCATTTCATGTTATGAGGGATGGAGGTGAGGAAAGGTGAGGTAGAGCACAGCTCACTCCCATCACAAGCTCTAAACTCTCAGGGTCCAGGTAATCAACAAACATTGTGTTCAACAGGTTAAAGCTCTACACAAAATAACCTGTTAGAAAAAAAAAAAAAAAATTCCCCCTTTGAAAAGACATTCCAACAGAAACATTTTGATTTTGGGGGCTCTTTGATAATAATTCTCATGGAATTATTAGGTTCTCACTTGAACTATCATGCCGCATTGCCCAGAGTTATCAATAGGGTAACCACATAAACCAGCATACTTCTCCAGGTGTAAGGAGGCACTGACTGAATGGCATGCAAGGATAATAAGAAAAGACCATAAATATGCAGGTAAACCAGAATATACAGACACTAGGTATAAAGGAGCAAACACAGTAATTTACTAAGTGCTAATCCTCTCAACAAATCTATATAGGTCATACTACTGTTACTTCCTGGTTTACAGATGAGAGAAGATAGGCTCAGTGAGGTTAAATCCCTTGTTCAAGGTCCCATTGCTCTCAATGGTAGAGATTAAAACTAAACTTGACTCCAAAAATCAAGTGCTTAACTTACATGTAATGCCATTCAGTTTTTGGAACAAAAAGGGGAAGTTAACAGGCCTTATGTAATAGCCAAACAACAGTGGGGATAAGAGAACTACCTGAGTCAAAGGGAAATAGGAAATCACAAGAGAAAAAGTGACCAAAATCCTAAGTGAATTTTCATTAACTGCTTACCACACATAAGGCACTGATAGTGGTGACAAGAAGTGGAAGGAAAATTTGAAAGAATCTCTTCAACTTTGGATTCTCAGATTTCAGGTTGGAAAAAACTCTGGTCTAAGCAAATGTGCTGTCCTCTGTACATGATGAAGATGCTTCTGACCCACCTAAGAAGGATGTGTTTGGAATTATTATTCAGTTTGGAATCATGCTAATGTACATGTTGAGTGTAAAAATGGTGGCCCATCTTTTAAAAAATTTAATATTCACATTCCCAAATTTAAGAATCAGAGACGTATAAATTATTCTCCTTTACCAGCCAATTCCTTGAAATAGCCCCAAGAGGGCATTAAAGTGCTTGTTTACAGATTATTAACTACTATAGGTAGCAGAATAAACATCAGGAGTCTACAGGATTCTGTGTCAAAACATCCTTTACAGGCAACTTCACAAGACATATTAGGTAACACACTAGACCCAAATGATACCTTCCTGATAAGACAAAAGGTAGACACTTGTGATCTTGCCAGCAAAGGACCTAGACAATGAACAGATTTCTCTGTTACAAGTTAAATGTACAAAAGAACTTAAAAATAATTTGGAAACTAGAGTGTAACTAAATCAAACCAGGTAAGAGGAGGAGGAAATCAGTATCTGTGAAGAAATCTAAAAAAAGATCTGAGCTGGGAAGAGCACCTGCTGAGCATGCTCAAGGTCCCAGATCAAAAAACAAAGCCCACCAAAAAAAAAAAAAAAAAAAAAAAAAAGACCTTCTTACATTTTTGACTCCTGTTCAAAGACTGCCACTAAAACAGGAGCTGTCCTAGAGAATAAGGCTGTAAAGAAGCAACAGCAGCCCGTCTCTTCTCAGTGATTTTTGGTGTATACTCTATGAAATTGTTCCAAAAATTTGCTCTAAGACAATTCCAAAGAGAAAATGAATATCCGGAATGTTAACTGGCTATCAAGTTAACACCTAAGCAGGACTTGATGGGGCTCTGCTTGGTGTGCTTCCTATTCCTTCTGATGAACCAGTGCCACATATCCTATAAGCAAAAGTAGTTTCTTTAGCATTCTTTTCCTTTCCTATATTTTGCTAATGGTAAAAGTCTGACTGCACAGGTCCTAGGTCCAATGACTAAAGTATCACTTGGGAAAGTCCTCCCCCTAAATGTTCAGAAGTTCAGAAAACATCCAGTGTTCTGAGACAGGCATTTCAGAGAAACATGTCGATGGCAGGAAATTTCATCAACAAACTGGAGATATGGATTTATTCTATGAAAAAAAAGAATCAATTTGACACAGGTCATTTTCAAAAGGTCCAAGGACAGTTATTGCCTCTGCAGCACAAAGTAGCAGAAAAAGAGGGACAAACATCCAGTGATCATGGGGAACTAGATGACTTAATTGGTTTGACTACAACTGCCAACATTAAAACTGGGATCTGCCTCAGCTGTGGTAGTATACACTTATCATTACCACTCAAATACTCTTTTCTCATCTCAAATTTTCCTAGCTGTACCATCTGAAATCATCACAAGTCTAGAACAATCTTTACCATATGAACAATAACATAGTTATCAATGTGGTCTCGTGAGAATTTCCTTTAGAATTTTGTGTCAGGAAAAGTTGTCTTCCTGAAGAATTAGCACGTATTTTTTCCAGTGCCTGCTAAGGTTACTATAACTCTGTGATCCCTTCATCCTCAGCTAGGGGGATGTTTATGGTGTTGCCTGTGATAATCAAATCCATCTTAGCCCTGAGGGTTAACAATATTTCCCCTTATTTCTACAGTTTTGACTTCATATTTATATTGTAGTTATATTCTGTTATAACCCACTGCAAATGATCATTAAAAAGAAGGAATAAGAGTTTTGAAAAGTTACTTTTGCCATTTTAATTTCCAACATGCCTCCATTTCCACAGGTCTGAACAATAGGCATGGATGTGGTAGATGCAGAAACTGAGGCATAGAAGCCTCAAGAACCAATTTAGTTGGCTTCTTGACAGCCAGACATTTCAAGCCTTGAATCAAATTCACAAACCCTATTATGGACTGGTAGACCCCAGAGCATAAAAAACTAAGTAAGTCACGATCATAGTTAGAGAATTCAGGTACCTATGCTTTTAATTGATGGGCACCCATTCTTACCTCTAAGTGAATAAAACCTGACCAGAAAATTACACTAGATTGTGATCTGACTGAGGACCACTAAGGTCACCCTGAAGTCACCTCTATCCTTCTGGCATCAGAAATGTCCTCAATTCCCAAGGGCCTCAGGGATTGGAATGATCCAAGGATTACTTGGTCCAGAGCCAGGCTGGAATCCTCGTAAAGGACCGCACCATTTGAAAAAGCCTTTTTCTTAAACACCATTCAGGACTATGCCATAGAACTTTTTCCTCTTACTTTTCTTATGCTTTCTTTCTCATATTTATCAACACATGGCAGAGGTACAAAAGTGACTTTAGTCATAATGTCCAATTCAGTTGAAATTCTGAGAAATGGATTACCTAGGACTTGCTTTGTGACCTTGACTAGTCCTCAACTGATCCATTAACTAAATAAATGCCTTTTATCATCACTAGAGGATGGGTAATTAGTCATCATAAAGCATGTTAATACAAATGCTACGTAAATGCTACACAATAAAGCTCAAAAAGAACAAAATTAATAACATGGGGTCACATTTACCAGCAAATGGAAACTTACAAGAGGGTCTTCCCATACTCTTGGCAGAGGCTTGCTTCTTTTAGCTAATGGAATATGAGTCTCTAAAGTCATTAGCACTTGGCCTCATAATAATACACATTAGTAATATTCCTCCCGGGAAGAAAAGGGGAAAAGGGATATTCCTGGTGCAGTCATTTGGATACCTGTGACTGGTTAGCCAGGTGGGTAATTAATATCTGAGTACCTACTATATGCAAGGTACAGAGCCAGGCACAATAGATACAATTGTGAACAAGATTCCTGACTTTCTGGCAATTTACAATCTACAAGCTTTGGTTTATCAGTACTGATGCTTCCAAGAATACAGGTTTACTAAAATAAAGGCAAGTAACAATAAAGATGCCTAATACTCTGAAGCAACTATACAAAAGAGGACGGGCTAAGGAGGACAGAAAGAGTTGAGGGAATTAGGCTATCAGGGATTTCCCATTCTTTCCCCTAATTCATTGTGAAGTATTACCTTTAAGCATTATGCTTATAAGGACTGTAACTATTTGTTCAAAGAATAGCAGATTACAGTTATGGCCCCCAACAAAGCAGTCAGTTGAACTGAGAGCACTAAAACTAAGGTTAATCATACTCCTTAGAATCCAGGGATCTTTCACAACCTTTAAAGGCATTGTCAGTAAAACCTTAATTTTATAAGAAAGCAGAACTAAAACATACAAGGGTGACTTGTCCTTTGAATCGTGCATTTGATTTCTGGAGAGGCAGATTAACTGCTTAAAAAAAAACTAAAAAACAAACAAAACAACCAAAAGCCATCTCGCCCACTTAGCTTAAGTAGTTCAGGTATAGGAGCCTCAAGGACAAGTGACTATTCCTGCAAACCTTTGTTCAGCTTATACAAGCTCTGCATCTCATTCAACACTGCAGACAGCGACAGCTCTGAAACACTCTCTTTACACTGGAGAAAAATATTTGTCCGGGTTCTCACTGGTTTCAGAAAGGTCACCTCTTTGCAAAGCTTCTCTGGTCTGTTAACTGGTATGTGGAAAGTCAAGATGTGGTTGGCAGTAAATGAGAACACAATCCCAGCACTCAGAGAGCTAGTTAGACTACAATCTCCAAAGGTTGCCATTTCCAAGAGAACTGGAAGGATGTCTTTTGAGCTCAACCCACAGCACAATAGACTAAACTTGTTCTGCCTCCGTAAGTGCAGTAAAGAATGAGCAATCTTTCCTTACCACCCACCCCTTCATCCCACCCAAGCTCCTTTCTGGAGCAATATCTAAGTAATGTATTCACATGACTCTAGGATCAACCTGCATCCATGACAATTTCTGTTGTCACTAACCTTTAAATGTCCGTTTCTTACATATATTGGAGCAACTGGAGGACTGAAGAAGGTGAAAAACCATAGTTTGCTTTTCAATCTTACGCTGTCCTCATTGCCTTCACCTGCACTAAAGACCTCGTTCCACGCATTCTTTTCTCTTGCCTGTAAGCTATCACGCAGTTGTTGGGTAAAACGGCCACGGCTCCCAAGGATTTGCCTGAAGAAGCTCAGCCAGATTTACCCACTCACCTGGGTGGAGATCTTCTGTCCACCCTCATCCCCTGCACAAGTCACAGGGATCAGTTGAGTTGGCTCACCCCCTCTCACTCTCGTCTTCCAAGGCCCTTCATCCAGCAAAGTCAGCCGCAAATTTAAGGCCTGGCCCTGCTGGATTTCAAAAAGATCCCCGAGGGCTCGGGCCGAGGGACAAAGGAAAGCGAGGTCAGGGGCGGCCTCTTCAGCTCGGGATAGGCCTGGGGCCGCTCACCTGCCATCCCCTCCACCACCCCTGCCGTCCCCGACCACCCGAAACCCTAGCTTCGAAGTCCCGAACTACCCGAGCCCGGGCCCAGGGTGCTCGCGCCCCTTCCGCGAGGCTGGAGCCCTGGTCCCCGCTGCCACCCAGAGCCCCCGCACCTTCTTGGGCGCCTTGGTGACGGTGGCCATGAAGGAGTACTTCTCAGCGTCCTCGATCTCCTTGGCCTGTTTCAGCTCCTCCCCGACCCCGGGCAGCGGCATCGCGTCAGGCATCGACATCCCCCGGCCGGCCCGGCCCGCGGCTGACCCGCCGCCCCCGCCTCTTTCCCTCACAGGCGCCCGCTCGCCCGCGCGGCACTCTCCGACACGCGCTAGCCCACCCTCCCGCCAGGCCCAGTGCTGAGCTGCGTGGGCTTCTCGCTGCTCCGACCCGCGCCTCCTCTGTTCGGCAGCCCAAGACTGCCGGACAGCGATGGCAGCCACAGCAACACCAGAAGCAGCAGCGCGCAGCTCCGACCTGCCCGCGCCGCCACCTCCGCTGCACGCAAGCACGCACGCAAGGTAAGGGTAGAGGGCGGTGACGCCACGTCAAGTACTGGCAGTTCCAAGGAAGGGAAAGAGGCGGGGAGAATCAGCGTTCTGTCATGACGTCACCACGCTGGGCCGGGCCGCATATGCTGCTCCTCCTTCTTTCCTACTCGAGGATGTTGAGGGTCCGAGGGTGAGCCCTATCCTTAGAGCCACCAGGTGGCGCCATCAGCCCTGTGAGCAGCGCAAGGTTCCTGCAAGGATGCCGTGGAACTGAGGGGTCTTTGGGCTTCTGGATTCTCGGCAACGCCTCACGGGGGCATAAGAGCGATGCTTGTAGAAAAGGGCACGGCGCCCCACATAACACTTCCTACAGCCACTCTTAGGAAAAATCCACGGCCCGAGACAGCCCACTCACTGCCCCCGCCTCGGACCCTTGGGACCAAAAGCCCCTTCCCAAAGGGTAGTGTTTGCCTTTTTGACTTCATGGGGAATGGAACAGAGTGAGAGCAGTCAGGTTTCTGCACAACCCTTTGTGACCTCCTTCACCACCATCTCCTCCTGGGTCTTGCCTGTTTACAAGACCTTCAGGCTACAGCCATTGGGATAGAACTGATAGGTCAGAAGGTGGAGAGCCAGAGGCAGAGGAGCCCTGGCCAGATTGCCTTTCCAACTCCTTGCTCCGCCTAGGCAATAGCCCCGAGGAGCGCCCAGTGAGCATCTGGGACCTTCATTGATTGCTCATACACTTCCTGAGCCCTAGTATGTGTTGTCTCCTGCTAAGGCCCTGGGATGGCAAAGGTGCATGTGACACATTTTGTATTTTGCAAGGCTTAGTTTAGCTGGAGAAGCAAAACCTGTTTGTCACCTAATGTCAGCGGAAGTAGCTTTTCCTTTGAGATTCAAATGACACTGGCACCAATTCTCTTGTCCTGTGGAAAGTCCAGTGCCCTCCCTAGGATTTCTGTTAATTACTGGGGGGACTTAGATTTTCATGGTCCCTTCTGGCTCTAGTTTTCTGCCTCGTCTGGATTTTTACTCACTATTCGGGTCTTATGACTGTTTCTTTAGCTCTTGCTGTCACTCAGTCCCTTTTCCTTTCAACCCCCACCTCTGTTCCAAAGCAATCACAAAAATGAGGCTGTAACACGTAACAGAACTTTTAATGAAGGTTCGCGGGTCACATTGGAGAGGTTATGTCACATAGTGAACAATTTAAAATCACATTTCTGAAATGCTGTGGAAAGTAGTTTTGGCTGTTACCACGGGGGGATTTCTCGATGGCCAGGCCACCTCACAAAGCCCCTAACTTGCTGCCCACATAGCTTCTTCTTCCTCTTTTCCCATTCTTGGACCTCACCTTTCCCTCCTTGGTGGAGAACAGATTCTTCTCTACTGTGCTGAGCCATTCAAAGCTTTCCAAGGGCCTTTTCCCCAATTTCTCTCCAAGCCCACACACCTTTTTATATCCAGAAACTCATCAGGGTTTTAACAAGTCAACCCTGACCAGAAAGAAGCTGTGGTTTGAAATGACACCCCCCCATCACTGGTTTATGTTCAAGGTTGGGGAGGGTGTGAAAGAGTCACTGTGGGAGCCCCCGAGTTCTTAGTATGAGAAGGCTGTGTCCCAACCACCCAGCCTCATGAGGCTTTGTGTTTGATGAGGGCTGTGGAAGTGCCTGGAAGGATGCATACTTTCAGCTCCTGATCTTGAACTATTAGAATTCTCTCATCTGCCCCCTCTTGTGAACATTTAGACTTCCCTCTGGGGCATTCCTGTAGCAAAAGGGGCAGTGAGATGGAGACAAGAATACCAGATTCATCCATCCCGATACCACACTGGTCCCTTTCTCAGATGGGGGTCAGGAATTATACCTGGCCCAATCAGAACTCTTTGGAGTTTTCATCCTTATGGATTTTCTAGAGTCTACACATCAGAGTTGCCTACTCAGGGGGCCAGGGGTGTAGCTAGGTGGTAGAGCAGTTGCCTAGAAGAGACCCTGGTTCGGATATCCAGCACGTTATGTATAAATAAAGTAAATAAATGGGACACTAAAAAAAAAATACTGCCTGCTCAAAGACCAGAGGTAGACTACACCTGTTAGAACTAGGGATGAAAATTCTTAAGTAACTCGAATAGAAAAACATACAACTTGTGAGAATTTAGGATTGTAAAAAATTTTTTTAAAGCACAGGTATGTCTATCTTTGGATCTGATTTTGTAAACTTCTATTGTCTGAGTGCTTTGTCTCGCAGTCCCCCATTCTCTGTGCATCTTAGCATCCAGGCTGTGAACTTGCTGGACCTGGGAGTGTTTCTCTTCTATTCTTTCAGGACCAAGATCACTCTGGCTCCAGGCCCACAGTGCTGGTGGTCTTGCTACTTGGTCTTGCTAGCAAGGAGGATGAGGACAGGGTCAGATCTAGAGAGAATGGGACCTTAGTGGTTTGGGCCAAGAAAAAGACCAGCAGGTTAGATTCCACTTACCTGAGTGCCTGTCTGGGAGGAGGCTGATGAGCTGGACTGGTACTTGATTGAGGGCAGGAGAGCCGGCACCCATTGTCTGGCAGAGAGGCAGTAGGCCTCTGTGGTTCATGTCAGACCAGAGCCTGGGCATTCCTGGAAATCAGCCACTGCAGAGGGCATGGGTGGCTGCCACCCCCCACCAGGTATTGGCTAGAGATCAAAGAGCTTATCAAGGCAGGAAGTGTGACAATATAACATTCATGAGAACCTTGGAGGCTGCCCACCTCCTGCCCAATCCTCAGATGGTTTCACATGGCCTGGCTAAGGGGGCTGCCTCTCATGGATGCCAAGAAATGTTTTCATCCCCCTTGATAGTCCCTCTGCTAGCAAGCCTACCCCACTGAACACACGATCCACATAGACGAGAGAACCATCCCAGGGGCCAGTATTTAAGAGCAGGGACCTACAGGGATGACTACTGTGTGTGGTAGTAGGAAGTCTCCAAAGGGCCTGGAGACAAGAGAACCCTTGATCCAGAAAGGAGTGGCCTGAAAGTGAAGGTGAATTGGAAGGCTTCCCCCACCCCGAAATGTGGCATTGGGGTTCCATGTAGAGGCTTGGTCCAGTTAACCAGATTCACTCTTTGTCCATCCCCAATTTATCCTAGACATTCATTCATTTATTCTTCTATTCACAAAATACACAGTTATGTGCTACATAATCTTTCATTCAATGACTAAATATCCAGTAGTAATCCCATAAGATTATAATGGAGTTGAAACATTCCTATCCACTTTGTGATGTATTAGCCATTATAATGTACTAGTTCAGTGCATTCTCATGTGTTTATGGTGGTGTGAATACATCTGTTTTGTTATGTTTAGGTACATAAATTCCATTGTGTAGCAGTCGCCTAGTGTTCAGTACAGGTTTGCAGCTTAGATGCAATAGGCTATACCTTACAGCCTAGGTGTGTTGTGGGCTATATCACCTAGGTTTGTGTAAGTGCACTCTGTGGTTTTCAGACAATGATGAAACTGCCTGGTGATGCAATTCTGAGAATGTTTCATCGAGTTAAATGATGCGTGATGGTGGTATTGAATGCTGCAGATGTGTCAGGAGTAGAGCTAGATGTTGGACTTGAGACACAAGAAGAGGCACAGTTAGTGCCTCTAGGTAGAAGTTATCTACCTGGGGACAGGTATGGGGGTGGGGTATAAGGAGTGAGGTGCTGTGGAGCTCGGGGAAGACCAGGAAAGATTTCTCAGAGGGAGATGATGCTTGAGCTGTCTTGACAGATAAGCAGCTGGGTGAGGTAGGGAAGAGATTCCAGGCTGAAGTAACAGCTATAGAAAAAGCAAGAGATTGAAGCAGCTTGGGGTATCATGGCAACTGTCAATATTTCTGGGCAGGTAGGCATAAGGTGCAGAGGTAGGGCAGAGTGGAGGCCGAAGCTGGTGCTAGAACCTGTGCTGTCTGGTGCACTGTGGGTGGGTGGTGGTGATGTGCCCTGTGCTGGGAGCACAGGAGGAGAAGTGGGTCTTTAAGGAGGGGTTGTTGAGATCCAGGGTCAGCTTGAGACATGTAGAAGTCACTGTCCCTAAGTCTCAGGGAAGACCAGTTTGTGTCTTTTACACAGACCCATCCCTTGCCAGCCTGGCACCCCGCCAGAGAAAGGCTGCGCTTGCCCTGTAGGACTTTCACCCCCTGCCAGTCAGGTCTCACTGTAGGTGCAGTGATCTTGGGTGACAATAGAAATATGAAAGTAGGTGACCAGGGCAGTGGCTCTGCCTCTAGCCCTCTAGATGGGCACACCCTCCCTGACCACCACCTTCATCTTTATGCCCCCAAAGAGGCCATGTAGCATGGATCTGGGAGGCACCTTGACATGGTAATTGACAAAGGGTGTCCCTGGAGCAGCACTCCAGATTGACAATGTGCCAGCTGGCCCGAGAGACTACCAGGGATAGGGATGCACAGTTCCTGCTTCCCCCTGTGCCCTCTGACTCTCCATACCAGCCTCTGCTCCTTCCCTTTTGGACTCTGGCAAGGAAACACTCCTCCTTCTATGACTCCCTCTCCACTTATTATTATCATCATATTTTACTTTTTATTATTATTTTTAACATTATAGAAGAGAGAAACACAAGGACAGAAAAAAAAAGAAATCTCTTTTCAACTCTCCAGGTTCACTTTTGGTTCTTATTAATTTGCAGAAGCTCATTTTTACACCCCAGTGATCAGTAGGTACCTGGCATTTTGTGTTCCGCTTTGTTCAAATTACAGTATTTGAAGGACACATTACCACACACGGAGATCGTTAACATACTTGTCATTGCGTTGCCCAAGTATCCCATCATATTGCTTATGAGTTTATGTAATCACTTGCCTATTGTGGGGCATCTGGGTTGCTTCCAACTCCATGCAATAGATAGAGTGTGGGGAAGGGGAGAGTGGTGGATGGCTTCAAGCAAAACAGGCAAAGTTGGGTCATAGCACCAGGTCCTGCCAGAGAAAGAGAGCAAAAAAATATTAAGCAGCAGGGCCAGTTGTCCTGCCTGTAAACAATGACTGGGTTAAGTGCCTTTTGGCAGTAGGGGGTCTGAGGTCTTGTGCCAGGAACCTGAAAACCCGTGATAGCTGACTCCTGGGGGTACCACATCGTGTGCAGAAACCAGGGGATCTGGGAAGATGGAGATGTGGGCTCAAATCTTGCCTCTGCTACCAACTCAGTCACTGAGATCCTCTACCTTTCTGGACCTCTGTTTTCTCATGCAAAACAGGGTGATCGCTCTCTATCTGGGGCTTGCCGTGACCTAATTCAATCAGGTGACAAATACAAAAGTGCTTTGAACAAATCACAAACATTGTGTAAACCCAAGTTTCTAAGATGTGGGTCCCAAATAAAAATCAGGAGGGTAAAGGAGTTATTGTCCAGAATTTGACATTCTCTCTGTGCCATGCTCTCAGAATGAGAGGAATTAGCAGAATCCTGCCTGCCGACAGGAGTGTTGGTATTGGATACTTGTTTGTGCTTTCTTGAGAAGGAAGGCTGAACTGGCCAAGCAAGGACAACTGCCACTTCCCTGGGTCAGCCTGGCCCCAGTGTCTAGCCACTGTGTGTCAGCAGCCCCTGGAGACTTCCTCAAATGCTTTCTTCTGGGTTGGACCAGAGATCCTGATGTATTTTTCTTCAGTTCTCAAAGCTGTGGCCCATTAACATCAAGGCTGGAAAGACCTGGACATTGTAAACAGTGTTCAAAGAATCTGTTTGATGATTCTTTGTGTGTGTGTGTGTGTTTTGAGGAATTACCATAAAAGCAGAAATTGTGAAACTGGCCTTGGACTTCAGCCTCTGGTCACTTATTTTGCTGAGCCTTGGCTGTGAGTCAGAAGCTGTGCTAGGTGGTGTCAGTGATCCAGCAGGAAACAAGATAGTCACAGTTCCTGTCCTCATGGGGCTTAAAGTCAAGAGCAGGACTTTTTCAGAACATCTGGGTCCCCCAGGACCTTCTCAGAGAGGGCACTTCCTCCTATCTCCATGGGCCCCACACTTTCCACAGAGTAAGTGGCATGCTTATTCTTCCCGTTCCCAAGATGATGTCGGATCCCAGGGTAGGGAGGGAACAGCAGTCTGTCTCCAGAATTTAGAGGTACTTGCTCACTCCTGAAGCTGCCCTAAGTCTTTAGATGCTTCTGGGATCTGTTTCCCAGCCAGATATGCTCTCCCAGGTGGATGGTGAGTGGACTACAGGGTGGAGGTAACAGCTTGCTGGTATCAGAGACTGTGTTGCCTGTTTGTGCCTTTCAGTCACAAGCCCTCTATCCTCTACCTGCCACCTGCCCTTATGACTAAAATGGTCCTGAGATTGGAAGAGACGTTATTGGCCAGGCTGGTTAGCTACCCTGGTGAGTACTCCCTCAAGATGGCTCCTGGTGGGTAGAAGAGGGGTTTGCTTTGGCTGGAAAAGCACTGAGGCCAGATGTAATGGGGCAGGCAGAAGCTGCAGTTTCTCAAAGCTTAGGTGGTTGGGGTCTTGCCCTTTTAATTCCAAAGTTCCAGCCCTGTGGCTGGTTTGTTGAAGCCAAAGGAGAGAGAATGGTGGGCTGCTGGTGGTTGGAGGCTGTTGCTGGGTGGGATCCCGCCTTCCTCACCCTCTCTGGTGAGTAGGGCGGGCCCATTGCATCACCCTTGGAGCCTCTGCTCCTGGCTTTGCAGCCAACTGAGCCCCTGGAGGAGGGACTCTCCCTGTTTTTCAAAAAAAACCATTAACCATTTCATTCTCCTAGAACTCCCTACCACAAATGTGGAGTTCCAAGATTGTTCCTCATGCCTCTCCGCACTGATTTTGAAAACCCTTCTCATGCTCCATGGCACCCATGGGGCTCTGCCTGGGCAGCCTTTTAACAGTTGAAGTCTCCACCATTCCCAGTGCGAGCCTGACCTCTCATTCAGGAAAAGAGTTAACCTTCTTCATCCCCACCCTCAGCATTTGTCCCATTCTGCAGTGGTGAGGACAGAGCTCCTTAGCCTCCAGCATGATCTCATGCCACTTTCACACTCCAAACAGAGTCCCGGCAAGGGGTCAACACCATGTTTGAGGTGGAAAGCAAGAGTACAGCTCAAGCCAGAGACCGGAAGCTCAGACCCTGATCTGTCCCCAGAGCCCCTCTAACCATTTCCGACAGACCTGCTCAGGCCTTTGCCCTCTTTGTAGAAGCTCAGGGAGAGAATGGGTAGACTGAGGGTCTGAAAGGGCCCAAGGGACCATATGAGGAGAGATGCAAGAACACAGTGTTTCCCTGTTGCCAGATGAGGAGGCATCATGGGGGTGGGGGCAGAGAGGCTATTCCAGTCAGTGAAACCCAGGCCACATTCCCGCTCAGAACTTTTATCTCCCAGCGCTAGCATTCCCCTCGGCACCCCACCCGTTGTAGGGCCTGAAATAGCCTGGAACTCTATCCAAGCCTAGGCCTAGGTCCCAATTTTAGTTCCACAAACATTTGGCTGCACCATCACACTCAGAATCTGGAGCTGGGTCCTGTGGGGAATGTGGAGACAAATGAGGCCCAGCCCCTGCCTTCAGGGAGCTTGCAAAATGTATCCTGACAGGTGTTCACAGGCACCTGTGGAAGAAAAAAGAAAGAAGGCTTCTAGGGAAGGGATGGGGGCAGACTTGCAAAAGAGAGCTGTTTTGCTGAATCTTAAAGAATGACTAGGACTTCCATGGGCAGAAATGAGGGACACTCATCCTAAAAGGAAGGAAAAGCAAGAGCAAATGTGTTAAGGAATGAAGTTTAGGGAATTTTCTGGAACATGGTCAGCAATCTGTTTTGACGGGAGCACATGGGAATATATGGAACTGTTTTCGTGGGTGTGTGAGTTCGTCCTGATTTCCTACAGGTGAGGAAGGCCAAGTGGCAAAGACATGTTGGTTCAGAGCTTTACAGATGTACTAATGGAGGCAAAGACAGTTGAAGAAACTTGCCAACTAGGGCTGTAGCTCATTGGTAGAGGGCTTGCCTGGAATGTGTGAGGCACTGGGTTTGATTCTCAGCAACACATATAAATAAATTAATTAAATAAAGGTATATTGACAATTAAAGAAATTTTTTAAAAAGTTGAAGAAACTTGCTCAGAGATATAAAGTATGTTTGTGACAGAGCAAGGATCAGACTTAGGTTATCTCACCCTTATCTGTCTTGGCCCACTTCAGGTCCCCTAATTCAGGAGGCTTCACCCATGGAGCTGGCTGACCTAACAGACCTTGGTACTCCTTAGGGCTCAAGAAGATGTGAAAGCAGTGAAAACAAAGATTCAGTTACATAAATGTTCTTCATGATGTTGCATTTTTAACAAGTAATGGATAGCTCCATGACATCCAATGGGAAAGAAAGATCCATGTTCTTTATTTCCCCAAATTTCTTTAAATCT
This sequence comes from Marmota monax, assembly GCF_021218885.2. Classification (NCBI taxonomy): domain Eukaryota; kingdom Metazoa; phylum Chordata; class Mammalia; order Rodentia; family Sciuridae; genus Marmota; species Marmota monax. The sequence goes on from NW_026694276.1 coordinate 1,266,846, forward strand.
GGTCCCAAATTCCATTCACTATTGGTGAGAAGCCTAATATTATTAGGGCTTCTTCCTTTAATTCATTGGATTTTCCAAAAAATAAAACAAAATAAAATCCCCAACCCAGCAAATAATCTTGCCTTGATCTGATGGAATTGGGACAGCTGGTCCTGATTCAGAGGGCTCCCACATTTAACCGCTGCTCCTTGGGCTATCTGTGGGATGTTGGTCCTCCTTGTCTGTGGGTACTGCTTCTCCAGGCAAACTGGTGGGCTGCCTACACACCCTGGCCTCTCCCAGAAGCTGGCCTTCTCTTTCCTCATGGCCATCTGTATACCAGGTTTTGCCAACCCTATGGCAGGGGAGGGGAGAGTCCAGTTGGATCTCAACTTCTACATATGTGAACACTCATGGTGTCCCTCCTTCTCCTCAGGGGCTGGAAGCCACTGCCCACAGGTAAGCCGAATCTTACTTCCTAGTTGGAAAACCACCTCGAAACCTCTTTGACCTCCCAGACTTGCAGCCCTGGCCATCCTCTTGGGAGGATGTGGGAAAAATATTTCACATTCTTTTCTGAAGAATCCACAGCCAAGAAAAGCAGATACAACTAGTTTCTCAATCAGGTTATTCTGCCACATTAGATGTTTAATTAATCACCTTGTTATACTTCCAAAAGCAAAAGATTCAGCAATAAATGACTAAACTTTTGGTACAGCCATAAGAAAGGTACTACTGTGTTATCAGCCAGAAGAGTATTTAATGGCATGGAATGATAATTTTGCTAGCTGAAAAGAAGCAGCTTTTAAAATAGCGTCATAGTGTGACCGAACTTTCTGGCAAACATAAAACTACTTATTCATACAGAGAAAGAAGAATTGAAAGGTAAACATCAAACACTTACTTTCAAAAATGAGTTTTTTTCTCATTTTTGCTTATTTTTATTGTCTAAAATTCTACAATGAATATATATTATTTTCCTTGAGTAAGTAATTTGAAGAAATTTTTAATTAAAAATTTTTAATTTAATTCATTCATTGTTAAAAATCTAAACAGCTGGGTGAGATGGTGGAAACTGTAATCCTAGCAATTGGGAGGCTAAGACAGGACAATTGTGAGTTCAAAACCAGCCTCAGCAAATTAGCGAGGCCCTAAGCAACTTAGCAAGACCCTTTCTCAAAATAAAAAAAAATAATAAAAAGTTCTAGGGATGTAGCTCAGTGGGAAAGCCCCCTTGGTTCAATCTCCAGTACCGAAATCTAAAAACTAAAAATAAATGAAACAGGACATGAATAACTTCTCATGTATTCCTCCCACCACTTAGAGAGGGACTTCCTGGTGGAATTTCCTCCCTTTGTCTGCTTTCCTCTGCCCCAGCTGAGGACCTGGGTTGGCCTTTACCTGAATGACCAAAGGCCTCAGAGGGTCAGTTTGTGCAGTTGAATCCCAGAGGCCTGAGTTATCTGAGCTGTGGACTTTTCTGAAGAAGACAGCCAACGTTTCCAGATCGCTCTGAAATCCACATAGTCGTGAACTGCAGAAAGGTTTTGGACCTGGTTGGTAGGTTTGTTTGGGGTGTGGCTGCAAAACAGAACAAGAGATTGGGTCCACAGTGTGCAGGAAAATGTAATTTGTTGCATCAGTCACTGAAAATATTTAATCTGGAAAGACCAGTTTTTACAATTGGCAGATAGACCATGAGAATATGAAGCCAGTTATCACTGAGAATAACATGACTCCTGACTGCATTTGGGATTCAGGAGCAAAACATAAAGTTGTATCAAATTCACTGACCAGCAAATGCTACCAACCCCAAATCCAGAGTGTCTTCTATGGGAAGTTTGAAGAATTCTTGTCATTTTCAAAGTTCAATCTTGAAAATAAAAGGATTGATACATTAATTAGATATCATTATACCCCAAAAAGACATGACAAGAAAACTACAGAGCAATATCTCATAGACACAAAAATGTTCAACAGAATATTTAAAAATAAAAATCCAAAAATGTATTTTAAAATAATAATATACCATGACCAAGTAGTTTTTATCTAGGTAATGCAAAGTCTTGTTTACCATTTGAAAACTAATCAATGTAATTGCCATATTTGCCATTTAAACAACAAAAGAATCATGAACCCAGCAATTAATGTATAAAATGCCTTTGGCAAAATTTGACATCTGTTTCTGGTAAAAAAAAAAAGAAATAGAAGGCAAAAAGACTGGAAAGGAAGAAATGAAACTGTCCCTATTTACAGATGATATGATACCTGTCTAGAAAAGCCCAAAGAATGTACACACATGAAATACCTAGGACTAATATAAACGTTTAGCAAGATTGTAGGATGTAAACTCAACATATGGGAAACCATGTCTCCGTATGCTAACAGTAAAAGTTGAAATGCAAAATTTAAAAAAAAGTCAATATCATTTAAAATAGCTAAAACTTTGGGCTGGGGTTGTAATTCTGTGGCAGAGAACTTGCCTAGCATGTCCAAGGCACTGGGTTCAATCCCCAGCACCACCAAAAATAAATAAATAAATAAAAGCTAAAAATTAAATATATGTCCAGGATCTGTATGCTGAAAACTATAAAGCATTGATGAAAGAAATCAAAGAAGCCCTGAATAAATGGAGAGATAATAGCATGTTCAGAATTGGAAGATTCAATAGAATATAGATTTCTTTCCAAGTTTATAAACACATTTAACTTAATTCCAGTCAAAACCATTAGTAGACCTGGACAAGTTAATTCTGAAGTTTAGAGAAAAGAGCAAAGGAGATAGAATAGCTAAAACAATTTTGAAACGGAAGAACAAAGTTGAACAAATCACACTACTTGATTATAAGACTTGCTACAAAGCTACAATCACCCAAAACAGTATGATATTGGCAACAGGAGAAACACATAGATGAAATGGAATAGAGTTTAGAAATAGGCACACACGGATATGGCCAATTAATATTTTATAAAGATGCAGAGACAGCTCACTCAAGAATGAATTGTCCCCAATAAATTGTGTTGGAGCAATTGGATATCCATACGAAGAAAAACAAACCTCCAACAAAACCTTACCCCTCATACAAATATTAATTCAGAATGGATCATGGATTTAAGTGTAAAACATAAAGCTGAAAAACATTTAGGAGAAATCACAGGAAAAAATATTAACGACCTGCAATTAGGCAAAGAATTCCAAGGCACAACAAGAAAAGCCTGATTCATAATATAAAAATATGACTGTATTGGACTTCATCCAAGCTAAAATACAGCTGCAAAATATACAATTAAGAATGAAAAGACAAATATACAATTAAGAATGAAAAGACAAGCTATAGACTGGGAGAAAATATTTACAAATCATATGCCCAACAAAGGACTTGAGACTATATCAAGAACTCTCAAAACTTGACAGTAAGAAAGCAAATAATCCAATCAAAAATGAGTAAGACTGAGACACTTTACTAAAGAGGATATACAAAATAAATAAGATTCAACTTCTTTAGCTATTAAGAAAACACAAATTAAAAGCCCAATAAGATACCACAACACACACATTAGAATGCTAGAATTAAAATACTGACAGTACCAAGTGCCGATGAGGATGTGCTCACACAGTGAAACTCACATTGCTGTTGGGAACACAAAGTTGCACATCCCCTGGAAAAGTTGGAAAATTTCTTAAAAAATGAAATATAGATTACCCATATGACCTAGCAGTTACACTTCTGTGTAATTACCCTAGAGAAATGAAAATTTATGTTTGCACAAAAATTTCTACAGAAATATTTATAGCAGCTCTATTTGTAATTGCCAAAAATGGAAACAATTCAAATGTTCTCCAGTAAGTAAATGGATAAACAAACTGGTTTATCCACACAATGGATTACCAAGGAACAAACTATTGAGACATAAAACAACTTTGATGTATCCCAAAGGTATTATGCTGAGTGAAAGAAGCCTAGTGTTAAAAATTGCATGCCGTCTGATTCCAATTCTATGACATACTCCATGATGGGGAACAGATCAGAAGTTGGCAAGGGTTAGAAGTAGGGAGAAGGTGTCATTATGAGAATCAGCATGAGGGAATTTGGGGGGTGATGGAATTGTTCTGTGTCCTGATTACAGTGTTGGTTACACAAGTCTCTACATGTATTATAATTTCTAGATCTCTTCATGCACGCGCATGCAGACACACACACACACACACATCAATTCAACTTAGTGTTAACTTTAAAAAAAAAGGATTAGTTTTTAGAGCAGTTTTTGGTTCACAGAACAGTTGAAGAGATTTGGAGATTTCTTATATAATTGGAATTATGTTGAATTTATAGATCAAGTTGGAAAGAATTTATGAAAATACTGAGTGTTCCTGTCCATGAACATGGAATATCTCTCCATTTATTTAGTTCTTGATTTCTTTCATCAAGGTTGTGTAGTTTTCTTCATATAGCTTTTGTAATACTTTGTTAGATTTATACCAAAGTATTTCATTCTTAAAGGTGCGAATGAATAGACCATTTTTAAAAAATTTTTGAATTCTATTTGTTCATTACTAGCATGTAGAAGAGTAGTTGACTTATATATATATATTTATCTTATATCCTACAGTATAACTATAATCACTTATTAGATTCAAGAGTTTTTGTTGATTCTTTCAGACTTTCTATATAGACAAACATGTTATCTGTGAACAGGCAGTTTATTTCCTTTTATTTATTTTTCTTACCCTATATCATTAGTGAGGACTTCCAATTCAATGTTGAAAAGGAATGGTGAGAGGGAACATCCTTCTTGTTTCTGATATTAGTGGAAATTTTTTCTTACCATTAAGTATGTTAGCTGTAGGGTTTTTGCAAATGTTTTTTATCATGTAGAGAAAGTTCCCTTTTATCAATAGTTTGTTGTCAGTTTTTATCCAGAATAGGTATTAGATTTTATAAAATACTTTTTCTGCAGACATTGATATAATTATATGATTTTTTTCTTTAGTCTATTGATGTGATGAATGACATCGATTTTTTAATGTTGAACCTGTCTTGCATACGGTATGTCCCACTTTGTTATAGTATCTAATTTTTAATACATTGTAGGATTCAGTTTGTTTATATTTCATTGAGGATTTCTGCATGCAAGTCCATGAGAGTTTAGGTCTGTAGTTTTCTTCTCTTGTAATGCCTTTGTCTGATTTTGTAATGTCTTTGGTCTCATAGAGTGAGTTAGGAAGTATTTTCTCTGCTTGTATCTTCTGGAAGAGATTGTAAAGACTTTCTGTACTTATTACTTGAATGATTGGTAGAATTCGCCAGTGAATCCATCTAGGCATGGTGCTTTCTGTTTTGGAAAGTTATTAATTATTAATTCAATTTCTTTCATAGATATAGGCCTATTCAAATAGTCTGTTTCTTTTTGTGTGAGTTTTGGCAGATTGTGTCTTTCACAGAGTTGGTCCATTTCATCAAACTTGTAGGCACAATGGAGTTGTTGAGCTATTCCTTTACAATCCTTTCAATGTCCATAGGACTGGTGATATCAGGACTCTTTCATTCCTGATATTGGTAATTTGTGCCTTATCTATTTTTTTTTTTGTGTGTGTGTGTGTATGTGTTTTCCTTAGCCTGGCTAGAGACTCATCAGTTTTATGGATATTTTCAAAGAAACCAGCTTTGGTTTCATTGATGTTCTCCATTAATTTTCTGGTTTTAATTTTATTGATTTTTTTCCTTTAATTTTTATTATTTCTCTTCTTCTGCTTACTTTTATTTTAATTTGTTTTCCCCTTTTTCTAGTTACCTAAGATGTAAACTTAGGTTATTGTCTTCGTCATCTTGGGCTGCAATAACAAAATACCATTGGCCATGCGGCTTTAACAAACATTTACTTCTCTCAGTTTTGGAGGATGGAAAGTTCAAGCTCAGGGACCCAATTCTAGTGAGGGTCCTCTTTCTGGCTTGCAGATGGCTCCTTCTTCCTGTATCATTGCATGGTAGAGAAAGAAAGCTCCGGAATCTCTTCCACTTCATAGAAGGGCACGAATTTCATCATGGAGACTCCACCCTCCTGAATTCATCTAAACCTAATTACTCCCCAGATGCCCCACCTCCTAATACCATCACATTCAATGTTAGGGCTTTGACATATTAATTTTAGGGGGACACAAACATTCAGCATGCACAGTTATTAATTTTAGATCTTTGTTCATTGTGACTATGTGCATTCAATGTTATAAATTTCCAAGTATCGTTTTCACTGCATTCCATAAATTTTGATAAGATGTATTTTCATTTTCATTTCATTCAGGATGTTTTAAAAATTCTCTTGAGATTTCTTTTTCTTTTCTTTCTTTTTTTTTTAATCTGTGGGTGTTTCTTAGAAATGTATTGTTCAGACTCCAAGTATTTTGGGATTTTCCAGCCATCTTTCTGTTATGAATTCCTGGTTTAATTCCACTGTGGTCTGAGGGCAAATGTATGATTTATATTCTTTTAAATTTTTTAAGGTGTGTTTTCTGGCTCAGAATGTAGAATATCCTATGCTATAGAATATCCATCTGAGCTAGAGCAGAATACATAGTCTGCTGTTGTTGGGTAAGGTAGTCTATAAATGTTAATTTTATCCAGTTGATTGATAGTGCTTTTGGGTTCCACTGTGTCTTTATTGATTTTCTGCCTGTTGAATCTGTCCATTTCTGATACAGGGATGTTGAAGTCTCCCCTATAATGGTGGGCTCATTTATTTCTTGTTGAAGTTCAATCCATTTTTGCCTCACATATTTTGATGTTCTGTTTTTAGGTGCATTAAGGACTGTTATGTATTCTTAAAGAATTGACCTTTTTGTCATTATGTAATACCTCTCTTCAGCCCTGATATCTTTCCTTTCTCTGAAGTCCTCTATTGAAAGTAATATAGCTATTCACATTCTCTCTCTCTCTCTCTCTCTCTCTTCTCTCTCTCTCTCTCTCTCCCTCTGGTACTGGAGATTGAACTCAAGGGTGTTTAACCACTGAACTACATTCCTAGCCCTTTTTATATTTTATTTAGAGACAGGGTCTCACTAAATTGCTTAGAGTCTCACTAAATTGCTGAGGCTGGCTTTGAACTCACATTCTTTCTGCCTAAGCCTCCTGAGCCACTGGGATTAAGGTGTGCACCACTGCACCCAGTTCACATTTTTTTTTTGTGGGGGGGGGGAGTGCCAGGGATTAAACTCACGGGCACACTTGGCCACTGAGCCACACCCCAGCCCTATTTTGTATTTTATTTAGAGACAAGGTCTCACTGAGTTGCTTAGTGCCTCGCTTTTGCTGAGGCTAAGTTTTCGATCCTCCTGCCTCAGCCTCCCAAGTTGTTGGGATAACAGGCGTGAGCCACTGCACCGGTTCACACTCTCTTTTGATTAGTGCTGGAATAGTATATCTTCATTCATTTACTTTTAATCTGTATATGTCTCTACATTTAAAATGAGTTTCTAGTATGCAATATATAAATGGGTCTTCTTTTATAATTCACTAGCTGGCTTTTAATTGGTAGGTTCGATCAGTGACATTTAAAGTGACTGTTGATAAGATTGGACTAATATCTACCAGTTGTCACTATATTCTATTCATTACCTTTTTCTTTTTTCCTATTTTTGTCCTCCATTCTTTTCTGCTTTTTTGTAGCTTTAATTGAGTATTAACTATGATTCCATTTTCTTTTCTTTTTTACACACCAATTATAATTAAAAACTTGTTTTACTGTAAAAAAAAAAACCTTTTAAGTGGTTGCCCTACAGTTGGTAATATACATCTACAATTAAACCAAACCAATGTTCAAATGACACTATATCACTTCAACGATAGTGCAAATACCTCACTACAAAACATTTCTAATTCCTCCCTCCCATCCCTTGAATCATTGCTGTAATTCACTTCACTTATACATAAGCACCTACACAAATACACACACACACACACAAGCATACATGATAGGATACATTGTTGCTATTAGTTTGAACCAATGTCACCTGTTAAATAAGAAGAATAAAAATAGAAGTTTTTATGTTACCTTTACTTAAACCTTCTCTTGTGCTCTCCTTTTCTTTATGTAGATACAAGTTTCTGACCTATATCATTTTTCTTTCTGAAGAACTACTTTTAACATTTCTAGTAAGGCAGGAAACAAATTTCCCCAGTTCTTGTCTGTCTGATAAATTCTTTATTTCTCCTTCACTTTATTTTTTTGAGATTGGAATCTTTCTATGTTGTCCAGACTGGTCTCAAACCCCTGGGCTCAAGCCATCCTCCTTCCTCAGCCTCCCAAATAGCTGAAACTATAGGTTCATATCACCACGCTTGTGTGGTTTCTGAGAATTTGAATGTAATTCCTATCTTTGTCCTCTTTAGGTAAGTCTTATTTTCTCTCTGGCTTCTTTCAAGATGTTTTCTTTACCTTTGGTTTTCTCCAGTTCAAATATGATATGCCTACGTGAAGTTTTTTATTGTTGTTACTTATTTATTTGTTGGCATTTATCCTGCTTCATGTTCTCAGACACAATGTACTGGGTAAAAGAAACTCTGGTGAACAGGCTCTTGGTAGTGTGGAGGTGGAATGTCGGGGAGGGTGAGCATGCTAAGTCATTCTATAGAATTAGATCCACAGCTTATAGAACTTCTCAATCTACCCTCCACCGCACACACATCCATCTATGTGGGACAGGATGGATGGAGTGGGCTGTAATTTCCCTTTTCCCAGTTGCTTAGGCTCTGATAAATCTTCATTAGGGTAAACTCTGGGGAAATGTTTTCCCTTGAGGACAGGCCTTGTTAAGAACAGAACACTCTGGTGCTCCTATTTCAAAATGGTTATTTTTCCCCAGAAGCAACAGGTTTTTCTTCTGTAGTCTCTGTGAGAACCTGGTGTATATACCTCCTGGAGGTAAAACTCACAAAAACAACACCACCACCTTGGGCCCGGGTCCCCTGGAGTTTTTATCTAAGACTAACCCACGCATCACAGCAAACCATTGATTACAGGTTAGTTTTTCCCACCTGGTTCCTGGAAAGGTTTCTGTTCTGGTAAGTTGTGATTCTCTGTATCTATTTTTCAAATTTGGGGAGCACCATTTTTTTCCTATGGCCTCACTCCTCTCATGGTTCTAAGAAGAGCTTTTGATTGTTCAGTTTGTTCAGATTTTTACTTGTTATTAAGATGAAGTGATTTCCAAACTCCTTACACATTTGATGAGAAACTGGAAATCAACTTTATGATGATTTAGAAATGAAAGACCCTTAAAATGGTTCAAATGATAAAGGTCGTTATACACATTTTACCATAATTTTTTTTTTGAGCCGCATGCCTATAATCCCAGTGGCTTGGGAGGCTGAGGCAGGAGGACCGTCAGTTCAAAGCCAGCCTTAGCAACAGTGAGTGGCTGAGCAAATTGGTGAGACTCTATCTCTAAATAAAATACAAAATAGGACTGGGGATGTGGCTTAGTGGTTGGGTGCCCCTGAGTTCAATCCCTGGTACCCGTCCCTACCAAAAAAGATTTACTTTTGTTTTTTGGTAATGCAGATTGAACCCAGGGGTGCTTAACAACTGAGCCATATCCCCAGCCCATTTTATATATTTTTTAAAAAATTTGAGACAGAGTCTCATTAGGTTGCTTAGGACCTCACTAAGTTGCTGAGGCTGGCTTTGAACTTGTAATCTTCCTGCCTCAGTCTTCTAGGCTGCTAGGATTACAGGCGTGTGCCACCAAGCCCAGCCACAATAAGAAATTTTTTTTAAAAAATGAGCAGTTATAAATGAGGAATAAAGTGTAAGGAATAAGATGATTTTTCCAAATGCTTTCATGCTATCCCCTTTTGCTTATGCCTTCAACACATCAAATTCAACATTTTTGGAATTCTTATAATTTACATTTCCTTCCGTGTTCTTGAGTTTTGGTATAGTGCATTTTTCTGTTGGTCTATCACGCTCAAAATCTTGGATCATCTCTGACCAATCAAGTTTTAATCCGTTGCCATATCATGCCTATTATCCATAATTTAGTTGTATATCCATTTTTCTCTTCTCCTTCCTTCCTGGTCCTTCATAAACCACAGGTCAGGGCTTTTGCAGTTTCTTCCTAATATCTCCCTGCTTTAAGAGTCAGCTTTTGAGTCAGACCAATGTGACATTAAATCCTGGCTCTGAAATAAATAAATTAAATTAATGTAATGTTGTTTTTTTTTTAAAATCCTGCCTGGGCCACTTGTGACTGTTTGACCATGGGTATAATATACTTAGCCTTTATGAACCTCAGGCATCATCTATAAAGTTGAGGTGATAACAAAACTCACAGGGTGATTTTGAGGACTGGAAAACACCATGGGCTAGGCATGGTGTCTTACATGCATTACCTATTGTTTTTATTAAGTGCGGCATTGTGTGTGCCCAGAGCTTCGAATGTTGCAAGGGTGCTTAGTAAGTACTCAGTTATTATTGGCTCCTTTATATTGTTATTCATCCTCAATCGATTTACTGGCGAATTTTTCATTTTCCTAATGAGCACTTCTGATTATGTCCATCCCTTTCTGAAAATTTTTCTTGACTTTAGTGCCTGTTGAATTAAACTCAAACTCCTTCACCAGCACCCCCAAAATAATCTACTTGATTATTTCCCTCCTTCCATGCAGATTTTGTCTCCTGAATTTCACTCCTCTCTGTACACCATACATACCCCTGGCTTTCCTTCCTCTTCAGTTTTATTTAAACAGTTCCCTCTCCCTGGAATGCCCTTTCCTCCTCCCATTTTGCTCAGTAAATATTTGCTTGGTAAATAGATGGTGTCCTTTGGAAAAGCTCTAATAGAGAAGCCAGCGCGTATCCATGCCATATGTCCCTCCTGTGGGGGATCACAGGGAAAGTTATGTTTATTTCCAGCAGGACTCTCTGTGGGGGAAGTCATATATACAAACTGAGAGGTTTTAAAGAAGTTCCTCCCATTCCACAATCCCTCAACCCCTCCTGAATACTGATGCTATATAATACTGAAGCCAAGAGGTGCTGTTGCTGGATTCTGCTGATTAAATTAACTTCTCAATTCAGGACATACTTGTTGAGTACCTATGAAGCGCTCTGTAACTTGCTGGGAACCGTGGTGGGTAACAGCACATTTAAGACTATCTGGCTGAAGGAGAGTAGACTTCTGTGACATTGGTAAACAGTGCATAGGAATTCAGAATCAGGTTCTAAGTTTTGCAGTGGTAAAAAAAAAAAAAAATATCTTTGACTAGAATGAGCCTGAGTACTTGAGAAGGAATCAAAGAGACTGCAGCCAGATGAAGATTTGCAACAGCCGTGCCTGGGATGCATCTCCGTGTACTACACATCTTGAGAATGCTTGGTATGCCAAGCCAAACATCTGATGTGAGCTGGGGAAATGCAAACCAATGAAATTCTTTATTCGTATCATAAACCAGGCCTAAGGAAGTCCCCAAAAAGCAGCTATCTAAATCCTCTGGTAACTTTGTGCTGCTGAAAGGATGGGTGTAGGTGGATATTTTTTTCCCCTAAGAACCAGTTCTCTACATCCAATGCAGTGCATTTAGTCCAGCACAAGCTTAGTTGTTTAAAATCCTAAGGCATCTGTGTGGGACGATAAACAGAGCGATGACAAACAGGTTTATGTGGCCTTGTAATTTCACCCAGCTTAACTCACTATCTGGATTCTTGAAAGGACTCTAATCTAGGTTTTATTTCCAGAATATTCTCAGCTTATGGGTTATTCAGAAAAACAGAAGAGTTGTTCCTGGAGCAGGCTATGAAATCAGATGGAGTTGGGTTTGAACTCAGTTTAACCACTTACTAGCTCTGTGATCTTGAAATTCAGAGATGTTCTTTGAGGTTCAGTTTCCTTGTTTTGACAATTGGAGTGACACTACTAATGTTAAGGTTTGTTGTAAAGATTTAATGAAATGATAGGTATTCAGGATTTGATGGCTACTATCACCATGATGGTTACTGGAAGTCCCCACCCCATTCCATTCTAGGCCAAACCATCTCCTCAAATGCTACCTAAGCTCTGAATTTAACAATGCTGTGTCCTTTGTATTCCCTCCACCTCTTAATAACAATAACTGTAAATAATAATAATAGCAATAGTACAGTTGCAGCTTACCTGCCCTTTGGTGGGACTTTCAAAATGTTGTCTCCAATCCTAACCATTTTCAAGTTACAGTGAGGAAAACTGAAGCTCAGGAAGAGAAGTGACTTGTCCAAACTTAAGAGCAGAGTTGGAACTAGAAATCGGGTCTCCTCTCTCTGAAGTTCACCCACTTTCTACTTAACCACATTTTTCCCTCTAAGAGAAGTCTCTTTTTCAGGACACAAAGACCAGCCACACTAGCCATCTCTTAACAATTTTCAGACCTTTCCACAGACTGCCTCTGTAACTATACTTGATGCATGCATGCATTCATTCTGCAAATGTTTACTGGTATATATTAAGTATTAGTGATCTAAAAATGATTAAGACAGTCTATGTCTTCAAAAAGTTCACACTCTCATGGGGAAGACAGACACATAAATGGATAGGTGGGGAAGTCATTGAGCATTCAGACCCCAGAGTTCTGGTGGGGTTGGAGAGTTAAATGGTGGTGTCAGTAGGCTTTCAAGGAAGATTTGAGTGGATTCATTTTCTTGCTCTTTATTTCATTTACTCCAGAAATGTGTTTTCAGCAATTTCTCTGTTTCAGGCTCTAGGCTAAGCCTCAGGGTTAAATTTAAGCCTGGTCTCCTTCAGTCTCTGCCCCTGAGAAATGTACAGTCTAGCCAGGAGGAATGGGTCATAATTAGTGAAGTGACATTAAAACTGTGGGCCAAAAGGTTGTGCAAGCTACATGGGTGGTGAGGTGGTTGGGTGGATGGATGTACAACCCATTAAGGAAATGGTTAATTCTGTAGGGCAAAGGTTTTTTGGAAGTCTAGTTTCTTTTAAACATGTTTTTCTTTTTCCTATTCATTCCTGTCTTACTGAAAAAAGAAATTTTTTTTTGCACTGTAAATACCTTTGAGGATATTCCGCAGACCTTGCCAAGTAAAAAATAGCACATAAAACTACATTATATTTTACAACATTCTCCAGGGAAAGAAGCTGTAATTCAAACCACAATATGTCAAGATGGGGCGGTGTCTCCATAACTAGCAACATCTTGCTGAAATTAGGGAGATGAAATTTTGGACATAGTATTACAAAATGTATTATTAATCTTATTTCCCTACTAACTACCTGTTACTTGACCACTGTTGCCCTCTATAGATTGGACAATAGTGTAAAACAAAGTCCAGATCTACAATTACATGAGTCTTTTATCATAAATAGTTTCTTAGACCTAATAAGTCTCAGACCCAGTAGGTAAAAGCAGGTTTAGTAAGAAGTCTTCAAAAGTAAGTATATTTAAGGATAAAAGTATCCTTTTATATTAGGGACAACTGTGTGTCCATTAAAAAAAAATAAAGTCGGACTCATATGGTTTATCTTTATACCAAAATAAAACCCAGATAGATCAGAGATATTTAAACTTTGAAAAATAAATTCTGTAAAAACCAGAAGAAAACTTGGGAGGGGCTTTGTTTTTATTTGCATTTTCATAATCTCAGAGGAATAAATGGTTAAAACCATAAAGCACTGTTATTCAGTCACATAAAAATAAAATATTTCTGAATGGCAAAAAAAAAATCACATAAATGATTCAAGTCAAATAAATCAGAGGATGGGAAGAACAAGTATCTAAAACTTAAAAGTATAGGAAAAAGGATGATTTTATATTATTATAACTTCATATTACTATATCTGTATTTATCATTTCTTCCAGATTTGTTTTCATTTCCTGCCTCTCCAGGACCTCAGTGGCTGACTCCATGTGGCCTGCCCTGACCCACTGTCCTTGTTGCCTTATCCCTAACAACAATGCTTATCTTGTCCTCTACCAGGATGTAGGGCAGGCTAGGGCCACAACTGCACTGATGACCAGACCTGGAAGTTATGACACTCCCCTCTTTTGAACTCAGATGAAATATCATGCCTCCTTACCTGAGATCTGGCTTCTCCATCTGCTGTTCAAGGTGATACAATCTGAAAGTATAGGGCACTTAATGCCCTGTAGGACAGCTGTTGACAAGAGACAGTAGATTGAATCTTTTCCTCTCTATTCCCATTGCCTCTACCGATCTCAGTTCTTAGGTGGGATCATCATATGGGTCTAGGAACCAAATTAACACAAGGCAGATTAACAGGAGAAAAGCATACCTGTTTTATTAATTTTGCATGTACCTGGGGACCCTCATAAGAGAGTGAAGACCCAAAGAAATGGCCAAAGCAGAAAGCTCTTATTCATTTTAGACAAGAAATACATTTGTGAAGAAATTATAGGATGAGGGTTCTGGGGTAGGGGTAATCAATTCTAGGGTGATCATTGAGAGACATGGGGGATGTGTAAAACTATTAAGAGATAAAAGTTACTTTAATGAGCTTATTTGGGTCCTTGGCTCTAGTTCCCGGTCTCCAATGATAAGTTCTATTCTCTTGGCTCTCAGGGAAGGCATCTCTCCTAAGGGAATCTTTGCAGTCTACTCAGTTAGGAAAAGGCAGGTGAGTTACTTTTTCTGCCAATACATTTTATCCAATGTTTTCCATCTGAAATAATCAATATACCAATTCAGCTTATTTTGGTGTGGATTGTTCTCAGCTCCTTTGTCACCATTTCGCCCCACCCGTCAGTCACCTAATTGAGTGTCCATCTGTCTGCTCATGAATCTATGGTCAGCTTGATAACAAAACACCTTGTATTTTTCCCCCTCCTTTTTGGCCTTATTTCCATTCACTCTCGCTGCCCTGGAATTGCACTCCCTCAATAAAGCATTAATATGTAAGCTTTACTTCAAGCTGTTTCCTGAGGATTCTGAGCCAAGACCATAAATAAAGAACTATTATAAAACAATAAGAAAAAGCCAGCAGCCCTATAGAAAAGTGGGTGGATATGAACAGTTCATAAGAAACAACCACTAAAACATCTATGAATGTAAATAACATTTTTTTTGAGAGGGTACTGGGAATTGAACCTAGGGATACTCTACCACTGAATTGCATCCCCAGTTTTTCTTTTTTTTTAATTTTGAGACAGAGTCTCACTAAGTTACTGAGGCTGCCCTTGGGCTTGCTATCCTCTTGCCCCAGCCTTCTGAGTTGCTGGGATTACAGGTGTGTGCCATTTTTAAAAGAGTGAAAAGGTGTTAAATAAGAAACTCAAAATAAGAAACACAAAATAAAATTATAGCGATATGTGCTTTTTGAACAGTTTTATAATGTGTTGTGTCAGCAAAGTTGTATAGAAAAATGGACACTTTCATTGCTGGTGGAAATATACATCAGTATAATTTCTATGGAGGGTAATTTAGCAATATCTTAAAAGATAAAAAAAATGCAAATACTCTTTATTCCAGCAATTTTATACTAGTTTGGCTTATTTTGGTGTAGATTGTTCTCAAGTCCCTCACTACCATCCCCTGCCCCTCCCATTCACTTAACTGATTCTCATTGATCTTTGTAAAAAGACAGGAAATAATCAAGTGTTCATCAATTAGAGACTAGCTTAGTTATGTTATAGCCATAAATGGACAGTTATTTAGCTATTTTAAACAAAAGAAGGAGGCTTCTTTTTTAATGTATAATAATAAAATACATAAATATCTGCAATTTATATTAAGTAAAGATATCTCTAGAAACATACACAGGAAACAACAATGGCTGCCCCTGGAGTTGGACAGACTTACTTTGTATCTTTTGTGCCTTTTGAATTGTGTATCCTGTGGAGGTATTATCTACTTTTTTTACTTTATTGAGTAGTAATTTGTATACAGTTAAACCCCACCCATTTAAAATGCACAATGCAATGAGTTTTGAAAATCATATTCACTATGCAACAACCATCATAATCAAGATACACAACTTTTTCATCATATCCAAAAGATTCCTCGTGCTCTTTGCTCTCCATCCCTCTTAGCCTTGCTTCTTAATCTGCTTTCTGTCATGAGAGATTAGTTTTAATTTTATATATAGAATTATACAAGTTGCACTCTTTTGTGTCTGGCTTCTGCAATTTCCATAATGATTTCAAGATTTATTTGTATTGTTATATGAATCAATATTTCATTCCCCAATAATATTTCCATTTTGCTTATCCAGCCAACTGTTGATGAACTTTGGACTATGTGAATACAGCTATTTTGAACACTTGTGTACAAGTGTTTGAATGGAAATAAGATTTCTTTGGTGTAAATATTTAGGAGTAGCACTGTTAGATTGTATGGTAGGTGTATGTTAACTTTGAAAAAAAAATACCAATTTTTCAAAGTACTATTTTTCATTCTCAACATGAGAATCCCAATTGCTTTACGTCCTTGCCAATTTTTGGTATAGTTGGTCTTTTTAATTTTATAATGAAAATGTAGTAGTGTATTAACTGTTAAAAAAGGTATATTTAAAATGAAAAAAATAGATAATTACTTCCAACCTCTTCCCACAAGTCTATAAATAATGCTATGAAAAAGTTGAGTGCTGAAAATTTGAGAAGGGAGTTTTATTAGTTAGCTTTCTGTTACTCTAAGAAAATGCCCAAGAAAATAAAAAAAAGAAAAGGCTTGCTTTGGCTCTCAGTTTTGGAGGCTTAAGTCCATGATTGGTTGGCCCTGTTGCTTTTGGGCCTGTGGCAAGGCAGTCCATCATGGGGCGAGTGTGTACTGAAACAAACTACTTACTTCATAACAGTGGAAACGTAAGAGATAGAGCGAAAGCATATCTCCAATGACTTTAAAATTCCCACTAGGTCCTACCCTCAAAGGTTTCTACCACCTTCCAACTGTGCCAAGCTGAGGACCAAGCCTTTGGTGGACATTTCAGATCCAAGCTGTAGCAGGAGAAGCATTAATTTTCTATTGTCACTTATCAAATTTCAACTTAAAACAATCTTGCAACTTAAAACAACAAGCATTTATTGCCTCGTCCTATCTATGGATCGGGATCCAGGCATGACTTTCCTGGGTGCTTGCTCTTTTCAGGGTCTCATGAGGTGACAATCAGAGTTTCCTCCAGGGTTACATTCCTTTGTGGACCTTGGGTCCTTCAGCTTCACATGGCTGGTAGCGGAATTAAGTTCCTGTGGTTGTGGGACTGTGGCCCCTGTGGCTGTCATCTGGGGTCTGTTCTCAGCTTCCTGAGGTCACCCATATTTCCTGGCATGTCACCCTTTCACAGGATGTCACATCATGGCAGTTTACTTCTTCAAGGCCAGCAAGAGCACCTCCTTTTCTTGTCCTCCAAGACAGTCTAACATAACATAACATAACATAACATAACATAACATAACATAACGTGGAGTCTTCTATCGGTTGATCACATGAGTGTCTATCATTGCCATTTTCTATATTGTATATAAGTCACGGATTCTGCCTGTACTCAAAGGGAACAAGAGGGGTCATCCATGTGTCTGACAGATGAGGTTTACTGTATCAACCCTGGGCAGTGGTTTTCAAATCTGAGTGTGCATTAGAATCACCCGGGAAGCCTGTTAATAGTTAAGAGCCCCAGAAATTGTCCCCAGAAATTTCAACTTAGTAAGTCTATGTGGGGCCCAAAGCTGTTTTGTTGGTGAGCAGTTAATTTCTCAGATGTACCTGAGGCTGGTCATCCAGAGGCAACATCTACAGAAACACTGTGGTAGAGGCTACTTCAGGGAAAGGGCTACACTTGGATCTGAGCCTTCTTTTGCCAGTGACTAAGTGGGATTGACTGACTCCATCTTCCCTTCTTGAAGACCAAAAGAGAAGAGGGCTGGACACTGTTTATCAGCAGAATCCTATAGAAACAAAGACCACCACCAGGGACCAAGTAGTCTAAGGATTAAAAAAAAAAAAAAAACCTTAGGAGAAAGTAACCTGCTAGGATTAAACAAAAGACAAGGTCAATGAATCAAAGCAAAACAAACTGGTAATATGAAACTTATGAAGTTTAAATTATGGCTGTATCATTTACTAGTTGTAAAACATTGTCAAGACGTTTAACCTCTCTGAGCCTCCAAGTCTGCAAAATGAGGATTTAAATACCCACTTCCTGAGTTTGTTACCCCAAGTAAATGAGACAATATTGGCACAAAATATGCTTGGCATGCAAATATCAGCCAAATACTATCTAAAAAACTAGAATATCTAAAGGGTTTTCAGAATGTCAAAATATAACCACAGAGTTTGACTCTTTTCTTTCTTTCTTAACATAGACCAGTTAGAGGAAACAGGAGAGTCAACTCTGATGCCCAAAAGATAAATTAAGGAGCACTGAAAGATCTTAACAGTAGATCACTTATATCACATGTCACAGAGATGAGCTTCCTAAGAAGGAGAAAATAAGTTTAAAAGACTGAATTAAAAATAAATATAATTATTCAATACCTATAAGAAAAATAATTAAAACCATATTGTTAAAGAAACTAAAATGATGGGATTATTCTAAAATCTCTAATGAGTATGTGAAAAACATGGGATCAAATAAAATAGATTTTGCAATCACAAACAGAAGATCTGATAGCCTACATTGAGCAATGAATGATTAGTAACTTTCAAGTTTTAAGTTCCATATAATATCATAATAAAGAAAGACATTTAAAAAACCAATAAAAAGTAAAGAGAAAAATAAAAATGGAATTCCATTTTTCCCATGCTCCCCATTGTGGATCAGCATCCACTTATCAGAGAAAACATTTGGCCTTTGTTTTTTTGGGGGATTGGCTTACATTGCTTAGCATGATATTCTCCAACTCCATCCATTTATCTGCAAATGCCATAATTTTATTCTCTTTTAATGCTGGGTAATATTCCATTGTGTATATATACCAGTTTTCTTTATCCATTCATCTATTGAAGGGCATCTAGTTTTCTTCCACAGTTTAGCTATTGTGAATGAGCTGCTATAAACATTGATGTGGCTGTGTTATTATAGTATGCTGATTTTATGTCCTTTGAGTATAGACCAAGGAGTGGGATAGCTGGGTCAAATGGTGGTTCCATTCCAAGTTTTCTAAGGAATCCCCATACTGCTTTCCAGATTGGTTGCACCAATTTGCAGTGCCACCAGCAATGTATGAGTGTGCTTTTTCCCCCACCTCGCCAACATTTATTGTTGTCTCTATTCTTTATATATATATTTTAGTTATACATGGATACAATATCTTTATTTTGTTTATTTATTTTATATCCAAATAAAGTAATCCTTATTTGTTTAATCCTTATTTGTTTATTTTTATATACAAATGAGGATCGAACCCAGTGCCTCACATGTGTGAGGCAAGCACTCTGCCACTGAGCCACAACCCCAGCCCATGTTGTCTGTATTCTTGATAACTGCCCTTCTGACTGGCGTAAGATAAAATCTTACAGTAATTTTGATTTGCATTTCTCTGATTACTAGAGATGTTGAACATTTTTAAATATATTCATTGATCAATTGTATATCTTCTTCTGAGAAATGTCTGTTCAGCTCCTTAGCCCATTTATTGATAGGGTTGTTTGGTTTTTTAGGGGTTAAGTTTTTTTGAACTTTGCTCAACACTCTACAAGAAGAGCCATCCACAGCTCCATTTGTTCAGCTTTATCAGGCATTTACTCCACTAGGCACAGAATTAAGAACTATGGATAATCCACTTGAATCAAATGTATGAAATATGATATGTCAAGAGCTTTGTAATGTTTTGAACAACTAATAATAAAAAAATAAACATTAAAAAAAAGATTAAAAAAAAAGAACTATGGATACAAACTGGGTGCAGGGTCATGTGCCTGTAATCCTTGCAGCTCAGAAGGCTGAGGCAGGAGGATTGCAAGTTCAGCCTTAGGAACTTAGAAGGCCCTAAGCAACTTAATGAGACCATGCCTCAAAATAAAAAATAAAAAGGGCAGGGAATGTGGCTTGTGGCTAAGCACCCTTGGGTTCAACCTCCAGTACCAAAAAACAAAAACAAAAACAAAAAAATGTAATTAGATTTAGATTCCTTGGCACTTCATTTACTAGCTAATTTTCATTTTTAAAGGAGAGAAAAAAATGGGGAAAATTAAATCACGAATGAAAAAGAAAACAAGTTTTAAGCCAAAAGTCACATTTTTAATAGTTGTAAAGACAGTCAATGGAGTTTCATGTTTATACCTCATTACATCTTCATAATTAGATCTAATAAGAGATTTTTATTCTCAAATGAGAAGAGCAATGTAGTTAATCTGAAGCATTGGTGTCTTTCTTACTGGAGATGCACGAGCATCCTCTCCTCGAAGGCTGAACAGAGGGTTCTCTCATGGCTGTTCTTCTCAACACCATATTAGAAATGCTGGCAATATTATTTGGGAAGGACATAAAAATATAAGGATAAAAAATAGTGCTCCAATGGACATGATTATATACCTAAATGTTCCAAGAAAAGCATCCTCTAAAGTTCTATAAATAATAAATGAATTCAGCAAAGATGTGAGCCAAAGGAAACCCACATATGACAATAGAAAGATTCCATTCATAACCATGAACCAAAAACTAAATTTGCTTGAGGATTTTCCTTGAGCCACAAGATTTATTCCAAGAAAATTATTAAACCATAACAGGAAAAGTAAAGGAGCCTATAAATAGATGGAGAGACCAGGTTGTCATTGGAAAACAAAATCCAATAAATGTGACAGTGTTTCAAAGTTAACAGATTAAACGAAATATTAATTTAAGGCTGTACAAAATGATTACAGAGGCTGAGTAATTGATATCAATCTTTGCGAATAGCGTAGAAGAAAGTAGGACCCTACCATCAAACTTCAAATGTATTACAAAAACCACATACTTGGTATAGCATTTTAAACTTAACAGGACTAACTTCAAATTCTAAACAAGCCTTCCTACAGACTGACTCTATCCCATTAAGTGGCAAAACCACTACTGTGGTTGGAATGGTTAGATTTGGTTCATTCCCCAAAGTCCCACTTGTTGGCTGGCAACTTGGTCTTCAGTGTGGTGCTATTGAGTTGATGGACCTTTAAGAGGTGGGGCTTAGGTCACTGAGGATACTATCTCTGTAAGGTAGGAAGATCATTGTCCTGTGACCTCTTGGTAGTTTTTAAGAAAGAGGGCAGTTATAAAAAAGCCTGTGGTTGGCCCCAATCAGCTCTCTGGCTTCCTGTTTGTTGATGCAATTGCTTATTCCCACATGAAATTCTGCTGTTGCCACCCACCATGATGTGATGCAGCTGAGAGGACCCTCAACAGAACTGAGCTGATGCAGGCTCCATGCCCTTGAATCTCTAGAACTGTGAGCTAAATAGACCTGTTTATAAAGTCAAGCTGCCTCAGGTATTTCATTACAGTGATAGAGAGCTGACTAATACAACAACCCCTCCAATAACTTGGCCAAAATTTATGGAGTCATCCTGAATTTTCTTTGTTTTACTATCCATATCTGAGAGGTCAAAAATAGATCTAAAATCTATCCATTCTCACAATATCACCTCCACCACCCTGGCCTAGGACACCATTACCTCTTGCCCATCCTACAGTCAGGATCCTCCTGATACATCTGCCTTCCTCCACCGTTGCTCTCTTATAGTCTTCTCAGTGCCATAGCCAGAGTGGCTCTGGCAAGCTGTTAAACCAGACCCTGCCTTTCTTTTGTGCAAAACCATTCAAAGTCTTCCTGTCCCCCTCTGAGTAAACACTAAAGTACAATGTTTGACTTGGCCCTAGAAGATCTACTCCCTCCCTTCTCTGACTGCTTTTTCTCTTTCATCTCTCACTCTGCTATGGGTATCATGACCTTTCCCTGTTCCTTGAACACTTTAGGTGCCTTCCTGCTCCTGGAACCTGACATTGCTGTGCACTTACCATTCTCTCTGCCCTCTTCCCAAAGATATGTATATGCTTATTCCCTTCCCTCCTTCTTTGCTCAGTGAGGTTTTTCTAAGCTCCAGTTGAAAAGTTCCACTTTTCACTTCCATGTTGGGCTCCTCATCCTCTTTCTTATGGTTATTTATCTACCTACTACCTATTTTAAATTTATCTTCTCACCATTCCCAAAATGAGGGTGGGATGTTTGTTTTGTTTAGACTTTATCCTTGGGACCTAGATGAGTGTCTGGCACATAGTAGGTGCTTAATGCATATTTGTTGAATAAATGAATGAATGAAACAGGACAGCAATTCTTGTAGCACAGCTGCTTCCCTATTTTATAAACTTAATTCACAATAAGGCAGAAGTAACACAGGAATGCAAGAAGATTTCCCTGTTTGCTAATTATCGTCTGAGCAATAGGAAATTGAAAGAAAGTTAATACGGGGGCTGGGGATGTGGCTCAAGTGGTAGCGCGCTCGTCTGGCATGCGTGCGGCCCGGGTCCGATCCTCAGCACCACATACCAACAAAGATGTTGTGTCTGCCGATAACTAAAAAAAAAATAAATAAATATTAAAAAAAAAAAAAGAAAGTTAATACCTTAGAGTAACACATCACATTATGTTTAATAATACGTTTCAGATAGATTGTAATAAAGAGTATGTTAATATTTTTTAAAATGGAAAATAATAACATGGCCAACTCAGATCTGAAGGGGTCATAAATGTCTGACTAAGAAATGAACAACATTAAGGAGAAGATAGAAAAATATAAAGAGATTATTATGGAATTTACAGTTCATGTAAAACAAAGCTGTAGAAATAAAAGACATGCAAAAATATAATTATTAGAAGCTTATTCCAAAATAGAAAAGATTTGATACAAATATGTAGTTTGGTCTGGACTCTGTTCTGTAAGTTACCACAGGAGGGGAAAGCTTTATGCCCAAATTAAAAAAAGAAAAGAAAAAAAAAAAGAACAAACATTGTACTGAAAATAATAAAGAGAAATATATTAAAACAACTTTAAGGTATCATCTAAAACTATTAAACTAGTCAAAAGCAAATAAAAACAATAAACTTAATGTTAACAGAACTGTGAGAAAACAGGAACTCTTTTGATGTTTCTGATGATAATAAAGTCTTGGTAATTTCTTAAACAAAACAATAAAAATATATGTATCAAAAGCTATAAGACTGTTCCTATCTTCTGGACTATTTATTCCACTTTAGGACACTTACCTACAAGGAAGTAAATCATCATCCAAAAAATTAAATAAATAATCAGTCTGTTTTAGAATGGGCAGAAAAATGAGAAATTGGAAATGATCCAAGTGCCAAATAAGAGAGGAATTTCCAAGCAAACTTTCTTTCAATAACATGTTGGAACATTAAAAATGACAATGTGGGGACTTTCTTAACATGGGAGAATGTAAATGTCAACACAGCCAAGCTACCATTGGAGATGTTGGATTTGAAATGTGGTCTCTCTGTAACAAAGCCAAGAGGGGCCACCCCTGGGATGAGCATTCTAATCTCTGGGACAATGTACTGTCTGGAACTTATTGTACAAGATGAAAAACCACCTTATACAGGGTCATGCCACTCACCAGACTGAAAGTCTCAGAAACTCCCTGGTGAGGCTTGAAGCTTGAAATAAGGATTAAATTTAGCCTCACAGATTCCCTTGACCTGCAGGAAGGGAAGGGAAGGAGGTGAGTCGGCAATGCTGGTCTGAAAGGATTGGAGGCTGAGTCTAGCCTCATCAGAGACTGGGTATCCCCTGAGGAGGAAGCAATAAACCACCTCAGAGCCCCACCCCCCATGCTCCTGGAAACTGAAGAATTAAGGAGCTCTGGGCCAGGAAAGTGCCCTCAGGCCACAGAGGTGGCACGCGTTGGAGATGGATCCAATGTGGAGGGACTCTGTGTGGACCCAGACCCTTTGCAAATGACGCAGAGTGTCTGAAAGGCTTAATTAAAACACCTGGGAAGACGGAGTGATGCTGCAATTTATTAATTCAACTCATCCTCCAGGTGAACAGGAAGTGAGATGTTTTGCCCACCTGCATGCCAGACTACCTGAATTTGAATTCTGACTCTACCACTTATTAGCTGCGTGACCTTGGATAAATCAGTTAGGCTTGCTCAGACTCAGTTTCCCCCTGGGAAATGTGGGATAACAATAGTATCTGCCTTGCAGATTTGCTGTGAGGATGTAACAAAGCAGAAAGCTATGCTGAAACTCTTGCCCACTGTTAGGTCATCATAATTATACTCTCAGGATGTATTGCCTGTGTGACAAGATGCCTGGGAGCACAGTTTGGAGTTGAGAAAGGGCTGGATCTAGTCAGAGCATCAGGAATTTGTTGCCAAGGGTTACTGAGATTTTACTAGGACTCTTACTTTGGGAGGAGGGAGAGGAGACCTTTGAGCCATTCACACTGGAGATGCTGGGCTGCTAGGAGGTTGGATGTCCTGAGCTTCTCCCAGTCTCAGATGGGCTGCCAGGCTGGTGTCTCTTCTTGCCAGAGGCTGCCTCACAGTCAGCCTTGGGGGCCTTGGCTGGAGGCAGTTTCCCCTTGAATTGCTTCTTCTGAGGCAGGGCTGGTCCCAAATGGAGTCATGGAACCACTGGGCATTAGACCCTGGGTGCCTCGCAGAGCCCACCGTGTGGGAGGCAGGTCTAGGAACAAGCCCAAAAATTTAGGAAATGGCTAGCGCTTTTTTCCTTCTTGGTAATAGCTAGCCCATTGGCTGAGGATGGGTGGTGTCAAAAATTAAGTCCCGATGCTCTTGCATTTTTCCTGGGAACAATTATGAATTTGGCTGTCAAGGTGGTGGGTGGGCAAGTGGAGAAATTGAGTGAAGGGACTGGAGGAGCAGGAGAAGTGTCTCCAAGGCATTTTTTTGGAAGCTTTGCTGGGTAATGTACTGTGTAACCTCCTCCTCTATGTCCCTGAGAGAATTTCATTACAGACTAACATTTATTTTAAGGCTGTTTTTTGAAGTGAGATTCAGATTTCTTTGGAATGTTGTGCTGAGATGATCCTTAAGGCAGAAGCAATAGGAATCCATTGATTCGGGATTGTTTAATCACATAATTATTTAGTAAGCACTTACTTTATGTGTGGAGCCACGTTTGGAGATGGGAATAGAGAGAGAAATAGTGTATGGCCTTGGCCTCATATTGCTCACAGGGTACTGGAGATACAGGACAAATGTATAAATAAAAGAAACTATGGGTGCAACCATCACTGAAGTAGACTGAATAATGCTTCCCAAAGATGCCCAGATCCTAATTCTGGGAACCTCTGAATGCTATCCTATGTAGGAGGGCCCTAAATGGAATCCCAGGAGTTTTTATAGGAAGGAGGCAGAGGGAAAGTTGACCACAGAAGAGAAGGTGATGTGACAATAGAAGCAGTGACTGGAATAATGTCTTTGAAGATGGAGGAAGGGGCCACACTCCAAAGAATGCAGGAGGCCTCTAGAAGCTAAAAAGGTGAGAAAACAGATTCTCCCCTCAGAGCCTGAAGGAGGAAGGAGCCCTGTCTACACCTTGGCGTCTGCCCAGTGGAATTGATTTCAGATTTCTTATCTCCAAATTAGTAAAAGAATACATCCAAGGTGTTTTGAGCCACTAAGTTTTTGGTGATTTGTTACAGCAGCACAGGAAACTAATACATGAGTATATAAAGGACATAGAATGGAATGGATACCCTGACAACTGGCAAGATGTCCTATGGATGCCCAGGGCATGCATACATCAGAAGGGAATTCAGAGATGTGATGCCATTAACTCTTTCAATGAAAGTAGATGGGAAGGACTGTCAAGGAAATCTTACCTAGCCCTCTGAGGTGAAGGGATTGTCCAAGGTCATACACATTCTCTCACTGAAAAAGCATTCATTAAACATGTGTTCTGAACCAGGTCCTGTGTCAGGTTTGATGGCTAGGATAATGATTAAGACAGAGTTCCTGTCCTCAGGGAGCTGATGGTAAAGCAAGGGAGATTTGGCAAAAAAAAAAAGTCCCAGGCTGTCATCCCCTGGTTGTATAAATGCTTTGGGTTCAGATCCTTCCATGTAAATTGCAAAAAATGTACAGATGTTGTGAGGACTAAGTAATAAAACGTGCAAAATTGCTCAGTTATCTGTAAAGCTGTATTATAGGATTAAAAGGCATTATTATAATGAGGCACATGAAAAATAAGATGAATACCTTAATAACTTCAGGGCATTTGAGAAACATATAAATGGCATCAAGAGATTCAGGTGGAATGATAGAAGAGATCAATTTTTAATCAGGGGGATTGGGAACCTTTCCAGAGTGACAGTTTAGGAAGTTGCAGTGAGACAGGGACTAGATATCTCAAGTGGAGAGAGCCTTCGGAAGGGCACAGAGGACGAACATTACAAGCCCTTGACACAGTGACTGGAGATTAGGCTGAATGGTAGATTTGGCCCTGATGGTGAAGGGGTTACCTGCGTCCTTTGTTGGTGACTGCCGCAGTCTGGCTGGGCACAAATCACGAGCCACTGAAGCAGGAACAAACTTTATTTCTGAACTCCACCAGCACACTCCACACACGCTCCCGGGAATTCTCCCAAACGCCACACGGCTCGTCCAGGAACCACCAACTGGAAATATCCCTCCTCCTGGCACTTCCCCAACCAATGGGAACTCTCCGGGAATCCCCGCGAGAGCTCAACTGGAACTCAACGGGAACTCTGTGAGAACTCGCTGGCGTCACCTCTCAACCACTACTTCTGGCAAAAATGCCATGCGTCATCCCGACTTGGCTGTGGCCCTCAACAGGTGACCTTGAGCCTCTGGAGTGTGGGGAATGACAGTGGTGTGGAAGTTGACACCTTTGTAGAGCTGAACCCAGCCTTTCCTTAAACCTTCTTAATCTTTGGATTTTTTCCTTGGTTTCTCTGCAGCCTCCATCTGAGAGCGGCTCCCCAGCTCCTCATTAAGGTGCACCAGGTTGTGGGACTCCAATCCATGCTCCTTTCTCCAGCTGAAGTTAGGGCTGGACTTCCCTAGTGTCCATAGGGTTTTGTTTTTGTTTTTTTTTTTTGGTCATCTTTAAAAAATGCTGCTCAAGTTAAAAAAAATTTTTTTTAATGAAAAGATTGCTCATTGTCATACCATGCAAAGAATGAAGAGAATAGTCTCTGAGAGAGATGGTCTATCCTTGTGAGCCAAAAGCCAAATGCTGCTTAAAGTATGTTCTATTTGGACCTCTGCTGATATTGCCAGATCAAATTACATTGTGCTGAAAAGTTGGTGGAGAATGCTTGCTCTGGAACAAAAGGCTCAGTTCAGAGTTTGGTTCCTGGTTAAAAAATAGAGGGAAGTAATTGGTTTGGAAGTTGCATCTGTCTTCTCTTTCAAGTCCACAGAGGTCAACTGAGTACCTTCTTGGGGTTGCCTCTGTGCTGGGTGCAGGGCAGCGCTGTGCACCCAGTGTGGTCTGGTGGGGGTGGGGAGGTGTCAGATGAATTCCTCTACCTCAGTGTTTGAACTGCGAAAGAAAGAGTTACGACTCTAAGGAAGATTCTGAAGTCTGCTTCAGATCTCTCTTCTGTGTAGTTTTCCCTGATCATTAGCTGGAAAGTCTTTCTCTCTTTCTCTTTCTCTCCCTCCTTTCCAGTTTCCCTTTTCCTCTAGATAGGGGTATTCATTTATTTCTGCATCTCTGAGGACAGTTCAGATTTCAAATATTTTGCCCCACAATCCCCACATTAGAATGTACTAGAAATGCAAATATTTTGACAGCCAAGCAACAACTTCTGAAATACTATGTTCCCCAAATAATAAAAACAGCAAACACTTGCCTGGTGCCATTCACCCCTATTTACAGATGAGGAAACTGAAGCCCACTTAGGCAACATCACTTTGGTTAGATCTTTGGCCCAATTTTTGGCTCAGGAATTGTGGTCCTCAAAATTGTCCATCATTTCTCTTCCACTCAGACACATGGTTTCTTTCCTGCCCAGTGGTGTCTGAAAGCTTTGTACATGTTGTCTTTCATTCTCTTGTGGATACAAATGTTGTCCTGGTCACCTGCCTTTGAATGCTTTATAATAGAAGCTCAATATATGGTTGTGGATTAGTTAATTAGCTCAGAAAAACATAGAAATTTAAAGAATAAAGAAAGATATTTATAGAAATGTTAATGTAATGAGAATATTTAGAATTATGATACTAAGTAAAAAATTGGCATAACACTGTATATACATTATGATAGTAACATGCAGACATATAAACACACTATTGAAGTCTTGCAAGGGTAGACAACAGACAGGTTTTAATCTCTGAATGGTGGGATTAATTTTAATCTTTTTATTTATATCTTTCTGTGTTTTCCTATATACCTATAATCAGTTTGTGCTAACTTTGTAAACAGAAAAATAAAAGTTTTACAAATAAACCGTCCACTTAAAGGAAAACAAGATGCCATGGGAGAGACTGGTTGATTGAAGGGTTGCCCTAGTGATTTGTGGTTTCCCTGTGGGTTGGCCTGTGTGAGTGGAATTTGCGTATGTAACACTGTTGCAGCAATCAGATGGTGTATAAGTGGGGACATATGTTTAAAATATTACTTAGGAGTGAGGAAGCAAAAAATGCCTCTCCTTGGTATAGTTCAAGTAGTCTTTGGACTTTGGAGGAGACCAATCCCAGAAAAGATGAGAGTGTCAGAAGAAAGGGACCTCAGAGATCTTAAAGTCTCATCTTTTCTTATAGCTCAATATCTGAAGCCTTGTGTGTTCAGGGCATTGATCTATGGTAACCAAGACAGAAAGAAAAAAAAAGGTGGAAATCTTATTTCTCCTTCTACCCATGTCAAATCTGCAGCTTGGCCTTGCTGTCCTGGTGGAGAGACTCTCCAGCATGCTCCCTGGGGCTGCTGCTCTGGGCTAGCCCTCATGGAGGTACCTGTGATCTCCAGGACAGCAAGATTGAAGATCATGCCCTTTTGAAGACTCATCTTCTTCTGAAGATTCATGCCCTTGGACCAGGCCACTGAGCCACAGGGTCTGCTCTCCTGGTATTTCTAATGAACTATCTCCATTCCTTCTAGGTCCCTGTAACAGGCAGACTGTTTTTTTGATTTGTTTTGTGACCAAAATGACCCTTTAGAGACAATGGAACAACCAATGACCAACCAGCAACTGATTAGAAATTTATTCTATGGTTACACTGCTTGGTATGTTTAAATATTGTCTCACGGTAACATTGTGGTCCTGTGGATAACTTCAGAAAAATCACAACTTTGTATTACAGAACTAAAAGTTTTGCAAAATATTTTTGCTGACTATAAAAGTAATATAAATGTATTATTAAAAATTGGACAATGTAGAAAGAATAAAGGAAAAAAACCACCCACAATTCTAACAGTTAATTGTCTCTACTAACACAATTGTTTTTCCTTATAATTAGTGGTTCCTACTAATTATTTTTATGTGCATGTATGTAGTACTCTGTATGTATTTTTGATTCCTACGTTCTCCTTGATGATAGAGACACGTTTTCTCATATCACTCAATATTCTTGAATACTCTGATCAGAAATGACTGTAAAATTCCACTGTAATGATGACCCATTGTCATGTAACTAGTCTCTCAATTTTGGACATTAAAGTTTTTCTCTGAATTTTAAAGATAGAAATACATGAGAGTCTGGGACTGGGGATGTGGCTCAAGCAGTAGCGAGCTCGCCTGGCATGCGTGCGGCCCGGGTTTGATCCTCAGCACCACATACAAACAAAGATGTTGTGTCTGCCAATAACTAATAAATAAATAAATAAGAAATACATGAGAGTCTGTAAAAAAATACATGTTAAGTCTGTAAATCTAATGTCCAATTAGATTTACAGACTTAACATGTATTTAAAAAGATTGATCATAGATGACACAAGAACTTGTTAGTGACTCTATGAGGTAGCAGGAGGCAAAATCAGAAACTTGGACATTCTACAGGGCAAATGAGCCGTTTTTCAGCAATAAAGCTGCTGTGGACAAATAAATGCTATGGGTGACAAGAGGTTTAAGAGACGAAAGAAGCCAGGCCTGTAATCCCAGCGGCTTGGGAGGCTGAGGCAGGAGTATCATGAGCTCAACGCTAGCCTCAGCAACTTTGCACTAAGCAACTCAGTGAGACCCTGTCTCTAAATAAAATACAAAATAGGGCTGGGAATGTGGCTCAGTGGTCGAGTGCCCCTGAGTTTAATCCCTGGTATCCACCTCGCCCCCCGCCCCCCAAAAAAGGGATGAAAGAGCATCAAAGATACAAGTGCAATATTTGGGTCCATGCCTAAACTCTAAAAAATTCAAGATGATTAGAGAAATCAAAACAATAACTTAGATGTTAGAAGACATTAAGGAATTTTATTTTTTTCAGAAGTGATCAGAGTATCACAGCTATGTTTTAAAAAATAAATCTATCTTTTAAATTCACATGCTAATTTTTTTTTCATTTGAAAGGGTATATTTAAGACTTTCTCCAAAATAAGGGGGGGGGGGAATCAGGACTAACTTGTGGGGATATGGATGAGTCGAGATTGACCATCATTGTTTAAAGTGAGTGATGGATACATGGGGGTTCATTTTAGTATATCTTTGTTTTGATATGTTTGATATTTTCCATAATTAAAAGTTAGAAAAAGGAACAAAAGAAAAGGAAACCACCTTCTCTGGTGGCTAAGTGCTGAGCTGAGCTATAGAGGAAAGAGCCTAAATAAGACAGACCTCCTGTTAGACCCAGTTCTGACACTTAGTGGCTGTGTATCTTGGGCTGCTTACCTAACCTGTCTGAGTTTCAGAATTCTTACTTCTAACACTGATATTATAAAGCCTATCTCATGGGGTTGTTGTGGGGAAAAGCATGATTGCTATCTGAGAAAATAAGGCACATTGGACATTTTATCTTAGGGTAAAGAACATGGGATGAAGGACAAGGAGGACTCCTTAGGAAGTTAAGGTCCCCGTTTTTCACTGACTGGTGAAAAGTGAGGCTTTCATAGAAAAAATACTCTGGTGTACCATTTTTTTAACTTTTTTTTAGATGTAGATGGACACAATGCTTTTATTCTTATTTATTTATTTTTATGTGGTGCCGAGGATTGAACTCAGTGCCTCACACATGCTAGGCAAGCGCTCTACCACTGAGCTACAACCCCAGCCCTCTGGTGTACCATTTTAATTTCCTTGCTGCTTCTTTTATTACATATTTTTGAGTTTTTCTAGTGGTTTCCATGGAGAGTATCTTTAGCATCTTAATTTATAACAATCCATTTCAAATTAATACCGAATTAATTTTGATAATACAAAAAAATTTTGCTCTCACATAATTCTGTTCCTCCCCCTCTTTTCTTTTTCTTTTCCATGGTGCTGGGAATGAACCCAGGGCCTCACCTATGATAAGAAGATGCTCTACAACTGTGCTGAGTTCCCAGCTCTCCTCCCCCTCCCTTAAGATGTTATTTCAAATTGCATATTACTCATTTTCCTCTTTAACATAGATTTATGATTATTATTTTATGAATTTTATTTCTAAATCAATAGGGAAAATATATTCTTATACTGTCTTTTATACTTACCTGTGTAGTTACCTTTGCTGGCTCTTTATTTTTTCCATGTGGATTCAAGTTATTATTTAGTATATTTTCATTTCAGCCTGCATGATCCTCTTGTATTTCTTATAGATTGTATCTGCTTTGTGATAGTGTCAATTTTAATTATCTGAGACTTAATTCCTCTTCTTTTTTGAAGGCTAGTTTTGCTGGATATAGAATTCTTTCAGCACTTTGAATATGCTGTCTCATTGTCTTCTAGCCTGTATGGTTTCTTATGGAACATAAATGGTTAATCTTATTGAGGATTCTTTGTATTAAATAATACAAAGAATCTTGCTGCTTTCTTTATTCTCTCTTGCTGCTTTCTTTGTTTTTTGGTTATGATGTTTCTAGATCTTTTTAAGCTTATTCTACTTGGAGTACATTGAGCTCCTTAGTTGCGTAGATTAACATCCTCCATCAAATCGGAAAATTTCAAACTTTATTTCTTCCAATACTCTTTTTAGTTCTTTCTCTCTTCCCCTTTTTGAACTCCCATTATGCATATGTTGATATACTTGATCAAGGCAACAAAGGTCTCTGTGGCTCTTTCATTGTTCTTCATTCATCATTATTTCTGTTCCTAGACTGAATATTCTCAATTAACTTGCCTTCACGTTCCCTATTCTTTCTGACAGTTGTTCAAATCTGCTGTTGAGTCCCTCTGGTAAAATTCTTGTTGTAGTCAGGCATGGTGGTGGCGCATGGGGCTCTGGAGGCTGAGACAGGATAATTGCGAGTTCAAAGCCAGCCTCAGCAATGGCAAGGTGCTAAGCAATTTAGTGAGACCCTGTCTCTAAATAAAATACAAAATAGGGCTGGGAATGTGATTCAGTGGTCAAGGACCCCTAAATTCAATCCCTGGTACAAAAAAAAATCTTGTTTTAATTCTTGTACTTTTCAATTCCATAGTTTTGATTTGGCTCTTTTTATTGGCATCTCTATTTAATGAGATGCTCATATTTTCCTTTAGTTCTTTAGAAAGGTTTTCCTTTAGTCTTTGAACACATTAAATCTCTTGGTCTAGTAAATGCAATGTCTGGGCTTCCTCAGGGACATTTTCTATTGATTGCTTTGGTTCCTGTGTTTGGGGCATACTTTCTTACATCTTTACATGACTTGTGATTTTTATTGTTGTTCAAAAATAGACAGTTAAAATAATATAATGCAGTGACTCAGGAAATCAGGTTTCTACTCCATCCCTATGGTTTTTTCTTGTTGCTAGTATTTAAAAATACTCAGAACACAGCACAGGCCTTGAACAGAATTACTTTTAAATCGGAAGCTCTTCTTTGGGAGAGTAGACAGTAAAAGAGGACTTCCTACGTGTAGGTGTGGAACTCATTTCAGGAAAACCAGCACTGATTCAGCACCCATGGTGCACTCTGGTAATGATAGCTCATTGAGGCTCAGGCAAAGGCAGGGCTCTGCACCTATCCACAGGGTCTTCCAGCCTCCAGCCTTCAACCTGTCCCTCAGAATGACCACAGCATATTGAGCCTGCGGATGTCACATTCAATTATTCTTGTTCATCTTTGCACATGCATTTCCAGGGGAGGCCTGGACAACCTCCCTTAGAGATCTGACTGAGTGAGGGGAGCAAATTTCTATCCTTTTTATCCAAAAAGATTATGATCAGGCAAAATAAGAATGATGCTATAGTTAGCTGCCAGCTGGAGTGGTGAGTGCCCAGATATTTCCTGGACTAGAATTAGCCACGGGCTTCAGTCACACCCAAATAATGGGTAGAAAGAAAAGACACAGGTCACAAAGGATCCAAGCCAAAGGAACCAAGAGGGAGGGGCTGATGGTTAAGAGAGTTTTCCCAGAGACCTAGGAAGTGGGCACACCAGTCAGCAATGCCCCTCTTCCTTTAATAATGAATTTAGGGTTAATAGGAGGGCCAAGAAAGCAGGTGTCTATCAAAGGCACCTCCTGCCACTCCAGGTTACGCAACCCTTCCGAGGGGTAAAAAATGACAGTGCTAAGTCTGAGTATCCTCCAAGTCCAGCAGGCTTGCCCAAGCTGTCCATTTGTGCAAGAAGCACTTATTAAATGCCCACTAGAGTGTGATGTTGTGACAAGAGTGTGGAATTGGAATACAGGCAGACCTGGGTTCGAATCCAGACTTTACCTCTTACCAGATGCTGTGAACTGGCTGACTTATTAAATTTATCTAAGCCTTAGTATCTATATCTGTCAAAGAGGATATTAGCACAGAGCTTGCAGGACTGGTAGTAGGATGGAATGAAATTGCATTTTTGTAGAGTACCTCAAACAAGACAGGTAATTAATCAGTTCTTTTCCATTCCATCTTGTTGACAGTCTTGAAAAAAGAGGAAGAACTGTCAATTTCTCGCTGCTTGTAAACTTTCTATGGCTTCCTCTATCTTTATCCTCCTGAAGGCCTGCACCACCCTACATCCCTGGCTCAGGCCCCGTTATGAGCTCTCATAGCACCTGCATGTTATTATTCTATGACTAGATACTTATTTGTGTGGTTGCCTGACTACCTGTATCTTCCACTGACTCTTTTTCATTGTTGTTTTGTACAGAGATTGACTCTAGGAGTGCTTTGCCACTGAGCTATATCCCCAGCCCTTTAAAAAAAATTTTTTTTTAAAGATTTGACACAGGGCCTCACTAAGTTGCTGAGGCTGGCTTCCAACTTGTATTCCTCCTGCCTCAGCCTTCCTGAGTTGCCGGGGTGATAGGTGTGTGCCACCTTTCCCATTTCCACTGACTTTTAATTATCAATTTGTCCTTAGTGTCTATCAATAAATGGGGAAATGAATGATTGAGGAGGAGGCTTCTGCCTTCACAGACCTCACTAGGTGCACACACACCAAAGGACTATGAAACAGAGGGGTCTTGGGCAGGACGTGTTGATCAGAGCAGTTAAAATCCAATGTAAGGGGCTGGGGCTGTAGCTCAGTGGCAGAGCACTTGCCTTGCACATGGGAGGCACTGGGTTCAATCCTCAGTACCACATAAAAAAAATACACAAATAAAATAAATGCATGCTGTCCATCTACAACTACACAAAAGTTAAAAAAAAATCCAATGTAAAAAAAATCCAATGTAGGGCTGTCACCCAGCTCTCTACTAAGAATTCACCTGGCAACCCCCCTGTCCCAGCTTCCTCTATCACCTCAACCCCAAACCTCTTCTTTTTGTCTTCAATTAAAAAAAAAACTGCATTTACTTAGAGATATTCAGAATATCAACAAAACAGGTGATTTTTTTTTTTTGCAATTGCAGAGTGGTATTCAGTTAACAGAACAACAATTACTTTGCATAAGCTATACCAGAGACAATGAAGATGAAAAACTACCATCCTATATATAATATATAATGCTGTGACAAGAACCTGCTTTAAATCTCCATGCCAGTTAATAACCCCCACACTTTACCAGGCAAGGTTAGTTAATTGCTAATTGAAAATACCACTTGATAGGGCTTTCTAAAGACACATTCATTCGTGTGTTAATTTCACTGCACAGTTTAAAATAGAAATCTTACACATCCCATCATCTCAATTTTTGGGGAAGTTGACGGGGGGTTAAATGCTTTATAGACAAGGAAAAGAATGCACTAGAACTAACTTATTTGTTGTCATCTGATCATCTTCCTCTTCTTCCTTCTTTTTCTTGCCCCTCTTCAGCCGTGATGACTCCCTTCTTTGCTGTGTCCGGCTTTCTCTAAGCTCAGTGGGCAGCAATGTCCTTTTCACATCTTTCCTTCAGCTCAGCAGCCCTCTTTCCATGAGGCTGCTTGTCATCTGCGGCAGTGCTGCGCCACATCTCTGCCAGTTTCTTTGCAGCATCGCTGATAGGTAGACTGGATGTTCTTGTTCAGAACAGAAGAAGAAAGCCAAAGGGAGGCTTCGTGGGTGCACAGGATTCCTGAGCTTCCTTTTTGTTTCCCCCATAGGAGGGATATAGGTTTCCATTTCTCTTCCATGATGGGCCTTGGCTGCCTTTATCATGTCTTCGAATGCTCCCTTCTGTTTAGCAGACATGGTCATCCACCTCCTGAGTGCTGCTTAGGAAACTCTGGGAAGCTGACGAAACATCCTGTGCTGCTTCTTGGGCTCCTCCCAGCAAGTCTGCACAAAGAATGCACGTGGTGACATTTTGCCCTCTGCTGCCTAGAATCTCTTTGCCATGTTCAGTTGTTTTTCCTCAGGGAGGCACAGAGTCACCCAGTGCCCATCAGGCCCTTGCTTGCCTGGGCATTGTCTCTGTGGAGCTCAAGATACTGCAGTGTCTGTCACCCACCACCGCTCCAAGTCACCCTGCCATGGAGCTGAGTCAGTGTGGAGCTGACTATAGATGGGGTGATGGGGTCAGACTGTGGGCTTTCCTGTGGTCCTAGACTAGAGACCCAGACACAGTGGCTCTTGCCTCTGCAGGGGGAGACAGCAAGCCTCTATTCATTCAGCCATTTTGCCAGGGGGATTTCCAGGCTGGCAGGGCCACCCTGCTCCCTCAGCAGTGCCAGCATCCAGGGCAGCAGAGCCTGGTCATTCCCTCCCTGGTCATTCACTCTGAGAAACTAAAGAGAAAAACCAGGGGACAAAAGTGCTGCTCTGGCAGAGGGGCCCTCTGTGGGGCATGGGAGGGGAACTTCCCAGGGCAGCTTAGGCACTGTTCACACCCCCTCCTCGGACAAATGAATTTAGCTCCTTGTTCATGGGTCCTGGAACACCCACCAAACTCGCCCAGACTCCAGTGCCCCCATCGACCCCTTCCTCACCATGGCCCACAGTCTGCACGAGGTTAACCTCAGGCTTCTTCCTGGTCGCCTCTGATTCATTTTCCTGCCTCTGGCCGGATAGGGGTTTAGAGGTTTGGCTGGGCCCTTCTGCTTATATACTCCAAACCAGAGTTCCTGACCCTGCTGCTAACTAGCACCCACTGCAACCCAGGGCCTCTCCCCTCCAGCTTCCTACGGGTCCCTCCCTCCAGTCAGAAACCCTTAGCCACATGGTATCATAATCTTCATTCCCGCCACAGCACCTAGCTCTGCTATCTTCATCAGAGAGGGGCCAGGCCCTGGCAGCATCTGGTTCCACAGTGCTTGCCTAGAGGGAGCTGTCTGGCCTGGTGCTATAGGACCAGCTGACAAAGGCTGTTCAGGAACAGCCCTTTGGAGTCCAAAAGTTACTTTTTTTGTGGTTTGTCACTTTGAACCTCCATGCTGGTATGCCTGGTTTGAACTCTTAAAGTAGTTCTACATTGAGAAACCTGAGGCTCAGGGAGGTTAAATGCTTACCCAAGGTTGTACAAATGGGCAATAAGACAGACAAGCCAAGGACCCAAGTTCTCTTGTTCTGAATGCAATGTGATGAGTGCTCTGTAAGTACCAGGCTTCCCAAGCAGCCCCCGTAGCAGGTCAAACCCAGGGAAAGGCCTGCTACCAGTCTCTGGCCTTTCTGGGCCTTCTGGGAAGGCAGGCAAGGGACATGGCTTTTGTTTTATATTTTTGTTTGTTTACTTATTTTCCCCTAATCCTTGCTGAAAGGCTTTACATTCACCACAGCACTGTAACTCAAGCAGGGTTATAACCTGTTAAGCCCTGTCTCCATCAGAAGCCAATGAGCCATCTCTGCTGAAAATACTTCCTCCATCTGCTCATTGAACTATAGTTACTAGGTATTAATTCCATTGAATAATGCCAGTAAGACCCCTGCAGAAGGCCACCAATTAAATCTGATCAGAATTTGCACTGCCATGCCTTTATTCATGTATTCAGTACTAACCATTTGATCCACGTTTATGGCACACCTACTGTATGCCAGCTACTCTCAGGCACTGGCTTGTGAGGAGAGACACGGCAGTTTCTGGTAGAGTCCACTCATGATTTGGTGGAACAGTTGGACAGATAAACAGATCCCAAGTCTTTGGGAGCATAGGGGAGGAAGCAGCTAAGCTTGGGCGTATCACAGGAGCCTGAGTCAGGCTAGGGAGGCTTCTCAGAGGAGACTTTTTGGAAAAATATTTTTATTTATATTTTTTAGTTATAGATGGACACAATACCTTTGTTTCATTGATTTATTTTTATGTGGGACTGAGGATCAAACCCAGTGCCTCACACATGCTAGGCAAATGCTCTACTGCTGAGCTACAACCGCAGCCCCTTGAGTTGGGTTTTGAAGGACTGAATATGAGTAAGTTTCTTCAAAGTCTTTTCTGAGGAGTTTTGGATGGAAAGGGAAGAGCTAGCTTAAGAAAAATGGTAAGGGACCGGGTGGGGAAGGCAATCACATAGAAAGGGGTAACAGAGACCCTGAATACTTGGTTCCTGGCTATGTTTGATTGGTGCCAATCCTAGTTCTATAACCTCGATCCCCTAAGTCTAGGGACTCAGGAGACTTAGTTATTTGGGCAGCACTCTCCCATCAATTTCTTTCTTCTCTTTATTTGTACCAGGGATTGAACTCAGGGATGATCAACCATTGAGCCACATTCCCAGCCCTTTTAATTTTTTATTTAGAGACAGAGTCTAAGTTGCCTAGGGCCTCGCTAAATTGCTGAGGCTGGCTTTGAACTTGCAAGCCATCTGCCTCAGCCTCCCAAGCCCTTAGGTGTCCCATCAATTTCTGTGATGATACAAATGTTGCATTTTGTGCTGTCCAACAGGGTAGTCACATGTGACTGTCAAGCCTTGAAATGTGGCTAGTACAGCTGAGGAACTGAATGCTTACTCATTTCATTTTAATAAATTTAAGCTTAAATAGCCACCATATCTGACAGTATAGCTTTGGCTGCTTCTCACCCTGGGTTACCTTTGAATCACTTGAGATGTCTTTTAAAAATTCTGATGCCTGGTACCCGAGGCTCACCCTTGAGATCCTGATTTTGTTGATCTGGGAAGGGGCTTGGGTATTAGGATTTTGGGAAACAACCCAGGGGAGTCTCTGGAAAGCCAAGGTTAAGAACCCGGGAACTACAATTTTGTCCACCACACTCTCAGAGACGGGAAGGCCTCTCGTCTCAGCCTTGCCTCGGGTATATGTTTGAGCCATACTGGGCCTTCAGTTGCTTGGCCCACCTAGCGCACCTTCCTTCTTGGAAGGCCACATCCTTGGCCTCCCCTCTACTTCCTGTAGGAAGATCAGTCCTTTAGAAAGATCTTCACACAGACACAGAAGGTAGGCTTCTAACCCTGCTAGCCATACCCACTTCCAAAGTCCAGAGACTCATTCACCTCAGCAGCTGCTAGGACCTGGCCAGTTCCTTCTCCCCTGGACAGCAGGGTTCAATGGTCAAGGAGCCTCCTGCAGGGCCCTGGGGCCCTTGGACAGAGCCCCACCAGCCATTTTCCCAGGCTGGGCTGGAACAGGGGCCGTGGCCAGGCCTGAGGTTTGGCTGCTTTCTGCCCATTTTCCTGTTAAACAGATATGCAGATGAATGTTTGGGACAGCAATAGTACAGGAGGTTTCAGTAACAACACAAACTTGGAGACAGCCCTCCTTCCTCAAGTACCTCAGAAAAAGCTGCTGCCCGCCCACCCCTACTTTTGCCACCCACACCCCAAAAACTTTTCCCATGACTCACACATGGCAGCTTGTGCACTTCTTTTATTATTAAATATATAAGCAGCTTCCTATTTTTTTAAATAGATATTTAAATGACCTTATATAAAATAATTCACCACTTCCAAGTATAAAAACGCAATCTCACAGTTCGTGAGCCAATGTCCCCTCTGGGCTTTCTCAGAGGAAAGTAGGGGTTCCTGTGCAGGTAGCCGGGGGAGGGGACACCCAGAGGTGGCTCTGGGGTTCCTCCTGCTCCGGTGTAACCAAGTGCCCACAAAGAGCTTCTGCAATGGGTTGGGTTTTTTTTTTTTTTTTTGACCTTGAAAAAACTATATGTCTAAGGTGGAGGGGGAAGGGAGGAATGCCTTTTTTTTGTTCTTTTTTTTTCCTTCCATTTTTAAATATGTATTTTCTAGCATGGAATATGGAGTCTGTGACTAAAAGGATGAGCCCCATGAGAAAGTTCTCTGCTGCCCTTCCTTCGGCTGTCAGCATCAAGAGATGGGTAGCAGGGGCTGCAGACCCTCATTCTCTCTGGCAGGAAGGGAAGGTCATGGGCCTAGCAGCCAGACCAGTGGAGGGCCCAGAGAGTTAGGAAAGGAGGGACACAGCAGCATCAAGGGGCAATAGACAGCCCTGTCACCCACTGCCCAGGTCTCAGAGCCATGGCCAGAGGTTAGCCCAGGAAGCGGAGGTCCTCAGGGTGGAGTCGGAAGTAGATACTTGGGCCTCCTGGTCTCTCTCCAGCCCTGGCTTGCCTGGCTAAAGATGGTGGGGTGAGAGCTGGAGAGTATCGCTGGGGTCAGGAGAAAGAAGGGCCAGAGGGGGATGGGAGCTGGGAGCTATGCATGTAGGTCTGGAGTACAGCCTAGCACCCCATACCTGCTGACAGCAGGGGAAGAAGACTGGGCTGAGGGGTTGGGGTACAGAGAGCTCCCCAACCTCAGGGGTATACCCATGTTTAAAGACCCATTTTCAGTCAGAGCTCTCCCCGGAGCCTCTCTGCCTCTGCCTCCCCTCCCTTTCTCCCTCCCACTAGTCACTTCCCCCTTGGGAATGTCAAAGTGCAAGATGCAGAAACCTGGGCCAACAACACAGCCCAAAGACCAGCTTTGGCTGGTGGCCCAGGCAGTTCTCCCACCCCGCTCCACCCCGGGATGTTGAAGGCTGGGTCAGGAGAGGGTCAGGGCTTAGGGACTCCCTCAGTCGACAGGTGAGACCAGCTCAGTGCAGGAAGCTGGGGAGAGGATGGAGGGGAAGAGGTCCAGATGGATGGATGCTCACTTGTGGGGATGGACGGGGTAGGCTGTTCAGCAGGCAGGTTCTGTATTCACAGTGCAATGGCTTCCTTCATGACGGGAGCCTCTGTATGGCTTCCCAGAGACGTTCTGGCAGGAGCTAGAGGGAAGGAGGAGCAGAGGCCAGAGCCCAGTCCCCCTCTTGGCATCATGAGCCAGGTCAGGCAGGTCCTGAGGGCAGGGCTGGCCTCCCCTCGCCACCTGGCAACAGGCAGAGGGCACTCAGGCAAGTAGAGGGTGTAGACACCCCCAGCTGTCAGTGCAAACAGCCAGAAGCCTCCTCTTCCCGGCTTCTAGGCTGCACACCTTTCCGGGAAATGAGGCCACGCTGTCCCGCCCTGCAAATCACAGGCTCCTCTCTCTCTGGAGACAGGTCCACACCTGTAGATGTTAGGATCCCTTGGCACTAGATGGGTCCTTTGGGTGCAGGGCTCTTCCACTCCTCAGTGGCCACACTGGTCTCCCATATGCCACAGGTGGCTGGGTCCCTGGCCCAGGTGCTGGCTTGGAGAAGAGTAAGAGGAGGGTGTAGCCCCTGAGGGAAAGGGTCCTGAGACGGGCTCGCCAGCCTTCCTCAAGCGCATGGAGCCTCCAGGGCCCACAATAAATAGCGGCAGTGTGGGGCGTCCTCCAGCCCCTCTCTCAGTCAGTTGAGGGTCTTGAGGGTCAAGGCAGAGGAACCCCAGCTGGGCTGCTCTGGTCCAGTCCTGGCAGGCAGGAGCTCTGGTGATAGGCAGGCCACATTCCCAGGGGGATGGCTAGGGAGGGTGGTGGTGGACGCTCCACGATGTCTCCTCCCATGGAGAGATAGTCATGTGCGCCCCGCTGTAGGGGAGAAAAGGGAAGGCTGGTCAGTCGGGTGGGAGTGAGGGGAGGGTCGCTGAGGATGTGGCTGGGGGAGGGGTGACATTCCTGTGGCCAGGACTTCCTCCCATCCCTTCCCTCACCCTCCCAGCCACCCCAGACACCGCAGAGGGACAAGGCAGCTTTCCCTGGCAGCAGCCCAGGCCTCTGGCCAGACTGGCCTCACCTCCTACCTC
Organism: Marmota monax; assembly: GCF_021218885.2. Lineage (NCBI taxonomy): Eukaryota > Metazoa > Chordata > Mammalia > Rodentia > Sciuridae > Marmota > Marmota monax. Next base: position 1,308,255 of record NW_026694276.1, read on the forward strand.
CTCCTGGGGAACCAGGGACCACAGGGGAGGTACAGAGCCTGGTTGGGGTCTGGGCAAGGATGGGGGAGGGTCATTGCTCAAGCAGAGGGGCCCTATGGGATCAGGGAGGAGGCTCTTGAGTGTCCTTAGACCCCTTCTCAGGCAAGACTGTCTTAGTGGCCTTGGTTCAATGAACCATGGATGCCCCTAACTGTAGCAAAGAACTCTTCTTCTACTTCTACAACATTCATCAGAGAGGGTCCTCACAGATGATACTTATACAAAGGTAACTGAAGAGGAAGAACTTGGGCCGGAAGCATTTACAAGCAATGCCAGGAAGAGTAAACTCCCACCCTGCCCTTGTGCAAGTGAACCCGTGAGCAACCCAGCCTCCTCCGGCACGGGCCTAGAGACTTGCCTCCTGCATCATCCATGGGAGCCAGGGCCCTGTTCTCTCCCCACCCCCACCCCCATCCTTGTCCCCATGCCCAGCATCCTCAGAACGCTTTGTTCCCAGAGCAGAAATCCCCTGGACTCCATCCAACAGTTTGACTTTGGACCCTGAGTGGTGCCTCCCTCCCTAATGTCCATGGCCCTACTGGCCAAGCCTATGATGGGTAAGGAGGGAAGATGGAACCTACAGCCTCTGGCTCCCAGCCCATTCCCATGCTCTAGAGAAGAGAGAAGGGGGAACTATATTGGACATGAGCCATGCTGGTACAGCCAGGCCATAGGCCCTAGGGTCTAGGAGAGAAGAAGGACCAAAAGGGCATGCTTTAGCCCAGGGCTCCATCTCCTAGTTCCCTGGACTAAGATGCTGGTATCTGAGCTTTGGCATCTCTGTGTCCCTTATAGGTGCCTCTGTTTCCCACTTCCATTGCCCTCATGAGAGCAGCAGTTGGGCACTGGTACTCAATTTCCCAGAGGCTCTTGGTGCCTGATATGGAGACCACCTTAGGGCTGGACCAACTGGGCCACATGGGTCTCCATGTCCTGGATTCCTTCTCTGAGTGGAATCTTGAAGGGAAGAAGAGGAAGGCTTGGACAGGCCTGAGAGCAGGCAGCAGGGAAAGGGGAACAGGAGTACAAAGGAGTCAGGGCAGAGGGCCAAGACCCCAGGGAAATGGGTGACCTGTACAAAAAGGAGCCACAAATCCCCCTGGACCTCCATCTTCTGCTTACCATTCCTGAGGGGCCTGGGTCCTACTCACAGTCCTGACCCATTTACCTATCTCAGCCCATGCTGCTAACAAGAGGGACCCCAGGATTCCAGATATGCTACTACCTCCTGCCCCTTTACAAATGAATTTTCCTGATTTGGGGCATATTCCAGATCTCTGATCTCTGAAGGAGGGGCCCAGACCTGTCATCCTACACATGCCCTAAGGCATTTGCTTGGGTCTGGCAAGGGGTGTGACGGGAAAATTGAGTGGGTCACCCAACTAGTCAGCCAGCCAACCAGTCAATCAGCAAATCAGTCAGTAGCCAGTAAGCTCCCCAATCAATAACCAGCTGGCTAAGGCAGTCACCAGTAGTAGGTTGGTTAGTCAGAGTTACTTAATTAGCTGGTTTGTCAGAATTGATTAGTTAACTGGTTAACTGGTTAGTCAGAGGTGGGTCAGTTAGACAGCTGACCAGGGTAAATTGGTGAGTCAGCCCTGAAGCTGGCCAGTCAACATTTATTGAAATTTTGGCAAATATGATAGGGCCCTCTTTATACTAGAACCTGGCATGGAAAAGGAAATGCAAAAAAAAAAAAAAAAAAAAGTGGAAGACAGTCCCTGCCCTCAAGGGGCTTACAATCTTCTGAGCTGTGCAGAATGTACATATACATGTAAAATAAGATTTTAAAATGTATAAAAACAACATCCAAATGCGTGCAAATTCATACAGTATTAACCAGGTACAAAAGAGCAGAAGGGATATGAATTAAAGGAGCAACCAGAGGGGGGTAGAGACACCTGGGAAGCGCTCCTGATGGGCTGATTATGGGTGCAGTTTCAGGGGGAAGTAAATCAGGTCACATCTTTACCAACAACATGGGCAAGGACAACAGAAAGCACTCATCAATGTGCAGGGGACACGACTGAGAGGGCTACGCCAGTGACAGAATCAGGGTTAGAACACTTTCAGTAGGTTTGGGGGATGGGGAGAAAGCAACAAGGTGGTTTTACCAAGGGTGAGCATAAACTCTTGTGCTTTGACTTAAAAAGTTAAGCTGTCCAAGCATGGGGTGGAACAGGTCTGTTGGACACAGGTTCATGGAAAACAGAACTAGGGATTTTTAATAGACCACAAGCTCCACATATGACAACAGTATGATGCGGTTGTTAAAAACTAAGGCAATCTTAATCTGCACAAATAGAAGAACACTGTCCAGATCAAGGAAGGTAACAGTCCCACTGTACTCTGAGCTGGTCAGACAACATCTGGAGTACTGTGTCCAGGGCTGGGCGCGACATTTTCAGAGGGACATTGACAAACGAGTGTCCAGGATGGTGAGGGGTCTGAAAACCATATCATATAAGGAATGTTTGAGGGACTTGGCCACACTTAGCATAGAGAATTCTTAAAGGGAACGTGGATGGTTAACTTTAAATATCTGAGGGTTCTATGAGAAGAGGAGGAGAACCAGTGAGGAGAGGACAGGGAGGGCAGTTTTGCCCAACACAAGGAAGGCTTCTCCCTGTGTTCTTTGAAGACACCATAGACTTGCTAGGCATGGAGCTTGTCTAGAACTGGGAGTGTGTGACAGAAAGCTGGTTGACTACCTGCTGGGGATGCAGAGAGGGTTGGCCTCTTGGGGGTGGGACACTGGGACAAATGACCTCTGAGAGCCCTCCCATGGTTAAGGCTCTATGGTGCCATGATTCTAAAAGCAAGGAGTAGGAATGGCCTTGGCTGGGGAGGAGCTCCGGCTGGGAAGTGGTCAACAAGAGGTGCAGAGGGTGGCTGCTGGAAGGGCTTGGAAGCCAAGCTGAGAAGGTTAGGTGTGAGGTGGCTGACCATGCAGGGCTACCGAAAATTCCCCAGGAGGGTGAAGACCTCATAAAAGCCACATTAGAGGAAGAGGATTTGGGTTGCTTTGGGAGTGAAGATGACTTGAAAGCCTAATGCAGAGGTAGCAGTACCTGGCCTCAGGTGGAGTGGAAGAGATGGAGGGGCAAGGGGAGCCCTGAGGCTGGGAAGGGAGAGGGTTGGCTCCACTTAGTGATGAAGGCAGCAGAACTGAGGACAGGGAGTCAAGTGTGTGGGCCTCAGGCAAATCATGGTGTCAGTGGCAGGTAAGGGTGACTGAAGAAGGGGGTACTTCTTTTTAAGGGTGGAAAGAGATCAAAATCAGAATCTTACCTTAGAATTCCCTCTATACTGGCAATTCCATCTGTGTGTCCTCATCCTGGGCCAGGGGGCTGCGGGAAGAACAGGGGGCTAGCATAAGACTTCAGCAGGAACAGAGGAGTGAAGGGACCGGCTAAGTTCACCCCCAATTCCACATATGTGCTCCAACCCTCAGAGATTTAGAAAACCCCAAAGTGCCTGTCTCTTGGAAGAAATCAGGTAAAGGCCCAGATATCTAGGAAGGGAGACCCTTCCTCTCCCATCCTGTGCTGTAGTTTCATTTCCTTAGAGCAAATGGGAGAAGGACACCCCTCCCTGCAATCTAGAGTGGAAACAAATCCAAAGCCAGGACCTCCAGTGCCTCCCAGAGCCCCACCCCAACCTCTCACCTGCCCTCTGGCTGCCTCATGGGAGAATCCAATATCTGAAGCTCTCGATGGCTCTGAGGAGAGAAAAGAGCAGGCTCATTGAGGAGCTGGGGAAGGGGGGAGACAGGGGTGCCCTAGACATTAATGGGAGAGTTGTAAGATTCCCCCTGCCAATGCCTCAATGTGGGGTTTATTCACAGGGTCAGGGAAGATTCCTGAGGCCTCACCACTGCCCAGACCCCCCTCTTCTTCCTCTCCTATGCAGCCTGCCCACTACGGTCCTCACGCCCCAGGCTCTAAAGAGCTCCCATGCACAGTATGGAGCTCCTTCTTCCCCCTCCTGCCTGGTTGTCACCCTGCTGTCAGCCCAAGAATCTTCTCTCCCATTCTCTTCTGCTTTGGTCCCTTTGGTCCCATTGACTTCATGGTTGGAACCTTTCTGAAGTAACCCTCTGTGTCCACTCTGACCCTCTGGCTCCCTCAGGTCCCATCTCTCAGCATCTGAAGTACCCAAGCAGAACTCGGAGTGCCCTCCATTCCTGCACCCACACCCAGCCTCTGCCCTGCCCCTGTGAGATGCCCTCTCTCCTCACCAGGGCCTCCTTACCCTCCGCCTCCACCTGTAGAACAGGAGGCCACCAACAGCCAGCAAGACCAGGATGATGCTGGGCACCAACAGGTGGAAGACAAACTCAGGGGACTGGGGGTCGGAGGATTCCTTATAGCCTGTGTCAGTCAAAGGAATGGAGTTAAAATGGGCCAGGGGCCCAGCTGCCCCCTCACTTGCTTGTCCTCCTTCCAGTTCTGCGGGGCTCCTCCGATCCCTGGTGCTCCTCTTGCCTTCCAGCTCCCCAAGGGGCGGTGCAATGTCCCAGGAGTGGCTTCTGGGAAGCCGTGTCTGAGCAGAGAGGGTGGAGGGGTTGCTGAAGCCTTGGGGGTGCTGTGAGGAGATCCAGGGAGAGCTTGGTTCCTGGTGGTCTCTGGGCAGCATGGATGAGCGGTCTGTCTTCTCAGGGGCATGACTCTGGGCTTGGCCAGTGGGTCTCATGGGGTCCACCTTAGGCAAGGGGGTGCCAGTTACATCCATTGGTTGTTGGTCCTCTGTTGACATAGGGAGTGAAGAAGATGCTGAGAGGAGGTCTCTGGGTCGGGCCATCTCTGCCTGGACACTGCCCCCTCCTGGCCTGGAGGGGGAAAGCTCTGCCCCTTGGGGTCCAGGGCCCTCACTAGCCTCTCCAGAGGCCTCTTCTAGGACCCAGTTAGTGGCCAGTGAAGAATCAAGAATGTCCTCCACCCCAGGGATGGGGGCTCCAGCAGAGGGGCGAGGCTGTGGTAAACCCCCAGTGGGCCTGTCCTCAAGGCCTGGGGTCTCTGGTGACTTGAGGCTCTCGCAGGTGCTCCTAGGTGGTCGCTGCTTGGCACTGCCCGGGTCCACTGTGCGAAGGGGCTGCTCACTGGGCAAGAGGGAGCTGCCCTCTGTCCCCTCAGAATCATCCCAGGTCAAGCCAGCCATTGGGGCAATGGAGGGGGTGAGGGGCTGCTGAGGGGAGACAGAGGTCAGGTCACTGCTAGGGGTGGCTTTAGGGTACAGGCAGTTGCAATCAGGCTTGGTCACCACATCTGAAAGAACCACAGAAAAGGGAGAGAGAAAGACAGGGAGGAGATAGAGTCACCAGCCTCTGGCATAGCTCCCCCAGAGGGGTCAGGAGGGGATATGGGTCTGGGGGGGGGTCCCTCATCTCCTAACTCAGCCCTGGGACTGAGAAGAGGAGAGGATTAGATGTTCATGACACAGGGCTCAGACAGAGAAGGCACAACGTGCAGGGTGGCATAGGCAGAGCAAAGAGCAGAGGATAGACGCCCAGACTGGGGGACAGAGTGAAAAAGGCTGGAGGCCAAGCCAAGGTTCAGCAGCAGCCAGGCCAGGAAATGGAGCAGTGGCCTCCCAGACCAATAAAAGACACTTTGAAGCCCCCAAGACACTAGTTCATGCATACCCAGGAGCCACACAGCCATGGCCACAGACAGGAACAGACTGGGGCTGGAACATGACCAGCTTGAAGCCTCAGGACTGAAACCACAAAACTGGACTTGGCCATTGGCAGGTTGCGAGGCCTCAGCCCCTGCCTTGGGGAGCAAGGTTGAGTAGGAGGGCACACGTGGCACAGGACGCAGAGATGAGGACACGCAGGGTACACAGTTGTACAGCTGAGCCAACAGTGGGACAGTTGGAATGATGTTCAGACTTCAACTCCAGCCTTGTCCCTTGAGGGGACACCCAAGGAATCCTGGGAACTTCTGGAGCCAGGGTATCCTGGTGATTTGCAGCCGGGCTTCTGGAGCAAGAACCCTAATTCCCAAATGCTCTCTCCACAGAAACCCCATATGTTCAGCCAGTCTGCAGAGCCTAGGGGAAAAGCTTCCATGCCAATAGAGCTTTCCCAAGGGGTCCCCTCTGTTACTCCCTGACCTCACAGCCACCAGCACAGGCCTTCTCAATGCCTCCACATGCAAATATACAGTGGTGTACATGCACACATATGTCAGAAAAGACATGTGTCTAGGACCCCGAGGTACATAAAGCCACATATGTACACGAAAAAGCACATCTACGCACAGAGAAACACAAGCTGCCTCCCAGGGCTCCCTCCAGGCCCACGTCCCACCTTCCACACCCCCTCACACTTGCTGGTCCATCCGGTGCCTACCTCGGCTGGAGCACTCAGCAAAGCTATTGTTGCAGTTCTTGCTGAAAATATTCCAGTCCTTTTCAAGGAGAACTTTTGTTTCATTAAAGATGTTTTTGATCTTCTCCAGCAACTGGAGGGGAGTCTCATAGAAAGTTCGGACACAAGCCTGGAAGGAGAGCAAGGACCTCTTTTGAGACTACTAGTCTTGTGTCACTTTCTTGTTTATTAAATTCCCTTGGCCTTTCTCACATCAGTCTTCTTTTCCCTTTTTGTTCTCTCCCTTGGTTCTACTCTAGTTTGCAGCAGAATCAGTCCTGATGTTATGAAGCATGTCATTCATTCACAGATCCATCCGATATATGTTTATGTGCCAGGTACATGGTAATTACCTGAGCATCACATAATGAGAAAGAAGGAGGTAGCTGAGCTGGACACGGTGTCCAGTGGGGGTGCTGGCACTACACAAATTGCTAAAAGTGCAGTTAGACCCAGGATGAAGTTCTGAGCAATCTGAAGGTGTAATAAACCAGAACTAAACGAGAGTTCAAGGAGAACTTCCCCAGGGAACCAACTGAAAGATGAGCAAGAGTTAACCAGGAAAGGAGAGAGGATTGGGAAGAGCTTCCCTGGCAGAAAAAAAAAAAACAGGCTGTGCAAAGTTCCTGAGGCAGAAAAAAGTATGAAATGCCAAAACCTGAAAGAAGGCTGGAGTAGCTAACATACTGTCATCTAGGAGGAAAGTGACAAGAAACTCAACTGGAGAGAGTTCAGTGGGGGCCTATAGGGCCTTGTGGACCATGTCAAGAACTTTTAATATTATTCATAAAGCAAAAGAACTGTGAGCAGTTGTTGGGGAGGTGGGTGGTGGGATAAGACCGCTTTTAGAAAAATCATCTCGCTATGTTGTGGAGAATGCAATGGGGTAGCCACGGGAGTTGAGGGTCCTCTGCTTGTGTTGGTATGTTTTTGGAGAGAGGACTGAGGACTCCTCAGGCCTGTCTGCTGAGCCCATCTGTCTCTCTGCTCATGGGCCAAGCTCCCGTACCCACTGGAGCTCTGGCAGCTCCACTCTCCTGGGCTTCCTCTCACCTCTCCAGCTGCTCCTTACTCTCCTGATCAGGTTCCTGACTTCTAAAAGCTGGAATTCCTCAGGGTCCAGTACTGGGCCCAAAGCTTCTTTCACTCCAGGCCATGCCACACACACCCCTGCCTTCCACCAGTGGCCTACTTGACTCCCAAATACGAAGTACTCCGTGAAGTCCGTGAGGGTGTCCCTGAATCCCCCTGATCTGTGCACAGTAGGCCTGACATAAATGTTTACAGATCAATTATGAATGAGAAGACCTGGGCTCAGCTCCATCAGATAGGTGACAGCAGCCAAACCAACTGTCCTGTGTGGGCTCCTTCCCTATCTATGAAGTCAGAACAGAAACCCTGTCCCCAGGCTGCTGAAAGGAAGGCAAAGAAGCTAGCTGTCATTTCCTCTCTCTTCACTGTCTCCTCACACCTCACCTCAGACTTCATAAAGCAAGAATCTGCAGCCAGAAGACCTGATGCCCAGCCTGTCTGAGCAGAGGGTGTCCGCCACCCCAGCTCCAAATCCCTCTAGCATACTTTTGCTGGGGGCTGCTCCTCCGGCTCCAGTGGCTCCCTCCCTCCTGGGACCCACCCTCAGTACTCACTGGCTGCCTTATCGGGTAGATGGGTGCCTACCCACATGGGCCAGAGAACCTTGTCTCAGTGGTGGATGGGGAATGCATATTCCCAGACTCATGCTTGGACTCAGTGAAGCAGACTCTGGGCAGGGGGTGCTGGGAATCTGCATTTGAAACAAGCTCCCCAAGTGACTCTCAAGAACCTTGATGCTGACAAGCCACAGATTCAATGCTTCTTATTAAGGATTTTTTTTTCCCTCCCTCAACTGCACTCTCCCTTTAGCTACATCTCTTTTTCCAAGTACCCCCTCCTCTGCTTGACCTTTAAGTGCTGGAGTTTCTGGGCCTGTTCCTCTTCTCAGAGTGGGCAATGCTATACAGTCCTGTGCCGTCACAGGTGACCTCCAAGCCAAACCTCTTAAGTCTGTGTATCCCTAGTCACATTCAGAACCAGGGCCTTCAGCTGCCGGCTCAGCATCTCCAGTCTGATGTGTCCCAAACTGAACTAAGCTCTTTCCTCAGACTTGCTCCTGCCCACTGATGTCCCCATTTTAACATCCCTGAAAAAGCCAGGTGCCCAAGATGCAGTCTTCCTGACTCTTCCCTTCCCTCAGCTCCTCACATCCCCTACATGAGCCAAGTCCTGCCTGGCCCATGCCCACCCGAACATCATCACTGGCCTCCATCTTCCCTGCACCACCCTGAGTCAAGCCACCACTACCTCTGGGCTGGCCTCCTCCTGCTCACCTCCTGGCTTCCATTCGTGCTCCCTATAGCCCACTCTCCACACAGCAACCAGAAGGGTCTCGACTGGAGATATCTCAAGTCACTTGCCTATCACAATGGTTCCCCTTGCACTTCAGACAAAATCCTGCATCTTTGACACCCAGATGGTCTGGTTCCTGCTTTTTCTCCTCCCCCACACTTTAGTGCTCCAAAACCTCCTTGACCATACCCCCTGCTCACTAGGACACTCTTATACCTTGGCTGTGTTAACTGCCCTTTGGGTTCTTGAATGCAGACCTTCCTGTTCACTGTAGGGCTTGTGTTCAACATTCTCTGCTCTGGATTGTTCTTCTGGTCTCATTGCTTTCTAACTCTTATTTTATCTCTGGAGCTGTCATTCATATTTTCTTACTCAGGAGTCTACTTTGTCTCTCCTTCTGCATTCCCATTTAGGGCAGAGTTCCCGAGGCCTGTGGTTCTTGCTCATGGCCCACACTCTCTCACCTCCTTCAGATCTTCCCTTCCCTGGCCTAATGTTCTCTAGTGCATTTATTGCTATCCTCTGTACCACATACTTGACTTGTGTATTTTTTTTGACTGTCTCATCATCCTTACCACCACCACCCCAAATGTTATCTCCATGATGGTGGGGATTTTCGCCTGTTTTGATCACAGCTATTTCCTGGTGTCAAGAACAGCACCTGGTACACAATGGGAATTCAATAGCTATTTGTCAAATGAAAAAAAAAAACAGTCCTGCTGGTTTGTAATCATATTCCCTGTGTCACTGTTTGAACAACTGCCCACAACCCTTGACCGTAAGCTCCACGAGGGTAGGAACCATTAGTTTCTTGCTCCAAGTACATCATCAAGGCCCAACACTGCACCTCTTCCTGATAAGTTCTTACTAAAGGTTTGTGGAATGGATGAATGAATGGGAGAGTGAGTGGGCAATCTCATGAGTCAAGATGGGTGGATGCACTTGGCACATGTGGGCTTGGATGGTACCTCCACAGCTGCCCTCCACCCCTTCTCAATGCTCCCATCTCTGGGACCCTCCTACCTTATCATTCTCCTCATAATCCTTGGTGAAGCAACTCTTGAGCCTCAAAGAAAGTTCCTGGAGCGTTAAGATGGCTTTGGCATTGGGGGTGCTGTCTTTGAAGCGCATAGTGTCTTCCATTATGTCTTGTACCAGGAGAAATGCCTTCTTTAGGTAGCACACGGGATCTTTCTGAAAAGCAGGAACCAGAAACTTATGTCCTGGCTGATGAGGCCCGGGAAGCTCTGCTTTGTTTTAGATGCTGCCACACCAAGCAGACGGAGGGCTGCACCCTGCTCTCCCCTACCAGTGATAAGGAGAATGCTGCCCTCAGCTTGTCTTTCTTTTTCTCTTTTTGGATTCCAACACTACTGGGGACTGGGTTAGAGTGAAGAAAGCATGGATTCTGATTAGAGAGCTCTTTGAATTTCTGGAATATAAGGCCCTAATTAGGAATTCAGAGGGTGGGCTTCAGGGAACCCTCTTCTCTCTCTCTCTCTCAGCTTGAGTTCGCAAAAGTCCTTGGTCTTGTGGTCCCTTCAAATCCTCCAGGACATAAGGGGTACTGAAGACTACAACATAGTCCAAAGAATGACCTCAGTGTTTTGTCTCCCATGGATGGTGGTTGCCTTGAAGACAGAAACTCTCTTTTGGCTCCGTATTCTAAGCACCTGATTCACTAGGCTCCTGATAAATGTGTGTTATGGCTTGAGTGAGGGAGTGAATGAATGAGACACTGAGGCCATTTCTTAGGCCATGAGGTGATCTCCAATTTTAATAAGGGGCACATGGGTCTGGTGTGAAGGAATTCAGAGATGGAAGTAACCTCTAGATAGCCTGTCCTGTGTGTGGCATAGCAGGTGGAGGGTGGCACCTGTAGAGGTGTGACAGACATCAGGAAGACCTTGTGCAGAGACTTGAAGATAGGAAGAAACAGAGAAGGGGGTCAGAAATGGGGCTATATGCTCGAAATACCAGGCTAGACAGACTGCTCTTTCAATTGGAGTGATGGGGACCCTGAAAGTTGGGGTAAAGGCAGCAGGTTTGGGTTTCAAAAACTCCCCCTAGTGGTGGGATGGTGAGTGTACTGGAATTAGAGAGGCCACTTAGAAGGCTCCTGAAATTGTCCTGAAAGTGATTGATGGGTTGTGAGGACAGAAACCAGAGCTGCCAGGAGGCTCAACCAGAAGCACTTGGTGTCTTGTTGGGTGTGGGTAGGAAAATTGGCTGGACTGACTTCTTGAGTGCTGATTGTCTGGTGAATGCAGTGACTTATTTTTCCAAAACATGAGATTTTGAAGTAGTGCATTGGTTTACCTTAGGCTCTAGAGATAACAGGCCTTCAACTCATGCCTCTACCACTTACTGGTCATGCTCCCTTAACCTCTCTATGGACAATAAGCAATATCCATGGACCACATAGTGTTACTGTGAGGACTAACTTGGAAAAGTGCCTGGCACACAATAAACACTTTTATGTGCCAGCCAGGAAAAGGGAAAAGTAGGGAACCTGAGCCCTGGAGCCTGCCCAGCCCTGATGCTGGCACCTTAGAATTCAGCATCCAGGAATTCTCACACCTGTCCAGCTCTAGGATTTCTGATGCCTTCATGCGCCCATATGTACCCCACCCTGGGAGGAACACATAGGCTAGCACATGGGCTTTGCAGATAATCACCACTCACCAACTGTTCCTGGTCTACAAACTCAAAGGAAATGTTGCATGAGGTCTCCATTTGACTGTCAATCTGTAAGAGAGAACAGGCCAGTGGTTGCAACGTATCTATAACTCAGCTGAGCTGACCTTAGAAGGAGGACCTGAGTTTCTCGGTGGATTAGGGTTCAAACTTCATCCACCTCCCCCCTGCTATATCTAGAAAGAGACAGTCAAGGTTAGGGGAAGACCTATGCCTTCCAAATGCCCAGAGGAGGGTTATAGAAGAGCAAACTGTCTCCTCCTACCTCCTACTCTATGAAATCACAGATGCCAATTTGTTATAAGGAAAATCAACCTACAGGATAATACAGGATCCAATCTTCCCTGGAGGTAGTAAGCACCCTGTCATGGAAGAAATTTAAGCAGAGGTTGGTCAAGCTCTGGGGATTCAGAATTTGTAGGGGCTGGGGCTAGAGGCCCTTAAAGTCCCCATTATCCCCAGAGCAGGAGTCTGTGTTCTAAGACTCACAAAATGCTGTGGCCCTTGGTCTACCTTGGATTGCTGTAACAGTTTCATGCAGGAGGAGTAGTGCAGGGGCAAAAGAGGCTGGAGGTCCAGCCCATGGCCTTCAAGTTCAGGGAAGGGGAGCTAGTCTTAGCCAGTGGTGCTCCACCCTGCCTGGCTGACCAAAAGGAAAGTAAATTCCCTTTTGAGCCAGACAGGAGCTATGACAACAACCTGACTCTGCCTGGATGGACCATGTTTGGGATTGTTGATGATTCTGTTGGTCAGATTAGGATGAGACAAGGGCTCCTTCATGGGCCAGATGAGCAGGCCATTCCAGTGTCAAAGGCAAGAGCCAGAGAAGTGAGGGTGGAGGGCTGGGAGTAAGACAGGAACCTCCCCTTCAAATCTGGGTGGAGCCGTGGTGCCGGGCTGTTGGCATATCTGAGAGTCCAAGAGCTAGAGGCACCATCTGGACTCAGCAAAAAGACTGGGCTATCTTCCCCGAAGAGGCAATCCTTGAGGGAAAACAGGCCTTAGGAGCCCTTTTAGAATCCACAGTGGACATTTCTGGCTAACATTAACTCAGGCAACCAGCCCCGGAAACTCATCCTATTCACCACCTGCAAGGGGGTCAAAGAGGGAGTCAGGGTTGGGGCTCCTGAGGTTCTGACCTGGGGAAGGTCAATGAGAGGAGAAGCAGATGAGCCATGGTCTAGAGAGCCCTATTCCCTGCAATTCCTCTCTTTGACCCTGCTCCCTGGCTCCTGCCTCAGTTTCCCCAGTGGGGAGAAAGCATGGCCATACACTCACCAGCTGCTGCAGCAACTGTAGGTGTCCGTTCCCAATCGTGTGTCTACAGCTCTCCGAAACCTCCTTGGCAATACTCCTGCTCACTAGGAGACAGACCAGCAGCAGCCAGGGGCCCAGCCATGTCTATGACAGAAAGGGTGTCATTACTCCCCGGCTCTCACTTTCTCCAGCTACCCCCATGCCCTGCTAGAGACAGAAAAACAAAGGTCTCATACCCACAATGCTGTAGTCTCTGCCTCACACCCCCAGATGCAGCATTCCCCAAATCAGGAGTTCCTATCAGCCATGGCACAACCTTGCTCTCCCTGATAACAACCCAGATGTCATCCTCTCCAAGAAATCTTCCCAGATTTAACCCAGGCCAAGCCTAACCACACATCACATCTCTAATGATGATGCGGGTGGTGTGCCCAGCTATCTAAATTCTGACAGCACAGGAAACTCCTCAAGGGCAGGATTTGCATCTACCCATCATTTTATCCCTGCAACATCAACACAGAGCCAAGCACCTTAAGCTGCCCTTGAGTTCATGTTCATGCACCAACTTCTAGATGACAAGCTAGAGACATTTTCCCCAGGGGCCTATGCCTTCCTCCCAATTGGTTCCATGCAGGTCTGACTTTGCCACAAGAAAAGACCAGGGGACCAAACACAATTTCATTAGCAACTCATCCCACACCTCCTGGAGCCAGGGTGTATATTTCAAAAGGAGCCCAACTGATTAATCAGAGGCAGTAGTGCCAGCTCTGCACCATCCCTGGCTGGCACCTGCCTATCAGACTCCCACCAGGTTCTTCACCAGCTAGCCAGCTCTTATCATGGCAGAGAAGTCTTCTCCTCTCTTTCAGCACCCACCTGCTCCTCACCAGGGTGATGAGACTGGCTCCTGATATTCTGTCTTTGCCCTTCCTTCTTCTCTCTCCATTTTCCTCCTCAATGTCCCCTCATCTTTATCTCTGGAACTAGGGTTCCTCTTCTCTAGCCAGAGGTAGAGGGACCCTTGTGTTTTCTTTCCTTAGCTTGAGCTTGCCTCTTAAGAGCTCCTGAGCCCCTGGCAACTGATGCCCCCAGATTCAGGGAAATGCTGGCAGGGTGGGGTAAGGGCTGGCACTTTCCTGGGCTCTGGGCTTTGCCCCAGTAATCCAGATGATGAGACAAATACTGCAAATAAGTAGCACATTGGAAAAACACAGGGAGGCTACGAAGCAGCCCATACCAACAGGCTGATTTATATTTAAAAGCCCAGCACCTTGCCAGTTCTTACCAGGGGGGACAGGCAGCTCTGACTGGGCTACCAGGGAAACTGCAGGGAGGAGGGACCTTAGTGAGGCTTTAAAAGATAGGGAGAAGTTGATGACAGGAAAGGGAGGAAGGTTTGAAGGGAAGAGACACAAGGTGGCTCAATGCCATTCAGCACGGGGCCTGTGAGGGTCCTGAGAGGAAGTAGAACAGCCATGGTCTGTGGCAGACTTCAGGCTCTGTCTGGCAGTTGGGGAGATAGCCCTGGGTGAGAACAGTTGCCCAGGCCCTCAGGAACTTCAGGCACAGGACCGGTTAGAGGAATTTGAGCCATGCAGAGGCTGGCTTTGCCCCATGCTGGCTACCGCTGAGGCTCTGAGCCCCTGGTGTAACTGGTATGTAGGAAAGAAAGGGCCTCTGGGGAAGGAAAGGATGTTCAGGAAGACAACCTCACCCCAGGCATTTCAAGACATTGATGTGTAAGGACAGAAAGTTGAAGGCAATGTTTAACCCCCCTGGGCTGTCTGGCTTTGGGTAGTATTTCAGGCATCAGTGTGGGGAAAGGCTGGCTTTGAAGATGGCTGAAGGGGGCCAATCCTAAAGGATCAGGACAGGCACCCAAGGGTTAATGATCTAGCTTGCATCTAGCTGGGCAGGCTCTTCCCGGCTTCCTTCTTCTTCCCACCCACCACCTCAGCCTCTGCCTGTGGGAACAGCCCTCAGAAGGAATCTCTGCTTCGGGCTCAGAGAGATGCAGGACATCTCGCACAGCTGCTCATCAACGACCACCATCCCATTCCATCTTTCCCTTCCACAGTCTCTGGAGAGACCTGGCATGACTGGGCCATCAAATGACCCTGTCTAAACCTGGCCCCTTTTCTTTCCTCCTGCATTTGCCTCCTCTTTCCTTCACCTTTCACCTCCAGCCCCTTCTCTTTGCCTTACTGCCTATGGCCTAACCCTCTCCCCTTTTCCCTCTCCATCCCATCTTCCAACTCTCAGTTGGGGGCTCCCTCCAATGTGGATCCACTCTTCTCTCTCTTTTCCCACCTACAACCTTCTCCTCTATCCCCCAAGTATTTTTTTGCTCCTTTCTCCCCAGTTTTCTCCTGTGACTCTTTTCCAGAACTGCTTAGAAGCAGACACATTATGCGACCAGTCAGTGTTCACTTGCAATGCAACCCTGCACTTTCTAGGAGTTGCTGCTGCTGCTGCCACTGTTGGAGCAGGGTGTCCCCTATGCAGTCCTAAGTGGCCCATCCCCAGCTCTACAACCTCAAACCTTCCTTCCACCTTCCTAAACTAACACAAATTCCAGGATCTCCTCAACTCCTTGAACCTGACTCTTCAAGAAAAAGAGATTCAGGGCTAACCCCAAGCATCTCTGGCTAACCCCCAAACAGTCACCGGAGTCGCCAACAGCTCCTCTGTGGGGTGGAACAAATAGTAACTTGCCCATTTCCTTCCCTCTGCCAGCAGGTTACTCAGGCACAGGCGCTGTCATTCTAAAGTTGGGTGACCCCTCAACTTTCCCCATCCGGAAGCACCCACTCCTCCAAAAGGGCCTGGAAGCACGTGCATGGTTGAGGGAAGATGCCCACTGGGGGCCGCATCACTCAGTGCACAGCCGGCTGCTGTGCTTGGAGTGAAGCAGGGCGTCCTGGCTGATACCGGGCCTCCACCCTCGGCTGCGTGGGTAGCTCAGTGTTCCCTTCCGTGCAATGGGATGTGCACCCTTCCCTTTACCAGGAAAGTGCTGCAGCCCCAGGAGCAGCAGTACGGCTGCCAACGGCCTCAGCCCAAGAGCGCAGGGAACCCCTAGGCAGTCGGTGCGCAAAGGCGGTTAAGAAACCGGAGCCCGCGGCCGCTGCAGGAGAGCCCGGGCAGCTGGCGCGCCCCGGCCGTGGGCTCCAAGGGGCCGCGTCGGGCCGCCGGCCCCCGAGCCTCCGCCCCAGCCCTGCCGGGTCCCGCGCTGGCTGCCTCTTACCGTGGGAGGGCAGCGCCCGGCGGCGCCCCGCGCGGTCATACGGGCAGCTGGGTCCCGGCCGGGCGCGTCGGCCGCCCTCAGTCGGTCGCTCGCTCGCAGATGCAGAGTCCGCGCCCCGGCCGAAGGCCGCGGCGCAGTCCTGGGGTGTCGAGAGCGCAGCGGCGGCGCCGAGAGGACCCAGGCAAACTTTCACTTTCCGCCCGCCGAGCTTCGCTGGCCAGCCCTCGGCACAGCCTTTTAAGCGGGCGGGCTCGTGGGGCATGTGGTTTATGGGAAATCACCCTGGCCAGGCGCCAGACGCGCGCACACACACACACACACACGCACTGACACACACACACAGACACACACACACACTCACACACTCAGACTTCGCAGGCCCACTGAGCCGCCTCCCCTCCCCCACCCCGCCGGCCGGTCGTCCCCGCTCGCTCGCTGGTCTCCCCAGTCGCGCTGTTTTCTGTGCTCCACTCTGCAGCCTTCGGAAAGAAGCGCGGGTTCCACTGCCCTCCCCACCCCGCCCTTCCCCGAGCCCTCTCTAGACACAGCCTTTCCTTCCTCGCTCTCCAGGCCTCGGATCGGGGCAGTTACCTTCTTTCTAATGCTAGTCCCGAGGGACTTTCCCTCTAGGCCAGAAAATCCCCAAATCTGAGCAGGAAATGGGCCGAGAGCAGGGATAGGCACTGGGAAGAGAAGACAAACCCTCTGAGAAGACAAACCCCTTGCAGTATGCCCCTCAAGGAGCCTGAGCCCCCTTCACTATGCAGCCAATAAGCCCGCTGAGCTCCCTCACCCCACCCCCGCCCCGTTCTAGGGTCTGGAGACCAGCTACCTGGCCAGGAGAGGAGGGGCCGTGTCCTGTGACAGCTAACTGGGAGGTTCTGCTCTCTGTGCCAAGAGACACTTGAGGCACTTGGCCGCGGATAGTGTCAATGCTGACTGGGACCTGTGTTCCTTCCTGACCATCAAACCCAGCTCAGATGGGAAAGGCTCTGCACCTGGCACCTCGTGGAAATGCATCTACTGAGTTGATTAACCACATTTTGTCTTTACATGAGAATGAATCTAAATGAATCATTGGGATGAGCGAAGCCTATTAATTATAATGACAACATCAGGAAAATTTTCTGTCTTCAATTCATTATGATCCAATGTACTTCAGTCCCTCTGTGAGGCTGCCCACTCCATCCTCTGGGACATATATGATGCCTGGCCTGGTTTTGAAGAGGCATCTTTCTCAGTTGCCTTACACAGCCCTTGCTTCAGCCTCAAGCTATAAGCTTGCACCCACATCCTTTGCTCAGATGGTCCCCTCTTCTCCAAAGGCTTCTTTCCTGGGTTGTCCTTTCGGCAAACTCACCCTTTAAGACAAAGATCACATCTTGTCCTACTCCGACAAAGCCTTCTGTGACTCCCCAGGTAAATCAATAATTTATTTTTCCTATGTTCCCACTGGAATTGGCTTATTCCTCATGGTGGTTGTGAGAATTTGTTTATTATGCACACATTCCCTACATTATTTTAAAAAGGGTTAAGATGATACTGATGGCTATATTCTGCTCCTACCTGGACTGAAATTTCCTTTGGTGGCACCCATGCTTACCTCTGAATCAACAGTGCTAGCACATAGAGGTACTCAATTAATGGTGGTTGAATTGAATAAGAGGACTAATTCATTTATTTGATAAATGTGCACTAAGTAGTTACTATAGGCCAGGCCCTGTGCTGGACCCTGAGTAAACAATTGGTGACCATGCCAAGTGGACGCTGAGTTCACAGGCTTGTGAGCCATCAGAAGCTAAGGCGCATGGAGAAGTGAGTGGGTGCTCAGAGCCTTCATAGAGGAAGACAGAGGCAGAAGCCCAGCCAGAGGAAGGAGGGTGAGGGTTTACTTCCCTCCTGGGGAATGTTCTTTCAAGTAGTCCTGTACAATGATGCTTAAGATAACATGTTGACACCACAGTTTTTAAGACTGATAAGAGGTTAGCGGAAGTCGTGTGAGAAAGATAAGCTTGCAGACTGGAGAAGTGAGGCGAATTTACTTGCTTCCTCCTTCACCAACCCAACCTTGCTCCAGGCTCACTGAGATTGAAGTTGGAACCCAGCTCTGCTTCTGGAAGAGAAGCCAGCCACCCTCCGTGACAATGCTTACAAGGGATCCTCATTCCCCCTCTACCGAAGTCTCTTACATACCCAAGTTTGAACCTGACCCCACCACTTCAAGTTACCAGTCATTTGCTGTGTCACATTGGACAAACCTCTGTCAGCTTCAGTGTCTATAAAGTGGAGATGTTGATTCCTCTTTCTCACCCAAGGTGTTACAGAAATTGAATAAGATCTCTGTGAAGTATTTAGGACAGAGCTAGTGTCTACTCATATGGGTCTCCAGCAATGACAACAGTAGTGTGGTGGACTTGGGAGTCCCAATGCCAGAGTTTACTCCCAGCTCTGCCACTCATTTGCTGTTTGACTTTGGACAAATCTCTTAATCCTTCTGAGCCTTTCTTTCCTCATTTGTCCAATAGCAATGATAAGATCTGCCCCCAGAGTGGCTGGGTTGTGAGGTCAAATAGACTGACATATGGGAGTCTAGTCCCAGGAACCGTACAAGATAGGCACTTAGTTATCAGCTTTCTCTGGAAGCGTAGGCTGTGGCACTGTGGGAAGCTCTGCCCACGTGAAGTTGCAGAGGGATGAGCCAGCTCCTTGATAATTGTGCTTCGCTGATGTCTCATCTCTGTTACCTTAAAAAAAAAAAGAGATTTGTGAATCTGCTTCACCCTAGACAGCCTTACTTCCAGACACCCTTACCTCCAGACACAGGGAAACGCAGGCTGGAAGAGCAGCAGAAGTAGCTTCCTTGAGCAGTGTTTCCTCTGCTCTGGGGCTGATTCTCTTGCCCTCCACCTCTGCCTGGCCGGCAGGGGACCCCATGCAGGCAGATCCTACCTGTATCTCAGGGTCAAACCTTCAGGATGCTATTGGTCTGCACGTGTCTCCAATGCAAGTCCGTTTCAGCCCATCTATGCGCAGGGCATGATGGAACCACAGGACCCAAAGACTTTGCCTCCAATGAGGAAATGGAGACCCAGACAGACTAAGCTTCCAGAGTCACAGATAAATTAGCAGAGTGTAGAGTGAAGACCTTAGGAGTGAGGCCTGGAATGATAGGACTCTGGGCTCTGCATGCTTCCCTGTCCTCCCTGCTGACTACTGGCAGAGTCATGTCCGGATCCAGGTCCTGGGGGAGGCAGAGAGGAATTTGGCACCATCCTAGATTTGGGGTTTCCATGGTCAGCTCTCAGCTGACCCTGGGGGAGTCAGAGGGAGTATGGGAGAGAGACCCTGCTTGCCAGAGGAATGAATCAAGGGAAGAAGAAGAGGCTGAAAAGAGAAAAATGGAGATGGATGGCAGGAAGTGGGAGAAAAGCCTCATTTGCTTGTTGTCAAAATGCCATTTCCTTGAAATCATTTGACAGGCAATTTCCTCTTGAGGTCTTTTCTAGGGAACTGACTTCTATCACACAGAGCACTGTCTCTCTCTTCCTTTCTCCTTTTTCCTTCTTCATTTCCTTCGGCCCCATAAGAAGAGTTCTAGAAGAGGCAGCAGCAGCCTTGGAACTCCTGGCAAGGTGCCACGGAGAGGGCCAGAGGACAACAGACCCCTAACTAACAAGGCAGGTTAGGATGAGGGAGTCAGATCCAGGATCCAGACTGTGCCATCTCCCAAACCGCCCTGTTCAAGCTTTTGCCACTGCAGGCTGCCTTTCTAGTAATATCTTCTTCTTTTCATAAGGTGAAGTTAGCTGGAAGGTTGGTAAAGCAGCTGTAATGGAGGCATCCTTGGGCTGAGTTTATCCATCAATTCCATGAGAACGGTAGCTCCTAACCTACTGCCTCTAAGGGGTACTATAAAGACTTTATGAACTACCAAAGGCAATAATTGGTACTTTGGAAAACTACCCACATTTGTTGAGCTCACTCCTCTCCCTGACTGGAGGAAAATTAGCTGTCCCCTTTGTCCCCATTGCTACAGAAACACCTGCTGGCTTCAGGACCCTCATTGCAGGAATCTTGCCCTGTAGACACTTCTGGGAGGCCTGTCTGCTTCAACAGCCCAGTTGCTTTTGCCTGGTCCAGCTTCCTGCCCCTGTCTGTCGGGGCTCTGGCTCCCTACCCTGGGCAAGGCTGGCTCTCTTAGGTTTTTTTCATGAATTTCTCAGAGATGAAAAATATTAGAAATTCAGAAACAATATCTACAGTGAAGTTTGGCTTTCTTGAATATCCTCCCTGCCCTCTGAAATCACAAAACCTCAACTGAGGATCCATCTAGAATGAAAGTTTCTAATCTTCTTTGGAAAAAAAAAAAGAGAATCACAAAGAGGATGTTGTGTCTGATGATGTCTAAACATTGCACCAAGCTACTTCCTACCCTGGGCCATGTGTGAACTCGGAGCAAATAAAGCAGAGAATTACCTGGAAACAGGAAGTGAGCATGTCATCTGTTAATGCAATAAACATTTCTGAGGACCAGATGCATGCTTGGCCACTCTCAGTTGAATTATGGGCTCTCCCTGCTCCCAGACTCCCAGGGACAGACACATCAAGGGACAATTTAACAAGAGGCAGGGACTGTGATGATGGAAAAAATGGACCAGAGTGGCTTTGCTTCCAGAATCATCTAAAGGCACCCAGAAACCTCAAGTGGGGAAGAGACTGGGAATTGGGCCAATTTAGGTCAAGATATGGAGACAGAGCCCTCTGTTCCACCCCCATGTGATTCAAAGCTGTTCCTTGCCTTGGTTCTCTGGGATGGTTTGCTCAGCACCAACTGGGAGGCCCAAGAGGAGGCTTCTTCATGTGAACCCAGGCCCAGTGGGATTGGGGGAGCAGAGCAGGAGTGAGTGGGGAGAGGATGCATTCCCCCCAAAAAAAGAAGGAGAGGCGGGGGGGGGGGGGGTTGCATATCTCTGTGGCTTCCCTAAGCCCCAGGCCAGGGTTCCTGCCATCCCTGCATTCTCCAGCCTGCTGACAAAACTCCTTTCTGTTGGCTGCTGGCTGGTTCTGGGCATTTCTCCCCAGGATGTAGGAACCATCACAACCCTCCCGGATGGAACAAAGATGGCAAGTGAGAACATTAGCTCTGCAGCCAGCTCTGCCTTCTGCTAGCTCCATGACCCTGGAGGTACTTTCCCTTTCTGTGCCTTTGTCTCCTCATCTATAAAATATAGATCACCATGACACCTTCTTGATAAGGCTGAGTTGAGGAGCAGTTATTTTGTATAAAGTATGCATGGCATTGCCTGCAATATGGTGTAGGAGTAGAGCTGTCACTAGTCGTGGGCTGATGAGGCCGAGAGGGAGCTGCATCTGTTGACCAGGCAGTGCCGCCCAGGATCTATTAGAGGAGAACTCAGAGTGGCCATGCTAACGCCTTAGCTATGTCCTAGCCAGGGAACATTTGGGACAAGGGTGGCATATGATCAAGGCTGGGTCTACTCTGAAAAACCCCTTTTGGATCCTATGGCAGGGGAGAGGCCTGCTCCCTTCTTGGTCCAGAACCTTCAGGGTAGCTAACAAGAGCAGAAATGTAATGTTCTTTGGAGGCCTCCCTGCTTTTCCTAACCACAGAACCCACAACCACCAATCAGTTCATTCATTGGAAAAACCTTCTGATTATTGGAGTGCAAGTACAGCTTTCAACCCTCTTCCTGTGCTGGCTCCCAATGCTGCGCTGCTGGCCTATAGAGCAGTCAGCCATTCATGTTGGAGCAAACTGGTCTTGTCTCCTCCCAGGACAGAAGTCTGGGGCAGAGTCCAGGTATGAGGCTTTTTAGGGCTTTTAGGTGAGAAATGTATTCCTGGAGCTAAGTTCCTTCTATGACACATCAGTACCCAGCCCTGTGCTAGAAGGAGCTGATGGGCCCAAACTAAATGACCCAATCTGCCCCCTAGGGTAGCCACAGGGAGTCTGGGAGCAGGGAGAGCCCATAATTCAACTGAGAGTGGCCAAGCATGCATCTGGTCCTCAGAAATGTTTATTGCATTTATTTGGCTTCAGTTCAAATCTTAGGTATATCATTTACTCATAGGGATATTTGGCAAGTTCCTTGAACCCTTCAGGCCTTAGTTTCTTCATCTGTAAAATGAGGATTATCATAATTTGAATCTCATGTGATTAATGATAGGCTAAAATTAGAAATTTACTGGAAATACAGACTAGTTGACAGCTTGATATTAGACTGTAAACTTTAGAACTGTAATAGAATAAATTTTTCTTATTTTATTTTATTTTTTGCAATGCCTGGGATTGAACCCAGGACTATACACATGTTAGGCAAGTGCTATACCACTAAACTACATCCTTGACCCCTAAATTTGCATTTTTAAAAAATTTTTAGTTATAGATGGACACAATACCTTTATTTTATTTATTTCCATATGGTGCTGAAGATCTCACGAGTGGCAGGCAAGTGCTCTACCACTGAGCCACAACCCCATCCCAAATTTGCATTTTTTATGTTACTTAATTGGTGGTAGTTTGTTAAAGGAACAATGGGATACTAATGTACTATTGCATTTTGCTTGCTATGATCAATAAAATATACTTTTAAGTTACGCAAATTTTTTTTAAAAGCAAGAAAAGAAATGTACTGGAAAGTATCCTTTAATCTTTGAAGATACATGCCAATGTCTATGATTAGCAAAAGACTTTGGATTTGAAATCAGAGTAGCTACATTCAGATTCCAGATCTTCTACTTTGTAGCAGTGAGGCCTGGAGAAATTCAGGGAATTCTTTTGCTCTTCAGTTTCCTCATCTGTTAAGTAGTGATCATATTCACCTGTCTCAGAGCCTGGTAAAAAAAGTCAAGACAGTGCATAACCAGGGCCCTGTTGCAGACTGGGTGCCTAGTCACTTTGAGCTAGCTTCTCACTGCAATCATAGTAATGGTATATTCAAGGGAATTTGTCACAGAGACCAGATGAGACTCACATGTGCCTTGTGTTCCACTCAGCTGTAGCTTCCCATGCTGTAATGACTCAATAAATATTTGCTGGTTGATCCTGGACTCCAATGCCAATTTCCTTGGAATGCTGGGAATTCCTGTGATCCCCAGGCCCTGCCTGGCCCTGGGCTTTCTCTACAGAGATGGAACCCCACTGGAACCCCACCCCCTTTTTTTCACCCCAGTTTAGGTCAGATATGTGCTTCCCTTAAAGCTCATAAAGTGCTATTTCATTACATTGTATTTTCACTTTTGCAAGAAAGGAGTCATGCCAAAGCTATTTTATTGTGGAAAAGCAAAAAAATGTTGTTTTTAGAACACAACAATAGAAATCATATTCCAGTTCTTCCTTGAATTTAAAAATAAAATCATGGGTCACATGCCTAATTTTGAAAGCTGACTTAAAAATGGGGTCTTCCCTAAGCTGAATTTTGGGAAGTCCTAGACTGTGGGCTCCTTGTCATCTTGAACACTCTGTGTCCAAGAGCTTCACCCCTTTTGCAAGTGAGAGCCAAGACTTGAGAGGAAAGCTGGACATGAGTTTCTGGAATCACTAGCAGTCTGGATATATTACTTACCTCATTCATTCAATGAAGTAATATTTATTAATCACCTACCCATTACAAGGCCTGAGGCACTAAGGGCTAAAATCATGGACCGAGACCCATTCTAACCCGCAGTTAGGTCACAGTCTCCTGGAGGAGGCAAGCTTGTAACACACTGTTCTCACACCACCTGACTGTGCTGGCTGGGAGTTAGAAGCTGGTGCTTGGGCAGGAAGAGAGCCAGGAAGGCATCCTGGAGGAAGAGACTCTAGAGCTGCATGGAGAAAAACATGCACCTGCTGCAGAAGCGGAGAAGGAGCACTCTAGAGAGAGGCAGCAGCATGCATGGAAGTCTGAAGAGGTAGTGACAGTGTGGTGGGCTCTGGGTGGTTTATTCTGGAGTGATTGGAGCTGGGAAGGAAGACTAGAGGAAGTGGGAGAGAGGTCAGATCAGCCCCATTCATCAGGTACCCGTAGGTCACCCATGTGACATTTGACTTGACCTTGAGAACCACTGAGGAAGTTGGGAGTTGGATGACAAGAACAGATCCATCCATTCAGAGAATGTCTTCTGAGCTTAGGGCACTGTTCTTAGATCCTGTGGGGTACCTGAAGAGGCATGTAAGGCACTGCATGGACTCTTGTCCTCAGGAAACGCAGCATCTCCTTAGGAAGATGCACATTTATCAGCTAAAGGGAAGACACCTACAGAGGACGAGGCGAAACAGGTGGAGAGGCAGAGGCTGCTGGAGGGTCCTAGGGACAGGTGAGGGTAAGACTGAAGATACAAGGAGAGCATTTCTGGGGTTAGGAGAAGGGACATCTTGCTTGTGAGCAGAAACGAATTTGGTAGAAGGAAAGGGGCTTAGGAAACCAAGGGCAGTTAAGAGTTCAAGTGCTCAGTGTGTGTGTATGGGGGGGTGGTGGGGGGGGAGAGGAGGTGGGGCTGGGAGGCATTCACTGCCTTGTTTGACAGACACAACAGATGATTATTGAGCACTGCTCAGGGATCTTGGTCCCTTTCTCCTGGCCTGCTGTCCCTCCCCCACCCCATGTCTTTTCTTGGAATGTCTCAGACGTCCCTCCTCCCCAGGAAGCCCCCATTGCTCTCATTGGGAATGCTTTTCCCCCTTTTTGGTGAATATGTCTTATTCTTCCTCCTCCTAAACCATGAGACAGCTTTTATCTCCCACAGAACTCATATATACTTAGTACTCAGTAAAAGTTTGTTGAATGGATAAATGAGGGAATAAACAGATTTCAAGAACCCAGGCCATTCCCAAATGCTGGACATGACCTTTTTCCTTCCTGTTTCTAAGTGGAACTCCTGCTGTCTGTCCATCCCACTGTGGCCTGTCCGAGGCTGGCTGCTGGGTCACATGCTTGTCACAGGCTCTCTCCCTCTTGGGTGAGGTCATGGATTCTGGCAGATACCAAAGTTGAGGGTCAGAACTCATTGTCATTGAGCCCAGGTGTGAGCAGATTCCGGGGTATTGGTCAGTCTCCCCAAAGGCTCTGGAGACCTGTGTGTGTACCTGGATGCTGGGGCAACTGTCATCCTTTCTCCCTCTTGGGTCTCCCCTTTCTCTGCTCTAGGACTCATCTGGCAGAGTAACCCTGTGGGTGGGCACTGCCAGCCCCGTAGCCTTGCATAGTGTTGCTGGCAGCTCCATGCCCACAGTCAGTGTTGGCACCCTTGTCTGATGCCAGGGCCTTTCTCAGCTTGGTTCTAACTGTCTGTGACATTCTTGTCTTCTATCTTGCATCCCTAGGCCCCCACTTAAATTTTTTTTCTTTTAGAGAGAGAGAGAATTTTTTAATATTTATTTTTTAGTTTTTGGTAGACACAACATCTTTATTTTATTTTTATGTGGTACTGAGGATTGAACCCAGCACCCCGCACATGCCAGGCGAGCGGGCTACCGCTTGAGCCACATCCCCAGCCCCCCTCTTAAATTTTATGTATATAAAATTTAATTATATATTATATGTAATTATATACATAATCAATTTACATGTATTAATTTACATGTAATTATATATAATTACATGTAAATTAAAATAAAAATATATATTATATATTTATATATTATTTAGTTGTAGAGGGACACAATACCTTTATTTTATTTATTTATTTTTTCACAGTGCTGAGAATCGAACCCAGTGTCTGGCATGTGCTAGGCAAGTGCTCTACCACTGAGCCACAACCCCAGCCTCCAAGTGGGTACATCTTTACTGGATGTTTCCTATGTCCCAGCTCAAGGTTAATCGGCTCAGCTTAAATCCCCCTCCAGCTTGTCCCATTCTCCCCCAACCCTTTTTCACATTTCTTCTCAGCAAAGAGAAACTTCCAATACTTCTAGGAGGCCTCCTGTGTGTGACTGTGACTTCCAAGACTACAATTTATCCTGTGATTCTAGAGGATCTAATTCCTGGTTTCTTTAACCTCTGAGCTGAACTGCATCCACATTTCAACATCAGAAGAATGAGAAGTTCTCAAACATGTTCAGACGGTACAGCCCCTAGAAGCCAGGGCATTTTTTTGGTGGAACTACAAAAACAAATTAAAAGAAAATAGTATGTGCAGCCTCACATTTGCCTTACTGGTACTAAATTAGAGACCACTGGATACTTGATTCTCATGCAGATAGGACATAGCAGGGGTCAAAGCTTTAAAAAAAAAATGTTGGGACCTCCATGTCCTCAGTGGAGAATATTTAACAATCTTCAGATTAAAGGGGGCGGAGATGTCTTTACTTATGTTTAGGGACAGGACTCCTGCTCCAGCAAACAATTTGAGAGTTCTGAGTCTCGGAGTCAGACCAAGATTCAAAAACAATTTGTTCAAGCCAGGAATGGTGACACACATCAGTAATCCCAGCGACTCAGGAGGTGAGGCAAGAGGATGGTAAATTCAAGTCCGGCCTGGGTAACTTAGCTAGAACTTGTCTCAAAATAAATTATAGAAAGGCCTGGGGAAGTAACTCAATGGTAGTATGCCCATGTTCAATCCCCAGTGCTGTGTGGAGGAGGGGGAAACAATGACTTAGAGTTCTAAGGGCGGGCTGCTGATATAACTCAGTTGGAAGAGTGCCTCACATGCACAAGGCCCTGGGTTCAATCCCTAGCATCACACACACACACTCACAAAAAAGAGTCCTAAGGGCTTTGGGGAACTCCCAGCTACCCTAAGTTTTATTTTTTTTTCATTTCCCCATCCTTCCTTACATGTTACTCCCATGATGCCTATGATTCCCCCACTCTTCATTCCTAGTAAAGTCATAGACAGGGTAGTTCATGGGCCTGGAGCAAGACCAATTGGGTTCAAATTTAGCCTCTGCACTTATCAGCTGTGTAATTCGGATAAGCTCTGTGCCTCCATCCATAACAGCACTGACCCCCATGGCACTGGTGAGGATTAAGTGAGTTAACTCAGAAGCCAACAGACCTTTTCGGTAAAGTTCCAGACAGTAAACATTTTTAGTTTGCTGGCCATGCGTTCCTTGTCACAACGATTCAACTCTGCCATTGTATCATGAAAGCAGCCATAAACAGAAAATACTCGAATGGGTATGTGTTCTACTGATATTGATTTCTAAAAACTGGAAGGGAGTCAGATTTGCCTTGAAGACCATAGTTTGTTGAGCCTCCAGTTAATATACGAAAGAGGTCCTTGGCCTATAGCGAGCACTCAACAAACATTTGCACGTATTATTCATTCACAAATAAACTAAATATGGGAGTACCTCCTGAGTACCAGGCATGGTTCTACCTGCCAAGGAGAAACCTGAGAATAACAGATGAGTCTCTGCTCTTGCAAGAGCAGAGCATGCATTCTGCATGGAGGAATCGGAAATAAACAGGCAACAAATCCAGAAAGTACCAGAGAGCGGTGAGTGCCACGTGCAAATAAAAAGGGCTGCGACAGCAATGTCAGGTGTGCTACTTCAAAGGGGAGGTCAGGGAAGGTCTCTTAGAGGATGCAATATTTAAACCAAGACCGGCATGACAAGGAGCCAGCTCTGAGGCAACTCCCAGAAGACAAGGACAAACCTGTCTGGCTCCCACTTCTGTCCTCAGCGCAGCCCTGAGCTAGCGACAGAGTCTGCAATGCTGGGTGGGCTAGAGGAAGGGAGGAGATGGAGAAAGAGGAGCAAAGATTGCATAGAGAGGAAAATCCCAGTTCATTGGAATCTTGTACCTCAGGGTATAGAGGTGGCTGTGGGAAGGAAATGCTTCTCCCCTCTTCTCCATCCCCAGTCCCTCTCCAAGGACACCTTTTCTCAATGTCTCAGTCCTCAGTCCCACTCCCCTCTCATCCTGCCCCCCCCCCCCCCACTGACTAGCTCAAAGTCCTCAGTCCAGGCAACTTCCTGTTCTTCACATCTGTCTCTAAGCGCCAGGCTTGCTAAGGCCAGCTCCTGCATTTTAAGCCAGAGGTACCTCCTTTCCCACCCACCTGCTGGTGAGAAGGAGGGTGTGGATTCTGCTGTCTCCTGGACAGGGGAGGTTGAACTCCACATGCAGGGAATGGGGTGGCTTTGCTAGGGCCACTCCCAGACACAGACTCTGGAATGGCAAGTTCACGTCTGTTTTCCATTGGTTCAATGGCTCCTCATCTCTGTTGATGGAGAAGATCCTGTGCCTGTGGATTCTGTACCCTGCAGATGCTCCCTCGCTTTCCTGCCCCCCGCCATCTCCACAGATCTGTTTTCTCTCCTTAGCTGAATACTCTAGATGACAGAGTTCTGTGTGCCCAGCCCAGATAGACCAGTCATGTGACTGTTCTATAGAAAGCAAATTTTAAACTCCAATAACTTTTGGTGTTGGTGCCAGATTGCCAAAGTTGCTACTACAGTGGGTCAACTCTTGCCAGCTTCCATCTGGTTTTCTGACCTGATCCTGGTTCTAGGTTATGCCCTTTTGGGGTGTCTATAACCCTCTGTCCTCTCCTTTGATTCTTACTTCCTTCAGAAGCCTCAGCAGGCCTTGTCCCCAACTCTGCTGCCCTCACGGTCTCCAGCATCCTTACCCTCAGAATATGTGCCCCAGAACCAGCACTATGGCTGTGTCCACCTCTCAGCCCCTGCCTGGGAACAGGGGCTAGAATGGTGCCTCCTCACTCCTTCGTGTCCTTCACATCTCCATTGCAGGCTGTGAAAGGGTTTCCAAGGCTGCCTGACTCACTGACAACTGATGCCGTCAGGCTGGCTGTCACATGGCATGGAGGGTCCCTATCGGGTAGGTGGTGGCATGGGTTGGGGTGGGCGTGTTACCCAGCCTGTTCAGGAGGGGACCTTCCCACTCTGTTGTGCTGTGCTGCTGTCTTGGTGCCCAGGAAGCTGGCCGGGGAAGGGAAAGTCTGACCTCTCTTCCTGTCAACAATGACGTTCTGCTGGGAGCTGACCCCTCTGGGGTGAGTCACCAGGAAGGGCAAAATGCCCCTGCCAAGTGGAGGAGGAAGCACTGGAGTGGGGCCACTAGAGGCTTGTGGCTGGATGAGGGTCTTTGTGCTGAAGGAGGAGCTCCAGGCATGCTCCCTGCTGACCCCAGGGTTGGGGTGGTTTCCAAGTCCCTCCTCAGTCCTCTAATATCCCCCGGTTCAGCCTGCAGGCTACACCAGATTGATGACCTTAAACATGGCTCTGGCCTGGTCACAGCTTGATTATAGTTCTCTGTAGTGCCCCTACAATAAAGTCCAGATGCCTTAGTGTGACTCCAGCATCCACTGTGACTTCACCAATCTATCTGCCCCCTCATGCCCTCCATGTCAATCAGGCTGGCCTCGTGCAGTCACAAGGTGACACGGTGCACCTGGCCATCTCCACATTCTGTCTTTTTCATGTTCCTTCTCCTTTTTTCCCTAGGCTGGAATGCCTTTTCCCTTTTAGTTGTACCCAGACTTTAAACCCGTTTCCACTTTCACATCACTCATCCATCAAAGAGCCATCGAGCACCTTCTGTGTGCCAACTCTGTGCCACGTGCTGAGGCTTTTGCCCACTACAAGTTAAACAAGTACTCTTGAACCTGCCAGCCTTGAGGAGGATCCAGAGACATACACAGGCCCTTGAATGTAGCCAGGTGATTCAAGGTGCTATGGAAGCGCCTGAGAGGAACATCTCATCCCACCTGGAGAAGATCAGAGAAGGTGGTTAGAAGAGGAGACTTCTCTGCTGATTTCTTGGGGCAGGAGAATGAGTTAGGTAGTCAAGGAAACCAGATGGGAAGAAGGCAGCAAGGGTATTTGGAACAGAGAAAACAGAAAGTAGGAAGACTGAAGCACTATACAGAGCATTCTAGGAACTGAAAGGTGGTCATACGGTTTGGAAGAGAAGGCGTGAGGGCGTGGCAAGAAGGGGTTGTAATGACTGCATGACCCTGCACAGTTGGAACCCTATCCCAAGAGCCAGGAGAAGCCAGTGAAAGGTTTGTAGCAGAAGCTCACAATGAGCAAATTTGTACCTTGGGCTGGAGTGAGACAACACACTGGAGGAGGGCGAGCTGGGACCCAGGGGGCCCCGTAAAGGGCCATTTATGTGATCTGGGCAGTGGTGATGGTGGCTTGAGCGAACAGGGAGATGAGACAAAGAGGAAAGGTTCAGGTGCTTTCCAGCCCACAGGACTGGGGTGGTCCAGGCATGGGGTGGAGTGGAGATGGGCCTACAGGTCCACCTTCACTTAGAAGGTGCCCAAGGAGTGCCCCGACTGAGCATCCACCCAAGTTGTCTGATTAGGGGGGCCATTTGCTGAGGAGACAGGAGGTCCTCAGGTAGGAGGACAGCGTGTGCAAGCTTGGACATGTTAAGTTCAACCTCCCTGAGGTCAAGTGTCCGGGTGGATGGACCTCTAGAAAGAGGTCTGAGGGGGAAGGCTAGGTCTCTAAAGGCATGGGAGGGAGCCATTGAACTGGGAGGGGATATTTCCCTCTTCCACGAAGCCTCGGGACCTCTCCAGCTTACTGCCTTATGTCCCTTAGCTTTTCTCTATGAAGGATCATCTTTGCAACTAGAGATCGTCAGAGGCGAGCCAGTTAAGAGACCTTTGCCTATAGCACTCGTCACAGGGATGAGATCCTGACCCACAGAGCACTGAAAGCTGAGAAATATTTCAAGAGGGCACTGGTGGGACTGTGACTGTCTGAGGGGGGTGGGGTGGATGATTGCAGAGAGAAAGAGAGGAGCTACAGCCACCCCAGGTTACCAGCACAGAGCACTGTGTAGACTAGGGGACAAGAAGAAGATCAGGTTGGAGGAGGATGACAGCGGGTTCAGTTATAAACCCACTGAGTTCAGAATGATGCCTGAGGACCCTTTAACTGGAGGAGTCCAGTGGATCACCAGACATTGTGGTCTGAGGCTAGCAGGAGCAGCTGAAGTTATACTAGAATGACCTTGTCTAAACTCCCCTACTCTGGCCCCATCAGTCTCTTGGCAAGCTCATTTCTCACCTCAGGGCCTTTGCGCCTGCTCTTGCCTTTGCCAGAAATGCTTGCTCCCCAAACATTCACATACCTCATGCATTCAACTAACTCAGGGTCCTTAGCTAGAGTTGGCCCCTTGCTCCCCACCCCTCTCTAACTACTTCCTCTGCTTTGACTTTCATCTTAGCATTTATCACTCCCCAAAGTTATATCATGAAGTTGTTTATCTGATTCTGCCCGTCCCCCCCCCCCCCAAAAAAAGAATGTGATCTCCCTCAGGGCAGGGTTTAGCCTACAGGTCCACCTTCACTTAGAAGGTGCCCAAGGAGTGCCCCAACTGAACATCCACTCAATACTGGTGACCAAATGTGATTCCACTGACTGAGAGTGTGATATTGCTCCTGTGGTGCGGGAAAGTGGGAGGGGTGACAGCAGAGTCACAGTCTGAGCGGGAAGAGGCGGGGCCTAGGGCAGAACCTGGGAGCTGCGAAGCACCTGCCCCTCAGGCAGGAGGGGCCCTGGGAAGGGGAAGGGGTGACCCTTGGATCCGTACCTTCCACGGGTGTTTGCATTTTGTGCCTTGTTTGGGTGCTTCAGGCAGCATGGGGCAGTGCCAAGGTGACAAGGGAGCGAAGATTCCAGCAGGAAGAGGGGACCCAGAGCATCGTGTGCCTCAGAGAACTCTGGTCTGAAAGCCCTTCTGGGCAGCTTCTTAGAGGGAGGGGACAGACTCCACAGTGGGGAGCAAGCCCAGTGATTGGATGAGGAGAGGAGAGACGCAGTGGGGAGGTGGGGGGCTGAGATGTTGTGCCAGGCTCTGAGATGATGGAGGGCGGGCATCGGGTTGTGATGAGACCACAGATTCTTCGCTGTTCTCCTGGCTCCGCTTTAGTAGGGAATTCTCTACACGGAACAATCTTTTAAAAGAATAATCAGATCATGATCACTGCCCTGCTCAAAACCACTGCTTAGGATAAAATCCAAACTCCTCAGAGTGAAAAACAGGGCCCCGCGGGAGCTGGCCCTGCCTTCTCTCCGACCTCAGCTCCCCTATGCCACCCCTGGTCACTCCTCTGCAGATTCACAGGCTTGGCTGGCCTTAAGCTCATCCCTGCCTCAGAGCATCCTTCTGTCTGGAAGGGTCTCCCCAGGTCGACACCCACCCTTTCTCTCACCAAATTCAGGTCTCTGATCCAATGTCACCTCCTCTGGAGGATTTTCCTGAGTGTTCCAAGATCAAATTCTCTCACCCTCCGTCTTTCCCCACTTCATGTTTCTACATGGTAGGAAATTATATTTATTGTATATTACTCATTTAATGGCTTGTTTGTTTCTCGTTCATCTTCCCTACCAAAGTGCAGGCTGCCCAAGGAGAGGGGTTTGCCTGTTTTTATTCACTGCCACATCCCCAGAATGTAGAACAGAGCCCAGAATCAAAAAAATGTGCCGAATGGTTGTTTGAGTAAACAAATAAGGATCTCTGCAGCAAACATGTGGAGAGTCCTTGCAGCCAGGAGCTGTGTCGAGGGGCATCCCCACTTTGCAAAGGAGCAAGTCTGGGCTTGGAGCAGCTGGGTAACTTGTCTAAGGACAGAGCCAGAGCCAGTGTTGGCTGTGGAAGGGAGAATCGGCCAGACCCCAAGCTCTCCTTGAGGACACTGGGGACCCCCTTGGAAAGGAGCAAATTGGGACCTTCCCCCTACCTTCTCCTAGTCCAAGTGAAGAGATGAGAAGACAGTGAGGGGAATCAAAACGTGCCAGGGAGGAGTGTTGGGAGGAGGAGGATCCTGAGGAGCCAGGGAGAGGAGCCAGGTGGGTGGGGAGACTGGGATCCTGCCTGGGCTCTCTGCAGAGGCCCAAGGAGCACTGAGTCCAGCATAGAACCTGAGCACCCTGCATCCAGAGCCTTGAAGGTGCACCTTGGATCACAATAGTCCACTTCTACTTCCAGGGGACAAGCAGGGACTTGCCTCAGGAAAGACGGTACTTGTTAATGACACTCTGACCATTCAGAATCTTCTCCCCTTCTGTACTCACCCCCATCTGCTGGGAATTCCCCACTTCCTGGTAGGAACTGTGGAGTGCTGGGGGGATTTTCCTCAGCCCTGGAATTCAGGACACTTTCCAACTTTTATCATAATGTCTTCACCCTCCGCATTCCAAGCCCAGCCACACACAACTGGGGGTGGAATCCCACTGGACACACACATATTTCAGGAGCAGGCTCCCCCTGCCCCATATCTCATCAGAAGCTGTCTGCTGGGTTGTTTTAGGGGCCGCCCTTAGGAAACAGTCTCCTCTGACCTGTCTTTAAGGTTCAATGTCTCAATGGCTGACACGATGTCACAACTACTGAACACAAAGCCTCCAAACCCCCAAAGGGGCTAGTTCCCAGCTGGGCGGGGGGTGGGGGTGGGGGTGGGTTCTGCTGGTGCATCTCAGCGTGCCTCTGCTATCTGTCTGTCACAGTGAGTCACTCCAGACCAGTCCCTGCAGTTCCTGACCCTGCCTGCGCTTGCTGGAAGTGGCTGTGTGCAGGACAGAGTGATGACCCCCTGGGTCCGTCAGCCTCGGGGAGCCTGAGAGATGAGCATGGACACACTGGTGTCTGGGGTCTAGACAGCAGCCTCATGAATCGTGAGTATTTGTCTGGCCTGAGACTTGTCCCAAGCCAGCTGTTTACTCATGGGTCCCCAGAGCACCTGCTACTTCTGAAGAACTCTCTCTTAATTCATTTCAGCACATGTTGTCTCTGCCAGGCCTCAGCACAAGGCACTGGAAGGGAAACAAAAGAATGACCACAGCACGGCTCCTGCCCTCCCACAGCCTATGGCTCATCCTAGTAATAATGACATACGGTGCTTCTGTAACATGCCAGGTGCTGGGCTGGGGTATGGGGACTCAGAGATCAGTAAACATGTTCCTGAACTCAAGAAATGACACTGTGGCTGGGGAGGGAAGAGAGATCTAGAAACCAGTAACTGCACTACATGGCAGCTTCTCCTCCCTTCTGCCAGCCTCAGCTTAGAGGCCACCTCCCCCCAGGAGGTCTTGCTTGACCCCTTTTCTGGATGGATGTCCTTCACTCATCACAGTGTGCACCACTAAGCTTTGCTGTTGCCTGTCAACCACTGCCCCCCGCCCCCCCCCCCAACCACCAGAACTGAGCACCCTGGGCTGGCCTTCTGTCGATGTCCTTGGTGTCTCACACCACGACAAATGCATTTGCAGAAAGTGTCCTATGAAGACTTCAAAACAGCTAACTGTAACACATGCTGAGCAGAGATACTGGCGACATGCTGGCTTTGTTGTGGAGGAAGGGCTGACTAATTTTGAACAGTGAAGATCAAAAAAAACAAAGCCATCAGAGAGGTGTGACTACAGCTAAGCCCTAGAGAATGCACAGGCTCTTGACAGGCAGAGAGGGAAAGGCATCCCAGGCTGAGGGGACAACAGAGACAAAGGCGTGGGTGGCTTATTAGAAGGACTGGCACATGGGCTTAGACTGTGGGGGCCTGGGTGCAAGGAACACAGGACCAGCTCCAGGGGACTCTTCATGCTGCAGAGTCTGGCCTTCGTCCCTTAGACAGAGATCCTCCGTGAAACTTCAAGAAAGGAGTCACGGAAACTGATCAGCATTTTAGGAAGATTCTCTTGATAACTGTGTGAATGGTATATTTGGGGAGTCCACTGAGAGCCCTGTCCTCTCCTTAGCCTCTGCCTCCCTTGGGAAGAGGGAGCTGGAGAAAGCCAGGTTGGAGTGGGGTGGGGGGGGTGCGGTCAAAAGAGAAACCAGCGAGGAAGCTACTGTGATGTTAGGAGACACATGACAAAGATGTGAATCAGAACAGGGGCGGTGGGAATGAGACAGAATTAGTGACCAACTGGATATGGGAAGTGAGACTCTTGAGCTACAATCAGGAAGGCTGAAGGATCACAGAGAAGGGGCAGGCTCCGAGGTGGAGGAAGAAGATGAGCACATCACTCTGGGTTGTTCCTTGGGCTTTGGAAGTGACAGTGATGAGAAAAAGAATCTTAGAAGACGTGCTCGGGCCTGATGCATCTTGATAACAAGTTATAGATGCCTCCAGCTGAAGAAGATTCAAAGGATTCCGTTTTGTTCAAAGCTTACACAAGTGACAGAATCTCTTTCTACTATCGGAACAGCTCACAGCTCTCTCTGACTTTTAACTGCTCCCACCTCCCCTCTTCCCATCCACCACTGCAGCAACCCAACAGGGAGATGTTGCCAGGAGAGGTAGACTGTGTGGAGGACACAGGGAGGCCCTTTGGTCATAGTGGATGACTTCAGTGTCCCTGAGAGTGGCCCAGCCCACACCCTAGCCTTTCAGATACTTGATGTCCTCATGTCTGTCCCACTGTGTCTTGGCCACCCACTCCCACCACCACCCCCTAGACTTAGTCACTCTCCAGAACTACCCCACCTCTGAAATTACTAATTCTGATATCTTTCTAGATCCTCTCAGCTTTTCCACTCATCTCTTTGCCTACACCTGTCCTCTGAGCCCTCTGCTTCCTCCCTCTCCTTTCTCGTGACATAGGTTATAGAGCTCAACATGTTATCTGTTCTCCTTTATAATATAATTTCCCCTTTGCTGCACCCCCTTGGTGAAGCCCCAACTGGGAGTGGGCCAGCTCTCCTTTTCTTCTGAACCACACTTATGTGGTAGGTGGTTTCTGCTACAGGAGGCTGTACCAACAAACAGAGTAGACCCATCACCAGGGTCACCAAGCTTGACAGGCACAACGCTGTCCACTTTGCTTTCCCCAGTTCACATGTGTTTCCACTGCTTGTACGATCACCTTGGAAAACCCTATCCCTTGGCCTCAAACCTTTAATATCCTTCCATCTGGATTCTCAGCAAATGATAAAATTTCCTCCTTGAAAATTACAACTGAAGCCTAGAGGCAGGAGGAAATCCCTCAATGTCTTGCCGACCCTTCCACCAGTCTGCCTGTCCCCTCTGTTCCTTCCTCTTCAATGACTCCCTCTCTCTTCTCCTCTCCCCATCAATATTTAAGCAAGTTCATGTCTCTAATATGGATCCTACCTCTCCCTCCCACTACCACCTTCTCCTTCCCAGGAAAACATCTCCATCCAGTACCTCTCAATTAACTCCTCTTATTGGCTCCTCACCTCACTGTGGTTTGCTTTTCCTTCAACAATAAACTGCTGTCACCAAGACCACCAATGACCTTCCCTGTACGTTCAGTGAACCCTCTTAGACATTGCATGCATGATTTTTTCATTTCTTTCAACCACCCTTAGCTTGTGTGTCACTTTCCTGCTTTTCTTCCTTCCTCAAACCCTAAATACCAGAGTTCATAAGACGTTGTCTTAGGTCTTGTCTCCTGCACTTTCTGTAGTTCAGGCGCTTCTCCATGCTCCATGCTGATGGTTGTGGCATGTCCACCTCTGTCTGGACTCTCTCCATGTATTCAGTTACCCGCAGAGTTATCAGATTTGGCCGATAACACGATGCCTAGTTAAATTTTAATTTCAGATAAACAATGAGTTATTTTTAAATGAATGTGCCCCATGTAATATTTAGGACAGATTTATACTAAAAATTTATTTGTTGTTTATCTGAAATGAAAACTGAACTGGACTTCCTTATTTAACCTGGCAGCCCTACATGACTTGACGTCTTTATTTGAGGCTTCACAGAAAGCTCCACTCAATATATCCACAACTGAACTTCCCACAGGACAATCTCAACCATCTACTGGGTTATCCAAATGAACAACAGCCATGTTGCCCATGACTTCCCTGTTCTTCTTTAGTTCTCGAATCCTCCTAAATATCCCTAAAATCTAACCAGTTCTTTCCAGAAATAGGCATTATTTTGTCAAGGTCATCCCCATCTTTTACCTGCCATAGTGTCCTTGCTGATCCTTAGAATGTGATTGCCACATAACAGACAGATGATTTATTTAAATTCATATTTTTTTTCATGGTTCTTACTGATTTCCATTCTAGAATCCAGAATTCTTACCTGGAAACCAATGCCTTGCATGGTGCAGCCTTCCCTCACCCCTCCTTCCTGTTGATGGGCTACTCTCTTCCCCTCTCAAATTACGGTATGCCATGATGTTTCCTCCAGTTCCTCAAAAGTACCTAGCCTGCTCTTGCTTTGGGTCTTCTCCTCGGCACAATCCTCTTCTTTCCTCTCCATTCGAGTTAATGCTTTAGGTCTCACCCGCCATCCTTCATACCCCCTCACTCCTGTACTTCATTCTTGAGGTGTCTTCACACTCATTTTCTGTGAGCCTGTGAACTCCATGACAGCAGGACCTGTCTGTCTTCTCCATTGCATCCTGAGCCCCTACACAATCCCTGGCACAGAGGAGGAGGAGCTCAATTCATATTTCAGAGATGAATGAGAATGGCCTCTCTCCCCACTCAGTTTTGGGGGATCCCTCTTCTCTTCCTATGAACTTTCAGCAAAGAGTGTTTCTCAGAGTAGGAATGGTTTCCAGATGGACTTAGAATTTACCCACCATCATGAATCCCAAGTGGGGTGTCTTCATCCTCCAGGTTCAACACCACTAACTCTACTCTACCCCTTGTCAAAGTTATCTGAACCCTGCATGTCCCCAGGGGAGAACAAAGGCCAAGCAATCAGACACAAAGAGGGCTGGCAGCCTCCAACAGGATGATGGTGGAACTGATGCTAGTGAGGATTCAGCAACCCGGGCAGCTTTGTCTCCAGGCCCAGCTGCTGAAGTCTAGCCTGGCTCTCCCAAGTCCCATGAAGACACCTTGACAATGGATGTGTTGAGTTTGGGGGTTGGGGAAGGTGTCTAGGACAACTGTCCATCAGGTTGTTGCAAAGGAGGTCCTAGAAGGGAAGGAATGATCAGGGTTGAAGGAATAAATTGGGAAGTCACCATATGCAAGTGACCACCACAGTGTGTGAATGGTGAGACACCCCAGGGAGAGTATGGGGATGTCCAAAGAGAGGTGACCAAGGAGAATTTAGGGGGGGGGGAACCTGGTGGAAGGGACATAAGAAAATTAAGCTCAACAAGAAGTGAACAAAGAGGAACTAGAGCCACAGAGTGAAAACTATGAAGGTGCAAAGGCCGGAAACCCAGGGAGTAGCCTTCAAAGAAACAAAGGTTGAGCAACAGTCAGCTGCCCCAGAAAGGGGGGGCTCTGAGAAGTGGCTCTTGGGGTTGGAAAACAGGACGTCATTGATGGCTTCTGAAGAGGAACATTAGCTCATCTCTTTGGTTCCAGCTCTTTCTGCCTCCACTCTGATGGGCCTTCCATGAGCAGGGAGAATCTTGCCCCTCCCTGGCCATTTCTACAAGTGGGAGAACTGTTTCTGGAGGAGGGAGAAAGTCAATTCCATGCAGGCAAGGTCATGACTTATATGCAAAGTCTCCAGAACTGGAACTACGAGCTGAGGAAGGCAGGGGTGTGGTCCCCATTATGGGGCATATTTGGCATGATGGATGTGTCCACCACTTCTCCCACTAGCTCTTCCCTTTCTTAGACCAGGAGGGCTTCCTAGATGACCGATTTAACCCGAGAAGGTTCCTATGTCCGTCTCTGTACCCATCTTGCTATCCACCTCTTCTTCCTAGAGTCTGCCTCCTGCTTCCCTCTGCTCTGATCCCCAGAACCTGCCTGCAGAAAGGGCCACCATCTCCCCAGTCGTCCACTTCCTTCTACCACCCAGGACAAGCCTGTCACATGCTTTACTCACATCTCCTTCAGGGAAACAAACAGCAAAACAAGCATCAAACCTACCTCAGAAGGGGAGTTG
Source organism: Marmota monax (assembly GCF_021218885.2). NCBI lineage: Eukaryota > Metazoa > Chordata > Mammalia > Rodentia > Sciuridae > Marmota > Marmota monax. The sequence goes on from NW_026694276.1 coordinate 1,347,023, forward strand.
GGAGGGCTGACAACCATCCAAACGTCTCCCAGCTATCTGTGATTCCCTAATTTCTGTCCCTGACCCCTCCTGGCAGCCTCGGGGCATTTGACTCCATGGATTTGCTTGGGGGTAAGACCTCCTTCTCCTGTCTACTCCCATTCAGCTATGGAGACCCTCTCCAAGTGGTGCCCCCCCCATCTCTAATGGAGCCCTCAGGCTTGAGGGACCCCTCTCCCCAGCTTTAGACTCATTCAGGTATGTCCTAATGGGAGGTATTTCCTCCCCAAAGAACACAGGACATATTAATCTTTCAAAATAATATTTTATAAATATCACTTTGGTCATAACACTCTCGTGCTCAAAAACCTCTGGTGGCTCCCTGTGGCCTAGAAGCTAGGGGAGAGGGGATCCTCGGCTGGTGTTTTACTCTCTCAGGGCAGGTCCTGGGTGTGCATGTGGGGGGCGGGGTGGGGTGGGGTGGGGTGGGATGGGGTCGGTGGGGAGACTGCCTTCCTTCAGGAGGAAGGAGGTGGGAGAGAGTCAATGGTTTCTCTGCCCCAGTCCCCACTGAACCTGGGTGTGCCTCCCTCCCTAATAGCCCCATCCATCACCCTGTCAGCTTCCAGTACACAGGAATGGAAGCTTGGATAAGGAGGATAGAGAAGATTCTGGAGTACAGAGTGAATGCAGAGATCTCAGAAGATCTTTACGCGTGCCTTGGCTCCGGTGTGGCCAACCCCAGATCAAACAGCAGCTTCTGAACATCTGGCCCCAACCCACTGCCCCAGGGGTCAGGAGGTGTGAATTCCAACACCTGTGCCAACAGCTCTCACTGACCTTGAGCAAGAACTTTCATCCCTAGCCTTAGACTCCTTCAGTGAAAATGAAGAGCCTAGATTCTATGGTCCGTCCCAGCTCTGCCATCTGACAAATGAGACTGTGAGCTGGGCTTTCCTCTCCTCCATGGCACACATCTTCTCCAGCCCAATCCATTTTCTTCTGCCTTCTGAATGCTGTAGACCAGAAGGGCCAATGGACTCATTCCTGCCCACCAGCTTTAATTGATTTGTGATGGCTGCATTGAGGAACCTGCATCCTGCACCAGTGGGCATGGTGCCACAATCAACAATGTTGGCCACAGGCAAGAGACACCAAAGAGGTCAAGCACACCATATATGGGCCTAAACCTCTTAGCCTTCCACCTTTGACTGAAGCAATTTTCTCTTTCTGAAATTCCCTTTTTCTCCACCTGTTCAAATTCTTCCAAGGTTCAGATTTTTTTTAGAAGCTGGGGTACCATGCAGTCCTCAGAAGTTTTTGGTTAATAATAGTGTACTGTATTCAGGAGTTTTGCTAACTAAGTAGGCGTAGCTGCTCTTGTCCTGAGAGGGGGTGATGAGTAACTTTGTGAGATGATGGATGTATTGATTCATTCTATTTTTCTATGTACATATTTTATGACATTATATAACTTAAATAAACACAATGCAATTTATTTTTAAGGAAGAAAGCTTTATCCTCCTCTGAAACATTTACAGATAATGACTTTTTTAAACAATATTTTTAGGGCTGGGGATAGAGCTCAGTTGGTAGAGTGCTTGCCTCATATGCACAAAGCCCTGGGTTCAATCCCCAGCACCACACACACATACTTAGATGGACACAATACCTTTATTTTATTTATTTATTTTTATATGGTGCTGAGGATTGAACCCAGTGCCTCACATGTGCTAGGCAAGTGCTCTACCTCTAAGCCACAACCCCAGCCTCCTGATAATGACTTTTGAGGGACATTTACTTGTTTCTAGTTTTCAGACATTATGACGAGAGCTGCTACGAACAAAAAGACAAATAAAAGGAATAAAGCAAATATACTCTTTGAACATGGATCCATGGCTACCTGGAGGAGTTAATTCAATCTGATAGACATGTTTTCTCTCCCTAATGAGACTGTGGGTTCCAGCATCAAGGCCTGGCAAACGCCACTTGGTCTCCTGCTGCTGTCAGAAATGAGCCTGGAGCAAGCACTCAACAGTTTGCCGAGTGAAAACTTGTTTGTACACAAGAAAGACTAAAGTCAGAAGCTGGACTATGTAGACCAACCTTTGGCTTCAGGGCCTGAATATCCTTTGGAGAGGGGCAGGGGTGACTGGGCTTAGTTAGAAGGTGAGACCTAGAGACTGGCTCCCAAGAAGCCAGTTTCAAAATAGGGGTGGGGCTTATGAGGCAAGAAGAGGTGGGGAAGTTCCAGCTATGGGAAGGTGTGAATGCTCAGAAGTGGGAACCAAGTAATCTACTCTGGGCAGCTCAAATCCTTTCCCTTCCTTCTGCGAGAGGCTGTTCACACTTCCCAAGTTGTTCTCGGTTTTTTTCCTTCCATGTGCCACCTTTTGCAAAAACGATGTGTGCTGGCAGCTCCTCAGGCTGAGAATGGGTCTGTCCATCAGTAAAAATATGATGTTGTGGGTGTCCTGGGGTTGCTGACCTGCAGTGTGAGTGCCCTGAGAGCTATAAATTCAGGACTGGAGTTGAGATGCTGCCAAGGCTACACAGAGTCCCTGATTTACTGGGAGTTATTCCCTCGCCACTCCTGCTGGCTGTGATCCTTATTCTGCATGGAGTGGAGAGATGTTCTGTGTGGAGTGGAGAGGGATGACTGCTGGAAAGACAGGAAATAAAAAGCCTAATCCCTGATGCTTAGGCCCAATGGGCGAGACCCCCCACACCCTTGGCCTGTCACCCATGGCTGGCTGCCTAACCATTCTTAGCTATCGTCTGCCTTCTGTGTGCTTGTTTTCTCTCTCCTATTATTTTACAGGTCCTTTGGTGGTAGACGTGGCTCATGCATCTGGTGTCTGCCTCTCCTCCAGGTTCCTCACATCACCCTGGGCACATGGAAAGGCGCGCTGATTAACCAGCTGAATGGAGAAGAGGACTGAATTAATCTTAGAAGGAGGGCCTCCCAGAAAAGTCCCAGCTGCCTACTCCCCCGGGACCAGCAAACCTCTCCGGGACACCCTCTAGCAGCTCAAGACATCCTTTTCCTGGTATGTCCCTGCCAGGCTCTAACCTGGGTCTTCCTCCTGCAGCCTCTGGGGAGACGTCTCTGGCCTTCAGTTCTGAGTACTTCAGTTGGCTCTGTGAGCAGGGCCTGCTCCAAGACCAATCTGAATGACTTTGGCCACCTCCCTGTTTTATAAGTCCCATTTCTAAGCTGGAGCCTACAAACATCTCCCCGCCTCTGTCCTCAGCTTTCTGTCCTGATGGTTTTTTTTTCTCCTTGAGCCTTCTTCGTGCCTCTCCTCTCTCATTGAGCTGGGATGTGCTGGGCCCTGACTCCAGAAATGAATGAGGCGGTCCCCTAGGCAGCAGTTTGAGAAAAGCAAGGGAGACCCCTGCTCTCCTGTAGCTCCAAGTCCATTGGGGTGTCCACAACACAAGGCTCATTGCGAAACCCTGTAAGGCAATGCTTGCGTGATAAGCACCACATGTGGTGTGGAGACAGAGCTCAGCCCAGAGCACGCCTGGGTGGGCTGGGGTCTGGGAGGGACCCAGAAAGCATAGGAGGAGGATTATTCCAAGAGCACGGGGAGCCAGTGCAGCCATCCGCCAGCTGTGTAACACTGGGCAAGTCACCTAACCTCTCTGGACTCAGATTCTTTATCCACACACCAAGTTTCCCTCTAGGATTCTGTACGGCACAAAGCTGCAGCTAGTTGCTGAGCCTTTGCGCATGTGCTGGGCTAGAGGCAGAGGCCCAGGCCAGCAGGGATGGGCATGGTGCCTGTGATCCTAAGCGCAGCTTCCCATGACCTCTGGGTGGGAGGGAGGCTTCTCTGAGAAGCCAGGAGGCCAGAACTGCATCTCATCTACAGACCAGGTACCTCAGGCCTGGGTTTCAGCTCCATCTTACTTCCCTATCCTCAGCCTGCAGCGGACAAGGAAAAAAGGACCCTCGCTGGGTAAGGGGCTGCAGAAGCCACATCAGCACCAATCAGGACAAACAAAGATGCGCTGTTTTCCCCCAGCTTGAGGTTGTTTATTTGCAAACAACAGGGTTTGCCTTGGACACTGTTCTCCTCAGGCCAACAGAGGCTGTCTGTGCGCCTGCCCCGCCCCGCTCTGCGCTCTGTCTCTGGCCTCCACCAGGGCCTGCTGCATGTGTGAGTTCCCTGGCTTTCTGCAGCAGACTCTGCATCCAGAGGGAGTGTAGAAAAGGGATAATCCAGCTTTGAGGACAGCCAGCAGGGAAGGTGTGTGACAGGCACATACCAGATACCCAACTCTGACCCCAGTTCAGCAATCCCACTCCCATCCCCAGGCTCAGACACAGCCCTGGTCATCAGTGCTGGGAATTCAGGGCCCCCAGCACCTCTGAATTGACCTCCTGAGGTCCTTAAGCCTTGAACCCAGGATGTCATCCCTCCCTGATGCGTTGGTAGTGTCAGGGGCCGGCTGTGTGTAAAGGATCCCTCTGGAAATCCCTTCTGCCAGCTTCTTCCTTTAGGATAAGCAGTGTCTGGATGTGGCTTCATCCTGCAGGTAACTGTCCTTGGGAGGGGTGACGCCTCTGTCTCAACAGCTAAACAAGAATGTTTTCTTCTCCAATAGGAGGAGCTAAGATGCTGAGTGGCACCTGGGAGCCTGAGCAGAAGGGAGACGCTCCAGGTGGGGAGCTGAGAGACAACGAGTGCCCTCTTGTTGAATATGAGCCCTGGGAGACAGGTCCCTGTGTTTGGGAGCAGGGGCTTAGGGCTGGGATGGGAAAGAATGGGTCTAAGAATATCACTGGGGACAGATGTCATCCCAGTTAACCGTAGGAGCCACAGGAGGGGAATGCCCTTTTCATGCCCACATGCCCAGTCCTTGTCTGCTTCTTGTGCAAAAGGACAGGGAAGTTAGGAACGTTCTGAAGATATGTCATGAAACTCCCTTCCCTTCCCATCCTAAGGCATCAGCCATCCCTGCAGGTATCCCCATACCCCAGTCCTGGCTGGAAGGCTCCAGAGAGGGTGGGACCTCTGGTGAGAAAGCCCATTGATGCAGACGCATGGGCCTGGACAGAAAAGGGGGTCCTGAGGGGCCTTAATTATGGGTGCTGGAGATGTCCAAGACCTTGGGCCTCCAGAGCCCTGAAGTCAGGCAGCTGAAGGTACAACCAGGACCCCCTGCAGTGTGGCCTCTTAGCCTCTCTGAACCACTCTGACCTTCAGTTTTGTTTCAATCTAACAGTTATAAGAAAGCAGGAGAGCTCCTGGCACAGAGCAGCAAGTACTTATAAATATTTAAAGCCTCCCTGACTTGGGACTCAGGCAGGTAGCAGGGCTGTATCTCCAATTCCTCAACACAACTAGGAACCCAGAGATCAATTCAGGAACCCGTAGCCTGGGTTCATGGCTAAGTCAGTTCTCAGCAGCCTGGTGCTAAGGCTTTGGCACAGGGCCAGATGATGGATGGGCAGAGTACTGCATCCACAAGTAGGGGAAGACCTCTGAGTCTCTCTTGATGTCGCCCGTAAAATGAGGTCGGGGGAACCAGGAATGGTGACACACACCTGTAATCCCAGGGACTCGGGAGCCTGAAGCAGGAGGATTGCAAGTTCAAGGTCAGCCTCTGCAACTTAGTGAGACCCTGTCTTAAAATAAAAAACAAAAAGGGCCAGGGATGTAGCTCAGTGGCACCTGGGAGCCTGAGCAGAAGGGAGATGCTCCAGGTGGGGAGCTGAGAGACAATGAGTGCCCCTGGGTTCAATTCACAGTACCCTGGCCCCCCGGGAAAAGGAGATTCAGAATGTTCCTCGCTTGATGTTAGATCACTGAAATCTTTTCTGTTCTTATGGGTCTATCCTTCCTACCTACATCTCTGTCTCTTCATGGGACAGCTGCTAGGCCTCCCTGTGCTCTCTCCCACCTGTTGCCCCTGACTCATGGCTCACACATTTTCCCAATGCCTCTGAGGAAATCTCCAAACTTCCTAGTCCCGAACACCCCTCTATGTGTTTTCAGATTTCCAAATAAGGAAGTTTCTGTTCATTTCTTCAGTATTGGTGATTGAACCCAGGGGGGCTCTGCCACTGAGCTACATCTCTGGCCCTTGCTAAGTTGTTGAGGCTGGCCTTGAACTTGCAATCTTCCTGCCTCAGTCTCCCAAGTTGCTGGGATTATAGGCATGCACCACTGCGCCCAGCTCAAATGAAGAAGACCCAGCACATATAAAACACCAGGCCTTGGGAACTTGAGAGCTTCAAGGCAACTTTATGTAAGGGAAAGAAGAAATGAAGTGTAGGTAAAATCAAGCAAGGAGAGGCAACTGGTGTGTGGAGCCCTGACAACAGGATGTACACATCTGCTTCTTGGTGTCAGACCAGCCTGGGTCATCTGAACTCTACAGGATGGGTGGTCATGGGTATTTCATTGCCGACTTTGGGCTTAGGTGACTAATTCCTTCCTCCTGGGGTTGTAAGAATTGAATGGAATCAGGGTACAAAATACTTGACCCAGGACCTGGCCCAGGGTTGGTGGTCAGTAGCTGTAACAACATGCATGATCTAAGTTAATGGCAACCCCATCCTTCCAGTAGCTCAGACCAAAAACCATGGAGTCGTCTTCAACTCTTCTTTCTCCCAAATCCCAAACAAAAACCATCAGCAAATCCTGCCATCTCTCCCCTCATCCAGCACCCCACCTCTTCGCACCGTCTCCCGTTGCTCCTCCCAGACCCCAGCTGCCTCATCCTTCATCTGGTTTCTGCAGCAGCTTGTCAGCATGTCTCCCATTGCTCCTCAGTCTTTCATCAACAGGGCGGCCAGAGGGATCCAGCCATCCATGGGTCCCTACTTCATTCAACCAAGTCCATGCAATGGCTGCAAACAGGGCTCATGGCCTGCCCTCCCTGACTCTCCCCCTCACTCCTCTGCCCCAAACTCACTGGCCTCTCCTGCTCCTCAACACACAGGGTCGGTCTCCCTTGTTTGGGGTGCATGTTCCCTGATGCCCACACAGCTCAGTCTTCTCCGAGCAGCCTACCTTGAGCATTGCAGTTGCTACTGCTCCTTGCCCCCAACCCAGAATCCCCTCATTCCTTTATCCTGCTTTGCTGTCCTTTTCCCACGGGACCTATTGCCTTCTAAGAAGCCATGTAACTGTCTGACTTAATCTCACCTAGAACCCAAGAAGAAGTTGTGTGGATGATGTAATCTCATGACAACCCTAGAAGGTGGTTAAGGCAACCTACTTCTTTTAATGACAGAAACCCTCAGGTTGAGTTCTGATCCTCTTTATGCATCTGAGGTCAGGGTTGGGGAGGCAATGAATAATGACTCTCCTGTTACCTTGGTCCCCTCCCCTGTATGATTGTCCCAGCTGGGGCCCTGCCCCTTAAATACTCTGCTGCAAATACAGATGCAAACTCATTCTGTTGGCTCCCTTGTGCCCAGAGAAAGCTTTCCTGAGTTTTTACTACTTCCTACAAAGAGAGAAAATAAGGAAAATGAACACAGAAAATACAAGAATCATAAAGTTATCTGGTTTGTGAAGAGCAGGCTTCTGATGCACTCCTCAGGGCATGCAGGTTCTGTCTTGTTTGTAGAACTTTCTCAGGTGGCTACAGTCTTGCATCAGAGGCCTGGCCCAGCACTCATGGTGCCTGGCTCACATCCCTCCTTCCTGAGTGTTAACCTGCCACTTGCTACCTGTCTTTCCCCTTCTCCCTGCTGCCCTTGGAGCTAGAAATCTTACCCTTGCTGCTTCCTACCTCATGATCTTAAGAAGGTCACTTTTGGGGGAACAGTAGTACCCTCTTCTGTACAATGGAAATTGTTATGCACTGCTGGGAGGAACAACCAGAATAACAGGTGTGATGGGCTTTGGGAACTTTCAAACCTTACATAAACCTAAGATAAGTGGGAACTGTGCAGGTGGGGTCAGGGCCTGCCAGGATGACAAAGGAACCAAATCCTGGGGAGCAGGAGAGGCTGTTGATACAGCTGGTACCTGCAGATCACAGCCTTGCTGTGCTAAGTCACCCTTGCTGGGGGCTTGTGGTCTGATCACAAAGGAACTTTGCTTTCAGTTAAACAGTGAACTTTGGGTCTCCCACCTACCTGGCTGTGGATGAGGTAGGGACTGGGGGAGCTGGAGACAGAGGGAAACTGAGACCCTAAGTGGGGCCATGCTTGGAAGTGCCACCTAGTCTGGTACAAGATCTCAGAGGAGCCTGTGCCCAAGCAAGATGTGTTTGGAGACAGAATCCTTCTACTCTCTTGGGAAGCCTTGCTTGACATAATGCAATCCATAAGGCATCTACTATGTGCTGATATTGGAGATCCAGCTGTGAATGAGATCCACAGGAAGGGGCATATTGTCCTTGGGTGAGACAGACATTGAGCAAACACGCAGAGACTCATTAATAACAGAGGCAGGGCTTAGAAGGAGATGCATAGTGTGCCATGAGCATGCATAGAATATACAAAAGCAGAACTTGACTTAGTGGAGAGGGTGTCAAGACTTCCTGAAGAGGTGCCCTTTGAGCTGAGAACTAGTTGCAAAACACTGTATGATTATTTCTAGCAAACCCAAACTCTGCTCCCTACATGACCCTGTAGCTCCCAGAAAGCTGGACAGAGAATGTGACCCTGGGGCTTGAGTCCACGGCCAGGTCCCTGGTAGGGTAAGACCTAGCAGCAATGGGGCAGGGAGTTTCTGAGAGTTGCAGCCTGGATGTTGGTTCAGCATTTGAGGACTGCCCTAGCCCTCTCCAAACCCCCTCAAGCACACTGAGCCAGTAGGACAGGACAGCAAGGTTCTGACTCTTTAGTCGCCGTGGACACAGCAGGGCAGGGCCCCATGACCTCATTGTAATGGTGTCCTAGAGCCCTGCCAGCAGGAGGAGAAAACAAACTCTGAAAAGTCCCCCAGTGCTCCTGCTGCATGCAGGAAGGCTCCAGAGCTGCTCCGGGGCTCCAGGCTGCAGGCGGTGTGCCTGTGAGGAATCCGAAAGTTCTTGTTTCCCCGCAGAAAAAATTCCAAAGATTGCTCAACATTCCTCTGACCCTAGGAGCTGAGGTTTGGCAGGAGATGCTGAGGGCCTGAAGGAACGGGAGCCGGTGGGCTGCACAGGGCCTGCACTGCCAGGGAATAGCCCCTCCGCCCTACTCCCTGGGGCAGGAGGGAGGAAGGCAGGGGGTGGCCAGACCCACCTCCCTACACACACTGGTGCACTGAGGGGGCCACACTGTGGTGGAGCTGGAAGGTGGCTGGGAAAACCTCCAGGCTTCTGAGGAGGGGAGATAATGTTCCTGTTCTTCAATGAGAGCTGCCATTTCCCGAGGGAGCCTGAGAGCTGGGACCCAAATTTGCTGGCTCTCAGCAAAGGGCTGTTTTCACAGATCTCAGAGACAGGAGAATAGTTAGTTCACTGAGATCTGCTTTCTGTGGTTACCCGGGAGATGAAATCCTTCCCAGCTCTCTCCCTGAGGAGCTGGGCATAAATGCCTCCTCCTCCAAGCAGCCTGCTCCCTGCCTGGACTGAAATCCATCTCTGTCCCTCCTCTGATAAGGCATTTATTTCATTATGTCTCTTGTGGATGTTTCTATAATTGTCTGCTCTCCCCTTCTATGGAGAGAAGGGGAAGGCAGGACACTCTTTGGTTCATGTCTGTATAATTCTGCTGGACCCAGCAGGCACAGAGCTATGCGTACAAAGATGTTCACCACCATATTGCTTACAAAGAAGGGAAATAACAAGTTATTAAATTTTCAAACATAGGGGTTTGGCCGGGGTGTGGTGGCACACGCCTATAATCCCAGCAGCTCACAAGGCTGAGGCAGAAGGATCACAAGTTCAAAACCAGCCTCAGCAAAAAATGAGATTCTAAGCAACTCAGTGAGACCCTGTCTCTAAATAAAATACAAAATAGGGCTGGGGATATGGTTCAGTGACCAAGTGCCCCTGAGTTCAATCCCTGGTACCCGCCCTGCAAAATAGAGGTTTGATTAAATGAATTAGAGTATACCCACATGTCAGAATGTTAAGCAGCCACTGCAATATTGTTTCCAAAAGCAAAGATATGGGAGAATAATTAAGTCAATAAACTTCTGTCACATGGAACTAACCACTGTTAACATTTTAGTGTGTGTGTGTGTGTGTGTGTGTGTGTTTTTTTGTTGTTGTTGTTGTTTTAGCATATAGACATATAAGTGCAGTAAAATCCTCCAACATGGGATATATACAAGGATAAAAATTAAATCGTGGCCAGGAGTGGTGGCACACGCCTGTAATCCCAGTGGCATAGGAGGCTGAGGCAGGAGGATTGCAAGTTCAAAGTCAGCCTCAGCAACATAGCAATGCCCCAAGCAACTCAGCGAGACCCTGTCTCTAAATAAAAATAAATAAAAAGGGCTGGGGATGTGGCTCAGTGGTTAAGTGCTCCTGGGTTCCATCCTCGGTACTGAAATAAAAAGAAAAACAAAAACACACATTGTGTTTTGTGAGTTTTTATTACTGTGAAAGTAATGGTTAACAGCATTTGAAATGTGTGTGTCGGGGGTGGTCTCTATTGTCACAAAAAAGCACAATATAACATTTTTAAGATTATTGAAACATATTTTCAATTTTTCCTCCACAAAAGTTGTTCCAATTTACACTCAGCAATAAGCAAGAGTTGCTTGGGGCCCTGATGCTGGGAAGTTTATCATTGTTAAAGTCAGTGGAGGAATTTGAGAGAGATATTTGGTGGCTGCTTGGGATTAGGAGGTTCAATCAAAAGGAAGAAGGTTGATGTTATTGAGGGACTTGGCTTGGTTGTGTATAAAGATGAGGAAGCCTTTAGCTGAAAAGGGGGGGGGGAAAGAAAGAGGATTGGGGTGAGGAGAATAAAAATTGGGTTTGGGACTATTGCATATTTAACACAATAGATAAACAAACAAACCATAAACATCCTGTGGATTAATAAGCAAAACACATTTCCCGAAAAAAACATGCAAATAGTCAAAGAATAACAAAATATCAATCTCAGCCAGGTGTGGTGGCATGTGCCTAAAATTGGGAGGCTGAGGAAGGAAGATCAGAAGTTCAAGGCCAGCCTGGGCAACTTAGCAAGACCCTCAACCACTTTGGGAGACCTGTCAAAAATAAAAAATAAAAAGGGCTGGGGATGTAACTTAGTGGTAGAGCACTTGCCTAGCATGCGTGATGCCCTGGGTTATTGCCCCAGAATCACAGAAAATAAACAAACAAACCTCACCATTTCATTGAGATTCATTCAATTGGAAATATTAGAACTTTAATTTTACAAGTTTAGATAAAGGGGAACATTGCAGAGAGAGTCACATAAAACCTAGAAAACCAGGAATAGCTAGGAAGAGATCCTCACACTTAACAAGAGTCACTGTCCCTCATTTTTTTTTCTCTCTATTCTCTGGCACTGTTAAATGGCAGGAAGCGTGGCTTTTGAGAGAGTTTATGGCTTACCTCTCTTACTTTCTCTCCTCCAGAGAGCTACTAGAACCTGTTTTCTCTGATATCAAGGTCAAAAATCTTAGAGAAGGGTTCTGATTAATTCCACATTGTCAATCAACTGAAGCATGTGGGTAAACTATTAAGATTGGGGCCATAGGTCAAGTTCCCTTCCGGAAGCTAATAAACAATGATTGTGGACAGGATTTAGAAGAGAATGGAGCATGCATTTGAATCACTCGGTTAGTGTTTGGGAAGAACACTACTCAGAAAAATGGGGGTGCCCTTCTGAGATTGCAAACAATAGATATTTACTTGTTCCTCAGTATACTTTTTTTTTTTTAACCAGGTATTGAACCCAGGGGCATTCAACCCCTGAGCCATATCCCCAGCTCATCTTTGTGTTGTGTTTTGTTTTGTTTTTGAGACAGGGTCTTGCTAAGTTGCTGAGGCTGGCTTTGAACTTGCAATCCTCCTGTCTCAGCTCCTGGAGCCACTGGGATTACAGCCATGCGCCACCATGCTTGGCTCCAGTATATTAGTTCCTTTCATCCACACAAATAAATGCCCCCAAATGTCCTCTCTTAATATAATGTAATCATTCCCATGTCAGTGGGATATGTGATAAGATTTTTTTGTATGTGATAAAATTTTTTTCATTTGATACGTGATAAGATTTTCCTGTTTATTCTTGATGTTCTATGGACTTATTCATCATTCTGCTTGGCATTTAGTTAGTGCTTTCTGTCTGCAGATTCTGGAGATTTTTTTTTTTTTCTCACCAGGCAGGCATTCTACCACTGAGCTGTATCTCCAGCCTGATGAAGAGTTCTTGATCATTATCTCTTAACAGTCTTCTTCACCATTCATTCTAATCCTTTCTTTTGAGACTCCTTTTGGATGTTAGCCTCTTTAACTTTTCCACATCTCATAAAAATTTCCCTTTCATAATTATTTTTAACCTTGTGTGTTGGGTTCTGGGTGAATTCCTCAGCCCCATCTTCCAAAGCACTAATTATTTATTCAACTATGTTCAGTCCAGAGCTTCCTCATCTGTTCAAATACTGAACTTTTCATTTCCAGGGCTTCTAATTGTTCTTCTTTCATATCCACTAATTCTTGATCATTTCTTTTTTTTTAATATTTATTTTTTAGTTTTCGGCGGACACAACATCTTTGTATGTGGTGCTGAGGATAGAACCCGGGCTGCACGCATGCCAGGCGAGTGTGCTACCGCTTGAGCCACATCCTCAGCCCTCTTGATCATTTTTTATCTTTTGAGGACTTTTGAACATTGCTTATTTTAAGATCATTTTCATCTTGCTCTGCTATTTTCTTTTCATCTGGAGGGAGCCCATCTCTTGCTCATTGCTTTCTTTGGCAGCCTTTCTTCACGTTAGTTTTCCTGTTTCTTATCCATGGAGATATTTGCTTCCTTTTGAAACGAGGCAGTAGGATTTGTTTTTCTTTTCTTTTTTTTAAATTGTTTTAATATTTATTTTTTAGTTTTCAGCGGACACAACATCTTTGTTTGTATGTGGTGCTGAGGATCGAACCCGGGCTGCACTCATGCCAGGTGAGCGCGCTACCACTTGAGCCACATCCCCAGCCCCAGGATTTGTTTTTCTTCCTCTTTCATTGGGAGGCAGCCTAGAGTGATGGTTAAGAGCTCAAATTCTGAAGCATGACTGCAAGTGCTCAGATTTGGGCTTCATGACTTAATAGCTGCACAGCTTGGGGCAGGTTTCTTCATGTCTCTGAGCCTCGGTTTCCTTATCTGTAAGCTGGGGGGTCAAAATAGCACTTATCTAATAGACTTTTTTTGGTATATAAAACATATAGACAGTGCCTAGATCATAGTGAGAATTTAGTAAAAATGTTAGAAATTATTTCTACGTATTTGGAGAAAGTGAGTGAGTTTGGGTGTGTATGGAAGTGAAATTTGAAGCATTAACTTAGAGGGCCATTTGACAACAAGTTCCAGTCCAGGATTCCTGGGTGTGTCTATTCTATCTTGGTCAGGTCTTCTTGTGGCTCATGGTTTTCCATCATTAGTTACCTGATTAAAACAACCACCAATCACACTCAATATACCTCACTTCCATGTGAGAAGCAGCATTAACCTTATAAATGCTACCATTTAAAATGGGTGGAAAAGAAGCAGTAACCATGGATACTGGTCCAGCATTTAAATACATCCAACTGGACGGAGATGTTGAGGTCAGGGCTCTAGTGGGTGAATATCACAGCATCTTAGGCAAGCTTTCTGTCAGCCGAATGGCTCTCCATGTTTTTTCCTGTTGGAATAATTTCCCTCACCCATATCCACAAGACCCCTGGTGAGTGGGACAATAGAGAGTATTCCTTGCTTTGGGTTGGTCTGCCCCACCCACCACTCTCCTACTTGCCTAGGTCCCTGGGGATTACCTCAAGGCAGTTTCCCAGACTTGTTAGATGATGGAAATCTTCTGGGGAATTTAGTAACACCACAGATTTCCAATCACACCTCAGATTCACTAAGTCTCAGGGGGAGGTGCTTTGGAATCTGCAGCTTTAACAATCACCCCAGGTGATTCTTATCACAGAAAAATTTGGAAAAATAACTGCCTTAGTGGTTGGGCAGACTTCAGATTTTTTTTTTTTAAGCCAAAACCCTTAGACCCTTCATCGTCTGACGGTGAGGTTCATTGTATGGTGGGGTGTCTCTATGGGCCAATAGCCAACTCCAGAGCTGTTGTAAGGCATGAGAGTCTGTGGAGCTGCCCAGGTGGCAGTGGCTCTGGAGGTTCTGTTCATCCCCCCAGGGTTCCAAGGCAACAGTGTGGGCAGGGCTACTGGGCCCTGAAATGCTGTCCCTGTCACTGGGACTTTGGGGTTACATTGGGATGGAGTAAGGACAGCATGGTTGTTCCTTGTCGGGCTGGGAGCGCACAACAAGCTTGGCTGGCTACATCCTTCCCAGGTATCACTGCTGCCGTTGCCAGGATTCTGTGGCTTCTTGATGGTGCAGAACTTTCAGCATGGCGGAGAGAATTGGGGTTTTGCTGTTGAATGAAGAACTTGAACTGGCCCTGGGGGACTGCTGGCTGCTGACAGAAAGCCCTCTCTTACAGATGTCTTTTCTGCTCGGTGGCTTCTTCTGAGAATTTTCTCTTACTCACAAGCCCCATCAAAGGCTGCATGAAATCACTGACACATTCCATTGTCCTGGCACAAGGCTGAATGGCACATGGTCTGAATCCCAAGAGATACTGAAAAATGGTCTGACCAATTGCCTCAATAACATAAAAATAGGGACCGCAATTTTCCCACCCTAGGATGCGGGGATGCTCAGGGCCAGCCCCTCTCCCCAACCCACCTTGATTCAGCCATCGATTCCCACATCCCCGTTCAAGTTCCCATTTCTGATTTAAGACTCTGCTAGTAATAAGCAACAGAAACACAACCAAAACTACCTTTGACAAGAGACGGTCACTGAAAGGGTCATGTAGACAGGAGAAGAGCTGGGGTAGAGCTGATCTCGGTGGCTAACACCACAGGGCCTGTGACCCTCGCCCTCACCATTGCTTTCCTCAGCACATGAGCACCCTTTTCTCAGGCAGATTTGGTGCCCATGGAAGGAAAGTGCTTCTGGCAGCTGGGCTGACTCACCTCTTCCCCTGCACCAGTAGAGCAAGAAAGTTGGGGCTTGTTTTCTCTAATTCTAGAATGTGAAATGAACAAGAAAGGCTCCGAGTGTCTTCCCTTGGCTCTGTTACCCAGTTGTATTTTGAACCACATGTTTAGAAAGAGATGAAGAAGCATTTCCCAGGGAAAAAAAAAGGGGGGGGGAGTATTTTCTGGGTAGACAGACTAGCCAATATGTTCTACTCCCAAGTTAAAGAAATGACAATTAAAATAACAATTAAATACCACTGGAATGAAATTAAATTAAAATACTCAGTGCCGGTGTGTTCTTCTCTATTGTTATTGTGACATGTTATCACTAATTTTGTGGCTTAAAACAGTGCAAATTAATCCTCCTAGAGTTCTGCAGTCAGAAGTCAAACACAGGTAGGCTAAAATCAAGGTGTTGGCAGGGCAGTCCTCCCTCTGCAGCTTCTAAGGGGAATTCATTTCTGTGTCTTTTCCAGTTTCTAGAAGTTTCCCACATTCCTTGGCTCATAGCCCCTTCCTCCATTTTTAAAACCAGCAACCTGGGGCTGAATCATTCTTGGATAACTGTCTTTCTGGTTCACCTCTGACTCCCTCTCGGCTTTTGAGGGCCTTTGTGATGACATTATTTCCATCCAGATAATCCAGGATAATCTCCCCTCTCAAGCCCACTTGATTAGCCTTAAGGTCCCTTTGCCATGAAAAGTAACCTATTTGTAGTTTCCAGAGATGAAAACACGGACATCTGCTATGGTTTGGATATGGTTTAAGCGTGCACCATTAGGGTTCATATGGTGGAAGTGTGGTATCCAGTATGGCAGTGTTGAGAGGTGACAGGAGCACTTTTAAGAGATGAGGCCTAGCAAGAGATTATTGGGTCTTTGGGGACATGCCCCTTAAGGAACTAACAGGTCTTGAGGGACCTCAGTCTTTTTCTGGCTTCTTGTCTCATCATGTGATCTCTACTTCTTGCAGACATTCCCTCCATGATTCCATTTACCATGGTGTGACCCAGCAAGGCCTCAGCAGAAGCCAAAAACATAGGGTCACCCAATTTTGGACTTCCAGCCTCTTATACTATAAAATAAATATCTTTTGTTTATAAATGATCCAGCTTCAGACATTTTGTTATAGTAATAGAAGACTGACTAACATAATGCAGTTGGGTGGGTGGGTACAGAGAGCAAGTATTCTCTCTACAGTGATTGGTAAGAGTGCAGTAAATAGATCCTTTCAAATTCTTCGGGTAAAGATGTAAAGCTTTATTAAATTTCTGGAGACCAAGTTGGTAGTTTGGTAAAAATAAGCCTTAAAATGTTTCATATTTGTTCATCCAATAATTCTGATACTCTGTCCTAAAGAAATTACACTAAATATGTGGGCGTGTGGGGGTGAGTTATGAACTGAAATATTCATCACCACTTTACTCATTACCACTTTCCAAAATATTGGAAACAACCTCAATGTCCAGTTGTGTAATGCTAAGTAAACCACATCATACCCATATAAGGAAAAGTTGTGTTGACAGTAAAAAAAATTTATGCTTATAAGAAGCTTTGAATGAAATTAAAATATATGTATAACCTAATGTTAAGTAAAAAGTGGAGGCTGTCTATACTTCCTACTCGATTTTATTAAGAACATAACACATACCCAGAAAATAAAGTCAAATTTTAAGCAGGAGGATATGAAACAACCATAGATACAGTATGACCTCAACTGCATAAAAATAAATTTACAAGGAAGACTTGGAAAAGAAAGTGTAAACAATGGTTCCCAAGGGTAGTGGGATTATTTAGAGGTGATTTTTTTTTCTCTAATTACCTTTCTTTATCTTAAAATTGGCCCTTAGGTGCACAGAATTGTGTTCATAATAATCTTTGTTTCATGACACACCTCCATCCTTGGTCTAGACATAACCACTTGTACTTATTTGGTTAGCTAGTTATTTTGATTGTGGAATAAGTACCCACAAACTGAACACAGGAATTAAAAGCATCCCTAACTCTGCAGCCACTCCTGTCCCACCTGCGGATACCCGCCACATCACTCTGTATTGAAGATCATCAGGACCCTGAACCCTACGTTTATCTTTTCTTTCTATGTAGTTTTATCATAGGTGTTGTAAGACAGACAGCACCTTGCAATGTCCTCTCCTTTCTTTCTTTTTTTTTCCCTGACAGTCTTTTTAGGAGGGAAGGGAAGGAGAGAAGAAAAAAATTCTCTTAGACACAAGGAGGAAAGTTGATATAATAATAACTGACAAAATGCAATTTTAAGTATTTATTCCTCAGACCATCATCTATGCTCGTTCCAATAATACCCACACTCTCTTAACAAAGGAGCAGTTCAGCCCCTGAATGTGTCTGGTCAAATCCTATTTTCTTGGTGAAGGGAATTTTAGGGGTATCCTGAGTTGCATGTAGGACCTGGGCCTTCCTAGAGGGGAGAGCCCTTTTTGTGGTCTCATTCTCTGTTCTATCTCAAGATGGTTCAAAGTTACTTCTGTCTCATGGATAAGAAGGGAGTTACTGGGGCTGGGATTGTGGTTCAGCGGTAGAGAGCTCATCTAGCACAGGCAGGGCCCGGGTTTGATCCTCAGCACCACATAAAAATAAAGGTATTGTGTTGTGTCCATCTACACCTAAAAAATGAATATTTTAAAAAAAGGGAATTACTCAGGTGGGTAAGTCAAGGCCTCTAGCACCAGCCTCCTCTAAGTTTTATTAGTTCTAGGGTCCCTGGGTTGACCTTTGTGCTTTGGGATTTCATTTTTCTCTCTCAAGTAGTGGTTAAATATCTCACCATGAATCTCTTATAAGCATCACTGTTTGTCTTTGGACCAGCAAGTCAGACTCATCTGGAAAGCTTTTTAAAGATACAGATGCCTGGGATCAACCCAGGCCTAAGAGATCTTGGAAATCTGGTGCTGGGAATGTTCAAACTTCCCCCTGAGACCTGAAGGGCATTATTGGTTCAGAACCACGGCACCAGACCATGTTTGGCCAAGACCCATAATGGCCTTGGTCTTCACCCCATTCTTCCAGTTACCTGGCTTTTAGCTTCCTGTGTCAGGAGTCAAGCATCCATCTTTGTTTACTCAGGCCTCTGAGTGGACATTCACCTTCCGACTGTCCTGAAAATGACCACTGTCCTTGAGATCCTGGCGCTGACTGAATTTCATGTTTTGGCCATTGTGGCCTCCTGCAGCCACTTTAGATCACTTTCTTTCTCTTTCTGTCTCCCTGTCCCTCTTCATCCCTCCTATCTCTCATTGCTGACCACCCTGAAGGTCAGCTTTGCTCTTTTCCTATTTTCCCCCATGTAATGCACCTACACAGGTCCATCCTCTACTTTTGAGACTTAAGAAGCAAGAGGATTTCTCTCTAGGACCAGTTTGAAAAGTTCTGTAGAAAGACCATGTTGGGGCAAAGTAATTAGAATCATAGCTGAGATCTGGGCTGCAGAGCCAGAGTTGGAAAGCAAGACTTGGAAAGGACACGGCTGTGTGAACAGAAACAAATCTTTTAACTTCTTTGTGTTCCAGCTCCCTGTTTGCAAAATGCAGAGGATGATTATTGTACTAGTCCACTGGGTTCTTGGGAGGATTCGATGAGCTAGTGATGCACTTAGAACAGTGTCCGGAACATAACAGGATCTGACAGTCATCCTTCCATATCCACAAGTCCCTCACTTGTGGATTCAACCAAGCTTCCATGGCAAGTATCCAGAAAAAAGCTGTGTCTGTACTGAACATGTGCAGACCCTTTTTTCTTGTCAAGATTCCCAAAGCAATACAGTATAACAGCTATCTGCATAGCATTTACATTGTATTAGATATTATAACTAATCTAGACCTGATTTAAAGTATATAGGAGGCTGTACATAGGTTATATACAAATTCTATGACATTTTATATAAGGGATTTTTAAACATTCACAGATTTTGGTATGGGGTAGGGGTGGAGGTCCTGGAACCAACCCCTAAGGACACTGAGGGACGACTGTATACGTAAGTATGGCAACCACTTGTTCTGCAGACAGCAGGAGAATGTTTAGTTTGCTTTGTAAACTCAATTGTAATTCCAAAACCTGTGTCAATATTGGTTTATGATGTAAAAGTGACGGGCCTTTAGAAGAAAGTAACCACTACATCATGGAGCTGATTGTGGTGCAGACGAATCTGTTCATTTCACTCAAGGAAAGTAGATTTCAACAAGTTGGGAAATGTGCATGAATCCAAAACGTTCAAGAAAACTCTTACTAAAGAAAAGCAGAAATCCCCAAGAAATAAAATTATCCTTCTACAATCACAGATTAACCAAGGAAACAAGAAACAGGTGTGGCCCCTCCCTCTTTCTCCTTTCCTAGGATCTATCTTCCTTCAAGTTCTACATGTGCCTTACTCCTCCGCCTTCCCACATCAGCCATCTTCAATCAGGCAGCCCTCTTTTGTACCTGGACTTAGCTTCCCACCTGCCCTCTCCATATCAACTCTGGCCCCTGTCAAAGCCAATGGGTTCTCCACTCTCCACACAGTAGCCAGAGTGAGTGTTTTGAAATGTAAATTCGATTCTTACCATCTCTATCCTACCTGTACACCTCTAAAACCACTTAATGGTTTCCTAGCACTTTGAGAAGAAAAATAGCTTTAACAGCCTCCTAAACACTACAGAGGCCAGGCCACACCTGTCTCTGAGACCTCATCAAGAGCCATCTCTCTAATGCACCCACAGTGACCTTCCTTCAGTCCTGCATAATCACCAAGCTTCCCCATGCCACAGAGACTTCGCATGTCCTTGTATCTTCCTGGAAGTCTCCTTCTCTCTTTCTGCCTCATTAAAAAAAAAAACAAAAAACAAACAAACAAAAAAACCTCAATAGACTTTGTTTTTTAGAACAGTTTCAAGTTGATGGCAGAAAGTGGAAAAAAAAAGAGTATCCATATACCTTGTCTTACCCCCACCCCCGTATACACACAGCCTCCTACACCATAGACATCAGGAAGCCAATGTGGTACATTTGTTACAATCGATGAACCAACAACAAAACAAGATTATCACACAAAAATCATAGTTAATATCAGGGTTCACTCTGTGTTCTACATTCTATGGGCTTAAGTAACTGTGTAATAATAGGTATCCACCCTTATAGCATCGTATAGAATGGTTTCACTGCTCTAAAAGTTCCTGTTCTCCACCTATTTATTCATTCTTCCTTCCTCCTGAATCCCTGGCAACTAATCTTTTTTGCTGCCTCCATCCTTTGGCCTTTTCTAGAATGTCATATCATTGGAATCATACACTATGAGGCCTTTTCAGATTGGTCTTTCACTAAGCAATATGCTTTTAAAATTCTTTCATGTCTTCATGGCTTGATCCTTCCTTCCTTCCTTCCTTCCTTCCTTCCTTCCTTCCTTCCTTCCTTCCTTCTTTCCTTCCTTCCCTCCCTCCCTCCTTCCTTCCATCTATTTATTTTGTACTGGGGATTGAACCCAGGGGTGCTTTACCACTGAGTCACATTCCCAGCCTTGCTAAATTGCTTAGGGTCTCACTAAGTTGC
Source organism: Marmota monax (assembly GCF_021218885.2). Classification (NCBI taxonomy): domain Eukaryota; kingdom Metazoa; phylum Chordata; class Mammalia; order Rodentia; family Sciuridae; genus Marmota; species Marmota monax. The sequence continues at coordinate 1,367,674 of NW_026694276.1, forward strand.
TGAGGCTAACTTTGAAATTGAAACCTTCTTGCCTCAGCCTCCTGGGTTACTAAGATTACAGGCATGAGCCCCCATGTCCTCCTCATTGATTTTTTTTTTAATCTGAATAATATGACATTGTATAGACGTTCCCCAGTGTATTTATCCTTTCATCTATTGAAAGACATCATGGTTGCTTCCAAGTTTTGGCAACTACAGATCAAGCTATAAATATGTGTGTGCATGTATTTTATGGATAAGTTTTTACCTTATTTGGGTAAATTCCAAAGAATGTGATTGCTGGGTCACACAGTTAAAAGCACGTTCAGAGTTGTTAAGAAATTGGCAAACTAGCTAGAATGGTGGCAGTGGTGCACACCTATAATCCCAGTGATTTGGGAAGCTGAGACAGGAGGGTCTTAAGTTCAAAGGCCAGCCTCAGCAACTTAGCAAGGCCCTAAGTAACTTAGTTGATAATCTGTCTCTAAATAAAAAATAAAAGGGGCTGGGAATGTGGCTCAGTGGTTAAGCACCCCTGGATTCAATCGCCAGTACCAAAAAAAAAAAAAAAAAAGAAAAAGAAAAATTTAAAAAAGAATGAAAGAAAGAAAAAGAAATAGCCAAACTATCTTCCAAAGTGGCTGCACCGTTCTGCATTCTTGTCAACCATAAATCAGAGTTCCAATTGCTCCACATTCTCATAAGCATTTGATATTATCAGTGTTATAAATTCTAACCTTTATAATGAAATAGACCGGATATGGGAGTGGGTGGGGGCTTTGAAATTAAGAGCAATTTCCTCATGCTGGAATTTGAAGAACTGCCCCACTCCACCTTGGCCTAAGGAAGTGGAGAGTGGAAATCCACCCGGCCAGGCCTGTGCAGCACAGGTTAACAGAATTTTTATATATAGACTTCCTGCCTTTTGTCTAACTTTGCTGCCTCTTCTTTAAAAGCTTTGCTTGATTTCAAAGATATAAAACATGGAACCTTTAAACAAAGAGTTTCTTCTATCTGATTTCCCTACCAATTTGACCTGAATATTTCTGGAGCAGCCAGTGTTGTAGCCCCACCCCCCCTGCCCCCACCTTACCCCCTGCCCCTGCCCTTGGCATTACTGGTGCCACCCAGTAACACTAACAGATGTATATCATCATTTTAAAAAATATCTTTGTTTTATTTATATATTTCTTTATGTGGTGCTGAGGATCGAATCCAGTGCTTCAGGCATGCGAGACAAGCGCTCAACCACTGAGCCACAACCCCAGCCCTATAGCATCTTTTTGTGTGTGTGTGTGTGTGAATGTATATAGTACTGGGGATCAGACCAGACCTCACATACCTGCTGGGTACTCACTCTACCCATGAGCTAAGAGCCTGGCTGTGTCATTTTTTCTTTTATTATTTATAATTTCCTAAGGACTATGACATTGAAACGCCTTCTTGTATGCTTATTTGCCATCTTTGTGTCTTTTTTGGGAAGCAGTCTGTTCAGATCTTTTCTCATTTTTAAAAAAATATTTTCTTAGTTGTTAATGGACCTTTATTTCATTTCTATGTGGTGCTGAGAATCGAACCCAGTGCCTCACACATGCTAGGCAAGCGCTCCACCCCTGAGCTACCACCTTAGCCCCTTTTCTCATTTTTTAATTTGGTTGTTCTTCCTTTCTGACCTCAGTAAATCCCTGCCACTCATTTTTTCTATCTCACTTGTCCCTTCCTTGTATCTGTAAGTAGATTTAAGAAAGAAAGGGGGAAAATGCTTTTTATGAACTTTTAGAGCACTCCTCTTTCCCATAGTTATTGTAGCTATACTTTTATATTCCTTTGTGTGATGCTGTGAATAACCTCTGCTTCCCTTGAGTTTGTAACAGCAAGCAGGCACCAACTCTGGTTTTACTTCCTGATATTTTGGCAGTGCCTAGAGCTCTACTTAGCACATAGTCGGTGCTCCACAAATATTGATGCAACAAGCAATAACTAAAAATATCCTTGAGAAAGAAGAGAGGTCATCCTAAAAATGAAAAACACCTCGAATTCAGGGTGAGTTCAGAATTTCAAAGAGCGTGTGTCTAACAGTGGGAGGGGCACAAGGCCAAAAACAAATGCCAAAGAGCAGTACAAACCCCAAAGACCAGTGTCAGGAATACTAATGTGTAAAAGGAGCCGAGGCTTCAACAAATGGCAGAAACCACAGAAAAGCTGTTTCAAAAAATGATTTGGAGCAAGAAAAATAACAAGGACGAGTTGGGCCCCACACTTGGTGGAGGAGGCGACATTTTTCATGCATCATGTTGTTCTCCCTCAAGAAGAGTAATTCTCAAACCGGAAAGCATCATGGCAAATTCCAGAAGGACAACGTCAAGCTCCAAATCAGTGAAGAGGTGGTGGCGGCAACCCGGCCACACTCAGCAAGAGCTCGGGTGTCAGATGAATCTCATCAGAACTTGGGGACATGACTGCGGAGCCGCCACTGTCCGCGAGCGATTTTGATTTCGGAGAAATTTGGGAAAGGGGCCAGTAGCCGGGGAAGTGTGAAATGTTTGTCAGTTTTCAAAAAGAAAGAATGTGCAAATGGGGTAAATTTAATGACCTCTGACTTCCAAACTTGAAATGAATTCACGGGACAAATCTGGACTAGATTTGTCATGGAGTGCCTAGAAAGTGGAATTTTTAAAATTTTTCTGCCTCAATAAACTTCCATTTAAAAGTTGCCAGCTAGCCGTGGGGAGACAGCCACTCTCCTGGGAGGAAGTCTTTGTCCCTGGAACAATTGTGTGAACAGTCTCCTTCAGTTATGTAAATGTGGGCAACTAGACCCCCATTTCCCTGAGAATAGGATGTAGCTTAACAGAGCCGGTTCCCCACATTCCTTGGTAGGAAGAGCTGGGTGATGGAAGCAATTGAGCGGATTTCTACGGTGGCGAAGAGAATTCTGGGAGAAAAAGGACCAGAACAAATACCTTCTCACTATAAGATAAGTAGTATTAGATCGCCAGGTGATGAAATGACCACACCTGAGTCTGTGAATGGGTTCCACCTGAAATGACCGAAAGCTCCCCTCCCAAGAGGAAAACTAACCAGGTGGGAAGAGAAAGCATGAAATGGTGATTTGCTTGTCCTCCCCCTCCTGTGTGGCTGAGTCCCCAGCACCCTCCCAGCCTCAATGCCCCAGCAGAGAGGGTCTGGTGTATGGCATGACACCAGGAAAGACACCTCAGGCTGACAGCTGGAGCATTGCATCAGTACAGCAGGACTGGGCAAGGCATTCTGTCGAAACCAGAAACAGACACCGTTGGGCAGCATCAGGAGAGAGAGAGTTCCCTGATGGTGGGAACTTGAGGTTAAGGGATTGATTCTATAAAATGAACCCACTCTACTGACTCTCACATGCTTCCTTTGCCAAAGAGCAAACTGCCTGCAGACTGGGCTGGCCTTAGGGGACAGGCTATGTCACGTTACTGCAGCAGGGGGTGAATGTCTGGCAGCCAGTGTAGATAATAAACGAGAGAGGATGATGACTGTTTATCGATTGCTTACCAAAGAAAAGACAACGGGTTGCTAAACTCTGGGATGCACATCCTGGCACAAGGAGTTGCCAAGGATTACCCTTTGTGCTCCTCCTGCTCCTTCCTACCCTTAGGCACTTTCATGGAGAAGAAAGAGAAGGTGGCATTTGCAGGTAAATGGATGGCATTGGAGAAGATAATGCTAAGTGAAGTTAGCCAATCCCCCCGCCCCCCAAAAAAACCAAATGCAGAATGTTTTCTCTGATATAAGGAGGCTGACTCATAGTAGGGTGAGGAGGGGGGAGCATAGGAGGATTAGATGAATTCTAGATAGGAAAGAGGGGTGGGAGGGAAAGGGAGGGGGCAGGGGATTAGCAAGGATGGTGGAATGTGATAGACATCATTATCCAAAGTACATGTATGAAGACACGAATTGGGTGTCAACATACTTTATATACAGAGATATGAAAAATTGTGGTATATATGTTTAATAAGAATTGTAATGCATCCCGCTGTTTTGACCGGTCATGAGCATATCAAACACACCAGCCCACCAAATGAAGCAACCCACTCACCTGAGACCCATTACAAGGAGGAGCTCCCCAAGACTGGACAGAGCAGCACTCTGATCCCATCATCTGGTCACTCACCACAAGCTTTGCCCAGGAAAAAGACCACAACAACAAACCTCCAAATCTCTGGTTTTGGACCTCAGGCTTTAGCAGAGTTTGATTTCTTCTGTCCTGTGACAACTTCAAGTTGGCATCTCAAACTGACACTGTGATACTGCTGTCTGTCTGGACTTTGACCTAGAAGAAGTTCTGCATCCTAAACAAGTTCTTCAGCAGGTTCTTAATCTTATCTGACTACCTACAAAAAAACTTTGCATCTGTTCTCTCCACCTTTGCCTCCTGAACACCTGTGGCTGCCTTAACCCTTTCTTAGCCTTTCTGTAACCTCTGTATATAATTGTGTGGCCTGTGATGTGTGTCTTGAGTGTTACAGATATTAGAAATTAAAAATTGGAATAAAAGCAGTTGTGTTTTCCCAGCTTATGACTACCAGGTGACTCACAAGTATTCAGCGAACTGCCACCCATGAAAGTGGTGTAGTTTGTGAATTTATCATTATTCAAAAAGTTCTGATATTGCTGACCAACACAGATGTGTTTGGTTTATGTTAATATGGCTTGCTCATGACAGCTAAGATGAGATCCTACTGGATTAGAGTGGGCCTTGGTCTAATACAATGGTAACCTTATAAGAAGAGGAGATAGGGAGAGAGGACAGGTGAGCGTTAAAGCAGAGTTTGTTGTGAGGCACCTGCAGGTCAAGGAACAGCAAGAACTGCCTGTAACCCTGGGAGCTAGGCAGAGGCACTGAACAAATTCTCCCTGGAGCCTCCAGAAGGAATAGACCCTGCCTATACCTTGATTGCAGACTCTGGCCTCTGAACTGTGGAAGAATAACTTTCTGTTATTTAAGTCACTGAGTTCATGATATTTTATTTTAGCATCCTGAGAAACTAATTGATTAAGGCATGTGAGGGGCTGGGGATGTGGCTCAAGCAGTAGCGCGCTCGCCTGGCATGCGTGCGGCCCGGGTTCGATCCTCAGCACCACATACAAACAAAGATGTTGTGTCCGCCGAAAACTAAGAAATAAATATTTAAAAAAAAAAAAAAAAAGGCATGTGAGATTCAAGAGATCACTTTGGGAAATAAGAAATCATATGAATCTTATTTGAATCCTAAACTAGAAAGGCAAATCACGCTACTTACAGATTATTAAACAAAGTCTTCTAACGAATTAAGAAAATGCTATGCTGACAATATCATGTAGAACTTTTTTGTAGCTAAGCTAGAAAAATGTGGACTAGATGACATTTACAAATTTAAGGGTTTTCAGTGGACTTCACACTCAATTGGATTGACTGATCTATGCACAAGACTGCATGCTTAGGTCCTTCGTGGAAAGTTGAAGAAGATTTTTGAATATGTTCTTATCAACTGTTTAAATAATACAAGGTTGATAGGAACAGCAAATAGATAGATCTCAACTCTCACATGCAAATTAATCAGGTCAGCTAGAAATGGTGAAACAGAAGCCCCAGGATGAAATTTTCTGTGAGAAATATAAAGTTTAAACATTAGGTTAGAAAAACCAGTTGCCGAAAATGACCAGGAGGGCCTGGATAGAAAGCAGCTCTTGGAAAGATATTTAGAGATTTACAGTTGATGCTAGCCTTAAAGGAAATGGTAAAGATAGAAAGGGAACTAGTTCACTCAAAAAGTCAACCGAATTTTAGCTCACTTAGATATAGATGTACTAATAACAACTACTCATTGATCAAGTTTCTTACTGCAGATTACAGTGATGGTAATATTGTGGAGAGTAATATTGCTGGGTGCCCTGCTCTGAGTTACTCCATGTTGTAGAGACCAGCAGTGCTTAGGCCTTGAGTTACTGTGTTTTATAAAGCAGATGTCTGCCATGAGCTAGTCCATTTTGAGTGCAGGTGCTGAGGCAGATTGACTTGGTAATTCGGGCAAATAGATAAGCCACCAGATGTTGTACAAGCAGAATTTATAGAACACAGTAATTCTCAGCTGAACAGCCCAACCATAAAACACAACTGATAAATAAATTCTTCATGATAAAAAAAATTACCACCTGTGGGGCTGAGGTTATGGCTCAGATAGAAGACACGAATTGGGTGTCAACATACTTTATATACAGAGCACTCACCTTGCACGTGCAAGGCCCTGGGTTCGATCCTCAGCACCACATAAAAATAAATAAATAAAGTTATAAAAAAAATTACCCCCTGGGAATTTGTTGAATCAAATCAGAGGTATATGGATACATGGTGTATCAAATCCATTATCAGAGAAACCAGGCTCATGAGTATATCAAATATGCTAGACCACCAAATGATCCACCCCTTCACCTGAAACAAAAGAAACAGCACCTGAGACTGTGGTAAGGGAGAAGTCACAGATACCATCATCTCATCAGACCCCAAGTGAACATGTCAGGGAAATCCACAGGGGAACTCCCAACTCTGTCCCTGGGACTTCAGCTCAGTTTTGGATATTCCTGCTCAACCAAGGCCACTTTGAAACTGCCTGCCAGCAGGACCCTTGCTTGCTGTAAACAGCCCCATGCTCTGAACAGCTCTGCGACAAGAACAGGTTCCACCCCTTTAACAAGTTCTTCCACTGGGTACCTTTCTAACAACCCATAGTGACTCTTTTGCATCTATATCAGCTCTGCCTTAGCTTTCAGTTCTGCTTCTTTAAACCCTGTGGCCACTGTTAACCCCTTTCTTAGTCATCTTGGAACCGGTGTGTTATAGGTATGAGTAATTAAGATTGGAATGGAGTAAAAAAATACAGTGATTGCCACACTACCAATACCAAATGAACCATGAGTACTCGGTGAATGAAAGCTGATGGAGGTAGTGTAGTTGTGAATTATTGTTGCTTATAAATCCTGAGATTGTGGAAAAAACACTAATGTGTCCTGGTCTACGCGAATGGCATAGCTCACTCACGGACAGCCAGGGGTGAGGAAGCGAGTGTATTGGTGAGCAGAGGAAAGCAGTTTCCAGGAAGATGCTTAGCAGCATACGTTAAATATAGGCAGAACAGCCTCAATATTACAAACGGTTCCTTCCAAATGGTGTCATTCCTCATAGAAAGCCCTGCGTATGTACCAGGCAGGGGAGACAGAGAACTGGAAGCAGCTCAGGGAGGTGCTGCAGTCACAGCTGCTGGCCAACACTCACAATGTGAGCCAGCAGAGAAGTGACTGTAGGCACAACATACTACAGTGCCTGGTGACCTGCTCTACTCCACAGCACTCCTTCTCCACCTTCTCAGTCTCTTTCGGTCTTTCCCAACTCCAAACTGTACAGAAGAGGGAATTTTTTCAGAAGCACAATACTGAAAGACGGCTTTTCATTCAATTTTTTTTTTTAAGTTGTAGTTGGACACAATACCCTTGTTTTATTTATTTATTTTTGGGTGGTGCTGAGGATGGAACCCAGGGTCTCGCACGTGCTAGTCAAGTGCTCTACCGCTGAGCCACAACCCCAGCCCGGCTTTTCAACTTTTTAAAAAATTTCGCTTTAAAATACATTAGATTCTCCCCCGCCAAAGGGGGAAAAAATGCAAAGAATTCCTGTATGCCCTTCCCTGAGTTTTTCCAAATGTTTACATCTTACCAAAGCCCAATGATCAAAACCAGAGAATCGGCATTGATACTGTTAACTAATTTACAGATCCTGTTCAAATTAAGTCAATTGTCCCACTAATCACCCTTTTCTGATCCAGAATCCAGTGTGGGCTTCCATGGAGCATTTAGTTATCTTACGTCCTTTGGCTCCTCCAATCTGTGACAGTTGATCAGTCTTCTGGAAAATTTCTCAAGAGTAAATATGACAAACCAGATCCTGTCCAGAACTGTGAAGGTCTGGAAACGTAACCATGGAAGCTGCTGGAACTGGTGCTTGCAGCCTGGCGAGAAGTCTTAAAGGGATGCATTTGTTGTCTTCAAATTGTCCTCGACACTGAAGGACCCTCATACAGAAGGTGGAGCAGACTTATTCTTTTTTTTTTTTTTTTGGAGGAGATTGAACTCAGGAGTACTCGACCACTGAGCCTCATCCCCAGCCCTGTTACGTATTTTTATTTATAGACAGGGTCTCACTGAGCTGCTTATTAGCGCCTCACTATTGCTGAGGCTGACTTTGAACTCGTGATCCTCCTGCCTCAGCCTCCCAAGCTGCTGGGATTACAGGTGTGTGCCACTGTCACCAGTGGAGCAAACTTATTCTGTGGGCCCCCATGAGTAGAAGCAGAAGCAGTAGGTAAAATTACTGCTAGGAAAAATTGAGCTCAGTCCTATGTGGAACATTCTATCAGTTGGAACTGACTAAAGGACCCTGGGGCTTGTGCCCTACTGAGATGGGTTAGGGCAGATAGATAGATCCAAGGAAGAAGAAGCCAGGTAGAGGCAGGGCGGGTGTGGGGAACTGGCCTGGCTGCAGCCACATGATTTAGGGATGCTGAGCTCAGGGTAGACAGCAGAGTGACTGCACACCCAGTGGAGAAGGCTGGGAAAGCAACAGCTGGGAAAGAGCACTCCTCTAACAGGTTTGCTGCCAAAGTCTACTAATAGGTAACTTGAGGCATTACCTGTGCTCCAACCTGAGCGTAGCCTGTCCAGTTTGAAAGGTCTTTGATTGGAGAGGTGTTCTGAAGGGGCAGGAATTGTCTTTGGCTTGGTCATTCTAAATTGGGAGCAGAAGCACAGGGAAAGGGACACCTCTTAGGGAACTCTGAGGAATGTTAGGGGCTGAGAAGGAGCCAAATCCAACCCTTGGTGTGACTGACTAAAGTCAGGGCAGTTCCTGTTGCTGTTGCTGAAGATTTGGCCAGAGTCCTTCAAAGGAAAGTTAATCATATCTTCCTGAGATGCATAACATCCCTGAGAAAACAAAGCCGACTAAATGGCAGCAAGAAAAAGCAATCCCAGCGTCTGTAAAGAGCTGTTACAGACTGATTTTCAAAGTCAGTCAATAGTTGAGATTTTCTGCCTGTTTAGTGCAGCCAACATTTAGGGGGATAGTTTATCAAAATCCCTGAAAGTAACCAAACAGCTCTCCAGCAATACAGCGCGCTGTCATTGCTATAGTCTCATCTGTCTGGCTACAGATCAACACATCTGTGTGTCTGTCTTACCGACAGTTTATCTACCATTTGTCCCTCCAACCATCCATTCATTCTTTTCTGTCACACCAACATTTAGTTATTTAGCTTCTACCACGCACCAGGCTCTGTGTTGGAAACTGGATGCAAAATTACAAAAAGAAATCCTCATTCTTGCTCTCAAGATACTTAACAGTTTAGGGGGAATCTGGGGGTGGGAAGTAAGGAAACTGTCCTGGGTAAAATCCAAAACTCAGCCAAAGTTTAGATTTACATTTTAAACTCCTCCAACTCAGCCATTTCTATAGGTAATCAAAAGTCATTTGCTATGTTTTGGATAAGTAGCCTCCAAGATACACGTTGGCTTAGTCACCAGCCTGTGTGCTATTGGGAGGTGGTAGAACCTTTTAGAGGTGGGGCCTGCTAGGGGGAAGTCAGGTCACTGGAGTTATGCCCTTGAAGGGGATTGGAACCCCAGCCCCTTTCCCTCTCTCACTTCTCAGCAGCTTCTTTTGCCATGCACTCCTGCCATGGTATACTGCCTAGCCACAGGCCCCAAAGCAACAGAGCCAACTGACCATGGACAGAAACTTCTCATACCATGATCCAAAATAAACCTTCCTTCTTTTAAAGTTTATTATCTCAGGTATTTTATTATAGTAATGGAAAGCTGACTAAACACATCATCTATAAGGAGGAAGTAAAAGTTATTTGTAGTTTTCACAAGCAGATTCAGGCTTCATGTGACTTAGGAGAAATTATTGAGATTAGAATCAGGTTCAATGGAATTCAACTTAACAAATATGTACTGAACATCAATTAGGAGGAAAAAAAATCAATACTCCACTCCCTTTCCTCTTTAGACTCAAGATTACAAGACCCTCTTTAATGAGCTGACGCAGTTCCACCTGAAAACTACTGTTGGAAAAGGACATCAAGAGCCAGTGACATTTACCAGGAGGGAAGGGAATTGCTAAGAACTCTCTTGACTCTTACCTCCCAAACCAGCTGCCATGGCAGGGTGTATAGGAGCCCAAGCGGGAGCTTTTTGGCTAAGCATGACACTGGAGCATGGCCGAATAGTCACCACTACTTATGTAGAAGTCTGTAGAGCCAGGGCCATTGTCACAATGTGCTGGCTGGGACTGCCTGGAGTTAATGGCCGTGGTCATCAAGGGACTGGAGTTTCACGTATTGCTCTGGCCACCAGATGTGGTTCAGGTCACTAGCCATAATTTGGGGGCATTACAGTTTCCTTCTTTAGAGGTTTAAAGGCCAAAATGAGTGGCTGCAAGAGAAAGCTGTCTACCAACCAGAACAGGGATGTGTTCCAGGGACCGGACCTGCCTTCATTTTCACAGCCTGAAGTGAGTGATCAACCACCACCTCCTACGCCTGCCTTGCACTTTGATATTGGGTGGTAGAAATTGGTGACAGAATCCTAAATCCGCCGTTTTGTCCTACTCTGGACAGAGGCATTCCTTGATCTATTTTTGTAATCTCAGGTTTTCAGAGTTTAGTTTTGCTATCAAGTGAGGTAGAAGAATACACCTCACGGGATGATTGTAAAAGTTCAATAAGGCATCAAGTGTCTACCAGAAGGCAAGCCCTGGTTCTATCTTAGCACAAGGGATGGATTCCTGCTCCCTTTTCCTGGGATCTTTGGCTTTAGCAAGTACATATAGAATAGGTACTCAAAACGGCTAAAATAACAGCCCAAACTGATTGAGCACTCACTTTAAGTCAGGCACACCATGTTACTGATCTTCTGAGGTTACCTCACTTGATTCCCACAACTTAATTCTCTGGGATGTATACAAACACTATTACCATTGAACAGAAAGAAAAAAGCACAGAGAAGCTAGATAACGTGCCCAAGATCACACAGCTGGTAAATAACAGAGCCAGTGTTCCAACTCACACTTTGCACTCCAGGGCTCTTAAGGGCTCTAGTACGCTGTGGAGGAAACAGAAGCTCAGGCCCCATTCAGCTCAAAAGTGACTCATAGAAATGAAATGTAAGTTACCTCTAGTTGGTGCAGAACCTCTGCCAAATGAGGCTTAGTTCTGTCTGCTTTCAGGTCAGAGGTAATTTGACCTTTTAATTATAGTACTGTTAAATGGCTAGGTGCGAGAAAGAGAGAAGAAACAAGAGTAGTGTAATACTATGTGTCATAAATGGATTGTAGCTTGGGTCCAGCTGAACATTAAAAAATTAGGCCAGCTGGAGTGGTGGTGCACACCTGTAATCCCAGCGGCTCACGAGGCTGAGGCAGGAGGATCACAGGTTCAAAGCCATCCTCAGCAATAGCAAGGTGCTAAGCAACTCATTGAGACCCTGTCTCTAAATAAAAGACAAAATAGGACTGGGGATGTGCCACAGTCTGGCTGGGCACAATTCAGGAGCCACTTGCAAAAGAAACGAACTTTATTTTTAAAACCACACATGCCAAACCACACAGCTCTTCAGGAAAACCTTCAGAGCCCAACTGCCACCACCGACTTCCCACAAGCCTCTCAACCTCCCCCACTCCTCCTGCTCTTGAGGCCGATTGGCTGGGTCGCGTGGGCGGAGCCAAAAAAAGTCTCCCAATGAGCAGCTCCATGGTCTGAAAGGGTGGGGAAACAGCCCAATGAGCATCACTGCAGAGGAGCCAATCAGTTGGCAGCTAGAAGTTGCTGGGGCGGCTGTGAGCCAATCATCAGCTGGCAGCTGGAAGTTTGCTGGCAGCTGGAAGTTTGCTAGGGCCCCTTGGCTGTGGCTCTCAACAGGGATGTGGCTCAGTGGTCAAGTGCCCCTGAGTTCAATCCCTGGTAACCCCCACACACACAAAAAAAAAAAATTAGGCCAAATAAAGGGAAAAGGAAGATCTTCTTTTGACAAATGAAGGGAAACTAACAATTTATTCCTAAGATACACAGTACCAAACAAGAATTCCCCATATCAAAGAAGTTTAGTAATGATATACCACGCTCCTAGATGATCAGGATGAAATAGAGAAGTCAGTTGATACCAAGGTGGAAGATGCAAAGGGTGAAAGATATGAGAAGCTAGGAAACAGGGGTCACCATGGAAACCCACCACGCTGGACAATGTGACCTCTAAACACAAGGGAAGATGGCAGGACGGGCAGGATCTTAGAGAGTTCTTCCTGGATCTTGGTCTAGTGTGGTAGACAGAAGTATCCAGGTCATCCCCAAATGGGTAACGATGCCACATTTATGATCATGGATCTGTCTCTTGGTGAGCTCCAGGACACAAAGATAAAGTCAGACCTGCCATCAAGAAGTTCACGGCTCTCTTGGGGCAGGAAGACAGACGGACAAACATATGATCACCATTCTGTATAATGATTACTTTTATGGACCCGGCTGGAGTCTGAGCAGTACTGAGGAAGCAGGTCCAGGTACAGAGAGGGAGATGTCTGAGCTGCACCTTGGAGAACAATAGGTGTTTCCAGGCGGAAGCTAAAGTGTTCTCATTCCTAGCAGAGGAAACCTCACTTGCAAAGGCACTGGAGCCTGAGCTAAATTGGCACCTTGGGGAAGGTATGTTGTTGGCAGTGGGGCTTCAGTGGAAAGCTTCAGCGGGAGGATGTGATGGACCCAGGTGGGGTGGGGAAGAAAGGCGGGCAGAAGTTAGATGGCATATTTAGTTTATCCTGAAGTCTTCACTCACCTCTGAGGGTTTGGTAAGGTCACCAAACTCTGCCTGCTAGGAGGCTGTGTTTCTGGGCAGTGTTTTTCAGTACAATCCTCCCTTGGTATCAGAGGGAAATTGGTTCCAGAACCCCTTCTGGATATTAGAAGATACTCAAGTCCCTTGCACAAAGTGACATAGTGTTTGCATATACCTATGCACCTTCTCCCATACGCTTTAAATAATCTCCAGATTGCCTCTAATACCTGATAGAATGTGAATACTATACAAATAGCTGTTATTACACTCTAATGTTTAGGGAGTAATGACAAGCAAAAATGTCTGTATGTATTCAGCACAGATTCAATTTTTTTTTCAAATATTTTTTATTGCAGTTGGTTGAATTCACAGATGTGAAGCCCATGCATATGGATGGCTGACTGTATTTTTCAAAATATACAACACAACCCATTAGTGGGCAGTTACATCAACTTAGTTTCTGAAGACTAGATTTTTTATTTTTAATTACTGTGGATTTGCCCAGAAGTGCTTAACCATTAACCATTGAGCTACATCCTTTTGATTTTTTTAAAATTTTGAGACAGGGTCTCACTAAATTGCTTAGGATCTTACTAAATTGCTGAGGCTGGCCTAGAACTTGCAATCCTCCTGCCTTAGCCTCCTGAGTCTCTGAGATTATAGGCAAATGCCACCATGCCCAGCTAGATATTTTTTTTAAGTGAGAAAATAATGAAAAAAAAATGTTCGTGGTTTTCAATAATTAAATATATTTGAATATTGCCTTTCACATGATCACTGGTGGAGGATCTACTTTTTGTTCTTAAATTCCAATCTATCATGGACCAATAATTTTGTAAAACATAATAAAGCAATAAAAACAAATACTAGAAAGAGGATCATGTTCTTAGATGTCACAGTGATGTGGAATTGCTGAAAGTTCCTAAAGCACTTACTTTTAAAAAAAAAAAATCTCTACTTTTATTTATTTATTTTTATGTGGTGCTGAGGATCGAACCCAGGGCTTTATGCATGAGAGGCAAGCGCTCTACCACTGAGCCACAACCCCAGCCTTTACTTTTTGTTTTAAACAGCTTTATTGATATATAATTCATATATATATAATCCACACACTATATAATTGATCCATTTAAAGTGATCATCAGTGGTGTTTAGTATATTCAGAGTTTTGTAACCAGCACCACAATCAATTCTAGAACATTTTTACCATTTTTAAAACAAACTCTACCCATTAATAGTTAATCTGCATTTCCTCCATACCCCATTTGCCCCAGCCCTAGACAACCATTAATCTACTTTCTATTTCTATAGACTTGTCTGTTCTGGATATCTCCTATAATTAGAATCATGTAATCTGTGGTCTTTTATGACTGATTTCTTTTTTAGCATGATGTCTTCAAAGTTCCTCAGTGTCGTAACAGGTGACAGTACTTTATTTCTCTGTATTACTGAATAATATTCCACTGTGTAAATACACCACGTTTTGTTTATCTATTCATCAGTTGTTAGTCATGTGAGTTATTTTTTCCTTTTTGGATCGTATGACTAATACTGCTGTGAACATTCATGTGCAAGTTTTGGGGTAGACATACATCCTCATTTCTCTTGAGTATATAACTTATATACTTAGAGTGGAAATTCTAAGTCACATAACTCTGTGTTTATCTTTTTTGAGGAACTGCCAGCTTGGCTTCCACAGTAGCTGCACCAGTTTACATTCCACCAGCAGTGTTCAAAAGTTCCAATTTCTCCATATCCTTCTCAACACTTACTATTATCTGTTTTCTTTTTTCTTTTAGCTACCCTACAGGGTATGATATGATATCTCTTTGTGCTTTGGTTTTTCATTTCCTGGTGGCTAATGATGTTGACATCTTTTCATGTGCTAAACACTCATGCACAATTTCTAAATTTATCTCCTCCCTGCTGGTGAGAAGAAGTTCAGGGACCACACTTTGAGTAGCCTTGGACTGGAAACTATGAGTTCATCACAGGGAGAGAGGTTAAGGGTTGTTTTACGGAACTTGGGCTTCAACTAGTGTGTTCATCAGCTTTCCATCCCTATTTTAAAAAAATACCTAAGATGAACCAGTTTTAAAGAGAAAAAGGTTATTTTGGCTCACAGGTTTAGAAGTTCTAGTTCATGACTGGTTGGCCCTAACGCTTTTAGGGCTGCAGCACATCATGGCAGACTCACATGATGGCACAAGGCCCCTCACCTCATGGCAGGGAAGTAAAAGAGAGAGGAAGATGGAGGAGCTGGGGTCCCCAAATCTCCTTTGAAGACAGGCCCTCAATGACATGAAGATCTCCCATTAGTCCCCATCTCTTGAAAGTTCCACCACCTCCCAACAGCTCCATGCTGGAGATCAAGTCTTAACACAAAGGCCTTTGAGAGGCATTCCAGATCCAAATTCTGGTAGCTTCATACCTGGGTTATGTGTTCTGGATGGGACAGAAAATGTGCTTGTATTTCTTCATGCTTATAAACCTCTGTCCTAAAGCTCTCCTGACATCCACCCTCACCCAAAGCAGAATAGGCCCTCCTTTAAGAGGGATATTATCCTATCAAACCTATCTGTGGCAGAAGCCAGTCTCATGGCAAAGTGCCACTGTCTGAATCATAAGAAAGTCTGACTGGCAGCTACAAAACATCAAGCTAATAAAAATGCTGAAGTTCCAAGACAAATCAATTAATGAAATAGACTCACTATTTGGGACGCAGAAAAAAAATTAATATTTCCATCATATTTTAATGCTTTGTTAACTTGATAAAAGTTTTTAAATTCTGACATTATTTTGTGAATGTATTATTGCTATCCCAGCAGCTCAAGAGGCGGGATGATCACGAGTTCAAAACCAGCCTCAGCAAATTAGCAAGGCCCAAAACCATTTAGAAAGACCCTGTCTCAAAATAAAAAATAAAATAAAGCAGGCTGGAGATGTGGCTCAGTGGTTAAGCACCCCTGGGTTCAGTCTGTGGTACCAAAAAAGAAAGTATTATTGCTTAGAATAGTTTTCCCTGAGGTATACCCAAAAGCAGGTAATACCTCTAACTACTGTATGTGGGTTTGCATTACATATGCAAGCATTTTTTTTTTTTTGCACCAGGGATTGAACTTAGAGGTGCTTTACCACTGAGCCACATCCTTAGCCCTTTTTTATATTTTATTAGAGACAGGGTCCCACAGAGTTGCTTAGGGCCTCGCTAAGTTACTGAGGCTGGCTTTGAACTCAAAGTTCTCCTGCTTCAGCCTCCCAAGCCACTGGGATTACCAGCGTGCACATGCCTGGCTCAAGCATCTTTTTTATTTATTTATTTTTTTAATTTACTATGCACTCACTTCCACTGCTGCATTATCCACAATGGACAAGAAGGGAAGCGATGCAAATATGCATGGAAGGAAGAATGCATAAACAAAAGTTGACATATACATACAAGAGAATATTATTATTGAGACTTTAAAAGGAAGGACATCCTGTCACACGCTACCATGTGGATGAACCTTGGGACATTATGCTAAGTGAAGCAAGCTAATCACAAAAAGACAAATATTGTAGGATTCCACTTAGATAAAGTGTCTGCAGTAATTACACTCACAGAAGCAGAAGGTTGAATGGTGGTTGTCAGGGGAGGGAGAAATGGAAAGCTGTTACTCAATGAGTACAGTCTCTGTTTTGCAAGATGGAGAAGTTCTAGAGACCTGTTGCACAATCATATGAATATACTTAACACTAATTAACTAGACACTTAAAATGATTAACATAATAAATTTTATATTATATGGTTTTTTTTGGTTTTTTTTAATATTTATTTTTCAGTTTTCGGCGGACACAACATCTTTGTTTGTATGTGGTGCTGAGGATCGAACCCGGGCCGCACGCATGCCAGGCGAGTGCGCTACCGCTTGAGCCACATCCCCAGCCATATTATGTGTTTTTTTGCCACAATTTAAAATAAACTGGAAAAGAAAAGAAGCTACTTTGGAGTCACATCACTTAATAAAAATTTGGGTGTTGGATTTGTTAGAGGTGGATATAAACCCCACTCTGCCCCTTCAGAGCTCTGTGACAGGGGTGAGCAGTTAAGTGCCTTCAGCTGTAAATAGCTAGTTCTCAGTGCCATTAGGAGAGTCAAAGGAGTAGAGTGCCTGGCAGGAGTTGAGGCACATCCAAAAGGCTAGATCCAAGGGTAGCACAGCTCTTCCCATTGCTCTCCATCTGTCTGTCTCTCTTTTGTTCTGCAGACACCTGTTTGCAGAGCTGTGGCAGTACTGCCTGAAGCTCTCTGTCAATCACAGGGAATCCTCTGAAAGGACAGCCTCCCAGCCTCCTAAAGCTAAGAAGTTACCTCTGAAAACAGAACTTTCTGCTTTTGACACAATCACTGAATTCTAAGGGCTCCAGCCTTGGGGCTCCTCCTGAGGGTCTCTTACCATATCTGTCTGGTGTCTAGATGGCTTCTGACTCATAGGAGGTGGCCAGAGGCCACTTGTGGGATTTTAGGTATGTTTCTGTAGAACCAGTGGGGACTTTCTGTGCCCAGGAAAACTCCCTAGCCAATGAGTCTTTGTCCCTTGGATCAGGACTTTGCTCTCTCATAAAATACACACATTCCTGAGATGAGACTAATACTATTATAATTAAATAACTTTAGTTTCCTAAGAGCTTCCACCTAAAGAATATAGATCCAATCTTGGCACAGACTGTGAGATTATGATCTGTTTTCGAGATGAAAATTTTAATGAATTCTCTTAGTCAGCTTTTCACCACTGTGACAAAACACCTGAGGTGATCAGCTTATACAGAGGAAAGATTTATTTTGGAACATGTTTCAGAGATTTCAGTCCATGGTCACTTGGCCCTTTGGGGCCCATGGCAAGGTAAAACATCCTGGAGAAACTGAGGCTTAGCAGAGACTTGAACCCAGATCAGTCATTGGAAGAAAACTGCTCATGTCAAATGAGAGGAGGGGCTAGGCTCCCCCAATCCCTTCAAGGGCATGCCCCCATGACTTCACTTCCTTCCACTAGGTGCCATCTCTTGAAGGTTATACCAGCTCTCAATAGTGTCATTAGCTGGGATCTAAGCCTTCAGCATATGAACCTCTGTGGGACATTTAAGATCCAAACTATAACAAGCACAAAATATATGTCAGGCACTGTTCTAGGTTCTTTCTCCCAAGTTATTTCCTTCCATTTACTAAGTGGCCCAGGGAGGACCAGGTCTTCTTGTGTGGTGCTCTTTCCAGAGAACCTTAGGGGCCTTCTGAATCATTTTTATCTCAGTGTGAATCATCAGTGTGAACCCTTTTAGAAAGCAGATTTTCCTGGAGAAGAGGGCACTGCAGGAAGGCACCCAGGCTTACCAAATGGAGAAGGGTGCAATTGGGTGGCAGGGTGAGGCACCATGGGAACTGGGTGGGCCTGTCTGTCTGCCCCAGTTCTCTTGGCTTTCTTGGACTCCCTTCAGACTCTCCATCTCTGATGCAGTGCACAGAACACTGGCTTGGGAATCAGACCCATACGGGTTCAAGTCTCTGCTAAGCCTCAGCTTCCCCATCAATACAATGGGGGTAATGCTAGCACCCACCCCTTATGTGGTGGTGGGGTACGACATATGTAGAGTGCTCTACATCACTTCAGGTATGTGCTAAGAACTCACAAAGGCCTCTATGCCACTTAGGTTCCCCCCCCCCTCCGTGACCGAAATGGTCACTATTTCCAGTCCCACTGTATAGCTGTTTCTTCTTTTCTCATCTAATGCTGCTCCAGTTAAACCTCCACCCTTGGAAAAGCCACTGGGAATTGCATAAGAATCAGAGAGACAACTGGGACAGGAGAGGCGTATGACAGAAACAGGGAGTCCCCACCATCTCTTATTCCTCAAGGAGGACAGGCTGAACCCTCAGGCCCAGCCTCAGGGACTGAATTCAAACACTCTCTTTTCTATTTGCACCATCAGCACCCTGGCATTTAATTAGGTGACAGTGAGGGGATCTGTGAAAGGCTCTGGGCTAGGGAAGCCACTGGTCTGGTGGCCAACCCATCCTGCAGAGAGGCTAACTCAGAGCTAGCAGGACAGGGGTAGTCTTGCCAGGCTCACGCTACCCCAAGAGCTCTCTGCAGCGGCTCAGTCTGCTGGATTTCCAACATACTCCTGCTGATGCTGGTTAGTGACATTCCAAAGGATGCCCCCAGTCCTTAGTAATCCTGCCTCTCCCTAACCTTGTACCCCAGATAGCCCCTCTCCACATTCCTTGGAATTTTCTCATGCTGTGGGGGAATATCCCACATCTTGCTGTCATTCTCAAAGAAATTACTTAATTCATACAGCATTTAGGTCTCTTCAGCAAGAGACCTAAAAGGCACTTCCCCGTGCCTTCCCCGTGCAGTGACAGTGTCCTACTTTGATAGGAGCGTGATAATGATGTAAGGACCAAAGGCCTTGGAAGCAACAGAATGTGTTCAAGTCCTAACTACACTACCTGCTAAGAGTTCCTTAACCCTGGGGAACTTCCCACCTAAAGTGAATTTTTAACCATATAAGGTTACGAGAGGGATTAAATAGTTCAACTTTGAAAGTTCTTGACACATTGGGCACATATAAAAGGTACTAGATAAATGTTATTTCCTCCCATTTCTGGGTGGAGGATCATGGGCCAGAGCTTAATTAACCAGCCAATGAATGCCTTGTTCCTTTCTGAGTACTATTTTGTGCCCTAAGAATTGACTAAAGGGATGAGGAGATACTGTCTGCCCTGGAGTAATTCCCAAATGATAAGAATTCATAATATAAGCACTCTACTAGCAAACCAAGATGGCGCCACCAGCATCTCCCTGGGATCTTGCAGACATCTAGAGGCTACTGCTAATCTCTCCAGTGGCTGGTGTGGCTACAAAGAAGGTGTGGCTGCAAGGAGTTTCTGACAGGTGGAAGCTGCAATATTAATTTAAGGCACTCTGTTCTTTTGTTCATGAGAACTCTCCAGATGGGATTTTAATTACAAAAAGGCAAATCAAAGGCCCTCTCCTTAAGTGGAATTGAGACTCTCAAAAGCTCCTGGCTGTGTTTGTTGAAGACAGAGTTGCACTTCTGCAAACCAGGCTGCTGTGGACAAAGTATATCCTTGCAAAGGAAGAGACCCACTTATGATGGGCTACTGAAGTGTTTCTTCTCATTGCGGTGGCCCTGGGCTTGGCCTAAGACCCCTGAGGTTAGCACCATAAGGGCCAGAACCTGATAACTACTTTGTGAGAGGCTTTCTGAGACTCTGGTCACAAGCACGGCCTCTATGGGACAGAGGTGACGGAGGCATCCAGCGAAAAGCCAGCACCTCCGATAGCTCGGATGACTGTATCTTTCCCTCCTAACATATTTTGTAAGAAGAAATTGCTGGCACACAGGCCAGCTCTTGATAGCAGAGTCACTAAACAAGTAGACACAGCAAGCCAAACTACCGGGGTCTTGTCCAAGCCTCTGAACTTCCCTGTGCCTTCCTTTCCTTGTCTACAAGATGAGGAGCAGGAGAGTGGTGGGGTAGGGACACGGGAGGGCTTGCAGAGCATTTAGGACAGGGCCTGGACAAGCCATGTTCTACATAAGTGTTAGCTGTTATTTTGTAGCCAGCTGAAAACTCTTATGAGTTATATTTGCCTTTCAGTGAATTCTCTTGGGTTTCCTAGGTATGTAATTGTATCACCAGTGAATAATAAAAGATTTGCCAATTCTTTTTCCAGTAATCCTACTTCCTGTCTCTATATCCTGCCTTATCTCATTGGCTGTATGCTAGACCCTTTGGGGGGTCCATTGGGCTGGGGTAAACCATGTTGAATTTTTGAACAACTATGGGAAGAATGGATGTGAAATAGAAGGGGCTGGAAGCAGAACAAGAGCTCGGAAGTAATTTAGAGGTGATGGGACAATGATGTGGCTGTGAACAGTAACTTAAAAAAAACAGAAAGGAGTTGACTGGACATGGTGACGATCCTGACCATACAAACAAATAACGAATAGTGACCATCAAAACAATTTTAATTTATTCATCTGAAAAGGAGAGAAAGAAGGATAAGTTTTCATAATCCTAGCTTATGGTGAGTTTTGAAACAACAGATGCTGGATGAGTTTGCAAATACTTTTAATTATTTACTGACAGGAGTTGGCTATTTCGAAAATACTTTACAATTGATTAAATGTTTGCAAAAGTATTTCTCGTTTACAAAAGAACCTTATGTCTTTGGCCCTTATTTAGTCCTCATAAAATCTCTGATAGATATGACTGAAGCACTGGATGTGAGGAACTGTAATGGCGGGTCCTGGAGCCAGAGGGCCAAAGTTTGAAAGGTGGCCCTGACACTTACTCATTTTGTCACATTTGGCAAAACACATAACCGCTGAGTTGCCTGAGTTTCTGCAGGATTCCACGATAGATTCTGCAGGAAAACCTCGGGCCTTGTTTTCCTCGGCCAGACCACTGTGACATGTTCAGGGGAAGGAAAAACAATGAGTACACAGAAGGCAGAGGTCAGGAAGTGCACTCCGGGTGTGGCGACAGAGCTCTCAGGCAGACAAGGGAGGCCACTGCTGTCAGGGAAGAAGACTTCCAGGAGGCGAGGTGATCTGAGGCAATTTGAGGAGCAGTCTGAAGAGGTATCTATGAGGAGGTAGGGAAGAGAAGGAGCTGAGGAAACAGGGCAGGCTGTGGCAGGGCCAGGAACAACTGTTTGGCTGCGGTGGAAAATCCCAACCAGAGGCAAGAATTCCATTCAACAAATATTTATGACATCTACTCAGTGCAAAAAGAGGGCCAGGTTGACTCATGGGGCACAGCCCTGTCCTGGCATCATGAGGTTGCTGACAGAGGGACCTTGAAGGACCCTGGAGTCATTGAGGGGCTTGGAGAACATTCAGGAGCCAGACCAGGTGCTGAGGACCTCCTGGCCCCAATGGGATCAGGGCTCAGTAACAAACTCTGGGTCTCACTCTCTAGCAGAGAACTACTAAGTCACAGACCATCAGGGACGTGCCCAGGCAGAGGCAGGGTGACCCTGGGGGCCAAGGGAAACAGAATCTGCTACCTGATCAGGGAGTGTGGGAGGCCAGGTTGGAAGAGAGGCTTTCCACCCTCCCTCCCCACCCCAAAGCTGAAGATGCTGAGATTGGTGAGAAGGTGGGCGGAGGGAAGATTGCCTTTCTGAGGTCAGATTGCTGGCTGTCTTCTTGGCTCTTTAATTTCCCACCCTGTCCTTTTTCTCCACGTCCTTAGGGTCTGGCTGTCACTTACCTGCTGCCCCACTGGTCTGCTGTACCACAGAGTTCTTGTCCCACTTGTGAGTATGCTGACCCTCCCCACTTGTGTCCCACTGTCCATCTAGGCTCAGATCAGCCTTCATATCCCGACTCCACCCAGCAGACTCTGAGACTCTGACAACAGCTGATCCCAAATAAAGTGACCCCACAGAAAAATATGGAAAAGGTCAAAAACATCACCCCCATGAGTGAAAACTGAAGTGCCTGGGTGAGAGCAGCTTCACCCCCCCACCCAGGAAATGGGGCCCCAAAAGGTCAGCACAGAAGTGGCTGTTGCTAGAGGTGACACTCGGATGATGTGAGTTTGCAGAGGCATTTACAGCTGCAAATCACCGTCACGTCCGACACTTACAGAAACCCCAGCATCACGGTGATTCTTGTTGCACAGATGAGAAGACTGAGGCTGGGGGTGGTTAAGTGCCACCCTCACGGCTCAGCAGCTCCTCTGTGCTAGAACATGGATTCCAGCCCCACCTGCCTGAATCCAGGCCCCACACTCTTGACATGAGTCCAAGACCCTCTCTCCCTCTTCACCCAACATCAAGCAGACTGGCAGATCCTCTGTGTCACAGCATGTAACCCATTCTCCAGGTCCTTTCTCCCTGGTGCCTCCTTTGGTTACTCTGCTCCTCGGATGTCACCTGCCCTTTGCCTGAACGTCCTTTCCTTGCAGACAGTTATTGCTCTTTCTGCCAGAAATGCGGCCTCCTTTGTGACACCCTCCCTGTCACAACCCAGCAGAGCCAACCTCTCTCTCTCTGTGCCCTATATCTCTCTGTCCCTGGACCTCTGCATGCCAGGACATGGCTAAATGGTAATTAAACATTTGTGCATCAGTGTCCCCACCTCTGAAGTACCCAGAGCACTGCTCCTCTTGCTCTTCAGGGATTGTTAAATGAATGAATGAATGAAGTCCAAAGAGCCTGGACTTGGATCATCAAGAAGGAGCTTCCTTGGGAGGGCACTCTGTCATCTTGAAGACTGGAAATGCCAAGGCCAGGGGAGTGACTCCACTGGCCCCTGAGCTAAGGGGCATACATCCTCCTCATTTTGGCTGTCCCCCCGAAGGACATTACTCAGCCAGCCCTCAGCTCCACCCACCCTCAGAGCTTTACTCAAGGAAGGGACAGCTCATGGAGTCACCACTCCTGCCTGCCTTGGTCTTTTTTTTCCATCACCCATGGAATCTTTCTACAGGCACCTGCCCCCTCACCCCTGTCCCTGCACCTGTGTCCCCAGGGGCTGCCTGGGCTCTCCCTCAGACCTCCTCAGATGAAGTGGAGGAACAGCCACAGTGACGTACACTCTGACCTTTGGGCCCTGAGTAGGGTGAGGACAAAGGCACCAGCAGCCCTCTCGTCCTTCCTCCCTGAAGCTGAGGGCCAACACCCAGCCCTCCCTCTGCAGAGCCAGCTCACAGGAATCCTTGGGATACAGCTGCAGGAAGCCCAGGAGAAGGCTCTCCAGCCTGTCATCTGAACCTGCTGGGGCCAGAGCTGGGGTCTGAGACGCCTCCGGTGGTCCCCCCCTGCACACTCGTGGCTGGCTTTCCCCTCCAGGCCAATCTTCTTTACTCCTTTGTCAAAGCTCAAGGCTTCACCAGAGGGCCTGGTGGACTTAGTGGGCTAATCACATCTCTCTGAGGAGCCAGTGGGCAGAGATGGATTCTCCTGGGGAGAGGGCACTGACTTCTGGGCAGGGCAGCAGGACAAAGAGTGGCCCCAGGATCCGCAGCCTTGCCTAGTGCTAGGACCTGGAGTAAGGGGGTGGGGAGGGGCAGGGCATGTCATGGTTGGCCCTGGAGGGGCTCACATGGACCCCCAGTCTCTGCCTAGAGAAGTGGTCCCCAAGCTGTGCCTGTGGGTCTAAGCAGAGGCTGGAGTCAAAGCCGGCCTGGAGCTTCCTTGTCGGCAGCATCCCCAGGGCACTGCCCCTCCTGCTCCCCCACACCCCCACCCTTCCCTGAATCCTGGTCCCAATCCCAGGAAGCCGGCAGTGCTGGCATTGGGCACAGGCCACTGACTCATCAACTCGACGACAGCCTCCTTGACCGCACTCACACTGACCACATGTGTTCCTCTTCACGCCTGCTCAATTCTCTGGCCAGTGGGCCCTGCTCCAGCTGCGGGGGAATGACTGTGTGGCCCTGGCTAGGACTGTTGCACCACAGGTCCCAGTTGCTCAGGATGCTCATCACAGAATTCCTCCACGAGGTGTTGGACACTGTGGTCCAACTGGCACCTCCTAGCTGCCCTTCCCACACTACTCTTGGAGCCAGGGCGAACATTTTTTTTTTTTTTTTGGTACTGAGGATTGAACCCAGGGGCACTTTACCACTGAGCCATATCCCCAGCCATCATTATTATTATTATTATTATTATTATTATTATTATTATTATTATTATTTTGAGATAGGGTCTCAATAAGTTGCTTAGGGCCTAAGTTACCAAGGCTGGTCTCAAACTTGTGGTCCTCCAGCCTCAGCCTCCTGAGTTACAGAGACTGCTGGCAAGTACCATCCTGCCCCACCAGGGTGAACTTTTCCAAAAGCAAGCATGGCCATATGCCCCCTATTTATCGCCCTTTGCTGCTCCCTGGGGCCCTGTCATAGAGGCCTTGCTTTGCAGCCTATAATTCAGATGGTGGGGATGTGATCCACCTCTTCCCCACTTTTGCTCTGCTCTGTCTACCCAGAAGACTCACAAGAGCCTAAAAAGGTTCTGCCTTGCCCACACTTAGTCCATACTGTATTTACTCCCAGAAGGCTTTGTCCCTGTTCCCGGTCTGCCTTCTACATCCTTAAAGGATCTAGGCCCTCTCTGACCTTCTAAGAAGGCATTATGTTCCCACCACCTCTTCAAAGTGTGGGGGACCACTCTTAGGTAGGTGGGGACCCTGCATCACGGCAGTTTTAGGAGCTGAGCAGGCTTTGCTACAGTCTGCAGGATCCCAGCAAACCACCAGACCAGCTCTTGGTGCCCTGGGTGTGAAGTGACAAGGACGAGGTTAAGGGACGTTGTGAGGCATGAAGGCTGAGTGACCACAGGACGTGAACATCCTGTAGGTTCCAAATGCTCCCCCTCAAGAAAAGCCTGTGTCTGACCACTCTCACTATCTGTGGTCCTGACTGACCCTTCCCTCTTCACCCATCCCTACCCTGGTCAATGTCACTAACTAGGAAACTCCTAGATGCCTCAGTCTGGAATGCAGACCTCCTCCATGCCCACCTAAGACATTCCCCAAACCTCCCCATCCTTCCCTTGCCCCTCCTTCAAGAGGAGAAGGAGGCCCAGGCCAAATGCAGAGGGAGAAGTCCCTGGCTCCTCGTGGACTAAAGCTCTGGCTTGGCTGTGGGAGGATCGCTGAGAAATAAGGGTGACAAAAGCAGCCCAGGGGTCTCCAAGGCCCAAAAGAGAGACCACCTAAATGTCTAGGGAGTGGGAAAGAAGGGAGGAAAGAACAAAGAACGGTGGTGTAGTCATGATAGGAGTGGGTTCTCTGGAGTCAGCCTGGCCTGGGTCAGCTCCTGACCCTGGCCCTGGGTCAGAACTTTCTGGGTCCAGTCTCTTTGTCTGTTGAGTGGGCTAACAATGATATCCCCAAAGTGCTCAGCCCAGAACCAGGCAGAGGAAAGAGCTCAGTGAATGGCGCACCTCCTACTTGGCCTAGAAGACTCTGGGCAGATCCCTGCCCCGCTGTAGACTGCAGCCATCCAAGCTGTACAACAAGGATGAGTCCTTATACCCCACAAGGCTGTGTGGCAGGAATCAGTCTGTTCATAGGTAGAGTGTCCCCATGGTGCCCCACTGAGCCTCCATGCCCAGGCACATGTCCAGCCTCACTCCTGACCAGAGCCAAAGAGGAGAGAAAGGCCACCATGGCTCAGTGGCTCATCCCCTTGGGACTGCTCCCCACTGCCCAGATACCTAGGCTTCTAGCTCTTGACCCTCAGCCTCCTACCCAGCCCTCCCATGACTCCCCACAACTTGTGTCTCCAGAGGCTGGCCCCTTGCTCCCCTGCACACCTGCCCTGCTTTTACTTGCCCTGGCTGATGAGGCTGGTGCCATGGGGCAGTGGGGCACTGCCAAGGTCATGATGACTCCATGTCCATGTCTTCTGGTCTTACTTGCAAAGGCCAAAGTGTTCCATGACAATTTAGGTTCCTCAAAGCATCATCTAAGCAAGGTGTGGTGGTGCATGCCTGTAATCCCAGCAACTCAGGAGGCTGAGGCAGGAAGATTGCAAGCTCAAGGCCAGCCTGGCCAGCTTAGTCAGACCCTATCTCAAAATGGGGGGAAAAATGAGGGCTGGGTATATAGCTCAGTGGTCGAGTACTCCTGGGTTTAATCACTAGTACTGAGAAAGAAAGAAAAAAAGAAAAATAAGCATCATCTAGGGTCCCAGAGGAGACTCTTTAGCCTGGGCTGTGTGTCACTCCCCCTCCCCCATCCCCAGCTCCCATGATCCTCACCACAGAGGATGGGCTCAGGATGAGCACAGGGCTTAACCTCTGCCCTATGTCTGGGGCTCAGATTGTCCACATCCAGCTGGGAAACCTCTGTAAAACGGTTACTATCCCCACCCTCAGGATGGATGCAGTGGTTCTGTCCCAAAGCACAGGGCCCTGCCTGGATAGGGAAGGCATATCTGTCACCCTTCCTGGGACTGTCAAGAAGCTTGAGGTCCTGTGTTCAGAACCAGCTGGAACTCAGCTGCCTAGCCTGCCTTCTAAAAGAACAGGATAGAGCCAGGCAGCAGGGACACAGTGCCCAGATGGAGGTCACAGGGTAAGGAAAACACTGGGAACTCTTGCCCAACAGGCAGAGCCAAGAACATGATCTCTTCATGACATGCTCAGGTTCCCTGGGCTTCTGGCCAGGGTACATCCAGCCCGCCTCCACCTCAGGCCCAGCAGGCTTTTGGGAAAAGAGGACCGAGGACCGGCTGTAGCAGACCCTGCCCTCATCTCTGGTGGGAGGTGTTAGGGGGGGGGGGGATCATTTTGGAACTCCCCCATGGCACACCCGCTGGGCTCTGTCAAGCCCTGGATGGGACTGCGGAAGGGAGCAGGATCCATCCTGACCCCTGGAGTATCCAAACCTTCTGATCAGATTCTCTGAAGGCAGAACCCAACCAGCTCATTGGCCATGCCCTGCCAAAGACAATGGGAAGGGTAGTTTCATGGGTGACCAGAGAGCAGATCTCACCTTCTTTCATCCATAGCACTCAGGACATTTTTTAAGTATTCTATTTTTGATGGACAAGACAATGTGTGGGGCTGTCCATGAGACTCTGCCACCTGAGTGGTCCCTCCCTTTCTCTCTAAAAGATCCCAGCATCCATGCTGTGAGGGAATCTGGGTGGCAGGGCCCTCTCTGATGAATTCCTCTGAGGCGGGGCTCTACCCTTTCAAGGAGGAGTTTTTCCTAAAGTCTCTTGAAGTCTCATAAGGGGTGCATTTGGCTAGTGAGGGCCAGCAAGCTGACAGACAGGTGAGGGCTGGATCTGTTGCTTGGGACTTGCTGCCTCTCAAAGAGGAAACTCAGCCAATCAGGCTGGATCTGTGGGACAATTAGGGGTTTACAAATGGTTTTCACACACCAAAGCACACCCACTCTCTCAGTTCACAGAGAGGAATTCTGTAATATTGAGAACATGATACCTCACCTCAAACCTGGAAGAAGGAGGACTAGAAGCCAGGTCTCTTCACCACAAGTTCTCCATTCTGTTCACTTCAACAACCCGGCCCAGGCCTGCACAGTGCAGCCAGTGGGGGCGCCTGTCCATTTCACCAGGGCTCTTGAGGCTGCTTTTCCTCCAGGCTCCTATCCCACACCATCTTCCTCTCAAGGAAAGAGAGAGGAAGGGAAGCCTCTTGGCTGCCCTCTGGTCTCAATACCCAGGAGCCACCCTCAGCTGGCAGGGGCTATGGATCCACCCACCTGCTCAGTAGATGCCAGCAGGGTGGAGCTAGGTTTGCCCCATGCCTGAGGACCTTACACTGCTTTTCCTGACGCCCATCTGAGTTCTGTGCCTTGGAACTGAAGCCTGCTCACAGGCACAATCTTGCAAAGGCCCCGGCAGGAAGGAAAGACAGATGGCACTGAGGTAGGATGTACGCAGTATGCTGTGGGCAGCCCTGACCTCAAGAGGGTGGAGGGCTGCCTGCTGCTGCTCCTTGCCTGGGACACCTCACTGTGGACAGAGAAAAGGCCTCAGCCAACTGCAGCCTCCTTACCCCTACTCCAGCCAGCTAACACAGGGCAGGAGGTCAGAGCACTGACCCTGGAGCTCTTCTGCTGAGTTCAAACCCCAGCTCAGCCACTTGGCAGCTGTGTATGGTTGGGCAAATTCTTAACCTCTCGGTGCCTCAGTTTCCCCATCTGTAATACAAGGGCAACAGTAGTACCTAGGGCATAGAATAATCAGAAGTGTATGAGTTCATATGTGTAAAGTGCTTGGGACGGTGACTGACACATTATAAGAGCTACATAAGTAATTGGCTTATTATTATTGTTATTATTATTTCCTGAATCAAGAAAAACTATGGATATTAGAGCCAGCAAAGACCTCACAACTGGGGCTAGGCTGTAGCTCAGTAGTAGAGCACCTGCCTAGCAAGTGTGAGGCTCTGGGTTTGAGCTTCAGCACCACATAAAAATAAATAAAGATATTGTGTCCATTTATAATTAAAAAAAAAAAGACCTCACAACCTTGAGAAGGGTCTGAGGAGAAGGAGGGGAAGCCCGTGGGGAAAGGGACAGTAGTCAGTCTCCATGGGCAGATGATCCATCAAGAGGTTATAAGAGGTCTTAAGTGCCATTAATAGAAGTTCCCTCTCTGGTCTACAGAGCACAGGGAGTGGGAAATTTTACTATGGCTGAGTGAGAAATAGTACTACTGTGAATTCCATTTTTAGAACCCAGGAAGTTATTTTGAGAGGAGGTTGGGTGTTTTCCTTTTTTTTTTTAACAGCCCCTGCATTTTAACAATTTGCTAGCCTGTGCCCTTCTAGGGGAAACCAGGGCACAGTGGGGAGCCTCACCAGGCTTCCACAGTTGCTAGGCAACCCCTCCTACTCCACGAGGGGGGGGGGCCCAGTGCAGAGCCCAGCACAGGCTCTGCCCACCAGGTCACAGGTGCCAGAGCTCATTAGACATGATGAGCCCATCTCAAAGGTGTCCAGAGAAAGCAACCTCGGTTTCTTTTCAGCCTGAACGGTGTGTAATGTGGGAAGTAATCTGCAAGGAGAGGCTTTTGTACAGTTACAGGCCTGCCTCACTTTCCCAAGCTATATTTACTTCCTGTGGCTACTGTGACAAATCCTGATGACTTTGGTGGCTTACAGTAACAAATTCATGGTTGTGGAGAAAAAGAAATTCAAAATCAACATCACTGGGACCAAATCAGACAGGTAGGGGACAATCTGCACCTTGAGCTTCCGGCTCCTGGTGGCTGCTGGCATCCTTTGGCTTGTGGCCGCATCATTTTCCAATCAGTCTGTGGTCACATGGCCTTCTCTTCTGTGTCAGATTTCTCTCTGCCTCTCTCTTGTAAGGACACCCGGGATTGTATTAAGGTCCTACTGGGAGAATCCAAAAGTATCTGTCCATATCAAGATCCTTAGCTTATATCTGCTGTGGCCTTTTTTCCATATAAGGTAATTTCACAAATACCCAGAGATTAGGAACTGATATCTTTGGGGGTCATTATTCAGCCTACTGTCTATGCTGCTGTCTTCCTTTAACAGAGCCTATCAGTGTCATCACTCAGCTTCCTGGCACCGCACGCCAGGGTCAGGATGACTGAGCACATGGCCCTGCCCCTGAGCCCCACCTGTCCTGGGAGTCAGCTTTCCCAGACATACCAACTGGCCAGGCCTGAACTTCCTGGAGCAGTGGGGTATGTTATTGCACACTCCACCAGTCAGAGTCCTCAGGCTTCCAGTTACCATCACTAAAGGAAGTAGGGAGCTGTGGGCCAGAGGCCAGGACTCTCAGAACTCTTAAAAAAAAAACTTTGTTTTAAATTGACACTAAAAATTTTTTTAAAAAAAGAAAGAAAGAGAAAATGCAAATCCTTTTTACATTCTAGCCTCCAGAGATTTTAAAAAAGAGAGAGAGAGAGAACTTGTATAAAGTGACCTTTCCTTCTAGATCTTTTTTCTATTCGGATAGGACCATAGATTTTCGTTTTGAAAATAGAAGTAGCATTGGGTGGGTGGCACAGGTCTGTAATCCCAGCAGCTCTGGAGGCTGAGGCAGGAGGATTGTGAGTTCAAAACCACCCTCAGCAAAACTGAGGGGCTAAGCAATCCAGTGAGACCCTGTCTCTAAACAAAATAGGGCTGGGGATGTGGCTCAGTGGTCTAGTGCCCTGAATTCAATCCCCAGTACACCCCCCCCCCCCAAAAAAAAAAAATCTGGTGCACTTACAACCTCCTATAATCCCAGTAATTCAGGAGGTTGATGCAGGAGGATCACAAATTTGAGGCCAGCCAACTCAGGGGGATCCTCAAAATAAAATACTAAGAGAGCTGGGGATGTAGCTCACTGATAAAGTGCCCCTGAAATCATTCCCTCATACCAAAAACAAACAGAAGAAGAAGAAGAAGAGGAGGAGGAGGAGGAGGAGGAGGAGGAGGAGGAGGATTCATAGTATACATTTTGTTCTTCAATCTGTTATTTTTAAATAAATAAACTGTTTCTTTGTGATACCTGGTAGTACATAGGGATTCGCTACAGAGGCTCTCCCCTCCTCCATCATGTGGATGGATGATGACTAATTACCCTGTTGATAAGCATCTGGGTTGCTTCTGATTTTTCAGCTGAAACAAATGTGGTGAGATAATTCAGTGAAAAACTAATATCTGGCTTTTTCACTTTGCTACAGGAGGCTCACAAAGTAGGGGAGATATTTTTCTAGTACTCTGCACCATCCCAACCCCCAAAGCAAGCGTAGGGTGAAGGAAGTCAGGGCTTCCCTAGCTCCCAGGAAGAATTAACAAGACTTTGTTCTCTGAGGCAGAGCCTCACAGAGACAAGGAACCAGATTGTCTGCTGGGGGAGGGGCTCTGTATTTGTGGAGCAGCTTCTACTACAAGCATACAAATATCTCTCTCAAACTAGCTGAGGCAGTAGACAGAATGTATTGCCTGCTGCATGACAACAGCCCACAAGCAGCACGAAATTCAGGTGTGATTTGATCTGAGGTTTACAGTATCAGCAGGCTTTACTTTTATTTTTTTTAATACTACATTTTTCTGCAGCTCTCTTGGTTCAGTCTTGCTCTCTAGGTTAGTTTTGCCCTTAGATTCCTGTTCATCCTTGCAGTAAAAAGAGCTAAAGCACATCTATCCATGCCATCTTTAGGAAAAAAAAGAAATCTCTGACCTAGGACTTATAACAAAACTCCTGAGATCCATCATGATTGAACCAGTTTAGGTCATGTGCCCACTACTGAGCCATTTGCTGCGGGGGCGGGGGGGGGGGGGTCGAAGGGGGTGGGGCGAGGGGTGAGGGACCCGGTGGGGATGGAGTGTCCTGAAACACTTAGGTGAGTCAAGTCTCTCTCTAGGGTTGAGGTGGGATTTTTCCAGCAAAAATTAGGGATTCATGAAAGCCTAGAAGGATGGATGGGTTAGAGAGAAAGAAGTGGGTTTTCTGGATAATGCAAACTCCATGCTCCAGGAATTGTAGAATCCCCAGGGGCAGAGACCAAACACAACTGTATGACTCCCCCAAAATGCACAGTGGACATCCTGATGTGATAGTAGATATCCTTATTTTAAAATAAATTCCTGGGTATAGAATTGCTGGATCAAAGGGTTCGTACATTCCAAACGGTTATCCTCCAAAGGTTTCATTAGTTTCTCCTCCCTTTGCAAATGCATCTTGTTGATGCTAAATTTTTATCTTTTTAATGTTTGTCACCCTGATAGATATGATCTGATTTTTTTTAATTACAGGGAAGATAAACATCTTTTCATACACTTATTAGCAAATTGTAATTTTTTTCTATGCATTCCTTGCTCATGGCCTTTGTCCAGTTTTCTTTTGGATTGTTTATCTTTTTCTTGTTGACTTGTAAAAGCTCTTTGTAGCTTAGGGATACAAACCCTTTGTTTTATCTGTTGCTAATATTTCCCCCAGCTTGTCCTTTGTGTTTTGACTCTGCAGATAGAGCTTTTGTTATCCAGAACTTTTCAAATTTTATGTAGTTAAATGCATCAGGCTTTCCTGAAATTCTGCTCAGAAAAGTCCTTCCCACTTTAAAATTTGAAAAAAAAGAAAAAGAAAAAAGTCACCCCCATTTTCTTTCATGTTTTCTATAAATATCTGGAATTTATTTTATTATACTATAGATGAGAGGCAGGGATGACTTGTTTGTCTTTTTAAAATAACAGATTGCTGATTAGGATACAAGAACTTTGTGAGGTTCCAGAACCTCTGTAGCTTTCCTGTGGTCTGAGTTTTGCTAACATCTTGTTTTCAGGAAGTGATTAGAAGGATTAGAAGGAAAGATAGTCCAATGAAAGAAAGGGATCGAGAAAAAGAAAGAAGGAAAGCTGGTGCTTGCCTTCAAATTCAAGGATAGCTAGGAAATGGGGACCCAGTGAGAGTGGGATGCAATCTTCAGGTGATGTTGGGAAGAGGGGTGGGGTACCTGAGCAGATGCAGGCTGATCTCAGCAGCAGAGGAAAAAAGGAGAGCCAAGGGAGTTACCCTCCTCTCTGAAAAGATCCAAAGAGCAAGAGAGAAAGAACCTAGCAGCAGCACTCACCCCAAACTCAGTGCCAGAGGTTCTGGACTTCTACAGCCTATTTGCTGATATCTCAACCTAGCAAGGTGGCTTATTCGCCTGTGTTGTTTCCACAAGTTTTTTTTTTTTTTTTTGAGTACGTACTTTGAGTCCAAGAAAAGATCCCATATCCTGGTCAAGCAATAATGGAAGGTGGTGATAGTAACTCTGAGACAGAATGACCCCCGGTGGAGTCTGCTTGTGCTATGGGAGGCAGGAAGTCATTGTTCTAGAAAGATTTTATTCAGATGTGGCATTCAAAATTTTATTTTTCAAATTGGAGTAATTCCTGACTCCCAAGTAATAAATGAAAATGGATCTTATTAGAAGTTATGCTCTCCCCCCCCACACACACACACAGACTTTCCCTAGGAGGAGCCTGTCTGGCTGGGCCACCTGTCTGTCTGGTTCTGGGCAGGGCACTCAGCAGCCATCCTGCCCCCACAACAGAGGCTGGATGTGTGGGGTGCACAAAACACTAGGCCCCATCAGCTTCCACACTGGCATGTGCATGTCTCTGCCTCTGTTAAGTCCACACTGTTCTGTAACCATCTTTAGGTGACCTTCCCCACTTGAAGCCTTGGTCATGCATCTTGGTGCTTATAGGCGTTCCCCAAGAGTTGAATGACAGGGTATGGGTCAGGGTGTGGTCAGGGGCTGCAGGGCTAACCTGGACCAAGTCTAGTTGGGGACAATATTAAGGCAGAGGCCCACAGCAAGTGAGGGAAGCACACAGTCCTTTACATCTGCCTCCAGACGTTTCTCTAAGAACAGAGGCTTTGCATACAGGATTAAGAAGCCATTCTCTCCTCTGGTTGGGTGACCTCCAGTGGACAGCCCCTCCAGTGATTGCAGACCCTGTGGTCACTCACTGCCTGGCATTCCTGAGCCCTTTCCTGCTGACTCACTGCAGCCTGGCTGGTCCAAGCTTCCTGCCAGCAACTCAGCAGAGACCAGAGGGAGGAGGGAGGAGGCCCAGGAGACTGCATCAAGACCCGGGAATGCTGTGCTGGGCAAGAAAGGGGACAGCTGCCCTGTACTGCTTCTCTGAAGGGATGACCAGGAAGTGGACTGTCTGGTGGCCTGAGTGCACTCCTCTGTCTCTGACAATCACAGCCAGATCTCACCAGCCTCTATTCAGAGAAGAAGAACCCCCAGCCCCCACCCCACTGCTGTGTTCAAGAACCCTTCAGGGCCTGCCTGTGATTGCCTGTGACCGCCATCATAGTGGTTGTGTGTGACTGCTGACGAGGGTGTGTTGTTATGTGCTGATGAGTGTGGGTGAATATGATCATGGTTGTGTAAAGTGGTTTGTGTCTGTGGGTGACTGTGTGTGATTCAGAGTCACTGTGTAGCTTTGCCTCGTTGTGTACAATTACTGCAGATGAAATGGCTGAAGGTGATTGTGTACTATTAAGTCACTGTGCCCTGTGTAAATTTTCTGTGACTGTGATGGCCTATGAATGCATAATTGCCTGTGGTCGTGTGCTGCTGAGTACAGTGTGTGCCGAAGGTGATTGTGGGTGGGTGGTTGGGGTTTTGTGTGATCCTTCATGACCACGTGTGTGTCCCATGGCCCAGGCCCAGGGAGGTTAAGGACCCGCTGCCTATATGCCATGGGAGGGTGAGTTAATGTGTGCCCGTCTCTTGTGTACTTTCTTCTGCCATTTATGACAGGAGGTGGAGCAGCCTGCAGGATGCTCTTCCCCTTGGGTCACTAACCATTTTTAGAGTGTTTTCTTGGAAGCCAGGCTGGGCTTCTGGGTAATGCCAGCCCATCCGGGCCCTCGCAGCAGTGGACTCCCAAGCTCCGCAGATCTCAGCACCGTCTGGTTCAGGTCCAGTCCCCCCTACCACCACCACCACCATCATAGGGGCAAAGCCCCAGCCACCTGTGCCCATCCTCCCTGTACCTCCTCTGGGTGCAGAAGGAACATAGGCTCCCAGCTCCCTTTCTTTTCTAACCCTGAAGACATTCTTTTCAAGGGTTTACCACTAACTCCTTTAGGGAAAGCAGATGAGGTAACAAAAACATCCCACGCAAGGGATTTACAATGCTTCAGATGTTTATAGGCATTTACGGCCCTGGCCATTGGGCTACCATGTCTAGGCGCCTGCCCTGCATTTTTCTACCTGAGGACAGTGTGTGAGTTTCTAGTCCTGCCCAGCCCAGGCAGGACCCCAGGACCCCCTTCTCAGCCCTGCCACAGCTGAGGCAGATTCACAGAAACGATCCCTGAGGACCAGAGTTGGGCAACAGCTACCCAGATGTGCAAGCCTCAAACTGCTTCTGTCCCTGCTAGGAAAGAATGTCTACCCTCACAGTCTGGACAGTCTGCCTGGCTGGTACTGGACCAGGCTGAGAATGAGTGGTGTGGTACAAGGTCAGCAGGAGGCTTGAGGACAAGTGGGGGACAAAGTGCTGGAAAGAAAAACTTAAGGATGGGGGAGTCAGCTCCCTGTGTGAACAGCCAGGCTGAAGCCAAGGTGGGTGTGCCCTGCCCACACCCATAGGCCCACAGACATGGGTAGAGGGCTGTTAGGAGAAGATGTCCTGGGCCAGTGACTCAGGGTGGTTGGCCTCGGGTCCTCACTCTGCCCGCCCAGAGCTGTGTGACTAGGGAAAGTCATTTTCCTTCTCTGAGCTTCAGTTTCACTAACTTGAAGACAGATAAACGGCTAGAAATGAATCATAAAAAAAAGTGCAAAGCCCTGGGGGACACAAATACACATAGCTCCTCAATGAACACGACTCCCATCTTGATCTTAGAGATAGTTGTTCACCTGTAGTCTCAGATCTTTCCAGCCTAGGAAGTCTATGTCTTTGGAAGGATCAGCTGTCTCTTCCCCTATTAGTAAGGTCAGGCCCCATAATACACAGAGACCAATGAGATCCTGCTCAGAGGCAGCAGGGAGGGAGGGGAGTTGAATGCAAGAAAGTCTGGGAAGGAGGGAGACACTGTCCTGGGCTGCCCACAACAGGGCCTAGATACTGGCACCTGCCAAGACTCTTCCCGCTCCTCCCAGAACTGTTACCTAATTTATCCTTCCCACCCATGCCTGCCCTCCCCAACCACCCGGGTCCCCTGGGACCGCAGCTCTGAACTCAATTAAATCGCTCTGTGGGTGCTGTGAGTCAGCACTCATGAAGCATCCAAACTTACACCCTATCTCCTAAGCGTGACAAGCCAAGCAGCAGAGTCCAGAAGCATTAGTACGATGAGGGCCTTGTCCTTCTAGAACTTTTAATAACAAACACCTGTTGAGCACACCGTTCATTACCATGTGGGAAATTCCACCGTCCTCCAGAAAGGTGATAGAAATGACTGAGCAGAAGCAATAGTAGGTCATGGTGGGACCCGAGGACCAACTGTGGACCGACATTTTGAAATGGGACAAAGACAAGACAGCTGCTTCTGGCTGCCTTTATGTCATTTCCCCACTTCTTACTGAGGGCCAGGAACTGTGTAAGAACATTCTCCCACTTCACCTTCTCAAGAACCATAGGAGCTCGAGATTACATTTGTGTCTGTACGTTTTTTTTTTTTTGTTTGTTTGTTTGTTTGTTTTTTGGTACCAGGGATTGAACTCAGGGGTACTTAATGACTGAGCCACATCCCCAACAATTTTTTGTCTTTTATTTAGAGACAGGGCCTCACTGAGTTGCTTAGGGCCTTGCTAAGTTGCTAAGGCTGGCTTTGAACTCTCAATTCTCTTGCCTCAACTTCCTGAGCTGCTGGGATTACAGGTCTGTGCCACCACACCCAGCTCTCCCGTCTCTACCTTTCTGTGACTCCTCCCTTTGACTGTGGGCAGGACCTGTGACTTGCCTGGAACTAATAGAACATGACAAGGTAAGGGGACGTCACTGTCAGGATTGTCACCTAAGACCTGGTCTCGCTGGCAAACCGGTCCTAGAGACTTTCTCCCTTACTGACTTTGAAGAAGTCAGTGGCAGTGATCTGTGAGGGCGTATAGAGAAGTCTTCATGGCAAGGAACTATGGGAGGCCTCTAGGAACTGGGAGCAGCCCCCCAGACAACTGCCAGCAAGGAGACTTCAGTTCTGCAACCACAGGAGAATTCTGCCAACAACCTGCATAAGCCTAGAAGTAGACCCATTCCCAGTCGAGCCTCCAGATGGGAGCCCAGCTCTGGCTGCAGCTTGACCAAAGCCTTGCAGAGCATGCAACTAAGCATGACTGGACTCCTGGTCCATAGGAACTGTGGGAGAGCAAATGTATGCTGTCCTAAGTTTCTAAGTTTGTGTTAATTCATTATGAAGCAACAGAAAACCGATATAAGTCTGAGTTCCGTCTCACAGATGAGGAACCAAAGCTCAGAGACTCTGATCACAGTTATATGCTTAGTGAGAGGCCTAGCAGGGGCCAGAGTCCAGGCCCCAGACTCCACAGGCTGATGCTCTCTCTACAACCCCTAGCTGCCTAGATATCAGCAGAGTATCCTGCACCATATTGATTGGAATACCATTTCCCCACTTCATTCGAGGAAGTGCTGAGCTCCCGCAGCATGGTGTCAGGCAACAGGGGAGGCAATGAGAGGTACACCTGCTTCCAGGCAGCAGAGGGCCCAGGGGAGGACATGGACAGTGGCCAAGGGATCCCAGAGTGATGAGGGTTACAAAGAAAGGAGGCATGAGAAGCACTGGAGCCTGTGGTGGGGCAGCCAGCCTTGGCCCAGGGCCAGGGCCTCTCTGAGTGAGTGATGCACAGGTCCCTTGTGGGTAGGCCTGGCAGGAAGCCAGCCCCCTGCATTGTGAGTGAATGAGTAGATGAGTGAGTGAGCTTTACCGGTCAAGGGTCCCAGAGAAGAGGACACTCCTGGCAATGTGAGTTCACCCTGCCTGTGAGGACTGACTTCCAGAACACCTGTTCCTAGCAGCCAGTGCCTCTGTGACTGCCCAGTGACTCCTCAGAGCCCATGGAGCATCACTTCCTGGATGCCTCTTGGGTGGCCGGGGTCAGGGAGGGCTTGCTTAGCGGGGACTGTCATCATCTAAACATCTCCAGACATCTGGCAGGGGGAGACTCGCAGGTAGAGGTAGGAGGCAAAGCAGGGAGTTTGGGGAAGAGGATTTGGGGGTGAGGCTACAAGCGGAGGCAGAGGAAAGAGCAGGAATTAGAAGGGGAGCCCCCCACAGTGGACTCAGACTGCAGCATAATGACTCAGCATCCCCACGGTCCTCGTGGATGAGCTGGAAGGATGGTGTGGATCAGGCAGAGTCTTGGCAGGAGGCAGACAGTACACACAGATCTGGTGATTCGGCCATAAAGAGACTATTGTCGATGGCTCGGGCAGGGTTAGAAAGAATCTCAGGAGCCTGGACCAAGAGCAGCAGTCTGACCCACTGCTAGGCCTGATGGGCCAGGGAGGTTAGCAGAACTTCAGAGAGCTGGAACTGAGTGGAGAGGGCCCCCCGGCAGGACTGTGGCCACCCGAAGGAGGTGTAGACTCCCTGACCTCACCCTCCTCTCTGCCTCCCGTGTTGGTCAAGGCACAGGGTAAAGGTACCCACTGATGTTGTCCCCACAGGGCAGCCTCCTGGGGAGCAGAGCAGGGTGGAGACATTGCAGGATGACTGAAAATAAGAGACAAATCTTGATTCCCCCTTCCCAGCTGGACTCTAGACAAGTCACTCAACCTTCCTGAGCCTCGGTTTCCTTCTGTGAAAGGGGGAGGTGAGCATGCTTGTCTTTGGGTAATCATGCTTTAAGGGTCCCACCTGGAGCCCAGTGAGCGCAGGCTGGCTGCCAGCCTTGGTTTCCAGGAGACAGCAACAAGAACATAAAATTGGGCTACTGAGGAGCCAGATGCCAGCGCCAGAACCCCTGGATCTGAGAACAGTGTGGGGATGAGGGCCTGACTAGCCAGGTTAGAGTCCTTGCCAGCACTGGACCAGAGACCTCTCCACACATGCCCCAGCCTGCAGCTGCAGGAGGGCAGCAGGATCAAGTGAGCCCGGGGCCTCCTCCGAGGACGTGTGAGGTGGATGGAGGGGCTGAAAGCTAGGCCAGGTGGAAGGACACTTGGCAGTACCGAGCCCCCCTCCCACAGCGTGGGAGACCTCCCCTGCACCTTAGACTGCAGCATGTCAGCCAGAAAGCTCACAGCCTCCCAGGGCACCAGGACAGCTAGGCACTGATTATTAGAAAGCAGCCACCTGCCCTGGATGTCCAAGGAACTAGGGCCAAACAAGCCCTGGTCACAGTGTTCCCCTCAGAACCTCAAGGCCCCCAGAGCCTCTCCAGGCCCACCTGCCTGCCTCCAGTGCCCACAACAAAGGCCCCTGGTGAGACCCACAGGCCTCTGCCCTTTATTTCTTATCACCTGCATCAGAGTTCACAGGAAGAGGGTTTTAAAAGTGTCAGAGTCTGGTTTGCACTGAGTCAGTGTTTTTCAAAAGAAAGGAAACCAAAATGGCTCAAAGAAATGCAGGTGCAGCAGATTAAGGACCTGCCTGTGGTGGGAAGGGGTCCAGAAAAGGGTGTGACCAACTGGGGATGCCCTCTTGCAAGGGCAGGGGAAGGGGCAGAGAGGACGAAGAGCAGTGGGGAGCCCGACTCCCTCATGCTATATAGAAGGAGCACCTGCCCTGCCCAGGGCTCCTCCTTGTTGGCCCCACGGAGCTCACAGTCAAGGTGCCCAGCCTCCCTGCCCACCCACCCCCGCTGCCCCCCCCTCAGCTCTGGGCTCTGTTCTCCACCTCTGACTTACTGCACCCAAATCTTAGCTGCACTGTTGAATCACACTTTTTAAAGCAACAGTAGTCTCTCCCTTTCCATTTGAGGAGTATTTAGAGTTAAATATGGGAAACATGAGGTTTCCATATCTCCCAGGAGACTCTGATTAAATTCACTGAGTTGCTTGTAAGATGGTTATCTACCCAATGTGGTGTGCGGGATGTGAAGTCGTTTATTTTACTGGCCTTATTTTCCATTTGCATCATTTTTTCTGGTTTCTTTTCTTTTTCTTTTTTTATCTTGTTATATTGAATGAGTCTTTCTTAAAGAACTTTTTTTGAAGTTGGGAAATCCAATTTGGAAAAAAGCATAGGGAATTATATGACGAATACCCTTGTACTCACAAGCAAGCTTTATCAGTTCTTAACATGTTACCACATTTGCTTCAATTTCTTATTCTCTTTTCTTTTACTTTCTTTCTTTTTTAAAGTAAAATAAACTATCATGAAATTTACTGTTTGATCTGTTTCAATTTCTTTTTGAAACAACATATATACTGTTGAAGCGCCTATGACCTCTCACTCCTTCCCTAAAGGGAACCAGCATTCTGAATGAATTCTCAGGTAGAAGTGATCAAAAGTGCATCATAAAACACCTCTACCGTGGAGAAGGGTGTAAAACGAAAAGCAAAATTCCTCCTGCTGCTCTCAGTTTACGTTCACTCTCCCTGGGCTAATCACTCTTAAAACTTTTTAGACATTGTTCATGTTTGCCCCAGCATGGTTGTGTGCACCTGTAATCCCAGCAGCTTGGGAGGCTGAGGCAGGTGGGTCATCGTGAGTTCAAAGCCAGCCTCAGCAAAAGCAAGGCGCTAAGCAACTCAGTGAGACCCTGTCTCAAATAAAATACAAAACAGGGCTGGGGATGTGGCTCAGTGGTTGAGTGCCCCTAAATTCAATTCTAGGTACAAAAGAAAAAAAGAAAGAAAGAAATTGTTCATATTTTTTTCCACCCAGGGTTCTACAGTGAATCACAGCCCCAGACCTCCAGATATATGTATGGAGTATATCAGCTTGTTTTTTTTTTTTCAGTAATGGGGATTGAACCAGGGAGGTTCCACCACTGAGCCACATCCCCAGCCCTTTTTATTTTTTACTTTGAGACAGGGTCTCACTAAGTTGCTGAGGCTGGACTCAAATTTGGGATCCTCCTGTCTCAGCCTCTAGAGTCACTGGGGTTATAGGGGCTCATCATGCCTGGCTCGGCTTGTTTTCTTTCTTAATACAAATGGAATCACATTATACTATATACTATAGTGTCGTTCTCCGCTTTGCCTTTTGGGTCCAGTTATCAGTATTCCGTGGACATTTCTCCATGTGAATACTAATAAATCCACCGTATTCCTTTTATCAGTTGCCTGGGATTTGACTTTATTTAATGTTTCCCATGGATGGACATTTAGGTGGTTTCCAGTTACAGTGCTATTCTAAACAAGCCTGCATTGAACACTCTTGCCATGAAGTTTTATTCACTTATGAGAATACTGTAAATCTGCAAAATAAATATGTAGAAGTGGAATTTCTGAATGAAAGGGTATAGATATTGGATATCTTGAAAGACTTGCCAACCCTCTCTCTAAAAGTGATCAACTTAAATACCTACCAAGAATGTAGGAGAGTTCCTGTCTCCCCATAGCCTCAAGAACACTTCTTCTTATATCCCTGTTGGCCTTTTGTTTATGTTCTTCTGTGAACCGTCTCTGTTTTTTCCCCTTGCATTTTGTGGGTTTGTTCTTACATTTCAATCTTCATCTACTTAGAATCAATTTTGGATGCAGAGTGAATATCCAAAGTGAGATATTATCTTCAATTAACATTTATTGATATTTCCTACTCTGTAAATAGATCGAATTAATTACCAAG
Organism: Marmota monax; assembly: GCF_021218885.2. Taxonomy (NCBI): domain Eukaryota; kingdom Metazoa; phylum Chordata; class Mammalia; order Rodentia; family Sciuridae; genus Marmota; species Marmota monax. The sequence continues at coordinate 1,409,284 of NW_026694276.1, forward strand.
ACAAAGGGAAAAAACGGGTTTCTTTCAACTCCTAAGAGGCCATAATTACTGAGTTTGCCACAGGCTCTGATGCAAACTGGGTGGACATGGAAGTGTCAACCCAAGGGAGTCATGATTGCTTTGAGACCAGAGGGGTGAGTAAAACTTAAGTAGAATAGGAGGGAGGGAAGAGAGGAAGGATGTTCTGCACCAGAGGGGAAGAGAGCATGTGCAAAGGCGCTGAGGTTAACAATAGAACATTGCCTCTGCTCACCCTGTCTTCATGATGGACAGTCTGGACACAGACATTCTGCAAATATTCAGTTAGTTGTTCAACAAATATGTAGCTGTGGACGCCTTCACTGAGATTTTGGATTTTTCCCTGGATGAAGTATATCGAATGTCTGGGAAGAGAGAGATACGAAGATATTTGACGGCCAGAGAAGTGACTGTGGCAGACTGCTAAGACTCCACCAAAAATCCATCCTCCCTTCTGTTGTAATGGAATCCAAGCTGGGTATATGGCTGCCAACCAGGGACAGCAATGCACAGCTCTGTCATGTAGCTGAGGCTGTAAGGACTCCATTCTCGCTAGCAGAATGTGATTGAAGCTGGCATGTGATCTTTCAGCCTGTAACCGTTTGAAAACGTGATCACAAATTCTTCAACTCTTTTCTTGTCAAGGGACGGTGGTCTAGGACCCTTCCACTTGAACCTGGGCCATCTTCAATCAAGAGTACTGTGAGAATAACATGACTTTGGCGAGGCTAGGCCACAGAAGGCTATGCATGTCCCACCTTGTTCTCTGGGAAGACACACTCTTGGAGCACTGGACCACCATTAAAATCCAGTTCCACTGAGGCCACCATGTTGGAGAAGCTGGATACCGGGGCTCTGTGCGGGCCCAGTGGAGCCCAGTCTCCCAGCCAAGTGCCGATGAATGACTCCGCTGCAACCGCTCTGGGTCTTTGTATCTGAGGTCCCAGCATCATAAAGCAGAAAGACAAGCAGTCTTCTCTGTTTTGTTCAAATTCCCCAGAATTTCACACAGACCCATAGAATCTGTGAGGATGATTATATAAAATGATTGATATTTTATGGCTCTAAAGTTTGGCTGGTCTGTTGTTCATTAATAGGTAATTAGAATTAAACCAAGACCCAGAAAACCTGTCCCCCCTTCCCACTGGCTCCAACCTGATGTGGCAATGACTACCAATCTCAACTATGTAGATGACAGCTCCTCTGGGACACAGCATGGAAAGGACCTGGGTCCCTAGCTAATCAAATGGAGCCAATGTGAAACACTCACTCAGGAGGAATACATGTAAACATCTTTTTTCAGCAAGATGAATGTGATCCTGCCAGCTGAGCTTGTCTTTGGTTGGAAGGAAGGGGGAGGGGTAGCAACAGCAGATCAACAAACAAACAATGCCCAACAGGGTTGTTTAATTGTGGTGTGATCAGTTCTAAGCAGAGACACACGGGGAGCTGTAAAAACAATCTACAGACGCTCTGACCCACTGAGGGAGCAATGTTTGCTTTGAGGCCAGAAGGGTGAGTAAAAGTCAAATAGGATGGGAGGGAGGGAGGAGGGGAAGAATGTTCTGGCACCAAGGGGGTGGAGCATGTACAAAGACTCTGAATCCGGAGGAGGTGGTGAGATTTAGAAACTGGAGGGAAAAAAAGAAGGAAAAGAAAAGAAGTCAGTGTAGGGAGTCCTGAGGATTTCGGTACAATCTCTATGAAATAAGGACCCATGGGCCAATTCCAGCAGGAGTTGATAATGTCAGAATAGGGCAGGGAGCCATTGGGAGTCGGATGGAGACTCTCTCTGGGGTAGGGCTGTTTGGAGATTGAAATGATTAAGTTTGGAAGATATTTGGGAGGTGATTGGCAAGATTTTGGGGGCCAGGAGAACTTGGTGAGGGAGGGAATAGCCAAGGATGAAGCATCCATCAGATGATGTCTAGTCTGTGAGAATATTATGATGTCATGGCCAGAGGAAACCTGGATGTGGCCAAGTTCAAAGACAGCTCAGAGCATAGAGAAGAGATTGGATTTGTTAGTGGGAACCTTTGAGGATGTCACCATTCCCATTTCAATGTCTGTAATGTGGAGGTAATCACAGCTCCATTTGCTACACCTGACTGTTTTAAGTCTATGGATGAAGGCTGCATTCATTCACCCAAACATGTTTGTTGAGTGGTTCCTTCGAAGTTTCATAAACAAGGTCAACACATAAATTATGCCGTGTGTTAGTGGAAGGTGTTAAGGAGAAAAAAGAAATAAGGTAGGAAAAGGGGATAGAAGAGAGTGTAAATTTTCTAAATAAAGCTGGTAGGCTAGAAAGAGCAAGCATGGTTCGACCTTGCGTCATCCATCTCACGTCCTTACACATTGTTTATAAGGACAGGATGCTCACGCTCACAAGCTGGGTAGGTCCAGGTTCTCCAGGGAGCCTGGGGTTTATACAATTGGGGAGAGTTCTTTGCAAACAGACTATTTTAAAAAATCTTACTTTTTGCAAATTTTACAGAGCTGTGACCATCTGAATAGATTTTCAGGACCTTGGAAGGGGCTGGCTTGAGTATGGGACCCTACAACACAGGCTTCCAGAGGTTCTCAGTACACCCACCTCTGCTCATGAGCAACAGAGCTGTGGGAAGGGGAGGAGGGCTGTGGGGCCTTCGCAACTTGAAGCAAGACAGCCAATCACGCCGACCCTCAATTTCCTGATCTGTAAACAGGGACAACATCACATCCTTATAAGGTTTTAAGAAGTTAATAAGGGCATATAAGTAAAGTGCCTGGCTCTTCAATAAATAGTAACCATTTGTAAACATTTTTATTTCTACCCCCACACAAATGGAGAACCACATTTTCAAACTCTGGATGGGACCAGAAAGAACAGGGATAAAAAGGGAATTGAGAGCCACCGTCACAGGCAGGCCCCACACTGCCTGCAAGGGCTGACCTCAGTGGCGCCAGATGCATACACTGTTTGTATGACCTTTGACCTGTGGAATCGGTCTGTGGCAATGACCCTTATGTGCTCCGCCCTAGAGCAGAACCTTATGGAAATCAAACATCCCATGAACACCCAGCTGCCCCATAGGCGTGGATGTTTGAATGGACGGAGCAGAAAGAGGCTTCAAGTCCTGCTCAGCCCCTAATGGCCCACGAGAACAGCCAGCGATTCCACCTGCCGGAGCCAGAGCCACCACTCACTGCCTCTCCTGCAGCCTGCAGGGCAATGTTCTGTGTGGCACAGGAGGATCGTGAGGATGCAGCAAGGTAACCAGAGCGCCAGGTGCACACAGAGAAGGAAGTCAAATCTCTTCCCAGTCGGACACAAATTCTAGGATCCACACTCAGGAAAAAACAGGGCTATGACAGCCTGGGGCACTGGTAAGTCTAAAAGTCCTGCAGCTCCTGGGGATGTGGCTGCCACAGCAAATGCTCACAGGCGTATAATAAAGCAAGTTTGACCCATGGCAGATGCTGGTGACGTTCAATGACCTACGACAATGAAAGCCATAATCAGAGGGTACTCTGACTTGGCTGCTGTGGGCTCCTTCGCCCACGGAGTCACAATCATTTGCTAGGATAATACACCGGCCGTTAGACCTCAAAGTCCTGTTGCTAAGAGATTATGAGCCAAACGATGTTTCCAAAAAGAAACCGCTACAGCATGTTCCAAAATAGAGCCATAATAATAGCCCAAACAGAAAGGACATACTATTATTGATAAATCCTTGTGAAATGTTGAGGAAGGGAAGTAGCCTGCCCCTACACATTACTGATTTGCCAAAGTTTTGAATCTAATAAAATTGACTCAGTGGTAAAATGGTAATAGATATAATAATGTCTTCATAATTCAGGGGTTCTTCAGTCAACCAAAATGTATTCATTGGCGGGCGGGGGCTGGGGTGTCTGCTTTTTCGTGCGTGTTTACAACCATCCCAGCCACATTTAGTTGCAGGAATGACTAAGTCTAAAGTGGCTGTAACCACCCCTGTTTGGCACTGTGCCCGTTTTCTGCAATAATTAAGTGATTTAACAGTCATTTGCAGCCACCTCCGTTATTGCTCTGTTGCTAGGGCAACAGCAACCAGTCAACCAACAGAAGCCAGGTTAGAGCAGGACAGAAGGTGACAAACAGGGCACTTTCAGGGAACTGGCTGTCACCAGGCACCTGCCTAAAGCAGTTTGAGTGTGCAGTTTTCCTGGGAAGATACTCCATTCTGTTGCTCTGTGTCCTCACCGAAGACTCCTGGCATAATCCCAGGTGCTTCCACCAGGCAGGTAGTAGTGCAAAATAGTTGCCCCTTAATCTGTTAAATTAAAGGAAGTTCTGATCTTTGCTGGCCTCTGTGCTGACCTCTGATGCTAGCAGCATGATGCAGCCACAGACCCTCCCTTCCTGCCCACCTCCCGTCTCCTCTTTCTCCTCTCCATCTCTCCATCCTCTCATCCTACTCCTACCGCTACCTTTTGCTTTCTCTCTGGCCAGGCCCTGTGCTGCAGTGTTTGTGTGTCATTGCTGAAGCAGGTAATGGAGAGCCATCATGTTCTTTTTTCCCATTTTACAGGTGTGAGAACCAAGGTCCAGGGAGACAGAGTGGGCTGTCAAAGTCATGCAGTTATGAAGTCAAGAGATAAGCTCATCCTGTCTTTTAGCCGCAGGTCCAAGAATGTTCACTGCTCACCAGCCCCAAGCACCCCGTGATGCGTTACACAGGAAATCGCTGCATGTTGCAATGCTTCCTAGAAAGGGGTCAGTGTTTCCATGGGCCAACCCTAGTGGCCTTTGACCACTGTGTGGCACTCAGGGGAGGTAGAGCTGTAGGGACTCTATCCTTTTTTCCTCCTCCATTGGGTAGGGGTAAGGGGCATGTATCAAGTAGAGCATTTATGGCTGTAGATTTGGATTATTCTGCCACTGGGTAACCTTAAGCCAGCTACTTAACCTTCCGCAGTGCATTTTCTTCTCTGTAAATTGAGGGCAAGATGAGTACCTGCCTATTTTGTAAGTTTGTTACAAGGAATGCTTAAGATCAAACATGTAATGGTCATCAAGAGGGTATGGGGGGCACTCAATAGATGCCAGCAGCCGCTATGGCCCCAGCCATAAAAAGATAGTCATTTTCACACGGTCATCACCATCTGATTCTGCAATTGGGCAGAAGGCTGGTATCAATTACAGGACAACCATAGTCCCCAGTGGCCACTGGCCTGTGTCGTGAGGCTCCTCTTATGACAGATAGATCCCAGGATCCTGAAATCCTTAATTTTTCAGAAGCTGCCCTGGAAGAACGGAGAAGCGGCTTTGTGGGTCTCCGCGCCTGTCTAAACACATGTGCTTCCAACTGGCTCGCCTAGCTGGAATTCCCCCTGTGCAGCCCAGGCCAGCTCCCCAGCGCCCCATCCATCCTCTCTAATCATACCAGCTCCCACCCTGGGCCAGGCCTGAGGGGTCTCCAGGGCTGCCTGCTTCTCCCTATTTACCAGTTCCACTCCTGGGAGTAGGAAAGAGCTGGCCAACGCCAGGCCCCCTCTTGTCTATGTTTGAAAGTTGAAAGATCAGACCCATTCACTCCAAAGGGTCTCAAAACCCCAGCCTGGAGGACAGCTTCTCGAGGAGGCAGAGGGTGGAGCTGAAGGCTGAGTTGGAGGGTCATCAATTCGCAGCCCTGCCATTTGGCACCAGCCCCAGTGTGGCGGCTCCAGTTATCCCGGGGCCAGGATGCTTTTTCTGTCGAGTCATCCTTTCTTGCCCAGAGGGATCCTGGCCCAAAGCCACATTCTGGTGGGGTCTGAATGCCACAGAGAACGGAAGCTTCCTTTCTCACCAACCCCAGCTCTGGGCCCTGCAGACTGGCTGGTCTCTCAGCAGCCTCTGCCGGCAGCAAGGTTTGCCTCCAGCTCTGTGTCCCGCAGACCTGGCTCTCTGTGGACCCTGAGCCCCTGGGGAGCTCCTGGAAGGAAGTTTGAGATGCCAGTGTTCCTAGAGGAGAGAATGGCCTAAGAGGAGGGGGCCAGAGGAAATGGAGGAACTGCTTAAAATTCTTGCCTGCCCACAGTCAGTGGGGGCCAGCAGCCCCATGGGGAAGAAGTCTACTGATGGAGACGCCTGGGGCAGGGGCCAGATCTGAGCCTTGGAGGCCTCAGTGCTTTCCCCCACTCATCAACTCTCTCATTCCCTTACTATGTGAACTGCCAGTGTCCCCATATCAGCAAGCTAGCCATACCTTCTGCACGTCACATGTTTCAGGAATATGTCTGTACATCAACACTGCCCTGCAGCAGGGGATGAGGCCGATGGGGCCAGTCCCAGATCCCCGCCTCCACTCCTGCTTGCATCCCAGACTACCTACGTTCGGGTCTTGGCTCCCCACTTCCAGCTATGTGACCTTGAGCAAGTTACTTTACCTCTCTCAGTCTCCACCACTTCATCTATAAAATAGAGCAAGCTAATACCTACCTCATAGGGATGACAGAGAGGCAAGTGAGTTAATATATGTAAACATTAAGGACAACTCCCAGGCACAGAGAGCTGGTGGTGGGGTGCAGGGAGGACTAACTCTGTGCCTTAGTTTTGGCTATTTTCCAGTGGGAATGCTTTTCTCTTCCTTTTCAGGAACCTGTTACGCCCAAACTCTCAGAAGTTTCCAGAAGATAGGACTACCAGGAGTAGGCCCAAGGTCAGATCACTGCCCTGAAGTGGGTGAAGGAATGGGGCTCAGGGAGGACCTCGGGGTTGAGAGTGAAACTCAGGTCTCCTGACTGGAAGTAGCACAGTCCCTGCCCCACCCTGTGGTGCTGGTCCCCAGAGACAATCAGACATGCCGAGGCCATTAGCGGGGCCTCAAGAGCTTTCCAGGCTAGCACTCAGAGCATGGGCCTTCCAGGCCCTCAGCCGCCTCTCAGAGCCAGATGGGACCCCCACAGCCTCGGGACAGGGGGCGCTGGCAAAGTCCCGAGGAAGCCCAGCAGGAAGACTCAGCCCAGGAAACTCTGAGCAACGCTGGCAGACCACAGGCCCCTGGGCTTCCTGCATGCTCCACACAGGCTGCCCATCAACGTCAACAGGCTTGTGAAACTCGGCCGGGTGGGCAGTGGGAACCCAAAGGCCTCCAGGGGTCACTGGCTGTGGTTGTCCTGTTCCCCTGCAGCCCTGGAGAAGGTGGCTTTCTAGACTGCTGTCGGCACTGTAATGAGATCCAGCTGCTGCAGGGGACAGGCACCTGATGGAGGCCTGACCATCCCCTCAGACCTCGGGCTCCTCCGGCAGGCATGTATCTCCTAGGTTGCCCACAGACACAGCAGTGGGATCTCTGGTTGAAGGACTTTGGAGGGTAAGACATGAGGGTTATTATCAGCCTGGTTCTTAGCTTAGCTGTAGGACTTTGGAAAAGGCAGTGAGCCTCTGTATGCCTCAGTTTTCTCATCTTTAAAATGGTGACAAAGGCACCTACCTTGTTGTGAAGATTAAATACGATAATGTATATGGGAGGTTTGGTAAGGACCTGGCACCTAGTAAGCTCTGAGCAGTTGTCTTAGCAACCATGACGACAGCCAACAGAAATTTGAGGTGTAAATACCACTGCATTTCTTTGATTTTGTAATTTTAATTAAAACTATCCAGATTCAACCTATTACAGATGATCCTTAATTTACAATGGTTCAACTTATGATTTTTAGACTTTCCAATGTGCAAAAGCAATACATATTCAGTAGAAATGACATCTTGAATTTTGAATTTGGATCTTTTCCCATGCTAGGGATATCTGATATAATGATCTCCCATGATCCTGAGCAGCAGCAGCTCCCAGCCACCCACTGGATCAGGAGGGAAACAATGGATTCTCCGAAGTGTGCTCTGTTGCTAAACCGTGATGCTCAGGAGGCCCGATGTATTAAATGCATTTTCGACTTCCGATGGCTTTAATTTATGATGGGTTTATTGGAATATAATCCCACAGAAAGTCAAAGAACATCTGTATAATTAAAAGAATAAACCTTCTTCTTGAAGATTCCTCTCCCTTTGATTGCCCCAGAACCCCAACATCTTGTGACTCAAAAAGAGGGGGACAGAAGGCTCACTTTTCACACATTGGCCAGGAGAACTGGAACACTGATCAGTTCCCACTGAGGAATGCCATGTGTCAGAGGAGGAAGCTGTTCCTGCACCAACTTGCACACAACGCAGGCCACAGGGACCTTCCAGAGGGAGGACTCCAAGGATGGCCAAGGATGACTGAGGGTTGCCATCTGCTCAGTGCTCTGCAGGGTCACAGCCCACACTCACAGCTTGTTCATGCACATCTGTGGCCATCTCTCCAGCATCGAGTCCACCTTCAGACTGAATCAGAGCTTCAGTCCCCCTTTCTCAGGATCTAGGCTGGTTTGGGGGCTACTTCTCCTTTTCAAACCCCCAAACACAAATAGCTGTATTCTTCCTCTGCATCTTAAAGTCCCCAGAAAGCCACACACATCTGCCATCACAGACCCCACCCTCAATGGGGTCAGCCTCAGTGCCGATTCACCTGCCCAAGGACTACCAAGGAAATTCTGGCCTAGAACAGACAACAAAGTGGTCTCCAGTGGGGTGACCTGCCATGTTTGTTTTTTTTTCCTTCTCAGTAATTGGACAGTAGCAGGAAGACACAGCAGAGGCCAGGCTCTGCAGTGGGGGCCTCTGCCTTTTCTCTTACACTCCAGGAGCCCCAGATGTGAGCTCCCAAACACAGGGCAGAGAGGGTCACAGTTCTGTGAGAGTGCGGATCCGTACAAGTCCGTGGGGGGAGGGGGGACTGGAGGAGCAGAGGAAAGAGGATGCATTTAAGCTGTCCCAAGAGGGAGGGACAGCTGTTAGAGAAGTGGCATTTAGGGCTGCTGAAGAATACAGGAGTTGTCTCTGAGAGGACCCGAAACCTTGCCAGACTCTGCAGGTACCTACTGGGACTTGGAGACATAAAGGCAGAGCTCAGTGGAGGCATAGCCCCAGCAGGGGGTATGTGGGAGATGGTCCCCAAGGGTATTCAGAGACAACCATCTGCAACATCCCTCTGTGAGGGGACCCCTGGGCATGATCCAAACAAAACCAAATGCAAGCACATCGCCCTTAACAGTGAACAGAGCCTAGGATTCTGCCTCCAGAGGCTTCTCTAACACACTGTGCCCATTTTAGTGCCCTGTGCCAACATGTGTGCCCATAGGGGTCTCTGGGAGCAATAGGTTCAGGAGCAACCACCGGGTCTCCACTGCATTTAACCATGGACCCCAATAGCCTGGTCCAGATCCCAGTTCTGCTGCTACAGGCTGTGTGACAAGATGCCTTCTCTGAGTCTCCCCAACAGTTGGGCCTTAAGGAGCTGTTACTGAGGATTAAATGGGAAGATACAAAATCCTTAACACAAAGCCTCGTACATGGCAAGTAGTGTCCTGGTGGCCTCATCTGCACTGTGCTGATACAGGTGTGCTGAGGAACCAGGTGCAGGTGACAGAGACCTCTGCCAGTCTCATGCCTTTCCAAGAACCTAGCTGGCATCTCTCCCTCCCCCAGCCAGGCTCCAGGCCGAGTTGGAGGAGGCTGTCTCTAGCCAGGGACTGTAGGAGGTTTCTCACCGTGGCAGGGAAATTGCTGGGTTGGAGGTGTGGGCAGCCACAGTGACCGTCTCTCTGCAGGACGGATGCGGCTTTGCTGACAGAGAGTCTGCGGCCTGGACATGCCAGTGGTGCAGGTCTGAGGTCAGCATGGGGGAGCCAGGCCCTCCACGGCCTCACCACTCCCGGCAGGGCCCCACCAGGGCATGGCATCTGCTTCCAATCAGCTGTCCCTCAGCCCAGGGACGGGGTGAGGGCCTAGACCTCCCCCCAGGCCTGACTTCTCAACATGCAAAATGGAGGCAGAAGGTAAAGAATGCACTGAGAAGCTGCAGGAACCAGGTCAAAGAGCAAAGTGCTAGAGAGAAAGGTCTGTTGTGGTCAAGTCACTTCAACCAAGTTCCTCAACAGCTCCCTTTTGCAAGGCCATACCCAATCCCAAATCCCTGTGTGTTAAATGCTTGGTCCCCAGGGGGCTGCTAGTGGGAGGTGGTGGAAGCTTTAAGAAGTGGGGTCTAATGGGAGAGGTCTTTGGGTCACTGGGGACATGCCCTTGAAGGGGATTGTGCAACCCTGGCAATCTTCTTACTTTTTTTTAATTTTTGCTCCCTGGATTATGATGAGGTAAGCAGTTTCACTCCACTACACACTCCCACCATGATATACTGCCTTACCACAGGCAATCCCAAAGCAATTAGGCCAACCGATCATAGGCTGCAATCTCCAAAAGGGAACTAAAATAAACCTTTCCACTTTACAAGGTGATTTTCTCAGGAATTTTGTTATAGTGACTACACAGCTCCAGTCAGACCCTCAGCCTCCCCTAGTTCCTGCTGCCCCATTACAACCCTTTGCCTTGTTCCCCTGCCCAATGATTGGCACTCATACCCTGGGACCTTCTTCCCTGCTCTGTACAGGTGACCCTCATCCTTCAGCTTAAATCCCACTTCCTCAGGAAAGCCTCAGGACCCCACGTTTGTTCCAGTCTGTTTTTTAATAGTGGTATTTTTAATAGATGGTATTTAAACATCTGTCTCTGTCCCCAGACTGTAAGCTCTGTGCAGGCGGGAGCTGTGTCTGTCTTCCTTAGGACTGAACCTTAGAATCCAGGGCAGGGCTAGCCACAGAGTTCACACTCAAGAAATCTTGGTGGAATGAAAGAAAAATTCATGCTTCATAATTTTTTAGCATTTTTCTTCTGTTAATCTTCAATTGTTTGATTTCCACTAGTTCCCTCTGGAATAGTCAATGTTTATAACCATTTTACAGGCCCAGAGTCAAGGTCACAGATGAGTTAATGGACCCTGCCTGGTTCCAAATCGTTGCACATTCACTGCCTCAGGCTCTTCATCTAGGAGGAAGAGAAGGAGGGTTACACTGGAGAGGAGAGTCAGAGGCCAGAGAGGCTGGATGAGGCCAGAGGAGGGTGAGGTGGCTGCATGGCTTGCTCTAGCAGCCAGGTCCCTCACAATCATTTTTTCGAGCACTAGCCATCCTGGAGAAAGCCCAGGCAGATGTCATGGGGATGTGCCCCAGCAGTTCCCCAACACTCATATCCCATTCAAGAAATGGACACACACCAAAATGAAGAAGAAGAAAGTGGAAGAAGGGGAATGGTCACCTCCTCTACCACCTCAGACTGGGGCCCTCAGCCCAAATTGAATGGCCCTCATCCACGATGGATGCCCCTCGACTGTGATGGAAATGAGCTTTGCAGTCAACCAACCTGGGGCCAAACCCAAGTGCTGCTGACAGTTCTGCAAGCCTGGACTGACTGGTTGGTTATTCCACTCTGAGAACCTCAGTCTCATCTGGAAAATGGGACAATAAGGGGCTGAATTTGATAGGCTGTGGTGAGACTTCCATGAGGCTGTGAAGGGTAAGTGCCTAATGCTACATTCTCGAGGCCCCAGCAGGCTCATGGGGACCAGCCTTTGGGCATTGAACGGCTTTTTGTGGTGGACAGGGCTCATTCCCTCCTACCTGGGAGAACCTCAAGGACAGGAACCCTTATACCTCCCAGTGCTTTGGGACTAGCCCAGGCCCGAGTTGGATGCTCAGCTAGATGCACAAATATGCAAGTGTTTGCTCCGATCCAGAGTAAAACTCTGCTAATTTCCTGCAGATGAAAAGACCTGGAAAGCTGAAAAAGGAAGTTCCTCTCCTGGAGGACGAGTGCTCAGATGCAGAGCTGAGTAGGAGCAGTCAACTCCAAAAGAGGAGAGGAAGGGATGTGACCAGAGGGGACAAAGTCTGCAGGAGAGGATGTGCAGGGTTCCAGGCGTCCTGCAGAGAACAGATTTCTCTTGGGATGTGAAGTGTGGCGTCAGACAGAGAAAGGACCGGATGCCAGGAAGGATCAACAGAATTAGCTGGAACTTGGCCTAGAGGTGGGGACAATCAGGATAAGCCTCCCATAATAGCACCTGGCTTGCACACAGAACATGCTCCATAAATACTTATTAAATCAATGGATCAAGAAGAATGAGATTTTCCTACTAGATTCTTAACTGATCTCGCTGCCTCTTTGGACTCTGGCCTCCCGTACAGCCATCCCCAGAATGCTAACATAGGGGTCAAACTCTGACACAGTCATTCTTGCTTGGGACCCGTGGGCACCTCTCTTCCTACAAGAGGCAGAGGTCACATGCTAGTGGCCAGATGGGGATTATAGACCTTTTCTGTTTGGCCTGAGCCTGTGTGTTTTGTTTTGTGGAATTTGTGGAATCTACATTTCAAAATGACAGTGCCACATGAAAACCCAGATTTCCAACTTCTCTGAAAGAGTTAGTTGGATGACATGGCTCTCTGTGTCTGCCCTCCCACCTGGGATAACGGCTGGAGCTGAGAGGACAACACTTGCCCTCCCTAGAGCAATGTCTTCCTAGGTGGGGTCTTCATGACCCCCTCCCAGCCCAGCCCCTGCCCACAGGCCAAAGTCCAAATTCCTCAGTTATGCCATGAGTATTTGGTGATATGACCTTTGGGATGAGCATCTCCATCTTGTCTGTCCTCTCTGTCCTTGTCTCCAATGTTCTGGCTACTTAGGGCCACATCTAGCACACTGCCTGTGTTCTGTCACAGTTGTGAGTGCTTGTACACATGGGATTATGGCCTGGGGTGACTGTCCCTGCCACAGGGCCTTCACAGATATCCATCTGGTCTTTGGAGGAGGCACAAGCCCTCCTTGAAGTGGGGCTTCCTGCTGCCTACCCAAGCAGAGTAAGCAGCCCTCTGGCCCCCACAGCTTGCCAAATGCCATCACCCTGAACTCTGCACTGTGAGCCACGGGGCTGGGAGGGGCAGAGGCCAGCACAATCACATATCCTTCTTGCTTTATCTCTGGTACCCAGCACAGGGCTGGTCTCTAGATCTACGTACGGTATTGTCTCCTGGCCTCGCACAGTATATCCCTTGAAGGAATCAATGAACTAGAAATCCTTGATTTCATAGATGACAGAGGCATAAAATAGCACCCAAACTGCACCCAAAAATTTAGAAGACTTTATTTTATGTAGGTAAAGCCATAGCTGGTCACATCTAACCCCAACACATACTCACCCTGTCCTGAAAGATGGAAGGCAGACCCTGCCTCAATCAGTCCAGATCTAGAAAAAGGAGAAAATGGGACAAATGTTATTTTGAGTCTCTCTCTCTCTCTCTCTCTCTCTCTCTCTCTCTCTCCTCTCTCCTCTCTCTCTCTCTCTCTCTCTCTCTCTCTCTCTCTCTCTCACACACACACACACACACACACCACACACACACAGTGACACTGAGCATCTCCTCTCTCACCCCCAGTTGGAGTCTGGGTTTCCTTCATGTTCTAGGCCTTTCCTGACCTCTCTCACACCAAACAGCTGTGTCCTGAGTTCTTGGCCTAAGGCTCCTTGAATCCAGTCTGCTAAATTGATCATGGGACAGCCCAGGCCACAGCTAGTGATAGAGATCATCCTCAGACTTTGGGACTGAAAAAGGCTTCAAGACCTGAGCATTTTCTAGGAAGGAGAAGATCAGCCTAGAGCCCTATCCAGGGGGCCTGGCGGAATCCTTCTTGAGAAGGAAGAAGAGCCACCAGGAGAGGGAGAACACAGGGACTCAATCACACTCCTCTAGGGCCCTATGCAAAGCACTCACATTCCTGCTGTGACTCATTCCTCACAACAAACGGGGGGGGGGGGGGCATGGCCAGGTCCCTATTTACAGATGTGGGACCAACCCTTGAAGTCAGCTCCTGTGTGACAGGGCCTGACTTGTCCTTCATCTGCTTGGCTCCAATGCCACATTCTTTATCACCATGTTCCAAATGTTAGACTGGGATCCCCTCGTCTGGCTGCGGTGGGGACTAGGATGAAGGGAATGGAAGCTAACACACCGTGGAAGCTGCCTTGTGCTCAGGAATGCCCTTCAAATTCACTGTCAAGGTAGAGTGGTATATTTAGTGAGACCATTTTACTGCAAGAGCAGAGGTGTTTCTTTCTCACTCCCTTCTCAGAGGGGTTCATGAAGCCAATGAGATAACGTTTAATGAGAGTTGGAGCCTGGCACTGTCTATATGTTATCTCGCTAGCCATGCTTTAAGGGAAAGGCTCAGGCATCACAGGGTGAGTCCCTTGCTGCCCAGGCATGTTTCTAGGGCACAGACCCAGGTGATTCTGTTTGGGCTCCCAAACTTGGGTCTGCTCAGGTGGGTATTCTATGTCCCAAGGCAGAGAATGGGGCCTAACTCTGATGCCCACATGCCATCCCTGGGGGATATTAATGGGAAGAGACAAGGGAGTATTTTCTTCCCTAGAGCCCAAGAGCTCATTGCCCACCCTGCAGAGGTGGGCAACTGGGGTGAGCTGAAGAGATACCTGGCAACCACACTGGAAAGCTAGGGCTCCAGTGGAGTCATCTTGGAGTTCTTTTGACTTCCTCCGACTCTACCTCCTGCTGCCAACCCCATTAATCACCTTCCCTGCCAAACTCTGGAATGTGGCAGTCAATTAAAAGTCAGCCCTCGGTTAAACAAACAAACCAACCTGGAAGCTTCTAAGTCAGCTGCAGAGGCTTGGGCTGGTCAAGGATCATAGGCAGATTTCTGGCTTCCCTTCCTCTGCTCTTCCCCGACTCCTACAACTGTGAGCTCAGCGCCCCCACTCTAAAACTAGGAGGAAAGTGCCACATTAGTGACCATTTTCCTTTCAGGCCCATATTTGGTGTCCAGCACCCTGCTCTCTCATGTAAGGTTCTGCAAACCATCCCGGCCCATCTTTACCAGAGGACCTTTCTCACTCTCTGCAACACAGAACATAGCCCTGGGGAAATTTCCCCCAAGGAAGTAGAGAAGCTAAGGATGGGCAGGAGGGTTGGGGGCCAGCTGGGAGATTCTCAAGATGAGCCTCTTCCTGCCCCTTCCCACCTCCCTCTCTTCCTCAGCTCCCAGGGGTCAGCACAGATAAAGTCCCACTGGGCCTGGCCTGGGGCAGGTTCAGTCCAGCCTCAGCAACCTTCTGAGGGACCCACACCCATATGTGCCTATAAACAAAGGGGAAAATATGTAAACACTCAGCCCACTCATGAGAACAGAAGAATCCACAGATGGACAGAGTGGTGCATGCAGGTGCAGACCACACTGCTGGTTCTAGTGAACTGGGTCGGCCAAAGGAGACCTAGCTGAAGGATCCAAATCCAAGGCTGTGGCTCCCACTGTTGGGCCCCAGACTTCAAGGGCTCCTCAAGCCACTTAAAATATCTCAGAAAGCCAATGACTATCCTTCAGTTAAACATGGTGGGGTTTCTGGGATTAATAAAAATTCCAGGGCTTTGCTTTTGGCTGGAATTATATCAACTCAACACAGAAACATTGACCATCTTGTGCTGATAAACATTTTGAGGATCAGTATACATGGGTCAGATAGGGATAATGGAAGAACATGTAATAACTTAACAACTGCTGCTTACAAAATCTTTCTAAACATGGACTTTGTAATGAAGGAAATAATAAGATGAATCTTAGATGCTGGTTTCCTTAATATACAATTCCTACAAATCTGAATAGAGAAAGATTAGTCTTCCCCCAAATGGTCAAAGGCCAACAACATGGGGTTCATACACACACACACACACACACACTCAGGAGAAAAAGAAGCTCAAATAGCCAACAAATACATTACTCCTTCCTTATCTGTGGTTTGGCTTTCCGAGGTTTCAGTTACCTGCGGTCCACCGCAGTAGTAAATGGAAAATTCCAGAAGTAAGCAATATCTAAGTTGAAAATTGTATGCTGTTCTGAGTAGTGTGATGAAATCTTACACCACCCAACTATCCTGCCTGGGATATGAATCATCCGTTTGTCCAGAGTATCCATGCTTTATATCCTATCTGCCCACTAGTTACTTAGCACCCATCTCGGTCATCAGATCAATTGTTGTGATACCACAGAGCTTGTGTTGAAGTGACCTTTACTTTGCATAATAATGGCCCCAAAATACAAGGGTGGCAATGATGCAATTTGGGTATGCCAAAGAGTAGTTTCCTTCAAGTGAAAAGGTAAAAATTCTCAATAAGGAAAGAAAAAAAAAATCATATGCTAAGGTTGCTAAATCAATGGCAAGAACAAATCTGTCTGTGAAATTGTGATCAAGGAAAAGTAATTCATGTTAGTTTTGCTGTCACACCTCAAATTGCAAAAGTTGCATCCACAGTGCAATGTAAGTTATGGTGGAAAAGGCATTAAATTTGTGTGTGTGTGTGTGTGTGTACATAGAAGTCTGGGGCTCAACAATGGGAGCTACAGCCTTAAATTTCATCTATCTATCTATCTATCTATCTATCTATCTATATACATACAGACAGACAGACAGACATATTGGGTTCAATATAACCCTCAGTTTCAGGCATCCACTGAAGGTCTTTGAAAGTATCTCTTAAGGATAAGGAGACAAATATGCTCAGCCTCACTCTTTTTTTGGGGGTGGGTGGGGGTATATCAGGGATTGAACCCAGGGACACATAACCACATTTTTTAATGTATTTTATTTAGAGACAGGGTCTTATTAAATTGCTTAGGGTCTCATTAAATTGCTGAGGCTGGCTTTGATCTCCCAATCCTTCAGTCTCCCAAGCTGCTGGGATTACGGGCATGCACCACTGTGCCCACTTCAGCCTGACTTTTAAGGCATTTAAGTATTTAAAATTATATATCATTTTCATCCATCAAATTAGTAAAGATTTAAAAGTTTGATGATACCAGTATTCTTAATGGGCATTCTCAAATACTATTACTGGAACCATAAATTGTTAGAGTTATTGGAAGGTAATTTGGGAGCAAATATTCAAATTTTAAACACAAACATTACCAATCAGGTGGCAAGTAATCTACAAGTACAATTGTTCATCTCAGCATTGTTTTCAATGGCAAGACTATAAACAGCCTAAATATTTCTGAAAACAAACTGGTTACATCTTTACAATGAACTTGCAGTAATTAAGAATAAAAGGTAGATCTATCAGTACTGGCATAAAAAAGTGTCCAAGACCTGATATTAAATGAAATAAAAAGGAGCTGGACACAGTGGCACATGCCTGTAATCCCAGCAACTTGGGAGGCTGAGGCAGGAGGATCGAAAGTTCAAAGCCAGCCTCAACAACTTAAAGAGGCTCTAAGCAACTTAGCAAGATCCTGTCTTAAAATAAAAAAATAAAAATAGGTTGGGAATGTGGTTCAGTGGCCAAGCACCCCTGAATTCAATCTCTGGTCTCCCCTTCCCACACACACACAAAAGAAACAAGGAGAAAAAAAGCAAGTTGTAAAACTCGATGTTTATGGTATGGCTGTAAGTGTGTGTGTGTGTGTGTGTGTGTGTGTGTGTGTGTGTGAGAGAGAGAGAGAGAGAGAGAGAGAGAGAGTTTGCAGTGTTGGGGATTGACCCCAGCATCTCATGCACGCTGGTCAAGTGCTGTACCACTGAGCTACCTCCCCAACCCTGTATATGTATTTTGAAGAGCATATAATAACCTGTAGCTTGTCTATACAGAGATACATTACTTATGGATAAATAATAAATTGTTAAGAGGAGTTCCCTGTGGAATGGGATGAACAAATGGAAAGGGTGGGTACAACACTTTTAATTTTCAATACACTTCTTTGTTATATATTATTTCCCATAATTATTTATTTTTTTAATCCTAATTTTTTACATATGACAGCAGAATGCATTACAGTTCATATTACACATACAGAGCACAGTATTTCATATCTGGTTGTACACAAAGTATATTCACACCATTCATGTCTTCGTACATGTACTTAGGGTAATGATGTCTGTCCATCTCATTCCACCATCTTTTCTACCCCCTTGCCCCCTCCCTTCCCCTGCCTTCCCTTTGCACTATCTATAGTTCATCTAATCCTCCCATGCTCCCCCTCCCAACCCCACTCTGAATCAGCCTTTATTTCCCATAATTTCAAAATTAGTTCTTTAAAGGGTCCCTGGCAAGGAAAAGCTGAGTGTCCCCAATTTAGGAGGACTAGACAATTCATGAGAAAGGGTCTTCTATGGTATGAATGCTTGAATCCCCCAAAATTCACAAGTTAAAATCCTGATTCCAAGGTGACAGTATTAAGAGTTGGGGTCTTTGTGAGTGATTACATTCCTTACAAAAGAAACCGCAGAGAAAATTGTTCCCTTCTACCATGTGAGGACACAACCAGAAGGTGCCATTTATGAACCGGAGAGCAGGCCCTCACCAGACACTGACTTTGCCAGGACCTTGATTGTGGACTTCCTAGCCTCCAGGAATGTGAGAAGTAAGTTTCTGTTGTTTATAAACTTTAACCTATATAGCTTTTTTTTTTTAAATAGTAGCCTGAACCGTCTAAAACAGAAAATTAGTATTAGGAGTGAGGTACCATGTAAAAATACCTAAAATGTGGCTTTGGAATTCTCTTAACCTGACAATATGGGGCTAGAGTTGTGGCTCAGTGGTAGAGTGCTTGCCTAGCATGCTCAAGGCTCTGGGTTCAAGCACCACATAAATGTAAAATAAAGATATTGTGTTCACCTAAAACTTAGGAATAAATATTTTTTAAAAATCCTGACAGTAAAATGCAAGAAGAGAGAAATGATTGAAAGATGAAATTTCAACCAGAATTTTAAAATTTGGGAAGTTCTCAGCCACCCTATATTGAAAGGAATGAGAAAGTGTGTTTGTGAAAGCTATGATTTGATTTGGAGATGAATATGGATAGACCATCTCAAAGGAAGCCAGATGCTATTCATCCAGGCAAATGAAAGAAAGTTGCTGAAAGCCTCTTGGAGATTATTTGGGCTGCCCCTTCCATTGGTAGGCCCAGAGGCCAAGGGCCTGAGGTGGAGGGCAGAGGGCAGAACAATTTCAAGTCTCCACTCCCCACATTCCTTGGCTATGCCAGGTATGGCTGCAGTGGCCCTGGTGTAGCATAGGCCATGGAGGCCTCCTCTGAAGGGCCCAGGTGGTATACCTTGAAAGCCAGATGAGGTGCCATCCCCACCAGCATGCTGAACACACCAGCTATGGGGTCATGGATACCTCCACCTAGATTTTGAAGATCAGAGCCATCAGGAGTCTCAGTTGTGTGACTCAGACAAAAAGCCACCATGATGGTGAGGCCACCAAAGACAGTCACCACCAAGGCAATGTCTCCTGAGGTTCTTGGGCTAAGGTCACCCCCAAGATCTCAGATGTGAGACACCAACAGGCAATTCCAGACTGGGAGAATCACAGTCACCCAGAGCCACAGTCAACCCCTCTTCCAATGTGTCCAGGGACAGAGCCTTGGGTCAAAGAAGATTGTCTCAAATCTTAAGATTTAATGTCGTTTAAACTGTTGAGTTTCAGTCTTACCTGGAACCTGTTGTCCTTTCTTCTTGCCCATTGCTCCCTTTTGGGATGGCAATGTCTATCCCGTGCCCGTCACAGAATTGTCTTTTGGAAGCACCAGACTAGTTTGATTTCACAGGCACGTAACTGGAGAGCAACTGGTCTAGGGGATACACGGTACCTTGAGTCTTACCTGTATATTAGATTTTGGACTTAGACTTTAAAGTTGATGCTGAGACAAGTTAAGATGTTTCGAGTTTTGAGTGAAATGGATGCATTTTGCATGTGAGAATGACATGAATTTGGAAATGCCAGGGACAGAAAGAATGTTTGCAATGCCCCAAATATGCTAAAATCCTAACCCCCAACGTGGTGGTATTAGGAGATGGGATTTTTGTGAGGTGATTTATGCCCTTGTAAAACAGATCACCACTCTTGTAAAAGAGACCCAAAGAGCTAGATCATCCCTTCCACCCTTTGAGGACTGATAGAGGGCACCATCTTTGAACCAGAGAGCAGGCCCTTACCCAATGCCAATCTGCTGGCACCTTCCCAGTCTCCACAACAGTGAGAAATAAATTTCTCTTGTTTGCAGGTCATCCAGTCTATGGTATTTTGTTAGGGCAGCCTGAACAGACTTAGACAGGGATCACTGAAAGGTATGGAGATGACCCTACAGAGCCCAGAAGGTACTGTGCAGAGGAGAGGAGCCCTGGAGAAGCAGCCTGTCTTTCATTTGGTAGAGGAAGCCCATGTAGGGAGGTCTGTCCTCTCAGCAGCTCTGTTCCACCCAGACAGAGAAGATGAGCCAGCCTTTAAATGCCACCACATGCCTTGCAGGGACAGGCTGCTTGCCTTGAGGGTCTGGTGCAGCCCCTCCTCCTTTTGCTCCACCTCCGGGCTTCTCCTCTCTCCCTCTGACCCAGGCTCCACAAAATCTCTGACCCATAAAAATGGAATTTGCACAAGAACTTTTCTAAAAAGAAAAAGAAAAAGTGAAAAGGCAGCCTGATAGGTGGCTGTTTGAGAACAGGTTTCTGACCAGAAGATCTTCACAACCTGGCCGGAGATGCTAAAGTCAAGGGCCAAGGGCCAAGGGTGAGGTCCTCTAGGAAAGAGGGACTTTTTCTGTTCTTTGTGCCACCCTCTCCCATACACCTCTGAACTCCGGTCCTATAGAGGCAGGTAGGGCCACATGGATCAGGACTGGAATGTCAGCTCCAGCATTCCTTACCGGGGCTGTCACTTTACCTCTCTAACCCTCTGACTCTTCGTCTATAAAGTAGGGATCATAGCATCCTAAGGGTGGATGTGAGAATTAGAAATAACTACTGTTGCACAAAGCTGGCCATATAGCAAGTGGTCACTAAGCAGCATGCACAGGGGTATCTGTTCATCAATATTCTCACCTCCAGGCCTTTGCTCCTGTTGGGGTGCCCTTCCATCTCCATCTGGTAAAAATCCCACTCAAGTTTCAGGGTTTTCAAGCAAGGTTTCTTTGCTCCAGTCTCACCTCCTTTCTCAAATCTTCTGCAGCCCTGCCCAGCAGCAGCACTCTGTTCTCCTCAGGGCTTCCATGACACTGCGTACCTAGCTCCTTCCGCCCTTACCAAATGAGTCACAGAGTTGTTTACTCTGTGGATGGGGTGGCGGTGGGGGTCCTGGGCAGGATGCCACCTCGGTTGGATGCACTTGCATCTTTGTATCTCCATCTTTAGCCCAGAGGCCGCTGGATAAATGTCTGTCAAATGCCCCGTGTGCACATGTTCCTATCACCCTTCCCTGTCCTCAGGGAAGGAAGTGAGCTAGGAGTACAGTTTCTCCCCAGCTGCATTCCTGGATTTGGTTTGATTCCAAAGAAGCCATCATGTCCCTAGAGGCCCAATTCAGACACCTCACAATATGGAGTGTTCTCCTACTGGGAACGAGGGATTACGAAAACTAAAGGCAAAGAGGCACAGCTGGGAAATTGGGCCACTGGTGGGGAGCAAATGCCCAGGAAGGTCACCCGACCTCCCTTCATTGGCCATAAACTGGCTGACCTCCAGCTGTGTGCAGCTGGCCTGTTTCCTCTGTGCCTGGGGGAGCCTCTCCACTCCCAGAAGGGTTGCCCCACTCCAGTCCTCTCCCAGGACTCTGAATCCTAAGCTAGACGGGTTCTGGGCTGAGGGAATGTGAGTTCATCCTGTCCCCTGCTGGTCACTTTGGGGAATGGCCCCTTAGCTGGCCAGGCCGGGAGTGTTTCAGAAAACCAATACCATCCCAGGACCAGCACCATGTCCTGGGGATCCTCTGCTTCAAACCCAAACCTCATGGTCTGGCAAAGCCCTCCAGAATATGACTCCAATATCTCTTTCCTACCACCCTCTTGCAGAAACCCAGCTCCAGGTAAGGCAGCTGTTCTCTGTCTCTGGATTCACTGGCTTAGAGTGACCTGACCTCCCATCTTTACGGAGGCTATCCCTTCTGCCACCAATGCCCTTGCCTTTCTTGTTTTGAGACCCAGCTTGTTCCTCTCTGACTGCCCCTGCTCTGGATTCTCATTCCACCATGGTCTCAACTAGATCAAAGGGTGGCCATTTTGGAACATGCACAAACTCAGGGTTCAGAGGAGGGCCCTGCATACAGTTGGTACATAAGCAGTGCTGGGTGCAAAAGAAGATCACATCCCACTCGTGTTTCCATTCCTCCCATCTGCCCTTGGATAGCGCCCTTGGGAAAACTGGCAGGATCCCTTGGGGAGGGAGATGGGATGGTCTCTGATCACCTCCAGGCCTCCTGCCCTCCCAATTCTAGTGTTCAGGAGTCAATGAGCTGTCAAGGAGCAGCAAGAACAGGTGGAGAGTCCAGTGACATGCAGTCAGATATGGGAGAATTTTGTGTCCAAGGACACTGACTTCCATTCAGAGCAGGGTTCTGGGCCACTCCTCTTCCCTGGTCACTGCTCTCCAAATTCCCTTTCTTCCTTTCTTCACTCAGAGATCACCCATTAGGTGCCAGGCCCTGACCTGACTGTGGGTATCACACAGAAATGATGCTGTCCTCAAGGTAACTCACTGTCTAGTAGAAGACAAAATTAAGATATTCACTAACATCCTAACATCAAGGTTTGGGACAGAAGAGGTGTGCTGCTTCGTATCACAACCCCTGATCCAGCTGAGGAGGCTTCCCTGAGATGATCAAGGTGCAATGGAAAGAGGAAACAGGCATTAGCCAGGCAAAGAAGGGTGGGGCCGAAGGGATACAAGGCGTCAGGGGGGACGGCCACACACACCTGCCAGGAGTTTCAGTTCATCTTTGCCACTGGGTTTTGGGGTGGAAAAGGTGTGAACTGACATGCGGGCAGAGGCAGATCTCAAGTGCTATGGGCAAAATGAAGGTGTTTGATATATAAATATATTTTTTAAGCCATGGGAACAACTGAAGGATTTATAAGCAGAAGAGTGACATGCTTAGACCAGAATTTTAGAAAGTTCTTTTGGGCAGGATGTAGAAGAATCAAAAGGAAGAATCTCCCAAAGAGAAGATGAAAGGGAGGCTCTAGAGGCTGTGGTGGAATAAGGGGAGAGGATCGTTACATTAAGGCAAAAACAACGGGGAGGTAAAGCTGTGAGAAGTTTCTGGAGTCTTAAGGAAGACAAATATAGATGTGGGGAGTGGATGGTGGGACCATGGAATGAGAGTCATAGGTGGGGTGCTGTGGAGACAGTGGCCCCATTTTTGGAGCATGGTGAGCTTGAAATGTCTGGGGACACTGACCCAAGGTGACCAAGAGATGCAGAAAGGGATCCAGAGAGATGGGGACTGGAGTCATTGGCCAACATACCTTCGACTCACAGTGTGTGGCTGAAGCACCCTGCCCAGGGACAATAAGGAAGAAGGAGATTTTTGAAAAGGAGGACCCATTGTTTTTAGAGGTTCTGTGACTCATCACTGAGGGAACAAGGAGATAAGAACAAACACAAGGCAGTGAGGCTAGTGTGAAGGTATTCACATCAGATGACATGAGCTCATATCCCATTTTACCTAGATCCAGGACCATTGATTTACATCTCCAAGCCTCAGTTTCCCCATTCATGGAATGGACTTAAAAGACCTACTTTGTGATATTGTTGAAAGTAAAAGACATGATACCTATTAAGCACAACGCACAGCTCCTTTCAGAGAGATGTTCAATAAATGAGAGCTACTACCATGAATAGCAAATAGAGAGAAGTTACAAAGTTTCCAGAATCTTCCAGGTCTGGTAGTACTCCCCATTGGAAGCCCCCTTGGGCCTCTACCCACCAATTTCATCACCAACTAGAGGAGCAAATCCAGTCAGGATCTGGATGTCTCTGCAGCCTAAGTCTCTTCAGCTTCCCTGAGCAGCACATGTTGGGAGACCCCAGCTCTGCAGGAGACTCCAGACCTCTGTCCTTCTCAGGGGTGGTACTCTCTATGTGGTCCTCACAACTCAGCCCTCCTGACCTCTGCCTTACCCTCAGGACCTTCCCTTAGAATCCAGCTCACCAGATGAAGTAAGGCCATGCCCTGGCAATATCTCCCCTGTGATGCTGGCTCCTGCCACTCCAAGGTGCAGTTCCAGAGAAGTGGGGTGGGATGTGTTCCCCAAAGGATTTGGGGGAGTCAGGAAACCCATTAGAACTGACTTGCTCAGCTCCCTGCTGTGGGGGGAGCACCACAATCCATGGCCCACACAGGAAAATTTCAAGGAGGCCATTCTGTGAAGTGACTGGCCTTGACCTCATTTTACATATCTGTAGAATACCAGGCTGGGACCAAATCTCTTCTGCGGTCCCTCTCACCCTGGCAATCCACAATTTCACGCATTCTCGCCTTTCCTGACTGCAGTTCACCTATTGTACAGCAGAGGGAGTCTGCACCTCTGCAGACAGCCTGGAGCCAGAGTCCTGCAGCTGACCAAGGGTCAGGAAATCTTAATAAATCACCACTATGCTGGGAGTATGACCTGTTTAGTGCAGAGTTTGGTCAGGGTATACAATCAATAAATAATAGCTGTGGTTGTCTCTATTCCACAGATGAGGCAATTGGCGTTCCAAGAGTTCATTGGAACCAAGGCACTGTGGTTCTGATGATGCCCTGGGGATTCCTGGGAAGGCACAGTGCCATCTCTAAATATCTGAAGGGCTCACCTTCAAAGAGCAGCAGAGGGTGGATTTCCAGGAATTTAGGCCTAAGCCCAGCCTAATGAACACTGCTTTGCTTGCTCTCTCTCTCTCTCCCTCCCTCCCTCCCTCCCTTTCTTTCTGTTTTGTTTTTTGATACTGGAAATTGAACCCAGAGGCACTTAACCACTGAGCTACATCCCCAGCCCTTTTAAAATATTTTATTTAGAGACAGGGTCTCCCTGAGTTCCTTAGGGCCTTGCTAAGTTGCTGAGGCTGCCTTTGAACTCGTGATCCTCCAGCCTCAGCCTCCTGAGCTGTTGGGATTACAGGTATGTGCCACCATGTCTGACAGGAGCACTGTTCTAATGGACAGAGCTTAAAGGTTGGGACGGAGCCTGCGTTGGCTGGCTATGAGCACCGTGTATGAGAGAAACTTTCAGGAGTCAGGAATTAAGAGGTGGTTGGTCTCCGTGAAGGTCCCCTCCATCCCAAGGAAGCCACATTCAGCGAGGACTGTGCCAAGCAGAGTGGGTGCCTGTCTTGAGTCACAGAGGCTGTGCCCCTTCTTCTGAGACCTTGTCTCCATCCAGGACCTCTTAGCTGACCACTCTTAGAGCTGGAGAGGTCTGGAATTTTCTCCAGAGGCCTCTGGATCCATCTACAGACCCAGGGGCAGCCACCAGCTGCTGCACACTCCTATGAAGGGCTTGTTCTAGAATCCTGGGGAGGCCTTGCAGGACAGGATCTTTGGTAACCCAAGTTCTGGGCTCTGTTCACAGTGCTGTGGCTCCAGCCTGATGGGGAGAGCGGCAGAGTCACAGGTCATGCTCATCAGGCTCATCCTAGGAACTCTACGAGGCCATCTGCCAATGTCTGTATGTAAGTGAGCATTCTGGGCACAAAGGCCAGTAAGGTTCAGAGTCGGGGAGGCCCCAGCTTCCAGCCCCATCTGCTGACCAATTGCAGAGCATTCACAAGCCCAAGCACCCCCAGGGAGGTATACCCAGGCAGCTGTGTGAGGAACACAGGAGGCAGCCAAAGGGACATCCTCTCAGATCAAAGCTGGTCAGGCTGTAGCTTGGCACTGGTCACCTCTGGAGACACACTAAAAGCAGAACATTGCATGGTGGAGCTCTGGGAAAATTATAAAAATTTTGATTCTGAGACTCTTTCTTGAATCCCCTAAATCAGACTGTCGGTGTGTGGAGTCTATAGGTTTTTACATTTCATGAAGCCTTCCAGGGATTTTTGTGGTGCCAAGCATTTGGGAAGCCACAATGGCAGCCATAATGGAAGCTTTCAGGGGTGTCCTGCAGGCAGCTAAAGGAGCTGAGGACAGCCTGCCTGCCGAGGAGGTGATGTGGAGGGTGAGGTGGGATCTGTTCTGGGTGGCTCACCAGGAGAGCAGGCAGCAGCAGGAAGGACTTATAGGGCCAGCTTTGGAGACAGATTTATCCACCTCCCCACTCCCCCACACCCCAACTCCAGACAGGGGTTGTCTTGTGTAAATTTTGCAGTCAGCATCATCCCTTTTGACAAACAATGAACCTCACACTCAAAAAACTCAGGTTCCAAGACTCACAGCTATGAGCCAGAAACAGGGTTCAAATAGAGTATTTCTAACATTGAGCCTCTTCCTCTGTACCATGAAGAGTGTCCCACGTGACTTCATTCATTGCCATAGTAAGGATCTCCTGGTCACCAGGAGTGCCGCAACCCCCTCATCTTTCTCCAAGCCATAGCAGTTAATTAGAGGGAGACTGGTTGTAGGGGAGCAAAAGATGGGGGATGAAGAAAAACACACACAGTCACACATAGAGAGAAAGCCCTGTGGGTGATCCAAGCCCTGATGAGGCTTGACTGACACCAAGCCAGCTCAGCACATTTATTATATAGGTTTCATCAAGAGGTTATTTGTTAAAAAAGGAGGGAACACTTCCAAACTCATTTTTATGAGGCTAGTGGCACCCTGATACCAAAACCAGACAAAGACACACCAAGGAAAGGAAATTCAGACCAATATCTTGATGAACACAGACACAAAAATTCTCAATAAAATTCTGGCAAATTGCATACAAAAACATATTTAAAAGATAGTGTACCACAGTCAGGTGGGGTTCATCCCAGGGATGCAAGGTTGGTTCAACATATGGAAATCAATAAATGTAATTCATTACATCAATAGACTTAAAGATAAGAATCATATGATCATCTCAATATGTGCAGAAAAAAAGCATCTTACAAAATATAGCACCCTTCATGTTCAAAACACTAGAAAAACTAGGAATAGCAGGAACATATTTCAACATTGTAAAAGCTATATATGTTAAGCCCAAGGCCAGCATCATTCTAAATGGAGAAAAAAAAATGAAAGCATTCCCTCTAAAAACTGAAACAAGACAAGGATGCCCTCTTTCACCACTTCTTTTTTTTAATATTTTTTAGTTGTAGATGGACACAGTATCTTTATTTTATTTATTTATTTTTATGTGGTGCTGAGGATAGAACCCAGTGCCTCACACTTGCTAGGCAAGCGATCTGCCACTAAGCCATAACCCCAGCCCTCCCCACTTCTATTCAACATCATCTTTGAAACTCTAGCCAGAGCAATTAGAAGAAAAAAAAAATTAAAGGGATAAGAATAGGGAAATAAGAACTCAAACTATCTCTATTTGCTGATGACATGATTCTATATTTAGAAGATCCAAAAAATTCCACCAGAAAACTTCTAGAACTAATAAATGAATTCAGCAAAGTAGCAGGATATAAAATTAACACTTATAAATCAAATGCATTCCTATATATTGGTGATGAATCCACTGAAAGAGAAATTAGGAAAACTACCCCATTCACAATAGCCTCAAAAAAATAAAATATTTTGGAATCAATCTAATAAAAGAGGTGAAAGACCTCTACAATGAAAACTACAGAACACTAACCAAAAAAATTGAAGAAGACTTTAGAAGATGGAATGATCTCCCATGGTCTTGGATAGACAGAATTAACATTGTCAGAATGGCCATATAACAAAAGATTTATAAAGATTTAATGCAATTTATAAAGATTTAATGCAAAGACTTTCTTCATAGAAAGAGAAAAGGCATCATGAAATTCATTTGGAAAAATAAAAGACCCAGAATAGCCAAAGCAATTCTTAGCAAGAAGAGTGAGGCAGGAGGCATCACAATACCAGACCTTAAATTATACTACAGAGCCATAGTAACAAAAACGGCATGGTATTGGCATCAAAACAGATACATAAATCAATGGTACAGAATAGAAGACACAGAGACAAACCCACATAAATACAGCTATCTCATACTAGACAAAGGTGTCAAAAACATATGTTGGAGAAAAGATAGCCTGGTTCTGAGAAAACTGGAAATCCATATGTAGCAAAATGAAATTAAACACTTATCTCTTGCCTGGCACAAAAATCAAGTCAAAGTGGATCAAGGACTTAGGCACTAGAACAGATACCTTGTGCCTAATTGAATATAAAGTAGGCCCAAATCTCCACCTTGTTGGCTTAGGAACTGACTTCCTTAACAAGACTCCTAAAGCACAAGAAGTAAAATCAAGAATCAATAAATAGGATGGAATCAAACTAAAAAGCTTCTTCACAGCAAAGGAAATAATCAAGAACATGAAGAGAGAGCCTACAGAATGTGAGAAAATCTTTATCACATGCACCTCAGATAGAGCATTAATCTCCAGGATATATAAAGAACTCAAAAAACTTAACACCAAAAAAAAACCAAATTACCCAATCAATAAATGGGCTAAGGAACTAGACAGACACCTCACAGAAGAAGTAATACAATTGATGAACAAATATATGAAAAAATATCCAACATCTTTAGCAATTAGAGAAGTGCAAATTAATACTGATATTCCATCTCACTCCAGTCAGAATGGCAATTATCAAGAATACAAGCAACAATAAATGTTGGCAAGGATGTGGGGGAAAAGGCACACTCATACATTCCTGGTAGGACTGATAATTGGTACAACCACTATGGAAAGCAGCACAGAGATTCCTCAGAAAACTTGGAATGGAACCACCATTTGGTCTAGCTATCCCTACCCTCAGTTTATACCCAAAGGACTTAAAATGAGCATACTACAGTGATGCAGCCACATCAATTTTTATAGCAGCTCAATTCACAATAGCTAAACCAACCTAGATGCCCTTCAACAGATGAATGGATAAAGAAATTGTAGTACATATACACAAAGGAATATTACTCAGCCTTAAAGAAAAATGAACTTATGGCATTTGTCGGTAAATAGATGGAACTAGAGAATATCATGCTAACCGAAATAAGCCAGTCCCAAAGAACCAAAGGCTGAATGTTTTCTCTGATATGTGGATGCTAATTTACAATGGGGACAGGAGGCTAGGGAAAAATAGAAGTACTTTGGAGTGAAGGGAAAGGAGGGGATACAAGGATAGAAATGAATTGGACCTTATTACCCTATGTGCATATATGATTACACAACTGGTGTAAAACCAGAAGAATGAAAAGTTATACTCCATCTATGTATGATGTGTCAAAATAACTAATTAGAACAATTTTTTGTTGTTGTTGTTAAAAAAAAAAAAAGGTTATTTGTGGGACAGTTTCAGCAAAGCAGGCAGTGTGAGGGACATAGGACAGGAGAGATACTAAGGTCATCTTGTTTTGCTCGGAAGTCTCAATTCCTGGGAGAAGGTGCTGAACTCAAGGCCTCACTGATAACAGCTCTGCACTTTGGCCTGGAGCCTGCTCAGGCCAGCGTCACCATAGCAACTGGGGCATCTAGACCTGTGCCTTTGTGCAGACAGCTCCCAGGGCAAACTTAGCCAGGAGAGCGTCAGAAGCCAGGATTTTATTCATATCACTGCTCTGCACACAGGAGGGTCCCAGCAGCAGTTCAGACTGCAGAGGAAAATCTTGTTTGGTGTGGCGGTGGGAATCCACATGGAGGTGTGGGATCAAGAAGCCAGAAAAGGCTCCCAGACTCTTCTGTGTTGGCCATGCACTGCCCCCATCATGGCCCTCCTCCCTGAAGCTCTGGGAAGGTGGCACCTGTCAAGGCCAATGAGGCTGAAGCCTGGCCCCAGCCCAAGAAGGAGGTGGCTTCAGTGGGGAGGCCTGAGATTCCTCAGGAACAGAGCCCTTGGGACCATCAAGGGCCACATGGCAAAGGGGCTAGAGTCTCTCACCAGTCTTCCTAGCCCTAGGTCACTGATCTTGCCCTTCAAAACAACCACCCCTGGGTACAACAGAGTCCCGGTGCTACAGAAGGAGTACCTTCCCAGGGCATTTTTGCCTTATTTTGTTACTTTTAGAATTGTTATCTATTTAACGGATGGAGTGGGAGTGAAGATGCTTTCATTACAAAAGTAACATGTTCTTTGGGAAAGAGTCAGAAAATAAAGCACAAAGAAAGTAAATCATACAGAAGGTCCTCCCTGCACAAGCATATCTTGAGATAATTCTTTCAATGTCTCTTCAGCAAGTGCAACTCCTTAGGTCTGAATAGCATGCCTGCCTGGCTATGTGACATGGGACAAATCACTTAACTTCTCTGTGCCTCTTTGTACCTCAGTTTCTTCATATGTAAATGAGAGATGAAAACCACAGTATCTATTTCAAAGAGTTGTGAGCTTTTGCTATAAAGCACTTAGATAGGTGCCTGTCACAGAAGTGTTGAACAAATACTTAGTTCACATGGTTTATATTTTCCTCAGTATAGTTTTTTTTTTTTTTTTTGGTTTTTTTGTTTGTTTGTTTGTTTACAAAATTGAATTTTGCTATTTTGTAACAATCTTTTTTTTTTTCTTCACCCACCTTGCTGAGAAGCTGCTTTCTTCGTTTCATACCAGGAAGCAGCCAGGAAAGTGACCTTCTCTGTTCCTCCATCTTGAACCAATCGATTTTGTAACAATCTTTTTTCACATTATATTATATCATGAACATTTTCTATGTTAGGTTTATGTAATGTTTATTGCAACGTTTTCTGCTTAGATTTATATTATTACAGATTTTACTGAGATTGTTTTTATGTCTCAGTTTATGTGACTTCAGTTTCCTTATTTATTTGTTTATGTGTGTGTGTTTTGCAAAACTAGAACCTTAATTTGTAAGACCTATCTTTTTCATTTAACATTACATGGTTAACTTTGTACCACATCTTGAATATTCTTTTACCACATGGATTTGAATGGCCATCTTATGTGGGGCTTGGGCGGTGGCTCGCAGTGTAAGTAGAAGCAGAAGTGTGTGGGTGAAGGCACAGCCATGGCCAGACCCAGGGAGAGACCAGGGGCAGGCTACCTCAGGCCACCAGGTCCTAGACAGTTGGGCACTGTGCGCATAGTGATGGAACCAGCTCTCTCCATCTCCACCCTGCCCCCACCTGACACCCAACACATGACACACGTAAACTGGGCCCAGGCCAGGCCCCACCCTGCAGATCATCAAGGGCATTTACTTCCTGGAGGCTGAAGCAACTCTTTCCCAGCTGACCTGTGGTTCTTCTTCAGCCTCACACTCCTGAGAAGCCTGCTGTGAATCACAGGTCAAGGTCCAGTGAAGGGTTTTCCAGATGTCTCTGACAACCTTTCCTTTAGGGCTATCAGGGCAAAGGGAGCTGGGAAATCCAAGCCCATGACCATCTGCCTGGATGAGGGGTGAGATGCAGAGGGAAGAAAGGAGGAGGCATGTGTAAGAGTCCCGGGATGGGCCCAGGATGAGGAAGCCCAGAACCACGTGTGTAGTGTGGGGGCTGAGGAAAATCTAGATTGACATCTAGCTGCCAGGGCAATTAGAAAAGGGAGGAGCCAGGCACAAACACACCTGTAACCCCCGCTAACTTGGGAGGCTGGGGCAGGAGGATCACAACCTTGAGGCCAACCTAGGCAATTTAGTGAAACCCTGCCTCAAAATAAAAAAAAATAATAAAGTAAAAAGGGCTGGGGATGTAGCTCAGTGGTAGAGCAACCCCTGGGTTCAATCTCCAGTACCACCAAAAAAGAAAAAGAAAAAAGGAGGAGAAATACTCCTTAGCACTGGCTTTGGGGTTTAGGAGACTAAGGAACCCAGGGAACTCTAGGAAAACAGGGTGAGTCTGAGGTCCTGACCCCAATCTCCCATTCCTGGACAGAGTGGCTTCCAGGAGCACCAAAGGCCAGTTACTGAACACAAGTCCATCTCCTAGCTGCTAAAAGGCAGTCCAATGAATTAGGGACAAGTTGTTGAAACAAGGGAAAAGACTTCATAAGCCTGCAAAACTAAGATGGAGACCAGCACCCCGAGGGACCATTAGGCCTAAGTTCCAAGCTCCTTTTACCCCTGGCAAGGGGCATGAAGTGGGGGTCGGGTTAAAAAGAACCGATGCTCGGAGACTTATAAGAGCCCATCCAGTGGTTGGGAGTGGGACACTGTGAACCTGGTGGTCGTAATCTGTTGACCAATGATGCCCCTGTAAATATTCAAAAATAGTTTAGTTACTATTATGTTGGTGTCTTCAGCCTTCAAGGTGGAGGAGAGAGATTAGGGAATTTTCAGGAAAATCAGCCTTTGAACTACCAGTTCTGGACCCACAATTCCTAACAACTGATACATCTATGCACAGAGTGGAACAGGAACAGTCTAACCCAAAGGATAAGCCAGCCAAGGAGACAGATGGGATATGAAGGCAGTCATGCTAAGCTTATGCCCTGTTAAGTCACCCGCTGGACATCTGCAGGCCCAAACAGAGTGTCAGTGGCCTTCAAGTCCCTGAAAAGTAACTTGGCAACCATTATCATAACCTCTCTGTCAGAGGTGTCACCTACAGCAAAGCCAGGGAAAGGCTAAAGATATTGCTCAGCTCTATAACCGCCAAAGTAGTGATTTTAAAAACAAACTAAAAGCAAGTGAAGCTAGAGGTTTTCCTTAGTTTTACCCTCAATTACAGGGCTGGCCTTCTCTCCTGAAAATTCCCACACCACCCCGCCCTGAGAATTGGCCATCAGCCCTCAAGTCGCCCTCCCCCAGCCTTCTTCCTGCGTCTCCGTGGGGGAGGCAGCACAGGGAGCACAGCAGGAACCAACCAGGACAGGGTCAGACAGACCCATCTCCTCCCAGGCCTCCCAGAGGCTCCTCAACCCACACTCACCCATCACTCCTCCAGACCTGCTCTCATTGACCTCTCCACTGGCAAAATATCTCCCACCCTAGGCACATGGGAACAAGCGTCCACAGCACCCATACTAGCCAAGCCTCTTGCCTCTACGGTGCGTTCCTTCATCGTCTCACCATCCCCACCTCCTCACACTCCACCCTGCAGCCCCCTCCTCACTCTAGCCCCTACTATACCCCCAGGGGACTCTCTCTGGACCACCCATGACTGCCACATGGATAAATGTACAGGTTCTGCCCTCTTGGTAGCTCTGTTCCAGGTGTCCTCTTGAAATACTGTCCCCTCCACATTCTCCTGGGAGCTCGCTGCCTCTGCCCTCCTCTTACCTATCAATCTCTCTCCCCCTCACCAGCCTCCAGCTGTCTACCCATGGCACATTTGTCCTTCCTACAGGCAGCCTGTCTCCATCCTTGCTGCCCTCCTGCTGCCTAGGAGGGTGTCCTTTGTGACTGCCACAGCAGCTGCTCCTTAGGTTGCTCTGTCCACCCCCAACCCCACTATAATGCATCGACCCCCACAAGGCCTGAGAGACCATCTAAAACAGATCAGCCCCCGCGCTCCGTCACCTGAGACCTCTGTGTCCTCTGACTGCTCTAGAATGCAAGCTGGGCTCCTGGCCTGCAGGGCTCGGTGTGCTCTGACCGCTGCCCACCACTCAGGCCCCTCTCCCCGCTCACTCCACCCCAGCCACCCTGGCCTCCTGGGGGGCCTTGTCTGGCTGCTCTCCTTGCCTGGCTCCTTCCTTGCCCTCTGACCCAGCTCCAGGCTCCCTCCTCAGAGGATCTCCTCCAACTCCTTACATCAAAGCAACCTCCCACGCCCCGCTCTCATCCACATCCCCTTCTTTATTTCCTTCCTGGGACCCTGATTATCTTTATATGTGTTTGTTTCTTTTGCCTCTGGAATGTAAGCCCCAAAGGGAGGGACCTTATCTCTCTCCTTGACTCCTCTGTCACACTCAGAGCAGCAGCTTGCCTCTGTGCCCTGGCCAGGGATGGCTTTCCCAATAGCCCCAGCGAAAGAATGAACAAGTTCCCCCACTGTAGCCTCACAGCTTCTGGAAGATGCTCACAGGTCCTACTTCTTTCTCTCCCACCAGGGTCCCAAATTCTGCCTCAGCTGGGAATTCTTGAGCACCTGGGGCTGTCTTTGGGCCCAGGTGAGGGTGGCCTGGCCTCTCCATTCTTCCTAACACATTTTCCCCCAGGGAGGCTTCAGTCTAGCAAAGGTTCACAATACCTGTCCCCAAAGAAGCCCCAGTCCCAGCCTCCACATTAGCCACAAAGGGTTCCTCACTGAGGAAACCTGCAGGCTCCCAGAGCACCCCTAAAGAGCACTCTGCTCAAAGATGTCATGTGGAACTCTACAACAGATTAAGTCCCATCTCAGCCTGTCCCCATGTCCCCCACAAGAGTCCCTGCTGTGCTCACACCGACATGGGAGAGTCCTGCAACAGGATGGGACCTGGCCTGAGCTGGTTAGGAATGAGGTCTTGACTGGGCACCCAACTCAGGGCTAACAGTGGAATGTGACCTTGTTGGAACTGGGGCTGGGACTGGAGGAAGCAAAAAGGCACAGACGACCCTGTCCTGAAAGAGGCTGAAGGAAGTCCAAGAGGCTAAAACCCAGGGAATAAGACAGCCAAGGAGATCAGGAGGGCTGGTTCCCATGCAGCCATGAAGAGGTGCTGGCCCAACAGGCACCTGACCCCAGGCCCCAGGCCCCTCCCAGTGACCCTCACCAGTTCAGGTAGGGGAGGCCTCTTACTGGGATCCAGTCCCTGGACTCCAGGCCATCCAAGGTACTATTTGCCAGGGTAGGGGTGGCAGCGCAGGCCAGGATCTCCTGGGCTGATCCCAGGGAAGTCAAGGATAGGATGCAGGCTGCAGTTGGAGGCCACAGGACTCTGTCCCACAGATTCAACACCTGCAGGGCCCTAAGCCTCTGTCCCAGGAAAATCAGTTCCTACCTGGCATTTCCCCTCCTCTCTCTTACCCTCCTGCTTCTCTTTTGGTTTCTGTTTATGCCAAGCCTCCCTCACTGGGCTGTGAGTCCCCAGAAGATGGGGATCCTCATCTGCCCTGGGTGCCAAAGGAGATTTTTAAATACAACAACATCCAGGGGGTATACCTCGGTTTTCCGTCTTTGCTAAAGCCAGCCAGAGATCTGCCCCGGGTCTGGGGACATGAGGTAGGATAGAAAAGGAAAGAGATGGAAGAACAAGAACAAGAATGTGGGAGTGGGAAGGCTCCCTGCTGGGTGGACTGACCAAAGGAAGGAGGAACAGGGTGAGCCCTCTGGACAGTAATTTCAGCCCTCCATTAATGTCCACAGTGTTCTAGTGCCTCTGTCCGTATCTTCTTTGACAGGTCCATGTCCTGTCCACAGGCACCACCTGGCCATACATGGTCACGTGCCCATGGATGGAGCACATGTGCAGACACAGCATACTCACCAGTCCACATCTCCCCACATGCCTAGGACCCACTTCCAGGTGGCCTGTCCCCTGATCATAGAACACTCTGCAGGCCAAAATCCTCTTTCCTTCTGCTCCTGGCCCCCGTGCCTGATGCTGACTTGGGCCCCAGACAAGGTACTCAAAAGGCAGAAGGACAAAGGGGTTACACCTAAGGCCAGAGGACAGCAAGGAGGAAGCTAGGAAGCAGAGGTCTCTGGCCAGGCTCAAGGCACCTGTCGGCACAGGTGTGTGTCCTCTTCAGTGCTGGGTGGGTGGTGGCCTGAGAGGTTTCCCCACCTACCAGAGTCCAAAGAGCACAGGTGTGGCTGCCTCCATAGCCTCAACACCACGGGACTTACTGCTCACCTGGGGCCACCTGCTCACCAGCAGGGTGCTGCTTGAAGCAGCTAGCAGAGGACCAACTGCTGGGCACCAGATCAACTGCTCAAAAGCCAGACCCTTGGGCCATCAGTCACCAGAGGCATTGGCACCCAGGTAATGGGCCTATCCCCCAGGGAATATCAGGGCCTGGTGCAGCCCCAGAGCAGGGCAGGACAGGTGGGGAAAACTCAGGAGCTTTTCCAGGCCAGAGCTTCTCTCCAGCCTATCTGGAGATGCAGGCAGGAGGTTCAGGCCCAGGGAGGGTAGGACTTAGCTGCTGACTGGCAGGCTAAGAAGCAGAGCAAGGGGCTCCAAAAGTCCCTCTGCAGGCTTCCCCCAGTGTCTGTGATAGAGATACCCCTTCCCTGCTCCAAGCCCCTACATTTGGGGAAGAAACGGCAGAACAACACTGCCCAGCTTCCCACACCACAAGGGGCCAGGCAGGCCAAAGCCAGCCTCTTCTCCTGGGGTTGGGATCTTTAGAGCAGCTGTTTCCCTACCTCCACCCACCCACAGGGACCCACAGGGACCATCCTGGTGTCGGGGAGCAGAGAGGGGCTGAGTAGGGAAGCACTCATTTCTTTTCTGGTCTAGAAACAGGAAGTGTGTCACAGCCTGAGAGAGGCAGGAGGAGGGGAAGAAGATTTCCAGCACCCCTTCTTTGCAGAGGAAAAGGGGTCCTCCCAAACAAGGGAACAGAGACCTAGCCGCCTCCTGCAGTTTCATAATTATTCAATGACGATTCATTTTCCCATCACTGATTCATCTGTTATTTTCATAACAGTCGTAATAAATGGGTGTTGGTGCTCTCTTACACTTTGCCCAGGGTATTCCAGGCACACCACGCAGATGTGGAGTCCCACAAAACCAACACCTATGCATGATGCATACACACCTCATTCAGATGACACCCACTCTTGACCCACTCATGACTAGCCCCCACCCCACCCTGCACATTCACACACCACATTTAATTTGGTTTTGTTTCAATGGATTGATGTTCTAGACCCCCTCTGGGCCAGCTCACCACCCAGTAACAGGGACACATAAACAATTAAAACATAGAATCTGCAGCCAGACAGGTCTGGGTTCATTCTCTGTTAAATAATCACTGTGACCTCAGGCCTCAGTATCAGAATCCTCATTCACTAAATGGGAATAAAAACAAAACCCACCTAGTAAGTTTGTTCTGAAGATTAAATGAGATATGGAGGATAAAGCCCATAGACCAGTGAGCAGCAGTTGGCACCAAGTCAGCATGAGCAGATGGTGGTGAAGACTGAATGTCCATGAGGGGCTTGGCAGCAGTCTCACGGTACTAACTACGGGGGCTGCTGTGACTACCACTGTTGTCACAGAAGAATGTACAAAGCTCAACATGGCATTCAGGGGCAATCTGGAAAGGGTGGTAGTCAAGGAGGAATTCGCCAGGGAGGTGATCCATGGGCTGGATTTAAATAGCTGAGGTTGGGAGGGGCTCTAGGAGAGGGTATGGAATACAGGGTAAAGATAGGAGTATTGGTTAGATGTTCAGGGAAGTGCAGATCATTGATAAGTCCTACACCATGGTAGACAGGTACATGTAGGTGCGCACACACACAGGTGCATACACTCCTGTTGAGAGGGTCTCCAGCTCATGGGATAATGTCAGCTTCCTCCTGGTCTGCAGAATTGAAACAGGACTGGATGAGAAGATTTGGTCTGGCAAGGAAGGCTGCTGAGCCCTCTGCCCTCCCTACAGAAATGGGTGCAGCTTACTTATCTGGCATCTTTCACATCCAGGCCCAGTCTAGAATCTGGTCCCAGATCCAAATAATGGGAGCCTGGAGCCTGACCTAGGCTCTCCCTTTCCTAGTCTGGCCCTCCAGGGCCAACCAAGATGGAGGGCTCTGACTGCAGATGGCTCTGGAAAGACCCCTGGAGCCAGGGCTTTGGTCTGCTCCCTGACAGTAGCAGCCCTCTGTCCCCACTGGGCCTGGTACTCCTCTTGTCAGCTCTCATGGCTGTCTCTGTTTCACTTGGGGTTCTAGGTAGCTGGCCTCAGCAGCGTCACCATGTCCCGGCCCAGTAGCAGAGCCATTTACTGTAAGCTCTCTCTGAACCCTCTGCCCTGCTGAAGCCCCTATCCTCTGACCTTTCCCTTCTCACACCCTGCAATTGCCTAAGCCTCATCTCACTCTCCTGCCACCTCCTGTCCCTGACTTTTTACCCTGCAGTGCACCGGAAAGAGTATTCCCAGAGCCTGGCCTCAGAGCTCACCCTCCTGCAGCACAGGGTGGAGGTGAGTACCGCCAGAGCCCCAGGTGGTTTCCAACTAAAGCCAAGTGTCTCTGTGTGTCCAATGCCCTGCCAAAATAGAGATGCCTCAAATGTTCCTGCTGTGGAAACTAACAGCCTGATTTGGCCTAATCCTGTGACTTGGATCCAACCAGCCTGCAGCCTAATGAAGCATCTGCTAAGTTCTGGGGAGGAGGGGGAATGGAGGTGGGCAGAGCAGGCTCAGATAGAGGTCTGATCCCCAGACAGTAAGAAGTAGGAAAGGGATAGGCCTAGAGACACTGAGAACCTCCCCTGCCCAACCCCATTTGTTCCAGATGCACCCCCAACCACACCCACTGCCAAGGAGTTGCTCTTTGCTCAGAATGGGCATGACTGGAGGAGGGAAAGTATGAGGTCTACAGCCCTCTAGGATTTGAGGAGCCACTAAGAGGGGAGTAGCTGAGTCTGAACTCCGGGGGAGTGGGGTGACCCCCCTCCACTGATCTGCTGGAATGGTGTCTCTGCCACGCACACCCCCCAGAGGGTATCTGCTACTTCAAGATCTAGTTACAGGAAGGGCTGTCAGCACCACAGTGAAAGCAAAGTGCAGGCTACAAGGGTGTGGTCAGACCAGCAGGCACTGCTGAGGACATGGTGGGGGACATAGCATGTGAGGGAGAAACCTCCCCCACCCCAGCAGTCTCATGTGTTAGGGATCTAATGCAGATAACAGGGAGCCACACTGGGGTGAGGGATAGACAGCATCAAGGCAGAAAGGGCTGCCCCATTTGCAGGGGAGAGGCAGGAGTATTCATCTTCTTTATGGGGTGGGGCTGGGAACTGGCTTCATAGGAGTTAAGAGCAAGAGGAGACATATTCAGGATGACAGGGACACCAGGCCCATCCCCAGCCCTACTGCTTCTACACGGTTCACATTGTCCCTAGAGGGTGCTATTGGGATCTGCCCTTCCCCCTCTGCTGCCTGAGCTGTTGGCAGGGTGAACAGAGAGAGGAGCTGGACCCAGGGAGGGATGGGGAGCTGCCAGGGTAGAGAGGGAAGGCCAAGGGGAAAGACAGACACCAGGTAAGGGAGGAGACTGGGACAGGCAACACGCAGCTGGGAGAAGCAGGGTGAGGAGTGGGGGGGTGGTGTGGGCGGTTCTCCTGGAGGAAGTAGACAAGGGCAATGACCCACCAATCATCAGGCTAGCAGCAGGTAAGGACTTTTGTGGAGACTAAGATCACTATGGATCTCTTTGGGTAAGAATCAGGAAAGGTGGGCTTGACCCTCTTCCTGAGAGACGAGGTGCTAGATTGGCAGAGGGTAGAAAGGCATCTGGGTATGAGGAACAGTATGAGCTAAGGCACAGCGACAGCAATGCTGGATCAGTGAGAAGACCAGGCTGGAGGGGTGGCATCCCAAATGCAGCAAAGGAAGCCAAGGACAGAGCCCAGGGATCCACTAGCCCACTCAGAAGTTCAGACAGTATATATATGTTCAGACATCCAGCAGGACACATCCGCCCCACAATTGTCATTCCTTTGGAGTCTTAAAATCCCTCATGCAGCCCCTTAGCCGCAGCCCTGGAGGCCCATCCCTAGCCCTACTGCTTCTACACAGTTTACATTGTCCCCAGAGGGTGCTATTGGGATCTGCCCTTCCCCCTCTGCTGCCTTCCTCTCCCACCACCACCCCCTTTCAAAACTTCTCCTGGTTTGGCCCCTTTCCTCTCCCTTTATAGCATCTGATGACATGTAAGCTGGGGGCACAGAGAGTCCGGGAACCCAAGGATGCACTGCAGAAGCTGCAGGACATGGACACACAGGGCCGAGTGTGGAGCCAAGACCTGATCCTGCAGGTCAGAGATGGCTGGCTCCAGCTGCTGGACATCGAGACCAAGGTCAGCCCTCCCACTGTCTAGCCCATGCTGTGGAAGAGCAAGTGCTAGGTGCCTCCAACAGCAGCTACCTCCCATACTCAGCAGACACCCAGGCCTACGAAGAGATAGGAGATAAGGGTTGGGGATAGAGGCACAAGTCAGAGCAGATGACTCCCCAGATCCAGGCCACCAGAGGGTAGGGGCAAACCTATCAGGAGTTTCTAGGAGCCATACTTAGTTCTTAGGCCTCATAGTTGACTTCTTCACCTGGCCCAGGAGGAGCTGGACTCTTACCGCCTAGACAACATCAAGGCCATGGATGTGGCACTGAACACCTGCTCCTACAACTCCATCTTGTCCATCACTGTGCAGGAGTCTGGTCTGCCAAGCACTAGCACTCTGCTCTTCCAGTGCCATGAAGTAGGGGTGAGTGGCCAGGGGTGAGGTTCAAAAACCACAACCATTGTGTGTGCAGGTGCATGTGTGCATCCCCACCCCACCACGTGCGTGCGTGCACACACACACACACACACACACACACACACCTTGCCTGACTGTTGCTTCCTCCAGGCAGAACGGCTGAGGACCAGCCTGCAGAAGGCCCTGGAAGAGGAGCTGGAGCAAAGGTAAGCAGTCTCTGCATAGCCAGCAGAAGTGTGGGCAAGGCTTCTGTCCCGAGAACCTTGTCAAAGAAGTGCCCTTCACCATGTCTTCAGTAGACCTCAATTTGGAGGCCTTCACTCAGGCCAGAACAGATGGAGGGGACCATCTCTGGAAAGGTCACTTCCTTTGGAGCAGGCACCCTCTCTGGAGCAGGGGCCCCTTCCAGAGCAGCCCTACCAGATGACCCTAGAGCACAGTAAGTTTTGCGGACAGGGGCAGGTGGAAGAGAATGTCAAAGGAGTTCTAGGCCCATAGTCCCATTACATCGCAGGCATCCCACCATCCCCAAGGCCCCTGTCACGCCACCCCAGTGCCAGAGAACCAAGCGCCTTCGCTCGGCCTCCTCCAAGACGGTCTCCATCCCCAGAGGATCTAGAGAGAGATGAGGTAATTGAGGATGGTCTTGGGCTTGCTGAGGCTTCCCGGGCCCAGGGGAAGAGAGTACACCTGTTCCCCTCACCCAGGAGCCCAGGGCCCCAGGGTGGTCAGGGCAGGACAGTCCTAACTGCCCACTCACGTCATGGATTGTTTGGGGCCCAGGAGGTGCTGAACCATGTCCTAGGGGACATTGAGCTGTTCGTGGGAAAACTGAAGGAGGTTCAGGCAAAGACCAGCCTTAAGAAGAAGAGGAGACTTAGGAAAAAAAAGAACAAGGAGACTGAAGGTGAGTGCTGAGGGCCAGGGGAGAGGAGTGGAGTTGTCCTGAGATGATCTGTGAATGCTGCCTTTGTCCCTGCTCCCACAGGAATAACCCGGGCACACTACATTGACTGCTTCCAGAAGATCAAGTACAGCTTTAACCTCCTGGTCTGTGGCTCCCCACCACTTCCCCAGCCTTCCTCCCCCAACAACCCTACAGTCACTGGTCTCTGGACATTCTAAGTTTTTCCTTTCTTCAGTTGCTCCCCTTCTTGGGGCTTTTGGAGAGTCCCAGGCTCTTAGCTGAGGCATAAACAATTATGGGGAACGGAAGATATTGCAGGATGAAGTGTGGTGACAGACATTGCCCTGTGTCCCCAGGGAAATCTGGCCCTCAGGCTGGAGGAGACGAGTGCCCCTGAGTTTGTGCACATCCTCTTCAAAACTCTGGACTCTGTGAGTAGTGGGAGGACAGGGTGGAAGAGGGACAGGCTGAAGCCAAGCAGGAGCAGAGGGAGGAAAGGAGGCTGAGAGAGGGTAGAGGGAGGCCATGGGGATTCCCTTTGCTCTGCCCAGCACACCCACCTCCTTAACCCCAAGACCACATCCCTCGTGGGACCAGCACCCCCAGAAGACTCTATAAGCAGGGGTCAGACATGAGGACCCTAGAGTTCTGCAGCAGATGGGCAGCTGAGCAGGGCTGGAGAATCTGGGCCTTTCTGTCCTAGGCTTCCTGACACCTTCCATCACTCCCCCAGATCCTGGCCCAGTGCCCTGATGCTGACCTACCACCTCAAGTGGTCTCGCCCCTCCTCACTCCCAAAGCCATTGACCTGCTGCAGTCCTGTCTGAGCCCATCTGAAAGTAACCTCTGGAAGGGGTTGGGTGTGGCCTGGACCACCAGCCGGTGAGTGAAGACAAGGCCTGAACTGAATTGGGGTTGAGGGGTATTGGGGAAGGACCCAAGAGGTAGCCAGGCACTATGTTGTCACAAACCAGAAATATTTCAAAACAATTTGGGGACTCTACATGAAGTTCCCAATTCTTTATTAAGGTCAGTGTGACCAATTAAAAATATATATATTATCACCTTTACTCACTATGAAAGGAAAAGCATTGTCTTAGAAAACAACAATTCTTCCCAAAAAGGAAAGATGCCAACCTCATTTTTGTCAAGGCCAAAGTGAAAACTTTATCTTAATCCAGCCCAGAATTTCAGAATTACTGTCATAAGTGATGCTACAAATGTAACATCAGTAAGACTTGGCAACCATTTGGTAGGGCCCCAGTTAGGAAAGAAAGAGATGCCACAAGATCCCAAGCTGACATAAGCATTTGGCAGGAGGACAAACCGAAGAGAGCCTTGGGGGGTAGGGGAGGAAACTGGCTCCCCTGGCTGAGCTGAGGTGTCAGGGGAACAGTCCACAGAGGCAGGGCAGCCGCCCCAGGTGAGATGTCTGGCCTGGCGGTGGTAGAACCTGACAAGGGGGGCCTCGGGGAAAGGCGAGCATACCCGTGGGAGCCCCAGAACTCACTTTAATAAGCACAGTACTTTCTCTTCCACAAGGGAAGACGGCAGGACAGTGGGAAACTTAAATGCAGGTTGCAAAAGGAAAAAGAAATCCCAGGGAGTTAAAAGAACTATAAGGACAAAGAAAATAAAAACCAAGAAAGAAGAGGGGATCAGAAAGATAGAAGTCAATGGGGAAATAAGCCAGTTTTCCTAGCATGCCTTTTGCCTAAAGACAGAATTTTTAATTCAGCCCCATTCAAAGGAGTTTTCATCTAGTTTGTTAAAGACATGAATCAATTAATGCAATGCATGTTTTTGATTGTGGTAGAATACACATAACAAAATTTACTATTGTAACTGCTCTATGTGCATAATTCAGTGGCATTAAGCACATTAATAATGTTGTACAGGCAACACTATCTATTCCTAAAACTTTTTCATCATCTTAAACAAAAAGTCTATACCCACAAAACAATAATTCTGTATTCCCCCACCTCCCCAGCCTCTAGGTACCTCTATTTTATTCTGTCTCTCTACATTTTCCTATTATGAGTATCTCATGTAAGTGGAACACATTATTTATTCTTTTATGACTGGCTCATTTCACTTAGCATGTCCTCAAGGTTCATCCACATTATAGTATGGGTCAGAATTTCCTTCTTTTTAGTGGCTGAATAATATTCCCTTACGTGAACATGCCACATTTTTTTATTCATTCATTTGTCAACAGATACTTGGATTCTCATAACAATATTCATTTGTCCAGAATATCATATGAGCTAGTCTCAGAGTCTGCTGATTCCCATGGCTATGCTGGGTTCACACTGTCTGGGGAGAGAGCCCTGGCATCTAGCACCAGCAAGGATAAAAGAGAGGTCCTGCAATGGACTCAAACCAAAAGACCTCAAGTAATTTTATTCAGCCACTTTAACATTGAGCAACCATGTTAAATATATATTTTGTGTTTCAAAGCCCAAGTTTATTTCAAGAATTTGAGAGCTGGGGTTGTAGCTCAGTGGTAGAGCTCTTGCCCCTCACACGTGAGGCCCTGGGTTCGATCCTCAGCACCACATAAAAATAAATAAATGAAAATAAATATAAAGATATTTTAAAAAATAAATAAAATACAATCCTTAAAAAAAAGAAGAATTTGAGACCCTAGAAAAATGGATCAGCAGATTTTTCTTTTTTTAGGGGGTACTGGGGATTGGACTCAGGAGATTTACTGCAAAGCTACATCCCCAGCCCTATTTACTATTTTTTATTTAGAAACAGGGTCTTACTAAGTTGCTGAGGCTGGACTCAAACTTGCAATCCTCTTGCCTCAGCCTCCCAAATTGGGATTACAGGTGTGCACCACCATGCTGGACTGGATGTGATTTTTTAGAAAGTATCCTTAAAGATG
The DNA here is from genome assembly GCF_021218885.2 of Marmota monax. Classification (NCBI taxonomy): domain Eukaryota; kingdom Metazoa; phylum Chordata; class Mammalia; order Rodentia; family Sciuridae; genus Marmota; species Marmota monax. The sequence goes on from NW_026694276.1 coordinate 1,453,217, forward strand.
CAAAATAACTCCAGTGTTCATAAACTGATATACACTTGTTAAATAATATATCAAGTCAGTTATTCCCCTAGATGTTTTCTAATTTCCTAAAATAACCAGAAATTAATCATTGCAACAGAAACACAGAAAATAGAATAACTATAGAGATGTAAAAACTCTAAATAGAGTTGAATTTCTGACAAATTATATTTCGATGACTTGATTTTAGACAAAATGACCCAAAGCTATGGGTCATTGAATGCTGTGGTAATCCAGAAGGATGGAGAACATCTGAGGCCATTGATTTGACAGCCAGGAGATTATCAGGATTTTAAATAGTCTGGTTCCAATAAAGCAATGACAGAAAATCTGATGCTGGAGTAATGACAGGACCAAGGTGAGAACGTGTAGGTAGGGTATTTAGGTACATTCTCAGGAAATTTGCAAGGAGAGGGTTATAGGTCCACAGCTTACAAGGAGTTGTAAGTGGGTCAAGGGAAGACCTGAGCATCTTTCTAAGGCCAAGAAGAAATGACCAACAAAGAAGATTAGAAAAGGGAATAGTCTCTGTGGTCCACTGAATAAACATTTCTTAGCTGCAGCTTATGCACCAGCCACAGTCCTGGGGCGACAGCTCCCAAGGAGTTCAATATAGTAAAAAAACAAAACAACCCAGACATGTAAAGAGCATGTGCAGCAGAGCGTGAAAGGAGCACTAACCCACAGGTACACCAAGTTCAGGGGAAATATTCACCTGGAGGAGGCAGGGAGAGTAACTTCCCTAAGAGTCGAGGGCATTTCCCCTGCAGCCAGGTAGTGGTTGTCCATGCACAGCAAGCCTGGAAGCCACAGATGGCACACAGATGGGCCCTGTGTGGTGGGCAAGAGGGAGGCTAAGAGGCAAGAAACTGCCCCATCCTGGTGTCAGCTAGAACAGCCCTGCCATGATGGTCTAAAAATTAGAGTTCCACACACTATTTAGCTAGAGAGACCTACTGTGAGGACACTGAAAACAGGTTAGAAAAACACAGCAGGAAACCATAAGGGGGCCTTTAGGACCTAACACTCTGATTTCTACCACTTTAATTCGAACGCCCCAGCAAAGCCACTGTTTCCCTAGGGGAGTGATACATCTGCACTTCGTGGGTGGTGGTAGGGCTGGTCCACAGATCCTGCGCTGTGAGGTTTGCTCATCCTTAACCATTTGCTCCTCTGTGGGTGTTCTGAGACCTTTCATCTGTGCACAATGGACTATGCCCCCCATTAAGATCCCCGAGGTTAGGCCTTGTCATCTCCTCCCTTTCTACATCCCACAGCCTTGCACAGAGTGGACAAGGACTCTGATTTTTCTCCCCCCAGGGCTGACTGGACAGGCAAAGAGCCTCCACATTACCAACCTACATTTTATGATGGCTGGCAACCTCCAGAGCCCTCCTCCTTGGTAAGAGATGCTGAGCACAGAGTCCTATCCAAAGCCTTGGACTCTGGCTAGTTTCTACCATCCCCATGGTCACATGACCACTAGGCCATGTATGGGTTTATGTGAGGACCTGTGTCCATCACTGTGAGGGTGGCCAGGAAGGGGATGGGAGAAAGCTGTGAGAGTAAAGGTGGGGGGGGGGGTCGTGTCTGACAGCCACTCCCTATCACCATGGTGGTTGCTTCCTGCTCTTACTCACTTTCTGTTTTGTTCCCTACAGGCACCCTTAAGGTATCAGGACTCTATTGCCCTCCGGTATGGCCCGAGGCTATTAGGGACTGAATTGGCATGGGGAGGGAATGAAGGGACTAAGCCTTTTGATCTCTGGATCTCTATATCTCAAAGACCCTCTGAGCTCTCTTCTTAGTCGACAAGGACATACACAAACACATCCTCCCCTAGTTTGGATGCAAAAGCAGCTTTTGACCTTCCTAGGTTCCAATCCCTTCTTCTCATGATACCAACCATACACATCTCTGGTTTCCCAGAGCTCAGGTATAAAGTGCTCACAGCAGAGCTCAGATGTAGAAAATTCCACTGCTGTAAATGTCTTTAGAGATCAATGATATTTCAGACCTCTCTTGTCCTCAGAAACCTCTACCCCAAGCCCCACCTAAGATAGACCTCCTATCAAACTCTATGGAACCATAAAAGTCACCACCAGATGTAGCCAGGAGATATCTGGGGTTCTTGGTGGTTGGACAGGTGCTCAATTTCTGAGGCCCATCTCCAGCCATCCTCCCTCTTTCTTTTGGCAAAAGTGCTAGGTTAGGGAGTACCTCACGCTTTGCTCAGGAGGAGACCTACAACAATGGCCCTCAACCTGGGGATACCAGCATCCCACCCTCCAGCCCTAGACCTGTCAAATCAGTCCTGAAAATGCAAGTTCTGTATGAGTTTGAAGCAAGGAACCCACAGGAACTAACTGTGGTTCAGGGTGAGGTGCTGGAGGTAAGGTCTGGGCTTGACGCTAGAAAAGGAGGTGGTGGTTGGTGGGAGCTACAGGTAGCCTGGACAGGGCAGTCTGGATATGGAGCTGCCAGGGTAGGGGGGCCTGGAGACGGAGAAGGAAAGTGGGAGAGGGCTGGGAGGGAAAAAAAAAAAAAACCCTTGTGTGTTTTCCTCCTGCTTGGACAGAGGTTTGGGTAATTGAGATGGTGACTGTTGGCAGGTTCTGGACCACAGCAAGCGGTGGTGGCTGGTGAAGAATGAGGCAGGACAGAGTGGCTACATTCCCAGCAACATTCTGGAGCCCCTGCAGATGGGAGGCCCTGGGAGCCAGGGCCAGTCACCCACACGGGTACACTACCTGGCCTAAGCTATCCAAAAGGCTTAAGTCCTGAGTTGGAGGTCAGGGTGGGGAGGATTCAGTGACAAGCAGAAGAATTAGTTCTGGTTTTACTTAATCAGTTCTTACTGCATGTTAAGTTTGTTATTGGGTCAAAGCAAGTAATAAAACAGGGTTCCTATCAGACCATAAAATCATAGGCTGTTATAAGTGATCCGATGGAAGCCCAGAGAAGAAACCTAGGGTTGGGAGGTATGTGTGTTTGTGACATGATCTCTGACCCCTTATTCCTCCACCCCCCCTCCCCACCAATCCAGGCTCCAATGCTTCGACTCAGTTCAAGGCCTGAGGAAGTCAAGGCTTGGCTGCAGGCAGAAAACTTTTCCACTGTGTAAGTGCCCAGTCTGAAGGGCATGGAGAGGGGACCTTAAAATGGGCTCTGATGATGACTATGGAAACCCAGAGACCCAAATTTGCAACTGGCCTCCACTGTGCTTGTCAACTCCATCTCAGATACAGGTTCTGCTGAGTGAAAGAGATCAGAGGAAGGGTACTTGCCTAAACCTAGGTTAGGGTGTCAAGTGGGGTGCTCCTGCCATGGTGAAGGCAGCAAGCATCAAGATAGTGAACTTGGGGGAAGAAAAAGCTGACAGCTCAGCCATGCCTTCTTACGAGATACCTCAAACCTGGATGTTCTGACATCAGCTGATGCCAAACCAACTGGCTTACACCAGCACTTTCAGATACCCCATGCTACAAATCATCCTGGAACCCCAACCTCCAATCCTAAACAGCCCTTCTCTACCCAAATACTCAGGCCCGGCATCCTTCCACCTGACCCTTGGTGGCTTCTCCTGTTTTTGTTCACAGCACGGTGAAGACCCTAGGGTCCTTGATGGGGAGCCAGCTACTTCACATGAGACCTGGGGAGCTACAGATGCTGTGTCCACAAGAGGCCCCACGAGTCCAGACACGGCTGGAGGCTGTCAGAAGGATGCTGGGGGTAAGGACACTCTGGGGTCCTGGCTCCTGCTGAGAGGGCCTGGTCCTCCCAGCAAGAGAGTCCGAGTACTGGGTAGACAAGCCAGCAGGCCCAGCCCTGGGTGGAACTGAGTGTGGAAGGTACTGAGCATGAGATAGTCCTCCAAGGGTGTGGCTTCATGCATTCAGGCATGCCTCGAGGCTCCAAGCTTATTGGTGGCAGGACCTCTGGGGCTCTCTCACCTGGCAGAGCCTCATCTGAATTCTTTTCTTCCCTCAGATGAGTCCTTAGGCACCAGCTCAAACACTTCAAGACCAAGGATGTCTCTCCTATGCAAGATGGAGTATTTGATATTTTAGAACCCTGAGAATTCCTCTTCCAGCTCCTCAGTTTGCAGCAAACCACACAGCTGGAGAGCTCACACAGAAAAGAGGATTAACAGGCCCAGATGTTGTGGCAAATGGTACCCTTTCTTGCTGTGCTGGGATCATCCCCAATTACTACCTATTTATTTTACCTCTTTCCTAAGTCTGGCTCACTTATGACTAGGCCTGTCAGGAGTTGGTTTACTCCCTCATCTTCCCAATAAAAGCATCTTCAAGTCTGTCATATGTCTCCCTTGCTGCTTCTTCTGGGCCTTATGGGAGCCAAAGACTGTGAGGTAGGAAGATCTGAGGTATGAAACAGCAGCAACCTTACATTCGTCACCAGGTCAGATGATCTGAATGGGAGAAAGAATTCACACTACAACCTGGAACTGGGAATCAGAATTTGAGAGCTATGGTCCAAGTTCTTCTTTCTAAGCAAACACCAAAATGAAGCTATGGTCACCATCCCCACCCTTCTGTGTATATGTCTCCTAATAGAGACCAAGGCATCCAGCACGGCTGAGGGCACAGAAGTAGTAAAGAGCACCAGGGTGACAGCTGCAGGTTTTAACCATCACTGGTTGATGGTCCAGAGAAGCACTAACTAAAACAAGGCAGGTGTTCCAGGAAGTTGTTAACTTCCTCTTTCGATGCAACTTTGCCCCTGCTGTTAAATGAGCCAACCTTAAGTTCCCTCCCCAGTGTCTCTTTAGTGACAGAGCATAAGGAACTGATAGGTGAAAGTCCCACAGTCAGCAGTGTGAACTCCACCAAGTCATCCCACTTCTGGGTTCCTGTTCTAAGATTAGGTGAAGAGTGTGGATTGGCTGTAGCTTCCAATATATTTTAATGTAAGTAACCTACTTTAATCTCCAAACTGTCATGGTATGAACACTTATCTCCACATAATCAGAGTTTTACTTTAATTGATTTAATCTACAATTATGAATTCAAGTCTACCTTGAGGGTTTTTAAAGTGTTCCTTAGTCTCTCAGCTGAATTTGTCTATGACCTTAACATTGTCTGGGGCCCAAGTTGCCCTATTTTTAGACTGCCTAGGTCATTCCCTCAACTTTCCAGCCTCAGAAAATCATTCCTTGTAGGTGGTAACACAGAATAGGAAAGCAAAAATTCCCTCACAAGAGAAAAAGGGCAAAATCCTTAGGGTCTGACTTGTTAAGGACAAACATAGCCAAAAAAGTTAATTTCTTAGAATGAGTCAAGGCCCATTGCCCCTGAGGCCTCATAGAGTTGAAGGAGCACTGGCCACAGGGAAACCCTACAGGCCCTGAAAAAGGAATAGTATCTTAACACATTGTTCCCCAAGTTTCAGAGAAAAGACTGAGGTGAAATGATGGGCTGCCCAAATACAGTGGCACTACCACAAGTTAGTATTAGACATGAGTCTGAACCCCAGATCATCCTTGGGATCTTAAGTGACTCACCTAACCTCTCCAGGCCTCAGTTTACCTCCTATAAAATGAAAATAACACTTACTTTACAAAGTTGTTGTGATGCTTAGATTGGAATAAATTACCTAACATATATGAAACACCTGTGCTATTGCCTGGCATATCATAGCTATTCCAAAAAAAAAAAAAAAAAGCTAGTCTTATACCTCAAGTTAATTTGGGACTAGCCCCCTTGTTCTTTTGGGAAAAGAAATACAGGCTTTGGGCTAGGGCTGTAGCTCAGTGGCAGAGCACTTGCCTAGCATTTGTGAGGCACTGGGTTTGATCCTCAGCACCACATTTAAAAATAAATAAAGGCATGCTGTCCATCTATAACTATAAAAAAACATTAAAAAAAGAAACACAGGCATTATAAATTCATGCGTCCCTATGTTTGCACTTTTCCCCCTTTTTAGCAAAATGTCTTTTTAAAAAGTCCTAAGTTTGCTTTAGCTGAACTAAAGGGTTGAGATAATGTGATCTCCCATACCCAGACTAGAGGAATAGTGGCTTGGACCTCTAGGTGGCCATGCTGTGCAGGCCGGACAGGAACCCTGAGAGTAGCTGTAGACTCCCCCTCTTCCACTCCTCCATAGAGTTCCCACGAATCCTCTCTCCTGCTCAACACTGACACTATTACAAATCTCTACCCCTTTTACATTCTCATGAGCACTGCATAAACACAGAGGATAGTTCTTCTCAAGACTGCAGGAACCTCCCACAGATCTCTTGCTGTATCAAGATCCCCATGACACCCACATTGCTAAATCCAACTGTTACTTCTCAGTCTTCATTTTCCTTGACCGAGCAATCCCATTAGACATAGTTGTTCATTTCCTCCTTCAAGGGTCTTCACTTGGTGTTCCTCCTGCCTCCCTGGCCAGACTCCTTTTCAGACTTCTTTCTATCATTCTCCAGCTTCTAAATGTTGTGCCACAGCACCCCGAAACCTGCAGATCTCGTCTCTTCTCCACTGCTCTCACTTCCATGGCAATCTCTTTGGTCTCACTGTTGAAATGCTATGTGTACAATGATTCCCTGTACTTACCACTTCCTTCTGCCTGGAGATCTCCCCAGCCTGCTGCACCCACAGCCCCCACAGCACAGCAGCTTGATCTCACACCTGTTCAGGTCTGTGCTTAAAGGTTAACATCTCAGTGAGACCTACCAAAATTCGTTCTTCAAAAACACAAATCCCCTTCCTGCTGGGGTTCTCCTACCTTTCCCCACCACTATTCCTTCTTATTCTCCTCTGCCTTCTCTCTCTTTTCAGTACTGGGAGTTAACCCTTGGGGTGCACTTACCACTGAACCACATCCCCAGCTCTTATTTTAATTTTATTTTGAGACAGGGTCTCGCTAAGTTGCCCAGGCTGGCCTCAAACTTTGGATCCTCCTGCTCAGCCTCCCAAGTCTCCAGAATTACAGGGATGTGCCACCACAACCAGCTTTAAAATATCCCCCACTGCCTGCCCTAACCATTGGGAATCAAACTCAGCACCCACTGAATGCTCGAAAAACTCTCCCACGGAGCTATCTCCCCAGCTGTATTCTGCCGCAGTCTGGCTGGGCACACAATCACGAGCCACCACACAGCTTGTAGATTCAAACAGCAACTCTTTATTCCCGAACTCACACCAGCCGTCTACAATCACGTTCTGGGGAAATCCACGTTCTCTGCCCAAATCCACGTTCTCTGCCCAAATCCCCCTCCACTGGGCTTCTATCTCCAAAATATACTGTCTGAATCCCGTGAGAACTCAAGGGGAACTCAGGCAGCAGGATACGCCCTATTCCCAGCAGGAATAATCTTAAACCTTAAACCTGAAACCTAAACTGGGAACGCCCTAAACACGATTATCTTAAAACCGGGAACACCCTAATCTGCCTTGGTCCTTGAGCAAGGTCACTTACATTCAATGTCACTGCAACATGTCAGCAACATGGGGTACGCTGGCAAGGAAATTGTCATACCTACTTGGCTAATGGCTCCCAGCAGTATTCCTCTTTGTTTTCTCTCCATAGGACATGCACCACTATCTGACTTATTATATATTCACTAAGTATTTGGTTATTTCTGCCTCTCTCCATTAGAATGCAAGCTTTCAGAGGAAGGAATTCTTGCTAATTTTTTTGAGTTCTGTATCCCTAGCATCTATAACGGTGCTGCCCATGATAGGCATGTTAAAAACATTGCTGGGTACATGAATGAGTGAAGGCAAAAATTATAGTATCTTTCCTTCTCCAATCCACACTACACAAAGAAGCTACATTAATTTCTCTAATGGACATTGGCAATATCACTCACCTCAGCATAGCTTCCAAATCTGCACTGTTCAATAGAGCAGTCATGAGCCACATGTGGCTACTGAGCAGGTGAACGGTAGCTGGCTCAAATTGAGACTAGTTTTAAGTGTAAGATACACACTGTGTATTGAAGACAATACAAAGAATAAAAACATTTCGATAATATTATACTAATTATATGCTGAAATTACAGTACTTTAATACATTGGGGCTAAATAAAATGTATTTATCCACTCACCTGTTTTTACCAGAAACAAATATTTTAAATCCTATGTGAGGCTTCCACTACATTTCTATTGGACAGTATGATCTAGATACTCCCCATAGACCAGAGGAAAAAAACTTCAAATTTCCCTTTCTCATAGTCAAGGCCCTTTACAACCTGACCCCCACATGCTTTTCCCATCCTCCCTCTCTCTGTGCCTCAACACTCATAAACCAGCCTACCTCGACAGTACTTGCTGTTTCTTCTAACACACATGTATTTCCCACCTTCCCGTATTTATTCTGCCCTACTGCTGCCTGGAGTGCCCTTTGTGGCAATGCCCACGGCCTATCCTTCCTCAGTAACCTTGCTCAAATGCCCATCTCCTCCGTGAAGCCTTTCTAGAACCACCCTCTGTCCTGGCCTGAAGAGATCTCTCCCTCCAAACTATCTTAGGTGATGTCTTGTGCCCTGAATCACTTCCTACTTGGCGGTTTTATGGATTTAAGTAATTAATGGGTTTAACATCAAGCTCTCATTCCCCAGTCCTTCCCCGCTGCTTAACAGTGGAGCCAAAGATGGCGACTCAGCTGGGTGGTCAGAATCCGGTCCAATTATCACGAACTGTTCTAGTCCTCTACCGCACCCATGAATCTGACTCTCCCTGGGTAACTACTGCCTGGTTGCACTTCCCGCCCTGGCAATATTAACTACTGAAGTGAGGCTCCCGCGCGTGGGGAAGCACAACTGCATTAAGCGAAGGTTTCGCACACCTGCGGGTCTCCTGCGAGAGCGCGCGAGGGCCTACTGCCCGCAGAAGTCGCGCATGCGCGTGATATTGTGGCCATGCGGAGGGCGGGAACGAGGGCGGGGGCGGAGTCGGGCGGCTCACGTTGGCCCCGCCCAGATACGTCGAATATAAAACCTCGTCGCGGTTTACCGCCAGTCTTCTAAACCCCGCACGTTGCTTCGCTATGTCGTCCACGTCGTCTATGGTTCTGGGTTATTGGGATATTCGCGGGGTGAGTGCCTTCGCAGTTGCCCAGCAGCTCCGTCAGAGACGGGGAAGTGGCCAGGGCTCTGGGGCAGCGGCTCTGTGAGAAGAAGCTGTAGGTGGGAGCCCTTTCGCAGCGAATACCATCACCTGAGCTGCCCAGCCTCAGACGCTGACGACCCCCGCCCGGCCTCTGGGATCACTAGGCCCGGCGGGGAGAGCCCAACGGCCGCCAGTCTGTGGGGGTCGCTTAACAACCGCCCCCAGCCGGTTACAGGGTCTTTGGCAACCCTGTGCCGGGGAACGTTGGCGGGCGGGGGTTGGGCGCGGGTCTGACCCGCGCAAGCGCTGATCGGGGGCTGTCTCCTGCAGCTGGCGCATGCGATCCGCCTGCTTCTGGAGTTCACGGATACATCCTATGAGGAGAAACGGTACATTTGCGGGGAAGGTAATATCACTTTGGAACTCATACACCATTCCCCTAAGCCAAGCTGCCTCCACTGTCCTTGTCTTCCTGTGCCCAGAGTGGCATCACTCCACTCTGGTGGGACATCTGCCCCTATCACCAGGGAACTCCTTGCATTGCTGTGTGAGAAGTGCGTACTTTACATCGACCTGGGGATTCTCCTTACCTCCATGGCCCCAACCCCTTCTTAATACTTAATCGAATGGTTCACAGAGACTAAAAGGTGAAGTTTGGGGAGCTGGGTATTAGAAGTATTAGAACTAAGTCATTTCTAGATCTTTCCACTCTCTCATCAGGTGGGCTGTTAAAGATGTTGAGTCCCATTTCTCTTTCTCACAGCTCCTGACTATGATCGAAGCCAATGGCTGGATGTGAAGTTCAAGCTAGACCTGGACTTTCCTAATGTAGGTGTCCTAGGGAGAGGAGTGGGCAGAAGGGAAGGCCTTCAAGTATATCCATTTTACTGTTTCCTATTCTGATCTGGGAGGGTCCTGAATAGGGGTTCTTAACACGGATAGAAGAGATAAAAGGATCCTTGAACTAGAGAAAAAAAATTACATTTCATTTCTACTAACGAAAGTATTCCTCCATTGTGAAAAAGGGTAATAAGCAATGTGAGTTATTAGCTACATCTGTGACTTTATCACTAGTAAAAATCAGGTATTTTCATGCTCTAATAAATGTATTTCGGATATCTCAAATGTTATATTCATCACTAAAATTACGGTGGTTATTACATCCCTTTGCTATTACATTAATAAGCACATATTACTTTAACACAATTTTGCTGTAAAATGTTTTATAATTACCTAAATACATGCAATTTGCATTTTAAAACCTTATTCTGAAAAAGGTTTCATGGCATACACATATGCACCCAATATACATAGACTTAAGAACCCTTGCTAGAATCAGGTGGAACCCATTACTACCTTCTACCTAATTTTTTAATTTCTCTTCACACAGCATCTTCTCTCTCTTGTTTACCACCTTGTCAGTCTCCTCTTCCCCGGAAGAAAGAGATTGTCCATTTGGCTTCTCCTTTTCCTTCCAGCTTCCCTATCTCATGGATGGGAACAACAAGATCACCCAGAGTAATGCCATCTTGCGCTACATCGCTCGCAAGCACAACATGTGTGAGTTGGGTGGGGCTGGTGAAAGAAATCTGTTTGCTTACAGTGGGGTATATGATTTCAAGGGTGGTTATTATTTGGCCTACAGGTGGTGATACCGAAGAAGAAAAGATTCGAGTAGACATCATGGAGAACCAAATAATGGATTTCCGCATGCAACTGATTCGCCTCTGCTACAACTCTGATCATGTGAGTTTTCTCAGCAGGCATCAGCTGAGCAAATTTCCTTTCTACTGTTGTTCCCACCAACCCAATCTGTAAGAATAGGAAATAGAACTTTTTTTTTTGGGGGGGGGGTGTGCATGTTTTTGTCATGTAATTCTGATATGGGTTCCTCTACTTTTCCAAACCTTTTCTTTCCATTCTGCCATCTTGAAGTGAAGACAGTGAGAAGGAAATCCCTGGAGAAGGGGCTACAAAGTGTCCATTCTTAGCCTGTGCTCTAATTTATCTATATAGATGCTGGTGGTGGCTATTCTCACTGTCTTTCCCTCTCTTCCAGGAAAAAATGAAGCCTCAGTACTTGGAACAGCTACCTGGACAACTGAAACTATTCTCCTTGTTCCTGGGGAAATACTCATGGTTTGCAGGGGAAAAGGTAGGAAGTAGAGGAAAGGAGAGGATAGCTTTCTGTTTCTGCAGGTGTTCGTGAACTCCCCACACCTAACCATCTTATTTTCTCCTTCTAGCTTACCTTTGTGGATTTTCTCACCTATGATGTCTTAGACCAGAACCGTATGTTCGAGCCTAAGTGCCTGGATGAGTTCCCAAATCTGAAGGCTTTCATGTGCCGCTTTGAGGTAATGCTGTCTATAACTTTCTTACAGAAACATTCACAGGCTCCTTAGGCCCTCAGGGTCCCACTATAGTAGATGCTTGTCCAATACCATCTTTTACCTGAAGAGGTTGATGGCTGTATACCTCTGTGCTTTCAAGTCTTGGGCAGGGTTTCTACACCCCAAAGTCATAGTCTACAAGAAATGGAGAAAAATTGGAGGCAGGCAGCATGTGGATATTGTTGTTTTGGTTTGAGTCTGTTGGGCTAGGTAAGGGTCTTTATAAAGTTTGGTGTGCTTTCCCTTCAGGCCTTGGAGAAAATAGCTGCCTACTTGCAGTCTGACCGTTTCTTCAAGATGCCCATCAATAACAAGATGGCCAAGTGGGGCAACAAGTGTATATGCTGAGCAAGAGAAACAGCTTGTTTTGTTCCATCCTATACCTAGGGGCCTACACTCTTCTCTGCTCTTTCCAATAAGTAGCTCTTGGGTTACCCGTGTCCAGCTGAATTTCTCTTGGGTGTAAAGGCCAAAGGAGAATAAGGATCTGTGAACAACCACCAAGATATAAATTTAGTCACTGCAACATTAATATTCCCTTACTCCCCAACTGAGTTCAAGGTCTAGAAATTAATCATCAAAGCTTGAGAGCAAGTATTAGAAATGTACTGAACAGTTGGAGAAAGAAGTTATTTTAAATGGGTCCATTACATGGACATCATGTAAATACCCATTAATCCTGTGAAATACCATGTGGCAGTTAAAGAATGATACTGAAGTGTGTGAACTCACATGGAAGGATTTTCAAGACACATTGTTGAATTTCAAAATTAGTTTGCAAATTAATATATACAGCATGACATCTTTTATCATTTTTGAAAGTGAGAACGTGAGGTATTTCCATATATACACAATGTAAGTGATTGGGCACTGGAGGGAAACAATGAAACTGATAACAAGGCTTACTTCAGACAAAGGGATGGAAGGCCCAGTCTTCGGGGTAGAACCTAAAGGGGAATTCTAAGATGCAGCCAAGTTTTCCTTTTTTTTTTTTAAACTAGGAGGATGTATTCATGACCTACTTACATAATCAAAACTAGTTTTTTCCTTTTTTTTTTTTTTATATTTTTATTTTTTAGTTTTCGGTGGACACAACATCTTTGTATGTGGTTCTGAGGATCGAACCAGGGCTGCACACATGCCAGGCGAACGCGCTACCACTTGAGCCACATCCCCAGCTCCTCAAAACTAGTTTTAAGGAAACAAAACTTAGGGTAACTGATTCCTATGGAAATTGAATTGTCATCAACTATTCCATTACGTAGCAAAGTCAGAAGTCCTTACAAAGAAACTCTTACAGCCTTAGGAGTTACCTGTGGGCCAGATTGCTATCCCCTGTGGACCAGAAGCCAAGGATCTCTCTGTAGTGAGGGGGAAAGGGCTTGATGACTATAAGACCCAATGATGTAAGGAGGTGGCCTCAAGATGGGTAACACAGACATGTTCAACTGCCACCCCTGCCAGCAATAGTTTGTCCAGCCCAACTTTTTAGGTATGGGGAACATTTTGCTATAAGAGGTGTAAAGACAAGAAGTTTCTCTTCAGTCTAATAACACATAAATTTGCAGCATATGAGGGAGTGGTGTGCTGTAGGGAAACCTTTTGGACTTAAAAGAATTGAGCATGCCTTGGGGACTAAATAGATGACAACCAAAAATGAAAAGGGGATATTTTATTTATTGTTGTATAATGATATTACCACAAATTTAGCAGCTGACATTTTTCATCTCAGTTTTTATGGGTCAGGAGTCTGGCTCAGCTTTATTGGGTGCTCAGCTGTTTTCATCCCAAAGCTACACTCAAAATGTCAGTCAGGAATATGACATTAGCTCAAGGATCAATTGGAGGAGGACCTCCTTCCAAGTTTATGTGATTGCTGTTAGAATTCAGTTCTTTGTTGACTGCTGGACAGAGAACCTTAGTTTCTTGCTGGCTGCCAGCTAGAGACCAGCTTCCCTTCCTTGCAAAAGGCTGCTCACCATGTCCACTTGTTTCATCAAAGCCAGTAAAGAAGTCTGGAAAGAAGGACACAGGATTCTTTGACATTACATTGCTTTATCCTTTTCTATCAGAGGCAAGTCACAGGTCCTGTCCACAATCAAGGGGAGGGGATTGCACAGACATGAGTACCAGGAGGCAAGTTATGGGAACCATCTTACAATCTTCACCACAGGGTAAGAGACAAGGAAACAGGAAGTCAGTCCTGCAATCCTCTGTGTAAAGAATTCTGGAAAAGACAGTGACAGGAGAGAGCAGCATGGTAAGAGTTGAGCAGTCTCAAGTGAAAAGTTTAAAAAGCATAGGTCTGTGGTTAAAATGTATTTCATGCGCATTGCAGATAATAGACAAAGTACATCTTCTAATTTTTTTCTAGGTGTTAGGTTAGTGATTATCCACTTAACATTTACCCATAACAAGCTTATTGACCCAGAAAGCTGGGAAGGCCACTGAAAGGCACAGATCCTTTCCACAAGAGAGGTTGTTTCCCAATCCCCAGTCAGCCCCTTAACTCTATTTGTAACACAGACCAAGAAAAGAATGCAATCACACTGGATGCATTCGAGCAAGGAACAGTTTTCAAGGTGGGGAAAAGCCTATTATCCCACAGGCACACAGGTGAAAACATTGAGAAATTAGTGTACTGATTTATAAAAGCCTCATTAAGAAAAACACCTCTTGATGGGTGCATTAAATTTGGTGGAGCAGTTCCCCCAAAGTATTAGGGAAACTTGATTATATTCATTGTCAAATGTTAAGCAACTGGGTTAAAGCATTTCAAGCCAAAAGGAAATAACTTATGTGATTAAAAAAAATTAATTGCAGAAGTTATTTCACTGCCTCAATGAGCAGAGTGGGGATGCTGATACATATAGACACGAATCTGCTTTAAAGTCATCTTTAGAGGGATTTATGAGAACACCTGGCCTGTATATAGAAATATACATTCCTTACCCTTCAGCTGCAGGACAGGTGTCTCAAATGAACTGACGAAGAGGGACTTAGGGAGTTCAGATAGATAGTGAGGGGGAGGGGAAGGATTGAAAGTTAACCAGTGCTTTTTCTAATGTGAAGATTTTCTCATTCCCCTGCTTAAATACCATTCATAGCTTCTGAGGCCTCAGTAAAATAACTGTTTCCCCCAATTTACCTTCATAATCTGACCTCTGCTTCCTTTACAGCTATATCTTTTGGCATGTGTCCTCTCCCCTGGCCCTGGAGTGCTGGGTTCAGAGAGTTACATAGTATGGATTGAGGAGCCAGGACTGCTGGCTCTGCCACAACTCATCAGTGGCCTCCTGTGTACAGTATCTTTTCTGATAAGTGAATCCTCCCCTATAAGTTGTGAGCACTAAGTCAATATTTCTAGAACATTTAGGACAGATCAATGTTACATAAGTTTGTAAAACTAAATTATCCTGAAGCATCATGTTCTCTTTTGTATTTTCACACTTTTGTACTTACTATCCCTTAAATCCTGCCCTCCATGCTCCACCCCTGGTCTTGCTTAATGCCTACTCATCTTCTAACCCAAGCCTAGAAATTACGTTTGAGAATCAAACCACTGTGAAAGTGGTTAGTGATAGTCACCAATGATTCCTGATTGCTTTTCCTGTGGGAAAGCTTCAGATCCTCTTGAACTTCAGTGTAGCCTTGTGACTTGCTTTGGCCAATTAAACATGAATAGAAATTATGCTCTTTTTCCAAGCAAAAACTTGAGGAACCAATGCAAAAGTTGTCATGTCCACCTCTTATTATGTGAGGCTACTACCCTAGCATCTTGTGTCAAGTTGAAGACATCATCAATCTTGGTGTCTAATTGACTAGGAAGAATAGGGATCCCTATAACCACAGTGGGGCATGAAAATTAAGGAATACACACATATTAAGCTACTGAGCTTTGCTTATTCTGACTGACATTCCTTCTCCTCTCCCAGGCTAACTTAAATGCACTTATTTTAAATCTTTGCTCCCCTAGAATTGTTTTCTTGTGTCAGCACTTAAAAAATTGAATTCCAGTTGCTTTTTTTAAATCTTTTTAAATTTTTTTTAATTAGTTACACATGACATTATAAATCTCATTATATTTCAAATGAGAAGGGAACTGCAGGAGTGTAGAAAATGTAGGGTGGCCATTAATTCTCACAGGTAGGACTTGCTTCAGTAAGGGATTTGGAGACTACCCCACAATGTCGACTTAGTTGTGAAAAGACAGATCTGATTGTAAGGAGTATGAATTAGCATTAACAGGCATCTTGACATATCATACATTTGAATCAGATGGGATATAATTTCTCATTTTTCTGAGTGTACAGGTTGCAGAATTACATTGGTCATGCAGTCACGCATATACCTACAGCAAAAATATGTCTGTTTTATTCTGCTGTCCTTCCATTCCCCTCTTCCCGTCCCCTCCCCTCCAGTTGCTTTTTTAGATCTCTGTTTCTGCCAGTAGTAAGTCACCAGAGAGCAGTGACTACATTTTTATATTTATGCTTGCATAGAGCCTGACATAAAGCAAGGCTTACAACTATATGTTGAATCCCTGTCTTCTAATGAGGATTGAAATGAGAAAAGAGTGCGCTTTGAGTAAGTGCTAAATGCCCTCAAGGAACTTTTAAAAATTCCTTTCTGTTCTGGTTGGGAGGAAGAACAGAAAAGTGGAATGCCCTGTTCTTAAAACAGATTTCAGGTTGAAGTGTTTGGAATCAGGACAGAAGTTCAGGTTCAGGGAAGTTTCTGAGGACCAGCAAAGAAGTCTGAGGTCAGAAAGTGGGTTATTTGATTTCATGGTCTGGTTCACTCTTTGCTTAGACTAAATTGGAATGAAATACTTTGGGGTTTGGTTTTGTTTTGGTTTTGAGTCTCATTAAGTTGGGAGACTGGAGCTCCTGATCCTCCAACCTCAGTCTCCCAAGTACTTGGGATTACAGGCATATGGTGTCTGAAATACTTTTGAAAACTAACATGGATGGGATCTTCATGTTCTTATGGTATTTTCAATGGAAATAGAGGTGACTCATATGTGGGATTTAAATCCAAAAGAAAAAATTAGATGGATACGTATATATTTGACTTTGAAGTTAGTAGGTGCTAACTACTGTGTGTTCTCACTGGTTTTCAATAGAATAAGAATAGAACAGTAGGATAATATACATGTCATGTTAGAAGTTTGAAAGAAAAGTAGAATTATTAGGTCTGAATTTTCTCTGATATGGTGCAGTGTTTCCAATTCTATCAGCAGATATTCTTTTTGAACTGTGATTGAAACCCTCTCAGCTTTCTTCTAAAATTATATTTCAAATGAGAAGGGAACTGCAGGAATGTAGAAAATGTAGGGTGGCCGTTAATTCTCACAGGTAGGACTTGCTTCAGTAAGGGATTTGGAGACTACCCCACGATGTAGACTTGGTTGCCAAAAGACAGATCTGATTGTAAGGAGTGTGAATTAGCATTAACAGGCAGAGTTGCTCTGAAATGCACCAGGATAGGCCCCTGTTGCTCTCTGATTCTAAGCCTTGAATTATAATGTGATAATGGCTGCCAGTTTCCATTTGTCATCAATAGAGATTTCACTTATCATACATGCCACATGAGTAAGGAAATGTAGAGTAATAAAGTGGATAACACTGAACCTGAGAGGGGGGTCACCAGAGAGATGGAGACAAGAGCCAATCCAAGGAGTGACTTTCATTTGCTCGTATCAATATTTAGTATAAAAGGTTTATAAGCAACATCTCTTTGGAATCTTGTAATCAAAGAAGGCCATTCTGCAAGCATTGTAAATAAACAAACCAGCTCATTTGCAAATATGAGCACAATTTGTCTACTGCATTGGATGGCTCACTGACTTTTCTGTTTCTGCCACTAAACTGTAAATCACCAGAGGGCAGGGACTAAATTTTTCTATTTAGTGCTTCCACTTCCTATTCCCTTACTATTTTATAAAGGGTGTATTACAAGTCATCAACATTATGCTTTGGTCTGTCATTTTCAAAATATCAACATTTGGGATTATTTCTGTTTGTTTACTTTTATACAACTTTTATGCATCCTTCTTAAGTAAAAAATTCTCATATTAGAAGGCCCCTGCCCCAAGGTAGGACACTGCTAGTTGACTCTCAATATCCATTCTTCCCATTTTCTTTTGTCATAGAATCTCCATCTTCCCAGGCAAAAGATGTCATTTCTGATATGATTAAGTTCTACAATGATAGCAGAAGTGTCATATGTCATTTCCAGGAAATTTCCTTAAAAGAGAGGGAACAATCCCCAATCCTCTTTCTCCTTCCTGCTGTTTGGAATGCAGATATAATGGTTGGAAGTATAGCAGCTATTTGGGACTACGTGGTGACATAAAAAATGGAAACCATATGCTGAGCCATGACGCCAGCCCTGTTTTGTATTTTATTTAGAGACAGGGTCTCACTAAGTTGCATAGTGCCTCGCTTTTGCTGAGGCTGATTTTGAACTCGTGATCCTCCTGCCATAACCTCCGGAGTTGTTGGGATTACAGGCGTGCGCCACCATGCCCAGCTAGTTCACCTATTCTGATTACTGATACAGTTGGTTTCTGGTGTCTTACTTTAACTGTTAGGTGAGGTCATGTTTCCCTGAAAGTTTTTGATACATCTTGGTGTATGGCATCAATCATCTGGACATTAAAGGCTTAGGTATTTATTTCAGTTTTTTGTAATCTGGCTTTGAGCCTGTCTTTCCAGAAACCCTAAGCAGACTGCTTATTTTCTCTGCACCCATAGTCACTTTCACTATTTCAGCACTGGATGGTGGCCTGAGTCTATGTTTGCTCTGAGTCTACTGCTGGAGTTTTGTTGCTGTTTACCACTAGAGGGTGTTTGGAGCTCAGATTTGTCCCAAATACACAGGTGGTGTATTCAGCATGAAGCAGGGGAGTATCTAACAAAGGGAAATTCATCCCCTCAACCCTTCCGTGGGGCCAGGCTCTGCCAACATGACTCATTCTCAACTACTGGCCTATGGTCCAGCACTGCAAAATTCTGCCTAGTTCTGGCAGAATCATCATGGAGGGCCTAGCCTTATGCTTGTATGTAACACCTGTGGCCACCAATGACAGAATGCTGTGTCATAACCTAAGCCCACTGCACGACACAGGGGAAGGACCAAGGCCTACAATACCATGGGCTGCCTATGCTGCGGTGGACTCATGGCTCAGGATCACCACAGCCAGCTACCTGCGATGCTGATCAGGATAGAAGTCCAACTCTGCCTGACACAGGCTGGTTCAGAGGCCCATCCATGGGCACTTGCCTGTGGGTGGTGGCTTTTAGGACGTGCCCAGTGTTAGATTTCACCAGCACTGGGTTCCAGGCAAAGTGCTGTGCTTACTATTTATCTTACTCCAGCAACTGGAGTCTTATTTCATACTGTGGCCTGAGACTGAGACAGTGTTGATGAAGGTAGTCCCTTGACCTCTGAAGTTGACACTAAGCTGGATCACACCAGAATCTCACAGCATCAGAGAGTTACTAGTCTCAAGGAAGAATTTCTCCAGGCCCATTCCAAGACTGTCAGTGATCAAGGCCAAAACATGAGTCTGTCCCACCAACCATAGATCTCTACCTACTGGGAAAGATCAGAGGCTTTATCTGTGGGCTCTGTCCTGAGTATAGGGGCCTTTGGGTTTTGTCTGCCATCACAACACGTGACGAAATCAGACAGGGTCACTCCAGATGAATTGGGGTGGCACAATAATAATCTCACACAGACAGAGAAAATATCTTTTTCTTGGGGTTCAGCGATGGCTCCTCATCAGCTCCCACAAGGGAAGCAAGAGAGGGAGGGGGGGAAGAGAGAGAGAACGCCAGAAGCCCTAATTATTGAGGGGAAGGCACTTGAGAAAGTTCCACCCTAATGAGGCAAGGGATTGGGTTTCAGGGGGGTGTAGCCCAGTCCCATTGGCCTCATTCCCCTGCAGAGCAGAGGTGGGGATCCATCTGCTTCTGGAGCAGGAAAGCCTTCTCCACACATCCATCGCCCAAGGCTAAGGGTCATGCTCAGCTCCTTTTCATGGCGGCTCTCGACAGTCTGCTGCTAGGTCTCATCACAACAGGACTGCACAGGCAAAGCCCTTTGCAGCTTTTCTACCCTACTCCCCAGTGAGTGGAATCTTGCTCACCCTCTGCTGCCCACAGTTGGAGGAGGGTTGAAGGAGGCAGCCCCTTGGCCCCCTGGTGAACACAGTTCTAGCAGCTCAGTCTGCAGATACTACCATTGGGGCTCTGCAGATCCAAGGTTTCACAATGGCAGACCTGGCATTGGGTTTCAGGTGTGAGGCCTGGACTTAATTCCTTCTCTCTCTCCTAAGTCAGAGGCATCTTTCTCCATGCTGCTGGAGTTGGGGAAGGAGTGACATGGGCAACCCTTTCCTTGTTGCTTTCTTTAATACACCTTTTCTTATTATAATGCTAAAACCTCTATGGTCTTTCCCCTAGATTCCTTAACTCTTGTGAACAGTTTGGTGTGTGAGCAGCTGTCCAAATTGGTGTGTCTGTGAGGAGACAATTGATAGAGGATCTGTCAATCTACCAATTTGCTCCATCTTTCTCTATTTTTAATTTTTTGAGTAACTGCCATACTGATTTCCACAGTGGCTGTACTATCGTACATTCCCACCAACTGGGAATAAAAGTTCCAATTTCTCACAGCTTCACACAACTTACTGTTTTCTGCATTTTCATAGTAGTCATCCTAATGTGTGTGAGGTAAAACCTCATGGTAGTTCTGATGTACCTTTCTCTAACGATTAGTGATATTGAACATTTTTTTAGATGTTTACTGGCATTTGAATATACTTTTTGGAAAATGTCTATTCAGGTCCTTTGCCCATTTTTAAAAGAGGTTGTTTGATTTCTATGATGATGAAATACTGAATCTGCCCTCACGTATGATTTGGAGAGCAGCTTCCTCATGCTGAGAACAGAAGCTGAGTGGCTGTGTGTCCCTGTCCCCCATGGCCTGACAGATACCAAGGAAGCTGAGAAGGGAAACTGCCCCCTCACAAGTTAGCACAAGCTAACTAAATCTACCTATATACATTTCCTGACTTTTCTCTCTCTGCAGACTCTTTTAAAGCTTTTCTTGACTTCAGGGATTTCGAAGATAAAACTTTTAAAATTGTAAGTTTCTTCCATTTTCCTTCAAATCTGGCTGTGAATAAAACATATTTTTCCACTAATTTGACTCTGAATATTTCTGGAGTAGTGAGCCATTTGGTAAAGTCTCTTTGCCTGGGCCAGTATTGGTTCTGCCTTTTAAACAGTGGTTGCAGTTACCTGTGTGTATAAGTAAAGTTCTGTTGAACACAGCTCCACTAATTCATTATGTTTATGGTATATGTCTGCTTCTACACAACCATGACAGAGCTGAGGAAATATGACAGATATCTATTGTCTTTAAGTCAAAATATTAACCAGTTATGGCCTCTGATTTAAATTTATATCTTTTTTTCTATTTTAATTTCTCAACTTTGATCATAGTGTTATTCTTCCAATACTGTATTTTATTTATTTGTTTGTTTATTTATCTTTTTTGCAGTACTGAGGATTAAATCCATGGGTGCTCTACCACTGAGTTACATCCCCAGCCCTTTTTATTTTTTATTTTATTTTTTTTAAGAGAGAGAGAGAATTTTTTAATATTTACTTTTTTGTTTTCAGTGAACACAACATTTTTATTTTATTTTTATGTGGTGCTGAGGATCGAACCCAGCACCCCATGCATGCCAGGCGAGCGTGTTACGGCTTGAGCCATATCCCCAGCCCCCTTTTTATTTTTTATTTAGAGAGAGGGATTCATCAAGTTGCTGCGGCTGGCCTTGAGCTTGTGGTCCTCCTGCCTCAGCCTCCTGAGTCACTGGGATTACATACCCTGGTTCCTTTTTTATTTTCATCTGATCCATCTTCAAAATTCAATAAACTTTTGGCCTAACTAATTTTTTTAGAGAGAATTTTTATAATATTTTTATTTTTTATTGTAGTTTTCAGTGGACACATTTTTTTTTTTTTAATGTGGTGCTGAGGATCGAACCCAGCGCCCCGCGCATTCCAGGCGAGCGCGCTACCTCTTGAGCCACATCCCCAGCCCTTAACTAATTTTTATCTTACCATTTTCACAAACTTTTAGCTTCCCTTTCATCTTATCAGTTTTAGCTTTTCAATTGATCATTTGATTCACAGTGACTATTGACATTTTGCCCATTGCTCCCTTGTTTCTTATGCAAGAGACAACTGCAGACAGCAACCATCTGAACCAACGCCAACAGGACTCTCTTCTTAGATCTGCTCTCTATTATGAGGTAATTCTTGGTTCTTTCTTACCAAGGCCCAACTCCTTCTCTCTAGCTACTATTTTGGGAACCTGCTTATCACGTGCTTCTCCAGTGAGTCCTGCTTCTTTGAGAGTGACCTGATATAAAATACAATAATTCTGACTACATACATTGCTTCAGTTGGTCTAGGGACCTAGGCCTGTATATCTCAGGTTACATTGTTCCAAGGACAGCTAGAGCCTCTTCAGTGCTGAGGTAAAAGAGAGCTACTGGCTCAAACTCCAGTACCTGCATATATAAACTCTTCTGCATCTTATTCTACACCTTCATGGGCTAAAATAGCTGTTCCCAGAGCTATAAATCCCAGTACTGGCTATGCAGGCAGGCCAAGGCTTCCTCAGAGATAATCCTTTCCAATTTCCAAATTTCTTGAGCATTGACTATATACCAGACACTTCCAGACATATCAGAGATAAAAAGTCCAACAAGCCCTGCGCCCTCTCCTCAATGAGCTTGTGACTGAGTGGGGTGACAACAGCCACAACACCAACTACAACACAGTGGGGTGTGTTCATGGAGAACGTCCTGGGAACACAGAGGAGGGCTGTCCAGACCAGGAACGCTTCCAGGAGAAGGGTCAGAAGATGGTCACCTGTGGGCTCCTTAGCCCCTTCCCATCAGCCCAGCACCTCTCTGAACCATGACACCTAGCTGCACATGGCCTATGGAGCCTTACTCCCTGCCACATGGATGAGGAACCCTGGCATGGAAGGAGCACCCTTCTATAGGAATCCCATGGTGAGGACCGTAGGGACATGGAGAGGGGACAGCAACAACCTTAAATGACCTCATACCCTGTCTGACCACACAGAGCACCCATCCCCAACACCCCCCATGAATCCAGTTCCTGCTGTGGACAACAGAACAAAGAGGCTCTGACCACAGCCACACAGTGAGACCCAAGGGTTAGAGGCAATGACACAGATACAGAGCAAGTGTGGTCCAGGCTTTATTGGGGTCAGACAGGGCTGGGCAGCTGCCATGCTGGGGACCAGAGCCAGCTCACCAGGTAGTACTGGAGTTTGGGGCAGTGCAGGGGAGCATGGACTCAGTCATGCTCCTCCAAGCAGAGCTGAGAGTTAGGTAGTAGACAGTAATGAGCAATGAAATGAATGGTAAGGTCAAAAGTATTAAGTTATTTTAGGTTCTTTTTGAACTACCTTCAAAGTGGCTGAGAAAGGAAAGGGTGGTAGTTCATTTGTAGAAAAACAGAAGCAAAGGAACTAATGGAAAAATATGTTTAAAAAAATAGAATCAATGGGACTAACTCCATTGAGGTTGGTGGGAAGCTAGGAAGTATGGCTAAAGGTGTCTCTATTTGTCTGGGAAGGAAGATTGCTTTAGTAGTGCAGGTGCACTGAGGTAACTTCTGACCAGCTACTGACTCTAATGCCCACATTAACATGGATGTAGATGACTTGCAGATGAAGCCCCCCTAAATAGGATAACTACCATGACAGTTCAAAAATTCTACCACCCAGGAATTGGGTGAAGGAATTGAACACCTGATTGGCAAAGAGTGTAGAAGTTGGTCCCCAGTTCTCTTGGTAAACAGCAAATAGTAATAAATTTGGAGACGACATTGTGTCCTTGGTCATCCTGTGCTCAGAGATGCCACCCCCTTCGGGTTCTCAGCTGGTGCCTTACTTTGCTTTTACTTCATTTTCATCTCTTTTCCACTCCATTGTCACTTATAATACAGTTCTCTTGCATGGCTTTTGGTGTCTGACTTTAAATTTTCTTTTGTCCAAATACAAGAACTGAGGTTTGGAGTTTCAGCTCCCTGCTTTCCTGTGACACTGAGAGGCCTATCTGGATTCAGGGAAGAGAGGAGAAAGAGGAGCAGGGGACTTTGCTGAAAAAGGATAGAGAACTGAAGCTTGCAGAGGTCTGATTGGAGAAGGGCTTGGGTAGAAGAAAGGGAGCCAATGAGGTCTTGCAGAGGAGAAGGGAGTGGAAAGAAGGAGACAACTGGTGCCTTGAGGCAGTGCACTAGCTGTGCCCCAGGTCCAGGGCCATCAGGGCAGCGATGGATCCCCTCCCCTGGTCCTGGCAGGCAGAGTCCTACTTGTTGCCCCATGCAGCCATCTTGGAATACATAGGTGTTGGGAGGAAGTGGCTAGACTTCATGTAGGCAGAGATCTTCTTCAGGCCCTGTGAATGGGAGAGAGGCAGGAGCTCAGGGCTGCTGCCCCTCTGGAGTTAGAGCAGCCCACTCCAGGAGCAGCCTTTTAAGTGGGCTTACATGCTGAGCACAGACAGCAGTCAGTTTAGGTCCACAGCTCAGCTAAAGTCACTCATTGATTTCCTTTAACAAGTGCACTACTTTAATAAGGACTACCATTTGGGGTAGATGAACCTTTAGAGTACAATGTAGGTTCAAAAAATACACACAACAGCCCTGAAAGGTTGGTCCTACCATCACCGTCTATTAGGAGGGTACCTGAGGTGCAGAATGGTTAGGCGACTTCCTCATGCTTACACAGCTAGTAAGTGGGACAAGCTGGATAAGGCCTGGCTCCATATCTCTAATCTTGTATTCTGTTTGTTGCACTCCCCTCCTCCCCTACCCACAGAGGCCCCATCACTCTATCTGCAGAAATAGTCTCCTTTTTCTTCCACTCCTTGTTGCCTGAGTTTGCACACTGGAAGGATCTAGCAACACAAAGGTGAGGAGAACATGCCAGAGCAGCTCTGCAGAGATAAAAGAGATATCATGCAGTGACTCAGCAAATCCCAGATGCCAGTATAAAAACAGAGGGAGGCCCACAAGAAAAGGCTGGGCAGGGATCTAATTAAAACTTGGTCATCAAAAAGTCCAAATTTCTCCCTGTGGTACTGAAGTTCAATCTCCCTGTGTACCAACCAACCTCACCTGCAGCCCTGATATAGGGAACCATAAGAAATGACATTTCAGATGTATTGTGTGCCTTCTTACCAAGAGTTGAGTTCCTAGATAATTCCTAAAGGACTCAAAGAACAGGCTGCCTGTTCCCAACAATCCAGGCCATTCTGGCCTCTGGCTGCAACACTCCCTCCCTCACCCCATGGTCCTGCCAGCTCTTGCACAATCCTCAAGGCCACTTAGCCTGGGACCAGAACCAGCACTGATAAAAACAAGCTGAGAAGCAGATCACTTTCTGAGCTCAGTGAAAGTGGGAAGGGAACACAGATCTCAGGTTGAAAAACCTCTTGCACTAACATCTCAAATTCCCAAAGCTCTACTAAAGTAGGTTTTGTTGGTGACAAGTGGACCTGGGTGACCTATAACTGACTCTAAGATGAAGTGCAAGCTGTGCTCCTCAGCACCCAGGTGGCACCATGGGTACCCTAGTCTGGTGCCTGCTGTTCCCTGCTATACTCAGTTCCAGGATGAGGACATCTCTACATGCACCACTGTGCTGAGAGCAAACCTCATATGGAGGAGACTATCCGTGAAACCAAATGAAAATAAGTATAAGACTCCACTACCCCGATGAAAAGCTGGGGTATTAGGAAAAAAACAGGGAGAGAGGAAGGGAAAGAACATCTTCCACCATAGAACAATGCAGACAAAAATCCCCCAAGGGTCCCCACATGTGTACTCATAAGCACCAGCCACCACCCTGGGGTCCCAGTGCTTACCCAGGTGGTACCCTGATGGAGCCAAGCCTATTGCAGAGCAGCTCTCAACACTGTCTGGGCCTTGCTCTGCCAGTCCCCCAGCCTCACCTCAGCCTCCCACCTCCAGCTGCACACACCCTGCCTTGCTCTCCTCCTGCACAGCATCCTGGACTGTGAAACCCAGGCTGCTCCTTCTGACAGAAGGCAGGGACAGCCACCCACCAGGGCCTTCAGGCACTACGACCCTGAGCAAATCACTTATCCTCTACAGTCTCGGTTTCCATGTCTACCCAGTGGGACTCATAATTCCATCAGCCTTGTAGGAATATTGTAAAGATAACTTTGACGCCATAAATACAAGATGTGAGTGCAGGTCCTGGCATATAAAGACAGTGCTCAATAAATGCTGGTTACTCTTCCTTCACCTTCAGGACTAGGAAAGCATCATAAAGGGAGAAGGGAAAAAGGACATTCAAGAATGAGGAGGAGCAGGGGCATCACCTCAAAGCGGGACATGAAGTCCTTCAGGTTTGGGAATGCATCAAGGCACTTGGGTTCAAACAGACGGTGTAGGTCAAGGACATCATAAGCAATGAAATCCACAAAGGTGATCTGCAGAAAGACAAGAATGAGTGGACACAAAATTCTGTATCCTGGAAAGAGTGACACCTAAAGATTTCTTCCTTTTACCTTGTCCCCTGCAAACCATGGGTGCTTCCCCAGGAACTGTGAGTAGAGCTTCATCTTCTCAGGCAGGGTCTCCAAGTACTCAGGCTTCCTTTTCTCCTGAAACAGAAATCAGCTGTCACCACCCTCAGACAAGGGCTCCCTGACAGAGAGGCTAGTTTTGCCAGTGGTGTCCATGGCCCCAGCTGCCAAGGCTGAGCGGCAACTTCCTGCAGCCTAGGCCTGAGCCAACATCTATTCCCTGCATCACTATTTCTTAGACTCCTACTTGGTAGCATCCCCATCTCTCAGAGTGATACAAGTCAGACAGGAACTTGCAGGCCCTGAAACTGCACCACTCATCTTCAAACCACTTCCCATGCATCAGACCCAGGAGAATGGGAGTACCTGGCAGGCTCTGGAGTCAGATGTTGAATAGATTCAAAGAAGCAAAGTACTAAAAGATCTCAGAAGAAAAAAACAAAGTTCTACCTAGTGGGGTAAAAAGGTATAAAATGAACATTTGAGTAGGGCACAAGGTTGGGAAGTATTTGAAGGAGGAAAAGGGACAGAAGGAAGGAAAAGGGTCAGCCCTGGCTGACCCTGAGCTGTGTATTAAGACAAGGTCCTGATTCATGCTGGTCTAGAGGACACAGCATGGGGGCAACATATGGCAGATGCCCAAAGACAAGGATGCATTACAATCCCCCACCTTGTGATTCTTTTTCTCATGGTTTTCATAGTGTTCTAGTAGCAGGCAGATAGTATGAACAGCTAGGAGAGAAAGCCTATAGCAGGGATTAAAGGTCAGAGATTAAAAGGATCCTAAATACCAACTCTACGTCGAGGAACTGAATTTCCAACCTGCAATACCCTAAGTTTGGTGGCAACTGACTCACAGTGTTTATTTGATAAGATTTGGGAATTCTAGGGGTCAATTTGTTAAGACAAATAATTCCTTGGAGAATCAGTCTTGTGGACCAGTGTAGATGTGAACCAAAGAGATTAACTCCTATTCCAATGTAATGATCCAGGCAATGGGTGACTCACAAAGTCAGGGCTGTAGCAGACCATGGCAAGCTGCATGCGAGTGTCCAAAGCCTGGTTCTCCAAAATGTCCACACGAGTCTTCTCCTCTTCTGTCTCCCCACCTGTACTCCATGCAACAGAGGTGCACCCTCAGCATCCCACCCCAGCCAAGCCGGGGACATGGCCACCATCCCCCACACCCTGCAGCCAGCCCCACTCACACAGGTTATGCTTGCGGGCAATGTAGCGCAGGATGGCGTTGCTTTGGGTGATCTTCTGAACTCCATCGATTAAGTAGGGCAGCTGGATGGACAACCAGGGAAGGTCAGGTGGAACACCTGGTCCCACAGTCTCTCTTCCCTGAGTTAGGTCCTGTGAGACCTGGCACTTGTTGTGTCTGGCCCATGGTAATCACTACATCAGCATACCATAGAATGAATGAATGAGCTGGGACACAGCTGCCATAGAAAGACAGTGTAGACACCTAGAATTGAGAGTAGCTGAGCAGAAGCACTGATCCTCACAACTAAGCAGGGCAACGAGATGAGGTAGGGATTCAATCACTTCCCCAACCACCCCATCCTCCACACCTACATTGGGAAAGTCCAGGCTCAGCTTGAATTTCTCACTCAGCCACTGGCTTCTGTCATAGTCCGGAGCTGTGGAGAAGATGATGTGAAACAAACCCCACTGAGTCCAACCCTCCTTCCCACGACCCTCACAAGGAGGCAGGGGCAAGACCCCTAAGAAGTGGTTCTGGAATCTAAGTCACTCAGCCTCACCTTCCAAGGTTAAAAGGTAAAAAAAGTTTCTAAGGGCCGTGAACCCAACATGACTGAGGTTTACAAAATGTTCAGGCAAGGGCTAAGGGGAACCCACCGAAATCACAAAGAAAAGAGGAGCCAGCTCTCCACTCCCAGAGTCTTGTCTTGGAAGACCAAAATGCACCCTCACAGAAGTCTGAAGAATGAGCAGCCCCTGCATGCAGAGAAGGGAGGGCTGTTAAGGTGAAAAACAGTGGCCTGGCATAGATTGCTAGGCACCAATCAGCAGAAGCCGGGTAGGGTCTGAACAGGAGGGTGCCATTACCGTCCCCCATGGTGTATCTCTTCTCCTCATAGCTTGAGTCTGTGTATTCCAGGAGCAGGCGGATGGGGTGAGCCAGCTGGGAGAGATGGCCATGGCAGAGGTCAGAGATGGAGGGACCCTGCCTGTATGATTTCCTCTCTTCCAAACAAACCCCACCCACCTTTACCCACTACACACACACACACACACACACACATACATAAAGGGTGGCAAAGGCCTTCTGACATGGACAGGCAGAGAGCTCCAGCAGGTGCTGACAGGGATCTGTCTCCTAGAAGGAGACTCCCTACTGCTCAGCAAAGTGCCTGCCCTGTCCCCCTCTCACCAGCTAGACGGACCCTTAGCTCACCCCGCGGATGTCCCAGTATCCCAGTGTCATAGGCATGGTGCTGTGCACAGGCCTCTATGCTAGGTTAGCTTTCAACTTCTGAGAGAGCCTGGGGTGCAGAAGGTGGAGCCTAGTTCTGGTCTGGTTTTAGGCCCTCCCCACCCCGCCCCCAATTCCCACCAACCCGGAGTCCTGAGTGCCTGCCAGAGCCCAGGGGAGGGAGGAGTAAGATCCAGTGCAGGGATGGTCCCAGAACCTGGGCTGGGTGCCCAGAAGCCAAAAGCCAGGCTCTGCTAGCCTTCTCCTTAGTCCGGCCAGAAGCTCCCTGTTCCCCTCCCCCCACCCCACTCACTTGCTGAGTCCACAGGCAGCTGGCAGTGCTCTTGAAGACAGGCCAGACAGTGAAAGAGCAAGACTGTTCTTTCCAACCTTGCATTGCTCAGCCGAGTTCCTGCGTGCTCAGGGAGGTTCAAGCAGCCAGGGCCAGGTGCTCCCAAACTGGGAGTTTCATTCAGCATCCATCACTGAACAATCTCAAAGTTCCTCAATGCTTTATAAGCGATAGCAGCCTCGTGAATAAAGGAACGGTGTCAATGAAATAGGAAAGCCCCCCAGAAATATGTGGTCTCCCTATTTTTCCATAGGGAATTTGGGGGATGTGGCCCTTCAGTCACCAGGCTAAGGAGTATACAAATTAGCCAATTGCTATTTTGACCCTGTTTGTGTAAGTAAATTCAAGAACCAGACAGAGAGGGGGACACTGAGGTACTGCCCAATTGCTGAGAATCTCTCACACTGAGCAGCAGCAGTGGCCACAACTGGGGTATGTGCTTGGGTGAAGATTCTATTCTCCAAAGAGCAGACACCTCTCCTGCTACCACGGAGAAACAGGAAGGGGCTCAGAGGGACCCTGGAAGACTCTGCACAGGACACAGGTAGGCCAGGACCAGACCTCAGCTCTCCAGGTCCCTGTATTCCGGCCCTGGCCCTGGCTCCTGACCCATGCGTGTTCTTGGTATGAGAAGGAGTCTCAGATGGTCTTTGATGTCACTCTGGAATCCAGGACCTGGGGTGCAACCCTCACCAGGACAAGGTCCTATCCAAGTATGCTACAGGTAAAGAAAATATGTTTTGTAAAATTCAGTCAGCTGGAAAAGCAGAGAGGCATCAGCAGCATGTTCTTGAAGAGCCTCAGAGACCTGGCTCTCAGGTGCCGTCTACTGTCGGCAGCCTCCAGCCGCAGCATGGCTCTGCTGGGAGTGGCAGACACAGGGTCCCACGGCCACGTGGCTGTCCAGCAGGAGTGCCTCAGAACTGTAGCATCAGCACCTGTCAACACTGACCACAAGGCCACCCGGCCTTCTTGAGGACAGCTGCCTTGCTGTGCTGGACTTTCTCATGTGGGTCTAGAGGTCAGGAGAGAGGTCCCCAAAGGAAAGGTGTTAGGAGACTGTTTCAAAATGAAGAGAGGTAGGACAAATTGCTCTGATTGATTTTGAACTATGTAAAGGATTTGACAAGACATAACAAAAATTTGAAAACAGGTGAGTGGAACTAAAAATGAAATGGGTTTCTATGTTAAAGGGCAAGATTGTTGCTCTGTAGGAAGTAAAGTTTGGAAATTAGCTAAGACTTTGTTGAGACTGCAGGGTATAAACCCAGCATATCAGCAAAGGTTTTCCCCGACAGGAACAAGGTGTGGAGTGGGCATGAAGGAGCACAGATAAAGGTCATCTTATCCCTATTAATTCAAAGAAATGACGCACCCTGCATGTCTCTGTAAAATGGAGGAGCTGACTGAGACCATGTCACTTGGAGTGCAG
Source organism: Marmota monax (assembly GCF_021218885.2). Classification (NCBI taxonomy): domain Eukaryota; kingdom Metazoa; phylum Chordata; class Mammalia; order Rodentia; family Sciuridae; genus Marmota; species Marmota monax. The sequence goes on from NW_026694276.1 coordinate 1,483,609, forward strand.
TCCCTGTTACAAATGCTGCCTTCAGTCAGGTTCAATTCTCCCAACTCAAATCACCTGTGTCTAAGCTCTGGCTGCAGCCTCAGGCCCCAGAGTAAACCCCTATGTTGTTTTGCCTAAAGTGAGGTAAGAGCAGCACACCTACATACACTGGCCTCTGAATTATTAAGTTCTCATTATACATCAAGGTTTGTCATAATCAGTTTGATAAATCCCTAGCACAGACACATAAAATTTCTAGATCCAATTAAGGAAGTGATTTTTAAAACCAAAATTAATGAGATGAAAATTTTTGAAAGACAGAGGACGGATATTTTACATTGGTGTGCATCCTGTTGTTCCCTCCTTTTTGAAAATACACTTGTGGATGTGCCAACACAGAGACACTCCCATGACTGAGATCATCCTTCAAATTGCCTGCAGTTTGGCTCTTAAGGACTGAAGACAGGTGGGAACTACAGGGAAGAACTTTTGGAAATAGGAGACACATCTTTGTGTTTTTCTACACTGAGCATAGCGGAGAGGGAGAGAAGTCAAGTGCAGGAAAAGGAGGCCATGTTGCCTAGGACAAGGACTCTGAGCATCTGGGAGGGTGGAGCCAGAGTACCGGGGCTCCTCCAGAGGAAGAGAACAGCTCTGCAGAAGGAGGGGAAGAAGGAGATGAACAGGTTCGCCAAGGGGGATTCCAGGGTCCAGAAGGACCATCCAAATGAGTGACATGGTCTCTGAAAGGGACTAGGGAGCAGTAGGATTAGAGACAGTTAGATGGATGTGACCTCAAAGAAATTCACCCCAATATTGCCTGGTCTCCTGGATATCTATGTGCTCTGTCCCAACAGTACTGTGTGGACCAGTTCTAATTTTTTAGAGGAATACTATGGGATAATCAAATTATATGGGATGAAATTTGAGTAAGGGCCCATAGAGTGACCTCTGGACAAGATTCCATGACTCCTTCTAGGTCTGCGAGTGATATACTGACACTCTCAAGGTAAAAATCACAGAAATCCTACCTATAATGGCCTCAGAATTTTAAAGATATCACCATAGAAATAATACCAACAAATTAATTCAATAAGTTCTACTTCATGGAAATTTTTTCAAATTCTCTTAAATATTGTTTTGGTAAATTCAGAAAATACAGTATATTTTCTTATCTCTGAAAAAATCAGATGAATATCACTATTTCCTAGATTTCCACCAGATGGAATGAGAAAAAGAGCATCCTACGTCCTGACCATATTAAGAAATGGTTAAGGGCTGGGGTACAGCTCAGTATGGGTCAGGCCATGGGTTTGATCCCCGTCACCACAAAAAAAAAAAAGAAGAAGAAAAAGAACAATTAGGTTAAACATACTAGGGATTTTAGTTTGACCAATAACAACACAGTTCAATGTTTTTTTCAAAAATTGTGTAAAACGAGATAAAACAAAGAAGAAAATTATTGAACTTTTATTAATATGCTTAGGAAACCAGTAATCAATTCTTCCTAAACATTAGCTAAATTTATTTATTTATTTACTTATTTTGTGGGGTGCTGGAGATTGAACCCAGGGCCTTGTGCAAGCGAGGCAAGCACTCTACCAGTTGAGCTATATCCCCAGCCCCTTTAGCTAAATTATAGAGCATTAGTCCAACAACAAAAACCCCAAAGAAAATTTCAAGTTAACAAACCTCAGGACTAAGAAAAAAAGACTTAAAAATTAGTACAAATTATTTCAAAATTGAGGAGACAACCAATTGGATAAATACAAATATATCAACATTTTTTAAGAAATTAAGTTTGAATGAACTAAAAATGCATAATAAAGAAAAATCATAAGCCAAAACACACTTGTTACTCAGGAATTGCTGTAATGAATTTTGAAGTTCCCAAATTTCCTGACCATTGACTATATACCAGACACTGCCAGACATATCAGAGATAAAAAGTCCAACAAGCCCTGCGCCCTCTCCTCAATGAGCTTGTGACTGAGTGGGGTGACAACAGCCACAACACCAACTACAACACAGTGGGGTGTGTTCATGGAGAACGTCCTGGGAACATAGAGGAGGGCTGTCCAGACCAGGAATGCTTCCAGGAGAAGGGTCAGAAGATGGTCACCTGTGGGCTCCTCGGCCCCTTCCCATCAGCCCAGCACCTCTCTGAACCATGACACCTAGCTGCACATGGCCTATGGAGCCTTGCACCCTGCCACATGGATGAGGAACCCTGGCATGGAAGGAGCACCCTTCTATAGGAATCCCATGGTAAGGACCACAGGGACATGGACAGGGGACAGCGACAACCTTAAGTGACCTCATACCCTGTCTGACTACACAGAGCACCCACCCCACACCCCCATGCACCCAGTTCCTGCTGTGGACAACAGACCACAGCCACACAGTGAGCCCCGAGGGTAAGAGGCAATGACACAGACACAGAGCAAGTGTGGTCCAGACTTTATTGGGGTCAGACAGGGCTGGACAGCTGCCATGCTGGGGACCAGAGCCAGCTCACCAGGTAGTACTGGAGTTGGGGCAGTGCAGGGGAGCATGGACTCAGTCATGCTCCTAAAAGCAGAGCTGAGGACTGTCTGGTTGGATTTAGGATAGGGATAAGGAAGGGGAGCTGTAACTTACAGTGGATTTACTAGACAAGGGGTTGATTAGGAGAAAAGCAAGGCAATGAGGCCTTGCAGAGGAGAAGGTTGTGGAAAGAAGAAGAAGGGAATGAGAAGACAGATGCCAGGGTGCTGAGAGTTAGTTGTGCCCCAGGACCCAGAACAGCAGGGGCAACCTTGGATCCCCATTTAACCTTGGCATGACAGTTTACTATTTTTTATTCCAATGGGCCATCTTTGCAAAAATAGGCCTGGGGAGGAAGCGGCTGGACTTCATGTAGTCAGAGATCTTCCTTAGGCCCTGTGAATGGGAGAGAGAAAGCGAGAGCTCAGGGCTGCTGCCCCATTCCAGGAGCAGGCTTGCCAGGAGGGTTCAAGGGCTGAGCACAGAACAGTTGGCCCAGGTTTGAGCTCTGGAAGGAAACCAATTTCCTGGGACTTAGGGGACACTGAATGCGGTGATGAGGGTTTTATTTCATTGGAAGTTATACTCAATTACACTCAATGATCCCACAAGATTAGTTGTGCAGAATTTATCTGGAAGGAATCCAAGGTACAGAGAAGTTAAGGGACTTCCTCATGCTCACAGAGCTGGTACATGGGAAAGGGCTGGATGGAGCCTGGCCCTATCTCTCTAATTCTGTGGCCTCTCTGATACAATCTCTTTTCCCCTTTTCACAGGAGGCCCTGACACTCTGTCTGCACAAATCTTGCACAGCCAGGCTCCTTCTTGCCTCTATTTGCCCAAAATCTAGTAGAACAAAGGGGTTGGCAACATGCCTGTACAGTTTAATAGACAGAAAAGTGACCCAGTGACTCAGCAAATCCTGGGTATACGTAAACAAGGAGAGGTGAACCACCAAGAGAAGTGCTGATCAGCTTTTATCATTCAACCAGAGCAAAATCCCCAAACTCTGAAACCTGGTACCTGACTGAGCCCCGATTCACCATGTGCCTACCTACCTCATCTTTGTCCCTGCCAGAGAAGACTGGGTTGAATGACACTTAGGTGTGCTGTGCACTATCTTTTTAGGATACAGTGCCCACAAAATGTGAATGGATTCAAGATCCTGGGCTATCTCCACAGGAAAGAGCTAGCAGTCCTCAGGTTTCAGCCCTTTCCTGTCCTCTACCCCAGACCACCCTACCCCACCCCAACAGTCCTGTCAGTCCTTGCACAATCCCTGAAGCTACTCACTCCGATAGATGCAGAGCTAAAAGAACTAGATACAAAAACACATCATTAGATGGGGAATAGGAAAGAAAAAAAAATCTCAGGCTGAAATAACTGTGGCAATAGCACCTCAGATTCCCAAATCTCTACTAAAGCAGGTTGTTAGTGACAAACAAGTGGACCTGGGGTGACCCATGATTGGCTGTGAGGGGAGGGCAGGCTGTGATCCTCAGCACCCAAGTGACACCACTGGAAACTCTTAGTCAGGTGCCTGCCAATCTCTGCTGTACTTGGTCCCAGGATGGGGCCTCCTTACATGTCCACTGGGCCTGACACCAAAGCTCGTGTGGAGGAGACACTGAATAGGAGTGAAAATCAGTGACCCCAGCTCACACACAGAACACTTGAGATACTCAAGAGGAGAGAGGATGCTGGCTGAAAGCAAGATCCCAACCATCCAAAGAGCCATAATAAATCCCCCAAGGGTCCCCACATGTGTACTCATAAGCACCAGTCACCACCCTGGGGTCCTAGTGCTTCCCCGGGTGGCATCTGATGGAGCCAAGCCTGCTGCAGAGCAGCTCTCAACACTGTCTGGGCCTTGCTCTGCCAGTCCCCCAGCCTCACCTCAGCCTCCCACCTCCAGCTGCACACACCCTGTCTTGCTCTCCTCCTGCACAGCATCCTGGACTGTGAAACCCAGGCTGCTCCTTCTGACAGAAGGCAGGGACAGCCACCCACCAGGGCCTTCAGTGGCACTGGGACCCTGAGCAAATGGCTTATCCTCTACAGTCTCAGTTTCCATGTCTACCCAGTGGGACTCATAATTCCATCAGCCTTGTAGGAATATTGTAAAGATAACTTTGACGCCATAAATACAAGATGTGAGTGCAGGTCCTGGCATATAAAGACAGTGCTCAATAAATGCTGGTTACTCTTCCTTCACCTTCAGGACTAGGAAAGCATCATAAAGGGAGAAGGGAAAAAGGACATTCAAGAATGAGGAGGAGCAGGGGCATCACCTCAAAGCGGGACATGAAGTCCTTCAGGTTTGGGAATGCATCAAGGCACTTGGGTTCAAACAGACGGTGCTGGTCAAGGATATCATAAGCGATGAAATCCACAAAGGTGATCTGCAGAAAGCCGAGAATGAGTGGACTGGAAGCTCCACAACCTGGGAAGAAGGACACTTTTCCTCCCCATCTCCCTCCCTCTTTACCTTCTCCCCTGCAAACCATGGGTGCTTCCCCAGGAACTGTGAGTAAAGCTTCATCTTCTCAGGGAGGCCTTCTAAGAACTCAGGTTTCAGTTTTTCCTGAGACAGAAATCAGTGGTCACCACCCTCAGACACAAGCTCCTTGGCAGAGAGGCCAGCATCACCAGTGGTGTGCATAGCCCCAGCCACCAGGGCTGAGTCTCCATCTTCCCCAAGTCTGGGTCATGGTCCAGCTTCCATTCACTGCACCACCATTTGTTAAACTCCGCTGGTACCAGACCCCATCTGTTAGAGGGGATGGGAAGTCAAAGAGCAGTGGAACACTGGCCCTACGACTGTCACCCGTGATGTACAAACCACCTTTTGTGGGTAAGACATGTAGGAGTAGTGTTGATGGGAATGCAAGAATTTGGGCCCTGCCTCACCCAGCACCATAGGGAGACCTACAAAGTCAGGGTTGTAGCAAAGCCTGCCAAGCTGCATGCGAGAGTCCATAGCCTGGTTCTCCAAAATGTCCACACGAATCTTCTCCTCTTCTGTCTCCCCACCTGCAGTCCACGCAACAGAGATATACCCTCAGCCTCCCACCCCAGCCAAGCAAGAGACATGGCCACCATCCCCCACACCCTGCAGCCAGCCCCACTCACACAGGTTGTGCTTGCGGGCAAGGTAGCGCAGGATGGCGTTGCTCTGGGTGATCCTGTGAGGCCCGTCAATCAAGTAGGGCAGCTGAATGGACAACCAGGGAAGGTCAGGTGGAATGACCATTTCCCAGTCCCCCACCTGAGACCTGGCACTTGTTGTGTCTGGCCCATGGTAATCACTACATCAGCATACCATAGAATGAATGAATGAGCTGGGACACAGCTGCCATAGAAAGACAGTGTAGACACCTAGAATTGAGAGTAGCTGAGCAGAAGCACTGATCCTCACAACTAAGCAGGGCAACGAGATGAGGTAGGGATTCAATCACTTCCCCAACCACCCCATCCTCCACACCTACATTGGGAAAGTCCAGGCTCAGCTTGAATTTCTCACTCAGCCACTGGCTTCTGTCATAGTCCGGAGCTGTGGAGAAGATGATGTGAAACAAACCCCACTGAGTCCAGCCCTTATTCCCCAGCACCCTCCCAAAGAATCAGAGGTAAGAACCCTGAAAGAGTGGATCTGGAATCTGAGTCTCTCAGCCTCATATTCCAAGGATACAGGAGTAAAGAATGTTTATAAGGGCTATGGACCCTACATGAGTGAGGCTTAAAAAGGGTTTAGGCAGGGGCTACGGGGAACCCATTCTAATTACAGATACAGAAGGCCACAGCAATCCCCTCTCAGATCTTGCATTGAAAGGCCAAAATATACTGTCAAAGAGGTTTCTGGGAGGGCCAGGCTTTAGGTGCAGCAGGCCTGCAGACCCGAGCAACAGATGGTCTGGGCATGAGTGCTAGGCAACAACCAACAAGAGGCAGGCTGGTGTTTGAACAGGAGGGTGACATTACCGTCCCCCATGGTGTATCTCTTCTCCTCATAGCTTGAGTCTGTGTATTCCAGGAGCAGGCGGATGGTGTGACTCAGCTGGGAGAGACGGCGGTGGCAGAGGTCAGAGATGGAGGGACCCTGACTGTGCGACTTCAATTCCTCCAAGGGGACATCACTCACCCTCTACACTTATCCTACACACACACACACACACACACACACACACACACACACACACACACAAAACTCTCTTGAACAATCAGAGAGCTGCGGTAAGCACTGAAGAGGACCCATCTTCTAGAACCAAGCCCCCAGCTACTCCTCAGGTCCCAATCCCACATCCCCATCCCACCTGCCATGCTGTCCCCTAGCTCACCCCGCGGATGTCCCAGTATCCTAGTGTCATAGGCATGGTGGGCTAAGCTGACTGTCAAACCTCTGCCAGGCTGGCCTCCGACTTCAGTCTGAGGCGGCACAGAGGGGTGGAGCCTGGTTTGGGTTGGGTCTTTGGCCCGCCCAGCCCCGCCCCGGATTCCCTCCAGCCCCGCCCCGGATTCCCTCCAGCCCCGCCCCGGATTCCCTCCAGCCCCGCCCCGGATTCCCTCCAGCCCGAGGGCGAGCCTGGACCCTGGGAGGGAGGAGCAAGGCTCACTTTCTCCAGTCCCCGTCCTGGTCAGCGGCTTCCCGCCCCACTCTGCTGGGTGTGCAGGAGTGGCTGCACACTTAAAGACAGGTCCATTGGTGACAGAGCAAGGTCGTGGTTCCTCCTTCCCCTCCTCACATTACTCAGTCTTGGCTCCTGGGCGAAACCCCTTCTGGCTCTGAAGACTCAGCCTTTGGGGCTGGGGGTGTGGCTCAACTGGTAGCCCGCTCGCCTGGCATGCGTGCGGCCCGGGTTCCATCCTCAGCACCACATACAAACAAAGATGTTGTGTCCGCCGAAATGTAAAAAATAAATACTTATAAAATTCTCTCTCTCTCTCTCTCTCTCTCTCTTTAAAAAAAAAAAGCTGCTTAAAAAAGACCACATCCACTGACCATTTCCTTAAAAAAAAAAAAAAAGAAAAAAGACTCAGCCTGCCAGGTCACGTCAAAATGGAATCATTCAACCTGAGAGATTAATGCTCCTCTTCGTCCACTAAAAATCACGTCTCGACCAAGGTCTCTATTCAAAGATCATGTCTCTGGGGTTAGCAGAGTGCAGTCTCTGTTAGAGATCTCCCATTCAAACAGGACCAAACCTCCCAGCTCAGATCCCAAGACCATCCAGGCTCAAGAAGCAACCTCTGGCCTCAAAGTGAATTACCCTAAAGGCTACAGGACCGTGTACTGGCACAGTGCCTGGGCCCCTGATTGTTACAGTTCTAGTACCTTACCTGTTTCTCGCTTTGGGTTTTACACATCTTCCGTTTCAAAAGAAAATATTTCTAAATCCCACTGTGGAAATGATTTTTTGAAAAACCATTAACCAGAATGATAAATGAGTAAACTAAATGATTAACATGAATTAGAATCATGATTTTGAAAGACACAGGACAGATGTTATACACTGATGTTCAACTATCTGGTCTCTATCCACCAGAAAAACGTTTGTGGTAGAAGACAGTCCATGTGAATGCAGTTTAGCTATTAAGGACCAAAATTCAGTGGATATTACCTGGGAGGATTTTGGAAATATGGCACATACTTAGTGTTTTTAAACACTGAGCATAGTGGAGAGGGAGAGAGGTCAAGTGCAGGAGGAGGCCATGCTGCCCAGGACAAGGACTCTGAGCAGCTGGGAAGGTGGGGCCAGAACGCAGGGGCCCCTTCAGAGGAGGAAGCTCTATAGAAGGAGTGGAAGAAGGAGACCAGCAGTTCTCCAAGGTGAGCCCCAGGGCCCAGGAGGAGGATCATCCAAAAGGGTGACTTGGGTCTCTGAAAGGCACCAGGGAGCTGTGGGGATTAGGATACTTGAAAGTGGTCTGAAACAAGGGATTGTGCCTACCTGACCTCTCAGAAAGTCCCACCCCAATGTTGCTTTTTCCACTGAACATCTACGTGCTCTGATGGTATTGTGTGGACCAATTCTAAATGTTTAGAGGAACACACTGGGATAATCAAAATATGTGGGATGAAATTTAGCCAAACCCCTACAAAGTGACTTCTGGACTAGATTTCAAAACTCCTTCCAGGTCTGTGGGTGACATGCAATCACCCTCATGGAAAATTCACAGATATTCAACATAAAATTAAGTACAAAATAATTTTTTAGTAGAAATAAATATCAACAACTGGATCTAGTGGCACATGCCTGTAATCCCAGTGATTCCGGAGTCTGAGGCAGAAGATCACAAATTCAGGCTAACCTCAGCAACTTTGTGAGACTCTGGGGATGCAACTCAGTGGAAAAGCACCCTGGATTCAATCTCCCAATCCTAGGGGGGGAAAAAGGAAGAGGAAAGAAAGAGAGAGAGAGGGAGGAAGGAAGAGAGAAAGAAAAAAAAGAAAGAAGAAACGAAGGAAGGAAGTGGGGAAAGGAAGGAAAGAAGAGATCAACAGAGCAACTAAGAACAGAACAGGGAGGAAGAGCATGAGGAAAAGATTAACATTAAACAGAGACGAGTGGTGGGAGAGAAAGGGAGAGAGAAGGGAAATCATATGGAAATGGTAGGAGACCCTCAATGTTACACAAAATTACATATAAGAGGTTGTGAGGGGAAAGGGGGGGAACAAGGGAGAGAATTGAACAACAGCAGATGAGGTAGAGAGGGAAGATGGGAGGGGAGGGGAGGGGGGATAGTAGGGGATAGGAAAGGTAGCAGAATACAACAGTCACTAATATGCCATTATGGAAAAATGTGAATGTGTAACCGATGTGATTCTGCAATTTGTATTTGGGGTAAAAATGGGAGTTTATAACCCACTTGAGTCAAATGTATGAAAGATGATACGTCATGAGCTTTGTAATGTTTTGAACAACCAATAAAAAAAATAAGAGATCAACAGACAAATTTTTTAAGAAATTAAATCTGTTAAATATCATCTAGGTAAACTTAGAACATCCAGAATAGAAAGAACATGCTCTTAAATCTGAAAAGAAGAAAATAAAAATCACCGTTTATAAGATATTGCCAAATTGGAATTAAGGGGAAAAAAATTCCCTACATGTCTGAGATACCAAGAATAAGGCAATTTAGGGATTTTAGAAAGTTAGCAACAATGTTTAAGGTTAGAAAATTATGGAAAATAATAAAGAATGCCAAGGAGAAAAATATTGAAACTTTCATCCATAACCCTTAAGAAACCAATAGTTGGTTCTCTAAAACCTTTAAATTCGTAAAGCATTTGTCCAATGACAAAAATTAGAAGGGAAATAATAAGTTAATAATAGAATGAAGAAAAAAATCAACAGAAATAATTTCTCAAGTTAGGGAAGCTTTTTTTTCTCAGCAACATATTCATCTTACAGCTAAGTAGAACAAACTCAAGCATGTTAAAATTTGTTAAAAGAAATGAAGATCTGAATAGAGTCATAATGCACCATAAAGAAAAATGATACCACAAAATTATACTTGTTCTTCAGGAATTTGTGGCGTGAATTTTCAAAGCTTTCCAAAGAAGAAGGTGTGACATGAATTGTCATAAACTCCACCCCTCTATGGCATGAGAGACCTGCCCTGGGAAGAAAGGGCGGTGGGGCGTAAGGGGTTATGGGTCTGGGTCCACTATCAGGTGCTGGTATCTTAGAGAAAGAACATGGTGTTGTGGTCAAGAGCGCCCTGTGCTCCTGACCAGTATGCTGGGGAGGGTCAGACAGAGAGAGGAGGGTGTGGAGGAGGGAGAGGGGACACAGTGAACAGCTGGGGTACATAGAGTTCTTTGTGCTCTTTTTTGCAAATTTTCTCAAAGTCTGATACTGTATCAAAATAGAAAGTTAAAAAATACATGCATCACATGATCCACGATACACATAAATATATTATTAGTTGAAATAAAAGCTTCATCACACAAGACTTGCTTTAACTACAAAGAATTGCATCCTGAAATTGCTTTATTCTATTTTTTCACATTTTAAAGTTTACATGTTATTTTCTTAAAGTTTTATTTGCAATTGACACATAATAATTGTGCATATTATGGAGCATAATGTGATGTTTTGATACATAAAAATGTTATGTAATAATCAAATCAGGGTATTTAGCATATCCATCACCTCAAGTATTCATCATTTCTTAGTGAAGAGAACATCCAAGCCAGGTGCAGTGGCACACACCTGTAATCCCAGCGGCTCAGGAGACTGAGGCAGGAGGATTGCAAGTTCAAAGCCAGCATCAGCAAAAGCGAGGCACTAAGCAACTCAGTGAGACCCTGTCTATAAATAAACTACAAAATAGGGCTGGGGATGTGGCTCAGCAGTCGAGTGCCCCTGGGTTCAATCCCCAGTATCCCCCCCAAAATAATAACAATAATTAACAAAGGGTCAAGGTAACACACTTCATGGTATTATTTTAAACCAATAAAAGTACTGTAGGAAAAAATATTAGACCCCTAAGTGTCTCAGGTGATGCAGAATCAGATCCATAGCGTTCTTCATGGCACCTTAAATAAGTCTATGCTCCCTGGAGAGCATTCAAATCATCTGTTATAATAATATCAACCATGTTATCCTTTCCTCATAGTGTCTGCTTTGGGGATCATGCCTGGTAAAAAAAACCAAAATTAGAAGAAGAAATTGGTTTAAAGACAGAGTATTATATACAACATAGGCCAAAATCAGAAAAATCCACTTGTCCAATAGCATGAGACAACTATGCAAACTATACCTACAGAAAAATGCCAGAGATCCATTCATTATGAGGTGTATGCACACATGTGGACTGCCAATAAGTGCAGATTTTTAAGTGAAATGTGAACGAGAAGAGGAGCAGAGCCTGAGAATGTATTATACATGACAATCTCACCCACTTAAAACATAGGCATCAAGAAAAATCAAGAGAATTTGGAGGTCTATCACAAAAGATAGAAAATATTTTGCTTAATAATTATTCATTGAGCACACACTAATAGTATCGGGGGCTCTTGTAGATTTGATATAGATACCTATAACCCCAGGGAACAAACAGAAACCAAAACATGTACCCCCTGCTATTGGCATCCTAAGTGGGGAAAGTAGATAATAAAGACATGGGTTTTGGAGCTGGGGCTGTAGCTCAGTGGTAGAGCACTTGCCTAGCATGTGTGCGGCAGTGGGTTTGATTCTCAGCACCACATATAAATAAATGAACAAAATAAAGGCCCATCAATGTCTAAAAAATATTTTTTTTTAAAAAAAAGACATGGATTTTGGCATTTGTGAATTTTGGGTAATCACGTAAAGTATACATTACCTGCACCCTACAGGTCCCTTCAGTAGGAATTTTCCACCCTCTATCATGCACTTACTATCACCATGGAGTTATTTTCATGAACATGGAATGATACAGTATGCACTTACGTCTTTGTTCTTTTACTTCATGTAACTTCATATCTGCCAGGCTTATTCATATTGTCGTAGGTAGCATTAGCACATGATTTTTGTTGCATTATAGTATTATGTTATATGAATTATGGAATTATGTTAACAAAACACATTTTTTGTCCTTCTGTTGGTGGAATTTGTGTGGCTGTAAGTTATTGGCTGTTTAAAATAAAACTGTTCAACCTCATTGCACGTGACTCTAGGAAGACGTAAGTACTCATTCTGGTTGGGTGGGGATTCGGGACTACAGGCTCTTGCATGTTTAGCTCTGCTTGATATTGCTAGCATTCCAAAGTGGTTGCCCAATGTATGAGACCAATGAGTGAGAGTTCCACTTACTCCATAAATTCACCAACTACTGTTGGTTCTAGTAGTATCAACTATTATAGTAGACATATACTAGGATCTTATGGAATTTATAACCACTCTGCTGTCTAATGCTCTTTATCATGTTTTCATGTGCTTATTGGCCATTTAGATGTACAATTATGGGCCATGCATGTACAGGGCTTGACCCATATTTTTTTATTTTTATTGGGGGATGGGTACCAGGGATTGAACTCAGGGGCACTCAACCACTGAATCATATCCCCAGCCCTATTTTGTAGTTTATTTAAAGACAGGGTATCACTGAGTTGCTTAGCACCTCGCCATTGCTGAGGCTGGCTTTGAACCTGAGATCCTCCTTCCTCAGCCTCCGAGCCACTGGGATTACAGGCATGCACCACTGCACCCAGCGACCCATGTTTAATGTATGTATTTCTGAATATATAGTTTTTGGATAAGCAATCTTGTTGATTTGCAATGTTTTCTTCTAGCTTGGCTTTGCCTGAATATTTGACCTACAATACCAGCATGTCTTTCTGGATAATCTGTTTTAAACCCTGATAATTATTAGAAATTTTTGTTATTGGAGATTGAGGGTCAATTGTAGGGCCATATTTTGTTTCTTGATCCTTGTGTTTATCTGTAAGATTAAATAATTACCCTGGTGCAGATATATAAGTATATAATGAGGCAAAGGCAGCAATTAGGGGAGCTTTTTTTATTTCAAGGTGAGGAAAACACAAGAAAAAATGAGATATACCCTAGAGATTGAGGCAGGCAGATTGGCTATGAACCAAAATCCACCAAAATAATTAAGCTTCAGCCTTTTTTAAGGTAGTGGGTAGGAACTTGCTGTGGCTCTAAAACCATGAGCCAAAATGAACCTTTTGTCTTCATAAGTTCATTATCTCAGGTATTTTGCTATAGTAATGGAAAGCTGACAAACACACCTACATACAAAGTATAACAACTCATTCTGGTACCATGGATGGAAATTGCTGAGTGACTAGAAACTCCTTTTGAAGTTTCCTCGTAAGTTCCCTCTATAGTGAAATTAACATTATTTCAGGAGGATGGGATGCAGATAAAGGAATGGTGATTAAGGAATCTGAGAGAATAAGCCTCTTCTAGGAATGTTTGGGAAAGAGGGTAAAGTAGTATAATGTCAGCCTGTAGATCCCCATGATACTGGGGGTTAAACCCAGGGGCATTAAACACTGAGCCATTTTTTTTTAAATTTTGATTTTGAAACAGGGTCTTGCTAAGTTACCCAGGACCCCACTAAATTGCTGAAAAAAGCTGGCTTTGACCTTGCAATCATCCTGCCTCAGCCTCCCTAGTTCTGGGATTACAAACATGTGCCATCGCTTAGAGATTTAGAGACCTCAGGATGAAGGAGACGGAGTGAAGGATCAAAGCAGACCATCTACACAGAGACTCCAGTGAGTCATTGCCCTTCTCATCAGATGTGCTTATTACAGAAGGAGTCAGTAAGTTCATCCGAAGACTCAAGGTCCACCCTACTGGTCTATACTCATTCAGAGAAAATTAACGACACCGGTACCAGGATAAGACATTTACAGTTTTCACCAGGGCCCAAGGAGGTGAAGGATTGACCAAAAAAGAAGGTCTCCTTTCCAGTTGTGTAGGAAGCCATGAGAGGACACCTTGAAGACATCTAGAAAATTAAGTAGAGCCAGGATCCTGAGAGATTAACTAGGGACCAAAATCCACCAAAATGATTAAGCTCTGGCCTTTTGTTAGGTTGGGGGGTGGGAACTTATAGTGGCTCACAACTTTGGCCATGCCTCTTTGTATAGCTGTTGGCATACAACTGTCCATCTGTACACAGATGGGGTACCACAAAATAGGAAGGCAGGAAGCGTCCTGGCTGTCCCAGCTGGGGACTCCACTACCCTGGTCCATGGTCACTCACACACACAGGCCTGCTTCCCCTTGGGAAGGCTCTGGGATGCTCAGGAGGAAGGGAGATTCCTGACAGAAAGGACTCCTCCATTTTCTAGACAGTCAGTCTCCTGGGCCACTGTCAAAAATGGGACCAGGAAGTCTCAAAATTCCTTCTGACCCCCACCAGAATCCCCATGAACCAGTGCCCAGGTCAGAGTCAGTCCCTTGGAAGTAGCAGTGAAAGGCTGTGAGTGCAGGGAGCCAGAGGCAACAGGACAAGTGAAGAACAAGTGGGGTTCAGGCTTGATGGGCAGCAGGCCAGGGCTACTGCAGGGTCCTTACTGGGGACCAGGGTGAGCAGCGGGCAGTAGTGGGTAACACTGGGCAGCACAGGGCCTAGCTCCAGAGGGAGGGAACAGTCAAAGCTGGCACAGCCGCTGGACTTTGGGTTGGTTTAATTCAGGACACTGAAAGGTTAGGATGGGGAAAATGAGGAGCTGAGGTTTAAAGGTCCTGAATGGGACTGGGGTTTGGTGGGAGAAAAGGGGGCTGATAAGGCCTCGGGTGTGAGAAGGGAATAAAAAGAAGGGGAAGGAACGAGAAGGTGCAGGGGTCCGGCTGCTCCTCAGGACCTGGGTGGCAGGAAGGAGACAGGCTCCTCACACCCTGCTCCTGCCCTCCCCTAGGCCCTACCTGTGGCCATCTCTGTGAACACAGGTGTTGGGAGGAAGCGGCTGGACTTCATGTATTCTTCAGGCCCTGTGAGTGGCAAGAGGAAGCAGGAGCTCAGGGCTGCTGCCCCACTGGGCTGGAGCAGCCCCAGTGCAGGAGCAGCCCTGCCAGGAGAGCTCCAGTGCTGAGCAGCGCACAGTCACCCCAGTTTCTAGGGTCTGGAAGGACACCCTTCAATTTCCCGTGAATGGACCCTATGCAAGGTGTTTTATACCCACTAGAAATTACAATGTAGGTTTAGAAAATCCACTCAGCAATCCTGCAAGATTAAGTTCTGTATTCAGCATTTATCAACAGGGAAGCCGAAGGGCAGAGAGGTTAAGGAACTTCCTCATGCTCACACTCTAAGGTCCTTGCTTAGCATCTGGACGGCCATCTTAAGTGACAGCCGCCATTTTAAAGAAAAAGTTTTGCTTTCTGGCCCGTGGGCGTTTCTGAGTAAGGCTCACCACTCCCTCATACCAACCCGACCCTTCACTGCACATTAGGACCCTCTGGGCTCTGGTTCCTGAGCCTCCCCCATAAAAGTCCCAGAACTCAGGCCTGTGTTGCCTCTCTCTCCTACAGAGAGATGGCCTTCATTTGTCTCTCGTGTGTATCTCTGCCTGGTCCCCGTCTTTCATTTCTCGCTTACCTGTCCCTCGGTCCTCACTTTCCCTTCCCACACAGCTCACAGTGAGTTGGACGAGCTGGATGGAACCTGGCTCTGTCTCTCCAGTTCTGAGTTCTCTGCCGCACTTTCCCCTGGTCCTCTCTGTAGGGAACCCTGTCCCTCTCCGTCTGCACAAACCTTCTCCTTTTTCATGGGGATGCTTCTGGTATGTCTGGTTTAAAACAAGAAGATGGCTCTAGCAGGATGAAGGGGCTCAGAATATAGCTGTGCAACTTACAAGAGAGCCCAGGTCTCACCCAGTGACTCAGCAAATCCTGGGTGAAATTAGACAGGGGCGGTGAACAAACTTGAAAGGCCAAGCCACCTTTAATTATTCCCCTGAAGCAGAACAGAAAATTCAGACTGAGTGAAACCAGTGTCACTGTACCCCAACCTAACCTCATCTCCAGCCCTGCTACAGACCAGGCCGTATGACCTTCTGTGGTATCCTGTGTCTTCTACCCACCCCCCAGGAAAGTGAGTGCCAGATCATTTCAGAGGGGTCAGAGGCCTCAGGCTGCAGCCCTCCCCTCTCTTCTACCCCACCCCTCCCTGCCTCACCCCCAGGGTCCTGCCAGCCCTTACACAATCCCCAAGGCCACTCAGCCTGGAACAGATCCAGAGCTGAGGAGAACTAGCTGAGAAAGCAGATCCTCAGATAGGGAGTGGGAAAGGAAAACAGATCCCAGGCTGAATTACTGTCCCCTCAGATCCTCATATATCTACTAAAAGTTTGTTGGTGACAAAAAAGTGGACTTTGGGCTGGGGTTATGTAGCTCAGTGGTAGAGGGCTTGCCTAGCATGTGTGAGGCACTGGGTTGGATTCTCAGCACCACATATAAATAAATAAAATAAAGGTTCATTGACAACTAATATATATATATATATATATATATATATATATATATATATATATATATACATATTAAAAGCAAAACAAGTAGGCTTGGGGTGACTTGTGATTGACAGTGAGGTGAGCTTGCAGGCTGTGATCCCCAGCACCCAGGTGTACCACAGGCACCTTGTAGTTAGGTGTCTGCTATTTCCTGCTGCACTCAGTCCTAGGATAGGGGCATCTTTACATGTCCCACTGAGCCTGACTAGCTAACCTTATACAGAGAAGATCAGTGAATGTGCGTGAAAATACGTGTATGACCCCATGTCACAGATATAAAGCTGAAGGTATTGAGGGGAAGGAGGAAAAGAGGAAGAGTGAAGGTTGTCCCACTGTGGAACACCCCTGTATAAAAAAAATCCTCCCTCAGGGGCCCACATAATTCACTTTCAGCCCCATTCACGGCCCAGGGTCTCGGTGTGTCCCCGTGGAGCACCTGATTGAGCGAAGCCTGATCCAGATCAGGTATGGCTTTTCCTTTAAACAGAAATCAGGGAGGGGCCCTTAGAAGCCAGGGGCTAACAGGGAGCCCAGCACAGCCTCCACTGGCACTGGGACCTTGAGCAAGTGACTTAAAATGTAAAATAAAATTTCAAATCTAATAAGCAGATTAATATAGTTTTTGTTTTTGTTTGTTTTTCCTGATACTGGAGATTGAACCCAGGGATACTCTACCACTGATCTACACCCCCAAACCTTTCTAAAAAATTATTTTAAGAGGGGGGTCTCACTAAGTTATTAAAGCTGGCCTTAAACTTTCAATCCTCCTGCCTCAGCCTTCTGAGTACTTGGGATTATAGATGAGCACCACCACACCTGGCTTATCTTGTTCTTTTAATTTGAGCTTCTAGATCAGGGATCAGGAAAGAACAGCCACGTGTTGTTGTCTGCTTTGTCTCATTATTCATTCATTGTATTTATAAGTCATAGTGTAAATTTAGCATTTTACCCATTTGAATGGTTCAGTAATTATTATGTACATTCCTAACATTGTGCACCCATCACCACCACCCATATCCCAAACTCTTTTCGACTTGTGAAAATGGAAGTTTTACCCACTAAACAATAGCTCCCCATTCCCTTCTCTCCCTAGCCCCTGGAAACCACCATTTTACTTTCCATATCCCAGACTGTGACTATCCTGCCTCCCTCAAAGAAGTGGAATCATGAAGGTTTGGAATGTTTGTGACTGCTTCATTTCAATTAGCATAATGCACTCAAGGTTTATCCATATTTTATCATGTGTCAAATTTTCTTTCAATACTGAATAATATCCCTTTGTATTTAAAGATCATATTTTGTTTATCCATTCATTGGTAGGTAGACTCATGGTTTGCATCCATATTTTACTGTTATAAATAATGCCACTATAGATATGGGTATACTAATACATATTTGGAAATATGTATTTGAAAAGTTGCTTTGACTTCTTTGGAGTATGTACCCAGAAACGGAATTGGTACATTACAGAGTGCTTCTATTTTTTATTTATTTTTTTTTTGAGGTACCATCGTATTGATTTCTACAGTAGCTATACCATTTTACTTTCCCTCCAAAAGGGAAAAAGTTTTCCAATCACTCTGCAAAATTACCAAACTTATGGCTGTCGTCGTCATCCTAATGTGTGTAAGGGAGAGGATCATTGTAGTTTTGACTTACATTTCTCCAATGATTCGCAAAGTTGAACAATATTTCACGTATTTATTGGCATTTGTGTGTCTTCTCTGGAGAAACACCTATTTGAGTCCTTTGCCCATGTTTGAATTGGCTCTTGGTTTTCTATCTGCTGCAGTCACCTGAGTTATTAAAGTTCCGTGGGATGCTGCTCTACCTAGTAATTATGTATGGTCTGACCACATGCTTGCTGCTTCATGACCCAGGAAACTAGGCCTGCGCATCTCAGGTCACATTGTTCCAAGGACAGCTAGAACGTCTTCAGTGCTGAAGTGGGAGAGAGCTACTGGCTCATACTATAATACCTGCAGAGCTGTAAATCCCAGTACTGGCTACGCAGGCAGGCCAAGGCTTCCTCAGAGATAATTTTTTCCAATTTCCAAATTTCCTGAGCATTGACCATATACCAGACACTACCAGACATATCAGAGATTAAAAAGTCCAACAAGCCCTGCGCCCTCTCCTCAGTGGGGTGTGTTCATGGAGAACGTCCTGGGACAGGAGGGCTGTCCAGACCAGGAATGCTTCCAGGAGAAGGATCAGAATGTGGTCACCTGTGGGCTCCTCGGCCCCTTCCCATCAGCCCAGCACCTCTCTGAACCATGACACCTGGCTGCACATGGCCTATGGAGCCTTGCACCCTGCCACATGGATGAGGAACCCTGGCATGGAAGGAGCACCCTTCTATAGGAATCCCATGGTGAGGACCACAGGGACATGGACAGGGGACAGCGACAACCTTAAGTGACCTCATACCCTTTCTGACCACACAGAGCACCCACCCCACACCCCCATGCACCCAGTTCCTGCTGTGGACAACAGACCACAGCCACACAGTGAGCCCTGAGGGTGAGAGGCAATGACACAGACACAGAGCAAGTGTGGTCCAGGCTTTATTGGGGTCAGACAGGGCTGGGCAGCTGCCATGCTGGGGACCAGAGCCAGCTCACCAGGTAGTACTGGAGTTTGGGGCAGTGCAGGGGAGCACAGGGTCAGTCATGCTCCTCCAAGCAGAGCTGAGGACTGTCTGGTTGGATTCAGGGCAGGAATGAGGAAGGGGAAGAGGGGCTTTCCTAAAGAAAAGGGGGAGCTGTAGCTTACAATGGATTTACTGGGGGAGAAGTTGGGCAGAAGAAAGGGTTCTGAAAAGGGCTTGCAGAGGAAAGGGGAGCCGGAAGGGAAAAGGAAGAAGATTGAAGCTAGGGGTGCCAGGAACATCAGGGCCAGCAGATGCATTGATGGATCCCACCTCTTCAAATGACAGGGTCCTATTTATTGCTCCACTGGGCCAGTTTTAAATACAGAGGACTGCGAAGGAATTGGCTGGACTTCATGTAGGTAGATATCTTCTTCAGTCCCTGGGAGTGGGAAAGAAAAGGCAGGATTTGAGATCTGCTGCCTCTTTGGGTTCCAGCAGCCCCAGTCCAGGAACAGGCACTTGAGTTTGTAATGTGGATACGGAAAATCCACCAAGGATCTGAGGTGCAAACAGGGAAAGCAACTTCCTCATTCTCCCAGGGCTACTGAGTGGGGTTGGGCTGAACCCAGCTTGGCTCTGGGCTCTCGCTGCACTCCTCCCTCCCCCACAACCCCCGCACTGAGGCCCCGGCACTCCCTATGCACACAAACATTCTCCTTTTTTCACCTTGAGGCCTCCTGGCATTTGGGTAATGATAAGGAGGAAGGATCTAGCAGAACAAAGGGGCTGAGAACAAGCCTATGCAGCTTGGCAGAGCCCAGATGTCACCCAGTGACTCAGCAAATCCAGGATGAAGAACGCTAGAGGATCCATTGATAACCGCCCCCCAAGGCAGTGTGTGACTCCGGAGGAGAGTGGGAGAGGGAAGCTGAACCAAGTTGGATCCTTCTGATAAATAAATCGTTTCTCAGTGACATGTCAGTGAAACTTCACATTGATCTTTCCGGTGGCAATACAATGACCCCTGGAGGTCAGGTGAGCACTGGACTTTGAGCCTGGAACCTTCCATCCTGCCCTCTAAAAACACTGTTTAATTAAAAACTGTGCCCAAAAGGAGCAAGTTCCAGATGTTTGCAACATTTTGCCCACCTGCGGTTAAAGTCTGCAAGGACTAAGACATCCCCCAATGTAACCTATATAAACCATACCTCCCCTGTCTTCAGAGCCATTTTCTACCCAGATAGTGAGCCATCCAGTGCCTAACTCCGCTGCTAAAGGAAAGGCATAGCTGAACCATGAAGTCTGGTCCTGTCCGGGTTATTTGTGCTTTCATCACGGTGCCGAGACTTTTTTGGTTATTTTAGCTTACACCCACGAAGAAGGACTGGCCAGCTGTAACCATTCACCACCTGGATCAGAAAAGCTCAAACTTCTCCAGCTGATACCTGAGCCTGTTTTCACTGTGCCCCAAACTACCCCATCTCCTGCACAGCAAAACAGGTTGAATGATACTCAGGTGTGCTGTGCACCAACCTTACCAGGAAAAATACCCAGATCACATCTGAAGGATTCATAGTGTCAGGGCTGCCTGCACACAAGCCAGGCCCAGCCAGCCTCAGGCTGTAGCCCTCTGCTCCCCCCCCACTCTTTGACCCCACAGTTGTGCCAGCTCTTACACAAGCTCCAAGGCCACTCCCAGGAAGAGAGCCAGAGCTAATTAGAACCAGCTGGGAAGCAAAGTACATTCTCAGCTGAAGTGGGAGGAGAGAGGAACTCAGATCCCAGGATGAAAAACCAGTTGAACTAATGCCTCAAATTCTCAAATCTTTAAAATCTCTCTAAAAAAAAAATAGGCTTTGTTGATGACAAACAAGTGGACTCAGGGTGACCCTAATTAGCTGTGGAGTGAGGCCCAGACCACATTCCCTAGCACCCAGCTAGCACCAGGGGCATCTCCTAGTCTGGTGCTTGACATTCCCTGCATGACTTGGTCCCAGCATGGGGCCATCTTTATAGTCCTACTCTCCAGATATAGCATTAGATACAAAGGAGAATGCCCAGAGAATAAGAGTTAAAGTGAGAGTATGGCACCATTTAAAATAGAACATGCTAGATAATGAAGAGGAAGAAATGATGAAAAGGAGGGCATAGAATACCCACATGGAACAACTGAGGAAAAAACCCCCAAAGTCCCCCACATGTACTCACCCAGCACTGGTGCTTCCCCGGGTGGCATCTGATGGAGCCAAGCCTATTGCAGAGCAGCTCTCAACACTGTCTGGGCCTTGCTCTGCCAGTCCCCCAGCCTCACCTCAGCCTCCCACCTCCAGCTGCACACACCCTGCCTCGCTCTCCTCCTGCACAGTATCCTGGGCTGTGAAACCCAGGCTGCATGAGGGCCTGAGGTTGCTCCTTCTGACAGAAGGCAGGACAGACACCCACCAGGGCCTTAGGAGCCAAGGCTGACAGAGAGCCCAGCACAGCCTCCCCTGGAACTGGGACCTTGAGCAAAAGACTTCCCCTCTACAGTCCCAGTTTCCATCTCTGTCCAATGTGCCTGGTAATTCTATCTAAAGCCTTGCAGGTTGCTGTGTCAATAAATTAGTCAAGGTAGACGTAACTTTTGAGCACAGGTCCTGGAAAAAATCCAGGCCTCAAAACGTGCTAGTTGTTCCTTTTGTAACCTCTGAGATATGGAAAGTCTCGTGGAAAACAGGAAGGAAAAGAGGCATTGAAGGGTGAGGAGGAGCAGGGGCATCACCTCAAAGCGGGACATGAAGTCCTTCAGGTTTGGGAATGCCTCCAGGCACTTGGGTTCAAATAGAAGGTGCTGGTCCAGGACATCATAAGTGATGAAATCCACGTAGGTGATCTGCAGAAAGCTGAGGATGAGTGGGCATGAAAATCTCTACCCTGGAAAGAGTGACACCTCCAGACTCCTCCCCTTTTACCTTGTCCCCTGCAAACCAGGGCCGCTTCCCCAGGAACTGTGAGTAGAGCTTCATCTTCTCAGGCAGGGTCTCCAAGAACTCAGGCTTCTTCTTCTCCTGAGGCAGAAATCAGCTGTCACCACCCTCAGACAGGAGCTCCCTGCCTGAGGGGCTGGCATCAGCAGTGGTGTGCATGGCCCACCTGCCAGGGCTGAGCACCTGCCATGCACCTGAGCCTGTGTCAGGGTGAGGTTTTCATTCCTGCAACACCACTGCTTAGACTCCTATCTGGTAGCATTCCGATCTCTCAGAGTGATATAAAGTCAGACAGGAACACAACATGGTCCCTGAAACTGTCACCACTCGTGGGTCTAGTACATATCCCGTGAGTCAGACTCAGGAGTATATGGCAGGCTATGGACTTGAAGAAGCAAAGTACTAAAAGAGCTCTGAAGATATAACAAAGTTCTACCCAATAGGAGGTTAAAGGATGAAATGCATATCTGAGTAACATGCATAACGTTAAGGAGTGTTTGATGTTGCAAGAAAGAAGGAAAGTTCGATGGATGACTCTGAGCTGCTTATTGGGAAAGGTTCTGACACCTGCTGGTGTCAAGGACAAAACATGGGGGAAACATGTCTCAAGAGAAGAGTGCATTACATTCCCTCGTCTATTACTTCTTGAGTTTTCAATCTCTGTATTCCAGGAGCAGGGAGGTAGTATGAAGCTGTGGAAGACAGTGGCCATGGCACAGGTCAAGGTGGAGAGAATCTGAAT
Source organism: Marmota monax (assembly GCF_021218885.2). NCBI lineage: Eukaryota > Metazoa > Chordata > Mammalia > Rodentia > Sciuridae > Marmota > Marmota monax. Next base: position 1,506,390 of record NW_026694276.1, read on the forward strand.
GCCTGACTCTACTGTATAGAAACTGGATGTCATATTGGAGTCTGGACTGTACCCCAAGAGTGGTAAGAACTGATCCACCAGTGTTTCTATGACAAGATTTCATAGGTTATGAGAGTCAGTCTGTTGGCAAGATAAGAAAGCTTGGAGAAGGAGTACCACTAAGGAATCCAAATGTTGAACTGGACCAATAGAGATGTGAAAGCACGGGTTTAAATCCCCTAAATCCTGTCTGCTCCAGAACTGTGACTCACAAAGTCAGGGCTGTAGCAGATCACGGCAAGTTGTACACGAGTGTCCATAGCCTGGTTCTCCAAAATGTCCACACGAATCATCTCCTCTTCTGTCTCCCCACCTATGGCCCACACAAGAGGGACACACCTTCAGCCTCCCACCCAGCCAAGCCAGGGACACGACCACCATCCCCCACACCCTGCAGCCAGCCCCACTCACACAGGTTGTGCTTGCGGGCAAGGTAGCGCAGGATGGCGTTGCTCTGGGTGATCCTGTGAGGCCCGTCAATCAAGTAGGGCAGCTGGATGGACAACCAGGGATGGTCAGGTGAGCCACCTAATCCCAGTCCCCCTTCCCTGATTTAGGGCACATGTGAGACCTGGCATTAGTGTGTCTGGCCCATGGTAATCACTACACACACACACTGTGGAATAAGTGTATGATCTGGGACACAGACCATCACTCAAAGACAGTGTAGACACCCATCCATCAGAGGTGATGTTGGGGCAAAGAGTAACACACACAGCAATGAGGTCAGTTGAGGAGAAGCTCTGGCCCTAGAAACTCTACCCTGGACCAAGGAGATGAGACAAAGATGGCTTCACTTTCCCCAACCACCCCATCCTCCCCACCTACATTGGGAAAGTCCAGGCCCAGCTTGAATTTCTCATCCAGCCACTGGCTTCTGTCGTAATTGGGAGCTGTGGGGGAGAAGATGATGTGAAAGCAAACCTCCCCTGAGTCCAACCCCCCTTCCCCAGCATCCTCCCAAGGGATCAGGGATAAGACCCCTAAGAAGGTGAATGTGAAATCTGAGTCACTCAGCCTCACATTCCTAGATTTGGGTGGGTATAGAGAGGACAATGCTCATAATTACTGTTGGATCCTAAACTACTAAGGCTTACGAAAGGTTCAGGCAAGCCTTAAGGGGAATCCAACCCAGTTGCTCTCGGAGAGGGATCTGGGACTCTGCTGCCAACATCATGCCTTTTCAGACCAAGATGTATCCTCAAATTCAGGAAGCATCAGGCCCTAGGTCCAGCAGGAGGAGGGTTGTAGGCCTGAGCACAGAGTGGCCAGGCATGGTCTCATTGCACCAATCAGCAGGAGGAGCTGGGCAGGGGTCTGAACAGGAGGGTGCCATTACCGTCCCCCATGGTGTATCTCTTCTCCTCATAGTTTGAGTCTGTGTATTCCAGGAGCAGGCGGATGGGGTTAGTAAGCTGGGAGAGATGGTCATGGCAGAGGTTAGAGACAGAAGAACTCATTAATTGCAGGTGAGCCCTCTCCCTACCACCCTACACCTATCACCAGCACTCATGCCAGTGGGGACACATACACACACAAACACACACACACACAGAGTCTGGCACAGGCCTCCTGTCAGGGACAGGCCGGGGACTCCAGAAAATCCTAAAGAGGATCAATGTTCTAGAACCCACTACCCCAAGCTGATCTGCACAGCCTAGTCCCTCATCCCCATCCCACCTGCCAAAGGACCTTTGCTTACCCCACGGACGTCCCAATAACCCAGTATCATAGGCATGGTGCTGTGTACTTAGCAGACAGGCCTCTGTCAGGATGGCCTTCAGTTCTGAGAGCCTCTGGCGAGCAGAAAAGTGGGGACTTGTTGTGATCAGTGTTTATCTGTTGGTCCGGCCATACCCCACCTCCTGAATCCTCCAATCACAGACCCCTGAGAGTAAACTGTGGCCCAGCGGAGGGACAAGTAGGATCTAACACTGCCCCAGCTATGAAGGTCTGGGGACCGGTCTGGACGTGCAGAAATCAAAAGCAGTGTTCTGCTGGCCTGCTGCCCACCCCCACCAGCGGCTCCCTCCTACCCCCTCTGCTGGGTGCACAGGGAGTGGCAGTGTGTTTGGAGACAGACCAGTCAGTGGATTCACGGTGCACTCACAATAGTCACAAGTGCAGTGGTCACAAGTGCTGTGGTGAGAGCCGGGTGGAAGGTCACGTTCTCCAAGGAGCAGACATCTCTCCTGCTTCCTAATGGAAACAGGAGGGGTCCATAGGAGACCCTGGAGGACTCCACACAAGACACAGGTAGGCCAGGGCCAGACCTCAGCTGTCCAGGTCCCTATATTCTGGCCCTGGCCCTGGCTCCTGACTCATGTGTGCTCTTGGTATAAGAGGTGTCTCAAATGGCCTTTGATGTAACTCTGGGATCTGGGACCTGTGGAGCAACTCTCACCAGGACAAGGTCCTATACAAGAACACTGTTCTTCCTCCCAACTTTTCTTCCTTGAAGGCAAAAGACTGTTTCTAAATGAAGAAAGGTGGGACAAATTGCTCTGTGGTCAGTTTTGCCCTGTGTAAAGGATTGCATAAGACACAACAAGAGGATGAAAACAGGAAAGTGCAGCTACAAATGAAATGGGTTTGCATGTTCAAGGGCAAGATTGTCGCTCTGCCGGAAATAAAATTTGTAAATTAGCTAACACTTTGCTGGGATGGCAGGGAGTAACCCCAGCATGTCAGGAAAGGCTTCCCTGACCAAGACAAGGTATTCAGTAGGGGTGGAGAAGCTCAGACAGAGGTCGTCTGGATGTCACATGCTTCGCAGGTCTCTGTGAAGAGGGGAGCTCTGAGGCTACCTTACTGGGATGGCAGAGAGCAAAGCCTGTTGCAAGTGCTGCCTTCACATTCAGGCAGGTTTAGTTCTCCCCTCTCAATCATCAGACTGTGTTCAGGCTCAGGATGCAGTGGCGGGCCCCAAAATGAATTGCCCTTAGGCAGGCCCAGAGTAGGACCATCCCACCAAGTGCAAGTGGACACGTGCATGTGCCTGTGCCTGTATGTGCATGCATGTAGGCGCACGCACACACACACACACACACACACAGTGACTGGCGTTGGGATCTGCTGTATCTCATGACGCTTTAAAGGTTTTTACTTTCTCAGTGTTCTATCTACATCTTGACCTAACACTTATCTTGAGATAAAATTCTACAAAAATCCCTGAGAAAATAACTTTTAAATGCTAACATTGATTAGAACCATAATTCTGAAAGACGTGGGATAGACACTGTACATTAGTGTTCATCCATTTGGTCCCTCCTTTTTGAAAATGCACTCGTGGAGATGCCAACACAGAGACGCCGCAGCACTAAGGCCATCTGTAAAGTCGACTGCAGTTTGGCTCTTAAGGACTGAAAAGCAGGAGGGAACTGCAGGGGGCAGATTTTGGAAATATAAGACACATTCTAGCATTTTTAAACACTGAGCATAGTAGAGAGGGAGAGCGGTCAAGTGCAGGAGAAGGAGGCCAGGCTGCGGAGGACAAGGATTCTGAGGAGCTGAGAAGGTGGAGTCAGAGCACCGAGGCCCTTCAGAGCAGGTCAGCTCTGCAGAAGGAGAAGAAGGAGATCAGCAGGCTCCCCAAGGCGGGCCCCAGGGGCCAGGAAGATCACCCCAAGAGGTGGCATGGGTCTCTGAATGGCACTAGGGAGCAGTGGGGATTAGGGACCCTAGAAAGTCATCGGAAGCAAGGATTGTTAGTGGATATGACCTTACAGAAATTCACCCCAATGTTGCCTGGTCCCCTATATGTCCACGTGCTCTGACTATACAGTGTAGAACAGTTCTAATTGATTAGAGGAACACTGTGGGATAATCAAAGTACATGGGATGAGGCTGGGCATGTTTGTGCATGCCTCTAGTCCAAGTAGCTTAGGAGGCTGAGGCAGAAGTATCACAAGTTTAACACTAGCCTCAGCAACTTGGCGAATCCCTAGCAACTTACCAAATCCCTAGCAACTTAGCAAAACCCCTTCTCAAATTTAAAAAAATAAAAAGGGCTAGGGATATGTCTCAGTGGTTGAGGGCTTTAGGGCTCAATCCTTGGTATTAAAAATATAAACTTATAAACAAATTAATTATGACATTATTAATGAAAAAATTTTTAAGACTTTTTTCTAATGTCTACGTAAACTTACATAATACAGAAAATACATCATATTTTCTTATCTCAGAAATATAAATAAATATCACCATTCTCAAGATGCTGCCAAATTAGAATTGAGGAGAATTTCCATTTCTAAGATAACAATAATTAGTTTAAACACACTCAGATATTAAGAAGGAATTAAAACATGATTTAACATAAAAACAAGAAACAATACCAAAGAGAAAAATACTGAACTTCGTCAATATACTTAGAAAATCAATAGTTTGACATTCAAAACGATTAGAATCATTGATAGAGCATTCTTCTAACAAAAACAAAAAGAAAATTTCTAGTTAGTAAATATCAGGGCTAAGAAAATATTTAAAGATTAATACAAATGACTTCTAAAATTGGCGAAGCATGCTTTCTCTTCTACTCATGAATATTACAAATAAGTAAAACCAACACAAACATAACCAAGTATGGGCTAAAAGCAAAAAGATCTCAATGAAATGATGGTGCATAAGGAAGAAAAATAAGCAGGCAAAATCACATAATATCCAGGAACTCCAATATGAATGCGCAATCTTCCTAAAAGGAAACGTGATCCATGAATTGTCACAAACTCTACCCTTGTATGGCATGAGAGACCTGCCCTGGGGTGGTTGCAAAGCCCTGTCCCTCAGTGGTCTGGGTCCACTATCAGGCACTGGCATCTTAGAGAAAGAACATGGTGTTGTGGTCAAGAGCGCCCTGTGCCCCTCCCAGCATGCTGGGGAGGGTCACACAGAAAGAAGAAGGTGGGGAGGAGGGAGAGAGGACACATTGAACAGCTGGGGTACAGAGTTCTTTGTGTTCTTTTGCAAATTTTCTCAAGTCTGAGACTATATCAAAATTAAAGTTTTAAAAAATTCACCAGGGGGGGCTGGGAATGTGGCTCAAGCGGTAGCGCGCTCACCTGGCATGCGTGCGGCCCGGGTTCGATCCTCAGCACCACATACAAACAAAGATGTTGTGTCCGCCGATAACTAAAAAATAAATATTAAAAAATTAAAAAAAAAAAAACCAATTTGTAAAGCCTTTAAAAAAAAAAAATTCACCAGGGGATCCATGACACACATACTAATTGAAATAAAAGTTATGTCAAAAAAGGCTCATGTTAGCCAGAAATGGTGGCACATGCCTTTAATCCCAGTGACTCAGGAGACTCCTGCAGAAGGACCAAAGTTCAAGCCAGCCTCAGCAACTTTGCAAGGCCTTAGCAACTTAGCAAGAGCCTAGAGCCTGTATCCCAAAAAAAGAAAAAAAAAAAAAAGAGTGAAAGATTTGGCTCAGTACAGAAGCACCTCTGGCCTCAATTCACAGTACAATTTAAAAAAAGAGAAAAGGCTCCTCTTGCCTGCAAAAGTAGAATACTGAATTTTTTAAAAAAATTCTATTTAATTCTTTATTAAAAGTGCATTCTCCATCCACCACATCACTGCTCTGTAACAAGAGGTGACTATCCCCCCACGGAATTCATGGAGGCTCAAAGATTTCTTCAATTGTCCCAACTAAGAAGCCCTAATAGCCTCTCAAGGTCAGATGTGTAGTTAACACCCTGCAATGCACAGCACAGCACAGAGCCCACGACAAAGAATTATGTGGTCCACACTGGCAGTTGTGCCCAGCTCGAGAAACCCTGGATCAAAAGCCACAACTGGAACAGGGCCCTAGAAATGCTGGCGAGCAGGAAGGAGGCCTGAGTGGCCCTCCTTGGACACCAGCTACAGGGTGCTGCCTGCAGGGAGGAAGTAGGAACAATCTGACCCAGGGGCAGCCCTGTGGCCTCAGGCTGCACATCAGGCAAGAGCAGCTGGAGAGACTGGGCAGCTGCACTTCCAGGGTTCAGGGTAGAGAGGGGGTGTCTGGTGATCACCCAGCACCCTGTCCCAGAGCCAGGCAGCCTGAACCCAGCTCCACAGTGGTCATTCCTCCAGAGCTGCTGGCCCAGGGCCAGACAGGAAGAACTCAGCTCTTTTCAAGACATGTCCACCATGTCTGAGAAGAGTGTGCAGAAAGCTCCTGCCAGTCACTTCCAACTTACAATGGCATAATTGAGACCCTCCCTGAAATTAATATCAGAGCAGGGGACACTAAATCTTGAATATATAAGCTTCTCATGACATTCACAGCCATAGAAATCCAGGTTTGCAGTCACCTAGCCAGCAGGTCCTTTCCCATGTTCACCCTCCCTTAAGAACCGACAATGACCTGGGTTCTTGTCCCCAACGCAATCATCTGACCAGAGACAGATGATTTTCCTCTTAATGCCCTTGAAATTCCGGTGATGAATGGGAACATTTATTGTAACGGGCCACTTTGTGCTATGAACGTGACCCTGATGTGGACTTTCTGGGTTTTTTTCCTTTCTTATCTCCTTCTCCCCCTTCCTAACCTTGAGAAGCCATATTACCCTTCTTCCACACCTAGGCCAAGTTACTTGTCTGTAACACACACACACCACAAGGATGAAGTATGTCCATCATAGAGGAGTGGCACCACAAGAACTAAGAAACAGCCATCTTTCAGCTGAATCACGGCCCCTGATGGGGCACCCCTGGAAGGTAGCCTTTGGATCACCTTTAAAGTCCTCTGTTCCCCTGATGCACCTGGAACAAGGGTCCCTGGAGTTTCTCCTGGGCCAGCAAAGCAAGGAAATCAATTTTTCCTTTCTCTCAAAACCTTGTCCTCACTTTCGGGTTGGTGTTTGAGACAAGAACCCAGCTGTCTGTAGCATTACCAGGAGAAAGATAAGTACCTTACCTCCAAAAGGAGATATCTTCCCTCCAAGCCCCCTGAGTGCTGAGCTTTCAGACACCTCTGCGAGTTCATGACAAATAGGAAAAGCCCCCAAATAAATGAGCATGCTCTAGTATTTGGGACAATGTGTGACTATACCAAACTGGTCACTGATGTTTGTGACCAATGTGTGTATTTGTTTGTTGTGTGTACGACTCACAGTTATTTGAGAAACAGAATCAATAAAAGGTATAGACATATTGTTTTATGTGGTATGCATGCATGCCTTATTTATTATGGGAATTGGCTCATGCAGTCATGGAGGTGTATGGATCCCATGATCTCCCCTCTACCAGTGGAAGAAGACAGGAAGCCTGTGGTGTATTCGGTCCCAGGCTACAGACCTCAGTGCAGGGCTGATTGGAGGCAGGTGCTGGGGTACATCCCAGGTCAAGTCTAAAATCCAAAGAACAAGGAGCACAGATGGCCCAGAGCAGATGAGGGATGTCACAGGCATGACGATGGCATATTCACATGTCCTCTCACTATTTCTTCCATCCAGGGTCTTCCCTGTTTGGTGATGGCCTCCTCCAATAGTGAGAAGTGTCTTCTCTACTCAACCTATTGATTCAAGATGCCCATTTCTTCTGGAAACATGGCGGCAGACACCCCAAACAAAACGTTTTACTAGCTCTCAGGGCAGCCCTCAGTACAGTTCCTTGGACATCAAGAAACCAGCACCACGTGAGGTGATGGAAGTAGAGCACAATCACAGCTCGTTACATTATCCTGAGGCAAACAAAGGCTGGGTCTGCCACAAGCTCAGCCTTGACCTGTTTCCCAGGAATTGCCTGAGTCACAGGCTGAGATGGTCAACTGAGCTTAACACAGGGAGATTCACTGACAGGGAGAGTCATCCACAGTGATTCTTCCCATGGAGGAAACACAGACAGTAACAAGTAACAAAGAGTGAGCACAGAGATCAATATACCAAGCTTGTAGGCTAAGAGGGACTAACCAAGAAAGATGGTCCCCGTGCCAGGTGTGGAGGAAGCCCAGAAGGACACCTTGAAGGCATCTAGAAAATTGAGTAGAGCCAGGATGCTGGACACTTAAGAGATGGGCACCAACCATTTCATAGCGGCAAGAAGGGTCCTGGTCTCCCTGCTGGGGACCCGCTACCCTGGTCCCTGCTCACTGTGAGCCACAGCCCTATTGTCCTGTGGAAGGATTCCATGACCACAGGAGGAAGCAAGATTGCATGCATAAAGGGGTCCTTTATTGTCTAGACGCCCTCCTAGGCTGCCTGCTCTGAGGGTGTCAGAAATGGGACCAGGAAGTCTCAGACCCCTTCAGACCCCACAAGCATCCTGGTAACCTATCCTATACCAGGGACATGAGTCAGTCCCTCAGGAGTAGCAGGGAAAGGTGGCGAGTACAGGGAGCCAAAGGCGATTAAACAAATGCTGAGCAAGTGGGGTCGAGTCTTCACTGAGGACCAGGCAAGGCTGTTTGGCAGGGAGCTCAAAGGGAAACAGAGGTGAGCACCAGGCAAGAGGGGTCTTTTATAGGGACATAGAACAATGAACTGAGATCCAAGGAGGACAGTCACACCTCAAATCCTCTAAAGAGCCTCCCGGGGCCACCAGCTTTGAGGGTATTAGAAACAGAAACCAGGACTATCAAACCCCCTCCATCCTGCCAGAATCCTTGTGAACCCTCCAGCCATTTCTAGTATCAAATCCCATGGGAATGGCAGTGACACTTGGCAAATCCAGAGAGGAAAACTTGGAATGAAACAAAATGCCAGCAGGTGTGTTTCAGGCTTTATTGAGTTCAAACCAGGCCTGGGCAGCTGCCGCTCTGGGGTCTGAGCTGCACACAAGGGAATACTGGATTTTCAGACAGTTCTCAGGAGCAGGGGTGAAGTCAGCTCTGCAAATCAGAGCCAAGGATTCATGGTTGAATTTAGGGCACAGAGAAGCAAGAGGGAAGGGACAGTGCTGAAGAAAACTGAGAAATGAAGCAGGCAGAAGTTCCAAAGGAGGAGGGATTGAATGGAAGAAAGGGAGCCAAGGAGGCCTTGCAGAGGAGGAGGGAGTGGAAAGAGGAGCAAGGACTGAGAAGACTGGTGCCTGGGTGCAGAGAGCCAGCTGTGTGAGGAACCCGGGGCCAGCAGGGGCAAGGATGGCTTCTTCCTCTCAGTCTGGGTGTTAACAGCCTCTTACTTGTTGCCCCATGTGGCCATCTTGGAATACATAGGTGTTGGGAGGAAGCGGCTGGACTTCATGTAGGCAGAGATCTTCTTCAGGCCCTGTGAGTGGCAAGAGGAAGCAGGAGCTCAGGGCTGCTGTCCCACTGGGCTGGAGCAGCCCCAGTGCAGGAGCAGCCCTGCCAGGAGAGCTCCAGTGCTGAGCAGCGCACAGTCACCCCAGTTTCTGGGGTCTGGAAGGACACCCTTCAGGGACATTCTTCAGTTTGCAGTGACTGAAGAGAGTATGCAAAATGCATTATATGCACTAGAAATTGCAAGCAGCTTAGAAAACCCACTCAACAACCCCAGCAAGGTTGATCATGTCTCACCATCTATCAGGAGGGAACCTGAGGTGCAGGGAGAGGGTTTAGGGAACTTCCTCATGCTCACACAGCTAGAAAGTGGGAGGGGCTGGAGAGAGCCTGGCTCTTGCCTTTCCAATTCTGTACTCTCTGCTCCACTCCCTTCCTGTGCCCTGACAGGAGGCCCTGTCACTCCCCTTTGCACAAACATTGTCCTTTAGGCATTAAGAATTATTCATGCCTGTATTTCACACAGAGACGGGATCTACCAGGACAAAGGAGCAGAGAACAATCCGTTGCCTGTTGGAAGAGAGTAAAGACCTCACCGAGTGACTCACAACATAATTTCACGAGAATTTTTTGGATGATCAGAGACACAGGGAAGAGCCACAAAGAACTGCTGGGCAGCAATCTAATCTGTTTCCTGAGAATAGAAAGTCCAAATGTCTCCACCTGGTACCGGATCCCAAGCTACTAAGCCCAAACTAGCTCATTTCCAACTCTTCCACTACCCAGGCCATCTCGCTCTTAGTTATATCGTGCCTTCCTATCAGGAGAGTGACTGTGGAGATCACGTTCAAGGAGATGCAGGGCTGCCTCTAGCCAACAAGTCAGGCTCAGGAGGTCTCAGGCAGAAGCTCTCCAGTCCCCGCCCCCTCCAGTGCTTCCTTCCCACAGTCCTGCCAGCTCTTGGATAAACCCAAAGGCCACTCAGCAGGCACCAGGGCCAGAGCTGATGAGAAGTAGCTGAGGAAGCGCATCGTGACATGAGGATTGGGAAGAGAAGGGAGCTCGCTGGCCCTCTTCAGATCAGCACCAAAGTAGGTTTTGTTGGTGACAAAAAGTGGACCTGGGGAAATCTTTTTTTTTTTTTTTCTGAGGTGATATGCAGGTTGTCCTCCTCAGCAACGATGTGGCACCACTGGCAACTCAACAGGTGCCTGCTGTTCCCTGCTGCACTCAGTCCCAGGATGGGGCCTCCATACATGTCCACTGGGCCTGACACCAAAGCTCGTGTGGAGGAGACACTGAATAGGAGTGAAAATCAGTGTACGACCCCAGCTCACACACAGAACACTTGAGATATTCATGAGGAGAGAGGATGACGGCTGAAAACAAGATCTCAACCATCCAAAGAGCCATAATAAAGTCCCCAAGGGTCCCCACATGTGTACTCATAAGCACCAGTCACCACCCTGGGGTCCTAGTGCTTCCCTGGGTGGCATCTGATGGAGCCAAGCCTGCTGCAAGCCAAGCCAAGGCCTGTCTGGGCCTTGCTCTGCCAGTCCCCCAGCCTCACCTCAGCCTCCCACCTCCAGCTGCACACACCCTGCCTCGTTCTCCTCCTGCACAGTATCCTGGGCTGTGAAACCCAGGCTGCATGAGGGCCTGAGGTTGCTCCTTCTGACAGAAGGCAGGACAGACACCCACCAGGGCCTTAGAAGCCAAGGCTGACAGAGAGCCCAACACAGCGTCCACTGGCCCTGGGACCTTGAACAAATGACTTCCTCTCTACAGACCCAGTTTCCATCTCTGTCCAACGTGCCTGGTAATTCTCTCTAAAGCCTTGCAGGTTGCTGTGTCAATAAATTTGTCACAGTGGAGATAACATGTGGCCACGGGTCCTAACAGAAATCCAGAATTCAAAATGTACTCCTTGTTCTTTTTGTAACCGATGGGATTCAAAAATACTTCCTGGAAAGCAGAAAGGAAAAAGGGCATTGAAGAGTGAAAAAGAGCAGGAGCATCACCTCAAAGCGGGACATGAAGTCCTTCAGGTTTGGGAATGCCTCCAGGCACTTGGGTTCAAATACACGGTGCTGGTCCAGGACATCATAAGTGATGAAATCCACGTAGGTGATCTGCAGAAAGCTGAGGATGAGTGGGCATGAAAATCTCTACCCTGGAAAGAGTGACACCTCCAGACTCCTCCCCTTTTACCTTGTCCCCTGCAAACCAGGGCCGCTTCCCCAGGAACTGTGAGAACAGCTTTATCATCTCAGGCATGGCCTCCAAGTACTCAGGCTTCTTTTTCTCCTGAGGCAGAAATCAGCTGTCACCACCCTCTGACAGGAGCTCCCTGCCTGAGGGGCTGGCATCAGCAGTGGTGTGCATGGCCCACCTGCCAGGGCTCGGCCGCCAACTTCCCTCAGCCTGTGTCAGGGTGAGGTTTTCATTCCCTGCAACACCACTGCTTAGACTCCTATCTGGTAGCATCTCCCATCTCTCAAAGTGTTGCGAAGTCAGACAGGAACACAACATGATCCCTGAAACTGTCTCTCATCATTCATGGGTCCAAACCACCTCCTGGGAGTCAGACTCAGGAGTGTCTCAGTATCTGGCAGGTACCCAGGAAAATAGACAACGTTCTACCTAGTGGGGTGGCAGAAGTTCCGAATAGACATTTGAATAGTGTGCATAAAGCTGAGATGTGTTTGATATTGAAAGGAGGAAGGGAAAGGACAGAGCTTTTCTGGAGGACTCTGAGCTGCCCCTTAGGAAAAGTCCTCATTCATGCTGGAGTCAGGGACGCCACTGTGCAGACATCTGAAGACCAGGCCACATTCCACTCCCCTAACCTGTACTTCCCTTTGTCATGGGTTGAGTCTCTGTGCTCCAGCAGGAGGCAAATGATGTGAAGGGCCATGGAAGAGGTCAGGGACAGGAATGCAAGGGGTTTTAAAGTACACATGAATGTCTATGAAGAGACTGTTTAAGCTGGGGAGTCTGAACCCTATCTTAAGAATGGTGGGGATTGTTTCAAGTCTGTTTGTCAAGATGCTGTTTTATGAATGTCACTCTGTTGGTAGAACAGGAAAGCATGGAGAATCCCTACTACTACTTAATGCAAATAGCATATCGGTCCACTGAAGATGCAAATGGAAAACTTCAACTCTCTAACCATGTCTGGTCCACACAGTGGGAGACTCACAAAGTCAGGGTTGTAGCAGAGCATGATGAAATGCATGCGGACGTCCATAATCTGGTTCTCCAAAATGTCCACACGAATCTTCTCCTCTTCTGTCTCCCCACCTGTAGTCCATGCAACAGAGGTGCACCCTCAGCCTCCCACCCCAGCCAAGTCAGGGACACAGCAACCATCCCCCACACCCTGCAGCCAGCCCCACTCACACAGGTTGTGCTTGCGGGCAAGGTAGCGCAGGATGGCGTTGCTCTGGGTGATCTTGTGAGGCCCATCGATCAAGTAGGGCAGCTGGATGGACAATCAAGGAAAATCAAGAGAGACACCAGGTCTCAGTCCCCTCTCCCTAATTTAGGGATATAAGATATTTGGCACTCACTGTAACTGTCCTTAGGAATCCCTATGTAAATACACTGTTCAATGAATGAATGACCTGGGACACAGATCATCCCAGAAACACAGTATGGAGCCAGGAATGAGAGTAGCAGATGCACTGAGCCCAGAAACTCTAAGCAGGGCATGTAGATAAGGAAGGGATTCAATCACTTGCCCCAACCATCCCGTCCCCCACACCTACATTGGGAAAGTCCAGGCCCAGCTTGAATTTCTCATTCAGCCACTGGCTTCTGTCATAGTCGGGAGCTGTGAAGAAAAGATGATGTGAAAACAAACCTCTCCTGAGTCCAACCTCCCTTTCCCAGGATGCTCCCAACGGGTCAGGGACAAGACCCTGGAGATGGTGGATCTGGAATCTGAGCCACTATCTTAGATCCCAAGGTTTGGGAGGAGGAGGGTGGAGGAGAAATCTGAAGTAGGGGTCCTGGACCTACATGACTAAGGCTTTCACATGGTTTTGGCAAGCCTTAATAGGGAACCCAAACCAAACATAAACAGAGGGATAACCAGAAACTCCACTCCCCAAATCCTGTGTTACAAGATCACGTTGCACCCTCCCCAGTCGTTTTGGGAAAGAGTCCAGCAGGAGGAGTTCCGGAGAACTCAACACCAGTTCTGTGTAGTCAGAATAGCCGAGCTCGAGTTGCTGGGCACCAATCAACAGAAGCCCGGAAGGGACCTGAACCCGAGGGGTGCCATTACCGTCCCCCATGGTGTATTTCTTCTCCTCATAGCTTGAGTCTGTGTATTCCAGGAGCAGGCGGATGGGGTGAGCCAGCTGGGAGAGAGAGCCCAAGGTGCAGGTCAGAGATTTAGAGACCCCTGCTGTATGACTTCATCTCCTCCGGGTGACCACCCCCCGCCCCTGTGACCACCAATTCCCAAGCACGCACACTCACGTGCAAGCAAGCTAATGCGTAAACACGTACACGTTCTCAGAAGTTTGAGAGCTGAGCGCTGAGACTCCCTGCCGGCTAATCCAGCAAATCCAGAACTGGATCCACCCCGTGCAACTGCACCCCATCTGCTCCACTGGTCCCCGCCTCGCCTCCCCTTCCAGCCGCCAGGAAAAACCCTCGCTCACCCCGCGGATGTTCCAGTAACCCAGTATCATAGGCATGGTGCTGGCGCTCGCGAACAGAGCCGACTCTCCTCGGTGGGACTGCGCCGGGGCTTTATCACAGCGAACAGAGAAAGCAGGGGCGGGACCGGGTGGTCAGTCCCGCCCTGCCCCTCTTATGCACCGCCCTCCCCTGAGAGACTTCCCGGAAACCTGAAGCCTAGGACCATGCGTCCCTAAGGGGAGACAGGATTAAGATCCTATCCAGCCTCAGCCCCATAGGGCAAGGAGAAAATCTGTGGGCCCTGAAGCCGAAGGCAAGGCTCTGTCTTCCAGCAGCTTTCCACCCCCCAATAAACCCCCACGGGGTCCACCAGGAGCTGGCAGTGCACTTGGAGACCAGACATATGGTGACAGGAGCAAGGGTTTTCTCTCTTCCCAACATCCTCCCATCGCTCAGCCCAGTTCCCTGGGGTTCAGACGGCTCATGCTGCCATTGGCACCTCCCCTGTTAGAAGGGAGACAGGAGGAGGTTCAGGGAGGACCCTAGAGGACATCAAAAAGGACCGAGCTGGGCCAGGGCCAATCCTCAACTGTCCAGGTCCCTGTATTTTAGCCTGACCCTGACTCCTGACCCATGTGTACTCTTGGTATCAGAGGGTGACTCAAATGGCTTTTGAGGCCACTCTGGGATCTGCATCCTGCATCCCTCATCAGGATAACATCCTACCCAAATATATTGCCAACTTTTTTCCTGAGAAGCAGGGGACCATTTCAAAACAAAGAGAGGTGAGATAAATTGTATCGTTGTTGATTGTACCTGTATAAAGGATCTTAAAAGACATGATGGAAATATGAAAATAAAATGAAATGGGTTTACATGTTAAAGGGCAAGATTGTTGCTCTGCAGGAAGTAAAGTTTGGAAATTAGCTAAGACTTTGTTGGGACTGCAGGGTGTGAACCCAGCATGTCCATAAAGGTTTCCCACCACTGGGACAAGATATGGGTGGGGGTGGAGCAGCACAGGCAGAGGTCACCTCATCCCTATCAAGTCAGAGAAGTCACATATTCTGCAAGTCACTATGAATATGGGGAGCTCTGAGGCCACACCACTTGGGCTTGCAGAATGCATTCCCTGTTGCAAATGCTGCCTCCAAGTTCAGATAGGGTTCAGATAGGGTTCATGCACACAGCTCAGATTCCTGGACCTTGTTCAGACTTAGGTTACAGCCTTAGGCCTCCATGTGAATTGCCCTACAGGTTTGTCCAGAGCAAGACCGTCTCACCAGGCACACGTGCACACAAACAAACACGTGCGTGCAAAATACCTCCCCTGGGATCTGCTATTGTTCTCATGTCACTTTAAAGATTTGTCATTCTCAGTTTTTTACATCTTGAGCTAAAATTTTATCTTCAGATAAAATTCTACAGAAATTACAGGAAAAAATCATTTTTATATGCTAACATTAAATAGAATCATAATTCTGAAAGGCATAGGATGGATATTGTATGTTGGTGTTCATCTATCTGGTCCCTTCCTTTTTTATTATTATTATTTTTTTTTTTAGTTGTAGATGAATACAGTATCTTTGTTTTATTTATTTATTTTTTGTATGTGGTGCCGAGGATCGAACCCAGTGCCTCACGCACGTGAGGCAAGTGCTCAACCACTGAGCCACAGCCCCAGCCCTATGATCCCTTCCTTTTTGAAAATACACTTGTGCATATGCTAACACAGATACCCCATGACTAAGACTGTCTATAAACTTGACTACAGTTTGACTATTAAGAACTGGAAGTCAGGTGGGAGCTACAAGGGAGAGATTTTGGAAATATGAGACTTATGTAGTGTTTTTATTTTTTATTTATTTCTTACATACATGACAATAGTGGAATGCTTTACATTCATAATTATCCACTCACAGCACAATTTTTCGTAACTCTGTATATAAAGTATGTTCATGCCAAATTATGCCATTATACATGAGCTCTCTTTTTTTTTTTTTTGCATTACAATTCTTAATACACCTTTATTCCACAATTTATCATATCTCTGTTTGTATATAAGGTATGTTGACACCAAATTCACATCTTCATACAGGTATTTTGTATAATGAAAAAAAAAACACTGAGTGGAGAGGAAGAGAGGTTGAACATACAAGGAGGCCTTGCTGCCCAGGACAAAGACTCTGAGCCGGGAAGACGGAGCCAGAGCACAGGAACCCTTCGGAGTAGGACCTCTCTGCAGAAGGAGAAGAAGAAAGAGTCCAGCAGGCTCTGCAAGGTGGGTCCCAGGGGCTAGGAGGAGCATACCAAGGGATAACATGGTAAATATAGAGTTTGAGACAAAACTTAATTCTCTGCTTTTGCTGATGGGTGGGGTCTGCGTAAGTTGCAAGCTACCCCAGCCAAGAAACCCCATTTTAGCCTTAGCAGCTAATCACAGCAAGGTATGCCTGCTGGCCTTAGCTCCAAGGGTCTCAGCAGGCAAAGCCAGATTCTCCACTACTATGGAGGGGGATGCTCCAGCTCTTAATGGCAGACCCAGGAAGCTCACCACCAATTTCTTTCTGTGTTCTTATCTTCCAACTTCAAAGAATGAATCCGTGGGCAACAACAGAGGGCAAGAGTGAAAGAAATAGGATTCATTTAAATAGAAGAGACAGATCTCTGGCAAGGTGACAGGGGGCCTGACAACAGTTTTTCCACTTAGATATATTAGCCCAGGGGTTTATATGGCAATTTGGGGGGTCAGAATAAACACTCAGAGACTAATCAGCTCTGTGGATAGGGTAAGAATTTTACTTCCATGGGCAGAAGGGGTGCACAGCCACCAAAGCCAAAAGCAGTCACACTGAGCAGGCAATCTGTTCAGCATTTATCACTGACACAGGCACTGGGTTGTTGCCCACTGCTGGAGCTGACCTCACAATCTTTGGCATGAATAGCTATTGAGGAAAGAGGGTACTTAATCATTACTCATTGGTAGGGCCCACTGTACTATTTCCTATTGGGTTATTTAAAGAAATGCCTTTTAGTTGTCCCCACCTCCCTTTGTTCCCTTGTGATGGGAAATTTCCCCTGGGGCGAGTGCCTCTGGGCATGTGCACAGGGAGGGGAGTGAAGATGTTTTATAGACAGTTATTGTAAGAAGATGGCCTTCAGGAAGCGAGGGGATTTAGAACAGAGCTTCTTTGGGTTGACAGAAAAGACAGATTGGCTTGTTTTTTAAATTGGTAGGAGCAATTATAAAAAAAAAAATCATGGTGCACTGGTATTGGGAAAATATGAATTCTCTTGGTTGCCCTTGAGTCTGTTGCTTTTACTCAGGTCTGTCCTGTCCTGCCTCCCTATTTCCATCATCCTGGGACAAATGAGTTGGCTGGAATGTTTAGAGTGTTTCTACAGGTTAACCTCATAGAGTAGACTTTACATTAAAAAAAAAAATCCTTCAATCAGGACACATTATCCTATCTTATGCATTCCCCGCCCTAGCTGCCCTTAGGAAAAAAGGGCAATGACCATTCTGGTACTTTAGACTGAAAAGGGATGTTCAAAGTAGAACAGCAGTCAGGTCCTGCTACAGAGGCCTATATATGAATGCTCAGTAGAAGGGGAGCTTGTTTTTGGATTTTATCTATAAGGTCATTTATAGCTTGGGCACCTCACACATCAGGGCAGTCCAGAGGTCTCTGGTGGCAGTTGGATAAGGCCTACATAGGGCAGGGATCATGATAAGACAAATAATATACAAGACAGCAAAGCATGATTTTTTTGTAAACAATCAGCAGAAAAGCAATCAGTACTATCAGCCATTCCCTGAAAACTGCAAAGACAGAGACTCATTAAACTTGAGAGTGGGGTCTAACATGCCACTGATTTGTGAGTGGCAGACCATTCAGAATTGTTAGAAACATATACAGGACTTTAAGTTTTTATAATGGCTTAGGCATCTTCTTGAGCTGTAGTTAAGGTAGCTAATGCCATCTGAGTTCTCAGCTTTTTCATTAGTGTTACCTCCATTTGGCAGAAGGATCCCCTTTAGCTATATCATGCAGAACTCTCACATAAAAGTTATTTAGGGCTTACATGTGTCACATATCTTTTAGAAGTATAAATATTGGGGCTAAATAATCGTACCAGTGAAAAATGATCAAGCTTAGCTATATATTTATAGGAGGTTAGGAAGATGTATAGGTCTCAAATTGACTTGGAACAAACTGTGGACTCTGGCGGAGCCTTTTGGGATAGTTATCAGGCACTCCTGTATAAGAACTCTCCCTTTATTTACTTTTGAGAGAATGGACACAAGTGTGCATCTCAAATTTTATATATATATATCATTGTCTCTTCTTATATATGTCCACATATGACTGTGTTTTGGTTGTACTCTCCTGCCAGGTGTTCAGCACCAAGTTGGTAAAAAAAAAAAAAAAATGACCTGTTCCTATCTACTGTTAATAATCAGCTGACATTTGTCAAGGGTCACTCTTGGGACCTTGTGAGCAGCCTCTTGTCTCCCTTCCTTTATCAGTCATACCATCTGCCAGGATAGGTGAGAGTCTTGCTGACCTGACCACCTGTGGTTTCTTTGGAAGCATCAGGGACATTTCCCTCTTCAAGGACCCTTCCCTTTTCACAATGTGCACTGGTTGGCTTCCTGTCCTCTAGTATCCTATCAATCCCCCAATCAGGAGATCAGGTGACTCACTGGCATGGCAAAGCCCTTAGTGGGGACCCATTTTTCCATGTGTTTTGGCTAACCTAAGAGGCAAGGACCAAAATATTGGCCATTTTTTCCTGAGTCTTTTAAACTTTCTTGCATTTGGGTTTCAAATTTTGGTTTTAAAACATCCAGGAGGCCAGTCTCGTCAGTCTTTAAGTGGGAGTAATGGGTCTTAACCTTAATGTCTGTAATTTTACAGTTACCCCTTTTGTTTAATTAGCATCAATATAAGTATTAGAAATTAGCATTGTACTATATCTATCCTGCTCAAGATGGTGGCAGACCTTGGCTTCAACCACATGGACTGGTTCTGCAGACTGCAGGATGCTGGAGTTAGGGGTTCATAGAGGCTTCCACCAAGATTTCAAAGGAAGGTCTGGGAGGCCAGGCAAAGTGCAACAGGGTTGTAATACCTGTGGGCTCCCCCTGAGAGGGCAAAGTGTGGAGATGTGAGGAGGAAGTCAAAGTTGCAGTGGAGACCCCCAAGAGTAAGAAATGACAGTAATGTGGGACATCATCCTAGGAAAGCTGCAGGTATTGAGTAGAGGCAAGTCAACAGAAAGGCTGCTTGGGATGCAACCAACAATGTAAACAAAAATAATCAAAATGGTTTTGGCACCATAATGAAAGCACAAATAACCAGGACAGGAGCAGACTTCATGGACCAGCTATGCCTTTTATTTAGCACCAGAGTCAGCCATCAGAGGGGCTCATTTTCTGGGTAGAAAATGGCCCCCAGTTACAGAAAGTCTATGGGTTTATATAGTTTACATTGGGAAGTGACTCAGCCCTTGAAGACTTTAACAGGCCGTGAGTAAAAGGTTGCAAACATTTGGAACTTGTTTTTTACTGGATACTGTTTTTACTAGGCTGGGTTTTTACAGTGCAAGGTGGAGGGTTCAGAGCTCAGTGTTCAATTTTTAATCTTGTCCTCCAGAGTGCATTGTATTGTCACAGAGATAGGATTAAGGTATCATTTCACTGTTATTAAAATTTACTTTGGAAAGGATCAATACTTGTCCTCTTCCCAGCAACTGATGGTTATCTCCTTCTCAGGGGAAGGATCAATGTTTTGGCTTCTCCCTCCCACTCTCCTCCCAGGCCACACACTGTCTTGGGGAGTTGTCATTGCAGGCTGTCATTTCCATATCCTTCAACCAAGGCCACAGATATGGAGCTACACAAGCCCTTTGGAAAAAACATCAAGATGCCATGTACCCCAGATGCCAGACATGGAGCTATAGCACTTGTTTGCACAGATGGATTTCAGTCTTGCTTTGGTCCTATCTCTTCTTTCTACATCCCTTATTTGTGAATGGAAATGTTTACTCTGTACCTTTATATACTGGATACTTGTAAATTGCTTTTAATTTTATAGGAGCTCACCATGCAAGATTGCCTTGAGCCTCAGAGAAGACTTAGGACTTGAACTTTGAGCAATCTCAGAACTATTGAGACTATTGGGGACTCTTGGGAATGAACTAACTGTATTATGCATTGTCAGATGAGTGTGGGATTTTGGGGGCCAGGATGGAATGTTATGGTTTACATGTGGTGTCCCCCAAAAGCTCACATGTAAGACAATGAGAGAAGGTTCAGAGGAGAAATGATTGGGTTGTGAGAGTCTTAACACAATGAATGAATTAATCCCCTGATAGAGATTAACTGAGTAGTAAGTGAAGTGGTGGGGTGTGGCTGGAGGAGGTGGGAATTGGGGGCGTGGCTTTGGGTTTCATATTTGTATCTGGCAAATGGAGACCTCTCTCTCTGCTTCCTGATCACCATGTGAGCTGAATCCCACTGACACACTCTTCCACCATGATGTTCTGCTCACCTGGAGCCCTGAGGAATGGAGCTGGCCTTTTATGGACTAAGACCTCTGAAACCATGAGTCCTCAAATAAACTTTTCCTCCTAAAATTGTTCTGGTCAGATTTTTTTAGTCACAGCAGTGAAAAATCTGACTAAAACAGGGAGAAAAAAAAACACCTTCAGTTAGACAACACAAGACACAAGACTTATCAATATATATATATATATATATATATATATATATATATATATATATCTCACAGAATTAAAGGTGAATTCACCAGAAAAACTGAGCTAAAAAAAGACAGATGATTCTCCAAAAAATGTAATGGCCATAATTAATCTAGAAAAGGACCATATGGAACATGTTGGGTTTATTGATTGTTTATTTTTTTATACCAGGTATTGAACCTAGGTATACTCAACCACTAAGCCACATTACCAGCCCTTTTAATTTCTTTATTTCAAGACAGGATCGCACTAAATTACTTAGGGCATTGCTAGTTTGCTGAGGATGGCTTCGAAATGCAATCCTCCTGCCTCAGACTATCACATTCTGGGATTACAGGTGTGCACCACTGTCCCCAGCTCCTTCATGTGGAACATCTTTGTCAGACCAGAGTGTACTTTTGGATCAAAGTAGTCAACCAGATATTTAAAGAATGTTGGGGGTGCTGGGGTTATAGCTCAGTGGTAGAGCATTTGCCTAGCATGTGTGAGGCACTGGGCTCAATTCTCAGCACCACATATAAATAAGTAATAAAAAAATAAAGGCCCATCAACAACTAATAAAAAAGTTTAAAAAAAAAAGAATGTGGGGACCCATGAAGTTCTCAGGAAAATGTTTTTAAAGAAAAATAAACTTGTACACTTGTACATATAGCATCATATCCTTTTATTTTTTCCTCCAACAGGATTTATTTTATTTTATTTTTAACTGTAGGTGGACACAATACCTTTATTTTATTTGTTCATTTTTATGTGGGGCTGGGATTGAACTTAGTGCTTCGTGCGTACTAGGCAAGCACCCTACCACTAAGCTACAACGCCAGCCCAGGATTTTTTTTTTTTTTTTAATCTCTTGTGCCTGAAGATAAAACCCTGTAGGAATTCGGATGTTTTCAGACATTCCTGAGCCAATCATGTGAGTTTCCTGAAGCTGAGTCCCTTAAATTTGGGGTAACACCTGCTACATTATTTTCAAAGCCAAAGGTAGACATTTTAAGCATTCTCAAAAGGCCTAGACCTGGAGCAACTGGCCTTCCCAGATCTCCTTCCCCTTGGTCTCCCCCTTTCTGTAGTATTTAGGAAGGAACTTCCTGAAAGAGTAGAATCCCAGAGTTCAAGAAAAGTCCTCCATCAATTTGGATTTATTTATTTATTTATTTATTTATTTTTAAATATTTTATTTACATTTTAGTTTTCGGCAGACACAACATCTTTGTTTGTATGTGGTGCTGAGAATTGAACCCGGGGCGCACCCATGCCAGGCGAGCACGCTACCGCTTGAGCCACATCCCCAGCCCCTCAATTTGGATTTAAAAGTGACATCTTTTTCCCACCTCTGGTTTCAAACTGGTTTGGGCAATTGGTCATGCAACTCCAATCGCAAGATGGTGTTATTGTTCCTGTTTCCCTCAGGAGCCCTCTCTCCCCATCCTCCTGCTGGTATTTGGGTCAGGCTTGAGTACAGAAAGGCACTAGGCATTTCTTCCCCTGGGTCTGAGGGTCAAAAGAATCCCAGTGTATAAGTACTACTTGTATCAGATGGAGTTTCCCCCCTCTGAAAGACAAGGAGGAAGAAGACATTCCACATGGCATTCCTTCATTGTTCCTCCACCAGGTTGAAGTGTCGCTCAATCCCCTGTGGACCTCAAAGCTTCTGGGATCACCTCTTGAGACCTATCTAGGACTTTTGAGCCATTCAGATTAGCCCCTTACCGATGCACCACTCAATGTCCCTTCCCTCATAGTCTTTTTTATCTACTATGATGCTCAAAATGTGAGCAATCATGTAGTGAGGCTTGACTCAGACTTAGGCTGGTTGGATTAGTTGCTCTTATCAATGCATTATTTAAAATTCCTTTTCTTCGTGTAATTTCCCTATTAAAATGAGAAACTCTGATTCTTCTATACTGTGTTTACCCCTAATTATGGAGGCACTATAGACAGTGTTGAGCATCCAGAGGAAACAGGCCAATAGCTCTCTCTCTCTCTCAGCTATTGTTCTGAGAGACACGTTCCTGAGGGTCTGAACCAGTTTTCAGCCTTTCCTGATGTTTGCATTTGTCATTATACTCATAATTAGGGCCCTTAAAGTCCTGTTATATCTGTTGTAAAAATTAATCTATTTTATAGAGTCAAAGATGATGTCCCCACTGTAACAGGTCCAACATTGGAGCCCCGGAGGGGAGAAGGAGTAGATGACAATAGACTGTGTTATCCTTATTTAACCAAATAGGTAGAGAGGCTATCTATTGATGAATGAATAATGAAAATGTGGTACATATATACCAAGGAATACTATTCACCATAAAAATTGTGATCCTGTCATTTGTCAAAACATGGATGGCACTGGAGATCACTTCATTCAGTCAAATAAGCCACATACAGAAAGACAAATGCTTCATGAACTCACTCATTTGCGAAATCTCAAATGTTGATCTCATAGGTTTTGAGAGGAAAATGGTGGTCACTAGGGGCAGGGAGAGGAGAAGAGAAGAGAAAGGAGTCAAACTTAATCAATGAGTACTAAGTTGCAATTAGATGGAAGCAGGAAAGTTGGGTGTGCCATTGCACAGTAGGATTTTCTACAGATAACGATAATGTGCTGCATATTTCCAAACTCCAGAAGTAAGGATTTTTAATTATTTCACTACAAAGAAACAATATGTATTTAAGGAGATAAATATGTTGAACACAATTGAAACATTACATGGTACACAAGAAATGTGGATGATTTCTTGTTTTTGTGCATGAGTTTTAAATTTTTATTTGATTTAAACTTTTAGAAAAAGGAAACAATTATCACCATTTACAAGATGCTGCCAAATTTGAATTGAGAAAAAAAATGTTCTCTGTATCCAACATTTAAGAATGATACAAAACAAAATAACAATTCAAAAAAGTAGAATAGCACCAAAGTTCAAGGTAGAAATTTGTGGAAACAAAGAAAAATCTGCTGATATCTTCTTCCTGTTGCTGTGTCCTGAGCTGTTTTCCTCTGCCTTGACCTTCTGTCATGATATTCTGTCTCACGTTGGACCCAGAGCAATGGTGTCAACCATCTATAAACTGAGACCTCTGAAATCCTGTCTTGACATAGCTGTAAATTAAAGCTAAAGAAATGCGCTGATGTGGAGAAATACCATTTCATGCTATATTCCACAGTACTTTTAGAAGTGATGTCTCCTGTTCCTCTAAGCTGTGACAATTCTTCAGATTTCTTTGATTTTGACCGGGACATCTATAAGGATAGGAATACTATTTCCCACTTCTTCATGTGTTGGAGCTGAAATGGGAAGTCTGAATGATATTTTCAACTTCTCACTGGCTAATACCTTTACTATCATTCTTCAGTATGTGCTTGAAAATCTTCATGGCTTTCCACATTGCCTTACCAGTCATTTTTAATTAAATATTTATAAGGAAGGCCTAAAATTTCAGAAAGTGTAGTGGCGCCCCCTTTCCCCACAGAAGAGTCTTAACTGGGCTTCTCCAGAAATCCTCACCATGGCTGATTTGGGGACTGTCAGCAAAAGAGTGTCTGCAAAAGAGTTCAATGTACATAAACTTCCTATTTTCGTGTCGCCCTGTTTTACTTGGCCACTGGCCAGGACGATATCAGCACTCCAGGTGCTGGACACCCCCTTACTAGTTTTTCACATAGTATCCAGTACAGTGTTTGTAGTAATGTACAAACAAGGCCTCTGGCCTTGAACTGGGCTTCACAGAGATGTGTACATTCCTAAGATAAGAGAAGTTTACCAATTGGGCTCCATGGTAACAGCTGGCAGGGGGAGGAAAGAAAGGAGAGAAGAAGCTCCCGCCTTCTCAGGTGTTGTCCTTGAAGGGTTAACTTGCCCAAAAGCGGTGAAAGAAAGAGCTGTTTTTATGTAAACTTCTGCAGACTGTGAATTTCTGCACCCCTCCCTTTACATAAAACTCTGAAACTACCTGAACTTGGGGTTCAGGGGGGTTAATTGATTACAGCAAAAGCTGTGCCCTCTGAATCTAGCTGCAGCTAAATAAAACTGTTTCCTCCTGTCTTTGGTGCCTTGCCTCATCTGTCCCTACAACATTTTGGTGACCCAGATGGAACAGAGGAGGTAAGGAAGGCTATTCTGCCTCTCTTGTCTCCGGGGACTAGCTTCCCTGGGGCGATGGGGGGACAGTGTTCCCCTTGGCATGCACAGGTCACTCTTGGCCTGAAGGAGGATCAATTCACTGGGCACCCTGGGGCTGCCATTCCCGAGTACAATGGAACCCACAGGGAGCAGGAACCAGAATTAGGGTTTTGGAGCACCACCCAAATGAACAAGTAGGATCCAGGTCCTTTTGTTTTGGCAGCCCACCTGACTTCCCCTTCGAGGCCTAAGCAGGTGGAAGAGAGGCTTGATCAACCTCAGTTGGGTCCTGAGTACCCTCCAAAGTGGCTGGAGCTGAAACAGACCTGGGGAGTCGCCTGAGTAGTCTCTGTTCAGGGTCAGCGAACAGAGGGGAAACGGTGACGCCCTTTTTATTTGGTTTGGAATTGTTGGAATTTGGGCGGTATAGAAATTTTGTTCTGGCCATGTCTGTGTGAAAGTGTGTGACTGAGACAGACAAAGGGAAGGGTTCCGACCCAACCAGAGGGCCAAAGCGAGTGCGTAGTTGTGATCCGCGGTTCTATGGCACCTCATATGGTCTATGGTGGAATTTCACCAACCAACGTCTAGGTGAAAGCTCCAGGCTGGGGGTTGATGCCGACCCGCAAGGCTAAGAGGGCCCTAAGTCCTCGCGAAGGGGAAGCGAGCCTTGTCCTAAGTGTACCACACTGACGTGGGGTGGAACATGAGAGTCACACAAAGGAAACAGAGTTCCTTGAACCCCTTGGAGTGTAAATTGAAAAATTTTAAGATGGGTTTTAAGGGAAATTATGGGGTGAAACTCACTCCACAAAAGTTACGTAATCTCTGTTAAGCAGAATGGCCCACCCTAGGTGTGGGCTGATCACCAGAAGGATCTTTAGATGAGAGTGTCATTGCTGAGGTCCTTTTAATAGCTGTTGGAACTCCTGGTCACCCAGACCAGTTCCCTTATGCTGAGAGCCACAGCCGAGTCAGAATGGCCCCTGGCATTTTGCCAATAGTATTGGTTGAGAGGCAAGCCATTAAGATGATGCTGGATTGATTCAATTGTATATTAGACCTTTACTGTCCTCGGCCTGCTACTTTGGAGTTCTCCCGGGGATTCCTAGAGAGTTCGCATTGGTTGGGGAAGTGCCTGAGGAGGGATTTTCTGGTTGGTGGTTCCTGGAGGAGCCGCGTGGCATTCGGGAGAGTTCCCTGGGAGCGTGTGTGGAGTGTGCTGGTGGAATTCAGAAATAAAGTTTGTTCCCGCTTGAGTGGCTCGTGATTTGTGCCCAGCCAGACTGCGGCACCCTTATATTGATTTCTGGTAAGAAATAGTACAGAAACAGCCCCCTTGGTTGAGAGCCTGTCTAGATGGACAGTCCAAGCTGATGTTAGCACGAAGTGTAGCAGCCTCTAAAACCCAGCAGAAGGCAACTAAACAGAAGGAACCTGACCAAAAAGAGCCAGAAGAAAATCCAGCGAGCCAGAAGAGACTCCACCACCTTTTGCACCACTCTACCCAACCTTACCAAGACCACTGGAACAATAGCCTGCCCCCACAGCCCCCGGATCCTCAGAGATAACAGATGATAGTTCTCCAGCGTCTGTTACTCTTTCCTCCAATTCATCCTCAGAGTCAGAAACTTCCCCTGAACAAAGTCTTCTCTTCCACCTCCTGAGACCAGAGTGGGAACCCATCCTAAGACCAGAGCCATTACACAAAGGAGAGCCCACCAGATGCCTTTAAGAGAGGTTAGAGGACCAGCCTATTTTGACCAGGAGGAAAATGTTCAAGGGGTACATGCATTTGTATGTCTCAGCCTTTCACCTCCACTGATCTTTTAAATTGGAAAAATCATACTCCCTCCTGTACAGAAAAGCCTCAGGCCATGATTGATTTGATACAATCCATTGTCCAGATTCACCAGCCTACCTGGGTGGACTGCTGCCAGCTTCTTCTGACTCTATTTAATACAGAGGAGCATAGATGGGTAACCTGAGCAGCTTTAAAATGGCTAGAGGAACATGCTCCAGATGCACAAGGCAACATCCAAGCCTATGCCCAGGCCCAGTTTCCTGACACTGACCCCCAGTGGGACCCCAACAATGAGGAGGACCTCCAAAAGATAAAGAGATATCAAGAAGCCTTCACAGGAGGCCTAAAGGAAGAGGGAAAGAAAGCCCTAAATATAAACAAGATATCAGAATTGCTCCAGAAACCTGATGAAAGCCCCAGCCAATTCTGTGAACAACTGTGTGAGGCCTTCCGACTCTTTACTCCCTTTGATCCTGAGGCACTCAACGCCGCCTTTGTGGGACAAGCTCAGAATGACATTCACCGAAAATTACAAAAACTAGAGGGGTTTTGCTGGAAAGTGTGCCAATGAGCTGATTGAGGTCGCCACTACAGTGTTTTTATCAATTGAGACCAAGAGGCTCAATGAGAAGCAGATCAAAAGATGAAAAAGAAAATGGATTTCCTTGTGGCTGCCTTTATTGCGAACTCAGGAATTACTCAAGGCGGGGGGGCAGGGTGTTCTGCCAGAACAAAACCAAAACAATATTCAAAATCGGGGTCAAATGCAAAGCCAAAGAAAATTCTGGCTGGAGGGACCGTCCCATCCCGGGATTAAGCTGAGACCAAACCAGTGCAGCTACTGCCATCTGGAGGGCCATTGGAAGATTGGATGCCCCCAGCTGAAGAAAGACGACTGGGCTGCTGCTACTCCTTACCAGGACAAGAGAGGTGAAGTCATTCGAGGGCGATACCAGCCCTACAAACAGGTCACCCATGATGCCCAATGCCTCAAACACCCATCTTATACCCCTGAGAAAGATTCTGTGGGACTGGCAGCCATGGAAAGTTATGATGAGAACTAGGACCGACCAAGCTCCATCCCTTTGGTCCCCAGGAGCCTATGGTCCGAATGTTTATAGGGGGCTAACCCATGGACTTTATGGTGGACACTGGAGCTCACCACTCAGTGGTGACCACACCTGTGGGCCCACTTTCAAAGAAACAGACCACAATTATCGGGGCCACAGGCAACAAAGCTCGTCATCCTTTCCTGTTGCCCCAGCGACGCAATTTAGCAGCCAAGAAGTGACTCATGAGTTCCTGTATATGCCAGATTGCCCAGTACGGTTGATGGGTCGAGACCTGCAAGGAAAACTCCGAGCCCAAATAACCTTTGAGGCAAGAGGTCAGGCAGCCTTATCATTGGGAAACTCTGAGGCAAACATTTTAACCCTCACCATTCCCCAGGAAGAGGAATGGTGTCTCTTCAGCCAAGTAGAGACACCATAGTAGGAGCCAGAGCTTCGTTTCCAAGTGCCAGGAGTATGGGCAGAGGACAGTCCACGAGGACTAGCCCAAAATATTGCTCCAGTAACAGTGGAATTAAAACCAGGAGCCACACCAATACACCTGAGACAATATCTATTCCTCATAAGGCACAACTCAGAATTCAAAAACATTTGGACAGACTTTTGCAACATGGGATTCTCAGGCCATGCCAATCACCCTGGAATACATCTCTTTGCCTATCCAAAGACCAGGGACTGATGATTACAGGCCAGTCCAAGATTTATGTGTAGTAAATCAAGCCACAGTCACCTTACATCCTGTGGTCCCCAATCCATATACTCTCTTAAGTCTGCTCCCAGCTGAAGCAGCCTATTTCACATGCCTGGACCTTAAAGATGCCTTATTTTGCATTCGACTGGTACCACAGAGTCAGCCGCTCTTTGCCTTCCAGTGGTGAGATTCTAATGGGAACAAAGGCCAATTGACCTGGACTAGATTACCACAAGGTTTTAAAAACTCACCCACTATCCTTGGGACAGCACTGGCCTCTGACTTAGAAGCCTTTCCTGCAAGACAGTGTAGGTGCACACTGCTCCAATATGTAGATGATCTGCTGCTGGCCGGATCAACCAAAGAGGACTGCATGAAGGGGACACAACTGCTTCTCACTCTCTCTTATACAAGGCTGGTTACAAAGTCTCAAAGAAAAAAAGCCCAGATCTGTCAGGAAAAGGTCAAATACCTTGGTTTCTATCTGACTCAGGGGCTTCTATCTGACTCAGCTAGGCTCTGAAAGGAAACAGGCCATCTGCTCAATTCCAGTCCCTTTAAAATCTAATTCCGTCAAATTAGAGAATTCTTGGGAGCTGCTGGATTCTGCCGTATATGGATCTCCAACTTTTTAGTCATGGCAAAATCCCTCTATGAAGCCACAAAGGAGGGAGAACAAGATCCTCTGATGTGGGAGCCAATACAACAAAAGGCCTTTGAGGACATTAAACAAGCACTCACCAGTGCACCTGGATTAGGGCTCCCTGATGTCACAAAGACTTTCTTTCTGTATGTCCATGATCAGTCTGGAGTAGCTGTAGGAGTTTTGATTCAGATGCTGGGGACATGGCACCATCCAGTGGCCTACTTGTCTAAACAGCTGGACTCTGTAGCCCAAGGCCCTTACAGCCACAGCTCTGCTGGTATTGGAAGCTGATAAACTGACTATGGGACAAGAATTCGTTGTCAGGGTTCCTCATTCGATTTTGACATTGTTAGAGTACAAGGGACAATATTGGTTGACTAATGAAAAAATGGTCAAATATCACGGCATGTTATGTGAAAACCCACGTATCCACATTGAGGTTGTCCAAACTCTAAACCCAGCAACTTTGCTGCCCATTGGACCTGGACAAACTGATCACAACTGTGTTGAGATCATGGATGAAGTGTTCTCCAGCAGACCAGACCTAACAGACCAGCCTCTCAAGGACCCTGATGCAGAGAACTTCACAGAGGGAAGCAGTTTTATAAAAGATGGGATATGTTTTGCTGGATATGCTGTGGTCACTTTGGACTCTACTGTTGAGGCAGAACCTCTGCCTCAGGGAACTTCAGCACAAAAGGCAGAGCTTATTGCTCTCACTCGAGCACTTAAGTTGGCAGCAGGAGTCTGTGCAAATATTTACAGAGACTCAAAATATGCATTCACTACCCTTCACATTCATGGGGACTTATATAAAGAAAAGGGGATAATTAACTAGGGAGGAAAAAACATAAAATATGGGCAGGAAATTCTTAAACTTTTAGATGCAGTGTGGACTCCCAAAAAGGTTGCCATTACGCATTGCCAGGGTCATCAAAAAGGAAATACTATGATTGCTCAGGGAAACCCGA
Organism: Marmota monax; assembly: GCF_021218885.2. Classification (NCBI taxonomy): domain Eukaryota; kingdom Metazoa; phylum Chordata; class Mammalia; order Rodentia; family Sciuridae; genus Marmota; species Marmota monax. The sequence continues at coordinate 1,536,310 of NW_026694276.1, forward strand.
GAGCTGACAGAGAGGCCAGATTAGCTACCTTAAAAAAAAAAAAATGGGAAGGAAATCCAGTCCCAGATTTAAATGCTGCTCTCCTGCCTGACCCTCTAACACAATGGGAGCCAAAATATTCCCTATATGAAAGTAATTTGTTTAAGACTGAAGAAGAAAACTATCTCCCAGGTGGACGGTGAAGATTTTCTAATGGCCGCATAGCCATACCGGAGATTCTAGGCCCAGCCTTTATCAGACAGTCCACAGGAGAACACATATTGGATGTACAGCACCTGAGACAATTCTGAGCCAACATTTCTATATCCTCCAGCTCACAAGCATTACCCGGGTGATATGTGAACAATGTGAGGCTTATGCATGTAACAATCCCAGCCAGGGGCCAAGACTTCCACCAGGAATCTGAACTATAGGAAGAGCACTTTTTGAGGAATTGGAAGTAGACTTCACTGAACTACCACGATCACAGGTCTATAAATATCTTTTGGTCTTTGTGTGCTTATACTCTGGCTGGATAGAAGCCTTTCCAACCCACACTGAAAAGGCTAGAGAGATAGCCAGAATGCTCCTCCAGAAAATTTTTCCCAGATTTGGTATCCCAATGACTATTGGCTCAGATAATGGGCCTGCTTTTGTGGCTGAGGTGATACAATTACTGGCCAAAAATTTAAACATCAGATGGAAGTTACATACCACCTATAGGTCGCAGAGTTCTGGTAAAGTTGAAAGGATGAACAGGACTTTAAAGACTCAATTGGGGGCTAAGGTTGTGGCTCAGTGGTAGAGCACTCACCTAGCATGTGCAAGGCTCTGGGTTCAATCCTTAGTACCACATAAAAAATAAATAAAATAAAGGTATTTTTTTAAAATAAATAAATAAATAAAGACTCAATTGGGTAAGCTATGTCAGGAGGCTCATTTACATTGAGATGAACTTCTCCCTATTACACTGTTAAGGATTAGATCCACTCCCACTAGGACTGGATTCTCTTCTTATGAGATAATGTTTGGGAGGCCCCACCCCCCTCTTATTAGGGGACTACAGTGAGACTTACAGTGGTCTATGCATGGTTGAAGCTTGAAGAGACTACGGCCCTGTTTCAGCCACAGGGGGACTGGCTGACCAATGCACGGTGAAAGATAAACTTCCGACCAGGACTATCAGACTCTTTCAACCTCTAAGGTAGTTCTTATAGTGTAATGCATTGCCACCCCTTGTTTCTAGGTATATACACAGTTCTCTGTTTGGTTTTTGCTGCTGGTTTGATAATAGTAACTCCTACTGACTGAACTCTGGATAACAAATTTTCCTTTATATTTTTTTAATCTTGCTTATATAAGTTTTCTAGGATTTGTTTGGTGTTATTAGTTTGGCTTCACTAACTTATGTTGTTCAACCTATGCTAATCAAAATGTTAGTCTATCATTTAGTGTGGTTTCTTTTGATAATCTCAAGGGGCTCTGCCCTACTCCTATCCCAACAGTGGAGATCACGTGAACCATGTGTCAAGCCAATCTATTATTAAACATATACTTAGGACCTGTCCCACCAGAGGAATTCTATAGGTGGATGACTGTCTCTGAAAAGGAAAAAGAGTCTACATGGCTTATATTAATCCCAATTTAAGGGAAATATAACTTGCCCGGGAAATTTTCCCTTTACCAGTGGAATTTGGTATTATTGGCCTCTAGACTCCCAGCCGCTGACATGGAAAAGTTTTATAAAAAGTGATTCAAAACCAACTGCCTTGAGACCCACCATAAGTCCTAAACCTAAAGCTAAACTATATGAGGGGTCAAGCCCAAATCTCAACCTTCCTCCCTTAGGAAAAAAATCTCTTTCTGGACTTAACAGAAGAATTGCTAAAAACCTTGGGGTTAAAAATTGTTGGGTCTGGGGGGGTGGGGGCTGATGAGTGAAGAATGGCCATGGACAGGAATAAATCTAGATGCTTGTTCCCTACTACTGTGGAATAAGACCTAAGTGGAACCAAAAAATGAAAGCCCCAAGGCTGGGTTCTCACTTCAGAAGTATGTGGTGAAGAATGTATTGGCAGATTTGGACCCCACCACACCCAATGGGTCAGTGAAACTCCATGTAATAAAATATTGTTTTGGAACTCCACCTGGTGGCCAGAGAAACCAGCTTGGTTTGGGGCAGATAACCCAGGCTGGCTGGGGATTAGAGGTCTAAGATGCAAAAAGCCCATAAGAAAAGAGTGCTTTTTAACTGTACATGCCCAGACACTAACCAGATCAGTTCTTTTCGGGGCATCCCTGAAATCCATAAATTCTGGAGCAATCCAGCTCCCTCTAACTGGAAAGCACCTGATGGGCTATTTTGGATTTGTGGGGAAAAGGCCTATACCCACTCCCAACAAATTGGAGAGGAACTTGTACTATTGGTACTATTAAACCTGGGTTTTTCTTACTGCCCAATGCAACTGGAAAAGACCTAGGGATCCCCTTGTACGAGGATCTAGGGCTAAGAAAAAAGAGATCCGTTGGACAAGAGATTGGTCTGAGAGATCACCAATCTTGGGGTGAAGATAAATGGACACCCAGGAGGATTATTGCCACTTATGGTCCTGCCACCTGGGTACAAGATGGCAGTTGGGGTTATAGGACTCCTATTTACATGCTGAACAGAATTATCCGCTTACAAGCTGTACTAGAAATCATTACTAATCAGACTGCCACAGGTTTTGACCTCATAGCCACACAACAGACCCAGATGCAAGTGTCCATCAATCAAAACTGCTTGGCATTAGATTACCTACTGGCTGAGGAAGGAGGAATATGCGAAAAGTTCAACAGCTCAGATTTGTTGCATCCAAATAGACGACAATGGACAAGCAGTTAAGGATATAACCAACAACATAAGAAAACTGGCACATGTACCAGTTCAGACCTGGAAAGGCATTAAAGTTTGGGATCCAGGGCTGGGGATGTGGCTCAAGTGGTAACACGCTCACCTGGCAGGCACGGGGCGCTGGGTTCGATCCTCAGCACCACATAAAAATAAAATAAAGATGTGTGTCCACCGAAAACTGAAAAATAAATATTAAAAAATTCCCTCTCTCTCTCTCTCTCTCTCTCTCTCTCTCTCTCTCTTTCTCTCTCTCTCTCTTTAAAAAAGAAAAAGAAAAAAAAAATTGGGACCCAAACACACTTTTGGGGGTTTGGTTTTCAACTCTTGGGGGATTTAGAAGCTTAATTGGTATAGTGGGTATTCTGCTGTTAACCTGTTTATTCCTCCTATGTTTGGCTCCACTGTGCATTAAAACAACTAGATCCACTATAGAAACCCTATTGAAAGGAGGACAACAACTAAATTTCTGGCATTATATAAGGCTTTAAGCCAAGATGATGATAATGATGCCCTTTAATTGAAAGAATTAAATTATGGGGAGCATCATTAAAGGGGGGAATTGTAGTGGTACCCCCTTTCTCCACAGAAAAGTCTTAACTGGGCTTCTCCAGAAATCTTCACCCATGGCTGATTTGGGGACTGTCAGCAAAAGAGTGTCTGCAAAAGAGTTCAATGTACACATAAACTTCCTATTTTCGTGTTGCCCTATTTTACTTGGCCACTGGCTGGGAAGATACCAGCACTCCAGGTGCTGGACACCCTCTTACTAGTTTTTCACAAACGTATCCAGTATAGTAGTTTGTAGAAATGTGCAAACAAGGCCTCTGGCCTTGAGCTGGGCTTCACAGAGATGTGTACATTCCTAAGATAAGAGAAGTTTACCAATTGGTCTCCATGGTAACAGCTGGCAGGAGGAGGAAAGAAAGGGGAGAATAAACTCTCCCCTTCTCAGGTGTTGTCCTTGAAGGGTTAACTTGCCCAAAAACAGTGAAAGAAAGGGCTGTTTTTATGTAAACTTCTGCAGACTGTGAACTTCTGAGCCCCTCCCTTTACATGCTGGGTATGAAACTCTGAAACTACCCGAACTTGGGGTTCAGGGATTGATTGATTACAGCAAAAGCTGTGCCCTCTGAACCTGATTGCAGCCAAATATCTTCGGTGCCCTGCCTCGTCTGTCTCTACAACAAAAGTACTTTCAAAACATCTAATACCATGTGATTTGGTTCTAAATCCATTTTCAACATGAGGTTGAGATGACTGTGATGGATCTTATGTGCTTGTGTAGGAACATGATTTGTCATTTTACTGATTAGAAATGGGTTGTGAGACAATAGGGGGGTGGGAGATTCACCAGATAGGGCAGAGTGAAGGGAAAAGAGGGGTGATGGGAATGAGAAAGACAGCAGAATTAATGGGACATAACTTACCCATGTTCATATATGAATACACAACCAGTGTAAGTCCTCATCAGGTACAACCACAAAAATGGGAAATTATACTCCACGTATATGTGATATGTCAAAATACATTCCACTGTCATGTAAAACTAAAAAGAGCAATTTTTTTAAAAAAAATGTAAAGAAATATTTTGTGAGAAATATGAAATTGAAGGTTTTCTGGTTGCTGGTATCAACCATCCTCTAGTCCTCAAGAAATGGAAATTAACTCTAATAATGAAAATTTAGTTTGGGGAAAAAAATAAACAGCAGCCTCCTAAAATAGAGAATGAAACCTTGCTAAAGTAAAATTTCTTTTTTTAAGTGAGCAAAAGCTACTAAATCTGAGAAAAAAAAAGTTATCAGAAAAATAAAAATATATTTTCTGGATTAAAATGGCCCAGAATCCAACAAAAACAAGTTGAAGGAATATGGTTTTAAAATATTCTAGAAAGAAATAATTTCTGTAGTGTCCATCATGATATTTCCCTTTTCATCATGGATGTTAGTAATTTGAGTTTTCTCTCTCCTTCTCTTTGTTAGCATGGCCAATGGTTTATCAATTTTATTTATTTTTTCAAAGAACCAACTTTTTGTTTTGTCAATTTTTTTCATTGTTTCTTTTGTTTCAATTTCATTGATTTCAGCTCTGATTTTAATTATTTCCTGTCTCCTACTGTTTTGGGGGTTGATTTATTTATCTTTTTCTTGGGCTTTGAGAGGTAATTTTAGGTCATTTATTTGTTGACTTTTTCTTCTTTGAAGAAATGAACTCCATGCAATGAATTTTCCTCTTAGAACTGCCTTCATAGTGTCCCAGAGATTTCAATATGTTGTATTAGTGTTCTCTTTTTTTTAATATTTGTTTTTCAGTTTTCGGTGGACACAACATCTTTATTATATTTTTATGTGGTGCTGAGGATCAAACCTGGCGCCCCACGCATGCCAGGCGAGCACGCTTCCACTTGAGCCACATCCCCAGCCCCTGTATTAGTGTTCTCATTTACCTCTAAGAATTTTTTAATATCCTCCTTGATATCTTTTGCAACCCACTGTTCATTCAATAGCATATTACTTAGTCCCCAGGTGTTGGAGAAGCTTTTATTCTTTTATCATTGATTTCTAATTTCATTCCATTGTGGTCTGATAGAATGCAGAGTAGTATTTCCATTTTTTTGTATTTATTAAGATTTGCTTTGTGGCATAACAAATGGTCTATTTTAGAGAAGGATCCATGAGAAGAAAGTGTAATGGATAATATACTTAATATGTTAGTTAAGTCTAAGTTATTGATTGTATTATTGAATTCTATTGTTTCTTTGTTTAGCTTTTGAAAGATCTATCTAGTGGTAAAAGAGGTGTGTTAAGGCCACCCAGAATTATTGTGTTGTGATCTATTTGACTCTTGAACTTGAGAAGAGAACAATTGATGAATGTAGATGCTCCATTGTTTGGGGCACATATATTTATAACTGTTATGTCTTGTTGATGTATATTTCCCTTAAGCAGTATGAATGTTCTTTTTTATTCCTTTTGATTAACTTTGGCTTGAAGTCTGCTTTATTTGATATGAGGATGGAAACCCCTGCTTACTTACATAGACCATGTGAATGGTATATTTTATTCCAACTTTTCACCTTCAGTCTGTGGGCATCTTTTCCTATGAGATGAGTCTCTTAAAGGTAGCATATTGTTGGGTCTTTTTTAAAAATCCAATCTACCAGCCAATGTCTTTTGATTGGTGAGTTTAAGCCATTAACATTTAGGATTATTATTGAGATACGATTTGTATTACCGTGTGGGAAGCCATTCTCGCACGTGATTGGGCACCTCCCCGATTGGGTGTGAGGCGTTCTGGCCAAACTGTGTCGGGGCTATCCCCACCCTCTCCAGGTGTGAGAGCCTGTCCGTGTGGGGGTGTGACTGACCACTGACCCTGAGGCCAATCACTGACCCTGACCTTGGAATGCTGCCCCCCTCGACTTTCATTGGATGGAATTTTCCCCTGAATTTCTTGTTCCCCAATAAAAGGCCACTCCCTGGCGTGCTCTCTCTCTCTCTCTCTCTCTCTCTCTCTCCTGCTAGCCCTGAGTAAGCCTTGCTGCCCCACCGGGTGTTCGGGGTGAGAGCCAGAGAGGTGAGAGCCGTCTCGGACCTGGTCATAGAAAAAGGTAATTGAGTCTGTGTGTTTTATTTTGATCTCACTAGTTAACTTCTATGCCATGAATCACTTTAATGAAACCAGCGTGCTGGTCACCTGGGGGATTACCAGACATTTTTGTTTATTTTTGGCATTTAGCTTGACTTGGTTTCTCCTTTTATTGTAGTTCTTCCCTTTGCAGATTTTCATTGTTGTTTTACATTTCCTCCATGTGGAATATTTCGCCAAGAGTGTTCTGTAGTGCAGGCTTTCTTGATACAAATTCTTTTACCTTTTGTTTATCATGGAAGGTTTTTATTTCATCGTCAAATTTGAAGCTTAATTTTGCTGGACATAAGATTCTTGGTTGGCATCCATTATCTTTTAGAGCTTGGTATATGTTGTTCCAGGATCTCCTGGCTTTGAGAGTCATACAACATGGTACTGCAAACCAGTACAGAATTCACCTAAGTAAATAGAAGCATCAAAGAAATAATAAAACTATGCAACTTGAAAGAAAAATCTACTAAAACTTTCGCTGACAAAGTGGTTAACCTGACAGCTGCTTCTCTAAACTCACCACCTTCATTGATTGAGCATTAGTCCAAACAAAAAGGAAATTACAGGTTAATACAAATCAGAACTAAGAAAGAAGACTTATAAATCAATAAAAATGATATCTAAAATACAGGGTCATTTTTTCTTGCCTATGTGTGACTGTTATGATCAAGTGGATCAAGTGGGTCAAAAATAATAAAATGTGTTTAATAAATAAAGATCTGATGAAGTAATAACACATATTAAAGAAGAATCAAAATAAAGGTATACTTGGCCTTAGGAAAATCACACCAAGAATTTTCAAAGCTTTCCCAAAAGGAAGGTGTGACATGAATTGTCATAAACTCCATCCTTGTATAACATGAGAGACCTACCTGGGGAGACAGCGCAATGGGGGTGGTTGCAAAGCCCTATCCCTCACTGGTCTCGGTCCACTATCAGGCGCTAGCATCTTAGAGAAAGAACATGGTGTAGTGAAGAGTGTCCTGTGCTCCTGCCCAGCATTCTGGGGAGGGTCAGAGAGAAGAGGGTGGAGAGGAGGGAGAGGGGACACAGTGAACAGCTGGGGTACATAGAGTTCTTTGTGCTCTTTTTACACATTTTCTCAAAGTCTGAAACTACATCAAAATAAATTTTTTTTTAAAGAAATACATTTACCAACTGATCCAAGACACACAAACATATATTACTAATTGAAATAAAAGTAAGGTCAAAAATAGCCCATATTGAGTGCATACGTGAAATTCTGAATTTTAAAAAGTCTTTTTTCCTTCAATAAAAAAAGGCATTCTCCATCCACCACATCACTGCTCTATAACAGGAGGTGATTATCCCCTCAGGGAATTCAGCAATGCTCACAGACTTCTTGAATTGTCCCAACTGAGAAGTGCCACTGGCCTCTCAAGTTCAGGTGTGCTGCTTAATACTCTGAAATACACAGCATGGAGCCCATGACCAAGATTTTTGTGGTCCACACTGGCAGTTGTGCCCAGCTTGAGAAACCCTGGATTAAAAGTCACAACTGGAACAGGGCCCTAGATATGCTGGCTAGCAGGAAGGAAGCCTGAGTGGCCCTCCCTGGACACCAGCTACAGGGCTGTGCTGCAGGGAGGAACTGGGAACACTCTGACCCAGGGGCAGCCCTGTGGCCTCAGGCTGCACATCAGGCAAGAGACAAGGAGGGCGGGGCAGATAACTGGGACTAGCAGCTGGAGAGACTGGGCAGCTGCACTTCCAGGGTTCAGGGTAGAGAGGGGGTGTCTGTGATCACCCAGCACCCTGTCCCAGAGCCAGGCAGCCTGAACCCAGCTCCACAGTGGTCATTCCTCCAGAGCTGCTGGCCCAGGGCCAGACAGAAAGAACTCTGCCCTTTTCAAGACATGTCCACCATGTCTGAGAAGGATGTGCAGAAAGCTCCTGCCAGTCACTTCCAATTCTCAATGGCATAACTGAGACCCTCCCTGAAATTAATACCAGAGCAGGGGACACTAAATCTTGAATATATAAGCTTCTCATGACATTCACAGCCATGGAAATCCAGGTTTGAAGTCACATAAGCAATAGCTCCTTTCCCATGTTCACCCTCCCTCGAAAGCTGCACAGAGACTGTTGTGCACAGTGACCACAAACAGGTGATTTTCTTCTTAATACCCTTGAAATTCCGGTGATGAATGGGAACCTTTACTGTAACAGGGGCCACTCTGTGCTATGAACATGACCCTGAAGTGGATTTGGGGGGTTTTATTCCCTTTCTTCTCTCCCTCCCCACTTTCTAGTCTTGGGGAAGCAATATTTCATGTCTTCTCCTCCTAAGCCAAGTAAGATGTCCCTAGCCCACACACACCACAAGAATGCAGTACTCCAGTCGTTGCAGACTGACACCACAAGAACTAAGAAACAGCCATCTTTCAAGGCTACAGCTGAATCACGACCCCTGATGGGGCACCCCTGGAAGGTAGCCTTTGGATCACCTTTAAAGTCCTCTGTTCCCCTGATGCACCTGGAACAAGGGTCCCTGGAGTTTCTCCTGGGCCAGCAAAGCAAGGAAATCATTTTTTCCTTTCTCTCAAAACCTTGTCCTCACTTTTGGGTTGGTGTTGGGGACAAGAACCCAGCTGTCTGTAGCACTGCCAGGAGAAATGTATGTGGCTTACCTCCAAAAGAAGATACCTTCCTTCCAAGGCCCCCAAGCACTGAGTTTTTAGACACCTCTGTGAGTCCATTACAAATAGGAAGCCCCCAAATAAATGAGCATGCTCTAGTGTTTGGGGCAATGTGTGATTAAACTGGTCACTGATGTTTGTGACCAATGTGTGTATTTGTTTGCTGTGTGTACGACTCACAGTTAGAAACGGAATCAATAAAAGGTATAGACATGTTGTTTTGTATGGTATGCATGCATGCCTTATTTATTATGGAAATTGGCTCATGCAGTCATGGAGGTGTATGGATCCCATGATCTCCCCTCTACCAGCGGACGAAGACAGGAAGCTGTGGTGTATTCAGTCCCAGGCTGCAGACCTGAGTGCAGGGGTGACTGGAGGCAGGTGCTGGGGTACATCCCAGGTCAAGTCTAAAATCCAAAGAACAAGGAGCACAGATGGCCCAGAGCAAATGAGGGATGTCACAGGCATGACGATGGCATATTCACATGTCCTCTCACTGTTTCTTCCATCCAGGGTCTTCCCTGTTTGGTGATGGCCTCCTCCAATAGTGAGAAGTGTCTTCTCTACTCAACCTATTGACTCAAGATGCCCATTTCTTCTGGAAACATGGCGGCAGACACCCCAAACAAAACGTTTTACTAGCTCTCAGGGCAGCCCTCAGTACAGTTCCTTGGACATCAAGAAACCAGCACCACGTGAGGTGATGGAAGTAGAGCACAATCACAGCTCGTTACATTATCCTGAGGCAAACAAAGGCTGGGTCTGCCACAAGCTCAGCCTTGACCTGTTTCCCAGGAATTGCCTGAGTCACAGGCTGAGATGGTCAACTGAGCTTAACACAGGAAGATTCACTGACAGGGAGAGTCATCCACAGTGATTCTTCCCATGGAGGAAACACAGACAGTAACAAGTAACAAAGAGTGAGCACAGAGATCAATATACCAAGCTTGTAGGCTAAGAGGGACTAACCAAGAAAGATGGTCCCCATGCCAGGTGTGGAGGAAGCCCAGAAGGACACCTTGAAGGCATCTAGAAAACTGAGTAGAGCCAGGATGCTGGACACTTAAGAGATGGGCACCAACCATTTCATAGCGGCAAGAAGGGTCCTGGTCTCCCTGCTGGGGACCCGCTACCCTGGTCCCTGCTCACTGTGAGCCACAGCCCTATTGTCCTGTGGAAGGATTCCATGACCACAGGAGGAAGCAAGATTGCATGCATAAAGGGGTCCTTTATTCTCTAGACGCCCTCCTAGGCTGCCTGCTCTGAGGGTGTCAGAAATGGGACCAGGAAGTCTCAGACCCCACCAGAATCTCAGAAACCCAGCAAATGCCAGGGACATCAGGCATTCCCTTGGAAGTAGCAAGGAAAGGTGGCGAGTGCAGGGAGCCAATGCAATTAGACAAATGCTGAGCAAGTGGGGTCGAGTCTTCACTGGGCACCAGGCAAGGCTGGGAGGCAGGGCGCTCAAGGAACAGGGATAAGCACTAAGCAAGTGTCGTCTTTTGGGCAGGGCCAGAGAACAGGAGACGGAACTCTAAGAAAAGGGACAATCAGTGTCCACAAATTCACTAAAAAGCCTCCTGGAGCACCTGCTCTAAGGATATCAAAAATGGGAACCAGGTTGTCAAATCCTGTCCATCCTGTCAGAATCCTTGTGAAGCCTCCTGCCATTTCCAGTGTCAAATGCCATGGAAGTGTGTAAGTAGACAGGGAGCGTTCCCCGGTGAGCAAACTCACAGGGGAAACTGGTGCCCTGATTCCCACAATTGGAATGCCCAGCCGTTTCCCCCTGAGGTAATGAGACAACTATGCGGGCACTATCTGTTTTCCTTGGATATGCCCTTGGTAGGTAGGAGCCCCATGTTACTTCTAACCTGGACCTGATCTCTGTTAGCTAGGACTTAGGGTAAAGTAATACGAATTAGAATATCATCAAGGAGTGGACACTTTACTTCTGAACTTCTTCTTCACCATTCACTTCACTCCTCTCGGCTCCTCCTGTCTGTCTGCTTGCACTTTCTGTGTCTGTGTCTGTTCTTTTGTGCACCTCCTCACAGGTATTCCTCCACAGGTGTTCCTTTATAGGAGTAGTAGTGACACTTGGCAAGTCCAGGGAGGAAAACTTAGAATGAGGTAACGCCAGCAGGTGTGTTTCAGCCTTTATTGGGATCAGCTGCCGCTCTGGGGTCTGAGCTGCACACAAGGGAATACTGGATTTTCAGACAGTTCTCAGGAGCAGGGGTGAAGTCAGCTCTGCAAATCAGAGCCAAGGATTCATGGTTGAATTTAGGGCACAGAGAAGCAAGAGGGAAGGGACAGTGCTGAAGAAGAATGCGAAATGAAGCAGGCAGAGGTTCCAAAGGAGGAGGGATTGAGTAGAAGAAAGGGAGCCAAGGAGGCCTTGCAGAGGAGGAGGGAGTGGAAAGAGGAGCAAGGACTGAGAAGACTGGTGCCTGGGTGCAGAGAGCCAGCTGTGTGAGGAACCCGGGGCCAGCAGGGGCAAGGATGGCTTCTTCCTCTCAGTCTGGGTGTTAACAGCCTCTTACTTGTTGCCCCATGTGGCCATCTTGGAATACATAGGTGTTGGGAGGAAGCGGCTGGACTTCATGTAGGCAGAGATCTTCTTCAGGCCCTGTGAGTGGCAAGAGGAAGCAGGAGCTCAGGGCTGCTGTCCCACTGGGCTGGAGCAGCCCCAGTGCAGGAGCAGCCCTGCCAGGAGAGCTCCAGTGCTGAGCAGCGCACAGTCACCCCAGTTTCTGGGGTCTGGAAGGACACCCTTCAGGGACATTCTTCAGTTTGCAGTGACTGAAGAGAGTATGCACCCTATGCACAATGCATTATATGCACTAGAAATTGCAATGCAGCTTAGAAAACCCACTCAACAACCCAGCAAGATTGATCATGTCTCACCATCTATCAGGAGGGAACCTGAGGTGCAGGGAGAGGGTTTAGGGAACTTCCTCATGCTCACACAGCTAGAAAGTGGGAGGGGCTGGAGAGAGCCTGGCTCTTGCCTTTCCAGTTCTGTACTCTCTGCTCCACTCCCTTCCTGTGCCCCGACAGGAGGCCCTGTCACTCCCAATTTGCACATACTTTGTCCTTTAGGCACTAAAAACTGCCCATACCTGAATTTCATACAGAGAAAAATTCTACCAGGACAAAGGGGCAGAGAACAGTTCACTATCTGTTGGAAAAGACTGAAGACTACACTGAGTTATTCACAAGAAAATTCTGGATGAACTGAGACCCAGGGAAGAGCCACAAAAAATTGCTGGGCAAGGATCTAATCTATCTCCTGAGAATAGAAAGTCCAAATGTCTCTACCAGGTACCTGATCCCAAGCCTACTAAGCCCCAAACTAGCTCATCTCCAACCCTTCCATGACCCAGGCCATCTCTTCCCTGTTTATATCATGTGCCTTCCTTCCCACAGTCCTGCCACCTCCTGGACAATTCCCAAGGCCTCTCAGCAGAGACCAGAAAACCAGAATTGTTGAGAAGTAGCTGAGAAAGTGCTTTACTACATGAGGAGTAGGAAAACAAGAGCTCACTGGCTGAGAAACCTGCTATACTAATGTCTCAAATTCCCAGACCAGCACCAAAGAAGGTTTTGTTGGTGACAAAAAGTGAACCTGGGGAAACCCTTGAGTTTCTCTGAAGTGGTGTGCAGGCTGTGATCCTCAGCACCCAAGTGGCACCACTGGCAACTCTTAGTCAGGTGCCTGCTGTTCCCTGGTGCACTTGGTCCCAGGATGGGGCCTCCATACATGTCCACTGGGCCTGACACCAAAGCTCATGTGGAGGAGACACTGAATAAGAGTGAAAATCAGTGTACGACCCCAGCTCACACACAGAATGCTTGAGATACTCGAGAGAGGATGCTGGCTGAAAGCAAGATCCCAACCATCCAAAGAGCCATAATAAAGTCCCCAAGGGTCCCCACATGTACTCACCCAGCACCAGCCACCACCCTGGGGTGCTGATGCTTTCCTAGTTTCAAGTCAATAGGAATAGTGTCATGTGGGGGGAACCATGCAAGGATAGGGGCGACAGAATATGTGGTCTTCGGATTTTCCTTTAGGGAATTTGAGGGACCCAGGACTGTGGTCACCTGACTAAGGATATACCCATTAGCCAATTTGTATTTTGGCCCTATTTGTGCAAGAAAATCCAAGAACTAGAAATGGGGACACTGAGGTGCCACCAGTAGTACCAGTCTGCAGGCTCTCACACTGAGCAGACACAAATGCATTGGTCATCACTGGGGTATGAGCTTGGGTGGAAGATTATGTTTTCCAAGGAGCAGACACTTCTCCTTTTTCCAAAGGGAGACAGGAACGGATCCATAGGGGACCCTAGAGGACTCCACACAGGACACAGCTAGGCCAGGGCCAGACCTCAGCTGTCCAGGTCCCTGCATTCCCATCCTAGCCTTGCTCCTGATGATTCAGTAAAAATGTGTTTAAGTTAGATGAGAAACTGTAACATTGGACTGCAAATCAGTACAGAATTCAGCAAAGTAAATCAAAGCATAAAAGAAATAATAGACCATGCAACTTGAAAAACAAAGAAAGAATGATCTACTGAAACATCTACCAACATCGTGGTTAAGCTGATAGTTGCTTCTCTAAACTCATCACCTTCATTGACTGAGAATAAGTCCAAACACAAAAACAAAAAGAAAGTTAAATATTTACACAAATCAGAACTAAGAAATAAGACTTATAAATCAGTACAAGTGATTCCTAAAATAGGGGGTCATTTTTTTCTTGCCTACATGTGACTATTGCAACCAAGTGGGTCAAACACAACAAAATGTGTTTAAGAAATAAAGATCTGATGGAGTAATAGGAAGTAATAATGAAAAAGCAAAACAAAGGCACCCTTGGCCTTAGGGATTTGTACTAAGAATTTTCAAAGCTTTCCAGAAAGGAAGGTGTGACATGAATTGTCATAAATTCCACCCCTGTATGGCATGAGAAATGTCCCCTGGGGAGACAGTGCAATGGGGATGGTTGCAAAGCCCTGTCCTTTATAGGTCTGGGTCTACTATAAGGTGCCGGCATCTTAGAGAAAGAACATGGTCAAAAGTGCCCTGTGCTCCTGCCCAGCATTCTGGAGAGGGTCAGAGAGAAAAGGGTGGGGAGGAGGGAGAGGGGACACAATGAATAGCTAGGGTACATAGGGTTCTTTGTGCTTTTTTTTTTTGCAAATCTTTCCAAAGTCTGAGACTATATCAAATAAAAATTTTTTAAGGAAATACATTTACCACCTGACCCAGGACACACAAACATATATTACTAATTAAAATACAAGTAAAGTCAAAAACAGCCCAGATTGACTGCATAAGTGGAATTCCAAATTTTAAAATTATTTTTCTTTATTAAAAAAGGCATTCTCCATCCACATCACTGCTCCGTAACAGGAGGTGATTATCCCCTCAGGGGACTCGGCAATGCTCACAGATTTCTCTGAATTGCCACAACTGAGAAGTGCTACTGGCCTCTCAAGATCAGGTGTGCTGCTAAACACACACACCCCCCCCCCGCCCCACCCACTCCCAGCAATGCACAGCACGGTGCCCAGAACAAAGACTTAATGTGGTTCCCAGTGGCAGTTGTGCCCTGGTTGAGAAACCCTGGACTACAGACCATGAGTAGATCAAATGCCACAACTGGGGCTGTGGTTGTAGCTCAGTGGTAGAGCACTTGCCTAGCATGTGTGAGGCACGGGGTTCAATGCTCAGCACCGCATATAAGTAAATAAATAAAATAAAGATCCATCAACAACCTAAAAAAAAAAAAAAGCCACAACTGGACCACTGTCCTAGAAATGCTGGCGAGCAGGAAGGAGGCCTGAGCAGCCCTCCCTGGACACCAGTGACAGGGTGCAGCCTGCAGGGAGGAACTAGGAACACTCTGACCCAGGGGGCGGCCCTGTGGCCTCAGGCTGCACATGGGGAAGAGACAAAGAGGGTGGGGCAGAAAACTGGGACTAGCAGCTGGGGAGGCTGGGCAGCCTGCACTTCCAGGGTTCAGGGTAGAGAGGGGGTGTCTGTGATCACCCAGCACCCTGTCCCAGAGCCGGGCAGCCTTAACCCAGCTCTAGCGTGGTCATTCCTCCAGAGCTGCTGGCCCAGGGCCAGACAGGAAGAACTGTGCTTTTTTAAAGAGGTGTACACCATGTCTGAGAAGGATGTGCAGAAAACGTCTACAGGTCACTTCCAACTTACAAAGACTTGACTAGGACCCTTCCTGCACTTAATATCCCCCAGGGGAGGCCACACGATGAATACATGAGCACCAATAGACCACCACGCCAACAGTGATGGGCATCCCCACAGCAGCACTGTCTCCCACTCTTCACACAGCTTTAAAAGCCTCCCAGACACGTTCCAGTACATGACCTGGGCAAAACACACAGGCAAACAGATGGTTTTCCCTGTGGAGGCCCTTAAAATACCCATGATGAACAGGGACATTTACCCGGAGAGAAGATAGCTTACCTCCAAACCTGCATCCAGTTCATTCCAAATTGAAAAAATACTCAGGTAAATGGATATGTCCTAATATTTTTGTATTGTATTTCATTTAATAAACGGATTCGTTCACTAGAGCCATCATTTGAGTTCATTTATTTGCTATATATAATAGGGTTCTCCACAGAAACAGAATATACATGTATACAGAGAATGTGTGTGTGTGTGTGTGTGTGTGTGTAGTATATGTACACAGACAAACATTTTTTAAGACAGAAATTGCCTCACATATTTATGGAGAAGGAAAAGCCCATGATCTCTGCAATCTAGACAAGCAAGGAAATCAGTAGTGTAATTCTGTCAAGTCTGAAGGTCTGGGTAGGTGGAGGGGCTACAGCTTAAGTCCCAGAGAAATTGTATGGTATAGAACCAGGAGCCTAGAAATCCCAGGTAAGATGGATGTCCCAAACAGAGAGAAAAAAATTCACCCTTCCTTTGGATAATGACTGCCCACTTTGGTAAGGATTATCCTCTTTACTAATCCAAATGCTAATCTTTTCTGAAAACACCATTGCAGGTGCACCCAGAAATAATGTCTTATCACCTATGTGGGCATCTCTCAGCCTAGTCAAGTTGATACATGAAATTGACCTTCACATTATGTGACAGGACCTAGAATAGAACTACAGTTAATTACTTATCCCTACAGGAAACAAAGGTTTTGACTGCAGCAGGCTCATCTTTCAACCTTCCACAGGAATTGACTAATCAACACAGAATGAGTAAACAGAGAAATTTATGCAGGGAGATTCATGGACAGTGATTCCTCTGTGGACACATGCACAACGAATAATTTACAAAGAGTAAAGTGGAAAACTACAAAGCATTATAAAGCTATAAAAGTATCATGAGATGGCAGTGTTGGCCCCCACATGCCTACATAATGTAGAAAGGGGTCCTTGTGACTTACAGTGCCACCAAAAATTAAAATATTCTATCTAGAGATCATCAAATAGTCTATTAATAATAATCATTACAACATTTTCCCCATTACCTTATAGTATCTGCTTGGTGACCTACCCAAATAAAATAACCAAGCACTGGGAGCGAGTAGTTTAAAGATGATCATCATGCTAGAAAACAAGTTTTAAAGTTAGTTAAATGCACAGATCTAACGGCATGATGTTGCATTCCTGGTGACAAAAACACTCAGGGTCACTCCAGGGGAAATGGGTTGCATGATATAACCACAAAGAGACAGAGATACCTTTTTCTTTTTGGGGGTCTTGTGATGGATCCTCTGACCTTAAGGGTCCACAGAAGAGAGAGCAAGCGCCAGCGCATGCTGACCCCTTTTATTGAGGAGAAGTCATTCAAGTGAGGCAAGGGGTCAGGTTTCAAGGGGCTGAGTCTAGCTTCATGATGTCTGCTGGCAGGAGGCTGACATCTAGGAAGGCCACACCCAAAGGGAGAGCAAGAGAAAGGGACATACAAAGGGCATTTCCATGGAACATTCTGTCCCAAACATGGCAAAGGGGTAATATCACAAAGGAACAGGTGAGCATAGCTCGACCCATGGGGCTGCAGGAAGGCACACCTAAGCATGAAGATACATTTAGCGACATTTTTACGACTCACAAGACTGGACCACCATCTATGGCCACTTTGATGTGGTCAGATCACAGGAAGTGACCAGCAGAGCCTCAACCGATCAGGAAAGGTCACAAGGCTTGGTGGCCTCCCACAGCATGAGAATGACTAGACAAACTATATTGAGAGTATATGTACACATTAATCTCACCTATCCAAAGAAATGAGCGTCAATCAAAGGAGAATTTGAAGTGGTGCCACTAAAGATAGAATGAACACCTGCTATATTCCGAAGCTGTTCTGGGTATTATTCAAATATTGATGTACCAGTGAACAAGGAGAAAAACACATGGCCTCCTGCCATTGACTTCTTCCCTCCATGAGGGAGAAGATGGTGAACACAAACACAAATAATGTATGTTGGATATGTGTACTGTTCACTGAAGCACAACTGAGATGCACAGATCACCAGTGTATACCTCTATAGATTCTGATATATGTCTACTTTATGTAATCACCACCCATTTTGAGATATGGAACATTCCAGCACTCTACAAGTTCCCTTTAATAGGAAGTTTCCACCCCATCAAGGTCAGCATTTACCTGACACCTATCACCATGCAGTCATTTTCCTTGTTCTCCATTTTTATATAAATAGAATGATACCATTGGTACTTTTGAGTCTGGATCCTTTTACTCAAGATTACAGGCTCATCCATGTTGTCATGCACAGCCTTAGCGAATTTATTTTTAACGTAGCGTACCATGTCATAACAAGAATAGTAGAACTATATTAATAAAATGGTTTATTTGTCCATTCTTCAGTTGAGGTCAGTTGTGGGCTATTTAAAATCAAGCTGCTTTCAAATCTTGTTGCACATGTCTTAACATGTCTTTTGGGAGACCAAAAACATTCATTCTTGTTGGGAGGGATCCTGGGTCATAGGTACTTGCATGTTTAGGTTTAGATGTCATTGCCACCATTACAAAGTGGTTGTCCCACCAGCAATGCATCAGAGTTACAGTTAATCCATAAATTCAAACTACTGTCCGTCCACGGAATGTCAGCCATCTGAGTGAGTATACACCTGGATGTATATGGTATTTATAACTACTCTGCTATGTAATGGTGTTTACCATGTTTTCATATGTTTCTTGGCCATTAGAATATTCATTTTTGAGAAACATCTATTCAAGTCTTGACCCATTTTTGGATATAATTTTCTAGAAATACAGCTGTTGTTGTAAGAGAACTTCCTTGATGAGCAACAGTATCTCTCACCTGAGTCTTCCCTAAATGCCTCTGCTTTAGTTTGGATCCTGAATGTCCCTCAAAGGCTCATGTGTTCATGGCTTGGTCATCAGGGTGGCACTATCGGGAGGTAGTGGAACCTTAGGAGATAGGGCCTAATAAGAGGTACTCAGGTCATTGGGGACTGGCCCTCAAAAGGGATCATGGGACTCTATCTCCGGAAGGACAGACAGCAACTCCCTGGTGTAGGGTGCTATAATTTAGAACAGGACAGCACCTAGGGGCTGGACGACAGGTAGAGCCAGGACAGGTTTACACAAGTTCACACCAGTTTTTCTACCAATTGTATACTGCCCTCATGTAACTATTTGAGGGCAAGGGCATGGGTCACTGACATGGGCTAAGGACATATGCTAAGGATACAGGATAGGTTGCTCAGGAGGGCTTGTTTTGCCTTTCAAAGGCTCGTGGGTGTTTTGGAGTTTCTTTTGAGACTCGTTCAGTCTTTCTTTTTCTGTATCTCCAATTCCCATCTGAGGATTAGAGGGAGAAAGGAGGGCCAATAAGGCTGTGGGTATGATAGGGGGATGGACAGAAGAGAAAAAAATGAGAAGATAATGCCAGAGCTGCATGGGGTCTGGCCCTTTCCCAGGGCCCTGGCAGCAGAAGAGAACAGGCTCCTCACTCCCTGATCCTATCCTTTCAAGGCCCTACTTGTTGCCCCATGTAGCCACCTTTGTGTACAGAGGTTTGGGGAGGAAGCGGCTGGACTTCATGTAGGCAGAGATCTTCTTCAAGCCCTGCAAGTGGGAGAGAGAAAGCAGAACTCAGGACTGCTGAGGTTCAGAGAGTGTAAGTTGACTTCCCCATGCTGACACAGCTACTAAGTGGGACAGACTGGATGCAGCCTGGCTGTGTATCTCTGATTCTGTGCTCTCTCGGCTGTACTCCTCACCTCCCCTTCCCACCAGAGGCCCTGTCCCCACTATCTGCACAAACAATCTCCTTTTTCACAGGAGGCTCATTCTTGCCTCTTGAACACAGAAGAAGGACTGAGCATGACACAGGGCAGCTTGGGAGAGATCCAAGATTATTCACCCAGTGACTCAGCAAAACCCGGATGATAGTATGTAACTGGAAATGGACCCACAAAGAAAGGACAACTCTAATCACTGCCCTGAAGCAGAAAGTCCAAACTTCTCCACCCTGTACCTGAGTCCAATCTCACTGTGTTCCAAACTACCTCTTCTCTAGCCCCACTACACGGGACCAGGCAGTATAAAAGCCTGGTGTGTTTGTGGGCCTCCTTTAGAGGACAGGGACTGCACAGACGCTTTCTAAGGGGTTCAGTGCAAATCAGGGCTGCTGTGCCCAAAGGATCAAGCCCACACTGGGCTCAGGCCACAGCCCTCAGCTTCCCACACTCCTCACTCCCAGGCTTAATCCAGCCCTTACACAATCCCCAAAGCCACTCAGCCTGGACCAAAACCAGAGCTGGTAATAACTAGCTGAGACAGCGCATTTCTAGACAAGGAGGGGGAAAGGCTAAAATACTGAATCTGCTAAAGAGGTTGTGTTGGTGACAAACAAGGGAACCTGGGGTGACCCATGATTGGCTCTAAGGTGAGGTACAGGCTGTGCTTCCTAGAACACAAGTGGTACCACGGACACCTCATAGTCTGATACCTGCCATTCCCTGCTCCACTCAGTCTGGGCATGGGGAATCTTTGCATGCCCCATGGGACCTGACAGCAGACCTCACATGGAGGAAACCATCACGGAAAATAAGTGTGTGAGTGAAAAATAAGGGTATGGCCCCATTTCGCAGATGAAACACTTAGAACACTGAAAAGAAGAAAGAGGTCAAGGGAGAGGAAAGGAAAGTCCCACACCATAGAACACTTCAGGATAAAGTCCTCTAACACAGACACCCATATATGTACCCAATTCAGCACCAACTTCAGCTCTGGCGTTCAGTGTGTCCTCAGATGGGGGTCCAACTGGTGCAAAAAATTCTGCCTCTGGCACAAAATATATCCACTGACTGGTGTCCTTAGGAGCCACAAGCTGACATGGAGCCCAGCACAGCCTCTACTGGCACTGGGACCCTGAGCAAATGGCTAACCCTCTACACTGTTTCCTTATCTGTCCAGAGGGACTGATAATTTTATGTACCCTGCAGGAATGTTGTAATGATATATTTGAACAACAGATGCAAGGTGATAAACATGGGTCCTGGCACAAAGCCAGTGCTCAATAAATGCTATCTCTTCTTCAATTAGCTTCATGACTAAGAAAACATAGTGGGAGGAGAGAAGGAAAAATTGATAGCCAAGAGGAAAGAGGGTGAGAGGAATCACCTCAAAGCGGGATACGAAGTCCTTCAGGTTCGAAAATTCATCCAGGCACTTAGGGTGAAATATTCGGTGCAGGTCAAGTAAATCATAAGCAAGGAAATCCACAAAGGTGATCTGCAGAAAGCCAAGGATGAGTGGGCATGAAATTTTGTACCCTGGAAAGGGTGAAAAGTCCCAATTCTTTTGTTTTTACCTTATCACCAACAAACCATGGCTTCTTCCCCAAGAACTGTGAAAAGAGCTTCAGTGCCTCTGGGATGCGCTCCAAGTACTCTGGCTTCAGTTTCTCCTGAGGCAGAAAATAGTTGTCATTATCCTAAGAAATAAGTTCCCTGGTAGAGTGATGAGGCTCAATATTGCTATTCATGGCCCCAGCTAGCCCCGAGTGAGAAGCCATCTTACCTAAAATGGGGATAAAATCACTATCCAGTTTTTTTTAATTTAATGAATTGGCATTTATTGATTCCTATAGGATACCTGACCCCATCCTTTAGAAATGATAGAACATCAAAGAAGAATAGAACATTATCTCCAACGAGACATTATTACCAACCACCACCTGTGGTTTTTGACCCATGAGTGCCCTGAGCACCTGGCAGGCTCTGGACTCAGATGTTAGGCAGTATCAAAGAAGCATGAACCGAAAGAGCCCAGGAAAGATGATGAAAGTTCTACCTAGAAGGTTCCAGAAGAATGAAATACACATTTGAGTTTTTCCCATAAAGTAAGGAGTATTTGAGGCTGATAAGAAGGAAGGAGAGGAACCTCTGGCTGACGCTTAGTTGCCTAATAGAAAAATTGATTTATATGGGTATGAAGGAGACAGCGCCCGAAAACACTTGGTTGAAGGTCAAAACTCAAGAGTTCTGTAACAATCCATCTTTTTGTACTTCCTTTTCTCATAGACTTAAGTATGTGCATTTCATGAGAAGACACATGATGTAAACCAGCTGGGAGAGGGCCTAGGGCAGAGATGAAAATGGAAAGAATTCCAAAATTTGACTTTATGCTCTAGGAAGTAAATGTCCACCTTGAGGAGTCTGGACTATACCTTATAATGGTGGGGATTGAATAAAAGTGTTCATTTGACACAATCTGATGTTACAAGGGACACTCACAGAAGCATGCAGAATATACTGGGGGATAAGAGGCACTAAGGAGTTCAAAAGTGAAACAAGACTCATCTAGAGGGGATTCCAGGAGTCCAGAATCCTAATCCAAATCCTACCAGGTCCAGCCCAGTGGGGGTAGGGGTGGTCAGCAGATGACTCACAAAGTCTGGGCTATAGCAGACTCTAGCCAGCTCATTGGCAATGTCCATAGCCTGGTTCTCCAAAATGTCCACACGAATCATCTCCTCTTCTGTCTCCCCACCTGCCTCACACACAACAGAGACACACCTTCAGCCTCCCACCCAGCCAAGCCAGGGATACAGCCACCATCCCCCACACCCTGCAGCCAGCCCCACTCACACAGGTTGTGCTTGCGGGCAATGTAGCGCAGGATGGCGTTGCTCTGGGTGATCCTGTGAGGCCCGTCAATCAAGTAGGGCAGCTGGATGGACAACCAGGGATGGTCAGGTGAGATGCAAGGACCCACTTCCCCTTTCCTGAGTTAGGGACATGGAGACCTGGTACTTGGTAGGCCTGGCCCATGGTTATCACACTGTAGAATAAATGATCTGGGACACAGACCATCACACAAAGACAGTGTAGACACACAGAATTGAGAGTAGTTGAACAGAAAAACTGATCTCGAAACTCTAAACTGGGGCATAAAGATGAGGAAGGGATGCCTTCAGTTTCCCAAACTACCCCGTCCTCCGACCTACATTGGGAAAGTCCAGGCCCAGCTTGAATTTCTCATCCAGCCACTGGCTTCTGTCATAGTCTGGAGCTGTGGAGGAGAAGATGATGTGAAAGTAAACCTCCCCTGAGTCTAACACTCCTTCCCTGCACCCTTCCAAGGAGGCAGATGCAAGACCCCTAGGAGGGTAGATCTGGAATCTCAGACACTCCACTTCACATTCCAAGATTACAGGGAGTAATGAATGCTTTCAAGGGCCATGAATCCAACATGATTGAGGCTTACAAAATGTTCCCACAAGGGCTAAGGGGAACCCAACAAGATCACAGAGGAGGAGCCAGCACTCCACTCCCAGAGTCCTGCCTTGTAAGACCAAACTGCACCCTCAAGGAGGTTTCTGGGAAGGCGCAGGCTCTAAGTGCACCAGGAGGAGTTCTGCAGAGCTGAACAACAGGTGGCCAGGCCATGGGCCACAGAGCACCGATCAGCAGGAGCTGGGGACCAAACAGGAGGGTGACATTACCGTCCCCCATGGTGTATCTCTTCTCCTCATAGTTTGAGTCTGTGTATTCCAGGAGCAGGCGGATGGCATGAGCCAGCTGGGAGAGATGGCGATGGCAGAGGTCAGAGATGGAGGGACCCTGATTTCACCTCCCCGACGAGAACCTCCCACCCACACCTAACACCACCCGCCTCCCGCGAGCTTGCGCACTCTGGAGCTCACAGTGTGTGAGGAGGGCGCCTCAAGGAGACAGGCAGAAGACTCCAGCAAATTCTGAAGAGGATTCGTCTCCTAGAAACCGCCCCCCTCTGCTCCACACGTCTCGGGCCCACGCAGCCCCGCCCCCTCTCACCCGCCAACTCACCCCGCGGATGTCCCAGTAACCCAGTATCATGGGCATGGTGCGGGTGTTGTGGGGGAGCCGACTGGCCTCGGTGGGGCTGAGCCGTGACTTTACGCTGGCGCCGGGCAAGGGAGGGGGCGGGCCCTGGTGGCCGGTCCCGCCCCGCCCCTCTTACGCACGGTCCTCCCCCCGCCCCTCACACCCGAGGGGCCTCTTTGCTCAAATCCGGAAAGAATAAGATCCAATTCCGCTTCCAGCCCCGCCCAGCGGCTCCTGGCCCTACCCTCTGGTGGGTTCCTGGGGAGTAGGCCCTGCGCTGGGAGCGCGGTACTTGGCGAATAGCTGACTACCCCTTCTCCCTTCCTTGCCCTCCTCGCAAAGCTCAGCCCCTGGATTGTCGATTTCCCGCAGGTTGTGGGAGGATCAGGCCATAAGTGCTACTCCCACCCGAAAGTTTTAATTTGGCACTTCGCCCCCATTAAGTCATACAAGCCTTGGTCTGCAACGTTTTGCTGATTTGGGTTGTTGAGACATGAATCCCTATTGCAAACGCATTCCACCATTCAGACAAGACCGATCTCGCAGACTCCGTCTGGGTCCTGCCTCAGTAGCGGCCTCTAGCTTCAAAGTGAATTCTTTTCTAGGTTTGCACACTGTGAGACGATGGTACTAGGGCTTAGTCCTACCAATAACCACGTGTCACCTAACGGAGTTGGATAATGTCTTTATTGTGTGAACATCATAGCGTACTTGTGCAGACCTAGATAGTGTAAGTCAGTTACTTGAGGTGGCCTTTTTGATTCAATCAAGAGGAGAGAACATGAGATGAATGAGGCTGCTGCTAGTATAACATCGTGTTATACAGTTAACATTTTTTATGTAAGCTGGAAGAATATAATCTACACTGACCATAGTAAATTCATAAACCAGTAACATTTAATATAATTATTAAGTATTATGTACTGTGTACATTGTATGTGCTCTTTTTTTTGGGGGGGGGTGTTGTTTTGAGACATTCTCACTATGTTGACCAAGCTGGTCTTAAACTGATAGACTCAAGCATTTCACCTGCCTTAGCCTGGGGAATAGCTGGGACTACAGGCCAAGGCTATCACCGTGGGTGTGTATGTGTTAGTCTTTCATATAGTTGACAGCACAATAGGTTGGTTATACTTGCTAAATCTAGTTTGCTTAACATTTTTATTTTAACATCAGCATGACCTACACTCAACTTCTCTCCTTCTTGGTTTATAAAAACATTAAAGAATGTCCTGTATTTTCAAAACACCTGCTCCTGTCGTTCTTACCTGACTTCCAGTCTTCAATACCCAAACTACAGTCAACTGGAGGGACTGTTAATTAATGAGTAATGCATTGTGCCATGATGTTAAGAGAGCTACAGCATAACTAATCAATAAAAATTTTAAAATTCCATTATAGTCCTATGGAATCACCTTCATACATGGGGTCTTTGACCAAAATGTGGTTAAGTAACAGTGTGACTATACTTATAGTTCTTATCATATATTAACTGTATCATTTCAAAAGTTTTATACATCTTGACCTTTGAAAGACAAAATTTCCAGATTCAACTGAGAAAATGATTTTTAAAGCCAACATTAATTAGAATAATTATGAAACAACAGACATTGTTACATTAGTATTCATTTATTTGGTCACTCCTTTTTTTAAAAAAGGTCAGCCACATGCCTATAATCTCAGTTGCTTGTGAGGCTGAGGCAGAAAGATCACAAGTTCAAGATCACCCTCAGCAATTTAGTGAGACACTGACTCAAAATGAAATTTTTAAAAGGCTGTGGATTTAACTCAGAGGTAGAGCATTCCTTGCACCCCTCAGTACCCACCACCACATACACACACACACACACACACATATATATATATACACACACACACACATAGTTGTTGAGTTCCTACAACAGATAGGCCCCATAGATAAGATAGTCCCTCAAGTTGCCTGTAGTTTGGCTATTTGAGACTGGAAGTCACACAAGAACTACAGGGAGGATGTTTTGAAAATATGAGACATGTCTTGGTGTTTTTATAAACTGAGGAAAGAGGCTGAGTGCAGGCCATGCTGGTGTTAAAAGAAAAATGTTAGACATATTAGTAGAGTTTTAGCACAGAATGATTTATGAACAGGCAACACTTGGAATCAGGAGAGGTTGAGAGCACCCCCACCCCAGCAATGTGGGCAGGCAGTATTTATCATGAGAAAATGGAAGTGAAATATAAAACAGTTTGATTGGTCACAGTTCAGCATTTGCTTTTTAAGGACATGGTCTTATGAGTTGACCACCTGTAGTTGACTGAATCTCAGGCTGTTACGATTGGCTGAAATTCAACTACCTATCAAAAGAATACACTCTCAGTTAGGTTGCAGTTTGTTTACAAACAAGTTAGGTTGCAATTCATTATGCTTGGAGGTAGCTTAACACAAATTAAACTTAACATTGGCCAGAGCAAGGACTCTGAGGAGCAGGTAAGATGGATCTCAGAGCACAAAGGCCCCTTCACAGAAGGAGGACAGCTGTATATAAGAAAGGGAAGTACTAGACCAGCAGGCTCTCAAAGGTGGGTCCCAGGAGCCAGGAGGATCATCCCAAGGGTTGCTAAGAGTTTCTGAAAGCCAATAGGGAGCATTGAGATTAGGGACACTGGAAAGTGGTTCTCTTCATCATAAAATGTGTTCTGTGATTGTTGAGAAGAGTATTCTTCATGTCTGTTGATTTTTAGGTGGCTTATTGTTATTCAAGTCCTCTCCTTGCTTATTTTCTTTCTGCCTGTCCCACACATCATTAGAGTGGATAATTAATGCCTCCCACTGTTATTGTCTATTTCTCCACTCAAGGCTGCCAATTTTTGCTGTTGTGTCTTGTTTTTCTGTTCCCACTGTGAGAGATGTAGCCTGTAGTTTGTATGAAAAGGAATCACCTAATCCCCTACTCCAGAAGTTCTCCCAAATATCTGCTTGCTTCATTTTGCAGGGAGCGGGCTTCTAGATACCCTTTTTATGTAAACTTGATTATCAGTGAAATGGTAGTTTTGAATGACTGGAAATCTCTAACAAGGAGTTGGAACCATGGGGTAAATTAGTGTGCAGGAGAAGGTGTAAGCCTGATGTCACACACAATGTTGTATCTTAGTGGAACACAGATTGCACTGGGAGTATCAGTTGTTATCAGAAGGAGTGGATCATTTTTATATCCCTTGAGATGGACAAAGTCCCTAAGTGGAATTAAGCAGTTCCTGCAAAACAAGTGAGATGTCTTTGAAGAAAGCAAACAACTGTAGCAACCAGAATAGCCTCAATATGAGTCCTTATAGATTGGTCTAGCCAATAGGACTGTAATGACCTCAGCAGGAGCGTTGTTGAGTTCTGCAAGAGTGCAGGTTGGAGTTAATGATATGGGAGAAACATAATTCACCACATGGAACCTGTGAGAGGAAAGTTTCTTTTTGAAATTTTTAAAAGAACAGCTATTAAATTTTTGTCAGCAGTCTCAGGAGAAAGTGACAGGTCTAGCAATTGTTAGAATGGCAGCAGTACTCTGGGAGAAACATACAAGAAAGTTTTGTGTTCTCTTAAGTGGTAGATGCAGAATACAAGGGGTCAGAAAGAGAAGGATGAAGATATGTGAGATAAGGTTTTAGAGGGCTTCAAAGTGGGATGAAAAGATGAAATAATAAAAGGGAGTTGAATAGGAATGTTAATCTTGATTGAAAATCTGGGGCAGAAGCTGTCACCTCTGAACTAAGCATCTTAGGAAGATTCTAAGAATCTCAGTCAAAGATTTCCAATGGAATGAGTGCATTAGTAGTCTGTATATATATAGTAGTCTGTATGTATACGAGAACCATTAACCTAAGAAGCAGTACTTTGGAGTCTCGCTGCTATCAGTTGTTAATAGTACCTGATAAAATCCTTTTCAATGAGACTCAAGGGCAGTTCTTGTCAGGTATTTCCTGAACACTGAATCTCCTGTTGTAGATCATAGGCAGGCAGTTTGGCAGTGCAGTTTGGATCTATTGATGATAGAGGTATCATCCTTTGCAATTTCTTTATTTTCCTTGCAATTTCACTGCAATCACATAGAATCTAAGATTGGGGGTGAAATTTTCAAATACATAGACCAGCCTGTTATTAATTCATAAGGAGAAGGTCAATCTTGTACTCATTAAAGCTAATGGTAATATTTTAGGCCCCAGGAGTTTAAGGCCGTTTTGTTGATTTTAGTTTTACAATTCTATCAGTTCTATTTTTCCTGAAGACTGTCAATGATAAGGACAGTAAAGTTTGGGGGTAAAAGACAAACTTTACAGAGTTCCTTAATAACAATACCAGTAAACTGAGTGTCTCTGTCTTATTGGAGAGATAAATGGAAATTTCCAGGATTAAAAACAAAAAACTTTGGAGATTGAACTCAGGGGCATTTGGTCACTGGGTCACATCCCCAGCCCCATTTTGTATTTTATTTAGAGACAGGGTCTCACTGAGTTGCTTAGCGCCTTGCTTTTGCTGAGGCTGGCTTTGAACTCCAGATCCTCCTGCCTCAGCCTCTCTGAACTGCTGGGATTACAGGCATGTGCCACTGCACCCAGCAAAAAAATCAAAAAACTTTTAGCCACACTTAGAGCTATAGCTGTACATCAAGGAAAAACTTTAAGGCATGGCGAGGGCAATAAATACCAAACCAGAAACTAATCAGAAACATGTTTAAAATTCATTGCAGAAGGTATAAAGTGCATTTAGAGGTTAGAAGGGCCTTCAAAATCTTGGTTCTTGGGGCTGGGGCTGTAGCTCTGTGGTAGAGCACTTGCCTAGCATGCTTGAGGCACTGGGTTTGATCCCCGGCAACGTGGGAGACCCTGGGTTCGATCCTCAGCACCACATACAAAAATAAATAAGTGAAATAAAAGTGTTGTGTCCAAATACAACTAATAAATAAATAAACAAATAAAGGTATTGTGTTCATCTACAACTAAAAAAAAATTAATAAAAAAATCTTGGTTCTTGTCCTTATCCCACACTTAGATTTATTAGGATCACATTGTTGACAGTAAGATGTGTTTTGGTAATACCAATAAATTATCCCCACCTATGCTGATTTATCTTGTTGCCAGTTTATCCCTGCTATAATGAGTAACCTCATAAAGCATTTTTGCTAAGATCCATTTTAAATTACTTGACATTATAAGTCAGTCATTCTGAGCACACAATCAGGATCCAAAACTTTTGGCTTCTATAATTTTCCTCTTTCCCCCTTTTTTGAATCAGGGATTTGTTATGATAGTTAAAAATAGCCTCTTTGAATTCCTCCAAGACCTCCCTTTTCTATGAGATTGTAAGAGCAACTATCTTGGTTAATGATGCTGTGTTTAGCCTAATGGTCAGCTAAAGCATTGCTCTGAGGTTCTAGGTCTCTGTGCTTGAATAATGTTCTTTACAATTTTATTAAAGCTATTTCATTAGTAACAGCAAAGCAGCTGGAGGTTTTTATTTTAACCAATGTCATAGGGTTTTGCCAAGGGTTTTGTCAAGGTTAAAAAACTCTTCATTTCCAAAGCATTCCAAATTCACAGACTTCCCCAAAAGTACACCTGCCCTAAGTTCACATGCTTATTTGTATCTTACCAGATGAGGACAATTACATTAGCGTTCAGATTTCAGTTCTGGAGTAGTATGTATTTTATGGGTGAATATAGGTCTGTGATACCATTTTTAAATATGAATAAATAAATTAGGTTAGGACTACCCAAGGGAATTGCTAACAAAATGGCTTAAGAATATGTGAAAAAGCACTTCACATTCACAGTGGTTTTAAAAAAAAAAGAACTTGGGCTGGGGCTATAGCTCAGTGGTAGAGCACATGCCTAGCACACGTGAGGCACAGGTTCAGTCCTCAACACCACATAAAAATTAGTAAATAAAAAAAAGAACTGTACTACCTGGATGTAAAACAACTGAGTCTTTCACATGCAAGACCCAAATTCTAATTTTGCTCCTTTAGTACCCTATTTTTGTAACTGATAATAATAAAGGATCTGCTAATATTTCCTATCTGTATATATTCAGGCATGCACAGTTATATAAACATACAAATAGGTAACACTTTAAAGCTTGTATTTTTTTTAATCATGTAATAACATGTGACATGAGGTCTTTGCTCTTAACAAAATTTTCAGGCCCAGGCCAGCGTTGCTAACTGCAATCACGATGTTGTACAGCAGCTTTATCCTGGATGACAGCAAGTTTCTGCATCAAAGAGCAGCTGTCCATATCCCACTCCCTCAGGCCCTGGCAGTCACCATTCTACTTTCCATTTCTATGAGTTTGCCTATTTTAGATATCTCATATAAGTGGAAGCATGCAATATTTGTTCTCTGACTAGCTAATTTCACTTAGCATTAGGTCCTCCAGGCTCATCCAGGTTGTTGTATATTGAAAAATTTCTTTCTTTGTTAAGACTAAATAATATTCCCTTGTATGTACATACTACATTTTCTTTATCCATTCATCCATTGATTAACATTTAGGTTGCTTCCATGTCTTGGCTATCGTGAATAATGCTGCAATAAACAATGGAGTGTTAATATCTCTTTAAGAGGCTGATTTTGATTCTTTAGGATTTCTATAATAAGAATTGGCAGTTTGGGATTCTGTGATAGTTGCACTTTTAAGTTTTTGAGGAATCACCACACTGTTCCCCATGGTGGCTGGACCATTTTATATTTCCACCAACAGTATACAAGAGTTCCAATGTCTCCTCCCCACTTATCTCCTTTTAGGGGTTTTTGTGCTTTTGTTTTTGTTTTTGACAAGTCTTCTAACACGTGTGAGATGATATTTCATTGTGGTTTTGATTTGCATTTCCCTTATGATTAGTGATATTAAGAGTTTCTTAAAATACTTGTAAGCCAATTGCCTGTCTTCTTTGAAGAAATCTTTTTTTTAATATTTATTTATTTTTTTTAGTTATCGGCGGACACAACATCTTTGTTTGTATGTGGTGCTGAGGATCGAACCCAGGCCGCACGCATGCCAGGCGAGCACGCTACCACTTGAGCCACATCCCCAGCCCCTTGAAGAAATCTTTATTCAAGTCCCTTGCGAG
The DNA here is from genome assembly GCF_021218885.2 of Marmota monax. Taxonomy (NCBI): domain Eukaryota; kingdom Metazoa; phylum Chordata; class Mammalia; order Rodentia; family Sciuridae; genus Marmota; species Marmota monax. Next base: position 1,566,944 of record NW_026694276.1, read on the forward strand.
GATGGTTTAACATATGCAAATCAATTCATTTGAAATACCACATTAATGGAGTGAGGTATAAAAATCACATGATCATCTCAACAGACGCAAAAAAAAGCATTTCAGAAAATTCAACAACTTTCATGATAAAAACTCAACATACTAGTCATAGAATAAATGTACATTAATATAATAAAGGCTATATATGAAAAGCCCACATCATAGTTGGCTGTAAAAAACTGAAAATTTTTCCTCTAAGATAGGCAATGGATGCTGAATCTAATCGTTTCTATTCAATACAGCACTGGAAGTCTTCCCAGAGCAATTAAACAGGAAAAGAAATAAAGGCAAAAAAAAGTAAATCTGCCTCTGCATGCATATGGCATAATCTTACATGTAGAAAAGCCTAACATTTCTACAAAACAAACAAACAAAAACCCAAAGTAAAAGAAAAACTGTTAAAACTAATAAAGGAATTCAGTAAAGATGCAGGATAAGCCACATCAATGTTTATAGCAGCACAATTCAGAATAGCTAAATGTGGAACCAACCTAGATGCCCTTCAGTAGATGAGTGGCATATATACACAATGGAATATTACTCAGCAATAAAAGAGAATAAAATCAGGGCAATTGCAGGTAAATGGATGGCACTGGAGAAGATAATGCTAAGTGAAGTTAGCCAATCCCAAAAAACAAATGCCGAATGTTTTCTCTGATATGAAGAGGCTGATTCATAGTGGGGTAGGGAGGGGGACCGTGGGAGGAATAGACCAACTCTAGATAGGGCAGAGGGGTGGGAGGGGAAAGGGAGGTGGCAGGGGGTTAGCAAGGATGGTGGAATGTGATGGACATCATTATCCAAAGAGCATGTATGAAGACACGAATTGATGTGAACATACTTTATATACAACCAGAGATATGAAAAATTGTGCTGTATATGTGTAATAAGAATTGTAATGCATTCTGCTGTTATTTATTTTTTAAAAATCAATTTAAAAATTTTTTTAAATGGAAAAAAAGGTGCAGGATGTAAAATCAACATACAAAAAAATTAACACTAACAACAAAATGTCTAAAAGGAAAATTTTTAAAGATCTCATTTATAATAATTCCAAAAGAAAAAATACTGGGCTGGGGATGTGGCTCAAGCGGTAGCGCACTCCCCTGGCATGCGTGCGGCCCGGGTTCGATCCTCAGCACCACATACAAATAACGATGTTGTGTCCGCCAAAAACTGAAAAATAAATATTAAAAAATTCTCTCTTCTCTCTCTCTCTCTCTCTCTCTCTCTCTCTCTCTCTCTCTCTCTCTCTTTAAAAAAAAGATTAAAAAAAGAAAAAATACTTATGAATAAATTTTACCAAGATCTCTACATTAAAAGCCACATAACACTGATGAAGGAAATTAAAGAAGACAAATAAATGGGAAGACATCCCATGTTTATAGATTAGAAGACCAACTTATTGTTCAAATGTTCATTCTACCCAAAATGATGTACAGATTCAATGTAATCCCTATCAAAATCCCAATGGTATTTTTTACAGATATAGAAAAAAATCCTGAAATTCATATGGAACCACAACATAATGCCAAGTAGTCAAAGTTATCTTGAAAAAGAATAAAGTTGGAGGCATAATGCTTTCAGATTTCCAGATCTTACAGTGGCATAAAAACAGACACATCAATGAATGGAATGGAACTGAAAGCCCAGAAATAAACTCACTCATATAGATAGGGTCAACTGATTTTCTGCAAAGGTGCTGAGAATACACAATGGCGAAAGGAGAATCTCTTCAAAAATTGTGCTCAGAAATCACACGCAAATGAATGAAATTGGATCCTTATATTATCCACAGAAATCAACTTACAATGGACTGAAGATTTCAATACAAGAGCTGAATCTATAAAACTTCTAAAAGAAATCAAGGAGAAACCTTTATGACATTTAGTCAAAGCGATGATTTCTTGAATATGACATCAAAAGCACAGGCAGCAAAAGCAAAAATAGACAAAGGGAAACACATCCAAACCAAAAAGCTTATGCACAACACAAGAAGCAATCAACAGACTAAAAGGCAGTCTATCCAACTGTGGAGCACCCTGCAACCACCATCCCAGACGCCATAATCCTCAATGTTGACATCCCTAAAGATCGACATTCTTACACCCTAAAGTCCCAAAATCACAATTCCAAAAGATTAAAATCCTCAGTGTTGAAATCCTGAAAGCTGAAATCCTGAAAACCACAATTCCATTGAAAAAACAGGCTCTATAAATGAGGGTAGGCAGCCAATTCTGAGAAAAGGATAAGCGCATTTTCGGTTATATGTGGGCTAGTTGCATCTTGTTAGTAGGAAGGGAAACCTGGTAACCTGGTGTCTGAGGGTGTTTCCAGAGATCAGTGTTTGGGTCTCATCCCTTCTGCCATGTGAGGACACAGTGAAAAGACAATCCCCTCACCAGAGGCCACATCTATCAAGGCCTTGATCTTGGACGTCCCAGTTTCCAGGAACACAAGAAACACCTGTTTGGTGGTCAAGAGCTACCTGGTCTAGGGTATTGTGCCAAAGCAATCCAAATAGACCAACACAAACCTTAAGAAATGTAATGGCAAATGGTTCCACTTGTCAAATATGAGTCTTTGGGGTCAAACTGCACCTTGAGTGGGAAGAGGGACAGGATTTCCCTGAAAGGGGATATTTGTTCTCACCAACAAAGAGGCTTGCCTTTGAAGGGGGTGGGGCAGAGATTGAAGGAGGAGAGAATTGATTAGCCTGGAACTGACATGCCAGGACCTCCCCTCCACGATCCAGCTTGATGAAGACTGAACTGGAATCTTCCATTTGGGAACTTCTGGGAGCTATGTGGGACTAACACAATGTGTGGCTGCTCTAAGGACAGACACGACCATCTTCTTAGCTGCCTCATGTTGGGGGAACTGGTTTCCTCATCTGTCAACCAGGAATCATAACAGTACCTACTTCATGGGGTCACTGTGAAGATGAGATACAGTGAAGCAGTTGGAGCCACTGACACAGTGTTGGCTGTGAAGATGAGGAAGATGAGGAGTCTTTCCATTTCCCTCCTGCCCAGAAGACAGTCGAGTTAACTGCTTTCCACCTAAGTTCTAGGCTCTGAGGTAGAAAGTGGACAAGAATGTCCCTACAAGAGACTGCTGTGACTGGCTGGTGACCATCACCCTGGGATCAAAACAGGGGAGCTTGAGGAGACAGAGGACATAGGATGTGGCACTTGGGTTGAAGTAGGACAGACGAGGACAGACACCCAGGGAATAGCAGGAAAAGATATATTTGTTTATTGGTTGCAACCAGGTCCAGAGGGAAAAGCTCTTGCTGTAATCAATTAATCCCTCTGGATCCTGAGTTTAGGAAGTTTTAGAACTTTATACCCCGTGTTTAGGCGGAGGGGCTCAGGGGTTCATAATCTATAGAAGTTCACATGGCAACAGTTTTTCTTCTTCTTTCTTCTTCTTCTTTCTCCTTCTCCTTCTCCTTCTCCTTCTCCTTCTCCTTCTCCTTCTCCTTCTCCTTCTTCTTCTTCTTCTCTCTCCCAGATCAGGCCTGGTTTTACAAAAATAACCCCAAGGATAGTCTCTCTACTTTCTCTCTGAAAACCAGTGCCTGGGAAAGAGAAAGTTTTCCTTTTCTTTTTTCTTTTCCTCTCACCAGTTGCCCTTTAAGGACCTAACTCTGAAATGCAGGTGCCTCTGTGAAGGCCTTGGGTCAGTTTTTCTTATCACCCTGTGTTTCTGCAGGAATATCCCCTCCTGACGATTCTTTTACAGAGAGTCTAAGAACCATTTTGGGGGATTCCATCTCTTGGGTCCCCTTCTTCCTCCAGGAGAAGTCTTTTCTGCTGTCCTTTAATAAACTTCTAATTTCTACTCTGAAAAAAAAAAAGAACCATTTTGGTGGGGATCTCTAAAGAAGCTTAATTAAGATTGTTCTGTGGAGGAGGAGGTGCCGCTATAGAGTCACAGGGGGCTCCTGACACATTCAAAAATCAGGATGAAAATGAAGCTCCATCTCAGGATAGTCAGAATGGGAATCTATTAGCCTCTGGACTCATTTTTTCACAAATGGGTACAGTAATGCTAAACCTTTATTTTATTTTTTTCATATGACGCCAAGTTAAGAAAGGCTGGCAAGACTGGACCAGTTGTGTGTCAATCGAAGGCTGCACTTAAGAATCCCCCGTGAAGACAAGGTACTGGGGCTTTCACCCAGATCTACTGACTTGGAATCTTGGGAAGCAAGATGGTGGGACAGGGCACTTGTGTGTACGTGTCAGTATACATACTTTAACATTCATTTTTATAAAATTACCTAGATTTTTATATATTTTGCTTGCTTTCAGTCCTACCAGTGTTTGACAGCCCCCAGGCTGAAAATGACAATGCCCAAAGTCCTTCAAGCTCAAGAACCACAGAATGAGCCTCTGTGGTGAGTGAAAATGGGAATCAGTGGAGGGAAGTGGAGGAAGAGAACAGAAGAGCTCCTGAGACCCAGCCTCACTGATGGCTGTCACTTCTTGGCTTGTCCCTCATTATTTGTCACTAAATAATTATTTTAGGCAGCTCGTTACAGGCTGCCTAAAAGGAGGAGAATGTTCAAACACTGTCACTATTGTGTCTCACACCCTCGCTAGACAAGTAGAACAAATCAGGAAGGTTCTGGACTTCCAACTGGGTGCCAATCCTTGTACCTGCAACCCTGGAAATGCCATCCCACCTTCGACCTCTCAAAAAACTTTGGAAACTTATAAATCAGACATATTTATATGTCATATTTTGCCTTTGTATTTGAATATGACTTATTCAAGTAAATGAATGTTAAACTCACCACAGAAAATTCTTCATGAAATGGGGAAGCCAACAGTGGGTATGGCTAAGTGTCCAAAGGTAATTCATCTAAGTTACATAAATATCTACAGACAGCCATGACAGGAGAAGTTCCAAATAAGTGGATCTCAGAAAAGAAAAGAAACTGGTTAGATGGAATATTAAACTAGGCAGTGAGGAGACTGGGACTCTGGAGGCTCACAGGCAACCTCTCACAGGGACCTGGGTGCAAACCCTGATTGCCCTTGACCAGCTCGGGGAACTTGAGCAAGTTGCTTAATCCCTTTGTTGTTGAATTTCCTCTTCTTTTTTCCCCTCTCTCTCTTTTTTTTAAAAAAATTTATTTCTTCTAATTTGTTATACATGACAGCAGAATGCATTTCAGTTCATAGTACACAATGGAGCACAATTCTTCATTTCTCTAGTTGTACACAAAGTAGAGTCATACCATTGGTGTCTTCATACATGTACCTAGGGTAATGATGTCCATCTCATTCCACCATCTCCTACCCCTATGCCCTCTCCTTTCCCCTTCCTCCCTTTTACCCTATCCAAAGTTCCTCCATTCCTCCCATGCTCCCCCTTGAATTTCCTTGATTACAGTAGCACAGGCCTCACAGGGTTCTTTCATTCACCATGTCTTGACCAGATATCTAACACTCTATCACATACGCCAATCACTCTTGGGAAATTCAGCAGTGAACAAAATAGACAAAGTTCACACTTCACAGAAATTTCATTCAGTGGGGACTGTATCAGAGATTCAGTCCGTTTGTATGTGACAAGACTTTTGACCATAAATGTGCAACGTTTGATAAAAGTACACCATCCTCCGTCTGTGCCAGGCTCTGCCCTCCCTAGCTGTGAGACTTCTGGCAGTCGCCATGATATTTCAGCTATGAGTTCTCATCTAAGGTCCCTCACAGCTTTATTATTTGGAGATTTGATTGCACACTTGGCTGCAGGCCTTTTATCTGTTCCCCTTAAGAATAATTCTGCCTCTGCTACCCTGGCCCAGACACTAGAACGGGCAGCCTGCCCTCTGCAGGATCTCACTCTGCTTGGATAAAGGGCCCAGCTCCACCACAAGCTAGCAGAGGTAGAAAAGAGTCTTTTAACCACTTTTGACCTGTGAATGCAAATTTCCCACACCCTGGAATATTCCTCCTTTGGTCTCTGCTCCTGGGTGTCTTCAGGAACAATAATTTCTTTCTTCCTTTTTTTTTTTTTTTTTTTTGGTACCAGGTATTGGACCCAGAGGCACTTAACCACTGAGACATGTCCCCAGCCCTTTTTATTTATTTATTTTTTATTTTGAGTCAGAGTCTTACTAAATTACCTAGGGCCCTACTAAGTTGCCGAGACTGGCTTTGAACTCATGATCTTCCTGCCTCGGCCTCCCAAGCGGCTGAGATTATAGGCATGCACCACCATTTCCAAATGAGGAATGGTAATTCTTTTCTTTCTTTCTTTTTCTTTTCTATTTTTTTTCTTTGTAAAGGAAAGAGGTTGATTTAGCAAACAGTTTGGAAGTTTTAAGAACACAGGGCTGGCACTTCACCTCTGAAGAGGGGTTCCCTGGCTCACAATTTGGCAGAGAAGGAAATGACAACCCACTCTCATGAGAAGTCACTAATTACATTGTTCTTTGAACAGTTCATTTTTACTGTCACCTTATCTTTTTTTTTTCTATTTTTTTATTAGAGCTTTATGGTTATACATAGTAGTTGTGGTGATCCAGACAAAAATCATACACGCATGGAAATTGATTTCATTTTATGATCCCTCCTTTCCTCTCCCTTTCCCTTCCCATCCTCCCCCAACTCCCCTTATCCTTCCTCTAGTCTACTAGACTTCCTTTCATTTATCTATTAATTTGTATTTGATTGAAGGAACGATCATTTCTTGACAGCCAACGTAAGTATGACAATGGTGCTTAGGAAAGAGCTATGTCCCTCCTTAATGAAGGGGTGTATTTGCTTTTACTAATAATCCCAGTCAATATTTATTGAATGCCTATTACATGTCCACCAAATATGTTTGTTCCCAAATTCTCCAAGTATCTATCTCTGTGACTTCTTCTTCTCCCATTTGACATATAAGGACAATGAGGCCAGGAGAAACAAAGTAACTTTTCCAAGGACATGGAGCTGTCAAGTCACCAAATTGTATTTGACCCAGCCCAGTCAATCCCAAGGCCTGACTCCACCCAGAACACCACACTGCCTGCAGGAGGCTGCAGGGCAAAATCAAAGGGCCCCAAGATTCAGCCACCATCCAAGACTGTTTCCAAATACCAGGAGAGCTGAAAATAGACAAACTGGGCACATGTCAGGCAGAGTGGACATTTCCTAGAATTCTTTGTGTTCTTGTGTTCATTATCAGCAAGAAACCTAACTTCATAGAGCCCTAATATTTCAGTGTAACATAGATATAAACACACGCTGTCTGGGGTAAGTGAGGCAACAGGTACACCAGAGAGAGTCTAGAAGTCAGAAAGAATGTGTCAGAAAGCTTAAGAGCTGTATGCCAGGGCTACAGAACCATCACCGTGTGCAACAACCTCCCTGTGTAAGACCGTTTGGATTTTTCTTTCCCTAAATAAAAAGTGTACAGAGAGAATGGGGTCAAGCAAGGGAGGCAATGAGTTGGATCTGGCAGGAATTGAAAGCAGGTTATAAGGATGTCCCAAGAGACTGGAGATGGGCCATTTACGCATTCTGGTGGTCTGACCTGGGTGGGGGCAAGGAGGAACCTTCAGGTACAAAAATAGTGATGGTGAGGTCCTGGCTGCTCTGCCCCTGGTGGAGCATTAGGGGTTGAGGATGCCCCCTGCCACTGCCCTCAACTCAGCAGAAGGGACGATGGAAACTAGGGATTCAGGCAACAATCTGACTCCAGGCCGACTCAGCCCGGCTGAGAACTGACCAATTAAAGGGAAGCAGAGGTGATGCGGAGCATGCAGACGTGGCACAGAGGGATTGCGACATGCCTCAGATCCCCAGTCCCTGGAAGCTTCAGCAGGGAGAAGTTTCAACCCACCTGCCGCTTTGAGCCTTCTCGAAGTCGCCCTGACTCCGGTGGCCCGGCCCTGAAGGCAGAGGCACGGCCATTGGTGCAGTATTTGGGGGTGGCAGGACCCCAGCAGAAGGTACAGCTTCCTCTATTCCAGAAGGATGCAGGCTAGAGAATGGCGGGGAAACCTGAAGGACGACCCTGCCCACGGGACCCACGCCTGCCCCTGAGCAACGTGGGGAGAGGGGTGAACCCCGACATCTCCCACGTTGACTGGGCTCCATGGTTACCAGTAGGCTGGGTTACAGATTTGAGGAGCAGGGTCCTGGTAGAAGCCTCAGTTCCCGCCCCATTTCTCGCAATAACTCCTACGGCTCCCCCTGGTGCCCGAACTTGCAGGTCGCCGGCAGGGACTGGACCCACGGGTTCCCTCCGCGTGCCGCTTGATCTCAGCGCTATCCATCCGCTCCATTGCACAGCAAGGGACACTCCTCTGTCCTCATGGAAGGGACAGCCCCTTAGGCACCGCCTCGCAGTTACAGTTCTTTGTGCTTTTCCCTTTTTTTGCCCAGGAACTTGAGCCACATCCTAGGATCAGGAAGACTGGATACCCACCCCCACCCCCACCCCCGCCCCCGTAAGGCCCTAGGAAGTAGCATTAGAGAATAGTAACCACCGTTTATGGAATAGCTGCTGGCTGACCTCATTGCTCATTATTTTTCTATTCCTTACCACCTGCCCCTAAGATATACAGTAATGTTATTAGCCTCTTTTTTCCAGTGAGAAGAGGCTGAGCAGGGTGAGGTGGTGCATGACTGTAATCTCAGCAATTTGGCAGGCTGAAGAAGGAGGATGGTGAACCCGAGGCCTGGCTGAGCAATTTAGCAAGATCCAGCTCAAAACAAAACAACAAAATACTGAGACTTTTTTTTTTTTTTCATTTCTGTGAAACTCACATATTATAAAAACGAGCCACTTTACAGTGAGAAATTCATTGGCAATTCATAGGGTCGCAATGTTGAGCAACCACCACCCTCTATCTATCTAGTTTTTTATCACCCCCCCCCCAAAAGAAACCCCCTATCCCTTAGTCCCCTCCCCTCAACCCCTGGAAACCACTAATCTGTATTCTGTCTCTGTGGATTTACTTATTCTAGATGTTTCATGTGAATGGAGTCACACAATATATCTGTTGTTGTTTTTTTTTTTTTCACTTAGAATAATGTTTTCAAAGTTCAGCCACATCAGAGCCTGTATCAGACTGTCATTCCTTTTTATGGCAGAAGAATATTCCACTGTATGAATACACCACATTTTATTTATGCGTTAATTTGTTGGATCCATTCGGGCTATCTTGCCTTTTGGCTGTTGTGAAGAGCACTGCAGTATACATGTGTGCCCATGTAATTCTTTGGGTACCAGTTTTCCATTCTTTTGGGAACATACCCCAGAGTGGAAATGCTGGATCACACATTAAGTCTATGTTTAAGATTCTGAGGAACCACCAAACTCCTTTCCACAGGGACCCATCAACAGTTATAAGGGTTCCGGTTTCTTCACATCCTCACCAACACACTTGTTATTTTCCATTGTTTTCCCCTTTTAATGGCTGTCCTAATGGGTCTAGAGTTGTACTGTGACTGAGCTTCAGGTGAAATTCTTTAAAATCAATTTTAAGAAAATGGCATGGCCGTGTGTGGACAGACTAGTAAGACTGGGAAGCCCAAGGCCCACAGAGTGGAATAGAAAAAAGGTGAACTTCGCGTAGGTTGTTACTCTCCACTGGCTGGTGCTGACTCCCCTCTTGCCACCCAGGACAACCCCATCCCCAGTAAATCTACCTTTACTACCTCGAGACTCAAGGTGAGCTTCATGTCATTCTCTTTAGGGAACATCTCCTCAGTCAGAGGGCCATCACGTGTCCCTCATCTCTGGCAGCAAGCTGACCATGGAGCCCTTAGTCCTCTTCATAGGCCATGCCTGTGCCCATGAACTCCTTTACCCGGGATCACCAGGGTTCCCAGGGCAGGTCCTGGGCTAGTCCCATCAAGACCATTATTTTGTTTCTAACTTCTTATTGGAGAATAAAATACATGCAGAAAAAGTGCACAAGTTATAAGTGTGTATAGAGCTCGAGTATTTTCAGAAACTCAACACTCTTGAGTAACCAGCACACAGATAAAAACAGAACATTCAGCACCCCTAAATATCCCCCCAAAGTCTGTGCTACCCCAAGAGTAACCACTAATCTGGCTTTTAATGCCATAGACCAGTTCTTACTGGTCTGGGGTTTACACGGTGCTGGGCTTCTTCCACACAACCTTCATTCAGGCTGTGTGTACAATGGTAACGTGTCAAGTTCATTTCTACCTGGCATTCCATGGTATGACTCTACCACGTGCATTCAGTCCTTCCATGGGTGCCTGTCAGACATGACTGAGCAATAAGGAAAGGGCTGCTATAATATAGGACATGCAGAACTCTGGGTCACTGCCTTGACAAACAGTTGAAACAATTTATACTGCCATCAGTCATGCCCCACAGTTCTGCTTCACCTTCTTACAGCACAAGATTTGTCCTTTATGCCGTCTTGGTGTATACCTGGAGGCTTAATTTCCATTTCTGATTGCCAGTGAAGATGAACATCTCTGAACACTCCTGTGATACATCTGACCAAGACCTTTGCTTATTTTCTGTTTTTAGAAAGAATATAATTTTTTTTATTTTATAATTTTTTTATAAATTTTATTTGTAGTTTTCTTATTGATCTGTAGGACTTCTTTATCTAGTCTGGATATAATCCCTTTTTTAATCTAATCCCATTCCGTGTCTTTCAGAAACTGAATTTCTTAATCTTAATATAATTTATCAATTTTTTTCTCTTTCACAATTAGTGCTTTTTGTGTCCTGTTTAAGAAATCTTTGCATTCCAAGGTCATCAAATGTCCCTCCCTGTCTTCCTCTAAAAGCAGAATTGTTCTACAAGTGAATCTTCAACACACCTGGGATTGACTTTGCTGTAGGTGTGTGTTCTGGGGATCCCACCGCTGGAGTTGCAACAGAGGCAACAGCCAGGGAATTCTCACAAAGGATAGCGCCAAACTGTCAGAAGAGGGGGATGATTGGGATCCCCAAGAAAGAGGCTCTAGCCACCAGGGTGATCAGTCCAAAACATTTATGAGAACTACATAACAGTGGTTCAGCTTATCCTGGAGGTGGACAGTGAGAAAAGGGATGGAGTTCTACCTAGGTATGTCCACGATAAGGGGGTTGGAGCACGGTATTCATATGGGGGTGTAAGGAATTTGGTTCAGGGCTGGGGCTAGTTCCGACTGGTTTTATATTTTAGTGTTTCTAGTCACAACATAAACAAGTTCATGTGCCTGGGAATATTTAAGGCCCCCACGTGGACTCAGCAGACTCAGAGCCTACCCCTGAGAGAGGAAAGAAGAACCTCCAGGTCCCGTCCCAGGGAGGCACTGGTCCAAGGCCAAGGGCAGTACTGCTCCCTTCTACCATGGCTTTTGGGATACTGACCCCACACCAGAGGATGGGGGTAAGATGCCCCCAGTATAGTCCCAGCATGCCTTCCTCCCTGGTCCCCTTTGTGCATGTTCTCCCCATCCTTGAAAGCAGGCCAGAGCCTACCTCTTCTTGAAGACTTGCCTGAGTGCCCCAGACCCCAGAGCTTCCTCAACTGCACTGACCACCCACAACCCAAAGAGCCTTTGCCAGGGCTCTCAGCAAGACGCCTTGCCATGACCACCCTTGGAGTGTAACAGAACACAGGGGTGAAAACCTGGCCTTCTCAAAGCTCTGAGAATTACAGGAAAAACCCAGAGATAGGGAAAAAATGAACACCTGCAGAAATCATCTAAAAATTAAGAGATATTCCATATGAAGAGCAAGGGGAACTTGGAAACCCAATTAGGATCTGCCAACATAAAAGATCTAGCCTGTAATCCCAGCAGCTTAGGAGGCTGAGGCAGGAGGATTGTGAGTTCAAAGCCAGCCTCACAACTTAGTGAGGCCCTAAGCAACACATCAAGACCCTGTCTCTAAATAAAATACAAAAAAGGGCTGGGATTTTGTTCAGTGGCTAAGTGCCCCTGGGTTCAACCCTGGTACCAAAAAAAAAAAAAAGAAAAAAAGAAAGAAAAAAATGTAGCTCAAACACAGGTGGCCCACATAGCTAAAGGAAGAATGGGGTAGCGAGATAATGCACATACAGTGAGGTCTAAAACAGCATAGCCAAAGGGACAGAATGTGAGTGTCCCACCTTGCCCAGGACAAAAGTGTACAAATCAGTGGGCCCTTGGGCAGCTATCCTAGTCCTGGCATGAACCTAAGTCATATCTCTCACTGGGGGGTTTGTACATAAGCTAGTCTGTCTCCGTCCCACAGGCGCCCACTACATGTGTCAGTGGGCACCGATACCTGGGGAGGGTGCCCCAGCCAGCCCATGCAGCCTGAGTTCTTGCTGCTGGATAAAGCAGCTATTCTCAGAAAGGTGTCAGTACTGCCACCCTATGTAAATCCTGGGAACTGCACAAGGGCTACAAGCCAAGGTGCTAATGGTAGCTGATATCCAGCCTCCACCTGGCAGTTCATGGAAGAATTTTCCTGGCACTGCATAGCTGCAACCACCCAGAAGGGAGAACACTCTTCTTTACCCAAATATGCCATCAGTTCCTGAGCTATCAGGGCCATGTATGCCCAGAGGGCTCACCATTTCCTAACTCACATGGCATGGGGGTGAGCAATAGCCCTGGGTTAGTGCGCAACCCAGAAGCTCAAGCAGTACAGCAAGAAACCTGGTAGTGAGGTGTAGTGGTACATGCCAGTAATCCCAGCAGCTTGGGAGGCTGAGACAGGAGGATTGCAAGTTCAAAGCCAGCCTCAGCAACTCAGCGAGGCCCTAAACAACTCAGCAAGACCCTGTCTCTAAATACAAAATACGAAAAAGGGTTGGGGATATGGCTCAGTAGGTAAGCATCTCTAGGTTCAATCCCTGGTACAAAAAAAAAAAACCAGAACTGGTGCACAGGGACAGAATGTGGCAGAGGGGAAAGAGACAGCTATGCACCCAGATTCTTCAGGTGGGGGCTCTGGCACCAAAGGCAGACTTCCCAGGGTTATGTTAGCATAAATACACTACTCCCATAGCAGCGCACAGGCAGCTCTGCAGGCGCTGAGCCTTGTTCATCAACAGGACAGGATTAGGGTAGAGTGGGGGTGGCTGGAGCTTCAGCTGATTTGTAAGCTCTTGTAGGATGCTGCCTACAATCCCACGACCAGCAGGCTGACATTGTCCAAGGGCAGGCATGAGAGCCAGTGGCATCAGTGATAATGCAGCTGCACCTGTATCACAGGCTCGGGCACCCAGGACTCCAGGGCCAGGCCACCACATGTATCAAGCAGGTTCTCTTCTGCAGAGAGCTCCTGGGTGGCCAGACCTAGAAGCCAGTTTCTGCTCTGCTCACCATGCTGTGCTTCCTAATGTGAGGCTATGCTCACCCCAGGAAGGAGCATCTTTCTCAAAACACAAAGGCCCTTTACAGATTAGCATGGATCTCCCTGGGGGCACAAGGGTGCAAAGGAAAAGGAGGTCCTGAGCCAACTCAAGCTGTTCAAAACTCTGGGGCCAACTCTCTGCTTCCCATGCCACTTTCAGTTGACCTTTTACAAATCCTATGCTTGATATTTTGAGCCCATATTATAAGATGGTAAGTAGCTTAGCAGGTCTGTTCTGCATCTACGGTGAGCTGGGTGTGAGAGGGAATCAGTTCCTACGGACCGATTGTCCCTGGATGCCATGGCAGGTAGAGGATCTGGCCTGCAGGGTCACTCCCCCCAACGGACTCCTGAACACTCTCCTTGCCCATCATGGCATCTGCTAATATAGCCACCCAACCAGGCCCTTGAGGAGGAATGTGAAGGTGCTCCTACACTCCTCACCCCACCTCTTCCCCACACATCCTTAGCTCTCAACAGACCTCTTTCCTGACTCGAGGATCTAAGGGAAGAGCAACCTTGGGCTGGGCACCTACAGCAGAACTGTCCTGGGGTAATGGGAGTGGCCAGAGGAGAGATGGAACCAGGGAGGAAGCCAGCAGAATGGCATTACTCACCCAGTAGGGAGGAGGGGTCACCTTGAATAGTGTTTTATTTTATTTCATTATTATTTTGGTGGATTGGGGATTAAACCCAGGGATGCTCTACCACTGAGCTATATCCCTACCAGTTAATTTTTTTTTTTTTTTTTTTTTGAGATAGGGTCTCTCAAAGTTGCTGAGGCTAGCCTCAAACTTGTCATCCTCCTGCTCAGCCCCCTGAATAGCTGGGATTACAGATATGAGCCACCAGGCCTGGCCCTGAAGAACATTTTAATAAAGTAGTTTGCATCTTCTTGTCATCCTCTTCTTCACTGAACAGCCCCTTGTCCCACATGCCTGAGTTTCTGCCACTGCTTCCAGATTGCCCTGCTGGTCTCCCCTTCCAAGTTCTCCCACCAGCATCCTTGGCCTCTTCGAGACATGGTGGCTCACTCACTGTGCCTTTTGGGAAATGTGTCTTGCCTCGTGGCAGGGTGACTCTGCCCTGGCTGGTTTCCTGCCTTTCTGAGTTTGAATTCTGACTTTACTTTGTATCAGCTGAGTGACTAGGCCATTATTTAATTTGTTTGTACATTAGGATTACCCATCTTGAAAAGTGGATAATAATAATAATAGTACTATAGGGGCTGGGGTTTGCAGCTCAGTGGTAGAGCACTTGCCTACCATGTGTGAGGCACTGGGTTCGATCCTCAGCATCACATAAAAAACAAATAAAATAAAGGCATTGTGTCCATCTACAACTAAAAAAAAAATTTTTTTAAATGTAACAGTACTGTACAATGTGTTGTGAGAATTTTTAAAGGAAAATTATTCTGGGAAAGGAACTTGATAAATAGGAATTTAGCTGATGGGGGCTGGCAGAGAAGGAACTGAGAGGAGGATAGAGTACCTGAGACTCTATAGCCATCCAGTTGGAGTTTGAAGACCAGAGCTAGTGGGGATTCTCCCAGAAGATGCTTGAGCCCAAGGTACGGATGAGCTGAGAGCTGAAGGGCTTACAGGGAGTTAAAGAGATATATGGGTGTATGTCTTCGAAAGTCTTACTTCATTCCTGCTCCTCCCTGCATACCCCACAACCCCAGCTTCACACACATCTAGAACTAGCCACCTCTCCATGCGATGAGGGCCCTAAATCTTCAGCAGGTCCCAAAGCAAGCTTAAAAATGAGAGCACTAGGCCAGGAGTCCAATGCTAAGTGTGACCCAAGCTCACCTCCTAGCCCTGTGGCCAGGCCAGGTCTCAAGCCTCTCTGGTAGTCCATGCCATTATACCCTGTTTGTACAGCATTGATCCCACCTTGCTCCAAAAGGATCTGAGGCTGCTGATAGGAATAATCACTCTCCTGCTGAACCCATAGGTGCTAGTGAAAATGAAGAGTGCAAAATCAGGAAGCACAAAAGAAACATGCTATTATTGTGATTTTTCTCCCCAAAAGAATTAACCCACACTTCTCCAGCTCCCCAATGGAGACTCTGCCACAAGTCCAAAATTGTCCAAGTTCCCTGGCTTGAGCCCAGCTTTATACATAATATTTAATTTGCACTATAAACCACTGAAATGGGCCTGTGGTATAGTTTGGATCTGTAATGTTCCCCAAAGGCCCACGTGTTTAAAAGCTTGGTCTCCAACCCACTGCACTATTGGAAGGTGATGGAACCTTTAAGAGGTGGGGCCTAGGGAAAGGAAGTGAAGTCATTGGGGGTATGCCCTTGAAGGACCTATTGAGACCCTGGACACTTCCTCTTTGTTTCTTGGCCACCAGGAGGTGAGCTGGCGTCCTTTGTCATATGCTTCTACTTTGATGGGCTTGCCACCACAGGCCCAAAGCAACAGGGCTAAGTTGAATTGTGAGTGATCATGAACTGTGAGTCAAGATCAATTTTTCCTCCTTTTAAGTTGATTATCTCAGGGAATTTTTCCCCAACGTCACAAAGCTGACAAACACAATTTTGTTCTCTTATACAGATAAGAGAACAAAAGCTCAGAGTTCATATAATTTGCCCAAGAGCTCATGTTAATAAGTGACAATTGTATCATTAAACGGTGATTTTTAACCCAGGCATCCCAAACTCCTATCTCCCAGGCAATGTGTGGAATGTCAGGTGGCAGGATTCGCCTTCTCAACTTTTTATCAGCTGTGCCAGCCAATCACAACACTATGGCTAGTTCTGCCACCCCCTGCTCTTCACCCCCACAGCCACCAACCAAGTCCTCATCACTCACACCCAGGATGTGGCAGGATTATCCTTCATGACCTTCCAGTCTCCAGCCTCGCCTCCCTTCATTTGCTCACCATAGCCAGACACTGCCCCTTCCCTGATCATTCCACCCCAATAGAGATACCCCCAATCACACATGCCTCAAGGGTCATGGGGGGGGGGGCAACAAAGATTTTGCAGACTGTTGTGGGGGTCAAATTCCCACCTCCTGCTACTGACTAGATGAGTCACCTTGGATAAATTATGTAGCCTCTCTGAACCTTGATTTTCTCTTTTTAGGAGAGGGAATCACTCCAACTTCATCTCCCTCCATTTGCTTGTGATGATAGCTGTCAAGGAGAGTCCTCAGGTATACTAGATGCATTTGCACTTTGTGGGAAGCCATCTATGAGCCGTGTATGAACCGAGCAATGTTTGAGCCATTAGGCAGGGAAGCTCGGTTTTGGTAACTCCCAGGGAGAACCCACTGGTGCAAGAAAACCCAATTCACGTTGGCACCCTGTTCTAGTTCACAGCTCAAGTTCAAACACAGGTCCGTAGAGGAGTAACCCACTAAAGCCAGACAGCCTCCTGGATACAGATGTAGCTTGCCAAAGGCCAATCGACCTGTTTGCAGCAAGACTCCCACCACACTGAGAAGTAAGCACCTAAACAAAACTCCTCCCACTAAAACCTTATTCCTGCCTTTGATATACTCCCCTTTAAATAAAGAATTGGGGCCTTTTTCAGTTGTTCAGTTCCAGTTCCTATCAGGACTGGAAGACCCATCAAGCACTCAACTTTTTAAATCTAATCTTTGGCTTTGTCTTATTTCTCACTGACTATTTCAGACTTTTTTATTTTCCCAGGCAGCTCACACCCGCTGGGAAGGAACCTGCTCTGTCAGGGTGCTGGCTACCCTGTCATAGCACTTAGCTCACCCGGTGCCAGCGTGTGCACTGGTATTTTATCCCACTAGAAACATACCTGTTTGTTGGGAACACAGGCTGAGAATGGGTTGATACTCACCCCTCTTTGCATCTATCCCTGCAACTCCAGGAAGGGATGGGGTACGGCTGGACCAGAAGCTGAGCTCATCCTCCTAGCCCAGAGCAGGACTGCAGGGCTGAGCCATTTTAAGACCTTACAGACCCTGAGTCTGATTCTTGGGGATTCCAGTCTCACAGTAACAAGCATCAAAATGCACCCATGTCCCTCATTCAGTCAACTCTTCTTTGCTTTAAATTTAAAAGGGTTCTTATAAACTTGCCTTTGAAATTACTTGACTATGAGTAACTCATTTAATTTACTACTGGCTATGATTCCTCTTCAATCATCCTGTGTATTCAGGAGCTTTTGCCAAAAATCCAGTTTACAAATTGTTTTCAAATATAATGACACTTGTATGAATACTAAACTGAATAAATATGAAAGTTGACATGCTGTTTTCTGCAGGCCTTCCATTAACATTTGTCAATTTTGACTTTGCTTTTTTTTCATATTTTGCAGACCCAAAGTTTATTTTTGGACTCTCCCACATTTGGGGGCATTCTAAAATCTTCCCTGCCCCCTACAAAGGACAGGTTTGACACAGAGCAAGTGCTCTTGGATCATCCCAACTCCAGACACCCAGGCAGGGGAGACCACCCACTGCAGATTGACCAGGGCATCCCACCTTGCAACTTCACTTTCGTTTTGAAAACAAAAGTGGTTTGTCAAGCACTGGGTTAGATGTGATTTAATACTTAAAGCTTTATTGGGATTTCCTATGAGTAAATAAATTTACGAATGAGGCAATGCTGTGGCCTGGGAAATGTTCTGATGGAGGCTTTGGATTGTCATCCTAAGCAGTTCCCCACCTACACCAGGAGGGGGCGCGAGGGAGGCAAGCCAGGGGTGTAGCCAATGGCCCTGGAGACCTGACAGCGCCCCGTGTAGCCTTCAT
Source organism: Marmota monax (assembly GCF_021218885.2). Lineage (NCBI taxonomy): Eukaryota > Metazoa > Chordata > Mammalia > Rodentia > Sciuridae > Marmota > Marmota monax. Next base: position 1,585,060 of record NW_026694276.1, read on the forward strand.
TTAGGGCCAGCCCTAGGACTAGAAAGAGGCAGGTTCTTGTACCCGTTTTATTGGGGCCTTTAAACCTAGAGCAAATTTTAAAATCTCTCTGATGCCACTGTCATTCCCGCCCCCCTTCGCACTTAATAGAGTCCCGGACCCCAGAGCACAGAGCAGGGAGCCCCACACACCAACCAGGCAGGTCACCAGGAGGGGCGTGGTGGAACCCCAAGAGAGGGAAGGAGAAGGGGACTGTAGGAGCTGTGCGCAAGATATAAGAGGGAAGGGCTTTGACTTCCATCGAAAGCTGTAAATCTAATCAAATAAAAATAAAAGATAAAAGCAGCTGAAGATGCAGGTCAGTAATTCCAGCAAATCGGGAGGCTGAGTCAGGAGAATGGTAAGTTCAAGACCAGCCTCAGCAATTTAGAAGCCCTGTATCAAAATAAATAAGTAAATAAAAATTTAAAAATAAAGGACTGGGGATGTACTCAGTCCCTGTGAGTTCAATCACCAGTACCAATAACAGTAATAATAATCATTATTGGTACTGAATAATAATTATAATTACCTGGTAAATTCCCTCATGGACATCTAGTCTAGGGGAATAATCTCTAAGGCCTTATGCAAAGACAATAGCTAACACTTATCAAGTACTTACTTACAACTTCATTCAGTGACTGAATGAATCTAGTTGACCCATGAGGAAAGCACTATTATTATCCCCATCCAATGGGTAAAGATCTGAGGACAGAGAAGGAACTAACTTGCCTAAGGTCACACAGCCAGAGAGTGGTGAAGCCAGAATTCAAGCCCACAAATTCTGGCTCCAGAGTACACAACGGTAGCCACAATGTTAGCTCAATTATTCTTAACAGAGAAACGTCGTTATGGTAAATAACGGTAAAGCAGGGCACAGTAATTCCATTCCTATTTATGTAGTATTTTAGTGAAATGTAGAAAGGCATGTTAAAATAAATTTTTAAGTGTAAAATTATTTATATATATATAATCTCAACTAAAAAATGCCACTTGAAAAAAGAACCAAAAGGAAGACGTTAATGTTTAAAATGTATTAAATATATACATATACCTCAGGCACACAGGGAATTAGAAAATATTTGGTGAAACTGGCAGAGTATGAGTGGGGTTTTTTTCTTATTCCCATTTCTCTATATTTTCCAAGTTATTTAAGAAACTGATTTTCTTTTTAGACTTTTTTGATGTTTTAAGATTATTTGCTTTTGATATATGTTTGAAAGAAAAAATTCTAGAAATTGAAAACCAGAAACAAGTTGTTAAAAAAAAATTGTATGGAAGTTTATAGCAATGAGTACCTGAAAAAAAAAAAAAAAAAAAAAAAAAAACTCAAGTAATCTAATGATGCATCTCAAATTCTTAGAAAAACAATAACAAACCAAACAAAATCAGTTGAGGGAAAGAAATAATAAAGATCAGAGCAGAAATAAATGAAATAGAAACTAAGAGAATAATGCAAAGGATTGATGAAAGAAAACACAGTTCTTTGAAAAGATAAAATTTACAAACCTTTAGCAAATTAATCAAAAAAAAAAAAAAGACCCAAATGAGTAAATTAGATATGAAAAAGGATACATTAACAGATACCACTGGAATTCAAAGGCTCAATGGAAAACTATATGTGAATTAATTGGAAACTCTTTACAAGAAATGGACAAATTTCTGGATACATATGACCTGCCAAAATTGAACCAAGAAAGTATAAAAAACCTAAATAGACAAATCCCAAGTAATAAGATTGAAGCAATAATAACTCTCCTAAGATTGAAGCAGTAATAACTCTCCTAATCGTGAAAAGGGCACACGCCTGTAATCCCAGGCTCTTGGGAGGTTGAGGCAGAAGGATCACAAGTTAGAAGCCAATCTCAACAATGTAGAGAGATCCTGTCTCAAAAAATAAAAAGGGATGGGGCTGGATGTGGTGGCACACACCTATAATCCCAGCAGCTCCAGAGGCTGAGGCAGGAGGATCATGAGATCAAAGCCAACCTCAGCAAAAGCAAGGTACTAAGCAAATCAGTGAGACCCTGCCTCTAGATAAAATACAAAATAGGGCTGGGGATGTAGCTCAGTGATCAAGTGCCCCTGAGTTCAATCCCTGGTACCACCCCCCCCCAAAAAGGGGGGGGGGCAGCGGGGATGGCTGGAGATGTTCAGTGTTAAAGTGCCCCTGAGTTCAATTACAAATATCAAAACAATAACAAAAAACACAAAAAAATCTCTCAACAAAGAAAAGCCCAGGTCTGGATGCATCCACTGCTGAATTTTACCACATTCTTAAAAAGAATTAACACAAATGCCTCTAAAAATATTCTATAAAATATAAAGAGAGGGAAACTTTCCAAACTCGTTCTATAAAGCCAATATTATCCTGCTTCTAAAACTTGATGAGGATACAACAGAAAAAGGAAATTATAGGCCAATATCCCTGATTAACAAAGTACTTGCAAATCAAATCCAATTGCACACTAGAGATCACACACCATGATCAAGTTGGTTTCATTCCATGGATGTAAGTATGGCTCGATATGCACAAATCAATAAACATAATACAGTGCATAGATAGAATTAAGGATAAAAATCACATGATCATATCAGTAGATGCAGAAAGAGCCTTTGATAAAATTGAACATCCATTCATATTTGAAGTCCTGAATAAATAAGGTATAGAAGGCTTGTACCTCAACATAATAAAGGCTATGTATAATAATTCCATAGCCAAATCATACTGAATGAAGAAAAACTGAAAGCATTTTCTCTAAGAACAGGAACAATACAAGGTATCCACTCTCACCATTCTTATTCAATATAGTACTAGAAATTTTAGCCAGAACAATCAAACAAGAAAAAGAAAGAAAAGGGATACAAAAGGAAAGGAAGAAGTCAGATTATCCCTGTTTGCTGGTATGATTCTATACTTAGAAAACCCTAAAGATTCCACTAAAAGACTCTGAGAATTGATAAACAAATTCAGCAAAATAGTAGGATACAAAAAATCAACATATAAAAATCAGGAGATTTTTCTATACACCAATGGTGAACTGAGAAAGAAATCAGGAAATCAATGTCATTCTCAATAGCCTCAAAAAATGATATATTTAGGAATAAACCTAAGAAGATAAAAATTACACAGTGATAATTACAAAACACTGAAGAAAGAAGCTGAAGAAGACACTAGAAGATGAAGAGACTTCCCATATTTTTTGATTGAGAGAATTAATATTGTCAAAACAGTGATACTACCCAAAGTGATCTATGGATTCAATATAGTCCCCATCAAAATACCAATAATGTTCTTTACAGAACTGGGGAAAAAATTCTAAAATTAAAACACAAAGGACTTCAAATAACCAAAGCAATCCTAACCAAAAAGAGCAATGCTGGCACATCACAATACCCAGTGTCAAAACACACCACAGAGCCACAGTAATCAAAACAGCATGGGATTGGCATAAAAAACAGGCATGCAGACCAATGGAACCAAAGAGAGGACACAGAAATAAACTCATGCAGCTACAGACAACTGATTGTTCAAAAAAAGAGCTAAAACATAAATGGGAGAAACAGCAGCCTCCTAAACAAGAAGTGCTATATGTACAAGATTGAAAATAGACTCCTATCTCTTACCCCATATAAAAATCCACTCAAAATAAAACAGACTGAAACATAAGACCTGAAACACTGAAAGTACTAGAAGAAAACATAGAGGAAACACTCTAAGCTGGCTGAATAGACTCCAATAGACTAGGAAACAAAAACAAGAACTGACAAATGGGATCACATCAAATTAAAAAGCTTCTGTACAACACAGGAAACAATTAGCAGAGTTGAGAGACAACCTGCAGAATGGGAGATCCTCTTTGCCAGCCATTCATCTGACACAGTGTTAAATATCTAGATACATAAAGAACTCAAAAAACTTACTGACCAAAGAACAAGTAATCAAAACGAAAAACGGGCAAATAATCTCAGTAGACATTTATCAAAAGAAATACAAATGGCTAATGATATGATAAAATGCTTAGTATCTTTAGCCATCAAGGAATGACAATCAAAATTTCTTTGAGAGTCCGTCTCACCCCAGTCAGAATGGCTAATAGAAAAAAATAATAACAATAAATTTGAACAAGGCTGTGGAAAAAAGGAACCCTTATACACTTTTGATGGGAATGTAAATAGTCATTATGAAAAACAGTATGAAGATTCCCAAAAAACCAAAAATAGAACTATCACAAAATCTAGCTATCCCACTCCTGGTTAGATACCTGAAGAAAATGAAGTCAACATACAAAAGAGATTAGCTGCAAACCCATGTTTACTGTGGCACTATCCAGAACAATCAAGACTGATTCTAGGTATCTGTTGACAGGTACCTAGACTAATTCTAGGTACCTGTCAACAGATAAATGGATAAATATGGTGTAGGGCTGGGGTTGTGGCTAAGTGGTAGAGCTCTTGCCTAGCACAAGTGAGGCACTGGGTTTGATCCTCTTGCCTAGCACATGTGAGGCACTGGGTTTGATCCTCAGCACCACATAAAAATCAATCAATTAATTAATTAATTAAAGGTATTGTGTCTATCTATAACTAAAAACTTTTTAAAAAGAAAACATGGTGTATATACAGAACAAAGCATTATTCACCCATAAAGAAGAATGAAACCATGTCATTTGCAGGTAAATGGATAAAACTGGAGGACATCATGTAAAGCAAAAAGCCAAACTCAAAGGCAAGCATCACATATTACATCTCATAGGTGAAAACTAAGAAAGTAAACAAGACAACCTGAAGGCAAAAGAAGGACTTTCAGGGGAAGAGGATGGAGTGGGGATGAAGAGAGAGCAGAAGGGAAAGTGGATGTGATTAAGGTATAAAACATGGATATAAGAAAAGGTCACGGTGAAACCCATTGATTTGTACAATGTTTTAATAATGATTTTAAAAAGAAAAAAATTGGAGGGCTAGGGTTGTGTCTCAGTGATAGAGCGCTTGCCTAGCACGTGTGAGGCACTGGGTTCAATTCTCAGCACCACATAGAAATAAATATAAGTCCATTGACAACCAAAAAATATTAAAAGAAAAGAAAGAAAGAAAAAAAATTATGGAGAGGTTGCTAAGAAACTCTTTGAATTTTGTAAAATTCTTAAGGCTAGCCCTGAGCACACACTGACAAAAACAAGGGACAAGAAAGGGGATCAAAGGATTGATTTAAATGACAAATTCAACGATAAATAAATAGGGAGTTCTCACTGGTGGAAAAGTCCTAAATGTTGGCAGGGGACAGGAAGTCCTGGCCTTTAAGAACTTCAAAAGTTCTAGAATAAGTCCTAGTCCTAATCTAGAAAGCTCTTCTGGGTTGGCCACAGTGGTGCACACCTGTAATCCCAGCTATTCAGGAGACTGAGGCAGGAGGATCTCAAGTTAGAGGCTAGCCCAGGCAACTGAGCAAGACCCCCTGTCTCAAAATAAAAATTTAGAAGTGTTGAGGATACAGTTTAGTGATAGAGCACTTGCTTAAGATGCACAATATCCTGGGTTCGATCCTCAATACCAAAACAAACACACACACACACACACACACACACACACACCCTCCCTTTTAATCCTGCTTGCCTGTTTTACAAAGCTAAGATACAGGTTATTTATATTAAATATATCCTTGAAAAGTCAGTCCCATTACCCTTGAAAAGTATTGTTTGGGAGGTAGGTAAGGCCCAGGGTCGGGTGGAAGAGAGCCCTAATCCCCAAGCTCCAGTTTAGGTTCTACCACTGGCCATTTTCACCTCCTGAGCCTGTTTCTCCAGCTAGAAACCAGCCAGAGTTGTAGAGCCTCCCATTTATCCCCCAGGGCCAACATTTAGTATGCAAGTGCCTAGAAAGAATCGGCAACAGATGCCTCTGTATACAGGGGCCCTGGGTCCTCACCAGAGGCCTGGCTGGCAGCCTTTGGGAGGCAGGAGGATCAGGGGAGCTCTGCCCAGGGTGCCCAGGGCACCTGCTGGGGAGGCTGGGGCCAGGTGCACAAGCACTCATCGCCTGCCAAGAGAGGCCATCAGGGGCAGAACTACTGACAGAGGGGATGAGTGGCCCACAGCCTCCAGCATCCAGACCCTCAATTATAGCCTCGAGCTATTTTAGGGCTGATTGTTTCTGAGGCAGCCAGCCCCCAGTTCCTTCCCTGCGAAGCAGCAACCATGACAGGCCTCCCTGTTGCCCACCCAGGGCCCTGCACAGCCCAGGGCATATTACAATTCCCTTCCTCATACAGGCAAAAGGCTCCAGCAGCCTCCACGCCAAGGAGGTGCTCTGAAAACAGTGCAGTGGGTGCAAGACAAAAGCAGAATTGCTTAAGGCTGGGTTTGAAGCCTTGAATCTGTGGGGGCATTGCTGGTATCTGCACCACAACTTCCACCTCTGAATCAGGATCTCTAAAGGTGGGACCTAGAAAGGGCATTTTAAACAAGCTCCCCAGATCCTGATGTCTCAGAAGTCCTGGTCTCAGGTGGCTTGTAAGGGTGTATGCTCACATCAACCGGCTGCAAATGCACATGAAATAAAAGGTAGGAAGGGCCATCATCTTTCAAACTGGTATGACACGAATGTGCCCCACACCTGGGGCCAGACTCAGAGGCGGCAAGTTGGATGAAGGCCCACTGGGCATCTCTTCTGTCCTATAGCTCCCTCTGTCCATGTCCAAGTGTACAAGCCGCTCCCATCAGAATGTGCTGGTCCTCCATTCAGAATGTCCCTGGCACCCAACCACAGCACCCCCAACAGCTCTCCCTCTCCCAACAGAGACTCCTCCTGTCTTGTTACTTAAATAACCTTTATTTCTCATGCACTAGGAAAGATGGGTCATATGAAACACTGCTTTTCACAGCAAAGGCCTCGGTCCAGAACACAACATAGAGGGCCAGCTGGGATCCTGGGCTGGTCAAAGATCTGGGGATTACAAAACGGATACCCCACAGGGCTAGTGGCAGATCCAGCACCCTCCAGCTGCAGTGGCCCCAGACACAGCACAGGGCAGTTGCCCCCTCCCACAGAGGCATAGGAAGCTAACACCAGAGAAGCACATGGACCAGGGAAAAAACGGAAAAGGCTGCTGGGCAGTGACTTGGCAGAGGCAGTGGTCCAGCACCTCCAAGGCCCAAGTCCATCACCTCAGGCCAGGCAGTCCAGGCTCTGAGCGAGCTCAAGCCCAGCTCTGCCCAGGACATGGCTGCTGGAGTTCCACAAGGCCTCAGGAACCTGTGCCTACAGCAGAGTGTACAGGGCCCTCTCAACAGCCCCTCAGTCACATAACAGGACAGGGGACTAAACTTCAACTCTAGCCAAAGCTCGGATTTGCCCAGGCAGGCCCCCAGGGGCAAAAGGGGCCAGCTCCTTTTGCCTTGGTCGATTGGTTCAACCTTGGTTAGCTAAAGGGGACAACCCTTCCAAGTCCCTGTGGACACTTAGAGGTACCCAAAGGACAGCCAGGTTTCTGAGGATCCTAGGACAGGGCCACCAGTGGGGTCAGCCCTTAAATCTTGGCCATCGGGTACCACCTGAGTCAAACAACAGTAAAGCAAATTCCTGAGCATCACATTCACCGAGGTGGCCCAGGGACAGCACATGGTCAGAGACATGCAGAACAGAAACAAAGAAGGATGGAGACATGCAGAGTACAACAGGATGGGAGGGGTCTGAAAACAACTCATGGTCAAGGTGCTGAGATGGGGTGGGCACCACAAGGGCCAGGCTCACTGAGGCCCTGGGCTTGTGGCAACACCCGCCTCCTCCGGGATGGTCTCCAGCATCTCACTCTGGACGGCCTGTGTGATAAGTGCCAGCTCCTGGCACAGAGTCTCATGGCGGTAGCCCACACGTATATCTGGCACATTGGTGCGGCGGATGTCATTGCCCTCAGGGCCCTCCTTGGTATAGTTGGGTCCCAGCCAGTGGCTCTTTACCTGCAGGACATGTGAGTAATGGGCAGGGCTGCAGCCTACTCCCAATCATCCCAGGGACAAGGTCAGGACCCCAAATATGGAGGAAGGGAAGAGAAAGGCAGAGTCAAGGCCCAGGTAGGCAGGTATTAGTACCTTGTGTGAGAATCCACTCATGAGCACACTGTTGCGGGCCAGCTCACACATGTCACAGGAGCTGAGCTTCCACACTTGAGTGGCAATGCTGTATTCCTCCATCAGCGGCTCCTGCATAGGCCAGGATCCCTCAGATAGGTGCACCTGGCCCTGCAGCCCCTCCCTGCTCCCACCCTATCCTGTAGAACTTCCACTTAGGCTGTAGCATATCCCCAGCAGGAGGCAGCACCAACCCAGATACCCTAGTGTCCCAAGTTGCCTGCTGGTCTCTGACCTTGGTGAAGTGAAACTGTAGAGGATCATCAGTAGAAAGCGAGACCATGAGGCCACGGGACAGGTACTCAGGTAGCGGGTTCCGATGGTAGCTGAGGAAGAGGCTATTGTTGCTGAGCGGGGACATAGCAATGCCAATCTGGGCCAGGTAATACAGGTACTGCAGGACTGGGGCCTGGGCAGACACAAAAGAGGGAGGACCAGTTAGATGGCTTTGAAGCAGAGAAGAGAATGCTGGTTGGGGGATGGGGGGGTCTGGGCTACAGTAGCAGGTAGTGCATGTTGGAGGATGGGTCCAGGTTAGACCTGATTTGAGAATTCAAGTTATAGCCAGAACCCAAGTAGAGGCCTAGCCTGGAAGGGCCTAGTCTAGGGTAGAGAACATTAGTTACAGTGGGAAGGAGGAATCCGACTGTGGGTCAGGGTGAGGAGGATCAGTTGCTGAAAGAGTCCAAAGGTTCAAAGGAAGGTAAACAACTGTGAGGGGAGCCTGGGGTGTAGACCCTGACCTTGCGTAGAAGCAGCCCATGGGAGATGTTTTCCGCCAGCATGAAGGCTGATACCAGGTGGTGGATGGGCCCAGCCTCCCCACAGTGTGGCCTCAGCACGAACGTGTGGAAACCCCTCTGCCTGGGGGGGCATGAAGACAGGGTCAGCTCCACAGCCCCACCTCGGCACACACGTGACCGCTAGCAGAGGATCAGCACTGGGTGGCACAGGTACCTGCGCAGGTGGTTCAACATGGCCATGTTGGCGAAGGTGTAGTACAGGTAGTATGCATAGGGTGGGTTGTCTTCCTCCACCCAAGCCTCAGGGAGGGGGCTCTCCAGGTTGAAGACATGGTTCTCAGGCTTGGATTCATCATCCACGCTGTCAAAACCATCCACCTGGTATAGGAATTCGTGGTCAATCCCAAAGCCGGTGGCTGGGCCTGAGCCTGGCTGTCCTGCCCACACCCAGCCCCTGCCACCCTTCCCTCACATGCTCCAGAAAAAGGTGCAGCTCCGGGTGGCTGGCAGGGTGCACAGTTGCCTCAAACAATGGCAAGAAGATGTTCTCCAGCATCTCCTGGAAGTTGGCCAGCTGGCCCTTGGTGCGGTACACGTCACTGTAGGTGAGACAATCGGTCAGAGCCAATAGGAATTAACCCAGAAAGAAGGTAAGGGTCAGAGCTGGCCCAAGAACACAGAAGCATGTGTGAACTACACTGGGAAAGTGGGGATGCCAGGGTGGTCAGGTTGGATAGACTGTGGTTGGGCCAGGGAGGCCTCTCCTTGTACTTGGAGGGCTCAGCCGGGCAGGGAGAGGTTCCCAGTCCCAGGAGGACAGGAGGCAAGACAGGCCCCCTTGAATACAGCCCTGGTATTTCCTCCCATTTCAAGGGACACTCACAAGAGGCGGGGCACCTGCACGAGCCAGCGCACATTAGGAGAATGCACTCGGTGAGTCACGGCCCAGCGTGCCAACTTGTCCCACTCATCCCTCGAGCGCCCGTAAATGGATAGCCGCAACTCTGCATTCTGGTATTTGCTTTCCTCCAGGTCGGACATCACCTCCTAGACATGTGCAGAATAGCTGCCACACCTAGGCTCCTCTCCCACCCTCTGCACACTTGCCATGCATGTTCAGTCAGACCTCTTAAGTCCCTTGTCCCCTCACCCCACCTATACCCAGGCTTGCAGCTCAGTAGGTTAGGCTGCCTCCATACCTTGATGATGTGAGCAAAGTACTTCCCAGAAACCCTGTTGTCGGTCTTGATGAAGATCTCTCGGAGGACAGACTCCCCAATAGGGTTGTATTTGGCATTGAACTTGTCAAAGCGGTGGAAGGTGTTTCTATCCTGGGGGAGATGGGCAGGCCCAGGTCACCCCTGACCCTCACCTCCTGCACTAACCCAACCCCCCAGCTCATGCATGGGGACAGACCGCGTGCACGTCAAGTGTGTCCACACTCAGGTCATAGGCAGTGAGATTCATGCTCTCGAAGACTTCCCGCAGAGTCTGCTCACGGCCCTGCTCCACATGCACAATCTCCTCCAGGTGCCGCTTCATTGCCCGCTTGATGAAGCGCAGCAGATGTTTCTGGTTCATGCAGGATGAGGCATGGATGTGTGTGTCCACCTAGAGTGGAACAGGGCACTGCTGAGCCTACCAAATGCCCAGAGGGTCTAGGGCCAGCACAGTGAGATGGGAGAGGGCTCCCCATATTGGATGCTGAGTGGGGATCCCAGGCCCTGGACAGGGAGGCCAGGCAGAGGTGCACAGTCAGGACACAAAGAGGGCCACAGGTGAAGACCCACCTTGCGGATGTTATAGAAGTCTCGGTGTGGCACTTTCTTCTGAGCAGCCAGTTCCTTCATTTCGTTAAGCAGTACATGCATCTGGAACTTGGAGCTCAGGTACTGCAGCCGGCGATAGCAGAATGATTTTCTGGGCAGTAGGAAGGCAGCAAGGCAGGGACTCAGGCCCTGAGGGAGGAACCTGGGTAGAGCCCAGGCAGCAGAGCACAAGAAGAGGCAGGAGGGTCCAAGACAGAGGCGGCCAAGAGGGCTGCAGACCGAGGGAAGGTCAAGGACTTGGTGACTGGGGTGGGGTGAGGAGACCAGAGCCCAGGTAACAGATATGGGACAGAACAGGGCAGTGCTAGGGCTGGAGAATCTGGGCTAGGAAGCAAGCAGAGTGACCAGAAAGAACTCACATGGGGCCATTGATAATCAGAGCCATCAGCACATTGACATCAGCCACAAATTCCTGTAGGTCTGGGTATGGAAGCTCCACCTCAGAGCAACTGCAAGTGGGGAAGCTTGGGTAAGGAAAGGAAACCATGCACCTCCCAGATGTCATCTCCCCCATCCCCTAGCACACACCACACCCATCTTACTGCTCATCAGGATCCCTGCGAGTATAGACATGCACCACGCCACGCACCATACGCAGACCCAAGCCCAGGTCCCCAGGCATGGTGCTTGGCTCACAGTGCTCGTATGGGTGCTGTTCCAGAGCAGGGGGGTGCACTGGGGCATCTGTAAGGGTGGAAACGGTGGAGTTAGGACCAGGGCTCCCCCAGATCAGCTGCGATCCAGCCCAGAGGCTCTAGAGGGAATGAGACATCCATCAAAGGTCCCAAAAGGAGGACTGGGGTGGTGGTTCAGTGGTAGAGCACTTGCCTAGCATGTGTGAGGCACTGGTTCAATTCTTAGCACCACATATAAATGAATGAATGAATGAATGAATGAATGAATAAGGGCCATTGGCAACTAAAAAAAACTTTTAAAAAAAGGTCCTAGAGTACAGCTCCAGCTCCAACTTCCACCCTCTGGGTGTTCAAGAAGCTGGAATTATCCTGGGTATGGGGAGACATGGGCAAGGCAGGAGGCCAGGGCACTTGGGGAACGTCAGGGATAAGAGTCCCACCAGCAGACACAGGGGTGTCGGGGCCCTGCTCAAAGGTCCGTGTCTCCAGGGGCTTCTCTGCCAGCTGCTGCAAGTAGCGGCGCGTGGTGGGGCAGAAGCTCTGCAGCGACAGGGCCATGTACTTCTCCCGGATAAATAGTGCCCGCACCACACTCTTGGCTGCATCCAGTAGGTCTGTGAATGGCACCTGCAGGGGAACACACGCAGTCACTCTCCTCAGTCTCTGACCCAGACTCAAGACTCACGAGCACCTCTTCCCTGTGGCTTTCCCCAGACCTCACACCATCCCCACCTCCTGCAGGCCTAGACCCAGGAACAGGTAGCCTACTCTGGTCCCAGCCTATCAGGGAGCTCCCAGCCAGACCCTCTGTCCCTCCAGCTGTTAGGAATGAGAAACACTTTCTGCAGGCCTTATCCTCAGCTCCCCAGGCTGGGAAATCCCCCAGCCTGGGAGCTCCCTTGGACATGACAGAAAGAGATGGAAATCCAAAACCTCGCCCCACACTCACCCCACACTTCTCCTCTCCGGAAATGGTGACTCGTTGAAATTCCCTCTCCAGCACATCACGCTCCCGCAGGCCCCTATCCCCCTGGCCTTCACCTTGCTCCTTATAAAGCCTACAGGAGGGGGGAGGCATACAAGGGAGGGGCTGGAGCACACTTCGTGCAGCCAGGCCCCAGCTCCACCTCCCCTGTGTGTGCACCCCTGCCCTGCTCACTGTAGGTCTGAGTCACTGTCCGTCTTCAGGAAATCTTGCTTGGCCCGAAGCAGGATGTCTGGCTCCAGCCTAGAGGCAAGAGGAGCAAGAGGTCAGAAGAACAGGAGGGTCGCTCTGGCTCCCAGGCTCCAGTACTACACTAGGTGCTATGCAGAGTTTGTCACATGTGATCCTCACAGGCAAGACTGTAGGACCCTATGCATTGCTCACCCGACCTTGGAGGTAAGAAAGCAGACCCTGAAGTTAAACAGCATATTCCAGGCCACCCCAGTGGACAGAAGACAAAACCAGAACCTAACAGCCTGGCCTCAAAGCCTGTGCTCCCAGGTAGATCTCAAAGGGAGGATGGAACAAGAAAGAAGCCAGAGGGGCACTGGGCAGGCTCTGTGCCAGGCTCACTTGACATCCTGGCTGATCTGCCGCTCCAGCCGCTGCCGCCGCTCCTCCAGCTGCTCAATGGGGCTCTCCTCAGGGAACTCATATGGGGCACTTCGGAGCTCACTCTCAGCCAGCGAGCGGCTGAACAGCTCCTGGCAGGAGGGAGGCAACACAGGTCAGGGGGCCTCTCCTTTGGGCCCTCAGCCCCAGCCCTCCCCTGCAGAACCTGGGCGTGGGTGTGGGCAGCAGGAGCTGGGGTTCCTGGGAGAGACTGAGGATCAGGGACAGCCAAGCTTGAGGTGAGGCAGCTGAGACAGAGGGGTGTGGGAACAGAGGCGGGGCATGGGGTGAGGGGAGGGGGGGTGCCAAGCGATACCTCGGCAATCTCCTTGCATTTGCCATCCATAGACGTGCGCAGGTCGAGCGGGAAGTGCTTGAGGCAGGGGGCGGGGCCCGGCAGGGATCGGGCAGACTGCAGCGGAGGGGCCCCCAGACCACCCCGAGCCTCTGCAGAGACAGTGATGTCAGGGTCAAGGGTGGGGATGGGCAGGGCCTGGGTGCCCTGGAAGCCAAGGGCCGCTGCCTGTCCCAGGCCAGTCCCTGAGGGAGTCCAGGGCCTGGACAGTGGGAAGTCCCTCCACAGAGGCTGAGGAAGGTGCCTCTGAGTGGCTCCTAAAGGACCTCACCCACAGCCCAGTACAAGGAAGGACCCCTCACCATCCCAGGCTCAGGGATGGAGGTCCTGCATCTGCCCCAAGACAAGTGGATTCATTCAATTCACCTGAGGCCCAGATAAGGGCGCATTCCCTGGGGTCATGAGAATCTACCATGTTATCCCCCACAGGCAGACACACCTGTACATGTGTATACACTACAGAGACACACACAGAGAGACATACAACAGGCAAGGACCAGGTGGCTGGCTACACCCAGGATTCTAGCCCACAGCCTCCAGAGCAGCTGATCCAGGATCAGACCGGCCCTTGGACTAGCAGATCTTCTACTCAAAGGGGCCAGAGGCCCCCTGCAATCCCAGACCTACAGGGCAGGGGAGGCCACAGCAGGCACTCAGCTCTGACCTAGGGAACCAGTCCTCAGGGAAGGGAAAGGCCTGGTTGGCAGGGAACCCTGGCTTCTCCCTGGAGGCCTGCCCTCTCCCCAGGACCCCAGGGCTGCCAAGATGTGGCTTGGCCCCAACCTGCCCCTCCCACTGCTGGCTGCCCCTCCAAAGGAAGCTGCCACAAACAGTCTGCGCCACTCAGAGGCCCCAGGATCTGGGCCGGAGGCCCCGTGGAGAGCCCTGGGAAGGGAGCCTCAAAGGCCAGGGGTCTTTCTCCAGTAAGAGCAAAACTCTTCATGTGCATAAGGACACGACTTGAAGGGCCTTGGAGCTGTTCCTTTATGGGACTGACTGAGCTCTCGGCCCACCAGGAAGGACCCTCCCTGGGCTCAGCAGCCCAGCCTCCCCTGTACGGAGCTCTTCACAGACAATTTGGCTCTCCCAGACAGCTGTGCAGGGTGTACCCCTCCAGCACCCTCTTTCTCCTCTCTATCCTGACTTGGGGAGGGATTAAAGGCTCTGCCCAGGTAGCATGCCTTAAGGTTTCTGTGCCCATTTCCCAGTACTCTAGGTCTGATTCCAAGCTGGACAAAGGGAAGAAAGAGCTGACTGTCCCAGATCCAAGACCACCTCCCCTGCTCACCTTGGTCCTGCCTGAACCCTACCTGCAGAGTTCAGGCTGCTCCAGCCAGCAGCCCTGTGCCCCTTGCCCGCCTGTTTGCCGAGTGAAGCTGCAGCCAGTCCCCCAGGACAGCTCAGGGGCCGGCACGGGCTGTACCAAGTGCAGCTGCAAGCAGGGGAGACCCTGGATGGCCAGAGTAGAGGGTTGAGGGAGCTCAGGGGGCTCAGAAACCCAGGGAAGGAACATCAGATTTGGGAGATAAGACAAAGTCTTGAACTGTAGGAGGCTTAAGCTCTACAGGACTGGGGTGGCCCAGCCAGAAGCAGGGCTCCCAAGGGGGAGAAGAAGCAAGGCAGGCTGATACGGCCAGGGCAGGCTGGCAGGGAGGGGCTAAGCCTCCTTAAAACCACTGCCCTAGGGGACAGAAGCAGGCAAGGGCTGGCTGGCCAAAGGGTAGGAAGAAAGAAAAGAAGGGACAGCAGCTCTCTTCCTCTCTGAAACCAGCAACCCCAGGTCAGCTTCCTCTGCCCACCACTATCTTCTTGGCCCTGACTAAGGGGTCATTCAGGAGGAAAAAAAAGGTCTCTGTGGGAAGAAGAGCTGACTAACAGCTGGGGGAGTGGCCCACTCTAAGTAAGAGCCAGAT
Organism: Marmota monax; assembly: GCF_021218885.2. Lineage (NCBI taxonomy): Eukaryota > Metazoa > Chordata > Mammalia > Rodentia > Sciuridae > Marmota > Marmota monax. Next base: position 1,600,276 of record NW_026694276.1, read on the forward strand.
ACTAAGGCTTTATGGCCCCCAAACCTCTAACTCCTGTTCTACATCTAATTGTCAGGATCAGGACAAACCCTCCAGGAGGAGAGCTTTGGGAAAGGGCACGAGCATGTAGAGGACTCACATATGACATGGCTTCTATCTCTGGATGTAGGCTGTAAACAATGAGAAGGGGCCCCTGCACTGCCTAGCCACAGCCCCAGGGCTCACAGAGAAAATGCTCTGCACATGTTCTATAAAGTCCTAGGCCAGGACCAAGGCAGTTGAGCAAAGAAGCACAGTAAAGAAAGCAAAACTTGACAGGGGCAGAGATGGTATGACACCATGTCTTACCTGGAAGAGGGCACAGTAGGAAGAAGAAGAAAAGATGGGCACCTACCCCACCCTCAGGGTGTAAAGTCTTTGCTTGCCCAAGAGCCTGGAGCCTATATACTACTCCCCAGATAAGGTCCCAGAACACTTCTAACCCCTCATGAAGAGTAGACCATAGGCTTCCAGGGCTGGTCTGTGCTGGTTCAGCAGGAGTAGAGTCAAAGGTCCTAATCTTATCCTCTCTCCTAGCAGGGTGACCTGGGGACTGCACAGCAATGCTGGGGTGTGCAGGACAGGTTCCAGCAGGCAGAGCCACCCTTGCCTGCCAGGCCACTGCAGAGAGCCACCTGGGGTTCACTAGAGGTGACACACAGGCAGTAACCTCCATGCTCTCTGAGGCCAGCCCTAGAAGACAGCACCTACTGGTCTCTTCTCCCGGGACTTGTGCCAGAGGTTCCTGACCACAGTGCCACACATCTACACCCATACTCACAAGTTAGTCAACCAAAATCAGAGAGGGCTACTCCACCAATTCCAAGATTCTGGCCACCTATTACCCCCCTAAACCAGGATCTCCCCACTCACTGCCTTGGCAGGCTGGGGCCCCAAGTATCAGATGCTCTCACCACCTGGCCACCACCTGGTTCAACAGAAAGGCAGCATATACAGAGCTAGCCTCAGGGCATATACCTTCTGAATGGCACAGAGAAACAGACCCTCAGGACATTACAAACTTCAAACCAGGCATCTTCAATAGCACAAGAAAATACTGGAAGAGGACAGTCTCTGAGGCCAGGCCTAGAAGACAGCACCTACTTGTCTCTCCTCCTGGGACTTGTGCCAGAGGTTCCTGACGACAGTGTCACACATCCACACCCACACTCACACGTTAGTCAACCAAAAACCAAAGAGGGCTATTCCACCAACTCCAAGATTCTGGCCACCTGGTACCACCCCCATACCTATAATTGGGCTATAGGTACGGACAACTGCGGGCGGTTGGGAGGGTTGGTATGACCTGGTCATCAAGGTGGGGTCATTGCTTAGCCACAAGGCCTACAGGCAGCAGACAGCAGGTTCCTGCCTGCTGGAACCTGTCCTCAGTAAGCACTCACCCAGGAGGTTGAGCCCTCACTGAGATGAGCACAACCATATCACACCACAGGCTCCATACAGTGCAGAGATGCCCAGAGAATGGGAACCAAACCAAAGGATGCAGAGTACAAAGCACATAGGTCTGCCCCAAGGGCAGCACTCTCCTAAGGAGGCTCACAACACAGGAACAAGCAAACAACAGACGGCAGAGAGAGTCAAGCCTGGAGCTCTGGAATGCTGGCCAGCAATGGATGTGCCCAGATGTCAGAACCCCAGGGAGGGGGTCCTGGAAAGATAGACCAGCCACAGGAGTACAGCCTGAGTCTGTCTGGGAAAGACACAAGCACCAATCAGGGTGGCCAGTCCACAAACCAGTCAGTCCCACACACCCCCACTCCATTCACACACACACTTCACACGCAGTCCTAGCATCTGCACACGCAGACACGTGTGCACACACACCTCTTGCTGCACCCACACCCACTCCTTGTTACAGAGGACAGCATCCCTGACATAGAAACCTCGGTCATCCCCACCCCGTCTCTCTCTGCACACCAACTCTCAAGCCAGACATCTCTGGAACCGAGATCAAGGGGCACCACTGCAGAAAGAGTGCAGGAAAAGGGCCCCTTCCTGAGAGGGGCAGTGACCTGGGCAGAAGGTGCTGGGGCAGAGCCAGTTGCCTGAGGCCAGAAACAAGCACACACTCACCTGGCACTGCAGCTGCGGACTGCAGGCTGGCCCGCTTCTTAAAGGGATATTTGGCCTTGGACTTGCCAGGGCCAGATGAATACGATGCCATGGCTGGGGCCAAGGCGACAATGAAGGAGTCTGAGCAGCACCGGCTGGGCCCCGGCTCTGCCACATCCAACCCCTTCCTCCGCCCCGCCCCCAGCGGGAGTGACTGATGCAGGAAGCAGCACCCCGCAGGCGGAAGAGGCCCTGGCCACGATTGCCGATGTTGTCTAGGCAACCTCGCGGAGTGGGGCCTCCATCCCTGCCCCTTATTCCTCCCCTCCCTCCTCGGTCCCCGCAGTGACGTGACTGATGGTGGCTGTGCCTGATGGGTGTTATGGTGGATAAAATAAGATGGGTCAGGGCCAGCCCTCAGCTCTGCACTAACCCGGCTCAGGAACCCTCATCCTTTGCCCAGACTCTAAAGCAAATGGGCCAAAGTCCAGGCTACCTGGTCCAGCCAGCCTGGCAGAAAAAAATAATAATAATAAACAGGAATCCAGCCTGAACTCCTCCAAGCTCAGAGCACACTGCTCTAGGGGCAGCGCAAGTGTACTGGAGAAAATCCAGTGCCTCTGGGACAGAGTTCCCCTTTTTCTTCTCCACCCGACCCCCAGTTCCAGGGGTAGTCCAGCTCTGGGAGGAGAGTGCAAAACTGAGAATCCCAGTCCAGAAGGGAGGGGCCTGTCCTGGGAAAATTCCACTGTCCAGCAGAAACGGCCTTCTAAGAAAGCAGGGAGGCCAAGAGGCAGGGGCAAGTCTGGGATCCAGGGAAAAGACCCCAGACTCTTCTTGACTTGCTTCAGTCTTTGCACATTCAGGCTCAGCTTCCCCAGGCCCTTCCAGAAGGAGTTGGTCGCCGTCCCTGAGTTCTGTAGGCTGTGATGCACTGAGACCCCCACCCTCTTGTCGCCCTGGCCACAGCACTTCTCTGTCCCAGACTCCCTCCAGCAACACAAGCGCATACACTTACCTGAGGCCATGCTGGCAGAGTCCCGCGGGGCACCAGGGAGTCTCCCACGAGGGTCTGCCCAGAAGGGAAGGCCGGGTGGTGAGGGAGAGGAGAGGGGATGGGGCCCAAACCCAGCCAACTTGCTCCAAGGGCCCCCACCCTGGCACTGAGAAGGGGGAAGTAAGGCAGTTTTTCAAAATTGCTAGTTGGCTGGAAACGGATCCCCGCCGACGACGGCAGCCGGACTGGCCTCTGAGACCCCGGCGTCCCGACCCCCAGTCCTGCACTCAGAGGCGGGCAGACCACGTGCTCACCAGAGAACGGTACCCGGAACTCGTCTAGGCTTCTTTCAACACTCCCTGGACATTCGGGATCCGACTCCCACGGCTGGACCGTGGGGGAGTCACGCAACAGGTGCTACCCCACCGAAACCCCGCCGGCGCCGCGCCAGCCTCCGCAGCCGTAGGCCCCGCCAGGTCCGTGGCCCCGCCCCCTCCGTCCACGCCCGGCGGCCCCGCCCCCGCCATTTTTCCTCTTCCCGGCCGCCACGTGGGCGTCCACGCCACGTTTGGCCTGGCCGGGCCCTGGGTCTTGGCAAGTTCCAAGAGTCAGCTTCCTCATCGGTAAAATGGGTTAGGGGTAATGAATGTACCTCACTCACAGGGGTTATTGTGAGGAATGTTGTGAAGCCCCTCTGCACAACGCCTGGCACATAGGCAAGGTCCAACGAAGTTATTTCGTCCTGGGATTCACTTTGAGAAGTTCTGTTTCTGCATTCTTCGCATTCTCACCTGGGTCGTCTATTTTTTTTTTTTTTTTCTGGCAGGCATTGGTAGTCAGGGTGTGCCCTGCAATGCTACCTTCCCTTCCGACATTAATTTATATATTTGAGAGTTAATGAGCTTAAAGTCTGAAGCTGGAATGACTGGGTTCAAATTCCGATTCCTCCACCTACTTCCTGAATGACATTGAACAAGTTACTTAACTTCTCTGTGTTTGTTTCAACATTCATTGTAAGTTTAAGAATACCTGCTTTATATGATGATTAAGATAAATGAATTAATGTAAATTAAGTGCTTAGAACTGTGTCTAGCCTGTAATTACTATTATGATCATGTATTATCATTGCTTTGGTCTTGGGCTTTGGATCCTTATTGACATCCTATTGATTCATCTTGCATTCTATAAAGAAGTGGAGTTTGACTCTTTGCAGGACTGCAGACACCCTATCCAACTAGGTAGGATTTTCTGCCCCTTGGGAGTGGGAAGAGAATCCTACCTAAAGAGAACTTCATTGAATGTAATTAGTGTATGAGCAGCAATTAGTCTCTTCCCTATTCTCTCCCTTGTGGGAGCCCTTTGCCCCCACACCCAGTTGTTCTAAGCTCTTTGTCCAGCTCCTCCCAGTTCTCACCTCCCCCACAGAGTTCCTTCCCAAAGTTGGCTTTCTCTTCTCTCCCCACCCTGGATTCTGGACTCTGAACCCTATTCTGTACCTACCTCTGGTGTCCACCCGACTGACCCCTGATCTACTCCTCACCCCAAACTTTAAAAAGGGGGGAGGGGGGTCTTGAGCTAAAGGTGTAGCTCAGAGCTCTTGCCTAGCATTTTTCAGAGACCTGGGTTCAATCACCAGCACTGAAAAAAAAAGACTTCTGTACACATAGGGGGTGGGAGATCTATGAAGAAGATAATGTTTGCGTATCAAAAATAGCAAACAAATACATATCTAACAGAGCAAGCAAGGTGAATATAATGGACACACACACACACACACAAACACAACTGGTGGCCATAAACATTGAATTGCTCTAAAAGCCATTTAGTAATATTTAATCAAGAATCTCAAAAAGGTTCTTACCTTCAGGAAATTGTTCTTCTAAAAACCACTAAAACCACTGCCAGAAAAATATGTATGCACAAAGTTGTTCATCACACAGTTAAATGTTTATCACACAGTTAAAATTTGGGAAACTTAAAGGTCCAACATTAGGGAAATGTTTAAATTATTGTCAGGCAGAAAATGAAATACAGCCATTAAAATTGTTTTTGGACAATTTTTTAATGATGTGAAAATGTTTACAATATGAAACTGAGGGCTGGGGATGTGGCTCAAGCGGTAGCGCGCTCGCCTGGCATGCGTGCGGCCCGGGTTCGATCCTCAGCACCACATACAAACAAAGATGTTGTGTCCGCCGAGAACTAAAAAATAAATATTAAAAAAATTCTCTCTCTCGCTCTCTCCCTCTCTCTCTCTAGAAAAAAAAATATGAAACTGAAAAAAAAGGATGCAAAAAAGCTATATACATATGATATGGTCCTAATTAAGTGATGTATATGCATAGAAAAGAAACACCAAAAAGTTAAAAAATTATTATCGTGTGTGGTGGGATTATAGGTTATATATATATTTTTCTTTTTACCTATCTGCATTTAAAAAATTGTCTAGCATTGGATCTACCCACCTATTTAGCCAATAGGTGGCAATCCCTGCCCTCCACCCAACCCATGCAAACCAGTTCATTAGTCCTTTATGAGCATTCGTGGGCCCATGTGCAATACTCCCTTCTCTATATAACCCTCCCCTCCACCCCTGGTACTCCTGGCCATCTGGTGTACTGTGGCTGCTAGGAAGTCTGCCTTGGTTACAGCTAAGCATCAATCTCCCACCTACTCAGCATCAAAAAGAATCTCAGTGGGTTTTCATTGTCTTCAAAAAAAAAAAAAACAGAGCTTGGGAAAGGAAGGAGTGATCCTCCCACAGCCTCTGCTTTTCACATTGAGGTTTTTAATCTTGAGCCTTTGGGGTCTTTCTTACCTCTAAACAGTTTCTTCCCTCCCAGCCTCTTCCCACTATGGTTCTTTAATTGCCTCCCACCCCCGGAACCCAGGCCCTTGAGGGCCCCCAATTTCTATGCACTCCTGTTTCTCTGAAGAACTGCTTCTCTTCCCTTCTGGCTTGCCAATGATGCCAGCCTCCCTAGGCCACACCACTCCTAGCAGACATTATATCTGGGAGAAGAGGACACCTGAACTTTCAAAAAGATCCTTGGCCAGAACAATTTCCTAAGTCCCATCTATGCCCAGATCCTTCTGTAACCAAGCCATTTTGCTCATTTCTCAGCCTCTCCCAGCAGCCACCTCCTCTTACCTTGTCACCTCAGTCACACAGCACTGTTTATAGTACCGTGCAATTGTATCCATCTGTACTTGTTTATAAGTCCCCACTGGATTTTAGCCAAACCCCTTAACCTGTCATTCAAGGACTTTCACCTGCTGACCCCGATTTATCTTTCCTGTCCTCATCTCCCAGCTCTACCTATCCTCCATGCACTCTTTGCTCCAGTACAGTCACATCAAATTTTCCAATCTTCTCTGAGCACATTTTATACCTCATGTGCCACTATGCCTTTTTCATGGTTTTTCCCCTCCCCAAATGCATATCCCCATTTTTATGGCTGTTCTGCTTCTCTAGGGAAAGTCTGTCCATTTTACAATCACCCCTTCCTTTCTTTTACCACAGAATCTACCAGTCCAGCAGTTAGATGTATATATAACTGCCTTTCCTAGGGTGAAGGCTAGGTTTTAAACAACTCTGAATTCCCCAGCATTAGTGTCCCTTTAATTAAACTGTTAATTTGTGAATTTCCTCCTCCTCCTCTTTTGGACTGGAAGGTCCTAAGGGCATCTCCCTCCTGTGTCATATCCCTGCACTGTCTCTGGGACAAGATTTACTACTGATAATGACAGATCCTGAGCTCTCCCCTTAACTCTGAAATATGCCCAAATTTTTTGAGAAAGTGATTCCTCTTCCTCTCAAAATGATGTGGTAATAAAGGGATGTGAACCAAACACCTGAGCTCTAGCTCTGACTTTTGACAGCAAAGTGAGAATTTTGAGAAATACTAAAAGTGAGAATTTCCTGTGCTTCACTTCTCTTAACTCTAAAATGGGAATTGCACTACCTGCCTTCCCTATTTTACCAGAACAGTCATAGGGAAGGCACAGAGCTGGTGACTGGAGGTAAGAGATCCCTGAGGGATATGTCCTGGCATAGTATGGTGCCAAGGTGGTGGATCCCACCTTGCTCTCAGGCCAGGCAAGGGCCAAGAGTTTCCTAAGAACTAATGAGAAAGCTAACAAAGCAGGACACAGAAGTCTGCAGCAGTGGAGGCTGACAAAGGAACACACTCAAGCATCTTCTTCACGTGTGAAACAAGTTTGTGGCTCCTCTTACAATGCAAGTGCTGCTGTTCCTGGGTTCCCAATTTGCCTTTATGGCTGCTTATTGAGGGCAGGGGGTGGATAGTGGCAAGGAAGATCACTGGATTGTCTATTTGTTGAGATATATAACTTGAACAAGTTACGGAACCCTCAAGTCCCAGTCGTCTTGTCTGTAAACTAAGGAAAACAGCACTTACCTTGAAGTTATTATGAGAATTAACTGCTATGAGCCACCTAAGTGGTTTAGCAGAGTTCCTAGCAGTCCCTTGCTTTGAAAGGTTCAGCCTTCAACACAGCTCTGGCCTAGGTATAAGTTACCAATATTGTGGGTAGGGCAGGGCAGGACGGTGGTGAGGTATAATTACTGAAACCTTATGACCAAGATGCCAAGATGTCACAATTTCAGAGTCCTGTTTTCCCTTAAGTCAATAAGCACTTGCCAGTTTTCAATTGGGAAAACACTATTGCACCAAAGCCACTCAGCAGCTGCCAGAGACCAGCCTCCCAGGTGCCAGCTGAAAGAGGGCAGAGGGGAGGAGATCATCCAGGGCTCAGGTTGTTTGGTAGGGAGCAGAACCAGGTTCTACCCCCCACTTTCTTGTCCCACTGGTCACAGCTGCACATTTCCAGCTCTAAAAGGGAAGAGCAAGTTAAATCTTCTTAACTTAATGGTTCTCCAGGTTGGCTACACATGGGAATCACCTGGGGAAAATTTTAAATTTTCATGCCTAGACTGTACCCTACACCAATTAAATCAATATATTTTTAAAAAGGCTCTCTAGTAAATGCCAACGTACACCCAAATTGAGAACTGGTGTAGGCCAGGGTTTTCCAAACTTGCCAGATGACAAAAATTATTTATATTAATTTAAAATACAGTTTCTCAGGCTCTGGAATTAACATTATTACTGAAACCTACTGATTCTAAGACATACCCTTTTAAAATATGAGTACTTTTAAAACATCTTTGAAAGCAAGGTGATCTTCCAGTCAGTGGTCTGTAAGACTTCATGAAACAGAAACAATCATGCCAGGTGAATTCTCAGGATGAGGCAAGCTTGGGGGAAAAACAATTCCCTGGGGCAGTACTTCCCAATCTTAATATCCTTAAAGTCACTTCTTTTATATATTTATTTTTTAGTTGTAATTGGACACCATACCTTTATTTATTTATTTCTATATGGTGCTAAGGATTGAACCCAGGGCCTTGCACATGCAAGGTGAGCACTCTACCACTGAGCCACAATCCCAGCCCCTTAAAGTCACTTTTGATCTTGTTAAAATGCACTCTGAATTGGAAGATCTGGATTTAGGCCCACCCCCAACTGTACTTTCTAACAAAATTCTAGGTCATAATGTTGTTGGTCGTTACACTACATTTTGAGTAGCAAAGTTCTAAAGAATGTTGGCCTGAGGAGGCTCCACCCATGACTCATTTAAATGAAACAACGGCATTGAGAAATATGAGCAGTGGAAATTCTTCCATGTCTGTGAGGTGACTGCACCCTCATTTCTCCCTGGTTAAGGCAACTGGGATGAAGGCCAGAGTGAGAGCTGCCCCAGCCTCAGAAGACTAAGTCAAGACTCCAGTTGCTACAGGAAGCAGAGTTTGTTGTGTGAGGCAACACAAACCCCTCTCTAAATACCAGCAATGTTCACTTGCCAAGTTAAGTTGGGCATCAAGTAGCCTTGATGGTCGTGGGAAGCAGTCCTATTCTCTCTATCATGGACCCTTTTCCTTTCACTTATTCATTCACCAACTCTTGGATGAGAGTGCACTAATAAACTACAAGTTCTGAGGGTTCAGAGATGAATCAGATTTGGTACCTGACCTTCGGGGGGAGGAATTCACACTGGCAAACAGATCGTTAAACATGAAGAGCTAAATGCTAAGAACAGAAACACAAGAGATGGGCCCACGCAAAAGAACAATGGTAGTATCTTCTTGGAGCAACAACCACTGGAAAAGCTGCATAAAAGTGTCCTAATCTATTCAATCTTTTCAATCCTGAACAAAAATTCTTTGCCAGAACCAGTCTGCTCTGATGCAAGAGTATATTTTGATTTATTGAGGCCCTTGAAACGAAGACCTTGTAATCTAGAGGCCCAGCATGAGGAATGCTTCCTACATTTGTGCCCCTAACCTATAGCTCTACAATACAAGTAATTCCAAGGGCGCAGGTGGCTTTCAGGAGACGAGATTCCCAAAAGGATGGAGGTGGGCATATTTCATTCCAAAGAGCTCCAGTACCTACCTGTACCCTTTCCTCCTGTGTCAGAATCTGAATCACTTCTCTCATTACAGAACGTTTGATTGAGTCTTTGCCCTTTGCTTATTGGCAAAGCTCTTAATTGGCTTGACCCATCACATTGCTAGACATAAAGACTACAATCCCTAGACTAAGACGAAGGTGTCCAGTTGGGGTAGGGAGTCTCAACCAGGGGAGGCAGGGTACAACAACCTATAGCCCGGCTGTTACCCAGCCACATGTAAATCAATTTAGGGAAGCAAGAGATCGATACTCCATCTGGACTTAGTTTTTCCTTTTCTTCCATCTCACATATAGGAAAGTTTACAGGAGAAGCCTAGAAGCCTAAGGACGTAGCTGAGGAGGGAACAGCAGAGATGGGGAGTGGAGCCAGTACTGAGGACAAAGAACTGGCCAAGAGGTCCAAGGAGCTAGAAAAGAAGCTGCAGGAGGATGCTGACAAGGAAGCAAAGACTGTCAAGCTGCTATTGCTGGGTGAGTGAGAGGCAAAGAAGAGCCAGAGAAGGGGAAGGTAATGCTTCTTCCTGTTTTCCTGGAGGGTGTTTCAGCCCACCCCAAGGGAGGAGGGAGGGCAGGCCAGTTTCCCTCTTCCCTATCCAGTCTCAAGCTAGGAGTTAGGGAGCTCTAGGGCCATTTATGTGAAGTCTATATAGCCACTCCAAGGGAACCCAGGATGCCAAAGCTACTGGAATTTTTCTCTTCTTCCTTGAACTAGTAATAATCCAAGAGTGAGGTTAAACCCACCATCTCCAAATGTAGCACCTCACTTCGATTTTGCAAATCCAAGAACCCTAACCTTGCAGACACTTACCCAATCTGCAGTGAGAGAACTCTGGTCCAAAGAATCAGACAGGACCTTCCCTTACCAATGGATTCAGCAGTTCTGCCATACAATTCTCCTACATAGTCCCAGGCATAGATCCACTGGTTCTTGCCAAGTACATTGGTTCCTTCTGGCTTTCAGTAAAAATTTTGGAAGTAGGGAATCCTGATGTGGGAGGAATGGGATCTTTATCCAAATAAGTCCCCTCCTGTTTTCTATTAGGTAACTGCCTCTAAAACCCCTGACAGATGGGAGGTTCATCAACTTGATGAGCTCCTAAGCAGATCACTGGTCTGTACTGAGAAAATAAAAGCATCTCAGTGGGTCAGTCAGGGAAATTGTTCATGACCATAAATAGAACCAAGACAAGAAAATTTGACAACAGGCTTAAGGAAAAAAACAAACAAAACAAAAAAGCACCAGTAGTACCACAGGAGTAGGCTAGCTAGAGCAAGTGGGGCCTGGATACCTGGGCTGGGTTTCCAAGCTCATAAGGAGCCTGGGAATTGAAGCAGAAGCTAAAGCATGTCCTTTTCTCAGCCTACTGTGGCACAGCTTAAGGACACACTAGAGGAGCATCTCTATAAGCTCAACCCAGGTTCCGAGAAGCTCAGAAGTTACACAAGGGGAAATGGAGGTGGTGGGGCCACTGAAAGACCTTTTAAGCTTAAAGCAAATTCTAGGTTCAGAATAAGCAGCTTAGAGGGAACCAGCACAAGCTAAGTGGTAGGAGGTTGAGGGATCAGGGTAGCATGGAGTAAAGGAGGGTCAAAGGGAATGTGAATTTTTTGTGTGTGGTACTGGGGATTGAACCCAGGGCCTTATGCATGCAAGGCAAGAACTCTACCAACTAAGCTATATCCCCAGCCCGGAATGTGAATTTTTTTTAATATTTATTTTTTATTTGTAGTTGAGCACAATACCTTTATTTCATTTATTTTTTTAATGTGGTGCTGAGGATCTAACCCTGGGCCCCACACGTGCTAGGTGAGCACTCTACCGCTGAGCCACAATCCCAGCCCAGAAGGTGAATTTTTGAAGTGGAAAGAGAAGAGAGCATTAGGATATTTTAGTCAATAAAGGGAACCATAGAGAAAAAAATATTCCAGTAAAGAGGCCCAGCTTTCTCCAATCCTACCCAAGATTACTCACCTGAGTCAAAAACAGTGAAAAAATGTGTCCAAGGAATTCTTCTGAATCAATTAGTGTTTTTCAATGGGAGGGTTTTGACCCTCAGGAGACATTTGGGGAGTATCTGGAGACACTTTTGGTTGTCACAACTAAAGAGTGGGATGCTGCTGATCTGTAGTGAGTAGAGGCTAGGAGTGCTGCTAAATATCCTGCAATGCACAGGGCAGTACCGACTAAAAGAAAATCTACCCCAAAAGGTAAATAAGTGCTGAAGTTGAGAAATTCTGCTCTCAACCCAGGGCAAATGGCCTGAGCTCAAGGAGACAGAAATTGAGGGCAGCAATCATTCCTCTAACAAGTTCTCCCCTTACAAGGCTCCCAAGCAAGCAATGGCTCTGACTCCTCACAGACCATCTACTGGAATGTTGGGGAGAACTGGTGGAAACTGGAAGCATAAGCATTTCTCCTTCCAGGTGCTGGGGAGTCAGGAAAGAGCACTATCGTCAAGCAGATGAAGTGAGTAGGAACAAAGCCCCAAAGGACTGTGGTTGGGGGAAGTACTCAGTGGAACCAATGGAGGTACTCAAGAGTGAAAGGCTCTTCAGCCTCATGGAAACTGAGTATAAAAACCTGATTCCCACTCTGCACTTTGGGATAGCAGAACTAGAGAGATGGGGTTCTTATGACCTTTTAAGTCCCCCTAGATTCCCAATCCCTTAGGTCTGGTTATTTAGATTCATCTAAAAGCTGGGTGTCTGCCCCTTGAAGGATCATTCACCAGGATGGGTATACACCAGAAGAATGCCTGGAGTTCAAGACTGTCATCTATGGGAATGTGTTACAGTCCATCCTGGCTATCATCCGGGCTATGTCCACACTGGGCATTGACTATGCTGAACCAAGCCGCGCGGTACGTGATTAATCTTATGTGGTTAAGGGTGGAAGCAAGAAAGGCTAATGAAAAAAAGAAAAAAAAAAAGCGTGCACACACACACACACACACGCACAAAAAAAAAAAAAGACCAACAAACAATGAGGGAAATTGGGTAAGAAAAAAAAACTTGTTTAACTAAAATCCCATATGCCAAGTTTTAAATCCTAGTCCAGAGAAGTAAGCAAACCTCACTTTTATATTTACAAAACTGTTCTCAGCTTCTCCCCACCCCTACCTTTTTTTTTTTCTTTTGGTACCAGGGATTGAACTCAGGGGTACTCAATCACTGAGCCACATCCCCCCCTTTCTTGTATTTTATTTAGAGACAGGGTTTCACTGAGTTGCTTAGTAACTCTGTTGCTGAGGCTGGCTTTGAACTCTCAATCCTCCTGGCTCAGCCTTCCGAGTTGCTGGGATTTACAAGTATGCACCACTGTGCCCGGCTTCTTCTCCCTTTTTGTCTTATTTTACCATTTAAATTGCTCTTCTTGCCCTAGTCATAAAACTTTTAGAAGCTAAACCCCTAGTTCTAGTATGAGCCTTTTCCTAAACCATTGAAAAAGCAAAGGCCTCTCTTCCATCTTATTTCATGGTCAATGTAGCCTTTAAACTTCCAATCTCCCTACAGTAAAGGACACACATTTTGTGGCAGTCCACTTTCAGACTAAGGATAGAAGCTGGGAATAACAGAGAAGAAGCACCTGTGATCTCAGATCCTATAGGCATCCCAGGGCTGGATATATTGCCCACTCTACATCTGAGCACACTTAAAGTGTGCTTTAACTGGAGACTGCCACATTTAACCACTGGTAGCAATGCAAAATGCTTTCCATTCAGCAGTGTTCCTAGAAAGCCATTGCTCATATCATTCTCAGCCAGGTTTCTGTGTTACAGGATGATGGGCGACAGCTCAATAACCTGGCCGACTCCATTGAGGAGGGGACCATGCCTCCTGAGCTGGTGGAGGTCATCAGAAAGTTGTGGAAGGATGGTGGAGTTCAAGCTTGCTTCGAAAGAGCTGCAGAATATCAGCTCAATGATTCAGCATCCTAGTAAGATTCTGACTGGGGAGGCGGCGGGATGATGCTTAGGCAATCTTCCAGGATTGCCTTAAATTTCTGGCATAGAAAGCTGGAGACCCACACAATAAACTTAATGCCACACAGGTACCTGCCAGTTCCCACCACTCTGCATTACCACACATGGCTACAAAGCAGAAGAGACAAAATTCAAAACAGAGGTGCTCTGCCTAGCAGCCCTCAGCTCCGTTCTTTTAAGTTGAACACTTAGCCTCTTCCTTCAGAATCAAAAGATAGCCCTGTGGTTCTGCCACACACTCTCTCAGGAGACATGTAATGCATTGAAGGCTCTTTCAGGGTTGATTTTTCAAGTTGGTTTACTCAGGCTCTACTGGATAACCAAGCAGGAATCAAAGTTTCCTTCACCATAGCATCTATGTCAGAATATTAGGGCAGGGGACTCAGAAACCACCAGGGCAAACCAAAAGAAGGTGATCAGGAATCATAGACTAGCAACTTTGCAAAGCTGCTTCCAAAAGACACAGACAGAGACTGAGTTATCAAGTGTGTCTGTAACAGGAGATGTCATAGATGGGCATGAATTTTGCAATTAAACAGACCTGCATTAAATTCCTGTTTGGATCATTTACTCTCTCTAGATTGCTCCCTTTCCAAGGCACAGTCCCTGCTAGATGTGCCATGTGTACTGTCTTGAGATCCTTTACACATCTACACGATAAGCCTTCAGGTAGATAATACTTTTTACTAGTACTAGTTTATAATCGAAAAACCATTTCAGCGAGGTCATATATGTAACTATCAGAGGCTAGATTTGCATTCAGTTCAGCTTGACCACAAAGCTTTCTTACAGCATACCACAAAGTCTTTTGATCTCAGGCAAGTTATTTAACTCTTTAAATTTTCCCTTTAATCATAAAATGGGAATATGCATCTTGAAGGTGTATGAGGTTCAATGAGAATTTTAATGTTAAAATACCTGGCATACATTAGGCATTAGTGTTAATTTTCGTTCCGTTTATCTCAGTCATTTCATTTCACATCTGCCTTCTTCCTATCTTTTCTTTTCTTTTTGTTTTTGGTACTGGGGATTGAACTCAGAGGCACTCAACCACTGAGCCACATCCCCAAACCTGTTTTGTATTTTATTTAGGGACGGGGTCTCCCTAAGTTGCTTAGGGCCTTGCTTAGTGGCTAGGGATGACTTTGAACTTTTGATCCTTCTGTCTCAGCCTCCTGAGCCACTGGGAATACAGGCATGCTCCACTGCACCAAGCTTCCTATCCTTTTTAAAAAACTCTTACTTTTCATGCCAATTTTCAAAGATATACAAAAGTGGACTAAAATAATGAATCACCTAGTTCCAATAGTTAATTCATGGCCAACTCTTTTAATTTACCCCTACACTCAGTTACTTATTTTTGCAGCACTGGGGATTGAATCCAGAAGTTCTCCAAGCTATATCCCCAGCCCTTTTTTGAGACAGAGTCTATTGAAATCGCCCAGGCTGACCTCAAATTTGTAATCCTTCTCCCTCATCCTCCTGAGTAGTTGGGGTAATAGGTGTGTGCCACTGCACCTGGCTTCACTACATTATTTTAAGGCAAATCTCAGATATCATTTCATCCTATAAACTATTTCTAAAATATAAGGATTTTTTTAAAAAGAAAAGCACAATATCATCATCACAATATTTAATAATACCTTAATATAATTAATATCCAAATCAGTGTTCAATTTTCCCCTATTAGCTCAAATGATTTTCCCCCAATGTGATTCAGGATGAAGTCTATGTATTGCCTTCATGTCTTGGGTCTCTAGTTTCTTTCAGTCTACTCTTGCCTCATGATGGAACTCTGGTCACCCCATTTAAACCAGTCAATCTCATTCAGTCTAGAAAAGCTTGCACTCATGCAAAAATCCAAGGATAACTTAATCTGATTTGACTTAAATTGGATGGAACTCCTGCCTCAAATGGGCAGTCCCTTAGCCCATTGCTTACTTTTTTTTTTTTTTTGAAGGACACATAATGGTTTGAAAGAAAGAATCCTAGATTTAATTATATGGATTCCAGTTCTGTTTCTATCACCATATTACTTGTGTGACTGTGGGCAAGATGCTTTACGTTTCTTCACCTTGGTTGTGGAGAATGTAATGTCATCAATACAAACTACTTTTCTCTAGCTACCTGAACCAACTGGACAGGATTACAGACCCGGACTACATTCCTAATGAGCAAGATGTTTTGAGATCTAGAGTGAAAACTACAGGCATTATTGAAACCAAGTTTTCTGTCAAAGACTTGAATTTCAGGTGAGTACATGATTCCCTGGGGCATCTCAGACACACACATGTAATCCTAAAAAGGGACATGGGCATGCTTCTAGGCCTTTGCTGAAACCCAATCTAAATTACTGTCCTACTTCTTTCCCTTTTCCTTTCCACTTCTCATTTTGCTGCTAACTGACCCCAAAGTAGCCACTTTGGGGGATTAACACCAAAGGCATGTGGATCATATTCTGGGCATACCTATGAACATCTGATTTCTCCCACAGGATGTTTGATGTGGGAGGGCAGAGATCTGAGAGAAAGAAGTGGATCCACTGCTTTGAGGGCGTCACCTGCATCATCTTCTGTGCAGCGCTCAGTGCCTACGACATGGTACTGGTGGAAGATGATGAAGTGGTAAGTGACCTTTCAACCAGCTTTAGTAGGACAAATTTTTTGCCGTAACCCTTTCTTTAAGCTTGTGTCATCCCAATGCCCCAAACTGAGTGACTTCAGGGAACTCTAACAATCTAGCTGACCTCTAGCAGACCAATGAATGTCTCATGTAAGCAATTCTAAAATACCTCTTCTGCAGGTTCTAGGTTAGTACTTTAGAGCTCTAGATTTACTAAGAATGAGGATTGTCTCAGATTAGACATCAAAGTATTACTTAACTATCACAAAGCTCACCAGAGGATTTCAGTATTTTTTTTAAAAAACAAGGTAAGGAGTATAAATCTCCCAGATAGAGATGTTGAGCTACTAACCTCACTTCAGAAGCCTAGAAATGTACTGTGTATCAACAGAAGTAAGGCGACACTAGCAGACCGGGCTTCTCACTTGCCAAATTAACTGACAGCTGGGGAACCACCTGAGGTGGTTCCCTTCAACCTGTGAAGTTCTGTAAGGGTACTGCAGGACAAGTATCAGACCCTGGGCAGTTACATTCTCTGAGTATAAGACAGATAAAGGATGTCAAAGGTGTTGAAAACACTAATTTCACATAAACATCTACTTCACAAATGGAAGCCAGCAACCTACTCATTGAAAACATTCTATCCTCCTATTCCTCACTTCAGCTTCAGCTCTTTTCCATTCCCCTTAAAAGCTCAAGTTCACATTAGAACACTCTACCACTTCAGCCAAAATGTTTTACACTATTCAGTTTCCAACATCTCTTCTATCTTTAACCTTGATTTCTGAGGTTTTTAAAGAATTTTGTAGGAGTAGTAAAAGTGAGATAACGCTACAAATTTTATCTTTCTTGCTTTATTAGATGACTGAGCTCAAGTCAGGTATCAACCTACTTCAGGTCCCTAAAGGCCTGTCTCCTACAGGCAGGCTAGTATGGGCAATCTGCAGACTCTGCACATATATAGCACCACTTCTCACTCTTTCAGATTAGCAATCACAGAAGGAAACAAAAAGAGCAGAAGTGCTTGTGGTGTGCATTGGGAAGTTCTCTAGCCTTCATCATATGGCACTAGATCCAAAGTATACCCGTCATGTTCCTGTCCAAACTTGAGATCTAGGACCCTATTATTGGCAGTATTTGTGGATGTTGAAGTCCTTGCTGGTATCCTGGCTGCCAAAGAGGTGCATAACATTTATTGTATACCTATATGCTAGCCACTATACAGATACCATTATATATGCCCTCATTTAACTTTCATGATAACAGTATAAGGGAACTGAGACTCAAGAGAAACTCAATAATTTCCCCAAGTTATACAGCTATTAAAATGACAGAAATGAGGTTAGAAGGAACCCAGATATGTTGGCTTTACTCCACATTAAAAAGAGAAAAATTATTCCCATATCTATCCTTTTACATTTCGAGTACTGGTTATCTAAGGGCAACAAAAATGAAAGCAAACAACCAACTTATAAACCCAATCTGATATTTTCAATGGTGTTTCCTCTTACTAGAATCGTATGCATGAGTCTTTGCATCTGTTCAACAGCATATGTAACCACAAGTTCTTTGCGGCTACTTCCATTGTGCTCTTTCTCAACAAGAAAGATCTTTTTGAGGAAAAAATCAAGAAAGTCCATCTCAGTATTTGTTTTCCAGAGTATGAAGGTAAGTGTCAAGGGCTCCAGACAACAGTGATACCTTTTTGTAGTAACTAGCAACTAACTGCCTCATTCCCTATGCTAAGGAGATATAAAGGATCTTGTCTCAGGGGAAGCTTGGGCGTTTAGTTAGAGGTTTAAAATAAAGATGTGTCTGGAATACAGCAAATTTTAGATGCATGAGAGCTACTGACTGTTCAAAGGATTCCTACTAGAAACCAAAGGTAGAGACACAGAGATACTTCCCTCCTCAATTTCCTTGGTCTACTCAAGTGAGAAACACTGGATGACAATAGGCTGAACCCCTGTTCCAAAAACAGGCCCCCAACTGTATTTGTCTAATACAACATTTTAAGGATCAAGTTGGCCACCTAAAAAGTGAACAAGCAACAGACAAGGATTTATTCAGCCCACTTCTTTACTATTTTTCTGGAAAACCAGGGAACAACTCCTTTGAGGATGCGGGGAATTATATCAAGAACCAGTTCCTTGACCTCAATATGCGAAAAGATGTCAAAGAAATCTACAGTCACATGACCTGTGCTACAGATACACAGAATGTCAAATTTGTGTTTGATGCAGTTACAGATATCATCATCAAAGAAAACCTCAAGGACTGTGGGCTCTTCTAATCTTCACCAGTCCTCAGGTAAACAGGCTTGGAATCTAGGTAATTTCAAGCAGAAAATTATGGGTCAAAATACTATAACATGAAAAATGAATCCATTCTCCAATGGATATGGAGAATGATGCGGAGTTACAACAGTATCTTGCATCATCTTTTTCAAGTGGGATAGCTGGTGCAGTTTAAAGAGTGCAAGGCTAGGACTCATAACATCCAGGTTTCAGTACTGACTCTACTTAATACAAGAATTGATTACTATGAACTCTTCGTTTCTCTAGGCTTCAAATCTCTCATCTATAAAAAGAAGCTAACTTCGCAACCTATTTCACAGGGTTATTCTGAGCAGCACAAACATTAACTGAAGGGAAGGCACATAAAACATGCTATGGTTAATCACAAAAAGCAAGCCCATATAAATCTGAAAAATTTGTGAAATTCACCATCTGGCTTTTAAAATAAACTATCTCAACAAACTCTACCCCAAGTAAAACAGCAAGCCTTCCCTACAGTCCACCAAAAAACTATTTAATACAAAACTTGAATAAATCTACCAGCCCCTTTTTACTAATAGATTTCTATGTGCCTTAGCTCAAAGATACAGATCGCTGGGTAAGAAATGTGAGGTTTTTAGTTTCTAAGGCACACATCCAAAAATGATTATCTTTAATAAGCACAGCTTATCTCTCTGCCCTCAGGCTGCCAAAAAGACCGTTTCCTATATCTCTATTAATGACTGTTCAGCTATATAAGATACTTTATGACTAAACTTGGAGGACATCAACATACTCCCACTTAAGAGGATTTTATTGCTGCCATTTCTCTATCATAGAATTTAGAAGTGAGCAATTTTTAATTTCTCATTTCAACTGCTGCATGTTTCAGGAGAACAAAAAGGCAGCTGAACTTGCTTTAGGCACTGGAAATCTTTGCTGTTAGGTTCATGTGATACTGGCTGAGAACAATATTTCCCCAAACCCACCAAGGAGTAAATTATTCCTTTGAACTCCTTTGAGAGGAAACAAAGCTTGCATTTATCTTGACAGGAGGTGGTGAAGTCAAGTATAGATTTAGCATTTACAACTCCTAGTGAGAAAAGCTCTTGGCAACCAAGATTTAACATATAAAAGAAAGAGTCAATTAAATGAAAATCTGCTCTGTGCCAGAAACACCCATTCACACTTAGGCTGCTACTATCAATATTAATACTAGAGAGGCATATAAGGCTTGATATACAATGAAGAATAAATCTGCAGCTGTTAAAATTGAATCCAATTAAGTCTTTCTAATTTCCTTTAAAAACAACTCATGAGGGAAATTACGGGAAAAACTAATCTGGCCATATCTACTGACAATTAAAAAACTTAAGCAAGGATTTTGAGTCTGTTTTGTTATTATGGATCCCTCTGGCAGTTATGATGAAACCTATGGACCTCTTAACAGAATATATTTTGTTTGTTTGTTTGAAATGAGGTCTCTCTATGTTGCCCAGGCTGGCCTCCCACTCATTGGCTCAAATGATTATTCTGCCTCAGCCTCCTAAGTAGCTGAGACTACATATATGAGCCATAGCACCCAGCTCAGAGTATTTTTAAATACATAAAACACTGAGAATTACAAAAGAAACTAACATACTAAATACAGTCTATGTATAGAATCCCTGGATCTCTGAAGCCTCAGGTTAAAGAACCCTTAACTATGATCTTGTCTATTCAGGCCCACAATGCCATTTGTTCCATTTCTATAGAGTATGGTCGCAGATTTTCATTTTAATTGTGCCAGCCTGTTAGCTGCTTCTTCTCTCTTTTTTTTTTTATTTTCTTAGTTGTAGCTGGAAACAAATTTCATTTATTTATTTTTACGTGGTGCTGAGGATCAAACCCAGTGTCTTATGCACGCAAGGCAAGTGCTCTACCACTGTGCTCAACCCCAGCCCCAGCTGCTTCTTATTAGCTTTTCCTTCATCCTTGAATCTATGAATAGATTATGAGTCAAATTACAGAAGTCTCAACCAGGTTGCTTGGTTATTAATATTCATATAGAACCTTCTCTCCAATACCAGTATGGAAGCTGAGCCAGAAGAACAAGTCTTCTGGAAGAACAATTAAAGCACCTCTTGCAGAACAAAACAGGATTGTTATTTTAGTTCTCTTTTCTGACAGATATTCAAACTTTTAACTGCTTTATAAACAAATTCACATAAGTTATTATCAAAAAGTGGAGGATGGGGGAGAAAGAGCAGTTCTTAAAGCAAGAGTCCCACAACTGTTGACAGGATCTGGTTACATTTATCTTAGAATGTTTTCTTTCTTTTTCTTTTTTTTTCTAAAGAGAGAGAGGGAGGGAGGGAGGGAGGGAGGGAGAGAGAGAGAGAATTTTAATATTTATTTTTTGGTTTTTGGCGGACACAACATCTTTGTTTGTATGTGGTGCTGAGGATCGAACCTGGGCCGCACGCATGCCAGGCGAGCGCGCTACCACTTGAGCCACATCCCCAGCCCTTCTTAGAATGTTTTCAAGTTAAAACTACTTTAATGAGTATACACAAAATAAAATTTTGCTGCTCTGGGCACCCCCCTTCACCTATACTTTAAAACCAAGTAAAACAAAAAGTCTGAAACTCCTGGCCCAGAATGGGCTCTCCTCCAAGTAAAGGTAAGAGGGCTTCTTCAATATTTTCAATAAGCTTCCCCAAACAAAGCAAATTAATCTCTTATCCCAGCTTAATTCATCAAGCCCAGACATCGTTCGCAAATCTTGTACTGTGTAAAACTGGAGAAAGTGCGTTTGTACTTCTACACAAATGGCTTATTTTTATCTCATGGACCCTTTGTGTGCATGAAAATTTTTTTTTCTTTTGCATAAAATGGCTATTAAGAAAGCTCAAATTAAATCTATGCCATTTAGTCTATCATTATTCTTCTTTTACCTCATTTTAAATTTACATTGTACAGTACTGAATTTTACATACCTTTCTTTACAAGCCATCTGAAATTATTTTCTGTAACAAACTCATAAACACAGATTCAACCCTATTTTCTTACACTGCAACCTTAATTCTTAGAATGCTAAAGTCAGAAGGAACTTAAAAAATATTCTGGGCCCATTATTAGCAATTTATAGGTATGAAGTTCAGGCCTGGAGAGGCAATGTGTCCTTATCAAGATCCACACTGCTAGCAAGTAGAACTTGAACTCTAATTGCTCTTCTGAATCCAAAGCAAGTGGTCCTTCTACAGACATTGCCATCAATAGCCTATCATATACTATAAAATCAATTTCCCATTCTTCTAAACTACTCTCAACAAAGTCTTGGTTAACTTTTAGTTACGCCACCTCCAAATCATTGATATTTAACAAAACCATCTGAAAACTAAGAAGTAGAGGTCCCAAAATGGAATATGAAATTAGTAAAAAAAAAAAAAAAAAAAAAAAAAAAATCACAAAAATATAAACAAATTAGTCTGTTGAAGGCATAATCTTCTGTTCATATCCTTAGAGGCAGACACCATAACATTCTTCCCTACCACAGACAATAATGACAATAAACCAAATATAAATTAGGCTACATTTCACATATATCTAATGATAGTTTCTCCATCTTAACAAAATTCAATACGATTGACACAAAAAGACAAATATTACATGATTCCACTTATGTGAATTACCTAAAATTCAAAGAGAGGGGTTGAGAGGTGGGAAACGTAGAGTTTTAAATCAAAATGAAAAAAATTCTGGAGATGGAAGGTATATTTTTCATATACTTAAAAATGATTTAAGTGGTAAATTGGATATTACATATACTTTACTTAACATGAAAAAGAAAATTTAAAATACTGAATTTTTAAATTTAAAAAATGGAAAAGACAGAAGTGTGCTTTTATGTTTTCTGTGAATAAAGGAACAGTGGATAAAAGAAACACAATAATTCAGTCTTAAAAGCAATATAAAAGACACATTTACTTGTAACAATTCCTACTCTGATGATAAAATTCACGTTGTTCCCCCCACCAAATAGTCCAAATCAGAGTATTATCCCCCATCCCCAAGGTAACAACAGCATTCAAAGCCCATTCTCTACTTGGAGATATGCCGTAGACCAAAGTGTGCTGGCCATGCTGGGTGGAGAAGGTGGTGAAGGGTGAGAGCTCTTACCTCCCACTGCCCTCTCTACCCGGCACAGCCCCCGCAGCACAGTTTCCAGCAGGACTTCCATGTCGGGCGAGGGACTGCAAGTGTGCCAAAGCCTCTGGTGGTCCTGCTCTGTAATATGTGAAGACGTTTCTGTGAGGTCAGACAGACACATTGGAGACTGTGGGAGGGAACTTTTCTGCCTTTTGGCTATGAAAAAGTAAGCACCAGTATGAACAGAAAAGAAAGAATTGATTGATATGTAAAACAAAGCAACCCAACTTTTCACCCTGCCTCACGAATTTAGAGTAATTTATAGTTCACTTTCATTTCAGGTCTTCAGAATGACTATGAGGGAAATGCTACAAAAAGACCACCAGCTACAATGAATACATTTGTTGGTGCTGCCACAGGATGTTAACTTTTCTGCAGTGCAGTATAATCCTGAGTATCACAAAGAACATTATAAAACATCTTCAAATGTATTATTTCCATTTGATCAGAACCTCAGATTATAGCAGGAAGGAATAATTTAGTCTAGTCCATCTTTAGAGAACAGATGAGTGATATGACTAAAAGTAACCTATGCAAGGTTTCATGGCAAATAGCAGAAAAAGGACAAGAACCCATCACTCCGAACAACTTTCAATCTCATAAGACTTTCAGAGGTTTCTGCACCTTTATCCTAGATGAACAAGGATAAACAGAAAGAACAGGTAACTTCTTGTATTCTAACTACTGGGAATCTCTCTTGCATATAAAAGTCTTTGGGGTTATTCTGGATATTCTGAATATTAAGGTCAGAGGCAGAGGCTAGGAGCAGACAATTAACCAGGTTGTACAGAATTAATATTCCAGCTGTCAAAGATTTTAACAGTTTAGTTAGTGAATAGCTAATATATTTAGATAGTGTATCCCACAGCATATTTTAATATTTGATTATTTCTGCCATCTTATGATTACCACTAGATTTCAGGAAAAGAAAATATTACTACTGGACAAAGACTTTTTACATTTGACCCATTAATAGTTTAGAGCTAGCCAGTGTTGCTTTATTTCACCAACTCTAAGTGACTATTCATATTGTTACTAATAATCACCTCTGATACAGGATTTTCTTGTCTTTAATTTGATGTACATCTTTCAATCTTTACTGCATAATAAATGCCATGAAATAAATGAAATAAAAATGTTCAGATACTGGTTTCTTGTTTTAATTTTGTATAAAAACTAAATTCTCTATATCTACAATGTAGGAATGTCTTTCACAACCAGTCCTCAGACTAATTTTTCTGTTGGAAGGCACTTTAAGTACAAAAAGTACTTCTTATTGGCAAACAGAAAATAACTCAGTCACTTTACTAGTAATTTTAAGGTTATCCATGTACTACTGTTTAACATTTGTGCTGATTTTAACCCAGACACTAAGGAGACTGAAGCAGGAGAATCAAAAGTTCAAGGCCATCCACAGTAACTTAATGAGACCTTCTCAAAAATAAAATTTAAAAAAGGGTTTGGGATATAGCTCAATGACAGGCATCCTTGGGTTCAATCTCTAAAACTGAAAAAAAAAAAAAAAAAAATCTGTCCTGGTGCACACCTGTAATGCCAGCTACTCCAAAGATTGAGGCAGAAGGATAAAAAGTTCAAGGCCAGGCTAGGCAACTTAGTAAGACCCTACCTGAAAACAAAAAATAAAAAGGGCTGGAGGTGTAGCTCAACACACTTACCTACATGTACAAAGCCCTGGGTTCAAACCCCAGCACCACACAAAAAGAAAATAACCGCTGTGCCCTTACTAGTTCTAAAGTATGTTATCCTCAGCAGAAGTAACTCATAAAAGGCAATGACAAAATTGGGGGGAAACTTTTAAAAGCTATACAAAGATAAGGGAACAAAGACCTTGATCTAGAAGTTACTTCCTTACTGCCTCAAAAAACCTTTTTACTCCCAGATAGCTGGCAGAAAAACCAACATCAATTTCAGACTTCTAGACAACCAACTTTTTGCTCTTGTGATTACGAGAACAATATAACAAAATATGATGGTCATAAAGCTATGTGGAGAGCTGTGCCTGTTCAGGTCAGATCTGATTTGTATTATGAAGTCTGAAATAGAACCCAATGATTACCTGGTAGCACTGGTAAATTAAGATAACTGTTCTTAAAGCATTACATAGGAAAGGGAAAGGATTCCACAAGCAGTAACACTGAAGGAAATCAGTGCTGCTGAGAGGACTTTGTTGTTATTGTTTAACAACTGAAAAGGGAGAAAAAAATCAAGGGCAGGTTTTTAACTGAAAGGAAAGACTAACTTAAACTTACATGTAACTGCAATACAACAAGGACTTCTGCAACATGAAATTCCAGAACTATGTCATACAGGTTAAACAAATGGAGAAACATATGAAGTGACCAATCAGGCCATGAAAGCAAAATCCAAAATAAATCTCAGTCAAAACAGGAGAATAGTGACCAGGATATAAGAATATAGGACTGCCAGAAGCAGTGGCGCATGTCTGTAATCCCAGAGGCTCAGGAGGTGGAGGCAGGATGATCATGGGTTCAAAGCCAGCCTCAGCAAAAATGAGACACTAAAAAACCCAGTAAAACCCTCTCTCTAAATAAAATACAAAATAGGGCTGGGGATGTGGTTCAGTGATCAAGTGCCCAGGAGTTCAATCTCTGGTACCTCCCCATCCCAACCCCTGTCCAAAAAAAGAATACAGGGTGAGTAATAATTTAGAATAAACAGATTTTTTAGTCTAAAAATGTACATGTTACATATGAACACATGTGAACATAAAAAAAGGTTTTTAAAATTTTGTTTCACCTATGATAATAGCACCTTGTGAAAAATAACAGTCTACCAGAAAAAAATAATAAAGTGCTATATTGAACTAGAAATTTAGAATCTGAACTGTCCCAAGATGATATCATCATTACCTACTGATGAATAATGGGCATTGGAATTTTCATTCCAGGAGGTGGAATCAATCTAAGCTTGAATTTGTAAGTTTAGGGAGGCCTGTCCATCAAGAAGAATGCATCTCTCTGTCCAATGTTTAATCAGGAGAAGAAGTGGCTATCCACAAAATTACTGTTGCAATCCTTCCTTCCAGGGTGTACTTTTTAAGAAAAAAAAAATATTTTTTAGTTGTTAATGGACACAATATCTTTATTTATTCATTATTTTTTTAATGTGATGTTGGGGATTGAACCCAGTGTTTCACACATACTAGGCAAGTGCTCTACCACTGAGCCACAACCCCAGCCCTCCAGGGTGTATTTATGGTTCAAACTTTAATTTTCTTAATTATGCCAACTTCTTAGATGGTCCAAAAGTCTGGTCACCCAAATTCAGAAATATTATCCATTACAAATCTCTAGCATTCTGGGTTGGGGAGGAGAGTAACTTTTAACTTCTCTGATTAAAAATTGCAATCTCTGTCCAGGCTAGTAGATGTGATGTTTCCCCCACATTTTTGGCTCTGTTGTAAGAAAAGATTTTTTATTTCAAAATATTATTTAGTAATTTGAATGCCTAGCTGATAAGAATCATCTTTTGAAAGTTACAGATTACTACTCTACCAGACAAAATTCAATCTTTTCAGATATGTCCAGGTGATTTTGACTCAAGTCATACTTGAAAACCGCTGGCTTAAACTGCCTCTCATCTATTCTCAAGGGATGTATATTTAGATAAGTTACTTGAGATGGTATGGTAGGAATGATCTTCAAGCAAATAGAGACTGTTGTCAAAACAGAAAAGTGGAGGACTGTTTTTGTTAATAGAAGGGCTTCAAAAAAAAAAAAAACCCATCAGACAGACATTCAAATGAAAATACAAAATGCATTTCAAAGTAAAATTAACTTTGGATTATCTATTATTTTAGATTTTCAACAATACCATTCCATTAAACCCAGAGTATAGAAAAACTACAAAAACAGTATTTCACTGGTACTAATTACTAAATGATCCTATATTACAGAAGAATACAGTAAGGAAAGGAAATATTTAAAATGAGTTACACCTATCAACCCATATTTACATTAAGTCAAACACCAATTGAAGCTAATAATTTTCTTTCAGATCAAGTTTTTCTACACCTAATGAAAACTGTGTTTCATAATACAGCTACACCATCTGCTTAGTTATGATTCTCCAAAAAGAATAATAAGTTTAAAAAAAAAAATTCCCACTGAAGGCCCTGAACTGCTATGGCTTGCTTTTTGAAGCAGCTTTGATAACCACCAACCTTCAATGAATAAGGCCACAGCAAAAGATGAAACAGAATCCAATTAAAAATGATTGGACCCCAAAAGGCACTGCTCAAATTACTGATTTGAAATGCTCAAAATGCATTCTCTTCATTTGCCTTTCTCCAATGGTCTGCTCAGTATTTAATGACATTTGCTGTACATTAAACAAAAAAGACCTCTAGGCTAAAGTAAATACAGCTCTATGCCAGCAAAATGCAAATCTGGAGGACAGATTATGACTGCATATTACTTGTACACAGACAGGACATATAACCTTCATCCATAAAGTCAAGATTCAACAATACTATTACACCAAGGGAATAGTCTATGAAGGAACACTTCTACCTGAACCCACTCTCAGACAAAGGCGAAGCACACTCAGCAGTGGTAAAAATAAACAGAAGACAATGCTTCCAGAAAAAAGACTGGTTACAAACAGGAGCAAACCTGGACTCTTTACTCACCATTTTAATACTGCTGCCAACTATAACAGATTAAAATCTGTACATATGACAAAGTGGAAAAGTCCTAAAATGCAACAGTTTGGGTAAAAGAACTTACTAAGGATTACTACATTTAACATTACTTCAGTAAAACAATGGCAAACAGGGGTTTGGCACCACATTTACAAAGTAAAAGCATGCACTGTTAATATACTTTATAGATGTCTCCCAACAAAAAAGACCACAGATGGAAAACAAGGGGCACCTTATATAAAACTCCCTATGACTGAGACAAACAAGCAAGAATATCAAAGTGGTCAATTTAGAGATATGTAGCAGCAAAGTCAATGGTTCTGTTTGGAATTTAGCAATTTACATTTTTAATTAATAGCTGCCCTGGGTGTGTCCATATCCAAGAAGCTGACTTGATCATACTACATCAGCATGTACCTAGTAATTTGGTAATTAGCATAAAACAAGGTTAACCTTCAACCACATAAGCTTAAAGAAAAAAGAGAGCTAGAATCTTATTGCAGACCTCTCCAATGTAATTACCATTTAGAAACCACCATAGTTTACTTTGAACATAATAGTAACCCATATTGCATTCAAAAAAGCTATATTTATAGCCCCTATAACTGGACAGAATTTTAAGTAATTATTGATGTATATTCTGACCACACCAAGAATTAAAAACAAAGAGTTCCTATTAAGAGGAATATTTTCAAGATAATCTGGTGACATCATATGCATAGTTAAGACTGTGTTTTAATAAAGATTCTCTCGCAAATAAAGAAGTAACATTTAGTAATGAGTTATTCTCTTGATGAAAAAAACTTCAGAAATGAATTACTGGTGATTTGTTAAGAAGGGGGAAAAAAAAAAAGTAAGCCACATATTGAAGTTCTGGAATGCAGCACCTCAACTTCAGATCTGCCCTAAAATTTAAGATTATAAAATCCAAGTGATGTCTTGATGATGAAACCATGCTTTACAGCTGTTCCAATTCCAATGTCTGACTTGAGTATCTCATGTCAATTAAAAGTTCCCTAATACAGAAAATTGTACTAAAGAGTGCTAAGATTCTGCATGCTTCTGCCATTCCCTGGTCCCGTCATGCTTGCAGCTGCCCCATGAGACAGCAAAAGATGTCTGGTCTCAACACTCCATACTGCTGTAGCTAGAAAAGAAGAATATTCTTAATTAGAAAAAGTTTACAAAGCCAAGAGATTATACTATAGCACTTTAGCAAAACTGTATGATGTTTTTACCTTTTACTAACATCCACCCTCTTCAATAAAGTCCACATTCCTTTAAGTTGTTTTTAATGATGACATCTGTAACAGCATCAAAAACAAACTGCACATTTTTGGTGTCTGTGGCACAGGTGAAGTGAGTGTAGATCTCCTTGGTATCTTTTCTTCTGTTCAGATCTTCAAACTGGCACTGGATGTAAGCAGCTGCCTCTTCATATGTATTAGAACCTAAAACAGATACTCAATATTATCAGTGCAAATTATAACAGCTGAACTCAATTAAGTCAGGCCATCCATTTCCTTATGAAAAAAGGAAACATGATGCAACAGAATTTTATATCTCTTCACTATATTCTTCATTAGTGCAATCTCCTATTGAAACTAAAATAAAATAATCACAAAGACTGAGGAAAATAACAAATTTTTCTATCCCCTTTCTTTAGATATTTCAGCTGAAAAAAATCTGGAAAGTATAAAAGGAAACAAGGGAAGTAGGAGGGTGCATTTCTAGAAAACACAATTGTTGAAAAGGTCAAAGAGAGCCTGTGCTACTTGGAAAGATCTTGAAATGAACAATTCAAAAGGATAAGGCATACTTCTTTTCAAAATCATCCCAGTTTTAAGAGGGCTTAGCCTCAGAGTTTTATATTTTAATATATATTATTTTGGTTGTCCAAGGACCTTTATTTTATAATTTATTTATATGTGGTGCTGAGAATTGAACTCAGTGCATCACCCTTGCTAGGCAAGTGCTCTACTACTGAGCCACAACTCCAACCCCTCCCCCCGTTTTTTAATATTTAATTTTTAGTTGTAGTTGGATGCAATACCTTTATTTTATTTATTTTTATGTAGTGCTGAGGATGGAACCCAGGGCCTCTGGGGTCAGGGATGTTGAGTAAATGAGTACTAGGCAAGTGCTCTACCACTCAGCCACAATCCCAGCCCCTAGCCTCAGAATGTTAAAAGTAATAATTTAAACAACCAAAGGGATAAACCAACAGGTGCAAAAGGTAAGGGGATCCCAATTATACACATTAAAAGGGTGAATTTTATAGTTTCTGAATTATATTTTAATAAAGCTGTTATTTTTAGGAGGGATCAGAAAACCACAAGTAAACCCTGTTTTCAGTAACATCTGTAACTTTTTCTTTTTTTGATATAGGGGATTGAACCCAGGGCACTTAACCTCTAAGCTACATCCCTAGGCCCTTTTTATATTTTATTTAGAGACAGGGTCTTGCTAGTTGCTTAGTGCCTAAGATGCTTTAGGCTGGCTTTGAACTCAAGATACTCATGCCTCAGCCTCCCAAGCTGCTAGGATTACAGGCATGTGCCAAAATATTTGCCTTTGACACCATCTTGTGCCCTTTATGGAGATAGTAAAAGTAGTTTTTTAAATCGGCTGCAAGGTCAGGGAAACTCAACAAAGCCATTACACACTTTTATTCCACTAAACCAGAGGTTGTTTTCAATGACATCAAGCATGACCAAAAGTATCAACCACCAAGAATACAAAGAAAATTTGATAACAATGAAGAATTTATCAAAGAAAGAAAAATTAAATAAAATATTTAAAGAACTGAAGGAAGACAACTTTGTAAATGTCTATAGTAGGTTTCTTGAATTCTGTAGGAAACCCACAGTAAATTAAAGGACACAAATGAGTGACAAGTAAATTATATTCGTCAAAATGGGTAACTGGTAAATCAGGACTAGGAAACCCACAGTAAATTAAAGGACGCAAATGAGTGAAACGTGAATCATATTCAGTCAAAATGGGTAACTGGTAAATCAGGACTATGAGAATCTTTTTTTTTTGGATACTAGGAATTGAACTCTGGGGCAGTTGACCACTGAACTGAATCCCCAGCCCTTTTCTGTATTTTATTTAGAGACAGGGTCTCACTGAGTTGCTTAGCACCTTGCTTTTTGCTGAGGCTGGCTTTGAACTCATGTTCCTTCTGCCTCAGCCTCCTGAGCCGCTGGGATTACAAGCACCACCATGCTCAGCAGAACTGTGAGAATCTTTAATGAAATCAAAGGAAATTAGGATTGTTAAATTCACAACAACAAAATGGATATGATAATGAAGGCTCTTTGCCTTGGTGAAGTCTCCCAGAGGCCCTTCATAATTAATGCTAACACTGTTACTTCAGTATGATTTCTCTTCCCATCCTAAAAACTTGGCTCCTTTCTATAAACTCATCTAATTCTCACCTCCCTCTGTTCCTTACTCTGAACAGATATCAATTTCTACTTTCTTGAGAAAATAGAGGCCATGAGATTTAAAGTATACCTCAACTTTTTAGCCTACCACCTAGTTTTAAAAGTTACCAATATCTGCTCTCTGGATTTAGAGATGTCTTTCCTTCTGTCCCAAAACCAATGACTCTGCCAGGTGAGGTAACACATGCATGTAATCCTAGCAGCTCAAGAGGCTGACTCAGGAGGATCACTAGTTTAAGGCCAACCTCAGCAACTTAGTGAGGCCATAAGCAACTCAATGGGACTCTGTCCCAACATAAAATACAAAAAGGTCTGGGAATGTGGCTCAGTGGTTAAGCACCTATGGGTTCAATCCCCAATACCAAAACAAAAAGACTACTTACACATTTTGTTTTTTTAATTATCAAGGAAAATTCACCCAACATAACAATTTTAAAGCATACAATTTCATATCATTTGATATATTCATAATGTTATACTATCATTCTTCTAATGTTTCGAAACTTGTTTTTACCTTCCAGAGAAATGCCCTGTTCCCATTAAATAATCACTCCTCATGCTATCCATATCTCCTCCCCCGGTAAACACCTACATGCTTTCTATCTCTATGAATTTAACTATTTTAGATATTCTACATAAGAGGAATTCACATAATATGTGATCTTTTATGTTTGGCTTCTTTTACTTGGTATATTTTTGACATATATCCAAGATGGAGCAACTATCAGTACTTTGTTCCCTTCTATGGCTAAATCACATTCATTGTATGTATATGCCACAATTGTTTATCCATCCATCCTTCTTAGACTCTTAATTCCTTCTTTTCCCACTTAATTTCACTAATTGCACAAAGGAAATTAGGATTGTCAAATTCACAACAAAATGGATACATACACACACACACACATATGTGTGTGTGTGTGTGTGTGTGTGTGTGTGTATATATATATATATAAAACTCACCCAACTTCTTCCAAAGTTCCTAGGCCACCTAATACACATCTCCATCTGGATGTTCCACAGATATTTCAAAATAACTATCCTAAATATGAATTCAGATCATAGCACATATATCCAATTGAGACAGAAATATGGGTTCCTTTAACTCTTCCCATTTCTTCACCCTTGCCATATCCTTTCCCTTTCTTATAGAAAGCACTTACAGTGCTTCAGCTAACAAGAGTTCTCTCCTGGGAATACCTGACTCTGACCTCCAAGTTTCATAGTGGTGAAGCCCTGGTAGTCATGTTTGAACCACCCACCTCCAATGACTAGCCCATAGATTTTAGCCTGATTGAACTATGGCCAGAATTTCTATCTCAGGAATTCAAACTTAAGGCCAAGTAATCCCAACCCAACCTTTCTAATGGGAGAAGAAACAAAAACTCAGACAAGGCCATCTTTTATTGTAAAACAAAAAGTTGATAAATAGAGAAAGAGAAGAATAAAGAAGAGATGCAGGAAGGAAACAGATAAGGATAAAGAGTACTTCCAGCATACCTAACAGCTTTATATTTCCTAGTTCCAATTCCATTCAAAGACCTATCTGTATTCTTGGCCTTGGCTTATATAAGCGATCCCTGGGTCCTCACCAAAAGTTTTTATCTATATTCTGGCAAAGTTCTTCCTAATTCAACTCCCCTATTAGCTATATTTATTATCATTTATTGCATAGTTTTTCTAAAGCAGTATTTATGCTACCTTATGCACCCCAGTTAAAATCTTCCAACTGTTCTTCACTGTCTCTCCATGAGCTCATTCCTGACCATCTAACTACTGCTTTCCTACCACTTTAAATTCCTATAATAACACAAGGTTCCAGAACAAGTCCTGTCATTTTTGTAACCTTCATATTGTCAAATATGCTATTTCCTTTTTAAAAAATGCTTTTATTCCTGTCTGCCTGATGACTTCTAATTCAACTTCTTAACAGCTCATGCAAGTGCCATTCTTCTAAGAAAAGACTATGCTGACTCCATAGGAGGGAACCACTTCTTTCTTTCTTTCTTTCTACTTCTATCAATGTACATTTTACACTGCAATAAAATTATGTTTCTCTTTCTAAAACCAGATTGAGTTTCTTGAACACAATGCATCTTATCTTTGTGAACATATACCAAATTTTAATATTTATCCTTGTTTACTCTCCTCAAAAAATGAGGTCAGAAAG
The DNA here is from genome assembly GCF_021218885.2 of Marmota monax. Classification (NCBI taxonomy): domain Eukaryota; kingdom Metazoa; phylum Chordata; class Mammalia; order Rodentia; family Sciuridae; genus Marmota; species Marmota monax. The sequence goes on from NW_026694276.1 coordinate 1,633,239, forward strand.
TTAAGGTGAACATAGAAAACCTGATTATGTCAATAGTACTCAAGGGATTTTTTAAAAAAATATTCTTTAGTTGTCAATGGACCTTTATTATATTTATTTTTATGCAGTGCTGAGAATAGAACCCGGTGCCTCATACATGCTAAGCAAGCCACAACCCCAGCTCCTAGGGGATCTTAATCATTGTGCTTAATGCTGATACCAATACTAGTGAATACTCTCCCTAAGGGCATATATGAAACATTTAAAACAAAAAACAGGCAGGTATGGTGGCACATGCATGTAATCCCAGCTACTTAGGAGGCTGACTCAGGAGGACTGAAAGTTCAAGGCCAGCTTGGGCAATTTAGCAAGACCCTAAACAACTCAGCAAGGCCCCATCTCAAAATAAAAAAACAAAGAGGGCTGGGGATGTAGCTCAGTAGTAAAGCCCCCTGGCTTCAATCCTCAGTACCACAAAAACAAATAAACAAACACCCACAACAAAAGCTGGTTGGATGAATGTTACTGAAGAATTGACCTAAGATATGTACATCCAATAAAATCTTTCATGAACCCGTACCTGTATATTCTGGATAACAGATAGTTAATGGACTCCTCTTTATTTTTTCTTCAAAAAGGTCTTTCTTGTTAAGGAAGAGAATGATTGAAGTGTCTGTAAACCATTTGTTGTTACAAATGCTGTCGAATAATTTCATGCTTTCATGCATTCGGTTCTGAAAAACAATCAAAGGTTGATAAATCAAACCAGGATGGTGATGCATGCCTGTAATCCCAGCTACTGGGGATTGGCTTAAGCAGGAGGACTAAAAAGATGGGGACTGGCTTAATCAGGAGGGCTGAAAGCCAAGGCCAGCCTCAATAACATAGCAAGACCCTATCCCAAAATGAGGACTGGCTCTAGCTCAGCAGTTCCTTTGACACAGAACTTACAACCAAAATGAAAAATACAAAGGGGTGGGGATGTAGCTCAGTGGTAAAAGCTCAGTGGTAAATCACCCCTAGGTTCAATTTCCAGTACCCCAAAAAGAAGAATAAGTCAGGAGCAAAAAAGAGGATTAAAAAGTGGATTAATTTAATAAAAAACCAGACCAACGGGTTTTAAAGCAGTGAAAGGGATTCATGGAAATATGTCAGGTACAAAGTTGATTCAGTCCTCATTTTTATAATTATTGGTGGGAAGAAGGACAAACCAAGAAACCCATTTATCCCTGTCCACATACTCAATGAGGGCTATTACATCTTTTTAAGAGATGTAACAATTAATTTTGAAAATCTACTCTCACTGACACACAGAAAAACTAAGGATCTTAAGTTTTGCTTTAGTGAACAAATGGATACACTCAGTTATTATGGGAGTTACTTTCCATTTCCTGACTGCATCAGACAGGCTTTTAACTAGAAGCTTCAACATACCATCTCCTCATCCTCAGCCAGAACAAGGTCATAATCACTGAGGGCCACACAGAAGATAATTGCTGTTACCCCCTCAAAACAGTGAATCCACTTTTTTCGTTCTGATCTTTGGCCACCTACATCAAACATCCTGAGCAAAGAGAAAAAAAGCACAAATTCAACAAGATCACATTTATACAACCCCTAAACTGTAATGATTAAAAATCTTTCCATTATTACATATTCAAAATCTCACTTGTAATAGAAAAGACAAACAAGGAGCAGATAAAATGTAGTCAAAATAATTATCTGTGACTAAAAGTTAAAAAGAGCAAAAAGAGAAAATAAAATTTAGGAATAATTTAAACTCTCATTTAGATAGATAGCTGAGGTTCTTCCCTATAAAATCTTTTATTGGACATACCAAAAGTCAGCAGAATAAGCACAGAAATGAATTAAAGGAAAGAGAGGACAAAGAAAGGAAAAAATGAAGAGCTGAATAATACAGCTTAAGATAATAGCAATCATAATAAAACCAGTATTTATTGAGTGTTTACCATTGTGCCAGACACTACTCTAGACATCTTAAAAACATTTACTCACTTTACTCTCCTAACATCCCAAAAGTACTATTGTTATCAACCTCATTTTACAGATGAAGGAATTAAGGCATAGATATGTCATAATTTTCTCAAAAGCACACTACTATAAAGATGGGGACTGGGGATCCAGACTCAAGCACTCTAAAGTATTCTAGCATCTATACTCATCCATCCCACCACCCTGCCTCTCAGAATGATTTGTCTCTAAGTCTCCAACTTGTATTCTGCTTTCCAACATCTTCCTACTGATTCACAAGTTAGTTTTCCCTGTGTTAAGTCAAAATATTTGAGAGAAAAATTATGAAAAAAAATAATTACATTTTATGGTGGGACAAAGAACCCGGTATTTTTTAAAACTCCTTAACCAGTTATTTCCCAGCTCCAAGTCTTTCTTGAACCTAATTAATAATAACATGAAGTTTCAATTATTCAACTACTTTGTTTCACCACAGATTAGTTTTAGTCCACCACTCTCTAGTAAAGTGCTGAATTTCTGTGATTACTGTCCTCACCTATTTATTATAATGCCAGGGTCACCTACACTCAGCAATGTCTTTTAGCTGCCACCTGGATCTGATGAGGTATGCATGTAAATAAATAAGACTCTTAAAATCTATATTTGATAACAATGATAACAACTTTATAGGCTAAACTCTGCTATACTGGTTTATTGTATCAGATCTACAATTTCTAAGGACCTAAATTTCCAGGATTATTTACCCCCCAGAGATCGAAAGATATAAAGATAGAGTTGGTGTTTTCTTGATATACATTTGAAAGGGAATATTCATCTTATTTGTGACCAACCCTTCTTTTGGTTGATCTTGCATAGTTCTTTTGGCGGGGAAGGTACAAGGGATTGAACTCAGGGGCACTTGGCCACTAAGCCACATGCCCAGCCCTATTTTGTATTTTATTTAGAGACAGGGTCTCACTGAGTTGCTTAGTGCCTTGCTTTTACTGACGCTAGCTTTGAAATCACAATCCTCCTGCCTCAGCCTCCCAAGCTGCTGGGATTACAGGCGTGCACCACCGCGCCCGGCTCTTGCACAGTTCTTTATTCAACTCTGGTCATGCATGACACCTGAAATGATGCAGTAACAAGCTGGCTTTAACAAAGGGTCAGATCACAGGTTGTAGGAAGGTTAATACCACATATTTCACCATGGAACTCTTTCAAGGGGAGACCAGTGCACGAATAATTCCAGTTTACTCCCACATTTTCTTCCATAAAGTCCATAAATCTGGTAGAACACTGTGAAGTTCCAAGGTGGGCTTTTAGTACATATTAACATTTACAATATCATTCACTGACAGATCAACATTTTATAAACATTACCTCATAACTGAGAGGCAAGTAAGCAATTACACAATGCCTTGCATATGGTAGATGCTCAATAAATGTTTGAATAAATGGATAGTGGTTTTGCCTAGAGAGAAGAGGAAAAGGAAGAAATGATAGTACTTCATAACAAGATATCTCTACATGCCAATAATAAAGTGGTGTGGCACTTTAATTCAATCTGCTACTGATCCGATAGACAGGATTTACTTAACTAAAGAAAAATCTATGACATCAACAAAAGTTTCCCACACTAAACAAATAATGGTCAGAACACTTAATTATAAAAAATTGCTAATTTTATAGTACACAAAGAGACATCTCATTCCTATGGTTTCACTAGCTATTCCATGTGGTTTTTGCTGCTCTTGTTAAATAAATTCATCAGAATGATAAGTAGCCAATCTATTCTAAAAACATTCAGCTTAACTATTAATATACTGCAGCAGGTTTTAAATCTGTTTGGTGTATTACAATTTCAAGACCACAACTGGTACCCAGTAATACATAACTATCTATGGATTTCACAAATTCTGGAAGGCAACTATTTCAAAGAAAAGAAAACTAAAAGGATCTGTGGCAGTAGTTATTTACCTTTGTACAGAATAATGCTATCCCATTCTACCTATAAGCATGAAGAAACCAAAAAGTACATCATGTATCAAAGGGGAAAAATTCACTCCTAATCTCAAAGGTCACAAAAGCAGAAAATGGGAACCAAAGAGACTGTTTTATTATTTATAAAAGTCCATTAACACAGAGACAAGCTGTGGCTTGTCTTAGAATTAATTACTAACTCTATAAGAAAATTCTTTGTTTTAGAATACTAGAATTTATTCTCTAAAACAATCCAATCACTGTTTATGTCATTATATTGCCCCCAAAGACCTATTCCCTCAAGCTCATTTTCCTTTCTGTACTATACTAAGAACTTAGTTGATAATTCTATGCACACATCAATCCAAGACCCATCACAATATTAGATCCATCTCCTTAAAGTAAAATGTAAACCAGTAAGAAAGGAATGACACTGTTATTTCAAATTTAATATAAAAATGGCAGAACGAAGCCACATAACTAATCAGAAAGTTATGTCCATTTAGTATTTTTATCATTCTAAAGATTCAATGTCTGTTTTCAAGACTAACAAAAAGTAGCTAAAGAGAATAAAATTACAAGTAATACAAATTGGTAATCACATGATTGATTCTATTGGTAGGTGAACTACAATTTAATTCTGAATTTAGTTTCCTCCAAATGCATCAAATATTTTATTCTACTTGGAGAAAAAAAGAAATGTTTGGGCTCCCATTAGTTAAAACATTCAGATAATGGCTGATAATATGATAAATTTCTAAACAAAGGAATATTGCCTAGACAAATCTTAGAGCTTACTTAATGTAAGAAAGGTTAATGTTTGTGTTAGGCTTATTTAGCAAAAAGGCTAATAATTACTTGAAGTATAAATCTTTGAAGGTGAAATGTGTTTCCACAATGCCTGTGGTCTTCACTCTTGTCCGAAGAACATCTTGCTGAGTTGGAATGTAGTTGTTTTGGGATATTCTATCCAGATCATTTAGGTAACTAAAAAATAAATACATTTATTTTTACCTGATGAAGCCAATCATGTGTATAGCAAGTCAACAGACTAAATAATTCGTTGCCAAAAGTAGATTCTGAACCTGTTACTAAAGTAGCAAAACAAAATCAGATCTTCAGTATCATGGAATATTAATCAGGAAAACTATAAACCTAGCATAGGACATTTAAAGTAGGTTATGCATACACTAACAAAAGTGGTTTTAATTCTACAGAATTACATTGTCAAGGCCAATTTAAAAAACAACATGACAATGTTATTCAAGAAAATTTCTGAAGTTTACAGTAGAAAAACCAAAGTTGTCAGAATTTAAGCCTAATAGATTATTTGCATGTTTAACCTCTTGATGGAACATTAGAGAATGGAATTTGAATGATGAAAACTATAATAAGAATGAATATTTCCTGTTTTAATTCAGGAAGCAGGATTATAAATTTGTAGGGGTTGTTTTCAAACCAAGGGCCTCCTGCATACTAGCGCTTTACCACTAGAAAACAGCTGCTAGCCTGTTTTTTTTTTTTTTTAACTTAAGTCAAAAACAAATTATTAAAAAAAAAATTTAATTTTTGTTCAGTGGAATAACTAAAAGATTGCTTCAAAGTCAAATTCTCCCCAGCAGCTCTCGAGGCTGAGGCAGGTGGACTGTGAGTTCAAAGCCAGCCTCAGCAAAAGAGAGGCACTCAGCAACTCAGTGAGACCTTGTCTCTAAATAAAATACAAAATAGGGCTGGAAATGTGGCTCAGTGGCTGAGTGCTCCTTAGTTCAATCCCAGTGGTGGTAGTGGGCAGGGGGACACAAAGCCAAATTCTCCACCAATTTCCAGGCTGAAAACCTGAAGAACACGTGGCACCAATATAACTGAATCATTAAAGATCTTCTATGTAACCAAATATTACCATTAATGTTAAGGAGTCAAGCTTAGATGAACAATTATGGAGGGAAAAACCAACTTTGTAAATCACATGTCCTTTGAAGATCCAGAGCTTACTGAATCTATGATAGAAAAAAGCAATTAAAATCTACCCCTATGTCAAGATCATTGTAGTGTCATGTGTAACTAATTAAAATAAATTTAAAAAAAAGAAAAAAAATCTATCCCTGATGACCATGGGAGAATTATTTAAATTAATATCTTCAACTAAAAAATGTTATTAAAAGGTGGGCAAGAATCCTGAAATATTTCCAAAGTCATAAGCAAGCTTCTCAAACATCATTTAATTTCTTATAACAATATATGATAAAATAAGAATGGGGAAAGTAGGAAAATATAATAATGGAGGAATTACCTAATGTTTAAATGCTTTTATCTAGTACAGAGAAGGACACAGATATCAAGTACTCAACAAGTTCCCCCAAAAAAGTTTAATGAAAAAAACCAATAAATTTAGATCTGAAAACAAATGTGCACAGGGTCAAAATGGAATGACATATAATAGTGCAACCTAAGTATTAATTACCAATTTTCTAAAACTAATATTAAGAAAATTTCCTTAACAAAAAAAGGCTTCAAACTTCATTTTATGACTCAATGTTCTCTTTCTATAATAAAGTCTATTATTGTAATCTGGCAAAAGATTTGTAAGTGGTGACTAGTACCAGAAAAATCATAGCATGCAGCCCATACACAGACAACTGGCTGCATGAAAAGGAGTGTCACAATTCTAATTTACCCCTCTAACTGCTATCAGTGCCAAGCCCTTATGCACAGGGAACTTACTAGATAGAGCTGGAAGAGATCCAGGACTCAGCTACACTGGATGTCTCTCCTTTGCTTGCTCTTATAAATATACCATGAAGCTAATTTTGTGGTGCCAAATCTCCCATTTATATTCCATGAGGGAACTCTTTTCTCCAAATCATATAAATGACCAAGTCCTCTATAATCCTAATTGAGATAATCTTTAATAAAGGATCCTATAAACTTCTAAGAGTTTCTATTACTTAAACATTTCCTTAGGGATGGGCACTGAACTTTCTCTAGGGCCATGATGTTCTGTTATGGTTTCATACAGCAAAATTACTTACTATGAAGCAGAATCATTAAGCTGGTATTCCCTGGACCTGCTGAAGCACGCTTGTACCCCACCATCTCGCCATAACCGTTTAATCACTCCTGCTAATTCTGAAGTCATTACTCCTTCTTCAGCACTGCCAGCTAAAACAAATAATTGCCGAGCATCATCCTGAAGAAAGCAGGTAAGAGAGAGAGATGATTCTCCATTCTTTAAAACTTGATTATTGTCTCATTAAACACACATATACACACACACAGAGTCATACTTTAGAGGTGTTACAAAGACTTTTTCTAGCAAGGCACCATGGAAGAATTTATAATTAATTCTTTTCCCATTCTCACTCTACTACAGTCTTAAGTCCAGAACTGAGCTAAGGAATGATTTTATTGCTCCCTATTTCTCCTCACCATACCCCCCTCCTCAGAAAAATAACCATTTTGGTTACTCATGATTACTGAAAGAAAATGGCATGCCCATTCTATTAAGGGAAGCCTACAATTAAAAACAGAAATGAAAAGACTAGCACATTGAGGCTGGAACTGTAGCTCTGTGGTACAGTGCTCGCCTAGCATGCATGAGGCACTGCGTGTGACACTCAGCACCACATAAAAATCAAATAAAGATATTGTGTCCACCTAAAACTAAAAAATAAAATATTTTTTTAAAAAAGACCAGCACATTAAGAGGTTAAGTTTAATAAGTTCTTAGTCAAACTAACCAAAAGAAAAAAGAGAAAAAGTTCAAATTAATAAAATTAGAGATGAATAAGGAAAAATCATCACAGACATCACAGATATCCAGCAGATTAGGGACTACCATGAAAACATATTCTAATTTTGGAAAACCTAGAAGAAAAGGATATTTCTAGACAAATACAATCTGCCAAACTGAATCAAGAGGATACAGAAAACCTAAACAGACCAATAACTTGCAATGAGATAGAAGTAGTAATAAAAAGCTTTCCAAAAAAAAAAAAAAAAAAAAAAAAAAGCCCTAAACCTGATGGGTTCTCAGCAAAATTCTCCCAAACCTTTAAAGAACTAATACCTATACTCCTCATATTATTCCATGAAATAGAAAGGGATGGAACATTTCCATATTCATTCTATAAAGCCAGTATCATATTATACCAAACCAGATAAGGATACATCAAGGAAAGAAAACTACACACCAATATCTCTGATGAACTTGATTCAAAAATACTTAACAAAACATTAGCAAATTGTGTTCAACAACATAAGAATATCATATATCACAACCAACTTGTTCTTTTTTTTTTTTAAAAGAGAGAGAGAGAGAGGAGAGAGAGAGAGAGAGAGAGAGAGAGAGAGAGAGAGAATTTTAATATTTATTTTTTAGTTATCGGTGGATACAACATCTCTGTTTTGTATGTGGTGCTGAGGATCGAACCAGGGCCGCACGCATGCCAGGCGAGCGCGCTACCACTTGAGCCACATCCCCAGCCCCAACTTGTTCTTATTCCAGAGATGCAAGGATAGTTTAATATACAGGGATCAATAAATGTAATTTATCACATAAAAAGAAGTAAGGTCATAAATCACTTAGCTCAATAAAGGCAGGGAAGGCTTTATTTACTTATCAGCACCCAATCCTGAGAAAAACAATGAAGAAACTAGGGATAGAAGGAACCTAACTCAACACCATAAAGCTAACCTCACAATAAATGGGGAAAAAGAAAGCATTTCCTTTAAAATCTGGAACAAGGTAAGGATGTCTATCCTCACCACTCCTATTTAATATAGTGCTAAAAATTCTATCCAGAGCAACTAGGCAAAAGAAGGAAATAAAAGGGATAAAAAATACGAAAGGAAGAAGTCAAATCATCACTGTTTTCAAAAGATATGATCCTGGGCTGGGGATGTGGCTCAAGCGGTAGCACGCTCGCCTGGCATGCGTGCGGCCCGGGTTCGATCCTCAACACCACATACAAACAAAGATGTTGTGTCCACCGAAAACTAAAATAAATAAATAAATAAATATTAAAAAAAAAACAACAAAAGATATGATCCTATACCTAGAAGATCTAAAAAAAAACTCTACCAAAAGACTGCTACAGCTAATAAAAAAAATTGGCAAAGTAGCAGATTACAAAATCAACACATAAAAATAAATAGCTTTCCTGTATACCAACAATGAATCTGCTAAGAAATAAATCAGGAAAACAATTCCATTCAAAATAGTCTTGGGGGGAGGGAGGACCTAGGAATAAATCTAACCAAGCAAGTAAAAGATCTCTAAAATGAAAACTATAGAACACACTGAAGAACAAAACTGAAGAAGTCCTCAGAAGATAGAAAGACCTCTCATGTTCATGGATAGGCTAAATTAATGTTGTTAAAATGACCATACTACTAAAAGTAATATACAGATTCAATGCAATCCCAATCAAATAGCAATGACATTCTTCACAGAACTAGGAAAAAAAGTCCTAAAATTCATTTGGAAGAATAAAAGACTCAGAATAGTCAAAGCAATTCTAAGCAAAAAAAGCAATGCTGGAAGTTTCACAATACCTGACTTCAAATTATACTAACAGAACCTTAGCAACAAAAACTGCATGGTGCTAGCATAAAACCAGAATGAGACTTGACCTTTATCTTTCACCCTCCACAAAACATCAACTCAAAATGAACCGAAGAGTTATGAATTAGAACAGAAACTATGAAACTCCTAGAAGAAAATGTAGAGTCAATACTCCAGCATATATAGGCACAGGCAACTATTTTCTCAGTAGAACTCCTGAAGTTCAGGAAATAATGCCAAGAGTTAATAAGTGGAATAGCACCATATTAAAAGCTTCTGCACAGCAAAAGAAATGATTAGGAATGTGAAGAGAGAGCACCCACAGGATGGGGAAAAATCATTGTTAGCTACTCTTCTGACAGAGGGTTGCTATTTAGAATATATAAAGAAAAAATAAATGTTAAAAAAGAATATATAAAGAACTTTAAAAACTTAACACCAAAAAAAATCAAATAACTCAATTAATAAATAGGCAATTAATTAAACAGACACTTCTCAAAAGAAGAAATACAAATGGCCAACAAATATATCAAAAAGTTTAACATCATTAGCAATTAGAGAAATGCAAATCAAAACTAAACTGAGATCCATTTATACCTGCAAATGTCATAATTTTATTCTCTATTATTGCTGAGTAATATTCCATTGTGTATATATACCACAGTTTCTTTGTCCATTTATCTATTTTTTTTTTAATTTTTTATTGTTGGCTGTTCAAAACATTACATAGTTCTTGATATATCATATTTCACAATTTGATTCAAGTGGGTTATGAGCTCCCATTTTTACCCCATATACAGATTGCAGAATCACATCAGTTACACATCCATTGATTTACATATTGCCATACTAATGTCTGTTGTATTCTGCTGCCTTTCCTATCCTCTACTATCCCCCCTCCCCTCCCCTCCCCTCCCCTCCCCTCCCCTCCCCTCTTCTCTCTCTGCCCCCTCTACTGACATTCGTTTGTCCCCCTTATATGTCCATTTATCTATTAGAGAGCATCTAGGTTGCTTCCACAGTTTAGCTATTGTGAACTGAGCTGCATGAACATTGATGCAGCTGCATTATGGAGTTGGAAAATATCACGCTAGGTAAAGTAAGCCAATCCCAAAAAAACTAAAGGCTGAATGTTCCCTCTGATAAATGGATGCTGATCCATAACAGAGACGTGGGAGGCATGGGAAAAATTAAGGAACTTTGATTGTGCAAATGGGAGGGAGGGAGGGTAGGGAGGGTGCATGGGGGCAGGAAAGATGGTGGAATGAAATGGACATCATCACCCTAGGTACATGTATGATTGCATATATGGTGTGACACTAGATTGTATACAACCATAGAAATGTAAAATTGTGCTTCAATTGTGTACAATAAATCAAAAATGCATTCTGCTGTCATATATACCTAATGAAAATAAATTTTTAAAAAACTACACTGAGATTTCATCTCACAACAATAAGAATGACAGTCATCAAGAATACAAAAATAATACACACTAGAGAGGATGGAAAAAAATACTTTTACACTGTTGGTGGCATTGGAACTTAGTACAACCACTATGAAAATCAGTATGGAGGTTCCTTAAAAGACTAAACCTGGAACCACCATAGGACCCAGCTACGCCACTCCTTGGTATTTACCCTAAAAAATTAAAGTCATCATATTCAGTGATACTTGCACATCCATATTTACAGCAGCAGAATTCACAACAACCAAACTACGGAAATAGCATAAGTGTCCATCAATGGATGAATGGATAAAGAAAAAGTAGTATATATATACAATGGAGTTTTATTCAGCCACAAAGAAATAAAATAATGTCACCTACAGGAAAATGGATGGAACTAGAGATCATCTTGTTAAGCAAAATAAGTCAAACTCAGAAGGTCAAGGGTCATGTTTTCTCTCATATGTGAAAGCTAGGAAAAAGGAAAAGAAAGGTGAGGGGGATCTCATGAAAATCAAAGGGAGGTCAGTAGATAGAAGGAAGGGGGGAAATGCTAGGGAGCAATACTGACCAAATTATATTGTTATATTGTGTGCATGTATAAATATGTAACAACAAATCCCATAATTATGTAAGGGTACAATGCACCAATAAAAAAATGAGTGTGGGGGGGGGGGTGCTAAAGTTTTTAACATGCTACAGAGAATAAAATAATCAAACTTAAAGAAAAAATGATTTTCTTCTTCCCTTTTAGTCCAGACAACGGAACAGGCAGAGGAGATTGAGGCATTTAAAAAGTCTAGAAGAATAGAGGGAAGAATAAACCTCTCAGGGAAAAAATTTAAAAATCCATAGATTTCCCCCACAAAATAACAACAATGCCCTAAGAGAAGGGAACAAAGAAAGATGTGAACAAAACCTCATGAGTCACACACAGTGTTTTAAAGGAATCATAGCTTTTAAGCAAAAATATGTGAGAGGTATAGAGGTCAGAAAAGAGCTATGGGAATTAAGTTTTACTTCATTCTATCCATCCCTCCTTATAAGTTTAAAAATAAAAAGGCTCTTACAGAATTATTTTCCTACCCAAACCTAGTGTCTACCTCAAGATAAACAGAGAAATGCAGATATTAAAAATATACACATACAGGGGCTGGGGATGTGGCTCAAGCGGTAATGCGCTCGCCTGGCATACGCAGGGCGCTGGGTTCAATCCTTAGCACCACATAAAAATAAAAATAAAATAAAGATGTTGTGTCCACCGAAAACTGAAAAAATATTTAAAAAAATTCTCTCTCTTAAAAAAGAAAAAAAATATATATATACACACACACACATACAGTATAAAGAAAAAGTAAAGGGAAAATGGGAGCAATCACATTTGTATTTTCAGTAGTCATCAAGACAAAATAAATAAGTAAAAGGCATTTCAAATCACAGATAAAATCATAACCAAATCTCCTAAAACTTGACAATTCATTATCTGAACTTGTACAACAACCTAAGCAAAACAAACTGCCCACAGTACAATTTTCCAAACTCTGGTTGGGCCTTTGGTATTAATGGTTTTTGCCTAGTAATATCCCCTCCTTTAAGACCCTATCCTGGGGCTAGGGTTGTGGCTCAGCAGTAGAGGCCTTACATGTGTGAGGCATTGGGTTCAATCCTCAGCACCACATAAAAATAAATAAATAAAATAAAGGTATTTATTTTAACTACAACTTTAAAAAAAAAAATCCTATCCTGTGTTCTTTCATCTCTAGAAACACTTAGGGCTGAACCGTCTTTAAAAATATTCATTTAAGATCTACATTCTCCTTCTCTCTTTTCAAAGATATACTTTTTTTTCTTTTGAGCAGTGCTAAGGGTCAAACCCAGGCCTTGCTCATGCTAGACAAGTGCTCTACCACTGAGTTACATCTCTAGCCCTCAAAGATAAAAGATTAAAACAAAGAATCAATTACTGAGAAAAGACTTAGGCATTACACAAATTGTCAAACTCACTCAACAGTGAGCAAGCCCTTCTATACATATGGTATAATGATTTACCTCACATTTGAAGACTTTGCAATCCCTTGATTTTGAAATTTGACCTATCTATACTCATATAGGTATTCAAATAATCTCATGAAGCATTACTGTTTTTTAAATACAATGATATTCTATTACTACATATTTTTGCTGTTCTGATTCTGAAAATACTTTTAGGCAGAAACATTTTTTCCCATACCATTTAATCTCTCACCAACCTGCTCTTGATTCCCCACAATAAACCTTCTTTATAGGTCTATAAAGAGGCTCCTCTTTACAATGTACAATGAGCTTCATACTTTCAACCTTAAGCAGATATGAAGAAGGAATCTATCCCAAACTCAGCTCTATTCTTTCCATTCATTTTCTAGGCAACCATAGAAAAACTAAAGGAACAGAGGAATTGCAAATATAAATCCTCATATGTGAAAGAAAAAAAAGAGAAACAACAAAACTACATAGGACTGTAGAGTAGGATAATTGGTACTGGAAAGCTAGATGATTTAGGAGGCTGACAGGAATTAATGATGTCAACTCCATCCAGTGATATGAGTGTTATGACCTAAAAATTAATAACATTAACTTGATAAAGGAAATAAATAAAAGAGAAAGGGGAAAGAAAGAAAAAAGGGGAAGGGAAAAAGAAGAATCTAAGAGAAATAAATAACTGAGATGGAGAAAAAGCCAACAGAGAGAAGGCAGAGAACACATACAGTATTACTAACTAGTTATCAGATACAACAAACACAAAAGAGAAGCAGAGTGAGGTAATAGAGAAGAATTAGAAAGGGGAGGAAGAGGGCAGGGGACATAGCTCAGTTGGTAGTGTTCTTGCCTCGCATGTACAAGGCCCTGGGTTCAATTCCCAGCACCAAAAAAAAAAAAAGAGAGAGAGAGAGCGAGAGAGAAAGGGAAGGAATAAAGAAAGTAAGATACCAGGAAAAAAGTTAGTACAAAGAAAGAAAATTAAAAAAAAAAAAGACTTCCTTATTTCTAGGAAATAATCTATACTTTCCTTGAAATTTGGCTGACAATAAAAGATCTCCTACCTTCACAGTGGTTCTCTCCCCACTGGCATCAAATCTCCTAATTTTCAAACTAGACCTTCAAGGTCCACTAAGTATTAATATAATTAATCAATACAGCTTTTTAATATTTGATATGAGAAAGGCATTAAAGAATATACTACAACTTTGTACAATACATTTCTATAGCCTATGGTTCAATGCAGTATAGGGATGTAATATTCCTGAATTCTAAAATCGCCCCCCAAAATTAATGGACTTAGTGCTCATGTCTTTACAGTTTATTCTGTAAAAGTGATTTTGCTTTTAATCTCTATACCTCAGAAAATAGAGCTATGTATCATGGCAATCTTCCTTTTAATTTACTATTATTATTAATTACTATAAAATAAATGTCAACTGGGGCTGGTAGAGCCAGCCTAGCACGTGCAAGGCCCTGGATTCGATCCTCAGCACCACATAAAAATAAAATAAAGATACTGTGTCCAACTACAACTAAAAAATAATATTTAAAAAAAATAAATGTCAATAGTGCTATAAAAGAAGCAACTGAATAGAAGTTATCACAAAAATCTATAGTATATCTACAAAATCCCACTGCCTATACTCCTATGGTGGTTTTAGTATTTTCTAAAATAGACTGCTAATGCTGTTCAAATGAACACACGGTACTTTGTTACATCTTACCTTGTTACTTAAATTTATTTCCCTAAAACATGACCTAAAAATTTTGCTTAACCTGCACATACTAAATAAAAGCAAGTGAAGAAGAAAAGAGAAACACTTACTGCTCTGGCAGTTTCCCCAAAATCAATCTTTAGCCGTCCCATGGCTCTGATGATCGCAATGATGGACTGTATAGTATTGCTGTAGACAACTACTTTATACTGTTTACATTCTTCTTCTGAATAACCATCCTCATGAATGATTCTTTAAAAAGAAAACCACAAGTCAATACCATGGACCTAAAATGAAAAGATACTATGGACTTTTTACCCATTAGGAGGAAATCTAGTCTTACAAAAAGCCATGTTCCAACTTACTTCATCTGTTTCACAATGGTACTTTTACCAGATTCTCCAGCACCTGAAATAAAACAAAAACAGACTTTGAATTTCTCTGGATTCACACATAAAAGTATGAAATCAACATAAGTGATAACTATAAATTAA
Source organism: Marmota monax (assembly GCF_021218885.2). Taxonomy (NCBI): domain Eukaryota; kingdom Metazoa; phylum Chordata; class Mammalia; order Rodentia; family Sciuridae; genus Marmota; species Marmota monax. The sequence continues at coordinate 1,648,410 of NW_026694276.1, forward strand.
TGAAAACCACAGGTCCTAGGGTAACTGGGTGAGACTGTTATGTCTATCAGGAAAAAACAATGGAGCTTCTCCATTAAAGCATTTTACTTTCTTCATGTAACTCAGCAACAAAGTATAATCTACTCAAAGTGTCCCAGGGCCTGCTTGCTATAATTTGTGTAAAACAGACATATTCAAGAAGCATTTCTAGTAACTCATCATAAAACATGATTATATACTGAACATAGGCAAAAATTAATGATTATTTAATTCCTTTGTTGACTACTTGCCATGCCCATGAACTGGAGGAACATTTCAAAAGCAATATTCTCATCATAGGACTTAAGAGACATTTGACTTCTCATTAATACAGAATAAAAGTATTGCCTCCACCACCTTTTCACTGTATATCTCCTCCAGACCCTTAAAACCACACTTCCCTCCTTGCAAAACCAGAATCACTTTCAGCTAACAATCACTATGTCAAATAGGCCTCTGAACTCCTTGACAATCTTCCTGCCAGATCTTCCCCAGTCAATTCATTCTCTCACCTTCCGAAATGCCCCAACACCATTACCTCTCTCTCCAACATTATACCCTGATGATTCAATCAATCAGGAAAAATTATCTCATTTCCTCATAATCATATGTACCAATCCATCTGCACTTCCACTAGTATTCTTGACCTTCATCAATGGATGAACTGGCTCTGTGATGTCTTAGAGACTAACCCTCTCCTTACACACTACTTCATTTTATCTGCTCACAGTCACGACTGCTGCAATTTCCTATGGTTTTAAACACCATTCATAAATTGATAATAATATTTAACATCTAACAAGTATGTCAATCTGCTCTAATGTCATCAATTACTCAAATGACAATTTTTCTCCTCTAACTGGGTCAATCCTGATCAGCTCATACAAATCGTATGCTATACTGACTTTCCATCTTTAGTCAACACACACCCACACTCATCTCTACCTTTCCTTGACCGCACTTATTTCCCTCTAGCTACTACTCCATTTATCCTCTTTACAGCAGAATTCCTCTAACATGTCATATATACTCGCTGAACCTTCAATATTCTGTACCTTCAATTCTCTCCTTTACCCATTCTAATAAGGCTTCTATCCTCACCAATCTACTAAACCCATTTCTCAAGGTCTCCAACAATTTCCATCTTGACAAACCCAATAGTCATTTCTCATCTTACTCAGCTCTCAAGCAGGATTTGTCCAAGTTGATGACTTCTCTCCCTTGAAATACTTTCTTTTCTAGGCATGCTTCTAGCTACCACACCTTTCTGGTTTTGACTCCTCAGTTTCTGTTCTCCAATTTCTGAATTCTAAAAAATGTATTGCTTTAAGGCTTCTTCCTCAGTCCTTTTCTCTATCTATACCCACACTCTAAGTTATCTCATCTAATCTTATGAATTATGGTTTTAAACACCATTCATAAGCCGATAGTAATATTTAACATCTAACAATTATGATATGTCAGTCTGCTCTAAGAACTTTGCCCTATTAGCTCATTTAACTTTCACAACAATCCTGTGAGGTAGATATTATTATCCTCATTTTACAGACAAGGCAAATGAAGCAAAGAGATATCAAATAACATGCCCACAATTATACAGTAAGTTGCATAACTGAAATGTACATTCACAGAATTTGGCTCCAAAGTGGTGTATGCTGCCTCTTTTACTCCCAAACATGGATCTGTAATCTTGGTTTCTAACATTGAATCTGTACTCATATAGTTAAATCACCTACTGAATAAATTACAATGGATATTTATAGGCATCTCCAATTTAAAATGCCCAAAACTGAGTTACTAATTCCCCACCCCCATCTCAAAACAAACTCTACTCTTCCCTTCATCTTCTCAGTTAATGGCACCAGCATTCATCCAGTTGCTCAGGCTAAAAATGGCAAGTGAACTAACTTAAAATATAACTAACATGCACATAGAATGGGGGCTTCAGTGCTGATCTATACATTAAATATTAGTAAAGCTTAGTTTTATTAAAAAAATAAAAACATACAAATACAGTTTTAAAACAGTTTGTTCCTTGCACATTGAAAACATGGCCTAGATGACAATGAAAGCTTCTAAGTGGGCCAGTGCTTCAGACCATGCCTTTCCTATAGTTTTTCACTTAGTGGCTGGAATAAATTGTGTAAAAAGTACATCTGGGGCTGGGGTTGTGACTCAGTAGTAGAGCACTTGCCTAGTACATGTGAAGTATTGAGTTTGATCCTCAGCACCACATAAAAATAAATAAGTAAAATAAAAAGTATTGTGTCCACTACTAAAAAAATTATTTAAAAAAAAAAAAAAGTAAATCAGATCATGTCACAATTCTGACCAGAGTTGGCCCATGGCCTCCATTTATACTTAAAATGCATGGCAGTATCCTTCAATAGCCCTTGCCTACCTCCTCACCCTCATCTCCTCTAGTCTCCACTTTGCTCTCACTGCTCTTGTCAGACCAGCTTTCTTACTTTTCCTCCAACATACCAAACTGGTTCTCACTGAGCCAGATCCTGACTCAGTCTTTGCATTTACACTTCCCACCACCTGAAATAATTTTTGCAAGATTTTCTTCACTCATATTTCTGCTTCCTTCAACAGCCTTCACCGACTAATCTACCTAAATAGCTTTCACCCCACCACACTCTCTTCTTACCCAGTTACATTTTTTTTTCACAGAATACATCATTTTTTTCACACAACAGATTTGCTTACTTCCTGTCTTCCCTACTAAGATATATGCTTGGTCAAGGCTTATTTATCCCTATATTTCTAGAGCCTCAAACTGAGCCTGACATAAATTACTTAAATATTATTGAAAAAATGATTGACTAATATTCAATAAGCATGACCCTTACCAAATATTTCTCAACTTCATCAACCAAAAATATAAATTAAAAGATAATTTAAACCATATAAAAATTTTAAACAAGCTACATTCTTGCAGAATCAAAAAGTACACTTAAGTCAGGTGCGGTGGCACATGCCTGTAATCCCAGCAACTTGGGAAGCTGAGGCAGGAGGATCACAAGTTCAAAGCCAGCCTCAGCAATTTAGTGAGGCACTAAACAACCTAGCAAGACCCTGTCTCTAAATAAAATACAAAAAGGGGGGGGGGGGGCTAGGGATGTGGCTCAGTGGTAAAGCATCCTGGGTTCAATCCCAATACAAAAAAAAAAAGAAAAAAATGTACATTTATATATGACTTTATTCTTATTACTATGGTCAATAATCAGGGATAGCACTATATAGTTAATATTCAGCAGCACACAGTGACTTTCTTAAGATACTATTTGAAAGAAATAAATTTCTCCTATATATACATCTAGGAAAACTAATGATTTAATTTCAAAAACAAGAATACAAATGCATTTGAGTTACAGTCTACATTGTATAAAACTATTTCCAGATCATTCTATACTAATAAGTGGTTATATGCTAAAAAAGTATAGGTTAATAAAATGTGTACCATTGTTTTATATATTGAAAACAGCATTTCTGCCTTTCATGTTGGACTACTCTGAATGACCATCAATAATTTTACTAATCTTAGCATCAATATCCACCTATCTCTTTAAGTTCTACTCTATTAAAGTGCTAACTTTAAAACAAAACAAAGCCTTTTCCAAGGCTCCCTTAGAAAACATCAGTTTGGGGCTGGGAATACAACTCAATAGCAGAGCAGTTGGCTAGCATGTGCAAGGCCCTGGGTACAATCCTCAGTACCACAAAACAAAAATAAAGAAAGAGAGAAAGAGAGAAACAGAGGAAGAAAGAAAAAAAAAAAAGAAAGAAGGCACTTCTTACTGCTCACAAAACTAAATATAGGATTTGTTTCATGGGTGTTCCTGGGTATTTTATACACATGAAGAGTGAACCAGGGGCTGGGGTTGTGGCTCAGTGATAGAGCACTCGCCTCGCATGTAAGAGACCCTGCGTTCGATCCTCGTCACCACATAAAATAAAAAAAACAAAATAAAGATATTGTGCCCATGTATAACTAAAAAAAAAAAAAAAGGGTGAATCACTATATACTAAACATCTTTAACCCATTCAGCTTCTAGATCACTATGAAAAGTGCTACCATCTCATCCATCTCCCAAGTACGAAATAAGAGTCATCTAGAACCCATTTGGTCTTTTCTCCTTATCAAGCTGTAACAAAATCTTCTCTCTTTCTTTGTTTTTCTTAAATTAAATTTCTACTTCTCATATGTTTGATGGAGCGTGACACTCAGCCTATTATGTGCTACTGCTGTAATTTTTCTCAAACTTAAATTCAAAGGCCTTCTCCAATTACTTCCAAATAGCACTACTAAAAAAGCATCAGCTTAACAGTTTCCAAATTCTTTAAACACTTTTCATAATTCTTTCTTATTAGGTCTAAGCTCTTCTGTTTTACCTCAGCCCCCCATAGTCCACTGTTCTAGTAGAAGGGTCTCCAAAAACATCTCACTCTAGGGTTTTCTTTTTTTTTTTTTTTTAATTGGGTGTTCAAAACATTACAAAGCTCTTGACATATCATATTTCATACATTAGATTCAAGTTGGTTATGAACTCCCAATTTTACCCCAAATACAGATTGCAGAATCACATCGGTTACACATCCACATTTTTACATAATGCCCTATTAGTAACTGTTGTATTCTGCTACCTTTCCTATCCTCTTAGGTTTTCCCCAAGTTGTTTTCCTATGTCCCACCCCTTTCCCCACTACATATGTGGTGTTTGGGACTTCTTAATTTTATCTACATCTTTTTGGCCATACTCCTTCAAAAAGTCATCAAAAGTTGCACATACAAACAAAGATGTTGTGTCCGCTGAAAACTAAAAAATATTAAAATTCTCTCTCTCTCTAAAAAAAAAAAAAAAAGTTGCCTATATTCCCACCAAGGAAAGTATATCAGGAGGTATGGGGCTGGGGTTATGGTTGGGGCTGGGGTTGGGGCTCAGTGGTAGAGCGCTTGCCTAGCACATTCAAGGTCCTGGATTCGATCCTCAGCACCACATGAAAATAAATAAATAAAATAAAGGTATTGTGTCCAACTACAACTAAAAAAAAAAATAAATAATTTTTTTTTAAATGGGGTAGATGCAAAGACTACTTCAGAGACAATTTATGGCTTAGAGAAGGAGGAAATGAAGATGATTCTGTAGGCAGAAGGGATAGCACTAGGCCAGGTTTAGACTATATGTAGGAGAAAACATTGGGAATGTCCCAGAAACAAAAGGGAACAGGATCAGTTAAACTTAGAAACATTATCCTTAAAAGTATATCTACCTAAAGGGCATCCTATATAAATACAAAGAAAGGATGAAATAAAAATGACAAGATTTTTGAGAGAAAAAAAGCTATGTTAGATGGTCTCATTCTTAATAAAAGAGGCAAAGTAATCTGTAGAGAATCAAGAAGTAAAATTAATTTAGAAAATCATAAACAATCAAGTAAAACAAGAGGAATATGTACATAATCATCATCACTGTAAGATAAAAAACAATTTACCAGTACATACTCTACTGCTGAATCATTGGATTTACCTAAATATGTTCATAATTTTAAAGAAATCCCTTAAGAACAGTTATCATTTTATTTGCCCCTTCCACACATATAACACTATGGGTTTTAAAAAAATCAGTCTATTTTTTTTAAATGCCTGATATTCAAAAATAAATAAAATAAAGGTATTATGTCCAACTACAACTAAAAAAATAAACATACATTTATTTTTTATACTTGAGTATATTTATAACATACTTGAGTGTATTATACTATTCTATTCATGTCTTCAAGCACAAAACAGGGACTAATAGAAAAAGCTTAAAAGTGCTTGACATGTAGTAAATGTTCAATAAATGTTAGCCTACTATTATTTACGAATGTGTTTTCACTGTTCAGAATATCATCAAGAAATGTCAAGGCTTGCCAAAGTTTCTTTTAATAAAAACTCTGATATTGATGTTAGTTCAAAATATCAGTAGAAATGGCATAATATTCAGCAGCTATTTCACTATTTCATAAAACCCTAGATCAGATCTGGATTCACACACATAAACAATTTATAACCTAAAAACTACAGCAAACTATGTCAAAGCATTAGTTATTTTCTCCATCCCCCTCTCTTTCCTTAAATATATTTTAGGCTCTGTTTACAGCCTCCTATCTCACAGTTTTCTAACCCACCTTTGTCTCTATTGCTTTTCCTTAAAGTTTCCTTTATACCTCTTACCACCTGAGAGACAGGCATTCCAGTGGCACCTGAAACACCTCCTTTTGCTTTTAAATAAATACTTGCTACTGTGGAGAAATCCTGAAAATTTTAATAATTCAGAATTATAACTGGTATACAAACCCTCTTCCAGAGGTCTGCAAAATGAAGTTCCAGAATGACAATATTTTTGGATAACCTTCTAGCCAATGCTAGACCAAGACTCTCTCTCTTGTATAGGTCCATTATCATACATATGGAAACATAATTAGAATAGGCATGGGCAGCCCCTCCTCTAAAGCAAGTTAACTAGATTTTTTTCCCTTAACATATTCTCACTTTTCATTTAAACACAGGCAGTTAAGAAGATTTTTTCCCTCCTTTTTAAAGCTAATGACACCATATAGTAACAAACTCTAACAGAAGAGTAAAATTTAGTCCCAACTCTGCCAAGTCTACTTGGGTGACCTTGGGCAAATAACCTAACTACACAATGTCTTATGTCCTTATATATAAAAGACGGAGGATCCTCACTCAGCATCACATAAAAATAAACAAATAAAATAAAGGCATTCTGTCCATACACAACACAAAAAAATTAAAAACATGGAGGCCTACATGTGATCTATAGATGCACTCTAATATTCTATTATTCCATGACTATAATTACTATAACACTAAAAGCTGACTAAATCTCTTATTCTGACACACAGAGGTCTCGAATCAAACCATGGCTCCCTACTTTCCTATCAACTCAATTTACAACAGCTACCATAATGCAGTTATTAGCATGTTCTCCAACATGCACTCCTGGCTCCAGAAGGGACCAATAGTAGACAGAATTAGAATACATGACAGTAAGGATGAGTTATATGGTATGTAAACTCCTATTATTCATGCTCAAGGGCACTTTATATATGGTCTCAAACTAGCAGAGCCTTCAAGTTAAACTGCTATGGTTAAAAAGAGAAAAAAAGAAAAGAATTGTAAATACCCACAATTAAGGATCACAGGAACACAGTCCATGCTATTTCCAATGAGGATACCTATTGCTCTCACTGGATCCTTCATATTAACAGGTAGTAAGTAGCTAACAGTAAAAATTCAGACAAAGGTTAACAATGACATTTCATGTAAGTGCTTTTCAAGGTACTAACTACAAAAATCAGTTGCTTTTTAATTAATTAAAAGGAAAGATTAGAAGAATCACAGTTGGGGGAAAATGTCACTGAGCAAATAAAAATTATTATTCACTTTTTTTTTTCAACAAATATGCCTCCTTTGTGCCCAGAACTGCTGGACATCAAGAGTTCAAAGTTCAAGTTTCCTTAGTCTAAAATAACAGAAGAATTGTTTACTCACCCCACTATTTCTCTAAACATCCTAAGCCTTGTATGTATAAATACTCCTGATGCCCCTATTCAAGTCAAACTCCAATTTATTGATGAAGTCTTCTGCACTTCTCCCACAGTTCTACTGCCATCCCAATGGCTGGCAAAAATTATCCATTTTCAGCACCAGTCCCAGGGGTTAATTTCCAAAATTAAACTCCAGATCGTCCCTCCCAGTCACTGCACCTCAATTTTATCTCTAGCCCAGTTCTGGCTATTCTAAAAACACTATATGACTACCTTCCTAGCTCCTCATCTCCTGGCTTCTCATAAACGGTTAAATGGTCTTCTTGATTTTGATTAAAATAATTATGAAATCTTTTTTGACATAATCTAAAAACCCTTCCATGCCTGTGTACCTCACCCTTAAGAGTACCCTGACCAGGCCTAACCTGGCTCTATAGGATAGGATCAGACACTGTTACACTCGTACTTGGTTAATTTTTTTGTAATTATTCGGACCTATGCCTGTTTAGAATTCCACTTATCCTTAAACTCTTTAAAAGGATAATTCTTGAAAGTACAAAAAGCTGCCTTCTTTCTATAGCCCCCTCTTCCAAAACTAGGGCAGAATAGGCACTTAATAATTATCTGTAGGATGAATGGCTCGAGTTTCTATGATAGTCAGTGGTTGCCTAATCTTATTTTGTAAGTGCCAGCTGCAATGGATGGAATTTTTAATGTGGGCAGTTAGCAGAAACAGATTTCTATTCCTTGGCTATCTTTACTCAACTCTACACCCACTCCTGGCTATGCCTTCAATTCTCAGCCCACTACTATAATGAGAATAAATTTGGACTCACCAGCCTCCTTTCCCTCTAAACTTAATCTCAAACCCTGTCCTAGCTCCCGTGCATGTACTACCATTCTGTTCCAGCAGCATAAACTGCTACAAATCTGTCCTTGTAACCCCAACACCTAAAAGTACAAAAAATATAGTGAGCACTCTTTAAATATTCGCTTAGTGGATGAATGAATAAATATCTTATGGGTTAAGTAAGTCAGTGAACTTTCAATTACGACAGAGATGATGGAGCTCTCTTCTAAAAAAGATTTTTTCAAGGAAGCAATCACATACCAATCACTAAAAAGGCTTAAAGGATATATAAGAAAATTTTTATAAAACTTAACTAGCAGGATACAGGCCTGTAATCCCAGCAATTTGGGAAGCTGAGGCAAGAGAATCACAAGTTCAAGGGCAGCCTTAGCAATTTAGCAAGGCCCTAAACAACTTTGTGAGCTTCTGTCTCAAATTTTTACAATGGGGGCTGGGGTTGTGGCTCAGAGGTAGAGGCTCTCCTCGCACGTGTGAGACCCTGGGTTCCATCCTAAGCACACATAAAAAAAATAAATAAGTGAAACAAAGGTGTTGTGTCTAACAACAACTTAAAAATAAATATTTAAAAAAAAAGAATTAAATTTTTACAGTGGGAGGGGGGAGTTGTTCCGAGGACCCTAGGTTCAATCCCCAGTATAAAAAAAAAAGTTACTTAGAGTCTCATTAAATTACTGAGGTTGGCTTCAAAATTGCAATCCTCCAGCCTTAGCCTCCTGAATTGCTGGATTTATAGGCATGCACCACCACATTCATTTAGACAGAATTTCAGAATACCTGCCTGCCCATAAACTCCCTTCTAGAAAAATCCTAACTCCCCTTAGTAATCAATCATCCACATAATATGGGCCAATTTCCTTCCATGATTGGATCAGTAATGAATGCCTGACAGAGTAATCACCCAATCATAGGCTGTCAGGTGCTTACACTGTGTGAAACCTACCTCCAAAAGGTGAGCGGGAAAAATCAGTTATCTGAGAAATAAGTGCCAGAAGATACGGAAAACATTATCCTAAACTAAAAGCTCACAATATGTGAAAGAAAAAACATGCTCACACTACCTTTACAGAGCCTCATTTACACCAAGGTCATAAGGAAAAGATTCAGAGAAAGGTTGATTTGGAAAGCGTCTAGACAAATGAGCAGAAAGACTTTAAAAAAAAAGAAGCCATGAGAGTGAAAAGAGAGCATGCCAAGAGAAAGTTAGAAAAGAAATAAAGAATGGACAGGACCAAAGGGACCAAAAAAGAGAAAGAGGCAGAGGGGAACAAGTGAAGATAAGAAAGCAAAAGGAGGCAGATATAGTGAAGGCAAGAAGAAAAACAGGTGCCTCAGCTCCTGCAACCATTCTTCAATTTTTCTGTATTCCCACAAAAATCTCCCTATATTCTAACAATTTGTAAGCTAGTTTGAATGAGTTTTCTATTCCTTGCAACAAAATAAGTAAAAAAAAAAGAAAATGAATGAAATTAGCTTTAAGGAAATTAGTATTACTTTTGGGGGGAGCTTTTAAAAAGTTTGTTTTTATTAAATATTAAATGCTAATAAAAGGGTACATTTGTTATGTGTAATAAAACAAATTTCTGTGTACCTATTCCTCAAAAAAAATTAAATATTACCATTTATCTTTGAAGCCATCTATGTGTCCCGCTCAATGTCAATTACTGTTACATTAAATATTTCTAGAGGGTAAGTATGCAAGGAGGGAAGGGCAGATTAAAAAAAAAAAAAACCTCCAACTAAAACATATCCATAACTTACATGGCAGTGTATGATTTGTTCAGAGTTTGATGTGTTTTGCCAATTGCATGAGCATGAACCTGTAACAAGCCTTATAAAACCAAGCAATAGATCACTAATCAACCATTTTTACATTCATAAATCACTTGAGGAAGCTGTTGGTTTGATTTTAAAAGAGAGACAGACAGACAGTTCACTCAGTTCCCAAAATATTACCAAAATATCACCTCTTGAGAATATGAACAAAGTAACTTTAGTAATAACAACTGGTCAAGAAGGAGGAGAAGCCAAGTTTCTTCCTCAACTATGCAGAACATAAGAATGCTTAAGGGAGCAGCCATTTGTCAGCAAGGAGGATGATTATCCTCTGCATGCCTTAATATTCAAATTTTGGCCTCTAGTGAGTAAGTTTCTTCACTTCTTTGAAAGCAAAGCAACAAAAAGCCATTTTTCTAATAATACTAAATTATATATGGTCTTTATATATGACATGACTGAAAACATTCATTTATTTAGGGTAAAAAGGAACAGAAATGCCATGAACAACAGTAATGTACAAATAATCCAAAGACCTATTTTAGTCTATACAAATAATTTCATTATACTGGAGGATGTCCTCCAAAGTTAACAGTAACACTAAATCCATTCATCAAAATCCATATATTCTGCTAGGAGAGGTGGCGTATTCCTATAATCCCAGACCTCTTGGTAGGCTGAGGCAGGAGGATCATGAGTTCAAACCCAGCCTCAGCAACCTAGCAAGGCTCTAAGCAATTCAGCGAGACGCTGTCTCTAAACAAAATATAGAAATGAGAAAAGGACTGGAGATGTGGCTCAGTGGTTAAGCTCCCCTGGGTTCAATCCCTGGTACAAAAAAAAAAAAAAAAAAAAAAAAATCCAAATATCCCATAATTTCACCTTTAAAAATATCAGAATCTAATCCTAGGACCCAGAAACATTGATAGCAGCACAGAACACTTTTCTATATATCTATTTAATAAAATGTAAATTAATATATCACACTTTAAAAATTCACCAATAGGAAAACATTACAATTTGAGTTGCCAGGTAAGGGCCTATTTCAATTTCCTTTAACATATAAATGTTCACCATTGTTGTTAAGACAAAACTTAAAAGTCTGGGTTTCGCATATGTATTTACTTCTAAGTCTAAAGACTTTGGTATGTTAATTCTGTTTGTGTGTATACAATAAAATATGTCTTAAAAAACAGCTATTAAAAATTTCAAATAAATACTCTCCAAATCTCCTGCATATCTTTCCAGCCTCATCTCCTATACCAATCCTTCTTGTCAAATCTATTTGCTCACGCATGCTGAGCCTTAATGCATACTATTCCCTCTGTCTGAATACAATTCTCTCCAGTCTCTGCTTTAAGAATTCCTGTTTATCTTTCAAGGTCCTCTCAAATGTAACATCCTCCAAGAGGACTTCCTGATATGAATATCTTTTTTCTTCCACCTTACAAAATTGACTCCCTCTCAAATCACATCCCACATATATTTCTATTGTTTAATTGTACATCTACCTCCCGTGAACTGCTTAAGAGTCTTGTCTATTTCTTATTTCTATCACTAGGCTATAAAAGTGCCTTTTTCATAAGACAATCAGAGATACATAATCATAAATAATAAATGAGTCTCCCACTGTATGGCACAACAATGAAAATTGAAAAGCTCAATAAAAAGTAGCCTTGGCTAAATGTGATGCAGTACCCTAGGACTGGATCACATTCTGGGATGAACCAAATATGTGAGAATTTATTAATGTTGCAAAATGGTTTAAAAGATTTACATCATTAAACTGAAGTAGTACTAACATTATTATTTTCAGAAATCCTAAGTAACTTAACAGACGTAATTATGTCATTACATCAAACAGTGCTCTGTTTTGAAGTTAATGATTCCCCAGTTCTAGGGGAAATAGAGAAAACAGAGGGGAGCCAGGTACAGTGGTGCATACCTATAATCCCAGCAGTTTGGGAGACTGGGGCACAGGAGGATCCCAAGTTGAAAGGCAGCCTCAGCAACTTAGAGAGTCCCTAAGCAACTTAGAGAGTCCCTGTCGCAAAATAAAAAATAAAAAATAACTAGAGCCCGGCACCATGGTGCACACCCTGTACTCCCAGCAGCTAGGGAGGTTGAGGCAGGAGAATCACCAGTTCAAAGCCAGCTTCAGCAAAAGTGAGGTGCTAAGGAACTCAGTGAGACCCTGTCTCTAAATAAAATAAAAAATAGGGCTGGGAGTGTGGCTCAGCAGTTTAATGCCCTGAGTTCAGTCCCCAGTACCCCACCAAAAAAAGGCTAGAGATGTGACTCAGTGGTTGAGTACCCCTGGGCTCAATCCAGTAACAAAAAATTAAATTCAGCTTGAAAAAATAAAAGCAATTTTTTAGTACCTGACCTAGTATAAATAGGTTACATATCAATATTTATACGAAAAGTAATTACAAGATGACCAGAATCAAATTACCTTAATAATTTTAAATATATCCAGTAGAAATGATCCCTATATGACCAGTCTGGTAAGTATTATTTGCAGGCCAGGTGAATAAAAGTATACAAATGTCTGGATCATAGCAAGACATGTCCAATTCAACAGTTGTAGATTTACAAGAGCAGCTAGAAAAAAATCAGAATATCATCTACTTTTTGAGTTAAATAACAAGAATTTCTGAGACGTTAAAATACATCATTCGAAAAACTTTTTTACATGAATATTAAAATTTTATCAATTTAAAAATATGACTCAGTGACAAAAAGAAAAGCCCACAGCAGAAAAACAGTAATGGATCAATAACATGATAAAATCTCAGCTAATTTTTAACAATCTTCCTTAAACCTTTAAATATCTTTCAAGTTAAATTTAGAAATCAAAGGAATTTCAGACTAAAAACTAGCTTCTCCTAAAAACTTATTTCTAATATCTCTAAGCCACACTCAGGTACAAACAAATTTGGTCTTTGGGTACCCTTGTTCTTGGCTAAGTTTACATCAGACATATTAATTTCTGTTAAATGTTAAGACAAAAATAGGCCATTTCAGGATATGTTATTTACATAGAGCACTATATCAAAACTAGAACAATTAACCAGCAATCCTACCACAATGTTATTCAGTTCAAGCAGCTTGAATTACAGAAATAAATACAGCTGATCACTAAGCAGGTAACAGGATAGTCTGGATAGATAAAAGCTTAAAGATAACTCCAACTTGCTAAACACTGCAAAAGAGCTACACTAAAATGAAGACAATTAAAATTGAGGGAAATCCAAATACTAGTAGAATTTATTTTCTTTGTATTCTCTTTTGAACATTTACATCAGAGGCATTTTTCTAACTTCAATTTAACTATCTTCTCAAGAAGCTTTGTAGGGTTAAAACGATTTCGATCACACTCAAGAATAAGAAAAATAACACAAAAATAAGCCTTTTATAACTTACTTAAATATTCTATCTGATTAATCATATTAACTTCACCATCAAGGGACCTTAAGATCAATTTAAATCCCTCACCAATTGAGAGAAAGAAAAATGAAGTTCAAAGATTAGGACTAATCTCTCAATTTTCAGGCTCTTTGCCCTGTATTACATGGTATCTCCTATTTTGAATTGTATTAATCAGGGATGTGTTTTAGTTAATACTAGTCTACTATATTCTGTTGGCTAGAAAATACATTTAAAAATAAACATCAGTAATCCGAACAAAATTAGTGCCACTGGTCTAGACATTTCTTATAATGAAATTTGTAACATTTTTATTTTTTGGTCTTTACTGCTAATATTCTAGTTCCTGAACATTTAAAGTATCCCCTCTTCTCCTTTCCCTCCAAAGTCCCAATCTCCAATGAAATTTAGCCAAATAACTAAACAAAAAAACAGCACAAGACAGCTAAAACCTATCCACACCAAAATCTACTTTGCCAAATGTTTTTACCTACTCCTTATGAAAAACCTAGAAACACAATATAAGCAGCAAAACAATCTGTTTACTTCTCTTCTTACTTTTGAACAGTTTTTTTTTTTTTTTTGGTGTTCATAAAAAGTTTACGGGGGGAATTAGCAAGAAAAAACAGGGGTGATGATGATGCATGAACCTCCCAAAATACATTTGATCATGTATATTTTAAACTTTTCTAAAGTAAAATAGAAGGTAATGAAATTCAGTTTACATTAAGTATTCTCAATTGGATATGTTGACAACAGGAGCTTAGAATAGAATCCTACACCCTACCTCAAGGTGAATTGAACTGTTTTCTCTGAACTACACAAAATGACCACATTGAAAATGAGCAGACATGTTCTCATGAATTAATGAGAAATTAGAGCAGTAATATGTTTAGTTCCTCAATATTTCCATCTAATTTCATTATATTCAATTTATATTTAGTGAATGTCTACTAAGTGGTAGGCATTGACATCTATTAATTAATCATTAATTCTTTTTAATAGTGACCCACCCTAGCTCTTATAAAATTATAAAAATTTATAAAGTTCAGCTTTATAAAATTCACAATACCCCAACAACCCTGCCTACTTCAAGACTAGACTGGTGGGTATCTAACAAGGCTGAACCAATCTGATATTCTTTCCCAGGATCCTGGAATGGGGGGATACTGGAAGCATATGCCAGATGACACATAATGTCAGATCAGTCGGGGCAGGCAATGGCCAAAGGAGGCAGATTTAAAAGGGCCGCTGAACAGGCTTTATTGAGATATCACTCCCTGGCAGAACTCGATCAGACCCACAGAGGGGACAGGAGAAGGGTCTGAGGAGAAACCGCGTGAAAGCTCGACCGGACTGGACTTTTATGGGGCTTACAGCAGGAAGGGAAGGGCTTGGGACAGGAAAAGGTGTTTCTAGGGTCCCTTGCCCCCTTGAAGTTGGTCAGGGGAGTTGGCTGAACTCCAGGATTGGCCAGGGGGGTCCTGTTGATTGACAGGCGTTAGTCAGGAGATTTGGCTGATTGACAGGCGTTTCCACCACATCTGACTGATGTTCTTTTTCGGCGCGGGCTGCTTTGTTCTAAGTTGCCACTAAGTCGCCACCAAGTCGCTGCCACCAACCTAACACATAACACTTAACATACCAGGTCAGGTGGCATGTGAGCCATAGAAGGTGTAAGAATAAGCCAAAGTTGAATACTGGTGGGTTTGGGAGAGTATCAGAAGTGAGCAGAGAAAGCTGATATGAACTGATGACTTAGCCAACAGAGCACAGCAAGTGGCCATTCTGTTGTAGGAGAAATGGGGGTGGGGAATAGTGTCACAGTCCATGAGAATGCAACTTGCTTATATTTAATTTCTTATCTCTCCTGGGATGTCTAATGCCTAAGAAGTTATCTACTGTGTTCTTTCAATAAACCTCTCTTTTACTTGTATGATATGAGTGATATTATTTCTTACAGGCTCTTAACATTATATTAGGTCCTGAAATACACATATATGAGAAATATGTAGTTCTCCTGAACTAAGAACCATATATAGTTAGGAGCAACTACATATATAAATAATCATGCTATAAGGCAGACACTAATTGGCAAAAAAAAGTACCATGAAATCTCAAGAACAGGGACACCATTCATTTCTCCATCAATCAGGAGGGATGCTCGTGTGAAGGAAAGTAGCTGCCATGGCTTCCAGCACCCGAATGAATCCTCAGAGGCAGAGCCTTCTGGCCAAGCATCCGGGGTTTCATACTGCTGGAGCATTCAGTCACCCTGGAGGTTGCAGCCCTCTATAAGTTTGGTGTGACTGAACCAAGGAAGAAGACATATAAAGATTTCTACAGAAATTATGATTCTATGAAAGATTCTAAGAATGGGCTAGGGATATAACATAGTTGGTGGAGTACTTGGCTGGAATGCACAAAGCCCTGGGTTCAATTCCTAGCAGCACACACACAAAAAAAGATTCTGAGGAGATGAAGAATGCTGGTATCTTTCAGAGTGCAAAGTGATCCTGGAATAAAAAAAAAAAAAAAATTCTTTGGATTGTGATCATGGGAAGTTTGTTACTGATTTGTGCTCCAGAACTATAAAACATGAATATATGGCCTAAAGAATAGTTTTTCTTGGTAAATAAACAATTCATGAATGAAAAAAAAAAGAGAGAGAGAGGGACAGATCACATCCAATTCAGAATATCAAAAAGGTTTCATGGTAAAAGGAACTAAATGGTAATCACAGTGGACAATAGTGTGTGAAACATTTTTTAAATGTATTTACAAAGAAAACTGGAATCCTAGGTCTACCAAAAAAATTTTTTTCTTCTAAATTTTGCTGGTCTAGAGAATTTGGAATCTGGTAATGACCAAGTGACAGAACTGGGCAACTGACAGATAATAAAGAGATGGGAGCAAGAGAGGAGTTGAAAATAAATCCAGTTTTCAGTCTAGATAATGTTTTTTGTTTTTTTTTAGTTGTAGATGGACACATTAACTTTATTTTATTCATTTACATTTATATGTTGCTGAGGATCAAACCCAGTGCCTCACACATGCCAGGCAGGTGCTCTACCACTGAGCCACAACCATAATGTTGAATGTGAATGCTGGTGTTGGAAGAGAAAAGTTTGCAACAAGTGGATCTGAGAAGAGAAGTAAAGAAGGAAGGCTAGTTCTCTGGGATGTACTGACTTGGGAATAAGTAGCAGCAAGTTTATTAATGCACTGGGAAAAGGAGAAACGCGAGTTATCCCAAATACAGAAAACAGATTTCTCAAAAACTCCAAGGAGGAACCTGATGGGAAAAAATAAAATGGTTCCCTTCCCCACGAAAACATACATAACCATAAATTGTGTTAATAATTTTTTTTTTCAAAGTTCACTGGTCTTCTGATACCCTAATGAGTGGCAGGCATCTCATGTTTAAAAAAAAGCAAGCATGCTATGGAAGAAACCAAGGAAGGGACAGAGAGATGGTAGGGAAAAACAGGAAATATCTCAGGGACCCACCAACTCCCTTTTCCCTGAGAAACAAGAAGGTGAAGCAGTTCAGCTGTTTGGAGGAGGGACAGCGTAAACAGCATATTGCTTCAGATTTCACAAACCTGCAAAACAGAACTCCTGACCAGGAGCCACTGTTATCAGAAACAAGTGCCTAAGATCTAAACAAAGTTTTGTAATAGTGCAAATAAGTATGCTGAGCTAAAATTATTATTATTATTAAGAAATATTGTTATCCAGTAATCCTGTAATCCCAGCAGCTCAGGAGGCTGTAGCAGGAAGATCATGAGTTCAAAGCCAGCCTCAGCAACTTAGTGAGGCCCTAATAAGTAACTTAGTGAAACTCCGTCTCTAAATAAAGTATTTTAAAAAGGGCTGGGGATATTGCTCAGTGGTTAAGCACCCCTGGGTTCAATATCCCCAGCAACCCCCTCCAAAAAAGAAAAAGGAAATATAGCTGCAGCCCTGATTATAAAGTCACATGCCCTTTCAAATCTAAATACTGAGCACCCTATTCTATGGTCATCACTGTATGACAAGAATATCATGGTCAGGGAAGATCACATTATGACATGTGTCCAAAAAAGGACCATATTTCAGTCTGCAAAAGAATGTACTTATGTAAAAGATATCAAGATGGGCTGGGGTCATGGTAGAGTGCTTGCCTAGCATGTGTGAGGCACTGGGTTCGATTCTCAGCACTACATATAAATAAATAAAATAAAGACCCATCAACAACTAAAAAAAAAAAAAAGATACCAAGAAAGTGCCTATAAAAAGTTTTTTGCAACACATACTTTTATCTGTTATGCCATTTTCTTTCTTTGTCCCAATATAACACAAATCCTCACAGTAAATTTAACTTCTATAAACCTTATCCCAAATAAATGGCAAATGTTATAATGAATACCCTCCTATAGAAGAATATAATAGCATATGTATCAAAGGACGGTCTTATTTCCAGCACAGTCAGTAATTTGCAAATTTAAATATGATCAATTATATAATACAGGATTAGAGATAAATTCAAATATCCTACAATATAGGTTTTAAATGCAATTATCTGCATGCAACTTAATTCTTGCCATAGATTTAATTCCTTTCACCACAAGAATATAAAATTCTTTGAAAAGCTTGGGAAAGAACTTAGTAATATGAAAAATAATCGAATATTTTTCTGAAATATCTCTGGAAAAAGTAGCTAAAATGATAAGCCTCACAAACATAATAGATAAAACTTGCCATTGAGTGAGTATTATTTGGAAGGCAATAATGGTAAACATTTTATATATATTATCTCATTGCACATTATGAAACAAGTATTATCATCCCAACTCTATATGGGTGAATATACTGATGCATATGGTTGAGTTACTTGTTCTAAATCTCATAGTGGTAAATAAAGGTAGAAATTTAATTCAGTTTTATGTCTATTCAAAAGTAGTGCCTTTATCAATCACACTAGTGCTTCCCAACTTTAAGTTATATCAGGGTGCACACTGAAAATGATAAACTGGGAGTGGTGGTACATGCCAATAATCTCAACTATCAGTGAGGCTGAGGCCAGCCTAGGCAATTTAGCAGGACCCTGTCTCAAAATAAAAACATGTTTAAAGACAGGACTCTGTCTCAAAATAAAAAAATGTTTAAAGCAATTTAGCAGGACCCTGTCTCAAAATAAAAAAATGTTTAAATGCTGGGGATATAGCTCAGTGGTAGAGTTCTTGGTTCAATCCCCAGTGTCCAGGGGGAAGAAGAGAAGGAGTACTTGTAAGGCTCACTGGAATAAACTGGAGAGGTTTGGTGAAAAATATTCTTTGTTATGAAATTATGACTAAAAAAATACAAAGTATTACAGATGATTAAATTGGAATAAATCTTTCTAATAAATATTTTTCAAATTACTAACTTCAGGAAGTTTAGAGAATCACATAAGTGTTCAAATATTATTTCAACTATTATAAAAATAATTTAAAATTTCAACATTACAAAAAAATTGCAAACAGCTCACCTGTATGCCATCTTATCTACTACACACTGATTGGGAAGCTTTTCATAATATAATTTTCTCTTTCAAGAGAAAATTGTGATTAAACACTAATTTGGCATATCAAGACCTTTCCAATTAGAAAGAAATTCAAACCAAAAGTAATCCAAGAAGAATTACAATACTCAAGTCTTAGCTAATTTAGCCCATTCTAGTATCTTAATTAAATTTCTGTGTTACCTATGGTCTGTAACATACACTTTAATTTCATAATAACAGTAACAGCTAATATTCACTGAGGTAGTACTATATACCTGGCTGTGTTCTGCCTCACATTGTTTTCATGTTTAATCCATACAGCGACACCATGAAGATTCTCTATTTTCTCCATTTTAAAGAACCTGAGGCAGAATGAAATTAAGTAAATAACTTTTCCAAGTTTATAGCTAGCAAATGGGAATTAAGATTGGAAGCCCATGTTGTCCATCATTATTGAAAACTACATCCATGGGCTGGGGTTGTAGCTCAGTGGTAGAGCTCTCATCTAGTATGTGCAGTGCAAGGTCCTGGGTTCGATCCTCAGCACCACATAAAAGTAAATAAATAAATAAAATAAGGGTATTGTATTCAACTACAACTAAAAAATAAATATTTAAAAAAAACTATATCCCAGTAAGAAAATCTATTGTGAGCCAGAAGAGACAAGGATAAGTAGATAGATTTCAACTTAAACTAAGTTAGATACTTTCATAGTATTGAAGTAAAAATAAAAAAGGCTTGCATGCACATTAAAGGAGATATTCCACAGGAAAAAAAAAAAACTTGGATACTATGTTGGTGTACTATGGTTATAGAAATAGCATGAAAGATAATTTTAACTTAAAGATATGTATTATGATATGGCTCAAGTGAGAGCAGCTGTTTTTACAACCTGTTTGAATTTACTGATTTAACTTACTCAAGAATACTGTATAAAAACCACACTTGAAAAACAATGAAGCTGGTAAAAATTAAAAGCAAAGTTTTAGTACTTTGATTTTTACTTATTGCTTTTCAAGTTCTGTAAGTCATCATGTGTTTAATTTTGTTTTTAACTAAATGCACTATTTGTAAAGTTCTGAATAAAAAATTTTCCAGACATTTGGAAAAGTTCTGCTTGCCCAAGTTCTGACTGCTACATCATGCCATTAAAAAGCCTCACAGTTTACAATTATATTACAATAGGCTAGTGTCCTGAGGGTCTCTCTTATGGTCAATGTAAATAAATCAAATCATTCACAAAAGATGAGAATATGCCTTTAATTTCATAACCAACTGATCAATAAAGAAAATGCTAATGTCTTGGATATTGTGTTTTGTGCCAAACTTCTTAGGGGCCCCAAAGACAAATGTCCAACATTAACTAGCAATAAATACTTAAGGAACATCTACTATGCTCCAAGGAAATGTTCATCCACAGAAGATTGCTGTTGTACAAAGACAGTCCAAAACTACAATTCAAATTCATGCCTTCTGGAAGTTCTGGTATTCAAATTGGAAGCTCCTTTCAATGTACAACTTTTCCTCTGTATCCAAAAGAAGCTGTCACTAATATTTCTACAATCTACTAACAACCAAATACATTAACAAAGAGATATGGACGGTATAAAGCCTGTAATCCCAGCAGCTAGACAGGCTGAAGCAAGAGTATGGCAAGTTTAAAGTCACCCTCAGCAAAATCAAGGCACTAAGCAACTCAGTGAGACACTATCTCTAAACAAAATACAAAATAGGGCTGGGGATGTGGCTCAGTGGTGGAGTGCCCCTGAGTTCAATTCCCAGTACTCAATAAATAAATAAATAAAATAAAAATAAAGAGACTAGGAGAAGTAATTGGTACAAAATGGAGTACAAAGTGAGTCTTGGGTTATGATGTTGTATTCTGTCCTTTGGAGCTTTACATTGTGAAAATCTGGCACTTCCCTAAAGTAACTCCTTTTTCTCGAAAAATCAATTTATTTTAAAAAGTAAAGTTTTACTGCTTACAGAAACCATGACTCCTACTTACAGACCCCTATAAAATACTAACAATGAAGAAACATGGCTTGATTTATTGATAAGTTAATACCAGAGTACTTCATATGATTTATAAAAGTTTAAAACTAAATCATGCTAAGTAAAATGCATCTGACGGTACATAAAAACAGTTAAAATGAATATCAG
This sequence comes from Marmota monax, assembly GCF_021218885.2. Lineage (NCBI taxonomy): Eukaryota > Metazoa > Chordata > Mammalia > Rodentia > Sciuridae > Marmota > Marmota monax. The sequence continues at coordinate 1,669,751 of NW_026694276.1, forward strand.
GTAACATGAAGTAGTCCTAAAGGCAGTATTTTTCCTTTAAAGAGAACACAAGAGATAACCAGCTCCCCAGAAGTTTATTAGTCTTACAGTAAATGTCCAATTCCATAATTTATCCTAAAGTAACTCCATTCCACTGCACACCACCCATAGCAACTATTCAGCAATTTCCAATGTGTAATCTATTGTCCACTAGATAGCCACAAAACTCAAGCCATTCTTTGAATTTCCTCAATTCATACCATCCCCCTCCTTTTACAAAAAGAGATATAAAATCTTGAGAATACGAATGGTACAAAAAAGTAGGAAAAAGCATAGACTGCCTCTGCACCCAAGCTCTTTTCCTTTATAGCTAAGAACTTACCATTTATCACAACACATAGATACCTTCATGTTTGAATACGTTAATAACAGTTCAAAATACTCTAACAAATGACAAGGTCTTTATGTGACTATTCTGTCCAAGCCTCTCCATTTAAACATTCAAGTCTTGCAGCTTTATCCTGTCATCAAGTATCACCACGCTCAAACTCCCAAACCATTGTACAAACCCAACATATACGCTTCCGCGTCCTCGGAGTTACCAACACGCTCCAACCCAATGTAAAACCTTCCCTAATAGAGGCTCTTCCTTTACGAGCTTTTCACAAATTCCTAACACAGTCTCAAAACTCCGTATTCCCAAACTCTCTTAAAAGCCATACCAGTCCGGAGTTACACCCTCTCCAGCCTAATTCCTACTACCTCAAACTCCACCCCCTCAACACGCCTTCTCGGGCCTCAGCCACCAACTTCAACACCCCGGCACGCCCTCCGGATCCCTTTGGGGTACTTTCCGCCGGTCAGGCTAGACCCTACTCAGGCTTCGGAAAAGCCGGGCTCTCCCGACCACATTCCAACCCCGCCCCCAGCCCCTCACCGAGTAGTAGCAGCTTCACTTCTTTGGCCGCTTTCTCCCCGTCCTCCCGCAAATTGCGGTCGATCATCTTGCTCCGCTCCACCGCCGCCTTGTCTTCGGCGCTCAACGTGCAGCCCATGGCGGCGGCGGGAGAGGGAACCGGGCCCGGCCTCACTCACACTCTGCTGAAAGTGTTTCTCCTCTGGCTCAGACAGCGCGTCTGCTGCTGGGCGGCGGCCCTCTCCGTCAGCTTCACTAGCGATCCGAGAAACCGGATATCCGGCGTTTACGACACTTCCGGCGACGCCCTGCGGCCGTTACCACTTGAACCACTCCCGCTCTAAGAGAGGAGATGAGACCGAAAGCGGAAGTCCCCGGGAGGGCGAGGGTTCCGAGGAGCTGTCAGGTTCTGTGAAGCTCGGTGCGCATCTCCTAACCTTAATCCCCCCCTTACCTGTTGGGTAAATGTATAAAAACCGGGTTCTCCTTTTCATTTGCTCTTCTGAGGTCTCACAGCGGGTTTGGAGGCTGGGGGTTGGGATTCTCAAATAAGAACCCACAGCCAACATGTCCATTTCTACTGGTAAATTCTCGCTGGGCATAAAACCCCTTTGGTCTCAGGTTCTGTTCTGGCGGCCCAGAGCACTTGCCCAGGTGTTGGACATTTTTCTGCCTAAGTTGCTTCAGTCTTATCTATCGAGTAAGAACAAATTGCCCCGCATAAGCTCCTGCCATTCCTGATATCTGAGATCTGTAACACCAATCCTACTTAAGACAAGCCTTCTCTTCTGGCCCACTGCTTCCTGCTCTTAAAATATATTCTAGTCCTTATGGTACTACGACTAAGTTGCTGTGGGCTTTACAAAAGGCCAGTTGAAAAGTGTGTAGTTTGTCCAGTCAGCCCCACCCGGAAACAAACCAGTGCATCCTCTTAATCTCCTAAAATTTTCTGTTGTGATACCACACAAAAGGGAAGTTCTGGTAAAAATTGCCTCTCGGCTTTATTGTCACCTGAAAATAAATCCGTGAAAGCCCCATACTGATACCTTTTCACTGATAACCTTAGAAAGTACTGTGGCGCCGGTTCTGAATTAGCTTTACCGACAGACAGCCCCACAGGTACTGTCATGGTACATTCTAGGGAGAGGGACTTCTTTGCAGCCCCTAAAATCTTTTCCTGTGATTAAAAATTAGTTGGGAATAAAGAATCTAAAAGAATACAAGGTCCCAACAGAAAGGTCTATATAATGATGATTCATTAATTAGAAAATTAGAACCACCTCAAACAGCCTCATGCATCATAACTCTTATGCTAATTCTTAAAAGTTTTTAAAGTCCCCAGTCGCTTCTAACTGATGTTAGAATGAAATGAGCTTTTTGTGATAATTTTCCATTATCAACACTTCTGGGGAAAAAGGGCCAGAGGAAAGGGAAGAAAAACCAATATTTATTGAGTACCTATTTACCAATTATGGCTAGGCGCTTCCATGTCTCATCTCTTAATCCTCACAACAACCCTGTGAGGTAGGTTATAATGATCCCCATTTTTACAGATGAGGAAATAGGCTCAGAGAAATTAAGCAGCTTTCCCAAGTTCAAACAGTGAGTAAGTAGATCTGACTACAAATTAACCCCTTTTCTACATTGCCCCCTAGAAGATATTGCTCTGGGGACATCATACAACAAAAGGCCTAAGGTTTTCATTTAGTATTGAAAGTCACCTGGATATCACCAGAATGTAAGAAAAAGTAATTGACAGAATGGTTTCCTCAGCCTGCTGATTCTTCAGTGTATTAGGGAGGTCAGATTTTACCCAGGAACAGCTTTCAGAGCTAAGGATTACACACTGAATTTTACCAAGCCATCCTGGTGACTAGAAAACTCCTGGAAGTTGGTCATAGCAGAAAATGTTGGAAAGTTCTCATCATAATAAAAGAGAAACTCTTTAATTTCCTTCATGATCCATTCCTACAGGGAAAAACAAATTGCAAATGAATCTATTTATGTCAAACTCTGTAGTAAATGTCAGTGAGTTCACAGTGTCAGGTAATTCCAGCCTAAATTAGAGAGATCCTTGCACTTAAAACTTTTCTTCTTTGATGTATGTGAAGGAAGGGTTGGAGGACAATGTCAAAAGAAAAGCCAAAATAAATTAACAAAATGGCTGCCAAGCAATATTTAATGCCTTCCCTTTTCTCCCTCCCCCCTCATATGCCTTTCCTATTTCCACCAGAATCACACTGCCATCTGCTGGCAATACCTCAGATCTACTAGATGATTAGTGATTGAAAAGTTTTTACCCTATCTAGAAAGGAGATTCCTCCTATGACTTTATCTTAAAAGGAAATAGAGGTAAACAGATTTTGAATCACAAAGGACACTCCTTTGCTATATATACATTTTTTTCCTAAGGGATTTCTTCAGTGTAATAGGCACTGTACTAGAATGATAGTCTAGTGGTAGGAAGACAGAAACCTGCAAATTTTTCTAGTTCAAAAGGGGAAAATCTATGTTTGCCCAGTTTCATTTCATTTACAACTCCCACACTTTCCACAATCTGCAGGAAACCTCTATGTATTACTGCAATGAACTCTCAGAAATTAGAACTGTGGATATAGTCTCTAACATATTTCTCAAGCATATTTTAGAAACATTTTATAATGCTTTATTAGATTCAAATGCTCTATAAAGATACAAAGTATCTGATTATTAGCTCCTTGAAGGCAGGGGCGCACACATTCTCTGTGTGGGTCCCAGGACATAATGGATGTTAAAACTATTATGTACTGAATTGAACTGAAGGAGTCAATGTTGGTATCAGTATAATTTTTATCATAAAATTATTTATTGGCTGTTCAAAGGGGAGACAGCCCCACTCCCACCAAGCCATTTTCTGCCTGTGATGCTCAGAAGACAAGAATTTGTTCAAATATAGACCACACCACCCTTGGGCCCTGCCATGACCCTTTAGTGTTACCTGATTCAACTGAGGGAAGTGAGATAGACAGGTGGTCCCAGATTCCTGTCCAGTTTGCAATTATTCCCTTTCTGTTGCAAATACTATCACCAAAGCCAATCAACACAGTTCCTACAGTCTCAATCAGTAAATAACTCAGCCCAACTCATGTGCCCTCTCTCCAACCCAGGGCTGCAAATAAGAAAGAGATTTAAGTCTTTGTTACTGAAGCTAATTTTGAGAGCGATGAATGAGAGTAGGAAAGCGTTTAATGGACCATGGAAACCCCACCCTTCCCATGCCCAACCTTAGTCTCTTGTACCCGATTGTCCAGGGGGCTGGAGGTGGGTCACTGCCATGAGGAGAGAGATCAGGGAGGCCAGTCCTGGAAAGAGAAGATTTGCAGTATTATTGATCAGGGTAATTTACTTGATCTGTCTGTATCCAGCCACTTTACTAATTCAAATGCTAACCCCCACCCTCAACTATCCAAACTTTAATCATTCTAGTTATTCATCTGAAAAGATAGGGAGAAAAAGCCTGTCTTATTATCTCTGCTGAGATCAGTCCCCATGCTGGATCTTCTGCATGCAAGAGAAAGGCAGAAAAATCAGAAGGGCTTTTCCTGAAGAATGGGAGAAAGAGCTGCAGTAACCTTTCCTGTCTTCTATTCCATGTACCCTAATTGCTGTTTCCCCTTGTTCCTGGATAAACCCTGTGGGGAAAGTACCTTGTTTTTCCTCTTGTGTTAAGGAAACTTCAAGTATAAAACTACAAAATCATCTATTAACTCATGACCCTTAATTGAAGTTTCAGTCTTTTTAAACCTAGTAGAGAATGAGACACAGGTTATTTTCTTACCTTTGCTTGGGTGAAATTACTGCCTTGGACAATTACATTGAAAGGCAAAATATCCTCAGTGGTCCCCAGAATAACTCCCAACCTTCCCTGCTACCCTGATCCTCCAGCTCTTAAACCTATAGAGTTTCCCTGTTTCCTGAGGCATGGAAAGTTCACTGGTTGAGAAGCTTCACCTCACCTTTGTGACCTTTTTCTCTCGTCATTGTCTCACCATACCCAGGTTCCCTCCCCCAGTAGTCAAAGATCACAGCCAAGTCCATGACTTTTGCCACATATCCCTCCTGTTGGCTCTGGTTTCGACCCAGGAAACACTAAGCAAAAACTGTGGGGAAACCCCAGTCGCAGCCCAGCTGGGAAAAAGGTGGTCCCACAAGGCAGTCTCTGCAATCATAACTGGCCTCCAGCCCCATCTCCCTCCAAGTGTCCAGCGTCCCATCATGACTCCAGCCGGGGTGAGGGGGCAGGGTGGAGGTAGTTGTCCGACATGATGATGTCACTAGTGAGTTGCTGCTCCAGAAACTCAGAGGTCTCTTCAGCTATCTGGCCTGGGATTCGGAAGTCAACAGCAGGTGGATCCTGCTTAGGGCTGGGTGGGGGCCGGGAAACCCAGTTCTCAGAGGGACAGCCTGTCCCTTGAAGGAACTGCAGGAAGTTCTCCTCAATGGAGCCCTCCCGGCTAGGCAGCCTTAGCTCCTCCTCTGGAGCTGGCTTGAAGAAGCAGACAAACTGCTTGCTGAGCTCCCCCCGGATCTGCCGGTTGAGACACCCATAGAAGAAAGGGTTGGAAGTGAAGCAAAAGTAGCCAATCCAGGTCACCACACTCTCCACCTGCCCGGTTGAAATAGGCTGAGCACTCAGGGCAACGTAGAGGTGGAAAGAGAAGTAGGGCAACCAACAGAGCAGGAACTGACCCCCCACAGCCAGGAGGACCACTGCTGCTTTCCCTCCCCCAAACGTCCGGTGTGGAGTGGTCTGGGGTGCCCCCGAGCTGGTGACCATAGTGGAGCGGCTGCTGAGAGACTCGGAGCGTTGCCGGGGTGTCTCCATCCACGTGGGCAGTGGCCCATGCTGCATTGCAGCCACACGAGCCACTCGGAACATGCTGCAGTAGACCACAAGGATGAGGAGCAGGGGTAACAAGAAGTAAAGGACAGCAAAGACCACCACAAAAAGCTGGCAGTAGGCACTGTGGCTCCATTGGAGTGAACAGCCTGGGGGTACATTGGGACCTCCTTCTTCCCAGGAGACCCTTCCCAACACTGGCACAGAAGCCATGGCCAGGGCCTTCACCCATACACCCACCAACACTGAGGCCACAAGCCCCAGTGTCATGCGCACCTCATAGCGCATGGGGTGGACCACATAATAGTAGCGCTCCACATTGATGGCGGACACAGAGAGGATGGCCAGGCTGACAAAGCATACACTCAGGAACAAATAGAGGCGGCAGGCCACCTCCCCAAAGAGGGCATGGTCAAAGAGGGCGGAGCTGGAGAGCATGGCCAGGGGCATGAGGGTCAGGGCAGCTAGCAGGTCCACCAGGCAGAGGTGGAAGACAAATACAAATTTTCGGAGGGCGGGTGTCTTGGCGATAACGGCCATCACGGCAGCATTGCCAGCCACAGCAGTCAAGTCCAGCAGGAGCATGAAGAAGAGGGCCACAGATTCTGAAGCTACATCCCTCAGTCCCACCTCTGGGACCCCACTGGCAGTAGAGGGACCTGGAGTTTGAGGGATCCTCCCCAAAGTGGAAGAGTTCCCAGATGACTGAGGGATGGGCGAGGACTCCATGGGGCCGAAAGAGGACACCCAGGGCACCTCCTGTCACAGGCCCATCCCCCATTCTAGTTCACGACCCTGGGATGGTGAGCCCAGACTCAGGCTTTCCAATATTGTGAGTAAGTGGAGCTCCTGCTGGAGCCTCTTATCACCAGCCTTCAAAGTTGGATTGCTCTGTGTCCAGAGCACCAGGCCAGGCAGCTGCAGTCTTAGGAATTCCTATCCCTGTTCCGGCAGGAGGTGGCTCCCAGGTTGGCCTTGACAACTGGGAAGACGCAGGAGACATGAGAGAGATGAAGCCTTGACCACTCAATAGCACTCCCCCTCCTGAGTGGCCTCTGGCTCTTTCTTTTCCACTTTCCTTCCTCCATTCTCCATACCCTTCTCCCCTTTCAAGAGCTGTTATCCAGAGATTCTGAATCCTCTGTCTGCCTTTCCCAGGTCCTGGTAAGTTCTGGAACAGTGCGCAGTTTTAGGGCTGCTTATGTGAATTTCCCGATTTCTGATCTCCAAATAGGGAGTAGAAGGAGCATAAGGTTAGGCTTCCGGTTCCAGGTCTGGGCATTACTAACTCTGCAACTCTTCTGGACTCGTTTCCTCATAAAGGTATCTGTAAAATGAAGGGAATAGTACCTACTTCACAACTGTGTTTACAGGCCCAGCGAGATTCATTAACCACAGTTCTAATCACAGGCTTCCCACATGTCCAACCCTGTTCTAAGCTCTCGATGAATATTAACTCACTTTAGTCCTCATACAACCTTATAAAACAAATAGTATTCTTATCTCCATTTTTCCAGGAATAAACCTGAGGCTAGAGATGTTAAGGCATTTACCCAAGGTCACACAGCTAGTAAATGGCCAGGTCTTGGTACCTACCTGGTCAGTCTGGTGCCCTGATGTGCATGAAGATGCCCTTTATAGCAACTGAAATACAGTAGGATTCTAGCGATTGTTGAATATGAACTATCTCTAAAAAATGTCTCTCACTGCTATAGGGCTGTCACCTGAAAAGGAGAACTGTGCTTTTGTCTCTTCTGACATCACCACTCCCAAGACAAAGAGCTATCACTTTGGGAATGTTGAAAAGAAACAGTGAAAATAGAATGTCCCAGCTGGAAGGAAACTGGTTCACTTGAAAGCTGCCCTTCTCTACCTACTCTAGCTTCTCAAGGCCACTGTGCCACTGTGGGTGGAGAAGAGCTGCTTCTCACTTTCCCAGCTTCCCATATCTTGTCATTGGACTGACCCTCTGAGGATCCCTGGCCCAAGGGTTTCTTGGTTCTGGACTGTCACCACGGTCACAGAACAAGGACTAGGAGTAGGTGCTGGAGTAGGCATGAGGTGAAGATGCCCAGATAGCAGCATGATCATGAAGTGGTGAGCATAAAGCAGACAAGGAGACTGGAAGAAACCAGTATCTCTCATTTCTCCTTATCAAATGTCAATATCACATCTTTTTTATGTGTGTCATTATCCATGTTGAGTTTTCATATAATTGAAATGGGTTGCCCAATGTAATTAAATTTTTTTCATTTACACATATCATTCTTGCAGTGCAGATTCCCTCAATATAGTATGATGACTTATGCAACCTAGAGGCAAACTGCAGCACGCCCAATCAGATGGTCTTTCTGTAGACAAGTTAAAAATTTCCTGGGCTACAGTTTCCTCATATGTGAAATGGGAGGCTGGGACTAGATGACCTCCAAAATCCTGCACATGATAACATTTGATTACTCTGTGAGTTCCCTGATACAGAGGGCCTGGTGGTTGCTAAGTTTTAAACTTACCATCTTCATGACTTCTATGAATAAGACAATGTGGCCTCCAGGGCCCACTCTTCTCCAGTTATCATCTTAAAATAATTATGGGTTTTGGTGTTACCATGACTCTCACACTAATCCAGTTTCTAACATGCTGTGCAATAGGTGCTCAATGCAATTTTGTGAACTGAATCAGACTCAAATTGACTCAAAGTGAATCCCTACCTCCTAGTACAAACTCCAAGAATATTCTGTCAGTCATCTGTGTGCCAGCCAGGGGACTCTTTTTTGGAAAGGATAACCCAGGCTCTTGGATTCAAGACTGCCCTAACTTTGGACATCTGCCTAGAGACATGCCTCTCTCCAGAGATAGCAGAAAGCTCATTTCACAGTTGAGAAGGCCACATAGACTCAGGGTCTGCAGAGAACATGAAGAGAGGGCAGAAAAGTGGAGATGTCATCTTCTCTTAAGATGGTCTACCAGGAAAAACACCAGAAATACTAGAGGAAGCATCCTTGCCTCTTATGCCACAATTTACCCATCTCTTCTACCTATGAGGCACCCAGAAGACATGACTCCGAGTCCATGGTAACTAATAGAAGAAAGATCCACCATGGGTGGATTGCATGCAAGAGTCTAATCTAGCAAGGCTCAGCCAGGGTCCCAGAATGAGAGAGGCAGACATGGTTTCCATGTGGATGTGGAGGGATGCATACAGCCATGATGGAGCCCTAGGTAACAAGCATTGGACATTTCTCAGAGTCCCTTCAGTCTTGCCAGTATTTCCACAATGACTCCCAAACTCCAGGAATCCTATTTAACTTCTAACAGACAGACCAATATACCTGGCAACTGGACACTCCCTCTGACCATCTGCCTTATAGAGGGCTGGGCCTTGGTGTAATGCTTTTATAGGGGTAGTCCAGGGAGCCTTGCTCCACTCCCAGTTCATGTCATCATGCCTTCTACCCCAACAGATGCTTTCATCCTCCCACTGCTTCCTTCCAACACCACCCACCTCACCTCCAGGACCTCTTAGTTCCTGGAAGATTTGGCCACCATAGGGACTGAGGTCTGGCCTGTAGCAGGGGCATAGTCAAGTAACAAATACCCTTGTTTCAGGACGCAGGATGCACACAGGTGCCCAGCCCAAGGCCACAGAAGTGCTGTTGAGATTCAATGTACCTGTTTCTCAGATACGGAGCTTCCTTCCCAAGGATCGGAGCCCAGTCTTCCTTCAGGCAAGCTCATACCCCTCCTGAGCCAGGGGAGATTTCTAGGAAGCTTCAACACCTCTCCCAAGCAGAGTTGCCCACACCCAGGGCACAGTTGCCCATCAGCCTAGATGCCAAAGAACCAATTCCTAAGATGTGGGGAGCCCATCTCTATGACATGGAACAAGACAGATGGAGAATGCTGTCTGTTGCAGAATGTGGCTACCCCCACCAGCAGGGGATCATCAAACCCCCATCTCTAGGCTCCAGAGATGCCGACACCCTATTACTGCCTGTGGGATACCTGGGAGCCCATCCCCTAACAAAACTGCCCACCATAGGGTAAGATGAGCTAGTCCTTTGAATGCTACCCTTCCATAGGGTGCTGCAGCACTCACCACCAGGCCCTGGGTCTGGCCCATTCCTGGCCTAGTCGGCAACTCCTACCTTTGCTGAGCAGCTCCCGGCTCCCATGTGATAGCTCCTCTCAGCTGATGCTTCTCCAAGGCTGCTGAAGCCTGAACCACTGCAGTGAGCGTGAGAGGCAGCCGGCAGAGCAGGATGCTCGAAATGCTTCTGGGTCCTAATGGCCTCCTGCTTCCCACCCAGCCCCTTGGAGCCACTTCTGAAGCAAACAGCTGGGCATCAGTGCCTCAGGTGAAGTGCTCTGGAGTGAGCCCAGTGCTTCTCACTTCTCTCAGGTTGCTGGACTGCTTCTTAAAAGTTTCATGGGACCAGGCGATGACAGGCAGGAGAGACCTTCCTGAAGTAAAGAGAGCATTTGGAGTCAAGAAATTCAGGTTCAAGACCTGGCTATGGTACTCACTGGCTACGGCACTCACTGGCTGTATGACCTTAGGCAAATCATTTCCAGTTTTGGACTTTGTTTGTTATCTGTTCAAAGTGATTATAGGATAGATGATCCCTGAGGTTCCTGACAGCCTTGTCATCTCATGGTTCTGTATGACATCGGGACCAATGTGCTTTTTAGCAGGTAGGTTAGTGCATGCATAGGACTCCAAGGTTAGGACAGGGAAGGGGAGGCTCCAGGGAATGGCCCAAGGTTTAATTCCTTTGGAACATGCCAAGTGTATACAGTAGACAGATTGAAGGGTAGCAGTCAGGTTCAAAGAGGAGCTGAAGGCTTTGTGTTAACCCTACATTTGCCCCAACACACATACCCGAAAAAAAGCACATTATTATGTTCCTAGATTGTATGCTTATTTGGAGTGGAGCTGTAAGATTGGTGGAGATAGGGGGATCTAACATTTCTCTGAGAATGCACCTTAACAACACTGCTCTCTAGAGGCAGAGTGGGGGCCAGGTATTCAGAAAGGATCAGATTGGTCTAGTTTATAGGCTTGGAGGAACATCATCCATGGAGCGTCACTATCCATGTGATGGGCTTTAGAGATGAGATAGGGGCATGACCTCCCACTAACTATGAAGAAAACTACAGCTTCTCAGGTACATGACTGATAGCAAGGGTCGGATTCTGACACAGCAAGAGCTGTCAGGCATTCTACAAACCAAAGCATCCACATTCCTGAGATAAAGAGACTGCTCAAAATCACACAGTTCCACCTGGCAGAGCCATAAGCCTGTGCAGAAAATTCAGACATGCTACTGACTCCAGAGCCTTGTAACCTTATGCTTGCCCACCAGGAACTCCTTCTGTCTCTAAAAAGGAAGAACATGAATTCTAGAACTATTTACTAAACCCAACTCAAGTCATAAGAATAGCGAACTACCCAGCAAATTCAGAAGGGAAGGGTGGCTGCCCAGGCCCCCGTTCAACAACAAAGAGGCCACTGGCCAGCTCAGAGCTCACAGAACCATTTTCTGCTATACTTAGTTACCATTTCTTGAGCTCTTATGAAAGTCAGTCCTTTAAAGTACAGCATTTTCAACCCCCACACTCATCTTGTTTTATAGGTACCAGAGGTGAGGTGACTTTCCACAAATATGGCCAGAGTCAATATTCAAACTCAGGTCTGTTTGAAATCAAAGTGTTTGTTCCCTCCCCATAACCTCCATGGAGTCCTGACATGACACACCAGGTAGAAGCCCAGGCTGGTGTGGCCCTCTTCCAAGAGGTTCAGGGAGAATCTGAGCAAACAAGGCTCTTTGGAATGGGGTTATAGAAAAAGCACTGGACTGTGGTCAGAAAACTTTGTTTTAGTTTGGCTCTGCTCTACTGGTTGGTTGGAAAACCTGCGAGTTGGCAGCTGTGCATTAGTTTTCCTACCTATAAGACGGGCAAAATTTGTCACTCCCCAGCTTATCTAGTAGGGTGATAGGGTTCCCCACCCTATCACGGCTGCTGCTGAGGGTTGGTGGAGCTAGTATGGTAGCCATGGCTGGCCAAACAGATGGTGTAGTGGCCAACAGCCAAGGTCATGAGGCCTCTCCCAGAGAGCTATTGAGGAAGGAGGTACCAAAGAGGTGGTGGGTCTTAGAGCTCCTCCTGGATGTCAGAAACCATCTTGGTTCAGAGGAGAGAGTTAGACAAAGAGAAGTGGGTAGGCATGGAGAGAACTGTCTGGCCAAGCCTCAGTGGCCACTGATACTACTACTAATAACAATGATGATGATGATAGTGCTAGTTGTTGTTGTTGTCTTTCTTTCTTGCTTGCTTGCTTTTTTGGTACTGGGGATTGAACCCAGGGGTGTTTTCCTACTGAGCTACATCCTCAGCCCTTTTATTTTTTATTCTGAGACAAGGTCTTGCTAAATTGCAAAAGCTAGCCTTAAACTTGTGATCCTCATGCTTCAGCCTCCTGAGTCCCTGGGGTTACAGGCATGCAGGTTAATGCTACTTCCTGAGGGCCCAGTCTGGGGAGGTACTTCTTATGCTATACGTCACTAGATTATCTCAATCAGGGTTTGGAGTAGCTCACATCACCCAACCATCACAACCAGGCTAATCCCTCCTTTTAGAGCTTAGCACAATGAAGGGAATGAGAAAACCACGGTAGAAAAACTGGGTGAGGTCCCTCAAAACATGTCATAGATCCATGGTCCACCACATACGCCCAGGTTCCCTGGTATAGGATGAAGACCAGGACCCCTTCTCCCCGTGTCATGGGGAAGCCCTTGGTGCTGAGGACTGGTCTGTCCATCCTAGACTTGCTTCTTGAAACAACTCTATCCCACCCTTGCCCACAAGCCCCTCTTGACAGTATTCTGTTCACTCCACCCACCCTTTCCTGCCAACATGAGATACTGCAACTGACCAAGTTTACCTTTCATCCATGTATCCATTTATTAAATATTGAATGTTTTCTATGAGCCCATAGCTCCTTCCCTGTAGCCCCTCTGCTTAGAGGTAACCACTGTCTTCCCTCTGTTTTCTCTCTGCCTTCTGTCAAAACCTGCTCTGAGGAAAGAGGTTGATAAATCCGTTGGTAATGATAGCAGCTTAATGTGTTCTCTCTCCCAGGAATATTAACAATTTATCAAGAAACAAAGGGAAGAAGCAAGATGTTGGGATTCCAGTAGCAACCAGGGAAGCCCCTGAGATCCCAAAATACAGAGCACTCCCCAGTCTGGCCTCATCCCCAGGAGGCAAGCGTTGTGTCCCTTCAGCACCCACTTCCATCCATGTGGACAGCCAACTCTCCCACCCAGGAAGTAGGCTCACAGCTGGGGCCTCTCCACTACAGCTTGGCACCATGGGGCCTGCTCCTCAGGCACCCACCTTCCCCTGTCCTCATCTGGGGGCCAGGCTGAGGCACTAGGAGGGGGGTGCAGGAAGACTGAGGTGAGAGCCTTTCCATTCTCTTTATTCCCCCACAGTCTGGCCCACACCCCCTGCCAGGAGCCGAGATCCAACAGTGTATTCAGCCGGCAGCTGCCACTGGTCATGTGAGCCCATTGCTAGGTTACAGGGACCCAAAAATAAATCCTTCCCAACCAGATTAGAAACTGGGGGCCTTGGATGAACCAGGCTCAAAAGAGTGGCAGGAACATCCACAGTGCACATGTGCAGACCAGGCCATGCCGCCCACCTCCTAACCATTAGCCAGGCCTCAACCATGGACCCCTAAAGGAAAGTTCCAGACAGTTCCTGGGCCCTTAGTAACAATAAATAGACTTACAGGTTGAGTGGCCACCCTAATTGGCAATCAGGGGCAGCTTGAGCAAGACCACTAAACCTTCTCATCATTAACCTGTTCCTCCATATGCTCTACCCCATGCCCCCACAAAGCAGCATTCGCCATTTACCCTGGGGCGCAGGGGCAACAAGTACCAATTGTTCTTTTCCAGATTTGGGAAGGGAGATCTAGCAGTAGGCACAGTCCTGAGCATTTCACAAGAGTAATTTCAATAAAATAAGTCCATTGACTGGTACAGAAACTGAAGCTCAGAGAAGTTAAGTGACTTTCTCAGAATCACACAGTTGAGTAAATGTAAATCTAGGGTTTGAATCTACATTTATTCAGACTGGGGTTAGGACAAGGGAGAGGACAGGAAGCCCAGCAGAGGAAAGCAGGGGTGAAGGTGGGGGGTTGCTGAAAATCATTCCCTGGGGCTGATAACTTGGCACTTCTACTTGCTCTGAATTAGAAGTGTTGTCTCCACCAGCCACTTACCTCCACAGCCTCCAAGCCAGGGCACAGCTTACCCAGGCCACCTGCTTGCTTCCCCACTGCATCAGGTTCTAGCCACTTCTTGAGAAAACAGTCCAGGACCTGGTTTGGGTCATTCCTGCATTTGAGGCCTGGGGAGGGGCACATCCAAACCCCCAGTGTAAGAAAAGCAACACTGAAAGGGTTCTAGGAGATCAGGCATCCAACCCCTCATCTTACAGATGAATAGGTCCAGATGAGGAAATAACTTGTCCTGAATGCACAGCTCAAGAGTAAAGGATGTGGCCAGGCACAGTGGTGCACACATACCTGTAATCCCAGTGGCTCAGGAGGCTAAGGCAGGAGGATTGTGAGTTCAAAGTCAGCCTCAGCAAAAGCGAGGTGCTAAGCAACTCAGTGAGACCCTGTTTCTAAACAAAACAACAACAACAACAAAATAGGGCTGGGGATGTGGCTCAGTGGTCGAGTGCCCCTGAGTTCAATACCCAGTACCCTCCTGACAAAAAGAGTAAAGGATGTGTGACCAGAACCCAAGCTTCCAGGTTCCTATCCCCTCTTTTGAGGCTTGGGATATAGCTCAGTTGGTAGAGTGCTGTCTCACAAGCACAGGGCCCTAGGTTCAATCCCCAGCACACAAAAAACAAAACAAAACAAAAAAAACCTTTCTCCTCTTTTTGCCTGTAAGTTTTCACAGACCTGTCTCAGGGTAACCTGGGGTCCCTTCCAATACTTAGTGTCCTTCCTCAAGCCACCCCCATCTCCAAGGCCCTCTAGTTTTCCATGCTCTTCAGCAATATGCTTCTCCTCCCTGGTGTGATTCTGAAGGGGTTCAGGCTCCCTATCACCTCTCTGTGCAAAGTCCCCGCCTCCCTGTTCTGCTCACACTCATATAGTTTACTGAAACCTCGGGGCACCCACCCACTCCTTCTGCTCCCAGCAGTCCTAACTACAGACTATATTTTGCTCAAGTCCAGAAATATTTATCAATTCTCTGCTACATGCAAAGCTCTGTATAGGGAGTGAGGGAAAGGGAAGCAGAGATTAAATGAATACAAACCTTTCCCTCTTGGTGCTTACAATGTACGATGGGTCAAAGTAGGTTATAAGTTTCAAGGGAGACTCATATTGCTGGGGAGATTCAAAGGAAAAAGTGAAACCTTCAGGAAGTCTAGGAAGTCTTCATGAGGGGGGTCTTAAAAGAAGGGTAAGATTTTATTTTGTTAATTATTATTAATATGTATTTTTAATGGCACCTAGTAACCGTACATATTTATGGGGTAATGTATGGTATTTCGATACATGTATAGTGTGTAATGATCAGTTTGGGGTAATTGGCCTATCATCTCAGATTTTTATGATTTCTTTATGTTGGGAACATTCAAAATCCTGTCTATTAACTATTTTGAACCATTCAACTAATTGTTGTCAACCACAGTCATCCTCCTTGCTATATATAGAACATTAGAAATTCCTTTTTGGTATGGGATATTAACTGGGAGCAGTAGGTGGAGGCTAAGAAGGGGAGTAGCCCAGATCATGGAGAATGCCAAGTTTAAGAAATATCAGGCACTATGAGTTGTCCAGTTTGACTGAAAAATAATCTGTGCATAGGAGAGAAGTTTTCTCACAGAAAGGTTGAGAAAACTTTTTTGTGGGACTGTTGGAAGACCTTGCAAGCCAGCCTGGAAAGTCAGCATGGCAAAATGTTTAGAGCAGAGAGTCACAGTGCCACAGATGTGTCCATCTCCTGTGTTTTTGTGAGTCGGTTGTTCTGTGTTTACTGAAGCCACAAGTTCCAGAGCAAGGAACTGAACTAGAGACTGGGAATTTTCCTTGTTGTTCAAGCCCAGAGGAAGAACACAAAAGTTTATAAGTCATGAAGGAGCTAAGGCATGTGAAAGTATGGCAGAGTGAACTCAGAGGGAAGGGCAGGTCAGAGATGAGGAGATACAGATGAGGAGATACAGAGATCAAATTATACTCCTTTTTCCAGGCGGGGCTCTCTGACTTGCATGCCCATTTTGTGGGGAGGAGGTGGAGATGGGTGGAGTGGCAACTTGAGTACCTGGAAATTCTTCCTGTGGGTTGGTGGTGTCCTAGAAGCTACCCAGCCTGATCTGCAGGAACATGGCACCCCGGACCACTCAGCTGGTTATTCCAGCCTGAGATGGCAGTTCAAGCTCAACTTCATTAGCTCGTACTGATAACAAAGAGCTGCACTCCACAAAGTTCAGACTCTCAGTCTGGTGGCGTCTCTGGACAGCTGTCCCTAAGCATCTCATCCTCAGGAAGGCCAGTCTATGCTGAGCCCTAGGGCATCCTGACTTTTCCCTCCTTGGACACTGCTGGGCTCTGTGATATTGGCCTTGTAGTCCCTTTCCCAGCTGTTCCTCTTCCCTCCAAAGTACTCTCCCTGGATCTCTGGCCCAGCTAAAGACAGGAAGACCCCCTATTCAACTTTAATGCCCATTGGTTCAAGGGAGGGCTATACCCCCAGACTCAGAGCTCTCAAGGGCTCCTTTGGGATGGACAGATGGCTTCATGAGTGAACCCTCACAAAGGGGTAACTTCACCCACCCTCCTGGGACCCTCTTAGAATGGCATGTGTGAGTTGTCTCTCCAGGGGCCTAGCCCTCAAGGGTCTAAATCAATTCATACTCCAGCAGGGAATCCCTGGATGGGGAGGACCTGGGAAGGAAAGAGGACCCACCTGCTCCATCTCAGGGCCTCCAGACTGCAGGACCTCTAGGCTGCACTAACAGACAATAGCCACAAGAGGACAGTGTTGCTACAGAGCTGCGAAGAGTCAGCATCTTAGTAACAGGTTTCTTCCTGCCAACCCCCACCTGCTTTCTCCTTCCTAGGGACTTGCATCTTGTGGGACCTGATCTTTTTACACTGTTGTGGTCTCAGCTGCAAGGTGGGCAGGCAGTAAAGTCATGGGGGGTCCCAAAAGAAAATCCCTCCTATTCCTAGGATGTTATGAGGCAGATCTGGCCAACTGGGGTTCAAGAAGCAACCCAGAGCATTCAGTGCAGATTGCACTCATGTGAAGGGGGTAGTGCATTGGGGGCTCCTCTCTTAGCTTCACTGATCCCCAACTTCAAATGAGGGATTGAGCTAGGATTCCATACCTTCTCTGAGGTTCTTTTCTGCTCTGGATTTCAAGTCTGAGTCAGCAGTTCCTGTCCTTGCATGGCTTCTCTCTCCAGGGCCCTGACAGCTTCAGAGGCTCAGGGTCTAGGCAGGTGGGAGGGTGCAGGAAATGTCTGTGGATACTTCTGATCTCTCCAAACCAGGCCATTCTCTGGGAATTATTGTCAGAAAAAATTGCAATGATAGGACTGGGAAGGGACCTAGAAAGGGATGACTAGGTTTGGCTGGATACTAGAAAGACCCCTCTGACAAGCTCTATCTGATTGGTTTGCATTTGACTGGGCAGAAGACCTGGAGCCTGGGTGAAGAATGTCGCCTTGCCAGCCCAGATTACCCCAAAAGCCACGGGATCTTATTGGGTTGCACTGCAGTAGAATCAGGAGGAAAGCCTAGACTCCTTCCCTCCCAGGTCTCCTTAATTCCCAGACTCCCCAGTAGTCTCTTCTACTCCCCAAATTGCTCTGACTCCTGATCCCAGCTCCCTGACAAAATCTCGCCTCCAAGGAGTGGAGCCTGCAGCCTCAATTCCAGGGTAGGTGCCTGTCTGGCCTTTCCATTTCTGGATTGCCCTGCTCGTCTCCATCTCCTCAGATCTGCCTCTGTTCATGCCCTTACAGCTGCTTCTTGTTCCTCTCTGACCCAATCATTCCCTCCCAACTCCTGTAATTTCACAGCAGGCCTCTGGACATTGTCTACCCATCACCTCGGCTTCCCTGATATGGCATCTGATCCGGCACCTGGGGCCTGACCCTCCAAGCATAGGGTGTGTCCTCGTTCTTTTATCTCATCTCCTCTTTCTTCCTTGATGCCCCATTTGCTCCCTTTTTCTGCCTCTTATTTGGTTTCCCTCCTTTGATCTCTCTCCCTCCTTTGCTTTCTGTATCCTGTTCTCAGAACTCTCCAAGTCTTGGAGCCTCTTGGCCATGGGCCCCTGCTCCCCCACCACTCTCAGTCTGCCTCAATGTACACCTTCCGCTTGCCATCTCTCTCTCCACCCTCACTTCCTCCTCTGCAGTGAGTACACAGAGAAGCTGATCCATCCCTCTCTGGACTGAGGGTATAAATAGCAGAGGGAGGCTGGGCTAGCAGCCAAACTTGCCTCCAGTCTCTTCCTTGCAGTCTGGGGCTTGGGTATCCAGGACCTAAGGTGTGGAGGGTCCTGGGCAAGGCCTCAAGTGAAGGAAACTGGAGGGTCAGAATTGAAGGCCATTGTACAGTGACAGAGAGAGGGGTGTGCCAACAAGCTGCAGGGGATGGGGGGGGGCTTCATATTCAGGTCAGGTTCTCCCCGCAGCATGGTTCTGGAGTACTGACTTCTGCTGCTGGAGAAGGCACTCTGGGCCAGAAAAGCTCCCAAGGGTCACTCCAGGGCCCTGCCCACTCCTCCAGGGCGCAGATGCGTGGGCCCAGGTGGCTGCCAGCAGACAGCAGCTGGGGACTGGAGTGGAAGTGG
This sequence comes from Marmota monax, assembly GCF_021218885.2. Taxonomy (NCBI): domain Eukaryota; kingdom Metazoa; phylum Chordata; class Mammalia; order Rodentia; family Sciuridae; genus Marmota; species Marmota monax. The sequence goes on from NW_026694276.1 coordinate 1,688,424, forward strand.
CGCCCTCAGGAAACAGGCTACATGCTCACCCCAGCCAGCTCCCCAGCCTAATTAGAGACCGGAACGGCATTGATCGTCCCTGGGCTCATTATGTCACAGCTGGGGAACAGCTGGCCAGTCTTTTCCAGGCCATTAGCTGCGCCATGAAGTGGAGAGAGGGAGGGAGCGAGCAAGCAGGATCAATACCCAGTCTGTCTGTGGGGGAAGTGCCTGGTGGCTGCCTCCTCTGGCACTCTGGGCTGTGTTTCTCTCCAGGGCTGCGGCTGCAGCACTGGCCAAGCTCCTTGGAGTTCATACACGAAACCTCAACCCTTCCTGTCCTGGAGCTTAGAGAGATGGCCTCTAGGCTGACACTGACCTGGCTCACAGGGGACCCTAGAGACTTCTCTCACAGGGGATCAAGAAGGGCAGAAAAGGCTCGGATTACCTACCCTGGTCTCAGAGGAGACCTTAAAAGTCCAGCTCCTCTCCACCCCCACAGCAAGATGACACCTAAGGCAGCTGCTTCTCTTGGCCCAGGGCCACCTCTCTGTGCCCCTGGGTTCAGCTGGGTTTGATTTCCTGTGGGGTGGAGAGATGGCAGGGGATCCTCTGACCCTCAGGGAATAGAGGTGCTGGAAGGAAGGAGGCGAAAGACAATGGTTCTCACTTTCTCCTTATTCCTTTCTCTGACCTGGGCCAGCAGATACTCAGCTGGGCAGAACCCAAGGAAGACATCCACCTGCCTCACCCCCTAAGTCCCACTGTCAGAGGGGAGTCCATTAAGTAATAAACTACATTTTTACTTAAGTGTCAAAGCTGGAAGGGACCTCCAAAATATCACAAGCTACATTCCTCATTTTAAGGAGGGAGATAGCCAGTTCTAATAAGCTTTAAATTCTGCCATGCCTGGCTGACTCTGCTAGCAAGTGCACATTTCAGTTTTCTCTGTTCCTCTCTCCTAATCTCTGAATTGAGTTTTAATATAGCCCTGAGGTCCCTGGGGCACAGGTCCGTCCTCAGGCCACAGATGGAGGCTTTGCTCTCCAAGAAAGCAGTAGGCCTGCTGGGCTTCTTCCCATGCTACCTCAGGACCACCAGGGTAAACAACAGTCACCAGAGCAATGATGGCTTCAGCTGCTGGGTTCCTGTGCCATATCTCTACCCCACTGAACAGAGGCCACGTTGGGCAGAGTGCCCTCTGCTCCCCCAAATTCCTACAGAGTCCTCCATTCCAGAATCAGCAGTGAATAAAGCTCAGAAATAAGAGACCTGAATTCTAGACTTGAGATCCAATGGGACCCAGCTCCAGCCCTGAAAAGCCAGCAGACCAAGATAACTAGAAGCGCCCAGAGGCAGAAGGGCCCTTAACGTTTATGTCTTATGTATGTGGAGGTAAGGTTTTTTGCTCAAGGATTCGCAGAGGCAGACTGGAGATCAGGGTTCCCAGTTTCCAGGTGGTCAGTGTTGGTCCATTCACCACAGGTTCTTATATCTAAGATCTGCCACAATGAGCCAACCTCTTTCTCAGGGCTCTCAGAACAGAGAAGGGACCTGGGATGAGTCAGAAGCACATTGGACACACCATTGCCTCCTGAGTTGCCCCTTCTCAGGTAAGACTCTGTTAGATTAGACCCCTGAGCAGCTACTACTCAAGCATGGAGCAGAGACCACTGGGCTCTGCTGTGTCTGACGTGGAGCCATCTCTCTGTCTAGGTCCAAGTGGTGCTCAGGACAGAAGGAGCTTAACGGGTGCCTGGTATTTCTGGAACTTCATCTAGCCTGATGCACAGGGATGGAATGAAATAGAAATGCAGTATTGTTCCTTCTGCTGGCATTAGGAGGAAAGGGAGGCTCTCCATGGGATAGAAGATAACATGGCAGCTGGCCTGGGAATCAGGGAGGGCACATAAGTGAGTCCCTGGGGCCTGCTTCCTGAGGCCATTGGCAGGGCAGCCTCATCCTCATTTTCTTCTCTTGGCTCCAGAACAGGGAGTGACAGCCTTAAGCAGCAGGGACTAAGAAGCAAACCCCCTGGTTCTAGCTGGAACGTGGGGAGGAGGTTGCCAGACAACCTGGAGTAGAAACCTTAGCATAGGATGCTTTGGGACCAGATATCTGGGGGTGGGGTCATTGTGGCAAGAAGGGGGAGCCCTGAGAAGCCAAGAACATAAGAAACAGAACCAGCATGGCAGGAAAGGGGCTCTGGAAAAGGAGAGAGAGAGATACCAAAATGTCTGTGGTGCAGAGGGGCATTGTTAAAAGTCTTGAGGGTATGTCCCTTGGGTGCCATTTATTATCCCTGTAGACTGTGGCAAGTTCCAGATCTGATCAGGACAAGTCTTGATCTGTGAAGAATGCTAAGAGTGATATTTGCCTCCCAGGTTGCCGTTGCTCTAAGGCTCACTGGAGGGAATGCGCGTGAAAGGCTCTGGAAAGTGTTCAAACCATAATGACGGTTTTCATTACCCCACACTGCTGTCTGTCAGCTCATCTGCAGCGTGTGGTGTTAGGACCCTGCTTTCCAAGTTGCTAGAGAATGGTTTGCATCATAACATTGTGTACACAAGTATTTTTGTCAGAGTGACAGAAGCAAGGGGCTTTCCTTCTAGAAGGGACTACCCAGGCCATATGAGCAGATGTTTATGAATCTATAACAGCATGCGTCAGTCCCCACAGGATCTCTGCTCACAGAGGAAGCACTGGAAACCTATGCTTCTAAGACATGTGCACACACATATGCACACACAGACATAGACACATGCACCATGGCAAGCCTTTCTAGGTGCTGGGCTTTCTCATTTCTCAGTCCATGATACAGTTTGTTTCTCTGAGAATAACAACATTAAGGTGGTAACCAGACAAAGAACTGAAAGAGATACGGGGACTAAGGGACAGTTTTATATTCATTAGTTGTGGTTTTCTGGGAGAAAGAAGGTAGTACTATGATTTACATTTGCTGCTATGCTTTATGACTTACAAAGCTCTGTCGCATATATTATTTTTATTATCACTAATATTATTATCATTATTTAAACCACATGGCACTTTTGTGAGATCAGTACTATTACCTGAGGCCTAGAGAGTCAAAGTGACTTCTTCCAGATCATCCAACTGGTAGGTGACAAAATCAGAAGCCAAACTAAGTCATTTATTCTGAACCCTGATCACTCTCTGACATTTTGCTCCTTCTCACCTCTTGGTAACTCCTAGTTCTTACCAAGCATCTCTCCTGCCAGAGTTGGAAGGTGCAAGCATTCTGTTCCACCAACTTGTTTGTAATTTTTTAAAAATAATTTCACATTTATAGAAAAGTTGCAAAGAACTCCTGAATACCTTTCATCCAGTTTCTCAAATTGTTTTATGTTGAAATTTGGCAACATAACTTGCCCAGTTATGTCTTCTCTCTCTCCTTCGCTCTCTCTCTCTCTCTCTACTTCCCTCCCTCCCTCTTGTTTATAAATATTTATGTAATTTCTTATCCACTGGAGAGTAAATTGTAGACACAATGCCCTATTACCCCTTTGTACTTCAGTGTGCATTTACTAAAAACAAAGACAATTCTCCTACAGAACCCCAGCAGGACATCATAATCAGAAACTAACCTCAACACAGAACAACCATCAAATCTGGAGACTCCATTTGAATTTCACTGCTTATTCTAATAATATTGTGTGTAAGTTCAAGATTCAATCCAGGATCATGTGTTGTTTTGTCTTTTTAGTCTCCTTCAATCTGGAACACTTCCTCAGTCTTCCCTGTTCTTAATATTTTTGAAGAACACTTCACTTTGTTACTTGGTAGAATGTCCCTCAATTTCAGTTTGGCAGTTACTTGAATTTGGGTATGCATCTTGTTGTGAATACTACAGAAGTGTGCTGTGTTCTCATTTCACCTCACAATGTTGGTTTGTCTTGTTACCTAGGATGTTAACTTTTATCACTCGGTTAAGATGATGTCAGCCAAGTTTTTCCATTGTAAAGTCAATTAAGAAGTATTATGTGCTCATCAATTAATGACTATTTGTGGGGAGATGTTTGAGATTGTGTAAATATCATATTCCTCATCAAACCTTCTCTGCTAGTTTTAAAATACCTTGATGGTTTTTGCCTAAATCATTTATTACTATGATGGTTACCAAATGGCAAATTTTCTAATTTTATCCTTTGTAATATATTTATCAATTGACATTATTTTTTAATATATATATATATATTTCGATGGACCTTTATTTTATTTATTTATATGTGGTGCTGAGAATTGAACCCAGGGCCTCACACATGCTAGGCAAGCACTCTACCACTGAGCCACAACCCCAGCCCCTATCAACTGACATTCTAATATAAGATAAAGGCTTCCTTCTCTCCACATATAGATAGATAGATACAGTAGGTATATACATATATTATATGCATACATAAGCATAAATTCATCTACTCCTATTTTATTCAATGGGTTTCAACCTAATACTAAAATTACTTTGATGCTTAAGTTGCCCAGATATGGGCTGTGAACTTCAAGCTAGGTTCTCAGTCCTTTTTCATGTTTCCATTATTCTCTGAGCACTTCCTTACTTTCTAGCATAACAAGATATTCCAAATTCACTTCATAATTTCTAGGCTGATCAGTCCTGATTTCTTTTCTTGTGTGTGTGTGTGTAAAATGATATTTAGAAACCAATATCTGGTGCTTGGTTTGTCTGCTGCTACTGCTTCTCATGTCTTTCAGAGAGGACACGTAAGTGAGTTTCCTCATTTATGCGCTGTATATATATATATATATATATATATATATATATATATATATATATACATATATATACATACACATACACACACATATATATACACACACATACACATAAACATAAACACATACTCATTTCTACATCTGTTTATCTATATTAAAAACATGAGCTCAAATTAATTCCCAATTTGCATCTTGTACTACAGTATTTATTCCCTTTTCACATATATAACTCCTAGAACCAGGAGACATACAGTTTCCATTATCCCAATCTTTTACCTGTTAATTCAGTCTTCCTGTTTATAATCAAACTTCTAACCACACAGGCCACCTTCACTGCCCCAGGCTCACCAAACATGCTGTTCATGGAGGCCAAATCTTGGTCCTGGCTGCACTGACCACTCCAGCTATGCTGGCTGAACCCTCCATCCAATCAAAGGTAAGGAGGAGACTAAGTGCACATTCTATAAGTTCTTAAAGGATTGGCTTTATTGACAAATTCATCTTCATCACATATTGAAATCAATTCCACCATTATTCAGACAATTGTCATATAACTCAAATAGGTTTGTTCCACAATAGAGAACTTTATTGTTTAAGAGTAATAGAGCCAGTATTCATGAAGTTAATTCTAGGTTAAGCTAGAAACACACTATAATAAGTGCATATTCACTACATATTTAAAGCTTTCTCATAATCTATTTTCCTATTTTTTATCATGCCAATTTATATGACAAAGTAGAGGCCCTTTGCCCTACTTATAAATTGGGAAACAAAATTTCAAACATTGCATGGCAAAGATTGATTGGTTGTTTATCAAACCATTTCCTCTCACCTCCTGTGTGCATAGCTTGACACTTCCCAGCCTCCTCAGCAGTCAGATGTGGACATATGATGTTTTGTCCAGCAGTATGTGGTAGAAATGATAAATGCCACTTCCAGATCTGGCCCATAAAAGCTTCCACATAATCCTGCATGCTCCCTGCCTCTTCTCCAATCTGCTGATTAAAATACAGAGGATCTGGTAGAAAATTCCAAAGCCTGCAGTAGTGAGCAGAGCCACAGGACAGATAGTTACTGGGTGTCTATCACCCTGTGGAAAGCCCTCAACTAAATACCTGCATTAAACTGTTCTGTGAGTGAAATATTGACTTCTACTGAAATTAAGCCACTAAGATTTGGGGGTTATTGGTCACATCAGTTAACTACCTTAACCATTGCAAAAAGCAAATGAATTGCCCAAGGGCTGGGGTAGAGCACTTGCCTAGCATGGGAAAGGCACTGAGTTCCATCCTCAGCACCACATAAAAACAAAGAAATAAAAGTATTGTGTAAAAAAAAATAATAATTGCCCAAGTTTACCCTTTAGAAGTGACAAAACATAATGTCAAAGGTGGCCTTTTGATTCCCACATGAGGGTTTGTCCCATCAGACCAGGCCAGGTAGCATGGACTTGGTATCTTGGGAGGCCTTAATCCTTTTTCAGAATCTTTCATTATTCTAAAAGTAGCAGTTTCCTCCTTTGCACAAGTATAACTTTAACACTACCTTTTCTCCTTCCCTTTCAAAAGGGGTCTATGACCCAGGTTTACTTTTTCACAGATTTGTTTCATCAGATGAAAATATCTGGTTTATCTAACAGCTGACCCCCTGGCAGAGGGAGGCTTACCCACCCATTTTACCCATCTTACTTATCCATCTGTAGAGATGAGTTTCCCCAGAGAAAGGGGACAGTTCTTTGATTTCCTACGAGAGGACTCTGCAATTGGTGTGAAGTTGGTGGCAGGGCACACACGCAGAGATGGGCCAATGCCTAGAAATCAAGTTGATTTCTTCCTCTGTACTCAGTAGGCCACGGAAGTTACTGTTCCATATCCTGTCTCTTTGCAGGCTGGAAAATACTGGTTCATCAAGTTAGCACAGTCTGGACTGCTAGAAACAGAAATCTTCCTAAAGAGGGTATTCCTTGCCCTTCTCCCTTCTGGCAAGACCAGGAGGAAGGTAGAGAACAATGCAATAATAAGGCAAAAGGAAAATCCATTCTGGAGATGCAGCCTCCTAGCCTGGCAGCTTTCCTAGCCTGGGACTCCAAGGGGACACCACAGTCAAATTTCAGAGTTAGAATCACAAAATTATGTTATTAGGACTGAGAAAAGTACCAAGGTCATTACGCCTCATTTCATAAAGAGGGAATGGGGGACATCCAAGGTCACAGAGGTAGTTGTGGCAGGATTAGAGTCTGGACCAATGCTCTTTGCACTTTCCTACTTTGCTTGCTAGTCTGAGGGAAACCACTCAGTTCAAGGAGTTGGAGTAGCAGATGTAATTAGGATACTAAGTGCTGGAGTATGTGGTCCCTAAGGACCCATCACACCATGCCCTTGGCCAATCTAGCCTCCCTGAAAGCCTTTGCCTGTTTCTGTGAGAAGCCAGCTCTTCTCACCCACCAGGGACTGGCATAAACAGTCTGTCGGGGTGAGTCTCTCAATTCCAAGGTGAAGCAGGAGAGGGAATGTTGCCACTCAGAACTCCAGAGCATCTGGGAAGGGAAAGTGTCTCCAGACTGGGAAGGCATGGAAATTTCCCTGAACCCAGAAACATGCTTGGAATAGTATCAACTGCCGCATCACCGCTCCAGCCCAGCCTTGTTAGTGAGGCAAGCCGCAATCAGGGAGATAATTAGCTTGCTGTTATTTATTCCCCGCGCTAATCAGCAGCCCACTGCTTGCACAGTGGAGAGGGTTCCCGCCCCCAGAGCTGTGGGGGTTCTCAGGGACCTTTAGTTATCAGCCAGGAAACAAGTAGCAGAAGACAAAGGGCTGGGGAGAGGGCCAGACTGAGGAGACCAGGACCTCAGGACCCAGGCTCTGTGAGGCTTCTGCACAGCACACAGATCCCAGGGGAGAGGCAGCCCTGGGATCACACGGAGCGCAGGGCTGCGCTACCCTCCTCTTGTTTTTGTTTTGGGGGCTGGCCTCTGGTCGATAAAGGGCGGCTGGTGCTCAGCTCCCTGTTCTGTCTCACAGCAGTCAAATTGCCTTTTTCCAAGGCGACTTTCAAAAAAAAGATGACATTTATCAAAGCCTGCTGAGTGGTGACCTTGGTGGGAGGGAGGAAGGACGGGTGTACTGTCTGTGAAAGCAGGCACAGAAAATGGGGAAAACCTGCAGGGAAGGAAATGCTTTAAAATCTCAAAGTTGTTGGAACAATCATGGGAAGATTGTGTTTTGGGGACAGCCACTCCATGCTCCACTGCACTCCCTCCTGTGCCCTTCCTCTTCCTCACCAGCACATTCTCTCCGGCAGTCCTGACTTTCCAGCCTCAACAACTGAAGATACTCTGTTCAAAGGCCAATCTCTAGGAAGGGCTCAGGCTGGGATTTTATAACTTTGTAAAATATAGAACCTTATGATCAGTAGTGGTTTCGGAATTTCCATATAGCACAGGCTAAGGGGATGCCATTTGGTTGAAAGACACAAGCTTGGAGGGAGTGGCTGGAAGACTGTCCTAGAGCTGTGTTTGTATAACAAGTATATTGTTGTTGTCTTAATAGATATTGAACATCTGTTTGGAGTAGCATGGCTAAAGATCCTTTACCCCACTGCTACGCAGGATACCAGACTTGGAAAAAGACTTGGGGTCATCTGCTCAACCTGTGATCCCCTGTGGGACTCCTCCACAAGTTGGCTCACTTTCCTTCTCTGGCCTCCTAGGCCTTTTACACACAGGCTCTCACTGTCACCATGCTTTGTGACCATCTGTGTCTCTGTTTCCTTTACTAAACCATGACACTTGCGAACAGAGAGTTTCTTATGTGTCTATCTTTGTATTCTACTTTTCTACTCCTATACACTCACTAGACTTCTTGCCATGTGGGAATGGGGGTGTGTAGGATAGAGTGAATGAAAGAAATAAATGAATGGACATCTGTGCACACTGGTCAGGCACATGAATGCTTCCTGCGATGGGAAGTTCACTACCTCAAAATGGAAGCAATTCATTATTGTACAAGTGAAATGTCAGGAGACATTTCTGAGCATGGAATGGAAATCTGTTTCTCTGGCACTTCCATTCAATAGTACAGTTCTGCCCTTTAGAAGCCCAGAACAACAGAAGTTCTCCATCTAGACATCCATGGATGGGCCTTAAGAGGTCTATGTCTCCCAAGAGATGTGTATAAAATCATATGTGTCTCTGTCCATGTGCTTAGGGGCAGGGAATCTGTTGGTTTCACAAATGGTGTGTATTAACAAATTTCAAAGCCATACTTCATGTCTTTACTCCCTCTTTCTCATGAAAATCAATACTAGATAAACTAAGAAGCCTCAAAATGCTTACTTTTTAAAAGATTTTCCTTTTTTACTTTTCTCAAGAAAGCAGACCCCCAAGGCATTATGTACCCTGGGCAAAACCAGCTCTGCTATCATAGCCACAGGTGATTGGATGGGATTAGTCCACATACTAAAATTAACTGTGTGTGGGTAAGGCACACAGAAGCCAAAGGAAATCACCTACTAAGAATTCTGTTCAAAGGCTGGGGTTGTGGCTCAGAAGTAGAGCACTCACCTAGCACATGCAAGGTCCGATCCCCAGCACCACATAAAAATAAATAAATAAGGGTATTGTCTACAACTAAAAAATAAAATAAATATTTAAAAAAAGAATTATGTTCAAAAGAATGCTTCATACTGAATGGTAATGCAATTTGACTCATTCAAAACCACTTTTGAGGAAAGTAAATATCCTGTTAGAAACAAACAAACAACAAAAAAAGCAGGCGATGGGAGCTGGGGATGGGGCTCAGTGGTAGTGCATTTACCTGGGACGTGTGAGGCACTGAGTTTGATTCTCAGCACCATGTATAAATAAAGGTCTATCAACAATTTTAAAAATATTTTTTTAAAAAGTAGGTGATTTTTGGGTTGCAAGCTTCTTCTGCCATTCAAAACACTATTTCAGTTCCTCAAGTGGTAGAAACCCTGAGCCCCACAGTGAATACAGCTAGTGAGGCAATACCCCAGCCATGGTGAAGCCTGTTAGGAATGACTCTTCCTTTTAGCTTCAAAGATTCTAATATATAGCACTTCAACTTTCAGAAATACTTATAATGACTTTCTCCCAAAGTTAAAGGCTTACATTGCTCAGCCATTCATCATGGATGAATTATCGATGCATCCCCATGCATTCTCATTTAATCCTCACAAGATCCTATAACAGTGGTTCTGTTAGTTTAAGTCACAAAGAATCCCCTGGCCTCACTTAAAAACAGATTCCCAGGGCCCCATCTTCAGCATTCTAAGCAAGCATGTGGTGGGTTTTGGAATCCTCTTTCTAAGTTGGATTCTGATGAAGGCAATTTTAAGCTCACACACGGTGAACACTGCCCTAAAGGTTAATGTTTCCCAACTTTCCTGATGATCAATATGCTTCCTAGGCTTCATTTACAATGATTCTATGTCAGTGGCTCAGGGGCTCTGGAATTTAGTAGGGTAGGTATTATATCTTGTATTTCATATGTAACTTATCTATAGTCACACAGATATCTCATGATGGATGTGACTAGAATCCAGTTGATAGATGTTGACTACATAGAATAGAATCCTTATATCTTACTCTTTAGGTCCCAGAGAAAAGAAACTATTTTCTAAGCAAATTTGCGTCCCACTCCACCCAGCCTCACCCGGAGGTATATAACACAGTGTTCTTCCATGGGGGTTCAACAGATGTTAGTGAGCAAATGCATATATTTACTGGACTGTACATCACTCAATTGACTACCTCTGGCTATGTTCCAGACTGTAAATGAGCTGTCCAGAACTGAACCTGATATTCCAGCTATGGTCTGACCCAAACTGAGTACAGCAGAAGTTCCTTTGCCTGTGTGTCAATGGATCTTCTCGCTGGAGAGCCAGACCTTGCTCTTCCTGTAGGTCTGGAATGTACCCTCAGAAGAACTGACTGCTCTATTGTTGACCCTGGGCTCCCTCACTCACTCAGCCCTTACTGTGACTTTCTCATGTCTTTTTAATTCTAGCTTCCCACTCATCAACACCTAGAACTCTGCTTTGCCCATAACCTGGACCTAGTTTCCTAGAATGCAGATTTTAGACCACAGTGTTTTTTTCCCAGTTCTATCTACTTGACAATGTCCTTGACAATGTTACAGTGAACTGAAAAGACCCCTGACCAAAGATGCTTGAGAAAGGCCTCTTCTATTTCCCCACACGTATGCAGTAAGTATTGCCTGTTAGAGACTCCATGAGGATGTATGAGCCTGTTAAATCCTCACAACAATCCCATTAGGCAGGTATTCTTATTATCCCCATATAATAGGTTAAGTAACTAGCTCAAGTCACATATAAGTGGCAGAGCCAGGATCCAATCCTAAGAAGCCTGGTTCCAGAGTCTGTGCTCCTAACCACAAAGCTGCACTTTCTCTCTAGACTCTTAGCTCTGCAGCAAGCCAGCTTTGAACTTGACTGCTTAGGTCTCTTCCAGCATGGGTAAAGTTCTCTTGTCATAGTTCAGGATTAGACCAGCCAATATTATAACTAGTCTGAGAAGCAGTTAAGAACAATATATGTGGCTGAAGTACTTCAGATACAAATGAGTAGGCCTCAGAGTTCCTAGATGAGAAAGTTCTATTAACTCAAAGGATCCACCAAATCTCCACAGATCAGGGAGGAAGAAACTTCTTGACTATAAGCTTAACAGTTTAATAATAATTTTTCCCCAAGTCAGAAAAGGACTGATTTCCTAAACTTGAATCTTGAGTATTAACTTTTCAAATACAACACAAACTTGTCAAGGATTCATTTGATGTGAAAATTAACTGAGAATCAGCATTAGCTAGGATTTAACTTTGATAAAAAAAAAAAAAGCCTTTAGAAATCAAAAGAAAGGGTTGCATGTACAGGAAAGGAAAATATTTTCAGATCTATAACAAGGTGCCTTAAAAAAACACCACCACCAAGTTCCTTTTAAAGGAGTGCATGGCAGGAGCCCCCAGAGAATCTTGACTCTAATGATGCCTTAGAACCAAAGTGATCCATCTCCAGGATGTCTGGTCAGGAGCAGGTAGGCTATGGTAGTGGAACCCGGCCCCTGACTCCAAAGGCTGAAATAACATATTGAACCATGAATTTGTCAGCTGTATTTCAAAGAAACATCCATCTGATGACTCATTCCAGGACTATTTTGAGATGTCCATATGTGGGTGTCAAAAGTCAAAAAAAGGTTCATGATGTAGCCATCTGGAATCATCACCTTTGTGAAGGCAGGAGAGCCCTGACTCTGAGAGTTATAGATTTAAAATGGTAATGTCAGATTTGTTTGACAAACTTGAAAAGCCCCAGGTCACTAAAAGATATCTTTGGCACCCCTAAACTACACTAGCAATTCCTCTTCTGTACCAAGTTAATACATATGTTCCTGTGGTTTCTGCGGATCAACTGGAGCTTCCAGGAAGTGTATAGAATTGAGGTAGAAAAGAGGAGTGGCAAAAAAGGAGTCTGATGTCAATGTCTAAAAAGAGGGAATATAAAATTTGTGGAGAAGGAATAATTCAATGCATGCACATGCTAAGGGACAGGTTAAAAGTCAAAAGGGCCAGTGGAATGAGTGATGGCTTATGGAGGAGGGGTGAAAATGGCAAAGAGACCAAACAAAAATGGGAACAAGTGAACTGTTAGATATCGAAAAAGTTCAACCCAAGGGCAAGGGCTAAAGCTTTCACACTTTAAACAATTATTAACAACATTCATCTTTTTTGCTACCCACTCCAAATGGCCTAATTTTGGAGCCCCTAAAAACTGCAAAAATTACTGATATTAGCAACACTCCTGAGGTTCTCCACAAAAAACAAGAACACTTAAAATGTTTAAAAATTGTTATATTTAAATTTCTATTTAAAATTTGTAAATTTTTAAAAACACTTTTTAAAATTGTAGATAGACATAATAACTTTATTTATTTTTGTATGTGGTGCTGAGGATTGAACCCAGTGCCTCACAAGTGCTAGGCAAGCACTCTACCACTGAGCCATGATCTCAGCCCTGTAAATATTTTTAAATTGTAAAATATGGCTAAGCTAGAAAAGGAGAGCTTGAAAATATAAGTGAATGAGCCAAACAGGAAATACCTTAAGTATCGGTAATTGTGCAAGGTAATTGTGCAGACACAGTCATTGAGACCACAGTACCTCCACTGAGAAAACTAGGAGTTTAAAAATTATAAATGATAAAACATTTCACAACTATTAGCTGACTTGATCCTCAAAATAGTCTCATGATGTAAGCTCAGGTAAAATGTACTGTTCCCATTTTCCAGGTACTAGAATAAGATTTAGTAGAATGAAGTATCCAAACTCACATCCACTGCATAGCTGTGACTTAACCAGTCCAAGTTCTATGCTTCATCCTTAACCTTATGCCAGGCATTGAGGGGACTAATGTATAATGAATATGCTAATTTAGTTCCATTATTCATTAGTTAATTCAACAAACATTTTGAATGACTAATAAGATCCAGATCCATGGCAAATCCCTGCTTTTGAGGATCTTACAATCTAGTAGGGAAGCAGACAAGTAAACAGACAATTGAAATAGCATATGAAAGGTCTATAAGGACGTATTTACAATGTGAAATGGAATCACAGAAGGAAAAACGTAAGTGTGGCTGGGCACTGTGATGCAGACCTGTAATCCTAGTGACTTGGGTGGCTGAGGCAGGAGGATCACAAGTTTGAGGCCAGTCTCAACACTTTATCTAGACCCTGTATCAAAGTAAAATTTAAATAAAGGGCTGGGAAGTGTAGGTCAGTAGTAAAGTACTTCCCTAGCATCCATGAGTCCCTGAGTTCGAGCCTGAGTACTAGAAAGAAGAAAAAAAGACAGACAGACAAGACCTAAATGTGTCCATCATATTAGACTACATTGTCCTAATAGAAGGGTACTTAACCTTAAGGAGCCTTTTAAAAGGAGCCAAATGTTAACTTCTTTTTTTTTTTAATATTTATTTATTTATTTATTTTAGTTTTCGGCGGACACAACATCTTTGTATGTGGTGCTGAGGATCAAACCCAGGCCGCACGCATGCCAGGCGAGCTTGCTACCGCTTGAACCACATCCCCAGCCCAAATGTTAACTTCTTAATGGGGAATCTTTTCCCAGCTTTCTCCTCTCTCAATCTAATAGCCGATACTAGCTAATAAGAAAGAAAAAATACTTCTAGTGTGGAAAAAAAGAAATTTATCCAGTCTCCTAACCTGGTAGATATATCCAACCTCCTTTGCTGAAGCGCTGAGCTAATCAAACAACTCTGTATTTAAGAACATTGATTTGATCTATTCCAACAAGAGAATATAAATACTCACTATAAATAACCTGTTGCTATTTATCCTGTGCAGGTCTTCTTTTGTTGAGAATTAACAGTTGATCTGGTCTAAAAAGCTGCTGTGGGAGAATTATTACGAGTTTGTTTTCTGTACAAGAGCTATCCAATGGAATTGTCTGTGATGATGTGTCGTTCAGTTGGGTAGCTAGCCACATGTGGTTATTGAGCATTTGCAATGTATCGAGGGAAACCAAAGAAGTGATTCATAATGTTATTTAATTTTAATTAATTTAAATAGCCACATGTGGCTAATGGTAACCTATTTGCATAGCACAGCTCTAGACGCTTGCTACTGTGAAGTCTGTAGACTATCAGCATCACATCACTTTGCTAGCTTGCTAGAAATGCAGAATCTCAGGCCCCACCCTAAATCTATTGATAACAATCTGTTAACAAGATTGTATTTGTATGCATATTATTTTTTTTTAGTTTTAGATGGATACAATATCTTTGTTTTATTTATTTATTTTTTTATGTGGTGCTAAGGATGAACCTTACATATGCAAGGCAAGCTCAACCACTGAGCTACAACCACAGCCCTGAATATTAATTTTTTAAAAACTGTCTTTACATATTTTTTAGTTGTCAATGGACCTTTATTTTTTATTTATTTATATGTGGTGCTGAGAATCGAACCCAATGCCTCACACATGCTAGGCAAGCGCTCTATCACTAAGCTATAACCCCAGCCCTGCATATTAATTTTTTAAAGGGCTTGGTTACTTCCAGATGAGCTGAATAAGAGACTAGGGACCATATTTTTGTGACCCCCTTCATGTTATAGACATGTTATAGTGGATACTCTGAAACTGGCATCCAGCATAAAGGGCATTTTGCTTTCTTTGTATCTGTCTCTCCCCTACCTTTTAGACTTAGTAGAAAACAGAAAGGGAAAGAAGAAACTTCCAGAGATGTAGGGATGAGGGGTGGGGTGGAAAAAGCATCTATTTTTCAAAGATATTTGTTCAAAATAAAATGAAAGTATTTCCTCAATAATTACTGAATATGGATGATGAATATTTGAGGATTCATCGTATTATTTTCCTCTACTTTTGTGTATATTTGAAATTTTTCAAAATTAAAAAATAGATGTAACTTGAGAGATGATGTGCTTGATAGCCAGTTCCAAAATGGCCCTCAAATGAGCCTCTCCTCCTGAAATTCATGCCCTTGTATAGTCTTCCTCCATGTGAAATCAGGGCTTGTCTGTGACCAAAGTGGAAGTGACAGTTGTAACTTCAAAGAGTTAAGTCATGTGACTTCTGTCTGGTTCTCTCTTGGATCTGTTGCTCTGAGGGAATTTGGCTACCATGCTGTGAGGGCACTCAAGTAGTCTTGTGGAAAGGCCTTCATGGAGAAATGCCAAGGTTTCCTGTTCACAGCCAGCCATGTGAGAAATCCATGTAAGGCACACTTTGCTAAAGTTGAACCTCTGGCTCCAGTAAAGTCTTCCAATGACATACACCTGTGTTCAACTGCATGAGAAACCTCAACTACCTCAACATTGCTCCTGAATCTCTGACAAAAAAAAATATGAAAAACAATTAATTATATTATAGTAAGCCACCAAGTTTTGGGGTAATTGGTTATGCAGCAATAGATAACTAATGTGATGTGATTTTAAGACTCTTCTCTCCCCTATCACTGATACCTGGAATGAATAGAAAACATTTTTCACACTATGCATAAGGTTAACATGCTAGTATTCCTTAAAGAGATAATACATCTACTTAAATTCATGGTAAAACATATGTGACAGATATAAATTCTTTCTTTGTAAAACTCTTAGCAGGCTAATCTATTGAGACATTAATTTCAGTCGTAGTCTTGCTGTTGTAAGAGACTAGAAAGAATAAAATGGTAATTTCTCTCTCAGTGTCCACCATCTGAAGAATAGCTGAAATCTTGAGTTATAAGATCTTGGCTTTTCCTACATCTCATCGCCCCACTCCCATCTCAACAACATACACGGTTAACAGCTTCTTCCTGTTTCAGGGGCCACCCTGGAGAAGTCACCCTCACCTCCACCCCTGGCCTTAATATTGAGGGTTAGGTAATAGAGAAACTCTGATGGAACTGCTCTATATCCAGGGGGGAGAGAGCTGGTACTAGTTCAGGAAGGTGGCAAGTGGCCAAACCTAAGGGATGAATTACTTTCTTCAGGCTGGGAAGAGTTTGGGAGTTTCCAGGAATGGAACCTGCCCCTGGCTCCCATACAGTCCAAGCTGTGTGTTTAGCGGGTGGAGCGGGGGAATCTACCAGGGGTGTCGGGGGCAGGGGATCTCAGGGCCTGGGCCCTGGGACACCAGGGATAGTCCTCCCTTCCCCTACTCCTGCACAGCTGGCTTGCCTGCTACAGGGCTGTGCCTTTCAGGGTACTTCCAGGGTTATGGACTAGTGGCACTGAGACTAGCACGGGCAAAAAACAAACAACAACAAAACAAAAACAAACAAACAAATAAAAACCTTTCCCCAAATTGTTGGGACTTCATAGCCCCAGAGAGAAGGGAGGAGGAATTTCTAAACGTGACAAACGAATTTCCCGCCAACATTGACAGGCGGGAGCTGAGCCAGATTTCTTTAATTTGGAAAATTAAAAGACAGGCGACGCTTCTTGCCCCGGAGTCAGCTGCAGCGAATTCACTCCAGTTTGACTTACTTTTCGGGTTTGGACAGGGAGAAGAGTAGTAGGGGAACGAGGGGGATGGAGGAAGGTGGAGGGAAGGAAGTGGGAAAGGGCCTATGCCGCCCATTGTGGCACCAGCTGAGCAGCCGGGTCAGGTTCACAGAGAGAGAACGACCCAGCTGGTTGACACCCGCCGAGGGCCCAGCGCGCGACCGCCCGGCCGGCTCCGACACAAACACACGCACGTGCGCCCCGCCCCCGCCGCGCGCACGCGCCCCGAAGCTCCGGCGGCGGTGACGGGCGCGCGCGCGGGCTCGCTGCCCCCACGCTGCTCCTTCGGCTAGGATCGCGGCGCCTCCCGCTTCCCGCACCGCTCCACACCAGGCCCGCAGACCCGGAGGCAGCGGCCGTGCTTGGTGGGCTCCGGCGGGCTCAGCGGTCGAGGCGGCAGTGCAGGGGAGCAGAGCGGAGCCCAGGAAGTCCCCTGGAGGCTATGTTGCCGGGCGCGGGCCCCTGCGTAAGGCGGGTGCCGTGACAGGCAGGCCAGTGAGGCGCCGCCGGGGGAGGCCGCGACGGAGCTCCCGGACTGACCATGGGCTGAGACGCATCCTCGCTGAGCAGGTGCAGTGACCAGAGGTCCCGGGGGGGGGAGCCCGCCTTGCAGGTCCCGGGGACCCTCAACCCTATCAGGACGCGCCCTACTCAGTCGGGTGCCCTGTTGACCTTCCTTCAGCGCCTCCCAAAGGCCCTGCTGACTCCACCTCCGAACCCCTCGCGTGCAATTCCCATGACCCCTAACAGCCCCTGGCATCCTGTGCATACCCCTGTCCTATACCCCTGACCCCAGCCCAGCAGGCCCTGTGCCACCTCCTCTTTTACTCTGGTATTTTGAGCCCATTGCCTGTCTGTATACAGTGCTTGGAAACCCAGTATCTCTTCCTTTCTCTTCTAGCCCAATGGGGGTGGGGGCAGGAGTGGGTGGGGAAAGTGGGAGTGGTGGTCCTTGGCTCCAGAGCCCTTGGTAACAACAAACCTGTTCTCTTTCTCTAAAGCCTGTCGTGAAAGTGACCCTTCGCACCCCATCAGAACATGCCCAGGTGACTCCCTCCCAGATCTTCCTTGTGGCCTTCCTGGCCCTCCCTAGTGACGCTATGCAACCCCTGCTTGACCTGAGAAGCCTCTGGCTCCTGCTGCTGTCCTTGTTCCTGCTCCTCTTTGAGGTAGCCAGAGCTGGACGACCTGTGGTTAGCTGTCCAGCTGCCTGCCTGTGCGCCAGCAACATCCTCAGCTGCTCCAAGCAGCAGCTCCCCAATATACCCCATTCCTTGCCCAGCTACACTGCACACCTAGACCTCAGCCACAACAACCTGAGCCGCCTGCGTGCGGAGTGGACCCCCACACCCCTGACCCACCTGCACTCTCTGCTATTGAGCCACAACCACCTGAACTTCATCTCCTCTGAGGCCTTCTCCCCGGTACCCAACTTGCGCTACCTGGACCTCTCCTCCAACCAGCTGCGAACACTGGACGAATTCCTGTTCAGCGAATTGCAAGCTCTGGAGGTGCTGCTGCTCTACAATAACCACATTGTTGCAGTGGACCGCTATGCCTTTGATGAGATGGCCCAGCTGCAGAAACTCTACTTGAGCCAGAACCAGATCTCCCGTTTCCCTCTGGAACTGGTCAAAGAAGGAGCCAAACTACCCAAATTAACGCTCCTGGATTTGTCCTCCAACAAGCTGAAGGACTTGCCATTGACTGACCTGCAGAAGCTGCCAGCATGGATCAAGAATGGACTGTATCTGCATAACAACCCCCTACAATGCAACTGCGAGCTCTACCAGCTCTTCTCACACTGGCAATATCGGCAGCTGAGTTCCGTGATGGACTTTCAGGAGGATCTGTACTGCATGAGGTCCAAGAAGCTACACAATGTCTTCAACTTGAGTTTCCTCAACTGCAGTGAGTACAAGGAGAGTGCCTGGGAGGCTCATCTGGGTGACACCTTGACCATAAAGTGTGATACTAAGCAGCAGGGGATGACCAAGGTATGGATGACACCAAGCAATGAACGGGTGCTAGATGAGATGGCCAATGGCACAGTGACAGTGTCCAAGGATGGCAGTCTTCATTTCCAGCAAGTGCAGGTTGAGGACGGGGGTGTATATACCTGCTATGCCATGGGGGAGACTTTCAACGAGACACTGTCCGTGGAATTGAAAGTGTACAACTTTACCTTGCACGGACACCATGACACCCTCAACACAGCCTACACCACCCTAGTAGGTTGTATTCTCAGTGTGGTCCTGGTCCTCATATACCTGTACCTCACCCCCTGCCGCTGCTGGTGCCGGGGTGTAGAGAAGCCTTCCAGCCATCAAGGAGACAGCCTCAGCTCTTCCATGCTCAGTACCACACCCAATCATGATCCTATGGGTGGTGGGGACAAAGATGATGGTTTTGACCGGCGGGTGGCTTTTCTGGAACCTGCTGGACCTGGGCAGGGTCAAAATGGCAAGCTCAAACCAGGAAATACCCTGCCAGTGCCCGAGGCAACAGGCAAGGGCCAACGAAGGATGTCAGATCCAGAATCAGTCAGCTCGGTCTTCTCTGATACGCCCATTGTGGTGTGAGCAGGATAGGTTGGTGGGGAGATTCTGCCCCAGGAGAGGTAATGCACCCCTGAAGGATATGAGGGGATGGAAGAGAGGGCTGGCTGCCCAAGGGAGTGGGTTCCTCCTGACCTCCAGGGAATTGGTCATGGGTACAACAGCAGGCAAGATTCCAATGTGGGTGTGGCTGCCACGAGTTTCAAATATGGATATATTAATCCTCAGGCAAATGCTACACCCCTACCCAAAACCCTGGAAGTTCTCAGTGTGGCAGAGGAAGAGGAGGGTGTGAGAGCTGGATGGGAATGAGGAAGGGGTAAGAGGAAAAGCACATTCCCAAAACTTTTTTGAGGTCATCCCTAGCTCCTTAAGAGAAAACCATTTGAAAAACAATATTTTTTTCTGTCTCTTCCCACCCACACTTATGAAGTTGTGTGTGTTGGGGGAGCCTCCACAGGAGCCACATTGGGAAAGCTGCAGTATCGTCTTTGGCCAGGAAGTCACACTTCACAGCTGGGGAATTGGAAACCTTTGGAAAATGAGTCAGGAAAAGGCTGAGACCTGGATCAGTGGCACTCCCCAAAGCGCTGTGAGACTTCCCATTGAAGTCTTCTTTCCCCCTGAGCCCCGGGTGGATGGATCTTTGCAGGAGCCTGGCCTGTCATCTGTTTGTTATGGCAGCAATGTGGGATATAGTATCTATGCCTTGTCCAAGGACTAGTGGCACAGATACCCATACAGCATGAACTAAAGGATCCCTGTCACAGAAATAGGTGCCAGCCCAAAATTTATAGATGGGGTGAACTTCAGATAGGCTAATTCCCTGGATGGGGAAAGCCTTGGTTAACATTTGATTACCAGCATGTGTGTGTCAGACAGGTTGAGGGCTGCAGAAGGCAGAGCGATTATGGATGCCTGCCATAGATGTGGTCTGTGGGCCCACTCTTATTAGAAGGATGAGGGTAAACCAGCCTCTATAATGTAGCAGCCAGCTGGACCTACCTGATTTTCTGTGTATGCCATCTCTTCATTCAGTCTCCTTATCCAACTCAGGCAGGATTCTGAGTTTTCCCTATAATGCTGCTCTGCAAAGGGAGGAGTCTAGGAAGGTGTGGCCCCAGCCAGGTGAGACTGGGCTTGAGATAGAGGGGACCCAATATGTATCTCCTCAAATGTTGACAAGGCTACCTCGCTCCTTTCAGAGATCTCCTGCTGCAAAACCAAAGCATGAGGTTTTGTCATCTGAGGGGTTTGGAATTGGGTGGTCTCTGTCCTAGAATGTAGTTTGGAGTACAGCTTAGGTGTCTGCCCTCCAGAAGGCCGCAGGCAGTCCTGCAGCAGAGGCAGTCAGTGGTAATAAACTTCCAACAGGGAAGTTCTGCCATCCCAGTCCTTTCAGCCAGAGGTCTGTGCAGTTGTGGTTGTCAGTCCAGAGGAACATAAAAAACCCATTAGGTTACATCCAGGGTTGCAGGATACTTTGGCTATGGAGACGAGTGCTCCTTTAACTTCTCTCTTTGACCACATTGCAGGTCCGGGAGGTGGTGGTTCTGAGCTTTGGCAGGGGGATGAGCAAGGCAAAGGTGAAAATGTTCTCTGATGTTGGTCTTTATCAGTGTCTCTTCTCTTTCATGTTTCCTGTCCATTGGAAGTTCTCCAGGTCTTCTAATTTTCTGACCTGCTTTTTAGGTTCCAAGAGGTGTTATTTACCTGAGGGTGAGGGCTGCTTGCTAGGAGGGCCTGACTCATACACTGCCTATTAAGATGGGGAAGGGGACTGGAAGTTGACAACTTATCTGTTCCTGGGATCTGAAGGCTGCTGTCCATCCTTTATTAATATCCCAGTTTTGTCAAGAGAGAGGTGCAGCAATTTCCCTTAAGTAGTTGCATGCTCATAGGTATGCATGCTCATAGGTATGCATGCACACCAGCACCTTGACCTCTACCAGGACAGTGAACCTATAGTCCCCAGCAATGGTCTACACCTATGTGCACAACATCATGCACACAGTTTTCTTGTGCTATAGGAGAGATGGTGAGCACGCCAGGCTCCTCAAATACACAATTTTTTACTTTAATTTTTGGGATACCTGTATCTTCACCCATATCTCCATGGCTCTGAATCACTTCCTTGTAAAGGCTAGAGTTAGGGGGAGCATGGGTTGAAGACCTTGGGAGAAGGATGATGGGGCACTAGCTGGTTCTACAAACTCCTCAGAAGCTTCCATAGAGACAGTATATGAGGCATTAAGCTAGAACCAGGACAGTGAAGGGCCCAGAAGAAAACTGGCAGGGGGCCAAGCAGCTGTGACTCCCTCTTCCGGTTAATGCCCTGATAAGATAAGGGTAGGGAAGGAAAGTTGTCTGGTTATATTCTAGGGCTCTAACTCTTTAAGGTGAATACCAAATGAAGCAAGCCTTCTGGGACATTCTAGATGAGCTTCTGATGATTAGGAGAGCCCTTTTCTTTCTAAGTCCTACCAAGCAGCTCTGAGTCGCCTGGCTATACCCACTAGTTTGGTTCCTAATTTGAGACACCTGGAAGATGTACCTGTCTGCCCCACAAAGAGGTTCAACTGGTTATCTTCTTGCAGTGGTTTCAGTTGATAGAACCCAAAGGTAACTCTTTGCTTGGGGGATTGAATACTCAGCATAGGTAAGTTTCCTAGAACCCTAGGTAGAAAACTGCCAGGTGTGGATGAGAGAAGGATGAGAGATTACCTCCTCCCCTCACCCTCCCCTGCACCCATAAACCAGATAGTCTCCCAGGTAGCAGGTGTCCCTGGAGACAGAAGATGATAGGGCTCTACAATCTGTCTGTGTAATCATTTGTGATCTTTCTTTGCCTGTATTTGTGGGCCCCCATCCCCAAAGGGGCCAGGAGGGTACATCCCAGCTGGGGAGAGCAAAGCCAACTGATTCCAGTTTTGTGTGTGTTCTGACCTCTGTACTTCCTTCTCCTGTGTCCAGGACACTGTTCCTCCCTCTTGTGTACACCCAGGCTGGCAAACCTCAGAGCCTCTGGACTCTGAAAACTAGACAATGATGATTAAACCTGGCTTGAGTCTCTGTTCTGGAATAGTCTATTGCTGATTTATTTATCTTTTCAGCCTGTGGGTGGGGTTCACTGTACCTCAGAGGATATGGCTTGTCTGGGGAAAGAGTCTTTAAATGCTGTTATAAGGACATAGGCAAAACCTTCTAAGCATTAAGAAAGACTAGGGGGAGCCAGACAACATGGTGGCACACATGCCTGTAATCCCAGTGACTTGTGAGGCTGAAGAAGGAGGATTGCAAATCTGAGGCCAGCCTCAGCAACTTAGGAAGACCCTGTCTCAAAAAAAACAAAACAAAACAACAACAACAAAAAAACAAATGCATAAAAGGAACTGGGGCTGTAGCTCAGGTAAAGCACCCCTGAATTCAATCCCCAGTACCAATAAATAAAGACTAGGAGTCAGCAAACTTTCTATAACAAGTCACATAGTAAGTATTTTAGGCTTTGTAGGCCTTGCACTGTTATACCTCATAGTCTGTTATGCCCCTATAAAGGGAAAACATCCACAGACAATAATGAATGATGTGATTCTGTTCCAATGTATTAGTCAATTTTCTGCTGCTATAACAAAATACCCAAGGCTGAATATTTTACAAAGAAAAGAGGTTTATTTAGCTCACAGTTTTGGAGGATGAACGTCTAAGATCTCCTGACTCCCATCTTCTTGGCCTCTGGTGAGGGCCTCGTGGTAGACAGCATCACAATAGTGAAGTATGGGTAGAAGACATCATGTCATGATATAGGAAGCCAGAGATAGTCAGGGGCCAGGATTGCTCTTTTTATTATACATGCTTTCATGAGACCTAACTGGAGTCTCTTCTGAGGATGGTGCCCCCAATGATATAATTACTTCCCACTAGGCCCCACCTCTTAAAGGTTCTACCACCTTTCAACACCATACTTGGGACCATGGGACCAACTTCTAGTACATGAACATTTGGAGGACATTCAAACCATAGCCACACCATGGCATCCAATAAAACTTTATTTATGGACACTGAAATTTTAATTGTTTTTTTTTCCAACCATTTGAAAATGCAAAAACTGTCAGTGGCTCAGAGACTACACAAAACTAGGCAGTGTACTGTTTTGACTAGCAGACCATAGTTTCCAAACTGACAGATTTCAAAAGAAATGTCACTGAGGCTTAGAAGGCAAGAGTTTAGAAATCCCATTACCTAGGCTAGGATTATCTAATTGAAGATTTCCTGGGTCCCTGCAGTCTACATTGAGCTTACTAACAGTACCACAGGAAAATGCTTGGATTGAGGGTTTTTTGTTTTTTTTTCAATGGTGGAAAACTGCTAATTTTAACACATTTTTTTTTATTACCAGCATATTTTCATGTTGCAACTGGCAGTCATCTTAATTAGGGTAAAGTTCTATTCACCTAATGGGCAGGTTAGTATTCACTGACAGTTTGGTGTGTCCTGGGCATTTCATGGAATGAAAGAATGCAGTCCTCACTTTATTATCAGACATAGCCTTTCTGAAATCGGACTGATTCTAAACTCTAACAAGGCAAATTCTTTGGCTAGGCTCTGGATACTTCTGGAAGGGGACTGTCATAGTAAATCCCAAAAAAGAAAAGAATCAGCACCTGTAATCCCAATGGCTCTGGAGGCTGAGGCAAGAGGTTTGTGAGTTCAAAGCCAGCCTTAGCAACTTAGCAAGGCCCTAAGCAACTCAGAACCCATCTCTAAGTAAAATATAAAAAATGGGTTGGGGATGTGGCTCAGTGGTTAAGCACACCTGAGTTCAATCCCTGGTACCCAAAAATAATAATAATTAAAATAATCAGAATTTCTATAATTATACATTTTCTTTCTATTATAAAATCCTAATCATTGTCTGGAAAGTTGTCTTTTTTTTTTTTTTTGAAAGTTTTTTTTTTTTTTTTTTTTTTTTACTTCAGAGGAACAATAAGAGCTGGTGAATCCCCCCCACCCCCCAAAAAATGCCAGTGAGAGAGATGCCTCTCCCAACTAGCCACATCAACCTTATCAGTGAAACGACAGATGTTCGTGTCAGACCTCTCCCATAATCCACATGTGTACAATGTTTCATCTTTGCAAAGCAGTCTTTCCTCTGGCTGACAGTTGGCCAAGAGGATGAAGCTGGTAAAGAGAACAGGCTGGAAAACACTAAGAGTTCTTCCCTCTGCTGTTGGCCTGTGCCAAGCCCTGTCTCTGAGCCTGACTTTTGACACTCCTCTCTCCATTACTCCAAGGAAATCCATTTATCTTTTCAACCCTTCTTGCCTGGCCCCACCCCTAAGCCACAAGAAGTTCCCTAGATCCTGGCCAGGAGGTGCGATTTTGTCTGCCTTGTCTTGTGGCACTTTCCCTTGTTCCTCTTGGGTAGCACTCTGGAGCCTAGGGGAGGCTAATTAGTAACAGCTGCCTTTTAGAACAGAAACCGAGAGTTCAGTGCCTGGGCCAGCCTAGTCTTTCCTCCACCTGGTCTCTCAACTCCTCCCCTTTTTGTATTTGTTATCACTTGTCTCCCAGGAAACCAGTGGTGAAGCTTCACTTTCCCATCCGCTTGAGTCCACCAAGACTCGGGCCCCTGTAGTAGGACCACTGGCTTTTCTGATCATGCTGCAGTGTGTCTATGCTGGGTGTTTCCTTTCCTGTGGTTTAAGAGAAAGGTAAAGCAAGCTCCTTCATTAGGGTTATTATCCACTGACAGGTGGAAGATATCAAATGGTCAAGAAACTGAGACGCGCCCTGAGGCCTTCCAGTGTCTGTTACCTTGGTTATTGTCCCTGGAGCACAGAGGGCACAGAACCATGGTCTAAGAGAACCATATTCAGTGAGTCAGGACATGGAGCCCTGTGGTTAGACTGCCAGATGCCCTCTGGCACTATCATACATAGGCAAAGAATCACTGCCCCCAAATCTGAGTGTGTGTGTAAATGTGCCCACAGTTATGGGGACTGGAATTAGATAGTATCTGTGCTGCTTTTTCCTTACCTCCCACTGCTCCCTCCCTTGGTCATAATTTGTTCTTGGTATGGGCCTAAGCAGAAACAGCATGCCTGGGATGCACTGTGAGAGCCTGGCCTGGTGGTGCACACCAGTAATCCCAGCAGCTCAGGAAGATGAGGCAGAGGGATTGTGAGTTCAAAGCCAGCCTCAGCAACTTATCGAGGCCCTAAGCAACTTAGTGAGACCCTATCTCTAAATAAAATATTTAAAAGGGCTGGGGATGTGACTCAGAGGTTAAGTGGCCCTGGTTCAATCCCCAGTATCAAAACAACAAACAAACACAACACTGTGAGGAAACTGGGAATCTGCTTTCAAGATAGGAGCACTAGGGGGCCATACATGTACACTCTGTGAGATAAGGGTTGGTTCCTCGAATACCACAGAATACCCTGAAATGTTTCCTTAATCTCCTCCTAAGAGAGGTTAAAAACTCATTGGCGGGGCTGGGGTACAGCCTAGCGGTAGTGTGTTTTTTTTAGCATGTATGTGGCTCTGAGTTCAATCCTTAGCATTGCAAAACATTGAAAAAAAAAAAAAAACTCATTTGGGAAATTCTGACAACAGCAGGTGGATTAGAAATGGACCGTTATTCTTGACTGGCCACCTTGGTGATGAGCCAAGTCTTCGGGGTGGTGGTGGGGACTTGTCCCACTGGAGGTAATTTGTGTCTGCTATAGCCTAGTCTGGTGCTGAAACTTCTTCCAACCACCCTCCAGGGCAGTTCTGGGGCACAACCTTCCCACCTTTCAGCTTAGGTCTTCTTTGTGCCTGTGTTGGAGAGAATGGCTGAGGTTAATACCCTCAATGCCTGACTCGTATTTTATTCTTGGATCCCAGGACAGTAAAAACAATCCAGATAAAAAAACAAACATTCAAGCCTCCATACTGCTGTTGCTCCTGTGTCTCTGTGTCCACTCCAGGCAGACTGCTGCCCCTTCTCAGACAAATGGAATGGAAAAGTATCCTTCATCTAATTTGAAATTTAAACAGAACTTCTTTCATGGTGTGTGTGTGTGTGTGTGTGTGTGTGTGTGTATGTGTATGTGTAAGCATGTGTATGTTAATTCCAATGAAGCATTCTGAGGAAAAGGATACCATGATCCTATTTCTAGAGCCTGAAACAGGGAAGGGAAACTAAACCAGGCTCCTGAAGCCATTACAGTTGGATATAAACCCTTACAGTTCTATATCCTCAGTGTTGGGCATGAGGACCTGAGGCTCAGAGGGGTATGCTATCAGCATGGTGTTCACTACTACTGCTCCTCCTTTTACTGGCTTGTGTGCCCTCTTTTCCTTCTGAAGGGCAGAATCAGGAAGGAAAGATTTAGATAGACTTGTGACCAGCAGCTCCTGAATAAGATGAGTTCCAGGCATTTCTGTTTAAACCCAGGGAGCAACTGTAATGACACAGAGATTTGCAGTCAGCCCCACTTAGGGCAAACCTCACAAGTCATGGTCTTGGTGGCATTTCTGGCAGTAGTGGATAAGAGCTAGAAGGAAGAAATGTGTGATCTCTTATGGTGGTCACACAACCTCTCTGAGACTTGGGTCCCCCAAACACCATTATCCACAACTGTTAATTGCCTCCCTAGGAAGCATTAAGGACCAGAGCCAGGCTCAGTGAGAGAGAAAAAGACAAGAACATAGTAATATCACCTGTTTACATTTGTTTAACACTTTGAATTTTCCAAAGCCTGTTAACATTCATTTTCTTATCTAACCCCACAACATCCCTGTGAGGCAGGTCAAGTAGCAAGTGATTTGTCCACACCCACACCAGTGTTAGGGGCTGAGTTGACCCATATAGCAGCTTTCCCAGCTCCCAGGCCAATATACCTTTTGTTTCAAGACACAGTTCTTTATGCCAGCCAAACACAGGAGCATCAGGGGCACTGAGCCAGAAGCCTCCCTGCTCCCTAAGCTTACAGAGGGGCACCAGAAAAGCAGCAGCTGGGGCATCTAGACCAGGGGTCCCATGAAGACCAAGCAGGGAAAACAGAAGGGCAGGAATACTAGAGGTTCAAGGTCCTCAGCCAGCACTATCAACACCTCTCAGTTGAGCATACACTGTGCTCCCGACATATCTTGACCTTTGTCAGGAGCTTGGGCCTGCCTAGTTTACTGAACAGACTCTCAGTGCTTGCTCCAGAGAAGCTTCAAGGTACAGCTAGGAGGCAAGACGCCTGACTCCTTCCTCTCCCACAGTGCCTTCCCATTCTGTTACATTCTGCAGCCCAAGAAGAGGGGGAAGGTGAGGGCTGGCTGACTCAGCCTGCAAGTGCTTAGAGATCTGGAGCTCAAAGGCCCCAGCACCATTCAGCTAATGATTATTATTAACTCTGAACAGGCCTTGGCACAGCAGCCAGCTGGCTCTGGGAGGATGCCTGGATCTCCCACAGTGAGGTCTAGAAAACGAGACCCACGGCAGCCATGCATGGGGGTGGCAGGGTGGGACAATGAGAAAGGACAGACAAGCCAGTGTCAGGGAGTGGCAAAGGGTGATCTGCCTTGTGAGGGGGTGGGGAGAAGGCACAGGCTGGCAAGTGATAGCAGCCTGTCTTGGATAGAGCTGAAAGCCAAGGAGGTGAGGCTGGAAGACTGCCTTAGACGCAGAGCTCCTGCCATTCAGTACCACCCCCAGTCCCTATGGGGCTCAAGGGAAGGGGTGGTTATAGGAATGATGGGGGCTTAGGAGGGGTAGGCAAACCCAGAACGGTAATCCCATTACCATTTGCACTTGGATACAAAACCATCTATATTTCTAATGTCCTCAAGGTTGAGTCTGAATATAATCAAACTTGGAACACTATCAAACATGGAATCAGGACTTAGTGAACTTAATATGGAAATTTGTGCAAATGACAAATTTTAAAATTTTAATCTGAGCACCCTGGCTTTTCTTTAAAAAAGCAAAATAGGCTGACTACTAGCAGCTTTCCCTAGTCAAGGAACAAGGGCAAAAGGGCAGCCATTCGCTTCTCCCCTGAGGCCTCTGCCTGCTGCCGAGGAGCACAGCTAGTGCCCCAGACAAGAACAGATACGGGGGGGGGGGGGGGCGCAGAACAGAGGGTGCAGGAGGCACAGGCAGCCAGCAGCCACTGAGATCCCAGCTGGAGGATGAGTGCCCTGGCACTGAGTTCTCATGGTTGGTCCAGCTGCTGCCCCAGGATGTGAGGGCAGGTGGTGATAAAGGGAGAAATGGGAAGATGGGAGAGAAGGAGAGAAGTCCCTTCCCCACCCCATCTAGCCTGCCAGAAAGACTCTCCTGGTGATCTCCCTATACTCTAGTCAAACCTGCTAAGCAAGAGGAGATGATCTGTGTCCTCATTCTCTCTGCCCTGCTCCTGCCCTCCAGGCCCACTGGTCAGAGAGACAACAGCTGGGTCCCTTCCTTCTGCAGAATATATATGATTCCCCTTCCTCCCAGGGCTGGGAATAGACATCAGATGGCACAGCCCCCGCAAACTCCCGGCTGTCAGCACGCCTGCCCGTCCGCCCACCAGCCCCCGCACCACCTGGGTGGAGGCAACACCTCAAGCAGGATTGGGCTTTCCGGCTTCGCCTGCTTGCTCTCAGAGCAAGCTGGTAAACCTTACCTGGCCCTCCCATAGACAGGGTGAGGCCCTCAGCACTGGTCGTGGCAAAGAAAAAAGAATAATTCCTGGATCAAAATGACCCTAGCTGAGAATCTCATTTCATGCAGCAGGAGTACCTAGAGGTTCAAGGTCCTCAGTAACATTTCTTTCAACTTCATACCATGTTGGATAGTTTGAGAACAGAAAGAGGGCAAAGAGACAGGCACAATCATCCTCTGTACAGCATGGGCCTCCCTCGGATGCTCAGTGTCTAGAGAGTCTAGAGAGCTCCTGGGAGATGCTCAACTCACCCAGGAGAAGTATAGTGAGGACCACTGAGAGAAGACTTCTGCCCTTGTAGTCCCCTTTCCTTTGCTATTTAATCATACCAGCTTCTTGTTTCTGAGGCACCTGGAGAGGAGGCTGGGGCATCCAAGTTACTGACATCAAGGACCAGGCCTCTCTCTGGTCCTGGAAACTGAAGCTCCAGCCTCTATAATCCAGGCCAACCAGAGTTTCCAGTGGGCTGTATCTCCCTGCATAAAAAGCTGCACAGCAGCTTTCCTGGCTCAGCTGTATTCAGTTCTTGCCGTAATCTAGGGAGGTCCCATCTCCAAGTGAGCCAGACCCACAGCTAACCAGTCTGGCATCCAATCTTACCACCAAGGGCAACCTGGGGAATGACTTTTAGGAGGGGTCTCTACAGGAAAGAGAATCCAGACTGGTTGGCACCAAACTCAGCCCCTTTTGGGGCCAAAGAGCTGGCAGAAGACTGACAAGGAGAGAAGGGAAACAAGGAAGACTTCAGTTTCCTCAGACCACATTTCCTTGTCCCTTATTTTGTTCTAAAAGCTATGTGCTAAGGCAAAATCCTGAGTCCTAGGAATACAAGATGCTCAGGACTACTTTGCCCTGAGAGTAGATGTCAGGGAAAGGAGCACACCCAGGTTTTGAAGCCTAGATCCTGAGGTGGGCTGAAGGAAGTTCTCAGCGGAGCTAAGGAGCCCAATCAGGAGTGAAAGGCATGGTTAAGTCAATGCACTTCTGCTCCTCCAAAAACTTTAAAGTGACTTTAGTGCCTTCGCCATCTTGGAGTCCTCACTTGGGCCCCTTATCACCACAGTGCCTAACCTTTGTTCCCTGATCCAGGGGACAAACTGGCATAGATTTCTGAAGACTATGAGGGCTGACCTGCCCCTCCAGGGGAGTAAAGGGAGAATGAATGTAAGAATTATATCCTGAGTCTGCTAAGTGGGCCACATAGTCCCATACTGGGAGGGGGTTCAGTGACATCAACCTGACAGACACTGAAGATTAAGAGATGAAAGGAACTTAGAGATTGTTCAGATACATTCACGTCACAGATGAGGTCCTGAGATATAGAACTTACCTAAGGGTGTACAACAGAGCCTAAGAGAACCATAATCAAGACCCATGGCTCTCTCTACTATATCACATTGATTTCATAAAAGGGACTTAAATATCCATGGCTACCCTTCATAACTTATAGGAACCCAACTCTTTATCAGGCACACAAGCAAGAAATCACCACCACCACCACCACCACCTAATACTTCTGTTTCCCATCAAGAGTGGAGGCTTCAGGCTCAAGTTCTCCATCACTTTCTACTTGCATCCAGTGTACTTCCCCATTTTGGCCCACTGAGTCATCCCTCAACAACAGCCATTTTTGCAGCACCTGGCCCAGCCATTAAGTGCAAAAACTCAACCACTTCTGAAGTGGGTCCTTTGAAGGTCACCAAGGAATGATTGAAATCCAAGGCAAGTATTCCAACCAGATTCAGAGTTCAGAAGCACTCACATATCCATTTTCTTCCTTGGCAAGTAGGAGCTGGAGATCTGGTGCATGATCACCAGGGCTGGGTAGAGGGACAGTGCCAGACACAGGTACCAAGCTGCATCTCTGATCTGGGCCTGGAACCACACTGAGTACATGCCCAGAATCACTGTAACTGTAGCCATCAGGTAGACCACCAGTCCACATGTCAAATGGTAGAGCTTGAGGCGAGCCACCCTGGAGACCCTGGCTGCCCGGGGACAAAGTAGGCAGAGCCCACATAGTGCCTGGCCACCAGTAGCCAGTAATGTCAGTGCTCCTAGCCAGCTGTGCCAGGATACCAGATGGGGCAGCTCACTTCGGATCTTGCTGGAGATGATGAAGCCCAGGCCTAGGGCAGCGCAGAGAATGGCTAGGGTCTGCCCTGCCCAGTGGAGCCAGATCCAGGCCTTTCGGGAGCAGAAGAGGAACACAGAATGCTCAGGTGAGAAGAGGAGGATGGCCTCAGCCATGAAGAGGCAGAACTGTGAACACAGGAGAGGGCCAGTGAGCCTGAGGTCTGGCTTGGCGGCCTGAGAAAAAGGAGGTTCTCTCATGTGTCCATGCAAAGAGGACAAAAGGTAGAGGCTAAGAACTTCACCAAGACCTTCTGCTTCATAAAGTCAGCCTTGGAATAACTAAGAATTAGCACTTCAGTGCATGTGTCATCATTCAGGCTAATATCCCCCTCCCGTTTCTTGGCCAGTGGAACAGTTCAAGATGTTAAACTTCCTCCTGACCTTTGGGGGTAAGGGAGGCCAATAACTGGATATTGCCAATTCAATATCCTCCTTTCAGGCCCCATTGGAGAAATATGTTCCATATCCACCCATCCTTCTCAACCACCTGACACTTTATCTATGGCCCAGCCCTCCACATTTCCCAATCCCACAGGCTGCAGGGAAAAAATGAGGCCCTAGCTTCTCCACCACCTCTCTCCTTCTTCTCCTCTCGGTATCTTAGAAAAGGCTGAGCCTTCTAAAATCTGGATGCTTCTTCAGAGGTGAAGCTAAGCTTATCTAAACAAATTAGTTGCTGATAGAATCGCCCAAACTCACCGCCAAGGCCATGAATACAGGGTGCCAGGAGAAAAGACCTAAGAATCAAAGAGAACAGGCTGATGGTTGGGGTCCATTGTTTCTGCCCATGTGGCTAAGTGGACCCCAAAGAATCTGGTCTCAGTGCAAAGGTCAGCATACCATCCCCAAGCCTAATCAAGAATCAGGAACTCAGGGCAAAGTGAAGAGGCCAAGAGGGCCACCCTGAAAACACACAACTTGGCCTGAGTTCCTTATTCGGCACCTCTCAGTTGTCAGTCCAGTCCTCAGCCTCCCTCCTTAACTGCATGTTTCATCAGGATGCATCTGTTCAATCGTTGGCCTTTTCCCCCTACAGCATCCAAAGTCCCACGTTTCCAGGATTCCCCGGGCCCCGCCCACTAGGCTCTTAAAACCTCTCAGTGGCTCGCCCTTCCACTGCTTATGGGGTCCCCCGCTCCACATTTCTCAGCGCACTCCAGCGCTGCCCCTCCAGCACCTCGGCTCCGCCCCCTCCCGTGGCCCCGCCCCGCACACTCACTGGTTCCTGGCCGGGACAGCGCAGTCAGGAAGATGGTGAAGCCCAAAGCTACCAGGTGGGCCAAGATCCCACTGCCTCTCCGTAGCCAGCGGGTCAGTCTCGGCTCCCTCGCTGGAGCGGGAACCAGACCTACCTCCAGGGGCTGCATGGCCGTGCTGGGCCGGCCCGCACAGTCCAGCTGCCAGAGCAGTCTTCCGGGTTTGCAATCGCGGAGGCGGTTGCGGCGGCTGCAGGAGAGGCTCCTCCCGAGGGACGCCGCCGGCAGTGCGGCAGATACGCCCACAGCGCCCTCTGGGGACTGGGGGAGAAGGGCGTCTGCCCAGAGGGTCTGCTCCCCTGAGACCCCTCACAGGACAGCTTGCAGCCCAGCTTCTTTGTAGCTATGTCTACAAGGGCCTGTATCTCAAGCCGTCCATGGAAATTACTTATGTGGCAGCTGATTTCAGTGAAACCACTTGGTATGGTGACCCAAGAGTGTGAAAGTGGTGTTGTGAGCAGCTTCCCAGAAGTACTGGATTGCCCTCGCTGTTCACTCTCCTATTATTTTCTCTTCTGGTTTGTTAAGGGAACAAGATTCCCCCCTGCCTAAAAGCAAGGAAGAATAAAAGGAAAGGACAAGGACAAAAAATAGTGCCTGTATGTTGTGAATTTAGGTTTGAAGAGCAAAGGCAGGAGATGCAAGTCTCATCCCCCATCTGCACAGTAGCTGTCCCCAGAGATACTCGGAAGAACTAGGGCACTCCCAGTCCTTGCCGCCCCCACAACAGCTGCTCAGCCCTGAGGAGCAAGGTGATCCTCAGCAACCAAGCCTCCCACACCCCAAGTTCTGCAAGTGATCTCCCTTTCCCCCTCCCATATCCAAAAAAGATGTGGTCCAACCCAAGGAGGCCGTACCTGGAGAGGCTCTACTAAGTCCTTAAGGGAACACCCACAGGCCAGGAAGAGACAAAAACAAGCTGTCCAGTATAAATCAAGGACATCCTGAGAGCAGTTCCTAACTCAAATCAAGCTTAGGTGGTTGAGAAAATGAGGTTGCTGTCAGACACAGTGGCACACACCTTTAATCCCATCTACTCAGGAGGCCAAGGCGAGAGGATTGTGACTTTGAGGTCAGTCTCAGCAACTTAGCAGGGCCCTATCTCAAAAGTTAAAAAATAAAAAGAGCTGGGATGTAGCTCTGGGGTAGAGCACTTGCCTAGCACGCACGAGGCCTTGGGTTCAATCCCCAGTATGAAAGAAAGGAAGGAAGGAAACAAAAGGAAAAGAGGCTGCTGGTAGGAAATGGGAAAGGGAAGGGATAGCTGAGAAACTGAGGCACTTATTTGGAGAGGGATGGAGACCTACAGCTGCTGAAAGTCCAGAAAAGCACCACAACCCAACTCCCACAGACTTGGGGCAGAAACCCAAGATACAGCCAGAGGAGTGGCTCTCCCCACCCTCCAGTTTTCCTTCCCAGTGGGACCAGAGATTCAGGGGAGCCTGCTAAGAGACACATGCCCATCATCCTATCTGAAAAAAAGACTCTCCTGTGATACAAACTCCAGAAGTGTGTGTGTGTGTGTGTGTGTGTGTAAAAGACACCTATTTCCAGGCAAATACTGGGATCTGGAGTCTGGTTGCCTATCATCTCAACCTCCTAGGGTGTGGTTGGGGACAGTAAAGATACTCATTTTGCTACATTGTTTTTCTTCCTTTTCTGTGTTTCTGTTTTTATATTTTCTTAGCAGCAACAGAACAGGGAGTCAGTCTTGAGGTATTTTAAAGAGTTTTTTTTTTTTCTTAAAAAAAAATAATATAAAGTTATAAAAAGCGGCAGCAGCCTGGGGCCCGGATCTGGAAGGGAGGAGGTGCTGGCGGCTCCATTGCAGTGGGCAGGCACTTTCTTGTTAATGGGCTTTTGACTGTAGGAAGACAAGAGGCAAGAGACAGGATCAGGGTGGGGGCCTACCAGTTGTCCTACCCAGTGAACTGGGTAAACCAAAGGGCTAACTCTTGATTTCCTTCTGCTGGCCTGGTAAGTCAAACAGAGCAAGAGCAAGGTGAATGCCAGTTCAAAAGGGGTGGCCTGGAATTGAGGCTGGAGAGCACACATGCACACACACACAGAGTTAGAACCACAACAGCTGTCAAATGTGCTTTCCTGTGGGTGTCAGGGAAGTCAGTATGCATCTGGCTCATGCCTAAATAGGGAGAACATTTCTCTGTCCCACCTCCCATGAGACCCTCCTGGAAGACATCCCATGGACAGACCAACAGGCGATTCCAGAGCTGTTATCAGAAAAGACAAAGAAACCTAGCTGCAGCTTTACTAGAAACCCTGGAGAACCTGCCTATCATTATAGAACCTGGGGGTGGGCACTCATGCTTATGTGGACCTTGAGTTATGAACTTGCCCGTCAATGCCACAATGCCTAAAGGAAGAACCAAAAAACAAGACACCAGCCCTCCCACCTGGCTGCTCAGCATGTTGAGCCACAGCTCGGGGACCCAAACTCCCTTTCCTTCAAGGAACAGAAGTACTACCAGGCTCTGGAATGGGAGCCACAGCCAATTCAGAAAGAAGTAGCCCTTTGATTACAGCAAAACCTAGGGCAGGGGTGCTCAGCATGTCTTGAGAATAAGGGAGAGGACTATGGATAGGGGAACCATTTGGCAAAAGTGAGGGTTGCTTGCAAAGGGCTAACCTACCTCTGTCTAAAGTAGATGGCTTAGGAACTCTTCCCCTTTCTTCCCTTCCCTGCATAGCCATCTACCTGGCACTTTCTCCATGTCAGGTACCCACTGTGTTCCCCACCTCAGCCTTTCTGACCCCTCTCTGCCACACTTTCCAGGAAGGTGGGCTGGTACCTTCAGTGTAGAGCACTTCTCCTCAAAGGCCAGGGCCGGGCCCGGCTTCTTGCGGCGCACAGAGCAGGTCCCTTCAGAAGGGGCACCAGCCTGACAGTGCTTGGCCTTCACTGGCCGGCAGTAAGTGGCCAGGTTTTTCCGCTTCTTGGCTACCTCTTCCTCAGAGAGGCAGTTGGTTGGCAGGGCCTTGGCTGGGTGTCCAGCTGCTCCCCGGTTCTCCAGCTGAGAAGCCTTGACTGGTGTGGGGAGTGGATGAGGGGAACCCCGACAGTCCAGGGGTCCTGCACGCTTCACTCTTGGACCCACAGTCCCATTAAGTCCCATGCCCAGGGCTGTTTTAGTCTTGGCCGAGAGACCCCGGCAGCCAGAGGGTTTGCCTTTTCCAGTGGGCTCCAGGATACATGTCCGTTTGAAAGTGGTGGGACCAGGGGACAACTTCCGCTTTCGCGAAGGGGCCTCCACCTCTGCCCCATCCTTGCCTTTGGATGACTTGCTAGCCTTGGAAGGCGGCAGCTTGCTGAAGGACGGGGATGGCGTGTTGGCAGGCAGTGGTGAGGTGATGGCCTGGCTGCCGCCCATGCACTCCGCCTGGCTGCAAGCGGCTGCCACACTGGGGGAGCCTGCAGTGTAGCTGGGGACAAGGCTGTCCTTGGTGGGGGGTGTGGAGACTGGGCAGGCGGGCCTGGGGGGTGGGCCTGGAAGTCGGGGGCAGCTGCCCATGGAAGATGGGCTCAGGGGAGCAGATAAGGGGGAGGTGACAAGGTGGGATGGAGGTTCAACCGCCGGTGGGATCTTCCTGCAGTAAAAAGAGAGCCCCACTGTGACTGCCAAGCGAATAAGAGGGCCTCCCCAACACATACCAGTTTCTCTGCCCCGCCTAGAAATGGCCAGCAGAGCCCCAGAGTTGCTGCCATCTGCTGGGAGACACTGGAATTGAGGGTTAGAAAGAAGGCTCAGGGAAATATATACTCAAACTGTATAAAATATGTGAACTAGTGTGCAGACTCATAAACAACTGCATTTTAAGACTCTACTTGAGCATCCCCTATCCCAAGTTACCTAAAAGGTACTGCCAGTGATGGCTAAGGGTCTAAATTCAACCCCAGACCACCCACCCATTCATGCCCTGCTCCAGGCTGCCAAAATCCCCCACCCTGGCAAACAGCCGAGGCACAACAAAGAGCATGTGTGAAAGATTTGGGTTTCTGAAGTCTTGTTCACCAAGGCCTGGGAAGGGGCATTCCAGGCCCAAGAAACTCACTTCCACATGTGTGAGCTGAGGTGCCGTTCCAGCATGGAGCTGAGTGCTGAGCAGAACCGGTCCAGCCGCCGGCTAAACACATAGCATCCTGGGCTCACCAGCCGGCTCCCAAAGGTACAGAACTAGAGGTAGAAAAAGGTCGTGGTTAGTGGGGCCTGAGAAACAGGGAGGGCATCTGCACAAAAGATCTGACCTCTCCCCATACTGTGGGCCAGGAAGGCTGGCCACCCCCACCCCAGGCCCTGCCCCAGGTCCTTACCGCCTGTGGCCGCGGGGGCCGGGTTGCATAATGGCAGTCAGGGGAGAGGTGGAGGTCCTCAGATGTCCCCTCCTCCTCACTCTCCTCGCTGGAGGCCTGGGCCCCACCCCGGGGCAGGGGGAAGGGGAACAGGCCTGGGTCCCCATCACCACCACAGGGGCCTTCATCATCCAACTCACTTTCAGAGGAGGCCCGGGACCTGGAAGGGCCAAAGGGGATGTGAGGGCAACATGACTGGTGTGGGGTCAGGGTGGGGGAGTCCCTGAACCCGCCAAGCTCAAAAAGCCAGGGCAGACACCCTGCTGGGCAACCAGAGGAAGGAGGATAGGACAGGAGGGCATGATAGAGCTCACAGAGTAAGAGACAAGAGCCCAGGGCCACAGCTCCCAAGGGATTCTCTTCCCAGCCCCTTCAGTTCCCAGGCCCTGCCTCCTCAGGGGAAAAATCTGCTCCCGATTCACTTCCTTCAGAAAATCTTCGGAGCTTAACTGCACCCAGCTCTGGTCAGCCCAGTCAACTCTCTCAACCCCCTTCTTGCATCACATATTCCTGTGAGCCTGTCTGGGAGCTGAGCCTGTGTTTCGTGTCTGTCCCTCATGTTACAGGCAAAGAGGCGTGTGTGTCTCCTTCGGCAAGGCAGGCTCTCCCCGGGATCCAGCGCAGCCTCTGCACACGAAGGGGCCAGTGAACGAATACATGGTAGGACTGCCTCACCCAGGACCCTAACCCTTTCAGCTCCCTAGTGAAAGTCTTGGCCTATTGGAAGTAGCTGGGAAAATGTTCATATCCTGGTATTGGATCTGGCACACCACAGAGAGGCTAGGGTATTGTGGTAGCTTGGGCAGGAACAGGGAAATCACCTGCTTCCACACCACTGCCAGGGGCCTAGGTATCCCCCCACATTCAGGGTGGAGTGAGCACATCTTGCAGGACAGACACCTCCTGCACCTGTCTTCAGGGGTCCCTGGTGCCTTAGGGGCCAAGTATCCCCAAGTGAGATGTGCGTTGGATCCTGGACATACCTGGGCAGTGCACAGTATGGGTAGGTCTGCTTGGTGCGAGCAGAGAAGGTGCTGCTGGCAGCAGCCACAGCTGCCACAGCCTGGACTGAGGACGAAGATTCCTGGGAGGGGCGCTCAAGCACTGGCTCCTTGCGCCCTGGGCTCTTCTCCTTAGGAGACTCTCCTTTGCGGGAGTTGGCCTTCAGCTCTGCCACTAGCACATCAAAGTCCTTGGCCCGGCCCTGGACCTCCCGGCGCTGGTGTACCGAGTGGATCTAGAATACAGCAGGGTGGAGGGTGGGGAAGGGGTGTGAGCTGAGAAGTGAGGGGTGGCTGGGTGCTCTGGCCTGGGCAAGCAGAGGGGGGTGTGAGTGTGTTTGGGATATATTTGTGTGTCTTTGTTTTACTCCCCCATGGAGCCAAAATCCTGTTTTGGGGTGGGAGAACCTGGAAGCTACTCCCTGCCTGCTGCTCCCATCTGCAACACTGGGGTGGCCTCCTCTTCCCTTCCCAGCCTCATCCCTGGATAACATCTAAATTCCTTTCCTAACCCAGGTCCTGTGTCTGTGTTAGGCTCCCTCTCCATGCAGTAGAAATCGGGGTTACCTTGCAGGTCAACAGGCGGGTACAGATCTTTTTGGTCTCTGGATTTATGACCCCACAC
Source organism: Marmota monax (assembly GCF_021218885.2). Taxonomy (NCBI): domain Eukaryota; kingdom Metazoa; phylum Chordata; class Mammalia; order Rodentia; family Sciuridae; genus Marmota; species Marmota monax. The sequence goes on from NW_026694276.1 coordinate 1,726,851, forward strand.
TGCCTATTGAGGTCGCACTCCTTCCCTGTGGGGAAAGTGGTTCCAGTGAGCATAAAGGCCATTTCTTAGAAACCTATGGGAGAACCTGGCCTCTTCCTCCAGGGGCCTGGGAAGAACTGGCTCTAAGGTGGAAGAGCCTCCAGCCCTCAGGTCTGAGGCTCCCCTTGCAGGAAACTCTTCAGGGTATCCAGATCTCTGCAGGGTGTGTGACCCGTCCCTGTCCCCAGCCCTAGCCCAGGCATTTCCAGCCCACAGCAGGGCAGCACCTATCAAGAAGCAAAAGCAGCCACAGGAATTTAGATGTAAGAAAGGAGGTAACAGTCAACTGCCAAAGGGGAGGAGAGTAATTTCACCTGCTTGGACATAGACAAGTATCCTAGATTAGGAGACCTGGGCTAGAGAAGCTTTCCTTGGATCAAGGAGGTCAAGAGGTAACAGGGCTCCTGTACTCTGTAAGCTGTGTTGGTCAGGCCCGGTCCTTCCTGACTTCCAACCCATCTGGCCCAGGGTCAAAGCAGCCCAAAGGAGCCCCACAGGACCGCAACTACTCACGAGCCATCTTGCGGTGAGTTTTGGGGGGCAGCCTGGCCCCACCAGGCTCCTTCTCTGGGGGGCTGCCTTCGGCCCGGTGACTGGAACCCTCACCAGGGATTATCTCGATGCTCTCTCTGCCAGGAGGTTCTTTAGAAGGGAGAGCCATAGGGGCTTTTCCAGGGGAGTCCTTAGGGAGGCTGCCTGGCTGGCTGAGGAAAGCAGAGGGTGGGGCCACCCTGATTCCATGTCCATCAGGCTTCGGGAGACTGGACATCTTCTCCAGATTCACCACAGGCACGAAAAGGCTACACGTGGAGAGAAGGTATGGGCTGGGGGGTGGGGAGGCTGGGCCTGGACCCTAGCCCAGAGCCATCTCCTTCCTGGCCCTGAAACTTGGGTGGGCTCCAGGAGGTATGTTTAACATGGGAAAAGGGAAGCCCACATTGCCTGTAACACATGGGAGGGAGCTGCAGATGGGGTTAGCTGCCTCCACTGGTGTCAACCCCTCCCTGGGTCAGGGTTGGTCTTGGGGAGTCTCCAACCTCTTCTTACCAGAGGTTGTCCTTCTGGGTCTTCTCAGGAGGCTGATGGCCGCGGCTCCGGGACCCTTGGCCCTTCTCCCTGGAGGAGGTTTTGGTGGAACCTGGGGCCCTACAAGCTGGGCCCTGCCCATTCACTACATGGCATTTCTGAGAGCTGGCAGGGGCTGGAGGTGGGGGTGGGGCCCGGGTATAAAGCTTGCTGAGGGGCCCATGTCTTCTTTCTGTCACCAGGAGGTGGAGAGAGTAATCAAGGTAAGTGGTATAAACTGCCTCCTTCCCCAGCCTCCTAACCTCCCCGTAGACTCGAATCAGAGAATCTGAGTTTCCATAACTTAGACTGTGAATTTGCCTCCTTCCCTTTTTACTTTGAGCCATCAAAACTCAGTATTTTAGACCCAGCTTCCTGAACCTCTTAAGTCCACTGGATGCCAGCAGTTTGTTTGAACAATAAACCCTACCCCCACCCCACAATGCTCTGAATCTACCTCCAGGTCCTTCCTATCCCTAGAATTGCCCTCTACTACCCCATATGACCTCCCAACTGACCCTGTGCTAAGAGTTCCCTGTTCCACCTTCCCCTTAGTTCCTCCCTGGGGCTCCTCTCACCGCAATGCTTCTGGAAAGCCTGAGGCTTCACCACCTGGCTGCAGTGGTTACACACAACCAAATAGAAGTCATCATGGGCAGGGCAGTGCCCGAAGATAGACATGTCTGCAATGACAGAAGCCCTTGTCACTGGGGCTGGGGACTCCATTCCCTGTAAGATCAGAGAGCATTCCCACCCCACCACTTTGAAGGCACTTCACCTCCCAATTGATGCTCCCAGTTCTAGGTTTCATTCTAATCAATCCCAAAGTATATGGGCGCCAATCACCTATAGCTAGTATCTCCAAAGACAGGTCACAGGAGCCAGGGAAATTGGCTGACTCAGATCTAGCAATGAGGATCCCAAACTTGCTGCTTCAAGTGAGTGTGGTGGCAGAGGGGAGGGTGGTCCTGTCTGCCCTGAGTTCCAGCCCTAATGTGTGTTAAGTCCTACCTTCTTTAATGAGGGTCATAGCATCCAATTTCTTCATGTTTTTGCTACTTTCCTCCAGCTCAGCCCCTGGAGGAAAAACACAGCTCAGAAGTCCACCCCCTTCCCAGATCCCCATCTCCTACCCAAGTGGGGCCTGCAGCCCAGCACTGAGAAGCCCATCTCCCTAAAGAGTTCTTGATACTCAAAATCACTAGGAGAACCTTTCGGTAGATCCTGCTCAAGTTCCCATTTTCCCTTCACCTGCTGTCTCTGAAATAAGCTAAGAAGAATCCAGCCACCTGTATTATGGACCCTTTACTCCAAAGGCATGGATCAGTGTTCCACCGCTGACTAGTTGGATGAATGTGGGTAAATATCTCTTTTCTGAGGTTCAGTTCTCCACTTAAAATGGAAATGATCCTAATTTTTTCCCTGGAGATCTGAGTCCCTCCATGAGATTTCTCACAGGGGTCCTGTTACTCCTTGACATCCAGATACCTCCCAGGTAACCACCCCCATAAACTCAAGTTTGCTCCACCTGCGTTAAAACAGCATTGTCAATGTTATACCCAGTTTCTAAGGTCCTGACCTGATAGAACGGTCACAGACCAGGGAAACTGCTGCCTTTGACCCTTTTGGCATCTTCAAAGACTCTTTGGTCAGTTACCAAGCCCATCCCCTTCTTAGAGGGGCTTTGCTCAGGGCTGCCCTTGTACCTCAGTTTCTGGGTTAATGACAAAAACATCTTAGCTGCAAAGCATCTTTTTCCCCATCCCCCTCCCTTTCTCCTCCCCCTCCCTCTTCTACACCCCCTCCCTGTCCCTTGGAAAAAAAAAATCAATTCTGAGTCACCAAACCCATCTGACTCCATTTCCGGTTCTCAATGCACCCAGACCCTGACAATGGCCCCATCTTTGCCCACCCAGCATGGGCCAGTTCCAGGGTAGCCTGTAGCTCCCACTTAGATCTGCTTTCTGTTACCTACTAACAGATTTGCCCCTTTCTTAGATGAGAAGAATGTTGACAATCTTATATAATGTCTACACATAAGGGGTTGTGAGTTAGGCATTCATGAGACAAGGGGCAGCTCCCACTCTTTTTAATCAGTTAAATCCAAGTGTGGGGAATGATGGACCCAACACCACTGGGAGTCAGATGTCTCAGTGGAGAACAAGTGTCATTAGAGACCGCTCCATGAGGTTTTCTCCTCCACCCCTTCTCACTTGCAAACTTCTTCAGGGGTGTGATGCCTGCTGTCACCTCCAAAGGCCACGAGGCCAGGTGCTCCCTGGGGCCCAGGAGACAAAGATCAGAAGAAGGAGTTATAGGCCCACTCACCAAAGGCACTCAAGAGCCTACAGAACGTAGGAAAGAGCCAAGAGGTAGGGCAAGAGACCCAGGAAAGGACAGAGGACTGAAGGCATGGATGGATGGACTGAAAGAGGGAGGGTGTGAGGGAGGACAGATAGAAGGATGGATGGAGGAACTATGCGGAGGGGGCGGGGGTCCAGAAGCACCGCAGCCGTCAGGCAAACGCCAAAAAGGAGAAGGAAATGTGGGGCAAAAGGCAAAAGAACAAGAGCTTGGGGAGGGGGGCACAGAAGTGGGGTGCGTGGGAAACACGTGGAGAGGACTGTTGCGGATGGAGACAGCTGGAGCAGGTGCACGAGGGGCGGGAGCTGGAGGCCAGCAGACAAGAAGAAAGATAAAGACAAGTAAATGTGGAGGCAGGTGGTGGCACCGGCAGAGACAGAGGTGGGCAGGGTGGGTTGAGAGCGGTGAGCCGGCGCTAGGACCCGGAGGCGCGAAGGTAACAGAGCGGGCGGGCACTAGGACCCGGCGGGTCCTTTGTTTGGGGGGCCGGGGAGCCGGACGGCGGCTCCAGTCGGCGGCTCCCCTCTGCTGGCGGGGGCCCGGAGGGGGGGAGGGGAGATGGTGATGGGGTCCCCGGACTCTACGGTGGCTGTACTCACCATCAGCCGCAGGCAGGTCGGCCCGCTCCACCCACGAGCTCCAACTCTGTCCCGCGAAGTCATCGAGACTCGGCACCCGCCGCTCCAGAGCGGCCATTGCTGCCGCCGCGCGTTCACGCACCGCCATCACCGCCGCGGACGCGCGCCCGCCCCGGCGCCGCCGCCGCGCGGCCCCCTCCCCCCTGCCCCGCCGCGGGCACGCCTCCCCTCTCCCCCTACCTTTCCAGTTCACTCTCTGCGCAAGCACAACTCAGGTCGCCTGCCCCCTCCTCCTCCTCCTCCTCCTCCTCCTCCTCCTCCTCCTTCCCGCATAGCCTTCTGGGAAATGTAGTTCCAGCGCGGGTTCTGTTTCCTACGGAGTTTGCCGCAAGAGCCCTTCCGAAAGGCACGTTTGCAGGCGGAATAGAAAAGACCAAAGCCCCAGGATCCCCTCTCCTAAATCTTGTGCACACATTCTCTGTACCACGAGTCACTCTCCCAAGCTCACTACATACACACCCAGCCCCAGACCTCTCTCTGCCAAAGAAGCCCCTCTAAGCAGTGCATCCGCCAGCTGGCTGGCGCCCCTTCCCGGGCTGGCGGCCCAAGAAGCGACTCCGCTCCCCGGTAGATCGAATAGGGTAGGTGCAGGGAGGTGGGCGCTGTGAATCAGAAGGGCAAGGGGAGGGAGTCTGTAGGATGTGCTGAAGGACACAGGGGTTGGTGTGGGGGAGGGCCTCGGCCCCTGTGTAGTTTCTCCTCTGTGGGAAACCCCCGTTGCCCTAATGCAGGGCAGATGATTGGAGTACCGTTGTCTGGGTTTGGGAGGACCTGGCTGAGCTGATCAAGATCACCTGTCAGGATGACAGAAGGCTATCTCCAAGCCAGAGCCAGCCCCAGAACTAGGGTGGCCCCGAGGCTGCTGGGTTTTGCAGCGTCTTTGCTGATCCGTCTCTCTCCTCCTGAGAACTGCGATCGATACCCTGCACCGCCTCTTCCCAAACCCTGGCTGGACCCTGACTCCATCCATCATTTTGGTTTCTTTTTCTAATGAATATTTTCTCTGCTACAAGGGCTGCTACTGAAGCCTTCGCATAGGAAGATTTCTCATCAGATTTGTCATTTTCCTTGCTAAGGCCTGGAAAGTACCTTAATCATCCACCTCTTTCTTCTCCGCAGCTGTTAACATTTTATTCCCATCCTCACACAAGAGACAAACGTCTTCCATCTCATTAGAAAAGAAATACTAATCCTCTTTTTTCCTCCTCCACCCCTCACACTTTACCCTATATCCCTTTAGCTAAGAGAAAACCAGGTGTGAGAGCAAATAAGTCAAGGTCTATGAATTCAGAACCTCAGACTTTCATCCAGGGAAGGTTTAAGTACTTCAAAAATAATATTTGAGGGTCTTAACCAGACATCCATGGATGATGCCTAGGGCGCCCAGTAACCTGGTGAAATTGAATGTAAAATCATGCTCAAGTGCATTTTTCTAGGGAATGTTAATGTAGAATGCAATTGTCTGGGGGGTGGGTAGAGGTGCAAGTTTGTTCAGCAAGAAACCTTATAGTAAAGAGGAAAGCATATGGCCCTCAACTCATGACAGGAAGCTTGTTTGGGTCACAGATGGTAGGAAAGCAAATGGAAACAGCATTGTGGAAGTCACTATCTCTCGCCTTTTGAGTTTGCTCCAGATTTGCTAACGAGTCAGTTGCTTTGGACTAATTGGGTGCCACCAGAAGAGGCAGTGTCACCAGACTGGGGCCTGCCAGGAACAACTGCTCATCCAGCAGACTCTATTGCTTGGGGTGCAGAGTGGAGGGGAGTGGAATGTTATCTTGGTAGAAATGTTGATATCTGTCCAAGAACTTAAAGCAAGGGAGAGAAAGGGGGGAGAAAAATTCCCAGAAGGGCTCCAGTCTTGGCTCCTTCATGGCAAATGCTTGCAGCACTGTTTATTCAAATGTGTAATAACAAGCACCAGAAAACAACATGCAACATTCTCCCCCCACCCGTGACCTGCAATCCCAGAAGTAGGAGACCTATGACCACAATGTTGAAGGGAACTCATGTTCAGGAAAGGTTCAAGGTGGGCATTCTGGCAGGGCCAGATTCTACCAGGGCAAAGGGCAAGTGCCCTGCCTTTTGGCCTCCTGCAGTATCTGGAGAAACCAGACACCTTCTGCTACCTCAGGCCCCAATAGGCAAAGCAGTGATACCAGCCCTGGTTGGAGGACATATGACTCCTATAAGGACAACCCTGTCCTTGGCACTTGGCCCAGGCAGCCCTCTGGAGGTAATGAAGTGAACTGGCCTCTTAGGGTGGCCATGGAGAGAGAGAGAGGCCATAGTCTCTTCTGGCCAAGAAGAGCCAGCCTCTTTAGGAGAAGGAAGAGCCTTCTCTGCTGCAGGGAGAATTCTGGGATTCCTCTGCAGGAGTGAATACCTACCCCTTTACCGAGCTGAAGGGCATTGTTACCTTCAGTCCCCAAATGAGAGTACTTTATCCATCACATTTCAAATAAATTATAAATATGGACACAATCCAAATAATAGAAGTAGTAGAAGCTGCTCACAGACCCCCACAGGAACCAGCCTGAAGAAAAATGAAGGTCACCCCTTTATTCTCTGTGTCTCTGGCCATGTAGGCGAAACTGTCTCCCCTTGTCCTGGAGTAACTATGGGTACAACTCAGGGCAGAGAGTTTCATATTTAGAAACATTCTCATCCCCATCTTCTTTCCTCCCTCCTCAAACCCCTTCCCAACATCTAAAAAATGAAAACAAATTGCTGAAGGACTCTGGAGCTTTGAGGGATATAAATCTCACACTTTTCCCCATCGAGTGGGAAAACTCTGACCCAAAGAGGAAATAATTGGCCCTAAGTCAAAGGTGCTGACCCCCAGGTACTCCAATAATGCACATGTTACTATGGGTGGCATTGAGGAAGGTGAGGAGGTTGAAGGGGGTTAACTCAGTCCTGAGGACAGACTGGCATAGGACACATTCACCTTTGGGATGCTAAGCGGGCCAGTTGGCACTGGATTGGAAAATGGTTGAATTCTTCTCTCTTCATCCTTCCCTGAGCAGTCCGATGACTGGGGCAGATTGAAGTGTTCTGAGTGGGTAAGAAGTAGATGACCCTTGCCCAGTTAGCATTCGCTGGCCTTGGAGTCTAGAGAGGGACTGAGGAGGTATCAGGAAAAGGAGACACACCAAAGACAAATATGGAACTGGGTCCCAAAGTGAAGAAGCACCAATAGCATCAGGCTGCCCTGGACTCGGGAGGGGATAGACCCTGGCAAAATGAGGAAGCAGGGGAGGATGGGAAGCCAACGGAGAGGGCACATCCTTTTGTAAAGATGAGAAGGGGGACGTATGAGAGAAGGACTATATAAGGAACCAGGGAGAAACAAGCAAAGAGTAAGGGGGAAATGGGCCCATCCATCCATGTCCTGGGGCTCTGGGGCAACTCAGCCTCATGATGTCCTTCTGGCCCTTCCAGAGCCCCTATCTTGCTGCACAGGAATGAAAGGAAGGCCTGGACAGACTTCAAAAAGGATCTCGAATGCCTCAGACCCAAGAGGCAGGGGAAGGGAGGTGAACCGGGTGGTTGGGTGAGGGGGCCTGAAATGGAGATGCTCCTAAGCCCTTCATCTTGTGTCCCAAGTGTGAGATGAGACCAAGCCCAAGAAGGACAGGAAGGAAGGTAAAATTTTCTAAGGTAAGTATAGTTTAGAGTGCTGGTGGAAAGTGCCCCACCCTGGGGGTCAGAGGACCAAGGGGATAAAAGAAACTATTTCTGTCCCAAGTTTCCTGGCAAGTTTTTTTCCTCAAGTTGCAATTCAGTTGCCATTTATCTGCTCCCATTGAGTTCAGGCTTCATCTAGACCCTCTAAGGGCCCCTTTTTAGGCTACTGTGCCTCCCTGGTTCACACATGGTGGGCTCTGTGGGCAAAGAGAAGCCAGAGAAGAGTGGGAAGCACATTGGACTCTGGGAAGGCTGGAAATCAGTCAGTACACAAGAAGCACTGAGCTCCTGTCATCTGGGGCTCCAGCAAGAGGAGGGATAGGAAGCCATGGGGTGGGCTGCCCAGGTTTCCAATAGCTGACGTCTGCCCATCTGCAGTCCCAAAGCTCAAAGCCTAGAATGATGGGGGAAGGGAGTTGGAGGAGGAAGAGGGAGGTCCTGGGAGCTGTTGGTGTTGAAGAGGTGCTGTCCAGTTCAGGAGTAGCCAGGCGGGGACTGTTTACTGCTTCTCCACTGCTCCCTGCTCAGCTGCACTCTCCTGGCTGGGGCCCTGGCCCTGGTCCTGGCCCTGGCCCTGCCCGTGCCACGGGGTCTCCTTGAACACAAACCAACAGTTCCCGGCCCACAGGAAGAAGTTGATAAAGCCGAAGAGCTGCAAAGGACATCAGGGAAGTATGTGAGAATAGTAGGGGAGGGATAGTATGAGAACAGGGAGTGGGGAGTTCCTGTGTTGGTGTAAGAAGCTCAGAGGACTAGAAAGACTAAGCAAGCTGGGTATAGAAGTAGGATTCAACGCGATCTCCCGTTAAGGGATTTCCTGGCAACTCTATCCACAGCATGCACCCAAGATGTAGCTTGGTCACTAACCCAATCCTGCTGGTAAAGAGGTTATCATGCAAAGCATAGCAAGGATCCAGTAGTCAGGGGCCAGCAGGGCTTCCCACAGCAATACCAGGGGCCTGCCTGGAATACCTTCTGTTGGGTGAGTTTGACTGGAGCTGTCCAAGGTGCTTCTTCCCTAGGACCAGGGACTCAGCCAGGGCTACATTCAATATTTGTTTAAAATGTTTTAAAAACCTAACAGCAGGAAGTATTTAGGAGAAGGTGTACTGATGTTTGCAATTGACTTTGAAATGCATTAAAAATGGATTGATGAGAGAAGGTGGATAGGTAAATAATAAAGCAAGTCTAATACAATGTTAATGGGAGAGCCTAGGGGGTGAGCATCTGGGTGTTCACCATAAAATTCCTTCAAGTTTAATGTATATGTGAAATTTTTTGCAATAAAATGTTGGGGGCGGGAATCTGTGAGTGGAGTTCCAGTATGTTCCAGAAGCTCCCTGATGTGCCAGTCATGAAACATTTCAGTTATGGGCCTTGATGAGGTCAGAGACATTTTCAGAGAGGATCTGAGATAGCTAAGGTGATGGCTCAGGCACTTTCCAGCTGATGTGAGCATATTTCAATGTTTTAGCAACTAGGATGACCAAATGCATGCCTATTGGCTGAATGCACCCATGTCCTCAAATCCCTTTTCTGTGTGGGGGTCCAAGCAACGAAGAGCCCTTTCTCACTCTGGGTCTCCTTAAGAGCTCTGAACCAGCCACAGCCCTAAGCTCCCTCTTCATATGTTCAATGGGCACCCATACACAGCATGAAACAGGCAGGAGGGATGGGAGGTAGTCATGAGGACATGCCTAGAGGTGGGGAATGGGAGTGGCTCTTGGTTCCCCCATCCCAACATGCCTTCCCAGGATCAGCATCAGGTGCAGGTGGGCACTAACTGTAAGAGCAGGGGACATCAGCCCTGGGGACCCCTCTCTGTTCCTCTTAGAACCTGCCAGCTGGGACAGGCCTGGGCAGCTGGGATAGTGCTGCTTCCCCTAGGCCCCATCAGTGGCCACAGGTCTCACCACGGAGATGTTGGCCAGTCCCATGGAGGGTGTGGCCCCAGCACTGCACACTGCTTCCTCTCCATGGCACACAGACATTGCTGCAGTCAGGCTGGATGGCCGTGTGGCACCCTTGACATCAGTCAGGCCCTTGCCCCAGGCAGCAGCAGCTACCAGCCAGAAGAAGGTGAAGGAGACGGTCACACAGAAGTCCTGGGAGAAGCAGAGAGTTGGGAATACACTCAGAAAGTCCCCATGATTCCCTAGTGTTTTTTCTCTCTTGACATGATACTCTAGAATCCTGGGGTCTTGGGATATCTGCCTCTTCCTGTCCTATCTGACACCTATAGCCCCAGGGGGTCCAGATGGTCCTAAGAAATCTGTGGGCTGGGGTTGTGGCTGGGGTAGAGCACTTGCCTTGCATGCACAAGGCCCTGGGTTTGAGCCTCAGCACCACATAAAAATAAATAAATAAAAATAAAGATATCGTGTCCACCTACAACTAAAAAAAATATTTAAAAAAAAGAGAAAGAAATCTGTTCACTGCCACCAAAGTAGTCATGCCTCTCAGGCTGCCCTATCTACATCCTCAGAACTAAAGTCAGGCAACAAGGTGCTGAGGCTGGTCAGCCTCACCTCAAAACCCAAGTTATCTAAACTCCCTATTTTTTTAATATTTATTTTTTTTGGTTGTAGTTGGACACAGTACCTTTGTTTTTATTTATTTATTTTTATGTGTTGCTGAGGATGGAACCCAGGGCTTTGCATGCGCTAGGCAAGCGCTTTACTGCTGAGCCACAACCCCAAGCCTAAACTCCTTATTCTTTATCCCCAACTTTTCCTTTGATCACCCTTACTCATCTAGAAGTAGTGGCAGAGGCAGATTTGGGAAATGGAGTTCTCTAACGTATGGCTTCTACCTTCATAACTGGAATAAGGAGAAAGTAAAGAGAATAATTAATGCTAATAACAGCTAACACTTACAGTGGTTAACTATGTACCAGATATTTTACATACTTTCTTATTCCCCCACCCCCAGAAAAAAAAACTAAAAAGCAGGTATTATTTCATCCACATTTATAGATGAGGAAACTGAGATTTTGAGAGGCTGAGTAATTTATCTAAGGCCACACAGTGACTGAAGCCATGAAGAGACTGTGTTGGGATTTGAACCCAAGCAGCCTAACTCCAAAGTCTGCTTATTTATACTGCTCTTGTGCTTTCTGTCAGTGGAAGGAAGCTATGGGAGGTTGGTAGAGGCAGAGGTTCCACATTTAGGTCTTGGGCCCAGAGAAGCTACTATGTTTGTCCATCCCTTGCCTCCATCCCTCTGGCCCATTCTCACTCACCACTAGCGGGAAGCGCTTGTTCTCCGTATAGAGGTTGTGGAAGCGCAGGTAGAGAACTAGGGCAGCCATGGTATAGAAGAAGGAAAAGATGCCAAGGGTCACAAAGAACTCAGCAGGGGCAGAGAAGTCCCCCATGAGGTGCATGGTCTTGGAGGTGGATTCATCATCACAGAGAGGCATCTCATACTGGACCCGGTGCAACCTGCAGATGGTAGGAGAGGCCATCTTGAGCTCAGGTAACCAGCTTTCTCCATGCTCCAGGAAGGGTCCTGGGTTAGTTCTCACCCTAGGACTATTACAGAGTGAAGAAAGGTGTGGAACAGTACTTCTGGAGGGAAACTTGCAGTCAAAGCAGGAGCTTTCCTACAGTTTCATTCAAGTCCTACCTCCCCCTGGACTGCCATCCTACACTCATCCACCTGCCCAGATATGGTGAACATGTGGTTCCAAGAAGTCAGGGCCTTTAAGGTCACAACCACAATATATAATCCATCTATTTCTGGTAGCCAAACCACTAGGCAAATCAGCTGCTTTCTGCTCCTGGGAAAATACAGGGTCACAGTGACCAAGCTCAGGTTTGAATCACCCATTCTCAGGCGTTACTTAGCTTCCTAATTTGAGTATCTTGGACAAAACAAAGAGAAAAACACAACATTTTATATACAGGAGACAATCTAAGTTGGGTGCCAAAAACTAGACATTTCTTAAAAAGGTGAGCCCTGTCTCCATTCTCTTCTGAACACTTACTCACCCCTTCTCTAAGCTCTCAAATAATCCAGGAAAGAATACTCTTCTCTACCTCCTGGATAAGATATGCCTCCTTGTTTTCTGGTGGTACCAGAAAGAACGAACAAGCTTCCTTACTTCGAAGCAGAAAGGGGGCTTCTGAGGCTCAGAGAGAGCTGTTCAACTTTCTCAGACTCCTTCCAATGCCTGGGGGTTTTCTGCATGCACTTTATGACCCCCTATTGGTTGGCCACGGACTGGAACATAATAACGATGATCTATTTGTGTTTCCCTTATGTTTTCCTCTGGTCAGTTTGTCTGAGATCACTGAAGGGTGGAACGGACCTAAGTCTTATAATTCTGTTGGAATCTGGATTGGCACACAACAAGTGGTCTTTAGATTTCTGGAGGAGGAAGAGACAAAGCAGGTCCTGCTGATCTCGTGAGAGAGTCTGTGCTGGGTCATAACCCATTTCTGCTCACCTGAAGGGATAGCCGAACAAAACAATGATGGAGCTCACGTCCTTGGCTTCGTTGTTGCAGCGAACTGTTGCTCCTGTCTCCCCGCTGTAGGAGCCGCAGGACCCGAAGGCGAAAATAGCAAAGAGCTGAGAGAGAGTGAAGCCCCTTTAAAAATCAGAAAGCCTCATGTGGCCAAGGTGAAGAACCACCCTCTGTCTCCAGCAGATACTGAGGGGCCAGGGAGTGAGATTCCCTTTAATCTTGTTCCTCCTGGGCAGGGATTCATGGCTACCATGGTTTTTCAGTTCAGGGTGTAATATTCATCATACAGGGTAGTGGACCAGATAGCAAATGAATTAAATTAGACTTTGAGTGGTGTCTAGGAAATGGATCCTCTCCAGGTCTCCTCATTGGGCATGACACTGGGGACCAGGGGCAGCCTCTTCAAGATGAGAAGTAACACCAGAACCTCTGTAATTCCAGCTATTGGAAACTTCCTCTCAAAAGTTTTCTCTTAATTTTTCTCCCAAGGGAGAGGCACCCTGTGAAATGGATTCCTCTGCACCAACGCAGATCAGGCATGCCTGAAGTGCTTTTCATTTCTCCTTTAGCCAGTCAAAGAATCTTCCCCTTACCTTGTTGCTAACTTCCAGCGATTTCCTGCCCCAGAGGAGATACCGTGTAGCTGGAGGGGACAACTTCTACCAAGCTTTTCCATGGAACTACCATCCTAACTCCTCTTCCCTGAAAGCACCTTTCCTTCCAGCGACAGTGCTGGCTGGGCCAGTGCTGACTGTCCTGGCTAGAGACCAAAGAAAAGTACCCTCCACTTGCCTTATCAGCCTCTGCTATTTTCCCACTGGAGTTTCTCTTTGTAACCTGTTGATGCTGCCATTTCTCAGTGTTAAAAAGCAGAGGCGTTCCAGACCACTTGAACTGTTTTCTTCTCTACCTTTCATCACATTTGACTACCTCTTGTATTGAGCAAAATGAAATTGTCTCATTCTGTGATTCTCACATTTCTTTCCAGGAAATACCCTTTGATTAGAAAAGGAGGTGGAGTCTCTTATTCTCCCACATCAGTTGCTCAGTCCCAGTTTCCTGTGCCCCTATCTTTGATTTGTTCACAGTATCATCTTTCTTATTAAGCAGTGAACTTATTCTGTGAATTGTTCATTTTCTGTACGTTTCTCTATGACTCAATGTCTTGGTCATTAAAGGACCTAGAAAACAACTAATCTACACTCCAGTCCTGCATCCAGAGTAGAATTGCACATTATTTTGCTAATGCCTATTGACGTTGTGAAATAAAAAGAGACCTGAACTAGGAGTCTGAAAATCTGGGTTCTAGTTGTAGCTCTGTTGCTAATTAGCCAGGTGACTCCACTGTCTGAGTCATAGTTTCTTCATCTGTAAAATGAGGCATTTGGAGGTAATCTAGAGGCTTTTCCCAGCTCTGAAATTCTCTCACTCTCTGAGGGTAATGCTATCAGTGTGCTCTTGGCTGGATTTGCCAACAGCTGTGCTCTGCCCTTGGGTGGTGTCGGGTGCCACTACCCCGCCTTGCACGGCCTGGCCCAGCAGAACTCCATGCTGGAGCCACTGACTTCTCTCTTAAGGTCATAACGTTCACCTCTGTTTTCAGGAGACTTGCTCTAGACAAATGAGAATTGTCTCCATTGGTAAAGATAATCAGGAAAGGAGATAAGTGTAATATCTCTGCAGTGCCTATATAACCCCCACTCCTGAATTAAACTATGCAGGCTGCAGTAGAGCCCTGCTTGCTCACCTCCCTGACAGAACTGGAGAGAAGTCACTGGAACCCTCTGCATCTTTACCCTTCACATACTCAAAGTTGCCTCCCAGGCATAACAATAAAACTCCCTAGCTCTTCCTCAGAGGAATTCTCTCATCTTTGTGGGCTCTGTGGCTTTCTGATTCCCTGAGGAAGTTTCTTTATTTCCCTTAGCTTCTGGTGCCCAGAAATGGACACAATTAGGGTGTCATATTCTAGGAAGGGCAGCACAGTTGGATATAATTTTACCCATTGGCAGTTAGTCAGTGAATGGCTCCTCATAGAAAGTGTGCAGGTATTCCTAACTTGAGAGAGTGAGTGGTCAGTTATGGAGCCTTCTCTTCACGAGCCCTCTCTTGACAGGCACTGTTGAACATCGACAGGAAGATGACATTTCTCAAGCATCTACTTTATACCAGGCAGGCTCTGTTCTAGATACTACTAGTGAACAGAAGAGAAAAAAAAAATGAATCTGTCCTCATTGGAGCTCATGCTCTAGAACCTACCCACAATGGTAGCCACTAGCCAAGGCTATGTAAATTAATTAACATAAAACTAAATTTTACATTCAGTTGTTTGATCATGCCAGCCATATTTCAAGGGCTCAGTAGGCACATTCGGCTAGCAGGTACTGCAGTCATCAGCACAGATTATAGAACTTTTCCATCATCATTGAAAATTCTCCTATGTCAAGACGATAACCTCAAGGTTCTGAAACTTCTAAGCCCTGCTTTCTGATTCTTCAAAGGGCAAAATATACCCATAAGAACTTTACTGTTAATGCTTTGCTTTTCTGATTCTTTGAAACTTAGGAATCTAAACATCTTCCATGACGGCTTTTTTACTTACCAGAATATTTGTTTGTTAGTGCTAGGGACCTAACTCAGGGCCTGTGCGTGCTAGCTGTAGAGCTATGTACCTAGCCCCAAGAACACGTCTAAATATGAACTCACAGTCAGATGGTGGCAGATACAGTGTGCTATATGAACGGATGATGGGAAAATCTGAGAAGAATGATCATAGATCATAGAGCAGCAGAACAAAAAGGGTCTCAGAGATTATTAAGCTCAACAGTATCATTTCACAAAGATGGAAACTGAAGACCCCCCAAATAAGATGATTTTCTCTAAGTCACATTAGCTGATGTAAGAGCCAGGTTATGAATTTACATCCCCTTTCCAGTGCTCTTCCTATGTCATTCATTTATTCATCCAACACTTATTGAACATTCATTTATTCATCCAACACTTACTGAGCATCTATCTACCTTGTGCCAGGTGCTCGAGATACAAAAATGAGTAAGACCTGGCTTCTATTATCAATAATTCATGTTAAGAAGGGAATGTCATGTTAAAACAAGCAAAACCCAGCACCATAGTTATTAAAGCTAAGGTAGAAGCCAGGTGCAGTGGTACCTGCATGTAATCCCAGTGACTATAATTGAAGGGAGACTGAGAATTTAGTCAGACCCTATCTCAAAATAAAAAATTAAAAGGGCTGAGGATGTCTCTCAGTGGTAAAGTACCCCTAGGTTAAATCCGTAGTACCAAGGAAGGAAGGAAGGAAGGAAGGAGGGAGGGAGGGAAGGAAGGAAGGAGAGAGGGGAAGGAAGGAAGGAAGGAAGGAAGGAAGGAAGGAAGGAAGGAAGGAAAGAAGAAAAGAAAAAGGAAAGGAGGCTAAAGGAGAGATCTTTACTGTGTGTGGTGGGGATTACAAGGAGAGAGGAGACCTGTACCCTGGGCTGCAGAAGCATGGAAAAACACCCTCACCCAGCCCATGGCTCCTAATACTCCATCTTTCTGCCTCAGATTTGCTTCCTTCCTTAACTGTTCAGGGAACTAAGCCCAAGGAAGAAGAGGGTGACAACTGAAACAACCCTGTCACCATGCACAAGGCTCTGAGAGCAACCTGATCACAAAGAACAGCAGCCAAAGATGGAGGCTCTGAGACAGGGGGATTTCTGGAATTCTGGTGCCAACCAGTTTTCCTTCTCTTGGACTTGCATTGCTCCTCCTGCCTCCGTGTCTCTTTTATAAAGACGTTGGAATAACTTTTCCCAGGCGTGGGTTTTTTTGTTTTGTTTTGTTTTTGTACTGTGGATTGGATCCAGAGGTGCTCCAACATCAAGCTATTCCCAGCCCTTTTTTATTTTTTATTTTCATACAGGGTCCCCCTGAGTTGCCCAACTGACCTTGAACTTGTGATCCTCCTGCCTCAGGCTCCCGAGTCACTGGGATTGCAGGTGTGCACCACTGCATCCAGCCAACCTTCCCAGTTAAAGGATGAGGTTGTACTTTGGACTTCCTTGCTGGTCAGAGAAAACCAACAGTCCAGAGAACACCAACATCATCAGTGCAAAGCATAGAAGGCAAGTTCTTTCCCCCAAATCCTCCACCATAATCATCCAATTGGTTTGATGAACTCTGATGATGTCCTTTCAAATCCTCCACAGTGACTGAAATAACTCCATTACAGACACCTCAGAGTCAAGTAAATTACTTTGGCATCCCAAAGGTGAAATTTTCATTAGGAGGACACTCTCAGTTAAAAGTAATATAACTTATTTATAAGCAAATGAGAATAATGACTGAGTCATCTAGAGATCTTTTGGACCTTGCCATCAAACTGAGGATTTGGCAGTGACATTTGAATAATCTCACTAAAGGACAAGACTAGTTGGGCAGTCTGCACAGGGGAGAAAATAGGCAAAGGCGGAGGTTCGGGAATAAAATATCTCCTGGAGTGCCTGGCTCACTAGGTTCACTAAGCATCACAGAAATTGTCTTTTGTAATCTTCCCAGTGAGCCTATAAGACAGGTCTCATTTACATTCAAGGAAAATGAGACCCATAAAAATTTCATCTCTTATCCAAATTTCTAGGACTATAAGCACAGGATAAAATTTAAGCCAAAGCCCAACTGACCTTAAAGTCTGCCTTAAAAACAAATATAAACAAAAAACCTACTTCTCCAATAACTGGTCTATGCTCGGGTAGATTTAGTGAGATTCTTAGAATTAGAATTGAGGTGAGAATAATTTCTGAATTTTAAAGACATTCTAACATAAGCTCCTGACTCATAAAAGAATTACATCACTTTTTCCTCTCAAGAATTCCAGTAACACCTTTGCTTTTTGATAATAATGACTATAAAAGTTTTCAATTACCATTACCATAATGGCAAGATTTGTGTTTTAGTTTGTCTTCCTCTAGTCAGGAGTACTTTATCCCACCAAGCAAAAAAAGAAAAAAGGGTGAAAAAAAAAACAAATGACATTTTCACTGTTGTTTCTGTGCTGGTTCCTGTGAACTTTCATGTGAGCTCATCTGCAAAAATGCAAAGCAAGTGAAACTTGTGCCCTGAATTTATGCTACCCAGGATAGCATTAAAACCAAATCATGTCTCCTTATGATTCTACACTGTGAATGACGACTAGTTTAGAGTTTGTTCTCCACCCAGGACCCTTGAGTTTAGCAATGTGAGAGAAAGGGATCTCTGTTTTGTAGTTGAAGGGTTTTTTTTTTTTTTTTGGAGTTGAAGATCATAAACATCAAACAGGTATTACTTGGTAGGGCATCAGCACTGACCCTAGGAGAACACTGGATTATTTCCCTAGGAATTGCTCTGTCCAGCCTTTATAGAAATGTGGTGGGGGGCTGAGGCTGTAACTCAGTAGCAGGGCAATTGCCTAGCATGTGTGAGGCACTGGGTTTGATCCTTAGCACCACATAAAAATAAACAAACAAAACAAGGCATTCTGTCCATCTATAACTACAAAAGAAAATTAAAAAAAAAAAAGAAGAAATGTGGTAGGTACAGCGGGCTGTAGGGACAGGAGTGAAGAAGGTTGCTTTTCAGAATCCCCCCAGGGAAGGCAAGTCCATAATCCAATAACTTCATTATTCCTTCATCCCTTGATAGTCTGTCTTCAAATTTCCATTAGATCCATTTTGTCAAGTTTTATGATAAAATTGTACTCTTACATTTCAGTCAGGTTCTGCTCCTATGGATGGCACTTAATGGCTCTCTGACTTCTGGATGCCAGTCACTCAGAGCATAAATATTCTTATATGGGCCCCTCTGGTATTCAAGTGGTGGGTCAGAACAGGGAAGTGGCAGGAGGTCAAAGAACTCAATCAGCAGTTGGTCCCACTGTACTTGAGGCAGTAAGGAAAGTGGGAAGTTCCCACGAAGTCCCAGAGTCTATACTTGGGAACTCCCCAGGCTGGCCTATAGCCCTAATTAGGAGTCTCAGATATCCAGAGATAATCCCAAATACACTATTGCCTCTGAATTTCAGATTTGACGATTCTCATCTATGATTTAGTAGTTAGTGACACAGTGCTAATTCCTGTCTCCAGAGAGTTTAAAGCCCTTTAGAACACAATCCTCCTGAGTATTAATGGTAATTTATTCCCTAGCTGAATGCTGTGCTGAAAGTGTATTAATTAAGTTATTCATACACCACTTGGTGTGTGGATTGTTTAACTTAAAACCTCTTCTGCAGTAGTGCACTAAATGCCCTCCCCCCAACAAGTCTTTATGATTTGAAAAAGTGCCTGCATCTCTCCACATTCCTAACTTAAATCCAGGAGGCCTGGGGCACTGGGAAGAGCAAAGAGCATAAGTACCAGTGAAGAAATGAGGTGGTATTTCCACTAGATCAAACCACTTGAAGAAATTGAGGACCTGGGCAAAGGTCGTAGGGTAAATCTATCTAGGGTTACATTTTAGCACACCAAGCAATTTAAAGCTTAAGAGGACCCCCGAGGATGGTCAGATCCACATTTGACCAATGTTGGGAACTGAAGTCCAGAGAAGTGACTTGCCCAAGGTTGTGCAGCTGGAAACACAGATCCAGGCCTGGAATCCAGATTTCCAGCTTCCCAGATCTGTGTTCTCATTGTACATACTACATTTTGGTTATATTGTCATTTTTATTCTGTCATAATTTTGTTCTTTTGTTTATTCTCAGGGCTGGTGAGTTCCATTCATTCATTCATTCACTTCCTCACTCTATTACAAAACCCCAGATTCCTCTAGTGACCTCAACAGGAAATCCCGAGCTGGGAGCCTGTCCTTGAGTCCACTCCAAGGATCTTCCAGGTCCTGGTGGGTTTGGGGCAGGTTTCCATAGCGCCTCTCCTTCCCTCCTTTGCCCTCTGAAGCTTCTCTGGTGGTGAAGAGCGGATCTCATCCCCCTTGTTCTCCTCCTCCTCCCGCCCGCCACCGAGGAGTGGTATGTGCAGGATCAGAGTTCTGGAAAGGTTACACCCGGGTCCTGTGGCCCGAGTGAAATGTGAGCGCCTTGGGCAAAGGTTCCTTGCACATAGAAGGACCGAATCCGGGACTCCGCATGCCTGGCTCCTCACCCTCCTACCACTGAGTGCTGGACAAGCATCCCCAGCCCGCCCCTCCCCCGCCCACCTGTCACCGCCCCCCACCCTTCCGCAGTGGCCTGGCTGCTTCACCTCCCCAGCCCCCACCAGAGCCACATTGCTTCAGGTCGTCGTCACAGTCCAAGCTCCCGAAATAGCCCGGGGCTGGGGCAGAGACTCACCCACTGGAGAACTTTGATGAAGCCCAGTGGCTCCTCCAGCCGTCGCCAGCGCAGCCCCACCAGCAGGCGGTCCACCTGCGAAGACAGAGCCAGCTAGCTGTCAAGGCGGTGGGGAGACAAGAGAAGACACTAGTCCCTCTCCTCCTCCTACAGTATACTACACAGGGGCAGAGGGTGGAATCAGAGTCAGGGCCGACAGTTAGGTGGAGGGGATCGGTGGCAGAGCCCAGGGGCGCTCGGGAAGTACCTGCTGGCGCGGCGACTTGTCCGCTGTGCGGCTGGGGCTCTCCGCCGACGACATGCTGGCGCAGCAGGACTGGAGCGCAGCGCGGGGGCTCGGCTCCCTCGCAGGGAGGCTGCGGGAACAGCGGTGGAGTTGGGGGCTGCTCACTCGCGGCCGTCGGCGGGCCGGGATCCAGGCTGGCGGGGTGGGTAGCGGGGGCGCTGCTGCTCGCGCTGGTCTAGGCTGTGGCCGCTGCTCTGCCCCGCCGATGCAGAAAGCCCCCGAGTCCGATTCAAACTTCTGTCAAACTCGCAGGCGAACTTGGCAGGGGAGTCACGTGGCGTGCGCTCCCGAATCCTGCTCCCGCCCCCTTTGATCCCCTTTCTCCGTGGCCAAACTCCTTAAAGGGACCTGTGGCCTCTGCGGACAGTTCGGCCTCGAAAGGGCTCAGGTTCTTTGCCAGAAGCCTTCAGGGCCGGACCCCATCGAAACACCACGGTCACGAGCAACACCACGGCGAAAATCTGGAGCGCGCTGGGACGCACCGGCTCCTAGTTTATCTTTCCGGGGTTTTTCTGGATTCGGAATTGCTCTGCCCTGGTTTTTCTCCTCTTCCAAACCTTAATATCTAGAACTTGAAGGATTTTCACTAGGCATTTTTAGTGCTTATTATTAACATGCCTCTTGCTTCCAAAATTTTTACGGAGTCAGTACAGAAGGAAAAAAAGCACTAGAATTTAAACTGCCCACTTTATATTCTAAGTTAGCATTGTTTTATTATTATTTTTACCAACAAAAAGCATTTGTGTTTTAGTGATTTAAAAATTGTTAATCTTTAAAAAATATGAACCAAATGTTCTTTAAAATAGCCAATGCTATCTAAACGAAAAGAAAGTCTTTGAAATCGGAGCAAAGATTGAAGTTTTGTTGAAAAGTTAACAGAGTTGAATTTTGATTGATTTAAAAATAGGTCTTGTTTTCTGAAAGTGTTCAACAGGAGCCCCGCGTGAGCAGTTATGAAAATTACACATTCGATTAACGGGAGTGTAAAGTGTAAGTAGTAAAAGGTTAAGTGGTTTGTCTAAGGACGCTGAGCGGGTCAGTGGGCGGTGGCCAGAGAATAGAACCTGCCTGCTCTTCTTATCTGACTTGTAAATATGTATCCATTCTTGGAAGACCCCCCATGCCCACCTCCATCACTTCAGAATGAATGCTTTTTGGACAAACGCTTGGCTATCATTTGTGCAATTCATTCCCCCATTGAATTAAGTGCCTTCCCAAAGTTGGGAATGAGTAGGAGAAGCAGGCAGCTCAGGCTGGGATGGGGCCACCTGGGGTTGAAGGAAACTTCTCCTGTGGATTTCCATGAAAATCTAGGATAAAAATCAAACAGCTTAGCTCCCAGTTCAGTTCTTAATAAATTCTTCTGTTGGCTTATATTCCTGTTCTATGGACTAGAAATAATAATTTCTGTCCCATTTACTTCATAAGACCATCTTGAAGATTAAGTGATGTTATGTAAATACCTACACTACACAAATATAAAATATGTATTACTGAGGTCGACAATAATATGCATATACAATACAACACAATCAGAAAAGAATCAGAATATCGCAGCATAAATCCACATACCCACCTACCACCTTATTCAACTTTAACAATTTGCCTTTCCATTTGCCTCAAATCCATTCTTCTTTTTTTTTTTTTTTTTAGGGGGGGGGGCGTACTGGGGATTGAACTCAGGTGTACTCTGCTACTGAGCCACATCCCCAGCCCTATTTTTAAATTTTATTTAGAGACAGGGTCTCACTGAGTTGCTTAGTGCCTCACATTTGCTGAGGCTGGGTTTGAACTCAAGAGCCTCCTGCCTCAGCCTCCCAAACCTCTGGGATTACAGGCATGTGCCACAGGGCCCGGTCTCAAATCCATTCTTTTCTTAATATTGTAGGTGGACACAATATCTTTATTTTATTTGCATGTGGTGCTGAGAATCAAACCCAGTGTCTCACGCATGCTAGGCAAGCCCTTTACCTCTGAGCCACAGCCACAACCTGTCCTCAAATCCATTATTAAAAAAGAAATAAAAATTGCATGCAAAATCAAAGTCCTGTTTGTACCTCTAATAATTCTCTCCTCCTTCTTCCTCCTCAGATACAACCACTATTCTATTCTTAATTTGTTTTTTTGTCAGTTCCTTGTATGTTTTAATGCTTTTTCTTGTTGTGTAAGACTGTATCTAGAGACAATACATAGTCTCCAGACATAGTAATGTTTTTCAAATTGTTTTAAACTTTAGCTAAATAAGATCATGCTTTAGATAATGTTCTTCAACTGCTTGTTACTTCATATTGTGTTAATGAGAGTCATCTAGACTGACACTTATAGCTTTGGTTTGTTCATTTTAGCTATATAAATTCAACTGCATAAGCTAGGTGTGGTGACAGGCCTGTAATCCCAAAGGCTCAGGAGGCTTGAGGTGATTACAAACTCAAAGCCAGTCTCAGCAATTTAGGAGGCTCTAAGCAACTAAGTGAGACAATGTTTCAAAATAAAACATTGAAAAATGGTCTTAGGATATGGCTCAGTGGTTAAGAGCCCCTGGGTTGAATCCCTGGTACAAAACAAAAAAATTCAACTATTGGGGCTGGGGATGTGGCTCAAGCGGTAGGGCGCTCGCCTGGCATGCACGGGGCGCAGGGTTCCATCCTCAGCACCACATAAAAATAAAATAAAGATGTTGTGTCCACTGAAAACTAAAAAACAGGAGTGTCCATACTCATATCAAATAAAATAGATTTCAAGCCAAAGTTAATCAAAAGGGATAAAGAGGGACACTACATACTGCTTAAGGGAACCATACACCAACAAGACATAACAATCATAAATATTTATGCCCCCAAAATTGGTGCAGCTATGTTCGTCAAACAAACTCTTCTCAAGTTCAAGAGTCTAATAGACCACCATACAATAATCATGGGAGACTTCAACACACCTCTCTCGCCACTGGACAGATCTTCCAAACAAAAGTTGAATAAGGAAACTATAGAACTCAATAACACAATTAATAACCTAGACTTAATTGACGTATATAGAGTATACCACCCAACATCAAGCAGTTACACTTTTTTCTCAGCAGCACATGGATCCTTCTCAAAAATAGATCATATATTATGTCATAGGGCAACTCTTAGACAATATAAAGGAGTAGAGATAATACCATGCATCTTATCTGATCATAATGGAATGAAACTGAAAATCAACGATAAAAGAAGGAAGGAAAAAGCATACATCACTTGGAGAATGAACAATAGGTTACTGAATGATCAATGGGTTATAGAAGACATCAAGGAGGAAATTAAAAAATTCTTAGAGATAAATGAAAACACAGACACAACATATCGGAATCTATGGGACACATTGAAAGCAGTTCTAAGAGGAAAATTCATTGCTTGGAGTTCATTCCTTAAAAAAAGAAAAAACCAACAAATAAATGATCTCATACTTCATCTCAAAATCCTTGAAAAAGAAGAGCAAAACAACAGCAAAAGAAGCAGAAGGCAAGAAATAATTAAAATCAGAGCTGAAATTAATGAAATCGAAACAAAAGAAACAATTGAAAAAATTGACAAAACTAAAAGTTGGTTCTTTGAAAAAATAAACAAAATCGACAGACCCTTAGCCATGCTAGCGAAGAGAAGAAGAGAGAGAACTCAAATTACCAGCATATGGGATGAAAAAGGCAATATCACAACAGACACTTCAGAAATACAGAAGATAATCAAAAATTATTTTGAATCCTTATACTCCAATAAATTAGAAGATAGTGAAGGCATAGATAAATTTCTTAAGTCATATGATCTGCCCAGATTGAGTCAGGAGGATATAGACAACCTAAACTGACCAATATCAATTGAGGAAATAGAAGAAACCATAAAAAGACTACCAACTAAGAAAAGCCCAGGACCAGATGGGTATACAGCAGAGTTTTACAAAACCTTTAAAGAAGAACTAATACCAATACTTTTCAAGCTACTTCAGGAAATAGAAAAAGAGGGAGAACTTCCAAATTCATTCTATGAGGCCAACATCACCCTGATACCTAAACCAGACAAAGACACTTCAAAGAAAGAAAACTACAGACCAATATCTCTAATGAACCTAGATGCAAAAATCCTCAATAAAATTCTGGCGAATCGGATACAAAAACATATCAAAAAAATTGTGCACCATGATCAAGTAGGATTCATCCCTGGGATGCAAGGCTGGTTCAATATACGGAAATCAATAAATGTTATTCACCACATCAATAGACTTAAAAATAAGAACCATATGATCATCTCGATAGATGCCGAAAAAGCATTCGACAAAGTACAGCACCCCTTTATGTTCAAAACTCTAGAAAAACTAGGGATAACAGGAACATACCTCAATATTGTAAAAGCAATCTATGCTAAGCCTCAGGCTAGCATCATTCTGAATGGAGAAAAACTGAAGGCATTCCCTCTAAAATCTGGAACAAGACAGGGATGCCCTCTCTCTCCACTTCTGTTCAACATAGTTCTCGAAACACTGGCCAGAGCAATTAGACAGATGAAAGAAATTAAAGGCATCAAAATAGGAAAAGAAGAACTTAAATTATCACTATTTGCAGATGATATGATTCTATACCTAGCAGACCCAAAAGGCTCTACAAAGAAACTATTAGAGCTAATAAATGAATTCAGCAAAGTGGCAGGATATAAAATCAACACGCATAAATCAAAGGCATTCTTGTATATCAGCAACAAATCCTCTGAAATGGAAATGAGGACAACCACTCCATTCACAATATCTTCAAAAAAAAAATAAAATACTTGGGAATCAACCTAACAAAAGAGGTGAAAGACTTATACAATGAAAACTACAGAACCCTAAAGAGACAAATAGAAGAAGATCTTAGAAGATGGAAAAATATACCCTGTTCATGGATAGGCAGAACTAACATCATCAAAATGGCGATATTACCAAAAGTTCTCTATAGGTTTAATGCAATGCCAATCAAAATCCCAACGGCATTTCTTGTAGAAATAGAGAAAGCAATCATGGAATTCATATGGAAAAATAAAAGACCCAGAATAGCAAAAACAATGCTAAGCAGGAAGTGTGAATCAGGCGGTATAGCGATACCAGACTTCAAACTATACTACAGAGCAATAGTAACAAAAACAGCATGGTACTGGTACCAAAACAGGCGGGTGGACCAATGGTACAGAATAGAGGACACAGAAACCAATCCACAAAACTACAACTATCTTATATTTGATAAAGGGGCTAAAAGCATGCAATGGAGGAAGGATAGCATCTTCAACAAATGGTGCTGGGAAAACTGGAAATCCATATGCAACAAAATGAAACTGAATCCCTTTCTCTCGCCATGCACAAAAGTGAATTCAAAATGGATCAAGGAGCTTGATATCAAATCAGAGAAACGCCGTCTGATAGAAGAAAAAGTTGGCTACGATCTACAGTCGGTGGTGTCGGGCTCCAAATTCCTCAATAGGACACCCATAGCACAAAAGTTAATAACTAGAATCAACAAATGGGACTTACTCAAATTAAAAAGTTTTTTCTCAGCAAAAGAAACAATAAGAGAGGTAAATAGGGAGCCTACACCCTGGGAACAAATCTTTACTCCTCACACTTCAGATAGAGCCCTAATATCCAGAGTATACAAAGAACTCAAAAAATTAGACAATAAGAGAACAAACAACCCAATCAACAAATGGGCCAAGGACCTGAACAGACACTTCTCAGAGGAGGACATACAGTCAATCAACAAGTACATGAAAAAATGCTCACCATCTCTAGCTGTCAGAGAAATGCAAATCAAAACCACCCTAAGATACCATCTCACTCCAGTAAGATTGGCAGCCATTATGAAGTCAAACAACAACAAGTGCTGGCGAGGATGTGGGGAAAAGGGTACACTTGTACATTGCTGGTGGGACTGCAGATTGGTGCAGCCAATTTGGAAAGCAGTATGGAGATTTCTTGGAAAGCTGGGAATGGAGCCACCATTTGACCCAGCTATTCCCCTTCTTGGTCTATTCCCTAAAGACCTAAAAAGAGCATGCTACAGGGACACTGCTACATCGATGTTCATAGCAGCACAATTCACAATAGCAAGACTGTGGAACCAACCTAGATGCCCTTCAATAGACGAATGGATAAAAAAAATGTGGCATTTATACACAATGGAGTATTACTCTGCATTAAAAAATGACAAAATCATAGAATTTGCAGGGAAATGGATGGCATTAGAGCAGATTATGCTAAGTGAAGCTAGCCAATCCCTAAAAAACAAATGCCAAATGTCTTCTTTGATATAAGGAGAGTAACTAAGATCAGAGTAGGGACAAAGAGCAGGAGAAGAAGATTAACATTTAACAGGGATGAGAGGTGGGAGGGAAAGGGAGAGAGAAGGGAAATTGCATGGAAATGGAAGGAGACCTCAGGGTTATACAGTGGAGGGGGTAGAGAGAGAGGAGGGGAGGGGAGGGGAGAGGGGGGGAGGGGGGATGGTGGAGGATGGGAAAGGCAGCGGAGCACAACAGACACTAGTATGGCAATATGTAAATCAATGGATGTGTAATTGATGTGATTCTGCAATCTGTGTATGGGGTGAAGGTGGGAGTTCATAACCCACTTGAATCAAAGTGTGGAATATGATATGTCAAGAAATTTGTAATGTTTTGAACAACCAACAATAAAAAATTTAAAAAAAATTCTCTCTCTCTCTCTATATATATATATCTATATATATATAGATAGATATATAGATATATAGATATATATGTATATCTATCTATCTATCTATCTATCTATATATATATATATATATATATATATAGAGAGAGAGAGAGAGAGAGAGAGTATATTTACTTATTGTCATATTGATGGGCATTTGAGTTGTTTCCAAATATCCACTCTGATAAACAGAATTGGGGTGAATGTATGTGTGTGTGTGTATATATATATATGTATATATATATATACACACATACTTGGGTACATGTGCATGAGTTTCTACACTCCACTGAATTTCTAATGTGTGTGTGGAGTGTGGGGTGTTTAAATATAAACCCTGATAGGAAATATTTTCTTATACTGACCCATTATAAAAACTGAAACAAAAAGTTTAAAAAAAAACATTTTCTATTCCATTTCGTTAAAAAAATCTAGTCTAGAGTTAATAAATACAGGCCTCCTTTGTAAATAAAAAAAAGAAAGAAAGAAAGAAAAAATATACAAATTCTTAATACAAAATTAGTAACCAGGTTTCAGAAGAGAGGGGCATGAAGCTTTAGTCTCATTACTTTCAAACTTAATATTCCTGTGGGATTTTTTTTTTAGTTGTTGATGGACCTTTGTTTTATTTATTTATTATTATGTGGTGTCGAAAATTGAACCCAATACCTCACACATGCTAGGAAAGTGCTCTACCACTGAGCTACAACCCCAGCCTCTTTGTGGGTATTTTATTCACAACTGGTATTGTTTTGTTTGTTTACTTATTTATTTGTTTGTTTATTTTGGTACCAGGAATTGAACTCAACCACTGAGCCACATCCCCAGCCCTATTTTGTATTTTATTTTGTATTTTATTTAGAAACAGGTTCTCACTGCATTGCTTAGTGCCTTGCCATTGCTGAGGTGGGCTTTCAACAAGCGATTCTCCTGCTTCAGCCTCCAGAGCCTCTGGGATTAAAGGTGTGCACCACTGTTTTATTATTTTTAACAAAATACTTCTGTATGTTAGTGATTTAAAAGTTATTAATATTTAAAAATATAAACTCAATCTCCTTTAACATAGATTATACCATTTAAATAGTGAAAAGGAATTTTGAGGAACTGTGGGTTCAAAGATTGTAGTTCAGACACACTGAATTGAGTTGGTAATTCTCAAATCATGGGTCTCTAATAGTGGTTTGATGAACATTGAACTTTACCTAAAAGTCAGCTGGCTAGGTCATAAGATGTGAACATTTTCAACTTTGAGTTTTAACAAATGTATATCCACACATATCCACAACCACAATCAAGATATGTAACATCTTCATGTTTCCAAAGAGCTCCCTCCTGCCATTTTCCAAACAATATCTACCCAATCACTGATCTGGTTTTTGTCATTATAAATGAGTTTTGCTTTTTCTGGAATTTCAAATAAATTATATAGTAGGTACTCTTATTGGAATAAATTCCAAATGGAATAATATAGTATATACTATTTTGCATATGGCTTGCACTTAGCATAATGTTTTTGACATTCAACTATATTGTTGCAGAAATCAGTAGCTTAATCCCTGTTGCTGAGTAGTATTCCACAATATGAAATATGACGCTTCATAGTTGTTGTTTTTTTATCTATTTACTTGCCAAAGTACACTTGAATCATTTCCACTTCTTTTTGATATTATGAGCAGAGCATAACATAAACATAAACATAAATGTTTATGTTTACCATAAACATTCTTGCACAGGTTTTTGAGGGAATGTACATTTTTATTTCTTAAGTAAATACCCAGAAATGGGATTTCTAGATGTACGTTTAACTTGTATGAAACTTCCAAATTGTTCTCCAGAGTGGCTCTACCATTTTGCAGTCCCACCAACCAGAACATAATGGTATTATTAGTTTAGTTTAGTTTTTAGCAATTCTAAAATGCAGATAGTGGGAACTCATGATGGCTTTAATTTGCATTTTCCCAGTAGCTAATAATATTAAAAATCTTTTAATGTATTTATTTTGCCATTTGAATATCTTTTTTAGTGAAGTCTTCTGTTCAAGGCCTTTGCTCTTTTAAAAATTGGTTCATGTGTTTCTTACTATTGAATTTTGAGAATTCTCAAAGAAGTCTTTTTTCTTCTTCTTCTTCTTCTGATGGCGGTGCTGGGGGATGGAAAAGAGGGCCTAGGACATGCTAGGCAATCTCTCTACCACTTCCTCTACCACTTCCCCAGCCCTGAATGCAAGCCTTTTGTTGTAAATGTGATTTATATATATTTTCTCCCAGGCTGTAGTTTGTCTTCTCATTCTCCTAGTATTGCCTTTGTAGAGTAAATGTTTTAAATTTCAGTGAAGTCTAATTTATTAATGTTTAATGGAGTGTATTCCTGGCATCATGTCTACAAACAAACACTTTGCCTATGCTTTCTTCTGAATGTTTATAGTTTTATGCTTTACATTTAGATATTTTATTATTTATAAGGTATGGGATTTAGGTCAAGTTAGGTTGTTTTTTTTTTTTTTTAGCTTTAGGTGGACACAATATCTTTATTTTACATCATGTGGTGCTGAGAATCGAACCCAGGGCCTCCTGCATGCTAGGCGAGCACTCTACCACTGAGCCACAACCCCAGCCCTGTTTGTTTGTTTGTTTTTAGTGACCATCCAGTTGTTCCAATTTTATTTTATTTATTTATTTTTTTGTGGTGCTGGGGATTGAACCTAGGGCTTCGTGTACCTGAGGCAAGCACTCTACTGACTGAGCTATATCCCCAGCCCTTAAATATTTTTTTAATTGTTGTTGGACCTTTATTTTGTTCATATTTATATGCAGTGCTGAAAATCGAACCCAGTGCCTCACATATGTGAGGCAAGCACTCTACCACTGAGCCACAACCCCAGCCCCCCACTAGACCTTTTTTTTTTTAAAAAAAGACTATATTTTGCCATGGAATGTTCTTACACTTTTTTTTTAACCAATTTGCCATTTTTTTTAACCAATTTGCCATATTTGAGTCTAGTTCTGGACTCTATTCTATTTCATTAACTTTACTCTCTCTACCTTTACTAAAACAGCATTACTGTGCTGGATACATAATGTATAGTAAATTTTAAACTAATATGATTTCTCCAACTTTGTTCTTCAGAATTATTCTGACTATTCTAGTTCCTTTACTTTTCAAAATAAGACAATATTTGCCTGTCTATATAAAATATTCTCTTTGATTTTTATTGGAATTGCATTAAATTGCATTAAATCTGTTGATCAGTTTAGGGAAAATTTACATCATTTACTGTATTCACCCATGAATATGATATGCCTCTCCATTTATTTATGTCTTCTTTATTTTTTTCATCAACATTTGTAGCTTTTCTCCTTCAATGCTGGAGAATCAAATCTAGGATCTCATGCATGCTAGGTAAGTCCTCTACTACTGAGCTATATCCCCAGCCCAACATTTTTTAAATTTTAAGTGTACAGATCATGTACAAGTTTAAATAGATCTATACCTTACTGCTTAATTTTACTGAAAGCCATTATAATTTTTTAAACTTACATTTCCAATAGACAATTTCTAGCATATAGAAACATAATGTTTCCATTGATATTGCATTGCATCCTGTGATCTTTATAAATCATATTTTAGTTCTACAAGGTGTTTGTATAGATTACTTGTGATCTTCTATGTAGATAATTATATCATTTGCAAATAAAACAGACTTATTTCTTTCTATACAACCTGTATGCCTTTTATTTATTTTCCTTGCCTCATTATACTGACTAAGATTTCTTTTTTTTAATATTTATTTTTTAGTTTTAGGTGGACACTATATCTGTATTTTATTTTTATGTGGTGCAAAGGATGGAACCCAGTGCCTCATGCATGGTAGGCGAGCACTCTACCACTGAGCCACAACCCCAGCCCCCCCTGGCTAAGATTTCTAGTACAATGTTGAATAGTGTGAGAGCTTGTCTTGTTTATGATCTTAAGACAAACTTGTCTTCATGATCTTAGGGGAAAGTATTTAGAATTTCACCATTTAGTATGGTACTAGTTATAGTTTTGTTTTTTTTTTCCCCTAGATATTCTTTGTCAGGTTGAGGAAACTACTCTCTATTTCTTGTTTGTTTAGAGATTTTTGAAATCATGGATGGGTAATGAATTTTGTCAAAAGCTTTTTCTGTATCAGTTGATAATGATCATTTCTTCTTTGGGCTATTAATGCTGTATATTACCTTAATTTTAAAAGAATTTAAATACTATGTGTTTTTTAAATTAATAGACTTTTTTTTTTTTTTTTTGGCTGGGGTTGTGACTCAGCGGTAGAGCACTCGCCTCACACGTGCGAGACCCTGGGTTCGATCCTCAGCACCACATAAAAATAAAGAAGTGAAATAAAGGTATTGTGTCCAACTACAACTAAAAAATAAATATTAAAAAAGATGTTATTTTTAGAGCACTTTAAAATTTATAGCAAACTGGGGTGGAAAGCACAGAGAGTATACATCATTCTATCCCCACATAGGCTTTCCGACATCAACATCTTACACCAGTATGATACGTATATTTGTATCATTGACACATCATTATCAATCAAAATCCATAGTTTACTTTAGGGTTCACTCTTTGTGTTGTATATTCATTGTGTTTTCACAGATGTAAAATAACATGTATCCACCCATATATGATCATTCCAGATACTATCTCTGCCTTAAAGATGTATTTATTGATATCTCACTTCCTTCAATCCCTGGAAGACCATTATCTTTTAATTGCCTCCATAGTCATGCCTTATTCAAAATGTCATAGAGTTGGAATAATACAATATATGACCCTTACATTGGCTTCTTTCACATAGTAATATACTACCAAGGTTGCTCCATATCTTTTCCTGGCTTGATAGCTCATTTCTTTTTCGCGCTGAATAACATTCATTGTATGGATGTAACACAGTTTAGGCATCCATTTATTCACTTAAGGATATATTGGCTAATTCCAAATTTTGGTGATTATGAGTAAAGCTTTTATAACTATCCATATGCAGGTTTTTGTGTAACTATAAGCTTTCAACACATTTGGGTAATTACCAAGGTATGAGATTGCTAGGTAATATGGTAAGAGCATATTTAGTTTTTCAAGAAACTGTCAAATTGTCTTCTGAAAAAGGTTAGACCATTTTACTTTTCCAGTAACAATGGATTAGAATTCTCATTACTCCACATCTCTGTCAGCATTTGGCATTATCAATATTTGGATCTAACCATTCTAATAGGTATGTAGTGGTATCATCTTGTTTTAATTTGCAATTCTTTAATGACATATGTAAAATGTTTGCTCATATGCTTATTTGTCACCTTCTTTGGTAAAGTATCTGACTGATATTTTTTCCCATTTTAAAATCAGGTTAGTTTTTTAAAAAAAATTTTTTAATGTTATTGTATTTTTTATACCTTTATTTTGTTTGTTTATATTTATGTGGTGCTGAGGATCGAACCCAGTGCCTCATCTATGCCGGGCAAGCACTCTACCACTGAGCTACAGCCCCAGCCCCAGTTGTTTTCTTTTCTTTTCTTTTTGTTTTTAATTTATTTTTTAGTTGTAGTTGGACACAACACCTTTATTTCACTTGTTTATTTTTATTTATTTTTTAATGTGGTGCTGAGGATCAAACCCAGGGTCTCGCACGTGCGAGGTGAGCGCTTTACCGCTGAGCCACAACCCCAGTCCCCCCAGTTGTTTTCTTATTGTTAAGATTTTCACAATTCCTTGTATAATTTGGATAACACTCCTTTATCAGAAAAGCTTTTTATAAATATTTTCACCTAGTCTGTGGCTTTTAGTATTCTCTTGACAATGACTTTTTAATTTTAATAAAATCTAACTTACCACCTTTTTCTTTTATGGGCCATGCCTTTGGAGTTACATCTAAAATGTCATCACCAAACCCAAGGTTTTCTAGATTTTCTCCTAGTTATCATTTAAGAGATTTATTGATTTGTGTTTTACATTTAAGTCTATAATTTATTTTGAATTAATTTTTCTGAAGGGTATAAAGTCTTTTTCTAGATTTGTTTGTTTGCATATAAATGTCCAGTTATTCCAGTACTT
The DNA here is from genome assembly GCF_021218885.2 of Marmota monax. Taxonomy (NCBI): domain Eukaryota; kingdom Metazoa; phylum Chordata; class Mammalia; order Rodentia; family Sciuridae; genus Marmota; species Marmota monax. Next base: position 1,759,532 of record NW_026694276.1, read on the forward strand.
TGAAAACTTATCTTTTCTCCTCTGACATCCCTTTGCTCCATTGTCAAAGTATATTTTTTGTAGGTATATTGATTGATTTTTAAATATTGAGTCAGTCTTTCATATTTAGTCATGGTCTGTTATTCTTAATATATTTTTATTTTCCTTTTATTCTTTATTTGTGTGTGTGTGTGTGCGCGTGTGCACATGCTCATGCTAGGGATTGAACCCAGGGCTTTGTGCATGCTAAACACATACTCTATCACCAAACTACATTCCCCAGATCCTATGTATTTTTCTTTATATACGTTCTATAACATATAATTCATGTATATGTTTTACATACTCTATATTACTGAATTTGATTTTCCATGTCTGTTGAGGACTTTTGCACGTGTGTGTGTGTGTACATATCCTTATGTAAGCAGGTTTAAAGGAGAAATGATTTGGTTATGACAGTCTTAACCCAATCAGTGAATTAATCCCCTAATGGGGATTAAATGAGTGGTATCCAAAGGCCAATAAGGTGTGGCTGGAGGAGATGGTTGTTGGAGGAATGTTTTGGAGTATATTTTGTTTCTGGTCAGTGGAGTTTGTCTCTCTCTGTCTCTGCTTCCTGATGTGATGTCTTCAGCCACTTCCCTCCACCATACTCTTTTACCACGATGTTCTGCCTCACCTCAAGTTCTGAGGAATGGAGATGGCTTTCTATGGACTGAGACCTCTGAAACCATGAGCCCCCAAATAAATTTTTCCCCTCTAAAATTGTTCTTGTCAGGTATTCTAGCCACAGCGGTGAAAAAACTGACTAAAACACAGGTCTTAAGGCTCTTGTGGGCTAGTTATATCAGAGGTAACTATGTTTTGAGTATGTGTGTGTGAGGTAGAGGGATTTCCTAGGAAACATGAAGTTATAGAAAGTAGCAGAACCAGGAGTGGTCAGAAGGACATTTTATAATGTACATATAGGTTGGTTTTTACATATGTTAATACTACTTTTATTAATTCAAAAAGCTTTATAAATTCTGAATGTGTAAAAAATAAAATAACAAATAAAATCCAGTAGTTTGATTTTGAAGGAAATCAAAACAGAAACATTAGTAATATGTGACTACTCACTGAGGAAGGAATCAAAGATGATTTTAAGTGTGAGATAATGTTAAGGGCAGTTAAAAGAATGGGGACTATTGCCAGGTGCAGTGGCACATGCCTATAATCCCAGCAGCTCCCGAGGCCAAGGCAGGAGGATTGTGAGTTCAAAGCCAGCTGCCAGCCTCAGTAATTTAGCAAGGCCCTAAGCAACTCAGCAAGACACTGTCTCTAAATAAAATATTTTTTTTATTTATTTTTTAAAGAAAGAGGGAGAGAGAGAGAATTTTTTTTAATATTTATTTTTTAGTTTTTGGCGGACACAACATCTTTGTTTGTATGTGGTGCTGAGGATCGAACCCGGGCCGCACGAATGCCAGGCAGAGCGTGCTACCGCTTGAGCCACATCCCCAGCCCTAAAATATTTTTTTAAAAAAGGGCTGGGGATGTGGCTCAGTGGTTAAGTGCTCCTGGTTTCAATCCCTGGTATAGGAAATAAAAATGGGGAATGTCATTAGTGTGATCAAACATTTTGCACTATAAGATATTATACACTATTAGATATGATGTCAAGTGCTAATGTATCAAACTTTTTTTAAAAAATAGAGATTGATTTTGTAGGGTTTTTTTTTTTTTGCTTTCCTTTGGAATTAGCACCAAATGCCAAAATATTTCATGAAGTGTCCAGAATTTATAATATTTGAAAAATCAGTGAAACTGCTGCAAATTCACGTGCCTCCAAGCAAAATCCTTCTTTTATCCTTTCTAATGTGCTTGAACCAGAAAACCAGATAAATCAGGACTATTTCAGTACAGACAACTAACTCAAATAGGCTTTAGCAAAAAGGTGATTTATTGCCTCCCGTAACTAAGAAAGTCTGAGTTTTAGTCATGGCTGGCTCCTCTGGCTCCAGGGGCTCAAATTATAATATCAAAACTGGGTTCTAGGGGCTGGGGATGTGGCTCAAGCGGTAACCGCTCGCCTGGCATGCGCGGGGCGCTGGGTTCAGTCCTCAGCACCACATAAAAATAAAAATAAAGATGTTGTGTCTACTGAAAACCGAAAAATAAATATTAAAAAATTCTCTCTCTCTCTCTCTCTCTCTAAAAAAAAAAAAAAAAAAAAAAACAATTGGGTTCTAACCTAAAGGAGGAAGAATAGATGGTGAACAACAAAAATTATATAGGTTCACTGTGCCAAATTACTAGATCTCTGAACACTGTATCTAGAGTCATGGTAAATTTGTTTTAATGAGGATCTGAGATTATATTTTTATAAATAAAATCCATAAACCGTGGTGCATAAACTTTGTGATATCTATTTTGGTAGTTCCATATGGTTTTGCAGAGCCAAGGGCATAGATATGTTCTTTGGCAGAATCATCTTCCTCTGTAGGCCCTTTGTTTTGGCATTTTTTTAGGGTTTTATTCTCAAAATAATCAAATTTCCACATAAACGATCTCCAGAGAAGGAGGGTAGTACCATAATCTGAGAAACAGTATTTCTCTCTTTTTGAGTTACACTAATAAATAACTAGATTGTAAAGAGCATCTTATGTGAGCCAACTGGAGTTCAGATAGAAAACCCAGGGTAGAATTAAGAATTAAAGGTGTTTGGGGTTGCTTTCTAGAATGCAGTTACTCTTCAAAATGGGGAGTCAGTTCAATAAATAGCAAGTGAACACAGTTGTGGGTGTACTGATTGCCTCCATAATATTCATTTCCTCATTTTTATAACATTAGTACCCAGATTTTGAGTAGGTAGGTCATCTTTTACAAAAAGATTTGGGTAAGGTTATCCTACATCTGGTTTTACAGGTAGGCTTTGAATGGCCCATGGCAATATTTATGATGATTTGTTCAAGGATGGTCACAGGACCCAATTTAGGCCAATTATACTCAATTCTTGGACATATTTAAGCGAGCAAGAGCTTCTCCTCCTGCTCACCTTGACTGGACTTAAATCTTACAAGTGTGGGAACTCTCAGCAGCAATCTGCACTGTGGATGGAGAGTTGGCTAAGAATGAAACCAGTTTCGAGGAAGATCAGATAAACGGACACAGAAAAATAATGGTAACATTATTTGAGCTACTATATATGCCTGAAGCCGTATATTTTTGAACTTTTCAGTAATGCATGCCAATAAATAAACTCTTTTTTTTAATTACATCAGTTTGAGTAGGATTCTATGCTACCTGTTATTCTGACACCGGCCCCAACTTCAATATTATTCTGATGCTAACCACCTGGAGTTAGTATCAAACTCCACAAGTTTAAAGGCCCAGTCCACAGAAAGACAAGCCTATACTTATTATTATTAACTTTTTTTTTTTTTTGGTATTGGGAATTGAACTCAAGAGTGATTTTAATCCCTGAGCTATTGTTGTTCCAATTTTTTAAATTTTTTTTATTTTGAGACAGGTCTTGGTAAGTTGCTGAGGCTAGCCTAGAACTTGTGGTCCTCTTGCTCAGCCTCCCAAGGTCTCTAGGATTACAAGTAACACTGTGCTCAGCTGGTTATGATTAGTTTTATCATAAAAGATACAAATTTGGACCAGTGAAATTAAAAGACACATAAGGTGAGATCTGGAGGGTCCTGCAGAATGCTTATGCCCTCTCCCTGTGGCGTCAGGATGCAGCACTTTCCCAGCACACACACGTGTTCACCAACCAGGAAGCTCCTCTGAGTCTTAGTGTTCAAAATTTTTATTGGGATTGCATTATGTAGGAATAATTGATTGAATCATTAGTCATGTGACTGAACTCAGTCTCCAGCTATGTCAGAGATGTTTCCTCACGTTCTCTTTCCTTTTGTCCCCTCTCCTCTGCTTTAGTTCCATCCTTCATCCCTTTTTCTTTCTCACTCTTGTCCATGCCAGGCTTTCCTGATTTGGCTTCACTCTACCAATTTTGCTGCCTTACAAAGCCCTAAGAGACTAGGCTAGTCTGAAAAATACCGAGTGGAATTTCTTTGAGTCTATTTAACTTGTAGGACCCAAAGATATTCTTGAAGATGTTCATTTTTCTGAAACAGAAAATATATTTAAGGAGGAAATTTAGGTTGTCCCTCTTTATTGCTCCCTCCATCTCTGTAAAAATCTCTGCCTTTGTGAGGTTTGTGTCATTTGCCTACTCAGTTTTTCTCCCTTCCCAACGTAATCATGTTCCAGACTATTGGTAGTTTTCCTTCATTCTCTGAAGATCTAAAAGCACTTGGTTCACAGCTTTACTTTACTCTCATCTTCTGTTGCCCATTCTCCTGGGCAATTTCAGGGTCCATGTGGCCTTTCAGTTTCATGTCCTCCTTAACCACCAATCTAATACTTTCCTCTCATCTCTACACAGACACTCTCACTTCCCTTTTCATACTATATCTTTCCCTCAGCTGTCTTGTCATCCCCAAAAGATTTACATACAATCTGTATGCTGAGTAGTCCCAATTATTTGTCTAGTCCAGATGCCTATTCTGAAATCCACATACCTACATTCAATTTCCTCCTTCCTTCTTCCCTCCCTCCCTCCCTCCCTCGCTCCCTTCCTCCTTTCTTTCCTTTTTTTTCCTCTATTGGGGATCAAATCCAGGGCCTCATGCGTGCTAGGTCAGTGCACTGCCACTGAAAATACATCCCCATTCCTTTTTATTTTTATTTTGAGACAAGGTCTTGCTAAGTTGCCCAAGCTGGCCTCAAATTTATAATCCTACTTCCTGGGATTACAGGTGTGCACTATTGCACCCAACTTAACTGCCTTTCTAACATATCTTTTCATGTGTTTCATACTCTGGTATCTCAAACTTAACTTCTCAAGACTTTGCTGTTGCTTCTTTTGACCCTCACTCTGACAAATGTACTGTATTTCAGTAAATGTTTCCACTAGTCATTCAGGTGTGCATGATATCTCCCTCGTCACTCATTTACTGTAAGTCCTATCCATCCTATATCTAAGATATATCTGGAATTAATTTACTTCTCACTATCTTTAATGCTACTCCTCTAGCCCAACCCACCATCACGATTTGCCTGGACTACTGTAATAGTGCCCCTCTGGTCTCTGTACTCATTCTGCATTTGTTCAATTCATTCTTTCCATAGCAGTCATCATGTCTTCTTTTTAATGCAAATCTCATCTTGTCATTCTTCTACTTAAAACTTTTCAATAAGGCCTTAAATAGTCTAGTTCCCAAAGTCTTTCTAGTTTGTTGTCCTTTTTCACTGGGCTGAAGTCACAAAGTCTTCTCTCTTTCCTGAAGGTGTCAAGCTCCTTTGTGTCTTAGTGTTCATACATACAGTTCCTTCTACCTTAAACACTCCCTGTACCCTGCTCCCTTCTCCACCTTCCCTTTATTGTGTGTACAGAAGTTATGCTCTGAATAAGATGGTTCCTCCCCTTGAGGAGTTTGCATGCATGGAAGCACACCCCCCCCCAAAAAAAAAGAAAGAAAAGAAAAATAAACAAATCAAGTATAGTATAATGAATGCAAAAAAAGCATGACCAAAGGAGGAAAATTTATCTATCTGTCAGAATCAAGAAAGGGCATTTAAGTAGCATGTCCCAGGACAGAGACAAGAAACCGAAAGATGTAAGATTTTGGTACTGCTAGACAGTAAAGACAATGTAGTGGCAGGAGATATGGCTGGGAATTCGTTGGATACTGGTTATATATACTTTATCTCCTTATCTATCTCTATGCAAAGAGGGGAAGAAATATGAATGAATATCAACTATAGTGCTATCATATTGCAACCATATGGGAGAATGGCCTGGATAGAAGAACAAGGTGAAGGCAGACATCAAATAGAAAAACACTGGAGCAGTCCAAGCAACTGATGGTTGCTTACTGAATTGAGGCATAGGTAGAAAGAATGAAGAGAGGATGGACTGAAGAGATTTTTAAGAGGTAGAATAGGTGACTTGGTGACTGAGAAAAACAGATGAATTCCTTGGTCTTATGGAATTTACATTCTAGTAGGGGAGGCAGATAATACATCCAAATAAATGCATGCACAAGATAATCTCTGTAGTGTTATAAGCTAGGGGAAAAAAACAGAATAGAACAAAACCACAGCAAATGATGGAGAGAGTTATTTTAGATAGGATGGTCCCTGGAGGAGATAATATTTGAAAGGAAAACTGAATATCACAAGGAAATGAGCCATGTGAATATCTGGGGAAAGAGTAATTCAGGCAGAGCAAACAGCAAGTGCAAAGGTGCAGAGGTCCAGATGAGCCTGACATATGTTTGAGAAACAACAATGAAGTTAGTATAGCTGAAGCTTGCAAAAAAGGAAGTGGAGAATGGAAAGAGGTAAGGTCAGAATCTAGCCAAAAGCCAGGTCATAAAGGCCTCACAGGTCATGGAAAGAACTTTGGATTTTAAGTGTGATATGAGTTAGAGAATTGAATTATTGAATTTGTTTTCTTTCTTTCTTTCTTTTTCTTTTTCTTTTTTTTATAGTGGGAATTTAACCCACTCAGTGGCGCTTAGCCACTCAGCAACATCCTCTGCCCATTTTTTAAATTTTGAGACAGGGCCTTGCTTAGTTGCTTAGGGCTTCCTCACTAAGTCGCTGAGGCTGGCTTTGAACTTGCCATCCTTCTTTCTCAGCCTCCTGAGCCTCTGGGATTACAAACATGTGCACCATACCCAGTGAGTTGGAGAATTCTGAACAGAAAAGTGGGATATCCTAATTTATGGTTCCTGTAAAGGAACCATTCAGAATAGACTATAGTAGGAGAAGAGTGGATGCCAAGTAGCCAGGAAGAAACCTTCCTTCCAATGGTAGTTGGATGAGTGTAGTATTGATCAAGTTGATAAGAGCACATTGATCAGATTTGGAATACATTTTGAAGGCAAAGCCAACTGAATTTACTAAAGGTTTGAATGACGGTATTAGGAAAAGGGAGCAGTTAATAATGATCCCAACATTTCTGGCTCGAGAAACAATGTGGATGAATGGTAGAAACATTTACTGAGATGGAGAAGACTAAAGAGAGTAAGGTTTGGGCGGGCAGGAAATCAAAAGTTCAGTTTTGATTGTGCTTAGTTTTGAATACTATTAGTCATTCATATAGTAGGTTTAGTGGAGATATGAATCTGGGGTTCAGGGGAGAGGCTGAGGTTGGAGATGTTCACTTTTGAAATCATTAGTTTATCTATTTATTTATTTTTTAAATTTGTAGATGGACACAATACCTTTATTTTATTTATTTATTTGTGGTGTTGAGGATCGAACTCAGTGCCTCATATGTGCTAGGCAAGCACTCTACCACGAGCTAGAACCCCAGCCCCAGCATATATATTTAAAATGATATAATTGATTGATAAGTATAGAAGTGCACATCTGTAATCCCAGTGACTCTGGAGATTGAGATTGGAGAATTGCAAGTTCAAGACCAGCCTCAGCAATTTAGCAAGACCCCCAGCAACTTAGTGAGATCCCGTCTCAAAATAAAAAATAAAAGGGCTGGGAACGTGGCTCAGTGGTAGAATACTCCTAGGTTTAATCCCCAGTACTGGAAAAAAATAGTGGTTAGGATTTTCTAAGAAGTGAGTGTGAGCATAAAAAAAGAGTAGAAGTTCAAGAATGGAACACTACATGTAGACAATATCAAAACTTATAGGTTGACTGAGAAAGAGTGGCCAATGAGATGAGAGAAAATTCAGTAGAAAGTGAAAGTCAAGTAAGGATAATCTTTCAAGAAAAAGGAAAGGATCAGTTGGTTAAATGCTGCTGCTTAGGTCAAGAGAACTGGATTAGGCAACATGAAGGTAATTAGGGACCTCCATAAGGGAAATCTCAAAAGAGTACTTGGGATAAAATCACTGGGGTAGATAAATATACAGCAGAAAGAAAGAAAATGAGAAATTTCACTATATAAAAGGAAGCAGAGAAATAGTGTAATGTTAGAGACATGCCATCAAGTGTTATTTCAAGAAGGGAGGGGAAGGGCTGGGATTGTGGCTCAGTCGTAGAGCACTTGCCTAGCATGTGTGAAGTACTGGGTTTGATTCTCAGCACCACATATAAATAAATGAATAAAATAAAGGTTCATCAACAACTAAAAATATGTATATTAAAACAATTTTTTAAAAAAGAAGGGAGGGGAAATTAGTGATACAGGGATGGGGTAAGTGTGCAAGAAACATCCTTGAGTAGATGAGCTCTGCAGATTTGTAGTATTTGGATTTTAGGTCTGGAACTAGATAAAGAGGTGGAGAAGGTGGAGAATGCTTAACTTACATATGACAGGGAAAATGTGAAAAAGACTAAAATTTCCTGGGGAAGAGCAACAAACAGAAACCAAAGACAGAAATCTAAGGAATAAAATAGCAATAATAATAAAGAAATAAGGGAGAAAAACCCAGTAAGGATGACTAGAAGAAACGTCTTCTTCTTCTTCTTTTTTTTAAAGATACATATACAGAAAGATATTTATTATAAGGAATTGGCTCACAAGCTTTTACAGGCTGGCAAGTCCAAAATCTTCAGGAAAGGATGACAGGCTGGAAACCCAGGAAAACAAATGTTTCTCTTGAGTCTGAAGTGTTTGAGTCTGCTGTAAAACCAGGAAGAGCTGATGTTGTAGATAAAGTTTAGTCTACTGGAAAATTCTCTCATGCCTCTAGGGAGGCCAATCTTTTTGTGCTAGTAAGTCTTCAGCTAATTGGATGAGTGTCTTCTTTTAAAAAAAATTTTTTTTTACATGGATACAATATCTTTATCTTGTTTTAGTTTATTTTTTTATGTGGTACTGAGAATCAAACCCAGTGCTTCACACTTGAGAGGCAAGCTCTCTGCCATTGAGCCACAATCCCAGCCTAGAAGAAATGTCTTCTATTGTTCAGATATTTTGTGTCCATACCACCTACCATATTATTTCATCCTTCATGCCTAGAAAGCCTACCTTTCTCTTGATTTTATTCCCATCACTCGTAGTACTTATACATATTTTTATTAGCACTTATTTTATTGTATTTACATTATATGTCTGCTTCTTCAACTAACCTGAAAGTTTCTCTCCACCCAAAGAAACCATTTTTATTCATCATTGTATCTACAATCCTTATATATCATCATGCCCTGAAACATAGTAGGTGCTCAATGAATGATGCATGGAAGCAGGGGGAAGTTAAGCCACAAGCATAGCATGTAATATATAAGCATTAGAAAGTGTAAATATGCCTTTTATGCCTTTCTAAAAGCAGTATATATGTTGGAAAGAATACAACAATACAGTGAAGCCATCTGGAGTTTTCCTTGTAGGAAAATTTAAATTATGAATTCAAATCACTTAGAATATGAAATTTTGTTTATTCTGGTTTCAGTCTTTATAAGTTTTATTCTGCAATACATTTTCCATTTCATGTTAATTGTCAAATTAATTGGTATAAAGTTATTTATAATATCTTAGTGATGTATCCTTGTTTATTGCTGATATTGGTAAGGTATTTTCTTTCACTTTTTCCTGATTAGTCTTGCTAGGAGTTGTTTCCTCTTCATTAATCTTTTATAAGATTATTAAGTTTTGGCTTTGTTGAATTGCTCTCTTGCATATTTTTTGCTACATTGCTTTCTGATTTTATCTTTAGTTCCTTTTTTAATTGACATTAAATTTGTTGTTCCATTCTCTAAATTTCCCTCTGAGTTCTGAATCCTGTATGTGTTTCTCAAATCAAAGTGAACAATTAGTTGAGTCCCAAATCTAACAGGAATGAGCCTGCATTAGTATTCCAACATGCTCAGTCAATGGCTAGAAATAGCTCATGGGCAGCATCACTTCAGCTGCAAATACACTGGTGGATTCAAGAAGGTGGGTAGGTGGGTTCATCAATAAACTATGCTCCCCACAGCAGGAAACAGGACAGACCCATTTTCATAACCACCACAGTTCACTCCCTGTGCTCCACAGATTTACTTCCTCATGCAAGTCTAGAGAGAAGCTCTTCCATGGTTTTCATGGACCTTTTTTCTTGAAGAGCAGCTTGAAGTGGAGAGTTAGTAGGACTAATATAGAAGTTACTCTGGGGACCACAACTGATATTGATTCTTTCCTCTACTGTCCACTCTAAATTCTCCTTACCCTTAATTATCACCTTAGCAGGTCTTGGTGACTTATGTGTGGTGTGATCCAAATGTTTACTCCTGGGGGGTTTGAACACTCCAATTATATGCTGGTATAAATTTCCTAGGACTCTTATAACAAAGCACTATAAACATGGTGACTTAAACAACAGAAATGTATTGTCACACAATTCTGAATGTTAGAGGTCTGAGAACAAAGTGTTAGCAAGGTGTGTTCCCTCTGAGGGTCATGAAGGAGAATCTGTTCCATTCCTTTTTCCTGGTGATTTTCTGGTAATCTTTGGCATAAAGAAGTTGCATTACCTCAGTCTCTACTTTCATCTTCACATGATCTTCACCCAATATGTCTGTCTTCACATGGGTACCTGCTTATAAGGACACCAGTCATATTGAATTAAGAATCTACCCTATTCTAGTATGATCTCATCTTAACTGATTACATCTGCAATAAACCTGTTTACAAATATCCCAGGACTCAGGATGCTAAGGCAGGAGAAAAGCAAGTTTGAGGCCAGTATCAGCAATTTAGCAATACCTTGTCTCAAAGTAAAAAAAAAAAATAAGGCTGGGAATGTAGCTCAGTGGTAGAGCACCCCGAGTACAATTTCCAGTAATGCAAAAAACAAAACAAAACAAAACAAAACTTTTTTTTTGGCAATATGAATGGGTTGAATGCTATAGTTTGTATCCTTAATGTTCCCCAAAGGCTTGTTCCCCAGTCCTATTGGGAGGTGGTGGAAACTTTAAGAGGTAGGACCTTGTGGGAAGTCTTAGGTCTTTGGGGGCATACTCTTGAAGGGAATAATGGTACTCCTGCCCCTTCCTCTCTCTTTCATTCCCTACCATGAGGTGTTGCCTCAGCACAAGACCAAAAGCAACAGGGCCAACTGGTCATGGGCTGAAACCTCTAACACTGAGCCAAAAAAAAAAACAAAAACAAAAACAAAAAAACCTTTTCTTTTTATAATTTACTTTATCTCCATTATTTGGTATAGTATTGTAAAGCTGAATAACACATCGAAAATTTTCCAAATCAAATTTGGGTTCTTTTTTATGTAACAATTCCTTTTTCAGTTCATCTATATTCCACAAAACACTATAACAGAGTTTAACTAAGTTCTTTGCCACTTTATAAGGATTGCCTTTTCTCCATTTTTCAATAACACTCCTCTTATTTCCATCTGAGATTTCATAAAAATTTCCCTTAATGTCCTATTTTAGCATGCATCTCAAAACTTTTCCGGTCTCTACAACTACCAAGTTCAAGTACCAAAGCTACTTCCACATTTTTAGGTATTTGTTATAGTAGCACCCAATTCCTGGTATTAATATCTATATTAGAATTCTCCAGAGAAACAAAACCTACAGGATATATATGTGCTGGAAAAAGAGGGGGAAAATAGATTTAGTATAAAGAATTGGCTCACATGATTGTGGAGGCTGACAAGTCCCAAATCTGTAGTTAACAAGTTGAAGACCCAGGAGAGCCAATGAGTAATCCATTTCAAGTCTTAAGGCCTGAGAACCAGGAGAGCCAATGGTTTTAAGTTAGTCTGAAACATGGAAGGCTTAAGACCCAAGAAGAGCTGATGTTTCAGTCTAAATTTAAAGTCCAGAAAACAGCAATGTCCCACCTCAAGTAATCAAGGAGGAACTCCTTCTTACTGAGCCTTGTTTTTCTACTCAGGTCTTCAATTATTGGCTGAGGCCCACCCACAAGGAAGGGCAACCTGCTTCTCTGAGTTTATCAATTCAAATGTTATTCTTATTCAGAAATATCCTCATCCTCCTATGATCTCATCTTAAATGATTACATCTGCAACAAACCTATTTACAAATATCCAGAGACTCAGGATGCTAAGCCCAGAGGAATGCAAGTTTGAGGCCAAGTGTGAAAGACCTTTTTTTTTTTCCCCTACTGGAGATTGAACTCTGGGGTGTTATACCACTGAGCTACATCCCCAGCCTTATTAATATCTAGAATAATATTTGTTCAAATATCTGGGCATCCTATGTTCCAAACGGACACAAAATTATCCACCACAAGCTCTAAACTGCACCTTTTCACATGTCTGACACCTCCAATATAAGAGTCTACTAGAATATATGGTCAAAGTGAGGAGTAGGGATTACCTCTATCAGACATTTCTACTGTGCTGCTCTTGCCAGATCTTGCAGGTTTTTCTGGTGATTGGGCCTACTGAATTCAGGTAGTACCACCATCTGACCTTATTACTTGGGGGTGGAGTAGGGTGCAGGGTGGGAGAGTTTATATCATTCCTGTAGTTATTAGTGAGCCCCAGCTCCGTGACTGCTTCTTTGTCATTCTAAGACTTCAGAGAACTTCTTAGTGATGCTGTTGCCTCTCTTACCAGAGTATATTTAATGGCTTTGGCGAATTAAAGTGTCTTCTGGGCTCTTCTATGAAACATAATGATCTGGCCTCACACCAGTACACCATCTTGCCCTTTCTGTTCATTCCTCTACCACATATCAGGGCAACTCAGATGTCTCTACTTTGTTCAACATCGGCTATCACTTTCTCTACGTTTCTATAACCCCCCCAGCAATGAATTTAATTCATTCCCAAATCCCTGCCAGAGTGTTAAATACTGTGTCTCAAGAAATGCCCCCAATTCAATGAATCTTAATTATCTAGTTTTATATTTTAGCCCTTTCGATCAAGCAACCTTAAAATTCAATTCTGAAGTACTCCCTTGGCTTTTGTCCACACATACTAGCTAATTCTTTCTCTCTTTTTGATACTAGAGATGGATCCCAGGGGCACTTTACCACTGTGGCTACCTTCCCAGATTTTCCTATTTTTAATTTATTTGTTTTGGTGCTGGGGATTGAAACCAAGGGTGCTTAACCACTGACCCACATCCCCAGTCCTTTTTTGAGACAGGATCTTGCTAAGTTGGCCTAAGACCTCACTAAATTGCTGAGGATGGCCTCAAACTTGCAATCCTGCCTCAGCTTCCCGAGTCATTAGGATTAGTCATTGTACCCAGTGTTAGCTAATTCTTATAGCTCCTTTGTATATAATCTCGTCCTTTTATCAGGCCCAGCATGTACCCAACTAGGTTGTGCTCGTGTTTAACTCTAGCTATTGGCCTGGCAGCAAGGAGAGGAGGTAGGAGCAACTCCAGTGTTTCCTAGTAGAAGAGTGATTGCACTGTTTTTCAGTATGCAGGAACTACAGAGATGCAGGCCACTTCTGCAAATACAAAGATCTACAGAGCAAATATCCTGTAGGATCTCCATCCAGATGTCCCATCCCTTGTTTCAGGGTTTCCGGCTTTTTCATACAGAGCCCTGACCTGCTTTGACTGAACATTTAAATGTCTCTGGAGCTCTGTGACTCTATCATGTCCTGAGTCTGTGGGTCAACTGTGTGCAGAAGATAAAAGCTTCTTTGTAAGCTTCTAAAGAGACCCTCTGTCTTTCACACTTGGCCATTGACCAAGGGGACCCTGACTTTCTCATTACCCCTCTTCAAAGTATCAATACAACTTAACAGTAACCAGACAACTCCACTGCCCTCATAAGCATTCCCCACTGCCTCCCCCGCCTCAATATTTCAAATCCCTGAAACTATACCCACAGGGATTTCCCTCCACTGGGATATTTTCCCAGGTCACAAATGATGAAATCTTTAGCAGAGGGACACTACCTTGTGCTAGGGACTTCCTGTGCTCCTGTATTACTCAGGATGGTATATACTCTTTGCTCATCAGTTGGTCCTGAAACCCCATCTGTTTTCCTGGATCTCTCTTAGCACCGTTTGTGTTAGTTTGGGTTCCCTGCCAAGATAAAATTTGACATGTGTATTGGTTTATTAGGGTTGCTGTAACAAAATACCACAGGCTGGGTGGCTTGAACAATAGACATTTATTTTTCACAGTTCTAGAGGATAGAGGTCTAAGATCAAAGTGTCAACAGATTTGGTTTCTTCTGAGGCTTCTCTCCTTGGTTTGCAGACAGCCATCTTCTGTGTCCTCACATGGCCTTTCCTCTGTATGCATCTGCCTCTTGTGTTTTTGTGTATTAAAAAATATTTTGTAAGGATGTCAGTCAGTTTGCATTAAGGGTCTACCTCAGTTGAACTTTTAAGATCCTCTTTTAAGATCCTATCTGCAAATACAGATTCGGAGGAACTGAGGGCTAGGGCCTCAACATTTCAACTTCAGGAAGGACACAATTCAGTCCATAACAAGTAAAACATTTATTGGGGGGAAATATCTGTGAAAGATAAATGGGAAGGAGGGCTGGGGTTGTGGCTCAGTGGCAGAGCGCTTGCCTCACACACATGAGGCAGCACCACATAAAAATAAGTAAATATAATAAAAAATATTTTTAAAAAAAGATAAATGGGAAGGGAGTAGGAGCAAGTAGAAGAGCCTGCAGTCTATGATACAAATTTGACATCTATGAAGAAGAGGGGAAAGGAAAGCACTGGGTAAGAAGTCTTAGACTGCAACACAGTTCTAAGACCGTTTCAGCTAGGCTGATGAGTTGTCCTCAAGTGAAGACTGCCCATCAGAGAAGTCCCAAATTATGCATTCCTGAGCCTGCATTAGTACTTCTGCCATGCTCGGTCATTGCCCAGGACTGGTCAATCATATTTCTAGAGCAGTATGCAAGAATCAAGCTAGTCCAAACTCTAACATTTTGAGTTAAAAACTTTTGTTATTTAAAAATATTCCTTATGGGGGCTGGGGATGTGGCTCAAGCAGTAGTGCGCTCGCCTGGCATGCGTGCGGCCCGGGTTCGATCCTCAGCACCACATACAAACAAATATGTTGTGTCCGCCGAAAAAACTAAAAAAAAATAAAAAAATAAAAAATAAAAAAATTTTCTCTCTCTCTTAAAAAAAAAATTCCTTATGTGTAATATGAATTGAAATGCATTCTGCTGTCATATATAACAAATTAGAATAAATTAAAAATAAGTAAATAAAATTAAAGAGCAATGATAAAAAAAAAACTTTAAAAAAATTCCTACAAAATGATGGAGGCAAAAACTCTTATGTAGAGAAGTGGCCAAATCTAAAATATCTTTTTATGTTAACAACACTTTGTAGAAATGTGGACAGTTGGATTTGTGGAACATAAAATTTAGGAAGATCAAAGATATCTTGATTGATCTGAAATAACTTTAAAAATTCTCCACATATTTTCTGCCATTGACTCAGGAATGTCTGACATAAACAACATATAGTATTTGCTAACAAATCTATTTTCAATATTTATTGGGCTATTCACTTTGCAAAATTATTTCATTTTCTTCTAGTTTGGAATGAGGTTTCTAGTTTTTAATTGGAAAAGCATAATGGTTTATTGTAACATAGTTTAGATCTTGTGTTTTATCTTTAAAATAATTATGGCAGCTTTCAGTTAGGGGATCATTTCCTTTTCTTTGCAAAATTGTCCAAAAAAGTACCAAAATATTTGAGAGCTCTCATTCTGTGAGTGAATATAGGACTCTCATTAATGTTCAAATGACATATTTCTCCCAAATGGAATAGCCCTTCTAATCTGTCAATAAATCACTTAGAAAGATTGTGACTAACAAACTTTTGTCCATGTATTGAAAAAAATACTTTAAAAATTTTAAGAGTGGGGATTTGAAATACTGAATTTTCCTACTCCTCTAAGTCAGGGCTGGAGGAATAGTTTAGTGGTACAGCACTTGCCAGCATGTGTGAGGCCCTAGGTTTGATCACCACCATCATAAAAAACAAACAACAATAACAAAAAACCTATATGCTTCTCTGTGACACAAACTAATCTCTGTGCATCTAGAATATTAATAGCAAACAACAAGTACTTGTTTATTTATTCAGCAAATGTATGTAGAGCATCTAATATATTCCAGGTGGTAGGCTGAGTAAGACACAGTGCTGGGCCTCAAAGCACTCACATTTCAGTTACTTTTCTTTTATTTATTTATTTTTTTAGTTGAATTGGATGCAATACCTTTATTATATTTATTTATTTTTATGTGGTGCTGAGGATCAAACCCAGGGCCTTGCATGTACTAGGCCAGAGCTCTATCGCTGAGCCACAACCCCAGCCCTCAATTACTTTTCTTTTTGTCTCCTCTTAACTTTAAAATGCACATAATATAAAATTTACCTATTCCACCATTTTTAAGCATATAATTCAGGGGTGTTAAGTACATTCATGTTATTTGAAAATTCCCACCATAATCCTTCTCCAGAACCTTTTCGTCAACCCAAAGTGAATCTCTGTTCTCACTAAACAATAACTAATCATTTCCCACTTCTCCTACTTGTGGAAAACTACTATTATACTTCCTGTGTCTATGAATTTGACTATGATTCTCATACAAGTAGAATCATATTTGTATTTTTGTGTCTGACTTATTTTACTTAGCATAATGTCTTCAAGCCTATTCAAAGTTTTAGAGTGTATCAGAATTTCATTCATTTTATTTTAATTTTTTAATTTCTTGGTACTGGAGATTGAACCCAGGGGCACTTTACTATTGACCTACATCTCCGTCCTTTTTTTAATTTTGAGACAGGGTCTCACTAGGTTGCTAAGGGTCTTGCTAAGTTGCCCAGGCTGACCTCAAACTCCTGCCTCAGCCTTCTGAGTAGCTAGAATTACAGGCCTATGCCATCAGGCCCAGCACTAACAGAGGGACATATGGTTCAACTTTTAGTGAAACAATTATTATTGAACATTTATCGGCAAGACATTATACTAGGTGCTGGATTTTTGTGCACCTAGATTTCCCTTCTTACCCACAATGAGCTACCTGTGACTCCCCCTCATTTATGTTATATGTAATACAAACATTTAACCAGAGAAACTGAATACATTTTGTAAGACATTTACCATTGTTTCTGATATTTTAGAGGCTGCAGAGTACCTTGCATGCCTAAGAGTTCAGGAAATATACTTAAGTACCCATAATAGTAAAGAACTTCTAAAGAATAGGTGTAGTGAATTTATAAACAACACTTTTCAATAAAGCTATTGTCAAGCTGACAAGAGAGTCTGTCAGAAACCTGACAAGAAAGCTAAAAGGTGACCACTCTTAGAAATGTAACAGAATCCTAAGGACTAGACTATTATCTGGACTTTCTCCTCAGTTTTAATAGTGCCAAACATCTGATTTGCTAGGAGATTACAAAACTAATTCAGGAAGGAGAAGCCAGAAAATAAATGCTGGAGAAAAGATATTATTACCAAAAAGGCATATTTCTACATTTCTCCCACCATTGAAATGCCTTGGTGACTTACAAACCTAATGTAGGGCCAAGTGTGGCCTGGAGAGATTAAAGATTTGACCAGTACTATCACATTAATAGCTGGAAATGGAATATGGGTATTTCTCTTCCAGGCAAATATTTCCCATTAAATGATTTATTCCTTCCTCTTACAGACCTTGCATTTCATTAAGCTATAACAGACAAATATAAATTGTGCATATTTCTGGTACAGAACATGATGTTTTGATATTGTATCTGTTTGATTAAATCAAGCTAATTAATATATCCATCATGTCACTTTTTTTATATTGAGAACATTTAGATCTACCCTGTTAGCAATATTCAAGTATTGATTGTTAACTTAGTCACTCTGCTGTGTAATACATGTCTAGAACGTATTGGTCCCATCTGAAACTTTGTACCCTTTGGCGAACATCTCCCTACCCACCCATCATATACTTAACTGCCTCTTTCTTAAACAAATAATTGATTTACAGTATTTCTACGAAGCTATGAAGTTGCTCTTCTATCCTTAGGGAAAAGAAGCAAGAAGCACAGAAAAGGAAGGCACTTATTTTTCCTGAGTAACAGAAAAACTGAATCGAGGATCCTGAGCTCTGGATAATCAGGTGGTTGGAGGAGGGAATCCAAAGTAAGAGCTGGTTCAATTGCCATAAACGGCAGGCAAAAATTCATGCGGAAATTTGAAGACTTTATTTTTTTGGCGGGGGGCGGGGAGTACTGTGGGATTGAACTCAGGGGCACTCAACCAATAAACCACATCCCCAGCCCTATTTTGCATTTTATTTAGAGTCAGGGTCTCACTGAGTTGCTGAGGCTGGCTTTGAACTCGCGATCCTCCTGCCTCAGCCTCTCGAGCCTTGGGATTACAGGCGTGCACCACCGCGCCCGGCCTGAAGATTTTCTTACAGACTAAAACCCACCAACTTTTCTCAACAAACGTGCCAGTTTAGCTGAAGGAACCAGCACTCTGATTCAGACCCACTGTAGGATTCGCATCTTCGCTGGAGTCTTCCGCAGAGTCCGGAGACAGCTGAGTGCGCAGAGCGCGGAGTCCTGCGAAGAGCTGGACAGGTGAAACGCGAGGAGGAAACGACATCAAAGCCCTCTAGATGATATTAAGGGAACAGGCGAGGGACCTATAAGTCTGGATTCTCACAGCTTAACTCTTTTCACAAACTCTCCGAGCTGCCCAACTTGGGACTGGCTCAGACCTCCAAAAGGCTTACTCTCACCACACGCCTCGAGTTCCCAGCGCCCCTAGCAACCACCCGCAAGGTAAAGCGGAAGAACGCCTCTTGTCCCGCCCCATCAGAGCTAGCTGAGGTCCGCTGAGGAAGCGCCTTGGCCCAATCACCTCTCCGAGAACTAAGACCGGCCAATAGGAGACAGGCACAGGAGGGCGGGCTAAAGAGGTCGCGGGCACACGCGCAGTTGGGAGCCGAAGGGGGCCTTAGGTGCTGTGGCCGTGTGGTTTAGTTGGGTGCTGTTGGAGTCGTGTTGGTCCTCGGAATCCCCTCGTAGCCACTGCCACCTTCCCTCGTCCTCGCTATGTTCCTCACCCGGTCCGAGTACGACAGGTCTGTGCAGCATGGAGAAAACGGGTCGGGATTGTGGGTAGGTGGGTGGGCCCCGGGCCCGGCCGCGGCCTGGGTTCTGCAGTGTCATGGGGCGCCCCGGGAACCCGGGTCTGGCCAGACCTGGCGATCTCTTGCCCTACCCAGGCCCTCCGGTGATTCCCCAAGCTCATCCGGAGCAAATCGGCCGCACTTGCTCTACAGCTGAGTCACTACTGATTCTTAGTGCGGAAGCGAGAAGCTCGGGTTTGTGCTGGGGGAGGAAGCTGTAGGGGCCCAGAACTCCGACCTTTAACCCGGAGAAGATTAGGGGGTCACCCCTCCCCAGTTTATCTTTTCGTGCTAAGTATGACTTTTTTTTTTTTAAGCAAAATGTGAATAAAAAGCAACTGAAGACTATGAAATCTGTTTATAATAGGGCATGCTAGGATGTACAGTTTCTGCAAAAGCGCAAAGGCTAGATCTCAGCTATGCCCAGATATGTTGTCTGGTCTCTTGATTTTATGTGAAGCAGAATTTAGAAAGGTTATCAGGAGTTTTCCCATCCAGCTGGTTTCGCTTGACCAGGGTTTTTCTGACTTTTGTAAAACTTTAAAGCAAATTTAGTGTTGTTGAAAACCAAATGTAATGTTTTCAAAATTCAAAATTGTGAGGTTGTATTTATTTAAAAGTTTGGTTTTTTTTTCCCCCCTAGAGCTTGGGAATGCTAAGTAATACTGAATTGTGCTGTAGATATTTTTACTTTCACTTTCTATTTGATCAGATAAGTTTTCCAATGGCTGTTTAAGTTTATTAAAAAGCTAGAAAAAGACATTTTCTTTTGTACTAGATAAATTGAGAAGCTGCTTTCCTTGTCAAGTATATGTTGACCCTGTCGTGGTTTCATCACCTGAAGCTACCACTTTTCATCCCTCTACTGACTCATAGAAGGTGTATGTGAAGTTTTAAAACCAACATTTTTTCTGCTGTCAAGTAAAATGTCTTTGTTAGTGAGTATTTAGCCTCTAGGGCATTGCAGAGAATCATGTTGGGTGATATAATTTTGAATTAAGTGTATATGGGAAAATTGTGTTCCTTTTCAGAAACCCTTTATTAAACCTTGTGGTCATTTGCTAAATATATATATATATATATATATATATATATATATATTGTTTTGTGTTGTTTTCCTACCTTCTCAAGAATGCCCAAAATACAGCTGCCCCCCCCCCTCCCTTTTGCCAGGAATTGATTCTAGGGGCATTCTCTACCCCTGAGCTATACCCCCAGTCCTTATTTTGAGACAGGATCTGGCAAAGTTGCCCAGACTTGCCTTGAACTTGGTATCCTCCTGCCTCAGCTTCCATAATCACTGGGATTATAGGTATGTGCCATGTGCCTGGCAAATATAGCCCTTTCTTATTTGCTTAACTAATGTACTTGAATATTTTCTGTGTACAAGGTACACTGTTTTGGGTTGAAATGGTACAGCAGTGTATGAGATCAAGATACTTGCTCTTGTGTAGGAGACTATCTTATAAAGAACTATTTACAAAAGTAACTAGTAGGAGACAGAAGTGTATTGATGACATCAGAGGAATTGAAATCAACACTGGAAGTTCTGATGAGAGGTTGCATTTAATATTAGGGATTCATGGAAAACTTCACAAAGGAGCTGATATTTAAGCTGGTCTTGAAGAAGGATTTTAATAAAGACAGTGAAGAGTCAATAGCTTTTAGTTTGAGAATATAGAATGAACAAAGGAGGGGAAATAAATAAGAAAGCATAAGACATGTCTGAGAAAAGTCTTGTCTGATAGCACATATGATACATGTTATAGGAATAAATAGTAGGAAATATGGGGAAGACAGAATTGTGCTAGATATTGGCTGGTATTTAATATTAGGTTAAGGAGTTTGGGTTTTACTCTGTAAGCAACTAAGTGCTGTTAATTTATTTCAGAAGTTACATGATCAAAATTGTGTGTCTCCCCCTGCAAAACACATTCGCAGCCCTTTAAAAAATTTTTTTTAATTTTGAGTCAGGGCCTTACTAACTTACCTGGGGCCTTGCTGAGGCTGGCTTTGAACTTGGGATCCTCCTATCTCAACCTCCCGAGTTGCTGGGATTACAGGTTTTTGCCACTGTGCCGGGCCATACTTTGTGTTTTATAGAAAAATTACTTGACTGGGTTGGAGGAAAGAGTGAGTACCAGTTAGGACACTGTTATAATAGGTGAAAGGTAGAGTCAATACCAGTTAGGTGGCTATTACAATAGTTAGGTGAAAGGTAATAAAAGTAATGAGAATGGAAGGAAGAGTGATTGTTACTGTGAAGAGGTATTTCCTATGAATTGGTATGACTTGTCATATAACAGAATATGGGAGAAGATGGGGAGGAATGGTTCAAATCATTCAGAACTTTCTAGTTTGGGGAACAAGGAGGTTGGAGGTGTTATAAAAATAAGACTGAACTAGTTAGAAACAGTGAAAGATGAACCTGAGTTTCCAAGGTGACAATATTTGAAGAGAAATATTTCAGATTGGAAAATGTTGAATGTTAGTTGCTAATAGAATATCCAAATGGAAATGTTGATCAGGAATTTAAATTAATTAGGAAATAAGTCAAACTGGTAATAGAGATTTGGAGATTTGATGCATAGCATCTATGAAATGGCTGAAGGAGACAGTAAAGTTTGGGATGATGGCCAAGACCAGAGCCCCATAGTTTGTAGAATTATTTTGTACTCAGCAAATCAATTTTCCAATGTATTATGATAAGGCAGGTCAAGCATTATCCTTTTTTTTGTTTGTTTGTTTCTGGAGTTAAAAGCAAACAACTGGCAAAATTAGAACTCAATCCTGGGTTTTCTGACCTCAGACTTTTCTTTCAGTGGTTTTTAAACTGTTCTTTAGAGCTCTGAACTTCCTTTTAAATGGCTACAGGGATATTAAACTCAGCAAATGAGAGCTAGGATGGTGAAATTCTCTCTCCATCCCCCAGTTTAGCTAGTTTAATTCTCATAGGCAGGATAGTGGAACTGTTGAGGACTTGGTCTCTGGCAGTATGACCTATTGCCTAAATTCTAACTCCAGCTCTGCCTTTTATATGCTGTGTAACTTTGGGCAACTTACTTAACCTCTATATGCCTCAATTTCCTCACCTATAAAGTACTATCTACCTTAGGAGACTATTTCTTAGGACTACTTAGAGGATTAAGTGAGTTAAGTCATAAAGCCAGACATATAGAGAATGATCAGCAAGTGCCAACTTTTATTGTCTGGTTTACATTTTGGGACCACATATAAAATTTTCTTGAAAAAAAAACGGGTGTTTGGTTAGCTGGGGTTGTGGCTCAGTGGTGGAGCACTTGCCTCAATGTATGAGGCACTGGGTTTGATCCTCAGCACCACATAAAAATAAATAAATAAAATAAAGGTATTGTGTCCATCTACAACTAAAAAATTTTTTAGTTGTAATTGAACACAATATCTCTATTTATTTATGTGGTGCTGAGGATCGAACCCAGGGCCTCTCACGTGTGAAGCGAGCGATCTACTGCTGAGCCACAACCCCAGCCCCTAAAAATATTTTTTTAAAAAGAGTTTTGGTTAAACAAATTTAGAATATTATACTATATGCTACCTATTATAAAGTTCAGACTCCATTAATAAGGTGTGATAAGCATTTTCATTCATTTGTACTTTTTTTTTTTGTAAAGATAGACACAACATCTTTATTTATTTTATTTATTTTTATGTGGTGCTGAGGGTTGAACCCAGTGCCTCACATGTGTGAGGCAAGTGCTCTACCACTGAGCTATAACCTCAGTATCTCATTTGTACTTTAAAAAAAAAAATTAAAAAATTGTTTTGGTTCCAGGAATTGAACCCAGAGGCACTTAACCACTGAGCCGTATCCCAGCCCTTTTTTGTATTTTAAGACAGCCTCACTGAGTTGCTTAGGGCCTCTCTAAGTTGCTGAGGCTGGCTTTGAACATATGATCCTCCTGTCTCAGTCTCCCAAGTTGCGTGCACCACCATGTCCAGCTCAGTTATTTTTTGAGTGTTTATTGTATACTGAAAGCTTGTATATGTACACTATGATTGGTGCCTTGTCTCCATAAGAGCAAGAAAAGGTGGAGAACATAGTTTAGGGTGAAAAGCAGTCTGACAGTAATCTATTAAGTGAATGAACTGGGTTAAACTTTAAGAACTACAGTGTATTGTTAAAATAACCGTATTACTTCCTATAAATAACTAGAGAAATGTACCTGTGAATAACTTGTGCTTAAAAATAAGATTTTAATGTCAAATGCACATAATGGGAAGGGGATAAGGAATAATACACATTTCCTTGGTAATTGCATGATAATTTTGTGACATGAACTTATCAAAGGAATTGGTAAATTGATTCAGGATTGATCTGGGTTAATTTAGAATTGAGGCAGAAAATTCACCTCCTCTTATTGATCAGTTTGGGAAGACTTGGTGAGAGTGGGGCAGAAGTGTTCTATAGTGCCTTAAGGGACTATACATATTTGTTAATGTACAAAAAAAAAAAAAAAGGCTAAAAGCCTACAGATTGCCTCAAGAAGTTCTATTGTCTTATATTGTTAATGTACAAAAAAACCCATGAGATTGTTGTGGGCAAAGTACAGAGTAATGAAAACATGCATAGCCTGTAGTCATCTAAGCTAGTTAAAGAATTTGATTTTGGGGGGCATACTGGGGATTGAACCCCCAGGGATGCTTCACCACTGAGCTAAATCCCTGGACCTTTTTTATTTTTTGTTTTGAGATAGGATCTTGCTAAATTGCTGAGGCAGGCTTCAAATTTGGAATTCTCTTGTCTTAGCCTCCCAAGTTGCTGGGATTATAGCAGCTGTGTGCCACTGCACCCAATAAGAAACTTGAGTTCAGTGTCTGTCTATATGATTCACTTTTTTTTTTTTTTGACAGTTTTTTAATACCTTTTTTTTTTTAATCAATTACAGGGGCGTGAATACTTTTTCTCCTGAAGGAAGATTATTTCAAGTGGAGTATGCCATTGAAGCTATCAAGGTATTTTAGCAAGTAGCATAGGTTTTGAAATTATGGCAACCTCACATTTTGCTAGCAGAACATTTGAGTAAATGTGTTTAGCCATTCCTTTAGATAGTGTTTTCATATTTCCCTTTAACCAGCCATTATTAACTATTTTTATAACAATTTCAATCTTATTCCTAACATCTACATTAAAACTTTTTGAGCAGGTTAGTAATTCATAATTATTTAATAAGCTTTTTCTAGTGGGGATGGAGGTACACATTTAGGTTTATAATCCTCTGGGATATAAAGAGGTTGTAGAAATCTAGTGTTGACCCTTCTGTTACTTGATCAGATCATGTAATTAATTACCTCTATTGTTTTCTTTTCTTTTTTTTTTTTTTTAGGGCAAATGATAAAGTTCATTTTATTTATTTGCATTTATTTTTTTTTAATTTTTTTTAATTTTTTATTGTTGGTTGTTCAAAACATTACAAATTTCTTGACATATCATATTCCACACTTTGATTCAAGTGGGTTATGAACTCCCACCTCTATTGTTTTCTTATTGGTAAAGTTTTGAATGTGTATTAGGTACTAGGGACTGAATAAAAGATAAATTGATCTAGTAACATAAAATCAAACATGTAGCAAATATTATTCCACAAATTAGTAAGATGTCTATACTTAAAATTGGTTATCCTGTAGAAACTATATTTGTTAAATTATGGGTTATCTAAATAGCTTTTCAATTGGTAAATGTTTAAGGAAAAACAAAAGAGTTGTAGGAAACATGTATCTAAAATCTTCAAATATTGTGTTGAAAAGGAATCTATGGGGAATGCTTAGAAGAAAGAAAGTAAAACAATGTCCAGGCCCCACCCCAGAAATTCCAATTTATTTATTTATCTGGGTTAAGGCCCAGACAACAGGCCCCAGTTTTTCTATACTTAAAAGAAGTTGAAAATCAGTGATCTAGTCCAATCCTTCATTCTGTTTGAATTATCTATATAGTTCTAAACAGCATCTATTTGTAGAGTTCTAGTGGCAGGTATTTTCTCACAAAGTAGCTTATCTTGTTTGAAATAGTTAATGGTGGTTTAGAGTTTATCCTCAAATCAAATTCTAACTTCCTGAAGATTCTTTCAATTTGTCCTAGTTTTTTTTTTTTTTTTGTACCAGGGAATGCACCCAGGGGCACTTTACCACTGAGCCACATCCCCACCTCTTTTTATATTTTATTTTGAAACAGAGTATCATTAAGTTGCTGAGGCCTCTCTAAGTTACTCATGCTGGCCTTAAACTTGTTGTCCTTGTACCTCAGCCTCCCTAGCCACTGGAATCCTAGTTTGCCTTTGATCACACAGATTTTCCATAGGACAATTCCTCTTAGAATTAAAATACCTGAAGAAAGGTATTTTGTTTCTCAGTTACCTTTGCTACAAGGAGTAGGAAAGCTGGGGGTAGTGGCGATGCCTATAATCCCAGTGACTAAGATTAATCCCAGACTGAGGCAGGAGGATCTCAAGTTTCAGGTAAGTCCAAGCCTTAACAATTTAGGGAGACCCTAAACAACTTAGTGAGACCCTGTCTCAAGAAAATAAAAAGGGATAGGGATGTGGCTCGATTGTTAAGTGCCTCTGCATTCAATCTTTAATACCAAAAATTTTAAAAAAGAAAAGGAATCTGGGAAAGGGGAAAGAGATTCTGGTTAGCTGAAGTCATAGAAGTGAAAGTGGAAACATAGTGTTACTGGTGCAGAAAATGATGTGCCAGCTGCAAGTGCCTTTTTCTATTCTGATGTCTTTGCTTTGTGTTGAAAATATTACTAGGAAGTGTCAGACCATCAGAAGTCCAAGCTGTAATATTAATCTGGGGCCTCAGCTAAGATAATAGTTCTGCCTGGATGTGCAAGCCAAGAGTAAACCTCAGCTTTTAAAATTCCTTAGGGTCAGTAATTTCTAGATTATCTAGAGACTATAAAGTATCTGATCTTTGTAGTCCTAGGTTGAGCTAGGATAGAAATAGTAATATGGTCCTTAATTAATGAGACCTAACCATTGTGAAAATTAGGTGCTTAGGGGTTAAACAACCTGTTTATTGCTTTAGCAACTCATGCATGCGTGGCCAATGAGAAAGCATTTTGCTAACCATTAAGACTTGAGTTGTATCAGAGGAACTAGAGAACAACTGACTGTAGAAATGTTGATACTGAATGGTATAGGTGAAATGTATCCAGCAAAGAAAAGGAAAAAAGTGCCTATGAGTAGGTGTTTTGGGGGAAGGAGTGGAATCAATGTTAATGTCAAAATTGCTATATTCTATCAAGCCTATCCATATTGGTTACTATGCTAGTTAGTTATATTCAAGAAATATTACATAGTTCAAATGTTCCCTCACTTCCTCCTCTCTCCAGTTCCCACAAAGATATGTAGGAGAAATTTAGATAGAAGTATCATATTGAAATATCTGGAAGGAAATATAAATGTAAAATGAAATTTTTTTGAATTTGGATATATTTTAGAAAATATCCTATCTCAGAAATATTGACCTTTTTTAGATTGGAATATATAAAACAATTAGAAAAACTAAGCACTATGTGGAATTTTCTGGCGATGGGTTTCTGAATGTTTGTTTTTAAATTTTTAGGTGCGTATACATGTGATATTAGAGTCAGAAGGCAAAATAGTTCTATAAATTGCATAACAAAAACAGCAATCCCTGAAGCTTGCCCATCTATTTTCAGCTTCCCAGAGGCAATACTTTAAACTGTCTTAGCTGATAACATTCTTGGTATTATATATCTAGACTCGGACTTACATTTTTTTTTAATCAGACATTATCCACAGACTTTTAATAACAGTTCTAAATAAAGTCTCAACTTTACATATTTGAAAAATAATGTGTGAGACATGGTTTAGTCTGTAGACATGGTAAGCCTATTATACATAAAGATTGATGGAATTCTTTGGAACCCTTTGTAATAATGGGCTCAAGTCTGATGCTCATATTTGGCAGTTATTGCTTTATAGACCTAATTAAATATAATGGAAATTCAGAGGAGAGTGCGGTCATATGCAAGGCTTTATGAATAAAGGAGAAAATTTGGAGAGACAGAAGGAAAACTGTATTCCAGGGGAGATTGCTTTAACAGGTGTGCAAGGCTAAGTGATAATAATGGCTTGAACAAATCGGGTGGGCTATACCTGAGAGAGGAGTTTTGTTGGAGAATATTGAGTGATGAAGTTGGAAGGGAAAGGTGGCCTTAGATTAAGAGGGCACTGGAAGCTTACTTAGATATTGCTATAGATAATACAGTGAGATATTAGTTCTTGAGAGAAGAAATATAAAAATAGCATTTTATTAGATTAGGCTGTACCATGCATTGCAGTTAATGATTAAGGATGAGACTATAGGCTAGGGATTAACTCAGTGGTGGAGTGCTTGCGTAGCATGTTCAAGGCTCTGGATTTGATCCCCAATACCACATAATAAATAAATAGATGAGACTAAGTAGAAGTCATATAATAACATTTGTTGAATTATTATATGGTAGATTCCACTTTATGTATTATATATTAATTCATTAATGTTTATCCTTCTTGATGTAGGTATTATTATCCTCATTTTGCAGGTGGGAAACTGAGACATGTAGAGGTTGATGACTAGGAGTATTGCATAGAGATAGAGATGAATTTAAGCTCTACTGGATTAAATTAATGAGCTTAGATTAAATTTGTACTTTAATGTTGTCAGTAGTGATGGTGGTCATTCTCCCCGCCCCCATGTCATATAGGTTTGGGGAATGTCCTCTTTTGGGACAGGCCAAAGTGGACAGCAAAGGTGAAAAGAGACAAAGTACAGAAAAAAGTTAGGGCTTTATTACTTTCTTGCCCTCTCTGTTTAGAACTTTAGAATCCCTTTCTCCCTTCTAAAATTGGCATTAGAAGGGATCATTTTCAGATGATTTAAAGACTATTAGACTTCCTTTTCAGAAGCTCAGAATTCTATAAATCTATGGTCTTGCTATTGACAGTAGCATTGTATTATTTATTAGGGTGCTTCTTGTTCTCTCTGCATACTAGCCATGGATAATCAAAGTTTCGGTCTGGTGAAGATGTACAGAGAGATTTCTGGTGAGCATGTGACACTGTTCTTTGATTTGTACATGGTAACCATAACATGTTTCTTTTTAGCTTGGTTCTACAGCCATTGGGATCCAGACATCAGAAGGTGTATGCCTAGCTGTGGAGAAAAGAATTACCTCCCCACTCATGGAGCCTAGCAGCATTGAGAAAATTGTAGAGATTGATGCCCATATAGGTAAGGAGTAGGGGAAAGCTGTTTTGTAGGAATCTTGTCTGGGTTTATTAGTTCTGTGTTGTTCCAAAGGGGAGATTCATGAGATGAATGCCTTGTCCCCTGGCTAGCTATCATTTTCCAGGCAGTAGGCCAGTGTGCTTAATTTTAGGAGTAGAAAGAAGTTACAGAGCAGGCTGTCATGTGTGAGAGACTAGGGTGTCAACTAAGAAAAGAGGAATTCTCAAGTGGAAGGTCTAAGGTTCTGAGAATTATAAGAGTAATAGACTTTGATAGAACTTGTATGTGGTTTTGTTTAGCTTGTGGACAAAGACTTAAGGAACCTCCCCCGGGTTGCTGAGAGAGATCAGATTTTAAGGGGCAAATGGTCTGGTTCCCTTCTGCCACCTTGTTACTGGGTGCCTAAGAGCCTGAGGATGGGATGGAGTTTGGGAGCTTGAGGTGAAAAAAAAAAATCCTCTTTTGCAACCCAGAACTCATTGTTCAGTATGAGTTTTGATACATGTAAGAAGGAATATTATTCCTAAGACACTTAAAAGTGATGGAATATTGATAACTAAAACGATTGGTTCTAAGACTAACAAGTTGATAAAAAGCACAGGTCATGAGAGAAATCTCAGGTGTATTGATTTCAGTATTCCATTTTTCATATTGTGACACAAGATGGCAGCTAAAGGGGGGAAAAAGTATTTTAGACTTTGATCAGATCAGTCTTCCTGTTTTCAGATTTATCTTTTTATTCCTTATCCTCCCCTCCCCACTTTCTTTGGTCTTTACTGTAATTCTCTTGCCTTAGCTTCTGACATTGTAGTATTACAGGGTGAATAGTTCTGTTTATTTATAGCATGGAATTTTAGTTAACTATCTAAAGTTTCTTTAAATATTTATTTTTTAGTTATAATTGGACATAACACCTTTACTACTTTTATTTTTATGTGGTGCTGAGGATTGAACCCAGGGCTTCACATGTGGTAGGCAAGCGCTCTACTGCTGAGCCACAACCCCATCCCAACTATCTAAAAATGTTTTAACCTGCCTAGCCATCTAATTAATGAAACATTGGTAAAATAATTAATGCTTGAAGGCAAAGAAAAATGCTGTGGTGACTGGGAACATGGTATAATATCGTTTTAAATATCGAAACAGATTTAATCTGTTAAAATTAGAATGTTTTGTGTTTACTTTATCTCAAACCACTTTTCTTTTGGATGAAGGCCAATGTCATTTTAATTCAGCAAATAGGGAATAAACATTGTGCAAGACACCAGGGATACAGACAGGAAAAAAGACAGTCCTTGTCTTCTAGGAGCTTACAATCTAAATGTTATGCTGGACATGTATAAATAAGTAAATGTAGTTAAGTGGTACAGGTATTAAGAAAGATTCTAGTGTGTGCTCGGTAGGGTCATAAAGGAGGAAAAAAAATAGTTTTGCCTGAGGCTAGTGATAGGGCAGCTTTCAGAAAAGGATTCCATGAGGGTGATGCTTGAGCTGAATTTCATTCTGAAAGATAAGGAAACTTAGTGTAACACAGGAAAAGCATTCTAATCAGAAGAAATAGAAATGAACCAAGGTATGGCTGTATAAAATATAAATGCGCAAACACTTCAGTATGACTGTGAGGCGAACTACGGCAAGAGATGACTCTGGGGTCAGAATATAGGATTCCCTTTTTACCCTGCTAAGGAGCTTGGACTTGATCCTTTTGCTTTGATGATTAAACTTTTAAGAAGTGAGGTAGTTCCCTTTAGAATTTTAGAAAGAACATTCTGATAACAATGTTAAAGGTAGGGTAAAGGGCTGAGAATGGAGGCAGGGAGACCAGATAAGAAATTTTTTAATTGTCAAAGCAAAGGGATGACAAGACCTTAAGCAAGACAATGACCAGAGAACAGAGGGGAAGGGACTAATGCCAGATAGGCTAATCAGATAGAGACTGAGAAAACTTGGAATCTGATTGGTTGTGAGGACCAAGGAAGAAGACAGGGTCTAGAAGGAGAATAAGATGAGAAGATTGAGCTGTATATCCCAGTAGATACATTAAGGGAGTCATTTGACCTTATAGCTCTGAAACTTGAGAGAGATACCCCTAGGCTGAGATTTAGGCTTGAGATATCATCTATAAGTTAACAGTTCTAGCCATAACCATGGCATCTTGGACCATTAGGCAAATTTTCTCTCTAACGTAACTAGTTGGTTTGTTTGGAATAGAGAGGTAAAAAGGCTTTTGATATTATTTTGAGGTCTTCCACTATAGCACATAATGAGGTAGTTTCCTTTTTCTTATTTCTCAGGTTGGGTTGTTAGGATTTACTTAGTTCAAAAATGCATCATGGCCTACAAAGAGTGCTAAAGGGATTTTCAGGGATGTTCTACATGGAAATTCATGTTTGGTTGGCTGCTGCTGTTCTCTGTCTTCCATCAAACTATCTAGATTTCTATGCCATTGTGAATGGTTGTTTTCTTCTTTTTTTGTATCATCATTATACTGGGGTTTAGTGCCAATGATTTCCCATCTATTGGTTATATTGCCATGGGATTGCTGGCATTATTCCACTCCACAATTTCAGTGTTTTCCTGAGTTGATAAAAGGATTTATAAGGATTTGGCCTCTGTGTCACTGTTGCTTTTATATTACAGGTTGTGCCATGAGTGGGCTAATTGCTGATGCTAAGACTTTAATCGATAAGGCCAGAGTGGAGACACAGGTAAATAAGCATCTTTTCTACTTTTTTACTCTGATGCTTCAGTTCCTTGTTTATTTATTGGTGATAAAGCTTCCTGGGCTACATTTCAGGTGTCAGTATTAGTTGCAACACTTGGGAATGATTTTGGGTAGAATCCCCACTTCCTGGGGCTTAGATTTAGCTACCTAATCATTGCAGTTTTAAGGAAGCTCTGGTCAATAGAGGTGACAGTCTTCGTCTTCTTGATTCATCATATATAATGCATGCATCACACTACATTCTGTTCCCCCATTGACTTTCTTTGGGAGCCCCGTGGCAGGAAGTGGTCATAGTTAAGTAACATTCTCCCTACAACCGCCTTTCCTGCCATCTTGTAGGTAACTTCTTCTCTGGTAAATAGTGAGTTGTATTAGGCAACAAATACTTGTTAGGAATGCTGGGGTTTTTATTTTATTTTTAGCTGTGTACCTATAGCCTAGAGAGTAGGCTAATAAGGAAAAAAAATATCTCAAGGTAAAATTTTTTGCCCTTATTCACAAATTTGTCAGTACTTAAGTAATAAGTACTTTATAACAGAATTATAAGATAGAATCTTTGACCAGGGAAAGTGGTACTTGATATAGCATTTGCTGTGTGAGAAGACTAAATTTGGTGTTTGTAGGAGTTAACCCTTTTTTTCAAAGGAGTAACCCTCTAGTTCAGACCTTGCTTAGTCCTTTTGATATGTTTATTTCCAGAGCTATTTCTCCTGCAGTTCCAAACAACCATAGTCTAGGAGAAACATGCTTGAGCCTTCAGTTTCCAATCACATTTCAAAGGGATAAGCAGTAAGATGGTGGACTGTCTTATTAGAAAGGTGTACCATTTTGTGCTCTTCTCCCAGAACCATTGGTTTACCTACAATGAGACAATGACGGTAGAGAGTGTGACCCAGGCTGTATCCAATCTGGCCCTACAGTTTGGAGAAGAAGATGCAGATCCAGGTGCCATGGTGAGTGTGATGCTTGTGTTGAACTCACTCACTGTTCTGAAGAACTTGGAACATTTGTTCTCGGTACATACCTTTCCCAGCCTCTCTCACCTGCTTAATTTATAGCCACTTATCATAATACTGCTTCTTTTTGGTTCTAGTCTCGTCCCTTTGGAGTAGCACTGTTATTTGGAGGAGTTGATGAGAAAGGACCCCAGCTGTAAGTACCATTTTGCCATTGTTTCTTCCTTTTTGGGGAGAATAGTAATTATTTTAATTTGGATCAGGGGCTAGTAGTGTAAATAAACTAAGAAATTATTTTAGATTTGGAAAAATAGAAGGGTTTTTAGCTCTAAAGTTTGGTGGCTGTGCTGTTTATACAAGCAAATTTAGGGATCTATGAAGAACTCCATGATTGGAACCAGTGCTAATTCTGGAAAAAATTAGAGGTAACCTATTACTAAAGTCAGGATATGTTTTAGAGTTTTTCTTTGGAGTGTTGATCTGATTCTCATTCTCAAATATTAGATAGGCATATACAAGTGCCAATTTATATATACTATACTTCTCTTCTAAATCCTGAGGACATTAGCAATTTTCTTATATCCTTTTTTAAAAGATCTATCCTTTTTTAAAAGTTTTTCAAAACATAGAACATCTTTTTTGGAGCTGTGCCTCACTATTCCCTTACTACAGGGCCAAGCATTTGTATTTTTTAAAAAAAATATTTATTCTTAAGTTTTAGATGGACACAATATCTTTATTTTACATTTATGTAATGCTGAGAATCCAACCCAGTGCCTTGTGCATGCTAAGCAAGCACTCTATCATTGAGCCACAACCCCAGCCCCTGTATTTTTATTTTTTATTTTTTTTTTAGTGAGATGTTTGTTGCATAAAATGCCACCGTTCTTAAGCATTTTAATTCTCCTTTGGGGTTTTGCAGGTTTCATATGGACCCATCTGGGACTTTTGTACAATGTGATGCTCGAGCAATTGGCTCTGCTTCAGAGGGTGCCCAGAGCTCCTTGCAAGAAGTTTACCACAAGGTAATCAAGCATTCTCACAACTTTTATTACTATCTTTTAAGTAAAGGCATAATTTACATGTAATAAAATGTATAGACCTTAAGAGTTCAGTTCTAGGGCTAGGGTTGTGGCTTAGCGGTAAATTAGCACGTGCGAGGCCCTGTGTTCGATCCTCAGCACCACATAAAAATAAATAAAATATTAAAAACAAAAAAAAGAGTTTAGTTCTATAAGTTTTGACTATTGTGTATATCTTTAGAACCAGAACTGAAAACAAGA
The DNA here is from genome assembly GCF_021218885.2 of Marmota monax. NCBI lineage: Eukaryota > Metazoa > Chordata > Mammalia > Rodentia > Sciuridae > Marmota > Marmota monax. Next base: position 1,792,819 of record NW_026694276.1, read on the forward strand.
TATAGAACACTTCCCTCAACCCCCATCACCACACAACTACCATTGACTGACTTCCCTTCATGAAAGATGTCTTTGTAGCATGTGATGCTGTCTGATAGCATTTGCCCACACAGCTTCTTTCAAAATTGGAGTCAAACTCTGCTGCTGCTTCATCAACTAAATTTATGTAATATTCCAAATTGTTGAAATTTTCAATAGCATTCACAGGACCTTCATCAGAAGTAGATTCCATCTTAAGAAACCACTTTCTTTGCTCATCCTTGAGAAGCAACTTCTCATCTGTTAGTTTTGTCACAAGATTGCAGCAATTCAGGCACATCTTCAGGCTCCATTTGTAATTGTAGTTTGTTGTTATTTCCACTACATCTGCAAATCACTTCCTTTAATGAAGTCTTGAACCCCTCACAATCATTCAAGAGGACCGGAACCAACTTCTTTCAAACTCCTGTGAATTCAGTATGTTGAGCTCCTTCCATGAAACATGAATGTTCTCAATGGAATCTAGAATGGTGAATCTTTCCAGAAGATTTCATTTATTTTGCTTAGATCCATCATAGGAAGCTATACTCTTAAAAGCTGTTTTTTAATGTTAAGACTCAAAAGTTGAAATTATTCCTTGATCTAAAGGCTGTGGAATGGGTGTTGTGTTAGCAGGCATGAAAACAGAATTAATCTGATTGTACATCCCCATCAAACTATTGCATGACTGGGTACATTGTCAACTGGCAGTAAGATTTTGAAGGGAATCTTTCTGAGCAGTAGGTCTCCATTGTAATCTTAAGATATTCAGTAAACTTTGTTAACAGATGTGCTGTCACATAGGCTTTGTTCCTTTTTAAAAGAGTATAAGCAGACTGAATTTAGTGTATTTCTTTAGTATATTAAGGGCCTAAAGAGTTTTAGAATGGAATTGGGCATCAGCTTCAACTTAATTACCAGCTGCATTAACTTATTTACCAGCTGTAACAAGAGAGTCATTCTGTTCTTTGAAGCTAAGCACTGATTTCTCTGTAGCTATGATGAAGGTAATAGATGGCATCTTCTGATATAGGCTGTTTCATCAACATTGAAAATCTGTTGGTTAGTGTAGCCACCTTTGTCAGTGATCTTAACTAGATCTGGATAAATTGCTTCAGCCTCTACATTAGAACTTACTTTTTCACCTTTCTTTTCTTTCTTTCTTTTTTTTTTTTAATATTTTTTTAGTTATTAATGAACCCTTATTTTATTCATTTATTTATATGTGGTGCTGAGAATCAAACCCAGTGCCTCACACATGCCAGGCAAGTGCATTACCGCTGAGTCACAGCCCCAGCCCCTCACCTTGCTTTTTTATGAATCTACTTCTGCTAGCTTCTAATTCTTCTTCTGTAGTGTCCTCACCCTTCCATAGCCTTCGTAGAATAGAAGACAGTTAGGGCCTTGTACTGGTTTAGGCTTTGGCTTAAGGTAATGTTGTGGCTGGTTTCATCCATCCAGACTACTAAAACTTTTCCTTATACCAGCCATAAAGCTATTTCACTTATCATTCGTGTATTCAGTGGAGTAGCACTTTTAATTTCCATCAAGAGTTTATTTCCTCTGCATTTTCAGCTTGGCTAACTGTTTGGCACAAGAGGCCTAGCTTTTAGCCTGTCTTGGCTTTTGATATGCCTCCCTTACTAAGCTTAATCATTTCTAGCTTTTGATTTAAAGTAGAGACAAACAACTCCTCCTTTCACTTGAACACTTAGAGGCCATTGTAGAGCTATTAATTGGCTTAATTTCAGCATTATTGTGTCTAAGGGAATAGGGAGGCTTCAGGAGAAGGAAAGAAATGATGTAATGGCTGGTCAGTGGAGTAGTCAGAACACTTGCTATATTTATCAGTTAGATTCATCATATATTTTTTTTTAATTTATCATGTGGGATTGGTTTGTGCTAATTCAAAGCCATTACAATAGAAACATCAAAGATCACTGATAAAAGATCACCATAACAATGTAATACTAATTAAGTTTGAAGTGTTGTGAGGATTCCCAAATTGTGACACACAGACACTTAAGTGAGCACATACTGTTAAAAATGTTACCAGCAGACTTGATCAGTGCAGGATTGACACAGCTCTATTTGTAAAAAAAATATAGTATCTGCTAATACAGTGAAATAAGGTGTGCCTGTAATGTTGATCTTACATGTGGAAAAAATTAGGTACACATAGGATATAAAAAGAGTGGGTTTTCTAAACCATTTGGGCATTATTTATGAGAGATCACTAATATTATGTTATCTTCTAAATTAAACAAGGAATTCAGATATACACTAGAGAGTGCTGCCCCTTCAACTTCCTTAAAGGTCATTTACTGTATGAAAGTTGGTGATTCTGTGGTTCAAAATGAGGCATTTTTTCCTCCGAATAAGTGTATTTAACTACTTACCATTTGCCTGAATTTTGGAGGTGGTTATAGTGCCCTGCACAAATTAATGTTTGATTTATTAATATTTGCTAAATAATTTCTTCAGGGGATAAAAGGGAAATCTGAAGGAAGGAGGGATTATATACAATTAATGGCTCATTTTCTCACCCTTTTTGTTTCAAGTCTATGACACTGAAAGAAGCCATCAAATCTTCACTCATCATCCTTAAACAAGTAATGGAGGAGAAGCTGAATGCAACTAACATAGAGGTATTTTTCTATTTTACTGTTTTTTCGGATATCATAACCCCCATTGCTGAAGATTGACTGGATCAAGAAAATTATATATGCTCAGTCTTTAGGATATTGATAGCATTTCAATAAGTAGCTACAGTAAAGTGGTGATGAAAGAAGCCAGAGTTCAGTGAGTTAAAGAGTGAAAGGGAGGTGCTGCTATGTCGAGAAGACTGATTAATGTGAGCAGAAGGCAGCATTAAAGAAAATGACTTTTGTCTCCTTAAGGATGGGAAAAACTTAAATACTTTTTTAAACTGAGGAAACTAGTGGATAAAAAAAAGTTAAACAAAAGATGAGATTCAATGGTGATAGAGAAGTTCTAGAAGAGGGAAGACATGGTACAAAGGAAGGAGTTCGTTTCAAAAAGTAATATTAGGGCTGGGGTTGTAGCTCAGTGGCAGAGTGCTTGCCTAACGTGTGAGGCACTGGGTTCGATCCTCAGCACCGCATAAAAATAAACAAATAAAGGCATGCTGTCCATTTACAACTACAAAAATAAATAAATAAGTAAAATTAGTTCAGCATCATGAGTAGCCCTCTATATAGCAAGTTCTGTGCCAAATGCCAGGGATACATAACAGAAATTTCAATACCTAATTAAGTAGTACTGCGCAGTATGGAGAAATATGGACAATAAGAGCCTAGGGTGAAACTTCTAAAGAACAGATTAACATGTGAACATATAACTTAGAACATTAGGAAAACATCCTAGAAGAGGTAATGATGTCTGGAGAAAGGGAGTAAAAGTGTATTTCAGGAAGAGGGAGCAATATGTGCAGAGGCTCAAAGATGTAAAATAACTGTTTAAAATGGAATTCCAAGGTTTTTATCTGACTGCTGGGTGTGGGATGTATGGAAGATAGGAGAATGGCAAGATATAAGATTGGAGATACATGGATCAGATGGTGACAGGTTGTTTTGGAGGTAAATTGGGAAAGATGTTCTTTATTTGCTTATTGTTAGGTTACCTGCTGAGCAAGGGTGAATGCAATAGTCAAGTTAACAATGGGAAATATTGGGCTGGGGTTGTGGTTCAGTGGTAGAGCACTTGCCTGCATTGCCTGAAGCATTGGGTTCATTGCCCCGCACCACAGAAAAAAAATAAACAAATAAAATAAAGATATTGTGCCCATCAACTAAAAAAATACTTTAAAATAAAAAAAAAAAAGGGAAATATTTGGAAAAGGGAAGATGGAGATGAGTTAAAAGGATTACTGGGTTACCTCAGAATACTAGCTGAAGCTGGAATCAGGGGACAGATTGTTCTTAAAAGTCAGGATAGAGCTTACCCTTGGAGGAATAGTGTCTTAGTCAGCTTTTTCACTGCTGTAACAAAGACTGACCAGAACAATTTTAGGGGAGAAAAAATTTATCTGAGGGCTCACGGTTTCAGAGGTCTCAGTCCATGGACAGCTGGCTCCATTCCTTGCGGCTCAAGATGAGGAAAAATGTGACATGGTGGAAGAATGTGACAGAGGAAAGCCAAGAGAGATTCTGCTCGCCAAATACAAAATACATACCCCAAAGGCATGCCTCCAGTGACTCACTTCCTCTAGCCATACCCTACCCACTTACCACTTAGTTAATTTCATCGGGGAATTAATTCATTGTTTGGGTTAAGGCTGTCATAACCCAATCTTTGCTCCTAAACCTTCTTCATTGCTCACATATGAGCTTTTGAGGGACACCTCGCATCCAAACCATAATACATTAGTATATATTTATATTATATATAAATACATATATACATATATATATATATATACACACACACACACGCATGTATATTTTTACATACGAGTGTGTGGGTGTATAAAAATCCTTTTTTGTGGTGCTAAGGATCCAACCCATGTTCTCATGCATACCAGGCAAGAGCTCTGCCACTGAGTTATATACCCTGCCCTAAATATTATATTTCAGTTAAAAATTTTAAAGTCCAACTAATGCAGTAATCATAAATCAGTAATTTAACCAATCAGTACCTACCAGAATGTTAGCCTCACTCATGAGAAAATGGATGGTTGGATTAATGCCCAATGGGAGATTGACTAGTTAAGAACAGAAGAGTGAAGAGTACTTAGGAATGTTGTTGGTAAATGTCTCACCAGTATACTCACTTCATAGGCTGTCATGAAGGGGACAAAAGAAGACACTAGCCTAGAATTGGGAGTTTGAGAGTGTGGTGAGGGGGTTTGGCTTGCTCCTCAAGCAGTGGAGGGAGAAGAGTTTAACATAGTTCTTTAGTGAAAAACTTAATTCATAAATACAATGTTTTTTGTTTTTTTAAAACCTTAACAAGGATCTGAAAATACTTCCCCTTCTCCCCTGTCTCTGAAATGACGAGGTGCAATAATAGTATGATACTCCCAACTCAATCCTTAGGAACGATTTTGTCAGTTCCTTTCTAGAACTTTGTTTTCTTTGGTACTGAATAAGATTATGTCCTTGCCACCTCAGAAGAATTCAAATATAGCTCTTGATTCCATAGCAAAGGCTCTGAGGCCTATTTGGTTCAACTGAAACTACAGAGATGTTTTCTTGCTTGTTTACTTTCAGTGACACTACAGTATTGCTTTGCAATGAGCATCAGGTGTGGCTCTGTCATTAATCTCCCTGATAATAGATTTCTTCACATTAAAAAAGGGCACTTCCTTGGGCCTGGGATTGTGGCTCAGTGGTAGAGCACTTGCCTAGCACGTGCGAGGCCCTGGGTTTGATCCTTAGCATCACATAAAAATACATAAATATGTAGTTGTTCAACTACAACTAATAAATAAATATTTTTTTTAAAAAGGGGCACTTCCAGTTGTTCAAGACTATTCATTCCACCATGCTTTCTAAGCCTGTCTGCCTATAAGAGTCTCTGGAAATGAAGTTCAGAGATCTGTACTTTGGAAAGCTCCTCCAGTAACTCTGATGGTCAGTCTAAGAAGACCAGCATGAGGGAGCCTTTCCTCTACAGCCCTTCCTTTCCTGTCTCCCTTATGTTCTCATGACTCTAGTGTTTCCATGAGAAAGAGAAGATTGGATTCTGTAAAACTTCCTGTTTGTCAGATTATCTGATCATTATTATTTGAAATTTCTGCATCATTATTATTTGAAATTTCTGAAGCATTCATCTCAAATATGACAATTCCAAAATTAAAATTATTTTCTTTCCAGAAAATCATTTCTTCTTCTTCTTCTTCTGTTTCTAATGCTAGTTGATGATAGCACCCATGTTCTTGTCATTCATACCAAAACCTGAAATATTTTGATTTCCCTTTCTCTTTATTAAATTGTGTTTTATCCCTTTGTAAAAATAATTCTCATGTAAATACCCCTTCTCAATTCTTATTTCAGGTACCTTCTTTTGTTCAGGTCCCCATTTTGCATTTCCCTTATATATTTTTCAGAGGTCTTCTAACTAGTTTTCCCTTCCTACAGCCTTGCTCTCCTCTGTTTCAACCCATTTTTCCCCCTCATTCTTGTGCTACTGGAGTGGATTTTTCAATTCACATCCAATATTAATTGTTATCCACTTTAAAAATCTTATCTTACTCCTAATGTGTACAGGATAAATTCCAAACTTCTTTTTATGGCAATTTAAATCATATGTCTAATCTGTTAGGTACTTTGTTAAGCATTTTACATGTATATCTTTTATCCTCACAACTCTTAAGATAGATATTCCTGTTTTCATTTTACAGATGAGGAAACCTAGGCTTTGGTAAATAGTAACTGGTACCATTTGGTAAATGGTAACTGGTAGATGGTAGAGTCAGTATTTGCACCCAGGTCTGTACTTTTAGGTCCTGTACTTTTAACTACTATAAGATACTCATCTGTGAGCTCTGACCCCCACCCTGCATCAAGGCCCTCTCATTTCATCTTACTCCATGTGCATCCTCTGCTACAGCCATATACAGCATTTGTTTTGCAAATACATCATGTCTCATGCTTTTATGCATTTGTGCAATGAGTCTGCCCATCGTCTCCTTGGCTGTCTAACCCATTCTTGCCATTCTTCAGTATACTACTATTCAAAGGTTTCTTCTCCTTGATGCCTTCCTGGGCTCCTTGGTCACTCTTTTATGTATGTTAAGCTTTATTATAACACTTAACTGACATTGAAAGCTTTTGGCATCCAGTGCCCTTAATAAAAGATAGATTTTTCTTCATCTTTGGATCTTTAGTCCCTTGTACAACTGCGTCTAGTATTCAAATTAATTATTGATGGTGTAAATGAAAGAAAATATCTATTATACCTGCTTCACAGGTTTTTTGAAAGCAAGAATATAGAAAAATGTGCTTCCTATTCATTATGTAAATAACATCATTATGTAAATGTAAATTTTTCTCATCTAATGATGAATAACTACCTGAAGGTGATACTTGGTTTAAACCCTATTATTACTGATTTGCATCTTAGTTCTGTAGGACTGTTCTATACAGAGTTTGCCCAATTTCTATATTTTAACTCTTGTAATATTATGCAAATGTATTTGGGACTCCTGACATTTTGTGTAATTGGATATATCTTTTGGTAGACTCCAGAGGAGACTGCAGGCTTTTAGAGAACTTTTTTTTTTTTTTTAAGTTGTTCCCAGAGTAGATTTCTTAAGATGTGCAACAGTCTTTTTTTTTCTGAGTTTTACTTACAAATGAGGCAGGAAATAATAAACATCATGTAACTGGGTTATGCTAATTCTGCCTGGCAACTTTCAAATTATATTAATTCAATCCCTGGTACCAAAAAAAATTTAAAAAAAAAGAAACTTAATCAGCTTAATCAGTAATGAATATTACTTAAAAATGCCCTAGTATGTTTAATTTTAAAATTAAAAAAAAAAAAGGAATGACATTTAAAACAAACATAAAGGCTTTGCAGCAAATGTGAAATGATACCTTTTCTTCAGGATTGACCAAAAAACATGGGACTGTGATCATCACAGATAATGTAAAACATAGTAAAGTTAAATTTGAAGCCATCTTTTGACCCTTGTTTTTTGTTGGTTTAATAAATTATAATCTGAACTGTTTGTTATTTCTAATATCATCAGTCACAACTGACTTCCTGTGCCATTTTTTATGGAGTCTTTTCATGGTCAGTCCTTTTAAAAAACAAAGCAAACCTTTCTGTTAAGTTGCCACACATACAGTTCTAGAGAAAATATCTAACAATAATAGTTAGCAATTATTTGGTGTTTCTTATATTAATCCTTAAAACTAATCTATAAGTAGTATTATTATCCCCATTTTACAGATGAGAAAATAAAGGCACAGAGTGGCCAAGTAACCCAAGTCATACACAGAAGTATATGCAAGTATATAAATACACTTTATATTTCTATAGGATTCTTAACAGAAAAAAGAGTACTGACTCCATGTACTTTGCTGCTAACTTCAAGAATTAACAGTGATGCCAGGCATTTGGTTAACTATTACATTGTAGGTTAACCTCAAAATAGAAAATTTGGTCAATAAGAGTTTTTATTTTGTAGTCAGAGAGCTATTTTAGGGACCTGCTGCCTGGAAAGGATATCCCTGGGACAGCAGATCCCTTAGTTCCTAATGAACAGCTGCATCACCAACACAGTTTTCTCCTGACCATGCTAGGGCTATCATCAGGGAATCAAGCCTAACTTATAAACCCCTTTCTGTTTTCTTTCCAGCTAGCCACAGTGCAGCCTGGCCAGAATTTCCACATGTTCACAAAGGAAGAACTCGAAGAGGTTATCAAGGACATTTAAGCAAGAGTGATCCTCAGAACTACTCTGGGACAATTTCAGTTCTCCAGTTGCCCTTAAGTTTTACTTCCAGCTCCTATTCCTTGGAAAATCTCCATTGTCTGTGCATTTTTTTTTATGATGTCTGTACATAAAGGCAGTTCTGAAATAAAGAAAATTTTAAAATATGTGTTAATGGTCTGTCCTCTTATAATGTTTGAAATGCTTACATTAGCAGGCAAAAAAGATAGGGTATTAATATCCTTATCCTGTGTGAGTGCCTGTTCTAAAATTATTTTAGTTGCTCTCTACAACAGTCAACTCTAGCCACGAATTCCTTGGTGCTGATAAATGAATTCAAACTAGCCCAGCTCCTCCCAGTGGTTAATAGATGTTAATACCACTGTAAATCCATTTAAGTCCTGTAGTTTCTCTTAAATAAGTATGTATTTTTTTGCTGCATTTCTTTATATGAAGGAAATGCAACTAATTGACTATCAAAAGAGCATGTTTTGGAGTCCTCAAAACAGTGATGGTTTGGGATAAGCCATCTCCAGAGTTGTCTTAGTTCTTGTGCCTTGGTGGACAGTTTAGAAGGAGTTTTCCCTTTTTAGGAAGTTAAGAACTATGAAGGGGCTGGGGTTGTGGCTCAGTGGTAGAGTGCTTGCCTAGCATGTGTAAGGCCCCAGGTTTGATTCAGCTCTGCATATAAATAAGTAAATAAATAAAGATAAAGGTACATTGACCATAAAAGAAAAATAGGGCTGGGGATGTGGTTCAGTAGCTGAGTGTTCCTGAATTCAATCCCTGGTACCAAAAAATTAAAAAAAAAAAAAAGAAACTTAAAAATTAAATTCATAATCTTGGCCTCAATGGCAATCATTTACAGATCTCAGCCATATCAGTAAAAGAATTGTAAAATTCAGAAGTGGTTTACATTAGACTTTGGAATGCACTGTGAACTTCCCTCATTAGAGCTGCCATCATATGAGTGGCTAAGATTGTTTAAAGAATCATTCTATTTGACCCTCAAATGTAACAATAGCAAATAAGTATCATTGTTACTAGCTAACAGATATAGAATCTAAGGCTGTGTGTCCATGAACTGGAATCTGACTTGATCTCATTTTCTGGTTTCATATCACTAGCTCTTGGATAATAGGGAAATCTCAGAGAGATTTGAAATGTACATGCACTTATGTGCAGTTTAGCTAACTCACATGTAAATGATGCAAAATTGATTGAAATTCACTAATGGGGACCCCAGGATGACTTGCTGGGCTCTGTATTCATTAGGAAGTCATACTCATGTGAAAATAGTGACTTGAGTAAGCAGAATACATATGAAATTCCTACTGTGGTTGCAGGGGGAAAAAAAACTTCATATGCATTTGGAAACTACAATAACAGGAAGTATTTGGAAGAAAGTTTTGGCCTAGATCTACACAAGGAAAGTACAGAACTAGAGTATATTATCATCAAAGTTCTAGACTGTTCTGGCGATTTTAATCCTATTGTTTTATTAAGATTCTGAGACTAATTTAGCTCATATCACTTAGTTTTATTAAACCCTAATAGGAAGTAGCTTTGAAATATCCTATTTCAACTTTCATTTATTCATTTAACACATTTATTGAGAATCGCCTTCAATATGCCAAGTAATGTATTAAGCATTGGGGATCTGGGAAAGTGCTATCTATGGTCTTCATATAAATTTACTTCTAGTGTGAAGAACCAGGAAATAAATTATATTCCCTTGTAACACTGTAGGTTAATGCTGAAATGTATAAAGCACATGCAGCTTTGGAGAGGTGAGTTATGTTTTTGAATCATGTGCATTGTGTAGAGAAAGTAAACATTAAGGAGTAGCTCTTAGCCTAACTCTCAGCTTCAACTTGCAATGATTTTCCCTTTCAACTGCCTTAGCCTATTATTTGAGAAAAGAGTAAATTTCATACATATTAGGCATCAAGGGTAGATAAAAAGGGAAAAGAGAATTGCCCGAGGCCTACTTTTTACATAATCATTTCATAGATTGCATATTTATTTACCAAAGTGTAAATGCAAATTACCATGCCGTCTGCAGTGATGCAGTTTGAGGAAATATCTACTGTAGACATGTAAGTAAAAGCAGCACATTAGAAAGCACAGGTAATACAAATGTAATAGTTTAAAAGTATATTTGGTAATTTTTCCAGGAGAGGGCACTGTTGAGTTTACTTCTTTTCAGACGTAAGACAATAGACCATTCATCTTTGTCACCCAAACAAAGAAATATTCGTTTATAGCCCCTCTTCTCCCTCCAACTAATCACATGCTACTGGAACTGTCTTGTGATCTATTCCATAGTTGGCATAGATTAAAAATTAATCTATTTTAAAAAATAATCTGACACATAATAGTTACAGAAAAGGTACAAATTGTTCACCAGTTTTCATCAGCTGTATCTTGTCAGTCCAGTAGCTGAGAACTTGAAGGACGTTCTGCTGATTGTCATCCTGTCCTGATGACATTCAAAAACTTTTCACTTCTCACTCTGGTTGTTTGGGGGAAAAATGTAAATTGGAAGATGTTTTGTTTGCAAGTTAACTTGACCAATATCTTGATTTTTATTTTGGGTTGGGTGCACTGCAGCATTTTGCTCTCCAATGACTATAGTTTCATCTGGGTTTACTGCCAGCTTAAAGAAATTTTTGGTGGATTTCTTTGGGTGTAACGTTTTGCATATTTTGAATCTATTTGTTACCTTTTCTACTGAACAACTTCTAGCATTTAAAAAGAATGGAGTCCGTAAGGTTAAGGATTCAGAACTGGTTTTACCTGTGCTGCATGTTGTAGAAGTTGTGTGCGCAAGTTTTTGTGGTAAAGAAGCTGTGGTAAAGGGAACAGTGTAGGGGTTTTATTTATCGGAGGAGGGGTGCCATACAGGACTCTTATTCTGGAACCAAACTTATTCAATGCACTCACTGCAGGGTTGAGGCACTTTGGTAAATAAATATGCATATATGAAATGATCATGTATAAAGTAGGCCTCGGGCAATTCTCTTTTCCCTTTTTATCTACCCTTGATGCCTAAGCAACGTTCGAAGTCCAGGAAAACCAATAAATAATTCCGCCTTTGGCCTACCTCCCTGCAGAAAAGGAGGGGCCAGTGAGGCCAAACGTGGTGGAAAGACTTTTCTTGAGGCTTGCGTGAGTCACGGATGTCCTTCTATCTGCCTCGGTAGGATTTGGCCCACACCAGTTCCCATTCACCTTGTCAGCAAGTCTGCAGCTTCAGCAGACAATGGGCGCAGCAGTGAGCCCGGGTTAAACCTGAAGCACCAGTTCCTGACGAAGCCCCCTTTTCCAGCTGAGCGAGTTGAGGGATTCCCTGAGGAGATTTCCCAGCGCTGCCTCAACCAGGGGAATTTTAGGAGTGTTTCTGGGGGAAAGGGGGGAATTACCCAGCCCCAACTTGAGGGCGTCAGAGGAGCAGCAAGGAGTCGGAGCACCGCGGAGCTGGGGGCTTCGCGGGAAGGTGGGGAGAGCTCCTACGCGAACTCTGGAAGCCGGAGCCCGGAGACGCCGTGCGAGGGTGGGGAATGACCTCAGCCTTCTCTGCCACGTTCCAGCCAATCAGTCCCGCATCTTGGCATCCGAATCCAGGACCCCCGAAGCCGGAGACGACGCGAGCCAATGAGGAGTGGGCCAGGGAAGAAGGACAGGCGGCCAGCCTATGCGGGCGGAGAGGCCCGGCTGCGCGTATCCAAGGAGCGCCAGGCTCGGGCTCGGGGGTGTGGCGCAGCGCCGGCGGGGGTGGGCGGGCGCGCCGGGTGGCAGGTGTCAGCGGCGTCGGCATTCGGCGGCGATGGAGCGGCCCCGGGGAGCTGCGGACGGCCTCTCGCGCTGGCCCCACGGCCTCGGCCTCCTCCTCTTCCTGCAGCTGCTGCCGCCGGCGACCCTCGGCCAGGACCGGCTGGACGCACCGCCGCCGCCGGCTGCGCCTCTGCTGCGCTGGTCCGGCCCCGTCGGAGTGAGCTGGGGGCTGCGCGCGGCCGCGGCTGGGGGCCCGATCCCCCGCGTCGGCCGTTGGCGCCGCAGCGCGCCCGGCGAGGACGAGGACTGCGTTCGGGTCTCAGACTTCGTCGCGAAGCTAGCCAACAACACGCACCAGGTGAGCGGGAGCCGGGCCCGGGCGTCGCCCGGACTGTGAGGTGCCTCCCCTGGCCGCTCGCGGCTGCCCGTCCGCTGGCGTAGCCGGCCCCGCTTCCTGTCGGGCTTCCCTGCTAGCGCGCGGCAAGGCTCCGCGGAGCAGGGGACCCCCAGCTGCGGCTCGGAAACTGCGGCGGGCGGAGTCGGCTTGGGCTGCGGCCCGCGGGGCTGTGTTTCGTCACAGGGGAGACAATCTTAGACTTTCATGGCATTCTTTTTTTTTTTTTTTTAAGTTGTCAAAATGTATCTTGAGCGTCGTTGTTTCCTGTCTGTATAAATAATCAGATCCAGTAACACCGACCAGAAAGCTGGAGGAATAATTACCTCTTAAGTGCTTGCAGAAGTTGGGCTGCGCAGAAGCAGAGGTGTGTCCTCTCTGGATCAGTACTTTCAGGGTGGCGAGGCAGTGGTGAAATCCCAAAGCAGTTGTTAGGTCACTGCGTGTATTTTAATAGTTAAAGGAACAAGCATGGAAATTAGATGACATTGAAACAGCTATAAAACAATTTCCTTGCTCCTAAAAATTGTTCAAGTTGTTTTTCAGGATGCAGGCGCAGAACCCTAGAACTTGATCCCAAATGACCTTGAGAGGCTGGCAGAACCAAATGTCCCATGAGTAGAACTTGAGAAATAGGGTCTCTCAGACCTATATTAGAAGTGAGGGACGCCTTCACCAGCTGCAAGACAATCTAGAATTATCCACAAGTTCCACCTGGATTGACTTCCTGGGTACAAACTGTTCCACCAAGATTCTGAGTCACAACCAATCATGTCTCTGTTTCCCCCTACACCCGGGGCTGCTTGAATTCCTTGCTACAGGCAGATCAGGGAGACAGATATGAGAATCCTTCTGTTTCCTTTTTCTGTAAACATTTTTCTCTTTGCAAAAACAGGTGCCATAGCATTGACTTCTATGTGTATTCAGCCACCAGCCCTTGCTAAGTCACATTCTTCTTCTTCATCATCATTTTGCAGTATGGGGTTGAGCCCACCCATACTCCACCACTGAGCTACATTCCCAGCCCTTTCTATTTTATTTTGAGACAAGGTCTCAGTAAGTTGCTGAAACTGGCCTGAACTTATGATCCTCCTGCCTCAGCCTCCCAAGTAGCTGAGTTTAAAGGCATGCACCACCATGCCCAGTTCAGTCACAATATTATTTATGTGATCTCTCTTCAAAATTGACGGTCCATTCTGGTATTGAACTCTGCTAAGGATATCTGTATTGTGTTGCCACAAGATTTCCAATAGCTAAGAAACACTTCACAGATATTCTGTTTTAAGCCAGTTCCTGGTCAAAAAAGACTTTCAAAATTGTGGCATTTCTGTCTGTGGGGACCAGTAGCTCAACCTTTGACACACTACTGATTGAGAAAATTTTAAGAAAGTACTGGCTCTTGCTTAAGTACAATTTGGGCATTTTCCTCATTTTTTTTTTAAGATTAACAATTCTTACATCCTACATTTGCAAAATGTATTTTAAACTCAATGTATTTTCTCCCTTATCCTTGCTTCTTTCCAAGAGAATTGCACATGGAGACAGATGGGTGGCTGATGTTCTGGGTCTGCACTTTTCCTTGTTTTACCGCATTCCGTTTCAGTATCAGCTGAGCCACCGCATCTTCTTGGCCTATCTTTCTGGACCACTCTTGGTCTCAGATCTGGGGGCATGAGTCTCTTGAAGTTAAGGCACAAGTATTTAAGGAAAATGTGTACATTATAAAGCAGTCCAAGCAGCAGCTGTGTTTAGGTAGGGAAGCTAGTGCTGAAGGATAGGGCTGGTTGGATACAGATAGGATGGAATGAGTTTTGGGGAACCTTCCTATTTGATGAGAGGAAAAAAACTAATTATGTACACTTCTTTTTCATGGTGGGGGGTTGAGAAAGACTTCACAAGACATGCTTAATTTATTTAAGGAACTTCCTTGGGCCAGCCAGACATAGCATTCTCACTCCATTTTTCAGATTCTTCTTTTGTGGTTGACCTATCTTTAGATCTGCTGCTACTTTTGGATTTATTCTTTAGTCAACAGTTTCTGATTAATTCAGATTGCTATAGCATTTATAATATATTGATTCCAAAGCAAGAGGTTGTGGAAACTGGCTCAGAGAGAGCTAAAACCATTCATTCTTCAAAGTCCATGTGTTCTTTAGTTTTCTTTAATTTCCCTCTATTTCTTACATTTTATTTAGCTGCTGTTTCTAATTTTTTTTTTTTGGCTTTTTTTTCCTTCAGTCCTTTTCAGCAACCTTATTTAAAATAGCTATTTTTGCAGTTGTTACTCATCCAGCTCTTCTTCAGAGATCTCAGTCTTTTTGTAATTTGTGTATCTGGTTAAAAAAGGGGAGCCTTTGGCTGGGTGCCATGACACACACCTTTAATTCCACCAACTCTGGAAACTGTGGCAGGAGAATCACAAGTCTGAGGCCAGCCTCAGCAACTAGCAACTTTGAGAGACCCTGTCTCAAAAAAAAAAAAAAAAAAGACTGGGAACAGTGATAAAGCACCCCTGGGTTCAATCCTCAGTACCAAAAAGAAAAAAAGGATTCCACTTCCTTGATCAAGAATTGTTATGTAATGGTCTGTTCTGCTTTTCAATTCTATATTTTTAGAAGTCATATTAAATCATCCTGAACAGTACTGAAGAGATCTAGTATTCTGGGATCCTTTGTAAATGGTGCAAAATTAAAGTATCATCATGACTTTTTAGCACATGGTATACTTTTGTATAGCTAGGAAAGAAAAGTGCCATTTAGAGTAGTTTTTCCTATATAATATTCCAGAATTCAATTCCCAAGAAAAATAAAAAGTTCTTGGTTCTCATTTCTTATAACTTGATGTTGTTATTTTCAAGCCACATTAATTTATATAATCCATGTATGTGAATGCCCTCCAAGGGCCCAGATTTGGTGTTGGGTGGGATTACCAATTTACAAAGAAAAGATAATTCAGACTGGAGAATTAAAGCCTCAAAGGTTTTAGCAAGCTTCCTAGACCTGTTTCTATGGCTCATGAGAATGTATTAGCATATGACTAATGTATTTTAACATACACTTTATTTTAACTAATTTATTTGCTTTCTTAAGAAAGCAACAGATTATTCTCTTTGCCCAGGCCTCCCTGTTTCTCTCTAGGTTTCCTTTCATATTCCTTCTTTTCAATCTTGAATTTAAGTCTGTTTCAAATCTATTTAGGGATTATCTTGCACAGCATATCTTTTTCATGTAGAAGTCAATGATTAAGTACTCTATTTTGGGATTTGAGGGAAGAGAGGGAAAGGCTTTTTCAAACTATAGTGTTATATAAGAGACTCTTAAGAAAGAAAGTGGAAATCAAAATACTGGCCATTACTAAAAACAGAAGACAAAAGGAATGACAAGAAAATAAAGAAAAAAGACAACTACTTCTACTTTATCCAAAACCAGACTTCCTAATTTTGATCTGAGGGTGTGACATGCCATGGAAAGGCAGAAGAGCATGGGACAGACTTTGAGGCCAGCCTGTCAGCATTTGATTCCTGGCTATCCCGATTAGCTGTGTTAACTTGGGTAAATGACTTAAGCCCTCTCTGTGTCTTAGTTCCTAATCTGCTGGTTGTGAGAAATAAATTAATGTATGTGTAAAATACATTAACTCATTAAAACAATGTCTGACACCTAGTTAGCACTGACTAAAAAGCTGTTATTTTCAGGGATTGTTCATAAGTGCTATTTTCTGAGGTTCAGTGGTCTTCTTTTTGCCTTTAACACAAAACTGTTTTCAGGCTACACTTTTAACTGAATCTTTCCTTCCAGTGCTGGGAGTGTTCACAACATGTATAACGTTTGTATATGAGAGAAATTGAGCAGGCCTCAAAGATTTTATTAATGTTAGTTGCTAAGTTGGGTTGCTTCAAAGCACTCTCCCTATAAACACCCCTTTGAGGGTAGGCATGAAACTTTGTCTTAAAGAAACAGTTGAAATGCCTTGGCCACAGTTTTAGGATGGTGGCTGACATAATTTCCTTACTTCTCATTCCTGTATACAGCCATTCGACAAATTCCTGAAAACTTTTTAAACCTAGGATTAGTGAAGCCAGGAACTGTTGCTCATGCTCTCTTCTCCCTCTGCTCCTGTCACTAACTACTTCTTTGTACATAACTTCCCAACTTCTACCCCAACATCAAAGCATCTGGTTTCTTAAATAAACAGGCCCTGTGGAGAGGCTGTGTTGTGTGAGCCGTCAGCTCAGGGAAGAATGTGTGTGTTTGTTTGCGGCACTGGCAGGCTGAGTCCGGGCTGACGGAACTGAATGTGCCTGTTGGCGGCTTCGGGGAGCTGCTGCTCTCAGCCTGTTGTGGATCACCAGGCCTTTGTAACACCCGGAAATCTGAAGGTCAGTGCCTTTAGCTGCCCCGGAACTTCCTATCTGCCTCATTCATTCTAGAACTTAGCCCATCTGCCTGCTCCCTTCATCAGCACCCCACTTCCACCTTCTAGTTTACTTAATCACCTCTTGAGGCCTGTTTCTTCCGTTCATGTTTGGATCAAGGCCTAGGAATTCTGGAGGTTCTCCTTCTTGGTCCTGTTTGAGTTGAAAATCCTCTCCCATTCAGTGTACTAGTCAGACCTTTAACCCCAAAGGGATGTTCAAATGATGTGTGCATCAGGGATGCCATTATGAGCCATCAGCAGATTTGAGGACATCTAGTTTCTCTGGGGAAAGATTAGTCTTCATCTAAGGTTTGGTTGAGGTGAAAATAGAAAGCTAGCCAGGTATGTCAAATGGCTCAAGGGGAACACAGTGTAACAATTAGGTAAGTTCTCTGCTGGCTCCAATATTTGGCTTTGTGTACATTGATTTTTAATTAGAAATTCAAGATTTATCTCTGCTTATGAAAATTAATTGAAAGAAGGCTTATGTTCTGGTTAGTTTCTAATGGCTGTTTTCTTTCTGTAATAATGATGATAATAGGCTCTCTGCCCTGCTGTTGTGATCTGCTCTTTCATGTCAAGTTCGTAGAGGCTGTTAACAGTTTCTTCTTGCACTCTGCCTGCTTTCAATCAGCTCTTCTTAACAGGCATCAGACTCCTGGTGGGTGACTGCAGAACCTCTGCTCCCTAGTTGGCCTGTTCGGCTTGTGGGAGCATCTCATGCCAGGCAGTGCACAACCCCCAGATGTAGTGGTCAGCCAGAAAGAACATTCCCTCTTTTGCCTTCCTTCCTACTCTCACTCCTCCTCAATTTCTATCTTTACAGAAAATTAACTGCATTTTGAGGCTGGAGAAATGAGGCTCGGATGTTTTATATGTTTAGGAGCTAATGTTTAAGGCAGATGAAACCATCACATTTGACATGTAATTAGCTTTAGAAAGCAATATATGGTTCCAAAAGTATTATGAAATAGGTATTGCATTTGTAAATTCCTGTTAAGTTTTCAGTTCCCCTTCTCTGCCTTTGTAAGCCGTGTTCCCGTGGCATCTTCTACCACTCTTTTTAAAGAAACTTGGGGCAACTTGTTCCTCCCACTCTGTGACCTGTAGGTTGGCAGGGCTTGGGAGTAATGGTGCTTGAGGAACAACCTGATCGATTTCAGTCAGCTGTAGGCAGCTTTTTTGTTGTTTAATGGTGACTGTTGTCAAAGTTGGCTTAGTCATGTGGCTTTGAGCCTGCTGGGTTGAATATGGTCATGACAGACCCTTCATATCTATAAAGATTGTTAGGTGAATGCTGGACATGTGGGTTTATTTAAGGATTGAGGCTATTTTTCCTTTTCTACCCCCAACCAAGGCTCGGGAAACCACAGTAAAAACAAAATCTTTCCATGTAGAACCTGTGGTATTCTGCTGAGAAAGTCCTCTGTGGGTGTCATTTATTTTCTGTTTTGTGTTTTAGTCTCTGGCCCTCAATCCTCATCTACAACATGAGAAGTTTTGGACTAGCTTTTAAATGGCCAAAAAAATTTTCTGTGATTCATATGGAAGAAGAGGAGGCCAGAGGTTGTGATCACAGTGTTTATTGGTTGATTCCAAATTTAGAAGCAAATTGTGGCTGTTCAGCTTCCTAGTCAAACTTGAATATAGCATGGATTTCACATCTGGGGGTGATTTGTTACCACCTCCAGGATTTGTTGCAGTGAAACATGAGTATTCTTAAAAGATAGCAGGGATATTTTTTCATACAACTATGAAAGACATTTGTCTCTCATTTTGGGGGTAATAGTTAATCGTTCCTTCTTGGCTGAATAATCTAATGCTAATAAAAGCTACTAGCTTGGATAGTCTAAAAGCAAATCCAATAGACATGTAGCAGTAAATGTGAGTGGTTTTCCTGTAAAGTATTTTGCAAAATACTGGAGCTTTTTTTTTTTTTATTCTCACTGCCTGTATGTTTGAAAATAGTAACCTTACTCTAAGTATACTTACACATAGATACTTAGATGTGATTAGTTGGCTTAAATTTTATTTTTATTTTGGGAGTACTGGGGATTGAACTCAGGGGCACTTGACCACTGAGCCACATCCCCAGCCCTATTTTGTATTTAATTTAGAGACAGGATCTCACTGAATTGCTTAGCACCTCTCTTTTGCTGAGGTTGGTGCTTAATTTATTTTCATCAGGAGAAAAATGTACATTTGTTCCTTCTAGGGCTTATGAATACTATCCCTCTTACATAATACTATCCCTCTTACATTTTATTTTGTTAAGATTTTTTCTTCTGTATGTTCTGGGAAAAAAAAAAGTGAAGTTTTAGCATTGCATTTATGCATTTGCAAATCTCATTTAACTGTAAGATCATCCTGAAGAACCAATAAAGATTGAACTAAGAATGAAAGTTTTAATTTACTTCAGAGTAGTTTTGGAGCAAATGTTTATCTGATGCTTGCTATTTGACATAAGGGATTCAAAGCATAGCTTTGTTTTTTACAAAATTCAAAAGAGCTTAATATCCGTATTTGAGCCTGGGCTCTGCTGCTTCATAGCTGATCATGGATAATCACTTAACTTCCCTGAATTTTATAGTTGTTTTTAAACTAGAGAAGCAGGCTCTTAGGGTTGCTCAGAGGGTCACATGAGAAGTGTCATCCAAATGTATTGTTAAATATAAAGTATTAGGTAGATGTCATTCACTTCAACACTTCCTGCCATGTACTGAGGGGAGTTTATGCCTGTGCATAAAGAAAGCTAGGCACTGGTGCCATTGTAAGGATTTAGGTGTTCAGAGGCAACTTGCTGGGAGTTTGAAAGATGACAGGAGCACTACAGTGCAGTGGTCTGGGAAGGCCTGGATAAAGAGACAGTCTAGGAGTGAGGTGCTTCTTAGGGAGAAATGTAAAGGCATTGAGTTAGGAAAATCTGAGACATGCTGAGGGGATGGCCAGTGGACACTATTTTAGGGAAAGGTAGTTGGTGAAGAACATGACTGAGATTTCCACGAAGACACCTAGGGAAGTAAAGACACATAGGAAAGTGAAGATAGCTCTTTAAGGGGGTAGAAAGAGAGGGGACAGTATGGGTGGGTAGTTTGGGACTAGGACTTAACTAGCAAAAGTGTTTCAACAGAGCGAGACATGGCGCCAGAAGTGACAATGGGGAGCCAAGAACAGTTGCCCTTTCACAGGCTGGTCATCACTGTGGGCTTGGAAGCATATGCACAACAGGAGAGCAGAATAGAGGGCAGGACAGACTTGAAATGCTAGAGGTTCTGAGGAACACTCCCAGGCTGCTGGACATTATTGGAAGAGAGTGTGAGGGCTGGGGATGTGGCTCAAGCGGTAACACGCTCGCCTGGCATGCACAGGGTGCTGGGTTCGATCCTCAGCACCACATAAAAGTAAAATGTTGTGTCCACCGAAAACTAAAAACAAAACAAAAAAAAATTTAAAAAATTCTCTCTCTTTAAAAAAAAGAAAGAGAATGTGAACTAAGGCGTGCAAATCTAGGTATCTGTGACAGAGTTCTCTTTTTCTGAACATTAGTGAACCAGGATAAGGCTGAACACTGGCTGGTAATATGATCAATAGCTTGGTCATGATTGTTAGGCTCTTCAGCGGGTCACTTCCCTTGCTTTCATGGAAGGCTGGATAACTTGCTTATAAGCTGAGAGTGGAACCCTGGTATCCCAACACAGTGCTACACGTGGAAATATTTCATAGAGATGTTTTAAGTCAATGCACTTTCTTTAGGGGTAAGGAAAGATTGTAGACCCCAGTTATGTCATATAGCTATGGATTCTACTCTACTCCTTCAACAGAGCTCTGTTAGCCTTTCTAAGCCCTCATTCCTTCATTATATAAAATGTAGTGTTATCCTGAGGGTTTGAAAGGAAAAATATACATGAAGATGTTTTGGAAATCTTGAAGTACCGTGTGAGTATGACTTGTGTAATTTCTTAATAAGTCTGTTGATTTGTCACAGCCTCCACATGGCCCAATTGTCAGCCAAATGATCCTGTTAAACACAGCCCTTGAGCCAACTCCCAAGGAACATGTGCATAAAAGGAGACAGATGAGGCATAAATGTGTTTGGTTTTATCACTTGGCAGGGTTGGATGACAGGCTTGGGCGGGGGTGGCAAGAATGAGAGTGAGTCAAGACTGACAGAAATGTAAGAAGCATATATGGTGGTGTTCTTTTCTTAAACTTTGTCTTTACATCGAAGTTTTAACTTGCTAATATGATTGCTGGTTCTTTGAGGAAGTGGTTTGGAGGTGAGGAGATAGTTATCTCAGGTATCAGACCTGGATTCAAACTTTGGTGGTGACCACAGACACTTTAATCTCTCTGAACCTTAGGGTTTTTTTTACTGATTAAAATGGAAGATTAATACCTACCTACCTCTGAGGGTCATTGTGAAGTCTGTGGACATTTGTATGTATTCATCATTTATTGAAGCTTTCTTATAATTATTACAAAGTTTCTTAAATGTTGCCAGTTAGGTGCTTAAATATTGTTTATATGCTTAAAAATTATTCATAGCTGTAACAGTCATAGAAAATTGTTATGAGTACTCACAGGAACCAAATCTGAATTAAGAAATGTGTACACTTGGCCTTTCATATCTGCAGGCTCCACAACCTTGGATTCAACCAAACATAGATTGAAACTATTAAAAAATTGCATCTGTACCAAACATGTACAACATAGTATAACAATGACTTACGCAATATTTACATTATAGTAGTTATTACAAGTAACCTAGAGATAATTTAAAGTAAATGGGAGGCTTGTGTAGGTTTTGTGCAAATACCATAGCATTTTATATGAGGGACTTAAATATCTATGGATTTTAGTATCTCCAGAGGATGGGGGAATCCTGGGACCAATGCCCTGGAATACTGATGGATAACTATCTTACTTATGTCCTTGGACTCAGAGTAAAGAAAAGTGGGAGTAGAGTAAGGGAGAGATCAACTCATCTATCTGAAATATCTTTCTTGAAGCTATAGGAGATGGAGGAAAAAATAATCATCACGTTAACAGTCAGAAAATCATTATCAGGGCTGGGGATGTGGCTCAAGCAGTAGCGCGCTCACCTGGCATGCATGCAGCCCGGGTTCGATCCTCAGCACCACATACAAACAAAGATGTTGTGTCCGCTGAAAACTAAACAATAAATATTAAAAAAAAGAAAGAAAATCATTATCATATACCTGGTAATCTAGTTATAAAAGTTTCAAGTATATGTAGTTAGTTTTAAATAACTTACAATTATAAAAAAAAGACTACTCAAAATTTCATAACTACTTTTTTTCTTCAGTTTTTAGTTTATTAGAGCTAGTGACTGGTCTTAAATTGATAGCTCTGAAATAGCATCTTGTATATTTCACCCCTTCATTAACTGAGCAGCTGCTAATAGCTTGCCCTCTCTTGACACTGATGAAGGCTTATGAAATATTAACAAAATGTGATAAGTACTTCTCAGGAACTTTGCTTGGAAGGTTAGCTGACCAGAATGTTTAATAATATGCATATTTCTTTAACCTATCATTTCACCACTTCTGGGCCTATGTTAACCCTCAGTTCCAGTTAAAGTGACCTTTCTCACAGGTCTGTTAAGCTTTGTTGCTCTGTCTTTATTCTCACGGCATTCCTCCTGTCTGAATACACTTCTACCCCTGTTTTCTTTTTCTTTTTTTAACTGTAATACATTTTATTTCATTGGGAAAATCTGAATAAAGAGTCAAATTTTGTTCCCTTGAAGAAAACATTACCACAGCTTAAATAAATTGGGGGGAAGGGGGAGGGTAAGAGTGCTCATACTGGTTCTGCCACTATCTTACCTGACTCCGAGGTCCTATTAGATGGGAGTCACAGGTGCCCAAGAGAATTCTGCTAGGCCTTCTAAATGGCCTTGAGAGCAGCTGTTAACATCTGCTTTCTGGTCCACAGACTGCCCAAATCCTGAGAGCTGCCATGGCAGTTATTAAAAATGTGTGAATAAACAGAATGCACAAGGACTAGATTGGTGTCTAGTCCTTTTCAGCTAATTACAGACAGTAACACTTGAACTAGGACGAAAAATATATAATTTATCAAAATATAGTTCTAATATATAGAAAAACATCTTAATCCTCTGGGGCCAAGACTCACCGCTTTTTAGATTCGCAAAACCATTGAGTGAACCCAAAACTGGCTAGGGAACAGTGAGGCAAGGCCTCCTTTGTGGGGTGTGCCAGTCACCTACTCTGTAATCAGATGAAGAAAAACCAGGTCATTTGCTGATTTTGTGAGAGGGCCCGGGATTCACTAAAGGCAAAAGAGACAAGACACTCTTGGATTAGTTCCAACTCCTTATAAACCTTAAAATAGAATTTGAAGTCTTGGACCAATGTCCTGTGTCCATGAGAATCAAGGTTGAACAAGTTACTGATCTGATTGGTTTGTTGCCATAGTACCAACGTGTCATACTCTTTTTCATTTTTCCCCCTCAAAATCCAAGTGGTTAAGGGATTGGTTGGGGAAATCTTAGGGTAGTTGTTGGCATGCTCCCCAGCCTGGACGTTCAGGTGCACATGCAGTTTGCCACCAGTGAAGAGGGCCATTCTGGTGGAGTGGAGTGCAGACAAATATGTTCTCCAGGGTGAAGGTGAACGTGAAACAGCCCTCAGCACCACACTGTTGGGACACTACCACCTTGCTGTCGGGGTCCTTCACCTCCACATGCATGCCCAGGCCAAGGGTCAAGGGAAGGAAGACCACCTTTTGCTTCTCCCATATCTGGGTTCGATAGTTGCCGATGATTGTGGTCTGGTACAGAATTCCCTTAATGAAATAACGCTTCTCCATCTCACAGAGGTGGAAATAGAGCCCCTGGGCAGTGGCAGCACATATCACAAGCAACAGTAAGGCCAGTCGCCCCATAGTTGGCAGTCTCCTATCCCCATCACCTCCCCTGGTTGCTTTTCCTATTCTTTCTTTTAACATTTAACTGTGCCATGTAGTGTAACACTATAGTATTCTGTCTTGTGTTCAGTTTCATTTATAAAAGTTTTATTCCCTGGATTATAAATTCTTTAAAAGTGGGGCCCAACTTGTATCAGGAGGCCTTTATTGCTTTTGCCTCACACAGTGCTGGAGAAAGAGTAGTATTTAAATTGTCTGGAGTCAGACAGACATGAATTTGCAGCTTTGCTCTGCCACTTACCAGCTGTGTAACTTTGGGCAAATAACTTCTTTGAGCTGCCTTCTTCATTTACAAAGTAGCAGTAATGCCTTATAATATATACAATACTAATTTAATAAGTGTTCAATAAGGTTAAATACTACTATTGTTATTCTTTAACTGAACCATGGTTTATTGAGTACCTGCATGTGTTAGGCACAGTACTGAGTCCTGGGTCCTGCGAGCTGGTGTAGAACACGCCTTTATGGAGCTTTTTGGAACAATAGAGAACATGAACAACAAATAAAATATAATTATAAATATGATAAGCACAAGAAGAAAAGAAATAACCACAGAAGAATAATTGACAGAGGTCTTTTTATCTGGGGCATTAGGAAGGACTTGTTAAATTGATGTTTAAAGATGAATAGAATTTTGCCAGGAGGGGGTATACCAGGCAGAGAGAACAGCATGCTCACAAGTCCCAGGACTAGAAAGAGCTTGGTGTACTCAAAGATTTGGAAGTAGGCCAATGTGGTTGTAGCGGAGGAACTGACGAAGCAAGTCCCCAGTCCCAGTGGGTGAGCAGCAAGCTTTTTGTTTCTGGCAACTCAGTCAGCTGACAATTGGAACATCTTTCTTCTTCACTTTCTTTTCTTTGAATGGGACCAATGTGTAAAAAATGTTGAAGCTTTGGGAATGTCACTCATTTACTGGGCATGATTAGAATGAGTTGTTCTGTGGAAATGAATTTTTCAAAAATTAAACCTGCTCCCACCTTTAAAAATATTTTTAGTGTTGTAGACAGACACAATACCTTCATTTTATTTATTTATTTTTATGTGGTGCTGAAGATGGAACCCAGTGCCTCATATGTGCTAGGCAAGCGCTCTATCGCTGAGCCACAACCCTAGCCTAATCTGCCCTTTTAAGTGCCAAAAATTTTGTTGTGTTAATGAAAATTTTCCTAAAATATTTATCAGCCTTCTTAGTCTACAGTATGACCCTGGATCATTAAGAAGAGATTAAATTATGCTTCACCATGACTCAAATTATTTTAATGTTTTATGGCATTTAATGCCTACAACACCATCCAGATACATGGGGCTATTTTCTTCTGTTTTCAATGACCCATTTTTATAAGCTTAGCACCATTGTCTGCTTATTTAAGTTCACTTTTTTTTTTATTGTTCTACAGAAACCACAATTCTATGTGTCTCTAGATACATCATTCCCCAAATATGACTTGTTTCCTCTGTAAGCTAAGAAAGCAGATTTTTAACAAACCACAACTCTAACAAGCTTAGAAAATTGAATTAGAGTGCTGGTGTGCAAGTTCCTCTTAGAGGTCGAGTGCACAGGTTTATAATGCATACTAATGCTGCATCAGAAGTCCCCATTGCTTCCTTAGCATGTGTCCAGGTTGCTGAGATGTCTAGATAATGGGGCTGCTGTTGTAAAATGTGTATTGTGGAACAGGGAGCTGGTTTGTTGTTCTTTAAAAAACAGATAAACAGCAGTGGAAAAACAAACCAAATGACTAAATTATTGATGAGTCATAGAATTTTAAAGCTTAGAGGTACCAGAAAGATTATTAATGCAGTCCCCTCCCCCACTTTGATGTTAGATTGCACCGCCTGAGTTCACATAGCTTTTGGCAGAGCTGGAAATAAAATTAAGGCTGACTGATTATTAGCCCAGTATTCTCCTCTGTATCATCCTGCCTCTGAGAAAACACTAAATAATTGAACAGATTTGAAAACTTGTACTTTTTTATGTTTAGCTTTTCATTTCTAAGAATAGTCTCCATGAGAACTGGAACATTTGTGATCTTATTTTTGGCTCATGTTTTATGATCCTAGCTAGCAGGGCCTTATTTAACAGAACTGTACTCTGTTAAGATTCTCTTCCTGCCTGTAAAAGCATTGCCCGTGTTGTATTCCAGACATCTTCTGCACATCACTGTATCCTGTCTCTGTATCACCCAGTTGGAGTTTGGAAGCCCAATCCTGGATTCTCAGTCTTCATGGAATCACCAGTGCCTTCCTTGCCTTTGTATGCTGTTTGATTTGATTCTTATTATTTCCATGAGTGAAGGAGCATAATTCATTTTTACTCCTGAGGAAATGGATTCCCAAGAGAGAAAATGATGTGTGCTGGCTTCCTAACCAGTTAGTTACTGGAGTAGGCTTTATGCTCTTTTTAAGCCTTTCCCCCCAGTTGCTAGGCTCTTTAATCAATTAAATGTCTAGCATGTACAGCCTTAATGTTTAGACTTCTGCATAAAAGAAGACTGTTTATAATAGTATAATCTCCATGTGCGCAGAGCATCCATTATCACTGCCATTTCCCTGTGCCCCAGGTAGGGTCCAACACATTAACATGTGCACAGGCATACTGTCGATCCTTTGTATCTGTGGGTTACATTTACAGATTCAACCAATTTTGAATTGCAAGTACTCAGGAAAAAAAAAATTACATCTATGCCTAGCAGGCATGGACTTTTTTCTTGTCATTATAACCTAAGCAACACAGTGTAATAACTACATACACAGTGCTTACATTGTATTTGGTGTAATCTGAAGATGATTTAAAGTACACAGAAGGGTGTGATAGGTTCTGTGAAACACTGTGCCATTGGATATAAGGAGATAAAGGAACTTGTGGGTTCAGAGAGGCTGCTCCTGAGGGTGAGATAGTGGGGTTTTTTGCAAGTAGCTTTTAACTTGCGACCTGCCATGGGAAAACTGATGCTCCATTGTGCCATTGTAAGTTCTTTCAGTATTTTACTGTTGATCAAGTGTGTAACTGAAGATAGACACAGGTTTCTCATGACTGAGTTTTTTCCCAACTACATTGGCTTTTGGGTCCAACTCACAGTTCTCTAAGCTTATAGTAACAGTAATTTAATTAAGCATCTAGTTTAATTAGGGGTGGAGACAAAGTTATTTTTGTGAAGAATGTTGTGCTTTGTGGCTTTTCTTCATTTCTGGACAGAACCAGGGGTTATCCATCCACCTGATAGCTGAACTGGATATTGTGTTAATTCAGAGTCTAAAGTGTGTGGTGGTTCTGCATTATGATGGCATGCAATAAGTGGGTGGGTGAATCCTGCTATCATTCTCTCTCCAGGTGGATTTACTTCAGAGAGGGAAATACAAACTATCCCCTCCTTTCTAAGATGAGTTCCTAAAAACCTGTTTAACAGTCAGATGGTGACTGCAAATGTCAACCCAGAATTCTCCTATTGGGGGAGCTGTTGCGACCCTGGAAATCACCTTTCAACAAGTAATAAACAAAAGGCTCTGAAAGTGACTCTGAAAAGTGAATCAGAGGATGATGAAGTTAGGATGTGGCATTGAGGAGTCGCCCTCAAATCAAGAAAACTTTTGTTCCTGTGGCCCAGCGTGGCAAGGGCTCTCTGACTTATCCTATAACCTTCTGTTTTCTAATATAAAGAAGAAGAAACTAACTTGGTCTTTTTTTTTCTCACCCTTTCATGTAAACTTTTCCATATGTTTTTAATTAAAATTATCTTTCTTACAGTTTTGTTTTAAAAATTATTCCTGCTAGCTGGGCATGATTGTGCATGCCTATAATCTCAATGGCTTAGGAGGCTGAGGCAGGAGGATCACAAGTTCCAAGCGAGCCACAGCAACTTAGTGAGGCCCTAAGCAACTTAGATACCATCTCAAAATAAAAAATAAAAAGGTCTAGGGATGTGGTTCAAAAGATTTCTGCTAATTGGAGGAGGTGGGCTGAGAGTATTTCGTGCACTGTCCGGAAAACTGTAAAGAAGAATGCATCTCCATAAATTCTCATTAGAGATAGCTGTTGTTAATATTTTGACAAGTATCCCTCCAAATACCTTTTTTTGTTGTTTTTTTTTTTTAGAGAGAGAGAGAGAGAGAGAGGAGAGAGATATTTTTTTTAATATTTATTTTTTAGTTTTCAGCGGACACAACATCTTTGTTTGTATGTGGTGCTGAGGATCGAACCCGGGCCGCACGCATGCCAGGCAAGCGCACTACCGCTTGAGCCACATCCCCAGCCTCTGAAAATACCTTTTTAATCATAGAGATTCATATTATTTTACATGCTATCCTAGAACCTGATTTTTGCTCCATGTTATGTGTCTTTCCATGTTAGTAAACCCCTGGAACATTTTCAGTAGCACCTTGTATACTGGTTTATGACATAACGTTTGACAAATCTTACATTCTTCCCCTATAATATATGGATCTAGTAAAATCTCATGGGTTGTTAGGTGGATAAGTGATAGTGTGTCAGGTCATTGGTACAGAAGATGATAAGGAGAGATGCTCAGTAACTGTTAGCTGCTAAACATCACACATGACATCTTTTTAAAGGTGTGTTATTATCCCCTTAGGATAAATTCCCAAGGGTGGGATTACTGAGTCACATGGCATGAACGTCTTGGTCCTAGTTTGTGACACCAAATAGCTTTCCAGAAAACCTTTGTCAGTTTAGCTACTCCCATCCACCATGCCAGAAGGTGCTCTGGTCTCACATCCTCACCAGACACATTTTATCAATTTTGAAAATCTTTGTCAGTCTGAAAGGTGAAAATGTCATCACATTATTTTTCTTTGATTACGAATGAGATCCTGTGGCTTTTCATATTTTATTGTCCATTTCTGTATCCTTTTATAAGTTGCTTGCTTATGCCTTTGCCTATTTTCAAAGACCTGTCTTTTTTTTTAATTATTG
The DNA here is from genome assembly GCF_021218885.2 of Marmota monax. Lineage (NCBI taxonomy): Eukaryota > Metazoa > Chordata > Mammalia > Rodentia > Sciuridae > Marmota > Marmota monax. The sequence continues at coordinate 1,821,730 of NW_026694276.1, forward strand.
ATTTGAAAACTCTTTAGGTATTAACCCTTTGCTGTGTGGCAAATAATTTTTTAAGTTTTTTCCCCCTCTCTGGTATGTTGCTATTTAATTTTTTATAATAATCAAAGAAAATCCTTATATTCTTATATTATGGGTTCTGGTTTTTTAAGATCATTTTTTGTAAAGGTCTTCTTGTTCTAAGATTATTAAAATATTCACTTATAGTACTAGTATTTTTATAATGTAACATAACATTTAACTCTTTGCTCTATCTGAAATGTATTTGAGAGTGGGGTTAAGAAAGAAGTTAGGAATTTGGCTTTTTTCCTCTGCAAATAACCGGTTTTTCCAACACTCCCTCACCACTGTCTGTAAGTGCTAGCTTTGTCATATGCTAAAAGAAATCTTGCTCTTTCCTGGACTCTGATTTGTTCCATTGATCTGTCTTGTCTATTTCCATGCCAGTAACTGTGTCAGGAGATTAATAAATCTTTCTAGAAGCTGCAATAGTTTCATGCTCATGTGCTCCAGAAAGAATCAAGCTGATATTTTACCTAGATGGTCTTAAACTTTTTGGTTTCTGAGCGTCCTACTCTAAAGTATGGTTAAGTAATCTGAATTACCATATTTGCTCTTTGGCCTCTCTGGATACTGGTTTTTGGACTGTTAACCTGAGAAACAGAACATTTACCTAGTTTCCTTTAATTTTGACTTGGCTTTAGATCATACATGTGGCTGACTGACCAAATAGATATGTTCTCAACTCTTCTTACACTCCCCATTTCAGTTATCTTTGTTTTTCCTCTAATTGTTTGGGGGGTGGGGGTAGAAGGACACAATGCCTTTACTTTATTTATTTATTTTTATGTGGTGTTGAGGATCAAGCCCAGGGCCTCATGTGTGTCAGGTGAGCACTCTACCACTGAGTCACAACCCCAGCCCCTCGGTTGTCCTCTTAACATTTTTAATAACAGCGTTTGAAATACAGACATCCACTCTACCTCTGCTTGCTGAACTCCCCTACTCTTATACGGTTTTATTTGGAATAGTATTTTAATACTGTGAAAAGTCACTGGTAATATTGTGTAAGAGGTTTTGAGTTTTCCCCTCCTGGAGAGATTATTCTGCATTTGAATTTTTTCTAACCACAAAGTGTGTACTCTTGCTCATATTTCTTTTGTTCTTCTTACTTTGCCTTGATTAGAACAATTGAACCAGCAGGTTGATTGTGTTCAGCTTAGTGTACTGTTGTAAACTGGCCCTGTCTTGAGTAAGTGATCCTGTGGCCTCATCTCAGCTTTCTTTGGGTCTTTGAAGCAGAAATAGTGCCAAACATGTTTCTTTTTTTCTATTTTTATTTTCCTTCTATTTCAACCTCAACTTTGTTTATCCTGCTCTTGAAATTTTTATTTATTTTAACAACTTTTTACTAGAATCTACTATATACTTAACACTTTGCTAGTTGGCAATATTAATAAAATTTTATTTGTGTTACCCTTTGAAATTTTATAAAATACTTGCCTATATGTTCCTGTTCTACCTGAACAACTACCTTCTACCACCATCTGCTCCCACCTCTGTAAGCTCTGCTTGAGTCTCAGTGTACAGATCTTATTTCTTCATACTCAAATATTTGAATTCCTCTTCTGTATAGTCTACTCCTGGCCAAGGCCTCTAGACACCTTTGTATTTAAGGAATCTTTGGCAGTTTTTAACTATATAGAGTTGATGGTAAGTATGGTGGGAAGGAGAGGAATTAAGTCATCACTGTACGGGTGAACACCCAAGAACACATACTAGCATTTAACAGTGTTTTGACTGGCTCCAAGGGAAAAGAAATAAACCCTATTCAGCCATTATTTACTGACACCATGGTAACTATGGTAAAAGGAAGATTATATACAGATCAATAATGTTGATAGCAGGGATTTGTGAGTACTGTAGACTTTTATGGAGATGTTTGTGGAGCACTTAAAAATGTTTAAGGCCTTGTGCTAAACCTGATGACTATACCACATTATGTGTCTGCCATTAAGAATTCATAGCATAGGGCTGAGAAGGTAGCTCAGTGGTGAACACTTGCCTAGCATGTGCAAGGGCCCGGATTCAATCCCAGCTCCGGGGGGAAAATGCTGGAGAATAATAACCTAGGAAGAGGGGACCACTTTGAGCTGTCATAGTTAGGGACTAGAAAGTTTGTTTTTAAAGAAAGACTGGACTTGAGCTGTCCTTCAGATCTTTTGCACTGGGTAGGCCCTCCATTGTGGCTTCAAAAAGAAACCTCCAACATGCAATTCTGAGGAATAATGGACAAATTCAAAAGAACAGAACTTTTTTTTAATATTTACTTTTTAGTTATAGTTGAACACAATACCTTTATTTTATTTGTTTTTATGTGTTGCTGAGGATTGAACCCAGGGCCTTGCACAGGCTAGGCCAGCATTCTACCACTGAGCCACAATCCCAGCCCCATAACTTTTCTTTTTTGAAACCTGCATTTTTTAAAGATTTCACTGGATGATTGCTCTATCAATCCTTCTGTCTTGGTCTGTTGAGTAGCTGGGAAGATAGGTGCTTAACACCAGGCTCGGCTCTGCATTCTCTGCTGACTTGCATTATTTCTGAGGAAAAGTCCACTGCCCCTTAGCTCCCCTGTATGTGAACATCTTCCAGAGGTTTGGGGTTTTTTTTGGTCTATGGCTAGTTTCACACATTTTAAAATATGATGAGCCTTGTTTATCATGTTGCTGGAGCTTGGGGTTTGTGAGCTTCTTGGGTCTCTGGCTTTATATTTTTCATCAAATTTGGGAAACTTTTGGCTACTATTTCTTCATTTTTTTGGTCCCTGCTACCCCAGTCTCCTACAATTGTGTGTGCATGTGTGCATTAGTTTGAAATTTTTATACAGCTTAATAATACTCTGTTATTTTTTCAGTTTCACTTTGAATAGTTTTCATTGGTATTCTTCAAGTTCCTAATCCATCCTTTAGTGTCTGATCTCCTGCTAATCCTATTCCGTTGTATTTTTCATCTCAGACATTGTAATTCTCATTTCTGCAAGTCCAATGTGGGTCCACTTTCATGTCTTTATTTAACAAACTCAATCTATTCTTTAAATTTTTAACATATGGAGCACAGTTATAACTGTTTTGAAGTTCTTGTCTACTAGTTCTATTATTTGTGTTATTTCTGAGTCAGTTTGATAGATTTTTTTCTGTATTGTGAGTCCTGTTTTATTGTTTCTTGCATACTGAGTGATTTTTTTTAATATTTATTTTTTAGTTGGACAAAGTACCTTTATTTTATTTATATGTGGTGCTGAGGATCAAACCCAGGGCCCCGCACGTGCTAGGCAAGTGCTCTACTGCTAAGCCACAACCCCAGCCCCTGATTTTTTAAATTTAATGTTGGACATTGTGAATTTCATCTTGTTGAGTGCTAGATATTTTAGTATTCTTATAAATATTTTTGAACTTTGTTCTGCAACACAGTTATGTTACTTGGAAGCAGTTTCTTTTTGGTTTTGCTTTTAAACTTTTTAAAGCAGGACCAGAACAGCATTTAGTCTAGAATTAATTTTTCTTTACTTCTAGGGCAAACATTTCTGAGTACTCTACTCAATTCCCTTGAAATATGAGGTTTTTCTAACTGTGCTTGTTGGGAACAGGAATCATTGTGGTCCTTTGTTAGGTCCAGATACTTTTCTCTCTAATCCCGTCAAGGTGATTCTTTCCCAGGCCTCAGGTAGTTTCCTCACATGTATGTGCTTACAGTACTCAGCAGGATCCTTTTTTAGATGATTGGGGAGTCCCCCTGTCTCAGTTTTCTGTCGCTAAAAGTGAATACCATGTGCTGGGTAATTATAAAGACTAGAGATAGAGGTTTATTTAGCTCACAGTTGTCAGCTGGGAAGTCCAAGAGCATGGCACTGGCATCTGGTGAGGGCTTCTTGCTGCATCATAAGGTGGCAGAGGGCATCACACGGCGAGACAGAGCAAGTGTGTGAGCTGGGGTCCCTCTTCTTCTTTTAAAATTACTAATGCCATCATGGAGTTCCATCTTCAGGGTCTAATCTAGGTTCCATACCTACCAAAGGCCCTGTCTCCAAATGTCATATGAATTGGGAGATTAAGTTTCCAACACATATATATTCTTGGAGAACACATTCAACCCATAGCACCCCCTCTGTGATTGTGCAAGGTTCTCTTTCTGTGCAGTTCTCTTCTCTAGTCTTCTATTCTGTGAACTCTGACCTCTTTGGCTTCCCTACGCTAGTTTTATTTCACCACTATAGGGAGACTTCTGCGCTCTGCCTAGATGTCTCTTCCCTGCACTGTGACCTAGAAATTCTCAGCAGATAGTAAGCAGGGGCAGTTCTAGGGTCCTCTTATACTGTTTCCTATCTTCCAGGGATCATTGTCTTCATTGCTTGTTGTTCAGTGTCTTGAAAACTTGTTTCATGTAATTTTGTTGTTGTTGTTGTTGTTGTTTTTTCTTTTTCTTTTATGTGTGTAGAGGGGGTTGCTGGGGATTGAACCCAGGGACACTCTTACATGGAGATTTATCTCCAACCCTTTTTATCATTTTTAAAATTTTGCCACAGGTATAATAAGTTGCTAAGACTGGCTTTGAACTCACAGTCTTCCTACCTCAGCCTCCCACATAGCTGGGATTAAAGGTATGCACCACTGCACCTGGCTTCTGTTCTCTGTGTTCTCCTTGTTTCATGTAGGAGGGTAAATTTGATCCCTGCTGCTCCATCTTGGCCAGAAGCAAAATTTCTCCCAGAACAGAGCATTTAAATTTTATACTCATTTCTGTCATGAGGAAATTAAGCGGGTCTGGTTATAGTTTTTCACTTCATCTTCCTTTTCAGGACTTCCCAAATAGTTCTTTTAAAAAATGGATTCAATATTTTTTGAGTGCCTGTGGGACATGATGCTGTATGTTATTGCAAAAATGTATAGGCTCAATCCCTGAACCAGATGAGCTTCAGGTCTAGTGAGGGTCAGATAGGGTTCTTGTTGCTATAATTAAAATAAAGTTTTTGAAAGATATAAAATGATGTTGGAATGTAGAGAGACAAATGCACATTGTGTTAAAGATGATAAACAACTCGGGATCAGAACGGATGGACTTTTGCTGACGCTTGTGAATTCTGTCTCCTAACCATGAGAATGTTGTCCACCCTTTCCTGGATACCTGTTCCTTCTCCTATCCAATAGGGAGGATTGACTCTGTACTCGTGATCCCCGAACTCTTGTGGATATATCTTCTTCCCACATAACCTTTTTTCCATTTGAGCTTTGGTCATACTGTTCTGATTTCATTTTCTCTTTTACTTTCAGAAGTATAGTGTGTTAGAGATTGAAATATAACAAGCCAGCTATATTTACTCTAGGTAGATAAATCTTTTAAAAATGAGTTCGTACATTTTCAAAAGCAAATGTTAATTGGTTAATGGAGGGGATGGTACAGAAGGTCAAGGGTAGCAGAAAACCACAATTGCAATTAATAAGTCTGTTCTACATATCTAGAGGGACTCTTTGGGTGATGAATGAGATCAATTATCATCTCAGTTGTTAAGGTGAGGCAGATGATTGCTAGTGACATCCAGTAATGCTTGTTGTATGACTGATCAGTTGGAAAATTTGGGTAATGTAAAATTTGGGTAATGTCAGGTCTGAGGAGCATTACTTCAAAAGTAAGAGGTGCAGGCCTTCATTGACTCAAGACAGATTATATTGTAGACTGGTCAAGACAACCAAGAGCTCAAGAACCATGGATGATGGAATTTTTTATTCATCCTAGCTAGTTTTACGACCAGAACCTTCTGTGGAAAAATAACCCATGTTTACATAACTGCTAGAACATGTGGTCTGTCTAGAGCTTGTGGTAGCTCTGGATATTTTCTGCTTTTCCCCAAGAAACTCATTGATGTAATTTCAGACACTGTCTCCTTGCTCAAGAGAACATGCGGTCTTGCTTTGTGTAAAATATCTTACAAAACACACTGCTGTGTCAGTGTGTAAGCTTTGGTTCCAAGAGTCTCTAGCAACCCTACTTCTTAGATGCTTGGCAAGCCTACATGTATGAATAGCCCTTCTGTCCTATAGAGACTATGAGAAGCTCTGCCTGAGCATTTGAGAGTTAACCAGTATTTATTCAGCAAACCCTATGAGAGACACTAGTGGTGCTACTTGCAAAAATTGTGTAAGAGGGTCTTTTGACCTCAAAGGCACTTCCTACTTGGAGGGGAATAGCTTAGGTGAACTGAGGAGGACCACAAGAGAAAATCAGAAGATAAGCAAAACAGTTCATGTTTTGAGTTCTGTCTTTTCACACTTCTTTGTTGGGATTGGTGGTTTGGGTGACCAAGTAGCTGGTATCCCACCATTTATAGACATGTTCTATTTTGAGATTGAGTTTGTGGTTTGGGAAGGATATAGTATAATCATTTTCTACAAATGCTTATTGAGTGTGCAGAGTATCCCTATGATAGACATAGAGAGTACCAAGAAATATAAAGTTACATGCTATGCTTGTAATGAGCTTCTCATGTTTGGGAAGGCAGGACATATTTAAGATTTAAGATCCTGAGACATAAGTCTTAATAAAAAAGCATAATTACCAACATTTAATAGAAATGTATACTAAATTATTAATAGGAACAGGGCTTGGGAAGGGGCCTTCACTTTTTGATATATACACTATACTATATATAGTATATAATTTCTGTTTGGTGGACATTTTTATCAAGTGAAGCTACTATCTCATTGGAATTTTATTTTTTTATAAGTTAAAAAAAGGATATAGACTAGAAGACCATACGTACTATGTTAACCTGAAATCTCTCTGTGTGGTAGGATTATGAACAATGCTTCATTTGTTATATACCTCCTTATAATTGTCTGTTTTCTATAAATTTTATATATATATATATATATATATATATATATATATAATTTTATACATTGGGAAAAAACTCAAAAGCACCTCAGTGATGATTACAAGTATTTTAATGAATGCACCATATTTTGGACAATACACTATCTCTTTTTTGCCTCCTGTCTCCTACCACAGCTCTAGTAAAGTTTATTATTATTATTATTTTATTAATATTACTATTGACTAAAAACAAGGCCATTTGCTTTTACCTCTTGTTATTTTGGTGTTAGACTGGAAGCAAAAGGAATGCAGCTACTAACTATTCAGTTATACTGTGAAGATGGCCTAGAAAAATTTAAATTATGTTGATTGGGTTATAATTATGTCTGTCAATGTGGGCTCTATCTCTTGTTTTAAAGCATCCTAAGAATACTTTACCATATCTTTATATTTAGTTCTGGTGGAAAAAGCAATTAGATTATCCCATCTCCCCATCTGGTGCAGTGAAGAAAACTCATCTGCTTGGCTTACTTTGTGTGAGAGAGAATTTAAATTTCCAAGCTATTTGTGATTCAGGTTAAATAATTAAATCCCATCTCTCCCAAATTTTGTTCTGGAAATCCATGTCTCCTTATAATTATGAACTTAATTACTCTGAACAGTGGTAAAGTTCTGAATTATTTAAGGAAGTCAAAAATTGAAGGGGAGAGGATGACATTTCTAAAGGAATTTCATTTCTTTTTCCCCTTATAGCATGTGTTTGATGATCTCAGGGGCTCAGTATCCTTGTCCTGGGTTGGAGATAGCAGTGGGGTAAGTAACATTTTGATTCTATTTCAGTCTGGCAAAAAGATATAGACTGTGGGACTTAAATGCTAAGTATCATTACTTTCTGAAAGTGCAGAGCACAGGCTCAGAGCAGATGTTCACAGGACAGACTTTCAGAAAGCTGTAGTTGTTTTGGTTTTGCTTTAGAACTGGAACCATCTTAAGACTACCTTCTTCCATAGTAGGAAGGTAGATTTTGGTGGCTCCTTACCATCAAGATGCAAGAAGAAGAAAGGGGAAAGACAATGCTGTGTGCTAAGAAAGGAAGCCCCTGTGTAGAAAGAGAAAAGGGAACATTACATACTGTGGCATTTTTCCCTCCAAACTGCATTTTTCATGTGTCCTTTCCCATAGTTATATTGAAGGACTGTGGCACCTGTGGGTCATGGTTGTTTAACTCCATGCATTCTCCCTGTGCCAACAAAGGAGGCACTGCCAGGACTGGAGGGATGGAGGACAATCAGTCAACACTTTCTCCCTCCTGGTGTGCAGCTGGTCTCCCATGAGGAAGGTACACTGAAGGTCCATGTCACATGCCTCCTGTTGTTCCAGTAATGCATGTATCATAACTTGGAGGCACATGATAGCTATATCAGAAGCCTAAAGAAATAAAATTTTGGTTTTGGAAAGCAAATTGAAGCTTAATTATTTTTTAAGCTTCCAGTAGAATTTCCTTAAACTTGTCTCAGTTTCTTCTAAAAATTGTTAGACCCTAATTTCCATGATTTATCCATTTATCTAAGATATGTGGTATCTCCAAGTTTTCTTATTATATCACTTTTTGAGACTCCTTAGACTCCTGTACTGATCTGTCCAGAATCTCTTTTTTATGCATATTTTTTATAGAAAAATATTTTTGTATAAAAAGAATTTGTGGAGAACTAATAGGAAGAACAGAAGAGACTTATATATACATAGTGCAGTTGCCTGACAGCACCCATGGTATTCTTGCCTCCATAAAAAAAAAAAAAAGAGATGGTTCTTGCCATGTTTTATGATAATTTGGATACAAAGTAGTTAAATCCTTCCTTTGTGGTAATGTATATTTGAGTAGCTCTGCCTTACTGCTTCAAGGGTAGGCCAGGAGGATCATCCCAAAGAAATGAGTGTAGGACTTCTCCAGGCATTGTAAGTCCTAGCAACTTGGTACTTCTTGGTTCTTGGACATGTTGGAATGTAGGCTGCTACACAATAGGACTTTCAGCAGCCTATCAGGTGTGGTTTAATCCCGTCACATATCAGCATATAATTGGGATATCTCTCTCATTGATGAAATGCTTTTGTTTCTCTCCAGGTTATTCTAGTCTTGACTACCTTCCATGTACCACTGGTAATTATTACTTCTGAACAGTCCAAGCTATATCGAAGGTGAGATGACCAACATACATTAGGGGCATTTGACTAAGTAATACATTGGGAGTGCAAGTTCCCCATTCTGGACACTGTGGAATCTAATGTTGATTTAGGTCTTCTTGCCATCTTGATTTTTCACCAGACTGTTCACACTCAGCACACTTTTTATTGTCAACTTAGCAACCTAAGGAAATATGAAAAGGGTGCCAAGGAGATTAGGTCACCTGAGGGGCAGAACAACAAAGGAAGATGAAGAGCCTATAGGAGTGTGTGTGAATGTTAATTTACATATTTGTTAATTTACTTATTTGCAGGAGGTAGTATGGATTTTTATACATCTACTTATTATGAACAATGATTTTTATATTCCTGAAATGAAAATTTTCATTGCACCTTCTAAACAATATGGAATATTTTAAGGCCTAGACAGATTGTTCCTATAGTAGATGGAGATTGTCAGGTGGCTGTTTCTACATAAGAAGGTGCTTTAGAGTTCACACCAGTAATGACAGTGGGAACGCGTGTTCTGTTAACATTCACATCAGAGTTGTCTCATCCAAGGTACAGAATGGTTAAATAATAGGTTCTTTCCTCAACGGTAAGACTAAATACCAGAGTTAACTCCCCAAATCACCAATTATCTTCTCATTTATGTCAATTTCATTCCCTTCCAACGCCTTCCCCTAGGGACCTAAAGAAATCGTGACATCCCAGCAGATGATGCTGAAACTACCCCAGGGTCAGAGTGTCTTCCAGGAATCATGTTTATTTCTAAGGGTTCTTTATTTTACTATTGGTCTTCTGGTGGGAGGGAACCCATGTTGAAGCTCTGAAGTAAACCAACCTCCTCTCTCCAGTAAGTGTGATCCTTGCCTGCTGTTCCTGGGTCTGGAGCCAGAGCTCTTTTCCCTTCAGCATAGTAATATCGGCTTAAAATAGGCAGATAGACCTTTCGACCAAGAAGGAGCTGCCATCTTGAATTACTCTAAGCTCTGTGAAGGCAAGGTTCTGGACCACTTCCAGGTTCTCCAGCATCTACCAAATGACTGACATGTCAGCTGGCAATAAGTGTTAATGAATAAAAGCCTTGGATTCTCTATAATCTTTAGACTAATAGTATATTTTTATTTGTTTGATATAGAATTGACAACATATGGAATCCTAGTTCTAGAAAAGTCTATAATAGGTGACTTTGTTTATTCATTTAGAATAGTAGTTCTATCATTTCAGACAGATGAAAAGTCTCCTGTTTGGGAAGGGAAAAAATGCATATGTGTAACTTTAGTAACTCTTTCTAGTATTTAAGAATCCTTGCTGTTATGAAATTTCTCATGTTATGGCTTTCCTTGCCAACTTTCATTATAAAAGCAATATAATCATAATATAGTATTTGGAAATTCTAACATCAAGAAAGAAATACACTCAATAGCTGAGTATAATCTTAGTTTATTTACAGCTTATTATCTTGATTTTCTCCTTTAATGTTGCATCATTTGGCTATCTAGTATTGGGAAGCAACCTGGAAGTTGCCAAGTTTCATTGGCAAGCAGGCCTGGGATTAAATCCCAGCATTGTCATTTACAAGCAGAGTGAACTTGGGCAAGTCATTTTAACCTCCTCAGTCTTTTCTGTCCTCTGTAAAAGGAGGACAGTAATAATACTCACCTCAGTGTTGTGAGGAGTGCTCTGCAGTGCCTGGCATGGAATAAGAACTTGGTGCTATTTGCTGCTGCATGGCCAACGGCCATGGATGGCATGTAGCCAAAGTGCACTGGCACTGCTGTACCAATTGTTAAAACAAACTGAAAGCCTTCCATGCCAGTTGGTAAAAAGTGATTGCCTGTCCCCAAATACCTCCACAGCGTCTACATATGCACACCTCTGCCCCTAGCCCCTGCCACTGTGCAGATGTTACTAATACCTGGCCTTATGAGCTGCACCCATTCCATTATTCAATGCCCATACAGTCCCCTCTGCTAGTAAGCCCTCAGTTTTTTAGATGCACATAAAAATCATTATTCCATTGGACAGTTATAGCTAGTTCTTTCACTGAAACTAATGTTACTGTGATTAATATTATACATATTTGTGATACTCATTGCTAGTTCAATTTTTTAGTAGCAAATGAAAGCCTCCTCTCTGATTGATGGTTACGTGATTTGATTTGATTTTTTTAAACTCCTCCCTCTCCAGTTGAATTATCTTCCATACCTAATGCTTTAGCCAGGTTTTTGCTCTCCTTCTCAATTCTTTTTCTCTACATTGTTCTTTGATCATTTGGCTGGAATTGAACCTAATAGTTTTCCTAAGGCAGACCCATGGGAGTGAAAGCGTTTTCATGAGTTTTTCCCCCCATCCTTTTGCTTTTCAATATTGTGCCCACCTTAAGACAACCAAAACCAAAATAAGAACCAGTCTTACTGTGTTACTGCTTAAATACCCACCCCCATCTGACTCAGCCGTTTTTCATCATCACGTCTGTTCTTATGAGAACCCCTTTGCTAACATATAATTTACTAAAGAGCAGCTCTGTTTGTTTCTGACTCAGTATGATGTTACCAGGGTTGTTTTACTTCACGTTGCACAGAGTACCGTTGTTGTTTTAACCAGTCACTTTGAATGTTAATTCTCTCTACCTTACTTACCAGTAAGTGAAAGCTGATTCCTACCTGCTTCCAGAGTTTAGGTGGAAACTATAAATATGCCTTGTTGCCTCTCCAACTGGGCTGGCCTGGCTGGAAGTGAGTCACATTGTTGGACACACTAGCCAAGGGGTCCCTCTTGCTTCAGAAATAGAGAAAGGAGCCAGGTATGATGGCACATGCCTGTAATCCCAGCAGTTGAGGAGGCTGAGGCAGAAGGATCACAAGTTCAAAGTCAGCCTCAGCAATTTAGCAAGGCCCTGTCTCAGAAGGCCTGGAGACGTGGCTCAGTGGTTAAGCACCCCTGTGTTCAATCCCTGGTACCGGGGCGGGGCGGGGGGGGGGGGGAAGAAACGAAAAAAAGGAGGGGACAGTTTAATTAAAATGAGTTATGAGTTCTGAATATGCTGTTGTTGCCAAATTACAGAAAGTAAAAAATAAAGGCCACCAGATCCACTCCAAAGACTCTTCTGTGTTTCACAGCATTCTTAACTGCCTTATTTATTAGGTTACCTTTGTCTACTAAATCTTATATGGTCAAAGGTTTATTAGGAATGCAAATAAAAGACAGCTAGTCATATGCCACCTGCTGCAGGTAGTAAGGCAGAAGGTCTTGCAATAATAGAAGAAAGTTTTCTCTTACCTGTGCAATTAGAGGGACTATACTTCTCTTTAGGTTTTGAAAAAGAATTGTTGAAGGATTTGGGAGCTAATAAAGTCCCAAGGGCATTAATGGTTAGGTAAAATTGAGAGAATATATTAATACCTTCAGTTGAAATCATGTTTAAATTGTATAAATTTTTGATTCTCTGTTAATGAATATTAGTTTGTATAATAGCTTGTTAAGTACCTTTGTCTCTCACTTGCAAATATGAAGTTAAAAAATAAACTAGTCATAATTCAGATGATAATTTTTTTTTCAACCAGAAGATATCCTGCGTCTTTTTGCTTTGTGGCCTTGAGTCTAACTCCTCAGTGTATGAGCTCTGCTTAGCCATGAAAACATATGCATTGTTCTGCATCAAAATTCTGTACCTAATTAGCACAAAACTACTGGATTAATTTATTTCTGGTTTTTATTTTCTCTTGAAAGTTACTTAAATTTTGGAAATTAATCTGGAAATCTCTAAGAGATTTCATATCAAAGTTTATTCTACGGTCAATGTAAGTTTTTCAGGAAGTTGCTTCAGATTAAAAAAAAAGAAAAAGAAAAAAAGACAACAGGTATACAACAGGCAGAGAGTTGCTAATGCAGTTAGCCATCTTCTTTAAGCCATCTTGTGTGCAGACTTTTTTTTCTTTTTTTTTTTTTTTTGAGGTGCTGGGGATTGAACCTGGGGCCTCACACATGCTAAACAAATAGGCAAGTGCTCTGTTACTGAGCTGCATCCCCAGCCCAACATGCAACCTTTTTAATGATATTCTCAGGTCAGTTTCACTGCAGTAGATTATTAACAATGACTGTATATATTAGTACAGGTAAAGATAAATTCCATTTTCAAGATGTATTTTACTGCTTGTTTTAAAAGAAAAACTTTACTTAAATGGATGATGATGGCAGTTCACCTTTAATACAACTTAGTTTTATACTGAGAGTTATCTTGTCAGTCGAAGCAAAATAAGAAACCCAGATTCATATTCCTTCTGATTAAAAGTTTTTATTTGTAATGTTCTGCTTATTTTTTCCACTTATATTTTCAGAATTTCTACAGAAAATATGAATTTTTCCAGGAATGATAAGACACAATAAAATATTTAAAATACAAGGTAGCATCAAACAGAAAACAAAGTGACTGAAAGTAGTGGGCTTTAAGGTTAGTGTGGGTTCAAATTTTGCCATTGTAACCTGGCAGCTATTTCAGGTCTAGGATTCCTTTGGCGCATTTTAATAAGCTACATTCTCCCTGTTGATCTTTAACTGGAAGTTTCAATTCAGTTGGTACTTGTAATTTGTGATAGTTATTATGTTCTATAAAGTTGCCACAAACACTGAATTAGTGAATACTGAACCATTGCTTCTAGGGGAAATAAAGGGTTAGTTTTCTGCGAATCTCTGGTTACAACATTTGTCAACTGATCAATACATAACCTTGTTTTATGTGTGTTTCTGTCTACAGATACTTTATTTAGTATGTATTGTTGCTTAATTAAAATTGAGTTCATGGCCAAAGGCATAATAACCCTTGCTCAGATGAAGCTTGTTTAACTCATGTATTTTCACCATGGGGCATATCAAAGTCTTTTTGCTTAGAAACAGTAAACAGCATATCACCACTACATGTGGAGGCCATTTTAAACAGAAAAATCATTAGCAAAAAATACAGAAATGCAAAAATATGGCACTGAATGGACCATGAATAGGATACTTGTTTGCAGTATAAAAGCTGAGATGGGAAGGCAGAGTATAATCATCTTTGATTTCAGCTGGGAACGTATGTTCTATGTGACTCAAATCCTTGGTTGCCTTGCTAATATCTCCAACTGACTGTGAAAGCACCATGAACATTGACTTTGGGGTTACAAATAGATTTAAGTGTGTAGGCAAATTTGCAAATACAGATTGTGTGAATGGGGGTGAACTGTATCAACTTTTCCAATTAAAACTGTAACTCAATAATTATTTTTATTGGCAAACTGGCAACATGGCAAACTGAAAAAAGGAATAGAAAAAATGGGTAGAGTTTCCAGGTGCATGTTAGAAACAGTCTAGATTGCAATGAATAAAAATTTATAAATGATTCTATTGAGGATATAGACAAAAAGAGGTACAGTTGCAGAAAAAGCTTCTGTCTTAGCCAGTGTGTTTGTAATCCATGGCACAATGTTAGTGAGAATGTAAATGCTAAAGGCTGTCATGAGGAGGTTGCAGACAGAAAAGAAGCTTGTGTTATTAGATAATGAAGCAAAGGCAATCTGTGTTATAAAGTGGCAAAAAAACTTGACTAAATTGTGTTCATGTTATAGTGTTATATAGTAGGTAGAATTTGCAAGTGACAAAATTGGGAGTTTAGCTAAATCGATATCTAAGCAATGAATTGAAGCTATAGCTTTGGCTCTTCGTGACAGCTGATAGCAAAATTTGAGAAGAATGAACTTAAAGACAGAATTGTTAAGCATAAAGGAAGCAGAACTTAAAGATTTAGGAATTTCTCAGTCTACACATATTGCAAAAATTGTGAACACTAAGAATTGGCCAAGAGACCGTTTGATAAAGATGAATATAGATATGAGCTATAAACTTAATTAACTTAACTTAATCCAGCAAAAAAATTACTAGTTTGAACTTAAGAGGAAGGAGACATAATGGAATGAAGGCTGCTGGACTTCTTGAGTTTGAAAGGATGGAACCATAAAACTATTCAGCTAATAGGTACTATTTTTCAAGACAATGACCCTCAAAGCAATTCAGAAATCATCAAGGTTGCCTCCTCAGTTTCAAATTTGGGGCTAGGTTAGGAAGGGTAACCTTTCTCATTTAGAGATAGCTTTCACCCAAAGCCATGTGTGCAGGGTCATCCATCAGCTCAGTGGATCTGGAGGACAGAACATTGAGCCAGTGAATATTATTCTCAAGCCTTAATATCTCATGGAGTTTGCCTTGTGGTTTGGACTTTCCTGGATCTCCTCTATTCTTTCTCATTTCTCCCTTTTGGATTAGATAATATTCAGATGACATTTTGATAATATGATTTAGATAATATTCAGATGACATTTTGGATTTTATACTTTAGACTTGATGCTAGAAAGAGTTAAGACTTTAAAGGCTCTTGAGATATAATGAATGTATTTTGCATGTGAGAATCTGGACATAAACTTGGGGGCAGAGGCAAGGGCAGAAAACTATAGTCTAATTGTCCCCCTCAGATTCATATGTTGAAATCCTAACCTTCCGGGCTGGGGATATAGCTCAGTTGGTAGAGTGCTTGCCTTGCATGCCCAAGGCCCTGGGTTCAATCCCCAGCATCACAAAAAGAAAGAAATAAAGAAATCCTAACCCCCAAAGTGATGGCATTAGGAGGTGGGGGCCTTTGGTGGGTGATGAAGATGTGAGGATAGAGTCCTCACAAAAAAGATTAGTGCCATTATGGGGGTGTGGCTGGGGTTGTGGCTCAGGGGTAGAATGCTCGCCTAGCGCTTTGTGAGGCCCTGAGTTCCATCTTCAGCACCACATAAAAATAAATAAATAAAACAAAGGTATTAAAAAATAATTTCCATAATTTTTTTTTTAAAAAAAGATTAGTGCTATTATAAAAGACACCCCTGGTGTGGGGACGGGGCTCAGTGGTAAAGTGCTTGCCTAGTGCGCACACAGCCCTGGGTTCAATTTCTAGTATGAGGGGCCGTGGGAAAGAGAATAGAAACATATTTTGAAAGAGAGAGACTGACCCAGGGAGTTCCCTTGACCTTTCTGCCTTATAATGTTACAGTGACAAGTGACAATATGGCAATTTGTGAACTAGGAAGTAGGCCTTCACCAGACACCAAGTCTGCCGGTACCCTGATCTTAGACTTCCCAGCCTCCAGAAGTGTGAGAAGTAAATTTCTGTTGCTTTTAAACCACCCAGGCTATGGTATTCTGTTATAGCAGTCCAAATGGACCAAGGCAAGCTCTATTTCACACATTTGTGTTTCAGCATTGTTATCTCGAGTTGTAAACATGTGCAATTCATGTGCATGTTTAGACCACAGATACACCAAAAGCGATTATTTTTGGTAATCTAAATGAGCAGATATTAGGGGTTGACGCATAAAATGGTTATTAAAAAGATTTGTTTCTAAAAGATGGTTTCACAGGGTTTTAATTGTTAACTCATCACTTGACTGCTGTGTATAATTCCATTAATTATCTTATGGAGTTTGAAAAGCAGATTCAGTTTTCAGGGTGTATTATTGATTTCCACTTTGCGATGCATGCCATATGCATATGTATGCTGATAGCATTTTATTTGAATGTAGCTTTATTTTCTATGTTATATCTCTCCAGGCCCAAAGCAGCCTAACAGAACCCTAGTTATTTAACCCCCAGCAGGTTCTCCATTTGTTTAACTGACTACCACAGGGTTGCCACAGATGTTTTATTTCACTCATGTTGCTTTCTTTTTCTGAAGGGCACAAGGATGAGTTTGTTGTGCCAAGTTCTTAGAAAGCAAGCAGGCTTGCCAACAGGTTTGTGGAGGTTCCCTGGGGATGCCACAAAGGGGGGAGATTTGTAAATGCTAATAGACAAACTGCTGCAGCCCCTGGGAAGGTTGTATGGGCTGCTGCTGCTGCTGTGGATCCTGCAGAGCTGGGAATTGTTTATGCACATCTCTTGCTGGCTGTCAGGAGAGTAAGAACTGATCTTGTACTCAAAAGCCAAAGTTAGGGCTGTGTAGGAATTTATTGAGTGGTGTCAATCCCTATTTTATGTAGCCAGGAATTTCCTCTGGAGAGGAGGAGTCATCTGAACAACTTAAAGACATGCAGTTTATTTTAACATACTACCAGAGATCTGAACCACATTGGCGTGTCCCTCCTGTCTCCAGCTTCCTGTCAACCTATCTCTACTGTCCTATCACAAGCCCTAGCAAGAGAGGAAAACCTCACAGTTAATTTAAAGTAGTCTTTAGTTTGAAGCTAAGAATTAAAAGGAGTGAGGGAGTCAAACAAGCTGTTCTCCTTGATTCCTTGCATCTCTCATGTTCTGTTATTCTTGGTTCTTTATTTAGTGAAGATACAACCAAAATTTGTACCATCCTTTTAGGTCATAAATTCTAAGTGAAGACCTTTTCTCTGGGCAACTAACTTGCAATGCACTGTGGTCTTCATGGATAGATACTTAAATTTAACAAATTTAAATTGATTTGGCATTTCATTATTGTTTTAAGAGAGCAGTGCATAACATTAAACCTGTCAGACAGCTCCTAGTTGTTTGCTCATGTTAGATTTCTTTTTTTAATTTTAAATTTATTTATTTATTCTAATTTGTTATATATGACAGCAGAATGCAATTCAATTCATAGTACACAATTTTTCATGTCTCTGGTTGTACACAAAGTAGAGTCAAACCATTCCTGTCTTCATACATGTACTTAGGGTAATGATGTCCATCTCATTCCACCGTCTTTCCTACCCCTTTGCCCCCTCCCTTCCCCTGCTTTCCCTTTGCCCTATCTAAAGTTTCAACGTTCCTCCCATGCTCCCCGCCCCCCAGCGCCTAATAGAAGAAAAAGTAGGCCCAAATCTTCATCATATCAGATTAGGCCCCCACTTCCTTAACAAGACTTCTATTCAAGAATCAATAAATGGGATGGATTCAAACTGAAAAGCTTCTTCTCAGCAAAAGAAGCAATTAGTGAGGTAAATAGAGAGCCTACAGAATGGGAGCAAGTTTTTACCATGTGAACATCTTATAGAGCACTTAACTCTAGGATATATAAAGAACTCAAAAAACTTAACATCAAAAAACAAACAAACAAACAAAAAAACAACAACCCAATCAATAAATGGGCCAAGGAACTAAACAGATACCTCTCAGAAGATGATATACAATCAATCAACAAATGTATGAAAACACGTTCAACATCTTTAGCAATTAGAGAAATGCAAATCAGAACAACTCTAAGATTTCATCTCACTCAAGTCAGAATGGCAACTATTAAGAATACAAACAACAATAAATGTTGGTGAGGATGTGGGGAAAAAGGCACACTCATACATTGCTGATGGGACTGCAAATTGATGCAACCAATCTGGAAAGAAGTATGGAGATTCTTTGGAAAACTTGGAATGGAACCACCATTTGACCCAGCTATCTTACTCCTCGGTTTATACCCAAAGGACTTAAAAACAGCATACTACAGGGACACAGCCACATCAATGTTTATAGCAGCACAATTCACAGTAGCTAAATTGTGGAACCAACCTAGATGCCCTTCAGTAGATGAATGGATTTTAAAAATGTGGCATATTTTTATATGGACTATTTCTCAGCATTAAAAGAGAATAAAATCATGGCATTTTGGTAAATGGATGGAGCTAGAGAATATATGCAGAAAAAGCATTTAACAAAATACAGAACCCCTTTAGGTTCATGTTAGATTTCTTAAAACCTGAACGTGGATTCAAATACCTCTCAAAGGTATTGTTGAAATGAACTTTTGGGAAAAGCTTTGAGAAATCAAGAGTTAAGGATGGTTGTTTTTTCCTAACTGTAATTTGTGAGCTACATATGTTAGAAACTTTTGTCTAGGGATGGTAACTTTTAGTGGGAAAAACATCAAAACCTCTACTATAAATTTACAGCTTTGTAGTAAGTGCTATGGATTAACAGTTTAGTTAGGAGGCCTTTGGCTGCATTTAGCAGATTCCACTCTAACTAGCTTGAATAACAAGGGAATTATTGATTCACAGAACTAAACACAGAGCAAGAACAGGCTTCAGGGCCGGTGCAATCCGGTGTCCTAGGCTCTGCTTCTCTGGAATTCCAGAATTACTTCATTTGTCCCGTCCTTTGCAAAATGACTAGTGATTTTTTGCTTTGCATTCACGTACTACATTGTTGGGACTCCTCAACTTTAGTGCTGTTGACATTGGGTACAGATGATTCTTTTGTTTTTGTGGGATTGTTTCCTGAGCATTGTAGGGTATTTGGTGGCCTCACTGACCACCACTTGATGCCAGTAGCATCTGAACCCTGAATATTAAAAATATCTCCATATATTACCAAAGGTTCCCTGGGGGACAGAAACACTCTGATTGAGAACAGCTGGTCTAAGGGGAAACAGACCATTTCAGCAAGTGGTTTTCTGGGGGAGAAATGTGTTCTCTAGAAGACCTCAAACTCTTAAACTTTCTCTTTTGGGGCTAGAGATGTGGCTCAGTGGTAGAATTTGCCTGGCATATATGAGGCCCTTGGTTTCAAAGTTTGAATCCCCAGCACCACTAACAAACAATAAGATATATCTTTATATATATTATTATGATATATATATATATATATATATATATATAATTATATATATGTGAAACTTTCCCTTTTTGTCTTGCTGGCTCAACCTAGGTCACTCCCTGATTCCTGAACCCCTCACTGGTGAAGGAGTTGGATTTCCTCTGACTAATCAGGCCCCCACTGGAAAAAGTCATGATAAGAGAGAGAAGAAGCCAAATATGAACCCAATAATATTCATCACCACACTCTAAATTTGCCTTTTTTTTTCTTCCTCTCAGTGAGGATTATGGGAAGAACTTTAAGGATATTACAAATCTTATCAACAACACCTTTATTCGGACTGAATTTGGCATGGCTATTGGTCCTGAGAACTCTGGAAAGGTGAGATTCATTCCTACATCTATAAAGTTGGTACTTGATAACACATACAGGGCTGTCTGATGTTAGTATTAAAATAATCCAGAGATACACAATATTGTATTTTAGTTTAGTATTGCTGAATTTTTAAAATTAGGCATAGTTTAATATCAATCACACAAGAATCTTAAGCACACAGGTTTTTCGGTACCTGTCTAAGATGCATCAAAATCTTTCTACCTCTGTTGCAGTTTTTAGCATTATGTGTGTACTCCCCATGACAACATTTTAGTCTCTTGGGAAACTAACAAATCTCAAAATTGATCAGGCTCAAAATTGCAGGTATAATGTATTAGCTCAATTCAGAATGATTTTTTTTAAGATTAATACTTAAGGAATCAAATGGAGCAACAAATCTTTATATAATCTAAAGAGTTTAATGTCTGGTGAAAATGGCACAAGAACTTTCTTTGCTAAATTTGATATTTCTCTTCCTGGTCAGGTGATATTAACAGCAGAGGTATCTGGAGGAAGTCGTGGAGGAAGAATCTTCAGGTCATCAGATTTTGCAAAGAACTTCGTGCAGACAGATCTCCCTTTTCATCCTTTGACTCAGATGATGTATAGTCCCAATAATTCTGATTACCTGTTAGCCCTCAGCACTGAGGTGAGTCCAGTTGAGAAGCTTGGCTTGCCTGTTGCCATTTTTATACTTTAAGAATAGACTGTCTTAAAAGGACATGGTAGCTAATGCTTTTATGTTGGCTTTTTTCCCAGTGTTGTCTTACACACAAAATATGTATTTTTTACTTTTCTTCCCTATTTGATAAAGAATATGATTTCTGTTTGCTTTCTATTCAGATAAGGATAATGTAAGTTGCCACTATAATTTTTTAAGCAAATAGATATGTGCTATTGAAGAAATGAACTAAAAATAATTTAATTCTTGTTGTGCTACCAGAGATAAGTGTAAATCATCAAATTCCTAGTATTTTTATTGTTCCTTTCTGGTGACCAAACCACATCTTTTTATATTTTTTTCTTTTTTGCTAATTCTTTGGTTATGTATCGATTTCTGCCTTTGACATTTCATGTATTAAATATCCAAATCCTCAACTCCCTGAGCCCCCTACCACATTCCTATACTATCCCCAGAAACCAGTGTCCCTCACTCATTGACCCATCTGTCTTCTGAAAGTTCCTTGAAGAACACATTCAGCTCTTGCTGTCATGGAAGACCAGTCTCCAGACCTGGAGTTGAGGGTGCCAAGTGGCTGAGTGGCCAGACTATGATGGTCAAAATTACACTTTACGCTTATGTGACTTTCCTTATAAGTGTATATGTCTATAAGTAGACTTGGTATAGTCTACTGATTATATAAGTATATCTTGTATATAAGTATGTATATAGGGTATGTAAGTAGACTTACATGGTGTATAAGTAGAGTGTATATGGTATAAGTAGGCTTGGTATACTCTACTGAGCAGCAGCATCCAATGGGAGCATCTGACAAGTGGGTTAAAGATGCGAATCCCTAAGCCTCAACCCAGATACAAGAAACCTGTGACTTTTGCTTGCAGTGGCTCATGTTTTTATCTAGCTCCCCAGCAGGGCCTGCACTCTAAAATTTAAGAGCCATTGTTGTGCTGACTATTCTGGGGCAGAAACAAGACAACCAACTGTGGACTAGGCAGGCAGGGCAAAGGTGACATGGAGAGGATGAAGGGCCAGGAAGAGAGGTCCAGGTGCTGAGTCTTTCGTGGGGAGATGTTTGAGTAGAGATGAGGCTGAGAGGTGCTCCAACAGGGTCTTATTTATACTTAGCTGATGGAGGCCAGAGGAAGGGCTTGCTGGGGTGCTTCAGACCTTAGAGAAATTAAATGGAGCTAACAGACCTCCATGAAAATAGACAGAACCATGGATCTCCTCTTTGACCCTCTTATCTCCAAGTATCTCAAGCACATTAAAAAAAAAAGCAAAAAAAAGCAATCCTCAAGAAGGGACAGAAACAATCTGTATTTTTGCCTGGAATTTCTTCCAATTAAGGGTAAATTAGAAATGCTATGAGGTGATTATTACCAAAGGAAGGGGGATGTTGAAGAATGGTGGGTGAGGGTGGGGGAGCACAGAATATTAACTCTGTCTAGATCAGCCCCATTCAGTTTCATCTGTACCAGAACATCTCTGTCCTATCTCCACTGAAGGTGAGCTCAATTAACTCACGTTGTCAATATAACTGACATTGTCAGTCTTCATATTATTGAGTCTGCTGCATTTCAAAGTATTGGCCATCCCTCCTTTGGGGAATCCCACTGGCTTGGTTCTGTGACATCATTCCCTTTGTTTACCTTTCTGGTCATTCCTTGTTGGTCTTAAACACCTTTCAACTACCCTTAAATGCCCCCTGCTCATTTTGCTCTGAGTAGTAATCTCTGCCACTTTTACAGTTTAACTATCACTTATCTCTAGCCCTGGCTTCCCTGTAGGGCCTCAGAGTCCTATCTTGCTGCCTCCTTGGTATCTCTAGCTGTATGTTACACAGATACCTCAAACTCAATCCAAAACTGAACTTCTTCCATGTCCTTCTCTCAGGTGTGCTCTTCTTCCCTTAATCCTTATGCTAGTTAATGATACAACAATGCATTCTAGACCCCAACCCCAAACCCAAAGTGATTGACTTTGAGATAATATGTGCTTAAGGACACCCACATATACCCACATACACACCCATACCTGTACTACCCTACAGGAAAAGTCATCTAGTTCCATTCTAGCTTCTGAACTCCTACTGGTCCTATTCCTCAAGGCTATGGTTGAAATCCTCATTAACTTTTTTTTTTTTTGGATACAAGGGATTGAACTCAGGGGCACTTGACCACGGAGCCACGTCTCCAGCCCTATTTTATTTAGAGATAGGGTCTCACTGAGTTACTTAGCACCTCATTTTTGCTGAGGCTGGCTTTGAACTCTTGATCCTCCTGCCTCAGCCTCCTGAGCTGCTGGGATTACAGACATGCCCAGCCGCCCTCATTAACTCTTTTTTTTTTTTTAGTTGTTGATAGACCTTTATTTTATTTATTTATATGTGATGCTAAGAATTGAACCCAGTGCCTCACACATGCCAGGCAAGTGTGCTACCTCTCAGCCCCAGCCCCAGCCCCCCCTATTAACTCTTAATTAAATTAATGTGACAGTTGGGCTGGGGATGTGGCTCAAGTAGTAGCAGGCTCGCCTGGCATACATGCGGCCCAGGTTCAGTCCTCAGCACCACATACAAACAAAGATGTTGTGTCGGCCAAAAACTAAAAACTAAACATTAAAAAATTAAAAATTAAAAAATAAAATAATTAATGTGACAGTTATTTATCACATGTCCTACTTTCAGTTGGGACCTTCTGAAATCCATCTTTCCCATTCTCATCCAAGTATGCCACTTAAGAAAGGGAAACTGTAGAGTCTTCCTCCTGAGGAGAGCACCTCACTTACAGTGCCTGACCTACAAGGAGGCTCTCCGTGAGCTTGCCTCACCTTTCTTCAGAGCATTAGCTCTGCATTTCCTCACCTATGCAAGTTGATGTTCAATGGCTTTGAGCTTCCTACACGTGTTGCTTTAGTACCTCCTTGCCTTTGCAAGACTGATCTAGCTTTGTGCAGCAGCATCTCATCTCCATGTGTGCCTTATTTTGGTTATACTGTTCATTTCAGAGTGGATGCGACTCTCCTCTTCAGGAAACTCTCTGATGCAGTGTTCCTCCCCTCCCCACTTCTACACTAGGCTGTTTCCATGTCATTTACCACCTGGCATTGACCTTCTTATCTATGCCCCTTGTGAGCTCCTTGAGAGTAGGGAGTGGGTCTTATTCATCTTTGTATCCCTTATGTAACATCCAGTGGGAGCTTCATATGTATTTGTTATTCTGAACTCCCAAGACCCTGAAGGAGCCCAGATGAGCCATGTATGTATCTGTGAAGCTCAGGGAGCTCTGGTGGAGCCTCAGAGTGTGTGTTTACTGTCCTGTATGATCAGATATGAATTATTAAAAGTCATACAAGCAGCTGCACAGGATAAAGCTGGAATTTTGATAAGTCATTTATAATCTTTCAGAATGGCCTGTGGGTGTCCAAGAATTTTGGGGGAAAATGGGAAGAAATCCACAAATCAGTGTGTTTGGCCAAATGGTGAGTAACAGAAGATTCCATCTGTGCATAGCCCTAAACCTTTTCTGATAATGCTGCCAAAAGTCACATGAATAAATATTGAGCACTTACTATGTGCCAAGTACTCTTCAGGGTGCCATAAGGGAGAAAAGGGTATGACACAGACCTCAACCTGGAAGAACTTCTATTGTGCTGGAAAAGAAGACTTAGTCTGACTAAATGTTAGAATATAAACAAAGCACGTGATTGAGTAGCTTCTGCCTGCAAAGGATTTATTCTGCATCTTGTGACAACTTTAGTTTGGGGATAAATGCTTCTCTGCACCCAGATTTACGCTCCCTTGTCTAGGAATTCATTTTAGTTATGTAGAACGTAGCAAGTAATCAGGAAGAAAGCTGAACGAGCTTTCAGACTGTGAAAGGCACACTGTCCATTCACTAGAATGTACTCACTTCTCTTGGCAGGATGCAATGCTCCCATCGGGTGCCTGCATAGAGATGTCGAGGTTGAGGGAGCTCTTATTTGAGAGTCAAGTCACCTTGGTTCCAACCTGGCTCTGCTGCTAGACAGTGACTTAACCTCCCTGGACTTTTGTTTTTACTTTGCAAAATATTTGTTTGGGGAATGTTGGGGGTGGTTGAGAAAGAGTTGAATTAACAGGGCTGGGGTGATGGCTCAGTGGTAGAGTGCTTGCCTAGCATATATGAGGCACTGGGTTCAATTCTCAGCACCGCATGTAAATAAATGAAGGTCCATCAACAACTAAAAAAAAAAAAGGAAAGAGTTAACTAACAGCCTTCATACCTCCAAAATTCTGATTAGGCTCAGACTCTTGTTGAGAGTGTCTCTCTTTTTTTCCTTTGACTAATTTCAACAAAATTGTTAATCTGTTTTCCCAGTTTGTAGCAGATTGCTGCCAGAGATGAGCTAGTGGCTGCTGGCAACAAGCACATGACAGTATTAGAATTATAGCCTGAGAGCTGGAAGGAGGCATAAAAACTATAAGAGAACAGACAAAACTTAGAGCTTGTAACAGTATGAAATTATTCATTGCTTTATCAAGAAAGGATACGGACTTCAGTAACTTCTAATGGGGACACTGTATGATGGTTTGATATGATTGATGTTCCTAATGATGAACTATAATCCCAAGAAAGAGTTTAATGTACTCTACTTAGGCAATCAGGAAAATGTGTAATACACATTTGAAATGTCTACCAAAATTAATTAAAACTTAAAAAAGTGGACCTTTTCCAGAAATGCTCATTCAGTGAGGTTTTGACAGCAACACTGTGGTATACATACCACATTTGCTCTCATTTAATGCATTTTAATGAATTTTGCTTGTACCATATTAGATGTAGTCAGGAATGAAGTGATTTTTAAGGGAATTAAGTTAACAAATGTTTTCAATTCTGTTGGATTTAGAAATGTAGCACATGTTTAAGAGTATAGAAAATTTGATCATTAGAATTCATCTTTAAAATCAGAAAGTTCCGTTAAAATGATATTTTGAATTCTATGCAAGGTTATTCACTTTTATAATTCATTACTTTGTTTGACTCTAAATATATTATAACAGATACTCACCTTTTAGATGTTTGCTGTCTAGGAGTTTACAACCTGAAGTCCTGAGACAACAGGCTCAGACCCAGCAACTTTCGCTGGTAGTCATCTCTAAGTAACATTAGGGTCTGAATCTAGTTCCCTGCAAACTCCTTTTGCAAGTTACATTTTAAGTAACTCAACCTCTGACCTAGTTGTCTATTTGAAATGAAAGAACTAAATTAGTTAGCTCATACAAATCATCAAACTGGATTCTGAGAGGAAATAAAAGCATAAAATTTAGTACCTGACCTGAAGAAACCAATGAGTATGAAGGAGAGATATGAGGCACACACCGTGCTATTAACATAGCCAACTGGGAGACAGTGAATGTCAAGTGGCTGATATGGAGGGCAGTTTCTCAAGTGTGTCACTGGTGACATTTTGGGCTGGATAATTCCTTATTGAGGGCTCTGCTCCATTATAAGATGTGCAGCGGCCCCCCTGGCCTGTACCTGCTAAATGTTAGTAACAACTCCTGCCCACCCCACCCTCCACCCCAGTTGTGACAACCAAAAATGTCTCCAGACTTTGCCAAATGTCTAATTTTAGCAGTGTATTCATGTAAAGCAAATATTATGCTACAATAGACCCTGATTGAGAAATCACTGCTCTAGAAGCTTGCATCAAAGAAGCCTTCCAGTTAGAATGACAAGAACGCTTCATAGGAGAGCTAGATTTTTAAGCTTGAGTTTGTGAGGGTACAGTTTGGTTATGTGAGAGAAAAGCATTTTACGGGGGAAACAGTATGACAGAAGAGGCAAATTTGGAGAGTTTAAACAGATTACTTTGGCTGCCTGAATGCGCCCCCATAATGGTCTAGGAGAAACATGGGGCAAGGCCCTAAGGATCTTGGTAGACCACAGGAGAAATGGGTGCACAGTAGCAGAGAAGGCTGTCAGTTGGTGCCTGTGGATGACATTTACTAGACTTGCCATGGGCTTTGTGACTAAGGTTGATATAGCCCATCAGCAGCCTTAACCCTTTTTTCTCCCCTGTCTTTGCCTTATATAGGGGGTCAGAGAACACCATCTTCTTTACTACCTATGCAAATGTCTCCTGCAGTAAGTATGTTTTAGTTCCACAAAGGGTGTCCTGGTATCCATTCATGGTAGAATATTCTGGATTGTGTGAGATAGAAACAAGACTATTCCATTCTCCTGAAATTTTGATAGCTAAAGAGACCTGTTAGTGATTTTTAAAATCTTGAAAGTACAACCAAATTACTATTCTGTGCCCATGTCAAATAAAAATGTAGGCTAGGACTGGGGGTAATAGTCAGTGGTAGAGCACTTGCCTAGATGCACTAGGTCCTGGATTCAGACCCCAGCAGCATGCATCCCTGTGTGTGTGTTCATGAATAGGCTGAACATGGAGATAGTATACTTAATTTTAGCAGTGTATTTATATAAAGCAAATATTAGGCTATAAACAATAGCAAATTGAAATGCATCATGATTTCTGCAAAAGAACATGGAATGGCCTGGCATGGTAGCTCACACCTGTAATCCCAGCTACAGGGAGGCTGAGGCAGGAGGATCACAAGTTCAAGGACAGCCTGGGCAACTTAGAAAGACTTGTTTCAAAATAAAAAATAAAAAGCATTGGGGGTGTACCTCAGTGTTAGAGTACTTGCCTCGCCATGTGCAAGGTCTTGGGTTCAATCCTCAATACCACAAACAAAATAAAACAGAAACAAACAAATCAATAAAAAGGGCTGGGGATCTAGTTCAGTGGTAGAATGTTTGCCCAGCTTGTGCAAGGCCTGGGTTCAATTCCTAGCACTGAAAAGGGGGAGGAGGAGGAGAACAAGGAGGAGAAAGAAGAGCAGGATGCTATGGCTGTGATGTTTTTATGTGATATTGTATAGGAATTAAGAAAATTCTATCTTTCCATCCAGCATAAAACATTTCACATACAAAATAAAACCCAAATGTGAATTCCCTGAACCTGATGCTGTATCCTGTTTGTGTTATTACTTAATTAGCATGCATAGGATTTAGAATACTTTGTTATTAAATTAAGAGCAATTCTAAAGCAGCTGTTTTGATCTGGGCTCATCAGTAAATGAAAGTTTAATTAATATTTTGTCTTGTTTAAGAAGCTGATCTTGGGGCACTGGAATTATGGAGAACTTCAGACTTGGGAAAAAGCTTCAAAACCATTGGTGTGAAAATCTACTCATTTGGTCTTGGGGGACGTTTCCTTTTTGCCTCTGTGATGGCTGATAAGGTGGGTATTGCCTTTTCACTTTGAGGTCTGACATTTCTGCAAATATGCCTCTCCTAGATCCATTTACTGCTTAGTACCAACAGAGTTTCTTATTTTTGCAATATTTAGTATCCCTATAAAGTTTGGGGTGATTCTGTTTACAGAGACTGATTGATCCCCCTCATGGGCTGCTCCGCACTTTGGTCTTTTGTTACCATATGAATTTTGGTATTGTTTTGGGGGATATATAGATCAGTGTTTGAACTTTATTCAGACGTGGATATCTGAAAAAAAAAAAAAGCCATCTACTTAATCATGGTAACAAAATACCATTCAATAATAGTAATAAAATAAAAATAAGTAACATCAGTTGAATATCTACAATGTTCTAGGTTCTACTCTAGGTCTTAGGAATATAGCAGTGAACAAAATAGATCAATTTCCTGCTCTCAGAACTTATATTCAAGTGGGGAAACAAATACTAAGCAAATAAGTGTGTTGGGTTAATTAAATCTGCAAAACAGTCTAAAGCAGAGTAAGGACACAGCAGCAGGAAACAAGGCAGTGTTGCATACTGGGTGGTCAAGGGGGGCTGGCTAGGATCTGAATGTGTGAGCACAGGACTATACAGACATCTGGGAGGAGAAGGGGAGGAACAGTATGTGTGGGGACAGACCTTCAGGCTGGAGCATGCTCCATCTATTGAAGAAAAGGGGCAGAGAGCAGTGTGGCCCAGGGGAATGTGTGCCCTGAGTGTGTGGGAATGGGTCAGAGGGGAGCCAGTAGCCAGATCATATGGGCCTTTCTAGGTCACAGTGAAGACACTGTTTTGTTTTTTACTCTTCATGTGCTGAGGAGTTGCAAAAGGGTTGTGTGTGAGAGAATGATGTGAGCATATATATGTGCAGGGTAGCACACATGTATTCTGTGTGTGGGGAGGAGGCAAGAGTGATAGCTAGGAACAGGCTGTTAACTGTGGGGTGAGGAGAGAAGCAGTGAGACTGTGGATATATTTTTAAAATATATTGCTAATAAGACTTGCTGATGAATTAGATGTGTATTTTGAGACAATAAGTGGAACCAAGGATAACTTTAGAGTTGGCCTGAGCAGTTGGATGAATGGCAGTGCCATTTTCTGAGATGGCCAAAACTACAGAAAGAGTAGGTCTGTGGGAGAACTCAGTTTTGGTATGATATGCCCATTAGATATCTAGGTAGAAATGTCAAGTAAGCATGAATCACCTAAAATTCTATGATATTTAAAGCCATGTGACTAGAATATCCCTTCTGGAGGAATGAGTAAGTAGAGAAGAGATGGGAGGACTGAGTAAGCCCAAGCATCCCCATACTGAAGGTTGGAAAGAGGAAGAATCTAGCAGTGAGGACTGGGAGGGAGGGACCAGTAAGGTAGGGAGAGTCAGGATAGTGTGAAAGAAAGTGTTTCAGGGGAAGGAAGTTATCAGCTTTGTTAAATTCAAGTGATGTATCAAGTTAGATGAATGCTGAGAATTTCCCACTTGAGTTGGCAAAATGGGTTGTTGGTGACCTTGACAAAAGTAGTTTCGTTGGACTAGTAAGGTTAAAAGACTGATTCAGTTCACTTCAGAGATAGCTAGAGATGGGGAAGTTGACATAGTAAGTACAGATAACTTGAGCAATTTTGTAATAATTCCTCAATAATCCTATGAGCTAATACTCTTATCTCAAATTTATAGGTGAAAAAATTGAGCAACTTGTCTAGGGTCACTCAGTGGTAGAACCCTGGTGGAAATCAACTGTCAGATTCCAGCAGTAGCCTTCTTAGATTCCTGTGCTGCTATTTACAGAATTAAAATTCTGCTATATGCTTTGTAACTCTAGTTTCTATATGTGACAATGAGAATAGGATTCAAAGTAATTAGACATCTCAGTGTAAGTCAAATAAGTTAAATGTACTTATCACTGAACTTTAAAAAGTATTTAACAATATAGAGGCCTGGAGCTTAATTCTCATGCCATGGCTCATTGAATCTACTAGTTATTTTAAGCTATTTATCAGAGAGGCTTGAATTACCTTCTTAACAGACTCCTTCACCAGGTGAATACTCTGTGGCTAGTTTCCTTATAGTAATTCTTGACCCTCCTTGGCCTCTTTCCAGCCCATACATGTTCCTTTCATTACGTGGCTATTCTGAGACAGCTCCTTAAAAGCATGTCCCATCTTGACTTCCCTGTGATCTCCCAAGCATGGGTTTCATCTCCATTTTCTACATTCTTAATTATCTAATTCTTTGGGTTATGCTAAGACTATCTCAAAGGGACTGTGTGTGTTGTGTGTACTGAGGATAGGTACTGGGGATCAAACCCAGGGCCCCAGAGCCTTGTGCATGCTAAGCAAGCCTTCTACCATGAGCTATATCCCCAGCCCTTCAAAGGGACCAAACTTTTATGTAGTAATCATCATTTTAAGAATTATTTGAGCAAGTATAACCAAATGGCTATAGAGCCAATTGATAGTCCCATCCAACCCTTAGCTCTTTTGAAGGATATAGAATATCCGAAATTGGGAAATCATGCCAGAGTGAAAGAGCCAAAGCAAAAGCAAGATAACCTTACTTAGAATGGATTTTCCCATTGGCTAGAAGGGGTTAGAAATTGCTTTGGTAATTGGTACTATGATCATTCATTGCAGTTGTACCCGGTGAGGAAGTAAATTATCATAATTATTAAAAAATGTTCCTGTTCACGTCTATGCACATGGCATCGTGACAGAAAATTTAAAAGATAGATATTGGCATATTTATTCTAGGATACAACAAGAAGGATCCATGTGTCAACAGATCAAGGGGACACATGGAGCATGGCCCAGCTTCCCTCTGTGGGTCAGGAACAGTTCTATTCTATTCTGGCAGCGAATGATGACATGGTATTCATGCATGTAGATGAACCTGGAGGTAAGAGCATTTTTATAGCCCATCCTGAATGTGTACAGATATAAGCTTTGAGCCGGTTTCCTTTTTACATGCTGACTTTTCCTAACTGACTACTCTGTCCTAGAGGTAACATCTTGCCTTTTTAAAAGGCCATTTGTTTTGGTGGTTTATTGTAGTTTGAATGTTCAGGTGTTCTGGAGCAGAGTAGTTCAGCTCTTACTGATTTGCAAACCTTCTGTTACCAGGTAAGTACTAGAAAAATTCAGAATGTCTTACAGCCATTTAACAAAGTCATTTTATGTCTGTTTGCTAATGATAAAAGAAAATTGGGAGCTTATTTTTGTCTATTTCACTTTTCTAGTGATTGTTTTCTGTTATATTTAACAAAAACATCAGTTTGTGACAGTGAAAATTTAGAAACTGATCCTTCATCCCATATAGTTTGAGAAACATTGTTCTGGAGTATTAAAGATTTAGAAATGTGTAAAATATGAACCAAATACAGTGTCACTGACTGTGATACTTCTGGGAAGAACTTCTCTATATAATCTGATTAAGTCATTCAATAAACTCAGCATTCTCAAATTCCAGATACTTAGCAGAGTACTAAAACTAAAGTTGATCATGAAGATCTTGAGCATCAAACCTAATTAGCTCTCTAGGTCTGCGTCTCTGTTGTGCAGAGAGAGAATTGGCAAATTGCCTGACTACTGGGTCAGTCAGGTAGTTGTATATGACTAGACTATTGTTTTTCTGTTTCCTCCTGAGACTTAATGGGTTTGTTTGTTTGTTTTTTTTTTTTTCCACCTATTTTAGATACTGGATTTGGCACAATCTTTACCTCTGATGATCGGGGCATTGTGTACTCCAAGTCTTTGGATCGACATCTCTACACTACCACAGGTGGAGAGACCGACTTCACGAATGTGACCTCCCTCCGCGGGGTCTACATAACAAGCACGCTCTCAGAAGGTAAGTCCTGGTGCAGTTATTCTGCTCCTGCAGCTCCTTCAGCTGAATGTGATAGGATTTGGTGGTCCCAGGTTATAATGTGCTTGCCTAGCCAACAAGCCTACCCATGTAAATTTTGCCTCCCCATTTTAAGTAAGTTGTAAATAGAACTAGGAGAGAGCAAAGCAGTGGCAAGTAGGAAGAAAGATGCTTTGGAGTCTATGTTGTTTAGTTTATAAAGTGAGTCTTCCATATTGGAAGGTTTAGACCAACAAGCCTTAATTTGAGCCACTTCTGTTCTTCTTGTAAAGGGCTTAGCAATAACCAGCCAAGATTCTTCTAATGTTTTACTCCAGGGCTCTACAAGGTTCACCTTTACCAAGGTTCAGTTATGCAAATAAACATATTACTCCCGAGTACAAAGGCTTTTAAAGTTTTATTTATGTATTTTCTGGTAGAAGATGCAGGCTCTTTGTTTTCTCTTGTAAACTCCTCGCAGTGGCTTACCAGGTCCTAAGAGACAGTGGCTCTCATCTCCTCCCTGACCTCACCTCCAGTTCTCCCTCTTTCATTTGCTCTGCACCACTCACACTGGCCCCTGTCCATTCTAAAATATACACACAGTCAGATTACAGATTTGCTCTGAGCATTTCTCCCTTAAATCTTTGCTCAGTCTTTGCTCCTTGTTTTGTATTCTAGGGATTGAACCCAGGGACACTTACCCACTGAGCCACTTTCCTGGTCCTTTTACTTGGAGACAGGGTTTTGCTAAATTGCTAAAGGTTCTTGTGTTACTTTCTGAGTGAACCCTTCCCTGACTATCTTATTTTAAATTCCAGTCTGCCCTGCCACCCCGCTCACTCCCAATCAACCTTTAGCTGTGGCATGTTTTCTATAGCACTTTTTTTTACAACATACTGTACGATTATTTACTATGTCTAGTATTTGTCTACCTCTAGTAGAAATGTATATCTCATGAAACTTTTTGTCTGTTTTGATCATTAATATATTCCCAAAGGCTTGCAATATTTTTCACATAGTGAATACACAAATGTTTGCTGAATAAGTGAATCTTCTGTCACTTTCTTTTCTATTTGATATTCCTCAGAAAACTTCAAGCATATTATGTCTGGATTAAATTGTAACAGTTTATAATATTGAAAATAGAGGACGAGGGAGGAATTATAAGGAAAAAAGAAAAAGGTATAAGAGGGATAGTGGAGAGACAATGATTAGGGATTATTAATAATATTTAAGCACCATATTCAAACCTTGAGAATCCCTAAGATAAGCCTGGTGTCATGGCCTTGTGTGAAGAAAAATTAAGATGCCTTCCCGTGGTAGATTTTTCTTCTTTCTAAGGCAGCAGACAAGGGAAGAGTATAGATATCAGCCAATTATGTTGGTTCAGGAGTTAAAATGTGTTAGTTAACTTTACATCACTGTGACAAAACACCTAAGGTAATCAACTTTTAGAGAGAAAAGATTTGTTTTGGCTCACAGTTTTAAAGGTTTCAATTTATGGTCAGTTATCCCCATTGTTTTTGAGCCTGTGTTGGCACATCATAGTGGGAGCGTGTGGTGTAGGAAACCCCTTTACTTCCAACAGAGGAAGAAGAAGAGATTAGGGCCCTAATGTCACCTTCAAGGGCATATTTCCAATGACAGCTTTCTCCGTGAAGCTCCACATCTTATAGCTTCCACCATCTCCCAATAGTTCCATGGTTTGGTAGCCTACCTTTAACATATGGGCCTTGGAGATGGGGGGACATTTAACACCCTAACTATAGCATAAAAGTGACCTTTCTCGATGATGTCAGCCCCAGATTATTTCTGGAATTAATTGAGTGCTCTTCAGGTACTGATCTTTCTTCAGATCTCATAGAGTGCTGCTTGGTCACCCATCAACACTAAGCCATTCTGTAAGCTTTGTGGGACTTCAGGGTTAGAACTGTGATATGTGGCCTCAGGGGAGTTAGGCAGTGGTAAACTAACTTCCCTTGGGTGCTTCCAGTGTGCTGGACTTATGATCATTCTTTCCCCGTTCAGATAATTCCATTCAGACCATGATCACTTTCGACCAAGGAGGAAGGTGGAAGCACCTGCGGAAGCCTGAAAACAGCCAGTGCGATGCCACCGCAAAGAACAAAAAAGAGGTTTGTTTCCACTCTTGGAGAAAAGCAGCTGTTCTGCTCTGCTGTGCCCAGGGCTCAGCTTCTGAATAATGGAGTTTCGTACTAGATGTGTACAACTTAAGATACAAAGTTTGGAGTGAGAGTAATGGAATAAACGTAGAATTTGGAAAATAACAACTTGCAGGAAGGTCAAGATACGATGGATTGTTTGTCTATTAAAGAACAAAACTGAAGGCTAACAATTTGTTTTGTTAAAATGCTGAATGAAAACAGAGTAGACAGATGTGCTGGCCATTAGTTAGGGGCCAGCATGACTGCTATGAGGCTGAGAAAGTAGACTAGTGCTTTCCAGGGCTGCAGGGAGTCAGAAATGTAGAGTAGGGCTTAAAGGTGATAGTTTCAGTATTACACAATGAAAAAGTTCTAAAGATTGGTTGCACTAAAGTGAGAATATATTTAACACTCCTGAACTGTACACTTAAATGAAAGTTTAGATGGTAAATTGTATGAAATGTGTATTTTACCACAATTTTTTTTAAAAAAAGATCACCCCACGAAGGTCTGAATTAAGTTTTAAGCTTCATGAGGCATCTGTGAGATGAGCAAGGATATCAAACCTTTGGTTTTAATATGAACTTGGTTTCTTTTCACAGTGCAGCCTTCATATTCATGCTTCCTATAGCATCTCTCAGAAACTAAACGTCCCGATGGCACCACTCTCAGAGGCTAACGCCGTAGGCATAGTCATTGCTCATGGTAAGGAGCTCTCCCTGCACCCCACAAACTGAAGTAGCTGAGCACTCTGAACTCAGCCAGAGCCCTTTGAGCCTGATTTAAAACACAAAACAAAGCCCACTGCAGATGATTTTTGTATTCCTTTGGTAGCATTTCTTGCATTATAACAATTTTGGCTTTTCATAGACTGCCCACTGAGGGAGCAACACAACTTCCTTTCTCAAGTTTTGATAGCCTTCTTTTCTACTGCAAGAAGCCTGCTGGGAAATCATCAGAATATATTTATTCCAATTCCCTTGTC
Source organism: Marmota monax (assembly GCF_021218885.2). NCBI lineage: Eukaryota > Metazoa > Chordata > Mammalia > Rodentia > Sciuridae > Marmota > Marmota monax. The sequence continues at coordinate 1,856,716 of NW_026694276.1, forward strand.
AGTAAATCCTCTCTGTTTCATTGCCAATTTGTGCTGATGAGACAGTGGATTATGTTGCAGGTAACGTGGGAGATGCCATCTCGGTGATGGTCCCAGATGTGTACATCTCAGACGATGGGGGTTACTCCTGGGCGAAGATGCTGAATGGACCCCACTATTATACCATCTTGGATTCTGGAGGCATCATTGTGGCCATTGAGCACAGCAACCGTCCTATCAATGTGATTAAGTATGCATGAGCTCAACTCCACACACACTATCTGCTTACAGGGCAACGGTGGGAATGTTCTTCAGTTTATCAAGGGGAAAAGGCATGGACCCTGATTCAAATGTTTGCATTCTACAGAACTGTACAGAAGTTTCTAGAAGGGCTTATGATTAGAACAACTCGGACTAAATGGCATTGTTTTTTCTTCTGACTCCCTGTAGTAACACATTTTGTCATTAAAATAAAAAAAAAATCTCACCACAAAAATATGGAAATGTTCAAGCACTCTGAATTGGAAATGACTTTCTAAGTACAAGTTTTTGTAAGATAATTTGACATGATTAATTTAGAAGCCCATTCTCACCTGGTCACTACCCTGTCTTGCCTATGAAAGAATTTTTGTAAAGATATTTACTTCTGTCTGAATCCTTTTCTCTACTCTGTTAACTGTGGGCATTAAAAATGAAAGTGACTGTCAGCCAGTAAGCCAGCTCCTAAAATACAAAGGTTTCTTCTGGTTGGGGATCCCTTTATAAGTTGGTCCTCTGTCATGATCTTTCTCTAATTGTGATTTCAGGTTCTCCACAGATGAAGGTCAATGCTGGCAAACCTACATGTTCACCAAGGAGCCCATCTATTTCACCGGCCTGGCTTCAGAACCTGGAGCCAGGTCTATGAATATCAGCATTTGGGGGTTCACAGAATCTTTACTAACCCGCCAATGGGTCTCCTACACCATTGATTTTAAAGATATCCTTGAAAGGAACTGTAAGTGTCTCCTTTGACAGTTTCTACCTGAAATATGTCAGCCTTTTTCCTAAATAATACCTTCTTCAGCTTTATGTCTTTTAGTTGGGATAAGCAAATGTGTGTGTGTGTGTGAAAGGATCTTAGAGGATGCTCCACATGGTTAATCAAGCAATGGAATCATTAGAAAAGCAGTTTCCTTCTTGGGACTAGCACTGTCCATGAGAAATATGAGGGCAACATATGTAATTTAAATGATCCTGTTAGCTACATTATGAAGTAAAAAGATGGGCTGGGGTTGTGGCTCAGTGGTAGAGTGCACACCTACCATGTGCAAGGTCCTGGGTTCGATCCTCAACATCATATAAAAATAAATAAATAAATAAATAAATAAAGAGCTATTGTGTCCAACTACAACTAAAAAATATAAAAAGAAAGGTGAAATGCATTTTGATGATAAGATTATTTTCATATATCAAAACATTATCATCAATTTAAGCTATGTTAAAAATTGCTGATTTATTTTACATTTCTTCCAAGTCTTTGCAATCCAGTGTACAGTTAATACTATACTTCTAGTGAATTTCAGTTCAAACCAGCCAGCCACATTTGGTTCGGCTACTGTCTAGGATAGTGTGGCTTTGTACTGGAGAAGAGATCTCCTGTACCTTTAATGAGCTTTTTTTTTTTTTTCTGGCTTATAAGAATACTACATGCGTGTGTGTGACAAACATTATTTCATTGACGTTTCAGGGGTTTTCACCCTTGATTAGTCAAATGCAGTAGGACTATAAAGAGAAAATCTTAGAGGAAAATGTTTGCAAGATAATTGGTGGTGTCACTTCTCAAGATGTTGAAGTGAGAGTTTTCATGCAACGACCTTTGGCTCAAATGTCAGGTGAGGTACTGGAATGGCCAGTAGGCAAGTGTGAAGCCCACACTGACCTATTCAGCATTCTGTGACTTCACACTAGAAGACATGGTGAGGCCCAGAAAATGATTTCAGAAAAATATTGACAAAATCCAGTGCACAGTGTTCCCAAAGTGTCACAAGCAGACCTAGACCCAGTGCCAAAGATTCCAAACCCAAGCTATGATAAGAAATATGAAAGATAAAAGAAAACACTGGAGGAAAGGCAACCTGTAGTCACACGCTGGTGTAACACTATCAAAGACTTAAAGTTTCAAAACCTTCTAGTTGGATTTTGGTCCTATTAGACTGGGTTATAAGTCCATTTCTTCAGAGTATTATTTAATTCGATGACTTCTGAGGAAGCAGAGCTCTTGGTTTAGACTTTACTTAACTTTTGTTTTTGAAGTATGTTTTTAGTTTTAGATGAACACAATAATTTACTTATTTGTTTGTTCTGTGGTGCTGAGGATTGAACCAGTGTCTTACACATGCCAGGCAAGTGCTCCACCCCTGAGCCACAAACCCAGCCCTACTTAACTTTTCTACAGGGTGTTTAAATGTGATTTAAACCCGGAGGGCCATTATCATCTAAATTCATTAAAGAGACTGTAAAAGAGCTGGCTTAGTAGTTTTCTCCGTAGCAGGTGATCCAAACGGTTATCCCTAAAGTTTAGCGTCATTAAGAGATTTGTTAAGCACCTGTTCTCTAACAGACTCTGTCCTGGTCTTCATATCCTGAAGGATAAAAACCTAATCCACAGTCTTTAGGTTGCAGCCTTAGAGTCGTTTTCCAGGAGTGGATGATATGAAATACTGAGTCAGAAATATTGCTATCAGCAGTCCTCATCTGAGAGCCAATCATCTAGAGATAGAAGTCTAGAAAGAGGCTATTTTCCTTTCTGTTCAAAGCAAACTAATTTAGTAAAATCAAACCTGTGCTTTAGGCTGTTCAGTATTTTATTCTGAGCAGAGTCCCAGGAGTGAAAAACTTCTGGTTACTCACTTCTGACAGCTCCTGCAGACTGAGGGCATAGGTGAGCAAGACAGACAGCAGCCTCTTAGTTTGGAAGGAACTCTAGAGCTCCCTTGTCCAGCTTCCCACTTCAAAACAAATAAAGTTTTTCCTAATTCTTGAAAGGATGATGAGATGGAAAGAATCCTCTTTTGGCATGCAAGAATGCAATTGCTAGTAGGCTATAGACTAATGTAACTTTTTGTTTGTAATTCCTAATTGGAGTAATAAATTGAGGCAGACATTCCTGCCTTCCCTCCCTCATTCTTCCCATAGCCTGGCAGCTGCCTCCCATTGGTGACCTTGTGCAATGCAGCTTCCTGAACCATCTGTCTGTCCTTTAGGTGAAGAGAAGGACTATACCATATGGCTGGCACACTCCACAGACCCTGAGGATTATGAAGATGGCTGCATTTTGGGCTATAAGGAACAGTACCTACGGCTGCGCAAGTCGTCTGTCTGTCAGAATGGTCGAGACTATGTTGTAACCAAGCAGCCATCCATCTGTCCCTGTTCCTTGGAGGACTTCCTCTGGTATCAGCACTCCTCAGATCCCTCTGTCAGCCCCTGTCCCGTGTAGGAGGAGGTGAAAGACAGTTGTCTTATAGGGCTAAAAAATACTGAAATCTTTTTTCCCCAAGAGTGGAGAACTGCTGCTTCTTATCAAGGAAATTGAGGCACAGAGAGAGGGAACCAAACTTGATAATAATTGGACAGATAATATTATCATACTGGACAGTTAATCATTGGGCAGAACCAGCAAGCACCCCAGAATTCCCAACTTGGCAATGGTGGGAAGAAGAAAAGTTATATAAAAAGGAAGAGAATAAAACAAAACAATGTATAGAAAATGGCAAGAAAAACACCAAGAAAAGTGGTACAGGAGCAAAGAGGAATTGGACTTTAAAGAGCAGCCTGACGGTTTGAGTGCAGCAGGTAGGGCACTAGGTTTTGCATCCGTGCAAGACTAAAGACAGATGTTTTTTGGTCCTGAGAGACTAGAGGCAACATCAATATGTTCATGGTCCTTATGTCCCATTGAGGTTTAGAGGCCATCAAGGTGGACTTCCTAGAATTCAGGACTGTCCGGGTGAAAGAATTAGTTACCTGGCTGGCATAAGATTAGTTGCTTTCATAAAAAGGCAAGGAGTTCCTGTGTAGTTTAAAAGAGGTTAAACCAGGGCCCAAAGGAGGAACAGCTTCACCTCACAGGTAATAATCTAGTGGAACTTGCTACAACTGTAGATGCTGACAGGAGGTAAAAATGGATCCTAAAGATCTTGGATCAAAGGCAAGGAAGCAGGCATGTCCTCCTCCTCCCCCACTGTCTTCCGTTGAACCGCAGGTAACCACAGAATGCAAGTTTGAGGGAAATACAGGTCTGACTCCACACAGCTTCTCCCCTGGTTCACATCTGAATGTGGAATGGTCAAGGGCCCTCCCGTCTCCATTTCCACAGGAAAAGCATCACTCAGATCACTTCTGGAGTTGCAGTCAGGCTAGAGTTTGTTGTGGAGTCAGAATGGGACAGACCTGTGAGACTCTGGAAGCTGTGTCCCATCTTTGACTCCATATATGCCAGGCCCTTTCCCTGAGCTGCTGCTGTTTTCCAAGTCTGCCATGATTCTGCAGTGCTCCATGTAGTTGTGCATGGTGCCTTCTCTGCCTGAATAGTCTGTCCACATTCCCCTGTTGACCCCACATCAAGGGAGTTCCTCCTTGGCTTTTAAGTAGCTCAGATAGCACCACTTTAAAGCCTCTCCCAGTTTTCCCTGATCTTGACATCTGCAGTACCTGCATTCTAGCACTTACCATCTTTAACGATGCTTTATAGTCTTGGTTCCACCAACAAACCCAAACTCCTTGAGAGCATGTTATATTTGATAGTAATATAGTGGTAATGATAGCAGCTGACATTAAGCACTAACTGTAGTCAGCACTGTCCTCATGAGAGGTTGTGCCTGACTGGCCCTGAGAAGTGAGACATGAAGCCAGCATCACAGCTCTAGTGCCCACACCTTGGACCTCACATGAGTGAGGATAGTTTCCCTAAAATTTTGGGTTGATTACCTAAAATTCTTACCTGAGATTTCCCCCTGCTATTAAGAGGGGTGGCATGTTTTTGCATCTTTTGTCCCTGCCTTGTCCCCTAAATACTCTTCAGATAACACTTGAAGTACAAGCAGCATCTGTATATTCCCTAAATAGTCATTCAGTGCCTGCTGTGGGCAGGGCAACACAAAGTGCTAATGGAAGGGCTTGTATACAGTTTCCTGGTAAGATGTACATAATCATGACACAAATCAGAAAGTAGTAAATGCTAAGAGGGTGTAAATAAGGGAGAGAAGACACCATCTGGAACTGGAAGGAGATGGGTCACAGAAGGCTTTATTGAGGAGACGGCATTTGAGCTGAGCACTGACAAATGGTAGGATTTAACTATGCATATCTGGTAAGAAAGTGGTCGATAAAGCCCTGGACTGCTGTAAGCATAGACACCCAACAGCTAGACCAAGGAGTGGTGTGCTGGATGATAGTGCCCCCTCTGACTGGGAGAGGAAGTCAGAGCAAGCATGATAAGTAAGAAGGGGCCAGGTGGAGAACGTTTAGACCAAATTTTCCACTTAAATGGTGGGAAGGAAGGTAGTATGGTGAAGTGACAAGAGGGTGTTAGCAGAGGAGAAGGCATGCTATGTTTTGACCATATTATTCCTTTGGGGTTCAGGAGTACATTTCAGTGGCAATATCTAACAGGCACTTGGAAATGTAAAATTAGAGCCAAGAGAGAAGGAAAACCTGGAAGTTTAGTAGTAGCCAAAAATAGTTATGGTCACTGAGGAAAAAGAGACACAGAATAAAAAAAGTGAAGTATAGAACCTTGAAAAAGCCTGTGTTTATGGGTTAGGAATACAGAAGAGGAAGCAGTGGTGTCATGGTAGGTAGGGGCACATGGTGTGTTGGATGCCACAGGACAGGTGGCCAAAGTGAATGACACCAGAGAGGGCTCTGCTGGGTTGGATGGTAGCAGGCCTTGGGGGAGCCTCAGATACTCATTTTCAAGGTTGCAGAGAGTATTGAGACCAAGATGCATGGAATAAAAAGTAAATTAATAAAATATGGCCAACTGAAAATATTCTTTTTATAAACTGAACTAGTAAAGGCGAGAAGGTTAAGGAAGTAAACTCTAGAGTAGAGACATATTTAGACTAAGGAGAAGTCACCATTTGAGTGAGAAAGATTGTCCTCTCTTATACTGTCTATGAAGGAAGGGCCCAGCGTGTATAGAAAGAGTGGGACCAAGAACAAGGACACTCATGGAGGGTCAGCTGTGGGGAATAGGCAGGACATTATTTCTTTAGAAGAAACAGAGAAATGGGAGCAGATGAAAGGCACTGGAAGGAGATGGGATGGAATGAAGGCAAGAAGGGGGTGATGATGTTGAAGGCAAGGACAATTTAAGAAGCTAAGAGGGAAGACAGGAAAAACTTGACTTATATCCCCAAGGGCACTATGTAATGATGATTGAAGGAAAAAAGAATTGCTGAATTATCCTGCATTTAGATCTGATGCTACTTTTGTGGCCTCCTCTTTGTCATCTTGGTCTTAGTTGTGTGGGTCCTGACCCCACTGCCCGCTGCTCAGTCTCTTCCCTGTACTCGAGCTGTCTGCAGGACCCCCAGTCTTGGGGATTAGTGGACTTAGTCAGTCAGTCCCATCACTATAACAAATACCTGAGAAGATCAACTTAGGGAAAAAAGGTGTATGAAGTCCATGGTAGGTTGGCCCCATTGTTTTGAGCCTGTGGCAATGCAGCACTTCATGGTAGAAGTGCATGGCACAGCAAAACTGCTCACCGTGGCCAAGAAGTAAAAGAGACAGGAGGAAGAAGGAACTGGGATCCCTGGTGACCTAAAGACTTCCACTAGACCCTACCTTTTAAAGGTTTCACCACCTCCCAATAGTGCCACAGCAGGGACCAAGCCTTTAATACATGGGCCATATGGGGACCACGTGATAAAATCCAAACCATACCATGGGCCAGAGAGAGCTGTGGCAGACCTTCCTGAGCTGCCGATAACTTCTAGTCTGGAATGTTCCTGACTGGAATATTAGCCATCCACTGTCCCACATAAAATCTCCATTGCTATTGTTTTTCAGTGACTTTGAAAGCTACCTTATCTGTTGACTTTTGCAGTGATTTTGGCTACTTCCGTCCAGAAAATGACTCAAAGTGTGTGGAACAGCCAGAGCTGAAGGGGCATGACCTAGAGTTTTGTCTGTACGGGAGAGAAGAGCACCTGACGACAAATGGGTAAGACGGCCTTTCCTCCCTCACGGTGGCAAAAGAATCATCATTGATCTGAGTGACAGCTGCTTCTCTCCACACAGACCCAAGCAGTATTCCCAGCATTCATGAAAGCACTGCCTGGTAGAACTTAATGTGATGATAGAAATGTTCTGTGAGCTGTGGGAACCCTAGCCATGTGGGCTGTCGACACTAGTGCAGCTGAGGAGCTGAGTTTTTCATTGTAATTAATTTTAATTTAAATATCTATCATGCGGGACAGTATGACCCTAGAGGAGCCTTGTTATGCCTCCCCTCTGATACATTTCAACACCACCACCCCGCCGCCGCCAATCTTTGCTCCACTTGTTAGTGAGCATTCTCTGGGTCATAGTTCTTTGGCATGGATTCTTAAGGTAGAAAGAACAGACATGTCCCCAGCAGCAAGGGATAGAGATGCTTAGTCTGCTCAAGCCCCGAAGCTGCACAGAATATCCCCATGAACATCCCTGTCCCTGACCTGAAGGACAACACCTTACCAAGCTAGACCTGTACTGCACCATGCAGTATGCCAATCATGGAACAACATGTTTTGCATAAGAGAAAGAGTTTATTCACAAGATGGCCACGAGTGTGGAGATTGGAGAACAAGTCTCAGATCCATCTCCCTGAGGACAGGATTTAGGGCTGCTTATGGGATAAAGAAGCATGATGTTTTAAGGCATGGGGAAAAGTGACTAGGGGTGCAGTGGTCTGCATGTACATAGTCAATCTTCATAGCTCTTCCATAGGACACATGTTCTATGGAAAATGGTGGTGGTAGCATGGTTTCAGGACTGTTTTTGGCTTTCTGATGTCAAAAAATCATCCATTCAATTGTATATTAAAAAAAAAAACAATACAAAATGTCACCTATTGGACACCTGAAGAGACTCAAGTGAAGAATATGTGGCTTCAACAAAAGCAGCCTTTAAGTCCCTGAAAAGTAACCCAAACAACTCTTATTATGACCTATATGTTATGTTGTCTTTAGCAAAGCCAGTGGGGACTAATAATATATTGCCCAGTTGCATGACCTCCAAAATTGATGATTTTTAAAGTCAACTTAAAAGCAAGTAAGAACAAATGAAGCTAGAGGGTTTACTTGTGTTTCTCTCTGCATCATAAGGACAAGAAACTTTTCTGCAGTTTTTAAAGTCTTGTTTCTAGGAAATAGGCAAGAGTCCTGAATATATCCTTGTTTTCTATTAACAGATCTACCTTTCTTTCTTTCTTCCCTTTCCTTCCTCCCTCCCTAATTTCTTTGCATCTGTTAAGCATTTTATTATTAAAAAAAAAAACTGGAACTCATATACACAAACTAATATGAACGAAAATTCATCATACATATACTTCAATTTTTAGTTTGACCTATTAGCAGATCTTTAGCTTCATTGATTTTGTCTGCCATATAAGGAGATCCTCCGTTGGAGGAGTTAATAGTACAATCTGTTGGTGAACATCTCTTATTCTTCATTACTGGCAGTAGGGCTTATATATAGTTTCTGCTTTCTATTTTGTCATTTTGGGTTCAAATCCACCTCTGTAATGGCCATCGCCGAAGGCAGATTCTGGTGGACTTTGAGAAGCTTGTTTTACATGAGGCTCTGCACACTAATAGCTTGCGAGTCACAAAGGCCTGCACCAGAAGGAGTCAGTTGAGTGCTACCATCATACTAGCCTCAGCTTGGGTTGGTGCCCCTGACTCCAGCAGGAACGCAGAGCATCCTAGCCCAGGGGCCACAGCCACTATCTATATGCCTTTATCAGAAGGCACCACAGCCACCAGCAAGCAGAAAGCCTTGTGAACAAATCTCTGCCTTTCAGGTACCGGAAAATTCCAGGAGACAGATGCCAAGGTGGGGTGAATCCAGCTCGAGAAGTAAAAGACTTGAAAAAGAAGTGCACAAGCAACTATCTGAGTCCCAAAAAGCAGGTATGTTAAAATAGAGCAAGTTTTTAGTACAAGCTGGATTTTTGTGTTTTGTCAGTGTTATAGCATCAAGAATTTTGCTACTGACACAATGTGGCCAAACTTCCTGCCAGACTTCCCTGTACACAGGCAAACTGTTAAGATGAAGGACAGGCCCCTTAACCCAATGATAATTCATCCCACTAAAGCTCTCTTTTGTTGGGGAAAAATGGTGTTCTAAAATGTTGCAAAAGTCTTAGAAGCATTGATTTGTGGAAATTTCTGAAGCTAAGTCTTTTAGGAAAAAAACTCAAGAAGGATAGCTGTTGGTTTATAATGTATGCATGGGTTGAAATATCACACTGTACTCTGCTAATATGTACAATTATTACATATTAATAAAAATTTAAAAAAATAAATTTTAAAAAAAGAAGCTTGCTTATAAGGGCCATGACCAGGAGTTGTACACATGCAGAGAAGAGTTTTAGACCGTAGGTAGAGTGAGTCTTTGTGCTGAGTCATACCAAGAATATTCAGAATGAAAAAATGAACCATAGTCATAATGGGCTAGTTTTGCTTTAGATGCAAATTTGGAGGCTGATTACAAATTGTGGTACTGAACTATCTCATTGGGATTTGGAGATATTGTGAAGAAGAAAGCTCTTGATAAATAAGCTATGGACCAGCTGTGTGACTTGGGGAGATAAACTGTGGGATCTGCTTCCTCATCTGAAATATGAAAGGTTGAGCCAGACAATCTATAGTCACCTCCTTTCTGCTGTTCCACGGGATGAGACCAACAAGGGTGGGATTAAGCAGGCAACTGGAGAAGAGTGTGTGGGTGTGTGTATTTGCAAGGGGGCAAGTTCTTCTTCTGAGTCCCTGTCCTGGACTCCTGGTGGCTGTCCTCAGAGTGTTTGTGTGTGTGATTGCACAGGACTCCCGCCCATAGGGACACAGCTTGTCCCAGAATCCAGCTCCACCTCCCCTTGGATAAATTGAAAACATACACTTCCTGTCTCCCACCCAGAAGCAGGTAGGTTACACTCAAACAATGATATGATAAGGCATATTTGTAAACACAAAAATTAAATAGAAACATAAATATTGATGTCATAGAATGGACTGCCTGGATAGCATTGACATAGCTTCCTCCCCATGATAGCGCTGTTCTAGATTCGTTCAGCCCACTACTATCACAGTCTCCCTTTCCTGCTCCATCCACCCTTAAGCTGAAAGACTTGCAAACAAAGAATGTAGAACACTCACAATTACTGTATTCAATCTAGGCAGTTGCCAGCATTGAAGCCCTACCTTTGCAGCTTCCATGCAGTAGAGCTCAGACTCCCCTCTGCCAGCTCTGATGCTCTCCTGGTAACACTGAGATGGTTCATTGTGGGGGTTGGAAAAGTACCATCAATAAGTACCTTGGGGTACTGGGTTGTGGCCCAGTGGTAGAGCACTCACCTAGCATATGCAAGGCCCTGGGTTTGATCCTCAACACCACATAAAAATGAATAAAATAAAGGTATTGTGTCCAACTACAACTAAAAAATAATAATAAAAAAAATAAGTACCTTGGACTGTAGATCATTCTCAGAGAAACAGGGAACAACAACCTCTTCAAATACAGTCCTAGAGTATGTAGAATATGCATGCCTAAAAGCCTTTGTGTTTGTGTTTTGATTTATCAAGAATTCCAAGTCAAATTCTGTTCCAATTATCTTGGCCATCGTGGGATTGATGCTGGTCACAGTCGTAGCAGGAGTGCTCATTGTGAAGAAATATGTGTGTGGTGGAAGGTAAGGAACACAGAAGTAGGCCAGAGGTACTGAATCCAAATCAGAAATTCAACCCAGCATATATGGTTGGGTCTGCCTTTGGCAAAAAGTTGGTAGTGGAAATGATGTTCCGAAAAAAATTAGGCCTAAACCAGGTGCAGTGGCACAGGCCTGTAATCCCAGTGGCTCTGGAAGCTGAGGCAGAAGGATCATGAGTTCAAAGCCATCCTTTTGGCGCTGGCCTAAGCAACTTGATGAGACCCTGTCTCAAAATATAAAAAGGGCTGGGGATGTGGCTCAGTGGTTAAGTGCCCCTGGGTTCAATCCCTGGTACCAAAAAAAAAAGGCCTAAATCTTCTCATATCTCATATTTCCCATGTGTCACCAGAGGCCTGTGCTGCCTATATGTGCAGCTCACTCCATGAGTGTACAAAACTGGAAAAATCCATAGTCCTATAAGAAGAGCACCACTGCTCCCGACGTGAGACTAACAAAGGTTTCCACCCACAGGTTCCTTGTGCACAGGTACTCAGTGCTACAGCAACACGCAGAGGCTGATGGTGTGGATGCTTTGGACACAACCTCTCATGCTAATAAAAGTGGTTATCATGACGACTCAGATGAGGTGAGGCCATTTCTTCTTGAGGAATAGCCTAAAATGATTCACCTACTCATGACCAGTCTACCATTTGGGCAAAAGAGGGTATAAGTAGGAGCAGCACCTTAATGACTGTAGGATTCAACCAACCCAGAAACTGGATAATTGCCTTCAGAATAGAAACTTTTTAATCTGTCACTAATCTGTCAATAATATGACTTCTTTTTCAGGACCTCCTGGAATAGCTGTTCAAAGGAGCTGGGACCGAGCATGGATAGTGGAACCACAGTACCTCTTACACTCCCTGTGGCTCCAACTTGGGGGAAATGAATTTCCCACTGCGAGGGACCCAGCTCTGTTTCTGCTGCTTCCGTCAAAGCCAAAAGGACCTTCACTAAGGAAATGCAGGGTGGGGGTGGGGAACCCTGAGTACAATTGGCTCTGAGGGGAGGGGGATTTAAATTCTTTAACGTCATTTCAAGTTCTGTTTTTTTTTAAAGTATGGGCTTTGGGGTTTTGTTTTATTTTTAAGGGAAACGAAATGGAATTTGAAGGGACTATTTCACTAACTCCACTCTTGCATGTTCTACGTGGGGCCCAGCCCAGGGCATCTGCCTACTTCAGCATCAACGTACCCAGTGCTGTCCCTGGGCTCTGCTGGCCACGTGGAGCAGCTGTGCAGCAGGAAACCACTGCAGTGACAGCACACAGCCTGGCCGCTTTTCTCCATTTGGGGACAGCCTGGCCCCAAGAACATTGCACACCAGCTCCTCACACAGAGCCCGATGCTGCTTCTCCCCCTCTCCAGGGACCGTAGACCACAGTGATTTTTCTTTTCCCCTGTTTAATTAGGCAATACCCTTGTTAATTGCCCTTTGGCAACTAACTAAACCATGTGCTTCCAAGACACTAAATCAGGAAAACTTACAGGGCAATATTTTTAACTTGGGGCAGGAAGAAGGGAGCAACAGAGAATTGACTAGATTTAGCACCTATTAAAGGCGAAAAACTGGCTGCTTCTGAGGTCGTTCAAGCTGTGCTTTGTGTGTGTGTCAGTGGACTTGCTCAAGGACAGGGTGCAGGCATGGCCTGGAAGTGTGCCCAGGCTCAATCATCTCTCCGCTGAAGTTGGTCAGTGAGCACACTGTGCCGCACTGAGGACTGGCCCTCAGTCTTCCCATTGCTCCTGGTGTGTTGGCTCATTGGTGAGCATTACAGTGGCTGCTCATCCGCCTCCTCCTTGGTTGCTATTGTACGTGGAGCCAGAACAAGAGTTGTTTTCAGATTTATAGACTTTTTTTTAAAAATCAGAATTTTCTGACCAGGCCCTCCTTCTCACCCCTTTCCCCAGCTTTGTCAAGTCATTTGTTGGCATGAAACTTTTGGCTGAACCAATCAAAAACACACTTCCAGTCTGGATACTTTGGGATCATATTTTAAATTTAAGGAAGTTTTCCATTTGACATTTTCCCAAATTAAATTCTAGAATGCAGTTGGGTGGATTTGGGGGTGGCCAGATAGTAATGGAAAGCTGGAATAATTAGTTTTAATACAGCTTGGATATTTGCTATACAGTAATATAGTGTGGTCAGTCTTTGGTCTTACCATACCTGTTGTGCTGGTCACAGTTTCTCCTGATAATTATGATTGGGACATTCTTTAGTAAGATGCCATTTTGCTGCTAGTTCATTTTGTGGCTAGAAAGACAGTAAAAAAGTAAATGTGCCAAATTAACTTTTGTCAGAATGTGAGCGCAGATGGCTAAGTTCTTTCCTCTCCAGAATGGATGAACAGCAGCAAGGACAGAGGAGGAGGGAGTGGATACAAAATTTTGAGACTTTGAAATTGCAGTAAAATTACATGAGTCAGGGAGTTTCAACTAGAAAGTGAAGTTAGGGCAGTTTTTTTTTTTTTGAAGAATTAATATTTGTGAGGGCTAGAATTCGTTCATTTTGTAATTCGTTCATTTTGCATGGTTTTAAATTTTAAAATGATTCCAAAGATCACCAGCTCAAAAATGATGAAAGTGTCAGCCTCTGTCCCACCCTCAACTCCTGCTCAAAGTGAATTCAGTGCCCAGAAAACACCTATTAACACCACATGCCCTTTCTCCCAGCATTTACCCAGATGGGGGTAGGTGTGCCAGTACACAATAATCCTCATATTAGTTTTAAGGTGTAGGAAAGTTGATATTCTTCTCTGAACAGATAACATTAAGGTTCTTTGCTTATAATACCCGGGATTTCTGTAGAATTTGATAATTTTCAGAGCACCCACACACACACACATTCTTGTGGTGGAGTGAGGAAGCAAACTTGAGTCTGTCGTTCAGGGTCCCTGTGCGTGAGGAGCAGCGCTGGTCGGCTGTCTTCAGAACTCTGGAGAATCATCAACGCTGGCAGGTTCTGAGTGCTTGACATGGGCTTCTTTCTTATAGGTTACTTGCTGTTCTTGAGGACAGGGATCAGTGTCATTTCTTTCAGAGCATTACTTAGCACCTTTTTATTTTCTTTTTGGGAAACAGAAAAGTTTATTCTCCTGTTTTTTTGTGGCTAGAATCAAAAGTAATGGTAATCATGAATGTGTGTCAGGAAAGACCCCTCCTCTAGTGAAGGGTCACTACTGAGGAAAACAGAAGTGAGTCTCGTGGAAGGCCCCCTTCTCCTGCCTGCTGCTTCCACCCCTGCCTGGCTGGCTCTGTTGGCTAGAGGACCGTCTGCAAGCCTGGCCTTTTTTGGCCAGTTCACTTTGAGTGTCAGCCCACTCAGTCACAAGTATGTGCCCTCGGCCAGAAAGTAAAACAGTCTAAATCCATTATAGCTTCTAAAATTAAAAAACAAAAACGCTAATTTGTCCTACTCAGGTTAGGAGCATCATCCTTTACTTGAAGGTAAAACCTAGCATATTGTTGTGTAAACTCCTAGGCTTGATGGTAGCAGAAGAAATTATTTCTGGAGGCTTGAACCATAGAATCTAGCATTGTTAGGTAGGTTGGACATGTCAGACAGTCTTAAGTCATCTGAGCTCTTAAATCCAAAACTCGATGTCCTTCCTACTCAAGATGTAGGGAACTTTTGGTTTTTACCAAGACCAGAGACCAGGACTGAATATGCCTAAGCTGTGAATTGATCAGGGACACTACTCAGAAGAGTAGAAGCCTTTGAAGAGTTTGGCTGCTGAAGGGTGGGTTCAGGAACTACAGCTGAGTCCCTATAACTGAACTCTGTGGTTGCTGCCTGCCCCTGAATAGACTTTCTCTTATTTAGGTTTTCCTATGGGTCTCTGCATGCCCCCAAATGGGCTTTTTCATCCCTGACAGGTTAGCATCAGGGATCAGTGCATCCCTCCGTCTCCTGCACTGGGCCTGTAAACATCCCATAGCCTGTGTCAAGACACCAGGATGCAGAGAGGGGCAGAGGGCCATCCACACTAGTCCCAGGGTAACAGGCTTCAGGCACTTGATTATTTCCTAGGCAAGCTAGCCTGATAGAGCGTGCCTGTCTTTTCTTTAGGAGCACTCTGCAGGGCCCTGCCCTCTACACAAGGCTAAAACCTCGCCAGCTCCTTGTCAGCACAGCCCTCTCATCTCCACGTTAAGCCAGGGTACTTGGAACTGTTAAAATAGGAAGGAATGCAACTTTTCAGCTTTCTACCACCTTCCTTCCAGGAGGAAAGTTAACATGGACTTAACTGTCCTTTGAAAAAACCAAAGTTTGAGATTTGCCATACGAGGTAGCGACAGGGAGGGCCAGAGTCCACAGGTGCCAGACTTTCTGTTCCATCTGCCATTATTTTGTCTAGTGCAGGCAGCTCCTGGAGCATCATCCTGCCCTTGCAGAGCCCAGGCCCTGCCCTCATGAGGGATAATTGAAATAGCAGGAGCATGTAGATTTCTCGGTTATGTTGCATAACAATAAGAACTAGAGCATTAATTTGAAATTGTCTTCAATAATTTGCTGTATGCATTTTTTTCACACCACTACATTCTCAAGCGTCCTTGTTTATATGGAATAACATAAACTAACCTGTACCTTTATATATATATGTGTGTGTACATATATACATGTATAAACTGTATAGTGTACATGTTAATGATTTATTGATATGCCCCAAATCTTTAATGCAGTTCTCATCTTCTGCATGCCCTCAATTGTGGTCAAGTGACTTTATGTCCCCTGGTGGTTCTGCTCACCTCCTGTGTTGGAGCCTCCAGGGAGGAGGGTTTGGGTCATTCTCTCCTTATCCTCGTGCACAGAAATGCTCAGGGTCCCCATGTGCCTGTTCATCCCTCTCTGGTCTCTTGTTCCCTTTCTGAGCATGTGGTCCCTTCCCAAGCCATCCTATGAAAGTGTATAGCAGTATTAAGATCATTACTGCATGTGTGCTGAAAAACCCAAGTTTTCTGTTCCTTTGGGACAGAAAATTGCATGTGAGGTGGAATAATCAAGTTTCAATGACCCATGTCAGTTACACAGCAAAGCCAGACCCCATAATGCAATTCCACAAAATGGAAATAAAACTGAAATTTCTTTATCATTGTGTAAATAAATCTGGATGTGTTTAACTTTGTACTGGTAATTTTATGTATATTTGCAATATTTGGGTTAGAAATAAAACAGACTGGACTTTGTTACCTGATCTACTGAGATGACTAAAGTATGGTTTGTTAATAGGATAGCTTTTCCAGTTTTCTAGCTTTGAGAACCCAACTCCAGCTACCAGAAAAAAAAATTAAGAGCTAGGACTGTGCATTTATGAAAGGTATTAGATACTTTATAGGGAAAATGAGTCCCCCAAAAAGTGAGTTGTTTCTGCTAAAAATTATCCAACTTTCTTGTCCTTCATTTTCTTGTTTTTCATGCTCGAAAAGATCCACCTCCTACAGAGTTTGTGAGACCAACGCTCTTGTTCTCACCTTCAGGAAATCTGGCAGATCCACCCACACACCTTCTCTAGTTTCCTTTGCTTCTGGACACAGCAACACATCGTTGCTCTCCCAATTTCTGTTCCTTGTAGCAGAGTTGACAAATGACAACACTGGAAATTGAACTTTGATAGCTTTTGGTCCCCCCTTAGGTTTCACTTGCTACTCTGACTCCCAGTCTTGCAAATGTTGCCTGTAGGAGGGTTCCTGCCGCTCACCTTGAGCCCTTAGCCATCCACCCTGCCATTCCAGAGCAGTGTTTCCATTACTGCTCCAGCATCTTGGTCTGGAGATGACAGGGCAAAGCCCTGTGCTTGAAGGGACCACCCTCTGGTGAGAGAGTTCTAGCTCATGAGATTATCTGGAATAGATTAAGGAATCCTACCATAATGAGCTAAGACTGCACCAAAATGTGTTTTTGTTTTGTTTTGTTTTTGTTTGTTTTGTTTTCTGTTTTTGTTTTTTTAATGCAGATTCCTGGATTCTACCCAGACTGATAAGAATTTCTACTGGGCAGACCTAAGGAATCTGCATTTTATTTTATCTTTGCAATAATGAGGATTAAACCCAGGGCCTTATACATGCAAGGCAAGCACTGTACCTCTGAGCTACATCCCCAGCCCAGGAATCTGCAGTTTAAATTTGATTCTTTACACCTTCATTGCTACAAAAGGTTAGGACTGAAAGCTGTTCCAGCTTCCTCACCAAAATGTGGTTGAGTGAGGTATAAAAAGTGGGTTCCCTGGTTTGGGAGATTACAATTTCTAGGGGTCTGTGCTAGGATGGATGAGAAAAAGGTCAGAGACCTTTAGATCTTCTCTGACATGACACAAGTCTAACCTTTTCCCAGTCAAACCAGACCCAGAGGTCAACCTCCACACTTGCCCTCTTCAGCCATCCCAGCCCCTGATGAACACATTCCTGACACCAAAGCACATCTATAGGTTGTTCTGAACCACAGACTATCCAGAGTTCAAAGAAACTGGGCTCCTATCACCCCAAGATGGTAAGAGTTCCTGGGATCCTACCAGGTGCCCCCTAGTTGGAGGCTAAAATGAATAAGGAGCCTATTCAGTCGACCACAATGATTTTTCTCCCCATGGAAAAAATATAGGGGTAAGGGAGGGATACATGGGAACTCTGTACTTTCACTCAACTTTGCTATGATTCTAAAACCACTCTAAAAATGTTTTGTTTTTTGTTTTTAAATACAAACGGAATGCTGTCTTCTGGAGATAGGAAAGCAGGAACATGATCGAAAACCAGATATTCTGAATGGAACATACAACATGTAAAACCGCAGGTGGGTGAGCCCAGAAACCAGGCAGGGCCTTTAATGCATCACCCACACCTATCACGGGCGCCCACTTTCCTGCATTTTATCATTTTGTCCTCAATATGATCATGGCATCAGTAACTCTTGTTTCATAGGCCTGCAGCTCTGAGCCACCAGCTGGTGACAGAGTGGTACAGCCAGAAGTCACACCTCCCTTCCTCCAGGAGCTCTCCTCCCTCTGCCCTGCTGCCTCTCACTTCATTTGTGCTTTATCTCATAGGGAGGGAGCCACTGACACTCTCAAAGGGAGAAAATACTGGCCTGACCTAAAATAGCTTCCATTTATCAAGCACTTAGTCAACTACATTCTGCTAAACACTTTACAGAGATTAGCTCGTTTAATCCACACAACGACCCTGTAGTTATTACTTTAGCCACTTTACAGATGAAGAAATAGACTTAAGAGACACTGTCAGGGCTGGGGGTGCAAATCAGTGGTAGAGCCCTTCCCTAGCAAATGCTAAACCCTAGGTTCCACCCCTAGCACCTGGTGTGTGGCAAGTCACACAGCTAGCTGGTGACAGAGCCCAGCTAGACTCTGGGTCTTTGGGTAGTGGTCTGTAGCCTCTGCCGTGTGCAGGCTCCACCAGGGCACTGCCCTGCTCTGGGGGCAGGGCTGGGGCAAAGAGAGGGATCAAGTAGAGAGGATGGGGAGGGTCCTGTGAAGGGCGAGTTATGAGACTACAGGACTCACTGAATGTGCGAGCAGCTAAAGGTGTGCCTGTGGGTCAGCTGGTCTTGGGGCCTGAAGCCCTGTTGGATAAGCTGGAGGTCAGAAGCTGAGATGTCATCCAATCCTCCCAACAGAAGCCAGAGGTCCCTTTTGGATGGTCTGTGCTCAAGCTCCCCCCTCCCTCCCTAGAGCTATGTGGGTGTCATCTCTCTCCCAAGATAACAGGGCCACCTCAGCCCTCCTCTTGTGGCTATTCTGGGCTGCTCTCTGATCCTTCTCTCTTCCCCTAGCCCCAGCTTCACCCTCTGCTGTGAGTAGGTGGGTAGGGAAAGGCCAGCCCACTTACATAAGCCTATGACTGGTACCCAGGAGGCCAGTCCAGGGAGCAGATGCACAGCCCCTCCCTCCCACCAACAGTGAAAATCTTCTGCTGGAGCCCAGCCTGGGGTGGCCCAGCATGGAGGCAGCCACAATTCTGGAGGTGGCTTCAGGCTCCAAGCTGCAGGTAGAAAAAGCCAGCCCTGCAGATACTGAACAGCCTGAGGCTTCCCTGAAACAGTGGGTGGGCAGTCCCACTCCCCAGCTCCTGCCCACTGTGGAAGGTAAGTACTGGCAGATGCCA
Organism: Marmota monax; assembly: GCF_021218885.2. Taxonomy (NCBI): domain Eukaryota; kingdom Metazoa; phylum Chordata; class Mammalia; order Rodentia; family Sciuridae; genus Marmota; species Marmota monax. Next base: position 1,875,766 of record NW_026694276.1, read on the forward strand.
AGGGTTGGGAGGCTGGGATTTTGGAAAAATTTCCCTACCTCCCCAACTGTACCTCCTTAGGTGTTTGCCCAGCTTAGTGACTTTATGATGTTTTATGGGATGGGTACTTAAGATGCCAGATCACTCATCAGAGCCTCCACCTGCCTCCTTGGATTCTTCCTTACTGCTCAAGTGTCTGCTGGGTTTCTGCTTTTTATCTGAGAAATCAGTGATTAGTGTTTGTGGGCATTTATAGTGACTAAAAATTATGTTTTTATTTTTACCTTTAAAAAAATGTCTTCACTGGAACTGGGAGGACCTGATGTGTTAGTGGACAGTTGGGCAGGAAATGAAGGGTGAGATGGCAGCTATCTGCAGTGGGAGAAGGGGAAATGAAAAGCTGAGGCCACTGGGAGGCTAAGTATTGATCAACACAGTGACACTTGGCCTCTCCATGGACAGTGCCACAGCATTGGGACCCACCCCAACACCCCTACTGCACCCAGGGGGAAATCCTGGCCTTTCAGAGATGGAGCTCCATGGACATGGAGCCTTTCTGGGAGAAGCACTTGATTCCCCTCCATGACAGTCTCTGTGAAGAGGCATTCTCGAGCTGGGAGGTAACCCCAGGATGCCCTACTGCCCACCCCAATCCCAACTGCCCCTGGCTGAGGTCTCTGTGGCTCACCTGGGTGGCCTTGGGACCCATGCACAGGTGTACACCATGTTGAACGTGTAGACCAGAGACCGAGAGTAGAAGCCAGATTCCTTCCTTCTGCGTGGTGATCTTCGGAAGCAGCCACAGGGCTGTATTAAACATTTAACACAGCCGCTCAAACCCCAGCGTTCGGCATCTTAAAGTCCTAAGTGCAAAGGATGCAAGGACCACAAACCAGAGGCCCACGGACTCCCAGGGTAGGAAGAGGTAGGAGAAAAGATACTCTGAACTTGGAGGCAAAGATCTGGGCTCCATTCCCAGCGCTCATTTTGGCAGCTCCGTGACCTTGGACAAGTCAATTAACTACTCAGTTTCAATTTCTTGTCTGTGAAATGGTGATTGATGAACATTTATATAGTAGGGTAATTGAAAGGATTGCCAAGATAATCCAAAGTGCCTTGGAAGAGATAAATCGAAATGTGAATCCATACTTCCAAGTCAGGAGAGGAAGCCAAGAGTTCCATCTCCATATAGGCTGGAAAGCTCTCCACCTCATAGCATTCTGAAGACACTGGGTTTTCAGAAGCTGTTCAAGAACAGAGAATTGGCCAAGTTTGTCCGTTTGAAGAAGTAGGGGGAACAGCAGCTCAGGAGGCCGAGGCAGGAAGATAGTGAGTTCAAGCCAGCCTCAGCAACTTCGTGAGGCCCTAAGCAACTCAGTGAGATCCTGTCTCTAAATAAACTATTTTAAAAAGGGCTGAGGATATGGCTCAGTGGTTAAGTGCCCCTGGGTTCAATCCCCACTACAAAAAGAAAGAAGAAGTAGGGGAAGCAGAAGTTATTATTCATGTCTTAAATTGAGGCAATTAGGCAGAAAAACCTAAAAAGCCCAGAGAATATATCACAGGCAGAGGGAATGAGAACTAGTTCAGATATGAGAACTTCCCCTACTTCTTCTTTCTGCTGGCTCCCCAACTCTCTCTCCTGGCTTCTATGGAACCCCGGGGGTGGGCATTCGTCTCACCAGGCTTCTGGCTTCTGCCTGCAGAGCAGGACACTGTGGGCAGATAGCCTCTGACAATCCCTGGCCACACATATTTCTGTATGGCAGCTCTACACACTGCAGACCTCTGCCACCAGCCAGTGGCTCAACCCAGGGGTATCCTAGAGGTGACAGGCATTAAGGACACCCTTGACACTGTGCAAAGTACATGTGTCTATTTGCTGCTTGGAAAAAGAAGACCTGGGTTCAAATCCCAGCTCTATCCCTTTACTTAAAGGGAGTCAGTTCACTTCTCAAGGCCTCCATCTACAAATTGAGAAGTTGAACAAATCTGCATCATAATCTTTGGACAGCTAGGGACCCCCAATAAAGATGTGGCCTCTCACCCCAGGGAAAACACATCAAAAGAGTTCAGGGAGTTTGCAGAGTCCCTGAAACTCATCCAAAGATCCTTCAAGGTGCCAGGACTGTCTTCCTCTGAACTCCTCATCTTACTCAGAGCAGGCAGGGACCAAGGGAGGATGCCTTGAGCACACATGGGAAATAGAGCAGACAAAAATTAATTTGCAACACCAAAATAAAATGCAACTGGCTAACAATGAGCTTTTAGTCAAGCAAGGCTTCTTCATGGCTGAATAGGCAGGAGGAAGCTGGCATTGGTAACTGATTTATGTCTATCTGTACAGTACTTAGGCATGGTGTCCTGGGAACAAAATTTGGCAAAGGCTAGAGGAGAACTTCCAAACTAGTGAGGGGCTGGGGAAGAGACTACATCCTTGCCATAGAGAACATGAGACAGTGAGACAGAAGAGGGAGGGCCCAGCTGCTGACTTCAGCATAATTGATCTAACTGACTTGAACCCTCTTTCACTGTGAACTGTCCTGTGACTTTCAGGTTTGGGAAGCTGAGTCTCATCCCTGGGAGCAAGTTTCCTTCCTTCCTCCCTCTCCTCTCTCTGCCACCCTCCCTCCCTTCTTTCTTTCTTTCCTCCTTTTTCCTCCCACAATATTTATTTTTGTGCTTTTTATGTGCCAGGCCCTGTTTAAGGTGCCAGAGTTACAGATATGAATAAAATAGCAAAAGTAACTGCCCTCATTGAGGGTATATTCTAATAAAGGGAGTTGGACAATTAATAAATAAACAAGTAAAGTATATAATATGTCAGGTGGTGATAAATGCTATGCCAAAAATAACACAGGGAAGAGGATAGAAAGTGCTGGGGTAGGAAGCATGCAAGCTTCCTATTTCAAAAAGGATACTCCATGACGACCTCACAAATAAGGTGATACTTGAGCATCATAACAGAGATTCAAGGGGAATATTTTCTATGCAGAGGTAACAGGAACAAAGGCCCTGAAGCAGGAGTGTGCTTTGTGGTTGTTAAAAATATGACAGCCGTTGTGGTGCATGCCTATAGTCCCAGCAGCTTGGGAGGATCGCAGGTTCAACAATTTAGTGAGGCTCTTACTAAGACCCTGTTTCAAAATAATAAATAAAAAGGGCTGGGAATGTGACTCAGTGGTTAAGTGCCCTTGGGTTCAATTCCTGATACAAAAAAAAAAAGAAGAAGGTAGGTGGGTCTTAGAAACTAGTAAGATTATCAATTGAGAATGAGGAGGGAAAAGGTCTAGAAGTTTTAGAAGAAACATGTATGTGCTAATTGGGGCTGGGATTGTAGCTCAATGGTAGAGCACTTACCTAGCACGGGTGAGGCCCTAGGTTCGATCCTCAGCACCACATAAAAATAAGTAAATAAAATAAAGGCATTGTGTCCATCTACACCTAAAAAATAAATATTTTTTTAAAAAGATATGTGCTAGTCACCCAGAAATGGGAGATGGAGTAAAAGGGGGAAGTCAGTAGAATTGCCAGGCTATTTGGAGGCAGCATTTCCTGGTGATGGCCATGCAGTGCAAGTCTCATAGTTCCCATTTCCCCCGTAGACCTCTCTGTGACTCTGCAGGCCCTGAGTGGGAAGAAACTTTCTTTCTTTCTTTGGAACCAGGTATTGAACCCAGGAGCACTTAACCACTGAGGCACAATCCCAACCCTTTTTATTTTTTATTTTGAGAGGGTCTCACTAGGTTGTTTACAGCCTCACTAAATTGCTGAGGCTGGCTTTGAACTTATGATCCTCCTGCCTCAGCGTCCTAAGGTGCTGGGATTACAAGCATGTGCCACCACACCTGGCTGGAAACTTCAATTAACCAGGGTTGGGTATTGCCACGTAGGTGCAATGGGGTGAAAGAGGATTCGGGGATTCGGGTGAGTATGCAAGAGAGTCAGCATCATAATGGCCATGGAACAACCACAAGAATGGGAAGTTATACTCCATGTGTGTATAATGTCAAAATACATTCTACTGTCATATGTAACTAAAAAGAACAAATAAAAACTTGAAAAAAAAAATAATGGCCATGAAAAAAAGTGATTAACACAAGAGGGGTGCTGATAGCAAAAGGGTGGTAGGATAATGGAGCATAGAGCTCAGTGGTGCTGAAGAATTGCTGATGTTTGCTGAGCACCTATAATCCCAGAGACTGGGGAGGTTGAGGCAAAAGGATCACGAGTTTGAGGCCAGCCTCAGCAATTTAGCAAGACCCTGTCTCAAAAAAAATTTTTTATAAAGGTCTAGGGATGTAGTTCAGAGGTAAAGGGATCTTGAGTTCAATCCCTAATACAAAAAACAAACGAACAAAAATGCTGATGTTGAACTATTAGAGGAAGTGAGATTAAAGGAGTAAAGATTATATAATAGTTAGGATAGACTAATAGATGAACCAGACAGATGGCAGAAATAATGGATGTTTCTTTCTCACTAGTGTAAGAACTGAAAACAAGTGTCCCTATTCAGCAGATAGTTCTCTGAGCAGCGAATGAGGGATGCAGGTTTTTTTTCATAAGGATCCCATGATCATCTGCATATAGGTCTTGACCAAAAAGTGATTCCCATCATTTCCACTCACATTTCATTGGCAAGAACTAGTCTCACGGTCTACAGTAAGGGGGCTGGGAAGTGTCCCTGGCTGGGAAGCCACTTCTCAGAGATAACTACACTATACATGGGATAACAGTTTTGGTGGCCAAGTAGCCGTCTCTGATATGGAGGTGTTGAGAACAGGACGCTTACAATTCAGATCATACAGGGGTTGCAGTTCCTGCTTTAGAGACTCAGGGTACAGTGACTATTGGGGAGGACAATAAGGTATGGGACAAGTGGTGGGCCAGGATGGGCAAGGCCCCACAGGGTTAAAAGGATGGGTGCTGAAATCCCCAGGAATCAGATCTTGGGCAGTGTTGGAGACAGAGCCATTGATTCTAAAACCAAATATGAGGCACTGATGGTGGTGGTGGGGGTCTTTATCTCAGAATAACGTTGCCTGTTTCTACATCCCTCCCTGTTTTCTGATCTGTGTTTCATGTCTTCAAGGAGGTGACACTTACCCTTTGCAAGTTTCTTCTGTGGTCATCACACTCCTTTCCCATCACTGTCCACCAGGCAGGTTTCTAAAGTCAAGACCACACCCTAGGCATCTCTGAATGTTTCTCTAAGAAATGCCGGTACTTCGGGATCCCTGGCAATCTTTAGTTTCAAAGCCATAGCTGGCCTTGGGCAGCTCAGAGGTCTGAGCTTCCAGAGGGCTTTTCAAAATGCCTTTTCCCCAAGACTCTGTGAAGGGTGAAAACAAAACTGGGGCCGCCACAGACCTGGTCTGAGAAAACTGAAGCTCTAGGCTTTGGTCACATCCTTCCTGGCATCTGAGGAGAAGGAAGACCTTGGGTGTCAGGAGAAGCCATGCTCCCCAAGGTCAGTACAATTTACACCTCGCTTGTCTGTGGAGGTGCCAAGAGATGCCTCAAGTGAGCCCCGTTACATTCTGAACAAGGGTCAGATTGCTGCTGGGCTGAATTGGGCGGCCACTAGAAAACTCACTGCTGACCGGGCAGCTGGCACTGCCAAACCTTCTTGTGCACTTCCAGCCCTTTGTCCCTGGGGGCCAGGCCTGTGGAGAGCAGCACCCCACCCACTCACCCTCAGAGGGGCTAACTTCAGTTCCATCATCCTGCCAGGGAATCTCACGTATACACAAGGGCCAGGAGCCCTTTGGGGAGGGACAGGTTGCCACCTCAGTGCCACCAGAGCCTCCCTCTGCTGGCTATGTACCAGTGGAGCTCCCCTCAAGGTTTCTAAAGCCATCCTGAGGTCCTACCCTGATTCCCCCACCAGAGCCTATGTTCTACATAAGTCTATTCCTTTCATCTTCCTCTTTGGCTCAGATGAAAGAATGATGACATTTTCCAAGGAGTTTTTCCAATAAACAAAAGAAACTTGAGGTAGAAAAAGTATACATTAGTGTGATCTATTCATCAAAGTCCATTTCCCACCGAAGGTGGAGGCGGAGGGGGGCTCAGTCGCACATCTCCCAGGCATGAAGGCCCAGGTTCCTTTCCTCATCTTGACCCTCTTCAGTCCTTGTGACTATCCCTTTGCCTTTTCCCTGAAGGCCGCTGGAGGTCACATCAGAATCCTGACTCTGATGCCCAGCCCAGCCCTGGGCAGATACTGGTGAGAAGGCAAATGGACAGATAACACACAGAAAGTGGGTTCTTCCTTTTTCTTCCAGTCATTCCCTTGTTACCAGGATCCTTCATGATGATGCCAGACATGGGAACTTCTGACCCAGCGACTGCAGAAATGAAATCAAGCCAAGGAACATGAACACCTAGGCAAAGCTTTAATGAGGGGTAGTGTTACCTGACAGAGCACTGATAGAAAGAGATCAGCCTGCTCCCCAAAGGAAGGATCCAGTTTTTTATCAAGTTGCCAGGCTGGGCTGGAGTCTGGTCATTTTCTACTAGTCATGTGTCATAATTTTTCAGGGAATGTCTTCCTTATGGAAGATACAGATAAGCAGCTATTTAATTTATCCTTGGAGATTTTTTTTTTTCAATACTAGGGATTGAACCAGGGGTACTCCATCACTGAGCTATATCCCCAGCCCTTTTTGAGACAGGGTCTCACTAAGTTGCCTATGCTGGCCTTGAACTTGTGATCCTTTCTCAGCCTCCTAAGTTGCTGGGGCTATAGGTGTGCACCACTGCACCTAGCTTTTGGAGATGTTCTGACACCAATATTTCCATTTTCGTAGTACAACTCCCTGGCTATAAGATAGTTGAAAAGTATAATAGAGAAGGAGGAAAGAAAAGGGGGACAAACGCATGCCAATTTGAAGGAATTGACAGGTTAGTGACTTAAGGCCTTCAGTGTTTTTCCATGCTTTCTTTGTACCATTCCTTTGATAGATGACAGGTCAGGGGCTAAGGGGTCCTTGGGGTTTTAATCTTCTGTCCCTTGGTGGTCCCTCACTGTCTCAATAACTCTGACAGTCTCTATACAGCAGAGTCATCTTTTCTCTTACCCTCTCCCCGATAAATGTGAAGGGTTATTTCCCTACCCAACACCGGGGAACCAAGCTCAGCAAGACAAGGTTTTGAGCTTCCTTTCCATTTACAGTTCTCTTTTTCAAAAAGCCCTTAACTCATGTCCGCCTGTTTCTAACTCCTTGGTTGCTTGCCAACATGGTCACAGGAGAGGAACACATCACACAACACTTCCGCTGTTCTTCCTACCCCACCCCCAACCACCAAAGTCAGCAGAGGGCAACCAGAGCAGGGTCATTGTGGCCTGCAGCTCTGCTACTGTCCTGTTCTTGAGAACACTCACGTCCCTCAGCACCCAGCTCCAAAGGTGCTATCCAAGATAGGCGCGGCCCAAGTGAAAGCATAAGCCATTCACCAAAAAGAAAACTAGAGATGTGAAATAAACCCTCCAGCGCTGTCTGTATATTCATTTACAATGGGCAGTGATCTGGAGAGACTGATGGGGGAGGGTCTATAAATTGAGGTGTAGGAAGAACATAGTCTGACCTCTGTTTATTTAATTATAAATGTCATCACTTAAATGTTTGCTTTTCTTCATGTACATATTTAAACAGTTCAATCTGTAGGTAAACATACTTGTGTTGGGGTAAATGCTCAGGAATGTATTTACAGGGAAATGTGTGTTATCAAAAAGTTTGGAATCTGCTATTGAGCAGTCCTGCTGCTTGCCACAGGAATGTACCAGGGGTGGAGTTTTTCTAACTGCTAGGACTGAATTTTGGCAGGGAGGCCTGGCTTATTGGTGGGAACTGAGGCGCTGTCACATTCTACTTAAGACAACAGCAGCAGGGGACTCTCTGTGCTGGGGAAGGGAGCAAACAGCAGCCCTGGGAAGAGGTCATTCTCAACAAGCCCCCAGGGGACCCAAGTGGGATATTCCTACTCTGACAGCCTATGAAGCCCCAGGCATCTCCAAGAAAGAGAAATGGCATCTGATCATTCCCCAAAACTTACACTCAGCACTCTCTAAAGCATCTCCTATCATCATCCTGGAAGCCAATAAATGTCATCTAATCTTTACACCTCACTGGGATAGGCCTGGGGGATCAAGGGGAGGTGAGCGGGGGGGACCTAATCTCTCCCAGATTTTGTTTGTACAAAGTGATCCTCCACCAACTGGAAGCAGGCGCCAGGAACAGGGCGGTCACACAGAGGAAGGGACCCAGACGCAGGCTCCCTGTGATGACATCAATGCTGTCCCAGTGGGAGGCTGCTGGAGTCCAGGGTGTTGCTCTGCCTACAGAACAGAAAGCATTCTCCTGAAGTCCATGCTGAACTGGGAGTTGGGGATTAATATTGAAAGTGGCCTCTGGACAAGCAAAGTAGCTAAGAACCAATGCAGAAAAGGGCAGAAAACACACACCACACAGAAAACACAAAATACACACTGAGCGCAGACAAAACTCTGGCTGATGGAGAGTCAGTAGTTGAGAGTAATAAATTAAAAGTGTCAGTCTCACTATCCAGTGCTCTTTCTGCAGGGACTTAAATACTCTCCCTGGGTTCCTTCAGCCAAAGACTCATTCCTAAATCCCAGCAAGACAATGTGGGTGGGCTCAGGGATAGAAAGCGTGCAGGCACAGGACCCTAGGTTCATCCCCAGCACTGTCAGAAAGAAAGAAAGAAAGAAAGAAAGAAGGACAATGGGAACAATCTTCCCATCCCCTAACATAGGGGCTTAATTTGGTGAAGGATGCCCAGGCCATCATCCTTAGTGTGCAGTCTTAATGTGTACTATCCCCTTCCTCTGAATATCCACTTCCTGTTCTCTCTTTCCATCACTCAGTGCACCCCAAGATCTGGCTACCTCGGGCCCTGAGGCAGACGTACATCCGGAAGGTTGGGGACACAGTGAACCTACTAATCCCATTCCAGGTGATCATGCCAGCCCCTTACTGGGACCAGACCAAGGTTTTTTATTTAGAAACAGATAACAAGAGTCCTGCTAGCAGTGGGGCAGTCTTCCTGAATGGAAGGGTCACATCTCCAGAAGTGTAAGGCCAAATGACCCATTTATTCTTCACCCCTGAGGGTGGGCTTTGGTAGGGTCAGGGGTGCCTGTGGGAGGAGGTAAGTTAATCTATGACCTTCTGTCTGAAGAGGTCTGGGAGTCCTCAACTTGGAGGGCTCTTGGGAGTTTGGGCAGCTATTCAAGTTAGTCCCAGGGGTGTCCATAACCTCGATTCCATCCCCTTTCCCATGATCCTCAAAGCCATCCCCCTTTCCCATGATCCTGAGGCTGTTGCTGAAAGGAAGAAGTCCCCAGAAGAGACCACCAACCTCTAGCTCAAGGAATTTGCAGCTGCAAATCACGCAACACTGTGGACCTGGGGTAGAGCTAATCTCAACCGCCACAGGGAGGGTACAGAAGCCTCTTGGGCTGCTCCAGCCATATCTACATTCTTCAGGGCAAGCCCAAACCTCGAGCCACTTGGACACACAATGGTTGTGCCTTGGACACCCATCGTGTGAGTGTGCGGAATGGGGAGCAAGACTCCATCCTCTTCATCAGAGAAGCCCAACGTGCTGATTCGGGCCACTACCAACTCTGTGTGCAGCTGGGTGGGCTGGAGGCCACTGCCACCATTGATATCCTGGTGATTGGTAAGTGGAGGTGGGGGAGGGGGAGGTAGTTCCTAGGAGCTCCCTCTTTAGGCTAAAGAGGAGCCATCTTAGGGAAAAAGGAAAGCTGGGCTGATGCCCCAACCCCAAGTGTGGGACACAATGGTGGGCGAGGGGAAGGGGCCTGAGCATGGAAAGAGGCCAAGCTGGCAACGTGGCAGATGCCAGTAATCCCGTGACTCAGTTGGCTAAGACAGGAGGATCACAAGTTCAAAGACAGCCTCAGCAACTTAGTACCCTGTCTCAAATAAAAATATAAAAAGGGTTGGCGATGTAGCTCAGTGGTAAAACACCCCTGGGTTCAATCCCCAGTATCAAAAAATAAAATAAAGTTTAATAGGACACTTTTCTCAGTGGAGTTTAGTATGGAGAGAGGGAGAAAGATGGGAGGGCAGGAGGCACTCTTGAAGTGATTTTGATGCACGTGGGTTATACTATGCCCACTGCTATGGCTTTGCTCTTCCAGAGAGGCCAGGCCCTCCTCAGAGTATTAAGTTGGTGGACGTCTGGGGCTCCAACGCTACCCTGGAATGGACACCTCCCCAAGATACGGGCAACACGACACTTCTGGGATACACAGTGCAGAAGGCTGACACAAAATCTGGGGTGAGGCCCAGCTGGAAAGGAGGGAGGAGGGGACAGGGCATTCTGAAATGGTCCTCTGGCAGCTCCATGTGGGATGAGTTCATAGAACAGTTGTCTCACGTATGGCATCTTCTGGGGCCCCCTAGCTGTGGTTCACAGTGCTGGAGCAATATCACCGCAACAGCTGCATTGTCTCCGACCTCATTGTGGGCAACTCATATGCCTTTCGTGTCTTTGCTGAAAACCAGTGTGGACTCAGTGAAACAGCCCCCGTCACTGCTGACCTTGCCCACATCCAGAAAGCAGGTAAGGAAAGCGCAGAGATCACCACTAGAAAGACTTAAAGAGTGGAAGAGGGATGGGGATCTCATGCCACATCATGCCCACAGCTACTGTTTACAAGACCAAGGGGTTTGCCCAGCGGGACTTCTCTGAAGCCCCAAGGTTTACCCAGCCTCTGGCAGACTGCACTACAATCACTGGCTATGATGCCCAGCTCTTCTGCTGCGTCCGCGCCTCTCCCAGGGTGAGTGGGGAGTTGGGGAAGTTGAAGGGGAGGTATGAGCTATTTCATGCTCCCATCCTAACCTTAGTTACTACCACAGAGCATTCTAATTTCACATTTCCTCTCCCTGCCGTCATCTCCCTCTTTAATGGCAGGTTATTTAGGAACAGTCAGGGCATTTGTAGTTCCAGATGGACAGATGCAAATGATGTTTCCTTTTAGTATTGGTTCCTCATATACAAAGATGTCACTTCCTGACCTGCTGCTATTGGGCATGATGGAGTCCTGCTGGTTTGTCCTCACTCACTTACCCAGACTTCATCTGTTCAGGGACAGTCACATGCAAGTTGCCTAAAGTTGGGCCTCTGGCTATAACTTTGAGGGAGGCTTTCTATTTAAAATCTAGTATTAAATACCTTTAACAATACCCTTAGAAATCTTTACCAAGTACCTTTTGGATCATGAGACAATATGGCAATCACATCTTAGAAGGGTAATATCAATATGCCCACTCTAGAAACTACTTTCTAACAAGAGGGGACTAGTCACAAGGCAACAGTTGGATTAGAATATGAATGGTTAACAATGTATGTATAGAAAGAGGAGACCCTGATGCCCAGAGTTTATGATCCATGAAGGGCCACTCAGTAAGTATCAGACAGAAATTCTCCCCTTTCTTCCAGTCAAAGGTATTTGATGAAGAAGGTGAGGTTTTGGGTGCTCTTTTCAATCAAATAAAGGAGAAGGGAGGGTATTGGTGAAGGTACTGAAAGAGAAATCTCTTCCCACAACATCAAGGACAGGGAGTCTTCCAGGAAGTCATTATCTACAAGCCTTGTGGGAAGAGTCCCAGATATTGAGCACAGAAAGAGCAATTTGTTCTTACTCCCTCTTTCTACCCCCTCATCTTTATCTTCTAGCCCAAGATCATCTGGCTGAAGAACAAGATGGATATCCAAGGCAACCCCAAATACAGAGCCCTCAGTCACCTGGGGATCTGCTCCCTAGAAATCCGCAAGCCTGGTCCCTTTGATGGAGGCATTTATACCTGCAAGGCAGTGAACGCCCTGGGGGAGGCATCTGTGGACTGTCGGGTGGATGTGAAAAGTAAGGGCAAGAGAGGAACTGGTGCCTTACAGTGCCCGTCATCTCCCTCTCCCCTGGTGGAAAAGTCAGCAGCCAGAGACATAAGTTTAGATGGAGAAGGGCTTCCCACTCCAGGTCCTCTCAACACGGTCACATTAGGATGCATTTGAGAAGACATTTTTAGTATCCACTGTCTCATTTCTCTCCATAACCATTCTATAATATAGGAAGAATTGTTTGTTTATTTCCCTGATTTACAAAGTAGAAACCCCAAACACAAGGAGGTAACTGGTTTATCCAGGATTTCCAGTATTGGTTAGTTGAGGAGCTGACACTCTAGAGGCATTAAGTTCAAGTTCCCATTGAGATCTTTTTTTCTTTAAGTTATACAATCTCCTGACCCAGTCCACAAAAACTACAGCTGTTTATTTCTTCCCCCTCTGGTTTATTTAAAGGCAATATTGCACATCCTCTCTACTTCTTTAATGTATTCATTCATTTATCCATCCCTGTCACCTTGTTCAGATCTTCATCACTACATTTAGCATATTATCTACTTATGGATTTGTTTCCTCCTTGAACTCTAAGCACTGAGGGCATGGACACTGTCTATATTCACCTTTGTTTCCCCATTGTCTAGCCTAGTTTCTGACACTCAGTTGGCACTGTCAAAATGTTAATTGCTTGAATCAGGAATGAATAAGCCTTTATATGTCTTCCTCTTCCTTAATATATAGTCTCCCTAACTAGCAGAATGGACTCCCCAAAAAACAAAAATAGAATATCCCTTCGCGATGCTTTGAAAGGTTTCCCAGAGATTTCTGAGTTGTTAACATTGAGAAATATGTGCACTTTTGCAGCTCCTAACTGAAGCTACCTAAAAGGACATTGTACATAAGAAAGGTAAGGGAAGACGGACAGGGTGCCTTGAAGGGTTATTTCATGTTATGCGGGTGTTACTGGGTCTGGGGCAAATGTATATTCCTGAGCCTCTCAACCATGTACCCTCGGTGACCATTTTTTCAAACCAATACTGTTACCTCTGTAGAGGGAATTTGCCATAGACGAAGTCTATTTTCTCTGTATGTTGGTGAGAAAGGATCAAATTTGATGGTCCTCTGAAGAATGGTGAGAACATCTATCTAATCCTGAGAGGCTCTGTGAGAGGAACTGAGCAGGTACTATAAGAAAAGTTGTTAAGGGATAGGGTAAGGGTGAAAAAACAGGTGGGTTTGGTGGTACATGCTTGTGATTCCAGCAATTTGGGAGGCTAAGGCGGGAGAATCACACAGTTGAGAACAACCTCAGCAACTTAGCAAAGCCCTGTCTCAAAATAAAAAATTTTAAAAAGGAATGGGGATGTCACTCACTGGCAGAATACCCCTGGGCTCAATCCTCAGGATCAAAAAGAAAAAGAAAAAAAAAAAAAAAAAAACCTTGGATGAGTAGGAACAGGAGATTATTCTTGTCCATTAGGTGTTTCTACCTCAGTATCATAGGTATAAGAAACAGATTAGTTTATTTATATGTAACTTTGAATGTCATGTATGCTTCCTATATAAGAGAAGGAAATCACCATTTTCATTATATGCCAACAATAATTTAACATTTGGGCACATGGTTCCCAAGCAGCCCATTATTCACAAAGGACAACTGAGGTAGTTGTTTAAAATTTGGTAGCTCCTTCAAATTCTAAATCCTTCACAATAGATATGTTGTATATAAATGGATGAGTTAGGTAAGAAAGAAGAAAGAATGAGCAAGAATGAGCTCCCAACGTCCCCCTGAGTTGTAGCTCCTGACCAGGAAAACTGGTAACAATCTCAGTCCCCGAAGCTATTTACTTAAGCCCATCATTGATACATAGCAAATAAAAACCCTAAGGGCTGCATTAAAGCAGGGGATTCTCCTTAGGAGAGCTCTGCCTGCCAGCTGGCTTATGAACACAGTCTTCCCATCTCTCCACCCTCTGGGTTAATGCTGGGCTCCTTGGTGTGGGTATTTGTTGCTCTTTTTCTCTCTTTCACAGCCAGAGCCCAGGGATGAAGCAAGGTAGGTAGTGAGTTCATCGCACAGGTCCCTGGGACCATGAAGAGAGGTGGCTTCAGCTTCCCAGGTGTGCGCTGGCTGTTTGCTGTGATGGCCACAACGTGCCCTTTCTTTTCAGGGCCTCCAGGAAGCCTGACTGTGACAAGATTGTGTTCTAAAGGAGCTTTAGCACAAGGTCTGATTTGGAGTAATCTAAATAAATGTGTGGCTCTTCCATGCACCTGTTTGAGCCTTTCTATATGGGAAAAAAATATTTAGAAAAATGGAATCCTTTAGCTAGACTGTCTTCTCTTTCTGTTGCATTCTTTCTTTTCCTCTTCTATATTCACATTCTCTTCCACATAGGTTTCTGACACTGTCCTTTTCCCTAGGCAGTTCATGACAGAACTGAATTCAACTCAGTATAGTAGAAGGTGCTGGAAAGAGGTAAAGATGACTTGCTCCCTTCTTCTGTTGGCTTTCCAATATAAGTTGGGATAACAGAATGCAAATCCATCGCCAAGTGGCAAATAGCAGGATACAAGCATACATAATCAGGCCTGAGGGCTGCGATGTGAGCATCCCTTACTTATAGTTATATTCATTTTTATATCAAATTGTTATGGCAAGATTGCAATAAATCACCAAGTCCATCTCAAAGCAGGAGATGGAACTAGCTTCATGGGAAGAGGGCAAATGGCAAGTTTGCACTCCTCGACGTCCTCCAGGGGTTAGAGGACACCTTTTATAGTTTAAAAGCACATGTAAAGCATATCAGTACATTAATCATAAATGGCCATTGCCATGTTTCAAAATCATAAACAAAAATCATGAGACTTCACATCATAAGTTGAAGGGGAAGTGGATTAAAGAGACTGTGGTTGAGCACAAGTTAAAGAACAATTACTAACATCTAGACAAACATTAACATTCTATGCGGTTAGGGTACATTGTACAAGTACAGTGTATAAGAATAGAAGGAATAATTTTGCCATTTTGCATTGTCAATATGCTATGCTAAGCAACTGTTGATGAGTATAGAAACGGGATTTTCCCAAGAGAGAAGCATTTCTTAAATGACATGGAATCTCAGGGTAAAATGGAGTCTATTTAGTCATTGCCCATATAGCCTGGCCCATAAAAAAATGAGATAAAGATATTCTGCAAAATATGGCAGTAGTTTTTCCCATCCTCATATAGCCATCTTGCTCGTTCCACCAAGAGTTCCAATCTGTTTTCCCTCCCCTTGAATCCTGTGGCTTGATTTGGACAAAATAATGTAGCTGAGGTGACGAGGTGGCAGTTCTTAGCCTGGGCCTTAAAAGGTCTAATAACTTTCGCTTTTGCTCTTGGAAGTCAGCTTCTGTGTAAAAAATGTCAAGCTAGATTATGATATGCCACATGGAAGACACCTGCATATCCCAGCTGACAGCCAGTACCACAGTTGTAGAAACTTGTGGCCTCTGGACCCTTCAGCCCTAGTCAAGCTCAATCAATACCTGCAGAGCCCTGCCCCAGTGTAAAATCATGAGCAAATAAATGGTTGCTGTTGTTTTAGGTCACTAATTTTCCAAGTGGTTTGTTACATAAAACAAATAACTGGGGCTGAGGATAGCTCAGTGATATAGAATGTTCGCCTAGCATGTGTGAGGTCCTGGGTTCTATTGACAGTACTACAAAAGAAAAGAAAGAAAGAAAGAAAGAAAAAAACAAATAAACAGCTTTCCATGCTTATTCTAGCACTGAATTAAGTGCTTTATCTCCTTTAATCTTCATATTATAAATGAAGAAGTTGAAGTTTATAAACACCCACCCCCAAGTCACGCACATGGTAAGCAGCAGAGCTGGTTTGACTCCATGCCTTCCCTATTTCTTCTCATCTTCTTCACCCAGTGAGTCTAAGTTGGAATCATGGATTTAAGGGGAAAAAATTTTTTTTTCCCAGAGGCAATAAATATTAGGAAAGATTTTGAAGAGGAAAAAGGGGATGTGATTTGGCTAAAAAGCATGTGGAAGGGCCTTTCTGTTCAGACCCAAAGTCTGTTTTCAGTTGAGGCAAAATATCTAGTTCAGTTCTTTTCAACTGGAATTCCTCTAGAATTAAGCTGATGCCACAAGGTATCTATTGTCTGTTCCACCATGCGGCCAGCGCAATGGTTTCATTAATGAGGTTCTTGGCATAAAAGTTAGCTAGAAGAGATTGAAATAAAACACACAGACTCAGTTACCTTATTTCTATTGCCAGGTCCGAGACGGCTCCCCTCTCTGGTTCCCTCCTCTAACCGCCCAGCAGGGCAACAAGGATTACTCAGGGCTAGCAGGAGAGAGAGAGCGAGCATGCCAGGGAGTAGCCTTTTATTGGGAAACAAGAAATTCAGGGGATAATTCCATCCAATGAAGGTTGAGGGGGGGCCCGCACTCCAAGGTCAGGGTCAGTGATTGGGCCCCCGGGGTTAGTCACACCCCCACACGGACGGGTTCTCTCATCAGGAGAGGGCCGGGAAAATTCCAACACAGCCAGAAGCCTCAGACCCAAACTGGGAGTCACCCAGTCACTCGTGAGAATGGCTCCCCACAGTCTGTCATAAATTAACTTCTTCCTATGCAACTAAGATGCTACTGCTTATGTTACTATCCTTGGGAAAATTGAGAAAATAGTCACATAAATCATTTATAAGGCCTAATTCACTATGGAACCCAAGAATGTGGGGATGGAGCAACCTGTGTGTGGTGCATGACTAAAATCTCAGCAAATCAGGAAGCTGAGATAGGAGGATTGCAAATTTGAGGCTAGCCTCAGCAATTTAGTGAAACTTCCAGCAACTTAGCAAGACCCTGTCTCAAAATAAAAAGATAAAAAGGTCTGAGGATGTAGCTCAGTGGTAGAGTGCCCCTTGGTTCAATCCTTAGTACCAAGGGTGGGGGTGAATGTAGGGGTAAAGGCCAAAGTCCAGAGCCAGTCAGCCAGGTACACAATGGCAAAAATGCCTCCATCTGGCTGAGGCAGAGTGTAGGTCAGGAAGAAGTGAAATACCCTCAGTTATAATGCCCTAAGTGTCCATCAGTGAGACCTCTGGCCTCTGCTATTTGCTGAATCACTTAAAGAGGCCTCCCTTAAAGTTCATACATCCCAAACCTTCCTGGTAAAGGAAAAATCTTCACATCGAACAAGACCTTCAGTTAATCCTTCTGCATTTAAGAAATACTGCCCTGGAATCCTTAACTTTCTCATTTATGCATTTGATGTTTATGGAGTTCCTTTTGAGCTGAGTTCTCCTACGTGCCCGGGAAGGAATGTAACTTTTTCACTAACTTATTATTTGTCCAAAATATTAATCAGCTGCTTATACACACAGTTTTAGGGTTCAAGAGAGGGGAACAAACATCAAATATTTTCCTTATACTACATGAAGAATTCTTGTATCTGAAATCTGTACTTTCTGGCTTTGCTTTCATTTTGGTAGAGAAAAAGTAGTTTTACTGGGGTTTTGTTTATTTAGTTTTTGTTTTTCTTTATGAACTGTAACAGTTTTCAAGATCATAATTTGGAGACAGAAAATTAAGGGAGTTTCCTTAGGAGAAACTAACAATTTGCTAAAACTTAAAGTGTAGAGTCCCCTACTCAGGTTGCTTTTGGGGATAAAGAACATTGTTACTAACAGCTCTTTCTCCTCTAATCTTTGTTGCTACTTGCCTGGGAGATGAAGCTACTGACTGGCTTTTCCACCCCCATAGACTTTGAATCCTGCAAGCAACTTTAAAATGTCATCTCTGTCACAAGAAAGTAAGGAGCTGAAACTCCAAACTTCACTTCTTGTGTTTCAATGTAAGAAAATTTAAAGTCAGACACCAAAAGTTATATAAGATAACTTTATTATAAGCGAAAGTAAAGTAAAAGTAAAGTGAGGCTTAAGCAGAAAGCACTCTCAAGGGAGAGTAGGCTTTCTCCAAGCTGAGAGCAACATAAGAGATAAGGCTGTCCCCAAATTTATTGTTTTACAAGTTAACTTGAGAACTGGGGTCCTCCTGCAGCAATTTTCACCAACTGGGTATTCAAATCCTTCTTCATGTTGGGTGGTGGAGTTTTTGCCCTTAGTGTATCCTCAGTTATAGTGGCCATCCTATTTAGAGGGGCTTCATCTACAAGTTAATGTGGGCATTGGGGTCAATAGCTGATCAGAAGTTACCTTAGTGTACCTGGGGAAGGAGGGAATCTTCCTTCCCAGACAATTGAAGACACTTACAAACATAATTCCTATCTTCACATAAACCTCAGTAGATCCTGTCAAGAGTTAGTCCCATTAATCCTTCTCTCTTGAAGTGTTTTACAAATAGTTCCCTTGCTTTGGATTGTTTTCTACAGATTAACTGCCACCATTTGATTTCTTAAGATGGTTTAAAGAAGGACACTAAAGCAATTTAAAGAACACTTTATAACCTTATCATAAAGAAGAACCTTGAAATAATTTACAGAACACTTTATGACCTTACCATGCATTTCACTGCTCTTGCTAGCTACTACCTAACATCTGCATCATCGGAAAGAGGTAATCTCTTTTTCTGTGCTCTTCCTCACATAAATTTGAAAGTTCTGGGCCTCCCACCTTTTCCCTTATCACTTCCCTAAAATTCCAAGGCTCCTTTGCTTCTTGAGGTATTTATTACATATCCCTCCTACAGACCTCACCACTTCAAATTTACAGTTAGAACCTAGGAAGGAAACAAAAAAGCAAAAACAATGGTTATAAACTCTAAGGACTCAGGCTCTTTGTTTACAGGAAAGCTCCACAACCATGGTTAGGAGCTTTTCACTTTTTAAATTTTTAGAACATTTCTAAGAAGTTCTGTTAACTGGTGGCCCAGCTTATTCACTTGCAACATTTAGCCAACATCCCCTAGTAAGTAAGCTAAAGCAGTTAGTTTATAAACACAGCTTTTAGTTCCGAGGTAGCTAATTACAAACACCCCCTCACAATCTGTGGGCACAACATATAAAACTTGATGCTGATAATTATCCTTCTAATTCTTCCTCTTTTCTCAAGCGAACAGGAGACCCAAGAAGGCAAATATACTCAATCCTGCCCTGCTTGTAAAAGGAGTCATTATTACATTTGAACCCAAATCTCCCTGGGTAAAAAGCCAGTTGTTTTCTGAAAACCTTGGCTACCTGAGGTTCCGATTGTTTTTGCTTAAAAAAAAAAAAAAAAAAAAAAAAAATCAGAGATCAGAGGGGGCTGGGATATAGCTCAGTTGATAGAGTGCTTGCCTCGCATGCACAAGGCCCTGGGTTCAATCCACAGGTCTGAACGCCATGGTGCACGTCTAAAAACTTCAGTTACACTTGGTGGCTGAGGCAGAAGGATCACAAGCTCGAGGCTAATCTAGGTAATTTAGATTCTGTCTCAAACTTAAATTTAAAAAGGGCTGGAGATACAGCTCAGTGAAAGCGCCCCAGGGTCCAATCCAGTGTGGGAAGGAAGAGAGTTAGCAATGGAGGATGTACTTCTTTGAGAACCTCAATATACTTAAAATACTTAAAATATAAAATATACTTAAAAGTGCTTCCTTGGTGGCCATCCTATTTGGGGGGGGGGGCTTCATCTACAAATCAAAAAATCACAAGAAATGAAATTCAGCAAACAAGGAGTTTGCACAATGCGCCCAAGGAAACGAATTCCCCTCCGCAGAGCAGTAGTTTTAGGGCCTGTCGTGGTTCTCTGGAGCAGCCTCTGCGGAGAACCCAGCCAATAAACACTGGTCTCCTCGGCTCCGCGGGAGGAGGGGAGGGAGGGGAAGAGGGGATGGGCGGGGCGCAAAGCCCATTCTCATTGGCCCGTTCCCTCAAGCGCCGCCACGAGGTTCCGCCCCTGCCGGGCCCTCCTGCGCAGGGCTCTAGGTCTAGGAGCCTAGGAGGGGCTCCAGGGTAGCGCGCGCACTCGCGGCCTCCTCTCGCAGCCCAGCTTCCCCCTCGCGGCCGGAGTCTTCCTGGGAACGCCTCTCCTACCCATCCCACCTTCGACCCCATCGGTAGGCTTTCGGTTGGCTTTCCGTCATAGCCCCGCCCCTTGAGAATCGCCAATCACCGTGCGCATGTGGCAGAAGTGGGTGGGTCCTGAGAAATTCGAAAGGAGCCCCGCCCTCTGGGAGCCGATTCCCGGGACTAGATTGTGGAAAGAAAGCTTCTTAGTGGAAGGTAAGGTTGGGACGGGAAGTGGAAACTGCGGATGGGCGGGAGGTGTGGTTCCCGTGTGGTGCCGCGAGAGTGGAAGGGTGGCTTATGAGAGGAAAAACCCGAAGGATAGTGGCGGGGTGGAAGGCGGGGCACGCAGACCTTCCCCAGTGAGTCCAAGGGCTTAGAGGGGTGGGAGGGCCATCTGGTGGGAGTGGGGGAGCTCTCTGCAACTTTCCGGTAGGTATCGCGGATAGTTAAAGGGGCGTGTGCTACTGCAACATGTCTCCAGTCCCTGGCTTGCATCCCAAGAATAACTGGGAACCTGGGGCAGGATGGATACCTGAAGGAAAAGTATATTTTCTCTCCAGTTCAGGTCTAAGCTCACTCGCTCCTGCTGATTGGACATGGAGGGTTTGGAGGAAGGTAAGGAAGCCCTGGAGGGACGAATGAGGCCTTGCTATCGAGAGCCGCCTCAAGCAGGGACCAGTGGCTGGCATTCATTCTGCTTTCCCCTTCAGATGTCAAGTTTATTGTGGATGAGACCTTGGACTTTGGAGGTCTGTCCCCATCTGACAGGTACCAACTGCTTTATCTTATTTATCTCCCTCCAATAACACCTCTTTGGCCTTACTGCTGAATTATTGGCCTCCAGAGCCAGGGTTGGTAATTTAGCAAAGTTTGAAGCACTGGGGCTGTTAGGACACTATTGGTAAGGGAAGGGAAAGGAGAAACAAGTGATTTTTCAGGGCTGTTAAGAAGTGCACATGGATTTGTTGCATCTTCATCCTCCCAATGTCAGTAAATGCTAAAGGCCTATTAGAGCTCAGAGAACCAAGTATCTCATCACCTAGAGGCCAGGTCTCACAGCCAGAATGGATGTTAGTTTGGAGTTTTGTTTGGCCTGTCTTGCACAGTCCCCTGCTCCTTTTTTGTGTGGTCTTGGTGCCTTGTTTATTTTCTGTCTCAGTCGTGAGGAGGAAGATGCAGCAGTATTGGTGACTCCAGAGAAACCACTCCGACGGGGCCTCTCCCACCGAAGTGACCCAAATGCAGTGGCCCCTGCACCCCAGGGTGTGAGGTTCAGCTTAGGCCCTCTCAGTCCAGAGAAGCTGGAAGAGATCCTCGATGAAGCCAACCGGCTGGCAGCTCAGTTGGAGCAGTGTGCCCTACAGGATCGGGAGAGCTCAGGTCAGGGCCCAGGACCTCTCCGAGGGAAGCCCAGCCCTCGACGGGAGACCTTTGTGCTGAAGGACAGCCCTGTCCGAGACCTGCTACCCAATGTCAGCTCTTTGGCTTGGAGCACACCCTCCCCAAGCAGCCTGACACCTCGGCTCCGGAGCAGTGATAAGAAGGGGTCAGCCAGGGCTCTTAGAGTAACACCTGGAAAGAGGCCCTCCAGTGTGAAGAGGGTGAGTTTGGAGGGCTGAGTGGCATGTGCACCCCTAGACATAGTACATGACATGTTGAAGGCACAACAGTTTCCTCATTGGTCAAAGGAGAATAGTAATTCTGCCTCTAGAATTGGAATTGAATGAGATACATTGGGAAAGTGCTATACTACAATGTAGAGGCTAATGATTATAATAAGCTCTCAATAAAAGTGGTGTTGATGGTAATGATGGTGTTGATGATGTTGGCAGCTAGCTTCTGCTTTTCCTCACTGGGATCTAGATAGCTCCCTGCCTCTCTAGTCCTTAATCCCTTATGCCAGCAGAACCAATATGTTCTACATTCTAGCTCCCCTCCCCCCCTTTTCCATGTCTCTCTCTCTCTCTTTCAGGAATCACCCACTTGCAATCTGTTGCCTGCATCCAAAAGCCCAGCATCATCTCCTCTTGTACAATCAACTCCTCCACTCCGGGGCAAGGCTGGGCCCAATGCAAGGGCAACAGCAAGTGAGACTGGGCAGCAAAGCTGTGGGTGATGGGGTAAGGAGGAAGTAAAACTTACCTTGAAATGCTTCTACTACTTTATAACAGGGCCACCTACCCATGTCAGACAAGCCTTGGCCCCACAGCCTTCAACCAGCAACTCTCAACGCCATTCTCGGCCACAGGGGACAGCTACTAAGGCTTCCAGTCGACTCCCTCTTCCTTCAGCTATTCCCAGGCCCTCTAGCCGAATGCCACTCACCAGCCGGAGTGTACCACCTGGCAAAGGTGCCCTCCCTCCGGATTCTGTGTCAACTCGGAAAGGGCCTCTAAGACCAAGCACTGCAGGACACAGAGGTGAGAAAGAGTGAACATAAGGATACAAAATCAGGAGGAAGAAAACCTAACTTGGCCCAGGGTGACCTCATCCTCCCAGAGCTGGCAATGACTGCTTTTGACATCTTCCGTTTGAAGATGAGGAGACTGAGTTAAGCAGAGAATGTGGGGCCCAGTAGAGAGTCTCAGGCTTGGTTTCCAAGTACCTCATATTTTTTCCCTTGACAGAGGTGGGGGGGGGCACTCTGGCTTCATCCAATATTTCTTTTTTGAGAAGGTCAGTTGAACTTTCTGCTAACACATTTCTTTTGTTGACCCCTATCAAGTTCCTATTTCCCAGCGACCAAACCTTCCTGCTGCTGGTGCCGCTCGCAGCAATCTGCAGCCCCCCAGGAAAATTGCAGTCCCTGGACCTACCAGGTAAGGCTGGTCTCTCTGCACCCATCACCTGGGCTTCCAAGCTACTGTGCACAGAAGTCCAGAATTCTATATAGAGAAGGGGTGATCAGGAAGGGAGCCAAGAACAGGGAGTCCTATTTCTTCCCACCCTGAAGAGCTTGAACTTGAGGGGTGACAGGTGAGCTAAATGAGGATGGGCACTTTTAAAACAGTTCGTTCTTCTGTTTCTTCAGATAAAGAAATCAAGACGACGAGCAAGAATTCAGTAGCAAACCACTACAGTCACTGCTTGGATTCATTTATAATAGCAGGCCCTGATTCCATCAGATTCTGGCCCAGGGACAGGAGAAAGACATGCCACCAGGGTGATAACCCCCCAGGAATATAGACCATAGGAGATGGGGTGGATTTGAGTTTTACTGAAATAGATTCAAACTCTCTGGGCTGAAAAAAAGATGAAGAGAAAAGAGGTGACCTCATAGCAGTGAAATTAGCAAAAAAGAAAATGAAGAATTCTGGCAAATTGCTTGTGTTCTCCACCCCCACTCTTGTGGTCAGCCCCAGAGAATTTGATCTTCCCAGGCCTTGGTTCAGTGGATGAGTCCATGTGAATGGCCTCTGTAGCCAGCTTCTGCTCTCTGAGGATAGGTCTTCCTGAATCACATCCTCTACTGGACTCAGGCCTGTTTGGAGAGGCAAGGCAGGCATCTGGTCTCCAGAATTTGTTTCCTGTGAATTCTGTGACTCCTCGTAGGCTAGTTGATGATAAGCTTACTCTATGTTTCTTTAAAATAAAATGAATGTATTTTTTTTTAATTTCCTATATATCTGGAAGTAAATTCTGCTCCAATTTCTAATAAATTTGTTGTAAACCTCTGTGTAATTCTATTGAGAAAGCGGAGATAGACCTCCCAGGCAGGGGCCTAAGTAGGTCCTAGGGCCTTGAGCTTCTAGTTCATCCGGCAGTAACTACCCCTCTTGTTGGCATTTGATGGGAACAAGCTGTCTTTCTGTAGATTCAGATATTATTAGAAGGTCCAGGTCAAAGATAAGTGTAGCTTAAATCACATGAGGCAGTTATGCTAGGATCTAGGTAAATTGTTATTCATATCCTAAACTTGAATGTCCTTTTCTGTCAAGACAATGGAGCCTCCTTGTCTGCTGAACTTATGGGTTGAGAAGTTCCTTTGGTGACATTCAGCTTCCCTGATCGCCTCAGACAGAAGATGCTGGGACACCTTGTCATATTGCACTTCACATCATTTGAGTTGTCTGTCCTCTCATCTCCCCTACTGGACTTGAGAGCTAGGATCAGAATTTATAAACTTCCGCAGTGCCCTAATATTGTGATTTGAATGTAACAGAGCATTTCATTCATTTATTTAGAAAATGTTTTGAATAAGTGACAAAGTATACTGGGCTGGGGATGTGGCTCAAGCGGTAGTGCGTTCGCCTGGCATGCCCATGGCACTGGGTTCAATCCTCAGCACCACATAAAAATAAAATAAAGAGGTTATGTCCACTGAAAACTAAAAAATAAATATTAAATAAATAAGGTATAAGATGGTAGTTATTGAATAAATGATAAGGACCCCCTAACAGCTTAGGGTCTCCCACTTTTTGCAGGCTTTGACTCTTTTTTTTTTTTTTAATAGTTGTAGAGGGACAGGATGCCTTTATTCTATTTTTATGTGGTGCTAAGGATTCAACCCAGTGCCTCACACATGCTAGACAAGGGCTCTGCTACTGAATTACAGCCCCAGCCCCAAAGCCTTTGATTCTTGCAACCAGAACCAACTCAGTTCATTTTGAATTTTAAAGGAACTTCCTTCTTCAAAGGCAAGGTCATGACTTAAGAAATGTAGCAGGCCACTGGGCAGAAGAAAATGGGACTGCCAACTGGTGTCCCTGCTTGTGCCTGTATGCCCGTAAGTGCCCTACTTAAACTTTAAGTGCTCCTCCTTGTCCCTGCTTTTCCCTTTTTGTGGCTGATCCTAAGGTTAATTTAACATATCCACCTACATCCCCATGACAGCTGCTTAGACACTAACTTTTCCCTGAGCTTGCAGCAGCTCCTAGAACCCCTGAAATTCCAAGAACCGATGTTGCGGGAGAGGCAAGGAGGTTGACATCAAGTTTTTTGTTCTGGAGAAATTCAGCATAAAGAAAAAAAAAAATTCAGGTGTGTTTCCCCAGCTTCCTGCCTGCCTTGTGTCTAGGGAGCAGATCCTGTTGGCACCTTCAGCAAGCCTAGGGACACGCACAGCCATGACCAGCAGGCGGCACCTTTGTGTGAGCCAAACCTTCCTTGGGTCATTAGAGGCAAAACAGGCAGCAGACCTGTGTGCTGTTGCCCCCTGGTGGCTAGAGAGGAAACACATGTTCTGTTCACACCCTGGGTCAATCTTAATGTTTTGCCCCCACCCCCAGTCCTTCCACTCCAACTAAGCAGCATTCAGTTGGCATACCTGCTGCAGCTGACCCTCTTGTTCAGCTAACTGCTTACTTCCTTCCCTTGGCCTGTCTTTCTGTCTGTGCATTCTCCTTTCACTTCCCTTTCCACCCCAGTAGCAACAAGACAAGCCAGTGTTTATTGGCCTCTTGCTATGTACTGTGAACTGTTCTAAGCACTTTATATGTGCTAACTCATTTAATCCTCATAAAAGCTCAATTAGGTGGCTGCTGTTATCATCATCCTCATTTTGCAGGCAGAAAAACGAAGACTCAGAGAGATTAAGTCACTCAGTCTGGTTCCAGCATTTGTGTTCCTAATTGCTACCCTATGGTGCCCCATGTTAATTCCTTTTCTAGTCTGTTGAATGAACCTTTGAAAAACACAAATGTGGGATTAGAGGTAATGTTGCAGAGCACATACTTAGGTCCAGTATGAGAAGTTGCTTCATTTTCCAGTGGAAAAAGGCTCAGAATGATAGAGTCAGGACTTATCTAATCACTGAGCACTCTTAAATTCCTACCTGCCACTCATCTTGACTCTCTCTATTGAATTCTGCCCTAGGAAACTTGTCTCTGTTGAGCACTCAGTCTTGAAGTTAGAAACCTGCCCTCTCTGTGCCACTTCTCCAGCCACTCAAGTCCCTCATGAAAAGGACGTGCTTTCCCACCCGCTTCATGTTCCTTAGAAATGCCAAGACTTGGGCTCTGTGCTGATGAGGTTCTTGGGGAACATTGTTGAGGAGATCCATAGATGGGCACGTTTTTCAGAAGACTGGTATCGGAGGCCTGATTTCCTGCTGGGGTTTTCCAGGCCCTTTCTGATCTTTTGCTTTCCAAAGCCCAGGTGTCCATCCTCTAAGAGGACAGGGGACCACATGGAAGCACATGACAGCACACTACCTGCACAGAACTAGTTTATTCAGTGGTATGGGGAATGGAAAAAACAACAACAACAAAACTCTACCATATTTACAGTAACAATCAAACTGTACAATCTGATGGTTAGTATCAAGTTAGCATCCAGCATCTTTGTATTTTTTTTCTTTTTTAAATCAAGTCATCAGTAGTAAAAACCAGTTAAATTTTTAACCCTTTGCAGGAATTGCTGAGGAAAAGGGCAGAGGGCAGGAGGAGAATACATGGCAGAAAAACCAGAGGCCAGCCTTCCAGGTGAAGAACAGGAACACCTTTTCCTGCCCACAGCCTCTTTTTCTAGCCACCTGCTCCAGAAGGAAAGTCAGTGACAAGTCTGAAATACATGCTTAAAGGGTGACTCAAAATGAATAGCGATTGGCAAAACTGAGGGGAAGAAATGGAGCGAGGGGAAGGGCGTTAGGCCCCAAAGCCAGGGCTGCTGGGTACATACCCAACCTGCGATGGCCACATCAGACCCCCTGGGACCGGACAGAAACCCATCCCAACACAAAAAGCAAATAAATAAAAAATATATATTAACTCTCTCTTCACAGGGAGCTGGGGTAGAATAAGGGACAAAGAGGAACAGGACCTGGTCCTTTGAAGAAGAGAGCCAATTCCAAGAAGGGGTTAAAAATAGAACATGTCTCAGAGGCCACAGCAGGTCAGACAAAGTGGCATTTGTCTGATTTGGGGAGAGTGGGTGGGTGGACACCAGAACCCAGACTTCATATCTGTGCTTGAGGCCCTTTGGGCAATTGAGCCAGCTCTGTGCTTCCTCCTCCTCCCAATCCCACCCACATGACAGCAAAGAAGCGCAACTTAACACACGACTGGCCTTCCCCAGGTGCGGGTCAAGGGTCAGGCAGGAAAAATGAAGCACTTTGGGGTCAGCAAACTGAGCAAACACCTGGGCTACAGCACGTGGCCAGAGTCCAGGAAAAGGAGAGGGGCTGCGGCAGCCGGCCCCCGCCTGGGGACGCAGGCTCCCCTTAAAACGTGTTCATGCAGCATTTGGGGGTCCAGGGGCGATGAGTCCTTCTGCCCCTGGCCGGACAGGGCTTTTTCAGTTCCTGGGAGAGGCAGCAACGGGCGGATAAGGAACGCCCTTTGCCCTGACCCCTCACCAACTGAGGCCTGCCCGGTGCAGCCTGCAGGGTCTGACACCCCAGGTGCGTGTGGCTTTGTCCTTTCCTTTTGGTGATGGCAAATGAGGGGCAGGCCCCCTAAGAGTCCCTCTCCTCCCAGAGGCACAGCAGATGGGAAACTGAGGAGAGGCTGGGAAGCATCCTGGGAGGTCCTATCCTCTTTGGGAAGGGAAAGGGGAGTCAGTTTCCAGCGTATAAAAAAAATTAATCCCTGAAGTCATGAAGAGTGGAGATCCTTTTTAAATTCTTTTTTTCCTCTTTTCTGAAAAACTTTGTCTTGGAGATGTTGGCCCCAGGGGTCCAAAGTGCAGTGAGGGGAATGGTGGGGAAGGGAGTTGGCACTAGATGGCCTTAGGTGCAAGGCCCAGGCTCCTCAGATGGACGTTTCGTCGCTGCTGCGGGCAGGCGGTGGGGAGCAGGGGCAGGATAAAGCACAAGACAGGAGTGGGGGCATGAGTGCAGCTGGGGAGGGGAAGGGAGCCTCGGGACGAAGGAACCACCGGCCCAGGGTTAATGCAGGAAGTTAAAGAAGAGAAATCTGGAGAGGCAGGAAAGGAGAGTGGCAGAGAAGGCAGACAGAGGGTTAGCTGGAGCAGGAGACAGAAGTTTCACCAGAAGGAAGAAACAGAAAAGCAGCCCCAGCTCCCCTCCACCCTTGCGCTGCTGCCCTGGGCTGGGCTGCACCGTATAAAGCCCAGGGGGGACTGCCACCACCCCCGGGTCACCATGGGACACTTAGGAAACTGGGCCATGCTCAGCCCATACGTCCTCTGGCTGTCAACCAGCTAGCCGGGGGAGGTGCAGAAGCAGCTCTTCCCCAGCTGGGACCTCTGCAGTGGCACCCTGTCCCACCCTCCTGGCCCACTCACTCGGAGCCTGAAGAGTCCTCATCCACCGTGCCTGCCTTGATGCTCATGGCGATGGGCATTACACCGTTCAGCTGTTCCTGCAGACTCTGCCGGGGAGGTGGGCGGGGAGGGAGCCCACCCCGGCTGCCTTCGCTGGCTGAAGAACCCCGAGAAGAGCCCGTGCCGTGCTCCAGGGGAAGCCTCAGGAGGCTGCTCTTCTCACTGATGGTGGGAAGACACTTCTTCTTGAGGATGCCTGGGAGCCAGGAAGGCAGCACGATGAGATGCAGGTGGGAGGAACAGTGGTGCCTCAGAAAGCCCCAGAATCAGAGGGTACTGTGAAGCCTAAGGCTGCTGACCCAGGGGAAATGGCAGCTGGGGATGCCCCACTCACCTTTGTGAGGCTGGGCAGAAGAGCCTGGAAGGGAGCCCAAGGACACATCCCGAGACAGGGCATCTCCATTTTCCCGTGGCCGTTCCTCAGGGGCCCCACTGCCACTGCTCTCCTTTGCTGTGGTTCCAAAGTCTCCTGGCCAGGGGGCCTTCCCAGGCCCTGGGCCCCCATCTGGCAGGAAAAGGAAATAGATGAGGCCTAGAAAGAGCAGACAGCTAGGAGAGCCACCACCCGACTCCTGCTTCCCAAGAAGCCCAAGCTTCTTGGGCTCCCACAGCCTCCCAAAGGCCACAGCCCTGGTGCTGGCCCACCCTTGGGGGTGCTGTGCAGGGGCAGTCTCTCCGCTCCAGGCCCCAGCAGGCTGTCCCAGCCCTGCTCGCCAGGGAAGGCGGCCTCCTCCTCCTCCTCTTCCTCCTCCTCGCTGTCTGATGAGTGAGTAGAGGCATAGGAGCCACTCTGGTCATCTTCCAGGGACAGGTCACTGTCAGAGTCCGTGTCAGGATCTGGGAGGTCAGGGAGGGATCACAGCCGGCCCACCTATCTCAGCCCACCCTCAGCAAAAGCCAGGCCCCTGCCCCACTGGGTGGCCAAGGCCTTCCATCCTCACCGTGCTGCTGGTCTTGACCTTCCAGGAAGAGGCCGCCTGGGTCCCCCATGCCTGGGGGAACTTGACCAGGGTTCAGGGTGGATTCTTCCCTAAGAAGACAAGACCATGCTGAGGGGTCAGCTTGGCCCCTTGCCCAGCATCCTCTGCTCTTCTCCCCCCTGGGATTCCCAGTTCCTGCCTATGTCCCTTACTGCATCTAAGTCAAGCTGTCATCTGTGTTGGCCACAGTGTGTACTACTCAACTCCTAGCAGCTGGCTGGCCTGGGTCCAGCACACCCAGCCCGTCCCTCCACTCCTCAGCCTTCCCACCTCCAGGGCTCACCTCAGCAAGAAGGGGATGTAGCTGGGCTGGCTCTTGCCTGAGCGGC
This sequence comes from Marmota monax, assembly GCF_021218885.2. Taxonomy (NCBI): domain Eukaryota; kingdom Metazoa; phylum Chordata; class Mammalia; order Rodentia; family Sciuridae; genus Marmota; species Marmota monax. Next base: position 1,905,187 of record NW_026694276.1, read on the forward strand.
TGGCACTGTGCAGGGAGCCAGCTGAGTCTCCATAGGGCTGGTACAGTCTCCCGTCTGCATAGGGGCTGGGGCAGTTGTAGGACTAGACAGGGGATAGACAGGTCAGTAAGAAGGGGGGCAGGTGGGGTGGTGACCCCAGGCTAGGAAGTGGAAGGGTGCAGGGAATTGGCCCCAGGTTCTACCTCCCACAAACTGGGTCTCACAGAGGAAGGCACCACATCTCTGCTGCCCTCATATTGGAGTCTGACACTGGCTACAGCTTTGCCGTAGCTGTGTAGCCCTGCTTGCCCCAAGTACCCTGGACTTGCTGTATAAGGGCTTGTTGGTAAAAGGTAGCACTGGGAATTATCTCCCGAGATCATCCCAGGAGACAGGAAATTTGCCAGAATTCATGAGATTCTCAGGTGTCTTCACTCCCTCCCCCAAGTCAAAAATCCTGTGTCCCCACACCCCCGCCTCCCAGTCCACACATACTGCTTCACCTTCCCTTTCTCCTTCTATGAAGAGATAGAGACAAGGAAAAAGGATAGAGGGGCAGACAGTACAGAGAGAAGGCCCCTGGGGACTGCCTTTCCCTCCTTCCGTCAAGACCCCTCCACCTCTCTGGTCCCAGGCTCCCTCACCGAGGTCAGGGTGGACTTGGTGGTCAGAGCAGGGTCAGGGCTGGGTTTGCGGCTGCAGGCAAACTTGAGTGCTTTCCGGACCTCCTTGCTAAGCACCACGTAGGAGAGGAAGATGAAAGGGCCCTGGCAGACAGAGGTAGCAATAGTCTGGGCACACCCAAGCACCCCTCAACTGTGCTTCCTCCCCACAATATGGGTTGGCCCAGGTACCTGGACACAATTGCAGGCGGCAAAGAGGTAGTGGAAGAGAAGGGTGTCACTGTTGACAGAGAGCAGTGCCAGCAGCCACGAGGCACTCAGCAGCAGGAGGACAGCAAAGGAAGGCTGCAGGCCAGAGCTAGGGAGCATGGCAGTGGGTGAGCCTGGCCGGGAGGCCTCCTCCCCAATCCCCACCCTGTGCCCACACACCCCCATACTCACACAGGGCCTTTCTTCTCGAAGCCCTGCCGCTGGGCAGCACAGGAGGCCCGGGCTGCCAGGATGTACAGGAAGACACTCATCTGGGTAGGACAGAGAGGGGTGAGGAGACCAGAGGAAGAGACAGCTTCTGGCCCTCCCCATGGGGCCTGGGAGACTTGGCTCTTCCTAAAGGGGATTCAGAGAATGCACTTGGCCAGCTCACCCCCACTCACTTAATAGCACTTACCGAGACTGCAAATGCCACAGGACCAGCGAAACTCCAGATGAGCGTGTCATAGATGGAGAGCCAGCAGAAGTCAGGGTTTCCATATCCTTCAGGGTCCAAGCCCACAGCTAGGCCTGGAGCAAGCAGACAGAGCAGGGGAAGGTGGTCAGGGTACAGAAAGTCATCCTGGCTCACAGGGCCAAAAATGGAGTATGCAGAAGGGTGCTGTCCACACTGCTCTCCAGGAAAGGAAACCAGCCCCGGCACGGGGGCCTCAAGACTGGGTTAAATCAGAGGGGAAACTTTGAATAAGTTATCCTGGGGTACAGGTTCTCAGGGCCTGGGCTGTGGGTTGGGGGACGGAGGCTTAGGGCTATGGAACCTCCAGGAGAGCGGACAGGAATACCTGTGATGAAGGCAGGCACGCCCCAGCCCAGCATGTAGTAGAAGCGCATGGGGCCGGCATTGACGTCACGGACCTCTGTGAGTGCCCGGTAGAGGTGCAAGGCCTCCAGCAGAGCCCAGGAAAAGGTGCAGAGGTACAGGAAGTGCAGCAGGATGGCAATGACTGTGCAAGCAAACTGAGGGCCAGGCCACCAGGTCAGTGACTAGGGCATAGCCAGTGCAGGGGTTCTGCCCAGGTCATGCAGCCAGGAGGGCTTGGTGTTGGGGCCCGCTTCAGGGGAAACCATGGGCCAGAGACAGGAATCTCGGGGATGCGGGGCATTCAGGAGGAACTAGAAAAGAGGAAACCATGGGCCAGAAACTGGGCTAGGCTGCAGAGTCAATGCTGCAGTGGGAGGGATCCGAGAGGACTGGAAGTTGTGGAAGTCTGTCTAAGGGGAGGAGGGGCATCTTACAGGCAGGTCAGCCTGGTTGATTCCCAGGAGGAAGACCAGCTGAGCCAGGCCCAGGGCAGCTGTCAGGTTGCGCCGGATGCCATGCTGATTGGAGCGCAGGGCACGAAGAAGGGTGAGGAAGAGGAAGGTGAGCAGCAGGGCAGCCAAGGTGACCCCTAGGGCCACGTATGTCAATGTCTTCAGTGGCAGGATCTCTCCATTCTGCAAGGCAGGAGGCAGGAGGCCAAGGCATTGAGGGAGAGCAGGGCCTGCACACCCAGCCCAGTATCTAGGCTCCCACCCCCAGCTCCATGGCTGCCAGTCATGGGTCCAACCTCCCGCCGGGACACGTCCATGAGCACAGCGAAGCTCGTCATGTGGTTGCACTGGCAGCTGACATGGCTCTCGTTGCGGAAGACAACCTCACAGCCTCGGGCTGACCAGCCACCCGTGCCACTGACCCTGTGTGAAAAAGGCCAGGTCAGGTCAAGGAGGGTGGGGACCTGGGGACCTGGGCTCTCAGCGTAAGGTCTTGGGGGTAGTGGCGGGGAGGCTCACAGGATAGAGTGGTTCCAGAAGACACAGATGGGCTTGGTCCGCTCCTCGGTCTCCAGCAGCCGGAACTGCACAGTGACTGGCTTGTCCAGGGCGCGAGGCAGGAGCTCCTCATCATCATGGACGCTGATGCTCACCACAGGGGTGTTGATGACTGGACGCTTGGGGACTCTGACACGGAGCAAACAGATGCACACTCACCCCAGCAGCCTTGTGACTGAGAGAAAGCCTCATCACTAGAAGATGCCCCACCCTTGGCCCCCTCAATGCCTCAGCTCTTAGCTGCCTGTCCCCCACCCCCACCCGCCCTGTCCCCAGCTGCTCACCTCAGACTGCGCTTGTCTGGGTCGTAGTTGTGGGGCAGTAGCCCAGCCAGGGTGCGGTAGATGATGACGCTGGCCACAGCCTCTCCCTGGCTCAGCTCCGGGTGCCGCCGCTGCCGCCGTGCCAGCTCCTCAGGTTCCTGGGCCTCCCCAGGACCAGCGGGCCTGACCACAGGGGTCATCTCTGGAAGCAGAACAGTGATACACTCAGCGGGGCCCTGCGCTGTGTGTAATCTGCATGGATGGCCTAGGCCCACCCTTGACACACATACGCGGTCCCCACTGACCTCTGAAGACAGACTCAGGTAGAATGACTGTCGTCTCTAGGTCTGGGGGCCGCTCTCCTCGCAGTGCTTCATAGCGGGGCAGCTTGGCCCCAGCAAAGTTCCCCTTGTCCAAGCGCACTACAGAGATGACTAGAGAGGGGAATGGTGACAGGTTGGACCCTGAGTGAGGCAGGCAAGCCCCCAGCATGGCTGCCCTTGAGGGAACTCTCTCCACAAACCCCCTCCTACCCTGGGCACCGGCCTCACCAATGTTGGGCGTGACAATGGTGAAGGGGCTTAGATAGGTGTGCCGCATATTCTGGGCCAGGGCGCTGGCGTAGGCCTCGTAGTGCTGGAGCAGCCAGGCGGTGCCGCCCTCCGTCTGCTGTATCAGTTCCCAGTGCCGCTTGTTGGCTGCATCCAGAAGGGCACTGCCCACTCGCAGCAGATTCTGGGGGTGGGCATGGTCATGGTGGCACGTGCTCACAGCCCACACCTGTCATCCTCACCACCAAACCACTGCCTGGTGGCTAGAAGAGCCCTGTTCCCCACCCACTGTGCCCTCCCCTAAGCACTCCCCACTGCCCCCTCTTGGTTGCACTGCCTACTCTGGTCACCAGATGCTCCACTTCTGACTCTTCCTTCTCGCTGTCTAAATAGGAGCTCCCCAGCCCCTGCACCTCACTCTCCTGCATGTCCTGCCTGACTCCCTGGAAGTGGGATACTGGGAGCTGACTCTAGATGTGCATACCTCAGCATGAGCAGTGTTCTCTGTGGCACCTGGATCTGATACAGCTTAGGAAGAGCTGCTTGCAATGTCCTACATGCTATACCAAGGCTTGGGCTCTCACTGAGGCCTCATGCCAGGAGGGAGCTCCCAAAGGTCAGGTAGGGAGGATCCCACCCCTCTGGCTCTGACATGGCCAGGAGCAGGCTCACTCACTATGACCCCCCCCCCCAACGAGCCATCCCTACCTATTCCAAGCCCCACCTCAGTGAAGTGCACATCCTGTGTGGCAGACAGCCCAAAGCCTCTCTGGGCACTCTCGTGAGCCAGCAGCCGTGTGGCCAGCTGGTAGGCCACTTTGACATCACTGCCAAAGTAGCCAGCCGTGTGCTGTGTAGCATTGCGCAGGAGCAGGGCCAGCCGCTGGGAGCGTCCTGAGTCCAGGCCTGATTCGTTCCGCTGCAGCCGCTCAGCCTGAATGGGAGCGGGTAGAGAGGCAGGGGGTCAATTTGGACTCTATAGAGTAAATGCGCCTCAGAAAGGGGGAAAGTAGACTCTTCAGGTGGGGACCCCAGAAACAGAGGGGCTGGGATAGAAATCTCTTTCTCAAAGATGGGTGGGGGGGTGGAGAAAAAAAGGAGGGAAAGGAGTTGGAGATGAGGGTGTCCACTTACGAGACCCTTCAACTCTGAGAAGGTGACTGACGTGCAGTTGAAGAGGTTTGGGGGCAGCCAGCCCCTGTGTTCATCACAGTGGCGCACAGCGGTCCCTGGGGGGAAGAAGTCAAGAGGGCTGACCACAGGGAGACACAGAAGAAGCCCCTGACACCTGGCTGAGAAGTTCTGCTGGGGGGCCAGAGACAGAACGCAAACCAACAAGGGTCCTGCCCCCTGCTGTCCAAGTGGAAATAGGAAGACAGGTATAGGACACTAGAACCAAAATCTCTGCTGCAAGATCTGTCCAAGCAAGGGCTGTGGGAGCATGAGGCACAGTGCCAGCCTCTATCCCTGGGCTGAGTTCCTGGAACAGCACCCAACATTCTGAACTCTCAGACTGTCTGTCCTTCATGTGACACAGCTTCAACACTAGACGGTGAGCTAAGGCTGGGAACTCTGTGAATCATCTTTGAATCTCTAGCACCCAGCACTGTGCCAAGGAGAATGAAGGCTTCTCAGTCCTTCTGTTCAGAGTGTAAGATGCAGTACTCCTAGGCAACCCTGGGAGAAGGGAGACAGTGAGCCAAAGAAAATGGGACATGGAGTCTCCAGGATCTGCAGGCCACAATGTGGGGACCTAGGATCTTCAGCCAGGGGCTTCCTGCTCTCACCCCAGGGATGGTAGAGGCTAAGTCCTCAGTATCACATCTTGGGCCTCTAGCACCTACCAAAGGAGCCTTTAGGGCATGGGGCAGCAGCAGGCAGCCCAAAACGGGTGCGGGGCCACCAGATCCCAGCCTCGATAGCCCGTGGGCAGCTGTCATAATTCACTGCAGGGAAGAAAAGATAGTCACTAGGAGCAGCTCTCCCTTTGCAGCTCACCCCTCCCTCAGCATCCCCAGATCTGCAGCCAGCCCCCCTCCTGTCCTCCCTAGGATGCAACCACCTGGCACAGTGGGTAGAGCTGTCCACCTGCCCCAAGAGCCCACCTTCACAGCCATTTGTAGTGACTTCAGCAAAAGGGTTGTCACAGCGATCACACTGGCGCCCGATGACACCAGGTTTGCATGGACACTGGCCATCCTCAGGGTCACAGACTCGAGACAAAGAGCCCGTTGGGTAGCAGTCACACAGGAGGCAGGTGGGGCTGCCAGGAGGCCGGTAGTGATTCTCCTAGAAGGGAGGAAGGACGAGGGAGGAGGGAAGAAGGGGGTGATGGCTCAGGCTCTTTCCTGGATGCACATAAACCTTTCAGTTGTGGCCCTCTGGAGGGAGACTCCGTGACCTCAGGTTTAAATATTCAAAATATTTAACACTGGTCATGATTTGAAGTTGGACCCATATGCCAAGTAATCAGAAGAGCACAGCTGGCCCCAGGCTTATTGGTTAACTATTGGTCCTGGATCCCCCTGTGCCCCAGATGCCTGAGGACACATAGTCACTTGCCCTGGCTGTTACAGAAAAAGCCCTGATGGGCCTCAGCTTTCTATAGGAAAGTCCATCTGCACTGCCTCCCCGCCGGGGCCCAGGAGATATAGAACAGCCCAGGAGATATAGAACAGACGCCAAGGTAGCTGCAGTGGAGGCTTGGTTGAGGCTGTCACCTTGCAGTGGCACTCGCCGCTTGTCTTGTTGCAGTCTGGGTCAAAGCCTTTGCTGACGTCACAGTTGCATGGGCCACATGTGGGGTGTCCCCACCAGCCACGGGGGCAAGGCTGATCGATCCTGCAGAAAGGAGCCCAGGCAATTGTGAGCTCTCTTTGCAGCTCAACCAGGCTCTTGGGGCTCTGAGGGACACACCATTGACAGGTAGCAGCCACAGAGACCTGTTGTTGCATGCCTGACCCACTTACCTGGTCTCACAGTATGGCCCAAGGTAATTTGGGGGACATTCACAGGTGTAGCCGTGGGGAGCACTAGGTTTGCGGGTACACACAGACTGGTGCTCACAAGGGTTCAGGTCACACACATTAGTACAGTTGTCACCATAGTAACCTGGGACAAGAAAGACCAGAAAGGTTCAATCCCTCCCCTTCCCTAGCACTATCTTCTGTCCAACTCACTTTCAGCCACTTCCTTCTACTCTGAGCATCATACCAGCTGGCTATGGCTATGGAGTGTAGGCAATAAAGGCTCAGAGAGGTGATGTGACTGGTCCCAGGTCACACAGGAAAGCCAGTGAGACTCCAGGCACCTGCCAATCTGCCCCATTTCCTGGGATCCCTCACATACCTGGATCACAGCTGCAGGAATAGCTATCCCAGTCATTGCTGCAGTAGCTGTTAGCAGGACATGGGTTGGAGTCACAGGGGTCTGGCAAGCTACATCCTGGTTCCACGTTGATGCTCTCCCCACGGCTGGGATCAAGACTGCTGACACCCTCGGGCGTCTCACTTACCCGCACACCCTGTGGGGAAGAGGCAGAGTTGACCCTTCGTGGAGCGGGGCTCTGTGTGACCATGGGGGTGAGAGGGCAGGGGATGAGGCTCACCTGCAAACAGCCCCGGAAGCCTCGGGCCACACCACTGGCAGGCCCAGGGACTCCCCCGACTGTAATGTTGCTCAGGTGCAGCCCATGCAGGCGGGGGCCCAGGTTTCCCTCTGCCCTCTGCTGCCCGTAGTCGAAGGACAGGATGGCATGGCCAGGGCCCCCACTGGCTCCCAGTGACAGCTGTGTGTGGTGCCAGTCACCATCATTGGCCCGGCCTGGCTCCAGATGGAGGGACGAGGCCTGGAGCCCTGTGCCCTCCACACTCAACACCACGTGGCCCTCCCGAAGCTGGCACAGGAAGACAGAAAGCAGGGTCAGTACACAGGCTTAACTGGCTCTTCTAGTGGTCCACTGTTCCCCATCCTGCTGCCCCGCTGTGGCCACAGCAAAGAGTCATCTATTTCCCTCAAGCCCAATAGATGGCAGCACTGACCCACCAAACTGACGCACTATCTCTTCATTTCCCCAAAGAGAAGACCTTGCTCAGTCATCTCTATGCAGTCCCCTTGGAGGCCTAGGCCCGCCCTCCCTCTCCCATAGCACCCAGGGTCACCTGTAGGGTAATGGTGCTGCGTCCCCTGGTGACAGCCTGTAGCAGGACTCCATTGGCCTGGCGTGTGCGGAACATGAGACTGAGGTGCCAAGGCTGAGAGATGGGCAGTGAGAGACCATGCCAGGCCACAAGGCTGTTGCCCAGGAAGTGCTGGGGATTGGCCATTTCTGGGAAGGAGGAGGAAGGTAGACTCTGAAGGGTGGGACAGTGGAGTGCCCCAGGGGGTATGATGCTCGGAGGTGATGGCTCCAGGAGAGGCAGGGCACCGGTGCCCACTCCCTGGTCAGCCCCGCCCTCCAGAACAGGTACCTGCCTTGGGCCGGCCCCACGCTGTGCCCAGGCCTGCCTCTGACTGGGCCCTTTGTCTCCTATGCTACCCTCTCAGGGCTCTGCCCAAACATGCTCTTCCACCCACAGCCAAGCTCGCTGCGCCCTTCCCGGTGCCTGCTCCGACCCTGCCAGTGTTCCCAGGCTGCTGACAGCACGCAGCCCCGGCCTCTGATGGCTGCTCCTCTCCTACCCTGGGCACAGCTCTTGCCCCCGAAGCCCAGGGGACACTCGCAGCTGAATGCATCCCACTGGTTCACGCAGGTGCCCCCATTGTGGCAAGTGTTGCTGTCACACACATTCTTCTTGGTGGGGCATCCTGGAATGGAGAGAAGGGGACTCAGCAACCCCAGCCTGGGGCTCCAATGAAAAAAACCTATGGCAACATCTGGAGGGGCCTTTAAAACCTATATAAGCTGATTCCCCCACGCCAGACACGGCCCCTCCTCCCTGCACTGGGCTCCCAGCCCAGCTCACGCCCCCAGACCCCCATACCAGGCACAGTGCCATTGTTGGCAATGAAGTCGGCCATGTCTACATGCCGGCTGTCCACTTGCAAGTTCTTCATGCAGCCCACAAAGTGCCGCATTCGGACAGGGAAGCTCTCAGGCAGGTCGGGCACCCCACCCAGCAGCAGGGGCCCTGTCAGATCCAGAGACCTAGGGGAACAAAATGGTGGTGACATGAAGGCGGATTGGAGCTTCTGGCTCTTCTCTTTCCCTGTGCCCTGCCACCAGGCCAGAGAGGAAGGCCTTGGGCAGGAGGCCAGGGGAAGGAGCCATTCCAACCTGGAGTGTGCTCGCTCATACAACCCCTTCCCACACAGCCCCAGAAGGGCTTGCTCTAATTCCCCATATTGACACCGTCTCTCACGGGCTGAGCAGGGGCTAAGGGATGCAAGGCAATGGGGCGCCACATCAGGCTTGGTTCCTACACTGGAGTCCCATAAAAGCCCATCTCTTGACCTGCACTCCCAGCCCATCCTGTACCTCGCCCTCGACACATCCCTTGGCCCTTTCCCCTGCTTACTTCTTGCTGCCACCCTGGGTGCCCTGAGCGGCACAGGAGTAGTTGCCCAGTATAGCTCCGAAGCGCAGAGCCACTCCTGTATCACAGCCATCCACAGACACCACAGCCACCTTCTGTTCAGATGGGCCCTGCGGGAGCCCTGTCTGACCCAACAGTGGCTGTAGACAGGGAAGGACAGAGAAAGGAAGCAGTGGGCAAGGAGCCCATTAGGATCATAGGCCAGGCACAAAGACACACGGGCACACTTTCACGCATCTGTGTGAACCTACACACACACACACACACACACACACGGAGCACTGCCCAGTGGGATGGGAACATCCCAGCAAGGTGGCATGTTCCCACCCTCTCCCTCCCTCTTAACCAAAAATGCCATACCAGCCCCACCCACTGTAGGCAGTGCCACCCAGATCTAGATGGGCACATGAGCCAAGAACAGAGCCCTCCAACTCCTCTCTCCCCCTCCCACACCCACCTTATTATAGTACTTCAGCTGCACTGTGTGCCACTGGCCATCACTGACCCCTCCAGGTACAAATGGTGACACGGTGGTGGTCGACTCTCCTGGGGAAAGGACCAGGTAAGCTGGGACACCAAAAGAGAGCTAGGAATGGCAGGGGCGGGGTGTGCCCAGGATTGGGGCTGGGCCTGTGAGACATGGGGCCTAAGGGAGATGGGCAAGGACATGGGGCAATGAGGATCACCTGCAGAGAAGGTGAGTTGAACCTGCTCCTGGATCACCTCGAGGGCCACAAAGTCATGCTTCTCATTGAAGCGCCCATTGTACAACAGCAGCCCGTTGCGCTCCTTAGTGGCAAACCTGTGCAGGATTGGGGGACAGGGGCAGGGAATGGGGCACCCACCTAGATGCCAGCACCTCAACCACCTAACTAGCATCTGATCCCACCCAGTACTCTCCAGAGGGTCGATGCCTGGCCAAGACTATGAGCCATGGGGCCACAATGTGGAAGGTGAGCCCAAACAAGACCCCTGGCCCCTCACCCTGGAGAGTGACAGGCACTGGAAAGCCTGCTGGCAAGGTGTACAGGCAACTGCAAGTGCAGGCGAGCTCTGCCAGCAACCTGCTCTAAGCACTCCTGCTGCCTGACTTTCATTTCATCCACAGAACAGGGGGTTCTCCAGACTCACACTGCACCCCAATGTCCCCATGGCCCCGCCACTCACGAGAGGGCTAGGGTGAAGTGGAAGCGCTGGCGCAGGCCACGGAAGGTGATAAAGGAGCGGGCAGGGAAGCTGCGTGTGGTCACCCGGCAGTAGGGCTTCTCGAAGTCCCCAGATGGGCAGTCACACTTGAAACCGCCCACTAGCAGGTTGACACAGGTACCCCCATTCTTGCAGACACCTGGGGTGCAACGGCCTGAGCGGGCACTCACCTCACAGTGCTCACCTGGGGCAAGAGGAAGGGCAGGATGAGTACCAAGTCCCTGAGGATGGGGAGGGAATCTGGGCTTCTTCCCCCCACTAATATTTCCCACAACCTTCCACAGCCCCCCACAATACTACCAAACTCTCCTGCACATCCCCACTTCCTCTCCTGCACCCATCTTCCCTGAGATCCGTGATACCCCAGCCCTTCCTGACTGCTGCTTGGCCCACCATGCCCTTCCCACCACAGCTCCAAGCACAGCTCCCCTGCAAGTTCCCTGAAACTCCCAGTCCCTTCCCCACTCCTGCTGGGTTTCACTGGCACAGGCCACTAGGCCCCTGGTCCTTAGGCCAAGATCCTAGCAGCCTTTGGTGTCATCTGTGGGGCAAGCTTGGGGATGCTCGGACCCCTGCAGGGGTACATGTGCAATGAGAGGAAGAACCTGCAGGACAACATGAGGGCTGTGTCCCCGCACTTTCTCCCTTCCTCCCACTGGTGCTTTTGTCCCTGTCAGGCACTGAGATCAGTTTCCTTCCCTGGGGATGGGACTCGGCTTCTGCTTGGATTTGTCTGAGTTATGGGGTGGGGCAGGTCGGGGAGGGAAGCTGGGTACTTCCCCGGGAACAGAGAAGATAATTCCCACCCTGAGCCCTGGGGTCCAGACTAAGGACCCCTGTGCACTCGCAACACCAAGTGTAGGGGCCTGAGTCATGGGACAGATCAGGATTCAGTGGAGGAACTGAAAATTCCAACATCAGATGGGAAAATCCACCCTTCTCTCCCTCCCCATTCCCAGATTCTAGAGATAGGTTCTCAGCTCCTGTGCCTAGTGACTGGCTCTTGTTTCCATAGAAACTGTTGTTCTCTACTCTAAGCCCCCCCTCCCCATCCTCCTGGACAAAGACTCCCCTCCCCTCCTCTGAGCACTCCCCTCCCCTCCCCCCACCCCTAGCAGTAACAGAGTCAAGTCTGGCAAGTTCTGAGCAAGAGGATGCAGCAGGGAAGGCAGGCAGCAGAGCCAGTGGGCATGGCTTGGAGGATGGGAGGAGGCTGGGCATCTGAGAAGGAAGGGGAGCAGGGTGCATCCTAAGAAGAATCAGGAGCCTGTGAGGAGGGGTCAGGGACACAGAGCAGAGGCAGTGAGCAGCCTGGGGAGAGGCCAGGGGAGGATGTATAAAGACCTCAGTTCACAGTCCCACAGGGAGGCAACAGTGGAGCCATTGTGCCCAGACCTACATAGGTGCAATGTCCTTCTAGAACACCCCTCACTCCAAACCCATCCAGCTTCTCAGCTCCTCCCGACCTGCTGCTCCTGGAGTGGCCCGGTAGGAAAGTGCTTGCTATACATCTCAGGAAGGCAACTCACTCAGCAGACGGGGAGACGGGAGGGTAGGCCAGTCTCATCTCTAACTGAGCTGTACCTGGAGCAAGTCACCCCTTCTCAGTCAACACTACCCACAAGACAGTTCTTTTCTGTATGTCAAATTAATTGAATTAATCCTCACAACCAACTTTTGACCTAAATAGATTTTTTTTTAATCTCCATTCTAAATTACTGAAGCCCAGAGAAGTAAGTAACTTGCCCATAGTCACACAGCTATGAGCAGCAAAGCTGAAATACAAACCCAAGAGCAACGGTGACCTGTCTTTACATGTGTGGGAATGGTGTGCATGCGTGGGTGTGAGTGTGTGCATGCACAGTGAGAGAAGGGCTCCTCAGTCTGTCTTCCACAAGAGGCTGTTGTGTGCGATTTATGAATGCCTAATGTTACTGTACCTTACTCCTGAAAGGAATGAAACAGGCCCCCATCGTTAGCCTGAATTGTGCTTGCAACTTAGCGTCAGCCCTTCAGGGCCACCCCCACGGGTCCCTCCCTTGGCTCACCCGTGTAGCCCTCGCGGCAGAGGCAGGTGTAGCCTCCTTCACGGCTGCGGCAGCGCCCATGGGGACCACAGGGGCGCGAGTAGCAGAGGTCCACCTCCGTCTCACAGTAGTCTCCGGTGAAGCCTGGTGGGCAACGGCAGCGCAGCCCCCCGACCGGGTGGATGGGCCGAAAGAGCACGGAGGAGGAGGCGATGAAGGGCGCCGAGGAGTCGAAGCGCAGAACCGACACGCAGCGCATGTAGTTCTCACAGGGCTCGCGCAGGCAGATGTTGTCGTCGAAGGGCAGCACGCGCTGCGCCGAGATGGCCGTCAGCAGGCTGCGATTGAGGTACAGGCGCTCCTGCAGGTCTTCCGAGGGCAGAAAGGGCGGCCCACCCCCGGGTCCCGGTGGCTGGCCCACTGACAGGCTCACGTTGAGGATGTGGCCACCGGGGGCATCGGTGTCCCGCTGCACGTTGAAGACCACCACGTGGTCCGGGGGCGTGGCCAACGTGGCGGCCACAGCTTGAATGAAGAGGCCCAGCAGTGGTGACAGGAAGCGCTCAGGCGACATGTCTTCCAGGCGCAACGTGATACTGTGTGTGAGCATCTCATCTGTGATAATGGTGACGCGCAGTGCACACTGGGCTGTCACGCTGTGAACGCCATCTGTAAAAGGCCACACGGGTCAGCACCCAGGCTTGGAATCGGGTTGGGGAGGGCAGAGGTGCCAAGCCACAGACTACCCCCCTGGCCCTGGGCAGTAGAGTTGGGTAGGCCCTGTGCAGTAGTAGCAAGAGGAGGTGGGAGCAAAGGGGATGAGAATCCAGCTTGCACGTTCTGGGGCCAAGAAGAGGCCTCCTTTTCTAATCGCCATAGAAATGCCCAATGAACGCTTGTGGGTACGTCACTTCTTGAAAGATAAGCTCTCATAGGCACTTAAGGAGATGAGATTTTCAGAAGACCTCTTTGCATATTTTCCCAATATCCGCTATTGTGAGGCATGGCACACCTTTTTTTTTTTTTTTTTGGTGGGGGTGTGTGCTGAGGATTGAACCCAAAGATGCTTTACCACTGAGCTACATCCTCAATTCTTTTTAATTTTTATTTGAGATAAATAGAATCTTGTTAAATTGCCCACCTTGAACTTTGCAATCCTCCTATGTTGGCCTCCTAAGTGTGTGCCACTGTGACATGGCACACCTTTTATGTTTGTGCATCAGTCCCTGATGGAGCCATGAGTCCTCCTCCCTTATATCAACTCTGGGCTTCCTAGCACAGGAACTCTGTCTTTTGCTTACTTCTGTACAGGACCCAAAGTACTGTGACACCCACAAAAACCATCCCCTCTTGTCCTCATCCTATACATCTCAACATTACCATACCCCTGTCCCAGCTGTGCTCCTCACTCTCCCACTGAAGCAGGTAGGGAGTGGGAGGTGAACTGGGTCAGTGGGCCACCAGGTCCCCCTCCCACTGAGCCCCCATGGCTGCTTGGGCACAAGCCCGCTATTCCCATGGCAATACCCCACACAAAGCATTCTTCCCGCCCAGTATCTGAGCTGCTTGCGGGTAGCCTGGGGATCCCACCCCAGGAAATCCAGCTGAGCCACCTTAACCGGTGACAGCACCACCCACTGCTTTTTGCTGGAGACAGGATGAGTGAGGGTGGGGATCTGGACAGAAATGGAAAAGCCTGGGCAGCTTCCACCTGGAGACTCTAAAGTCCCATTAGGCTGGTCTTTCCTCTGGCTCTGGGGCCTTGAACTACTCTTCACCAACTTGGATCACCATATTGCACCCAAACACCTGCCTGCCATTTCCCCAAGGTGACACACTCACTTATAAACAGCTAAGTACTAACACTCATTAGTATCTCACTCTACCCACACACCTGAAGCCCAGAAATACCATACACACCTGAATGTGCACATTCATGGGAATGGATTTTATTTTGCTCAAAAATGAAAGATGGGGTCATGGGGAAGGAGAAATGGTTTGGCAGGGCTATAAGGGCTATTCAGATTTTTGCTTAGTGCAATGCCTTACACGTGTAGGTGTTCAGTAAACACTAAGATGCTGATGAGAATCTATTCAGTCTCTACAGTGAAGAAAGTTCTTCAAAACACGACAGGAGAGGCTCAACTAGATATGGAAAAGGATGCCCAAGCAGGAATGAGTCGGGAGCCAGAGTTTCTGGGTGGGATGGGAGTAGGAGAGGGATATGGGAATAGATTCTGTGTCTATGTCACACCTCCTGGAGGTGACTGATTACCCTGGCAGCTCAGTTGAGCTGGGGCAGGCTGAAGGCAGACACCCATCTCGGCGTGTCCTCAGCCATTACCTACCTGCCCTCCAGCCTCATTGCCATGGTCCACCTGCTCTCACTATCAAGTCTGCTGTCATCATTCGCTGCTGCTCCTCCAGAAGCTACTCTCCAGGCTTCCCTTCCTACCTAGTCTATCCAGACATCAGTCCTGAGTCCTCAAGTCTTCCAGCCTGCCCTGAGAGATCACCTGCTCCAGGAAGCCTGCCCCTACTTATGATCAAGCTCCACTTGCCTCCCTCTTTCAGATTCCCCTGTCCTAAAACTGGTACAGGGCTCTGATGCACCTGCCCAGTGGTTCCCAGATGGAACATTCCCTGCAGGGAAAAAAAGCAAACTGACACAACACCCAGTGCTCCTAACTCAACCAGTGGAACAGAGGGGGCAGTCAAGGCCAATGAGCAAGAGAAGCCATACTGCCCCTCAGCCCTGGGAACAAACACTTCTCTCTGTGTCCCCTCTGCCATCCCAGGCCCCTCCTGTGCCCCTCTCTCAGCATGTCTCTGTTGCTTCCCATCTGGTCCACCATCTGTGGCCACCTGCCCCCTCTGTTATTGTCCCTATCCCAGCAATCAACCCACTGTTCTCTCCTTCTTCTTTGTCCCTTTCCTCTGCCTTGACCTGGGTCACCCATCAGGTGCCAAAGCAGGATGGAAACAAGGATAGAGGGTGCATTGCCTGAACTGTCCTGGACAGAAAAGAAAGAGTTGATAGACTCTGACTCAGGAAACACCACCTGGGCCTAGCGCTCAGCCAGCCGCCCCTGGGCAGGTGCCAGAATCAGACTTCCAGCCTCTCTTCTCCTGGCAGATGTGCCAGCGGAGGCTGGGGCCTGGAGGGGCTCTGCCGGTCTGAGGGCTGAGCAGACCATAGGCAGGAGCTCCTGTGTGTCCCAGCAGAGGAAAGAAGCAGGGGGGAAAGTTCAGGCTCCAAGGGAGACATCTAGCCCAAGTTGGAGCAGCTGCAGCCACAGGGAAGAAGAAGGGGAAGACAGCAGCATAAACAGACACCAAACAGGGAAGACAAAGCCCCAGGAAAGAAGCCAGCAGTGGAGAGAGTGGGAGAGAAGGAGAGAGACACACAGGAGCTGGGGAGAGGACAACAGAGAGGCAGTGCTGAAGGGCCACATGGGCAGGGTGGGAAAGAAGGGAGAGACAAAGAACAGAGAGAGAAAACAAAGGGGCAGTGGGAGTCAGCTCCCCCCCCCAGCCTCCTGAACTTTGGGGTTGCCTTGGTGACTGCCTCCAAGGGTCAGGGCTGAGGGGGGAGGGTGGGGCTGGGACTGAAGGGCCAGTCCCAGCGGCCCAGGGGCTGCCCTGGCCTTCGCCTGTAGTCTAGAGGAACTGCCCTGGTGAGAAACCACATGCTGAGCAGGGGCTGCCTCTGCCCCATCCCTTAGTGTCTAGCCACACTCACTTAAGGGATGGTGGGGGTAGAGGACCAGACCTGGAGCCCCTTCCTTTCCACCCCCTTCCTACTGCCACAGATGAGGCTGGCCCCCCCTTCCTCCTCCTGGAGCAGAAACTGAAGCTTCAGGAGACACAGAGCCTGGTCCACATCCTCTGAAAGCTCCCACACCTGCTCCCTGTAGCCACCTGAGGGGTGGGGTGGGCAGCAGCTGTCCAGCAAGGAGCATGATCGGGGAGGGGGCCTGAAGCCACACCCTGACTCCATGCTTCTTACAGATGGAAGGAATGGGGGCCTGCCAGGCTTTTCTGTTCTTCCTTTCCTGTGTGTCTGAAGGCTGTCTGGAGTGGGGTGCCCTGACCAATCCCTGGGTGTAAAACTAACACTGGGCCTCCCATGAGGATCTCAGCTGTTCCCAGCCTCACAGAGGCACTCAGCAACCTGAGTCTGGTCTCCTCCTTGCCTTTCACCCCCACAGCTGACAGAAAGCACAGAACATGGTCACCCACCCATCCAGCTCTCCTCCCCCAACCCTGCTATCCAGGGAGTCTGCAGGCTGAGCGCTTGACCAAGCAGCAGGAATGCCCAGTCTGGGTCCTGGCCAGGCTCCCACGCCCCTGGGACTCTGTTCTCTCCCCACCAGAACAGGCCCTTGGGGTCTCTGCCCTCAGAGCGCAACAGAATGAGTCCTGCCTCATCCTGATTCCCATACCCCATCCCCTGAGCCTGGGTTGGTCATAGCCATCGGGGAAGACTGGCACCCTAAAAACAGTCTATGCGGAGGCAAGGGAGCCCTGGAGGCCTTAGCCTGCCCCTGGTTTCATTGTAACCCCTCCCCCAAGCCAGACCCCCAACCAGGGACTCTGACAGTGGGGTCTGTTTGGACAGAGACAATGAGCTTTGGCCTCACTTCCTGTGGGAGCTCTGAAGGGGGAGCCAGGCCAGGCTCTTTCTGCCTGGAGGAAAAGAATGCACTAGACAAAGTCCACGTCAGCCCATTTTGTGGCTCAGCCGGGAGCTAGAAGGGGCCAGAAGAGGACCGCAGGGTCCTGACCCCTCGGCAGCAACCCAGTGCCCCTGGGTCCTCTGCTCTGCCAGAGGCTGTATGAGATCACAAGAACATGCTGATGGGACATGGAGGGGTGCTGAGGGCCTGCTTGCCTCTCTTCTCCTGGCCAGGGTCCTCCCCACCCCTCCCCCAGGTCTCCTGGCCTCCCAGTCTTCCACGCGCCTTTTTTCACAATTCTTGGCAGCCACAGCCAGGGCAGCCTCACAACACTTCCCCCACCACGTCACAGGCTGGTAGGCAGGGAGCAGCCAACTGAAGCAGCCCAGCCCAGCCTCGGGCAGCAGGCGGGGCCTGCACCAGCTGCCAGGATTCCTAGGGCTTCTTCCCAAGCTGGTTCTTGCCCTCTCACCCTCTGGGCCAGCCACCAGGCAGGTGGGTTAACAGTTCCTCCTTGGATGGCTCTCTACCTCCCGTGGTTGCCTAGGACCTCTCGTGGGCCTCCTCCCACCCCAACACCACTTTGGGCCCCACCTTACCTGACACCAACACGCTCATGATGGCCTCCAGAGGCCGGTTGTTATCCAGTGCCCGGCTCAGCCTCAGCTCTCCCGTGGAAGCGTTGAGTAGGACCAAGCTGAGTTCATTTCCCCGCTCAAAGCTGTAAGTCAGGCTGTCCGAGATGTCAGGGTCATGAGCAGGCACACGGCCAATGGCACCCCCAGGGAAGCTGCTCGAGCGGTTGGTGACATAGTTGTTGAAAAGGATTTCAAAGTTGCCCAGCACTGGTGGGTTATCATTGCGGTCAAGAAGGCGGACATGGACAGTAGCCCTGCTCACCAGTGGAGCTGATGTGGCCTGGATGACCAGGACGTATTCAGGCCGGTCCTCGTAGTCTAAGTCCACCAGGGCAGTCAGCTCCCCAGAAAAAATATCCAACTGGAAGACCTCAGGGATGTTACCCTCCACAATCTGGTACATGATCTGTGCATTGGTGCCTTCATCAGGGTCAGTGGCCGTGACACGGGCCACGGCCAGCCCAATGGGGCTGTTCTCTTCCACAAACACATCAAACTCATCCTGCTCAAAGACAGGTGGATTGTCGTTCACATCTAACACAGTGACGGTCACTTCCATGGGTGTGCGGGCTGGGGGCATCCCCTTGTCCACTGCATATGCTCGCAAGATGTACTGGGCCACATTCTCACGATCTAGCCTGCGCAGTGTTCTCACTATGCCTGAAGTGGACTCTACAATAAAGTCACCATCTCCATCATCACCTCCTTGGAAGGTATAGAATACCCGGCCATTAAGACCAGAGTCACGATCAGTGGCTGAGATCTGCAGGACACTGGTGAAAGGGGGCACATCCTCATAGACACTGCCCTGATAGGAATCCCGTAGGAATTGAGGAGCATTGTCATTCACGTCATTCACCAGAATCTCCAGGTAGGTGGTGTCAGACTTCTGGGGAATGCCATTGTCCCGAGCAGTGATGGCCAAGGTATAAGACACCTGGTCTTCATAGTCTAGTTCAGCCTGGGTGGTGACAGCCCCTGTGTCTGCATCAATACGGAACTGGGGGATGCTGTCCTCCATAAAGTAGGTAATACGGGCATTCTCACCTGTGTCCTCGTCTGTAGCACTGATCAGCACCACCGTGGTGCCTGCTGGCCGGTCCTCATTAACATTCACTGTATAGTGGGAGCTCTGAAAGACCGGACGATGGGTGTTGGCATCAGTGACATTCACCACAATCTGTGCTGTATCCTGCCTTGTGCCATCAGAGGCAGTAACAGCCAACACATACTGCCTCTCAAGTTTGTAGTCCAGTGGCAAGGCAAGGGACACCAGCCCACCGCCACTCTGACTGGTGATGGAGAAGCGGTTGCGGGTGTTACCGCTGGTGATCTGGTATGTGATGACACTATGAGCATCGCGGTCCACAGCTGACACAGTCACTACACTGGTGCCCACAGCTGCATCCTCATTGAGCCGTACTGTGTACTCTGGCTGGGTAAAGGTTGGGTTGTTATCATTGACGTCCAGGATGGTTACACTGACACTGGCTGAGGCAGTGAGTGCTGGGATGCCATGGTCTCGGGCTTCTACCCCAAAGCTATAGAAATCAACTTCCTCCCGGTCCAGCTCAGCAGCCACAGAGATCCAGCCTGTGCCATTGTTGATGGTGAAAGGGAAGTCATGCCCAACTCCAGCAAGGCGGTACTCCAGGCGGGCATTGTCACCAGCATCAGCATCAATTGCCTGGACATGGAGAACCAAGTAGCCTAAGGGGACACTCTCCAGGACAGTAGCTTGGAAAGGGGTGCTGACAAAGATAGGGGCATTATCATTAATATCCAGGACTTGCACTGTTACCAGGCCAGAGACATTAGACAGTGGGGGCCGACCCCCATCCTGTGCCCGCACCCGTAGAGTATACTCTTTGGTTGTCTCATAGTCAAGAGGGCTCACCACATCCAGGGCCCCAGTCTGGGCATCCAGATAAAACTGTCCCCGAGCATTGCCACTCATGATGCTATAGTGCACCAGGGCATTGCTGCCCTTGTCCCGATCTGAGGCTGTGACACGGAGTACCGGTGCCCCTGGGGTCACATCCTCTCGCACCTGGACTACGTATCGCTTCTCACTGAACTGAGGGGCATTGTCATTGTCATCTTCCACAGACAGAAAAACAGTGGCTGTGGCACTCCGTGGACCTGGGTCCCGACCCTGGTCAGTTGCTTCCACTGTCAGCTTGTAGGACTCCACCTCTTCCCGATCCACTGGGCCACGGGTGCGGATCACACCAGATCGAGGGTCAATTTCAAAGACTTCCGAAGGGCTGCCCCCAGGCCCCTCCAGCAGGCGGTACAGAATATTGGCATTGGGGGGAGCATCACCATCCGTGGCCCTGACAGTGAGCACCTCATAGCCAACCTCCAGGTTCTCCCTGAGGCTCTCCTTGTACTCCTGCTGCTCAAAAACAGGGTCATGGTCATTGGTGTCAGTCACCAAAATGGTGAGTGTAGCCAGGGCACTCCTTCGAGGCATACCATGATCCTGTGCAGTGACCCTGAAGACATGGGTACTCTTGGTCTCTCGATCCAGTTCCTCTGCTGTGGTGACAGCACCAGTGATTGGGTCCAAGGAGAAGAAATGGTTCGAGCGGCTATCAAAGAGGGCATCCATGGTGTACTCAAGCCGACCTGCCTCTCCCTCATCTGGATCGATGGCACGGAGTGATGCAACAGAGGTACCCGCTGGCTGGTTCTCAGGCACTGTGGCCTGATAGCTGGGGGGTTGGAACTGAGGTGCTGTATTTACATTCCTTTTTCGACGTCCACCCATGGACTCCTCTGGTGACCCTTCCCCTGCCCTGAGCCCTGGGACCTGTGCCAGCTTGCAGGACTGACATTTCAACTGTGGAGCCTTTAAGCAAGGGTGCTCCTGAGGCAGGGTCAACTTGCCCTGTGGAGAAAGGTGGCCTCCAATGCCCAGGAGGCGACAGCTCCAGGGGCAGCCTTCAGGGGCTGGTGGAAGGGGGATATGGGCCCCGGATTCTGGACACCAGACCCTCAGGCCATCGTGGTGGGGCACCAGGTGGCCAGTCAGCTCAATGCCCGCATCTCTGCAGCGGCTGGTGTAGAGCCAGAGGTTCGAGGCTGAAGCTGGACAGAGCCAGCCCACGGGGGCGCAGGCCCCCGAGGAGCCTCGTCCCCCAGACCCGAGAGAACGACAGGGCCCCACTTGGTCTCCCAGTAGTGGTGGCAGCGGCAGCAGCAACAGCAGCAGCAGCAGCGGCGGCAGCGGCAGCGGCAGCGGCGGCGTTGGGAGGCGGGCGCTGGCAGCCCGGGTCCGCATCTCTCCCTGCTCCCGGCCGGCCGGGTCAACAGCCGCGGCGGCTCCTCCTCCGGCTCCTGCCGGCCCCGCCGCGCCTCATGCCCAGGCCAGGGCACCGGTCCCCGGGGGCCACCTGTGCGCCCCGCGGGGCCTTCGCCTAGATGGCTCGGAGGGGCCCCGCGCTGCGCCCTCCGATGCGCCCGGGCTCACACCGCTCCCGGAGCCAGACCCGTTCTCGGGTCACCCCAACCGCCGCAGGCTCACGCCGCGCTTCCACCTGCGTTCCAGACACTCGCACCTGCGCCCGCGGGTCCCGAAGCGC
This sequence comes from Marmota monax, assembly GCF_021218885.2. Lineage (NCBI taxonomy): Eukaryota > Metazoa > Chordata > Mammalia > Rodentia > Sciuridae > Marmota > Marmota monax. Next base: position 1,926,356 of record NW_026694276.1, read on the forward strand.
CCCGGGCCCGGCCAACCCCGGCGGGTTCCCGAGCCCCAGGGTGTCCCCTCCGCCCGCGGGGGATCGCCCACCTGCGCCCACGGAGCTGCGAGCCCGCCTCGGCCCGGCCCCGGTCGCCACCGACGGCCCTCTGCCGTCCGCTCGCGCCCCGCGTCCCCGCCGAGGCTGCTGCCTGTCGCCGCGGCCCCGGGCCCAGCCCCGCGTTCCCTCGCCTCCCCGGCGGGCGGGCGAGCTCTGCAGAGCCGCGGTGGCGGCGGCAGCTCATTACCATAGACCTGCTCGCGCCGCCGCCGCCTTAAAGCGGCAACGCCTGCCGTGAAGGATGTGGGCCCCACCCAGCGCCCTCTTCTGCACATAAGCTCTAAGATTCCCGCCAGTAGAACCATTCATTTTAATTCCCAAGGCCTGCCCTTGGCCGGTGCTGGATCCCTACCGCAACCTAGAGAGGAATTAACAATCGGAAGCCAGTCAATGAGTGGTAATAATGGTGGTGGTACTCTAAATATGGTTAGAGGTTTTTTGAAATGGATCAAAACCGTGGGCTGGCTCTGTCCAGCTTCACCGATCCCAGAGGCTGAGGCAGGCAGATCACAAGTTGGAAGCTAGCCTGGGCAATTTAACCAGACCCTGTCTCACAAGAAAAAGAGCTAGACATGTAGTTCATTGGTAGAGTGGCCCTGGGTTCAATCCCCAGCAACACACAAACATACATACCAACCAAAGCATTTGAAGAGCTCTCAGAGGCCAAATTCCTAGTCATACCACCCATAAGAGCCCTCATTGCTGTCCCCTCCCACTGGGTCAGACTCAACACTAAATAGCCTCCCTCAGATTTCGGAGAGATACCCTAGGCTCCATCCTCCACCAAGCAAGGTTGTGTTCTGACCAGGACCTCCCTTGAGGTCCAGCTGCTGGATAAAATGACTCTAGCCTCATCTAGGATATCACTTGGGCTTCTCAGAAGGAGGTGAGCTGGGAGACGCAGAGCAATAAACACTAATATTACTAGGTTTGGAAGCCCAAAGTGGGCTAGTTCCAGTGGAGCCAAGCTTTAACACAGGTTTCCTAGGTCCTAGAAAAGCGGCTTGCACTGCTCATAATGCCTCCTGTCTGAAGGGTTGGCCTCTTGCCCTCTCCTCCCTCCCTATCACTGTCCAGCTGCTGCTGTGCTCCTTCCACCCACAGCTTTGTGACTAGTGAACAGCCCCGCCCAGTGTACAGGGCTCCTGAGCCTCTTCATGAAACCAGCCTAGAGGATTATCCACTTGAAGGGGGTGTGCAGCATCCAGGACTCCTCCAAGAGGTCCATACACGAAGCTGGACCAAGAAAAAGAGCCAGACAGGAGGCAAAGGGAAATCCAGAAAGGAATTCTCCTCACCCCAAAGAGCAGCAAGTGGCCTGGTTAGATGGCATGAGGGCTGGCCTAGGCAGGAAGCCAAGACTTTCATCTTGTACCTACCCCCAAGCTGTGTGACCTTGGTCAATATCCCTGTAGTAAAATGAAGGGATTGAATAAAGTTAAGGATTTCAAAAGTGTACTTAGTGGTAAGAAACCTCTTTTTTTTTTTAAGTGAACTTTGAACAAGAAGCCCAGAATATAAAACAGATGAGTAGTGTCACTGGGATATGGCAAGGATTCAGAGCCTTGCCCATCCCCACTGTCCCCACAGCCAAGAAACCCCTGGTCTCCTCTGTGGACCTTGAGGATCTGGAAATATCCAGTTTGAAAAGCATTGGATCCAGTGCCACCTTCCTTCACTGCCCTTTGGTGTCACTTTCAGTTGGTTACAGCAAAGGACCCACCTTGCCCAAGGCCCAGAGAACTGCTGGGTGATTGTACATTGATGCAGAGGAGGAGAAACCACTTTTCCTTTTTCTCCCAGGGAGAATATGAAAGGAGCTGGGCAAAAGGATTGGGGTTAGCCAGGGAATGCCCTGTCCTTTAACCAAAGATGACCTTTCTTCCTCTGGACAAGGCTGAGGACAGTTCCAGAGATGGAGAGTTATCTTGAATAGCCTCCCTGGTGCTCGCCTCTCCAGACTTCCTTAGACTCTATGATTTGGGAGGATCTAGGGGCTGCGTGGGCATTTTGCTCTTTACCTAATAGCCATGTGGTGCAGAGAATGCTCGGAAATTATACCATCTGTTAATTATCCTTTGAATTGGAGTTGGGTAATGAGACTCTCATTTCTGATGAAGGCCCAAGCCAACACATGGAGAAACTGCAGCTCTCCATTCATCTGACTTCCTTTGTAGCTAAAATAAGCCTTCTGGGTGGGAGAGAGGGCAGCCTGGGCTCTGGATCATAGGATATGATTCTGTAGCCCAGCATGAGGCAGGAGTAGCCAGGGAAGGCTCAGACACTAGAGCCCCCTCCAGGTGAGTTGCCTTTCTGCCCAAGGCAGACAAGCTGGGGATGTAAGTGATCCTTCCCTTCATCTCCAAGTACCTTGGGAAAATAGTACTTAAACCTTACCCCTAGGGGCACAAAACAGACAGCTGCCTCCTCTATCCCCTCTCAGCCCCCTCAGTACTTCCACCCCACAGAAGCAAAAAAGATACTCTAAATCTTCCATGCGTCACTGGAAGTCTCAAATGAGGGGTGTCCCTGATGATGAGACCCCTACAGGAAGGACTGTCTGATTTAGGGAACTTGCCAGCTATAAGGAACCTATAGGCCTCCCTTCTGCCTAGGAGAAAACCAAGACACAGTGAGGTCCTGTTATCTGTTAAAAGGGAACTTGCTACTCTTCTAGTGTAAATCTTCCTCTTTCTATTGGAGGCTTAAAAGGAAAGTGACCTGCTGAGCTAGCCCCAGGGCTCTTATCCAGCTCTGTTGAGTCTTTCTCACCCAGGCTATTTCTATGACAAGAACACACTAGGAGAAGACTTGATCCTGGCTCTGAGCCCAACAGTATAATTCAGAAAAAAAAAAAATGCTCCAGAGCACCTAGGGCCAAAAGAAAAGGCCAAAGAAGGTCAGAGAAAGAGCTGTGAGAGTGCAGAAAATCCCAGAAGACTTCCTGGAGGAGGTAGGATTGGGACTACATTTTGAAGAATTTAGGAACAAAGTGGGCATGGTAGCATGTGCCTGTAATCCCAGAGATTTGGGAGGAGAGGCAGGAGGATGTCAAGTTTGAGTCCAGCCTGGGCAATTTAGCGAGACCCAGTCTCAAAATAAAAAGCAAAAAGGGGTGTGAATGTAACAGTTACCCCCCATCCCCACCCCGCCAGGTTCATTCTTAAGTGTTGGGGGGAAAAAATCAGAAACAGCATTGCTGGCAAGAGGAATTCATCAGCAAAATGGTTTACCCTATAGGTTATGTGTCTTCTCCAAGGTTGCACAATTGCAATTTAAACCCAAGCAATCTGGCTCTAGACTCCATACTCTTAACACAGTATACTATGAATGAGTGAAAGAAATGAATACAATGTGTGGCCTTGGCTGGAGCTGATTTGGGTGGGTCTGTTGTGGCCCAGCACACTGAAGGGGCAGACAGAGCCACATTAGGAAGTACCAGGTGAGTTCTGTCTTGGACAGATCCTTGTGGACTGAAGTTCTGGAACTAATGGTCCGCTGGAAGGAAGGGTGAGGAGTTAGGCTGGGCTAAGCTGTGGTGTTTGGTAAGTTAGGTATATTAAATACATTTCCTACTTATGATATTTATCAGAACATAACCCCATTGTAAGTTGGGAAGGATCTGTATTTGGCTGCTGATGGGAAAGTTCAAGGTGATCTTTGACGGGCAAGCAGGTCAGCTTATCTGGCAAGAGAAAACGGTGGTGACAAGCCCTGGCACCTGGTCACATTAGCCTTCAGTCAGGCAAAACCATCTAACACAAAGCCTATTTTATAATAAAGCTAAATATCTCATAGAATTTATCAAATGTAGTCCTGAAAGTGAAAAAAAAAATAGTTGTATGGTACAATTTTGCACCATTATAAAGCTGGAAAATTGTGTGAGTTGAACCATTATATGATGGAGACTGTATTTTTAAAAATAATATAGGAAAAAGAGAAAAATAAATAAATAAAATTAACATAGAGGTGGGGAGTGCAGGTTAATGGTAGAGCACTTGCCTCGCATGGGTGAGGTCCCTGGGTTTGACCCCTAGCACTGCAGAGGCATCCGTGAGCCCTCCACAAGGTGAACAGTCTTCCTTCACCATGAGCTCCCACCATAATGGACTAGGCTGCCACAGGCCCAAAGCAACAGATCCAAGTGACCATGGACTGAAATCTTTGAAACTGTGAGCCAAAATAAGCCTTTCCTCCTTAAAAAGTAAAAAATGAAAATTGATTAACATTTTGTAGGTTAAAAAAAAATCTCCTGTCTTTGGATGGAACTGGAGATTATGCTAAGTAAAGTAAGCTCCCACAAAACCAAAGGCCACAGTTTCTCTCTGACACTCTGATATGCAGATGCTAACTCACAATGCTGGGGGGGGGCGGTAGGGAAAAATGCAAGCACTTTTCTGTTAGACAAAAGGAAATGAAGGGAAGTGGGGGTTGAGAGTAGGAAAGTTAATAGTATGAATCAGACATTACTTTCCTATGTTCATATATGAATACATGACAGATGTAATTCCACATCAAATATAACCCAAAGAATGGGAAGTTGTAGCTAGGTATGGTGGTGCATGCCTGTAATCCCAGCAGTTTGGGAGGTTGAGGCAGGAGGATTGTGAGTTCAAAGCCAGCCTCACTCAGCAAAAGCGAGGCACTAAGCAACTCAGTAAGATCCTGCTTCTAAACAAAATACAAAATAGGGCTGTGGGTGGCTCACTGGTTGAGTGTCCCTGAGTTCAATCCCTGGCACCACCTCCCCAAAAAAAGAGCGGGAAATTGTACTCCATATATGTATAAGATGTCAAAATATGTTCTACTGTCAAGTTTATAAAGAAATATATCAAAACTCAAAAAAAAAAAAAAAGAAAAAGAAATCTCCTGTCTTTAACCCCTACCACTGCAAAATAATAACAATAATAAAAAGTCTCTTGTAGGTCTCTTAGGGGTACAGTTCAATGGTACAGTGCTTGCCTATCATGAATGAGGCCCTCTGGATTCCATTCTCAGCACTGGAAAAAAACAAGGATAAAAAACTCTTGCAGATTTTTTTTTTAATTTTTAAGTATTCAGAAAAAGTAAAACAATGGTATAATAAGCCAGGCACAGCAACACACACCTGTAGTCCCAGCTACTTGGGAGATTGAGGCAGCTGGAGATCACTTGATCCTGGCAGTTCTAGACCAGCCTGGCAACACAGTCAGACCTCATTTTGAAAGGAAAAAAAAAAAAATGACATAATAATCTCCCCCCTAGTTTCCACATTTGCTGACACTCTGCCTTACCCCTTACAACTTTTGGAGAATGATATGAAAATAAAGTGCCCACATAATGGTGGATCTACTGAAGGCCCCTCAGCAGGCAGGTCCTGAGAGGGAGAGTCCTTGCCTTCTGCCATGTACCCACAGACCCCGAGCACAGCCAGGAACATGAATGAGAATTCCTGGAATCATCGTATATCAAGTTCTTTCCAAATTCCTGTCTCCCAAAGGTCTAAGCTGTCACTTTCTTTTTTTTCGTTTTCTTTTTTTTTTTTAGTTGTAGATGGACACAATACCTTTTATTTTATTTATTTATTTTTATGTGGTGCTGAGAATCGAACCCAGAGTCTCACACATGCTAGGCGAGCACTCCACCACTGAGCCATGACCCCAGCCCTAAGCTGCCACTTTCTTTATATATATTTTTTCTTAAGTTTTAGGTGGACACAATATCTTTATTTTACATTTATGTGGTGCTGAGGATCGAACCCAGTGCCTCGTGCATGCTAGGTGAGCACTCTACCACTGAGCCACAACCACAGCCCATAAGCTGCCACTTTCAATCCAAAAGTTTATGTATTACATTTAGTCATATGCCACTTAAATTTTTTTTTCTTTTCTTTCCTCCCTTTTAAAAGTATTTTTGATTTTTTTAAATGATATTGACTGGGTCTAGGTCAGTTTTATTGTTGGGGTGCCATATTTTGTACGTGTTTGATTCAAGGACCCCTTATGATGTCCTTCAGAGTAACATTAGAAAGCCTGGAATCTAAGCATGTTGCTCCCTTTTGGAAAAACACTGCACTGAGCTTTTCTGTTGTACCTTGAATAAAATCCAAGTTCCTGTACAGATCCACAAAGCGCCATGTGGAGTGGCCCGGCCTCTCTTATTCCTCCTCTTTCGCACTGTTCTGGACACCTGGCTTCTATCCAGTTGTTGAACATGGCAAACTTAAATGCCTCTGCTTTCATGTATGGCAATTTGTAATTACATAGAGTAAGTACTTGTTAATTTACTTGGCTATCAGCAGTCTCATTGGTAGTAAGCTCCAGGACCAGGGAGAACAAATGTGTCCTAAATATCTAGCACCTAGCACTAGTAAATATCAGTCAAATGAATATGTAGATGGTTGGATGGATGGTTGGCTGGCATAGAGGGGCAGCAAAGTGTTCCTTCGTGCCTGGAACCTCCATCTGGTGGGCCAGTGGGGTCTCTGGGCTGCTCTGTGAAAACTCTTGAATTCATTCATTTTAACCACCAAACTGTTTCCAATGCCAGCTACATGGCCTGATGTTCTAAATGTTAGATTTTTGGGGGGGCTTAATTAAAGATGACATTAGAGACTTATCCTAGTGATAGGTTCAACTCACAGTGCCTGTGCTATTTTGTTGAGAGTAGCTCAAGACTGGGCGTGGTGGTGCATGCCTGTAATCCCAGTGGCTTGGGAGGCTGAGGCAGGAGGATCGAGAGTTCAAAGCCAGCCTCAGCAAAGTCGAGGCACTAAGCAACTCAGTGAGATTCTGTCTTTAAATAAAATAGAAAATGGGGCTGGGGTTATGTCTCAGTAGTTGAGTGCCCTGAGTTCAATCCCCAGTACCAAAAAAAAAAAATCTCACCATCCATAGTGGTGTAGAGTCCAAGATCCAGCTGAGATCATTTTCAGCCCTGAGCACAGAGGGAAAGAGGTGGAGTCTGCTTTGAGCTGCAAGCAGCAAATCCAAAAGCAAAGCCTGCAATAACTTAGTTGTGGAAGTTATCAGAGCAGACCAAGGAGGGAGCTCTGCCCAGCCACAGGGCTAGGTGGCTGTGTGAGAGGTATACTGATAACAAAATTCTGGTTTTGGCCTTAAGGGGCAGCCAGTCTAATGCAGAGATAATTGCTGTTGCAGGGCTATATTCATTAATATTTTTGTGGAGGGGTGGAGGAGTTAGGAACGGTTTTTTGTTGTGGTGGTGCTAGGGATTAAACTCAGGGCCTTGTACATGCTATAGGGATTGAACCCAGGGCCTTGCACATGCAAGGCAAGCACTCTACCTAAGAGCTACAAACCCAGTCTTAGGAAAGGCCCATTTATTTATTTATTTGTTTGTTTGTTTATTTATTTATTTATGCAGTATTGGGGATTGGACCAGGAGTGTTCTACCTCTGAGTTACACCCTCAGCCCTTTTTCTTTTCTTCTTCTTTTTTTTTTTTAATTTTGAGACAGTGTCTTGTTAAGTGACTGCAACTGTCCTTAAACTCGTGATTCTCCTGCCTCAGCCTCCTAAATTGTTGGGATTACAGGGGAGGACTACTTTAATAAGGAAAGGCTTTTTCAAGGAGCGGGCATTTGGACCACCTTGAAAAAGGAGGAGGAATTCCACATAGGCACAAGGAAAAGGCAGAGTGAATGGCATGAACTAAAATGGAGAAATGTGTTACCAGTGTTGGGAGATGAGACAGGAAGAGTCCAGGGCAGACACAGAACCTGTGGTGGGCAACTGCAGAGCAGACAGCCTGCTAATCTGAACGAGGGCCACATTTTTTTTTTTTTTTTTTTAAAGAGAGAGAGAGAATTTTTTAATATTTATTTTGTAGTTTTCGGCGGACACAACATCTATGTGGTGCTGAGGATCGAACCCGGGCCCCAAGCATGCCAGGCGAGCGCGCTACCGCTTGAGCCACATCCCCAGCCCAAGGGCCACATTTTGATGAACATGGATTCTGGTTGAGAAGTCTGGACTTTGTAAGTTTAGGGAAACATCTGAAGTTGGGTTTTTGGGGCAGGCAGGGAAAGGACAATTATGGCTGAATCATTTGGTAGACTATTCTGGCTCCAAGAGGAAGGTGCACCTGCAGGAGGAACTGGGAGCTTACAGACCAGTAAGGAGGCTGAGGCTGCTGTCAAGGGGGCAGTGATGAGGACTCAATGGGACTGTGCAGGAAAGCTGCCTGTGGAGTGGTCCAGGTGACTCTAGGGGTTTCTTTGGGGTGAAACTGAGATTGGGAGTGTCAGATGATCAGATTGGGAGTGATTGATGGAGATGCTCAGATAAGAAAAACTGTGTTTGGGGGCCCTGCAGTGGTGATAGAGCACGTGGAGAAAGTGCGTGGGAGGCCTGACAGCTGGAAACCAGCATTAAGGGTCAGGTGCCCTCTCTTTCCCTTGCCTACTTCTCCAGCCATTCTACCTCCCTCAGTCTGCACTCCAGCCATTCAGACCTTCTTCCTGCTCCCTCATGTGCTCTCTCAGTCTGGAACATTCCACATTCTGAGGGGGGTGGAGACAGAAATGCTGATGAGGTAGCAGAGCCTGCAAGTGTCCGCCCTTGATTAGTCTTTGGGGGAAAGGAGCCAGATGGGATGGTAATTTGACAGGAGAGGCAAGAAGCTGCCTGAAGTTGGGAAATGTGTGAGCAGGTTGGTACCGAGGGGAAGGGATGGTAAAGAAAGGGACGCGAGGGAGAGGGGAGGTTCAGGAGAGACCTAACTGAAGAACAAGGAGACATAGAAAGGCAAGTGGCAGTCAGTGAGACCTAGGGCACAAGATGACAAGGGCTGGTTCTGCCAAAAAAAAAATTAAAAAAAAAAAATTTTTTTTTTTCCTCTAAGATGGAAGGGAAGGATGAACACTGTTCTAAATAGAACTTGATTCTTCATTTTAGGACTTAAACAAACAAATCTTCCTGAAGGGCCATACCTTTGCATCAGCAATTTATGATGCCATAAAAATAATTTCTCAGACCATATTTGAGAGGTCCTCATGGAGGAAGGGAGCCCCATTCCTATGTGAAGGGACAGGGGACGCCCTCCAAAATGCAGGGCATGTGAACCAGACAATTAGAGCAGCTACAGGACCTTCACTCCAGAAAATGGGGCTTCTGCAGAGGTCGCTGGGACCCCTACCTCTGAACTGGAGGTTGAGAGCAGGCATCTGGGTCTTCTTACCTAGCAGGTCATTGGGGGAGCAGCACATTGCTGGGTTTCTGCAACAAGAACCTGCCTGCAGCACCCCCCTCCCCGTGGGGGGTGCTCTTAAAAGGGCGATGTTAGTGATGGAGGCGTCAGCCCCATCTGGGCCTGGCACAGTTAGGGCTGCAAGAACGCACCCCCCCCCCCCCTTTTTGCGCCTATTTGGGAGGAGCTATGGGGAACCCCATGCAGGGAGATGACTGGGGGAGTGGAGCAGGCCCCTCATCCTGGCACAGGCTCTGACATGCAGCACATTTCTCTGGGGCCCATCCCAGCTCTGCCTGTCAGACTCATCCTGGGAGTGCAGCCAGGGCCGCCCAGGGACCCCCGTGGGAGGTATGGGGGTTGGGGAAGAGGTGTTCTTAGGACCCAGGGTAAACCGGAAAAGCTTCAGGAAAGGAAAAACAGGGCAGGCAAGTGTCAGTTCCTAAAAATGAGGTTTCAGTCTAGGAGAAGCCAATGGTTGGCCAGCTCAGGTAGACCCCCAAGATTCATGCTGACCCCCCCTAGTCCCCACCCCACAGTTTCCTGGCTCTCTCATATGTGTCTGGAAACCTGGCATCTAGTTGACTCTTTCCTGGTAGAAGCCAGACCAGGTCCCAGTGTCTCCTCTTGCCTGAAGCATCCAGACATGCATCTTGGGCACTGAATTCCTGGGTGTGGGAACCAAGGATTGGTGAGGGACCCAAGGCTCTGACTCACTCCACTGGCTTCTGGGGGTTTGTTTGCTGAGGTAACCTGGTAGCCGAGGTTGGAGATGGGGCAGGTCAAGTTGCCAGGGATGAGGGCATCAGCCGTGGGTTGTGAAGGCAACTATTAGGGTGGAGTCAAGGTTATCTGGGCCTGTTCCCAGTTGCTCACCTTCCAGGTGGGTCAGCCCATCCTAAACAAGGCTTGCATCAGCCACAAGCCACTGCTTCAGGGAGAGGAGTCTGGCTGTCATTTCACTCTGGGGGAAGGGAAGCCACACCTTTCCCAATAGACTGAGGTCTTTGCAAGCAGGGACTGTGCCCCTTCTTTTCATAAGCACTGTTCCCAGTGTCTGGCCCAGGGTCAACACTGTAAATGTCTGTATGACCACCTGCCAACATATTTTTGCAGATGAACTGGAGGAACCTCGGCCACAGTCCTACTATCGACCATTCTCTCCTCTGGCTTCAGGAAGCCAGGTGTGTATGTGTGTGTTCTAACAGACATGTTGGTCCACTCAGCAATCTTCCTAGCCCAGCTCCCCAATTGATCACACCAGGAGTCTGCACAGGGTAGACAGGGGAGGGTTTGCATGGGGAGTATGGCTGTTTAAGGTCTGGGCTGTCTTTGAGTAAAGTGCAGGGCATTCAAGCTCCAAGTGCAGCCATCTCCAGAACACTAGCTGGGTAAGGAGTAAGGAGGGGTGGGGGAGGTAAGACCCAGGCCCAGTCGCCCAGGGACTCAGAACCCCAGTTTCTACCTTCCCACAGCTTTCAGGGCCAAGGAAAAAAGCACAGCTTCCTGCTGGTAGGAGCCAAAGAGCACAGGCATGGGAGAAAGGCTATGACAAGCCTCCTAGACTAGGACTAAGACAGAGATGGGGGTGCCCAATCCACCCAAAAGGGTCTTCTGGGCTTGTACACTGGATGGGAGTGGAGCAGAAATAGCCCCCTGCTCACTGTGTAAGCTGTCTTTCTTCAAACCAAATAGTGTTGGCTACAGGAATGTGAATTTCTGGTCTTCTGAATTACAAATGGGAGCAGCTTGCTCTTTTGTCCTCTTGCCCTGGCTTTGTTATCCCAGAGCAGAGGGCAATGGGCTACATACAGTGTCTGCCTGTGGGCCCCCGGCTGGCATAGCAGGCTAGTCGAGAGAGCCACTGTGGCTACCCTTTCAGGCGCCCCAGTCTTGACAGCGTTTCCAGAAGCAAGATTGATAGGATCAGCCCCAGTGGGAAACAGCACATGCTCTGTCCTGGATACCAAGCTCCAGCAGACCCAGGAAAGTCACTACTTGGGGATTAAGGAAGCTGAGATGAACTGAAGGCTCCCAAGTGATAAATTGGGTCACACGCCAGCTTTTACCTCCCAAAGAAACCCAAGTGCAAAGCCCTGCTGAGGAGCCAGGACTTCCACCTGGACACCTGTCTGTCTCCCCTCCCTTGGCGTACTTCTGCCTTCCACATACAACAGGTATAATCATGTCCCCACCCTACCTTCTGGGACCATCACAAAGATAAAAGGGATCATCCAGAGGAAGTATTTTAACCTCCTAGGACAGAAGCGCTAGACTAACCTAAGGTGTTATTAAAGTCCAGGGATGCAGATTGCAGATGAAAGGCAGCAGGGTAGGAAAGAGCTTGAATACTCCTACCCTAGGGGAAGGGTGCCTGCCTATTAGGTAATAGGGGGAGCTCCTGGGAAGGACAAAACATTCTTCCTACATCCTTCTGTCCTGCCAGCTCTCTGGGGCCTTTGGAGCTGCAGCAACAAGCTGCTATGCAGTAGGTCTCCCTATTAGGGGACGGCAATAAAGAGAAGCTGCTGTTAATAAGCCCCCAACCCACACTCTTGAAGCTAGGGACAGACTCTTAGATATGTCTCTACCCTGATGCCTCCCAGCCTCCCTGCCCTTCCATGAAGCCCTTCCTAGGGAACACAAGGTGCCAGGAGACCTTTACATTAATTCTGATCTCTAAGCTTTTCTATCTCACTGCTTTTAAGCAGGAGTGAATTTTCAGAGGTGCCTGGCCCTCGTCCTATAAGCCTCTATGTCTAAGACTCTAGGTTTTCACTTCCCCCTTGAGCCTTTACTAAATCTATCCCCACCCTCATCTACCTGCTGAAAACATCTCTGCCTTGCTAAAAAGAGCCTTATTTGGAAGGGGGAGCAGGGGCTGGTCCCTGGAGAACCAGCCTGGGAGAAGACCGAGGAAAAGTCTGAAGCCCTCCCCAGTGATGCTTTATTATATGGTTTTACCAGTCAGTGGTAGACCCTGTGCCCATGCAAGGAGACAAGGCGCCTGCACTGTACATGGCAGACAGTTCCCCTTGCAGCTGTGCAGTCAGATGGGAGAGGGTGATGAGAGGGTGCTCAGCTCCTGCTCTGGCAGGCTCTGAGATCCCAGCTGACAGAAATGAAGCCCAGCAAACCAGGAAGAAGGAATGAATGTTCAGGCATCGGTGACCTCCAGGTTCTGCAGCCGGCTTTCCAGGGCAACATCTCTGGCTGCCGCTTTCTTTTTGCTGCCCTCGTGTTGCTTCTTCTGCTTCTTTGAAGGCTCCTGGTCAATGGGTGCAGCCTTCACAAAGGGGATCAGTTCTTGGAGTCCTGGGAGGGAAGAGTCAACCAAATGACATGTTGTTTCTCAGAGTCAAAGCCAAGGACCTCAGGGGAAAAGTCAACAAGACAATGATCTCTTTGAACCAAGGAGCACCCATAATAGGACCTGGTTTAACCTATCTTTTTCTTCTGCAGTCTGAATTTCAGCAGTATTTGAACATCTAACTTACATTGGTTACTTCCTTACCCAGGCCCCCTGCACTGTCTAGCACCAGAGGGCAGGCAGAGTTCTGGGGACTGTGAGGGACTGCTATGCATAAGAGTATAAAGACAGAAAAGAGAGAGCAAAGGAGCTACATGGAGGGCTTTACCTGGTGGCATGAATTCCTTCAATTTTTCGGGCACAACAATGCCCTTCTCTGTCTGGTAGTTCTCCAGGATGGCGCAGATGGTACGGGTAGTGGCACACATTGTAGCATTGAGCATGTGGACAAACTCCACCTGGGAGAAGAGGGTCCCGGAAGAGAAAGTTAAACTCAAACTTCAGCTTGAGAAACTATCCACCATGCCAGAACCCCCAACTACACCTACCGAATTCAAAATAATCCTTCTATTTTCAACTTTTTATTATTCTGTTTAGTATTTACTGCCTATTAGATAACTCTGAGAAGATTCCTCACATCTACAAGAGCGACAAGGGGCAGGTCCCACTATTTTGAGGAGAACTGGTGTATACCACTGTGGCCCCTCTTTTTGGTGCATGACAAACCCCCCCCTCAAACAGATCAAGGCCTGAAGACTGGGTTTGAGATGAGCTGATAACCTGACTTTCTTGGACGAAAAGAGGGAAGATGGTGAGTCCAGCTTGTTCTGTATAGATAAACAGGGATGATTTTTTCTCTGAAATTACGGAAAACAAAGCCAAAAAGAAAAAAAGCTAGAATTACGTTGTAGAATAGAGGTAGACTCAGGTATCTACCTAAAAGAACCCAATCCTGACTCAGTGGAAGACATTTCTGATTGCCTTTTGGGTCTAGATTGAGAAACTCAGATTTTTTCATGATGCTGGAAACTAATACTCCCAGGTCTGAAAAAGAGAGTAGGTCTACCCTGTGCTGATGGTGCCACTCACTGCCCACTTCCCTGGGAGCCACCTACCTTGTCCATCATCTTCTTGGTCTGCCCGTATCTAATTCGGAGCCGGCGGGCCTGATAATCTGTGCAATTAGAACAGGAAACTAACTCTCGGAAGGCTCCTGAGCCTGGAAACCAGGCCTCCAAGTCGAGCTTCTTACTGGCAGCATGATTCAAAGAACCTGTAAGGAAAAACCCCTAGAATTCAGGAAGGAGGGATGGTATTTCAGGAGGCCAAGCTCCAGTGAGCCTGAGGAATTCTTTACTTCACATCCCATCCCCAGAAGTGAAATCACGCCCTGACACTCTCCTCACCAGACTCTCCCAAGTGAGAGGGGTGTGATATTTTAATGAATGTGGGTAATGAACTGGATTACAAGGCTGTGTAGCAACTCAGCTGGTGAGGGTGGCATCTGTGGGATGTGGGAAAGGGAGGCTGAGAAGTTGAGGGGTCCCCTACCTGAGACAATATTCACTATGTGGTAAGGGATCCCCAAAGACTGATAGAACTCTTCGGCGGTAGCAATCATCTCTTCAAACATCTCCCATGACTTGTTGTCATGGGGTGATGAGTATACAAACTGCTCAATCTGTAGAGACGGACAGAAGTACATGGTGATTAAACGGAAAGACTGGGGTGGATCTATCCTGGCAGTGAAGACCCAGTCCCACACCACTGGGAAACAGGCCAGGTTAGTCCCCAGCAAGAGGGATGGGTGCTAATCTAGACAGGACCACAACAAAAACAACAGCATTGATGGACAGGAATCGTGGACCTTGTCGGCTAAGTGCCTCACACGCTGACCAATTTAATCCTCACAGTCTGCCTAGTGAGGTGGGGCCCATTATCACTGTGCTCTTTTCACAGAGGTAGAAACTAAGCACAGGGAGATAAAGCAACTTCCCATGGTTGCACAGCTGGTAAGTGGTGGAGCTGGCATCAGTCAGGCAGTCTGGTTCCAGTGTTCAAAGCCACTCTACCATGTGCTTTCCAGGCTTTTCCCCACAAAGATACTGGCAACAGAGGAAAAGCTGCAGCCAGAGGCCGTCTCTTCTATGACCCTCTGGACAGGTAGGAAGAAGGCTCCCACTCTTCACTCTCACCTCCTACTCACCTTCTCAAATTGATGGACTCTAAAGATGCCACGGGTGTCACGACCATGGGAGCCAACCTCCTGGCGAAAGCAGGTAGACAGGCCAGCATACTTGATGGGCAGATCCTCTGGCCGCAGCCATTCGTCCCGGTGGAGAGCAGCGATGGGCTGCTCTGAGGTGGCAATCAGGTATTTCTCATCATAGGAGTTGTCATCAGACTTCTCACTGCCTTTGCCAATCACCTGTTGAAGCAGGGACCTGTGCCAATTAAGACTGAGAGAGGACCTAAGCCTGTGCAAGAAACCACAGGAAAGATAGGAGTGATGGGGACATGAAAAATTGTCTTCAATCCCAGTCCAGGACTGGGGAGGGACTAAGTCTGTCCAAAGGAGGCACTGTCACTTATTTAACAAAGAAGACATTTACAAATGATAAGTGGTCAATGATGGCAGATGTGTAATAAACCTATGTTGGTGGCAATATAAATTAATCCAGTCAACAAATGTTTGTGAGGCATTCACCCAGTGCCAAGTTTTTCTGCCAATGCTGTACAAAAAGAGACATAGTCTCTGCTTTCTTGGTGCTTAGAGTTAGTCTAGCAGTAGTAATCCTAAAAAATGCACTTGAGGATTCAGCTGAAGAAAATAATGGGAGGAAAAAAAAAAAAAAAGCCACAGGGCTGGGATGTAGCTCAGTGGTAGAGTGCTTGAGAGGCCCTAGGTTCAATCCCCAGCATGGTCAGGGGGCTAAAGACCAATAAAGTTCATTGTAACATTTTTGTATTGGTAGCAAAAAGGAAGCACCTTAAATATTCAACAGGGGAAGAGTTAATAATCCATAGCTACATTCAGTTTACATAACATTATGGAACCACTAAAATGATTATGGAAATGATGTAGTAATAAAGAAAAATGTTTTTGATATAAGGCTAAGTTAAAAAAAAAAAAGCTATGTACAGTGTGACTATAAGTATGTGAAAATAACAAGTATAAAAAAAGTCCCAAAGAAAATATTTTAAAATGTTAATTGGTGTTCAGCATGGTCACACATACCTATAAATCCCAGTTACTAGGGAGGCTAAGGCAGAAGGATCACAAGTTCAAGGCCAGCCTCAATAAAGTAGTGAGACCCTGTCTCAAAAATAAATAAAATAAAATAAAAAAGCCTATTGGACAGTACTGCTTCAGAGAATGAGTAAACCAAGATTTCTATCAGGCAAGAAGTCTGACCCAAAATTCCTCATTATCAAGACCTGGGATTCCTTCTGCCTGTGGATTGAAGAACCACGTGGGTAAGAGATGGAGGAGAAACGGGGAGCTCCTGCTACATAATATCTTATAATCCTTCAGATACATTTCTTTCTAGTTTTCCCTGCAATGGAATTTCTAAAGTTCTGTTATTGATGATTCAATCTTGAGGGTTGAGATTAGAGAAAAAGCAAAAAGGTTAAACAGGTTCTAGCTGATACATGGACACATTCCTCTCCATTGAAAAAGAAAGAAGGGGAGGATACCAAGGCTATACTAATGCTCAGAGTTTAGGGGGAACTTTTTTTCCCAGTGAATCTTGAAGGAAAATATAACTTTGACCTCATTAGCAGGACCAGTGGAATACACTTCTAATTATTAGCTGGGCACGGTGATGAGTGCTGATAATCCCAGCTACTCAGGAAACTTGAGATGGGAGGATTTCTTGAGTCTAGGAGTTTGAGACCAGCCGGGATAACACAGAGAAACCCTGTCTCAAATAAATGTTAACTACATAAAATAAAAATAAATAAACATCTCCTTCTATGATAAATATGGGCAAATGAATGTAGCTCAGTGGTAGAGTGCTTGCCTGGAGTGCACAAGGCCCTGGGTTCAATTCCCAGACTGGCAAAACAATTTATAAATCAGATAATCATAACCACACTTGCCAATAAGAGCAGTGTCCCACTTCTGACAGATGAATCTTGAAGGAGAAAAACAAGTGAAAAGTAGACTTTCCATGATGAACAGAAGAAACATTCTAGAAATTCTAAGTGCTTCACAGACTTCAATGCTATAGTTGCCAGAGTCTGTTGATCAGAATGACATTTGAAACTCAACTTGAATCTTGGGCTCTACCTAAGATGGTCCATGATTGAGAGGAGCCATGAACTGGCAGTCACATCCATCCCAAGGCAAATACATCTTGCCCTATTCAAGCCTCCAGTCTAGAGTGAAGAGTGGGAAGACATGGGAAGTGGGCTGGGAGACCAGTGCTGCTTCTATCATTTCCTTGTGTTTCTTTTCTAAGCTTCTGGTGATACAGTGTGCTCAATTTAGATACATTCACAAATTACTAGGGAAAAGATGAAAGAACGGGCAGCCACCAGCCACATGTGGCTGTTTACATTAAAATTAATTAAAATTGGGCTGGGGTTGTGGCTCAGTGGTAGAGCGCTTGCCTAGTATGTGTGAGGCACTGGGTTTGATTCTCAGCACAGCATATAAATAAACAAATAAAATAAAAGTCCATCAACAATTAAAAAAATTTTTTTTAAATTAAAAATTTGCTTCCTTAGTTGTGCTAGGCACATTTTAAATGCTTAAGAGCCACAGAAATAGAGCATTTCCATCACGACAGAAGTTGGACTGGATAGCATCACTTCAGTATCATAGAGTTAAATTATCCTACCACGCTGCCCCAGGCTACTCACCTTATAAAGTTCTTCGTCAAACTG
The DNA here is from genome assembly GCF_021218885.2 of Marmota monax. Taxonomy (NCBI): domain Eukaryota; kingdom Metazoa; phylum Chordata; class Mammalia; order Rodentia; family Sciuridae; genus Marmota; species Marmota monax. Next base: position 1,943,828 of record NW_026694276.1, read on the forward strand.
GCTGAGCTGTGCCACCTCCTGCATGACCTCCTTCCTCATGAAAAACGGGGTGTAAATGGGAGTATATCCCCGATTTCTCAGGGTGCGGAGGGCATACTGGATAAGTGCCTGTTCCAGGAACACCAGGACCCCCTACAGAAGCAGAGACACAGTACTGTGTGAGAGGGGCCTGTCATTACCCTGTTCATCTGCTAACTGACACTCAGGGGCAAATGGGATTTGTAAATGTAAAGCACAATTAAGTGTACAGTATTTTCAAGTTATTTGGCCATATCCTTTTGGAAGCCTTCCCTGAATTCATCTGCCCTCTGCCCCAGTTAATCAGGGTCTATTGCCTCCACCTACCCATTCTCAAAGCACTCTGGGCTGACTCAAACCACAGCCTTATCACACTGGGTTTTGATCCTTTGTTACTTGTCTGACTGTCCAATTACACCGAGCTCCTCAAAGAGAGAGACTGTTCTGATTCAGTCAGCAAAACATATTCATTATGGAGGATCACTGAGTGGCTTTTGTTCTATGGAATCTGGATAAGCACTCTCTTGCCTTAGAAGGAGAATTGCATCTAATTGCTACACATTTGCAGACAGCAGCAAGTACAAGTGGTGGATTTGTGAGCCTCTTTAAGTATGATTATGATTTTCTACAATTTTTTTTAAGTTCCTTCTTCATCCCCACTGGTTCCCAACTCTTACCTTCAGGAAGTATCCTCGACTCCCAGCCACCACGGCTCCCTTTTCTCCTTCAAAGCCATCTACCATCACCACCAGGTCCACATGAGAGTATTTCTTCCTGACGGTACAATCACCCCAAATTCTCTCTACTTTATTGTCTGCATCCTAAGAGAACAAGACCAGGAGAGATACATGATTTCTTAATTCTACAAACCATTTTTCCAAACCCTCTCCAAGAACAACTGAGCTTTTTGAGGCCATCACTTAAATGAAACATTGGGTTTCGGTCATTATGCACAATGAATAAAGAAGGAAATTTTCTACTCAGAAAGTGTAAGAGTTTAGCCAAGCAATTGGGAATCACTATTTTCTAAGAGATTTAAAATATTCTCTCAGTTTATTTATTTTTACTCTTTTAGATGAATCCTTGAAAATCCTGCACAACAAGCCACCCCAGACAATCAGCTTTGCCCAGGGCACAGAGGAGAATGTAGACTTTCTTTCCTGGCTCTCATTGGTCTCGGGGCCACATGAGGGCGGGCTCAGGGCCCTGACCTCCAAAGTCTGCTCAAGCGCCAGGCCTCCCACACACCCCAGCCTGCAGCCAGTTTAACGTTCACCAGGGAATGAATGAAAGAGGCACAGATGGGCCCTGCCATGGCCGGGGTGTCTGGGAACAAAGGCTGGGCTCAGAGCAGCTTTGTGCTGGGGAAGCTCCCGCTCAGCAGGAAACTTTTATCATGCAGATTTCCCTTCAACCTGCAGCTTCTCAGCAGGGTGTGGGTGAGGGGGTTAGGTTGATTTAGCAGATCCCTCCCACAGGACTTGCTGCTACCAGGGGCAACACGCACTGGAGGACAGCAACCCTATTTAGAAGAGATTTTTGTGCCAGGAGTCTCCTCCTACCTGCTGTCTCTGCTACTTCCCAATCAGGCAAGGATCTGACTCCTGCAATGTTCAATTGGTGGGCAGAAAGAATATACAAAGAGTCTGACACAGAGAGCTAGTGTTGCACAGCTTTCCTCAGGCCCCATCCCTGCAGACAGCACGGGAAGAAAGCCTCCAAGCCTACCTCATCGTTACTGATGGGCACAGAAGGGTGCAGAAGGTTCCCAATCTCTCTGAGGTTCTCAAACCTCTCTGCTTCCAGTTTTATTCTCTCTGCATCACACTTCAGGATGGCTTCGTCAATGAGGAGTCGGACTTTTTTGATTTGTGAGACTTTCAGGTTCTGTAGAAGAATAGGCCACATTTACATCCAGGACACCACGCATAGGAATAAGACGCTGGCATCCTCACTGTGCTGTCCTCTAGCCATGACAGTTCTTGTGGCAGCACTTGTTTAGTTTGTTTGCAATGATGCGGATTAAATGCACTGTCTCTCGCAACCTAGGCAAGCCCTCTACCACATCTTCTACACACGAAGATGTGGTAGCATTTTTAAAAATTGAAAATTTCACAGAGGGATATATACAATCTTGCCCTACAAATCCCCTGGCATTTTCCTTTGGGAGTGTCTAAGGTAGAGATGGAGAGATTTGGGCCACTCTTGCGGTTCCTACACATCCCAGGAGTTTTTATTGTTGTTGTTCTACTCAGTTGTACATGACAGCAGAATGCATTTCAGTTCATTGTACACACATGGAGCGCAACAATTCAATTCTCTCATTGTGTACGGTGTAGACATGCACCATTTGTGCAATTATATATGTACCTAGGGTAATGATGTCCATCTCATTTCACCATATTAGGAGTTTTAATACTATGGCTCTCCTAAGACAACTTTCCCTTTAGTTGTATTTTTGATTTTCCTGATTGAACCAATTTAGCACTCCATTATGTACATGCATTGAAGTGTTCTCCAGGAAGATTATAACTTTATTAGGAGCAAGAGACCTTGTCTTAAGCTTATTTTGCATTCCTTATTGCAGATGCTTCAAGCTGTGCTCATTTCTTGAGAGGAGTGTTTAGCAGGCTGGGCTATGCAAAAATAGGCTCCTAACCCACTCCTTTAAGCACAGCAACTTATATATATATATATATTTGTTATTATTTTTAAGATGTGGTCTCACCATACTGTCCAAGTTGGCCTTGAACACGAAATCCTCCCCAGGTTGCAGGCAACTGTGCTTTATTTATTTATTTATTTTTATTTGTTCTTATTAGTTATATATGATAGTAGAATGTATTTTGACATATTATACATAGAGTAAAACTTCTCATTCTTCTGGTTGTACATGATGTAGAATGACATTGGTTGTGTAATCACATATGCACATAGAATAGTAATGTCTGATTCATTCTATCATTTTTCTTATTCCCATTCCCCCTCCTTTCCCTTCATTCCCTTTTGTCTAATCCAAAGTATTTCCATTCTTCCCTCCCCTCCCCTGCTTATTGTGAGTTAGCATCTGCATATCAGAGAAAACATTTTGGCCTTTGGTTTTTTGGGATTGGCTTATTTATTTCACTTAGCATGATATTCTCCAATTCTATCCATTTACTGCAACTGCGCGTTATTACACAATTGTTTTGTGTTAAAGCTTTCAAGAAAGGATTCAGTGACCAAAACATTTGAAAATTAGTGCTCTAGGACTCATGTAGTAAATATTTACTGAATTGCAGTAAATTGAGAAATCCCTTAACTTTGTAAAATAGAGTTACCTAAATCAAACATAGTTCATTTTTTACCCTTTCTACCCTTGACTTTCCTACTATATCTGTGTCTACCTCTGCTGTCTAATAAGTACTCAAGCATAAAGTATAACAAGAATGAATAGAGACCTTGCCCATTGTTAGGAATTGAAGGTTGCTTCAATGCTGTGTGTAATAGACTATTAGCATTTGCTATCTAGGAACGAAGTTAAAACAAAAGAACAGAACTCCCAGCTTAGCGAAATACTATAACTTACAGCTAAAGTGTCTGCAGTGAGGTCATCAAAATTTAACACATTCTCTGGAACAGACTCATCATCTCCCACTGGCTCTTTTTTCTGCAGCAAGAAAAAAATACCCAACTCAAATAAAAGAAAATCTTTGACATTTCAGTAACGTGCATGCCAAATTAAAATATCATATGAACTAATAACAGAATATTCTACATTAAATTGTAACACACAGTAGAAAAATTAGTAAATCAAAAGCCAGATGTCAAAGTTTCAAGTTCTTATTCTACTATGTCCTTTTTGATCCTGGACAAGCCAATTAACCTATTGCAGGGCAAGAGAGTTAACATCTAGACATAGAACAGTTCTGGAAATCAAAGAGAGAACATAGTTGAAATACTCAAGAATTATACGTGTGGTAGTCCAAAGCAAGCCCAGAGGGTAAATTCTTATCTATGTAGTAAGAACAATTCCCAACACTGAGGCAAGGGGGAAAATGGATGGAATGATGAAATTATGAGAGAGCCAAAGAAAACAAACAAAAAATAACAGAATCTGGGGCTGGGGTTGTGGCTCAGAGGTAGAGCGCTCGCCTAGCATGTGCGAGGCCCTGGGTTCAATCCTCAACACCACATAAAAATAAGTAAACAAAATAAAGGTATTGTGTCTAACCAAAAAATAAATAAATAACAGAATCTAGAACTAGGCTTAGAGCAGTCAATGCAATTTGACCAAACAGTAGGAGCAGAGTCAGGGCTGGTTTCCTCTCTCCTGTTTTCTCTCCTCTCTCCTTGTTCTTTTTTTTTTTTTTTTTAATATTTATTTATTTATTTATTTTATTTTTGGCAGACACAACATCTTTGTTTGTATGTGGTGCTGAGGATCGAACCCGGGCCGCACGCACGCCAGGCGAGTGCGCTACCGCTTGAGCCACATCCCCAGCCCCCAGAAAGAATATTATTAAAAAGAACAAGGAGAGGGGCTGGGGATGTGGCTCAAGCGGTAGCGCGCTCGCCTAGCATGTGCAGGGCACTGGGTTCGATCCTCAGCACCACATACAAAGATGTTGTGTCTGCCGGAAACTGAAAAATAAATATTCTCTCTCTCTCTCCTCTCTCTCTAAATAATAATAATAATAATAATAATAATATTCTTTCTGCCAGATCATCATTTCTAATCCTTACACAGAGCCAGGCAATTTGAAGAAAACAATTTAAGAGTCAAATTCTTTTTAAATTAGAAAGAATTAAAGAAAATGAGTCAAAGATATATATAAGACCTCAACAAACTCCTAAAAATATTGGAAAAGATTTAACATCTGCCATGCAAGTTTAAATAAAATGAAGACTAGAAACCATATCTAATGTCTTAAAGTTTTTTTTCTATATACATAACAGTAGGCATTTGTTTCTACAACCTTTTATTCCAATGCACAAAATTGAGTTATAAGAAAGGACAAAATTTTCTAAAGGTAAAGCATGGAAATCCTTTAGTTTATTACACATTCTCATACACCAAAGTGAGAAGCTGGGATTCTAACCATGATCCCTCATTTCCTTCAGTGACTCTGCAGAATCACCTAAAAACTACAGAAGTCAAAAACTATCAGCATAAGCCTTGATAAGAACAAGCACAGACTAAAAAGGTAGAAAAAAATGGCCTAAAATTTCAAGATTTTTGTAATGGTATTAAGACAAGGTGAGAATATGATGAAAAAGCTATTTGCTGAGGGCAGCAAACTCAAGTTCTGAACTCAAGGTCTGACTCTGCAATCGACTTAGGCTGTGATTTTACGAAAGCTCCTTAATTTCTCAGGCCTATTCCCTTGCCTTTTAAATAGGACTAAAAGATAAATGTACTACCTACACTCCAGGTTTGCAGTAAAGATTAAAACCAAAATGAGATGTCTACAAAAGCACTTGAATACTTTCCAGTACAACACAAAATAAAGATCGCTTGCACCATTCCAATGGAGAGCAAGAATGAACATGCCCTGCAAGGCTGGCAGTAAATCCAGACATATGTTATTGCAAATGAAAATACTTCCCAGCCTATTGCTACATAAAACACCCAGCTGGCACTACCTGTATATATGTCCCAAAGAACACCCAGTCAGGGGTATACATGGGAATTTATGTTAGTTATGATGCCTCTGGCCTGCAAATGATTAAGCATCATGAATCCCACAAGAAGAAAACTGTTACTAATAATCAGTTTCCACAAATGAAATTAAAACTACTGCCAAAGAGAAGGTTGCAGACTATCATGAAGTGTAAGATGCTAAAATCCTAAGGTGATCTTTGTACTTTCTCTTTACTGGTTCTAGTTCCAAAATTTTATAATTTTGGTTTAGTTTCAAGGCTTAGAACTTTAAAATGATCTAAATTGTAGAGTACATTTAATATGTTTTTTAAAAAGTCATTAAGGGATGGGCATGGTGGCGCATACCTATAATCCCAGTGACTCAGGAGGTTGAGGCCAGGTTGAGGCAGGAGGATTACTAAATTTGAGAAGTGAGGCCTTAAGCAACTTAGTGATACCCTGCCTCAAATAAACAAACAAATAAATAAATAATTAAAAAGAGGTGGGATATAGCTCAGTGGTGAAGCACCCCTCGGTTCAATCCCTAGTATCAAAAAAAAAAAAAAAAAAAAAAAAATCATTAAGGGGTTAAAAGGATAATTTTAAACTAAAGTTAAAACAAACTACTCTGGATGCTAAAGCAAAGGCTGAGCTGAATTTTTTAAAATATTTTATTAGTTGTTGATAGACCTTTATTTATTTATATGTGATACTGAGAATTGAACCCAGTGCTAAGCAAGGATTCTACCACTGAGTCCCAGCCCCAGCCCCAGCACTGAAATTTTATATTTCTCAAGGAGAATTCTTTAGATGACGGCTGGTAACTATTTGTCATCCACTGTAACTTGGAACTGCTGAACAATTACAACGTTCTAAGCTTTGTGTCAAGTTTTCTATATTTTTAGTTCTACAATTCCATCCTATAGGTGAGTGTTTTATTGATATTTTGCAGATAAGAAAACTGAGGCTGAGATATTAAAACTTGCCTAAAAGTCACATAGCAAACAAGAGGCCAAGACAAGATGCAGACTGTGTATCTGGGCTCTTTTCATGAAGAAGCAGGAGTACAATGGGCCCCAAACTCTGAAGTTTGCCATAAGGAAACTTTCCTGGCACCATAGGTTAAGCTCAAGAAAAAAATGGATAGGATGACTTGGCCAAACTGATATTCTCTTATAATAATAAGAGAATTTAGCATGGAAAAAATCTTACCTGAACACACAGAAGATGGACTTCCTCAAGGTTACCAAAAGTGCCTTTTAGTTCTCCCTACCACCCCCCACCCCTACTTTTCTCCCCAATGCTGGGGATCAACACAGGGCCTTGTGTATGCTAAGCAAGTGCTCTCCCACAGACCTGCACCCCAGTCTCCCTCTCTTTCTTTCAAAATAATTTCCCCCCTTGGTAAGAAATTCAGCATCTCACAGAATTAGATGCTGAGTTAGAATTTCAGTGAGTATTAGCTAAGAACAAGACCAAACACCTCTGCCTAAGCTCTCAAGACTGTCACTCAGACCTCTTACCTTCATTTTCTCTCCGATTGTCTTGCTACATAAGTTCTTCAGTTTATTCAAGTTGTCTGCCCGAAATCTGCCTAATAATAAAGAAGCCAAGACTATAATAAAGAAATGCACATATCCTATATTTTACCTTATAACCACCCCATTAAGGTATATTCATAAGCACTCCATCCTAATCTCGCATCAGAGACAGTTTAGTAATAAATAATTTTAAATACTGGCATAATTTTAAAAAAAAGTTTCACATTTTTATGGTAGCATCATATTTTTTTGCAAAAAAAATTGGCATAAAATCTGTGATGATCATGCAGTGAAATATAATAATTAAGACACTAAACTAAAGTTAAAACAAACTACTCTGGATGCTAAAGCAAAGGCTGAGCTGAATTTTTTAAAAATATTTTATTAGTTGTTGATAGACCTTTATTTATTTATATGTGATACTGAGAATTGAACCCAGTGCTAAGCAATATTCTGATATTCTCTTATAATAATAATATCCAAACTTATGGTTCCTTGGTACTTGCTATGGTTTGGATAAGTTTCCCTCAATGTGTTAAAGGCTTGATCCTAAGCTTTGTACTACTGGAAGGTGGTAGAACCTTGAAGAGATAGAGCCGAGTGGGAGGTCACAGGAAACTGGGGGCATGCCTTCAAAGGGCACAGCGGAAATTCGTCTTTCCATCTTTCTTTTTTGGCTTCCTGGCTTCCATGAGGTGAGTGGCTTCCTGAATCACATGCTCCCACCATGATATATTGCTTTGCCACACACTCAAAGGCAAAAGGGCCAACCAACTATGGACTGAAACTTCTAAAACTGTGAACCAAAATACACCTTTCCTCTTTAAAAGTTGCTTAACTCAGGTATTTCCTTACAATAATGGAAAACTGACTAACATAGCATTAATCTCAGCTCAAGATCAAAATGCAAGCAAAACTGAAGGATCTACTTCCTAAAGTTGCAAAATCTTGCCAGGCACAGTGGCACACATCTGTAATCCCAGCAGTTCTGGAGACTGAAGCTGAAGGATCACAAGTTCAAAGCTAGCCTCAGTAACTAAGTGAGGCCCTAAGCAACTTAGTGAGACCCTGTCTCAAAATCAAATGTAAAAAAAAGGGGCTGGGGGTGTGACTCAGTAGTTAAGAGGCCCTGGGTTCAATTGCTGGTACCAAAAAAAAAAAAAGTTGCGAAATTTTAAACCGTTTTTGAGCCCCAAGTTAGTTGGTATAGATTGGTAACTATAAGAGTGTATTCCCAGCTTTGGGTAACAAGGAAAAAGACATTTTGAGATTGAAATTTAAAAATATCACAAATTATATATGATACCAAAGTGAAGTAACACAACTCAGAAACTTGGAAGATGCACTCATAACTGCAACATGCCCAATTATCTTAAAATTCATTTAAAGAAACTATGTGCTTGCTATGCACTCAAATCTAGAAAGAGGGCAATCATTCCTGTTACCATGAATTGGTCACTATATCTCTACAAATGGTCAATATTATTTCCTTTGCTCTGATATAATGCTCATCTTGTAGCCTTTCTTATAATCTGGTTTCTTTTGGAGAAGATGGTGTGTTAATCAGCCAAGATAGTAGCCAAAATTAACATCTTGCTATTGTGGTTCACCAGTCTCACTCTGATTAGTAAATGTTGGATGTCTTGTATCTAAGCATTTGAGGCAATGTGGTTTTTTTTAAAAAAAAAAAAAAGTCAAGCTTTTGAAAAACTGATGACTGGACATGAGATAGCACATATATTTAAGGCTTTATCAATAAGCATCTCTCTTTGGTGTAAATTTAACTAAGCTTTACACAAAATGATACTTGTATTTTCTCATTCACATTGAAAAACAGAGATGGAGAACAGGTCAGTAATTGTTAGGGGTTAGAAAGAGGAGAAAGGCAATGTACTAGAAAGGGATAACAAGATCTCTGTGGTGATAGAAGAGTTCTATAGCCTGAGTGTGGTGGTGGTCACACAAATCTACACATGATAAAATCACACAGAAATATATACATATGCACACACACAAGTGATGTAAACTGAGTAAGGTTTGTGGATGTAGCAATGTCAATTTCTTGGTTTTGATACTGTAGTAGTAATAGGAATTTTATCACTAGGGGAAACTGGGTATAGGGTACACAGAATTTCTTTGTACTATTTTTGCAATTTTTTTGTGAATCTATAATTATTTTGAAATAAAATATTTATAATTATTTACTACTTTCTATTTGCCAAAGTACCATGCTCCGTGTTAGGACTAGGAAAGAAAATAAGATAACACTATGCTAGGTGTTGGGAATATAAAGGAAAACTATACAATTAAAAACCGATATTTTAACAATGCTAAATGTTTTAAACAGTGAGTATAGTATATTCCTTCATTATCTTTAATTTCTCTCAGCAGTATTTTTATAGTTTTGAATGCCCTTACTTTCTTTTTTGAGTGTCTGGCACTGGGGATTGAACCCAAGGGCACTCTACCTTGTGCTATATTCCCAGCACCCCCACCTTGGTTTTGTTTTTGTTTTCAGCACTGGGAACTGAATCTAGGGGTGCTTTACCACAGAGGCACACCCCAGTCCTTTTTATTTATTTTGAGACAGAGTCTCACTAAGCTGCTGGCTGGCCTCGACCTTGTAATCTTCCTGCGTCAGCCTCCAGAGTAGCTGGCATTACAGGCATGCACCACTGTGCCTGATTTAATAGTTCATATTGTACATACACAACTAATCATCTGCAAATAAAAGTAGTTTTATTTCTTCTATCCTAATCTGGTTTCTTGCCTCAAATTATATGGTATGGAACCTCTGGTGTTCTTATCCCCAGGATCATAAATAAATAAATATTCTCACCAGAAAAAATGATAGTATTTGAGGTGATTGACACTAAAATGTTTATAGAATAGAGTACTTACTATACAGCAATAAAAAGAACCACCAAGTGCTACACATGTTTTTTGAAGGAAAGAAGTCATAATCTATATAAGCCCAGTTATCTGAAGTTCAGAATCAGGCAAAAGTACTTATGGTAATAGAGGTCAGAATACTGTTATCTTTGGAAGAAGGATTGACTGGGAGGGAATATGTAGGAGCCTAATCTGGTACTACAAGTGTCTTAGAACTTGATCTGGGTGATAGCAGCATGGGCATACAGAGTTCCAAATTTATTAGGCTGTACTTTATTAAATATATTACATCCCCATAAAGTAAGTTCAGAAATCAGGTGCAGTGGCACACATCTGTAATACCAGTAACTTGGGAGGCCAAGCCAGGATTGCAAGTTGGAGGTCAACCTTGGTAACTTAGTGAGATCCTGTCTCAAAATAAAATTAAAAAGGGCCAAGAAAATAGCTCAGTGATAGAATGACTCTAGGGTCAATCCCCAATATCAAAAGAAAAAAAATAAAGGTAATCTTAACTACTTGGGAGATGAAGCAGAAGGATCTCAAGTTCTGGTCAGCCTGGGCAAATTGGCAAAACCCTATCTCAAAACAAAACTCAAAAAAGGACTGGGGATGTAGCTCAATGGTAGAATGCCCTAAATTCAATCCCTAAAACTACAAAAAAAAAAAAGGTTTAGAAAGGGTATATATAAAAATACTATAAATGCTATGGAGATATAAAATAATATATGGAGAATATTGAATAAATGATGTTGTGCCATTGAAATAGGGTTGGGTGGCAAAGAGGGCAATGAAAGTAAGGCTAGGACTATTACAGGAAGAGGCAACAGTCATAGAGAGTGGAAGGGGACAGCAGTAGTAAAACAGGCTAGAGCATAGAATGGGAGGCCATCTGTGGGAAAGTGATGGAAGATGAGGCTAGCAAGGCACAGGGGGTTTTATAAATTGTGTTTTAAAAATTTGGATTTTTAAGCTGGACATAGTGACACACACCTATAATCTGAGCAACTTTGGAGGCTGAGGTAGGAGGATTGCAAGTTTGAGGCCAGCCCTAGCAACTGAGCAAGACCTTATCTTTTTTTTTGAGAGAGAGAATTTTTCAATATTTATTCTTTAGTTCTCGGCGGACACAACATCTTTATTTTTATGTGGTGCTGAGGATCGAACCCAGCGCCCCGCGAGCACGCTACCGCTTGAGCCACATCCCCATCCCAAGACCTTATCTTAAAAAAAAAAAAAAAAAAAGTCTGGGGATGTAGTTTTGTGGTAAAGTGTCAGAGTGTCTCAGGTTCAATCCCCAGTACTAAAAAATAAATATTTAGATTTTCCAACATGGTAGCCTCTAGCCACATGTGCCCTTCGAGCATTTTTTTTTTAACTTTACTTTATTTATTTTTATGTGGTAGTGAGGATCAAACCCAGTGCCTCACATATGCTAGGGAGGTACTCTATCACTGAGCTATAACTGCAGCCCCCTCTTTGAGCATTTATAATGTGTCTAGCTCAAACTGAAATGTGCTTTAAATGTAAAATACACATTGTATTTTGAAGATGTGTTCAAAAAAAGAATGTAAACTATCTCTGTAAATTTTTAACATTGATTACATGTTGAAAATACCATTTTCAGGAATCCTACATTAAATAAAATACATTATTAGATTAATTCCATTCTTTCCTCTTTATATTTTTTTCTTATTTATATTTTGATACTGGGGATTGAACCCAGGGATGCTCTACCACTGAGCTATATCCCTTGCCCTTTGAGAAAGGGTTTCACTAAATTGCCTCAGGTGGCCTTGATCTTGTAATCCTCCAGCCTCAGGCTGGGATTACAGGCATACCACACTGTGCTTGATTTTTTAGAGAAACTGCAAGCACATGTAGAATTACAATGTGGCTCACATCTTATTCCATCAGTGCTACTGTAAGGTATGAGTACCACTACAAATTCGAAGAGGTAGATTTGCACTCTGGAAAGATCAGATGCCCCTGGGCTTGGTCTGTTACTGGGTGAAATAGGGTGAAAGTAAAAACAGAACTACTTCAATGGCTGGGACAAGTCATGAAGAGGGGCCTGGCTTAAGGCATGTATAGTAGGGGTTAAGAGGAAATAACAACTTCAACTGATGGCGAAAAGAAAGGATAGCACATTTGAGGGGGACAGAATTCTGTGGTCAGCAGCAGAATTCAAGATACAGGGAAAAGGAGAGGTCTTGCGTTCAATCCCTAACACCGCAGATCAACAAAAGAAATACATGGAAATCTGGTGGCTTTGGGAGGAGAGCCAAGACAAACTGGCCCAAACATGGGATCATTATACTATTCTGAATTAAAAGCAGAAATCACAGCTCAAATCCCTAGAGTTACAAAGTTATGATAAACTCCAGTGTGGTGGCATTATGACTCCAAATTATGGCCGACTCCTGTGTTCTTTATGGAGCTGAAAGGGCACCTGAAAGCCTACAGGGAGGCAAATAGTTGTAATGGAGGGCTTGGGGAAGATTTCTTTGTTCTCATCAGGAAGCATGATCTCAGCTCATCACATGGCTCTGGTTATAAGTCCTCACTGCAGCCAGTGATAGAAGAACCCATTCTACTGATCTGAAGTTCAAGATGTAAAAGAACCTTGATACAAGATCTGTCAATGTCAAACTTGGGTAACCAGGGATTTGGTAAAATAATGAGTTCCCTTTGGATATAAAATTGGAGAGGGCTACCAAGTAGAAAAGAATCAAATTAATAGATACACTGAAAATAAACTGCCTTTCATATACAGTTGGAAGTACGAAGGACATGGAAGATCTTCCTATTTCTGGCAAACTTTTATCAAGCCCTTACTGAGGACCAGGTACAGAGCTAGGTATTAGAATTATATGTATTATCTGTTTATGTGTATATTTATATATGTGTTAAATAAAAATTACAGGAGGTCACTATATTGGACTAGGTTCCTGCACCAGGCTCCAACTGAAAGACTAAAAATCAAAATGTAGTCAGCCATGCTAGCATTCCACATCAACAAACTAAAACTAAGTTGTTAGCTGACCTTCCCAGAAATCAGGAAAGAGCCCAATTTCCTAGTGTCAATCAGCATGACAATGAAATTTCCCCTGCTTTTAATTCTTACATTCTTTAATCCTTACAAAAGTAAACTGAAGTAATCTAATGTTATCCAATCATTTAAATTTCTATTTTTCTCCGTCCCATTTTTCAGGGAAAATGACTTTGAAATAACCAATCTGCTCTTTGCTCTTTGTTTTCTTCAGCCTTTCTCTATAAAACCTACCTCTTCTGCTCAGCTCATGGGGATATTTGCTCTCTGTTACAGAATGATATGTTGTTAATTCTAAAATTGAAAAATAAAACCCATTAAGCCTTTAAGATGCTGTGATCTGGTCCTTTGAAATAAGTGTGTCCTATATGTATTAAAATCAATCTTTGTCTCCAGAGAACTCACCATATATCTATTTGTCAGATAATGGACAAAACTTCCCACAGATGTACATGTTATACACAAAAGACCAGCTACTACATTCCAAAGTCAGCTGATTAATGGTTAGACTGATGCAAAAATCTGATATCCTTACTTCAGATTTAGTACAATAGCCCTAAACAAAAATATGTCCATATTTCAATTCCATTGCAACTCAGAACTTCAAATACAAGTGTTGAATTTCTAACTATCATATTATAGTACCTAATATATACAGAATGAGCAGACAGCTCAAACAAATGCTTTGTTTTATACCCAAGACCTTTATAAATTTATGAAAATCTATTTCCCTAGTAGAAATCCATCACACTCTTGGATAGCCATTTCCTTTGCAGTGTGTTGTCCTAAGCCTGGCTTACAGATGGTTGCAGACCTATTGCATCAGACAAAATGAATCACATGTGCTTGACGACATCCGGCAACCAATGACCACTCTACTTAATCCAGGCAAAGACTGTTAATTTGATGGTTTTATTTCTAATGAAAGATGCCTGATCGTTCCAGATTCTTGCCCAACTATGCCAATGTCTTTTCCTGAAAAATTCCACAAATCATAATCTCAATAATAACAAGCTTTTTCTTGCATCACGGTACCCTTTCCCTCTGTCTGATATATCATGGAAAAGATTTATGATTCTTAAAGGATGACCTTCCCCAAAGCTTTGCGATCACTGCTTTTAGCCATAAGGCCTTCAAAGTCCTCAATCCTTCTGATTCTAATCTATTGTGCAGCAGATGTGATTCTGTCTCAATAGAGCAATATCAAATAAGGAGACCACTCTGCCCTTGCTAAAGATGAGAAAAATCCTGGAAGCAACTAAAGACAACTATTAGGGAAAGGGACAACCTCCACTAAACCTCCCGCCCTAGCTTTCTTCTAGATACCGGAGAAGCAGGGAGGTTTGACAGCTCTTGATGCGCATGCGCCGCGCTCCTTTCCAGCCGCTTTGGCAGCGGTCAGCATTGAGCACGCGCAGAAGGGACCTTGCGCCACCAGAGCCTAGGAGAAAGTGGGAAGACTCCAGAAACCTGCCTGAGTTTTGGGGATAGGAAAGCCCTGGAGTCATCTATGCCCAGGAGGAAATCTGACAAGAGGTGGAAGCTGTGATCTCCAGAGCGGACTGGATTCGCGAGATGAACTAGGTTTATGATTAAGGGGACACCCTGCGCATCCCGGTACTTACATCGTCGCCACTCGCTGTCTGCCTTCACCAGCTGATCTACTAGACCCGGGTCCTTGAAGCGCTTCTCCTGAGTCTCTCGGATGAGGGCTGGGTCCCCTCCTTTATCCACCCGAAACAAATCCAGATCCAGCACCATTTTCCTGTCTCCCGGTCAAACGCTCAGGGAAACGAGGACCACACCGCAGTAGCCAGCCTGTGACCGACGCAGTGCGCCGGCGCTATGACCCACCCTCCCTGCGCAGGCGCGGCTGGGACGAGGGCGCCCCCTCTCGGCCGGAAGCGCTTGTGGAGGGCGGGGACTCCAAAGAGGCGCCCGCGGGGTGGATGGGCGTGTGCTTCTGGTTCTTGTGGCTTCTTCCAGGCTCCTACCCTTTCTGTGAGGGCTGTGATGTTCTATGAAAGGGTGAATGCGTCACTTTCCTCCACGTGTTAAAGGGCATAGCGCAGGGTAGGCAGAAATTGTTCTTTGATCCCTGATTTGAAAGCCGGAACCTCTGCAGGCTCCGGTTTCCTTCCATGAGGTGTGTCCCTCACTGGACCTTTTCCTTGAACCTCTACTGTGCTCACTTTATTTTGATAAAAAGAGTATGGCTACATAATTTAACAGGTTTTCAGGGGCCTTCTAGGGGACGGACAGACGGATAAGGATGATTGGGAACATGAGATTAAGAGAATAATTCTATAAAATGGGTCCACTATGCTACCCCTGCTCCACATGCTTTGTTTTCCAAGAAGCTACTTACCTGCCGAGCCTAAGTGGACAGGGTATGTCAGTTTCTTCAGCAAACTACCTGTTAACTGCAGAAGAAATAATGCAGGCCCCAAATAATGTTGATAGGAGGAATCCAAGTTACTCTCAAGGGAAAGACTTTTGTGACCAGATCCTGAAACTGGGAGATGAGGATAGTTCTTCCTAACGATAAAATCCATAAGAAAGTATGGTGGGCTGGGGATATAGCTCCCGGTTGCTAGAGTGGTGCCTCGCATGCACAAGGTCATGGATTCAATCCCCAGCACCATCACCACCCCCCCCCCCCAAAAAAATCAATTAGCCTATAATTGCAACGACTCAGGAAGCTGAGGCAGGAGGATCCCAGGTTGGAGGCCAGCCTCAGCAATTTAGTGAGGCACTAAGCAAGTTAGCTAGACTTTGTCTCAAAATAGAAAATAAAGAGGCTGGGGATGTGGCTCAGTGGTTGAGTCCCCTGTGTTTCTCCTTTGCTGCAAAGCAATAAGCCTTCTTTTTTCCTTTTTCTCAAAACTGTGTCCTTGTTATTTGATTGGAATGGGGAATAAGGACCAAGATTTTGGCAACAGTAGGATGGAGCCCTTAACCTCTGGGATCTAATGTGAATAGGTTTAGAATTGGTTTGAATTATGGAACATCCATCTGGGGTCCACTGCCAAATTGCTTGGTGTGGATAAAACCGCCACAAAATTGGTCAGAGAACTCTTCTGTATTGGGTATGTGAATAGGATAAAAAGTTTTTTCCTCTTATAGCATCCTATTCCCTAACAAATCTCTGCCAAATCAACCCTGCGATGTAGGATAGGGCTAAAGATAGTGATGGAACTGACAAGCGGAGAGCCTGAGGAAGTCTGATGAAGTTCCCCTGCTCTGTTCAGTTTGCTAGGGTGTTAGATTTAAAACCCGAGGAAGGACTGTGCACCTGGAAATGAAGCTTTGTGGTGAGAACAGTTCTCCATTTCTTTATATGTTCCCCATTCCATAGACTTATGTCCCTGTATTCTCTCCAACACCTTATATTAGTTTTAGTTTCTTCCCCTTATCCTCTTCCTCTTTTTTTTTTTTTTTTTTGACTGGAGATTGGACCCCGGGGCACTTTACTCTGAGCCACATTCCCAGCCCTTAATTTTATTTTTTATTTTGAGACAGGGTTCCTGCTAAATTGCTTAGGGCTTAGCTAAATCACTGAGGCAGACCTTGAATTTGCTATCCTCTTACCTCAGCCTTCAGAATCACTGGAATTTACAGGCGTGTGCCTCTTCCCTGGTTTATTATCCAGCTTTCTAAACTTTGCTTGTCTAATGGGTGTGAAGTGATTGCTCATTGTTTTAATTTGCATTTCCCTGACAATGAGTTTGCACACCTTTTCAACAGTTGGTAGCTGGTTGAATTTCCTTATTTGCAAGTTGTTCATTTATATCCTTTGCCCATTTCTTTTTTTCCTATTGATAGTCTTCCTTTTTGTTACTATTGACTTACAAAGGTACATAATATATTCTATTAGTCTTTAATTGGTTTTAGCACACATTTTCCCTCTCAGTTTATCTTAACTTTATCATTGGTGTGCTTTTTTTAAATTTGATATAATCAAATTTCTTATTGCAATTTTACTTTGTGCTTTTAGGGTTTTATTTAATACTTTTCCACTTTAAAGTCACAAAGATATTTTTCTATATTTTTCTTCTACCAAGTTTCTAGCTCTTTCTGGTAGGTCTTCAATCCATTTTGAGTTTATCTCTGTAAGTAATGTCAGTAATGTTCCAGGCTGTAGCCATCTTTGGTGTAGGCATCCATTCAGCCTTATCAGTTTAGATGGGAGACTGGCAAAATTCCCCAAATTTCAGTTTTTTTATTAAATAATTTAATCCACACAAAAAAATGCACATATCCTATGAAAGGAAAATGACCACAACACTTGGGGCAACCGAGAGATCTTTATTGCAGCAGTGCAAAAGAGGAGAAAGAGAGAGAGACAGAGACAGAGAGAAGAAAGAGAGAGCAAAAGCAAGAGAGGGAGACAGAGCAAGAGCGAGGGTCCCAGCAGGAGGGAGTTTTTTTTTTTTTATTTTAATGAGTATTTTTTTTTAATTTTTTATTGTGGGTTGTTCAAAACATTACAAATTTCTTGACATATCATATTCCACACTTTGATTCAAGTGGGTTATGAACTCCCACCTTCACCCCATACACAGATTGCAGAATCACATCAGTTACACATCCATTGATTTACAAATTGCCATACTAGTGTCTGTTGTGCTCCGCTGCCTTTCCCATCCTCCACCCTCCCCTCTCCCGACCTCTCCCCTCCCCTCCCCTCCTCTCTCTCTACCCCCTCCACTGTATAACCCTGAGGGTCTCCTTCCATTACCGTGCAATTTCCCTTCTCTCTCCCTTTCCCTCCCACCTCTCATCCCTGTTAAATGTTAATCTTCTTCTCCTGCTCTTCGTCCCTACTCTGTTCTTAGTTACTTTCCTTATATCAAAGAAGACATTTGGCATTTGTTTTTTAGGGATTGGCTAGCTTCACTTAGCATAATCTGCTCTAATGCCATCCATTTCCCTGTAAATTCTATGATTTTGTCATTTTTTAATGCAGAGTAATACTCCATTGTGTATAAATGCCACATTTTTTTAATCCATTCATCTATTGAAGGGCATCTAGGTTGGTTCCACAGTCTTGCTATTGTGAACTGTGCTGCTATGAACATCGATGTAGCAGTGTCCCTGTAGCATGCTCTTTTTAGGTCTTTAGGGAATAGACCAAGAAGGGGAATAGCTGGGTCAAATGGTGGCTCCATTCCCAGCTTTCCAAGAAATCTCCATACTGCTTTCCAAATTGGCTGCACCAATCTGCAGTCCCACCAGCAATGTACAAGTGTACCCTTTTCCCCACATCCTCGCCAGCACTTGTTGTTGTTTGACTTCCTAATGGCTGCCAATCTTACTGGAGTGAGATGGTATCTTAGGGTGGTTTTGATTTGCATTTCTCTGACAGCTAGAGATGTTGAGCATTTTTTCATGTACTTATTGATTGACTGTATGTCCTCCTCTGAGAAGTGTCTGTTCAGGTCCTTGGCCCATTTGTTGATTGGGTTGTTTGTTCTCTTATTGTCTAATTTTTTGAGTTCTTTGTATACTCTGGATATTAGGGCTCTATCTGAAGTGTGAGGAGTAAAGATTTGTTCCCAGGGTGTAGGCTCCCTTTTTACCTCTCTTATTGTTTCTTTTGCTGAGAAAAAACTTTTTAGTTTGAGTAAGTCCCATTTGTTGATTCTAGTTATTAACTTTTGTGCTATGGGTGTCCTATTGAGGAATTTGGAGCCCGACCCCACCGACTGTAGATCGTAGCCAACTTTTTCTTCTATCAGACGGCGCGTCTCTGATTTGATATCAAGCTCCTTGATCCATTTTGAATTCACTTTTGTGCATGGCGAGAGAAAGGGATTCAGTTTCATTTTGTTGCATATGGATTTCCAGTTTTCCCAGCACCATTTGTTGAAGATGCTATCCTTCCTCCATTGCATGCTTTTAGCCCCTTTATCAAATATAAGATAGTTGTAGTTTTGTGGATTGGTTTCTGTGTCCTAATGAGTATTTTTTTTAATATTTATTTTTTAGGTGTAGATGGACACAACATAATGCCTTTATTTTTATGTGGTGCTGAAGATCGAACCGGGTCCCGCCTGTGCTAGGGGAGCGTTCTAACGCTGAGCCACAATCCCAGCTCAGGAGGGAGTTTTTATAGCCCAAATCTAATGGGGTCTCTGGGTCTGCAAGCTGCCTTGTTGGCATACAGTGATTGGATCACACAATAGTTGCTAAAGGTGTCATCTTCTGCCTTCAGGTAGATGGGGCAGGGGTCAGATGTGGGTTTCTGTTGTACCAGACCGGTAGGGGTCAAGTGTTCAGCCTGGAGTGGGGTTGAGTGTTCAGACTTGACACAAACAGGTGATAAAGGACCAGACAGATGGGGGTTGGGGTGCGTGGGTTATCCTGCAGCTAACAGCCTGCCCTGCAGACAATTTAGTTCAGCCTGTCCTGCACCTAACATCCTATATTATCTGAGCCCCTGGGGCTCTTTTCTCTCACTTATCTGTCACAAACTCTCAATTCATTTTCCATCTTTCTAATCCTTCCTACACTGAAGCCCTTAGAACCTCCCTGCTCACTGGTAGCAGATGGCTTTGCCTCTTGTTTCACTGAAAATGTTGGGGTCATCCAGCAGAACTCCACTTTGTTTTACTTCAACACTTCTGTGACTCCTTATTTGTTATTTTGGAGGCACAGGTTCCCCTCCTCATTTACAAGACTGAGTCTCTCTGTTGACCTAATCCTTTTCCTTCCTTTTTATACTGTGCTCTATTGATTATTTCTCTCTCTCTCTCTCTCTCTCCCTCCCTCCCTCCCTCCCTCATGTCAAATCTCCACCTGCTTTGTATCTTTCTTTGCCTATAAACATTATTGATATTACTCCTAATATGAGAAAACCTTGCTTTTAAACTGCCACCCTGTATAGTAGATAATATAAAATAACTTAATATTTACACCAACCTTGTGTCTCTTCCTGTTCCATAGAGTATGGAAGGCTAAAAACTACATTTTCTAGCATACCTTGCAGCCAGAGTCCTGGATGTGATTTAGGTTCAGTTGGAGGTAACTACATGAGATTTATAAATGGAAATTAAAGATATCCAGAAAAATATAAATAATAAATATTTAAAAATTAAATAAAACTAGTAGAAGGTAAGGGTGACAAGCTGCAGTCTCCGAGGAAAAAATTTAAGAAGACTCTCTTCAAAACATGAGATCTCTGAAACCCTCTGAGGGCAAATTCTGGGATGGTGTGCTGCCTGCTCTCAGGTTAGCAAAGGCATTAACTATCAAAGTGTACTGCCTACTATGGTTTGAAAATAGTGGTGGATGTTCCCAAGGCTGCACTGGGCTCTGGCCTGGGGGAGGAGGGCCACAGGGCCAATCTTTTCTATGGGTCTCTCTCAACAACAACAACAAAAGAGCTGGGTGTGTTGGCACATGCCTATAATTCCAGAGGCTCAGGAGCTGAGGCAGGAGGATCTCAAATTCAAGGCCAGCCTTAGCAATTTATTGAGGCCCTAAACTACTTAGCAAGCACACCTGTAATCCCAGCGGCTCAGGAGGCTGAGACAGGAGGATCCAGAGTTTAAAGCCAGCCTCAGCAAAATCGAGGCACTAAGAAACTCAGGGAGAACTTGTTTCTAAATAAAATACAAAAATAGGACTGGAGATTGTTGGGAAAAGTATAAACGGCAGCCATACCCCAGAGAAAAACCCCAACATGGCGCCTAAGGACTTCTTCTTCCTACCTTCTTCTTTTCTGTAGTGGCGCGAAAAGTTCCCGCCTGTGTGAACTCTCCCGCCAGCGCCAATTTCAAATCTCGCTGGCGGGGAAACTTAGCCCCAGTGAGAACTAATTCCTGGGCTCCGGAGCTGATATCTGAAAGAACTTGCCAATAAACGGGTTGCCTGCCATTTATCTAAGCCCTGCCATCTCCCCCTTAGTTCTATATAAGCACACAGCTTTTTGCAATAAAATTGGAATTCTCCCGGCGAAGTGTCTTTGCGTGGGGAATTCTTTCAGAGATGTGGCTCTGTGGATCTGCACCCCTGGGTTCAATCCCCAGTACCCCTCCAAAAAAATAAAAAGGTCTGTTGCTC
Organism: Marmota monax; assembly: GCF_021218885.2. Classification (NCBI taxonomy): domain Eukaryota; kingdom Metazoa; phylum Chordata; class Mammalia; order Rodentia; family Sciuridae; genus Marmota; species Marmota monax. The sequence continues at coordinate 1,965,018 of NW_026694276.1, forward strand.
AGTGGATAAGCACCCCTGGGTTCAATCCCTGGTACCAAAAAAAAAAAAAAAATCTGGCTCTCCAATTTTGCTTGGACATTTTCACCATTTGTCTTATTAAATTACAGACATCCCCTTATAAAATCCTCATGTTATTTGATAATATAACACAGTAATATAATATCATATTTCATTTATCATTGTTGAATCAGGAATTTTAGAGCTGAAGAAGAAATTTAGTTCTTTGTTAGCCTAATAATCCCCTATCTTTTTGTCACATTTCCCTTATGTTTTGAACACTTTGTGTCCAATGAACATAATTTTTAAAAATTTTTTTGAGACAAGTCTTCCTAAGTTGCCCAGGTTGGCTTTGAACTCCTGTACTCAAGGGATACTCTGGCCTCAGCTTCCGGAGCAGCTGGGATAACAATGGTGTGCTACTGCACTAGGCTAACGTGATTTTCAAAAATAATAGTAATTCATTTTCTTTATGTAATTAATCAAATATGACTGCTAACTAGAAATTCTGATCAGTAAAAAAATAACCAATGTCACTACACTAAGTCATTTCTGCCAGAAGCTAACACAGGAACAAATCAGCATAAAGCTATGGCTTTGTGTAGTGATGGTTTGAGGCCATACCACTTTTGGATGTGTCATTTCTGTTAGAACTTTATACCAAGAATAGCTCTTGGGTGCTGCCTGGAAAGACTCAGGAATTCAAGGACCCTCAACAGTGAGGTAGGTCAACTCCTTTATTTTCTATATAAGAAAACTGAGGTCTGGGAAAATTGAGGGGTAGACAAAACAAGTACACAGGTTAAGTGTGGACTTGCTACCCTCCCCATTTCTTTTCTCCTGGAATGTGTGGCCTTTTCTTATAGGGCAGGGGCTCTTGGGTATTTGCATTTTCATCCTTGTAGAATCTAGCACAATGCCTTACACATTAGGTGCGTGCTCACCAGGTGAAGGAGTTGCAGAGAGGAGGCTGACAGGATAGAAGCTAATAGCAGGTTCCAGGAACAGAATCCTGGATTAGGTAGTGCCTTAAGCATCCTGGGCAGTCTGGGGACAGACAGCCCAGGGGAATGAACACCTTCAGGGAGGAAACAAGAAAAGTCAGAGAGGGCAGCCAATCAAAACTGCTTCCCTCAGTTTTTACCAATTCAGAACTGGCTAATGTGGAAAGGTTCTCTGAGGCCTCGCTTCAGCTTCTCTTTGTGTTCCTTTCACTGTCTTGAAGTAAGATTTCTCAGTGTTTGACAAGCAAGTCCAATCCTGTCATTCCCCTGCTATAAGTCTTGGGCGGCAACCGGTTGCCCTCACAATGAAAGTCCAAACAGGCTCCCAAAGCCCTTCATGACCTGCCCCTACCAGCTTCTACTACAAGTTCTTTCTTTAACTCAGGACAAGTGCGCTTTCCAAGCCAAACTACCTGTGACTCCCTTTCCTTGCCCTGGAGCCTTTCTTTGAACAATCTTCTACCTGAACTCCCTTTCCTTCCTGTGTTCCTCCTAACTGGCTAATTCCTCCTTCCTCCTGGACTTACTCCGACACCCTCTTCCCCCCACCCCCAGAAGGGTTAGGCACTCTCTGGTTTCCCACAGTACACTAGTTTTTATTATGCTGTTTCTGGAGGAACTCCAGCCCTGGGTTGCCCACTCCTCTCTCTCTGAGTGACACCATACTGCTGTCCTTGAGCAACTCAGAAAAAATTTGAAGATAATAGCATGGGTGATTGAAAGCTGCCAGACGTGGGGTAGAGGGAAGCCTTGATCCAGCCTCTCCCTCAGATGGAATTGGGGTGAGGTGTCTCTCCTTTCCTACCACACTGTTTCCTATAGGCACTTGCATTTTATGTGGAATTATTGGCTTCGGAAAATAAGAAGAAATTAGTTTATGTTCTAAAATCTTCTTTAATAGTTCTTAAATTATCCATAAAGTTTTGTATTGTCACCCTATATCAGTTTCTCCATCTGTTCAATAGACATTGTTCCTCTGTGGTTCCCAATTTATTAAACACTTTAAGGTTTAGACCAAGTTGTGTCTTCTTGCCTGGATACTTCAGCAATGATTGGGAGATCTTTAAAATATTTGCACATACACCCTCATTTTAGGCTCAATTATGTCTGTGGCTTGATTGTTACACTGGGATGCTGTACAATATATTGTTGAATTTATGAAAATTAACAGCAGGACTCCCACGTGATTGTTTTTTCGCTATAGTATACCCAATGGGTGAGCCAGGGAAAGTCTCACAGTAAGGAGACCTCGAAGGCTGGGTGAGATCTGTCAGGTGAAAGGGAAGGAAGGCACAGAGGCACATAGCTTGTGCCCATGTGGGGAGTGTGGTTGGTGTATAAACAACAAGGCAAGGGGCAGGGTGGGCTATAGGGACTCTGTAGGGCACATACTAGAATTTCTCTCTCTCTTGTAAGAGAAATGGTACCCACCTCTGGAATGTACAGAGAACTGAGTGAGGTAATGCCTTGAAAGCACTCCATCCAGACTTGACACATGCAGATGCCAAATTAATGCACTTCCTTTTCTACTTTCATTCTTAGAGTCTGGACTTTATCCTATAAGCAGGGGTGATATTCAAAATATTTAACCAGTAGTGCAACCCAGGTGCTACCTGGTGAAAATAGATGTGGGTCATAAACCATAAACTTGGAATACAGAAGGGCACCTACTAAGGATAAGTCCTGCCTGATAGCGATGAGGAACCACCAGAGATTCTTGCACTTTGCCATCAGATATGTGTTAGAGAAAAGACTCTGGCCTCAGAGAAGAGAGTGGGGACTGGAGGAGGAGAGGCTTGTGTGGAGGCTAACCTAAGGAATCTGATTTAGATCACCAGGTGTTTGGTGTCATTCAGACTTAAAAGTCTGTGAAGTCCCAAACTCATTTAGCCAGGAGGATACTTTTGGGGAGTCAAATGCCCTCAATTAGAATGAAGGAAGGTAGAAGCAGGACAATCCAGCTACTCTTAGAAATGGTAGGTCCTTGATATCCTCTAGGATTTTCCTCTCATTTAGTCTATAATAATCCATCTCCTACCCCAAAAGCTAATTTTATCTTTGTAGATATGTTATTATGTGGTTGGCTTTGTGCCACCTGAGAGAATCTGAACTGGGCTGGCAGGAAACTCACATGCTAAGTGTTTTACCTGTTATCCATTTTGCCCCTCATCCATTCTTAGTATTTAGATACATTTTATTATTGTGGAAACTGAGGCCTTACGTATTGACTGATTCCTAAACAGGTAGTAAGAGGCTTCTAAATTGGGTCTGTGGTGCTCTGAAGTCTGTGCTCATTTCTGTCTCCTTCTCCTCTTCTGTTTAGGCTTCAAGGACACTTACCACTTCCCCTTCAACCATCCAACCACCCCATCTATGTTCTAGAAAAACAACTCAAAAGGCATGTTTTTATTTCACACACACAAAAAAAATGTAACATGCATTACCCATCCCCTAACAAACTATAAATGCTTAGAATACAGAATAAAAAGGAAATCCAACCATTCCTGATGAGACAAAAATTTGATTTCACAAATCTGAAAAATCTGTTACAAAGTCTCTGCTGTATAAATATAGTCAGTCTTATCTTTAATGTAGAGTCAGACTAAAAAAATTTTTTTCTTTTGTTGGCATAAGAAATCCCCTGGTCCTTGGATACACCACAATCTTCATTGGTATTCCCAGCTAAATAAATACAGGTGATAGCTACAGGATGAAAGTTAGTTATGGGTGCCAGGACTCTAGGTGACCAAACAGGATCTAAATATTTTATCTCCTGAGCCACACACTCTCCCCTAATAGCTTGTGAAAACCACTCTGGGTCAAGGACTAAAGTCTTTCCCCCCATAACAGATCTACTATGTGTCTGTTCTGAAATGAATGTACAGGGCTGGGGTGTAACTCACTTGCCCCACATGTGAGAGGCCCTGGGTTCCATCCCAGCACTGCAGGAAAAAAAAATACATGCAATTCTATGAATATGCAAAAAGCCACAGAATTGTATATTTTAAATGGGCAAATTATATGATATGTAGATTAAATCTCAATAAATCTGTATTTAAAATATCTGGAGTATCTATGTTGCCAGGGGATCAAAAGGTGACCCCTTCCAGTGGAAATCAGCCCAGTAATGGGAAGTAAAAAGGAGATCCTTAAAGTGCTATAAACTAAATGAGTGGAGTTTGAGGTTACTCTGAGGGCATCTAGGCCACAATAAAGAAGTCAAAGGGGTGTACTTTTTTGCAGTCCTTACAGAACAGCTGGAGGACCAACGGTGGCCCCTGTTACAAGAGGCAGTTATTCAGTGGGGAGCAGAGATGCCCAGTTGCTGATGCTGAGGCTGCAGAAGACTGGAGTCTATGTGCATCCATGGGGGACTTCTAGTATGGCTTCAGGTTCTGAAAGCCTGACTCCCACAACAGGAGGGAGACTGTGGCTCTGCCCAATAAAAGCTAGATATATTGAGTCAAAGGGACTCCCTGCCACCACAGATGCTATCAACGGCCTAGCTCCACTTATCACAGACTCTCATTAGACTATTGTGGCTAATAAAATGAGCAAACAACTTAGTAGCACACAAACCACTCCATTCTAATACTATCTGTTCACCATATGACCACTGCAGAAAGGGCACAGGTACAAATCATGGGCAACTGGGGCTTGGGATGGTTGTGCAGGCCTGATTGTAAGGGAGGGAGAATTGCCAGAAGGAAAGTTGTAGAAAGAAAAAGATAATTGAAAGTTTTGCTCTGGTTTTACCATTCAAGTTCATTGATTATAGTTGTGTAAAAGTAGGATCTGGGCAGAGTTCATCCACTCTATTAACTGGTCAAAGGATGTGTTGCCAAAAGTCCTTTTAGCTTTTTATTGCATAAAAGAAATGAGAAGCATTCCAGTTTGGTGCACATCTTTTTTTAGACTCCCCTAGTCTTCCCTCCTTGAAGACCAGTCTGGTTCTATTGTGGGGGTTCTGATTCCCTTTCTGGCTAGCCTAGGAGTTACTGGATTTTGTGGCTGAGCAGATAAGTCAGAAGCACACATTATGGCCACCTCACGTCCATGCCATTGTGGGATGTAATCCCCGGGATGCCACATTAACACCTTGGCCTCCTATGTTCTTTTACCTGTCCTGGAATATGGTCCCAAGGATAGGGTGCCCAAGGATGAAACTGTCCTCAGTGGCAAGAGTTTGCTATGTCGATAAAAGCCAATCGAGGATAAGGCTAGACATAGGGGTTTGGGGCTTACCTGGTTGTCTTTAGTGTCATAAAGAGATGGTGGGATGTGTGTGTGTGTGTGTGTGTGTGTGTGTGTATAAAGAAAAAAAGGAGGGAGGGCAGAGACTAGATCCACGAGGGCTCTGGGTATTTACTTGATAAACTTTTTTCCTTTGGCTTCTGTGAGAATATTTATTACTAAAGAAAATGAGGTACCTGGTTATAAAACAAAACAAAACAAAACCCTTCCTTACTGCCTCTCTTTGTGCTTCTCAAGCCTCTTCTTATGCAGGCCTTACTCACCTTGGCCTAGAACTATCCATTACCCTCATCCTGAGCTGATTATTTAGGAAAAAATGGATTCAGGCTACCATGAAGATCATCCACCAGAGAACCTAGACACCCCCCCTACTCAGCCTCTCCCCTAAAGAGATCATGAGCTGAGGGCATATGATCAGGAAGACTCCCAGCTGTTTCTGCCCTTAAGAGGACAGAAGGAGTCATTCTTATACTTAAGAAGAGGAGAAATCTTTTCACTCTAGAGTTACAAGAATGATGGGCAGATGAGGCTATGACAGCTTCCTTGGCTGTGCCGGTTTAGGAAACAAGATGCAAGCAAGGGAATAATATACAAACAAAGTGTGGGTATATTTGGCAGGTTTGAGGCAAGCAGAAAGGAAGGTTTGGGTACTCTATTAAAAAAAAAAAAAAAAAACCAAGATCTGAAATTCAAACTTCTTCTGATAAGGCCACAATGAAGAGATTTCCAGCAGTGGATATTGCAGGATGCTGGCACCCAAATTGCCTCAGGCTTGCTAGGTGATGTGCCAAAGTGAGGAGGCAGGTGAGGCAGGGTGACACCCCTCACAGGTCCATGTCTGGGCCTCCTGAGGATGTCTTCAATGGCACTGAGTCAAATCCGTCAGGAGTCCTCTGAAAGAGAGATGGTGACAGGAGCTGGCTGCTGCATAGGTTGGGGGCAAGTTTAGAGGACAAAGAAGAGAAATGGAAAATAAGCGACAGAAGGAACCCTTATGGAACTCCTGTTTTCGGTGATTTTGTGGAAATATAGAGATGAGATACCCCCTGTTTTTGCTCCAATCAGGCTCAGCGAATAAGAAAAACCTTTAAAATCCCCTGCTTTGCACTACCCACTCAGCCCTATATTGGGGATTGAACCCAGTGGGGCTCTACCACTGACTCTATCCCCAGCCCTTTCCATTTTTTATTTTTGAGACAGGGTCTTGCCAAGTTGCCTGGGCTGGCCTTGAACTTGTGATCCTCTTGCCTCTGCTTCCCACCTTGCTGGAATTACATGGCTCCCCACGTTACATCTTTGCTGAATTCTAGTAGTCTCAGATTGACTCAAGGAATCTTGGTGGAACTGTGCTCCCATTGGTTTAAAAAAAAAAAATCAAGGTCTAAGGAGACCAAGGACGTCACTATGGCAGGTCAGCACAATGGGATCAGGATTCAGCAATCTAAACACTTGCCATCTTTCTTCACCATCCTGCCTGTCCTCTCCTCCCCCTTACCACTCTCCCCACCCACACATGTTTGGATGAACTGGTTCTGGGCAGTGTTCAGGTGTGCTTTCTCGCAGAGTGGGGCTGCAGTAGCACTCCCTGGAGGAGTTGCTTGGATGCTTTCTGCTGGCCCCACGCCCAGCGACAGTGGTGTCTGTATTGCATTTATGAGCTCCACACTCACTCACCCGCCCACATAGTGTCAACCCTCCCAGCTCAGAGCTGCTGGGTGGTGAACACCTTAGACTTAGCTATGACTCAGCCCCTACAGGACTGGGCCCAGACACCTGGGGGACAGCACCCTCCACTGGTTAGAGGAGAGCCTCGCTTCTGTCAGAAGCTAGTTCTAGAGATGGACTCTTCTCCCCTCCAAAAAACATGGTTGGGGGATGATTCTTAAAATATGGATGGTTCAGTACTCCTTCTGGAAGTTAAAAGGCCCAAACAGTTCACCAACTGGAGTACATGTTGTGGGAGAAGGAGCCTGGTCAACAGTAGACTTGGGCACCAGGAAAAAGAGTACTGGTATCAAACACAGGAGGCAGAAGGCAGGGTTTTTGAGTGGGGAATAGAATGGTAAGGGGAGCTGGGAGCAGAGTAGTAGTCCCTGCAGGGTCAATAAGAGTGGCGTCTTCTCCAGCCCTTCAGGCTGGCCTTAGTGCACTGGTCCCCTACCTTGGAGGTAAACGATTTGATCTTCCCAAAGAGTGACTTCTTGCTGGTAAAGATAAGGTCATCTTCTACATCCTCGCCTTCCATGATGGCACAGCTGTCAGCTGCTGGCAGGTCACAGTCCTTGAGGGTAGTGTTCATCACCAGTTTGGAGTACTTGTATTCTAGCCTATGAAACGGGGGTTGGGGAGGCAAGATACCAGAATGTGTGAATAAGGGGGAAGAAAGGAGAGAGGCTTGGCTGTAAACAGTTACTCCCCACGACATGTAGATGGAAACATGGCAAAATAGTGTCAGGGCTGGGTGTACGGAAGGAGTCTTGGCTCATTAGTTCAGTGACCTTTTTTCTTTAAGGGTGGCTATTCTTTGGATCTCAAAGCTTAATGGGTATATTGAAGCCATGAAGTCATTATGTGTATTATTTTTAATAAAAACAAATTTAAGACTCTCTCTCTCTCTCTCTCTCTCTCTCTCGTGCTGGGGATCAAACCCAGGTTCTCTTGCAGGTTCGGCAACTGCTCTACCATTGAGCTAACACCCCCAGCCCAAGGGACACTCTTTGCTTTTTTTTTTTTTTTTTGAGAATCCTGCAGTCATTTATAGACTGCCAGATGGTACTGTCCCTATTTAGAAGTGAAGATAAGCAAGGAATACACTGGATAGGTGGCTTGATAGTGTCTGGATAGAGTCACAGGGTCTATGGCCAAATTCAAAGAAAGCCCCAATTAACTTATGCTCTGCTCAGTGATCCGACCCTGCCCAGTCTCAAGCTCTAATACCCCATCACTTACTTTTGATTCTTTTTCCAAAAGTAGCAAGTTAAGACAGTCAGTAGGATGGCAGTACAAGTGCCTGCAGAGATGCCCACTTTCAGCCAGAAATCTATTGTTTTGCAGATGGTGACTCTCTGCTCAGGCAGGGAGATGCCACGGAAGCATAACTTTGGTTCTCGCCACATGTAAGTAGTCTTCTGTTGGGGAGAAAAGCAAGGCAAGGCCCTCAGATCCCACATTCCTTTCACTCCTGGGAAGTTCCCAGTCAGAGGGCAACCTACCTGGATCCCAGCGACACAGCTGCTGACAAAAGTGTGGTAGTCGGCAGCCGAGCACAGTGGACAAGCAGCCACACTCTCCCACAGGAAGTGGAAGTTACAGCCATCGCAGGTCCCATCAGAGCACATGCTAGCAAAGCAGAAAGGAGACCTGAGCTCTTGCTTGCTGCACTGGTGGCCTGTTCTGTCATTTGCCCAATTCTTATCCTCTCTGCCCAGACTGCCTCCAGAATCCTCCCCATTGTTTTTGTTGTTGTTGTTTTGGTTTTTTGTTATAGATGGACACACTATCTTTATTTTGTTTATTTTTATATGGTGCTGAGGATCATACATGTGAGGCAAGTGCCCTCTACTGAGCCACAACCCTAGCCCCCTCCCCTGGTTCTTAACTCAGATTTTTTGTTTGTTTGTTTGTATGTTATAGAGATTGAACCCAGGAGTGCTTTACCACTGAGCTACATCCCCACCCCTTTTTATTTTTTATTTTGAGACGGGGTCTCATTAAGTTACTGAGGGCCTCACTAAGTTGCTAAGGATCAAACTTGTGATCTTCCTGCCTCAGCCTCCAGAGTCCTCGGGATTACAGGCATGCACCACCACACCCAACCTTAACTAAGGTTTTGATCTTCAATTTCCCTGATAATAAGAGGTCTCCCAGGCCTCCACTGGGCTCCCCATTCTCTGCCCATTCATGTTTCTGCTGACATCAGATATAATTTAACTTGTCTGAGCTCTAGCATGGTTGCCCCATCAATTTCTCCATGGCTCCTGTCTTCCCTATGAACAGGTGAAATTTTGCAATAGCCACTTTGATGCAGCTTCCTGGGGGCTGGGGGTCAGAGTTGGGGTGGAGTTTGGGAATGGATATCTGCTTTGTACTTTACAATGATGTCTACAATGGCAAGAACAGTGATTTCACACTCTAACACCATTGGTGGATCAAGCTGTCCTGCTTTGCTCTTCAGCTACGTGATCAGTGATTTTGGAGCAACATTTCCCCACTGTGCTCCTCAAGACACCAATACCCACCCAAGACATTAGTTGGCAATATGTAGGGGAATAAAAGGAGGGAGTGGTATCCTGTGGTCATATTAGTTTGGAAGTTCATCATCCAGTGTATTCAGCTATTAAACTCAGAATTGTGTCTTTTGGTTGAGATTCCTAGGATTCCTAAACTTCTTATTTTTTATTTTTATAGTTGTAGATGGACACAATACTTTATTTTTTATTTATTTATCTTTATGTGCTTCTGAGGATTGAACCCAGGGCCTCACATGTGCTAGGCAAGCACTCTACTGTGGAGAGCCATTCTCACACGTGACTGGGCGACTCCCGGTTTGGGTCTGAGGCGTTCTGGCTGTGTGGGAACTTTCCCGGCCCTCTCCTGATGAGAGAACCCATCCGTGTGGGGGTGTTACTGACCACTGACCCGGGGGGCCCAATCACTGACCCTGACCTTGGAATGCGGCCCCCCCTCAACCTTCATTGGATGGAATTCTCCCCTGAATTTCTTGTTCCCCAATAAAAGGCTACTCCCTGGCGTGCTCTCTCTCTCTCTCTCTCCTGCTAGTCCTGAGTAATCCTTGCTGCCCTACGGGTGGTTCGAGGTTGGAGCCAGAGAGGGGAGCCATCTTGGACCTGGTCATAGAAAAAGGTAACTGAGTCTGTGTGTTTTATTTCGATCTCTGCTAGCTAACTTTTATGCCAAGAACCTCATTAATGAAACCAATGTGCAGGCCGCATGGTGGACTCTACAACTGAGCTAAACTTTTACTATTCTTAATCATGACCAGACTTTAAGAGAAGTCCTAAAGTCTCATTGCTTCAATTAATCCTCAAACAACTCCCTGAGGGAACTCAGTATGTCCATTTTACAGATAAGGAAAAACAGGCCTAGAGATGATAAGAAATGTATTCATTTATGTTATATAACTAGTAAGTAGAGTTACTCATTCAAATCTAGTTCTCCAAGAGGTGTTAGCTGCTGTACTATATATGTAGCTGCCACCATAATGGTCTGGGAATATGAGGGTAGTTTTGACTCTTCCTTCTGCCCCATTCTTGTGATTTAAAGATTGAGGAGTAGGGCCTATGCTTATGCCCCCCCAAAGTCCATTGATGGGTCTCAAACTATTTTCTCCTTTTTCAGTAGTCTCTGGCTCTTGAGATGGAATGAGTCCAAGGAAGGGAGGCTGTAGCCTTTGTTACATCCCTTTGTTGGGATTACCTTGGCAGTAACAGGCTTCCAGAGGAAGGTTTCGATGGATTGCATCTGATGCGGATAGTGGTTGATCTTCCAGAACTGCAAGACTGGGTGACATCATTGGACCTGCAGAGAAAGCCAGCCCCCATAGGGGAAAGAGTCACTCCACCGTGTTATTAGAGAGCCATTACGTGAAATCAACAGGGAATGAGTCCCTGGCTGGGCAAGTCATGACTTGGGCTCAGGCCTAACACAAAGGGAGTGCATAGGCATTGGGCTATATATGGTGAAAAGGGGAACCAGGAGGATCTAGTCTATGTGGAAATGTACCAGCTAAGAGAGGGAAGGCTAGCAGTCACTGGGGCCTCCTTAGGCTAGAAGAGAAGTTCGCTGTGAATCTTCCAGTATTTTTCCCTGCCTCTAGGGCAGATCCCCTAATAATACCCAAGAAGCTGGGACCAGAGAACAACCAGCCTTTATTCCATGACTATGCAGATCTGCTAGATCTCAGACAATTTCTGGTTTGATAAGTAGGAGGTAGCTAGAGGGATACAACAGGAATTGTGGACAACTCCTAGGTTCACTTGTATTAGTCTGGTCTTTCATCTTCACCTAAAAAAGAAGATCACATCCGGTATTCCTGAAGTTTCCGGGTGGAAAAGTTCAGCTGGGGAGCTGATTCCATCCATTGTCGTATCTGTTGACACTCCTGCCAGATTAGAGTTCCTAATTAGTTCTCACTAGTAGCATTAGCTAGCAAACACTTCACTTTCAATACCTGTCAACATCCAAATTTACTCCATTCTCATAGCATCCCCAAGTGGCTCATGAAAAAGTGACCTAAAGGTTTATCAGAGTTCCCAGTGGCACTTGGCACACAGGATGGAATAGAGAGGTCAGGAAGTTGGGCTCTTCGCATGGGGACATTTATCTTCTAGCTTGGCAACTTCAAACATGCATGCAATTGCGCGTGCACACACATACACACTCAAGCAAGCCTGGAGCAGCTGAATTACTCACCAACAAGTCGATCAGCAAGACTGACAGGCTGTGAGGACACCCCGGCCTTATAACCTGTCACCTCTGGAGGAATGATGACTGCTTGGCAGATGTAGGCTGTGATGGATTTGGAGAAACCTGACTCGCCCTCAGGAATTCGGAGGTCAGTGACATTGTCAGTGCACACAGACATTTTCTTACCCTGGTGTGTGGGATATAGGGAGTAAGATGGGAAAAAGCTAATGGTCACAGAGAAATTCCCAAAAAAGAACAGGGAACAGTTTTTGACATCTAAAAGTTCAGGCTTCCAGTGGTACGTTGCAGTGGATGATTCATCCCAGGTCTAATAACAAGATAGACTAAGAAGAAAGAAAAAAAAAAAGCTAAAAATAGGGCCTTTGTGTCCCATTTTTTGAACTCTGGCCCAGGGGGTCCCCAGCTTTTTATTTCCTTGGAGTCACTATAGGGAGGAACTACCTGAGCAAGACAGGATGATTTGGAGTTCTAACCTACCAGCCCATTAATGAAGGGTTGGTCTTCCTTATCCATTTTCTAGACAGAAACTGAAATATATAACTGGTCCTGGGGAAAGCCAGAGAAATTTATTTGACTGTTTTTTCTGGTTCACATTCCTTCTAGCTCTCCTATGCTGCTGTGGTTTGTCTCATGTTTGTCTCAGAAGCACTTTCCAGAGTCTCCCAGGTATTAAATCAAACTCCACAACCAGCTCCCTTCCTACCTTGAGGCAGAGTATCTGAGGACAGTTAGTATCCCTTCCTTCGCCTCTCCCTTCTGCCCTGGTACTGGGAATCGAACCCACAACTGAGCTACATCCCCAGTCCTATTTATTGATTTATCAACAGGGTCTCACTAAGTTGACCAGGTTGGTCTCAAACTTGTAATCCTTCTGCCTCTGCGACCCAATTCCCTGAGATTACAGGTGTGTGCCACTGTGCCTGACACCCTGCTAGGCAGAACCCCTTCCATTTTTCCTAGAAAACATGTCCCAAGAGAAGGAAGTTTGCTTTACTTTCAGTCTTTAAGAACCTCACTCTGGGGCTGGGGTTGTAGCTCAGTGGGAGAGCACTTGTCTAGCATGTACAAGGTACTAGGTTCAATTCTTAGCACCACATATAAATAAATAAAAATAAAAGGTCCATCAGTGACTAAAACAAACAAACAAACGAACAAAAAACACCTCCCTCTGTAGAACTCTGAAAGAGGATAGGAGTTGAGATTCTGTTATTGGGATTTTAGAGGAAATAATTAATATTCTTCTGAGGATATTAAGTTTATGGAATATCAACAGATAACCTATTTGCTAATGTGAAATCATTTACTCAGTGTTTTAAATTAAGTGGACTAAATATTCAGAACACAACATTTTCAATGTTGTAAGTTTTATTACAAATAGAGCTAAATCTGGCATCTTTTGTTTTCTCAATTATAAGAAGTAGATGAAGGCTTTAAAACAGAAAGCAACCTTTACATTATAATAAAACAGAGTTACTTTTTCCTTGAAGTGAAGATCTATAGTGTCACTGTACATAGCATTTTTGAAAAGAACAAAGGAGTCAAGGAAGAAAAAAAGACATACTTCTTCAAATTCCCCACTCCCCCACCCCGTGGCCTGAAACTTTTGCTACATGGGGTTTGCTTTCATCAGTCTCATTTGCTGAGTTTCTACTACCTGTTATTTCTGAGGCTTCACTTTAATTCTTCAAAGATTTCTAAAACCGGGACAGATACCCATCTCTAATCTTTCATAGATTCCTTTATTTTGACATGCCCTTTGCAGACACACACATGCTCTTCTGCATGGTGCACAGAAAGAGTATCAGCTGTGAGATGCAAAGGCCTCCCCACCACAGTCGCAGCCTCAGTGCCCTGGATGCTTTCTATTTTATGATATTGGAATGAGCTTTCTGAACTTCCCACTGCTAATCATGGCTTGTATGTAATTAGTCAAGGGCAGTAGTGGTGGGCTCTCCCTTTACATTTCTTTCTGACTTTGGATTTTGGATCCAAAATATTTGCAGCAGCATGAAATGACTGAAGATCCCATTCTTTATTTATAAAAGCTTTCATGTTATTTTCTTTTGTACTGTCAGCAAAGATATATATAGATGAACTAGGGACAGTTTATTTTCCAGTCTCTAGAAAACAAGTGACAAATGCAATAATTAATGAAGATTTTTCTTTTTCTTTTTGATTCTGGGGATCAAAGACTGTTTTTTTTTCCTGATGATGCTGGGGATTGAATCCAGGGCTTTGAGTAAGCTGGCATGCACTCTACCATTAAGTCATATCCCCAGCCCCCTTTTCTCTTTCTTTTTTCCTTCTTTCTTTTCCTTCTCTCCCTCCCTTCCCCTCTCTCCTCCCCTCCCTTCCTCTCTCTCCTTCCTTCCTCTCTCTCTCTCTCTCTCCCCGTCTTGCTATGTTACCCAGTCTAACCTTGAACTCCTGGGCTCAAGTGATCCTCCCACCTCAGCCTACCTTGGGTTTGAGGCCAGAACTGTTTCTGTTTCTAGAGTTTTTCAGATTTTAGAATATTTTCATAGACTTTATCAGTTGAGCATCCCTAATCTGAAAATCCAGCATCTAAAATGTTCCAGAATCTTAATACTTTAGGAATGTTTAGGAATGTTCAACTTGTACTCACTCTGAGGGAAAAACAAGATCAGGTCAGTCAATAAACACCTTACTTAAAACATTTTTTAAATTTTCCTAAATGTTTATCATCCAGATTATTTAATTTCAGGGAGAAAAGGGAGAGTTATAATTATTTAGACCCTTTTTACCTCCTCAATCTCTTGCTGCCTGAAGGTTTTCTAGCTTTTCTCCTGTGTCCTGTCTCTGGCCTCCTATCACTAGTTTCCCTTTTTCAATTCTCACACTGTCAACTTGCATACCATACCTGGTTTCCACAGATACTCAGGGTAAAGTGATGAAAATATTTCAACCCCTTTGAAGTGAAGCTTGGCCCTCCAAACAAGGAGAGGGTGTTTGCCAAATCTGAGAAGTTGTAGTTGAAAATCCTGGATGGAGTGGTGCGTGAGAAGGTGCAATCATTGTAGCAGAGAGAATGGATCTGGTGGGGAGAAGGAATGGGTCAGGCTGGTTGGTCATGCAGTATCACCCCTTTGAGGGGCCCCAGTGGGGAAGAGCAGACTTTCCCCCAGACTGGTCCAGCTCAAATAGGGTGAAAGAGAAGGAAGAAAGGATTTGGGACAGATATTAAAAGAGGCAAACAAAACTGATACTCGTGAGATTTACATACATCTTTCTACTCAATCATATACGATGATATAAGCCTGAAGGAAGGTTCTTATGCATGATTGCCTGATATTAGTTTTCACAAAGCACTCTGCCAGAACCACCAGCTTGCACCACAAACTATCCAAAATGTACAAGGACATCTGTCCTGCAACTGTCTGTTCAACCTTGGACTAATGCCACTGTTGTTACTCATCATTATAGTCAAAGATTACTGTTCCAAAAAATATGATGTAATCCTTCTCATTTTTGTCTTTAAAATTTTCGCTTTGTCTCAAATTCTTTGTCTATACCCATAGTTTATTGTAGCATATCCCCGTTATGATTCTCTGCTATTCTCAAACAAATATTAGTATTTCTTGGACAATCTCTCTGTTTTTTTTTTTTCAACACTGGGGGTTGAATCCAGGACATCACACGTGCTGGGCAAGCAATCTACCTCTGAGCTATAGCCCCAGCCCTGCAATGCAGTACTAACTAGAATAGGGTGTTTAGGATGGCAAGAAAGAAACTACAATTCTTCCCCTGATACATAACACCCTCCTATACATTTAAAACTCACTGAACCCTGCTTCCTATTCCTCTGTAGGAAATTAAACTCAGAAGAGGGAATTACTTCCCATTCCTTGCTTCCATTCAGTCACGGCCTTACACACTGTCATTCCCTCTCACAGCCACAGAGGAAACTCCAAGGAAAGAAAGTTATGATAAAAGTCCTGGGTACAAAAAGATGTCACGAGGGCCCTTAGACTCTTTGTACTTACTTTGCAACTAAATCAAGTGATGTTTACAGAACAGATAAATAACATCTTATGGATGTTATGTCTGTGAGGTTGTGATTAGTAAAATACAAAAATTCATTTAAAAGCATTAATGATTATCTAAGAACTTTTAGTTGTATTACTTTCTTGGATGCAGAAAGTACATATAGGCAATAGCACTGTTTTGATATGTTTGAGAGGAATCTTTACACTTGTAAAGCTGAGAAGCCACTGGGATAGGAGTTAATAAAGCCAATTAACTATTTGTCCCAGGAAAGGTTGGATTACCTTCCCAGGAGAGAGGGGACAACCTCCCATGAAAACAGGCTACATTGGACTAGGCTCCAGGCCCTACTATTGCTCTCCCTTCTGGTCTCTGCACATATGAAATAACCTTCTGAATGAGATAGTCACCCATCTTCTTTACCCATCAACTGAAGACAAAACTTGTCCATGACTGAGGGAAATCAGCCCTACTACCAAGAACTTACCACCTACAGCCACAACCAGGACTCCAACCTGGGAATGTGTTAAGAGGAGCACTTGGGTATTAGACCCACTAGAACCCCATCCAGGACCCAGCACCCTCTGAGGTCATCTAACCAGAGGCCCAAGATTAGAATGCATGGAGGACTGCATGCACCTGATTGCTCTTGGTCCCTGGACCACAGGACATGCAGGCCTGGGCACCATAAGGCTGGTGGACTTTCAGGATTGTGTTTGTGGGGCAGGAATGGCAGGTTCCAGAATCTCGGTCAATATAGTAACCAGCAGGACAAGAGGTGCAGGAGGAGCCTATGTCAGAGGCTTCTAGGGCACAGGGGCGGCAGTAGGAGGCCACCCCATCCATGACATTGGTGATATTGATGGAGTAGATCTTGGCAACGTCATTGGTGTACTTTCTGCCCTGGAGACAAGGAAATAAGAGGGGAAAGGGTGAAGGATGAAGACAGTAGCAACAATGGATAGCCAAGTATTTCTTGATGTCTTATCCTATAATGCTTGGAAAACTCAGAAGCAATCTGTTCTTTTCATTCACTTGGTTGTGGTGCTTAATAATTTTGTGTCATTTTAAAACAAGACTGACCCATTTTAAGTTATGTGAAAGAATACTGAATACCATTGGGGAAATACACAATAGATATTGTTATATGAAAATGGCTGTTCTTTATAAAAAATGTTGTAGAGAAATAAATACTATATAGCAATCTACTGTCATGTATATCTAAAAAGAACCAATTAAAAAACTCAAGCCAGGCATGGTGGCACACGCCTATAATCCCAGCAGCTCAGGAGGCTGAGGCAGGAGGATGGTGAGTTCAAAGCCAGCCTCAGTAAAGGCGAGATGCTAAGCAATTCAGTGAGACCCTGTCTCTAATGAAAATACAAAATAGGGCTGGGGATGTGGCTCACCAGTTGAGTGCCCCTGAGTTCAATCCCTAGTGCCAAAAAAAAAAAAAAAAAGAAGAACCTAATTTGGTTTTGTAAAAGCAATGGAAATTACATCTGAATGTGTTTCTAAGTAAAAAGCTTTGGTATAAAAAAGTATTCTATTAATATGTTTACTAATCAGGCAACATTGGAAATATGGTTTTCTGATAAACAAAGCATGGTTGAAAATGCTTTTAAAATATATTAGCAGACTTTCTTCTTATTTTCTAAAAATATTTTTGTAGTTGTAGATGGACACAATACCTTTATTTTATTTGTTTATTATATGTAGTGCCAGAGATCAAATCCAGTGCCTCACGCATGCTAACTGAGCCACAGCCCCGGCCCCTATTAGCAGACTTTCTTGACTTAGAAAATTAAAGTTTTCTTTGGTAATTTGAAAACTTTAGATGATAGAAATAAAAAATTTAAATCTGAAAAAAAGATTATAGGAGATATTTTAGATGTTAACTGAGTTATCTCTGAGTAGTAGGATTTTGATTGATCTTATTTCTTCTTCATGCTGATTTCTATTTTCTAAGTTTTCTGCATTACTGTATTACTTTAAAAAAATTTTTAGTTATAAATGGACACAATATCTTTATTTTGATTTGTTTATTTTTATGTGGTGCTGAGGAACGAACCCAGGGCCTTATGTGTGTGAGGCAAGCACTCTACCACTGAGCTACAATCCAGCCCCACTATATTACTTTTAATTAAGAAAATAAACCAAAGTTGTTATTATTAAAAACACCACCCTGGCTCTACCCTGGGCAGGGGCTGGAGGACAGATAGGTGATTGAAGGTGCTCACTGGTCATTTTCTCTGAAAAATCATTTATATAGGCCACGCGATCCTCAGAGGCCTGCACTAGGCCATCAGCCTTGGATTCTGAACCTCAGATTCATATGGAGCACATGCCAGGAATCCCCCTGGGTTCAGAGGTCTCTTCTGGGATGCAGGGGTAGGTGGAAGGGGTGGGACTCACAGTCTCATGGAGAGTGGTCCTCTGGAAGGCCCAGGTGAAGCTCATGGTGGCATTCTCCTCGATGGTGTAGGTGTAGGACTGTTTGCCTTTGGAGCCTTTCCACGTTTCCACAGGAGTGTTGGTTCTAGAATTCATGCCCTGAGCCCAGGACATAAAAGTGAGGAGGACGTGCTGGCTAGAGCAGAAGAGGGTGCTCCTACCACTGCCACCCCAGAGCCAATCACAGTTGGTCAAACCCTGATGGTCATTCTGGGCCCTTCCTCTTGTGGGATCACTCTGAGCACATGTCCATTATGTTAACTGGGACAGATGGGGATCAACCCTGCCCTGGAAGCCCCACAGAAAGGAAAACGTACCACCATAAAGTAGAGCTCACAGTTCACGGAACAGATGGTCTCAAAGATAAATGTGATCCTGGCCACCTCTTTATTCTCTGTGTCTGCCATTACCGACTGTGGAGATCTGTGGGGGCAGAAATCAAAGGTCAGTTCCAGAGGCCAGGCAGTACTTATTGAAGGCTCAGGAAGCAGCAAGGGATCAACCAAGGGACAGGATTAGTTTCTGAGTGTGTTGGAAAGAGCTTGAACTGTTTTGCCACCCAAGCTTTGTGACCTTGACTTAGCCAAATTGTCATTTCCTCCACTGTAAAGTGGAGTGATAATATCTTTCTTATCTACCTCTCATCATTGTAGTGACTTCCAAAGGCATAACAAATGCGGATGTGCCTTATGAAATGCAGAGGTGATCTGTAGACCAGGAGCATCACCAGCTCAGAGAGTTCATTAGAATCAATAACAGAACCTCATCAGGCCCCTCCCTGGGCCCACTTAATCAGAATCAGCATGTTAACAGGATTCCCAGATGGTTTGAAAGCATGTTAAAGTTTGAGAAGTGCCACTATCATAAGGTGTAAGCTGTCTACATTTACTCAGCTTTGCCTGGCTTAGAGGAGCAGAATTTGAGCTCTTCAGTAAAGTTCTCAAGCTCGTTCTTCTTTGGGGAAAGCAAGAGCCATGCTCAAGTGGTCTGGGGTTGAAGGTGAGGAAGCACCTACTATGATACTATGATAGACATCTCCAAAGGCTAGGTTCCTTCCCCATGGTGCTACTGGGAGACGGTGGACCCTTTAAGAGGTAGGGTCTAGTGGGAAGGAGTTATATCACTGGGGACATGCCCTTGATAGGGATATTGGGATCCTAGCCCCCTTTTCTCTTTCTTTTTTCTTCACAGCCACCATGAGGTGAGCAGGTTGCTCCACCACACAATCCCCAACATGATATGCTGCCTTTTCACAAATCCAAAACAACAGGACCAACTGATTCATAGACTAGAACCTCTGACATTGTGAGCCAAAATAGATCCTTCCTTTTTTTGAAGTTTATTATGTCAGGTATTTTGTTATAGTAACAAAGTTTATTAACACATTATAATTGGAGTTTCAAATTGGAAAATACTTTTTAGAATGTTATCCCACCAAGCTTTAAGTTTGCTCATCTTACAAACACAAGATATATCTGGATACTGTGGGTTAAAAGAAGTGAAACTAATACCCTTTGAGCAATTGCCATTGGCTTAACTTCATCCCAGGAATGGAAAGCAGAGGCTTCCAAGGAGGGATGGAGAAGTCAAATTGGCAATAGGGGGTCCATTCAATGATTCCACCTCAACTTTGAAGCACTCATGGGCAGAAGAGTTCACTTTGGCTTTGAAAACCCATTTATGACTTTTCTTTAGGCTTCAGCCATTGGCCTGGATTCTAAGCAACTCTGGTTCCCAGCTCCTTCTACACAGTTGTGTTGACTAATGGACTGGAAGAATCAATGCAGCCTGAGTGAGTTCTGCATCACAGGCCTATGTTATAGACCAGAAGCCTAAAGCCTGGAGAGGCAAAGTGACTTTCCCAAGTTCACAAAGCTACCAACTGACACAGTTCAAGGGTTCAAGTGCCCTATCTTCCAGTTCAGTGCTCTTTCTACCATACCACACTGCTGAGCTTTTGGTTCTGTTCCTTAATGGCAAACACATTGCTCATTGTCCTAATTCCTTTTGGGATGTAGGGTAATACAACAACAAGAAAAAAATCCCTCTCAATCTTCTTGCCCCAAATAAAGATGAATTGTATATGAGAACTTCTGGCCCCATTAAAAAAAAAAAAAAAGACTTTTAAAGTGCTCTCTGATGTGAGGAGGAGAAATTTTCAAGTAGCATGTGGCCAATCGGTGGGAGAAGCCAGGTGAGATGAGAGAGTAGTAGATAAGTCAGCATAGGTGGTAACTAAGAAATTGTGTTGGCATCTGCCCCCTCTGTCCTGGACCGATGTCTAAGATGAAATGAAGTTCAACTTCAGAAGCCCTCTCAGCTACAACATTCTGAGGAATGTGGTTCCGGATGTGGCCATGTTGGCTGGTGCTTCCTCTTGGCTTTGTGGTCCTCACCTAAATCCTGGCACAACCAGAGTGAGAATCATGAAGTCATTGTCTGAAGCGCCAACAGCTGTATATATGTGATCACCAGCTACCTCCCAGCCTGGAAAATGAGAGGAGAGAGTTAACGCCCTGCGCTCTCAGGTGCAGGGCAAATATGCACCAGGTGACAGGGGAAGGGAGAAATGGCACTGTCCTTTGAGGCATCCAGAACCAAAGTGCTTATACAGATACTTTGGTAAAGACTCTGAAGCCCTCACATCAAGATCTTTGGGATATGTACATGCTGTTTCTGCCTCTGAAACCTAAGTTTGGATGGAATATATGCCCACAAGGAGTGGAACTTTGAAGGGAATACTTGTCCTGATTGGCTTATTTTTCTCAGACCTCACTATTATGATGAAATATGAACTTAGAAAAAACCCTGTGGGAGAGCAGGAAGTGACAGCTCATAGTGAGGAGAGAGTTAATTACCTGTCAGGCCCTTGTACTCAAAGTTGATCCCACTGAGAACAGTTGTTTCCATGTTTGCGGGCAGCGTGTTCCACCATTTGTATTCAAATCCCACAGCAGGTTCAGTCCCAGCTGGGCAGTGGACACAATCTGGGGGAGCCACAAGATCCATCACTCATCAGAAGACTGCAGCCACCCTGCCTGAGCTGCTGCCACACAGACAAGTGGCAGCCGGACAAGGGCAGCTGCTAAGTGCTGTTGCACAAAGTTAATTCAAACTGACTCAACCACATATTGACAACACCTTTAACAAGCTTCAGATGTAAATGCTGACCCTTCACTCTGATACCTCCAACATCCCAGCCATCTTCCTTGTGCACCAAAATTTTCATTTCAAAAAAACTCATATGCACAAAAATGCATATGCACCTTTCAGTCTGATGCAGATAGTTCACATACATTACTGTCACATTACTACTTCGAAATACATTCACAATTGATACACAAATCCCCACAATTCCTTTTTTTCACTGTGGCATATAAGTTCATCTCGGCGCACCAAGCCTTCTAGTTAGCATCTCTGCCACATGCTGGAAGCTTCTGTCATGAGAATTGGGTCCCTGCAGGCGTGAGTCAGATTCACAGATACAATGTTAATTCTGACTCTGACCTACAGACAGGGCCAGCCCTGACCTCTCTTTTTCTGAACGTAGTCTGCAGAGGCAACCTATTCCTCACTCCCTCTCTTGGAAGAGCAGAGTCTGCGTTTGGCTACTCTGAGCATCCACGCAGCGCACCCACACAGAGGACATAAGAATGGATAGGACACAGGGCAGTAAAGAGGTTACCAGAGCCATTGGAGTAGGAGCCATAAGGACAGGGCTCGCAGGTGCTGTTGTTGGTTTTGAAGAAGCCTGGATTGCAGGGTGGGCAGCGGGTCTTCACACCAGATGCAGGGAGTTTTACCGCTCCCTCCAGGTCCTCGCCACAGATTTTCGGCTTGGCCCATTTGTACATGAGCTGTGTCTGCAGAGATGGATTAAGAATGGTTCAGCATGTGTGAGATTTAGCAGGTGTTTAGGACTTTAACTTGAGGATGCAGGAGTGGGGGTGAGGGTGAGAGGGTGGGATTCTGGGTGAGAACTAATGTTCCACCAGGATGGGGAAAGTTGGTTGGGTCACCGATTTATCCTAAGCACCTAGCTCCGAGCCTGACGCAGGTTTGTGTTCAATAACTGCTAGAAGAATGTTGACTGGATGAAGTGGGTTGCGTCTAATAAGGATTTTGTGACAGAAGGAATGGGGGACCAGTTGTCTTTTTAAAAAACTCTGATTCCATTGCAGAATCTCACTACTACCCTAGCCACAGGAAAAACAGCTGGTAAAAATCCCAGAACACAAAGGCACATGGAGTACAGGGACTTACATAAGGTCTAGGTAAAAAGGAGGTGGTTGAGATGTCCCAATTTGTTTTCCAAGTGGTACATTCTTTGCTTTTGTGTGTGTGTGTGTGTGCAATAGCGGATAGAACCCCGGGGTGCTCTGCCACTGAGCTACAACCCTGTCCCTTTTTAGTTTTTATTTTGAGATAGGATCTCATTGTGGTGCCAAGGCTGGCCTCCTCCTGCTTCAGCCTCCCAAGTCGCTGAGAATACGCACATGCATCACTGGCCACCTTTGCTCTTTCACTTATTCAGTAAACACCTGTAGAAAGTCTGAGACATCTATGTATGTGCCAGACCTGGTGTCTCCATGATGCATGAAACATGGCTCCTGGCCTCCACAAGCTTACTGTCTAGCAAGGGTAGTGATGACATAACAATCCAGGAGGGAAGGGTGGACATTGTGTTGATGCGTTGTCAAAGCAAAAGGAACAGCCAGCCAACAGGTCAGTGGACCAAGAAGCCGTGTTCTGCCACCCACTAAGGCCATCCCTTGTCTTTTCATAGAAGCATTGGGTGCAGGAGACTTCTGGTGAGTTAGGGGGGAGTGGGCAGCTCCATTCTTCCCATGGCCCTCAGATAGAGTCAGACAAAATAGTGCCCTGATGGATGGTACTGGGGGATGATGAAAATGACCATCTCTGTGAAAAGGTGGGCAAATAAGGCCTCTGTCCCTTTTGTTCAAGATAAGGGACAAAGTCTTGGGTTGTGGGTGTAGCTCAGCGTAGAGTGCTTGCTTAGCGTGCACTAAGCCCTGGGTTCAATCCCCAGTACCAAAAAATAAAAAAATACAAGGTCTTAGGGAGGAGCTTCCGGTGTCTTCATTGGTGCAGACCCCTGGGACTCCTCCTTCTTTCCTAGGCTCAGCTCAGGCCTCCTCCCTGTGAAGAGCAGCTTGAACCCCAGGCTGTGTCTTAACCTTACCCTTCCCCGCACTTCTCCTGTGAGTTTCAGAGAGAAGTGGGTTTGGGCAGGAGAACTGACTTGGGTTATCTCTTGGAGCAGCACATTTAGTGGCCCAAAGGGATTGGCCATCCTGGTCCCTGAGAAACCACTGAAGCGCAGCAAAAAATCTCCAGGGCAATCATAGGCACCAGCTTGAGGTATGTCCCTGGATTTTAAAATATAATTTAGAGGACAAACTAAAATCACCAGACAGAGCAGAATCAATGTGGGTGTGAGGCATGCAGGAGACTTCTGTAAGGCGCTCTGGTGAATGAATATTCATGTGTTATGTTGATGTGCACTATATTCATGTGCACTCCTTAAAGCTCATGCCTCTGCAATCCCTTGATGCCACGCTTGGGCTGTGCTATGCAACAGGAGCACAGACTTTGGCCTGACCCCAGCACCTAGAGGTCCAGTGGTGGTCAGGCAAGGGTAGACACCAGGCTCCAGGCAGCACAGTGTGCTATAGATCTGGAAGGCCTTGGTCTGAGCCCAGGAGAGGCAAGCATGGAGCAGGAGGAAAAAAAGGACAGCCACATAGTCACTTGTTACGCCTAGTGGGGAGAAGAGGATCAGGATTAATTGTGCTCATTTTATAAGTGAATCAATTGATACTAAGAAAATGTCCTTTATTGGGTGGGAGGATTAGGAATTGAACCCAGGGGTGCTTACCACTGAGCCACATCCCCAGCCTTTTTTTATATTTTATTTAGAAGCAGGGTCTCACTAAAGCTTAGGGCCTTGCTAAGTTGCTGAGACCGGCTTTGAACTTATGATCCTCCTGCCTCAGCCTTCCAAGCTGCTAAGATTATAGGTATGTACCACTGTGCCAGGCTGGTACCAAGAATATGAAAGTGGTTTTTATACAGCCATGCAGAACACCAGACATAGCAGAACAGAGTTCAACTGACAAAGACTGACATTCTCTTTTGGCTTCTGGGGAAGGGAATAGTGTTCCAAATATGGAGAGGAGGGTTTGTGGTAAGAGATGACTGCGGGAAAACAGTCTCAGTTAAGGACCAGACTATTTCATGCTTAATTAGCAGAGAGAGTTGTCTTTCAGCCAGCAAACATTGATGCATTCTAATAGCTAAGCATTATGCTTCGTGCTGCCTGCAGAATTCCTGACTCCTAATTCTGTCTCCTTAAGGGGCTCTGGCTTAGGGATACAGACAATTTATCTAGAATGTCTAGTCTAAGATAGACCCAGTTTCATCTTCCAGTCCATCCCTCCTCACTGATGCTGGTCCTCAGATTCACCAAGCACAAGCAGCCTTCTCCACACAGACTGCGCCCTCTGCCTGCAAAGCTCCAAGGGTCCTCCCTCATCTCATTCAGCTCTGCTCAGTCACTCCTAGGCCATCCTTACCTCTTCTGAAATAGCATCTCAACCCTCTCATTCTCTGTCTCCTAATTCAGTTTTATTTCTTTCTACCACTTATTCCCATTTGATGTATTATATACCCATTGTAGTCTACCAGTTGTCTCCTTCTTCAACAGGAATTAAGCCCTATAAGAGACAGATATTGCCTTGGTTTTGTTGTACCTAATGCCTAGCACAATGTCCCAGCACACAGTAGCTGCTCAATAAATATTTGTTGGCTGTTGAAATGAACAAACAGCCTCCTCCATGAGGGTGGCTTATCTGGCCCTTCAGGCCTGGTTGCCCCACTTCTGGGCTCCCCCAGTGCCTTTGTCTAGGCTCTCTTTTTCCTCTCTTCAGCCTCCCACACAAGACTATGAGTTCTGTGAGAGCAGGAGTCCGTTCTCAGTCCTCTGTGATTCCCCACCTGCACATCAGTTAGCATGCAACAAGTGTTTGTTGATTCAGTGCCAACCAGAGCACAAAGGAATTTTTCGAGACAGAAGGCCTGGGAGAAAGAGAAACGACAGAGACGGAACCAGTCAAACCATTCTCCAGCAAGTCTGGGAGTGAGAACCAATTCCCAGTGCCAACCTACAAGAGCAGCGCTGGGGAGTCAGCCTGACACGATCCATGAGGAAGTAAGCGGGCATTGACAGGCAGGCATGCCCAGAGGGGTGAAGCAAATGGGAGAAACCAAGCAAAAGGAAATGAAATGGTTTGTGAAACAGAGCATATGGAAATAAACCGTGAAATGAATGAAGCGAAAACAGTTTCTGGCCTGAAAGTGAATAAAGCCGTCTTGCTTTGCCCCCTGATTGTCCCTGGGGTCACTGCACAGGTCTGCAGAGTTTCAGCTGGTACCAGCTTCACTGACCATGGGAACTTCAAACACTGATAAAGCCTAGGGAGCAGCAGGTGGTCTACCTGGGGCTAAGGGGCTCCAAGGCTGTGCAACCCACCTCTCCATTGGCATCACAGGCGGTGTGTGTGTAGAAATAATCTTTGTCTGTGCAGGCCGGGCGTACCTTGCAGGAAGAGGATCCTTTTTCTAATTTGCCGAAATAAGAAAAATATTTGAAGTTGCATAAGAAAGCAAAGCCCTTCCACCACTTGTTCATGACCCTGCAACTCTCAAGCCCCTGGGATATGTTACCACACAGACATTGTGCAAAGTTGAAAATCCTGCACGCCCACCCTTCCCTTTGCCTCAATAGCATTGTTTCCAATTTCCCAAGCCCTGCTTGGATACCCTTTGCACTTCTCCTGGGTGTTATGAGAAGCCTCTGGCCCCACACTGTGGGGCAGTGGGTCAAGTGACTGGGTTACAGGCCAGCAAGGAGGGAAGTAGCTGGAAATGGCATCCTGCAGGTTAACCACCACCGGCCCAAGTTCCCTGAAACCCGCTACAATCCAGGTGCCTTAGTGTCCTGACTGTCGGTGTTGTTTTTCTACTCCTGAAGGATTGAAGTAAAACGTGGTAAAGCTTAGGGCAGTGCTTTTAGACTTCTATTTAAAATCTTCCCCTGAATATTCTCTTAACATTTGCCTAACATGAAGGCCTTTCACCTTTGAAATCTCCCCTCTCAGTGCAACTGTCCTTCAAAAACAAGGTTGCAATTTCCTTGGATTCCACTTAAAACAGAAGGTTCCTTCCACTTTCCTCAACCCAGGCATCCTAGTACTGTCCTTAATCTTGACCCCCACCCAGTGAGAAAAGCTACCAGCTTTACCCTATTCTGTACATTTTCCATCTGTCTTGTTAGTTCTGCTCCAGCCCTGTGAACCCCTGGAAATGAACAACTATTTTATGAATCTTTCTTTACTTAAAGCAATCTATTTCACCTCTTTTGAACTTAAAAAACTTTTTTTTGGAAATATGAGAAAAAAGAACAGCTTTTTCTATCTAGAAAAATATGCATAATTCATGCAAATGAAAATTAAATTTTTTTCCAGCGAATTTGCTTTCTCTAGAATAAAAACCACTGCTTTATAAAGTACACATTATAGGAGCTGGGGTTGTGGCTCAGTAGTAGAACATTTGCCTAGCATGTGTGAGGCACTGGGTTCGATCCTCACCATCACATAAAAATAAATAAAATAAAGGTATTGTGTTCATCTGCAACTAAAAAATAAATATTTTTTTAAAGTATATATTATAATACTCCTAGCTGTTACCACTACTTCTAATATGAATATTATGTCCCCTGCAGGTGAACACTTAATGATGGTGTCATTTCTTTCACTCTTTACATTACTTGACAGGTGGCATGGTATAGTGGAATGAGATTTTAAGTTAGAAAGATCTAGATTTGGATCCTGTTTCATTATTTAGTAGCTGTGTGACTTTAGGCAAGTTACTTCATCTCTCTGAACCTCAGCCCTCTCATCCGAAGAACACTGTCTTCCTTGCTGGAGCCAGCATGTGCCTGGCACTTTGGAAGTAGGTACTCATTAGATGGCAGTAACAATTATTACCTGCATGTTTGCAAATTATGTTTTATTTGGAAACTGTCACAGGAGATTTAATAAGGATTAAAAATCTCTTTCCCTCCCTTTCAGATAAGGGATTATTTCTCCACTGATCCCTTCTTTTTGCCAAATGACTTCCTAGATCAGAGACCCGCCTAATTGCAGACTGGTTGCCCTGCACTGGGAAGTTTCCTCAACTGCGCATTTCCTGGTCTCTTCAGTCCCTGTCTTATTACAGGGAGGGGGGGGGGGCAGAAGGGAACCACTGGTGGAGACAGCTGGAGTCTTCTCAGCTCATTTATTTGGTTAACAAGCAAGAGGCCCAATTTAGCATAAGGGATCCAGGGACTGCCAGAAGAGGTTTGAGGGGAGACGCTGAAAACGTGCCAGTTCCCAGGATCTTGTGTATTGGGTCTAGCAAAGTACAGGTGTGTGTTAGGAAATGCATTCTGCACAAAGACCCTGCTCTGCTTGTCAAATATTTGCTTAACCTGACGCCCTAACTCTGGGCTTTAACAAAAATGGCCCAGCTGTTTACACACTAGCCACTGTTAAAATGGTTTTCATAAATTATTAACCCAAATGCTGAGATAAGCCTCACTTTGCCAGCTCAGGTTTCATTCAAGGTGTTTAAGGAGTACACTCATCAAGTTTAAAAGATCAGCCTAGATGCTTTTTGGCTAAGGGAGCAATGTGATTTGGGTAAAGTTGGCCCTGGGCAAAACTATAAGAAGACAAAGTTTATCTCAGAGGGCCCCAGCTCTTCTCAATATCCTTCCTCCTTTCAGTATCTTCTCCCCATATCCACAAGTACGATGCTCTCACTTGGACCCATTTTATCAAAGGAAAAACTAAGGATTCAAGGACCTGATGACACAAGGCCCTGCTTGGGTACCAGCTCAGACTTGGCAACCCCCTTAACCTCTCTGAACTTTTCTTTACTCCCTCACTATGCCCTGAATAATAAATTAGATAATGTGTCAATTGTAAAGTTCTATACATATGACTTACTACTGTAACCTATACTAAGAGTATTTTCATATTAAAAGTGGAATATCCAAATAAGCCTTAATGAAAAGGAATTAATAAAAATCAGTGCTTACTACATTCCAGGCCCCTTTCTAAATGCTTTATCTGCATTAATCAATCCCCATAATAACTCTATGAGGTAGATATAATTATTTTTGTTCCCATTTTAGAGAAAAAGAAATTGAGGCACAATCACTTCTTGGCCTTTTTGGTTAAGATCAAGGGTAAGATCAACTGGGACACAGACAAGTATTATGCCCAAGCTGTCATAGAGAGTAAGGGGTGGAGCAGGGGTTGAACCTAGCCACTTAGCTCTGGAGTCCATACTCATCAGCTCCACATTCTTATTAGGAAATGGATAGCTGACATTAAACATGGCACAGAGGAATTAATCCTAATGGTCAACTCTTAGGTTTAGATGAGAAAGATGCTTCAAGTCAAACTTTTGCCCTTAACATCTCTCCTGTGAGTTCTCCAGTCTTCAGCCCTGTAAGCTCCACCTTAGTTTATGTTCTGGAT
Organism: Marmota monax; assembly: GCF_021218885.2. NCBI lineage: Eukaryota > Metazoa > Chordata > Mammalia > Rodentia > Sciuridae > Marmota > Marmota monax. The sequence continues at coordinate 1,993,789 of NW_026694276.1, forward strand.
ACCAGCAACTGCAGCTGCTGCAGAAGCTCCCAATGGTGGCCTCTGCCTCCAGCCATTCTCTTCCTCCTCCACATGGCAGCCTGAGTGGTCTTTCAAAAGCATGGGTCAGGTCAAGCCCCCCCACCCCTGGCTTAAAGTCCTTTAATAGTCTCCACTGCTGATAGGATCAAATCCTATTTTTTTTTAATTGACTACCATGGACTAATTGCACTACTATAGAGCACAGTGCGATATTTTAATACATATACCATGTGTATCCATCAAATCAGGATAATCAGCACTTCCATCTCCTTATCATTTCTTTGTTTTTGGAACATCTGAGAACCTCTCATCTACATTCTTCACAAAATACATAATAGGTTATTGGGAACTATAGTTATCTCACCCTGCTGTAGGGTAGACCTCATTCCTCCTATCTGTGTTTTAATACCTGTTATTCAACCTTCCCCAATCTCTCTGCCACATCCCCAATCCCTCTGCCTCACTCTTCTCAATCTCTAGTAATCACTATTCTACATTCAAGTAAACTTTTTTTTTTTTTTTTTTTTTGGTGGTGCTGGGGATTGAACCCAGGGCCTTGTGCATGCAAGGGAAGCACTCTACCAATTGATCTACATCCCCAACCCTCTCAGATAGACTTTTTAAAAACAACTTTTTTTAGCAAATCCTAATTTTATTTTATTTTTTGCACCAGGAATTGAGCCCAGGCGTGCTTAATTATTGAGCCACATCCCTAGCCCCAATTTTTCTTAATTTGTCTCTCACCTGCCTCTTAGCCTTGAATGCTGCTTCCCTCTACTCAGTCACCAGCCATGCTGGTTTGTTCCCCAAGCCTGTGGCCCTGGCTTACACTCTTCCTATTCCAAATATCCTGCTCCCATTGTATCACCAATTCATCTTTCAAGATCTTAGCCAGTGCAGCCTCTCTTTCTCAGAGAGACCTAAACACCCCTCCTTTTCTGCCTCCCCTGCACACTAAACCCAGCATTCCTATCCCAACCCCTACTGCACTATCAAAAGTTACTATACTTAGATGTTTTATAACCATGTTTCTGCTTTTTGACAGGTTGGAGGGCAGACACCATCTCCAACTGTAGCACCAAGCCAGTCCTTGCAGGCACTCAGAATGCACTTGTATTCGGATGAGTCTTCTGTCAAGCTCTTCATGAATGTTCCATCACAGGCTCTTATCAGACTCTCTGCATTTTTCCCAGCCTTTCACTGACCCTTTGGAAGAGTTGGGTCTCAAAGAAATGTGACTCTCTTTGCACCACAAGCTGGTGAGGTGACCAGAATGTGACCACATTCTTCAGAGTAAAAACTTACTTCCCAGTCAAAGGTGCAGATTGAAAAACTGGTAGCAGAAGAATAGACTCCAAGAATTCAGGTTCCAAACTTAACACTTTCATAATAGCTCTCTATAAAAATCAGTTTATGTAGAGTTTATTAAAACACTTCTGGGCAGGTTTTCTAAAACCACCTTGCCATTCAAACCCTTGCACAATTGCTGAGCTTAAAAAGGAACCGGAGACATACTAACAAAGGCCACCATTGATAGATGCAGAGCAATGAAGAGGAATAAGAAATTCAAGTGGAAAAACAGGAATTTAGACTTAGAGTTAAAAACTTCCCCCAAGATCTAAACTTTCCTGTTCTCACTGAAAACTACACTTATTTGGCAAGACCTGTGTCAATAAATAGGACTATTGTTTTAGGAGTAGTATAGAAAGAAGTAATTCACAAGGTCAGTGGCTAGTCTTGGCCAAGCAAACACACCATAATGCCTGTGCCAAGTGTGGGTATTTCTCTGTAGGAATATAGGGGTCTGCTCAAGAGAGGGCCTTGTGCTGGGTTTGCACATAGTTTTGCGTAAGAAAGGGAAAAGAATTGTGATGAATATTTTCAGGGGCAAAAAGGGGATTCTTTCTCTCTCCCTTCTTGTTTCAGGACCTGCCTTGCAGATTGGACCTCCAATACCATCACTGGCTGCCTGGGCAGAGAGCCCTCTGGTGGCACTGCCCATCAGTGCTTTGATGCTCCCTGGCACCTCAAATGACCAGGCCCTGTTTCTCATATTGGGTGTTTTAGGAAGCTATCCAGTAACTGTAAAAATAGGCTGCTTCCAGCTGTCCCTCAATATCCCTTAGACCAGTGGTTTCCAAACTGTGTTCCAAGGACTGCATTTCTCCAAAGTGCCTAATTTGGATAAAAATCAATATGGTAGTGCACACTTATAGTCCCAGCTACTCAGGAGGCTAAGCAAGAAGATCACTTGAGCCCAAGAGTTCAAGGCCAGCCTGGACAACAATAGCAACATCCCAACTCAAAGAAAAAAAAATGTCTGTTTTGAATTCAACGGAGATTTAGTTTGACAAAATATCCTTAACTTCCATCTTTAGACCTTGTTATTAAAGTGGTTGTGCTCTTAGCCTGATTTGATCCATAAAGCATGCATATACTATCACATTATATCTCATAAATATATACAATTCTTATTAGTCATCTAAAAGTAAAATACAACTTAAAGTTTATGCTCATCAATATAGCCTCATGGTTCCTGTAAATTAACTTTGATGATAATTGTTAGACATTAAAAGACATAAATTTATATGCCCCTTTTATCTACTGTATCTGTAGTTCATAATTATAATTTTTTGGGGGGGTGTTGTGCTGGGAATTGAACCCAGGGCCTCACACATGTTAGGTAAACACCCTTCCACTGAGCTACATCTCCAATTCTGATGGTTTATAATCATAATCTTATATAATCTTCATTAAATAAAAGAGATTTTACTGCTTACAAAGAAAGGATTGCAATATCTTTCCCTATGGTGCAGTTGGAGGGGATATGGATTGTCAAGAATCATCCAGGTTCCAGAAAGGAAGGGCTTAAGAATTATCATCTTCCGCTTGGCCAGAAGGATGGCTCTTCTCCCTGTGTGTTTGTGGGTATCCCCATCCCAATTCTTCCCACCCTCAGAAACGTTACCTGAGTATTTGTCAGGATCACATGGGTGGCAAGAGGTTTCTCCTTTATTTGAGTAAGAATTGGCTGGACAAAGTTTGCAGAAAGAGGAGCCCTGCTTAGCTGCATATGTGCCAGGTTTGCAGGGGAAGCATTCTGAAGTGTAGGCTACCCCTAGGGAGGAAGGATGGAACAGAAAAGCAAGGATTGAGCCTGGGCACTGAGATCCTGGAGACCGACTCCCACCCCCCCAGGAAGTCAGCAACAGACCCATTTCCAACCCTGGTCTCAGTACCTGTTATGGCAATATTTCTCACAAGCACGGGCTTGGAAACTTTGGACCACACTGAGAAGGCTGTGGTTCTCCAATAGAGGACATTATTACCCCGATTTAGCTCGACCTAAAAATGACCAAAAGGAGGCCTTAGTTCATCGCAGAGACAAGCATTGCCAACTTGCTGGTTTAGCCTCTCACCTGATAGGCAGTGCCTGTTCTGACCCTGTCCTCCCCCAGCTTTGCACCTCTTCTCAGCTTGGCTCAGCTCCCCTTTCGTAAGCCTCCCCTTACAACCTCTTGTGCCCTCTCCCACTGTTCCTTGCATTGCATATGCCATGAGCATCACCTATGGCAAGGCCAATAAAGGGACCCAAGGGTCTTGGTGGGAGGGTGACTGACATCCCTTCATTCTTCTCTGGTTCTTCAGTATCAAAGCTGGAAAGCTGCTGGTCCTTGAGGTGAAGCCATAGAAGCAACAAGCCAGCCCACATGCATATTCCACCACTCAAGAGGAAAGCAAGCAGGCATCCTCATCAGACCACTCCCTTCAGGGACACAAGAGTGGAGGCTCAGTGTGGGGGAAGTCCTCCTTTAGGAAAGGCCTTGCTCCCTCCTCTGGGCTCTCCAGGAGAAGGCTGGTGAGGTACTCACGCTGTGGAATTCCCATCCTTTCTCCGTGGTTTTCATCCACCTGGAGTCATCTGCATTGGGCTGGCACTGGTCATTCTGGACCTGAAGCAGCAGGAGTTTGGGGTCAGAGTTCAGCTTTCTAAGGAATGAAGGGCCTTGCCCCGTGCTGCAGAGCCCTTCAGAGGGCCCTTTCTGATGGAAGAAAAGTTGCCAGTTTTCTTTAGGACTGAGTTAGGGACATGAGCCTTGAAGTGGGGTGAGGTCTAGCTACACAAAGAGAACATCAGAACATTACACCAGAAAAATAATTTGCAGCTCAGCCATTTGTATGCTGTTTTCATGTCTGGGCAGGGCGAAGCACCTAGGAAATTCACAGATTCCATTCTTTCCCCTCAGAGTCCTTTGACTTTTGCCTTTTCTCCTTGCCTCCTGAGGCCTCCACTCATTGCCCACAGTCCTCTCCAGAGGGGAAATAATTGTGATTTCCCAAGCATGACAACACTTGTGACTGATTCCTGCAAATGACTCTGAGCCTCAGAGGCTTTACCTCCCTCCCTCCCAGCACCTCCCCCATCCCCTCATCCTCACCACCCCACCCCCACTCTTGGCCAGGGGCTTACAAAAAACTCAAAGATGATGCTGGAGTCTGGGTAGTAGTACTCAAAGTTAACAGTGCCGGACTGCTTCAGGTTGACAGCGTACATCAGTGTGGCTGTGCACTCGTCGGTGTTGGAGGCGATGTAATCACCCCGTGGAACCCACTTGGACCTGAGAGGGAACAGGAATCAAGTTCACTGGCAGAAGCACAACCCACCAGACTTCTGGCCATGTACAGGTATCACATTCTGCTGGGTCTCTGGGGAATTCCAGACTTGTGCTTCACAAGCCAAAGCTTAGATCTGAAAATGCTCATTGGAGAGTGATAAAAGGAACTCTGAGGTAGATCGAGGAGCCTGGCGTACAACCAAGAGGAAGACAGACAGGTGAAGACTGCACAGTATGCAGTACTATGCAAAGGTGGATGGCAGGTGAGGTGAGGGATGGGAAACGTTTATTAGTTGCTTACTATCACCCAGGTCTGGGAACGACATGCTCTATAGTCATGATTTCTTTTTGTCAATAAGAGGAAGAGCTGTTTTTCCCCATTTATCAGATGGGGAAACTGAGGCTTGGTGAGTATTTTGCCCAATATCACAAAGCCATCAAGTGGGAAGGCTGGGATTCAAACCCAGGTTGGCCTAACCCTGAATCTGCCAAGGTAAGTCAGTAGACGCGTATAGTCTTCGGAACCCAGAAGTTCATCCAGTCTAGTCCAGCTGTTGTTCTGGAAACATCCACTTTAAGATGCTACATGTGAATGGTTTTTATTGGAAGGGGAAGGCAGAGAACCCCGGAGAAAATTAGTCTTGTCAGGTCTGTTTTTGTCTCCTAAATCTGTCTTAACCCTCCTGCTTCCCACCATACCCTCTCTGAGCCAGCCTCCAAACTCATCCACATCCTGTCCTGCCTCTCCAATCCCTCTCCACACCATGGCAGGAGACATTCCCTAAAATGAGAATATGACCACACCATTGCTCAAACACTCCCCTCTGACTGACTCCTCGTTGCCCTTAGGACAGGGTGTACATTCCTGCCCCACTCCTTATATTTAAGCTCACAGAATTTCTCTCAATTCCTTTGCCAAATTTTCTCTTGCCCTCTTCCTGAAACGAACTTCCTCCTCCCTCCTTCCTCCCTCCCTCCCTCTACTTAATTTCTCCTGCTGATTTAGAATAAATGCCACTTAGTCTAAGAAGTCTTTCTTGATTCTGTTTCTGCTACACGTGTCTTAATTTTCTATTTCCCTTCTCCATAGCCATAATCCCATTCCACTTCAGTTATCTATAATATATTATCAACTATTTAAGGCCTATATAAAGGTATAATAAGCACACAAGTTCAGCACCTTGCTTAAGTAATACACACAGCAGAAGCCTCTGGGCACCCCTGGCCAGTCTCATCCCTTTTCCTCTAACATATCCCTTCCCCACTGCCAAGGGACCACTCTCCTGAATGTGGTACTTAACATCCCATGGAGTTCTTTATATGTGTCTCTACACGATATATCATATGATAGTATTTGGCTTGGTTTTAAACTTCACATAAATAGCATCATACCTCTATGCTCTGAAATGTACTTTTTGAGGGGAGAGTTTTAAAGTGAAACTCTCCCCCACTTTGTGTGTGTGTGTGTGTGTGTGTGTGTGTGTTGGAAATTGATCTTGGGACCTTGTACATCGTAAGCATGCATTCTTTTAAAAAATAATTTTTATAATAACTTAATTTAATTCATTTATTTAATGTGGTGCTGAGGATTAAACCCAGTGCCTGACATGTAATAGGGCAAGTGCTCTACCACTGAGCCACAACCCCAGCCTTCCCTAGCATGCATTCTACCACTGAGCTATGCTCCTGGCCCTTCTTTTCATTTTCATTACCATACAATAATCCCTTATATGATTCTACCATATTTATTTATTTCCTTACCATATTTATTACTGGCTAATGGACATTTAGATTGTTTCCAATCTTTTGTTCTTGTGCACACTCTACTATGAACATTCTTTTTTCTGTGTCCTTAGACACATGTCTGAGTGGGATGCTTGAGGGTAGAGCCTCCAACTTTCCCAGCTACTGCCACATTGTTCTCCAAAATGGTTGATCAATTTACACCCACCAGAAGTGTAAAAGAGTCCCTGCTGCTTCACATCCTCTCCAATTTGGACCTGTCAGACTAAAATTGTTGCCAATATGATGTCGTAGGAAATGAGCGCCTAACTGGGCTTTATCTCTTACTTCCTTGATTACTAATGAAGTTGAGCATCTTTTCTGAAGTTTATTTGCAATCCACATTTCCTCTTCTGCTCATACTTTAATTCCTCTTCAATTGTCTGTCTTCCTAGTTGGCCTGTAGATTCTCTGAGGGCAGTGACCAAACTTACCTGTGCACTAATGTATCCCCAGCATCAAGCGCTGGGCCTGGCACCTAGGGAGGACTAGGGGGGATTAAACAGAGGATATGAGGGAAGGGTGATCAAAGACAATCCCACTGTTTCACTGCTTTGTCTGAGACCAGCCCAAGTCTCCAACTGCTTAATAATGGCCAGTTAAAGGAAACTTAAACTAATCCACAGGGTTCCCTTGTGTCTGCCATAATAACAGGGCATATCAGGCTCTTCCGTGATCAGTATTACTCTCAAAACAGAAACAGAAACTGAGCTCATTCAAAATGCCCCAGCTAACCAAATGGCATTGATTCTCCTTGTTGAAAGAGACATTTAATGTATTCCACAACATCAGCTATAAATAACTCCTGAGGTTTAATGAATAATTAAAAGGATGCCATAAGTGGGTTACATTTGCAAAATGCATCACAATTCTGATTTTTGTCTGAGTGGTCCCTGGTGAAGATATCTCACATTCAATAATAACAACATGTTTTGATTGATTTCTAGAGCCAGAGGCATTGCTCTAAATTCTTTTACATGTATCATTTCATTCTTACCATATTCTTTAAGAAGAGTACTATTTTTATCATAGTTTTTAGGAAGAGAAAACTGAGGGCAGAGGTGATCAGGAAACTTGCCTTAGGTCATTTAGCTGCCATCTGCACATGTTTTTCATTTTTAATGTTTATGGGGTTTTGTTTGTTTGTTTGTTTGTTTGTTTTTGGTACTGGGGATTGAACCCAGGGGTGCTGAGCTACATCTCAGCTCTTTATATTTTTCGTTTTGAGACAGGGTCTCTCTAAGTTACTGAGACTGACTTTGAACTTGTAATTTTCCTGCCTCAGCCTCCTGAGTAGCTGGGATAATAGGTATGCACTAGCATGCCCAATTTGTTTACCTTTTTTTAAAATATTTTTTTAGTTGTAGATGGACACATATCTTTATTTTTATTTATTTATGTTTATGTGGTGCTGAGGATCAAACCCAGGACCTCACGTGCGTGAGGTCAGTGCTCTACCACTGAGCTACAACCCCAGCTATCTTTTTAATGTCTACATCTATCTTTCCCTCAGTATTTGGTCTTCTGTCTCCTTCTTAACCACATATAACACCCTTTTATTACTCCCCCTAACTCCTGCTCCCTCTTGCCTTCCTGGCTGCTGATGTCAGGCTGTTCCCAGCATTGCAGCCAGGAGACATCTACCCAGGAACCCTGTAGCCTCCCCACAAATCTCAGGCCTGCCACGGAGACCCTGTTCAGTTGGTCTCTTTTGTTCCCAATGATTTATTTTGGGTCCACTTTGTGCCAGACAGGGTTAGATGCTGAAGAGACACAGCAACAACCAAGCAGACCACATCCTCTCCCACTTGAAACTTATATTCTCTTCCAAGTTGAGGAGAGAAACTTAACTAATCATACTGTGCTAGATGTCATAAGAAGAATTACAAGGTGATGCAAGAATATGTAATATGAAGGGATTGGTTCTTTGAGGAAAGTGAGTTTTAGGCAGAGACATGAGGGGTAAGGAGGAGTCAGCTAAGGGACAGGAGGTGAAGAAGCTGTTCAAAGGCCCAGAGGAGGGAGGAGCCAGGCTGCCAGTTTGCAAAAGAGAGAGAGAGAGTACTTGAGAGAGGCTGGGGAAATGGGCAGAAGGCAGAAGGCAGAGGGCAGAAGCCAGATGGACAGCGCCCCAAGAGCAATGGTTACAGAGGCACCAGGGTTTTGAGCAGGAAAATGCTGTAGTTAGATTTGTGTGTTAAAATCAATCTGGCTGCTGGATGGATGTGGCCTGGAGAAGGCAAGGAGTGGAAGCAGGAGACTAGCTGTGAGGTGTTGAGGCAGAGCAGGCAGGAGGTGACTAACTCTGGCTTGGGTTAGGCTGGAGGCAGTGGAGCAGGAGGTGACACTGGCTTGGTTTAGGATGGAGGAGGCAGTGGGGCAGGAGGTGACGCTGGCTTGGTTTAGGATGGAGGAGGCAGTGGGGCAGGAGGTGACGCTGGCTTGGGTTAGGATGGAGGAGGCAGTGGGGCAGGAGGTGACGCTGGCTTGGGTTAGGATGGAGGAGGCAGTGGGGCAGGAGGTGATGCTGGCTTGGTTTAGGACGGAGGAGGCAGTGGGGCAGGAGGTGATGCTGGCTTGGGTTAGGCTGGAGGCAAGGGGACCGGATTCAGGTTGAACAGGACAGCCACTAGGGTTTTTGCTACCAGCTCAATTGTTGCCTTTCAAAACCTCTCCAGGTGGCCATTTCCTCTCCATTTATCCAGAGGAGAAACAACCTTTCCCTCCCTTCCAGGGATGTTGTGGGATGCCTTAAGATCCTGGCTCTGAACCATGCAACCACAAGTTGGTATTGACAGGCCCACATTCTGCCTTGCTAGGAGGTAATGATTTCTGGATTCTCAGCGCAGTCCCCAGAGAGAGGAGAAACGCTTCCTTTGCATGGGTAGGAACTGACTGAGCCAGGTTTGTACCTTGTCCAGGATCAAATGACATTCAGTCTTGGGATTCAGATAGGCATTGGTCTTCTGAATCCCACACGTTCTCTCTCTTTTTCTGGCTTGTATCCTCTCTGGCTCTGGCTGTTATTATCATGCTTATAATTTTAACACATAAAACTGAACTCTAAAATAACCAAAATTGGATTTTTGAATGTCCACCCTGTGGCTTATTTCTTCTGGGATATTTAAATACAGGCATGGGAAGCATTGCTCCCAGTTTTAGAAACTTAACTGCAACACAGTTCTTCAGTCTCTTTTATTCATTTCCTGGGTACAAGAAACTTCCCTTTTCTTTCCTCCCACATTTATTGTCAATATATTATTAAAATTTTATTTATTATTTATTTATTTAATTATTTTGGTACTGGGAATTGAACCCGGGGGGCACTTTATCTCTGAGCTACATCCCTTTTTATTTTTTTTTTATTTTGAAGCAGGGCCTCACTAAATTGCCTAGCCTGGCCCTGAACTTGCAATCCTCTTGCTTCAGCCTCCCAAGTCTCTGGGATTACACACATGTACCACCACATGCAGCTGTCCTTGTCAATATTTTTTAAAAAACAACGTATGATTGCTTTTTGCATCTTTGCAACACCTGCTCCTTTTACTCCCTAGTACCCACTTGCACATCATAAATATTACTTGGAGTTGGCAGGACGGGGTAGTCAACAATTTGGGAATGGGCTTGAGTTCCAGTTTTGCCAGTTGTGAGCTAGATAACACAGGTGGATCACTTAACCTCATTGAGCCTCCAGTTTCTCATCTCTGTAATGGGAACCATAATACCTATTTTCATGGGGTACCTGCGAGGATTATAGAAAATAATGTATGTGAAGCATCCAGCACAGTGTCTGGAACATTAAAGGCCCATATGAAATAAAAATCTAGCTGTCCAAGTATCCTGAGCTGACTCTTCAACTACTGGTCAATAGTGTCATCTGAGTTAGAAAATTTTCTGGTCATTGGGGTCTCTCCAGTGGTTTGGAAGTCTCAGCCACCATGAACCAAAGCTCTAGTCCTACTCTATTCCCCCCAAATTCATTAACTCAGATTAGGCAGAACCAGTTTTAGAAGTTAGCATAAAAGCCAGGAAGGTATCCAATATGCTGCACATTGTGTTCCAGTCGGGTCAAGGAAGTTTACTGGCTGATCCAAACTTCCATAGTGGAAATCTGATTAGGTTTTTGTTTTAAATAGACTGGACCATTTGACCCTGTCCCCTTACTATCCCCTTTATTTCTTCATGTTTCTCATTGTCACAAATGCCTGCCAGTCACAGGTAAGCTTAAGAGTAGACTGAGGTGGCAGTCACCTCCAACAGTCCTGTGGGGACCTACTGCTGCCTTCCCCCTGGCAGCCTGGCTTCCTTCTCGCCTCCTTCCTCCCTGCTGGGCCGAGGGTGCCCAGCAGCCTCTTCACCAAAGGGCATGGGGTGTGTGGAAACTCACAAAGTGCAGTTCTCAGTGGACTCTGCGCTGCTCTCATCCATCTCCATGTTGGCTGAGAGGCTGGCAAAGCCATGGGGCAGCTCATCCCACTCGTCGAACCGGATGCCCGTGCCAAGGGAGTAGCGGCCCTCAGCGCACGGCTTGCAGGACTGGTCCTTCATATCCAGAAACTCCCCGGCATTGCAAGAGAAGGCTGGAAAGCAGGGCAGGGGCAAAGGAGGGGTGGTGAGGTCACTGTGGCCCCTGGAGGGGTGGATGGGCTGAGGATATTCTAAAGGGAGCAGCGCAAGGTTGGGATCCTGGAGTTTGGCTCACTTAAGATTTAGGGACATGGCACATACTATGTGATACTATTTATATGCAACCCAGAAGAGGCAAAGTAATAGAGACAGAAAATGGACTTATGGTTGTTTGGGGGTGGGGGAAGGAGAAGGGGCCTGAGGAGAGATTGTCCATGAGATGAGTTTTCTTTTCATGATTAAAATGTTCCAAAATTAGGGTGGGGATGGTTGTCACAAGTATTCTAAAAGCCACTGAAATTTACCCTGTAAGGGATAAATTTTATGGTGTGTGAATTGTATCTCAATAAAGATGTTATTTTAAAAATAAAAAAAGATTTAGGGTTGGGCAGGCTCTGACTTGCTGCAGCACTTTGGGCTCATTCCTGATAATCTTGATTCCTCTGGAGAGACACCTCAGCCATTCTGAGCATGCTTCAGGGAGGAGGATGCGGGCCCCTGATGGTAATACATGGTCCTTCAGCCTTGAATTTCCCCCTTCAGCCTCTGTCCTCTGTCTTTTCCTTTCTGGTTCTCCTGCTCCCATGTTAATTAAGATTCTTGAGACCTGTTAACTCAGTCATTGCAATTCCCTCATGACTAGGCCCCTGTTTCATATTTTTGCTTATTCTGGGGTCAAGGGTATCTTCCTAAAATGTTGTTTTTGTACTTTGTTTTCTCTCTCTCTCTCTCTCTCTTTTGTACTGGGGATTGAACCCAGGGGTGTTTGACCACTGAACTACATCCTCAGCCCTTTTTATTTATTTTGAGACAGGGTCTCACTAAGTTCCTGAGGCTGGCCTCAAACTTGGGGTCCTCCTGTCTCAGCCTTAGGAATTGCTGAGATGAGAGGTGTGTGCCACTGTGCCTTGCCTGTTTTCTTTTTTAAAATAATCAGGTACTCTTCCTACACTGATTACAGAATTAAGCTCTCAGCCTGGCACTCAGAATCTTCTCCTCCAGTTTCCCCAAAATCTATTGTTCCAGCCTGATCTCTCACTACAGACCTTTCTCCACTCCACCCTGGGTCCCAGGCTCTACCTTGAGCATATTGCTGATTCCACCTCCAAACTTTTGCTTCAATGGTCGTCCCAGCTGTTCCTCATCACTAAGCATCCATAATCCCCATTCTTCCTCACACTGTATTAACTCATTGCATTTTTCTGCCAGCCGCTGGGCTCTGGGCTGATGGGGTTTGGCTGGCTCAGTATTGGCACAGACATCGCAGGAGCTTCATGAAGGTTTGCCCAAACAATGAATGGATGAATGACTGTCTGCTGTGAGCTCCTGTAGGCAGGGACAGTGCCTTATTCATCTTTGTGGTTCACACAACACTGGAATGTCGTAGGGCTTACACATAGTAGGAGCTCACTGAGGTAACCTGAGTTAACTGAAGATGGTTCACTTGTTTCTGTTAATTACACCACACTTTTGCTCAGATCTCAGCAATATCCCTTCATAAATTTAACAAGTTGTTTACCTGCTGAACCAGCCAATGAGCTAAATTGACTTTTTAAGTCTCCTTTCCAACTCTTTGAATAATTCCTTAGTTCTAAAAATTTCTTAATTTTTATTGTTATTTCCTTGGTATTCCTAAAAGAACAGTTGAGGAGAAACAGCAACCAATTGTAGGGAAGTTGTCACTACAGAGGCAGGGCCAGGAGTTGCGGCAAGCCACTGCCTTCCTGATTACATAGTCAGATCCACAGTCAGGAAGAGTCTTTTTCCCAGAAGTGATGCCCAGTGCATTTTTAAGGTCTGTCTCTGCAGAAATTTATTGTCTCTGGCTTCCTTTCCTTTTCAAGAATGAAAGCAATCAATGTTCCCTAAATGCCCGATTTTGGCTGGTGAGTATAGATTGAAGAGAAATGCACAGGCAAAAAGAAAATGAATGCTGACAAAAACCAAGTATCTGGGTGGCACATGGCTGGAATTGCTCATGCTGTGTCCACAGATGGTATTCTATTTATCTATCTATTTATTTATGATTCTGGGAATTGAACCCAGGGACACTCTACCACTGAGCTACATTTCCAGCCCTTTCTCTATATTTTTTTAAATAGCTTTTTTTTTTAGTTGTAGATGGACACAATACCTTTAATTACTTATTTTTATTCACATATACTAGGCGAGTGCTCTACCACTGAGCCACAACCCAGCCCCCTTTCTATATTTTGTATAGGGTCTACCTAAGTTTCCCAGGCTGGTCTTGAACTTGAGATCCTCCTACCTCAGCCTCTCGAGGAGCTGGGACTGATTTAAAAAATAATAATAAAAGATTCAGATGCCCAGTTTGCATCCATGAAATAACAGTTCTGTACCAATTTCAACAGCGTTAAGGACGGGGACTAACTAGGGGACAGATCTGATTCCTTAAGGCAATTGCACTATCAGGAGGAGCCTAGCTTGGATACAGGAGGCTTGGGACAAGAAGGTTACAGCTGAGCAGGAGGGAGGCCCTAAAACAGGAAGGTTGCTTACAGCACTCGGTGCCCTTGACGGGGTCAGGGAGACTGGTGCACAGGCCTGGGGTGTGCGGCACGGCGACCCTCCACCTGGAACCTGTGCTGTCACATGCGGTGTACTCATAGTGGTACTCCGACTGCAGGGGAGAGAACAGTGGGCAAAAGTGCATTAGCAGTAATCAAACATTAACAATTTTCTGCCCAGCATGAGGGTTGCTGACACTCACCATCACAGCAACAGCCTGGGAATTGCTGGCAGGAGCCAAGGCACTGTGGTGCCCAAATGTTGACGAAGCTCCTAAGAGAACTACAATAATGTGGGATCATTTCTTTCCACCCGGACATGATCTGGTCCTAAAAATACATTTTTTTGTGTGTTTATTTGCACTTTCTTTGCTATTGTGTATAAAATATCCTGATGGAGCAGAGGAACAAGGTAACAGAACAGGCTAGAAACAGGTGGGTTTTTTCTCATCCCAAACTGTAGAATTTATGAGCAAGGACATTCTAAATGCAAGGGCTGGTCCACAAAAAATTTACAAGGGATTGTTACACAAGCTGTATTTCTAGTTCTCCGTGTTTCTCTCTCCCCCCACCCTGGCCTAGAAAGACTATGAATTCCCACTTGCATAACGAAAATGTCACATTTGGCCCAGGCAGGTGATGTGCTTTCAGCATGTGAGCCTCTTCATGCTTAATTTCTCTGTGTAAGAGGAACTCCCTGTTTGGTTGCTTTACCTGAAGTAGAATTAACTCAATAGTAATAACAAAACAGTCAAACCAAGCATCGAAATAAAACAACAAAAAGCATATAATCAACGTGCCAAATGCCATTGAACATTTCTTACTTTTTAAAAATCTTGCAAAGAAACAAACAATGGTCCACAGAATTAATGATGACTTTTGTTCAGATAAGTATTTTATAGTCTGCACTTACCTTACCCCAAACTATACTCACAGCCATACTTGGTTTTGTTTTGTTTTTACATTTTTTTAGTTGTAGATAGACACAATTTTTAATTTTTTTTTTTAGTTGTTGATAGACCTTTATTTTATTTATTTATACACAGTGCTGAGAATCGAACCCAGTGCCTCACATGCGCCAGGCAAGTATGCTACCACTGAGCCTCAGCCCCAGCCCTGGACACAATATCTTTATTTATTTATTTATGTGGCGCTGAGGATTGAACCCAGTGCCTCACACGTACAAGGCAGGCACTCTATCACTGAGCCCCAGCCCCAACCCCACAAAGCCATACTTTGTACTACTGTACCCATGAGAAAAATAGAATGAATGACCTCTTTCCACCCACATGAAAGCATGATTGTATAACATGTATAGATGTAAGAAATTGAGACAAAAATTGAGATGGTTTGGGCTGGAATTGTGGCTCAGTGGTAGAGCTCTCACCCAGCACGGGCGGGACCCGGGTTCGATCCTCAGCGCCACATAAAAATAAAGGCATTGTGTTGTGTCCATCTACATATAAAAAATAAATATTAAAAAAAGAGAGATGGTTTGAAGTTTTCTAATCTATTGTATCAGGTCCAAACAGAAGAAATATTGCATTTCTTCTGTTCTACGATTAACATTTTTTTTCACATTTTACATCTATGAAATCAAAGTGTGTCTTATAATAGATACAGTAAGGAAGCACTGTCATATTTTAATGGATAGAGTCTTTCCTTTTTTTTTTTTTTGACACATAAAAAGTGGTTTGCCTCATAAGCAGTGGCATCTCAGATGTTTTGTTTCTCATTTTGTGTTGGCAGAACCTTAGGATGAGGAGAAAACAATTTCAGCCTCCATTTTTATTTTCCTGTCTTATAAATATTCACCAAATACATACTGTATGGCTAATATGTAGAATTCTGAGCTGTGTTCAGTGGCTTGGGACAGCAACACATGAACTAATTGACCTTTGAGGTGAACTCAGGAGATTGGGGACCAGAGGAGGGGTACAGGAAGAACTGGGGCCTAACATTCAACCAGAATCTTTGGTTTTGAATTTATGTATGTATTTATATATGTATGCATATATATTTTGGTACTGAGGATTGAACCCAGGTGCACTTTACCACTGAGCCACATCCCAAGCCCTTTACATTTTTCATTTCAAGATAGGTCTCGCTAAACTGTTGAGGCTGAACTTGAACTTGTGATCCTCTTGCCTCAAACTCCCAAATCTCTGGGATTACAGTGGTGTACCACCATACCCAGCTGGCTTTGGATTTAGATGTTGCTGTAACAGAAGAAAGACAGGACATCAGGATGGGAATGCTTTGTACCTTTGGGCTCCCAACTCCTTTTTCCTCTTAATTTCTGTACGTTCCTCATCTCAGAGGATGTGAAGGTTAAAAGGGGGAACTAAACAGATATTGATTCTAGTTCTAACAATACTTTCAAAGGGTCTTGCTGCAAGAATGAGGAATAGGTAAAACTCACAGTATGTAAGTTGAATGTACAATTAAGTGAAGGCAGAAAGAATTTGGTGTTCTGTCCGAGAACATAATTGTCCTGGTTGTTTATAGTGCTTTCATAGTTCCCAAACACCATCCTATCTGATCTTCACACCTCCCAAAAGGCAAGCATAACAGGGTTTGACTCCTTCGAGAAAAACGGCTCTTGATGGGTGATTAGCTTGTCCAGAGTCACACAGCCTATAAGTCCCTGGGCTAGAACCCAGACCTCCCAACAGGAATCCTTCTCCACTTTCATAGGTCTGATCAAACACAAACTCACACTGGGCCAAATTTAACAGTCATGTCTAAAACATTAAATATGACTCTGTTGGTTATCTGCCAGCAGCAAGGCTAGGCTGGCTTCTGAGACCTGAGAATTGGTGTTAGAATATCTAACCTTGAACTAATAATTTTAGTTCACTCTAACTGCACTGAGTTAGGCCTTTGAAGGTACATGGGCCAAGTTCATTCCTTTTCATTGGCTTTCATTTGGTGTCATTTGGGTGCCACTTGGGTGGGAGGTTTGCTGGGGAAATGGTGGTTCTGAGACTTAGAAAATTTCCATTTCAATGTGTGCTAATTTTTTTATGCCACTTGGGGATGTGCACACCATCCAAGGTTGCTGGCTTGCTGCAGCTGTTTCAAACCTGAACTATGCTTTGAAATCGTACCATTTAAAACAGAAACTTACATTCAATCAGGGAATAACTGGAAAGCTTCTGCAGTTATATTCAGTGTTCTATGAACAAATCAATTCCTTGACAGTACCTCAGTTTACCCAGTGATCCACCTTTGAAAGAAAACAATCAGCATACTGCACAGATTCATGCAGGAGATACACAAACACATTCAGTGTGCATATATAGCACACAGTAACTTCTTCCCCACTGTGCACAAGTAGAATGACACATGTCCAAATCACAGTGTGAGACACAGCAGGCAGTGGGTGCTGCCTGTTCATCAGAGAAATAATAGAAGGATTTAAAAATGAAAGGTGGGAACCTTTAGTTAATCCATACTCCCCTAGCATCATCTAGCCACGTAAAACTCATGGGCACCTAATAAAGAGGAGGAAAAGATCCTGAAGTTGGAATCTGCTCTGCCTAATACTGAGCTATCTGTTGGTAACACTGATCTTACAGCTTCAGAAGAATTATTCAGACCCACAATATTTTTAATCCTTCCTATCTAGGTATTAAATGGACCATGGAAAAATAAAACTGCCAAGTCAGGATGATACGTAAATGGAATTCTGTCCTTCTTTCTACCACCCCAATTATTTCAAAATAACATGCCTTAGTTTTAAAAAAATGATTATCAGAGTAATAGAGAAGAGAGTAGAGATTGACAGTAATCTATAAGAGTTAGATGCTAGAGAGGATTTGATTGCCATCACTGTGGATGGATGAGGTTTAAACTAGTGAGCTGGTGACAAAGTCTTATGGTCCACAATAGAGGTGGTGGATGGCCATAAGGACTGGGGATGCCTTTTTGGTGTGTCCTAAGTAAACAGGAAAGTTAGAAGTGACCCCACTACCCTATTACCATTACATGTGCTCAACTTCTCTAAGCCACAGTTGCTTCTTGGGAAAAAAGAAATATACAAATACCTGCTCCATAGGCAGAACTGCTGTACACAGTTGTAAGGGCTATTCCCAAGGTTTCCTAGCTCAGGGCATAAGTCCAGGTTGTGGTGTGCCTCACTGTGGGATTGCACCTGCCTAGACAGGGTTGTCTTTTTCTCCATGTGCACTAAATTAGCTGTAAGCATAATTAAGATGAGATAGGTCAAGCACTTAGCACAACAGGTTTTTTAATTTTCAAAACAAATCAATGAGATAAATACTATTATTGTACTGTGTGTGTGTGTGTGTGTGTGTGTTTTGCTGGGCATTGAATCCAGGGCCTCACATGTACTAGGCAAGCACTCTACTCTGGGTTACACTCCAGCTCCTTATTTTACAATTTTATAGATAAGAAAGCTGAGACCTTGAGAAATGAAATCACTTGCTCAAGGTCACATAGTCATGGGATTGCCAAGCCAGGATTGGACCCAGGTTATTGGACCCAAGTCATCAGGGTCTTTGTTCAAGTGTGCTGGTATTTGAAAACAGCCAGCATAGGCCTGTTTTACTCTCACAGAGTGTGTCTGGGATTAAATTCTGGCTCTCAAACTGCTAGAAATATTACAAGGAAAGCCAAGCATGTGTGTGTGTGTGTGTGTGTATATATATATATATATATATATATATATATATATATATATATATTTTTTTTTTTTTTTGGCAAACAAGGCCCAAGGGTTAAAGACTCAAGCCCAAGGCAATGTGGAATGTGAAGGCAAAAAATGAATTTTGAACCTTGTGCTAGGCGAGTGCTCAACCACTGAGACACAAACACAACCCTGAGGATTGAATTTTATGTAGTAAGTAGCAGGGAGGAAAGTAACCCTGACCCAGAAGTAGGTCATCTCCAATGATGTGATTTTTTTTGTTGTTGTTGTTGTTTTGGTACGAGGGATTTAACCTCGGGGCACTTAACCACTGAGGCACATCCCCAGCCCTTTTTTGTATTTTATTTAGAGACAGGGTCTCACTGAGTTGCTTAATGCCTTGCTGTTGCTGAGGCTGGTTTGAACCCGCAATCCTCCTGCCTCAGCCTCCAAAGCCACTGGGATTACAGGCATGCGCCACTGTGCCCGGCTTTTCCAATGTTTTAATGCCAGGTTCCTCATAAATGTGTATTGTGTGCTGGGTGAGGGACTGCCTCAGATAACTACTTTTAAGATCTTGATTATTTCTCTGTACAGATGCATTTTAATATATATATATATTTTTTTGCAGTGCTGGGGATGGAACCCAGGGCCCTGCATGTGCTAGGCAAGTGTTCTACCACTGAGCTACCACTCCAACCTTGCATGTGCCTCCTTAAAAACAAATTGAAAGGCTGGGGATGTAGCTCAGTGGTAGAGCATGTGATTGGCATGTACAAGATCCTGGGTTTGATCTCTACCATCATAAATAAATAAATAAATACAAAGTAAAGATCATATGGCATATAGTTTTTTTATTCTGATTCTTTCTCATTTATTTTTAGGTTTAAAATTAAATGAGAGCTCAGAGAGGCGATGCACACCTGTAATCCAAGTTAGTCAGGAGGCCAAGGCAGGAGGATTGCAAGTTCAAGGCCAGTTCGAGAACTTAGAAAGACCCTGTCTCAAAATAAAAAAAAAATTAACAGGGCTGGGGATGTGGCTCAGTGGTAAAGCACCCCTAGGTTCAATCCCCAGTACCAACCCAACAAAACAAAAGCCCACAATACACTTTCCCATGTCTTTAATGGTTGCACCATAGTTTTTTTTTTTTCTTTTCTTTTTTAAACCATTCTCCTATTGATGAACACTCAGTTTTCCTTATTTTAAATTGTACTCCAGTGACACTCCCTCTGTGTCTGTGATTGTTTCCTTTGGATAGAATCCCAGAAATGGAATTACTGGGTTTTAAAGTATGAGTTTCTTTAAGACTCTTGGTCAGGAAGGGGGATTTATAGGAGAAAACAGACATCCCTAAGTCTTTAGGGATATAACTTTTTATTATGGTGAATTTCAAATACATATTTTTTAAAAAACAAAATAGCATAATAAGCCCCACGGACACATCACCCAGCATTAATATTTACCCATTTCTGTTCTTATTTCATCCACTTTACAGACTCCCCATTAATTCATACTCACTCTCCTCCCTTGAAAGTATTTTAAATAATTATTATTTAAAATACAATATAATTTAATATTATCTTAAGTAGTTCTCATTTTTCTTCTCAGGTAAAGTTGAGATACATTGAAATGCACAAATCTTAACATACAATTTTAAGGAATGGAAACACTTTTTTTCACGTCAGGCAGGTAATATGCCATGTGGTAACAAGGCTCAGAGGGAAGCGCATCCCACACAACAGTGTGAGCACCCGGTCATCTTGCTCATGACCCGAAAAGGATGGAAATGCTTTTAAAACATTAACAGGGCTCAGAGTAGCCACCCAGAGACTTGGCAAAGGAGGGGTGATTCTGTTTCTACTATCCCCCAGGGAGAATCCAGAGCCAGACAGGTGTCACCCACTCTGAGTCTTCAAACCACAGAACCATGGCTGCATACAGTCACAACCACCCAGAGAAGCAGGTCGACACTGGCTTGGGTTTGTCTTGGCTGGGTGTTCAAGAAACAGGTTCTTAAATAAACCCAGGTTTTGACAAGAGCCAACTGTGACTAGAGGTCTGGGGAGCTGGGGAAGGCACCTCCAGCTCCTATCCTCAGTCTCATCTCCCTTCTTCTCTCACAGTCCCTTGCCAGAAGATCCTTCTGGAAGAATATGGAGGTAGGGGCAAATGCCACTGAGCTGGGGACAGCAGGTCAATAGGTAGTAGCTGACTCAGTAGCAAGTGCTTTTTTGTTATTTTTGGCCTTCTCCCCAGAGTCCCCCCACTGCCGGGGAGAGACCAGCCTTTGTTGCAAAGTAGGAATGCAATCCACTTGGCACTAGGAACATGAAAATTGCAGAGAAATGTCAGAGTATGAAACATCAGTCCCCCAGGTAAGACTTTCAAACAATCCAAACAGTCCTATAAGAGTTTCCCAAACTCCTGTTCTTTGTTCTTTTTTGCATTAGTAGGTCCCAACTTGGGATTGGGTACACACTCTGAGGCACAGCGACCTGACCTGACTTGTCCATTGTGAAGGGAAGGGGCAGGAGGAAGACCTTTCCTATTGTTCTTCAGCTGGTCAGACCACAGCCCAGCCTGTGGGCAGCCAGCTCCCTGCAGTCTCCCTCCCTCCTCCTCACCCTCTGAGAACTGCTGGCCTAGAGCTATGTCCCCTGGGTCCTATGGCCTGACATACCAACTCCAGCCCTCTGATGATGTTGACTGATGATCTGTCTGATCATCAGAACTGCCTGGAGATCATGTTAAAAGCACACATTCCTTGGCTCTACCCTCAAAACTCTGATTCTCCTCTACATCTTCTTCCCTTACTCCCTCACTGAAACTCAGTTTTATATGGCTCAAGCTTATATTCCATTTGGAAGTAAATCCAATAGACAAACTTCTTATAAAACCAGATTCTTAACTTATGGTCCACAAACCACTTCCCCCATACAACAGGATGCAGAGTTTTAGGCATGTATATATTTTTGGACAGCAGGTCCATAGTTTTCATTATATCCTCTAAGAAGTCTGTTATCTCCCTCTTCCCTACACACACACACACACACAGAGCAAAATGTGCCATAGTGGATTAGTAATTTTAAAATAGCCTAATATTTTACAAAATCAAGAGTGTTCACATTTTAACAAGGTAACTGAAATACTTGTTAAAGCAGTGATTTTCAAATTATGCTCCAAGGGTTTAGAAAGACTGCCCCCAAAGAATGGGAATAGAGAGTTATCCTTTTAATGGAGTAACATTTATTTTCAAATTTCTTTTACATATGTATGTCAAAATATACTCTCCTGTCAGTATATCTAAAAAGAACAAATTAAAAAAATTCAAATCTCTTTTACATGTTTATGTTTCTAAGTTAATTTTTTTTTTTTTTTGGACCACACCAAAAGTTTCACACACCAAAAAAGTTAAAATGCCAGAGTTTTGAATGCAGGAGATGCTAAAGGTGGAACTGCAGGCATTGAGACAGGGGCAAGGATGCCTTCTGGACTTTCCTTTAAGCAATCCACACAGAGTCATTTCTTCTACCTACAAGTAAGACCTCTTCTGCAAAACAGGCAACAGACCCAGCAGTGGCCCAGCCCTGGATGACTGTCCTCTGTTTTCCACTTTGCCTAGCAATATGGTACCAGGAAAACTAGGGCTCCCAGACTTAAGGAGTCTACATTGACTCTTCTCTCAGCGTATTCTATTCCAACTTCCATTTTGACCATCACCCAGCAGACATAGCTCCCAGTCACCCTGTGGACACATCACACAAAGCAGATATGGGGGCTGCACAGAGCTTGGATGAGTAGCACCACCACACTCTAGGCCAGGCCAGACCCTGTCCCTGATGTCTAACCTGTCTGTAACTTAAACTGCCTGTCCATTAGGGCCAGAGCATTGGCCCAGAGGCTCTAGGAAGACACTGGGCAGTCTAGTGAGGGAGACAGCTCTGGTGTGACAACCACAGCCACCACAGTAAGCAGCTTCGAAAGCCCACAAGCCAGGCTCTGGGATGGTACTATGTGCATCTCTTCCTTCAGCCTTCACAAGACCCCCTAAAGTCTTGCTGATACTATCTCCATTGCCTTGACCTCTCTGTACACAGCCACAATCTGCTCTCCTTCGTCCCACTAAATTATGACCCCTCAAATCCAGAATGACTTTTCTCCCACAGCACTTCCCACCTTCAAACACACTTTATTACTTAGTTGTTTACCATATTTATTGTCTATTTCTGCCCCATCCCCATCCCAAATCTATATGAACATGGCTCTACAGGCACCTGGCACCGTAAGCTCTATACGAACACAGACCTTTTTTTTTATTCATGGATGTAACCCAAATGGCAGAACAGTGCCTGACACCATTGCTGTGCATGAGTATTTGCTGAAAGACTGAATGGTGGAAGAGGTCGTGGCCCTAGAGCAGCTCTGGAGCTGTGCAAGGTGCAGGGATTAGAGCCAAAAGTCTGGACCCTTTCTTGTCCTTCTACCAGCACTACATGATCATGGGTCAGTCATAGACCTCCCCTCTCCATAAATCAGAGATGCAATGCCCTGTTAAAATGCTGAGACAGACCCCACCCACCCCCACAAGTAAGCAACACCAATCTCTCAGGATAATTAGGAAAGCTCTTCGTGAAGTGGTTTAAAACAAACAAACAAAAAAAACCCAGCTACTGCTAAGAACCGCCTGAAGAGGAACCCAGGCATACTCTCCTGTTTCTGGGCGAGAGACCCGGACTGAAAGGAGCCCCACTGGCATTCCTGGCCTAACAGAGACAACCCTCTGCAGCAAGACCCTCCTCGATTTTCTGCTTGACGTTCCAGCCTGCCCTGATTCTCCCTCTTCTCCAATCTGTGTCTTCTCATACATATGGAACAACATCTGTTCTTTTTCCATTTCTTCTCTCCCAGCAACTCCCCAAAGCTAATCTCTTCAAGACAAAGGCTGGTCACTGACATTTATGGCCTTCAGTAACTGCAGCTAGACCATCGGGTGCAGAGGGTTTTTCAGTATTGTAATATCCCTAGGACTGAAAAGGCTTTGTCACTAAGAAACGAAATGCCCCTTTATAAATCCCAATCCCTTCCTGATAGGTGGAAGCAGGGTACACACGTCTGTCCACAAGGCTGGGCTTTATGAGAGTGTATTTCAGAGATGTGCTTCTCTTGCTTTTTAATGAGATCAAAATGTTCCATTAAATTGTTTTCACCTGAGTTTTTAATCAGACCAGTCAGAATGAGGCCAACAAGGGCCTGGCCAGTGCAGACCTCTCCAAGGACACGGTTTGCCTAGATGTGTCAGTTACTTAGGATGGAGAACATGAGCTTGGAGAATGGACTTCCACACTGTCAACCAGGGCAACAGAGGGGATTCTTTAACTCTGCTGGAGCAAATATATCTGAGCAGCTGCAACACCACAATCTCCTAGAATATGGTTTCTCACACTAGAGTCCCTAGACCCTTGAGAGTTCCCACATGTGCTCTTAAGAGTCCTCAAGTTCTCTAAATTAAAAAAAAAAAAAAAAAAGACTTTATTTTTTGGAGCAGTCTTAAGAGCACCACAAAACTCAGCAGACAGTACAGAGAATTCCCATGTATCCCCTCCCCAACAAAGAGCCTTCCCAACATTGGCATTCCCCCAAGAGAGACACACTTGATGAACCTACACAGATGGATCATATCACCCAGTGTTCACTATTTACCACTCTTGGCACTGTGTACTCTATGGATTTAGGCAGATATATAATGACATGAACCCACCATTGTAGTATCCTACAGAGTAGTTTAGCTGCCCTAAAAATCCTATGTGCTCCACCTATCCACTGACTGATTCTTTTCCTGTCTCCATGAGTTTCCAGAATATCATACAGTTGGAAACATATAGTATATTGCCTTTTCAAATTGGCTTCTTTCATTTGGTAGTATATATTCAAGTTCCTCCCCGCCCCACATCTTTTCATGGCTGGATAGCTCATTTTGAAATTTTAATATTCTGTTATCATTGATGTTATTCTTTTTTTTTTTTTGGACTGGGGATTGAATCCAGAAGTACTTAAACACTGAGCCACATTCCCAGCCCTTTATTTGTATTTTATTCAGACACAAGGTCTTGCTGAGTTGCTTAGGGCCTCCCTAAATTGCTGAGGCTGGCTTTGAACTCATGATCCTCCTGCCTCAGCCTCCCAAGCTGCTAGGATTGTAAATGTGTACCACTGCATCCAGCTCATTGATGTTATTCTTTTTTTTTTAAGTTCTAATCAGTTTTACATGACAATAGAAAGCTCTTTGATTCACTGTACATAAATGGAGCAGAATTTTTCACTTCTCTGGTTCTACATGAAGTAGAGTCACACCATTCATACAATCATACACGCACCTAGGGTAATGATGTCCATCTCATTCCACCATCTTTCCTACCCCTGCCCCTCCTTCAGCTCATCCAAAGTTCCTCCACTCATCCCATCCCCCCCCCATTATGGATTAGCATCCACTTATTAGAGAAAACATTCAGCCCCTGGTTTTTGAGGATTGGCTTATTTCACTTAGCATAATGTTCTCCAACCCCATCCACTTACCTGCAAATACCATAATTTTATTCTCTTTTAATGCTGAGTAATATTACATTGTGTATATGTTTCACAGTTTCTTTATCCATTCATCCTTGATGTTATTCTTAAAAATTAATGAAACACTGGGTGTGCAACTCAGTGGTAGAGTGCCTGCCTAGCATGCACAAGGCCCTGGGTTCCATCCCCAGCACTTAAAAAATTGGTTTGGATATATCTGAGTAATCTGGATGACCACCTTCCCTCAAGAACAGCTGTGAGATTCCAGGCCTTTGTGCTGACATCTGCTGTCTCACCTACTGTGGCACAATTCTTTCACATTCCTCCCATAGAAGAGTGGAGTCCACTCTTACACTCTTGAATCTGGGCAAGATTGTGACAAAGACCATTTGGAAAAATATAGTGGAAATGACACTATGTGACTGCCAAGTCTAGATCATAAAGAGTCACTTGGCTTCCACTCAAAAATGCATCTAAACATGGATTCATTTTCTGTCTCACCTGAGGTGCTTCATTTTTTTAATCTAATGATTAATGTTTTTAATTAATTCTGAAATTTTCTTAAACAGTCTCTCTCTGAATATTGTTTATCCTGCTTTTGTTATATAGTCTCTCTCTCTTATATTCTCTCTCTCTCTCAATCTCCTTAGATGTAAGTTGGACCATTTAATTCTATTTTCTAGGTATCTTAAATTCTTTACTTTTTAAATTTTTCTTTTTAGTTGTCAATGGACTATTTATTTATTTATTTATTTATTTATTTATTTATTTATATTCAGTGGTGAGGATCAAACCCAGAGCCTCACACATGCCAGACAAGTGCTCTACCACTGAGCCACAACATCAGGCCCTCTTAAATTCTTATTTTCTATCTCTGCACAGCATTCTGAGTAATTATCTCTTCATCTCTGTCAGATCTGCATATTTAACTTCAATATTTTTTATTATTAGTTGTTCAAAACATTACAAAGCTCTTGACATATCATATTTCATACATTTGATTCAAGCAGATTATGAACTCCCATTTTTACCCCGTATACATATTGCAGATTCACATCGGTTACACATCCACTTTTTTACATACTGCCATTAACTTCAATATTGATTTTTAGATTTCAGTGAATATCATCTTAGTTTATTTTGCTGCTACAACACAATACCTGAGATGGGGTAAGTTGTAAAGAAAACAGAAATTTATTTTCTCTCAGATGTGGAAGCGGATAAGTCCAAGATCAAGACACCAGCATTTGGTGTGTGGTTAGAGCCTTCTCATTGTCCTGAACTTTGCAGAAGAGGGAAAAGCAAGAAAGGGACCAACTACTTTCATCACTCCCCTTCCTAATCTATTCAGGAGGGAGGAGCTCTCATGACCCAATCACCCCTTAAAAGCCCTACTTCTTAATACCATCTCATTGGCAATAACTGGATTTTGGAGGGAGTGCATTCAAACCATTGCAAATATATATGTTTTCTTTCCAGAAATTGATTCTTAAAGCAAGCAGTACCCATAAAAGACAAAGTACCCATAAAAATACTAAATTACAGATAGTCCCTGACTTCATGAAGATTTGACTTAAGATTTTTCAGTTCCACAACACGGTGAAAGGCAGACGCACTCAGTAGAAACTGCACTTCAAATTTTGAATTTTTATCTTTTCCTGGGTTAGCAATATGGATAAAATAACCTCTTCTATGCTAGGTGGTGCAGTAATCATGGTTCCTGGTCATCCACTATCACAGGAGAATACCTAATAGTCTACAGTGGCTGTGTCACTATGATGGGAAGTTAGGCATATTAAATGCATTTTCAACTTTCAATATATTAATATTCAACTTATTAAGGGTTTATTGGGACATAACCATGTTGCAAATCAAGGAGTAACTGTATACTAACAGGAAACTTCTCCACAATGCAACGGTATTCAGAAGACCATGGAAAATACATCCAAAGTATATATAGAGAGACCAATCCTAGAAATCTATTTCCAAGAAAATTATTCAAGAGTGAATGCAAAAAAGTCAAAGTTTGTGCTTTAGCATCTTCAATCTACCCACCACTTCTCAAAACATTACCTTAGGTAATTCATCTTCCCTCCCAAAAATATTGGCTCCCAATAATCCTGAAGATTATATTCCAGGCCAGGTGCAATGGTGCGCACCTGTAATCCTAGTGACTCTGCAAACTGAAGCGGGAGGATTGCAAGTTCAAAGCCAACCTTAGCAACTTAGCACGGTCCTAAGCAACTTAGCAAGACCCTGTCTCAAAATAAAAAATGAAAAAGGCTGTGATAGAGTGCCCCTGGGTTCAAACTCCAGTACCAAAAAAAAAAAAAAAAAAAAGTTACATTCCAATTTTACAGACAACTGAACCTCACTTTACCTTTTTAAAAAATTGAGACATAGGGCTGGGGCTGTAGCTCAGTGGCAGAGCACTTGCCTAGCATGTGTGAGGCACTGGATTCAATCCTCAGCACTACATAAAAATAAACAAATAAGATAAAGGCATTCTGTCCATCTACAACTACAAAATTTTTTTTAAAAAATTTATACATAAACCACAAACTCCAAAATTCACCCTTTTAAGTTGTATAATTTAGTGGATTTTAGTATAATCACAAAGTTGTAAAACATTATCATTATCTGATTCCATAATATTTTTATCCCTCTCCCCCCAAAAATGAAGCACCATTAGCAGTTCCTCTCATTTTACCCTCCCCACAGCCCTTAGCAACCACAAATATTTTCCATCTTGATGGATTTACATATTGTAGATATTCATATAAATGGAATCCTATAATATGTGGTTTTTTGCATCTGGCTTCTTTTACTCAGTGTAATGTTTCCAAGAGTCGTTCATATCATAGCACGTATCAATACTATTTTTTCTTCTTTTAAAAATTTGTTCTCATTAGTTATTCATGACAGCAGAATGCATTTCGATTCATTGTACATAAATGGAGCACAACTTTTCATTTCTCTGGCTGTACACAATGTAGAGTTGCACCATATGTTCAGTCATACATGTACCTAGGGTAATTATATCCATCTCATTCCACCATCTTTCCTGTCCCTATGTCCCCTCGCCTTCTCTCCCTCCCCTTTGCCTCATCAAAATTTATTGATACTTAATTCCTTTTCACAGCTAAGTAACATCACATTGTATAAGTATACCACCTTTTACTTATCCATCCTTCAGTTAATGGACATTTGGATTATTTCCACTTTTTGGCTATTATGAATAATTCTGCTATGAACAATCATGTACAAATGTTTGTGTGAACACATTCTTTCAGTTCTCCTGAGAATATACCTAGAGATGGGTATGCTGGGTCATACGGTGGTTCTGGGTTTGACCTTCTGAGGAACTTCCCAACTGTTTTCCTTAGCTGCAGCACCATTTTATATTTCCATCAGTAACATATGGAGGTTCCAATTTCTCTGCATCCTCACCAAAGCTTCTTATCTGTCTTTATAGCCACACTCACAATTTACTTTGCCTTTTAAACATATCCTCCATGACTCCCTCAGGACCGCAGCTGTGGGCTGGAGTCCACCTGTACGCACTCTCAAGGGTTGATGTGCTCATCTTTTCCCAACTCCACGCTCAGTGACATGAGAACTTGAAATGGACTATGATAGGAATATTTACCCCTCGAAAATGAGCAAACACAATAAAGCAGGGCTTCCCTTCACCTCCCCAGGGAGCCAGCTGTTAAATATCTAACAGCACTACACAGCAGGATCCATTTACTCCTAACTCCAAAGTTCTCTTGGATTTGCTGTTTTCTTCAGCTTCTACCTGTACATCTTCTAGTTCAGTTAGACTTTCATAAAGTTCCATTCAACTCTCTTACACACAGCTACGTCACAGTTTCAATTGTGGGGACTCAGGATCCCCAGTTTATATCATAAGCTCAGCCCTTAATCTTGAGCTCCAAGTCCTTTCCTCTAACTGCTTACGGAGAACCTCAAACTAAACAGTTGAAATATAGTTTTCCAGGGCTGGACACAGTAGTACCTGGAAGGTTAAAATAGGAAGATTGTAAATTTGAATGCCAGTCTCAAAATAAAAATTTGGATTCAGCTGGGGATTTAGCTCACTGGTAGAGCACTTGCCTAGTGTGTATGAGGCCCTGGTTCAATCCCTAGTACTTAAAAAAAAAAAAAAGGATATCACACACACATGTAAAATAGATTTCTCTGGCTGAGAATGTAGTTCAGCAGAGTAGAGTATTGCCTAGCATGTACAGGACCTGGGTTCCAGCATCACAAACAAACAAAAAAATTAATTAAATTTAAAAATATTTCTCTGGCTGGGGTTGTGGCTCAGTGGTAGAGCGCTGGCCTAGCACATGCAAGGCCCTGGGTTCGATCCTCAGCACCACATAAAAATAAATAAAATAGAGATAATATTGTGTCCAACTAAAAAAATA
This sequence comes from Marmota monax, assembly GCF_021218885.2. Classification (NCBI taxonomy): domain Eukaryota; kingdom Metazoa; phylum Chordata; class Mammalia; order Rodentia; family Sciuridae; genus Marmota; species Marmota monax. The sequence goes on from NW_026694276.1 coordinate 2,023,013, forward strand.
AATATTTAAAAAAATATATTTCTCAACTGCTTTTGCCACTGGTGTTCCATATCTAAAGAAATGGTAATATTATTCACTTTGAATTGGTGATACAGGTTCTTCAGGGTCTTTCAATAATACTTTCAATAATTTTATCTGCTAGCAATTTACATCTGAATGATAATAAGTAATGTTTATATTTTTATAAATGTATATTTATTTGATGTTTTATAAGATATAAAATGCATTTGAACTGTGTAAGTATTTAGTTTCACTTATTTCTTTATAGCTTTTCAAAAATTCTAAACATGTAAAAATAAATAAATAAATTATTAGTCATGGCAATTTCCTTCCGCTCTGATAGTGAAACACTTTGCTCGTCACCTCCTCAAGCCAGGAGCCACATCCTTGACGCCTCTCCTGTTGGCCCCATGTATAATCACCAAGACCTATTTTCTACCTCTAAAATCTCTCTCAGATCAGTCCACCTCCTTCCAATCCACCCTCTGGGCTGCAGCCAGAGAGATGGCCTGAAATGAAAATCAGGTTGTCACAGCCCCACAGTGACCCTCAGGCTCAAGGGCCAGGCTCCTCCCCTGCAAGGTTGACAAGGCCTTCATTTCTTCCTCCGTGTTTACTTCTCCAGTCTTTTTCTTTATTCCAACCCTATGCCCATACATAACAATTTGTGATGTTGCCATTTCACCTCAGAGCAGTTCAACTAAAAATATTACTATGTAGATAGTGAGGGGACACAAATATGATCCTGACTATCCCAGCATATATGGGGCCAATATGTACAGCTGTGAGGACTGTGTACTGCACAACCCCTGGGAGTGAATTTATAAGACACTAAGTATCCTGTAAGATAAATACAAAATAAAAATGTTATAATATGCATAACACAACATGCTTTTTCTTTTCAGTGCTGGGGATTAAACATAGGGCCTTCTGCACACTGGGGCAGGTGCTCTTCCACTGAGCTACTACAACCCCAGCCCATGCTTTTAGAATTTTAAAAGGTGATTACCTCAATGTCTCCTAGTGTCCTTGTCACCTGTAATCCATATCTACAACCTTCCTTTATCTGGCTTAAAACCCAACAACTCTCACCCCAACATGAATATAGTCAGGCATAACATAATATTTCAATCCATGATGGACCACATGTGATAGTGTTCCCCCCTCCTCAAGGTTATAAAACAGCTGAAACATTCTTATTGCCTAGTGACATCATAGCCATCAAACTCCGGTTTCATTCTACCAGAGAGGGGTACCATTATCTCCTCTTCCATGTACCCCCAGTATCAATAGGGTGCCTCAGGAGTGCGTGTTCAATACAAACCAATTTCAGGGCTTAGTTGGAAGGCGGCAGGGGCTACTTCTGGAAGAACTAAGAGGCTGGAGATGGGGGTGGGAGGGACACTTACTTTTCACTCTCTACCCCTTAGACTTTTTTTATTAGATCTTAGTAAATGTTCTATTTCTAACTTTCCTAGGTATTATTAAATGTTTACTTTTTAAACTAATAGTGGAATACCTTTTTAAATTTTTTTTAGTTGTAGATGGACACAGTACCTTTATTTTATTTATTTATTTATTGTTATGTGGTGCTGAGAATGGAACCCAGTGCCTCACACAGACTACGCAAGTGCTCCACCACTAAGCTACACCCCACCCTCTTATACTTTTTGAATTGACTTCCATGTGGATGAATTACCTGTCCCCCAACTTTTTTAAATCAAGTATTAAAAATCTTAATGTCTCTCTCATGGAGATTTTAAAAATTAACTTCTTCTTGTTTTTTTGTGTGCTGGGAATGGAACCCAGGGTGCTTTACCACTGAGTTACACCAAGCCCCTTTTTGTCTTTTATTTTAAACAGGATCATGCTAAACTGCTGAGGCTCACCTTGAACTTGGAATCCTCCTGCCTCCGACTGGAATTATAGTTGTGCACCACAGTGCCTGGCTAGAGAGAAGATACTTGGCAGAAATTTCAGAGCTGGGAATTCGGGAAGGAGGCTGAAACAGCATTTTACCACCCTGGTCAGGAGCTGATACTGAGCTGATACTGCCCTGTGTTTCTCAGATGACTGACCTGTGGGGGTAATGTTCTTTAAAGGGAAAATTGGAAAATCAGAAAGTCCTAACCTGCTGGTGAAGAGAGTGTGTGTCATCACTAAAGAAAAGGGGACAATAAAACACTAGGTCTCTGAATTCCCCCTTTTTGTGCCCTAAAACCTAGGAACAATAAAAGCAATCCCAGGCTGAAGGTCTATATACTTATTATCTTAAAGGAGAATGGCTTTCTCTTATGCATAGGGGAACCAGGGCAAGTTAATGCAATCTGTAGACAGCTACTTTCTTACGTGTACACCAGGCAGATGCTCCTTGGGACAAGAAAACTAAGCAAGCTAATGTTGATGATGTCACTGCTTCTTCAGCCTTAACATATAAAACCCCACTGTGAGTGGAGACAGGTGCAGAACTGAGGGCACTGTGGAGAGGACACATGTCACTCACCCAACCTGCCACTTCTGGACAAAACACCATGCAGGACCGAGGTGCTATCTGTCAGTCTGTCACCACTGAACTCTTCTGGAACAGTAGCTGAACTCTTATAAGGTTTTCCCTATAAACCATAAACCCCCCATGCTGCCTCTGGGCACTTTCTTTTCTTTTTTTTTTTTTTTTATGGTACCAGGGATTGAACTCAGGGGCACTTGACCATTGAACCACATGCCCAGCCCTATTTTGTATTTTATTTAGAGACAGGGTCTCATTGAGCTGCTTAGTGCCTTGCTTTTGAGGCTGGCTTTGAACTTGCAATCCTCCTGTCTCAGTTCCCCAAGCCGCTGGGTTTACAGGCATGTGCCACCACAACCAGCTTCTTGGCCTGCCACCTACCTAATCACCTGGCAGACCTGGGCTGTAGATGAGATAGAGGGTGACAGAAACAGCTTCTCATATCTTTTAAAATGAGACCTGTACTGCAACTGGGGTAGGTGTGTAGTCTGTATTATGTTTGTAAAAGAAGTACAAAGTAAAAACACCAGGCCACTCCTCAGGACAGTCTTGTCCTCAGGCATTGCCAGGTGTTGCCAGTCTCAACTGGCCCAACCTCCTTCAATCACTGGGAAAACTGGAGATGGCTGAGTGGGCAGTCGTTCCTAGGATGGCAGAACTCCTCTGGCCATCCTGATCCCAAAGGTAAACTGTCAACTGCAGCCTGGGGCCAAGATCCGGGAGCAGAGCTGGGTAGGTGGTTTAGAAAAGATTCCCATTGGCCGAGCAAGTTTCTGCAAGAACAGTCCAGCCACTACCCCATAAAGCTGGAATCTAGTCTTTCCATGCCCTAGCTAACTTGACCTTTATTCTAGAAATAGCTGAGATCAGAAAAGTCTGTACACTGTGAAGGAGAGAAGAATACAGATCTTTCTCATGTTTATTTTATTTTCTCATGTTTAATAATTTTTTAGCTTATTACCATGTGGATATATTTCTTGTTCAAAGAAATTAAAAATCGAATATTTTTCTAAAATACTCTCCCTGCCTTTATCACTTACCCTTCCAGAGAGACACGAGTTTACACCTGGTTGTCTAAGTTAAGTATCAGAAGAGAGCACATGTTCCCTCTCCCCCACTCTGCAGAATGCCTGCCCCTCACCCCGCACATTCCCCTAGTCCCCCCAGAAGCACCTTCCACAGTCCTCCAAGGTACGGCCCTGGGCCTGGGGCTGTAGCGCTTGCCTAGTGCCATGAGGGTCCTGGGTTGGATCCTCAGCACCACTTGCCCTAGTTCCCCTGTGAATAAGAGAAAGCCATTCTTCTTTAAGATAAAAAATAAATAAATAAAATAAGGTATTATCCATCTACAACTAATATATGCATATATACATAAAGGATGCCGGCCCTGATGCACCTAGAAGGCGAGAGCTCGCTTCTCCACAACACTAATGGAGCAGTGATCACAAGCTGCCTTGCTATGTTCTTACTTCTCAGTCCTCCTGGTCCCAATTAGATGGTACATTCTATGACTTGTGTTTCTGTGTGGCAATCCCTGAATGTCTAAGGGTGCTTTGCCTGTAAGACACTCCACAGATATTTTGAAAAGTTTCATATGCTTTCAGAATTGGAGTGAGGTCTTCTAATCCACACTCTGACCCTGTGCAGACTTCCCTGATAGACTGACAGATGGTTATGGCTGTTTCTTAACTGAGAGATTAAAAATATCTAGAGGACTGGTGTTGAATAGAGTGCTAGAGTGCTTGCCTAGCATGAGCAAGGCCCTGGGTTCCATCCTTAGCACCACAGAATAACAATAATAATACTAATACTGTATAAAAACTAAAATATTTAGAGACACAGGAATTCATTCTTTTAAGATATTTTGCAGTAATTTTACCTACATTTAAATGTTTTAATAAATATGCTTGTTATTTAAAAATTCAAACAAGGGCTGGGGGTGAAGCTCAGTGGTAGTGTGCTTGCCTAGCACATGTGAGGCACTGGGTTTGATCCTCAGCACCATATAAAAATAAATAAAATAAAAAATGTAAACAATAAAGAGATATATGGATTAAAAAGGAAAAGTCTTCTTCCATCTCTCCTCAGTGCACTGTGCCAGTGATGAGATGCTATACCCCACAGAGCCTGCATCAGCCTGCTATCATAAAAGGGTCTCTACAGCTGGGTGCAGTGATGCATGCCTGCAATCCCAGCAGCTCAGGAGGCTGAGACAGGAGTTGAAAGCAGCCTCAGCAACTCAGCGAAGCCCTAAGCAACTCAGTGAGACCCTGTCTCTAAATAAAATACAAAAAAGGGCTGAGGATGTGGCTCAGTGGTTAAACGCCCCTGGGTTCAATCCCCAGTATCAAAAAAAAAAGGGGGGGTGGTTCTATTCTATTCTATAACAAAACAATTCAAATTGGGTGGCTTAAAACAATAGGGATTAGTGTCTCACAGTTATGGATGCTACAAGTCTGAAATCAAGGGCTGGCAGGGTTGATTCCTTCTGAAGTTGAGGAGGAGAATATGCTCCATGCTTCTACCCTGGCTTCTGGTGACAGTCCTTGGCATCTCTTGGTTTATCACATAACCAAGCATGACTCCAATCTTCACATGGCATCTTCCCTGTGTGTCTCTATGTCCAGATTTCCCCTATATTATAGTGACATCAGTCACATTGGAGTAGGTTCCACCCTAATAACTTCATCTTAACTCGACTACACCTGCAAAGACCCTATATCCAAATAAGGTCACTTTCTGACGGGAAGGTAGATGGGGGTACTCTAAAGTACGTATAAATTTTTGGAAGGTACAATTCGACCCATTACAGCTGCCCACACCTCAAATTTTCCACCTAGACCAGGAGAGAGGCATGGTTCCTGGTTCCATGCCTGTGAAATTTGAAAATGTCTTGGATGAAGAAATGAAAAATAAAAATACAAAAGCAGAATCGTGTTACTTCCTATGAGGGAAATAAAATCAAGGCTTATTGGGCATTCCTTGAGCTTTGTAAATTTTATATTTTTAAGCTTCATAACTAAAGTTTCTTGACATCAAAGACTGTCTCATCTATTGTCCTAACCCCTCTGCCTAGATTAGCACCTGGTACTACAATGTCATACAACAAATATTTGTAATTAATAAACTCTGTGGGGTAGATATTATTTCCCCCATTTTAAGGATGAAGAAGCCGGTTACGAACATTCAGTCATATGCCTAGAGTAGCAAGGCTGGTTAAAAGGGCTGGGACAGATGTAGTACTGAAACTCAAGCCCACCCTTCTTCAAAGCTCTTGTCCTTTCCATTAAACTTAAACCAGTTGTCCTCAAAGTGTGGTCTCATGACTGGCAGCAGCAGTACCTGAGAACCTGTTAGAAATCCTAATTCCTAGGCCCCTTCCCTTGATCCACTGAGTCAGAACCTCTGGGGTGGGGCCAGCAACCTGGGTTTTAGTAAACCTCCTGTAACATGGATATCTATCGACTGCAGAATGGAGGGTGGGAAGAATGGGGTGAAAGGTGGGGTTGCACTCAATCAGGAAGCTGCCTGGCTGGAGTCAAGAGTAGGTGTAGCATTACGGATCGGCTTCGTCATTTTTTATCTTTGCAGTCACCTCCTATGCTGTTATGAGATTTCCAGAACTCTCCCCGCTTCTCCAACCACTGTTGCCAATTTTTATGCTGACAAATTTTATGCTGAAAATACATTACCCTGCTATTTTACTTTTTACCAGGTATGTTTACTTACTTATTTTTGGAACTGGGAATCCAACACAGGGCCTACTGAACACTAAGCACGAGCTCTACCATGGAGCCACCCCCACCATACAAACAATTTTTTAAAGGGACGGAAGAGAGCAAAGTGCCTGGAGGTAATTACTTAAATCAGAACTCTCGAGTTTCTTCCCTCTGTTGGAAATGATGAGACCTTCTGTGGAGCACACCTAATGAGAATCCCCAAGTTCAGTCTCAGCATTCCCATCTAGAAAAGACAACTGGTTGGGGCTGGGGCTGGGGCTCAGCGGTAGAGCCCTCACCTAGCACGTGCGAGGCCCTGCGTTCGATCTTCAGTACCACATAAAAATAAATAAATAAAATAATAAAGATATTTTAAAAAAGAAAGAAAGAAAAAAGACATCTGGTTGTTCTCTCTAGTATAAGAATGAAAAGATGCTTTGAAAGCAAAGGTATAAAAATGAAGGAGGAACTGACCAGGCTCCGCAGAGTGTCATCTACACACCCAGAAAGAAGTGCCAAGTGTGGCAGGTGTAGAGCAGACCTAGCCACCATCCTTATCAGTAAACCAACAGGATACGGTCGTTCAGGCTGGTTGCTCACTGGCCAGATGTTGGCTTTGGGCTACATAGATGCCCAGGACCCAGGAAGCCTTTGTAAGAACAACCTGGGTTTTGTCGTTGCTGCTGCTGCTGTTTGTTCTGGAGATTTATAGTTGTACATAGTAGTTGGACTCGTCCCCACAAACTCGTATGTGCATAGAATTCTATTTCAGTCCTTGATTCCCCCCTTTTTCCTCCTATCCTCCTTCCCTCTCCCATTCCCCTTCCTCTAATCTACTAGACTTCCTTTCCCTTGTCTACTAATTTATATTTGATTGGTTCTTTTTAACCTATGCATAAAGGTGAAGTTCCCTATCAAATATTATTTATATATGCACATAATAGGATTTTCTGAAAATTCATTCTGCATTGCCTCCCCTTACCCATCCCTCCACTCTGCCTCTCAATCTCTTTCTTCTACATTACTTTATGTTATCCTATCCTTACCTCCCCCTTTCTTTTATTTTACTCTAGCTTCCCCATATGAGAGAAAATATTTGACCTTTGAGATTTTGAGTTCCACTTAGCATCATATTCTTCATTTCCATCCATTTACTGTCAAATGCCATAATTTCATTTTTTTATAGGTGAAACTCCATTGTGTGTGTGTGTGTGTGTGTATCCCACAATTTCTTAATCCATCCACCTATATATGGGCATCTGGGTTGATTCCATAATTTACCTATTGTGAATTGTGCTGCTATAAATGTTGAGGTGGATGTATCACTGTGGTATGCCAATCTTAGATCTTTGGGGAAAATACCCAAATATCTGGGTCATATGGTGGTTCCACCCCTAGTTTTTGTTTGTTTTGATGTGTGTGTGTGTGTGTGTGTGTGTGTGTGTGGTACTGGGGATTGAGAGGAAAGTTCTCTACCAACTGAGCTACATCCCCAGCCCCCTAGTTTTTTGAGGAATCTCCATGCTGCTTTCCAGAATGCTTGAACTAGTCTGCAATCCCAGCAACAATGTATAATTGTACCTTTTTACTCCCAACCTCACCAGCCTTTATTATTGTTTGTATTTTTTTTTTTTTTGGTACCGGGGATTGAACTCAGGGACACTCAACCACTGAGCCACATCCCTAGCCTTATTTTGTATTTTATTTAGAGACAGAGTCTCACTGAGTTGCTTAGTGCCTCGCTTTTTGCTGAGTCTGGCTTTGAACTTGCGAGCCTCCTGCCTCAGCCTCCTAAGCTGCTGGTATTACAGGAGTGCACCACTGTGCCCAGTTATTATTTGTATTCTTGATCATTGCCATTCTGACTGGAGAAAGAAGATTTTTTTTTTTTTTGGTACCAGGGATTAAACTCGGGGGCACTCAACCACTGAGCCACATCCTCAGCCCTATTTTGTATTTTATTTAGAGACAAGGTCTCACTGAGTTGCTAAGGGCCTCGCCATTGCTGAGGGTGGCTTTGAACTCAGCCTCCCAAGCCACTGGGATTACAGGCGTGTGCCACCATGCCCAGCTGAAATGAAATCTTAGTGTAGTTTTGATCTGCATTTCCTTGATTGCAAAATACCAATGATATTCTTCATAGAATTAGAAAAAAAATATTTCTTAAATTCATCTGGAAGAATAAGAGATCCAGAATAGCCGAAGCAATACTAAATTAAAAAGAAAGAAAAAAAAATAAAGAAAAACAAAGAAGGATGCATCACAATACCTGATCTGATATTACATTACAGAGCTATAGTAACAAAAACAGCATGGTATTGGCATCAAAATAAACATGAATACCAATGGAACAGAATAAAAGACACAGAGACAAATTGACATATGATATTTGAAAAAGGTGTCAACAATATATTTTACAGAAAAGAGAGTCTTTTTAACAAATGGTGTTTTGAGAACCTATGTAGTCCTTATCCTAGACTCCCATCTCTCACTCTGCCCAAAACTCAAATCCAAGTGGATCAAAGACTTAGGAATTAGACCAGAAATTTCATAACTTAGAAGAAAACATAGGGTAAACACTCCATCATATAGGAAGTGATACATCATTGAATTCTTCCTTCCCAAAGCAAAAGAAATAAAACCAAGAATGAATAAGTGGGATTCCATCCAACTAGAAAGCTTCTGCACAGCAAAGGAAAAGAGTGTGTGAAGAGTGAACTACAGAATGGGAGAAAATCTTGGCCAGCACTTCTCCAATAGGGGATTAACATACCAAAAACCAAAAAGCAGAATGGATAAATGGGCAAAAGAACTAAACGGAAACTTCTCAAAAGAAAAAAAAAAAAAACCACAAATGGTCAACAAATATATGACCTGGGTTTTGAAGGAAGCTACTTTTCATCTTGGGGGCCTTGATGACAGGAGAGGGTGGCGGTTAGACACCGGCTGGTGGGGAGCGGCTGGAGCCCTGTGAGGTCAGGAAAGCAACTGGAGAGGGTCAGGAGGCTTTGCAGAATAAATTCCGAAAACACCTGAAACAATAGCAACCTGGAGGGTGCAGGGCCGCTGCCTTGCCCTCGCTGTCTCCAGCAAATTTTAACAGGGTCCACGGTGAAAAGGGGGAGGTGCGGGTGGTAGAAAAGAACTGAATCTAACGCGGAATGCCTAACTACAAATCATTCGCTGACGTCCACAATTTTTTTTTTTTTTTTTTTTTTTTTTTTTTGTGGTTTGTGCTTCCAGGTAGAAAATGAAATGCTCCTTTATATGGTGCTAAAATTGGTAAGAGCGCGACTCTGTCCCTCCCACCTCTCCCATCCACGACCAAGCACTGACAGCGCAAGAGACACCCTCACCTCCTTCACGCAGCGCTTGCAAACCTTGCATCTCTGCCACCCGGAGCAAAACATTACCCGGAACTGAGCGCAAATTAGCACCTTGTGCTTTGCCAGACCAGAAATGGCCTGGGTCCAAGCATGAAATCTGGTGGAAGAAATTAAGGCAGAATGCCAATTCTCCTAATTTTCAGGAAGGCCTCGGATGCTCCTGTTTTTGTTTTTTTTTTTTTTTAGCAGTCACAGGAGGAAACAGGAGAAATCCTGCAGTTTCTTTATTTCATACCTACTGATAAACAAGCCTTCTCGTTTTTTTCCTTTCCCTCTGAGCAGTGCCAACTTCTATAATGGTTAGTAGATAGTAATTAAACGTCATATCCCCTGCTACTTCAATTGAAGCCAAAGGAAATTACTCTGGTTAAAAAAAAAAAAAAAGAAAAAGATATATTCCATCTGTACACACATATACAAAAAAAAAAAAGTCACTGGTCCCATAATAATCTCCATAGATACTGGGAAATAATGTTCATAGATACTACAGAATCTTAGTGACCATATTAACCAATGAGTGACTCTCTGTGTAGTAGGTCTTCTAATGATCCTAATCTTTTTTCCATTTTCATGCCTCAGCAATATCATCAGTACATTTTTTTTGTCTCAACTGCCCACTAAATGAAATTCCCATGTGTTTTCTTCCTAACCTCTGAGCACTACCTGTTGAATAGTGTTTTCATCTTTTACTTTGTTCACCAGGAAGCTCAGGGTCAAATGTCCCATCCAGTTGCTTATATAGCATTCACATATTCATTTAATTATTCTTTTTGCATCTGTCATTTTAAAAATATTTATTTATTTTTAGTAGTTGTTGGACACACAAGCTTTATTTATTTATGTAGTGCTGAGGATGGAAACCAGGGCCTCACACATGCTAGGTGAGTGCTCTATCCCTGAGCCACAACTCCAGCCCCTGCATTTTTAATTTTAAGTCATATTTTTAAATTGTGTCATTTTAAGTTTGTCATTTTAAGTCGCTTTTGCTGAGGCTGGCTTTGAACTTGTGATCCTCCTGTTCAGCCTCCTGAGCCACTGGGATTACAGGCGGGCGCCACCGAACCCGGCTCCCACCTTGTTTCTAAACATGTTCTCCTTCCCTCCTTCTTGCAACCCTCCTACATCAGTCTCCCAAGTTGTTGGAATTACAAGGTGTGCCCCCATGCCCAGCTAATATTTGTTATTTTAAGCTGCCAAGTTTTTGGGTAATCATTACAAAGTAATAGAAAACTGATATAATCATTTATCCATGAATACAAAGATTATAGTTTTTAATTCCTACTGGGCCATGGGAGATTTCTGTCTCACTAATATCTGATTTTACAAGATTAATAACTCTATTGTTAAAATACTGATATGCTGTTCTTCCCACCTGATACCTACTACATCTTCAGTTTTTATTTAAATTTTACCACTTCTTTAAAGTCATCTTCTTCCCTTGTGAAGATCTCCTTAACCACTCTAGCCCACACAATTTTTCTCTACTCTTTAGCGTTATGGTACTTGATAACCATTATAGCCTCCACTTATTGAGTATAAACCTTGCGCTGGTGTAGTGGGTTGAATAGTGTCCCTCCAAAATCCATGGCTACCAGTGACGTCAGAATGTGATTTTATTAAGAAGCTGTAACTTCACAGATATTATTAACTGAGATGAGGTCATATTTGATTAGGATGAGCCCTAAATGCAATGACAAGTGTGCTTAGGCACTGTGGAGACAGAAAGGACTCCGTGGAATGATGGAGGCACAGGCTGGATGCTTGCAACTGCAAGCCAGAAACACCAAGGACTGCCAGTAGCCCCCAGAGGCTAGGAGGATGCCAGGAAGCATTCTTCTCTAGAGCAGTCAGGGAGAGTATGGCCCCACTGACACTTTGACTTTTAGCTTCAGGGACTGCAAGAGAATAAATTACAGTTGTTTTAAGCCACTTAGTTTAGGATACTTTGTTCCAGCAACCTTAGAAACTAATACAAATAGTCAGTGTGCATGCCTTATTTCTCATTTCCACAATAATCTTTTGAATTAAACAAACATGGTGTGCTCCTTTGTTAAATGAGACACTGAGATTCAGCGATTTGCCTGAGTGTCGCAGCCAGTGAAGCATCGCCTGGGATATGACTCGGGTCTCCAGAGGCTGTGCCCTCTCACGGCTCCTTCCTCTCTGACCTCATCCCATCATGCACTTGGTCTCTATTTCTAACTGCATCTAACTGCTTGTTCCCTGTATGCTCCATGGGGATTGGTTTCATACATAATTCTTCTATATTATTATCAATCCATCATGTTCAATAAATACTTGGTGAGTGAATTGCTATAAAGTTCAGAGGATTAAAGTTTTTAAATACAAGAGAAAAAATAAGTATTTGGTGGGAAAAAAAACAATAACACATGATTTCTAGAGGAAATCGGTCATGGATATTTTCAAACTGCAAGTACTCTGGTAATACCTATTCTCCGGAACCAGGCACCAATCTGGACAGTGTTTGTCAATATTCTAAAGGATAAAAAATAGAAAGTATATAGGGTGAAGGAAATGAATGTTGGAGACAAAGTGGCCTCCATCAAGTGACCGGCTGTATTGCTTAACTCTAAATAGGAAATTTCTTGTGTCAGAAGAAAAGATGTTTCCCTTCCCTACATCAGATATTTGGATGCCAAAGACCCTCCACGGGTCTTTGGGGCTAGAACTGTAGCTCAGTGGCAGAGCACTTGCCTACCGTGTGTGAGGCACTGAGTTTGATTCTGAGCATTGCATATAAATAAATGAATAAAATAAAGGTCTATCAACATCTAAAAATATATATGAAAATTTTAAAAGAATCTGATTTTTCTCTTTTCATGGTTCTTTGTTGTCTTCTGACTTCCTGCTAGCCTTTGTTAATTTTATGTTTGGGCACTACTCCTTACTTCTTTTCCTTAATAGGTGGTCCACATAGTTTTATTAATATTTGTAAAAGAAGGCTCTAACACCAATCTTTTAAATATTTTTACCAATGGAAATAAGTTGACCTATTCATTCAAAATTTTACTGAGCAGGGCTGGGGTTGTGGCTCAGGGGTAGAGTGCTTGCTTCACAGTTAAGAGGACTGGGTTCGATCCTCAGCACCACATAAAAATAAATTATAAATAAACGCATTGTGCTCATCTACAACAAAAATACATTTTAAAAAATTTAGTGAGCAACTAATTGAGGGCTTGACATGCCTGACTTTCCCCCAAATGCTACCGAGAGCCAGACCATTCTTATAAGAATTTGTACGAAGCCAGGTGAGCAGATAATTGATGTCTATATCTTTTCTCTTGATGGCTTACTATTCACTCTCTTATTTTCATGTGATTGGGGTTGGAGGTCAAAATAATCAATTTCAAGCAAAAAGCCAATTTTCACTTTCCTTTCTAATTCAGAAATAGCTTTAAAAAACAACAACTGTTTTGCATGGAGTGAGAAAGGGATGCTCTGCTTAGTATGCAGACTTATTCCAAGTAGTGTCCAATATATATATATATATATTTTTTTTTGCCTTTTTTTTCGTAACAGCACTAAGATGCAGATTTAGAAAACCATTTTCTGGGCCTGTGAAGTTCGATCTATTTTTCACAATGCAAGTCTTGTGGATCTTTTAAAAATGCTTTTAATGATACATGACAAATTGAAGATTAAAAAATAGGTGATAACCCCATATTAGGCTTCTCGCACTTAAAGGAATTTGAAGAGTAAAGATCCTAGGAAGTATGAAAAACGTATTTTTTTTCCAGCAGCTGTCAAGCACTACCTATAATTATCTGTTCTGCTCTTTATCTGGTATAACATAGAAGGAGAGCTTAAGAAAGAAATGTGACAAGCCGCACAATTTTTATCACTTACCAGAGGAACAGTACAGATGGAGCAAAAACTATGAGTTTAACTTATTCTCAAGAAATTTGGCAGAATTAGCCACTGCCTGCCTGACTCGGACAAGCTGGCAGCTTGATAAAGCCAACAGGCTCTTCAGCCTTCTGTTGGGCCCTCCCTGTCTCAGTCATCCCAGGTGACAATGAGCTCTTCTGTTCGTCCTCACAGCCAATGCCTCCCCAGAACCTGTCAGCTGCCTACACGGGGAGAAGCTAATGATGTCTTTAAAACTCCATGCTGTCAACCTGACACACTCCTAAGGAAACAATGAACACTTCTACTCTTTGAGGCACTAATTCTGCTTTTAATGTTTCATTCCATAGATAGACTCAAGGCTGCATCAATATGTAGGAGGATGTTCACTGTAGCATTGTTATAATATAAGTGACGGAATCAACCTATTCATCAAAAAGTTTCAGCTTCAATAAATTATGGAATAAACATACAATGAATTGCAATTTAGTTGTTAAAAATAAAGAGGCAGGGAGCTGGGGCTGGGGCTCAGTGGTAGAGCGCTGGCCTAGCACGTGTGAGGCACTGGGTTTGATCCTCAGCACCATATAAAAGATAAATAAATAAAAATTAAGATATTGTATCCATCTACAACTAAAAATATATGTTAAAAAATAAAAGAAGAGGTAGAGCTAACAATAAAAACAGTAGAATATAGAATGGGACAAATATTCTCCCGTGCTATTTATGGAAAGTTAAAAACATAGATGTACTTTTTCGGGCATAAAGCCTTTCAAAAAGAATATATATGTTGAACCTTTGGGGACTATAACCTTTGTACTTTTTGTATCTTTGGCAGGCACAGGCAGAAAATTGTATGGTGGCTAAAAATCCAGCTGCCTGAGTTCCTGCCCTTTTGCTAAAGCTGAGTAACTACAGACAGGCTCGTGTCTCTATAACTTCTTAAGTTTCATCATCTACACAATGGGGTTTTATTCAGGGAAAATGTTAAGTACCCATTATTGCGGCAGGCACAGTAATACAAAAATTAAGACAGCATATAATACTACTGGCCCTCCATGCAGTTATATTCTCGTCAGAACAGATGGACAATTAAAATAAATATGTGTGTGCATGCATACATATGTGTATATGTAGAGTATATATTGGATGGCAAACAGTGCTATGGAAAAACATAGAAAAGGAAAGAAAAAGAATAATGTGAGATAGAGTGGGGGAAAGATATTAATAGTGCTTACCTCATAGAGTTATTGTCAGGCTAAATGTGTTTAACATTTTATTATTTGTTAATACATGTAGGTCACTTAGAACACTCATAAGTGTGAATTATTATTTTGAGTATGTGTTACTTTTATAATGAAAAAGCAAATAACATTTTAAAAATAAAATCCATGCTCCAAACTTAGATTAAAATCTCACATCCTCCTTTAATTGTTTGAGTCTTCCAACTGGGGATATACGTTTTCATTTTTCAAGGGTAAGATTATGTGGTTTGGCCAAACCGGCCATCTGTCCATTCCTAAGCACCAGACTGCTTCCTGCCTGGGAGCCTGCTTCCTCATCTTCACCTGTCAAAATCTTCCACAGCCTTCAGATCACAGCTAAAACTCACTCTCAGAGAGGCCTGCTTTAATCTTCTCCATCTAAATTCTCTCATAATAACCTCTCATCATATCCTTCAGTTTTCTTTCATAGCACTTAACCAAATTTATAACTACAAGTAGATTGGAGTGATATATGTGATGATCAACTCTGCTTTTCAGGCCAAACCAGCTTCTCCCTGAAGACCAACAAGGTGGGGAGATATAGAGAGGAGAGGGGAGTTGAGGTGTAGTATGGACAAGGTGGACCGTTTCTACTCCTGGCTGGATGGAGGAGAAGCAGCTGACAGAAATTTGAAAGGGTTAAGAATGAGTTATAGGGGTTAGGATTGTGGCTCAGTAGTAGAGCGCTTGCCTAGCATGTATGAGGCACTGGATTCGATTCTTAGCACCACATATAAACAAACAAATAAATAAATAAGAATGAGTTATAGGTGTTCTTTGCTAGGCAGGAACTTTAAGGGTCAAGCACCTGTGTTTGTAGGGAAAGAAGCTGCTGCTCCTCTACATAAGGAGCTAACATCTGCTAACATCTCTTCAACTTGTTTGTTTGTTTTCAGATAAGACCCTCCAGAGAAAACCACAAGAAACCAGTTTAAGCAGTTAAGATCATAGAGTCAATTTTTTGGTGACCTGGAATAAACTTTGCTTATTATGGTCTCATTATAAATGCTAAATTCTCCACCCCAGGTGCATTCTCAGCTGCCATTTTTGAACATGCAATGATTGAAACAGAATGATCTCAAACTGAGTATGCTCAGAAATGTGCCCATCTTTACATGTGATGACGTGCCTTTCCAATATGGATATGCAGAACTCTTCCCAGTTCCCCTTGCCTCCTGTGTTTGGGAAGTTATCCTCAGTGTCATTCTTACTTGCTGCAAATCAAAAAGGTTTTTTCATTTTTTATCTCGTGGTTGTGCTTGTTGGCTTTGCAAGACCATTATGTTTGGTTACATATGGATTTTTATAATGCTGCTGAGGAGTAAATTAATTCCCTTCCTTCTGAAAAAAAAATCATCAGTGAAAAATGCACTGCTCAAGAAGATTGTATTACTGTTATTGGTGTTGCTTGGTGTGTTTGCAGGTATGTAGATGAATTCTTAGCATCCTAGGAAATACTAAATTGTGTATACAGGTTGGTGCAAGAAACTGCACACTGGGAGGCAGAAACAGCAGGAGGAGGATCCAGAAAAATCTCTCTCAGTTGCAGTAACAACTTCTAGAACAGCTCTTAGTTCACTTGGGAGTTTTAAGTGGGTACCTTTTTGAAACATGTGAAGCTCCTCATTATGAACTAAGCAAGAATGAAAGTGTGTGTGTGTGTGTGTGTGTTGCTTGTTAATTTATCAAAGTTTTAAAGGATTGTTAGCATTGCAAAGGATGTAGGAAAGGGGGAAGTGTGTACAAGACTAACAGAAAGTTAAAAATCGGGGCAATTTCTCCAAGAAAGCAATTAAGTAATATAGAACAATATAAAATATATATGCCTTTTAGTCAAAGAATCCCCATATCTAGAAACATAATTTAAGAGTTAACTGAAAAATAATAGAAGCCAGGTGTGGTGGTGCATGCCTATAATCCTAGCAGCTTGGGAGGCTGAGGCAGGAGAATGGAGAGTTTAAAGCCAGCCTCAGCAATTTAGTGAGGCCATAAGCAACTCAGTAAGACCCTGTTTCAAAATTTTAAAAAATTTTAAAAAGGGCCAGGGATGTGAATCAGTAGTTAAGTATCCCCAAGTTCAATCTGTGATGCCAAAAGGAAAAAAAAAAAGAAAAGGAAAGAAATTTGAAGCAAATGGAGCTACAAATATGTATGCAAAGGTGTTCACTTCAGTATTATTTATGTTAAGAGAAATTAGAAACCATCTGAATTAGTTGGTTATAAAAATTAAATTATATACATGCTACACAACTCTATGCAGCCTTCAAAATGATGAAGTAGACTTACTTTTATATGTTTATATATTTTTAGTTGTTGATGGACCTTTATTTTTATTTATTTATTTATATGTGGTGCTAAGAATTGAACCCAGTGCTTTACACATGCTAGGCAAGCGCTCTACCACAGAGCCACAACCCCAGCCTCTAGATCTACATTATTTTTGGTTTGTTTTTTGGTACCAGGAATTAAACTCAGAGGCCCTCAACCACTGAGCCACATCCCAAACCTATTTTGTATTTTATTTAGAGACAGGGTCTCATTGAGTTGCTTAGCACCTCACTTTTGCTGAAGCTGGCTTTGAACTCGGGATCCTCCTGCCTCAGCCTCCCAAGCTGCTAGGATTACAGGAGTATGCCACTGAAGCCAGCTTAGACCTACATTTTTAATACATAGCAATGTCCCCTGCATATCATTGCACAAAAAGTAAGCAGTGAAATAGCATGTGTGGTATGATCCCACTTGTGGATAATTTTATATTTATATCTACCAGTGTAAATATATTTTCATATAAATATAAATGTGTAGAAAGTCTATAAGAAAAGCAAAGTCTGAAAGATATAACCAAATGTTTACAGAGAGAGTAGTCACTCATGGAATTTTGGGTAAGTACTGGGTCCTTTTTATAGTCTATATATTTTGAATTAGAGTAAGAAGGTAGCAGTGTTATAAAAACAATAAGCTACTTGAAAATAGTATTCAGTAGACCAAAAGGGAATCAAGAAACTTGGAGTTCAGTCCTATTCCCAAATCAATACTTCGTATGCTTTGCCATGTGTGTGATATTTCATGAATGCAGTGTATTTTCTTGCTATTTGCCTTAAGTAGGGATCTATGCCAACAGAAATAGTAACTAAAAGTTTTCAGAGGTCCAAGGTTCAATCCCCAGCACTGAAAAAAAGTTCTCAGATGCCATCTTTCCAGTAAGATGCTGAAAGATATTAAAGATGTGTAGTATATGATAAACTAGGTTCCCATATCATATCCTTCACTTTTTCATAGTACCAAACCAAAGTTGTAACTATGAGCACTTAGTTATTTGTATCAACTCTGCGTTTCACAGTGATAGACTATAATAGTAGTAACAAATTCTTTCCATCCTTATATGTATGCTCATTCACAGTGTGTCTTTTCAGGGCCTCCCATCAAAAGTAGATCCTGAGCCAGACATGGTGACATATGCCTGTAATCCCAGCAACTCGGGAGATCTGAGACAGGAGGATCATAAGCTCAAAGCCAGCCTCAGCAACTTAGTGAGGACCTAAGCAACTCAATGAGACCCTGTCTCAAAATAAAACATAAAAAAGGCTGAGATGAGGCTCAGTGGTTTAGTGCCCCTGGGTTCAATTCCTGGTACCAGAGGAGGAATAAGATGAGGAAGGGGAGAGGAGTCTGGCCATATGACTTACTTTGGCTAATGAGACATTAGGAAATATGACTTAGGCATTGACTAAGACATTAGGAAATATGACATAGACTTGAAAAGAACTTGCACTTTGAGATTTGCTCTTATTGCCTTGGAACTCTGAGACCATCATGTAAGTGAGTTTAAGCTAGCCTGCTGGAGAATGAGAGGCCATGTAGAAAAAAACATGGGCACCCCCACCAATAGGCTATTAACTGCTAGGCTGAAATCTGAAGAGGCCATCCTAGATTACCTAGACTTCAGTCAACCCACCAAGTGACCGCAGTCACATAAAGGAGCCCAGCAGAAATCAGCCATGCTACACCAGACCAGAAGAAACACCCAGTCAAATTGCAGGATTATGAGCTAAACAATGGCTATTGTTTAAACCACTAAGCCTTGGAGAGGTTTGTTACACAGCAAAAGCTAACCAGTATAAATTTTTTAATTTGCATTTGAAAGGTTATCTGGGCCGGAGAAGCTACATCTGGTTTAAGAATGTAAAGTTCTCTAGTTAACAATACCTTTAAAATAAGTAAGTACCACCCCTGGCAAAGAAGACTTCCCTTGTTAAATGGCAATGAACAAGATCCATATTTGCAGAAGTTATCTAAATGTTTTAGAGGCAAGACAGTTCTTGGTAATGCCCTTTTTTCAGAAGTTAGTCCTTCCAGTGTCTAAGATAGCATTAAGCCTCTCTTTTTACAATTCATCCTGAATGGAAAGGCAAACTTTAAGGGGAAGCATGGAGGGTTAGATGTGCCCACAGGACTCTTTCCTGAGAGCCCGAGTGGTAGCTATCTCCTATCTAGTAAAACTTCTATTTATTCTACCCTAAGATGATGATACATTGAGACTCATGACCCTGAGAAATGTGTACCTTTGTACCAGGAGACTGACTCAACAATATCCATCTCAGTATTGTTTGGAATAACAGAAGACTGGAAATTCAAGTGTCTATCAACAGAAGAATGAATTTAAAATATGTGGAATATTTACACAAGGAATATTTTAAACACTGAAAATGAATGAAATATAGTAACATAGAGCTGGGTGCAGTGGTGAATGCCTATAATCCCAGGGACTGGGGAGGCTGAGGCAGGAGGATTGTAAGTTCAAGGCCAGCCTCAGTAACTTAGAGACTCTGTCTTAAAAAGTAAAAAGAGTTGAAAATGTAGTTCAATTGTAAAGTGCCCAGGGGTTCAATTCCTAGTACCAAAAAAAAAAAAAAAAAAGAAAAGAAAGAAAGGAAAAAAGATATATGTATATATGTGTGTGTATGTGTGTGCATGTGTGTATTTTAACATACAATAACATGAATGAGTTTAGAAGCTTCACACTGAGTTAGAAGATCATTTTTTTTTCTTCTTCAAGACAGGGCTTCACCAAGTTGCTGAGGCTGGCCTCAAACTTGTGATCCTCCTGCCTTAGCCTCCTGAGTTGCTGGAATTACATGTGTGTGTCACCATGCCTTGCTATAAAATCAAATATTACATAAAGTATGATATATTATTATAAAGGTCAAAATTAAACAAAATTAAATAAGATAGAAGGATACTATATATGTAGATGAAAAACATAAAAAAGTTAAAAGAACAGAAAAACCAAACTTCAGGGCAGCTATTGCCTCTGGGACTGGGAATGGAGAAAAACTCCCAGGAAGTTCTGCCATTGTGGATTACATCCTAGTTCCTAAATTGGGTGTGGGTTGAAAACTTATGTATGTGCATATTTGGTACATATCAATTATTATATAATTAAATATAATTTAAACAGTGAATGAAGACGAGTAGAAAATGAATGCTGTGTTCAAAAGTAATGGAATAAATGAAAGAATATTTAAATAACAATGAGATTAGTTTTTGCACTGTAAAGTTGGTAAAGATGGAAAAAATACATATTGATGGTGGTAGAAAAAAAAATCTCTCTCTTGGGGGCTGGGGATGTGGCTCAAGCAGTAGCGCGCTGGCCTGGCATGCTCAGGGCGCTGGGTTCGATCCTCAGCACCACAAACAAACACGTTGTGTCCACCGAAAACTAAAAAATAAATATTAAAAAATTCTCTCTCTCTCTCTCTCTCTCTCTCTCTCTCTCTCTCTCTCTCTCTCTCTCTCTCTTAAAAAAATCTCTCATACATTATTGGTAAAAATAAGCAGCTTTAAAAAAAATCTTTTGGAAAGCAATTTAGAAATGGATAAGAAAAGCCTGAAAATCCAGCAATTCCATTACTTTGTTCATTCCAAGGAAGTAATGATAAATGTGGTGAAAGGGACTTGTAAAAAGAGGTCCATCTCATAACAGCCAGATGTCAAAACAACTTCAGTGTAAACAACAGGGCATCAGCTAAGTAACCCCTATCAGTAGAATACTATCATCTATTGAATTCATTTGTTGAGGCCACACAATATACCAGATACTGTTGGGGGTGCAGGAGACACCATTAAATAAAACACAAAAAGCTCTGCTTTCGGGGAGCTCATATACTGATGGGGAAAGATAGAAATAAGTAAAATATCCAGTATGTTAGGGAGTACAGATATTCTGGAGAAAATAAAATAGAAAATGGGATAGGGAACCGGATGGCATTTTGACAAAACTCTGAAGGTGACTGAGAATTAAATCACATGGAAATAACAGCAACTGCCAAGGTCCTGAGGCAGGAGGTTGTACCTCCTGTCTGAGAAATAACAAGGAAGCTGATAAGACTGGAGGGAAGGAGAAGGGGTCTTCTAGGCCACTGTGAGGGATTGGTTCCTACTCAGGAAGCTTTTGGAAGGTTCTGAGAAGAGGAAGAACAAAATTCTTGTCTTATTTTCAATAGGTTTACTCTGGCTAAACACTAAACAATAAATAGGGTAGAAGCAAAGAAACTAGTTAGGAGACTCTTGCCATCTTGAGGGTGAGAGGAGATGGTGTCCCGCACCGTGGTAGCAATAAGAAGCTGTTAAATTCTGGATGTATTTTGAAGGTAGAGCTAGTAATATTTTCTGATTAATTTGGATGAAGGAAGGAGGGAGAGAGGAATGAGGATTCGGGGGTCTCAGCAACTGGAAGGAAGAGGATGCCATTAGCTGAGGTGAGGAACATTCTGGGAGGTGTGTTTGATGGTGGTGGGGAGATGAGATGTTTGGACATGGCAAATCTGAGCTGCCAACCCAACAGTAGTTTAGAAAAGTCATAGATGTAGCTGTACCCGGCTGGGGTTCAGGGACAAGGTCCATCCTGGAAGTAGGAATTTAGGAGCCATCAACCTACAGATGATATTCAAAGCCATGATGTATTTTCGAGATCAAAGGAATAAAAATAGAAGAGGTTGGAAAGAGAGGTATAAAGATGTTCAGTGACTGACCCCCACCCCCACCAAACTGCTGCTTTTAGAGTTCAAGGCAATGAAGAAAAAAATAAAGGAGACAAAGAAAAAAAGAGCCACCAGGGAGGTAGTAAAACAAAATAAATCCAAAAAGCAGTCCTGGTGTCCTGACAGCCAAGAGAAGAAAGTGTTCCCAGGAAGTGAGAGTGATCATAACTCTATCAAAGACTGGAAGATGAAGTCTAATAGAAACTGAGCGATTACCATTGACCTGAGCAGGAGCAGTTTTGGGGAAATCACAGGGATGGAAGTTAATGGGGAAGGTATTCAAAAGAGGAAGGAGGGAGGAGATTTGGAGACAGTAATTATACACAAGATTTTTCAGTAATTATACGCAATTTTGCTCTAATTGGGAAACACTTTCACAGAATGGCAACTAGAGGGAGATTAATTTTAATAATATATCTTAATGCCCACATTATCATTTTGACAATCAATATAAAATATTAATGATCAAGAGGCGTCAATTTCTGTCGTTTGTTTATGTTTACAGTGCTGGGGGATCCAACCCAGGGCCTCACTCATGCTAAGCAAGCACTCTTCCTTGGCCCTAAATTTTCTATTTTTTAAGATAAGAGAAAAAAGCAGCACACGTGAAAGTGAGTAAGAATGACTCTGTAGAGGGGAAGAATGAAGGACCCAGAGAATGGAAGGAACTGCTGGCCTGCATGAGAAGGTGAGAAGGGATGGAGCTAAGGCAGAGGTCAAAGTGAAAGGGTTAGCCTTAGAGAGTAGCCAGGGTCATTCTTCCAGTTCATCCCTAAAATGGTGTCATACAAGACCATTCAATGATGATCCTGTAAAGTTTGTTAAAAGCAGATCATAAAATAGCAATAGGCACATTTATTGAGCTAAACGTGCTATGCATTTTGCCAAGCATTTTCCAAACATCACCTTGCTTAATCCTCCCAGTGATCCCATAAATGACAAGAACTAAATCTTTCCCATTTTTCAGATGAAAAGGTGAGGTCTGGGTTCAGTGGTGCATACCTGTAACCTCAGTGGATCAGGAGGTTGAGGCAGGAGGATTGCAAGTTTGAGGCCAATTTTGAACTGAAGGAGACCCTCAGCAACTTAGCAAGAGCTGTCTCAAGATTAAAAGGGACTGGGGATGTGACTCAGTGGTTATTACCCCTGGGTTCAATCCCCAGTGCCAAAAAAAAAAAAAAAAAAAAAAGAATAAATAAATAAAAAGCAAAGGCTAATAATGTAGCTAAAAATGGGAGAATCAGGCAGGTGCCAGATGTGCACAGCCATTACCTCCAGGCCAACAATGTCCCACAATAATGTGAGCCATATTCAGGACTTTTAATTTTCTGGCAGCCACATTTTAAAGAGTGAAAAGACACAGGTGAAATTAATTTTAATAATATATCTTACTTAGATAATGCCTACATTATCATTTTGACATGAAATCAGCATAAAACATTATTGACTTATTTTACTTTCTTTTTTTAATATTTATTTTTTTAGTTGTAAGTGGACATCTTCATTTTATTTTAATGTGGTGCTGAGGATCGAACCCAGTGCCTCACGCATTCGAGGTGAGCACTCTACCACTGAGCCACAGTCCCAGTCCTTTTCTTTCTTTTTTATTTAGTTTTCTAGATCTGACGTGTATTTTTTAAATTTTATAGGACATCTCAGTCTAGACACTAAATCAACATGGGAAATACTGATCTCTATTTAGATTTCATAAAGTTGACAGTTGAGAAAGTAGATTCATATACCCAGGCTGTTCCAAACACAGTTAAAGGGTTTTCAATAATTGAATTGAATATATTTGAACTTTCACTTAATCAAAATGAAATTAAAAATCCATTTTTCTTAGAAGTCCTAGCCACACTTCAAGTGCTCCCTGTCCACATGTGGCTGGAGGCCACCATGTGGAGCAGCACTGCTAGAGTGCTGTGCCCCCCTCGACTCTCTTTACCAAATTCCACCAACATTTTCCTCAGAATATCTTTCACATCTACTTATTATTAGACCTACTCCTATCACCCTTAAATTATTAATAGTTTTTATTATTGTAAGACAAAGTTGATTATGCTTCCACTAAAAATATAATAATAGTTAACATTTATTGAGCACTTACTATGCACCAAGAACTGTCCCAAGCATGTTGCATGTATTAACTCTCTTGTATAATAATCAAGTGAATGTTATTAATATTCATTGTTTCTTTTTTTGTGGTACTGTGGATATAACCCAGGGCCTCATTCAGGCTACTGAAGGTGCTCTACCTTTGAGCTACATACTTGGCCCCCAATATTCCTATTTTAAAGATGTAGAAAGAGAGGCATGAAGGGATCAAATAACTTCCCTAGGTCAGTTGCTAAGAGAAGGAGCTGGAAGCTGAACCCAGCTCGGCCAGTTTTATCCATACCCCGCACTCTGTACCATTATCTGCCTCTTTCTCTCACAAGTATATACATAAAAATGATAGTTCAAGTGATGGAACCATAGGCGGTTTTTATCATCTTTCCTTTTGTAACCTATATTTTCCAACGCACCAATGAAATGCACCATTTTGTAACTTTTAAATTTTTAAATAAGTCTAATACTTATCAGTCTGGTTTGGTTTTGGTACACCCTCACCTTGAGTCAGGAAAATAAACAAAATGTCTTCTTAAATGCCTTCAGAGCCCAAGAATGTATTATTCCTTAGCCCTCTCTGATAGCGAACGAAAACAGAAATCCTGCTCCTATAAGTACTTCATGATAAATGGTCTCCCTCTTCTTCAAATATGGCAGGTATTTTTAGCATCCAACCTTGATGGTCCCGAACCACAAGACTCAGTTTAAATCTTATATAAATATTTCCCAAAAGATCAGGGGCCCTGAAAGTTTTCTAGATCTGCCTATTTCCCTGTGGAGTTCAAGCCTTAGTTAATGTGTGAGACCCAAACAGAAGGAAATAAAACCTAAAAACCACGATCACACAGTGAAGGGGTGTGCCAAAGACTCCGGATTTCACCACCTGCGACAGGGGCTGATCCCAGGGAGGCTGGAAGGGAAAAAAAAGGGATCACTTTGCTCTCTAATGCTGTTCTTTCTGCATCTGGGCTAGGAACTCCTACTAACTGCTCACTCTAAAATCCTGACAAAAATCCTCAACTTGCCCCTCACCAGCACTCTATGCCTCAGCTAATCAGTTGCATCTTCTAACCTCCCATCAGCCCCTTTGTCCTATCTACACATTTCCATTTTTCCCACTATCACCATCCCAGTGCAGTACCTTTATTAACCTCATCCTGGACCTCAGTAAAATCTGAACTGGCCTCTTTACCCCATCTCTGCTCTCACCTTTCAACCTACCTCATCCACATTTATTTTCTATTCATGCAAATTCACTCTGAGCAGGCTGCTATCTCAGCCAGAAATCCTCCAGGGATTCTCCCCTTAGTTTCTCACTTTCCAACTTTATCATCTTGTATTGTTCCCCACGTTATTCCACATTTCAGCCCATCGGTCTACTTGCAATCCCCAGCATCAACTGCCTGTTCACCCGTGGACCATTCCTCAGGCTCCTCCCTCTAGTTAGAAAGCACACTTTCTCCATCTCTTCCCATTGAAATGCTACTGATTATCACAGAGGCAGGTCAAGGTACTAATTGTTCTCTTTTTCTTTTCTTTTTTTTTTTTAATCTTTTTTTGTCTTAACCACTGAACCACACCCCCAGCCCTTTTTAATATTTTATTTAGACACAGGGTCTCACTGAGCACTGAGTTGCTTAGGGTCTTGCTAAGTTGCTGAGGCTGGCTTTGAACTCGCCATCTTCCTGTCTCAGCCTTCCAAGTTGCTGGTATTATAGGAGTGTGCAAAGGCGCCGGGCCCAACTCTTATTTCTTTTCCTATCCGCCTCTCTCCTACCACCCTGCATTGTGACCACACATTAAACTTATGTCATCATTTATGGGTCATTATTTGTGTGCTTAACTTTTCTGTCTACCAATATTCCTTGAGCACCTGTGATATGTCAAGGTATGCAGTAGACTCTTTACATGTGTCCTCCAATTTAATTTAATCCTTACAACATCCCTGTGAGATAGGTATCACCATCCTTCTTTTACAGATCAGGAATCCAAGACAGTCAAAAGTTAATTGACTTGCATTGTTAGTAAAGGGCAGAATCATCACTCACTCAAAAAAATTTATTCCAATCCATGTCTTCCAGATTGCTCAACCCCAAGAGCTTTTCAATATAGATTGGGAAGTCCCTTTGGGGGCAATTAGCACTCAACCTCAGGACAAGGGAGATCATGTTAAAGGCAGTTTTCTATTCCTCTCTCATTTGATTTAGATCCATTGTAATATGGAAAACAGACCTTTGGCTCTTAGCACTTCGCCTGAGCTAGCACAGGTTAAAGAAATGATTCATGAAGACAAACATCATACAGGATGTTTAGTTCCACTGGTGATCCTGATTATTGTAAAACTGTGAAAAGAACGCCAAGCTCCAGCACACGTCCAGCAGGGTACAATTCCCAGTTCT
Source organism: Marmota monax (assembly GCF_021218885.2). Taxonomy (NCBI): domain Eukaryota; kingdom Metazoa; phylum Chordata; class Mammalia; order Rodentia; family Sciuridae; genus Marmota; species Marmota monax. Next base: position 2,049,304 of record NW_026694276.1, read on the forward strand.
TTGCCACCTCAGTTTAGGCCTCAAGCTAAACCTCTCTTTTTCCTGATTAGATCCAGAGAGGTGTTTCGAAGATGGACTATATATAGCATTATTGTCATTAGGGTTAGCCTTGGCCTGAAAAGAGTCCCTGCCATTAACACCCAACACAAGCTCACAAGAAATTTATATGAAGATTAAGAACAGAGATGGGCTAGTCTACATTGGACTAGTTTTTCCCCATTTGGGGGTTGGAAGCCCCCAAACTTGTTGGATCAGTTCATATTGCCAAATGAAGAATACTGTAATAATGGGTTTATTTTCTTCCTTATTATTTTGGCATGGAGGGTGCTCAGCAGCCACTGTTTGCTCAAGGAGAGTGTAAACAGAACTTGTTGATGCCTGTGGCCAATGAGCTTGCTCCTAAGAAATTTCCAGCCTGGCGTGAGGTATGGATCTCTCCTAGCCAAGAAGCTGAGCAGGGAAAAGGGTTAAGTAACTATTTTGTGTTTTAGATGTTACTTTTTCCCTTTGATCCTCAAATCAATCTAAGGCAGGTCTTACTGTAATGCCCATTCTACAGAACCAAAAATGGTATGGCAAGTAACAGGACTGGACTCCTGGCATGTTGAACTCCACACCTTTATACTGCCTTAATCTCACTCTTTGTGGTAGTACCATTTGCTTAAGCAAATACTGGTTATTTAAACAGGACTAAAGGCAAAATCTGCACACAAATTAGAGTTCTTAAATATCTATATTTTTCCTTCCCTCCAAACCAAGATGACACAAAGTGTTTAATGTCTTCAATATTTCATATTCTCCATAGTTAAGCAAGATCTCAATAAGAATTGGTAATTTTCCACAAAAGGAAATGATAGTGTTTTATTCTTAGGCAAGTGAGCTTGTTTGGACTCTATTTTAGTTGGTTAGACCATAGGCTAGAAAGGCCAGAGAGCTAGTCACTGACAGTATTATCCTCTTCCCAACATCTTTACAACATGTCATAAAGTGATGTGGTAGAAAAGTAGATGGCTTGGGGCAAGTCGTTATAGGGACTAATGAAAGTTGTCAAAAATCCCACTGACTGGGGTCATGTTTGACATATTTATGAGTCTTTGAAGCCAAATATCTTTATATATATATATATATATATATATATATATATATAGAGAGAGAGAGAGAGAGAGAGAGAGAGAGAGAGAGAGACATATATACAGATATATATCTCCATACTGGATGGAACTGTTATTGATAATCAGTTAACACCAACAAATATAAAGAATATTTTTTAACCTCTTAAAATCTTAGTTAAGACTTACATTTGGGATTATTTTTACAGGGCTGGACTCTGATGTATTTTGAAGTCTTTCACATTTCACAGAGATAACAGAACTTTTATTTTGCCTTCCCCAACATTGTTCTTGTAAATATTTTATCATTGCCTCTACCATATGGTTTTTTTAAAAAGAGCCTACCCAGAGCTCTTTCAATTATATAGAAATTATTATTTCAATAATATAGAAATTACTGAATATTATTACTCCTAATGCCCTTTTGTTTCTCTCCACAAAGGATTTTCAGAAGTCATTTTTGGTTGGAAGACATTCATTCATTGCCTATTGTCTGAAATATGCCAACATTTGAAAAATACCTTGAAAAAGACTTATGACATATGTTAGCAGATGTCCAGAGAAGGAGAGTAGAGATTGGCAGAAACTTGATATACAAAAACTTAAAATATGGATAAAGGTGGAATGTCCTAAACACTAAACAAAGTATGCTGGGGGCGGCAAGGCTGTAAAGACGATTTAACAGCCCCAAAAGTAGCTGGGTGTTTAATATGACACCAGAGAGTTGGTGGGAGCCCACGGTCCCTCTCAAACATCTCTCACCTTCACATCCACCTTTCAAAGTATGATTAAACCACAAAATTACTACTTCAGTCCACTACTTTCCCCCCACACCCCTCTCTAACTCCTTTCTTATTCCACTAGCTGCCTTTCCTCTTTCTATTTTGCTTCAATGTACATAATCTTTTGTTTTCGACCACTTTACAGGCAACTTCACCCCATCTGGAAAACAATTCATGTTTTCTTGCTCACTCATTCTGAGTCCAGGGACCCTGGTCACTCCACTTCTTGGAGCTGGGCCCTTTCTCGTTGATCTCAGCACCCCAAGCTGTGTGAGGGTGATCTATTTTCGTGAGTCCTCCAGTGGGCTGGCCTCCCCATGATGCCAGCCTGCTGCTCTTCCCTCCCCCATGCCTCATCCCCAAAGAAATCTAAACTCTGTGGTCTACTGAAACTGTGCCTGGGTCCCCAAGGTCTCTGCCTGGATCCAGGATCTTTCTAAGCAAAAGTGGGGTCGGGTTGAGAGGTGGACAGTACCTCTTTGCACGCGTGAAGCTCCTGTCCGGTTCCCTGGGTCACCTGGAAGGCGGTCCCAGCCCAGAGCAGCAGCCACAGAAGCCGGAATGTGCGCCTCTCAGTTCTTCCTCTGCCTCTGGCAGAGGGATGGTGGCTGTGACAGGGCTCAGCCATAGCGTTGTCCTGAGCGAGCGGCAGTTGCGGCTCAGGTGCTGCGGCGGCTGCTTCGGCTGGCAGAAGGCGGAAAGAAAAGGGGAGGGAGGTAGACAGGGGGAGGATGCAAGGGGCTGGGCTCGCTTCAGTCACCTCCCTGCGGCTACGCGAAGGCCGCCCATCCTTCCTCCTCCCTCCGTCCTCTCCTCCTATCCACGTCGCCTTGACAACCGCATCCTCTCTCGCTCAGCGCGGGTGGGGCAGGGACCACGCGCGCCTCTGCCGCTCACCTGCCGGTCTCCATGACAACCGCCGCCGCTGGCACGAGCGGGGTGAGAATGCACGCGCGCGGGCACGCCACCGGCCCAACAGGCGGGCGCAGGGCTCGCGTAAACCACGCGATAGAAAACATCCTCCAAGCCACCGCCAACGATTCCCGTTTTCTACAGCCCTTCCGGGACAGGGGCTATTTCTGAGTAACTTTAGTCTTGCAAACGTGGCATGTGAAACCATAGAAGGTTGAGACTCCATCTCTACCTTCCAAAAGGCATCTCCCAAAAGACTGGCCCCAATACCTATGACCTACTGCAAAAACCACTTCTGGGGATCTTTCATCCACCCGTCCTTGTATTTACAATCGACTCTTTGAGCAACCCTGAGGTTTGCACAGTTAGACCGAGTACAAGCAAGGAGTTTGCCTTAGCCGGCAATTTTCCAAGCACCACACGTGGGCTCTTGGGTCCCTTGACATCACTAATTGTCTCGCTGTTTTGAAAATAAGAAGCCATTTATTAAGTGAGAGGGAGAAGGAAACTTCTGGGTCATCTTTTAGGGCTTCTTTCCGCAACTGATATCTTTTGCAGAAGTCCTGTACGGAGAGATACCGGCGTTCCTCAACTGAGGCTCAGGAGGGCAGATCTAGGATAGGGCTCCCAGGCAGCTCGGCGACGGCCCCTTTCCTAGGCATTCCCAGCAGCTTCCCCTCTAAGGGCCTCCCAAGTTCAGCCGCCAGGTGGCGCCTCTCTCGAAGGAATTCATCTCAGTCATAGATGGAGGAGCAGTTGCCGGGCAACCGAAACTGGGCGTTCCAAACAATTGGGACCCGGGATCCTCCGCGAGCAAGACTGTACTGCATTTGCTCCGGTTCCCATCCTAATAAGAGCTTCTCACTCAACTTTTAAGCATGCCTCCCACCCGGGACTCTTTCCAACAACCTACATTAGATAACGACGACTCCCGCTTGGGAAAACTGCCGGCTTCTAAGGTACAATGCGTATGCAAAGGCTTCCAAAGTTTCTTGCGCCAACTCCCAGTAGGGTTGCCGAAAGTCTGTTGATGTGAGGGGCAGAGATGGTAACATGAAGAACTCTGGTGAGGCCACTGAGTTCGGTACCAGAGAAAGCGGCTCTGGCCTTGTCTCCTGGTCCCCACGTTCAGGTTGGCTGACATTTTGAAAGTGCCATTGAGCAGAGGGAAGGACGGTTCTAGTCTAGAGGAACAAGGAGTTATTGCAGCTCAAAGTAGGGATTAGTACAAATAATTGGGGCTCAGGTTCCACCAAACTACCCTCTTCCCTTGTTTGGAAAGCTGTTCTCTGAGGAGAAATGATATAGGAAGTAGGAGAGAGTTCTCTGAAAGACACCAGGTTGTGCTTCCTACTTCTGTCTTCACAGTCTCTGTCTTCTGGTTAATGCCAGAATATGTCTGTGTGTACATGTGTGTAGCATGATGTGGTCAGTGACCTGGAAATTTAGAGGATCTTTTCTGGGAGAAGTGTTTGGGCTATTTGAAGAGGTGAAAAGGTAATTAAATGGTAACTTAGGCTTAATGACAATATCAAAGAACTTCCTCTTATCCAACATTTATTAAATACCAGATGTGTAAGGTACTCTGATAAATACTTAGTGCATATAGATAAACTAGATAGAGCTTTTGCTCTCAAGAAACTCTAGAAGAGATCAGCAACAGCAAAAATGCTTGCACAATGACACATGTATTGTGACAGAGTTATATGTAAGGTACCCAGACAACCAGTAACTTGAAAGAACACTTTCCAGAGCAGGTGAATTTTGACATCCAATTATGAGTTAGTTGGGCTGGTGAAGGAGTAGATAGAATGTTAATCAGAAGGAAAGAAACAAGAATCGGGCATTCAAGGAAAAGAAAGTATCAGATGTATATATGGAAAGGAGAGAGAGGTTGGCCTGTTTAGGGAACATCATAGTCTGTAAGAGCTGAAGTACCCGTGTGAAATGGAAGCATCGAGTGATCAGTGCTGGGGAAGTGACCTTGGTGGTTTGAGTACTGTGAACACAATGCTAATTGATTGGGATTTCATCCTCGATGTGTGGGAGTCACGGGGGGGATTTTAAAGCACTGGAGTGATACAATCAGATGGTGTTTTAGAAAACACATGTGACAGTGGATTGGGTAGAACTGGACTGAGACAAGAGGAATCAGCTAGAAAGCAGGGTCAGCGACTTCCATGAGGAAAAACAGTGGACCTACATCACTGTAGCAGTGATGTAGGGGGTGGCCATAAGGTGCAGATTTGAGGAAGATGTAAAGGATACGATGGATAGGGCTTGGTGGCTGACTGGATATGGGTCCAAGGAAAGGAGGCCAATCTAAGATAACTCCTAGGTTCTGATAGTTTGTTACCATTCACTGAAATGAGGTGTCCTAAGGAAACAGGTTTGGAGAGAAAGATTGAGGCAATTGTATAGATGTTGTTTTTCTGGTGCCTATGGAACATTTTTGTTGAGATTAGTTGTAGGCAACAGGATTGAGAGTTCTGGACTGAAGATGTAATTGGGAGACACAGTATCTATATGGTAGTTGAAACCATGGGAGAGAATCAACTCATCCAGTGAATGTGAGAAAAAGAAAAGCAGACACTAGACCTTGGAGAATACCACTGTGTCTAGGCCAGAGAGAGGGAAACTGAGACATAGAAGCCATAAGCAAACCAAGAGGAGCTGAACTCACAGGATGGAGAGAACATTTGAGAAAATTCAGAGTTGTCGTGCCAGAAACCACAGTAATCAATTAAAATGAGGAAGGATTCTCCTGATCTAGCCATAAAGATCCTTGATCACCAAGAGCAGTTTCAGTGGGTGCTGGAGGCAGAAGCCAGACTGCATGGGACAGCAGAGGGGATGGGAATGGGGAGGAAGTGAAGGTAGTCATCTTCTTGAAGAAGTCTGGCTCTGTAGAGAAGATGGAGCATGATATGGTAGCTGGAGCATGATAAAGGAATGGGAGGCAAGATGGAAGAGAAGGGGCCAAGTGCAGTGGCATACAACTGTAATCCGAACAGCTAGGAGGCTGAGACAGGAGAATCACAAGTTCAAAACCAGCCTCAGCAATGTAGCGTGAGATCCTAAACAACTTAGCAAGACTCTGTCTCAAAATAAAAAATAAAACTAGCTGGGTTTTAGTCGTTAAGTGTCCCTGGGTTCAATCCCTGTACAGGGTGGGGGGCGGGGGAAGATGCAAGTGGTACAGGTCTCTGAAGCACACACACAGGGAAGGTCTGGGTCCAGGGAGGCTACTCTTGAGTAAAATGGGCTCCCTTTCCCTGTGAAGGAAGGAAAGTGAATATGTAGGTGGCCTTTGTGCTTGACAGACTCAACTTTCTCAGTGAAAGGCAATCTCATTCTTAGGCTGATAGAGATGACAAGCCTTGTGCAGACTTCAAAGAGAGTGGGAGGAAAGCTGCCCAAACGCACAGCAAGGGATATCTGAGCCTATTCTTGCATATTTTATATTTGCTGGGTTTTTTTTCATTTCAGTTTTCATCTGTCAATGATAGGACAGGGCTCAATACTACTGTTCAATTAAGGTCTAACTGAGCTAAGTCAAACAACTCTTTGCCGAATTGAGGGGAATAAAGGTTACAACATTGGATATAAGTTGAATGTTTCTAATCCACTGTAGTTATACTCACTGGAATTCAGTCATTGATTCATCCAGTATCATTTTTCGAATACCATTTGTTAGGTCACTGTGCTAGATCCTGGATATACAGTGGTGAAAAATATGGCATTTTATATGTAATGAAGAAATCAACTTGTGATTTACACATTCATGCTTGTGGGGCTTATTTAAAGTACTATTGTTCAACGGGTTTTTTTTTTCTGACATGCCTTCAATCAATATGTGTTATTCAGCTTTCCATCACTGTGACAAAAAAATAACTGACAAGAACAACTCAGGGGAGGAAATTTATATTTTGGCTCATGGTTTCAGAGGTTCAGTCCATGGTTGACTAACTCTATTACTCTGGACCTGAGGTAAGTCAGAACATCATGGCAGAAGGGTATGGTGGGGGAAAACTTCTCAGCTCATGGCAGCCAGAGAGCAGCAGAGGGACAGTAAGGAGCCAGGGACAAGATATAATTGCCAAACTGCGCCTCCAGAGACTCCTTCCTCCAGCTTGCCTACAGTTACCACCCAGCAGTCCATCCAAATTGTTAATCCATCAGATTAACCCACTGATGAGGTCACAGCTCTCGTAATCCAATCTTGTCAACTCTGAACACTGCTGCATGAGCTTTTTGAGGGACATACCTAGATCCAAACCTAACACAATGAATGACACATCCTTGCTTACTGAAAGCTTTTCTCACCTACTTAAATGTTGCACTCCTGATTTTGCCCCAGATTGCTTCTCATGGCACCTTCCCCACTCCCAGCTATAATACTATGCAATCCTCAAGAGCTGGCTTTCCCTTTTGGTCAGACTTCTTGCAGGCTTCAACTACTGAGGCATACAGACAAACCCTGATCTTTATTACTTTGTTCTAAGCTCTCCTCCCAAATTGCACACTTCTGATTTCCTGCCAAATGAATTAGTAGTCTCACTTTTTCTTCAAACTCAGGACGCCAAAACCTGAGCTCATCATTTTCCCTACCTATTCCCTACTCTTTACCCAGCCCTATCCCATTTCACTCCTTTCTCTGTATTCCTGGCCCATTTCTTCCAGTTCTAAGAAAACCTAGGAGTCTTACCCCACATCATTCTTCTTTTTGCAGATGTCCCTGATGCTACCATATCAACAAGATTTTCTATAACTAGGCCATGGGTGTTTTCTCTTTTGCAGAAATTGCCACACAAGAACCAAACTCACCTTGATCAACAACTGGAACCCTGGAGTCGACTCAGCTCAACTCCCACAATCAACTCCATAAGGCAGGATGCCTATTTTTTTAATCCCACGGTACTTAGCATTGAAATATTACTTATCTTTCTGTCCACCTATGACTCATGAATATCCACTAATAATGCAGGTAGCCTGACCTGACTGCTTCATCATCTTTCCTATTGGCCCCAGTCTGAGATCTTACCAAATCCAAAACCAATTTATCAAGTCACAAGGCTTGGGTTTTGCTCCAGGCAGTTATCTGAAACAAGTCATTTTTACCAGATTTCTTATATTCTTTTTATTAAAACAAGAACTGAATATAAGGTCAAGTTTATTAAGCCAAATTCAAGGACAATATTGCCATGTCACCACTCCTTGAAAGTAATCATAAGGGAGACGATTTCTTTTCTTCTTCTTTTTTTTTTTGTAGATGTAGATGGACAGCATGCCTTTATTTATTTTTAGGTAGGGCTGAGGATTGAACCCAGTGCCTCATACGTGCTAGGCAAGCATTCTGCCACTGAGCTACAGCCCCAGCCCAAGGGAGACAATTTCATATTGACAAATTAGGAAGTCATCATGCACGACAATTTAGTGTCATAAGGAGTTGGTAGATTTCAGGCCCAACATTATATTTCTGGGGAATAGTCACGAACACAATAGAACTTGGCTAAAATGGAGGCACAGGTGACCAAGTTAACCTTGGGGGAACTGACTTCCCCTGTAGATACCAAAGGATGACCTGGATTTCCGCTTAACCACCTTGTATGATCACCACAGTGGGGCATTCAAGAACAAAAGTGAGATCCTGTTACACCAGGAGACTATCCAGGACACCCACAAGTAAGTGGTAGAAACCCTCTTTGGTAGATTGCCATCCAGTTATACAACGTGAAATGTCACTGATAGCTACCAATTTGTGCACAAAGTTCTCTGTTTTTACATCTATCTGTACTTTCTGTATTTTAATTGTCTAAAATGAACAGAAACCATCCAAGATTGTACTCATCTGTATAAATGAGCAAAACTTTTCATTAATTCCAAAGGGAAAAAAGATGCTTTGTCTACTTTAAAAAAATTATTTTTTGTAGTTGAAGACGGACAGAATACCTTTATTTTATTTATTTTTATGTGGTGCTAAGGATCGAACCCAGTGCCTCACACATGCTAGGCAAGTGCTCTACCACTGAGCTACAGCCCCAGCCCTGTCTACTTTACTTTTGAGGTCTTGGCAATTATCTTTCTCTCCTCATCTTTCTCTGATTACTCTCCTTTGTTTGCCCCACACCATCTTCTAGAACCAAGTGCCTGTCTGGGGAATGTTTACCCCTTCCTGCTCCACCCCCCATCACTTCCTGGACCATCAGACACTGGATTAATCCTAAGAAGGAATGTATCCACAGCGTCCAGGGATCCATAGGTGAGGGTTAGAAAATTGAGTGGGCAGATGAGATAGTGCAAGTCTTCCTGAATGGACCCAAGAATCAGATTTGAGGCTAATGGCTGGCAGGGAAGATCAGGGATTACTGAGGGTCTTGGAAAGCAGTGATTAAATTGGTAAATATCACACTAATACCAGGGGACATGTTGACTGTAGAGCTAGGAAATTTATTCAATTTTTCAGAGACTCTCAGGTGAGCCTCTCAGGTGAGCCTTAGGTTTAAGCAATAAACATTTTCAGCAGGGAAGACACCTGGGAGTAGAACTATACCTCCCATCAGTCCTTCATATGCCAGTTTTCCAGCTATTGTGAAAAATCTATAGTTCCCATAATGTACTGCTGATTAAAAATTCAAGCTCATCCCTCTTCTCTTTTCTCCAGTGTCTCCTCATACAGCAGCCACCAATGGCGGTTACTCCCGAAAGAATGATGGTGGTTTCTTCTCCACCTAGTGTTGACAGGTCAGTGGACTGTGGACATCCTGCCATCTATTTCCATTAAATAGATTTGTGCAAAATGAAGCATGAAATGTCCGTTACTTATAACTGTGAGGTGCCTCTTGTCTGCTCTTAAAACATGGGACAGAAATTTCCCAACTCCTAGAAAGTAATCCTATTGGGTATATTTGCAATTTGGAATTAGTCTTGCTGAAGAGATAAAGATTTAGACTACAACAACATTGTTTTTGGCCAGACACAGGTATTCACATGTTGCAAATTGAAGTTAATCTAACCATTAAGAGCTATCCACTCAACATTTCTTGCAAATCTTTGAGGAAACAAAACTTAGCCCACTCTCTTGAGGATCTTATGGAACACTGTAATTTTAGAGCTCTAAGTAGCATTAATATTTCTGCTAAGGTCATACTTTATACATTCAGACTTCTTGGGTTTAGTCATCTGCTAGATTCTACTTTTCTTGGAAGGTTCCATCTCCTTGGTTCTGGCTACTTGCCATTATCCAATCTCTAACGCTGCTTCTGTCTCCTTGCCTGGTAGCCAACTCCCTTTCCTTGTCAATTTGTGCTATAATATATAACTTGTGTTTACTTTTATAACATCATTCAAAACTCTGACTGGGGATATAGCTCAATTAGTAGAGTTCACATGTACAAGACCCTGGGTTTAGTCCCTAGCACCACACACCAAAAAAAAAAAAAAAAAATCTGGTGTTTGGGTTTGAAGGTGTCTAAAAAATAATCCTTTAGTGTGGTTTCTAAAATTATAAGTCACTCCCAAGAACCTTCTGTGTTCATAAAGACTGGACAAGAAATGGCCCAAGGATCTTTTAAAATATTGCGTAATATTCATTTTAAAAAATAGGTGTTTTTTTTTTAAGTTAAAAGCTAATCGTGCATTACAGAAAAAATAAAAACACAAAGAACAAAGTCATCCAGTCACAAGCAACTTAGCTAGACATGTCCCTCCAGGTTGTACATGTACATACACATATCCCATGTTGTGTGACTAAGATTGTAGTGTGTGTATCATGCTTTTCCACACATCATGAATATTCACCAATTTAAAATCCCAAAGCTACATGAGTATTCTTGATAACCAAGAACATAACACTAATTGTCTAATTGTCTGACAATGTATGCATTAATTCAGTTGTGAAAGGGTTTCTTCCAGGTACTCAGATATAGTCCTTAAACCAAACTTTCCATTGGGACCTTCTATTTAGATAGTATTTGCTGGCACATGGCAATATTAAATTTCAGTTCTCATTATTTAAAATAGCTAAAGTTGGTAGAGAGGGGTGACTCCTTGGATAATCAATCACCTGATGTGCAGTTAACAGATTATATTACCACTGGAGATGTAGCTCAGTGACAGAATGTTTGCCTAGCATGTGTAAGGCACTGGGTTTGATCCTCAGCACAAAAACAGAATTACTATTGTCCATGTTGAAGCTTTTAAAAATACAGACCCTGATAAGGCCAAGATGGCCACCTCCAGCTTAGTACCCATGTGAGACCAATGAATGGTCCTTGAAATCATCTCCTTAAAAGCCGCCTAGCCCTCATTCTTGAGCTAGGCGTGCTGTTGAGAGTTCAGAGCAATGGCAGTTCTCTTGAGGGGGGGGGGGGGGTAGAGCTTGTGGGGCTGGATTTCCGTGGCCTCTGGGTGTTCCAGGATTAATCTGTATGAGGCTCACCCTTCTGCTCTGGAAAGTGGTTCATGGTTGGAATATATGACAAAATTGGGGTTCTGGGAAACTGAAAAACCACTCTAAATGTAGGCCCTGTATGGTGGGGGGGGGAGGAGGAGGAGGAGGAGGAGGAGGAGGAGGAGGAGGAAAGACTGGAAGAAGAATGAATGGATTGAAACATTGTACCTGAAAGAAGAAATCACTGGAAATCTAATGTTGATATCAGGCAAAACCCTTAACAAATGTATCTGCTATCTCTATATACACTTTAACAGACATGGGGAGTATGGGTAGAAGGAAGGTTGGAATTTGTGGAAAAGGCACATCAATCACCATGGAAAAGAACAGGACTTCTATAAGGAAAGTAATAAAATGGGCTTCTTTGGAAAAAAATAAATATAAAAATAAAGCCTTCTGGCTGGAACCACCATCTTCCAGTAATTCACCAAAATGACAAACAAAGGTAAAGAGGAGAGGAACCTGATATATTTGTTCTCTAGGCCTTTTAGAAAACATGGAGTTGTTCCTTTGGCCACATATATGCAAATCTACGGGAAGGGTGATATTGTAGACATTAAAGGGAATGGGTGCTGTTTAAAAAGGAATATTCCACAAATGTAAGTAATAATGGCAAAACTGAGAGAGTCTACAATGTTACCCACCATGCTGTTGGCATTGTTGTGAATAATCAAGTTAAGGGCAAGATTCCTGCCAACAGAATTAATGTACGTATTGAGCATATTAAGCACCCCGAGAGCCGGGACAGCTTCCTGAAACGTGAAGGAAAATGATCAGAAAAAGAAGGAATCTAAAGAGAAAGGTAACTGGATTCAGCTGCAGCACCAGCCTGCTCCATCTAGAGAAGCACATTTTGTGAGAACAAAAGGAGCATGGACTGCTGGAACCTATTCCCTATGAATTCCTGACATAATAAATGTAAAAATAAATTAATAAAAGCCTATGGACTATAAAAATAGATAGATTGATCCCACCCAGCACAGCTGCTTGGGAGGCTGAGGCAAGAGGATCCTGAGTTCAAAGCCAGCCTCAACAACTCAGTGAGATACTGTCTCTAAATACAATATTTTAAAATGGGATAGGGATGTGACTCAGTGGTTAAGCACTCTGGGCTCAATCCCCAGTACCATAAATAAATAAATAAATAAATAAATAAATAGATACATACATACATACATACATACATTCATAAAATATAGATCCCTACCAAGCATTTAAAGAATACTAATCCCTTTTTTTTTAATTATTCTTAAATTATTCCAAAAAACTAAAAAGGAAGGAATTCTTCCAAACTCGTTTTACAAAATCAGACAAGGACACAACAAACAAAGCTATAGACCAATATCCCTGATAAACATACATGTAAAAATCTTCAACAAAATACTAGCAAATAGGGGCTGGGTTTGTGGCTGGGGGCTGGAGTTGTAGCTCAGCGTTAGAGTGCTCATCTAGCACATTCGAGGCCCTGGGTTCGATCCTCAGCACCACATAAAAATAAATAAACAAAATAAAGGTATTGTATACAACTAAGAAATAAATATTTTAAAAATACTAGCAAATAGAATCCAATAGCACATTAAAAAGTTTATTCACTACATATAAATCAATAAACATGATACACTATGTCAACAGAATTAAGGATAAAAATCATGTGATCATCTCAATAAATACAGAAAAAGCATGTGACAAAATTCAACATCCCTTCCTGATAAAACCTCTGACCAGGTGTGGAAGGAAAATACCTCAGCATAATAAAGTCCATATATAATAAGTGTCATTGTATGAACACAACACAATGCTATGTGTAGAAAACCCCAAATACTCCACCAAAGAACTACTAGAATTAATAAACAAGTTTAATAAAGTTGTAGAATTCAAAATCAAAATACATAAATCAGTGGTGTTTCCATGCCAATAGTGAATAATCCAAAAAAAATCAAGAAAGCAATTCCATTTACAGTAACTAAAAAACAAGGGGCTGGGGATGTGGTTCAATGATAGAGGGCTTGTTTGGCACACCTGAGGCCCTTGGTTCAATCCCCAGTACCACAAAAACAAAACTAAAACCAAAGGATAAATTTTAACCCATGAGGTGAAAAAAATCTCTAAAATAAGAAAAAAAAAAAAAATGGTTGACATCCTGGGTTCTTGAATTGGAAGAATCAATATTGTTAAAATGTTCATACTGCCCAATGCAATCTACAAATTCATTGCAACCCTTACCAAAATAACACTGACATCCTTCATGGAACTAAAAAAACCCTAAATTTTTTATAGAATAACAAATAAAACCTACCATCACCACCACCACCACCACCAACAAAAAACCCAACCAGCCAGCCAAAGCAACATTGAGCAAAAAGAACAAAGTGGGAGACATTTCACTACCTGACTTTAAAATACACTGTGAAGCTGCAGTAACCAGCAATGGTATTGGCATTAAAAAAAAAAAAAAAAAAAAAAACCAATGGAACAGAACAGAGAACCTAGAAGTAAACTCACACACTACAACCAACTGACCTTTGACAAAGATGCTAAGAAAATGCTTTAGGGAAAGGACAGTCTCAAGTGGTGTTAGAAAATTGGATATACACACAGAGAAAGAAATTGGATCCCTTTCAACACAAACACACATCAACTCAAGTTGGATTAAAGATTTAAATGGAAGACATGAAATTACTTGAAGAAAACTGGGGAACTACTTCAGGATATTGGAATAAACAAGGATTATTTTGCGGGAGCGGGTACTGATGATTGAACCCAGGATGCTGTACTACAGAGCTACATCTCAGTCCTTCCTGAGACAGGGTCTAAGTTGCTGAGGCTATCCTTGAACTTCTGATCCTGCTGCCTCAGTCTCCAAGTCACTGGGATTACAGGCATGTACCACTGCAGCCAGTTTGGACAAGGATTTTTTAAATAAGACGCCCAAAACACAGGAAACAAAGCAAAAAGACAAACAAATGGGATTATGTCAAACTGAAAAGCTTCTGCAGAGAAGAAACAACCAACATAGTGAAGGAAAACAACCTACAGAATGGGAGAAAATATTTGCAAGCTATAGACATTCATATCCAGAATATGTAAGGAACTCAAAAAACAAAAAATAAAAAATGCACAATATACTTAAATAGATAATTATCAAAAGACAATCCAACAGGTATTAATAAGTTCAAAATCATCAGATAAATGCAAATTAAAACCACAATGAAATATCATCTCACTCCAGTTAAAATGGCAATTATCAAAAAGACTAAGATAACAAGTGCTGGTGAGGATGTGGAGAAAAGGGAACACTGATGGTATAATGTAAATTAGTATGGCTATTATGGAAAACAGTAAGGGAGGTACTCAAAAAATTAAAAATAGAACTACCATATGATTCAGCAATCCCACTAACAGGTATACATCCAAAGGAAATAAAACCAGTATGTTAAAGAAACATCTTCGCTCCCATGTTTGTTGCTGCATTATTCATAAGGGCAAGAAATTCCAACAACTGATGTCCACTAATGGATGAATGGATAAAGAAAATGTGATATACAAATATGGAATACTGTACAGCCATAAAGAGTGAAATCCTGTCACTTGCAACATCACAGATGGAATTGGAAGGCATTCAGTGAAATAAGCCAGGCACAGAAAGGCAAATACACACCATCTCGTTCATATTAAAAAAAAAAAAAAAAAAAAAAGTTGCTTTCATAGTAGGAATAAAATGTGGTTTCTTTATGCTGGTGAGTACAGTTGGGGATCCCAAGGCCAGTCTCAGAAACTTAGCTAGACATTAAGCAATTTAGACTGTCTTAAAAAAAAAAAAAAAAAAAAAGCGGGCTGGGGATGTAGCTCGGTGGTTAAGTCTGGATTCAATGCCAGAGAGAAGAAACACAAATGTTGAATGTCTTCATCATAAAGATACTTTTTCCAGACAGAAATATTTACCTAAAGTGCCTAAAGTGTATATTATATAATGTATGCATGCACTGAAACATTACATGGTACTTCCTAAATATGTACAATTTTTCTGTGTAAATTTTTAAAAATTGCAGGGCGCAGTGGTAATCTCAGCAGCTCAGGAGACTGAAGCAGGAGTTCACAGCCAACCTCGGTAACAACGAGGCGCTGAGTAACTCAGTGAGACCCTGTCTCTAAGTAAAATATAAAATAGGGCTGGGATGGGCTCAGTGGTTGAGTGTTCCGGAGTTCAATCCCTGGTGGAAAAAAAAAATAAAGTTTTAAATGCTTTAAGAAAAATTCCTAGATTTCTATTCTAATTCGTTAAATTCTGGGCAAATCCCTGGAATGTGTATTCCTGTAAGTTTAATGTGTACCTTAGCGGCAGAGACTGTAGGGTGCCTTTAGCTCTGGGGGCACCTGCGTGGGTACCACAGTCAAAAAAGAAGCCTATTGGGGGGACTGGGTTTGTGGCTCACCTAGTATGCGTGAGGCACTGGGTTCAATTCTCAGCATCACATAAAAATGAAATAAAGATATTAAAAAAAAAAAAGAAGAAGGGGGGGGGGGCGGGAGGGAGAGAGAAGCCTATCCTAAAAGGAAAAAAGGGAAGGCCTCGGTCACATTCCAGCCCGAGGCAGGGAAACCGCTCTCGGCCCATTCACTCTCCGCCTCCGCACGTCAGCGGCCCCAGCCACAGATCGGTAACGTGCTTGCCCTAACGTCCTGAAGCTCGGTGGCCGGTGACTGTGGCCTGGGCTCAGATCAGAATCGCCTCGATAATCACTGGCCCGGGACAGGCCCGGCCTCGTCTATCTGATCAATTCATCACTTCTGAGCACCGGGCCCATTGGACCAGCTCCGGGACCTCAGGGACCGCGGCGCTGCCGCCGCCCAAAGGGCCTCACTGCACAGCGCCCGGAGGAGGGGGCTTCGCAGGAGGAGAGCTTTTCATTTCGGGGCGGCCCGGCGGGGCTGGGGTCACGACCCGATCAAATAAGATCAAGGTGTAGGCGGGGGGAGGGGCGCAGGTGGGGTACACGCACTCGCCTTGCACGCTCCACGCACACACACTCGAGCGTCCATTCGCTCACTGGGCCCACACGCACCTTCCACACAACACAACACACAGTCGCCTCAGCCCAGGCCGCTCTCCCTCCCGTGAGGCAGCGGAAGTCCGCACCCTCTTTTAAACCCTCCGGCGCCGCCGCCGCGGAGGATTCTGGGAGAAGCCACCCACCATAGGCTGGTGACTCCCTAGCACAATCTTGTCCAGGACGCGTCCTGCTGCCCTCGTGTGGCTTGGAGGCCTTAGGGAGAGGAGACTGAATTAATACTGAATGGTGGTTGTCTTTTTATCTTTATATTAATTCATATAAACCTTCATATGCACATCTATAGTTTTCTTTTATCTCGACTTTATTTTTGTCTTAAATTTTAAAATATTGAGTATAAGATGATTCAATGTCAGATTTTTAGGTGAATGGTTCACTTTGCACGGACAGAGTGACCGATGGTCACCACCAAGAAGAGCATCAGCTGCTCCAAGAGTTCTTCTAAGGGAGAAGGCAAGCATCTTTCACCACAGAAAAGGTGAGGAATCGAGTTTTCATTTAAAAAATATTTTTAGTGGTTGATGGACACAATATCTTTATTTTACTTATTTTTATGTGGTTCTAAGAATTGAACCCAGTACTGGGCCACAACCACAGCCCTAGATTTGTTTTTCTTGATACATATTTTGAGTAATGGGGACCAAAACCAGGTCATCACCCATGCTAGGCATGTTCTACCACTAAGCCACACTCACTCCCAGCCCCAGGAATATTTTTTTTTTAATATTTATTTTTTAGTTTTAGGTGAACATAATATCTTTATTTTTATGTGGTGTTGAGGATCGAACCCAGCGCCCCCCCACACACACCCAGCATGCCAGGTGAGCGTGCTACTGCTTGAGCCACATCCCCAGCCCCCGAGGAATATTTAAATCCAAAAACTAGGTGGTCAGGGTATCTGTGAAATGGGTAAAGATAGGAAGGCATATCCCTTGCCTCACAGAGCCCTCTGGCTGCTCAGAACTTGATGGTGTGGCAGTCATTTACATTCACATCCATTAAAACATGTCTAACTTTCAAAGTCCACAAGTATAGTGAAAAATAGCAGCAGCCCAATACCACCAAAAAGAAAAAAATGAATAGTGATTATGTAAGTAGAACTGGCACCTCTCACAGTAGAGATCACAACTTTCAACATCTCAGTTCCTCTTCCCTTCTTTTTCAATGAAATTAGAGTGTAGGGAGAAGATAAAGCAAAAGAATTTTAGAGATTAATAGAAATAATTTCTGAAGTCATAATCTGTATATGTGCCAGGCACTTGGAATAAACAAATAGGGAGTAGGGGAATATCTGTTGTATGAGACAAGATTCTGTTGGCTGAAAGATTTTTTTAGGTGCCTGGCTGGTTTACCTGAAAAACTTCATTTGAATAAATTACTTCATTGATTATGGGAGATAATACTTACATTTTAGTAGCAGAGGCAGGTTAAATGTATTGGGTGAGTGCTTTCTACCTTATTCAATATACCTAAGTTTTATGAAACCTCATCTCCTCTGAAAGGAGAAAGCTAGGCTATCATATATTCTCAACTCTATCATACATTCAATGACCCTCAAAAGTGGATAACAGGAATGAAGACATTCACTAATGTGAACTAAATAGGTGAGCTATCACCAGAATGCAAGGGAAGTACTGAAAAAAAAAAAGTTCAACAAATTCATCACGTGTCAAATAAAATGGACAAATATTGTAGGGAAAGAAATTTTATTTTCAAGGATTTGTGCAGATATTGATGAATAAAAAAAACTGTATTTCAACTATAAAAAGGAGCTGACTTCATTCTACCCTGGTACACAGGGTTTATGGTGATACCAAGTTGAATTTGAGGCAATATTGCTCTCCTCATGCCCCCACCCCTAAGACTTCCCCAGAGGAACAATTTTTATAATTTTTAGCCAAAATAGTATGACATATCAACCAAAGTAATGAGTTAAAGTTTCTGTTTTTCTGTTTATATAAAATCAAGAAATGAAATAGGCTGTGTATTTGTTTCTTGCTGTAAATTATCTTCACCTTGTACACTTTTTGGTACATTCTGGAATGAAAAATCTCAAAATATCACCACTCAAAGAGTCTAGGCCAACATGACCCACCCAGGCAGTTATAAAAATTGGTTGAACTACAATGTGGAATGGAACTAGTTTAAAATATGAAGCAGCTCTAAGCACCAAACTTAGAGACATTAGCCCTATTAGAAAACAAGTCATTAAAGCTACCAAATAACAAGTGCAAAACATGCTGAACCTGTTCCCAGGGAGACATTCCCTATGACCAACAGATTCCAAATTCACACCATATGATGTAACTTTTCTTTTCTATTCCTTTCTCATATGAAAGATTCCAGAAATGACAATTGGAAACATGAATAACTGAAATTTATCCTGTGGACCAATCCCTGAAGAGATAACAGCCACAACTCTGAGATGATTAGACATGTAGTGTTTACTTGATGATGTCTGTACTTGTAGGATCCCTCAAAGCATGAAACTGCATATAGTAGAACCTAAACTTCCTAGCAGCTTTTAATCTTTTATAGAAAACAGACAAAAGACAAATTAATTTATTGCCATACAGGAGATATCCACAGCTAACTTTGTCCACAGTCAAGTTTTGCTGTAATGGACAATTCAACTGGAAGATCTTTATCTATGCTTGCTTACTATAATTTAGTTTTAGACTTTTTTTCATATACAGAAGTTCTTAGCTTCACAAATCCAACAGCTGATTCTGCATATATGAGGAGGGAGCAGAAAAGTCTTTCCTGAAAATGTTGTCATCTGAAAAGATTTGCTCAGGAATTGCCATAGTCAATGAAAAAGCTCTTTTCTCTGAATTGTAAAGTTCTATTCTCCTTTACTTTAGAAAACATTCTTATTTCACTAATGGAGTCTATGAACTGTCCAAACATGCCAACGAATATCACCAACTTCTCGTTTGAATTTCTCATGTTTCCCCAGTAAATAATTTCCAGAAACAATGAAAAAGACTGTGATATAAAGAAAATGCAGTTGGCCAAGAAAACAGGTAGTCAACTAAAAATTGCCATAACACAAAGACTAAGTATAAATCTTTTATAACATGAGAACACTTCCATATAATATCACAATAAATTCTTATACTAGATGAATTCACTAGTATATGAATTAATATGCTAATTTATATCTTCTCCTCTAACTGCAAATATATTAAACAATTATTTCTTCAACCGTTTCTTTTTCCCCTAGTGGTAGCATTTAAAACTGAGTAACAGTATTTAGCACTAAGTTAGAAAATATAAAAAAGCCTTAGGAAATAGCAACAGCTGATTCATTTTTCATATACCATTTGATTGAGTAAAGTCTTCTTTTGGGGATACAGGTGAACAGGAAGTGTTTTCTTGTCTTAATCACTGCTCTTTAGTCTCATCACAGATGGTTAATTTCTGGATTTTTATATGAGCTCAGATTCTCTTGGCAAAACTCAAGCTCTCAGCACACACCAAGCTGCTTCATCTATTCTCTTTTTGCAATGAGAGCCATGCCTCTCTCTCATGTTCCCAGGTAAGTAGATAAAAGACAATTTTCTAAAACCAAGCAATTTCCTGGCCTTTCATAACTCCTTTTTCCCACCTGGTACCCTCCCTCCCCAATTTGCCAAAACCATATTAAACAGTGAAAAAAAGTCAAGTCTTGAAAATTATCTCTCCTTTCAAGAGGTCTGAACACAGCCTATGTCCTTCCCTATAAGCCTCAGTTTGAAAAGATCCTGATGCGGGGTTGAAGAACAAAACAGGTGACATGTTGGTGTTATTTTTGTTTTCTTGCAGTGCTGAGAATTGAATCCAGGGCCTCACACATGCTAAGCAAATATTGTACCACTGAGCTCAACCCTAGCCCAGGTGACAGGTTTTTAAAAAGCAGGAGGTATATAATCTTATCATTGATGGGTGTAATTAAACTGGACATTATATGTTCACTGCTGAGAGCCAATTTACACACAGATCAAAGGAAGTTGGCTTTCTGGAGTCCCCTAAAGCATAAATAACATCCGTGACCACAAGTAGTTTTCCTCACATATGGCAGGGGCAGATGCTGTGATGTCACCTTGGGGACATTGATGTTTTTGGCTGAACTCTCCTACACTGGGTCCAGGCCTCCAACAGGTTCTTCACCCCTGTCCCCTTGGTTGGCAGTTGATGAGTTGGGTATTTTGTAATTCATTTTACAAACAAGACATAAAAGGCCATTACGATGCAAGCGATTGCCACAGCAGCATGCAGCCTGGTTCCAATCACAGCAGCTAGCAGGCAAAAATAGAAAGAAGAAATCACTCCCAGCCGTTCACAAAAATCCTAACATTCCAGGTGACATTCTAAAATTTCTAGTTACAAACAAAGAGATCTATTAAGAATTTCAAGAACCTGGGAATGTTTTTAAATGCTACATTTATGCTCTAGGTTCTCGATGAATACATTATTTCTATTTTTTACCTTATTTTGAAAAAAGATTTAGGTAGGTAGGATTCCAATTGAAGATACCCAAAATAAAAAGTAAAAATACATCTTCATTAGTTAAATCAAAACTTACACTGTATTGTTTCCAGAAAATCAGGAAAGGTTTCAGTGGTAAAATATT
This sequence comes from Marmota monax, assembly GCF_021218885.2. Lineage (NCBI taxonomy): Eukaryota > Metazoa > Chordata > Mammalia > Rodentia > Sciuridae > Marmota > Marmota monax. The sequence continues at coordinate 2,070,243 of NW_026694276.1, forward strand.
CCTCCCCTCCAGCCCAGTCAAAACTAGCTTAATTTGTACACTTTTACTCCACAGAGAATACTGAACTTTCCTGGATGCTAAAATAAACACTTATCGCCTAAATAATAGCAAATTCACAATTCATCTCTTTTTTTCTTTGCTTTTGGTACTGGGGATTGAATCCAGGGGCACTAAACCACTGAGCTACATCCCCAGCCCCACCCACCTTTTTTTTTCTTTTGAGGCAGGGTCTCACGAGTTGCTTAGGGCCTTGCTAACTTGCTGAGGCTGCCCTTGAACTTGAGATCCTCCTGCCTCTGCCTCCTAAATTGCTGGGATTACAGGTGTGCATCACTGTTCTGGGCTACCTCTTTTTTCAATTTTGTAAAATGATTACTTAATTTTACCAGACTCCATCTCAGTTCATAGACTCCATTAGTGAAATAAGAATGTTTTCTAAATTTACTCAGACTTCATCTCAAGATTTTTTTCTAAAAGTGGAATCAAATATAATCTCAGCTCATAACACCCCATTCGTAACACCACACTGTCCAGAGATGGCCATCTCCTCCTTTGTCCAGACATGACCTTACCTTTGTAAAACACACCCCAAACTCCCTTCTTCTCTGATAGCAGCCAGGTTTTGAGACGAGGTACTTTCTTGAAGTAGGCACAGGTGCAAACAAAGAGCAAACCAAACACCAGAATCCCATCCAAGGAGTACACTGTAATAAACAAAAAAAAAAAAACAAACTTTCAGCGCTGATCCAACTTGAAATAGGTAATACCAGCTGAGAAAGGGCTAAGTGTGAGTCTCAGCTAAGGAGGACAGAGTGTTATATAATATCAAGATAACAGTATCAAATGGCAGTGCCAACACTTGACAAGAGAGAGCCAAGGTCCTGAGACTTACAATGTTACCTTACTGCTCACCAAAATTGCTTGTAGACATCCCCTTTACAACAGTTTCACTGCCTCCTCCCCTCACCTTTCCCAAACTAGAATCCTGAGTAGGGTGTATAGATTTATGTGGAATCAGCCTTCCAGTGTTGGCAATGGGCTGAGAGAGGAATAAGAATCCTTGGAGCCTGAACACAGAGAATTAAACATGTTCTGGTTTTAAACCACTCATGTAATAAAGGAGAACTCGATGGTTAGCCAAGTCTGTCTGATCTACATCTGTTAGTGAAGAATATAATGTTGAGGCAAAGAATAAAGCTTCATGAAAATTTTCAGAGTTAGAATTCATGTGAATACCATTTTCTTATAATTAGCTTACACTTCATGCATGATACTCTACTTACAAACCAAATTTCTGCCAGAATAACAACACATTCTTGTATTTTAAAAAGCTGATCATTTGACATAGCAAAAAACTTTAAGCTCTCAGTTCTGTATTTTATATATGTAAATTCAAATTGTACTGGTGAGCACAATGAATTACCTTACTGCAAGTAATAATAATACTGGACTGCACAAGTGGAACACAGACACACACACAAATTATTCAGCAACTACTATGTGCCAGAATGCTCTCTTATTTCCAGGTTCGGATTATTTCTTCCTCTGGGTAACGTCCTGAGACCTCTGACTATCCGGGAAGTTCCAAACTGATATTGTGTATAGCTAATGTCTGCCAGTTTTGGACCACACTATGCGTCTCTCCTCCTCCAGTAAAACACTCTCATAGCTAGGTCCAGCAAATTATACACACACAGTTTTTAGGAAGAATGATACCTTCATGAGCTACTTTTCCTCCCATAAATATTTGCAGACGCTGCCAAAATTTCACAAGGAGGTGAAATAATAGTCTTCAATGCCACACCTATGGACAAGGTACTTTTGAGAAATGCTTTCCTGTGCCCTTCAAGTTATACTGCCTAAAAGACGTTTTCTTTTCCTTTTCTGAAAGGCTGATTGTAAAGACCATAGAAGGCCTGCTCCCTGCCTTTCCCTGGATTTCAGAAATCATGTCTATAAAGTGTTTGAAGAAACCGGGAAAATTAGATCAGGGTGACAACTACTATATCATTTAGAAAAGGTAGTGTCTAAATCTATCCTTTGCAACACCAGCCAGAGTTTCCAGATGTGATGACCCAGTTAGGACTTTAGAATTAAGCAAGAGAAGGCTTTCCGGCATTTTTTAAAAGAACTTTGGGGAGGGTCTACGTTCACCTCCCCCGACTCGCCAAAGTGTGAGGTTTGATATCCTCGGTGATTTCTTGATCCTCTTAACCAGCCTACAGTTCCAAAGTACGAGAAAGTAGGGGGCTGGGAAGGAGTATTCTCTCCTCCCTGGGGTTAAAGAACACTAGTTTTCTGGAGACTGCCCTCCTCCGGGCCAAAACGAACTTCTTGGAAAGGAAAAGAGGGGTAGAGACCTGAGGCTCGAGATGTGGACAGGAGAGGGACTGAGAGACCTAGATGAGCACCGGAAGAAGGAACCTGCAGAGAAGTACACGAGAAAGGAGTTAAGGGCTTCGAGAAGCGGAGAGGGGAAGGGCTGGGAGGGGGCGGGGAGAACGGCCACGTCAGTCCCGGCCCCGCCCGCCAGTTTCCCCCGCGTCCTTTACTACCACCCTCCGCTCGGGGCACCGACCCTCACCGTTAGTCATGGCGGCTAGGCTCGGGCCTGGGTAAGGGGTCCGGATTCAGCGGTGGTAGCGGCGAAGGCGGGGAAACCCGACTCCCGCTTGTCACTTCCCGATCCGGGCCGAGGCGACAGGCAGAAGCCGCAATACGCAAGCGCAAGGACCGAGAGGCGAGCGCCGAACGCAATCAGGACTTGCTAGCCAATCGTCGAGTTAGAGGATCTGCATAGGTGGTGTTTGCGCGCTTGCGCGCTCACGTGGGTTAAGGAGAGCACGTGTGGGGTGGGGGGCCGCGAGGTTTCCTTTGTGGTCATGGTAACTGAGCCGCTTCAGGCTGACTGGGGAGTTAGTGTTGGGACGAAACTTGGCTGGACTGCGGTGATGTGTTTGAGAAAGTAAATGCTGGGGGTTATGTGCCTTGGTGGCTGCTCTTCGTGTATTTGTAAAGCAGCCTTTATGTTGCATCCCACCTGCAACAGAAAGGTTTCAGTCCTCTGGTTCTTCCACTTAAGAGAGCTCCAACACCAGTGCTTAAGAAACAGTTCCGTTTTCTCTCCTTTTCTCCACCATCTAGGTTTATGAGGTTGACTCTGTTCGCTGCCTCACAAGACTTTCAGGATCAAGAGCTTTCTAACTAAGAAACAAAACCAAATCGTCCAGTTCCCCCAAAGAAGATGAGAACTTGTAATAAAATCAGGTAAACTTCAAGAGAAGACATTGGAGGAGAACCAAGTGGGTCAATAAAAATCGCACATGAAATGTATGCTATAGCAAGGTAACTAACATTTTACCATAAAAGCTGAATGAAAATATCCCCAGTATCTGGGTGTTGGACATGTTTGATTGGGAATATGATTTTTCTCTGTTTCTATGCTCTGCACTAGTAAGCTGGTTTAGTAATAGATATGTAAAGCCTTTGGTTTTGGGGGAGGAGCTGGGGAAGCAGCCCCTCTGCCTCTGGAACTGCCCTTATTGCCTGGCTCTTTCTGATTCCTGATGCAAATCTAGTCGAGTTGCATCTGATTCTTCGGAATGAACTAAGGAACTTTGTAGCAAAAAATAACATATTTCAGATCTTAAAGGTCTGCCATGTTGGAAACATTCAGATTAATGTTTGTGAATGGATTTTCTTTTTCTTAAACTATTAGGAGAGTCTCAATTATTTCCTGTATTTAGAAATACACCTCAGCCACTGTAACCATAAATTGGGGACATTTGGACAGCTTTCCTCTGAAGACACTTTGACAACATGATGAAAGACATCATCATCTAATGATGGAAGTAGGGTAAAGAGACAAAATTACAGATTCTACTATACAAATCAAAATTTTTAATTGTGCACAACTCGGCCCACTTTATTAGGATCCAGTCAGAAGTACCATACTAGAGCTGAAATTATAAGGTTAAAGATCCACAATGTTTGTCTGGAACTAAAGGAATTCTGCCCCTCTCTGCTTCAGTGCCATCTGCTGGCTACAGCCTTCTTGGTTATATAGAAGAAAAAAGTCACTACAGTGGCCTTCTAGAAGATGAAGTAGAGAAGCAAGCCAAAAAAATCTTGAGTCAGGATAGACTACTTGAGAAAACAGAAGTGGGGATGTGGTGGGGATGGAAAATATACAAAAACAACAAAAATGGAAGATATACAGAAACTTAAGACTGGCCAGACAGCCACTCAGATTAAATAGGCATGCACCTACACACAAACCCCCTTCCCAAAAGAACTGTTCTGGAACACTCAAAACTGAACCAAAACAGAAATCCATATTGTCTAGGCCTTTAAAACTTTCAACTTTTGTCTAAAACAGTAACAGCACTAGAATCATCACTAGCAACTGAAGTTAGTTTTTGTACCACAACTGGATAAAGATCCCAAATCATTCTAACCAGCTCCTAAACATATTCACATTCACTAATCGAGACTGAATCATAAAGTTCATCTTCAACTCAAAAAATTCTTTCGTGCTTACTATGAAACTGCACTATCCTCACTGACCTTCTGATTGATTGTTCTGTTCTTTTTTTTTTTCCTTTTCATTATTAATTGTGGTGACCAGTTCGGCTCCATGGCTTCAACTGTCACCTTTATAGGGAGTTCATAATTTGAATATCCTACCAGACAAGAAATAAAAACTGTACAGTTTTAAAAATATGTTCAATAGAGTTTGGGATGCAGTTCAGTGCTAGAGCACCTTTGTTGTATCCTCAGCATTTAAAAAAATTTAATAAATACATTAGTTTTTAAAAATTAAAAATATGTTCACTTTTTTTCCTCTGTAAAATTGGGTTATAATGGTAGCTTCTTTCTAGGATTGTTGGAGGATTAAATGAAAACAATTTCTAGCATGAAGTATTGCTCCATAAATGTTAACTATTATTGGTGTTGTTAATTTGTTTAAAATTTTTTACTCATGTCTGCTATGTGCTGGGTGCTTGCTAGATTTGCAGAGAGAAAAAAATAAGTCCCTGCTCTCAGAACAAAATAAATTAGGTAAGATAATACAAATAAACAAATTTTAATAGTATACATATATTATCTTCATTATTTTAAAATATTTGCAGAATATTCTTTAAAGAAAAATGAGAGGTTCAAAAAAGGCACATGGGTGAAATCATGTAACTAGTTATGACCAAACCTGAATCTGTGTAACTTCAAAGTTCTCTTTCTGTTGTTATCACACAGCCTCAAATTTCAATGCTTTCCACTGTTAACTGGTCTGGATGATTTTGTTCTAAGCATTAATGTTTCTGTCACCCTGGAAAACCCCATAGCCTCAATGCCATCCATCCCCTGAAGGCATGTCTCACATGAGGCCAAAGCCTGGGTCACTGGCTCTAGCAGCCCAACTGCAAGAAATAAACAGAGCCCCACAGGGTTGAGGGGCTCTCCATTCAGACAGCTCTTCCTCAGTTCATTTCAGCCTGCACTGGAGAACTGACAGTTGTTGCCAAATGCCTGTCAAAGAACAGTGGCCTGTTTGTTAGAGTTTTTGCAGTCATTGTAGTGAACAATAATCAGTCTTGGGTACTATGACTATGGCATTCTGGTTTAACCAAAGAATAAGTTCAATTGCAAAGGCACAGCTCACCAACAATAGCTTCATTTGAATTACAACATAATTGAAAAGGGATGTCTAGCAGGCCTTAATTTATGCTGCAAATATTTGTTCCAGGACTTTTAGATCTAAGGAATTTGCTAAAGTGAATGAGAAACAAGAGTCTACTGTTAAACAGAGTTTAAGATTTAGTAGAAAAAGATAAGTTGTGTATAATAATAACAAAAAAATATATATATGGTAGAAAGAAATGTCAAAGAGGGCTGGGAGTGTAGCTCAGTAGCAGAGGGCTTGCTTTGCCCATATGAGGCACTAGGTTCGATCCTCAGTACCACATTAAAATAAATAAATAAAATAAAGGTATTATGTTCATCTACAACTAAATAAACAAACAAACAAAAAAAAGAAGTGTCAAAGAAAAATGAAAACCAAGTGTTTTTGGAGTATAAAGGAGAAACTTTGAATCAGGAGGCTCAGGGAAGACTTTATAAAGGAGCAGACATTTTAGCCGAGCCTGAAAGGCATGTTGCATCTCAATAGGTAGAAAAATATTCCACTGGGGAAGAAACAGTAATCCAAGGCCTGGAAAGGGAAAGTACAAGTACGTGTGGGGAACAATATACTCTATTGCTCAGTCCCAACTCAAACCTTACTTGCTCAGGGAAAACTTCTTTGACATTCTTGGATCCTCTTTCTCCAACATAAGCTCTCAAAGCATTCAATGTCTATTTCATGTCCCATTGGTATACTGTGAGTTCATTTGCATTGTCTGTCACTTTATTCACAGTCCCATAGGAAGGGCTGATTACTTTACAGGAACTTCATAAATTCTGTTGCATGAATAATTGGAAGTGGCTTTGTGAAACTGGAATGTGGGGTTCATGAAAGGAATATCAGAAGACAAAGCTATAAGGTTGGTATTGAGAAACTAATGTGACTCCATTTTTGAGAAACCAGCCTCTAACTCAGAGCAAAGCCTGTTCAAGGAAGGGGGTGTGACCCTTGTCCTTGGAAAAACCCACAGAGCACTCCTAAGCACCTACCCACCCTGCTGAGTTGTTTATCTGTAAGTAACGGGAGAGGTCTGCAGTGCCAGGTGTCCCTGACTCAGTTAAGCTAGGTGAGGACCCATAGCAACCCCCCTAGCAACCACCAATCAGCATGAGACAGGAAAAATACCTGGGATACCAGATGACCCCCAAGTAGTTTATGGTGGTTGTAACATGTTGGGAAACCATATAGTTTAGCACATACACCCTTGGTGGCTTAAACCAATCAGTTCAAAGGAATCCCCTTCTTGTACTAACCAGTCACCCCTACCCAACTTGTTCCCGCCAGTGAATATGCTAATCAGTGTTAAGAGTTGTTGTTTGACTTTCCTGCGGTATGGAATGATTTGCTGTGTGATGTTGTGATGCATAGAGTATCCCCCAAAACCTATAAAATCTCACTGAACAAAGGACCAGGACTCACTCCCTGGGACCGCTGCATTGGGTACGGTTGTGAGTCCAGGCTCGAGCTTGCAATAAAAACTCTTGTAAGATTGCATTGGATTCGGCTCCTGGAGGTCTGTTGGGGTCCCACAAATCTGGCATTACAGTATGAGGGAGTGGTGAACCTTTTTCTGAAAGGTCCTTGGGAGGAAAAGGGAAGCTTTTTCTTAAAATGGCCACTGTAACTTAAGATGGCCATCCAGATGCTAAGCAAGGACCTTACAATATACACATTCTGTAACCTTTTTTGAGGCGGATATTGGGGATTAAATTTAAGGGCACTTGACCACTGAGCCACATCCCTAGCTCTATTTTGTATTTTATTTAGAGACAGGGTCTCACTGAGTTGCTTATCACCTCACTTTTGCTAAGGCTGGCTTTGAACTCACGATCCTCCGTCCCAGCCTCTGTCAGGCCGGTGGCGGTCACTTAGGACAAAGCAGCACACGTGGGAAGGAAACACCAATCAGGCCCAATGGAAACGCCTGTCAATCAGTGGGATCTCCTGACTAATGCCTGTCAATCAGCAGGACCCCCCTGGCCAATCCTGGAGTTCTGCCAGTTCCCCAGTCCAACTCCAGCGGGATTAGGTATTCTAAAAACACCTTTTTCCTGTCCCAAGCCCTTCCCTTCCTGCCTAAACCCCATAAAATCCCAGTCTGGTCCAGCTCCCACGAGGTTTCTCCTCAGACCCTTCTCCTGTCCATTCTGTGGATCTGATATAGTTCCGCCTGAGCGTGATACCTCAATAAAGCCTCGTTCAGCGGCCTTTTTAAATCTGCCTCCTTTGGTCACTGCCCACCTCACCTTGAGAGACCCCAGCCCAATAACTTTAGGCCCAGTTACAAAATCATCAAGGCTTGCTTTTGCACCTGCACAGGTGTCAGATGTGTTTTTCAGATAATCAGTTAAGTGTAACCGATTAGGAAAGAACAGGATGGTTGGGAAAGAACCGGCACGGTTGAGCAAACGGAAGCATACAGTGAAAAATAAGTGATTTTTATGTGGTTTTCCAGGAACCTATAGTGAAAAACAAGTTTACCCTTTAAGTGACCTATATGCTGGATTCAAAAGAGCCAATGAGATACCTGCTACTGTGCTAGGCGGGAAACTGACCACTGTACCCTATAAAAGATCTGTACCCCAAAGCCCGGTGTGCCAGTTCACCTAAGCTCCGGCTGAGGTGTTGCTGAGCACCCGCAGGCGCCTGTGTATTAATAAACTTGCCTCTTGCTTTTGCAGCCAGTGTTTCATGTGGTTCACTTTGGACAGGGACTCTGAGGGTCTTTCAACCTGATCTTTCACCCTCCCGATGACTGGGCTTACAGACATGTGCCACTGTGCCCGGCCCTTTTCCTAAATTCTTCAATCTCTTAATTTCTTTTTTTCTACTTCTTGTACTGGGAATTGAACCCAGGGGTGCTTAACCACTGAGCGGCATTCCCAGCCCTTTCTTTTTTATTTTATTTTGAGACAGTGTTTCGCTAAGTTGCTTAGGGCCTCACTAAATTGCTGGGGCTAGCTTTGAACTTGTGATCCCTGCCTCAGCCTCTGGAGCCACTGGGATTACAGGCCTGCACCACTGAGGCTGAGATTTTGCAACTTTATGAGATTTATCCTTCAACTCTGCTTGTATTTGATCTTGAGCTGAGATTAATGCTATGTTAGTTATCTTTCCACTATTGTAGCAAAATACCTGAGGTAAGCAACTTTAAAAGAGGAAAGGTTTATTTATTTACTTTTTTAAAGTTTTGGATTACATTAGGGGTGGTAGGATGATTTTAGATTTTTTTTTTTTTTTTTTTTTTTTTTTGGCACCAGGGATTGAATCCTGAGGTACTTAACCACTGAGTGACATTCCCAGTCCTCGATCTCCTTTATTTTTTTTAAAATAGGGCCTCACTAATTGCTGAGGCTGGTTTTGAACTTGAGATCCTCCAGCCTGGGCCCCCTGAGTTGCTGGAATTACAGGAATGTGCCACTGCACCTGGCATACATTTCTTATGTAGAAGTACCTTTACAGATGCAGACTGTTTGGGGCGGGAGCATTGACTATTCAAATTACATCTTGTTTTTGATGACATTATTTTCTCAGCTCTTAGTAAGATCCAAGCAAAACAAAGTACTGTATACCAAATTTTGGGCAGCAACATTCGTATAAAATGAGTGTACATTTAAAGTACTGGCAGATGCTTTGTATTTATTTGTTTGTTTATTTATTTATTTATTTTTTAATGTTTATTTTTTAGTTTTCGGCAGACACAACATCTTTGTTTGTACGTGGTGCTGAGGATTGAACCCGGGCCGCACGCATGCCAGGCGAGCGCGCTACCGCTTGAGCCACATCCCCAGCCCGATGCTTTGTATTTATGTTAACAAAAACAGATTCTAGTCTCAGATAATTATCTTTTTCACTCACTGAATGTTCAGCAGGACAGCAGGACATTCAGAAAGATTATTTTTTGGTTGTGAGACATCTTCTCTTACATTGTAGGCTATTCGACATGCTTAGCTCTAAGCCTTATAATGCCCATGATTTTTCCGATTATTTTTCCGACCCCAAACACTTCCCAATTTTGAATCCTGTTGGTCTAGGAATACATCCCTCTTGAGTACTAGTAGGTAAACATAATATGCTCTCGGTAAATAGTGTTTGGATATAAATGGAGGAAAGTTAAAGTTGTTGACATTTCAGACCAAGGACCGCTGATTGGTCTTTCTAGGATGCACAACTTCGCAGTTCAGAATCGGGAAGCGCAGAATGTGCAGGGGCAAATGTAGGGTGACAGCGAGATACACGCCGCTTAGCCCCACTCTTTTTCGTTTTGGTACTGGGGATGGAATCCAGGGGCGCTTAACACTGAACCACATCCCCATTCCTTTTTAATTTTTATTTTGAGACAAGGTCTCGCTAAATTGCTGAGGCTGGCCTCAAACTTGAGATGCTCCTGCCTCAGACTCGGAGTCCACACTCGCTTTTCTTTGCACTGTTTTAAATTACTTCTTGGGGATTAGACGCAAAAGAGCATCCCTCCTCCCCTGGGGACTGTCCAGGCGGTCGTTAGGGAACAAACTCCTCCTAATCGCGCAGGCGCAGACCATATTTGGCGCCACCCCGCCCCGCGCGTCACCGGAAATGACGTAGAGGAAATAGTAAAACCAGCCAGCAGCTAGCCGGCGAGGCGCTGTGGGCTGGCGGGCTAGTGGGATGGCAGATGAGGAAGAAGACCCGACCGTGAGTGAACGCCTCGGTCTCAACGTTCTGCTTTTCTCATTCCTTTAGGCTCCCTAGCAGAGGCAGAGTTGAGAATCGAGTCTGTTTTCCTTAGCGAATTCAGCCGAGAGAATGCAGGGACTTCGCTTTGCTTGCCCTTTTCATTGGATTTGTCATTTTAGTACGTGGGACAAGACTTGAAGGAAGAGTAGAAGGGTGGTTCCTTCCCTTTGGTTTTGGTCTGGATCTGCCAGATACCCTTTGAAACACTAGAGAATTATCAGAGGACACAGCTATTGTTTGCTGAAACTCATTATGAACTGGCAGTCAAACTGCTAACTAAACTGTACTTACTGTGAAGTAGTGGAAAAAGAATGAACTGGAAGTCAGGAAGCCTAGATCTCATATTCATTCTCTCTCTCTCTCTCTCTCTCTCTCTCTCTCTTTTCTGAGCAAATTACTTAACTTTGAGCATCGTTTTCTTTTCATAAAATAAGGGTTACTTGAGGAAAGTTTTAGCACTGTGTAAGCAAGTGCTTAGTAAACGTTAGTTTTACTGTAGGGAGTAGACTCTGACTCAGTATCAAATCTTTAACAGTAACGCTGTGTAGTGATTTATTTTCTGTTATTTAACAATCTACACTCGTTAGAACTCGTACATGTAAAGGCAATAGGATTGTTAGGTGCATTGTAGAGACTATTTCTGCATAACTTGGAAATTGGACTCATTTTTAAGTACCTTCGGTGCTAAGATTTCATGATTTTTTTTCCTGCCCGATTTAGATTTTTTTTAGCCTGATATCAGTGTTGAAAATACTAATTATTTGTCTATCAAATGCAATGCAGTCTTTGACATTACTATGTATGCATTTTAATTTCTAGTTTGAAGAGGAAAATGAAGAAATTGGAGGAGGTGCAGAAGGTGGACAGGGAAAAAGAAAGAGACTTTTTTCTAAAGAATGTAAGTCGTATTTAACAATGATTTTTTTACAAATCGTGAAAACCTTTGAAACTATCCTTTCAAAGTAGATTCATTGTTCTGAATGTGTTTCCCTTTAAGAATAGTATTCTCAGATCTGTCTCAAATTCTGTTTAAATAACTTTTGAATTATATATAGTAACCATCCTAACCCCATTACTTTTATACTCACACATACACAGTGATGCAATGTGGTGTTTTAATTCAGGGCAGAATATACTTTCATAGTTTTCATGTAACTTACCTCTGAAGAGAAGAAGCAGGGACTCCTTTGACTGTAACCTGGAACAGGTGCTGAAAATTGGGATTTTAAAGAAAAGCAATAAACAGGGCAGAAAGGTGCTGAACAGTGTGAGACATTACAGTGACTGAGAGATTATAATGTCCTACTCACTCAGTGGATAAATTTGACCCTTTTTGCCAGCAGCAAGAAGAGAACTGCTGCTACTGTTGGTGTAGACCAACCCCTGAAAGAAACCATAAGAATGTGCTTTCCATCTCCAGGTCTTGGGTCCTTAATGTATAGTTATGGTTGAGTATTGAGAGATGCAGCAATACAGATTTATGAATATCTGGTTTAATTAGGCTGCGTTAGACATGAGCAGTTCTCAAATACTTTTTTTTTTTTTAACATTTTTTTAGTTGTAGATGGACACAATATCTTTATTTATTTTTATGTGGTGCTGAGGATCGAACCCAGGGCCTCACGTGCACGGCGGGCACCCTACTACTGAGCCATAGTCCCAGCCCTCAAATGCTCTTTTTTTAACCGTTCAAATCATTTTCTATATCTCAATTTCTCACTTAAAGCTGACTACTCCTTATTCCATCTCTCTGATGCTAATTACTCAGTTTATATCTGGTTTAACTTATGTCAGCATATGTAGGGAATCTCCCTATACCAGAGCATCTCAGTGTGATTCTTGCACAGTTGGTTGTTAGTGAAGACCTTTGTTTCTACTTGGATCACTGTATTTTTGTGATAAGAATCTGGAATCTTCACAGCTTTTTTTTTTTGTGTTAGCAGAATCTAACATGTCTTACTGACCAAAATGTTTTCCTAAACCCTAATTTTAAAATGTTTTTCTTATTAGTATAACATAGAATTTCAAAGCATTCATTGCTATTCATTTATGTCGTTATATCCTTTAACCAAACAAAATGTGTATACTTCCTATTAGGTTTCTCTTTCACAGTGAAATATGTTTTCCTGCTGGAGAATTTTACCCATCAAAGTGTTAGTGATAGCCAGATGCAGTGGCTCATGCTTGTAATCCCAGCAACATGGGAAGGCAGAGACAGGAGTTGAAGGCCAAGGCAGGTTCAAGGCCAGCCTCAGCAACTTAGCCAGGCTCTAAGTGAGACCCTGTCTCTAAATAAAAAATAAAAAGGAGTGAGGATGGACTGGGGTCACAGCTCAGTGGTAGAGCTCTTGCCTAGCATGTGTGAGGCATCCGGTTTGATTCTCAGCACTGCATAAAAATAAATTAAAAAAAAATAGGTTCATCAAAAACCTAAAATAATATTTAAAAAACAGAAAGAGGGGATGGAGATGTAGCTCAGTGATAAAGTACCCCTGGGTTCAATCTTCAGTACAAAAAAAAGATAGTGATGAAGTATCTTCCTCAAAATATTAAAGAAAAAAAAAAAAACAATCACCAGTAATTTATATTGATATCACAAAGCCCTGATGTGAGGGCATATCATCTCGGTATCCTATTAAATGGTGTGTAACTTCATTCTAATCATGAGAAAATGACAACCCAAATTGAGAGACATTTTACAAGATAACTAACCAGTATTGTTCAAAAGTGTCAAGGACATGAAAGTTAGGGAAAAGCTGAGGAGCTGTCACAGATTGAATAGAGAAAACAAAGGAGGCATGACAGCTGAGTATATTTTTGATAGGAACCTAGAACTGATGACCTGCGGTTATAGCTCAGTGGTAGGGCATTTGCCATGCATGTGTAAGACACTGAGTACAATTCTGATCACTAAAGGCAAAAAAAGCCTGGGAAGAAGGACATTAGTAGAAAACTGGTACAATTTGAATAATGTTTGTACTTGTACTTAGTTTTGATAAATATGTTTATATAAGATGTTATGATAAAAGGAAGCCAGATATAGGGCATATGGGAGCTCTGTACTATTTTTACAGATCATCTGTTAGTCTAAAATTATCATTTGAAAAGGCAAAAAAATATTACAGAATCCAAAAAGAGAGAGAGAAAATCTTGGCTCCTGTGGCTCAAAGGAACTCAAGGACCTTGTTAGTGTAAATGCTATGATACCTCTATCCTGAGCTAGCTTTTAAGTCACCCCTTTCATTTCTTCCCTGGGCCTGCTTTCTTCTCTTTTTATTTCTACTAGTTTTTGCTTCTCCTAAATAGTAATTATTTGTACTTATTCCTTCATTTAGAAGTGTTTTCAGTGTTCCTTTAAAAAAAAAAAAAGTAAAATTTATCAACAGTTGTATAAGTCCTTAGTGAGCTGTCTGATGAATTTTACATGTATATCCTTGGAATCACCACTCAGATTAAGATATATTTCCAGCATTTGACAGCATTTACATTCCTCTTTGAGAATCTGGTGTTATAATTCTTCTCAGAAAAATGTTAAAAAAATTCAGGTGTTAAAATTTTTCTGGGGGCCGGGGATGTGGCTCAAGCGGTAGCGTGCTCTCCTGGCATGCATGCGGCCTAGGTTCGATCCTCAGCACCACATACAAAACAGGGATGTTGTGTCCACCGAGAACTAAAAAATAAATATTAAAAAATTCTCTCTCTCTCTCTTTAAAAAAAAATTTTTTCTGAATGATTTCAAGGGAGATTCAAGGACTTCTTGAAGCTTTGTCTGTGAACTAGTTGGGATTTATAGACTATATAGGTTAAAAATGTGCATGAATCACATTGGTCCTAAACTGTGATGCATAGAACTGTTGTGGGTCAGATTAATGACTCTGAAACCTGATCAGCTAGGTTCAGATTTAGGCTATATCTCTTACTAGCTGTGTGACTTCGGGTAAGTCACTTAGCTTGGTGTCTCAGTTTTCTCATCCATAGATAGGATATAATAATAGTATATACATCAAATGATTATTGTGAGGATTAGATGTGTTATATATATAAAAGCCTTAAGTACCTGGCATATAGTAAGGGCTATATATGTTTTAGCTATTAGCAGTTATTTTTATTACTCTGCATTAGATTTTTCTTCTCTTTTGCATGTTCTGTGGTTTCTTCAGATGACTCCTGAAAGGGCTTTGCTGACAGTTGTGTTGATCTAGGAAATAAAATGTCAGGATTCTTTGTAGAAGCCCTCTGCCTTCTCCTTTTAATTACCCTGTTTCTTTCCATAAGAAGGTAATTGGAGTATTTTCTGTCATGTTCTTTCCCCTATGGTAATATCAGAAAAGATTCTTATGTCTTTTCCAGTGCTCCACTGCCTCACCCACACACAGAAAACACTTCTAGAAAATACTAAGCCATTGCTGTCCTGTGCCTACCATAGAGTCTCCCACCTAGAGACATTCTGGGGGTCGCTGGTGAGTAGATGATAGAGATTAGGGAAAGAATGTACACATTAGTAGTGGTTTAAGGAAGGAACGGGAGCCAGAGTTTTGTTGGAGATTATGGTGATGAAACTGGTAAAATCTTTTTTTTTTTTGGTATGGGGGATTGAACGTAGGGTTGCTTAACCACTGAGCCACATCCTCAGCCCTTTTTATATTTTATTTAGAAACAGGGTCATGCCAGGTTGCTTGGGGCCTAGGCTGGCTTTGAATTTGCAATTCTCCTGCTTCGGTCTCCTAAACCGCAGGGATTACAGGCATGCACCACCATTCCCAGTTTATGGTCAAATCTTTTACACCAAAATCCATACATGGAGACAACAGATACAGTGTAAATATGTTTTTAGACCAATATTTTGTATAATTTTGGTCACTTCTAGTTGATATGAAAAAGTATTGGCGAAATTGTCAAGTAAATAAAAATTATTATTCTTTCGCAGTACGATGTATGATGTATGGGTTTGGGGATGACCAGAATCCTTACACTGAGTCAGTGGATATTCTTGAAGATCTTGTCATAGAGTTCATCACTGAAATGGTAAGATTCTGTTGTAACTGATCTTTTAAGAGGTTTTTGGCAATTTTTGTTTGGTTTTGTTTTGTTTTTGTAACTAGTCTGAGCTAATTGAAGAATAGGTTTAAAATTCTAAGTGTTTTTGAAAATCTAAAACTTATGGCATCCTTTTGAAACAAACTATCCATTGAGTGCCTGTTTTGCAAAAGTTATTGGTTTCTAATTATCATTATGGATGGAGATTAAATAAATATATTCCATGCCCTCCTCCTGAATTTTATTTATAAAGACATAAAACCCCTTGAATAAAATAAAAATATTGCCCATTATATATCTCATTATTCAACATAATCTTTTTTATTGCCTTTTCTACTGTTTATTTAAATACTAATTTATAGTTCCTGTCTGGATGCCCACTCCAAACAAAAACAACAAATTAAAAATAAAAATAAATAAAAATAAAGATATATAATGTTTTTTACTGTAGTGAGCTTGGTAATATTTTTTGTTCTCTAAATTTTGTAATACATATTTTTTTGTGTTTTAATAATTACTTTAGTAGCTACATAAAATTTATTTGAATTGTTTTCTAATTTTTTTTATTTATTTTTTTTTTTAAAGAGAGAGAGAGAGAGAGAATTTTTAATATTTATTTTTTAGTTTTCGGCGGACACAACATCTTTGTTTGTATGTGGTGCTGAGGATCGAACCCGGGCCGCACACATGCCAGGCGAGCACGCTACCACTTGAGCCACATCCCCAGCCCTGTTTTCTAATTTATTTAACCATTCTCTTATTGTAAAGGTTATTTATAAGTTTTATTTTTAACTGACTGGTTGACCTTTTTAAAAAGTTTTCTGGGCCGGGTGTGGTGGTACATGCCTGTAATCCCAGGGACTCAGAAGACAGAGGCAGGAGGATTTTGAGTTAAAAGCCAGCCTCAGCAATTTAGCGAGGCACTAAGCAACTCAGTGAGACCCTGTCTCTAATAAAATACAAAATAGGGCTAGGGATGTGGCTCAGTGGTCCAGTGCCCCTAAGTTCAATCCCTGGTACATCACCCACTCTAAAAAAAAAAAAAATTTTTTTTTCCTGTGCTAGGGATTGAACAGGGCCTTGTGCTTGCTAGGAAAACTGTTTACCACTGAACAAAATCCCCGTTCCTGAAACTAACATTTTGAATGATCAATTCTCTGTCTGCCCCATCTTTTGGAATACATTCTCAGGGATGGTATTACTGAGTATGGCTGTGTTTTGGATTATTTTCTTGCTACAGAATAGAATTAAAATTACTTAGGTCTGGGTATATAACTCACTGGATAAGCACTTGCCTAAAATGCTTAAGGTCCTGCACCATATCTATCTCCCCTCTACCCCACAAATAGTATGCATTAAAAAGAACTTTTTTCTATCTATAAAGGTAATTAATAACAAGTATGATTTTGGATGTATTAAAGCACAAGAAGAAAATTAAAACCTGTAAGTCTTCTCCCTAGAGACAACTAGTTCTGACATTTTGGTGATTATCATTTTACCTTTTTGTATGTATTTTGAAGCTTTTTATAAAATTGGAATCGTATGGTATGTACAGTCTTAGAACCAGCTTTTTCCGTTAGGTAAGTCTAGAACAATTATGCAATGACTTTCCCCTTGTCATTACATAATATTCCATCATATTTTCAATTACTCTACTAATTGAATATACTCAGTGCCTATTAGTAAAATTTAGTTTCTCTCTCTCTTTTTTTTTTTTTTTGTGTGTGTGTGTGTGTTTGTGTATGTGCTACAGGGTGCTTTTATCACTGAACTCCATCCCTAGCCTTTAAAATAATTAAATTTTTTTTTTTAAATTTTGAGACAGTCTAAGTTGCTAAGACTGTCCTTGAACTTGTGATCCTCCTGCCTCAGGTTTTTTTGGGGAGGTGGGGGCCAGGTACTGGGGATTGAACTCAGGGTCACTCAATCACTGAGCCACATCCCCAGCCTTATTTTGCATTTTATTTAGAGACAGGGTATCACTGAGTTGCTTAGAGCCTCACTTTTCCTGAGCCTGGCTTTGAATTCACAATCTTCCTGCCTCAGCCTCCAGAGCTGCTGGGATTACAGGTGTGTGCCATCAAGCCTAGCTTTCTTATTTCCATTTCTAGTCATCAGAAGTAATGCTATGAGCCAGGAGTGGTGGTGCATGCCTATAATCCCAGGAATTTGGAAGCCTGATGCAACAGGATTGCAAGTTCAAAGCAGCTCAGGAGGCTGAGGCAGGATTGCAGGTTCAAAGTCAGCCTCTGCAACTTAGTGAGAATTGTAAGCAACCCAGTGAGACCCTGTCTCAAAATAAAAAGGTCTTGGTATGTGGTTCAGAGTTTGAGCACCTCTGGGTTTAATCCCTGGTACCAAAAATAAATAAATAAGTAAAAATTTTAAAAGGGCTAGGAAGGTGACTCAGTGATTAAGCACCCCATGATTCAATCCCTGCTACCAAAAAAAAAAGTAATGCTGTGATTAACCTTTGTTTTTGTACAGAATGAGTATATAATGATAGGGATGAGGTTTATTTGATTTTAAGAAATCCCACCAATATTTATTGGCTATCAAAATGGAGGAGGACTCAAGCATAAACGGTGGTTACAAAGAAATTAGGAAATGATTTTATACAATGAAAACAAAAACTACATATACAAAGCTGAAGTTAGTTCAGTGGGTATGTTTAGCATGTGTGAGACCCTAGGTTCAATTGCTAGCACCACAATGGAAAAACAACAAAAAGGGAATATTAATAACTTTGGTAGATTTACTGTCCTTAATTTAAAAAAAAAAAAATAAAGAACTAACCTGCGGAGCATAAAGAGAAATATTGCCAATTACCCAGTAATAAATTAACAAAAGGAATGAATAGAGGGCTGGGATATATA
The DNA here is from genome assembly GCF_021218885.2 of Marmota monax. Lineage (NCBI taxonomy): Eukaryota > Metazoa > Chordata > Mammalia > Rodentia > Sciuridae > Marmota > Marmota monax. Next base: position 2,088,552 of record NW_026694276.1, read on the forward strand.
GCTCTTTTGGTAGAGTGTTTCCCTTGCATGCACAAGGCCCTGGATTCAATCCCCAGCACCACACACACAAAAAAAAAAGATGGGGGGGATGAATAGAAAGACAATTCACAAATGAATAGCCATAGTAATTAGAATTTTTCAACCTCTCCAGCAATCAGTAAATACAAATTGAAACAACAAAATATTAGATTTAAAATTTTTGAATTTAATATGTTTCTTTGTAATAGACTCACAAGGCAATGTCAATTGGAAGACAAGGTCGAGTACAAGTTGAAGATATCGTCTTCTTGATTCGAAAGGACCCAAGGAAGTTTGCTAGGGTTAAAGACTTGCTTACCATGAATGAAGAATTGAAACGAGCTAGAAAAGCATTTGATGAAGCAAACTACGGATCTTGATAATTTTTGTACTTCATGAAATTTCATTATATTCTGTGGAAATCATATATAATAATTGTGTATTTTGTTCAGTAATGTCCTAATATCTAGGCATGTAAATGAAAGATGGAGAAACAAAGTTTTCAGCCTTTATTTTCATGTCTTTGATTTTAGAGTGATCCTTGAGCCTTTAATTGCCTGCCTTTACATGACTATACTTGAATTACTTACTGAGTTTAATGACTACACGTAAGTTAAAGTACCTTACAAATTATGCAGTTCCTTCTGACTTTTGACTATCTAAAGGATGAAGTAGTATTTATGTGTTAGGTATATTTGTGCCATTATAAGCTATACTATAGCTGTTTAATATGTGAAATCTAAGTGTCATTTTGACTATGACAGCTGAGACATATGCCTTACATATTCTGAAGTTTTTAGACAACAGTGATCTGAGATGTTATTAAAGATAGTGAACTGGTTTTCTTTTAAGGAGATGATATTTGAAACTACAAGTTTTTTGTAAGAATGTTTATGTGTCTTCAATGATAATTTGTTTTAATATTTTCTAAAGAGTGATTTTTTTATTTTTATTTTTTTAGAAACTTAAAAGTTTCATGTTGATGCTTCCATGTTGAAAGACTTTTTTGATTTAAAACCTTTTGGACTTAAAGTTACTTTTTAAGTTTTAGAACTCATTTTCCCAATCATCTACTTTCAGGAGCAGGAATGGCAATGTTTAATGAGCTAATGGTAGGATAAGCATTTGGGGTAGTGTTTTTTTAACATATTTGTAAGTACTTGTGAAAATGTGTAGTTGACTAAAACTGTATGTAGCTACAAAAACCACTTTTGTAGTTCACAGTATACAGGTTTTGTGTGAATTTAGCTTACTGCATTAAATTATTGCCCTTAGCTTAAAATAAGGATTAAAATTGCATTTAAAGAGATCACTGAATGTTACTGTTTGTGAAACTGAGCTTTTTGATTCTACTTATAAATAGTATCTATAAATCGGTACCTGGGAAAATTTTACTTTCTTAATCTATTGATACAAGGAATAAAGTATAAAAAATTAAACAGATTAATGTTTGATTTTGCCTGTGATTTATAATCTTTTTAGCCCCAGGATATTATGTTTATTATTGGTAATATGATAATTCTAGCTCAATAATTTCTATCTTTTTATAATAAATATATCACAGTTTATACTGGTCTTCAGTGCACACCTGAAAAGCTTTCCCAGTCTAAGCTATAAATAATAGGAATGGAATAATAAGCTATTCTTACATTACTATTTTTGCTAATAGGACCTGCTCCACCCTTAAGAAGGAAGTGGTAGCAACCAGCACTACTGGAGTGTCCTTAGCTGTATTTACTTTGTGTAGAGGGATACTATATATACACTGCATTAGATCATATCTCTAATAATTTTGAGTGCCTTACTATTCCGTTAATGATCCTTAAAAGTAAGACTTTTAAAGATTGCAAAAAAGGAATTTATTGGCTTACATAGCTGAAACATAGGAAAGAAGGGATGGAAATGACTTCAGGATTTACTGGATCTAAGTACTTAAGGATAATTAAGATAGTCTCCTCATTTTATTTTTACTTATTTATTTTTTGATATTGGGGATTGGACTCAGGGACACTCGACCACTGAGCCATATCCCCAGCCTTAATTTGTATTTTATTTAGAGACAGGCTCTCACTGAGTTGCTTAATGCCTTGCCATTGCTGAGGCTGGCTTTGAACTTGTGATTCTTCTGCCTCAGCCTCCGAGCTGTTGAGATTATCGGCATATGCCACCTTGTCCGGCTCTGTCCATTTTTTACCCTAATTTTGGTTTATTCTCTCTGTGGTCTAGGAACATGATGGCTAGCAGTTCTAGGGTTCCATTCTTACAACTCCAGATTGAGGAAGCTGTTCCTAATACAGAAAGTTCCAAGCAAGGATTATGATCATCCCAGCTCTAGTCATTTTTCTTGGCTAAATTATTCTGTCCAAGAAGTTGTACCAAAGCTTGGATCTCAAGCCTTACTTCTGTGGTGAAAAAGGGCTTGGGGTAGGTGTGGGAGCTGGATATTGGTAATTAGCATAAAGGGGACAGGGGGGCTGGACAGAAAAATACCAAATGTCCACTGATTTGATTGATGAACTTGTTAATTTTGAATTCTGGAAGGAAGGCAGCATGGCTGTCTTCCATTATCTAGGGCTGTAATGTGTAATATGGTAGACAGTAGCCATATGTAGCTCCTTAAGCCTAATTAAAGTTAAATAAAACTCAGTTTCTCAGTTGCACTTGGTATATTTCAAGTACTCAATAACCCCAAGGTCAGTGACTACTGCACTGGACAGAGGTGATACAGAACATTTTCATTATCACAGAAAATTCTTTTGGACAGTGCTGACCTACAGTATACAGGTGTTCTCCTAAGTTAACTCACTGAAAAAAAAAGAAAAAAAAAAAAACGTTGGAAAATCTCAAGCATATACATAATAATGAACCTCCAGCTTCAACAACCAAAAATTTTTTGCCAAATATTAAAAGCAAACCCCAGATGTATTATTTCATCTGTAAATTCTTCAGCATGTATTTCTAACAGATAAAAGTTTAAAAGGGTAACCAAATAGTATTTTATGCTATTATTATTAATTCTTTAATATTCTACCCCTAATGCCCAATACATGTTTAAATCTTCCTGATTTGTCTCAACATAGCTTTTTTGAGTTTGTATATTAGCTTTCTCTTGCTACTGTAACAAATCACTGCTCATTTATTACAAACTTATTATATTACCAGTTTTCTAGATCAGAAGTCTGATCCTGGCCCCTATCCTTAGATCAAGGAACCGACAGGGTTATCTTCCTTTCTGGATATTCTAGAAAAGAACCTGTTTACTTGCCTTTTCCAGCTTCTAGAGACTTTATTTCTTAGCTCATGGTCCCCTTCTTTGCTCTTCAAACCTAGCAGTGATACATCTCTGACTCTTCTGTGGTCACCCCTACTCTGAAGCCAGATGGGAAGGATTCTTTGTAATTTTGGACCCACCTGGGATAACTCAAGGTACTCTCCTCATTTCAAGGTTCTTAACTTAATCACACCAGCAAAATGTCTTTTACATCAAGTAATATATTCATTCACACAGGTTCTGGGGATTAGGATGTGGTTGTCTTTTGAGATGCTATTATTCTGCCTACCACAGTTGTTATGAAATAAGATTTAAACATGATATCACTAACTATATTTGTTTCCTATGTCTGCATTTGTAAAAATCTGTTATAATTCCTTCCCCACTTTGTTTTAAGTGAAGCTCTTTTAAAAATACCTTTATATTTTAGCATGTTTATTTGCTGCTTAAGCAGAGAGCCTAATATTATCTATGATTGCACTTGAAATTGTTGATTTTATTCTAAGTTGGTGTTCTTGGGTAAAAATTATAACATTAATTCTAAGTGTAGAAATTTTACAATGAGAGAAATAGCTTTCATGTCCTTTCATCAGTGGAGAAGGGTGATACCTGGAAAGTCATTTGGCCATTTGACCTCAGGAGGCATTACTTGGATGAACGTACTCTCCAGAGTTTGATTTGCAGCATTGCAGGTCCAGAAACTGATTTCATCAGCAAATGGAGAACACATCTCTCCTGGAATGGGTTCATAGAAACCAAGCTTATGAGACCAATGTAAGAAAATGGATATCAATTTACAGAAATAAATAAAACTTAAACAATGTGACCAGTGCATTCTTTTCTTCTCTAGGCAGACACATGTAGGAAACTGAAACAGAATTTTCTTTTCCCCCTGTACTGGGGATTGAACACAAGGGTGCTTTGTCACTGAACTATATTCCCTGTCTTTTTTTTTTTTGAGATAGCTTAATTGCCCAAACTGGCCTCGAATTTTCAATCCTTCTACCTCAGCCTCCTGAGTCTCTGGGAATACAGGTATGCACCACTGCACCTGGCCTGAAACAGAATTATGAGGGTGAATCATAATGCATTTATGTAATTCCCCTCATTATCTAGAGTGCCAGGTGACATAGAATAGGGTTAACAGAAAATCACCTGGGCCTGAGTAACACAGAAGGTGGGTTGCCCAGGGAGCCACCTTTAGTATTGTCTTGTTATTGACCCTGGAAACTTTTGAATTTTCACGACCATTGTTAATCCCCATCCAAGCATTTTCTCTGTTTGTCACTTTATTTACTTTTATTTTTTAGCATCCAGATTTAGCCCAGGAGTGCTTAACCCTGAGCCACATCCCCAGCCCTTTTTATTTTTTATTTTGAGTCAGGGTCTTGCTGAGTTGCTTAGGGTTTCCCTAAGTTGCTGAGCCTGGCTTTGAACTTACCTTCTTGTCTCAGCCTCCTGAGTCTCTTAAGTCTACAAGTGTTCACTACCATGCCCAGTTGTCACTTTAAAGTGACTTTACATATCTCCGGTTCATTTGAACTTTGATCTCAAAGGTTATTCAAAAAGGGCAATTTTCCATCCTAGTTCTATGGGGAAAACTCAGTTGCTCATAATAGCTGACAACACTAAATACTGTTCCCAAAAATCAAGAACTTGGGCTGGGAATGTGGCTCAAGTGGTAGCGCGCTCGCCTGGCATCCGTGCGGCCTGGGTTCGATCCTCAGCACCACATACAAAACAAAGATGTTGTATCCGCCGATAACTAAAAAATAAATATTAAAAAATTCTCTCTCTCTCTCTCTCCTCTCTCACTCTCTCTTTAAAAAAAAAAAAATCAAGAACTTTTTGAAGCTCTGCTTGTATCCCCAAACATTACCAATTATCTAGGCCTCATGCTTTTCTTCTTACCACAGAAGAGACTAAAGGTATGAATGGATGATCTGTGAGCAGAATGGTAGCTGTGTTATTGAAGGTTGCTTCATTTCCTAGGTCCTAGTAAATTACTACATGAGCTATTCAAACTTAAATTATGGAATAGGATGGAGGTGAAAGTTTTGGTACATAGTATCAGATAAGTACTTATTAGTCATCTATTGTATTTAAGGCATAGCCCAGATATAATTTTCCATATAGTATCTGGAAAAATGGAATTATGAAGTTATAGAAGTAAGAATATTTCTTTTTTAAATAAGATTAGCTTTTTTATTTTTTTATTATTTTTTTAAAAGAGAGAGAGAATTTTAATATTTATTTTTTAGTTTTTGGCAGACACAACATCTTTGTATGTGGTGCTGAGGATCGAACCTGGGCCGCATACATGCCGGGCGAGCGTGCTACCGCTTGAGCCACATCCCCAGCCCCGAAAAGTATATTTCTTATATGTTACTAATAGATTGGTTGGCATTTTAAATTGAACTTATTTTAAATTTTTTTTTTTTTAGTTGTAGCTGGACACAATACTTTTATTTATTTTTTATGTGGTGCTGAGAATCGAACCCAGCATCTTGCACGTGCTAGGCAAGTGCTCTACCCTGAGCCACAACCCAGCCCCTAAATTGAACTTTTTTACAAAATCCTGCATGTTGTTTGTAGTACTGGTATTTCTATTTCACTATTTGCACAGAAAGTCTGGTAAACAGCCCCTAAATATTTGGGTGTTTTTTTGTTTGTGGTGCTGGGGGTGGAACTCAAAGAGTTTCGCATGTGCTAGGCAAGCATAGAGAGCTATATCCTGAATATGTATGTTTTTCAGCTAGGAAGAACCGTTGCTAACATATCATTTGCTGTTTGCCTTTGCATGACTATTACAGAGAACTGAAGTTTTTTAGGAAAGAGTGTACTTACTGACTAATCTGTAAAATGCTAATACTATGCTTAAATTTTCTGAAATGGGATTTTTTTTTTTTTTTTTTTTTTTTTTTTTTTTAGTTTTGGGGATGTAAACTTTTGCTTTTGATATGGAAGTTGAACTCAGGGCACTGAGCTTCATCACCAACCATTTTTATTTTTTTATTTCAAGACAGAGTCTCACTAAGTCATCCAGGCTGTCCTGAAACTTGTGATCCTCCTTCCTCAGCCATGGGCCACCACATCTGGCTAGGAGCATATGAATTTACTATAAGACACCTATCTGAATTCATTTTGGTGAATTTCTTTCATCTTCATAGCAAGTTCTACTAATGCTCTCAAACATGTTACTAGAAATTATTAACCTATTGTAAAACATCTATTTTAAAGATATACATTTATATAAAGATTTCTAACATTTAATTTTCCTTTTGTGAATTTAGAACATTTCAATGACTTGATTAAAATGAGATTTTTTTTTTTTGCAAAACAAAACACTTTATTTATGTGTCAGATATTTATTTGACATAGATAAAAACATCTCTTTTATGTTGAGACAAGAATGTGTTTTTCTCTACCAGGTTTAATCACCAATGTATAATTTATGCTTTGTCTAGAAATCCAGATAGAAGCCCTGGTAGACACAGGTAATTCTACTTCATTATCATTTAATCTATTAACGAGAAATAGCAGGGGAGGTACTTTTTTTTCCCCCAAATCCAGGACATTACTGGCTCTGAAGCACAAAATTCATTGATATGTGTAAGTTTTAGTAATGAGAGTGGATTTTTTGCTTTTTTAAAAGGAGAAAGGAAAGTCTAAGTCAGGTGATAGGACAGAGAATGTTTTCATAAAGAAGTATTTCTTTCTTTTTTTTTTTAAAGAGAGAGATAATTTTTTTAATATTTTATTTTTTTAGTTTTCAGCGGACACAACATCTTTGTTTGTATGTGGGGCTGAGGTTCAAACCGGGACGCATGCATGCCAGGCGAGCGCACTACCACTTGAGCCACATCCCCAGCCCCAAGAGTGGATTTTTTAAAAGCAAGTTTCTTATCCTCAGTGAACCCCCCTGAACTCAAGGGAAGATTTCCTAGCTTGGATTTCTTTCTACTATTTTGGGAAAACCAAAACTTTCAATTCCCTTTTTTAGAAATGTCACTTGAGAGTCCTAATGAAAGGGGTCCACCTTAACCTACAGGCATTTAAGTTACAGGCACCATGAATCATTCTGTTATGTTAGAACCTGCATTTCTAAATGGTACTCAACCTAGTTTCTGACATAGCATAGGCATTTGGCAAATATTTGGTGAATGATTGGGACAGTACCTTGGGATCTAAGGACAGTTCATCTAAGAAAGCCTTGTCCTTTCTGAACAATTTGCTGCTATTGCAGCAACTAGAGTGAAAGACAAGATCTATTCTTAACCAGTGTGGCTGGGTATAGAAGGAAAGGTGATATGTAGGCTAACAGCTAGCTATTAAGGTTGTAGAGTAAAACTTGATGTTACATTAGGAAGCAAATACACAGTCCATGCATTTGTCAGTGTACAAGTGATACAGTGTACCAGAAGTCCTATATTTCAGTGTCTGTTTCCTTCCCTTCCTACCTTTTACCCACCCCCACCCCCAAATATAAAGGATATATATTTGCTTCTTATAAGGCTGATTATTATTTATTAAAAAATTGGATGTATATAACACTATGTCCTAGAGTGTAAGGGGTATAAACAAGATCTCTAACCTTCCCTACCTCATCAGAATAAGATTTTCTTTTTTTTTTTTAAGTTTTTTTAAACTTTATTTTATTCATTTATTTTTTTAATGTGGTGCTGAGGATCAAACCCAGTGCCTCACACGTGCTAAGCAAATGCTCTACCATTGAGCCACAACTCCAGCCCAGGATTTATTTATTTTTATTAATTAAAATTAAAAAAAAATTTTTGCAGTTGTAGATGCCTTTATTCTATTTGTTTAATTTTATGTGGTGCTAAGGATCAAACTCGGTGCCTCACACATGTTAGGCAAGTGCTCTGCCACTAAGCCACAGCCACAGCCCCTAAAACTTGTTTTATTTAATCCTATGTGTCCAAACTATTATCATTGAAAATGTAATCTTTATAAACAAATTACTGAAATTTTACATTCTTCTGTTTTGTACTAAGTACTTGAAACATAACATGTATTTTTATATTTACAGCACATCTGGATTCAGATTAGATACATATCAAATGTTCAATAGCCTCAAGAGCTAGTGGCTATCATACTGGACAGTGTATCTATAATAATAACTGATTTTTAAAAATCACACATATCTTTAGTAGTTGGTAAATTATAGGAAGAAACAAACAGCCACCACATGCCTCCTAATGGAAGACTCCATATTATACGGTAGTCTATACCCCCCAAAAGAACCTGAATGCAATCAAGTCTTTAGATTCAATTACCAATTTATATAAAATACATAGGAGAAAATATGTTAAAGAGGATTTACTCAACAAAATTTATGTCATGAGGAACTTTAAAGAGACAACTAAAACAAAAAAGAGGAATTGTTAAAGTGAGATGAAGAACCCATAAATTTAAAACAGATTTGTTTTCTTAAAGCTAAGATTTCCAGTTGATACAGTGAAGTAGAGTGGGAAGAAAATGATTTTAAGAATCAGAATGGTTAAAATCCTGACTTGCTGTGTATTAGTTGTGTGACCTTGGGCAATTTATTTTCCTTAATCTCTGATATGGGAATTATTTAGTAAGTGTCTTAAGGGAGATTGTGAGGCTTAAATGAGAACATAGGCAAAGCACTTCATTTGGTGCTTAATGGATGCCAAACCCAATCCAATACCAGAAAATCAGGTTCTTCCCGCCCCCCCCCCCCAGCACTCCTCTGCTTCCAGTAGGTGCTCAGATGTTTGTCTGATTGTCTCTGATGAGTATCTCTAGGTTTCACTGAAGATATATGTATTTAAATAATGCTTGTTTTTGCAACTGCTATTGTTGGAGAGTCAAGATTAAGATCGAGTTTCTTAGGTGAATTATACTGGCACAATAATGGAGAGATAATTTCAAGGATATATTGTGTCTGCTCACTTTTCAATTTAAACATCAGGTAAAGCACTTTTTGTTTGCTTTCTTTCTTTTTGTACCAGGGATTGAACCCAGGGGCACTTGATCACTGAGCCATATCTACAGCCCTTTTTTATTTTTATATTTTTAATTTTTTTTACTTACACATAGACACAATATCTTTATTTATTTATTGAGAGAGAGAATTTTTTAGAATTTATTTTTTAGTTTTCGGTGGACACAACATCTTTATTTTATTTTTATGTGGTGCTGAGGATCAAACTCAGTGCCTCACATGTGCTAGGCAAGCGCTCTACCACTGATCACCAACCACAGCTCCCTTTATTTTTATTTAGAGACAAGATCTCACTAAATTGCTCAGGGCCTCGTTAAGTTGCTGAGGCTGGCTTTTTTTTTTTTTTTAATATATCAAGACCCTAAATAACATTAAATTTTTGTGTTTATTTGCCTGTTACGCATCATTCGAGAGGGTTCATAATGATTTTTTAGGAAGATTTAGTCCAACTGGGTTATTGATCACAGGTAAGATTTTGTGTTTTCCCTTATTTCTCTTTCCCTCAAAGCTATGGCTTCTTTTATCTTATTGGACAAAATTCTTCCTTTCCAGAAATGTTTTTGATGATTATTCTCTTTACCAATATTTTATACCCCATTTCCCACTTGGGGGGGAGCCTCAGCTCACTCTGGCTTTCAGACTTCGTGAGGCTCAGGTTCTTACCATGTTGATGCCTTTGGATGTGGTTCTATGTGGTTATACTCCCTGAATATTTGATTCAGCTCAATTGAGCATCACATATATTTGTGGAATATCACTGCACTTACGGAGTTAGAATAAAGGCATAGGCAAAAATGGTGAACACATTTAACTGAAAACTGCTTCAAGGCAGATCAGTTTCACAAAATGAGAAACCAGGAAGGGGACAAATAAGCTACTAAAGTTTTCAGCGAGGAAGTGGAACCTGGAAAAGCAGAGAAGTAGAGGAGGTAAGACTTGTTTATTGCTTTTATTAATAAATTATCCGGCAGAAGTAGTAAGAGTCAATCCTTGGGCGCAGAAGACATCTCTATTTGGAAATGATAACCCTGTCCTCGCTATTTCGGGACACAGGGTCACCCGCCAGCTATGGGTCTGTGCCCGAGATACTGGCCTCTCCTGCAATCCCCAAGCCGGCTGGAGCGCGCCCTCCAGGCCCGCCCCGCCCCCTGGACCCACCCGCCCGCCCCGGACACGCCCCCTCCCGCCCCTGAGCACTCCCCTTCCCGCCCCTGGGCCCGCCTCTCCGGCTCTCTCTTCCGTGCAGGCACCTGCCTGGCCGCCCCGCGCGGGGTCCTGAGGCGCCTCGGGGAAACTCTGCGATTGGTTGCAGCTTGTGGCTGGAGTTCGGCTCCAGCAGCGCTTGACAACCGCAGTCTGCCAAAGACTGAACTGGGCGGTCGCCGGCCCGGGAGGGGCGGAGGCGAGAAGGACGGGCTGACGAACTGATGGACTGACGCGCGGGTGGCTGGAGGGAGGACCGACGCCAACCCCTTACCGCCGCCCTTGCGCTCCTTCCCCAGCCCGGAGCCGGCAGCTTCGGGCCCCAGCCGTCGGCCTCGCAGCTGCGTTCCCTTCGCCACTTCTGCGGGCTCATCTCGGAGCCCTCAGGTGAGAGACTACGGGAGGCGGGGGCGGGCCGCTGCACACCTCTGTTGCCATGGTCACCCGTCGCCACCTGTCACCCGCTGACTGGGCTCTGACCCCTCAGCCCAGAGAGTAGCTTTCGAGGCCCATGAGAAGGGGCTTTGGGTAGGTTTGGGTGGTGCTTGGGTGGAGACGGATCGTGGGTGAGGCCCCGGCGCTGCAGGATGGGGACCTGGGAACTGCCAGGCCTCCATTCGAGGCCGCCGCTCCTGGACCACACCTTTCCCACTTTGCCAGCGCGGTTCTAGGGGCAGAGCGACGCCCCCCGCGCTGGAACGAGCAGCTAGCGACCGCAGCGTTCTTGGCCACCACGCTGCTGCTGAGGGGCGGGAAGCAGACAGACTGCGCTGCTGCTTCCTTCCTCGCCGCTCTGCGGAGCGGGTGCCAGAACTGAGGGGAGCGCTCGCGTCCCTTTCTGGGCACGCCTTGGCCTGGAGGCGGAGAGGGAGCGGCGGTACTGGGGGCCGGGCGGGTGCCTGGGGCAGCCGAGCGGGGCCGGGTTTGGTCTTTCTGACGTCAGTGGTCAGTAAGAGTAGGCTTTGGGGTGTCTCAGAGTGGTGCAGAGACTGGATTTGGAACGGGGGGTTGTACTCAGGGCGCCTGCGTAGAAGAAAGGGGAGGTTGTAGAATAGAATTCATAGGGTTAAGCCTTCCCTGTATTGGGGAGAAAAAGATGGGGGCTCTAGCTCTGGGGCGAGGCCTTTATTAAAAGGGGCGGGGGCGAAGGTAGGTAGAGCTTTTGACCAGATGTTGTTTTTTTTTTTTTTTTTCTTTTCTATACCCAGACGTGCTGTTGGTAACCACGCACGGTTTCTGAGAGGAGCTTTTTTGGCAACTTGGTTCTCTTTGCATAATGAAAGGAGAAGTCTTTGTTCCACCCAGATTCATAGGCTGTGATCCTCACTTATTTTCTTTCCTTTGTTGTAAAGTTCATAGAATGCTTAAAAAGTTAGTGCCGCAGAAATTAACATGTAGGTTTTAAAAATGTTATAAATCTTTTTTTCACGGCAAATCTAGTTAGAATATTTTTTTTTTAATTTTTTGTCTCTAGTGTTGGCAAGTGTTGCATTGACATTTTACTAGGCAGGAAAACCGCCCCAAAGCCCATTTTCCCTTTATATGGCACATTCTCTAGGTCTATTTAGGAAGAAGATGTTACAAATTATTTTATCATAGTTTTTTGGAGGATGTAGATTGTTTCCAGCAGGAAAGAAATTAATGTACAATTATGGGAAAGACAGGAAGAAAGCCATAACAGTATATTAAGGTAAAAAACCAAAAAATAAACATTTGAATTTGGATGTCTATTATTATTATGAGGGGATTTTTAACCTGTGTTTATTTCCCACCTTTTTACCTCCCTGTTTTCTTATAATAAAAAGGAGTAGTAGGGGACTGGGATACAGAGCATTTGCCCAGCATTGGTGGGGCCCTGGGTTCAAACCCAAGAACCAGGACAAAACAAACAAAAACCAGTACTAGGAATGTATCAAAAGAGACAAGAATAGTATCCTGTATTTCTAATTATATAATTATGTTTAGTCTCTTTTTGGGTTTTTGAAATTGAATTTATCAATTACTGGATGGATACCATTGATAGGTTTTATGCTGCAGTTTGAAAAACACTTCAAGATAAATGAAAAATATGTGCAGTTTTCTTTAGATCAGTAAGCTGGAAATCAGGTTGCTGTATTTAAAATTCTCTTTACTGCTGATTATAATCTTGGAAGAGCTATTTACTGGACTATTGACTCTGGTTTCTTGTTCTATAAAATGGTATAATACTTATTATTGTTTTAGTCAGTGAATGGGCTCTAAAGTTGAATAACAATGCATTAGAAAACACTTTGGACAAATTTTAAGGCATCTGTTGATTAATTCCCTGTCCCCTGTAGTATTGGAGTTTGAACCCAAGACTCTTGTACTGGGCTACATCCTTAGCCCATTTTTAAATTTTGAGACAGTGTCATGCTAAATTGCCTAGGCTTCCTTGAATTTACAATCCTCCTATTTCAGCCTCCCGAGTAACTGGGATTACAGGTGTTCCTCACCCTGCACCAGGCTTGTTGATTACCTTTTAATAGAAGGAGCATTGGCAAGAATAATAAAAAAAATTTCTGCATGATCTATTTGACATGTCTAAGTCTAGGGCCCGATTTTTTACAGTGACTTTAAAGGGCTCACAGGAACTGTTGAGGTGCATCCTAAACATTTGGCAGAGGTTCTTTATTTTTGTGGTGATGTGGAGCAAAGGGTGTTTCTAAATGTAGGTCAAAATTGCTTTCTTGCAAATAAAGCTGTAATCAATAGTTGACCTAATTTATATTTGGTGCTGAATAATCCTGAATGTGGATCATTGGTTCTTGACTAATGAAGAAATAACTTTATCCTGTTGACCTGTGGTTTTCAAACTGGAGTATTTGGACCATTAGAAACATGCAACATTGTGCTAAGAGATAAACCTTTGTTCACATAACATAGCACACATTTATGGAATTATCAGTTTCACTTGAAGACTTGGGTAAAAATATTATTTTTGTTTTAAAGCAAAAAGATCATATGGAGAAAGCAATATTCCATTAATCTAAGGTAAAATTCCGAGACTTCAAAAGCAATTTCATGCTAAGAACTCCCTGGGGATGTGTTTAGTTTCTTCTCTCCTCAAAGGAAAGTCTAAGAAACTTTACCTTGGACTAATTCAGCTAATGAATGGCATATCATTACATAGCACAAGAAATAAACTGAATTGCAATTTTAAAACTTTGGCTGATATTAGGTTCAACATCACTTGAGTCCTAATCATGTCCCCTCCCCTTTTTTAATCCCTGTTAAAGTCAGAGTGCTATAGTAGAGAGGTCATAGGATTTCAGTCAGATACATTCTGTCATCCCATTCTTGGCTCTGCATTTAATTGCCTCAGAGGCAAATACCTAACATCTCTAAGTGTTAGTGTAATCATCCATAAAATGACAATCATAGAGTCATAAGAATTACATAGATACTATCTGAAAGTTTTTAGCACAAGGTCTGGCATGTGGTATGTATCTCTGTATATTAGGATACTAATAATCCTTTAAACTCATTCTTAGCAGGAAATCTTGTTACCCCCCTAACTTTCTTTCTTTCTTTCTTTTTTTTTTTTTTAGGACTTTCTTTCTTTCTTCTTAGTTTTATTTTTTTAAATACACAATAGCGGAATGCATTACAATTCTTATTACACATATAGAGTACAATTTTTCATATCTTTGTATATAGAGTATGTTCACACCAGTTCATGCCTTTTCTTTTTTTGCATAACAATTCTTATTACACATATATACCACAATTTTTCATATCTCTTTATATATAAAGTATGTTGACACCCAATTTGAGTCTTCATACATGTACTTTGGATAATGATGTCCATCATATTCCACTGACCCCCTAACTTTCAATGGCATTTTATATGTAATTCTCTTTTGTTAATCTGTACTTTATATTTTATGTACATTATTTTCATATGCAAGACTCAAACCCAGGTCTTCAGACTCTAAGTCCCCTGCTGGCCCACATCCAAGGATATTTCACTTTTGAGACCACCACATTAAATGGTTAACTCTTACATATTTTAACTATTTTTTTCCTTTTGAATTTCTATTCAAGGATAAAGATATCCTTATAAAATACTTCACACCTTCCTTATAACCTTCTTTTGTGACTTCTTGTTTAGCATAGTAGCTTAAACATTGTACTTGGTAACTGTAGGTGTGTTCATAGGTGTGTTGAAACTAAGAAATACTCAAATATTTTTAAAATGGATACTAACTTTAAACAAGTATTACCACAAGTAGGAGTTTCTTCATGCCATCTGTTTAATCTTTAAATTTCCTCTTTACCTATCATTTTTAACATAATTGGTCTAATTGATCTTCCCAATGTTTAAAAAATCACACCTAAAATATTTTTAAAAACAAGTCAACTTATTCCAAAGTAAATTTTTATATTTGCTATCCAGAGCACAGTAGCTCTCCCATAGCATTCATTAGTAGTCCTTTTGACACATCGTCCAACTTAGTCAAGCCTATGAGTTTTGAAGGGAAGAAATTTAAATTTATTGAACACTAATCACGTTCTCACTACTCTACTAGGAGATTTATCTCATTTTACAAATCACTATTCTACTTTATTTTTTTTTTAAATATTTATTTATTTTTTTAGTTATCGGCAGATACAACATCTTTGGTGGTATGTGGTGCTGAGGATGGAACCCGGGCTGCACGCATGCCAGACGAGCGCACTACCACTTGAGCCACATCCCCAGCCCTATTCTACTTTATATAGAGAGAGTACTACATGAAAAAAGGACATAATTTTTACACTGTTTATACTTGACTCATTTAATTAAAAATGTGTCTTTTTATGGCTAAGTACAATGTTTTATGATTCTTGTTATTTGTTGATAAAGAAAGTGCAACCTGACTAAAATCTTTGAGAAAGTTTTATAGAACGAATAGTTACAGCCTAAATGTCCATTTTTGGCTTAACATTTTTAATGGTATTTTGAAAACTTAAAAACAGAATTAGATTGCTTTTTTTTTCCCCAACTTTAAGGGAAGCTTTGGAAATGAAATTCTGGAAAATGCAAAACCACAAATTTTCACTAGTAAATGATGATATAAAACAACTGTAGGTGTGTTCATAGTAAATGTCCACATTATGAGAAGTGTTAGTTTCAGTCTATTATAGTTGTTGATCAGATCAGCCACACTTGAGTATTGTGTTCTATTTTAGGTGCTTGAAGAGGGAGATTTACAAATATACCGTGGAGGATGTTCAGTATGGTATGGGATGTGGAAACTATGTTTTGTGAAGGCTGGTGTTTGAAAGGATCCATTAAACAACATTAGATATGAGAATAGTGCCCAGTGTTTTTGCATTGTAAGCATAGTAATTAATCTTGTTTTTGGATTCTCTTCTAGTTGGTACTTTGATATAAAATAGGAACTTTGAGATGTAATTCTAAAATTTCTTTTTTATTTTATTTTATTTTTTGCTTATTTAAGTTCCCTATAAATAGAATTGGAATTTGTGAGTCAAAGTTTTTTTTTTTAATATTTTTTTTTTTTTTAGTTGTAGTTGGACACAATATCTTTATTTTATTTTTATGTGGTGCTGAGGATAGAACCGAGGGCCTCACACATGCTAGGCGAGCACTCTACCACTGAGCCACAATCCCAGCCCCATGAGTCAAAGTTTTTATGTCTTTTTTTTTTTTTTTTTTTTGGTACCAGAGATTGAACTCAGGGGCACTTAACCACTGAGCCACATCCCCCAACCTTTTTTATTTTTAGATGGTCTCCCTAAATTGCTTAGAACCTCCTAAACTGAACTTTGAACTTGTGATAATAATCCTCTTGCCTCAGCCTCCAGACCTACTTGGATTACAGATGAGTGCCCCTAGCCCTGTTCACAGAGGGAATTGAACCACTGAACTAAATCCTCTGCTTTTTTACTTTTTATTTTGAGACAGGGTCTTGCTGAATTGCTTAGGCCATCGCTAAATTGCTGAGACTGGTCTTGAACTTGAACCCGTGATCATCCTGCCTCAGCCTTCTGAGTTGCTGGAATTACAGGCGTGTGCCACCGTGTTGGGCTTCTGCATATATATTTTATAGGTAAAAATTTCATGCTGTCGGGCTGGGGTTGTGGTACAGTGGTAGGGTGCTTGCCTAGCATGTTTGAGGCTCTGGGTTTGATTCTTTGATTCCCCAAAATCAAACAAACAAACAAACAAATAAATAAAGGTAAAAAAAAATGTCATACTGTCAAATTCTCTCTCAAAAAGTTTGTTCTGGGGGATAGGGCTGTGGTTCCGTGGTAGAGCGCTCACCTGGCATGTGTGAGGCACTGGGTTTGATCCTCAGCAATACATAAAAATAAAATAAAAGTATTGTGTTCACCTACAACTAAAATTGTGTGTGTATGTATTTGTGTGTGTGTATGTGTGTACATACACACAAATACATACACACACACACACACAAAGTCTATCCTAGTTTACATTTTTTTTTTTTTTTTTTTGTATACTGGGCCATTGATCCACATCCCCAGCCCTTTATATTTTTGTATTTAGAGACAGGGTCTTGCTGAGTTGCTTTGGGCTGTGCTGAGTTGTTGAGGCTGGCTTGAACTCAGGATCCTCCTGCCTCAGCCTCTTGAGCCGCTGGGATTACAGGCGTGTGCTACCACGCCTGGCCCAGTTTACATTACTAACAACAGTTTACGAAAGGCATTTTACCCAAACTCTTGCCAATACTGGATATTATCTTTTTTTTTTTTTTTTTTGAGACTCCTTGTGTTGTCCAGGTGACTTTGAACTCCTTGGACTTAAATAATTCTCCTGTCTTAGCCTCCCTAGTACCTGGGATCATAGGCTTATGTGCCACCATGCCTTATTTATCAGATTTGATTTTTGCAAAATTGGTAGACCATAAATAGTACCTTATTTTAGTATTATAGATTGAGTAACTCTTATTTGAAATGCTTGGGACCAAATATAGTTAAGATTTTGGAATTTTTTAGATTTTGGAATATTTGCATAGATTTTACTGATTTAGCATTCCTAATCTGATAATTCAAAATTCTTCAAAATCCAAAACTGAAATTGGGAGTTTTTCAGATTTTTGGATTAGGGATGCTTAACCCTGTATCATTGAGATTGAACTTTTAAAAAAAATTTTTTTGGTTGTAGTTCTGTGAATTGTTTGTATTCTTTGTTCACTTTTCAACTGGGTTTTTTGTTGTTGGTGGTGTTTTTTTGTGTGTGTTTGTTTTGGTGGTGGTAGTTTTGATTTGAAGGTGCCATTTGAATGGTTATAGGTGATAACATTTTAACTGTTTGTATTTAATCCTTCTTTCCCTTCCTACCCTCCCCACCTTGACTTAAGTTGTGGCAAGTTTAATTGAATGGAAGGTTAACATTTTATGTTCATTGTCAAAGATGACAGTTTTCTTTTTTACCTTTTCTGGGTAATTGATTGAATTGAGCAGTCTGATTCAAAAACTAGATTTTGTTTATCTTATGAAATTTTAGTTTGTTTTAAAAATACTTGTGGGTTCAACTGGGCTTCCTGTAAGTGACTTTGGAGGCTGAGACAGGAGGACCGAAGTTCAAAGCCAGACTCATCATTTAGTGAGTCTCTAAATAACTTAGTGAGACCCTGCTTCAAAGTAAAAAAATAAAAAGGGTTGGGGGTATGGCTAAGTGGTTAAACCCCTCTGGATTCAATACCCAGTACCAAAACAATAAAAAAATTGTGTGTGTATACACACACACACACACTTATTTATTGGTATGTACATGAAAACAAATCTTTAATCTCATAAAGATTGATAAAAATATATAAATCAGTTCTGAAAAGAGGTGTTGGGTTATGGAAAAAATACAAATCATTCTGAAACATCACTTCATTACATACGTTACTAATTTCTTCCAGTAATTTGCAAGTAACTAGTTACTTATGTTTTGTTGTTTTTTTAATTTTATGAATAGGTAATATTAAATTGTACATAGTACAAAATTCAAAAGGTTTTAAAGGGGTAAATGATAAAAAAGTCATCATATATATATGATTTATATTTGATTATAAAGGTAGCACTGATATATTTTGTCATGAAACTTTTTCCATATATATATACATATATATATATATATATATATGTATATATATATATATTTTTTTTTTTTTTGGGGGGGGGTGTACCAGGGATTGAACCTAGGGGTGGTTAACCACTGAGCCACATCACGACCCTCCCTTTTAAATATTTTTTTTAGTTGTTGGTAGACCTTTATTTAATTTATTTATATGTGAGGCTGAGAATTGAACCCAGTGCCTCACATATGCCAGGCAAGTGCACTACTGCTGAGTCCCAGCCCCAGACCTCACCCCAGCCATTTTATATTTTATTTAGAGACAGAGTCTTGCTGAGTTGCCAAGTACCGCTCTCATCTGCTGAGGCTGGCTTTGAACTCCTGCCTCAGCCTCCTAAGTGGCTGGGATTATGCCCAGCTCCCATTACTATTCTTTATCTAGATTTTCCTTCTTGGACACAACTATTACCAATTTTTGATGTCTTTTTTCCCAGAAATACATATATATGTAGCATATAATTTACATTCATTGAATTCAGTTTATAGTTATATAAAGCTGCACCTGGTTTAGAAATAGTTTGTTTCTCTAAGCCAAAAGTCATTTACAGTTCCAGAAGGTTAATTAAAAATAATCGATGAGTGCAGGGTCTGTAGCTCAGTGGCAGAGCACTTGCCTAGCATATGTGAGGCACTGGGTTCCATCCTCAGTACCACATAAAAATAAACAAATAAAATAAAGACATTCTGTCCATCTATAACTAAAAAAATTTTAAAATATAATGGATGAATAGAGAACAGCTGACAACAGTAAGAAAGGGACACATGCTACATCCTGTTATATTAGGTGATTAGCAGACATTTTCTTTTGTTTGCTTAAATGATCTAAAGCAAATCAATTTTTTTCACCTCTTATTAAACTGACATTATACATTTGAGGCTTCTGATTGTCCCATACTTAATATTCCCACTTCCATAATATATTCTTCCTATTATTAAAATGTGAATTAAGGCAAATTTTAAACTTGAAAGCAGATCATAGAAATTAGAGCCATTAAGTACCTTTTTCATGACCATAAAATTTGTAATGACAGTGTCCTAATTCCCTTCATCTTATACTTCTGAATCATTCTTATCCATCTTTGTTTTTCTTCTTTCCCATTCTGTTTTTAGTAAGAAACATCAGGCAAAGGAACATTTATATTTGATTATAAAGGTAGCACTGATATATTTTTTTCATGAAACTTTTTCCATATCTATATATAGAAACATAAGCCTAATTAATATATTTTCACTACCATTATTTGGTTTTTTAATATTTATTTTTTAGATGGACACAATACCTTTATTTTATTTATTTATTTTTATGTGGTGCTGAGGCGGGTGCTCTACCACTGAGCCACAACCCCAGCCCCATTATTTGTTTTTTATTATCTATTGTTAACATTTTACAAACTTATATTTCTAAAAAATAATTTTATTTCTTGCTCCTTGCTACATACTTTTAATCTTTTTTTACTGAGACAGCACTGGGAGTTCATATAAGATCCCATCTAGAATTTAGTTTCTGTGAATGCCAATTATATCTAAGTACTAAATACTGAAATACTACTTTACAGCTGATTTCCAGATACCTTTATTTTTATTTTTTTTGGTACTGGGGGATTGATCTCAGAGGCACTTTACCACTGAGCTACAACCCCAGCTCCCTCTTTTCTTTCTTTCTTTTTTCTTTTCTTTTTTTTTTTTTTTTTAGAGCTAGGGTCTTGCCGAGTTGCTTAGGATCTTGCTAAATTGCTGAGGATTGCCTCAAATTTGCAGTCCTCCTGATTCAGTGGAATTACAGATGTGCTCCCTTGCACCCAGGCAGATACCTTATTTTTAATGAAAACTTATTTTTTAATGTTACCTAGTCCAGGTATTGAATATAAATAAAAATTTACTTTTTGACAGCCAATCCATAGATATGTTTTGTGATTTAAAAAAATTTCCATTTAACGTGGAGATACTGAAACACCCATTTTTTTTCCCCATTTTGTTTTGCATTTTCAGTGGATTATACCTTACATAGTCCCTATGTGAATTCTTTAATAATGTTAAATATGTTCACAATGTTCCATGGACTGGCAGGTCTACCTAAGATGCTTTCAGAGTTGACTTTGACTAAACAGTTGGATTCAAGGACTAGAGCTCAATCTTTTTGAAAGTCTTTAGAACAGTTGTAAACAAGACATCTGTTTCGTATATTTTTTTCCCCTTTTAGTAATGGGGAGGGGATTGTCCTCACACATACTAGGCAAGCACTGTATTACTGAGATATATCTCTAGCTTATTTTATTTTATTTAGAAGGAGAGGGGTTGTCTCATTAAGTTGTTCAGGCCAACCTGGTACTTGGGATCCTCCTGCCTCAACTTCTCATTAGTTGAAATGTCAGGCCTCCACTGCTATACCTTATTCTGTACTTCTGTGGTAGAACATGTCTTTGGTGATTTTGTATCTCAAACTGTGCAGCTGACATAAGTTGAAAAATGTCCTATGTGTGCATATCTCATTTTAAAACAATTTTAGGGCCAGGCATAATGGGCATGTCTGTAGTCCTAGGAGCTGAGATAGAAGGATCACTTGATACCAGGAATTTAAACCTAGGCAGCATAGTGAGAACTCATCTTAAAGGGAAAAAAGTAATTTTAGTAGTTCCTGAATGATTTAGATATTCTGGATTCATAGCTCCCTTTGGGGCAGAGGGAAAAGTATTTATCATTGAATTTTCCGAATAGGAGAAGAATTCAAGCTTTTCAGCAATGCATAATTTGAGGCAATTTTGAAATATTCATGAATTATATGTTCATATGTTTAAATATGTGTATAACATACCATCTCTAAATTACATAGTTAGGATTTTGGGATCCTCTATAAATGTTTCAGTTACACAAGGAGATTTAGAAAAGAATGATTAGTGTAATTATCAAGCATATGTCCATGTTGATGTTGTGTCCACCAACAACAAAGGTTCTAATAAAAAAATTCTGAGTCGAGTGATTAAAATACCATACTTTTCCAGTGGGAATTTCACAATATAGAATTAAAACTTGTCTTTTTAATTAGATTTTTTAAAAACCCTGAACCAATTCTAAGTTAATTAGCATACATTTTCTGTAAAGCCAGTGTAAAACATATTTTTAATAATGTGTTTTCTTTTTTTAGAATTATTGACCAGAAGTGAATGCAGCATTCAATTTGTAGTCATGTAGGGACAGGGGCGTGTACCTGTAGTCCCAGCTTCTTGGGAGGCTAAAGCAGGAGAATCATTTGTAGCAGGAGTTCAAGTCTAGTGTGGGCAATATAGCAAGACCAGGACTTCTGATTTGAATTAAAATGAGACTATTGCTGTAAATTTCACTCTAGAATTACTTAATATTTTGACTAATATTTAAATTAAATGTTGAATATGAAGCCTGTAACGTATTTATATTGAACTACATTAGAAAATTTTAGTTTTAGGGTTAGGGTTGTAGCTCATTGTTAGTGCCCTGGGTTCAGTCCCCAGTATCAATAAAAGAAAAGAAAATTGTAGGTTTAATTTTGCACTAAATTTTTTTGGTTCATGATGATGTAATGAAGTATCCTCTAAGATCTACTATAGGAATGGAATAATAGTTTTTCTGAGAGTTAAATTAGTAAAAGCTGTTTTTTTTGTTAGTTAGACTTATCAGAAGATTTGAAAGAGTGCTAAAATTGCTAACTGGTGTACTCTAGGAATAATCTCAGGGAGATAGTTCAGAAATGTGATCAAAATTTAGTGAGTAGAACTCTCATTAATTTTGTTGTACCCTCTTTGGATAAAGTCTATAAAAGGAATAGTGATCAACTTAGAATATAGCAAAGAGAATCTGTGCACAATGTCCCACAGCTGTAATCCCAGCAATTTGGAAGGCTAAGGCTAAGACCAATCTCAGCAATTTAGGCCCTGCACAATTTACTTGTCAAAAATAAAAATAAGGGGGCTAAGGATATTAGCTCAGTTGGAAGAGTGCTTGCCCAGTATGCATAGGGTCCTAGGTTCAATCCCCAGCACACCGCCAAAAAAAATAAAAAATAAGCCTCCTCTCACAAACAAACAAACAAACTCGGTGGTAAAGTACCCCTGACTTTAATTCCCAGTACAAAAAAAAAAAAAAAAATGGGGGGAGGGTGTTGAAAGCCACAGCCTAGTCGGAATGGCGCCTGGCATATTACCAGAAGGAGTGGTTGAGAGGTGATGCCAGCGAGCCATTAAGATGATGACTATTAAGTTAAGCTGTGTATAATTGCTGTGACTGGATGATGCTGGATTGAAACAGGCTGTGTATTCAGTTGTATATGGACCCTGCTGTCCAGCAATAGGGTGGCTCCTGCTGCCTCAGGCGTGAGCTCGCTACTTTTGAGTTCTGGCAGCGCAGCGGGGATTCCTGGAGAGTTCTTGTTGGTTGGTGAAAGCTGGGGGGAGGGAGTTCCGGTTGGTGTGTGGTGTTTCTGGAAGTGCCAGTGGGTGGCATGCGGGGGAGTTCGGGCAATAAAGGAGTTCCTGTTTGAACCTACAAGTGCCTTGTGGCGGCTTGGTTATTTTGTGCCCAGCCAGACTGTGGCAGGGGCGGGTGGGAGAAAAGAAAGCAAAGGGATCCCAAAGCATATGGAATTAGGCAGCTGGTTTTTCCGGGAGAGGTTTGTGATTTATCTGTTTTCTGAGTCGGATATATCCTTGTTGTGGAATGGGATTGTCTTAGTCATTGAATATTTGTTTAGTCATTAAATATTTGAGTTAAATAATTGTCTTACAGGGTTCTTCCCCTTGTTTCCTTGTTTACATAGCACCTCTTCATGAGAGATTGTACTTATCCAAGGAGAGTATTCTAGTTGGTTAGATATTTGCATTCTCATTATAAAAAAATAAATTGATAAAAAGTAAACAACTTGAAAAAAAGTAACCAGTGATTCTATGTGTATGTTTATGTTTTTGTGAGGTAGGTTAAAATAAGTTGATCCTGTGAAAGAGGTAATACTTATAGTCCTTTTTTATCTGATGAGTTTTCTTTGCAGCTAGTCCACTATAATAAGTAGTCTTTTACATTGCTCCCAGTCTTAACATTTGAAAACAATAGTTTGGGCCATTTAACTTGTATGGTTTCATCTGTAGAATGAGAAGGTTGACTGAATGATCTTCACAGTCCTCCTAATTCTAAATAAATCTTTATGGTATTATAACTTATGTGCTGATTATATCACTGCAGACCTATAAATAAGAATTAAAAGGAATTTAAGAAAGTTTTAAAATATCATTGAAACTAGAGGTGGGGGCTCATACCTGTAATCCTAGCAACTGGGGAGGCTGAGGCAGGAGGATTACAAGTTCAAAGCCAGCCTCAGCATTTAGTGAGACCCTAAGCAATTTATCAAGACATTGTCTCAAAATCAAACAAAAAGGCCTAGGGATGTAGCTTAGTGGTTAAGTGCCCTTAGGTTCAATCCCCAGTGCCCCTCCCCACAAAAAAATCATTGAGATGGCCAACATAAATAAAATTGTACATTTTAATTTAGCCTTATTTTGTTTGACTCCAGTGTATGTGAGTCATTTAGATGTTGCTGCTAGACTATATGCTTCTTTTTAAAAAAAATATTTATTTTTTATTTGTAGTTGGACACAACACCTTTATTTTGTTTATTTTTATGTGGTGATGAGAATCAAACCCAGGGCCCCCGCACAAGCTAGGGGAGCATTCTACTACTGAGCCACAACCCCAGCCCCAACTATATGCTTCTTAAGGACAAGGAAAGTGTCTCCAGAGTGTAGGATAGTGCGTATCACAAAAGTGTTAAGTGTTTATCAAATTAATATATTAGGGCATACCTCAAATGATACATTTAGGACATAGCTAAACATGATTTGGTTATTAATGACTTTTTAAAGTATTCTTCTTCTTCTTTTTTTTTTTTTCAGTAAGGAGGATGGAACCCAGGTCTTATGCATGCTAAGCAAGCACTCAATCACTAAGCTACACCCCCAGCTCTTTTAAAAATACTTTTATTATGAAATATTTTAACTATGTACAAGAGTAAAAAAATTATATAATGAATCCCATTTACCCATGAGACCACTTCAATAGTTACTATTGTTCTTATCTTCATTTCTTTTTCTTTTCTTTTTTTTCAGGTGTAGATGAACACAGTATCTTTATTTTATTTATTTATTTTTATGTGATGTTGAGGATTGAACCCAGTGCCTCATGCATGCAAGGCAAGCACTCTACTACTGAGCTACTCCCCCAGCCCTCATCTTCATTTCTTCCCACTGTCTTCCTGTATTATTTTGGAGCAAATCAGTGACCTTACATCATTTAATGTATAGTTATTCCCATGTCTTTCTCTCAAAGATAAGTACTTTACAAAATTATAGCTATACCTTTGTCACACATTGAAGATGACTTGAGGACTGGGGATGTAGTTCAGTTTGATCCCCAGAACCACAAACCAACCAACAAACAACAAAAAAAGGTGGGACTGGGTTGTGGCTCAGTGGTAGAGCCCTTGTCTGGCATGTGTGAGGCACTGGGTTTGATCCTCAGCATCTCATTAAAATAAATAAAAAAAGGGTATTGTGCCCATCTACAACTAAAATAAATATAAATATTAAGTTGGTTTTGATAAATTAATTTTACTTCGCCTCTACTAAGTATTCTCAGGAAATCTGTTATGTTTCATTTCTAGGCAGATAAATTTAGATATAAAGCAGTTGGACTAACTTTTTTGTTATTTTCATTCTGTTTAATATTTAGGCTACCAATATGACGGCTGAAGAAACAGTGAATGTAAAAGAGGTTGAAATCATTAAGCTAATTTTGGACTTCCTGAATTCAAAGAAACTTCATATTAGTATGTTGGCCCTTGAGAAGGAAAGTGGAGTCATAAATGGCCTATTTTCAGATGATATGCTTTTCCTGAGGTATGATTCATTATTAGTGTGAGGTTTGTAGCTCTTTTAAAGAAATATTAAATAATAAGAAAGTAACATGTTATAATATAGATAGAACTTTATAATCACAGAAGATGGGTCATTATGATTTTTAAAAATGTTTTTATCTTGGAACATTTACATAACACTAATATTTTCTGTAGAGTGTTTTCAGAGGTATGATCCAGACCACTTAAAAAAAAAGTCACAAGTCTATTGTTTTTGTGGAATCAACATAAAATATACTTGACTAAGAAATCAGACTCTGGAAAGATAAGGAAAATATTTCTGAAATGCCATTATTTTAACCATAGGAAAAAATAAAACATAGTCATTGTAGAAATATATTCCTTAAAAGTATAGAAAAATAGTCACCCTACCACCCAGAAGCACTTATGATTCCTGTGTATATTTTTAAAATAATAGCAATTTTGTTGTTATTTTTGAATTCTGCTTCACCCATTAATATCACAAGGATTGTCTGTGTTTTCAAATTTATATATTAAAAAATTTCAGTTTACTTAGTTTCCTAATGATTCCTCTAATTTTAGATTATTTTACCCAACTTTCTTTTCTTTTTTTTTTTTTTTAAAGGGAGTGAGACAGGGAGGGGGAGAGAGAGAGAGAGAGAATTTTAATATTTATTTATTTATTTTTAGTTATCGGCGGACACAACATCTTTGTATGTGGTGCTGAGGATCGAACCTGGGCCGCACGCATGCCAGGCGAGCGCGCTACCGCTTGAGCCACATCCCCAGCCCTATTTTACCCAACTTTCTTAAATGCTCTACTGAACAGCTTTTATGCATGAGACTTTTTTTGTATCTTGGATTATTTTCTTAGGACATTATTTTTAGAGGAATGATTGCAAGGTAAAGGAAATGAACATGTTTGCCAAAATGGAAAGCTAAACACTTGAATTGGATGGAAAAAGAAAATCCCAAATTCTCAGGCAGAGATGTATTCTATTTTTATATGATACTCAATGTCCTTGACAAGGAGTGCATATTCTTGGAAAAAATGAACTGTTCCTAACTCCAGCAAAAAAGAACTTTAAAACTAAAAAGATTTCTCACATTATAAGAACTTATAATAAATTACTCATTATGCTTCCCTATATTTTGTGTTATGAATATCATCCAGCCCCGGGGAGTTTAGTGATGTAGCTAGTAATTAGTTCTAGGGCACTGTTTTGTTTTTTGTTGGGGGACTGTCTTTCAAATATTGCTACTTATGAAATTTCACAGTGGTTCATAAGTACCCTACAGGAGCCTATTGGTGTGCAGTGAAGTTTTATTGATCTTAAGTGAAATGCAAAAGATTCCAAAATAGTAAGTTTTTCATTAAATGTATTCATCTTGAAGGGCTGGCCTGGGAAATTGTGTATTTTTGCTTTTATAATATTAAAATATCCCTTTATAAAATGATTATGATGTGTATTGTGATTGGTTATTAATAGTCATTCTTTGCAGAATAAAATGTTGGCAGTCTTGTGTAGGTTCTCCTGCCCATTCCTCCTTCCTTTTTAAATTTTACTGTCATAAAAAATCCAAAAATTGGGAAATTGTAATTGTAAAAGAACAGAGAGAATAATGTTGTGTAACTTTTGTAAGTTCCCATAGGCCCTTTAGAGTAGAACAAAACTTGTTCTTACTCTTTGTTGCCTTTTAGTTTTGTTTTTGTAGTCCTGGGCTCTTTGCTGTTTTTTTTCTCAGAATCTAACCTTTAGTTTCAAGTTCCTTAAAGATGTGGAATTCACAATTTGGAGCAGAATTTCACAATGTTGGCACTACTAACATTTGGGCCAGACAAATCTTTGTTTAGGGAGATGTCATGTGCATTGTAAGATGTTTAGCAGCATCTCTGATCTCTACCCACTAGATAACAGTTGTGACAACCAAAAATGCCCCCAGGGGAAGAGGTGAATCACCCCCCAGTTGAGAACCGTTGATTTAGTGAGAGCAGAACATGCCTACACACTGGTGGTGGTGATTGTTTTTATGTATTACTGGGACTGAACCCAGAGCTTCATGCTTGCTAAGTAAACACTCTACCACTGAGCCATATCCACAGTTCCTGGTCTTTAATTAATGCACACTAGTCTTAAAACCGTAAGATGAATGGGGAAATAAAGGAACATTTAAACTTAGTCTCGTGTTTTTGCAGAGGTCAAAAATCACAGATAGGGCTGGGGTTCTAGCTCAGTGGCAGAGCGCTTGCCTAGCACGGATGAGGCATTGGTTTGGATTCTCAGCACTGCATATAAAGAAATAAAATAAAGGTCCATTAACAACTAAAAAAAAGATTTAAAAAACCCCTACAAATATATTAATATGAAGAATGGCTGCTGATTCACAGATCTTATCATATAGCATATGTTGTTGAAAATGTGAACTAGCCAGGCTTGGTGGTGAATACCTATAATCCTAGCAATTTGGGAAGCTGAGGGAGAAGGATCATAAGTTCCAGGCTATCCTGGGCAAATCAGCATATCTCAAAGTAAAAAGGGCTGGGAATGTAGCTCAGTGGTAAAGTATCCCTAGGTTCAATCCTCATTACCAAAAAAAAAAAAGTGAAAAAGTTCGTTTTATTTTAGTGTTTAAAGAACCAAATGTTAATCTCACTATGTGCTTTGTGAAATTTTAATGCTAATTTGTCACTTATTCTGTTATCTGTTAGTATAACCCGAATTTGATAATATTTTGGGTTTTTATGTAGGCAGCTAATCCTTGATGGTCAATGGGATGAAGTTCTTCAATTCATTCAGCCTCTGGAATGTATGGAAAAATTTGACAAAAAAAGGTAAGATTTCATTTGAAGTTTTTAGTGTCTTAAAGGGGTAGAAAATGAAACAATAAAACAAAAATTTTAAAATAAGACTCAGAGTACACTCAATCCCATTGAGTTAGAGTACTTCTATAGAACTAGTTACTTGTACTTGAAGTATTTGAAAATTTGATATGCAAATCTACTTAGCCTACAGTGGCCATATGCCAAAGGTCATGAGGACTGTTTCTTTATAATAGTATAAAGACTTCAAATATGTCTTTCTATTATATCCTGGCCTCCATTGTTTCTGAAGAGTAGTCTACTGTACTTTTTATCCTCATTTTATTGTTTGTAATCTTTATCTCCATCCCTCCTTACTTTCCTCTTTCCTCCTCCTTTTTTTCCTCCTTTCTTCCTTCCTTCCATTTTTCTCTTTATCATTGGATTATGATGTACTTAATTGTGTTATGTTTAAAAGTGTATGTGTTTTGCATTTTTCCTGCTTAGGATTTGCTGAACTTTTGAACCTGTACAATTCTTTTTAGTTGTCAATAGACCTTTATTTTATTTATATGTGGTGCTGAGAATTGAACCCAGTGCCTCACACATGCTATGCAAGCACTCTACCACTGAGCTACAACCCCATTCTGGATCTGTAGGTTTTTTGTTGTTGTTGTTGTTGTTGTTGTATTAGTATTTTGTTTTAGTTGTAGTTGGACACAATTATTTTATTTTTATGTGGTGCTGAGGATCGAACCCAGAGCCCCGCACGTGCTAGGCAAGTGCTCTACCACTGAGCCACAACCCCAACCCCAATCTGTAGGTTTTTATATTTTATTTAGAGACAAGGTTTCATTGAGTTGCTTAGGGCCCCAATAAATTGCAGAGGCTGGCTTTGAACTTGTGATCCTTCTGCCTCAGCCTCCTGAGCCACTCACTGGGATTACAGGTGTGTGTCACCTCTCCCTGCTGATTCATTCTTCTCTAAGCCATCTGATGATAGTGAATTTTTTGTTTCCGATTTTATATTTTTCAGTTTCAAATTTTTCTTTTATAATTTTTCTGCTGAAATATTTCTGTCTGTTCATTCATTGAACTACATCCACTGAGCTACTTGCCCAGCTCTTTTTATTTATTTGTTTATTTTTTGAGACAGTGTCTTACTAAGCTGCTCATACTGGCCTCAAATTTATGTTCCTTTTGTCTCAGCCTCCCAAGTCATTGGGAGGCATGCACCACCATGCCTGGCCATTGTGATATTTTCCGTTAAGTCCTTTAACATATTTATAGTAGCTGCATATTTGCTAGTGTAGTTCTTATTTGCTAGTATGAACTTTTGGTCATATCAGGCTCCGTTTCTAATTATCGCCTTTTTTCCTAAGTCATCTTTTTTTTTTTTTAATAAAAAAATTTATTTTGTGAAAGTGTTCTTCCATTGCATATTCATTCTTGAGAAATGAATTCTGTTTGCCTTCTGTTAAAAATTGTTGATTTTTATGCACACACATCATTAACCTCAAAAAGCAAATTCTGTCTCTCCTCTCATGGATCCCAGCTGAAAAGTCTTCTCTGTTTGACCCTTCTGTTACTTGGCATCTCCATTGCATCTTTTTTTTTTTTTTATATTTTTTTAGTTGTTAATAGGTCTTTATTTATTTATATGTGGTGCTGAGAATCGAACTCAATGCTTCACACATGCCTGGCAAGTGCGCTACTGCTGAGCCACAGCTCCAGCCCTCCATTTCATCTTAATAGTTTAGGGGATAACCAAAGGTTTGGGCAACTGAGTTTACACAGTAGAATTTTGTGTATTTCTTACTGTATCTTCCTCCTTTAAGAATTCTCACTTTTCATCTGGTCTGGTAGTACCAAAGTTTTTGCTGACTCAAGCCTGTGTAACTGAAGCTTTCTGCTTGAATTCTGGCTTACTCTTTAAGGACTAGAGAATGCCTTCAGCTGGAATGCCTTATGCCCTTGAATTGTACCCCTTCAAGTTCTATTTTTCCAAGAACTGACTTCCCTCTAGTTGTGCCAGTTTTTAGTTGTTCTCTGATGCATTCAGATTGTGCATTTGTGTGTGTGTTCTATCTAGGATTTAGCACTGTTATTTGCAAAAATATTAGTAAGGTGTAAGTTACTCTACCAGTAGTGGAAGTTAATCTTTTATTTTTTGATTCTCTATTTATACAATGCTATTTGATAACTCTTTGATTTTGTACCTTCATTTATTTGGAATACTATTCATCTCACCATCTCTTATTTTACTTAACACACTCCTGATAACCTTTTAAAATCGTTTCTTACATCTTTTACTTTGCACACCCTCTGATAGAATTTTTTTTTTTTTTTGCACGCCTTGATACCTTGCTGAATCCTGTACATACAATTTATTAGATAACTCTTCTTGAAGGCAGGGGTTTTGGGTTTTGTTTTTTGGAACCAGGGATTGAACTCAGGAGCACTCGACAATTGAGCCACATCTCCAGCCCTATTTTGTATGTTGTATTTTTTATTTAGAGACAGGATCTTACTGAGTTGCTGAGGCTGACTTTGAACTTGTTTGTGATCCTCCTGTCTTAGCCTCTAGAGCCACTGGAATTACAGGCATGTGCCACCACACCCAGCTTAGGCGTTTTTGTTTTATTGGATATTTGCTGATACAACACTGGCTGAAAGAATGAAAGTTCATTTTTTTTTTTTTAACTCTTCAAAATACGTTTTCTTTAAAGTGCTTCTCATTTCCTTCCCTAAAAATCCCTTGTTAAAGAGTTTTAAACTTGTAGTTACTTTGTGACTTTACAGAAATGTTATTTTTTCCTCCTACCCTTCTGGTTCATTTTTAATTAGACATTTCTGGTGCTGGAAAATAAAGCTTGATTTAGTCTTACTACAGTGTAGACATATGTCAAAATATAACACTGTACCATAATAAATATTTATAATTATCATTTGTAAAAATTAATAAAGTTTAAAAAATTTACAATGAAGGGAAATGTTTCAAGAAAACAAAACATTTTGAATATAAAGGACTTTGATTTTTAATTAGGTGACATTTTACATCTTCCATAAAACTGGATTTTTGTGTAGAATTAATATTTGATTTAAAAGTCCTTTCTCTCATTGTTGAATTGATTACTTGTTACTATGACTTCAAGAGGATAAGAAGCTTAGTAAAATATTTTAATAATTTTCTGAAGTCAAAGTTACTTATGGTAGCCTGAAAGTAAATTGACTTATCAGACATTAGTAAATTAATTTTTTAAAGAAGTCTCTTGAAAAAAAATATATGGTCTTGGGGATTGAATCCAGGTACACTCTACCATTCAGCTATATTCCCAGCCCTTCTAATTTTTTATTTTCAGACATGATCTTGCCAAGTTGCCCAGGCTGGCTTCAAACTTGCAATGCCCCTCCCTCAACCTCACAAGTAGCTGGGATTTTTAGGAGTGTGCCACTGCACCCAATTAAGGAAGTCTGTTTTTTAAAAAAAAATATTTATTTTTTAGTTGGACACAATATATTTTTATGTGGTGCTGAGGATAGAACCCAGGGCATCATACGTGCTAGGCAAGTGCTCTACTGCTGAGCCACAACCCCAGCCCCAAAGAAGTCTGTTTGGGAAAAAAAAAAAAAAAATTGTCCTTTAAATCAAATTTAGTGGGGCTGGTGATGTAGCCCAGTGGTAGAGCAGTTGCCTAGCCTGCTGGAGGTCCTGGATTTGATCTCCAGCACTGTATGCGTATGTGCATGCATAAATAGAGAGATCAATCCATGGATCAATCAATCAAACTTGGCCTGTTTTGCTTCAGAAACTGGAGTGTTTTTTTTTCCTAGTCTTTGACATTGCTTCATTCAGCTTTTTAATCATTTTAATATTTCATTTTTTATTTTTCACAGGTTTCGTTATATTATCCTAAAACAGAAGTTTTTAGAAGCTTTATGTGTTAACAATGCAATGTCAGCAGAAGATGAACCCCAGCATGTAAGATTTTTATTCCTGAAGGTTTGCTCCATAGTCTTGTTTTCAGTCATAAGTATTTTATTTACTAAAACAAGATTATTATCACAGATTTTCAAAGTATTTATGAGATGGGATGGGGCAAGATTTGCTGTTTTGCAAATGCTGTACTTTAAATCTGTAGTGCTTCTAAAGTGTTCCATGATTTAAGACAAGATAATATGTGAACAACTGACTAGTTGAGGAGCTTGTGTTCCTCTTTTGTTTAAGGTAAGTTAGATAGCAGTAGATGTTTGACTTGATAACTTGTCATCACTTCTTTTCTTTTTATAGAAGTGGATTGGTTATGTTTACTTCCTTTTTCTGCCTTTTTAGTATTTCCTTTGATCCCGAGGTAGTTTTTTTCAAAATGTTGTTTGTGTGTGTGTGTGTGTGTGTGAGAGAGAGACACTATTTAAATTCAACAGTATTAAATTCATTTTGACTAGAAAAAAACAAAATTTGAAGTTTTAATATTAGTATTGTCACATCCAAGCCAAGTACACTTTTATCAAGTTCCAGTAAGCATTCATTGAATTAAACTGTCTTAGTCCACTTGGGCTGCTAAACAAAATACAGTCAACTGAGTGGCTTATGTACAACAGAAATTTATTTTTCACAGTTCTGGAAGCTGGGAATTCCAAAATCAAGGTGCTGGCAGTTCAACATATGTTGAGGGCTTGCTCTCTGGTTTATAGGTAGCACCTTCTAACTGTATTCTCACATGGTTGAAGAGACTAACTTGCTCTTCCTGGGGTTTCTCTAGCTCTTTTTAAACAATTTCCTTGTAATGCTGGGGCTTGAATTCAGTACTTCTCAATCATAGAGTTACACTCCTAGTCTTGGTCTTTTTTTTTTTATAAGAATACTAATCTCATCAGTAATGGATGAACCTTCATGGCCTAATCCTTTCTCAAAGACTCCACCCTCTTAATATCATCACCTTGGGGTTTAGGATTTCAAGAAATGAATTTGGTGGGGACACAGACATTCAGACCAAAGCAAAGATCAAACAATATTAAAGTGGAAGTTTCATGTATAATAGAAAAATGTCTGCCAGATAATGATGTTTAAAAGTGTGTGGGGGAGAAACACTGAGACATTAACTCAGAGACCTCTTTTTTTAACATTATTAATTGGTGTATTATAATTATACATTATCCCACTGTACGTAATAGTGGGATTTTAATTGTAAATTATAATTTTACATATATAATATAAATCATGTATATAATATTTTTTATACATATATACATACATATATATATATATATATATATATATATATGATTCATTGTGGTATATTCATACATGGACATAGCATAAAGGAGACATAACTTTTATTCTGTCTTTGTCATTAATCAACTGAATTACCTTGATTAAATCTCCATCTTAATTTTTCCTATATGTAAGATTGGGAGACTGGACTAGGTAAGCTCTGAGATACCTGTCATAATTTATCTCTCAGCTAAGCTTCCTTTTAGTCTATCTTTACTATTTTTTTTGTAGTAAATCAACTGTTTAAATGTTTCCTTTTTCTGGTTTGATTTCTTTCCCCTTGCAAATTTGCCCTAAGGCAAGTTGGAACTAAGAAAATGGTTATTTTATCTTTTGTTATTTAGATAAGCCAAATAAAAGACTTTTTAAACAAGCAAATATTAGCATGCTTTAGTTTTCACTTCTGAAAAAACTCAGTTTTTCTTACCTTGAAAAAGTTATCCATCTGAAAATGACAATTTTTTTTAAACAATTTTTAGTTATACATGGATGCGGTATCTTTATTTATTTACTTTTATGTGGTGCTGAGGATTGAACACAGTGCCTCACATGTGGGAGGCAAGTGCTCTGTCTCTGAGCCACACCCCAGCCGCCTGAAAATGATAATTTAAAACCTGAATTAGAGCACTAATTTATGGATAAAAGTTTGATGTGCTAATTAATCAAATTATTCTTTTTATTTTTGTTGTGAACACATTTTGTTTCCTTAGTTGAAAATGGTTACACATCTACAAATTGTATGTGTATTCTATTACCTCAGAAATTATCTTTTATATTCTTTTTCAGATTTCATATTTTACTTTTTATGGTGATTTTATATATATGCATATATATTTCCTCTTTTTATAGTTATCATTTGTATATATTTTTTTTTACAGTTGGAATTTACCATGCAAGAAGCTGTGCAGTGTTTACATGCTCTAGAAGAGTACTGTCCCTCTAAAGATGACTATAGCAAGCTCTGTTTACTTTTGACTTTGCCTCGTCTGACAAATCATGCTGAGTTTAAGGATTGGAATCCTAGCACTGCACGAGTTCACTGTTTCGAAGAGGCTTGTGTCATGGTTGCAGAATTCATCCCTGCTGACAGGAAGCTAAGTGAGGCTGGTTTTAAAGCAAGTAACAATCGTTTATTTCAGCTTGTGATGAAGGGCCTGCTTTATGAATGCTGTGTAGAATTTTGTCAGAGTAAAGCAACTGGAGAAGAAATTACAGAAAGTGAAGTACTTCTTGGCATCGACCTCCTATGTGGTAATGGTTGTGATGATTTGGATCTAAGTTTATTGTCATGGCTTCAGAATCTCCCTTCTTCTGTCTTTTCTTGTGCTTTTGAACAGAAAATGCTTAATATTCATGTTGACAAACTTCTGAAACCTACAAAAGCTGCATATGCTGATCTTTTGACTCCTCTCATCAGCAAACTTTCTCCATATCCATCATCCCCAATGAGAAGACCTCAATCAGCTGATGCCTATATGACCCGCTCTCTTAATCCTGCTTTAGATGGCCTCACTTGTGGACTAACTAGTCATGATAAGAGGATCTCAGATCTTGGGAACAAAACTTCTCCAATGTCACACTCCTTTGCTAACTTCCATTATCCAGGGGTACAAAACCTCAGTAGAAGTCTCATGCTTGAGAATACAGAATGTCACAGTATTTATGAGGAATCCCCTGAGCGGTAAGCAATTATTCATAAAAATTAGGAAATCTCTGTGTTATTGTTTTTTGTTCATGTGTGTGTTTCTTAATGTGCAAGTCCCTTGAAAGTTAGTCCTTAAAACTTTAGAAAGGGTTTAAAATTCAGATAATTAAAAGAAGAGAAAATTTTTATAAGAGAAAAATTTTTATTTTCAACCTACTCTTTTACTGGCTATGAAGGCAATATGTGTTATGAAGAAAATTTGGAAACTACAGTGAAGTAATAGTATTGAGATTAAAATTCTACAGTCTTACACTTAGATGACCAGTTCTTTTTAAATTTTTCTATGAATACTTTTTTTAGATTGGGAATATAATGTATGTTTTCATTTAATTTTCTTTTTTCATTTGAAAGATCATGAATTTTTTTTAATATTATTAAACATTTTTTTGGGAAGTGGTATTGGAGATTGAACTCAGGGGCACTCAACCACTGAGCCACATTCCCTGGCACTGTTTTGTATTGTATTTAGAGACAGGGTCTCACTGAGTTGCTCAGTGCCTCATTGCTGAGGCTGGCTTTGAATTCGTGATCCTCCTGCTTCAGCCTCCTGAACTGCTGGGATTATAGGCTGCACAACTGTACCTGGCTTGTTAAACATTCTTGAGATCCGTGATTAATAAGTATGCAGTATTCTATTGTAAAACTACATCATAACAATTGCTTATTGGTTTTTTTTGGGGGGAGGTGCTGGGGATGGAACCCAGGGCCTCACACACATGCTAGGCATACTCTCTTGCTGAACTATACCTCCAACCCTTGATTCCTTATTGTAGAGCATCTGGTTGTTTACTGTAAGTGTTACTGTAGTGAATAACTATCTACATAGAACTCTGATTATTTCCCTTTGCCTTTCTATTAGTGATTCTTCATACATATGAAAGAAATGTTAAAGGTACCACTCAGTGTACCTAGCATGAATTAGCATCTCCTGATTAGCAATTATTTAGTTCATGGTTTAGGAAACTTTCTGTCTTGCTTTTACTGGGAACCTACTGAAACATGTAGATGGTTTTCTGTACCCCAGTGTTAGTACTGTGGAAATACTAGTATTGACTGCAACAAATTTATTTCACAAAAGAGCATAAAAATCTTTTTATATTACATAGGATAGTTGCAACATTCTTTGTGGAGAAAGGAGCACTGGACTCAGAATTTGTTTAACCCAGTAAGTCCAAAGTTTTCAGTTCTGGTAAACATAGTAAATGTACCTTAAGTGGTATATTTGTTGTTCTATTTAAGTTTTTATAGGTGTTCCACATCTAGAACAATGGAACAAAAAGGTTTTATTAGAGCAAGTGGAGGTCTTTAGGTAAGGGATCAGACATATAGGGTAAATATATAGGAAAGCATTTTCTGTTAATAGCTGTGAAATTGTAGAGGAAAGGGTTGCGAACTTTCTCTAATCTTTTTTTAAAGAAAGGCAGGAGTAATCTACCTAGGATCAGTTAAGTGAGGGATTTCCTGATTGCCAGGGTGATTTGGTAACTTACTGCTCTGTATTTCATACTTGAAAGATAAAGATGAGGCTGGGATTGTAGCTCAGTGGTAGAGTGCTTGCCTAGCACGTGTGAGGCCCTGGGTTTGATACTCAGCACCACATTAAAAAAAATAAAGTTAAAAAAAATAAAGATGATATTTAGGGATGAAAATGGATGATAATAATTTTATATTTGTATATTCTGTTTAAATCCTAAAGGAATGTGGGGCTTGAGTATTTGTAGAGATTATTTTAAACTTTTCCTGGCCTTCCCTTTTAGAGAAAACTTGCATCATCTGGAATGCTGGGCTTCAATTCTGAGGGAATTGCTGATATTCTTCTGTGTACTTAAAGTGACAGAAGCTTCTTAGTCAGAAAAGCAATGACGTGTTTGGATTTTTGCATCAGTAGGATTGTCTGTATAGAGAGAAAGCATGCACAAAAATCTAGCAAAATCTGACTATATGTGTGATATTTCTTATATAAAGAAAGTAGTAGAAATGGAGGAATGTCTGAATAAAGATAGAAATAGTGTATAAATTACCAGACCATTATAAAAAGAGAAAATGTGACATGTCAAAAAGTGATTCATGTTATCAGCTAAATAGTAGCAATAATTCAGAGAATATTTGTCATGCCCCTGAAATTGGAAATTTGTGAGGAAAAAATGGTATGGAATAACGAATAGAACATGGCCTTTGAAGTCAGACTTGGGTTTGAGTTCTGCCATTTAGCTATGTGACCTTGGGGAAGAAACTTAGTCCCTGAGTCTCCAAATATTTCCTCTATATAATAGGATGTGGACTTGTAAAATGAGAAAAATCCCCCTCCTAGAGGGGGAGGCATATGAGTGGTGCTCAATAAATATAAATGTCTTCCTTTCAGAGCTCATAGTCTTGTTATGGCAGTGTGTGAGAAGTACTGCTAATGAAATGATGTGG
Organism: Marmota monax; assembly: GCF_021218885.2. Taxonomy (NCBI): domain Eukaryota; kingdom Metazoa; phylum Chordata; class Mammalia; order Rodentia; family Sciuridae; genus Marmota; species Marmota monax. Next base: position 2,126,239 of record NW_026694276.1, read on the forward strand.
GAGAGCTATTGTGCTGTGGATAAAGTATAAAAATTTACTTTGAAACAAGTTAATTTATAAAACTAAGGTATAATTTTTAAAATATTGGGAAACTTGATTAGATTATTGTGTTAAAACTGACACATGAAGAGACTCCTACTTGTGTTACTTTTGTTAATATTTGTTTGAAGCTAGTATCCATTTAAAAATTATTTTGAGGATTTAATATGTGCTGACACCCAGACTACATATCCCAGGTACGTATCCCAGACTACATACCTGGAATACGATGATTAAACTACTATGGTAAACAAGAAAATAAAACAGCAAAGAAAGGTTTTACGGGAACGGTGGTGTTTTGTAAGGATATCTTTTCACTTGAACAGAAATAAACTCAAAACAGAGAAAATCAGTTGAAATATGTAAGCTTTGGCTATTCAATGTTATGGTCTCAAAATTGAAGTGTTTTCCAGCTTGAGCTAGCACTGGATTTAGAGTCTGAAGACTGAGTTCAAGCTCTAGTCCTATTTACTAGCTTTGCAATTTTTGGAAAAATCACTTGTTTTTTGAATTTGTTTTTTGAATTTGCCACAGTTATTATGCAAGTTAAGTAAGATGATGATGTTATATATAAATTGGAAAATTAAATGAAGTGTTACTTTATGAAGATTCATTAATTATCCTCTTTATAACTAATAACTCTTTATAAATTCTATTATATAGACCTAAAAAGGGACTTATGATCATTAGGAATTTACAGCACAGTCTGGTAATGAAAATTCTTAACAGGTCTTTCTGGAGGTGTGTTGTCTGTGTATGTTCAGGTACTCAGGAGTACAGGCTCCTATCTAAAGAGCATCTTTGTGCTATTGACTCATCCAGCTTTACTTTCTTAATCCCACTCTGTATTTTGATTGTTTTACATACTTCCATCTGGATAGGCCATTATGAGACTACTTTAAAATCAAATTCCTTGAAGGCAGAGATAATTTTACTTTTGTAGTTGTTCCTCTGGTGCTTTGTACCAATAGGTAATCTGTGTAAATAACTGGTATTCATCCATAGATGAAGTATTAAAATTTTTAAACAGAGTAGCTGTGAAAATTCAAAATTGTTAATGTTTTGGAAGAATATTAGAGACAACCTAACATGAAGTTTATGATTAGTATACATTAAAAATATTGAAAAATATGTTTTGTTTTTATGTTAAGCATAAATAGACCAAAGAAAGCCTTTTAATAAAATTTTTAAAACTTTGTAGAGACTAGGAAAAGAGTATGTGCTTGGATAATAAAATCACAGATTTATATTTCATGAAGCGAATCTAGGCATTAGATCATCCATCTTATCCAGTTTAGAGATGAAGTTCAGCCACAGAGAATCTAAGTAACTTTCCCAAGACCATACAACTGATTATCCTCCTTGTGTAATGAAGTGGGGTTCCTTCATTAAACACATGTTCTATCCAGAGCAAGTGGTGTGCACCTATCATTCCAGTTACTCAGGAAGCCAAGGCAGAAAGATCACTTGAGCTTAGGCATTTGAGATGAGCCGGGCAACACAATGAGACTCTATCTAAAAAAGAAAAGAAAAATACTCCTCCCTAAAAACACATTCTTTTTTTAAAATCCTTTTTTTTTTTTTTTGTAGTTTACTTAAGGGAAGAAAGTAAGATAAAAAATTTATCTTTTATGCAGTTGATAAGCACTTATATTAAATATTCATTTTTTTAAGAATTAAAATTTCTCTAAAATTTATGTTCCTTCACTCCCATCTGTGTCTCCCCCCGCCGTCTCCGCATCTTTTTGGAAAGAAGTGATACACCCGTAGAGGCACAGCAACCTATCAGTGGTGAAGTCTTGGGCCAGAGTTCAGTCTCAGAAAAAGAGCCTGCAAATGGAGCACAGAATCCAGGACCAGCTAAGCAAGAAAAAAATGAGGTAATATTTATTACACCTAATAACTATCATTTCTGAGGTAATATTTACTATACCAAATAATTATTCTCTTTGTATAAATTTTAAAAGAATTTTCTGCTATTTGGGAAAAGGAGAGAGAGATCTAGACATATTATTGGCTCATTTTCTTTCCTCTTCCCAAAGAATGTATGGTATATTTAGCTTCCATTGTGTATTTTATAATGTTTTTAACAGATGAATTTATTAAAAATATAAAATACTGTAGTCACTATTCTTAAATATTTTAGGACTCAAATAATTGAATTTACCTTAAATGTCACTAGTTTGCACTTGAACGGCATATACTGTACATTTTACTTACTAAATTTTTTTTGTTTTGTTTTGTTTTGTTTTGTACTAGGAATTGAACCCAGGGGCACTTTACCACTGAGCTACATCCCTCAGCTCTTCTATTCTCATTTATTTATTTATTTGGTACCAGGGATTGAACCGGGGGTGTGGGGGAACATTTAACTACTGGGCCATATCCCCAGCCTTTTTAATTATTCACTTTGAGACAGGGTCTTCCTGAATTGCTTAGGACCTCACTAAATTGCTAAAGCTGGCCTTGAATTTGCAAATCCTCCTGTCTTAGCCTGAGTTGCAGGGATTGCATGCTGTGGGCCATTGTGCCTGTCAATAATAAGATCTAATGAACAAAAAAATAAATATTTATAATTCAGAATAATACTTTTATCTAGGTCTAAGGAAAAGAAACAAACACATGCAAATTGGAAAAGAAGAGGTAAAACTATTTCTATTCATTGATGACATGGTCCTAAGTCTAAGGTTCCAGGTTATTTTTCTTTGGTGTTTTTGAAAAGAAATTGTATTTGAAGTGAATTTTATTTCTTTTTTTGTCTTTTTGTGCCACTGGGGATTGAACCCACAGATGCTTTACCAGTTAGCTATATTCCCACCCCTTTTTATTTTTTGAGACAGGATCTACCTGAGTAGCCGAGGGTGGCCTCGAATTTTTGATCCTCCTATCCCATCCAGCAGCCTCCCAAGTCACTGATGTTATAGACACGCACCACCACACCAAGCTTGAGAAGAGAATTTATACAGCATGCCACATCGAAACAGTTGTTAATTGATTTTAATAAGTTGAATAATTTTTTTTTATTAAATGTTAAGAATGAAGTTAGAGGACTGGGAATGTAGTTCAGTGGTAGTGTTTGCCTAGCATGCATGAGGCCCTAGGTTCAATCCCCAGCCACATACACACACACACACATATACACACACAAAAGCAGAGAAAATCATAGATAGAATCAATAAAACCATAAGTTAGTTCTTTGAAAATATTAATTAAAAAAACTGACAAATCTTTAGCTAGAGTGACTAAAGAAAAAAGAGAAGACAACTACAATCAGAAATGAAGCTATGTACATTACAACTGACCATGTAATAATAAAAGTGATTATAAATTATTTTGACTAATGTAAAACAATCAGATAACCTATATGAAATGGTTAAATTACTTAAACTGGTTCGAGAAAAAAAACATAGAAAATTTCAGCATACCTATAACTAGTAAAGAGATGGATCAGTAATTAAAATCCTCCCAACAGATAAAAATATAATTTCAGATGGCTCTACTGGTAAGATCTACTAGACATTTAAGGAAGAGCTGGACATTTGTGTATGTATGTGTGTCACCAGTATTTCTCAAATTCTTCCAAAAATTTAGAAAAGAAGGAAACACTTCTAACTCATTTTATGAGGCTCCCATAAAGACAGATAAAGACATCATAAGAAGCTGGGTGCAGTGGGGCACACCTGTAATCCAGTTGAGGCTGAGGCAGGAGGATCGAGAGTTCAAAGCCAGCCGCAGCAACTGCAAGGCACTAAGCAACTCAGTGAGACCCTGTCTCTAAATAAAATACAAAAAAAGGGCTGGTAGGCCTGGGGTTGTAGCTCATTGGTACAATGCTTGCATTATATGGGCTTGATCTCCTCACCACATATGAATAAATTTAAAAAAAATAAAGGTCCATCAACAACTAAAAAAAATTTTAAAAAAGGGGGGGCTGGGGGTGTGGATCAGTGGTTGAGTACTCCTGAGTTCAATCCCCTGTACCAAAAAAAAAAAGAAATTTACATATCAATAATAATCTTCTGAGCTGGGGATGTGGCTCAAGCGGTAGTGGTAGCGCACTTGCCTGGCATGCGTGCGGCCCGGGTTCGATCCTCAGCACCACATACAAACAAACATGTTGTGTCTGCCGAAAACTAAAAAATAAATATTAAAAAAGTTCTCTCTCTCTCTCTCTTTCTCTCTCTCTCTCTCTCTCTCTCTCTTAAAAAAATAATAATCTTCTATCCTAATTGAAGAAAATCAATGTAATATATTATACTAATAGAATTAAGGAAAAAAGCCACATCTCAGTTGATGTATTTGGCAAAATTCAACACTTTCCTCATGATAAAAACTTTCAAGAAACCAGGATTAGAGGGAATTTCCTCAGAATGGTAAAGGGTATTTATGAAATACCCACAACTAACGTGCTTAGTAGTGAAAGACTGAGGGCTTTCCCACTAGGATCAGGAACAACAACAACAATGCCTTCTTTCACCACTGCTATTCGACGCTGCTATTGGAAATATATTATTGGAAGTTTTAGCCAGAACAATTAGACAAGGAAAAGAAACAAAACACATCCATATTGGAAAAGAAGATGTAAAACTATGTCTATTCATTGATGACATGTTCCTATACATAGAAAATCCTAAGGATGGACTGAGGTTGTAGCTCAGCAGTAGAGCACTCGCCTAGCATGTTTGAGGCCCTGGGTTCCATCCTCAGCACCACATAAAAATAAATAAAGGTATAGTGTCCAACTACAACTAAAAAATAAATATTAAAAAAAAATCCTAAGGAATTAGCAAGGAAGCTAATAAATTGAGCAAAGTTGCATAGTAGAAGACCCACACAGAGAAATCATTTATATTTCTACATACAAGCTATGAATTTTTTGAAAAGCAAATAAAGCAGCAATTTATTTATATAAACATGTAAAAAGATAAAATACTTGGAAATAAATTAAACCAAAGAGGTTAAAGACCTATATATTGAAAACTATAAAACTGTTGAGCCAGGGGTGGCACCTGCCTATAATCCCAGTGACTTAGAAGGCTAAGGTAGGTGGATTGCAAGTTCAAGGCCAGGCTTGGCAATTTAGCAAGACCCTGTCTCAAAATTTTAAAAAATTAAAATAAAAAAGGTCTGGGAATTGTAGTTCAATGGTAGAGCACCCCTGGGTTAAATCCCCTGTACCACAAAAACAAAGAAACAAAACATTGCTGAAAGCTATTTAAGAAGATCTAAGATATCCCATGTTCATAGACAGGAAGATTTAATATTGTTAAGATGTCAATACCAGCTGCACAGTGAATTACAGGTAATCCCTGTAATCCGAGCAATTTGAGAGGCTGAGACAGGATTTTAAATTCAAGGTCAGCCTCAGCAACTTAGACCCTGTCTCAAAAAATAATAATAATAATAAGTTTGGGATGTAGTTCATTAAAAATGCACTCCTGGGTTCAATCCCCAGTACCCCAAATCAAAGACTTCAATACCCAGTGAAATCTGAAAGTACAATATATTCCTCATAAAAATTCTGTAGTTTCTTTTTCAATAGTGGACAAACTTGATGCTCAAATTCATATTGAATTGTAAGGGGTCCAAATAACCAACAATCCCCTTCCCCCTTTGGGGTTAAACCCAGGGCTCACACATGTTTGGCAAAGTTCTGTATGCCTAGCCCTTTTTAATTTTATTTTGGGACAGGTTTTATTATGTTATCCAGGCTGGCCTTGAATTTATGATCCTCCTGCCTCAGCCTGGTAAGTAGCTGGGAGAACAGATGTGAACCACTGCACCTAGCCAAAACAGTCTTGAAAAAGAACAAACTTGTGGGACTTACCCTTCATGATTCAAAGTTTGGTACAAAGCTACAGTCTTACGGTATTTGTATGAGAATAGACATCGATCAGGAGAATAAAATTGACAGTACAAAAATCTCATTCATTTATGGCCAACTGGTTTTTAGCAAGGATTCCAAGTCCATTTAATAGGGATACAATAGTCTGTTTAACAGATGGTGCTGATATAACTGTATTTCTATGTGTAAAAGAATGAAGTTAGTGTACAAAAATTAACTCAAAATGAATCTTGTAAGAACTAAAACATAAAATTCTTTTTTTTTTAAAGAAAGAGTGTGAGGGGGGAGAGAGAGAGAGAGAGAATTTTTTAAATATATATTTTCTAGTTTTCATCAGACACAACATCTTTGTTTGTATGTGGTGTTGAGGATCGAACGCGGGCCGCACGCATGCCAGGCGAGCGTGCTACCGCTTGAGCCACATCCCCAGCCCTAAAACATAAAATTCTTAAAAACAGATATAAATTTTTATGACCTTGGGATTTTGTAATGCATCCTTAAATATGACATGAAAAGTGTGAACAACAAAAGTAAAAATATAGCTGGGCGGCAGTGTCACATGCCTATAACCCAGTGACTGGGGAGGCTGAGGCAGCAGGATTGCAAGTTAAAGCCAGCCTCAGCAACTTAGGCTCTAAGCAACTTAACACAACCCTCTCTCAAGATAAAAAATAAAAAGGCCTAGGGATGTAGCTCAGTGGTTAAACAATCCTGGGTTCAATCTCTAGTACCAAATAAGTAAATAAATAAATGTAAATTTGACTTCATCAAAATTAAAAACTTTTGTGCATCAAAGTACACTGTTAAGAAAGTGAAAAGACAATTTACAGAATGAGAAAACTATTAACAAATTGTATCTGTTAAGCTTTGATATCCAGAGTATATAAAGAACTCCTACAACTTAGCAATAAAAAACAAACCAATTTAAAAATAGGCAAAGGTCCTGAATAGATATTTCTTCAAAGAATATATTACAAATAGCCAGTAAGCACATGAAAAATATACCTAATGGCATTAATCATTAGGGAAATGTAAATCAGAATAAAACTGTGGAAAATATGTGCTAGTGAGGATGTAGAGAAATTTGAATCCTTGTACATTGTTGGTTGGAATGTAAAATGGTACAGACACTGTGGAAAACAGTTGAAGTGGATGGGGGAAGTAGCTCAGTGGTAGAGTTGCTTGCCTAGCAAGCATAAGGCCCTGGGTTTGGTCCCCAGTAATTCATAAATAAGTAAGTAAATAAATAGATATAAAGATACATACATACATATAGATTCCACTCCTAGGTGTATACTCTGAAAAATTGAGGGCAGAGACTGGAACAGTCTCTGTTTTGTTTGTATGCCCATGCTCATTACAACATTATTCATAGTAATCCAAGATGAGAATAATTCTTATGTCCATCCACAGAGGAACAGATAAAATGTGGTATATATTAAGGTGGAATATCATTTATCCATAAAAAGGAAATTCTGATACATGCCACAACATGGCTGAACCTTGAAAACCTCATGCTTTGTGAAATAAGCAGATACAAATGAAAAATATTGTGTAAATCTATTTATATGAAATATGTCAAATAGAATAGAGGTTACCAGGGACTGAGGGGAGGGAAGAATGGGGAGTTATAGCTTAATAGTTACAGTTTCTGTTTGGCCTGATAAAAAAATATTAGACATATTGATAATGGTTACATAACATTGTGAATGTAATTAATGCCATTGAATTATATACTTAAAATAACTAAGAAGACACATTTGTTATATTTTACTATACTAAGAATTTAAGACCATATGGGTAATTTTATCTCAGAGTTGCTGCAGTCCGGCTGCAGCAAAATAACGGGGGGGGGGGGGGGGGGGGTGACGAGCAACTTGTGTACATTGATACAGCAGGAGTGGGAGCCGTTTATTGTAGGACCGGAGGGGTATTTATACATTCCACACAGCTTATCTTAATTAACATAAACTAGATACAGCAGTCAACCCATAAGGAATCTCCACGCTTAATGGCTCGCTGGCGTTACTTCACAAACCACTCCCTCTGGCAAAATGCCAGGCACCATCCAGACTTGTTTACAGACTCTAACAAGAGTTATTGCTAAAGTTATTAAATAGGGAAGGGTTGTTTCTGTTTCTCCCAAAAGGGAGACAGTTTTGGCTTTAGATAACTCTTCGTTAAGATTACTGTTAGTTGGCTGGGGATGTGGCTCAAGCGGTAGCACGCTCGCCTGGCATGCGTGTGGCCCGGGTTCAATCCTCAGCACCACATACAAACAAAGATGTTGTGTCCGCCGATAACTAAAAAATAAATATTTAAAAATTCTCTCTCTCTTTTTCTCTCTCTCTCTTTAAAAAAAAATTATTGTTAGTGATGGTCAATTTTGGAGATGATCGATTTATTCTAGGATAATCACAGTGCACATGATCCACACAATATGACCGATTTCAGCTTGGCAGGGCTGTATTTCTTTGCCAATATTTGAATTCATTAAATATCTCAGTCATATAAGTTTGAGTACTATATAAGTTTTTTAGAAGGATTGAGTAGGAATATTGAGACTGCTAAATTTAATGCCCACTATTCTTCCTTGTGAGAGAACACTTGAAACCTACTTTTGGAGGAAATTTTGTTTCTCTCAGTAGAAACCCGTTAGACCATTTACATGCTTAAATTAAACATGTATAACAAGTTAAGATTGTATTTATTAAGTATTAATGAATTTCTTCAATATGTACTTTTATTTAAGTAATGCAAAAGTTTGTTTTATTCTTTATCTACATATTCTCTTACTCTATGTCCCTTATAACCTTAATTTGCATTTTTATTTTGGGTTAGTCAAGGAAGGACAACCATTTTGATTGTCTGTTGCTGTGGAATAAAACAAATTAATATCTTTGAGTATTAAGACTCGTGGATATTCTTTTTCAAAGAGCAATGATGTTAGGTGTTTTGTAATTGCTAAATTTAGTTGAATCTTTTATTCAGCAATTGTAGAGGATACTGCTGAGGGAAGACACATATTCATAGTATGTTCAAATCATTGTTTTTTCTAATATTTTTAAGCTTCGAGATTCCACTGAACAATTTCAAGAATATTACAGGCAAAGATTACGCTATCAACAGCATTTAGAACAGAAGGAGCAGCAGCGACAGATATACCAACAAATGTTGCTTGAAGGAGGTGTGAATCAGGAGGATGGTCCTGATCAACAGCAGAATCTTACTGAGCAATTCCTTAATAGGTAGGTCTTCTAGTTACTTTTGTTGTTGTTGTTGTTGTTGGACGTTTGTTTTCTTTATTTATATATGGTGCTGAGAATCGAACCCAGTGCCTCTCACATGCTAGGCAAGTGCTGTACCACTGAGCCACAACCCCAGCCCTAGTTACTTTTTTTTAAAAAATACCTTTATTTTATTTATTATTTTTATGTGATACTGAGGATCAAACCCAGTGCCTCACATGTGCTGGGCAAGTTCTCTACCACCAAGCTACAACTCCAGCCCTAATTACTTTTTTAAAATATAAGGAATTATTTCAAAGTTATTTAAAGCAAGCACTAACTGCTACTTTCCATTCACTTTGAACTTTTCAGGATTTTTAAGTGTTTCAAGTAATGAAGAGTTACATAATGTCTTCCAGTCACAGAGTTCTATGGGTTCATCTAGTTTTGTCCTTCTTCCCTAAGCAACTCGAGAAGAGTGTGGTAGTTCAGCCCATAAGTTAGAAGCAGATTGCCAAATGGATCCAGCTCTGACCTAGGGTAGCTGAGGACCAGAAAAAAATTACTTAGTTTCTTTTTGCCTATTCTCTCATCTAATTCTCAAGTTTACCATGAAGATTAAATGTAAAGTGCTTAGAACAGTACCTAGCACATTATAAGCACAATATTGGTAGCTATTATTTTTATACTTAAAATGAGTGCTTAAACCTACAGATTCAGCTGGTCACAGTAGTGGGCCAGCTACTTGAGAAACTGAGGCAAGAGGATGGCTTGAACCCTGGAGTTTGAGGCCGGCCTGGCAACATAGCAACACGCCATCTCAAACAAACAAATAGAAAACAAAAACAAAAAACCTATAGATTATTTTGGATTCAGCATATTTAAATGATTTTTTTCTTATAATTTTTGGCTAAACAGTATAAAATATATTGTTGCTAATCAGGAATATATTTATGTGGGTATATGTGCATATGTCTGTGTTTAAAAATCAATGATGAGGGCTGGGGTTGTGGCTCAGTGGTCATGCGAGACCCTGGGTTCAATCCTCCACACCACATAAAAATAAGTGAAATAAAGGTATTGTGTCCAACTGTAACTAAAAAATAAATATTAAAAAAATCAATGATGAATATATATATTTAAGTGAACGAGGGTTGTTGGAGATTGAATGAATTACATATGTAAAAGTACTTAGAGCAATTTCTGACACACAGAAAGTGTCCTATTAATGTTGGCTTTCATGATTATGATTAGGCAACTTCAGTGGTGACCCTTAGATCCTCACTTGGTTCAGTCTGTTTGATACTCTGAGTGACTTGCAACTCTTATGAACCTGAAATGGATCCTCACGCCAAAACTTCATGCAGGGAGTGTTTTATATTAATGACTTCAAGATTCTTTTTTTCCTGGGTGGGGGAGTAGTACCAGGGATTGAACTCAGGGGCACTCAACCACGGAGCCACATCCCCAGCCCTATTTTGTATTTTAGAGACAGGGTCTCACTGAGTTGCTTAGCACCTCACCCTTGTTGAGGCTGACTTTCAACTCGAGATCCTTCTGTCTTAGCCTCCCTGGGTGACTTTAAGATTCTTCTCTGAACATTCAATCTGGGGATCATTTTCTTACTACTTCTGATGAAGTCAGTACTTTGTCAGAAATATTCTTATGTGGTGAATTGCCACTTCTGATTTTTAGAATTTTTCTTTATATTCATTAAAGTCGGGGGGTATAGCTCAGTGGTAAAGTACTTGCCTATCATTTATAGGACCTGGGTTCCATCCCTAGCACTGAAAATAAAAAGAGCGTGGTTGCAGTTTGGCTTTCTAATTTATTTTTCTGTGAAAAAAAGATGTTTAGCAGGGAATTAATTACAAGTTGAAGTGTCAAGGTTCTGTGACCCTAATAGTGGTAGGGTTGTGCTTCCTCAGAATTAAGTTAAGCTATCCTTTTTTTTTTTAAAGGACAATCATAAATAGAATTTAAACAATTTAAGTTCAGTTTTCTGCATATTTATTATTAAACAGTTGTTTACAATTTCTTTTTTAAAATTTAGCACATTTGAAATTGCTTAAATCAAAGTCTAGACCTCCTATAATAAATTTAAAACAAATTTTTAAAATGATATTATCATGTGTTGGAGAATCACATCATGCCCCCATCAATCTTTCTCCGTTGCCCCTTTAATTTGACTGAACTGTTCTACTATTTTGCCAGTAGAAAAGGAATTCACTGGTACCTCACTCTGTCCAAAAGTAAAATTTAATTAAAAACAATCAACAGAGGAGAAGCAAAGTTCCTGGGATGCAGACAGGATGCAGATTAACAAAGTACCTAGACAAGGAACCAGCTTAAGACATTCAAGTTGAACTCGGGGACACTCAGCCACTGACCTGCATCCCTAGCCCTATTTTGTATTTTATTTAGAGATAGGGTCTCACTGAATTTGCTTAGTGCCTCACTTTTTTTTGCTGAATATGGCTTTGAACTCTCAATCCCTTCTGCCTTAGCCTCCTGAGCCACTGGGATTACAGGTGTGCGCCACCATGCCCAGTAAAAGGTGCTTTTAAGGACTCAATTATACCCGTTATGCCTATCTCCTTTACAGTGTGGCACTGGGAAAATTTGGATCTTCTTTTAGTACCTTAGTTATGTCTTAAATTGATAGTAATTTTTAACACTAAATTTGCCATCAATTACATGCGCATATATTTACTTTCCTCTAATCTTTGATACATTATGAATGTAATTAAAAACTACTCGCATTTTTTGATTTCACAGGTCTATTCAAAAACTTGGTGAATTAAATATTGGAATGGATAGCCTTGGTAATGAGGTATCAGTGCTAAACCAGCAATGTAACGGGAGCAAAGCTAATGGATCTAATAATTCTTCTGTGACTAGTTTTGCTACACCACCTCAAGACTCTAGCCAGAGATTAACACATGATACTTCAAATATTCACACAAGCACTCCTCGTAATCCTGGATCAACAAATCACATCCCTTTTCTCGAGGAATCACCTTCTTGTGGAAGCCAAATGTAAGTGCTTCTCTTTATAAAACTGGGAAATACTAAGTTCATACTAATGAATAGAAACATAGAAAGTTGAATTCTTTTTGGAGACTTACAAGAGAAAGTTTTAGAGCTCACTGCTTCACCAGTTTTTTCTAGTCTGCCTTCATTTTTCTGTCTCCTTTTCTACCAACTTTTGAATAAGACTCTTTGTCATCTTTATTTTCCTTCAGGTGTTCTTTTTGCTTCCTCTCCACCACCAATGCAGTTCTGTTTAAGTCATCTTTACTCAGATATCCTATAGTTTTAGGTTTTATCTTCTTTATTTTCATTTTTCTTGCCTGTGTCATCTTTCTACAAATAATCTTAAAATTCTCAGTCTTTGAGGGCACAGGAAAATGCTTTATAAGATGGTAGAATGATTGCAGGAAGACAGTGTTGGCAGCTCTGATAATTGTAGCAATTGATGACTTTGCATATTATCTCACTACTCAGAAAATTTTTTTGCTATCATTAGTAAACAAGTGTTAATTTATGCAATGGGAATAGTTATGGAACATTTTCTTTTACTAATGTAAACACTTTTAGAATGGTTCATTTAAAAATGTACAACTTACTTTGGGCACATGGATGCTTATACAAATTGGCCTTCTAATTAGTATCAAGCTATTCTTTTATTTCAGAACATGTATCTGTCTAATATTTGCTTCTTTGTTATTATTCTCCAATGCTTGTTTTGATTACTCCACATATTTTAAATTTTAATTTAATTTTTAAATCATTTTTTCTTTCCATATTTTTTATTGGTGCATTATAGTTGTACATGACATTGGTATTTGTTGTTACATATTTGTACATGTGCACAATATAATTTGGCCAATATCATTCTCCAGTATCAAATTTTCATTTTTTTGATCAATGTAATATGTGTGTGTGATTTGAAAAGACAAATAATAACTTCAAGGCTTAAAATAAAACAGAGCTGGGCTTGGTGACACATGACTGCCATCCCAGCGATTTGGAGGCAGGAGGATTGCAAGGTCAAAGCCAGCCTCACCAACTTAATGAAGTCCTAAGCAACTTAGTGAGACCTTGTCTCAAAATTAAAAAAAAAGGATTGGGGACATGGTTCAGTGATTAAGCATCCTTGGGTTCAATCCCTGATACCAAAAATAAATAAATAAAAATAAAACAGAATGCCCTATCTTAGCATCTTTGTCCATGATTTCTATTTCCTGTAGGCTGTCATTTTCCAACTTATTTGTATGTTTAATTTGCTATAGATTTTCACATTTATGAATAGCATGCTTTTATTATCCATTGATTCCCTATCATTTTTCCCACCCACAACACACTCACTTTGTTTACCCCTTCTTTTTATGTATATATACACACACCTACACATACTTTTGTTTAAATGAGTATTCAGTGTTAACATTACATAACCCTGTGAATGTTACAACTGGATCATATAGTGTAAGATGATTACATATCCTTTTTATACAACTTTTTCTTTTCCTACGGCATAGGAAAATGTAATTACCCCAATTTGTTGTACAAATATGCATGCACACATGCTTAGTTGTCTTAGTATTTATCACTAAACTCGGCAAATGTTTTTGACAGAAATATAAAACCATAAAACTTCTTTTATGATAGCAAAAAATATCAGATAAATTCTTTATTCCATTTTTCTCCCTGGGAGATATTCCTCCAGGATCATTTGTTCCTCACTTTATATTCATTTTTTCTTGGCCACTTTATATAGGCTTAGTGAATTCTGGAACTTTCTTCACTATTTTTCTGGGGATTCCTTTGTCTCTTTCCTGTATTGGACCTCCTGTTTTCAAGATCTCATGTAGTTTCCTAGAAATGGATATATTAGAGGTGAAGTTTCTGAGACTTTGCATGTATAAATATTTTTATTGTATTTCACACTTGATTTGTTAGTATCAGATTCTAGAGTAGAAACATTCCTCAGTGAGACCCTGTATCTCAAAAGGCATTGTCTTAGGATCTTCTAATTTTAGCGTTCTTATTAAAATATCTGGTGCCATTTTGATTCTTGATCCTTTCTCAGAGGCCTATTGCTTTTTCAGTTCTGGAATTTTTCAGGTTCTTCTCTGATATTCTGAAACTTCATGCTGATATACTTCAGAGTGAGTCTATTTTCCTTCATTTTGTTGCTTTCTTAAGCTGGAAACCAAAATTTAGAGAAATTTAAAAAGTATAAATTAGTGATTTTTTTCACCTCTGTTTTCTGTTGTTTTTTTTTTCCTACTATCATACTGTAATTTTCAAAGAGCTCTTATTCTCTAAAATTTCCCTTTTAAAAAAATATCTCTTGCTCTTTTCCCAAGATTCAATATTTCCTCTTACCTTTTTAAGGATTATAATTATAGGTTTTAACTTGTTCTCTGAATTGCCTCTCTTCTTGACTTCCCTTTCTGTTTTAGTGTCTTTTATGTAGGAGGCTTCCTTCAATTTTCAGGAAGTCTTTGGCTGTCTTAATGAGTGAAGCATTGAAAGGATAAGCATGTTTTGCTTATTGAAAGGAAAGGCTACAAAATGGATTTGTTTATCTTTGGCCTTAAAAAAGTGACTAACAGAAGTATTGTTTCATTAAGGGACTCTCAACTGTCAGTTTTGGCTAGTTTTTTCTTTTGGGCCAGGTAATTTTCCTGAAGAGCAATCTCCAGGTTTCTGCTTAGGGTAGTATTTAAACATTATAGACGGGATTTTGAAACTAAACAGAATAAAGGTACTTGACATCTTACTATAAAATGTATGAACTTGACTTAATCTTTCCAGATGGCATTTCATACCATACAACTATTCTTGGTATTACTGAACCCACAGCTTCTTAATAAATGACTTCACAGAGTAACTTTGAATAGGGTCAGTGAGGTCATTTGCTAAAAAGAAAAATCAAAGATTGAAAAGATATGTAATTTAGTTTCTGTTTTGATATTCTGAGTAAAATATATTTGAATTTCTACTCCTACAGCTCATCAGAACATTCGGTCATTAAGCCATCTCTTGGAGATTCTTCAGGGAATATATCAAGGTCAAGAGGGGAAGAGGTAATACTTTTGGGAAGGTGGTTTGTTTTTTCATATGCACTTACAAATATTGCTAAAGAATTCTCTATTCACAGAAACCCATTTTTAGAAATGTTCATTATTGTTAATGTTGGTATTCATCTCAACATAGTTGAGCTGTTAGTGGACTAAGTGGAGAGGTTGTCTTAGCACATTTTGGAGTATTCATATTAATGCCAGTAGTGACCTTAAATTGGCACATAAATTGGGACTCTGTACTATTTGTTTATTTGTTGAGATATTATTGGCATCTTCATTGGCTTCTCATTCATATTTCTGTTTTTAGATTTGGATCAGACATTCTTTCCTAACTAGTATATATTTTCTCTCTATTTTCCTTAGTTCAAATTTTAATTCCATAGATTTTCATGAAAATGGAAGGGAGACCAGCAGAATAGGGGGAAGGGGATTAGAGGGAGGGAGGAAGTGGGAGAAGAGATACTAGGGAGTTAACTGGGGAATGATGTTGACCAAATTATTTTATGCAAATGTATGGATATGTCACAATGAATATGCTTATAAGGGTATAACAGGTAACAAATTAATAAACTCAGCCATTTTCATGATAAATACATTGGTATATTTGTTCCTTGCACAAACAAATATATAATCCTAGTGTTTCTGGTTCTTTTGATTTTCAAGAAAAGCTTGAAATTAGATTTTTATGTGAAACCTCCTATTTTATAAATGGTCACAAATTTTTAAAAATCCAAACACCTTGAAAGAAAGAAAATAAAATCTGTGTGTAGCTACTGCTATAAAACAACTCATAGTAATTAAGGTTTTACATGCTATAGGCCATTTAATAAATTAGTCATTTTTTTTTTTCTTATCTTCCATATGCTATTCGCTTAGCAAATGTTACATCTTCCATATGCTATTCGCTTAGCAAATGTTACATTCCTTGTACATGGATTAATGGAAAACATAACATTTTTAATGAAATTCATATGTATAACAGAATTCAGTTATATAAGAGAAGCATAGTGTGATATCCGTTTTGTCCCCACTTCCCCCACTGAGAATGTGTTTCATGGCTGCATAAACTCTTAAGTAGTTATTATGGTCCTAGTACTTTGAGAATACAACCAGAGTTGAGTGATTGACTTTATGTGTGCACTTGATGTTCATACTTCCCAAAGACAGGATTTGGTTGGGTCTGTTGACCTCACCCTCTCTAGAGGTCCCCAGGTCCAATCAGTCTTAATCAGGGTAATAGTGTGATTTCAAATGATAACAGTAACAAGAGCTGCCAAAGCTTTTATTCAGAATGTCTCTAACTTGCCTCTTTATAAGAGAGCTGTGGAGAGAGATTATCAGTTTAAAGTAAAAAGGAAACTTAAACATTCCAATTAAAATCATTTTTATAATTTAAAAGGACATTTTCCAATTTCACTTTGAATTAGTGAAATACTCATTGTTGGAAATAATAGTAATAATAGTCACAATGTTGCCCACTCTGGTCTTGAACTTCAGGACTCAGGTGATCCTCCTGCCTCAGCTTACTAAGTAGCTGGGCTTGCAGGCATGTGCCATAACACTTTATTCCTTCCTACTTTCAGAAACACAACTGATGCTCTCTGATTTCTGTTAGATTTCTATATGTGTGAATTATTTTTTTCCTTGACAATAAAGAAAACTTAATATGGGAATACATTTTTTTCTGGAGGTGGGTAACTGGGATTGAACTCAGGGGCACTCAACCACTGAGCCACATCCCCAGCCCTATTTTGTATTTTATTTAGAGACAGGGTCTCACTGAATTGCTTAGTGCCTCACTTTTGCTGAGGCTGGCTTTGAACTTGCAATCCTCTTGCCTCAGCCACCAGAGCTTCTGGGATTATAGGCATGCACCATTGCACCTGGCTAGGAATACATTTTTAATCTTACCTTTTGTCTTGACCACCAAGAAAAGCTTGAATGTTTATGAACTGACTTTGATTTAGTAATGATTAGCAAAAACTAGAAAAATTAGGACTAATTTGAAATTTTCACTTAAAAAATTATAGGTATTAAACACAAAGTGAACAAACAGGAATAATATAGTTCAAATGAATTTAAAATTTGATAAAGGTGAATTCTTTCAAATTCATATTTTCCACAGGATGACTTTTATATTCATTCTTTCTGTAGGATGACAAATCAAAAAAGCAGTTTGTTTGTATTAATACTCTAGAAGATACACAAGCTGTTAGAGCAGTGGCTTTTCATCCAGGTGGTAGTTTATATGCTGTTGGTTCAAATTCAAAAACTCTGAGAGTATGTGCCTATCCAGAAGTAATTGATCCAAGGTAAGAATAGATGGTTTGTATTGTCATTCTTGCCTTAGGTTTTCATTTTGTTTTGTTTTTTGGTTTCTTTGGTGGTGCTGGTGATTAAACCCAGGGCTTCATGCATGTTAGGCAAGTGTTCTACGTCTGAGCTACATCTCCACCCCTTGCATTAGTTTTTAACTTAGCTATATTGGTCCTTTTTTCAGAATTGCCGTTTAGTAGTGTTTCAATCCTTTCTTCCTTTCCTTGTATTTAAGCTTTATTTTAGATTTTCAATGTTTAGGAAATATACTTAAATCATTATTATTTTCTTTTCCATAAAATGCTTTTGATTAGACCATTATTCATTTACTACTCCAGTTTTCTTTATTTCCATGATTTTTATATTTTGCTTTTTATCTGAAAAGTTCTTACATTCTAGTTAAATTGCCAAAGATAAAGTAAGACTGGCTACACACTGGGAAAATACACATTTCTTATGATAGCTTATAAGGGGCTTAGGTTAACCTATATGAAATTGCTCATATTTGACTGTTTTAAACCTACAACAATTCAAATTTCATTTTATCAATCTAACAATAGTTTTACCCTATTGTTTTAACAGATTATGGGACTTGAAAATAAGACATATATCTTTAAAGACACGTCATTTAAAAAGGATACATTACCTTATCTATTAGGTGTAAAATGAATTCTTTAATGTTACTAAGAAAACGAATAGCTTAGATGTTACCTTATAGAAATCTGAATTAAAACTATTTACTATTCAATTAACTGCTCTTTTTGTCCATTTATTTGATAAAATGCTATCAAAACAAACTAGCATTATAAAGATCATGAGCTATTTGGATTTTCTGGTTAGGGAAATGAATGGCACAAAAGGAGTAGTTTTCATACCAAACAAAACAAAAGCACCCAAACAAAACAAACTATAAACCTTTTTAATTGTAAAAACAATACATATTATAGCATGTTTTAGACATTTTTTAGACAAGAAAACCAGTGGGTTTTTTTCCCTACTTGCTGTGCTGGGGAATCTAACCCAGAGCCTTGTACATGCTATGCAAGCACGCTACCACTGAACTAAAATACCCTTTATCTCAGGTTTTTATTTATTTGAGTAGTTTGGCTATCTCTGTGTCTGAAACCCTTTTTTTTTTTGGTGGTACTGAGGATTGAACCTAGTGGTACTCTACCTCTACACTTCATCCCCAGCTCTTTTTTAAAAAATTTGAGACAGGGTCTCACTGAGTTGCCCAGGCTGACCTAGAATTTGATATCTTCCTGCCTGAATCTCCTTAGTTGCTAGCTTACAGGCATGTATCACTATACGCTCTGGTTTTGATGATTTTGACTTGGACTTTGATGGAATTTAAAGAAAAGAAGTAATAGGGCCCATGTTAAGACAGAATAGTAAAATTTATTTGTGCTCACTGTATCATTAAGTAGAAATATGAGAGAGAGAGAAAAAAAAGAGAGAAGGCAGAATTGTAGATCAGGGAGTAGAAAATGGCAATAATTATGGAGGCAGAGCCAAAGACTTATTTGTGTAGAGTTAATCTGATCTTAAGTTAACTGTTTCCCATTGTTGGTTTTTCATGCCAGCACAGATGTTTCATAGATTGTAAAAGAACTGACTTTTATGAAAATAAATTAATATATCTGGTAAATATGTTTTGAGCTCCAGTGTGCTTGGTACTATGCTAGGTAGGCTTCAGAACTAGTTGTTCATAAAACAAACATGTTTATTGAATTCATGGAACTTGTGGTTTATTGGGAAGAGGGTCATTATGCAGATAAATACTCTTATGAATACATGTTGATAGTATTATAAAGAAAAATTGCAGGGTTCTATAAGAAAGTTAAATGGGGATGGAATGAGGGACAGACTGGCAAGTCAGAGAAAGGACTCTTTAAGGAAAGGCATTAAAGCTGAAATCTGAGGATGAGTAGACCTAGCCATAAAAAGAGAAGGGAAAAGAGAGCAGTACAGAAAGAACAAGATGAGAAAGAACTTGACTTTTTGAGGAACTGAAACAAATTCAGTTAGAGTTTGGTGAGCCTAGAGTGTGATATGGCTACAGAAATAGACATAAACTAAATTTTACAGAGCTTTCTAGCCATTTGAGATTTTGTGTTGAATGTAGTGGGAAGCTGCCTAGCAGAACAAGTGTTATGATCTAAGTATATTTTGAGATGATTACTCTAACTGTGGATTGGATGACAGAAAGAGTAGGCCCTAGGAGAAAGGAGGTGTTGTAGTTGACAGCTGGTGTGACAGTACTGGAGATGTAGCAAAATGGGTGGATTTGAAGTTTAATCCATTTAAGGAAAGAATCAGTAGGACTTGGTAATAAATTGTGCAGCTGAAAGAGAATCTTCTGACCTGCTCTTTTTCCTCTAGATCAATATTAAACACCTTATAGATATTGAAGATATGTCAATATTCTTTCATGTTTTTTTTAAAGAGAGAGAGAATTTTTTTAATATTTATTTTTTAGTTTTCGGCGGACACAACATCTTTGTATGTGGTACTGAGGATCGAACCCGGGCCGCACACATACCAGGCGAGCGCGCTACCGCTTGAGCCACATCCCCAGCCCCCTTCTTTCATGTTTTTTGAAAAATTTTATTAGTTATGAAAATTCCCATATACCCAAAAATGGAGAAATTAGTACACTAAAACGTAATAGTTAAGATTTTTGTCATATTGTGTCATTCATCCTTTTTATTTGTTTGCTGAAGTCTTTTTAAAGCAAATCCTAGATATAATGTGTTTTTACCCTTTCATTCTTCAGGACAAATCTCCAGAAACATAAAATTTTGTGTGTGTGTATGCGTGTGTGTGTATTTTAGTAGGGATTAAAGCCAGGGGTGCTGTATCACTAAACAACATCTTATTTTCATTTTTTATTTTGAGATGGTCTTGCTAAATTGACCAGTCTGGCCTCAAATTTGTGATCCTCCTGTGTTAGCATCGGAGTAGCTGAAATTATAGGTGAATGCCACCAGGCTTGCCTATTTTTTTTTATCATTATACTTAATTAAAGAATCTTTAGTACATAATATTAGTCTGCATTTTGGAGTACAGAAGTTATTCCTTTACTAAACCAATGTTTGACTACAATTAAAGGCCAACTTCTTGTGGAGTGCAGCGTTTAGTACCCTCCATGGCTGAACCTGTGGCACCTCATCCACTATATCTGTCCATCTCCATCTCCTGAATTTGAATACCTCATTTTTATTACTTTTAGCCCTACCGACTCTGTCCCATGCAGCATACTTATCCAGTACTTTCCCCGCTTTATCTTATTTTCACTGAAGCTGTTCTGCCTTCATCTTTTTCTATAAAAATTCTCCCAGTCCTTTTAGTCCCAAACTTTATTTTTATCTTATTTTTAAAAATATTTTTTAGTTGTCAATGGATCTTTATTTTATTTACTTATTTTTATGTGGTGCCAAGGATTGGACCCAGTGTATCCTCATACGTTAGGCAAACATTCTACTGCTGAGCTACATCCCCAACCTAGGCCCAAACTTTATACTGGATTGTAACAACTTATACTTGCCTAGACATTTATGGGTAGTTATGAAAACATCAGCCCCTACTAATTTTAAACTCTGAAAGAGATCTTGCCTCCTTTATTTTTAATCCATTCTGCATCTTCCCTTTACCCAGCACATTGCTCATGTTATTTAAGAAATGTTTATTGAATTTTTCAAATTTGAAAACATTATTTGCTTTCTTGTATCCTTTTTTGTTTCAAATTAAAAATTCTTGAAAAATATGAAAAATGCAGTTTTAGGTGGTTGTTTTTTTTTTTTTTTTTTTTTTTTTTGTACCAGGGTTTGAACCCAAGGGTGTTTGCTTAACCACTGAGCTGCAATTGCCTAGCCCTCTATATTTTTTTTAAATTTTGAGACAGGCTCTGGCTGAGTTGCTTAGGGCCTTGCTAAGTTGCTGGGGCCTAAACTTGCAAACTTGTAATCCTCCTGCTTCATTCTTCCAAGTTGCTGGGATTATGGGTGTGTGCCACCACTCCTAGAAAAAAGTGAAGATTAAGAGTCTTATATCCTATTCCCTCTGTGATCTGAAATGATATATTAGTATGATAATGGCTTGTAATTTTACCTTTTAGATTTTCAATACTCTTTATTTTTTATGGTTTTTAAAATTGCTAATAACATATTAGCTGATACTCTTGGCTCCCTCCCTCAAGAATAACCATAATTAACTAATTTATTACATATTAACTAATTTTAGCAGGCAAGAAACTGAAATATCTTAATGTAATTTTTTCTTTTCAGTGCACATGACACTCCTAAGCAGCCAGTGGTGCGTTTTAAAAGGAATAAACATCATAAAGGATCCATTTACTGCGTGGCCTGGAGTCCTTGTGGACAGTTATTAGCAACAGGATCAAATGACAAATATGTCAAAGTGTTGCCCTTCAATGCAGAGACTTGTAATGCAACAGGTAGGGCTCAAGTATATAAGCAGTAGCTAGCTTACCAGTATTCTTTATATTTTCCATATGTTGTATATCTACTGTCTCAAATGAAATCTAAGAATATAATGTTAATATATTTAAGTGTTTAATTAATGAGGTTTTTTTTTTTTTTTTTTTTTTTAGCAAATTCTTACAGGTAGCCAGGTGATATCAGAACTTCGGATCTTATTTTATTATCAGAAACATAATTTATAAGTAACTGCAAGAATTGTGTAAATGGATATTTTCTAGAAATTTTGTTTTCTCTTTTTCTTTGGAATAAAAGACAAAAAAGTATCTATTATAGCTCTGTTTTAGGCATGATAATAACTAAATCAGTATTTTGATTTCTTGGTTCTTTGCTTAGTAAAGTGAAATTTATTATAATGTCAGTTCCTATATTAAAATGTAAACCATACTAGTACCCCATTGTTCTTAGCCAGTTTTTAGGCATTAGCAATCTCAAGTTTTCAAAGTAAGTTGAGCAGCATCTTTTTTTTTAAATTCTTATTGCTGTTTCAGGACCAGATCTGGAATTTAGTATGCATGATGGGACAATTAGAGACTTGGCATTCATGGAAGGCCCAGAAAGTGGTGGAGCTATTTTAATAAGTGCTGGAGCAGGGGATTGTAACATTTATACAACAGATTGTCAAAGAGGACAAGGCCTCCATGCTTTAAGTGGACATACTGGTATGTACTGTCAGTCTCAAGAGCTGCTTTTCCTTTTGTTCAACATGTGCAATTTTTCCTCTCTGCATTTTCGTAATAGGGTATATTTCATCAAAATGGATTTTTAAAAAATATTTACTTAAAAAAAATGTATTGTTGTAGTTGGACACATACCTTTATTTTATTTATTTATTTTTATGTGGTGCTAAGGATCGAACCCAGGGCCTTGCATGTACTAGGTGAGTGCTCTACCACTGAACCACAACCGCAGCCCCAAAATGGATCTTTTTAAGACAGGAAATTTTTATTTCAAATTTTAAATTTCGGGTTGGAGTTGTGGCTTGGGTACAGCACTAGCCTAGCATGCATGAGGCACTGGGTTCAATCCTCTGCACCACAAAAATAAATAAATAAATTAAATAAAGGTATTGTGTCCCTTTATAACTAAATATATAATATATATATATTTTTTTAATTTTAAATTGTGAACTTTGGATAACAACACAGTAATGATAACTAACATTGCTATTTCCCTGTGTACTAAGTAATTTTCTTATGATTCCTTAACTTAATCCTTATAACAACCTTAGGATTTAGGAAGTTTTATCCCTATTTTATACCTGAAGAAAGTGAGGCTGAAAGGGTAAGACGCCTTGCCCCATATCACAGGATAGTAAGTGGCAGAACTAATATGACCCCAGCTCTGTCTCTTCCAAAGCTGAGTAACTCTCTAAAACATTTTTCATTTGCTTTTTTGGGGGTGGGTACTGGAGCACTTGACCACTGAGCAACATTGTCAGCCCTATTTTGTATTTTATTTAGAGACAGGGTCTCACTGAATTGCTTAGTACCTCGCTTTTGCTGAGGCTGGCTTTAAACTTGTGATTCTTCTGTCTCAGCCCCCTGAGCCAATGGGATTGCGGATATGCGCCACCACGCCTGATTCCTTTGCTTTTCTTTGGTGGCAGGAATGAAGTGGGACCAGGGGTTGAACTCAGGGCCTTGCACATTCTAGGCAAGTGCTCTCTGAGTTATATCCATAGCTCCATTTAAATTTAATTTGAGGCAGGGTTTCACTAAGTTGCCCAGGCTAGCCTTGGACTTATGAACTTCTTGAGTTGTTGGGTGTTTAAGTGTGTGCCATCATGCCTGACATCCTATGCTTCCTCCATGGAAAGATTGCCATGATTTCAAATAATAATTGTTGTCAGTACTAATTATGACGTCCTAAAATATAGAAAGAGCCTACTCTGCTAATAGAGTCACTAAAGAAAGACTTTTTCCGTATGGTTTTGATATTCAGTGTTGATGTTCATTTTACTGAGTTTAAATATTTTTAACATCTATAGTGAGTTTTAATTAACCAGATAATAACTTGTGCAATGATGAGGAGTACTTAACTTTGCACATGTTATGGAAAGATAATCTCCTACAGTAATAACTAAGTACATGATCTTTTATAGGGCATATCTTAGCACTTTATACCTGGAGTGGCTGGATGATTGCATCGGGTTCCCAAGATAAGACTGTGAGATTCTGGGATCTTCGAGTACCAAGCTGTGTTCGTGTTGTTGGCACAACATTCCATGGAACTGGTGGGTTTTCCATTAATTTAAATGAACTTACATGAGAAAGAAACTGTAAATCATACTAGCCTACTTCTTCCCCCTTGCAATAGAAAAGATCATGAAGTAAATACTTCGTATTTTATTGGTTATTTTCAATTGTTTCAAAACGCTTACCTTATTTGTAGAAATAATATTTAGTTCAGGAAACCAAAGCCCAGGGAGAATAAATATCATGTCTCAAATTATTCTGTTATCAGGGAACTTTTAGGATTCAGACCTTTAGAAAGATTTATAAGATGGCATACACATGGCAGAAATTAAATTAAAAAGTGTACTGTTTTCTCTCCATACCAATTCCTCCTTCTCTTTCTCTAACAAATCAGTGTTTTACTTATTCTTCTAGAAATATTCTGTAGATATATATCCAGAAAGTTTTTTAGTGTCATAACTTTCTTCTCCTGTAAACATGCACATGTGCGCACACATACACAGATGGTAGTATATAATGCAATCTTGCTTTTTAAAAAAAATTTTCAATCAGCTTTATTTCTCAACTTCAGATTTCATTCCTTGTCCATATTATTACTAAAAATTATTAAAGTCATGATAGATTTTAAAATCATAATGTAGACTGTTTTCTAAAGTTCCCCTTAATGTTAATAAAAGAAATTAAAGCCATTAAGAGATTAAAATCTTATCAGCTACATGTTTTCTTTTTTTATTATGTAAATTTTTTTATTTATATATGATAGCAGAATACATTACAATTCTTATTACACCTATAGAGCACAATTTTTTATATCTCTGGTTGTATACATAGTAGTTTCAGGAACCAAACAATTCAACAAGGCTTATTTTTTTAAAAATGTCATTGCTCTGGGAATTGGCTTCTACCATTCAGTCTACCTCATTTCCCATTTATTAGAGACAACTATTTTAAATTTTCTTTTTGAGTCAAGGTCTTGTTATGTCACTCAGACTGGTCTCAGACCCCTGGACTCAAGTGATCCTCCCACTTCAGCCTCCTGAGTAGCTGGGACTATAGACACGCACCACAGTGCTGGGTTCATTTTTAACTTTTTTAGCAGTTTTTGTTATTAACTTCTATATTTATATTAATAGTTTTTAAGGTATTTATCGACTTCCTTTAATGATGAATCCTATAATGAGGATTTCTCTTTTTAATTTGCTCTTTTTAGATATATATGACAATAGAGTGTATTTTGATGTATTATACATACATGAAGTATAATTTATTCTAATTAGGATCTCATTCTTGCTGATGTACATGATGAGGATTTTCACTGGTCGTGTTTTTTATTCCCATCCCACCTTCCCTTCCTTCCCTTTTGTCTACTACAATGAACTTTTGTCCCTACCTCCCTTATTTTGTGTCAGCATTCACATATTAGAACATTCCATCTTTGGTTTGGGAGATGGACTTATTTCACTTAGCATGATAATGTCCAGTTACATCCATTTACCAGCAAATGCCATAATTTCATTCTTCTTTATGATTAATATTCCATTGTGTGTGTGTGTGTGTGTGTGTGTGTATGTATCACATTTTATTAATCTATTCATCTGTTGAAGGGAAGGGCCTTTAGTTGGTTCCATAGCTTAGCTATTGTGAATTGAGCTGCTATAAACTTGAGGTGGCTGTGTCACTGTAGTATGCTGATTTTAAGTCCTTTGGGTATATACCAAGGAGTGGGATAGCTGGGTCAAATGGTGGTTCCATTCCAAGTTTTCTGAGGAATTTCCATACTGCTTTCCAGAGTGGTTGCACCAATTTGTATAATGAGGATTTTATGTCCGTTTCCAATTCTTATGATCTCTCTTTCACATAGATTCTATCTCTACATCTTTTCATTTGTAGTGATATCACATTTGATTAAATCAATTTGTATTGTTTATGTGTAGGTTTTCCTTTTTTGGTGCTGAAGATTGTCAAGTCTGGCCTCCTTCTGCCTCAGTCTTCCAAGTTGCTAGGTTACAGGTGTGCAGACCCTGTACCTGGCTTCTAACCTACCTTTTATATCTCAGCTTTTATGTTAACTTTTTTTAAACCAAGGAACTTGAGCCAGACCACCTAAGCTACCTGCCTTTTTTATACTTTTCTTCTGAACATTTTCTCATGTAATTCTTGCTCACCATAATCACCTTTCTTCTGTCAAAATTTCAAGAGAAGATTATTTTAAATTATGTGTGTTTATATGTGTATATACACATATACTGTTATTTATATGGTTTATATGATTTAACTTATGTCCCAGACCACATTAGTCTGCTCTAGAGCAGTGTTCTTTAGCCTTATTTTTATAATTGACTTCCTTTTCCTAACAAGAAAAATAAATACTAAGGAGTAATATTTTTTTACAAG
This sequence comes from Marmota monax, assembly GCF_021218885.2. Lineage (NCBI taxonomy): Eukaryota > Metazoa > Chordata > Mammalia > Rodentia > Sciuridae > Marmota > Marmota monax. Next base: position 2,152,849 of record NW_026694276.1, read on the forward strand.
TTAAGCTTTGGAGGGCCCACAAATCATTGCTAATGTTTATAATTTTTTCACCCCTGAGAACCATTATGTATCCCATCGGAGGTGTTACAGCCACCATTGAGAATACATGGTACAGTTAGGGCTCAAGCCTATAGACTCTGAACTTACTTTCTGTTGGTAGTAAATTATGGGTTGCTTTAGGACATTTCTTACATTAATGTCCTGAAATATATTTTGTTATCAAATTTCTTGTTACCACAACTAGACTCCAAACTGAGTATAAGAGTATTTACAGACACTTACCCAGCAGTGAAAACACTGGATAGAAAAAGTGTTTTCTTTAGCCTTGTTCATCAAGGCTATTAATAACACTGTTCTGGAAGTTCTTTCAAATGACAAAAATGGTTTTTCTCATTCCTTACAGAATCTTGCTTTATCCCTTGCCCTAATAAAGAATACAAGTGTTTATTGGTTGAGTGTTTACTTGGATTTTTCCACAAGGATTGAACAGGATTGATAAACTATATTAAGTCACTAATATATGGTTAAGTGAACATTGCAATTTAGGTATATTGATTTTCTATATTGAAACTTTTTTTAAAGATGTCACTAGTATTTATTAACCCTAAGAATTGGGATTACAGAGTATTTTTACTTTCTTATTCAGATTTTTAAAAAAATTTTTAAATTTTTTATTCTAATTTGTTATATGTGACAGCGGAATGCATTACAATTCATTTTACACATATAGAGCACAATTTTTCATATCTCTTGTTATACAAAGTATATTCACACATTCATGTTTTTATACATGTACTTAAGGTAATGATGTCCATCTCATTTCACCGTCTTTTCTACCCCCATGCCCCCTCCCTTCCCCTCCCACCCCTCTGCTCTAGAGTTCATCTATTCCTTCTGTGCTTCCCCTCCCAACCCACTATGAATCAGCCTCCTTATATCAGAGAAAACATTTGGCATTTGGTTTTTTGGAGATTGGCTAACTTCACTGAACAATATCTTCTCCAACTCCATCCATTTACCTGCAAATACCATGATTTTATTCTCTTTTATTCTCCCCTCTATAGGCAGTGCTGTGGCATCTGTAGCTGTAGATCCCAGTGGTCGTCTCTTAGCTACTGGTCAAGAAGATTCCAGCTGTATGTTGTATGACATAAGAGGAGGAAGAATGGTACAAAGTTATCATCCTCATTCCAGTGACGTTCGTTCTGTTCGATTCTCCCCTGGAGCTCACTACTTGCTAACAGGCTCTTATGACATGAAAATAAAGGTGACAGACCTACAAGGTGATTCAAATTAACCTTTCTCTTTTCTTTAGTCTCTCCTATTATGTTTGAGGTCTTTCTTTTGTAGTCTGGACTGATTGACTATAAAACATTTTAAATTTTAATTTTATGGTATTTACTGAGTAAATTACTGAGACTGCATTAAGATGTTACAGCAAATTAACAGTGAATAATCTTATTTTTGTTAAATGGTTTTAATTATTACAGTGAATCTGAGATAAATGACAGACTTATATATTTTTATTAGATTCTTTAAAAAAATATTTTATCTGGGCATGGTGGTATACACCCCTTCTCCCAGCGACCGGGGCTGAGGCAGGAGGATATAATTTCAAAGCCAGCCCCAGCAGTTTAGCAAGACCCTGTCTCAAAAAATTGAAAGAACTGGGGATGTAGCTCAATGGTTAAGCACCCCTGGATTCAATCCCCACTGCCTCCTGTCAAAATTATTGTATAATCTGTAATTATATATATATATTTTTTAAGAGAGAGAGAGAGAGTAAGTAATTATATTTTCATACCTATTTTTTTTAAATCTTAAGCAAATATTTATTGTGAACCAACTAGAGATAGAGAGATGAAGAAGGCAGATGGCTCTCACCTTGATGGATCTTATACTTTAGAGGTCAATAAAAAGTAAACCAATAAACAATGTAATTTTAAATATTGTTCAGTGCTATTAAAAGCTATAGCATGATAGGAGACAGTGACTGTGGGGTGTGAAAGGGAAGGCTGTTTTAGATAGGATAATTAGAGTAGGTCTCTCCAGAGAAATGCCATTTGTACAAAAGACCTGAATGATGATAAGGAACAAGTCATGCCAGGATCCTAGGAGAAGAGCATAATGAGTACAAAGATGTTAAGGTAGGAATAAACCTGGCACAGTTGTGACACTGCTAGAATCCAAGGTGGCTAGAAACTAGTCAGCTAAGGGAGAAAGAGACAAAAGACTAAGTCAGAGGCAGGAATTTACAGGCTTTAAAAAGAATCAGGCTTTAGCTAGGTGTGGTAGCTCTGGAGGCTGAGACAGGAGGATCTTGAGTTCAAAGCCAGCTTCAGCAACAGTGAGGTGCTTAGCAGATTCTGTCTGCCTAAGAGACTCTGTCTCTAAATAAAATACAAAATAGGACGGGGATGGGGCTCAGTGGCCAAGTGCCCCTGAGTTCAATTCCTGGTACCTCCCCCCCACCAAAAAATATCAGGCTTTATTTTTAAGGGTACTTCTAAGTTAATAGCAAAATTAAGAGGAAGATAAAGAGATTTCCCATCTAATCACATATGCATGGGCTCCCCAATTAGTAGCATCCCCCATCAGAATGATACACTTGTTACAGTTGATGAGCCAGAGGCAGTTGAAAAAGTATGACATGAAGCCTTGGAAGATTTTAAATAGAAGAATAATATGATCTGAATTACATTTTCAGATAATTTTGAATGTATCATAAGTGAATCATAAGTAGGGCAAGAGTAGAAGTGTCAGTGAGGAGGCTATTGGAATAGTTCAGGTGAGAGATGATGATGGCTTGACTAGGATAGGAGAGGTGGAGGTGGTAAGAATTGACAGAATTTGGGGTATATTTTTAATTTGTTTGGTTAGATTTAAGGAGTGAGGGAATAAGAAATTAATGATTCATAGGTTTCTGGCATAAGCAACCAGATGGTGCCATTAGTTGAGATGAGGAAAATGGGTGGGGAAGGAACAGTTTGGGAAGAAAAGCAAGAGTTTGATTTTAGATGAGTTGAATTTAAGATGACTAGAGGAATCAAGTGAGGCATTGGATAAACCACTATTTGGATATGAGTCTGGAGCTTAGGTCAGTGAGAAGTCAAGGTTGGAGATAAAATGGGTTTGAATCGTAAGTATATAAATTGCCAAGGTACAATATGAAATTTCAGAGGAAATGAGGTACAGAGGGAACAAAAGAAATCTACGGGGTTGATTCCTTGAGATTCAGCAAACTTCAGGATGAGAAGAGAAACCAGCAAAGTAAACCAAGGTGGAGTGGCACCGAAGTCAGGTAGAAGTCAAGTGGGTTGAATATCCTGGAGAATGGCATCTATGTCAATTGTTACCAAAGGTTTTCTGTATGTATGTTGCAAAATTCTGCTAATGTGATTTATCCCTGTGTATACCTTTCATACTATAATATTATAAAGTAACAGGAACCTAGAATTATGTATATATTTATTTTGCATTATAAATCAGTATCTTTTTTTCTTTTTTAATTTAGGGGACCTCACTAAGCAGCTTCCTATTATGGTGGTAGGGGAGCACAAGGACAAAGTGATTCAGTGTCGATGGCACACCCAAGATCTTTCCTTCCTGTCATCCTCTGCAGACAGAACTGTAACCCTCTGGACTTACAATGGCTAGAGTTCACCCTGTATCAGTCTATGCAGTGAAAGCACAGAGACTAAGACTACTGAATTACGAAAACTACAAATCTGAAGAATATAGACTGTCTAAGAAAGTGGTTTGGCACGAAGAGACCCCTTATTACCATGTATCCCATTGATAGGAGATGTTGGGTAGTGTTATTCTGCAGTGCTTTCAGTCTTCCATGTGGGCTCATGCTGCTGTGACCTGCTATATGTAGTCTCTTTGCCAAAGTCTGTGGAAGAGCTCTTATGTTGTTGGTGTGCACTCCGAGTCATGGTGGATGATGTGTTTACAGTTTAGTATTAAATGCATTCCTTGGTCTTTGCCTAAATAACAGTTTTATATACACATTGAAATTAAAGTATACTTTAAATATATTATTACATACAAATGCAGCTGAGTTCTACCCAGTTTAAACATAGGTGTTCAGAAATTACTTTGCTCTTCTCACAGCCCCATTTATCACTTGTCTTCTAGAGACCAGAATTTTATGTCTCTCAAAACTTACACAGTTGTGTTCACATAAGGATCACTACAGAGTTTAAAGATGAATGGAAAGCTGCTTCTTAGTTCATTATGTGGTGTAGTTTTTTCCTTTTTCTTAAACCCAGGAATATGGTTGTTATTTTGTCACATAATTTTGATCCAGGCTAAAAAGGTAAATGTGTTTGCTTCAGAAACTTGTTTATCTCAACTTTTTGAATGCAACAAGATACCTCCCTTCTAAACTGTACTGCAGAAGCAGAGCAGCAGCAGTTATGTGATGCAGCACTTGATGGTACAGTGAGTGTGCTGGCTAGCATTTTTCCTCTTAAAAATTAAAAACTTTGCCATAGACCATAGCATGGCTTGAAATGCTATGTCTGCATGATAATTTAAAATGGGAATTTAAACTTTGCACTCCAAAAGCTTATTTGAATTTTTTTATTGCACTGTTTTGAGTAATGCAGAATAATGATTTTATTTCTACAGCATCGTAGATCCTAACATTTATGTATCTTTATTTTCATACTGTACAGTAATTTTACTTTAAATTATTAAATAGACTATTTTATTTATTTTAAATGCAGTTGTATTGGTTCTAATTATTGAACTGTCTGTGTACTGTATGTAGCAAGCAATTTTAATCTATTGTTCACAAGTGGAAAAGGTATTAGAAGTGTAACTGTGCTATTATTTCAATAAAGACATCTTGACACCTAAAACTTTCTCTGTTCCTCAGAGTCTGTTTTTTTCAATTCAGAATGTTATTTTTCCAGTTTACTTGGAAGGAAGTGGGTCCATTGGATGAACAGACAGATAAACCCCATAATCAATTTCTTATATTTATTTCTGAAGTTCTTCTACTAATTAGAACTTTTTAACCCTTGGAAAGAGCATAACTTTTGTGTGTCTCTTCTGTGTTATACAAGATTTAGAGAACTTTCTACTCTGAGTATATTGTGAATTTTAACCGATAAAAGTTTAGTAAAATGTATAAATTCTAATTGTGACTCTGAATATGTTGAATTTGTACTTCAACATAGAAAGAAATGAAATCTAATTAGCTTTTGGGTATTCAATAGGTAGAGTTTTTCTTAATTTTAAGCAAACATAAGGGGGAATTCTGATGAAAATAGGTCAGTCTCATTTCCTTTTTATGCTTAATTTTACACGTTAGGTAATAGTCATTTGTGTTGTTTAAAACTAGGATAAAGGATAATTTTTTAAAAATTTGAATTCGTTTTATTTTTGACAAAAGCCAAGGAAGTATAATACCGCTTCTTTTTTTTTTTCCAAATCAAACTTAGTTTTGTTGTTCTTTATGAAAATCAAATGATTTTGTCCAAAGCCAAGTGAAAATGCATCTCAGGAAATCAAAATAATTACATTCAAGGAATACAGAATTTTCTCACATGATATATAGAAGTTGATACATAATGTAGATGAATTAGACCCATTATCAATTGACTTTGAGATACCTAGGGTTTGTTGTTTCCATTTTTCTTTGTACCAAGCCAAGAGGAAATTCCCAAAAGAAAAATTGACATTTAAAGGAATCTTCTTTTGTTCATAAATAGGCTAGTTCTTAACAGTCATTGTGTGGGAGCATCCCAAGGCAAGTATTGCCTAGCATGAACACATTACAGTCCAAAGTATGTCAACTGTCAGTCAGCTGTGCTCCCTGCTGCTGGTTCTCCATGGATACAATAGCCCATCTCCTGTTTTGCATTGATCCATTTTTCCACACACTCCAAAAGATTTTTTTTAATATTTATTTTTTAGGTGTAGATGGACACAACACAATGCCTTTATTTTTATGTGGTGCTGAGAATCCAACCCGGGTGTCGCCCCCACAAGTGCTAGTCGAGTGCTCTACCTCTGAGCCACAATCCCAGCCCTCCAAAAGATTTTTAATGATTAAAAATGAGCAAAGCGGGCTGGGGCTGTAGCTTAATGGCAGAGTGCTTGCCTAGCATGCGTGAGGCACTGATCGATCCTCCATCCATGTTCACATAAAAATAAAAGCATTCTGTCCATTTACAAGTACATTTTTTTTTTTTTAATGAGCAAAGGGGCCAGGCGCAGTGGCATGTGCCTAAAATCCCAGCGACTTTGGAGGGGGAGGCAGGAGGGTCACGAGTTCAAAGCCAGCCTCAGCAATTTAGCGAGGCACTAAGCAACTCAGTGAGACCCTGTCTCTAAATAAAATACAAAAATTGGGGTGGGGATGTGGCTCAGTGGTTGAGTGCCCCTGAGTTCAATCGCCAGTACCAATAATAATAATAATAATAAAATTTTAAAAAATGAGTAAAAGACTTTAATAGATTTCTCCAAAGAAGATCTATCTATCTATAAACTGGCCAATAAACACATGAAAAGATCCTGTTGGACATGGGTGCACACCGTATTCTCAGAAGACAGCCCCAAGAATTCAATGCCAATCTGGACAACATAGCAAGACCCCCATCTGAAAAAAAAAAAAAAGTTCAGCATCACTAATCAAAACCCCTGCTATCAAGAAAAAGTGTCGGGCTGGGGTTGTGGCTTAGGATAGAACACTCGCCTAGCATGTGCGAGGCACTGGGTTAGATCCTCAGCACCACATAAAAATAAAAAAATAAAGTTATTGTGTCCAACTACAAGAACAACAAAAATTAAGAAAAAGTGTCAATGACGATGTGGAGAAATTGAAACCCTTACAGCTGGGAATGTAAAATGGTGCAATCTCTGGAAAACCATGCGGTAGTTCCTCAAAAAACTAAAAAATAGAATTACCATATGATCCAGCAATTCCACTTCTTAGTATATACTCCAAAAGAATTGAAAGCAGGGAAATGAAGGGATACTTGTGTGTACACCCTTGTTCACAGCAGCATAATTCCACAATTGCCAGAAGGTGAAAGAAACTCAAGTGTTCATCAGCAGATGAATTGATGAACTGAGTGATTATTAATCTTGGTTGTGAACTTGACTGAAAGGCTTTTGGAAAATTGGTAAAGTAAACGTCTGGGTTTGTCTGTGAGGGTATTTCCAGAGAGGATTAACATATGGGTCAGCCAATAGGAAAATCTGCCCTGAATGTGGGTGGTACCATCAGTAGGCTGGGATCCCTGAGGGCAGGAAAAAAAGGCGGGTGGAAGATGTTGGGGCTGGGGGTGGAGCTCACATTTGTATGCACATTTAACACTTCTTGCATATGTGTTTTTTATTACTGCCATCACAGACATCAGTTTCCAGGATCTTCAGCCTTTGAGTGTGGATTTCCACTGGGAACTCTAGGGAGCTTCCAGGCAGCCTTAGACAGAGTCTGAATCTTTGGTCCCTTTTGTTCTGAAGCTTCTGAGCTTTTTGGACTGAACAGCAACTACTGATTTACTTGACTATCCAGACTGCAAATAGCCATTGTGGGACTATCCAACCTCTGATTGTGTAAGCCAGTCTAATAACTTCCCTCTCATATATGCATTCTATTGGTTCTGTTCCTCTGAAGAACCCTAATACAAGTGTGATATATACATAGCATAGAATATTATTTAGCCTTAAAAAAGAAAATTCTGATATGTTACAACCTGGTTTGAATCTTGAGAACATTTATGCTAAGTGAAATAAGATAGTCACAAAGACAAACACTGAATGATTCCACTTATATTGTAAGGGTAAAAGAAATTGAAGTTAAAGCGTAAAAGTTAAAGGGTAAAAGACCGGGTGTTGTAAAAGTTTCTAAGCTGCAAGGTCTGAGTTAAAATGTAAAGGAGGTATTGTTAGGTTTCTATGCTACCTGCAAAACCTGAAATTTCTGTAGCTGTTAAGACAGTGCTTAGAACCGCCCAGTAAATATTTCCCCTGACTGCTTGGTTATTTAATAACTGAAGGGCTCTGTGTAACTGGTCACGTAGTCCTCCAGGCCCTAAAACCAATCAGTTTGAATGTGGACCCCGTTTAGAAATGACCTATCACTCCAGCCTGACCTGTTCCCGCCAATGAATGAACTAATCATGTTTAGGAGCTGTTGTTCAATTTTCCTGCGCCTCATGATGATTTGTTCTGATGTATACAAAGCCCTCCGCCCTCCCCAAAAAGTGTACTTAAGCAGTGCTCAGCCCCTGCTCGGGGCTCTGGGCTGCTTTCCCTTCTTGAGTGGGCACGGAGCCCCAGCATGCTGGTTCAATAAATCCCCTTCTGCCAATTGCATGAGTGGTCACTTGGTGGTCTCTTTCTCCGACGTTTTGCAGGACCCTTACAATATGAGATACCTAGAGTAGTTAGATTTATAGAGACAAAGAATGATGGTTTCCAGGGTTTGGGGAAAGGGAGGAATGGGAAATTATTGTTTAACAGGTACATGGTTGGTTTTGCAAGATTTGAAAAGAGTTCTGAAAGATGGTGTTGATGGCTGGGTTAACTGTGAATATACTTAGTGCCACTGAACTGTACCCTTAAAAATGGCCAAGACGGTAAATTTTATGTGAATTTTAATTTAGAAAATTATAATAGTAAGCAATGTGCAAAGGTAGTGAGTCACATACCAGATTTTAACACACTTTTTGTTCAAAACTCGTCATCTCCTCTTTGGAGAGTTTCCGGATGTTGTGAGGCCTGCAGTTCAAGGCAAAACTTATTTCCAAACCTCCCACTTGTCTCACAACTATCATCATTTATTATCCCCCATTATAATATATATATATATATATATATATTTTTTTTTCCAAACTTGATTTACGGTTTTATTGCAAATGTTATACATTCGAACTTATTTTTTAAAAAGCTAATAGTAAGAAACTACGCTTCGTGTCCATTTTCTATATCGGGTTTCCAGGCAGGATCTCATTTTTTTTTTTTTAACTTTTATATCATTTATTCAAGACCATTTCAAAACATTCAAAGAACATTCAATCATTTAGTCTTGGGATATTCCTATTCCACTCATGCAGAATAAGCTAAAAGATACAACTGTATCATTCAATACAATATTTGCTGTAAAATTTCAAAGTACCTTTTGTAATTTGCTTTGAAAATATTTGGCTATATTTTTGCATTTAGTTTATGGTTGACTATACTTTTTCAGAAAATGTTCATGTTCTTAGATTTTGGCAAAAAAGTTCAGTATAAACATTGTTTTCAAAAGAAATGGATTTAAAAGTAAATAGAATTAATTAATGAAGTTGACATAATTACTCTTCATAGATATTTATCAGATATTTGTTTCATTATATTTATAGTGCTTTTTTTCTTGCTTTACAACAAATAAAGTTTTTTCCCAACCTAAGATATTCTTCTAGACCTTGAGATGGTTATAAGGCCCTCAGCACCATGCATATATTTTCTACCCTTAACAATGGCTCAAGCAGAGACTTTAGATGCTCAATCAATATTCATTTTCTTGCACAGCTAAAAACATTTTCCAATTTCCCTTGCACTTGTGATTTGAGTGAAAAGAAAATACAGTTTTGGATCATGCTCTAGAATAAAGGAGCCTGACTCTCCCTTCCTGATGGCTAAAATGCAGATGTGGTGGGAAGAGATGCATGGAGTACCATCTGAGATCAGAAGAGGGAATCTGCAGGGAGAAGATAAACAAAATCATAAGGGAGTCTGGAGGCAAAACCTGGTAAAGAAGCCCTATCAGCTCTGGACTGTTAATGTTTGAACTATCATAGATGGAATAGGAGGGAATGAGTCATACCTTGCCGCAGTCTGGCTGGGCACAATCAGGAGCCACTTGTCAAAAGAAACTAACTTTATTTTTAGAACCACACACGCCAAACAAAACAGCCTCTCAGGAAAAACCCTCAGAGCCTCAACTGCCACCACCGGCTTCCCACAAGCCTCTCTCTCCCACCCAAGCTTCTCTCCACCTCCCACAATCCTCCTGCTCTTGAGGCCGATTGGCTGGGTCACGTGGGCGGAGCCAAAAAAGTCCCCCAATGAGCAGCTCCGTGGTCTGAAAGGGCAGGGAAACAGCCCAATGAGCATCACCGCAGAGGAGCCAATCAGCTAGATGTTGCTGGGGCCGCTGTGAGCCAATCATCAGCTGGCAGCTTGAAGTTTGCTGGGGCCCCTTCGGCTGTGGCTCTCAACATCTCCCCCTCTCTGTTTAAACAACAAGCATGTGGCTTAGGGACCATGCCTGCCTTAGGTTGTCCAATAGTACATATGGTCCTTAGGTTGGTACCATTGCAATTGGATCTTACCCGTCACTGACTACCGGTCCAGTATACAGCCACACCTGTGGAGAGGTCTTTGTACCAGCGGGGGGGTGAGGTTCTTTGCCTCACCTCTGTTGGCCCCCAAATTTTAGCTGGATGATCACGACAAGCAGAAGGGAGGAAGACACACCAAGCCAATTGACGGCTCCTTTTGGAAAAATTGTACCACCAATGACATCATCAGCAAAAATACCCCAACACTACCACAAGTCGCTGCACCAACAGATAGTTCACAATGCATATAGGTGAGCTCACAATGTGTCCAGGCAAGTTCTGCAAGCAGTTCAGTGATGGCTATTGTAGAAGCTGTAGATTGGTTTTATCTTTGACTTCACCAGCACTGGGATGAAGATAGGAATTCTGGCAATAATGGCTAAAGAAAAAATTATGTAACATTACAGAAGGCACTAAAAGAAAACAATTTTCTTAACAATTTACATTATCTTTAAGAGAATTATTAAATATAATGAAAAGGAAAGGTGAAAGTAAACAAACAGATCTGTTAACCTTCTTTTTTGTTTACATATTAAAACAATCCTCAACAGTTGTTTACCCAATTTAAATTAAACCATATAAATCATGTGAAAAAAAATATTTGGATCCATTTTATCATGAGCGCTCATCATATATGATATATGGACATACATACATTCAAACATATAGCACAAAACACAAGTGTGCACACATAATATAATACATACAACACATAACATTATAGTAAAGGCCTTATAACTTTTTACAGGTGAAATCTCCATTGCAATGTTTAAAAACTCTATAGTCAAAAAATAGAACTGATCAGCAAAACATTAACCTAGGTCTGTATGAGCTCAAAAAACAAAATAGAACTTCATGATATGGCAAAGGGCAATAATAAAATAGATATTGAAAAAAGCATCCTGGTTCTGTTGCAGATGTAAGAATAGCCAAACTGGAGTTTTGGATATCAATTGTTATGGATTTGAGCCAAATCATCTTCTTTTTGGTCTGTAGAAATCGCTTTAGTTAATCTTTCTGGAATCCAAATCGGCTGCTGTTCTCCCTGTGGAAACACACAAACAGACCCCCGACTCCAGACAATTACTGGGTCAGGACCTTTCCATTGTCCTGTTAGAATATCCTTCCAAAGTACCTTGGGCTTATGTACATTTTTTGGACACATATGCCTTTCCGCAGCACTAAGTCCTGATGAATCCAAATTTAAAAAGTTTAGAGTAAAAAGGGTTATTTTAAGTTTATCTTTGGGGAATATATACCCCTTCCCAATTCCTTCTTTTTGCTTTAATAAGTACACTTTAATAGTTTGATGAGCTCTTTCAACTATGCCTTGTCCCTGTGGATTGTATGGGATTCCTGTTATATGAGTAATGCCAAATGTTGAACAAAATTGTTTAAAAGAGGTAGAAGTATAACCAGGGGCATTATCTATTTTTAACTGTTTTGGAACACCCACAGTGGCAAAATTTTGTAAGCAATGAGCTATAACATCTTTAGTTTTTTCTCCGGCATGAAGGGAGCCCATCAAAAATCCAGAAGAAGTATCAACTGTAACATGCAAATATTTTAATTTTCCAAATTCTGGCAAGTGTGTGATGTCCATCTGCCAAATATGGTTAGGTATCAATCCTCTAGGATTGACTCCAAGATTAACTTGTGGTAAAAAGGTCACACAATTTTGACATTGTTTTATTATTTGTCTAGCTTGTTCCTTAGTTATTTTAAAACGCTTTTGTAAAGTATTAGCATTGACATGGAACTTTTTATGAAAATTTATAGCTTCTTCTAGTGTAGAGAAAATATGTATGTCATGTGTAGTTTTTTCTGCTAAATCATTGCCCAAATTAAGGGCTCCAGGCAATCCTGTATGTGCCCTGATATGTCCTATAAAGAATGGATCTTTTCTGTCCCAGATTAGACTTTGTATAGTGGAAAGCAAAGAGAAAACAGTAGAAGAAGGGGAAATCCTACCAGCATCTTCAAGAGATACTATAGCATTAACTACATACTGACTATCAGAAAATAAATTAAATACAGAATCTTTAAACATCACAAAAGCTTGTAAAACTGCATTAAGCTCTACCTTTTGAGCTGATTGTTTGGGTACTAAAAATGTAAAAGTTTGATCAGGGGTAACTACTGCTGCTGTACCATTATTTGACCCATCAGTGAATATATTTGGAGCATTCATGATAGGTGTTTTTCTTGTCATTTTTGGAAAAATTACAGGATGCAATGACCAAAAAGACAATAAAGGATTAGATGGTAAGTGGTTATCAAATGAAACATTAGATTTGCACATGATTATTGCCCAAGTATTTAACTCATTAGCTAACTCATCAATTTGATTCATAGTATATGGAGTAATAATTTTATTGGGAGAAATTCCAAACACTCCCTTTGCTGCTTTTATTCCTTTGAGTATTAATTGTCCTACAGCCTCAGGATACCTAGTAAGAATAGTGTTAGGAGAATAAGATAAATGTATCCATAATAATGGACCTTCTTGCCAAAATACTCCTGTAGGAATATTTTTTGTTGGTAGTACAATAAATAATAAAGGCAAACTTATATCAATTCTATCCAAATGCATATTTTCCATATATGTTTCAATGATTTTTAATGCCTTTCTTGCTTCAGGCGTTAACATTCGGGGTGAATTTGGATCTGATGGACCTTTTAGGATATCAAATAAAGGTCCCAACTCTCCTGTTGGTATACCTAAATAAGGCCTTATCCAATTTATGTCTCCTAATAACTTTTGAAAGTCATTAAGTGATTTGAGTTGATCTACTCGTATTTGAATTTTTGGTGGACGGACCATGGTTGAGGATAATAGAACTCCTAAATAATTAATTGGAAAATTTAATTGTACTTTATCTATTGCTATCTCTAGATTATAATTTTTTAATAAGTTTGTAAGTGTGGCATAACATTCTAGCAATGTGTTTTTATCTTTGTGTGCTAATAATACATCATCTATATAGTGAAATATTTGTAGTTCAGGATTTTGATTTCTAAGTGGCTGGATTACTTTGTTAACATAAATTTGACACATAGTTGGGCTGTTAGCCATCCCTTGAGGGAGTACTTTCCATTCATATCTCTGATCAGGACCTTCATGATTCAGTGCAGGGATAGTAAATGCAAAACGTGGACTATCCTCAGGATGAATTGGAATTGAAAAAAACAATCTTTAATATCTATAACTAAAACATACCAGGTTTTTGGCAAAGCAGACAACTGAGGAATCCCTGATTGAGCAGGTCCCATAATAACCATCTCATTATTAATGGCTCTTAAATCTTGCAATAATCTCCATTTACCAGATTTCTTTTTGATGACAAAAATGGGAGTATTATGGGGAGATACAGAAGGTTGTATATGTCCTTCCGCTAATTGTTGTTTGACCAGGTCATGGGCTGCTTGTATCTTTTCTTTAGTCAGGGGCCACTGAGGAACCCATACTGGTCTTTCTGATTTCCAAGTAATTTTTATTGTCTCAGTGGCCCTTTCTGAAAATCCAACCCATGTCTGTCTGTTCCTTGATCTATTTGTATTGGTGCTGCTATACCTTGTTCTTGTTTTTCTAATCTTTTTCCTTTCCTAAAACCTTGTCTAGTCATAATAGTGGGTGCATTTTGGTTGATGTTATTTGTTAATGTCAAACCTAATTGATCTAGGACATCTCGTCCCCATAAATTTATAGGAAGATGATCCAATACATATGGCTGTATAGTTCCTTCACATCCTTCAGGATCCTTCCAATCTAATACCATTGCACTTCTATGGGGATTAGTTGCCACTCCTAGGCCTCGAAGCGTTTGAGTGGCTTGTTGTAATGGCCAATGTTTTGGCCATTCTTGACGAGAGATGATGCTAAGGTCTGCACCTGTATCCAGTAGCCCATTAAATTCATGTCCTTGAATATTTAGTTTTAGCATGGGGCGAGAATCTAAATTTAAAGAAAGCATAGCCCAATCTACACCTGTGGAGCCTAATCCCTTGGAACCTCTTTCTACAGTACGACTGGAAAATTTATCATGTAGGCTGGGTATTATTAGTAACTGTGCTATTCTATCTCCTGGTGAAATTACTGATATACCCTTTGGAGAACTGGCTATAATTTTTATTTCACCTTCATAATCGGGATCAATTACCCCAGGACTTATCATAAGTCCTTTTAGAGTAGAAGAGCTGCGTCCCAATAATAAGCCTACTGTTCCTTTGGGAAGAGGTCCTTTCACCCCTGTGGGAATGATTTGAACTCCCATCTCTGGAGTTAGTACTGCTCTGGCGGAGGTGCAGATGTCCAACCCTGCGCTCCCTCTGGTTTGTCTGATGAGGGATCTGATGGACAATGTGTCCTGGGCACTACCCTGATGGGGTTGCTGGGTTCCTCCAGTGCTCCGTATATTTGTGGTTTTGGGCCCCGGAGCATTGGGCCCCCCTGTCCATTTTTTGGCAATGGAGCCCGATGCCTTTCTCCACGATATCGTGGATAAACACCTGGTCCTTGTTCGTTTTTTGATAATGGAGTACCCTCTATGGTGGTTTGAGAACGGCATTCATTAGCCCAATGTCTCCCTCTACGGCATCGTGGGCAAATACCTGGTATTCTACTCCTTTGATACCTAGTTTTGTTAAACCCTCCTCCAATGGGGCAATTCCTTTTAAAATGTCCTGTTTGTTCACAATTGTAGCATGTTCTTGGCCTGGCATCTAAAGCCTGTTTTACTGCAGCTGCCACAATTTGCCCTTGTTCATTAATGTCTCTGGCATCTAAAGCCTGTTTTACTGCAGCTGCCACGACTTGCTCTTGTTCATTAATGTCTCTACATAATTTAATATATGTGTTTAAATCTTCATGTTTCCATGGTCTAATGATATCTCTGCACCAACGATTCGCTTGCTCATAAGCCAGGTGTTTTAGTAATGGCATTGCTTGTTCTGTATTCCCAAAAACTCTGGTAGCTGTTTGAATAAGCCTATCTACAAATTCAGCATAAGGTTCATTAGCTCCTTGTATTACCTTAGATAATTGACCTTGTAAACCTCCATGTCCTTGTAAAGTCTTCCATGCCTTAATTGCATCTACAGCAATTTGTGCATATACACCAGGATCATATGCAATTTGTTGCTGCTGATCCTCATAAGGTCCCTTTCCTAACAACATATCTAGATTTCTCTGAGGATAACCAGCTGCTGCATTTCGCCTAGCCGTCTCCTTGCAAAATTCCTCATTGGCAACCTTCCATAACAGGTATTGTCCTCCATTTAGCACAGCTTTACACATATTAGCCCAATCTGCTGGCGTCATGTTCAAGTTGTTAATGGATTCGACCATGCTTACAGTGAAGGGTGCTTGAGGACCATAGGTTGTTACAGCCTCTTTTAGCTGCTTCACTGTTTTGAAATTTAAAACTTGGTAAAATCGCTGCCCTCCTGCCTCAAATACAGGGCATGTTAATATTTGAGATCTTGTCTCAGGATCCCAACTATCAACTGCGGGGGTTGGGGACCTCCCAGCATATGGAGGTGGCCTTGTTAGTTGGACACTTACGTCCTCTGGTGATAGAAAGGTGTTAGTAGCAGTCTCCTGTTGTAACTTTCCCCCTGATGGCTTTTTCTGTTTTATACTTTCTTTCTCTGTCTGACTAGCTTGAGAGGCCTTCTCTTTTACTTGAATCTTTTCCTCTGTCTGACTAACTTGAGAGACCTTCTCTTTTACTTGAATCATTATGTCTTCTTATTCCTCTACCATTGTCTGAACTGAAGGCTTTGGACTAAGCAAACAAGATATGAACGTCCACAATGGCAATGTGCCAACTGGCAGAGTCCCTGGGCTTTTCTTTTCTATTCTTTTTAAATCTTCACCATGATGGTTCCATTGTGATATATTTAACAACTCCTCCTTAAAAAGCCATGGGCTACATTTTTGTATTGTATCAACGTATGCCCTGACTGTTCTTGATTTTACTGAGATGCCTCCTTCCTCTAACAATTTACTTAACACTCTTTCAGTTTGTTTTTTACTAATTTCTGATCCCGTATTTCTACTATAATACAACCCAACAAGATAACGCCTAACAAAACTGAAACTGAGTGAAACAAAATTGGAACAACACAAAATCATTATAATAGCCTCCTGAAATGTCCATCCGTCCTTTCTCCCTATCTGTTCCTCAGATGTGAACGGTTTTTCTTCCATCTTACACATCTCCAGGGACAGGCAACTTAAAACAAAAGTGAAACAAAATAACAAAAGAAGAATCTTAAAATGGCTACCCATCCTCTCGCCCTGCCCTCAGGGGCGAGCAGTTCACTTACCCTCAGTCGCTCCCCGTGTGAGCCACCAAATGCCGCAGTCTGGCTGGGCACAATCAGGAGCCACTTGTCAAAAGAAACTAACTTTATTTTTAGAACCACACACGCCAAACAAAACAGCCTCTCAGGAAAAACCCTCAGAGCCTCAACTGCCACCACCAGCTTCCCACAAGCCTCTCTCTCCCACCCAAGCTTCTCTCCACCTCCCACAATCCTCCTGCTCTTGAGGCCGATTGGCTGGGTCACGTGGGCGGAGCCAAAAAAGTCCCCCAATGAGCAGCTCCGTGGTCTGAAGGGGCAGGGAAACAGCCCAATGAGCATCACCGCAGAGGAGCCAATCAGCTAGATGTTGCTGGGCCGCTGTGAGCCAATCATCAGCCGGCAGCTGGAAGTTTGTTGGGGCCCCTTCGGCTGTGGCTCTCAACAATACCTTACTTCAGTCAAGGTTATTTTGCCTTTGAAATAAATGAACTGTCACATTAAGTGGTCTTTTGGAATGTATAGAAGTGAATCAAATATGTTTCCAGCTCTCAAGATAATACATACCTTTATTCACACACACACACACACACTCGTGTGTGTGTGCATGTGTGTTTATAATTTTATTTACATTGCTTATTCTATTAAATGAATCTGAACATGCATGCAAAGCACAGTCAAATGTATATACAAAATCACTGATAAGCTTCTGCAGTCAAGAGCTTTAAAACCTATCATCAGATAAATTATATGGCCACTCACAAACACATAGTATTTATCATAGAATTATTATTTATTGTTGTCTCAAATTTCATGTAAATCTGATTACTTTGCTCATTGATAGGAACTTTTAGTCAACTCTTCCTATTTTTAGATCCTCAATATTTCAGGGGTTTTTTTTGGTTTGTTTGTTTTTTTTGTAGATGCAACACATTTTGCCTTATAAGTGGACTTCTTATTGAATAAATGCATTTGCACATAAATTCCCAGAATGTGCTAATGACATTTGTTGAAGGGACTAGGTAAAAGCCAAGTCCTGGCCTAAAACCAAAGCGTAGAGGCCCGCCCCGCCCCCTCAGCGGGGCCAATCAGCGGCGCGCGCGGGAGGGACGCCCAGTCGCCCGCCGAGTGAGTCGATGAGGAGGCGCGCGGAAGCCCTTAGCGGCGGGGAAGGTTATCCTTGTTCTCTCGCTGGCCTGGCAGGTGGTGTCAAGCTGGAGAGGCAGGTGAGATTCCCGGAACGTGAGTCCCCGCGGTCGGGTATGTCTGTACGGCCGGCGGGGCTGCGGGTTCCTCCTGGCGGGTCCTGCGGGCTCGCGGCGTGGACGCCTGGGAGGCCGCAGGCATCCCCCGGGGCGGGGGCCCTCGCCCTCCGCTGTGCCTCTGGGACCTGGGGGTGACTTCCGAGCTCCGGGTTTGCCCGGATGGGCGAGTGCCTGCCTGTCACCTCCCGGGCCAGCTGGGTGCCTCACGTCCCTCTCTGGCTGCTCGGGAGTGCTGGGCGGCCTAGGCAAAAGGCACCGGCCAGTGCCAGCGAGACCCGAGCGGACGTTGTTGCCGTCGGTTTTTTTGTTTTCCTGGAAGCTTGAAGCATAATTGGAACCAACACTGTCTGCAGAATAGTTGGGGTTTAGTTGTAGTCAATATTTTAAGACTCTCAAGCGTGAATAAAAATTTAAAGATGCTATAAGCCTGAATGTTTATGGGTGGTGAAGAGCAATTCAAGTGTTCTCTGGCAGTGATTATGAAAGTGCTGTCCCCAGACTGGCTTCATTGTCATTTGGAAACTTCTTAGAAAGGCAACTTCTCAAGTTTGAGAGCCCTGAGTCCAAGGAACTAAAACACACGCGAAGTGAATTGCAACCCCCAGATTTTAATGCCTTGATATTTCTAGGCTATTACAGAATTTGCCTGTACTTAGGATATACCCAAGTTGGTCCTGCCTTTCCCATTACACCTGTAAACTCGTTGAAATTAAAGACTTGTGCAGATTTCCCCTTGGTGACTGGCTTTCCTTGTAGCTCTTCAGTCTAGTGGCTCCTGTTAAAGCCGGCCCTAAAGTTTTCTGGGATGTAGAAATGTGGATCCAACAGTTCCTCCACTCCACCCTAAGATCCTAACCTCTCTGAGAAACAAACCCTTTTAGGGTCACTAGCATTTTTGTCCTGACTACTTAACTAGCCCTGTGACTTTGGGCAAATTATGTGTTTTCCTAATCCATAAAATGAAGATGGTAGCAAATACTTCCCAGAGTTTTATAGAGGATTAAATGAATGAATGTATGTACCAGATACTAACAAAATATTACCTACTTGTAATATTGTACTTGTATGTACTTTTTATATTAATACCAAAACCTGAGGCAGATGGTAAAAATGGAGGCAAGGAAGGAGCCATGGAAAGACACAGGTGCCATCATTAAACTAAACCAACTTAGGATGGTTACTTTTGCTGAATACTTTGCTATTCACAGTGATCTGTCAGCATCTGATCTGTGGCATCACCAGAAGCTGGTTAGAAATGCAGAATCTCAAACCCATCTCAGTATTACTGAATCAGAGTCTCTGTCTCTGTCTCTCTGTCTCTGTCTCTCTGTCTCTGTCTCTCTCTCTCAACAAGTTCCTCAGTGGGTTTAGATGCAGCTTTCATGGGGGGAAGTGTGAGCTGAATTGTAATATTTGTCAAGAATTTCCAGCCTTCGGGGCTGGGGATGTGGCTCAAGTGGTAGCGCCCTCTCCTGGCATGCGTGCGGCCCGGGTTCAATCCTCAGCACCACATACAAACAAAGATGTGTGTCTGCTGATAACTAAAAAATAAATATTTAAAAAAAAAAAGAATTTCCAGCCCTAAATTAGTGACCATGGGATTCTGGCAGGAGAGAATCTTGAATTTCCAGCAAATTCTAGTGGGTTCCTCTGGCTTTCCTTTTTTTTTTTTTTTAGTAGATAGTACTGGGGATTGAACCCAGGGGTGCTTTATTACAGAGCTACAGCTCCAGTCCTTTTTTTTTTTATGTTTTTATTTTAAGACAGATTCTTGTTAAGTTGCTGAGGCTTGAATTTGGTGATCCTCCTGCTACAGCCTCCCAAGTCACTGGGATTGCAGGATTACTGCAGGCTCCCTACTGTATCTTGTTTTCACTGAAGCTATTCTGCCTTCATCTTTTTCTGTAAAAATTCTCCCAGTCCTTTAAGGCTCAGAACTTTATACTGGACTATAATAACTTATACTTGCCTGGCTTTTTATGGGTAGTCATGAAAACATCTACTAGATTTTGGGGGGAGGGGAGTGTGTGTGCCAGGGATTAAACTCAGGGGCACTGGACCACTGAGCCACATCCCCAGCCCTATTTTGTATTTTTTTTAGAGAAGGGTCTCACTGAGTTGTTTAGCACCTCCCCATTGCTGAGGCTGGCTTTGAACTCTCAATCCTTCTCCCTTAGCCTCCCCAGCTGCTTGGGATTACAGATGTGTGCCATTGTTCCTGCCTTACCTCTGCTTGATTTTAAAACTCTAGAAAGAGATCTTGTTTCCTTTATTTTTATTCATTTTTTTACCTTCCTCTAACCCAGGCACACTGTTCATATTATTTAAGAAATGTTTGTTAAATTTTTCTAATTTGTAAACATTTTTAATTTTTATATTTTATTTTTTGTTTCTGAGTTAAAAACCTATGAAAAATATGAAAAATAGAGAATTTTTAAAGAATCATATATCCTATTTTCTATGTGGTTTGAAATGAATATTAGTGTGAAAATGGCTTATAATTTTACTTTTTGGATTTTATATCATTTTTTGTTTTTCTGGTGCTAGGGATTGAACCCAGGGCCTTATGCCTGCTTGGAAAGCACTCTACCTACTGAGCTACATCCCTAGCCCACTTTTTGGGTTTTAAATATGTCTCAAAATTTATTTTGTTGTATGACTCCAGCCTGAGAGATTCTTATTCAATTAGTCTGGAATGTGACTAGAACATTAGGAGTTTTAGAAGATCCTCAGGTGATTCCAGTGTATAACCATTGTTGAGAACACCTGTGCTAATGGAAAAACCAGGTCAACAAGGGATAATTTCATTCATTTTTTTATGCTAAAAGAATAAACAAGATTTTATTGTTTTTTCACTTTTTTTTTGTTTATTTTATTTAAAGGAGAGTATTTAATTCAGGCTACCATTACTTTTATTTTTATAACTAGTCTATAAGCTGTTCATGGCCAGAGCCCACGCCTTTCTTATCTTGGGGTTCCTTACCTTACATAGAGCAGATATATAGATAGACTGTCCAATAGGATTTTATTTGCTGATGGAAATGTTCTGTTATCTTCAGTGTCTAATATAATGTGGCAATGAAAATGAAAAATTCAGTTCTTCATTCACACTAGCTACATTTCAGTTGTTCTATAGGCACATGTGGCTGATGATTACTGGAAAGTATTAAACAGAGGAAATACTGTTTAAATTATTTGTTTATGCAGAGACTTAGGTGAGGCTGGTTATTTCATACTTATCATTTGTTTAAAAAATTGGGGAGAGAGGTTTGGTTTACTTTTTAGCAACTGTTTTGAGCTGTGTAAGTTAAGTTAATGTTTAAGATAACGTTTTCTGAATAGTAACCAAGGAAAGTTCACTCATTTAATAGGCTTTATTTTTTATTCTAAAATTGGGCAACACTTCATTCCATAGAATAAGTGTTCTCTAGCCTTCTAAACCTACCATTCAGTTGGTTGTTTCAGTATATTCAGATATGTCCAACTATCACCATAATGTTAGAACATTTTTTCATTGCTTATACCCTTTCTTTCTGATTCCTCTATAACCTCATATGCCCAGCCTTAAGCACACATTTTTCTACTCTTGGGGTTGGGGATGTAGCTCAGTGGTAGAGCTACATTGTCAAGCATTGTGTAGCACTTGTGACACCTGAGTTGGATCCCCAGCACTGCAAAACAAAGCAACCATTAATCTACTTTTTGTCACTATGTAATTGCCTATTCTGGACATTTTGTACAAATGGAATTATATAATATGTGGTTTTGTGACTGGTTTTTATATAGCATGACATTTTCAAGGTTCAGTCATATTGTAGCATATTGTTCAATCATATTGAAGTACTTCATTTCTTTTTATAGCTAAACAATATTCTACCGAATGGTTCTTCCTCATTTTATTTACCCATTCAGGTTGCTGGAAGTTTGTGTTATTTCCACTTTTTGGCTATCTTGAAAATGTGGCTTTTTTTTTTCATTTCTCTTGGGCATTTACTAGGAGTGGAACTGCTGGGCCATATGGAAAATATCTATTTTCTTATCCCAATGAGAATGTTTGTACTTTCCTTGGTTACTATCCAGAAAATGTTATCTTTTTAAAAATATATATATATTTTAGTTGTAGTTGGACACAATAACTTTATTTTATTTATTTATTTTTATATGGTGCTGAGGATCCAATCCAGCGTCTCACATGTGCTAGGTGAGCGCTCTACCGCTGAGCCACAACCCCAGTCCCCAGAAAATGTTGTCTTAAACATTAAAAAGAAGTAGCTTTTATTACAAAACAATTTACTTTTAAAATAATTATATTCATTACATCTTTTTTTACAAGTTTTTTTTTTAGTCTTATACAAGATGCTGTATCCTTTGCTCTTTTGTGAATGTCTGTTGCTGATAACTGGTTATGCTCATGATGACGACTGGATTGACCCTACAGACATGCTGAACTATGATGCTGCTTCAGGAACAATGAGAAAATCTCAGGTATGAAAAAAGTGTGTGTGTGTGTGTGTGTGTGTGTGTGTGTGTGTGTGTGTGGCCTATCAGCCCTGTGATGGAAATAGTCCATTTTTATTGCTGTTTTGCACAGAGCCATTAGAGGTGGGTATCAATGATTAATAGCCATGCAGAATATCTTCCTCATACTCTTAATTTAAGATTATTTCAAACCCACCTTATTTCTGTTTTGAATTTGAAAAAAAAATTTGTAAAGCCCATTAAGCAACAAGCCAATTTGATTTCAGTTCTTAGTATGTACATTTGAGACCTTTACTTTTTTGGTAGTTCAATACAAATAAAGAATATGAGGAACAAAGTCACGATGAAGTAAAAATTTTAGTCTTCACTAAATGAAGGTTTTTTGTACAACTGAATTATAAATAAAATCTCTTTCTACTTGGTTTTAGGTGGTGAAAAATAGTATGTCAGATAAAAAGGATATCAGTCCTGACTTGTCATATGCTGATGAAATGTCAGAATGTTATCGCAGACTCGATTATTTAACTCATAAGGTTAGATTTTTTTTCCTATTCATGAATTTTATATTATTTTTATTAAGTCACTATTTTCCTGTGTTTCTTGTTTTTTTTTTTTTTTGTAATGCTCTTCAATTTGTGTGTATGAGATTTTCCTTTAGTCTTGGTTTTTCTAATAGTATTTTTGAATTTTTATTATAACATTTATTGTGTTAATGTTGTAATTATTTCTTCACCAAACTATATAATAATAATAATTTATAACCCATGGACTACAAATGTTAAAGAAGTTTGACTATAGTAAGAAAAGGTATGAATAAAAACAATGGTAAGCCCAAGAATTGATCAAACATATTAATAGATTTAATCAACTACTCAGTAAAAATTTAAAAATTTTTGTGTTATATTTTGTTATAATTTAGTGTAGGGTAGCTATTCTTTCTGAAGTGGTGTTTATTTGATTTTATTTTTGAAGTGGGGTTTATACAGAAGAAAAGAAGATTGTTAAGGAGTTTGAGTGTATACATTATTTGCTGTGGGAACCACCCTCTGTTGGTTGTGTAGGCAGAGTGAACAGCTGGCAGTGTGGAGAGGGCTTGGAATAGAGATGGAGAAGGAGAAGGTGGTTGTGAGATCATGGGGGTTTGCTAAAGACTCAGAATGATACATTGACAAGGGTGAAGAGATGAGACAAGTGTGAAACTTATGAGGTAAAGTAGATAAATGTTGGTAACAGGGAAAAAGGAAAATAAGGAACAGGGAGGAGCTAGAGTACAGTTTCCAGCTTGAGAACAGGGGCATTTGTTAATTGAGATCGAGATTTATCACAGTTTAGACCTATAAATACCTGGTGTGGTTCTTATCAAGTGTGAATATTGCCTCTTCTGAATGCTGCTGAAGGAGTGCTTGGATAAAATTTACTTCAGTTTAGGTATGTTTTGTGGTGTGGTAAGCTAGCTTGGTTGCACTATAAGAAATGCAAATTCCTTTTTAAAGAAAAATTTTATTCCATTGTTTGTGAGTTTGTCTCAAACATTGTAAAAATACCATTGATAAAGTCTTTGTCCTTGTTATTTTTGTTTTTGTTTTGTAGAATTGGGGATCAAACCCAAGGCCTCGTGCATGCTAGGCAGACATTCAAACACTAAGCTATATTCCAAACCCCATTGAGTTTTTGTTAAGCAAAAAACAAGTTAAGATCTAAAAAATAAAATGGTTTATGAACCTTGCCTTGAAAGCAAATGAAACTGCCACATGATTTCTATCCTAACTCTGTGTGTGTTGCTCAGTTATTAAGTTTATCAGCTGAAGCTACTGAACTCACGGTCCACATTCAGTTAAAAATCATAAATTGGTTATCAAAGTTAAATGTAAAATATCCACTACCCTCACTCAGCAACTTATCCACTGTGGTGATGTTAAGCTAAATTTAGAAGTCCGTTCTAATGAAGAATTATGTACTAAAGGGTTGACATGTATAGAATACCCTGGAAAAGCCGTGATTTCTGTCTCTTTCATATCCCATGTAATAGGATGGGGATGGTCACTTGCTGACCAGTATATTCAGTAAATTTTTTGCTATGTCCTTCATTTCATTTGGCTTCATCCTGTTTCTCTCTTTGTGTCTCTTTATCCCCTCCTACTCACTCACTCACTTTATTTATATGTTTGTATGTAATCCTTCCTCTGCTCCTTCCTTCTCTCTCATTAAATCATTTCTTTGACATTAGAAGGAGGTGGATTGGTACAGATACTGTGCTTGTGGGTCTCTGCTTCCTTATTCCATAATCTTCAGCTTTTAAAATTGCTGAAAGGCAGCAAAAAACTGCCTTTGTTGCTTACTGCCATTTGTAAAGAGAGCCCACAGGAAGTAGGCAATCTCTATACTGTAATGCAGCTAATTAATACAAATTTGATAAAAATAATGAGCTCCTTGGATTTTGATGGTATCTCCAGGCTAGTAACTTGACCCTTAGGTTAAATTTTAGTGCTAATTATTCAATTTATTGTATGATTACAGATTGATGAGTGTGAAAAGAAAAAGAGGGAAGACTATGAAAGTCAAAGCAATCCTGTCTTTAGGAGATACTTAAATAAGATTTTAATTGAAGCTGGAAAGCTTGGACTTGTGAGTATTTGATGGTGTGATACTACTAATTCACCATAGTAGACACGTTATTTATTTCATAAAATATAAAGACCTCACTCACCTTTTCTCAGAAACTGTTAAGAAAATTAAAAGTACACTCCTGCTTTGTAGTGGTTTGGTGGAATGCAAGCTGTGCAGAACCACTTTTATTTTTCTTTGAGCTCATAAGGATTTCCTAAATCTGCTCTGTTGTATCACCAGTTGAGGTGAGAGGTGGAGCGACCCACTTAATGTTTTCTACCATTTCCCTGCTTTCTTAGTGAAGTAATGTAAGATATATTGAGGAAATGAAAAAATCTGTTTTAAGTAGTTTTTTTCCTTGATATTTACTGTAGTAGTTATTTCTTTGTAGAACTGTGTATCATGCACATGCACATATTATTTGTAGTGTTAAGATTTTTACTGTTTGTGTTTGGTGGTGGTGGTGGTGGGGATTGAATGCAAGGCCTTGTGCATGCAAGGCAAGTGAGTTGCCATTGAACTACACCCTCAGCCCGAAATTTCCAGTTTTTAGAATCACTGTTTTTTACTTTGGAGAGTATGTCACTTTTCATTGCTGTGACCAAAATAACAGAGAACAACATCTTAGTTGAGGAAAAATTTATTTGTGCTGACAATTTCAGAGGTTCAATTCATGGTC
Source organism: Marmota monax (assembly GCF_021218885.2). Lineage (NCBI taxonomy): Eukaryota > Metazoa > Chordata > Mammalia > Rodentia > Sciuridae > Marmota > Marmota monax. Next base: position 2,178,531 of record NW_026694276.1, read on the forward strand.
AGCTGGTGTCCTGAGGTGAGGCAGAAGGGCACTGCAGAGGAAAGCTATCCAGCTCATGGCAGCTGGGAAGCAGAGAGGAGAAGGGGCTGTGGGGAGATTAACCTTTCCAGGGCATCCACCCAGTGACCTCCCTTCTCCAACCACACCTACTTGCCCACAGTTACCACTCAGTCCATTCAAACTATGATGCACCCATTAGAGTACAGCTCTCACAATCTAATCACTATATCTCCTAATAATCCTGCACTAACACAGGTGTTTTGGGGGGGCATCTTATATTCAAATTATAATGAGGAGTGAAAACATCAACAAAACTTTTAATTCTTTTATATCACTTACAAGCCTAAATTTCAAGCACATAGACATTTTTCCCTACTGTGTATACCATCAGAATTGGTCTGGAAAGTTGTAGGTCAGACTTTTATTTTGGCCTGGCCATCATCTCCAACCACTAGAAGTGGTCACAGGCAGACACCTAAAAATGTAGGGTTCTTGCTTCAACATAGGACAGACTAACCAAACTTGCCAGACACTGTCCTCCTGGTTTAGTCAGGAATGGTTAAGAGGGAAAGAATATTAGATGAATAATTTAAATACCTTATTTTGGAAGTGTAAGAGCAACCATTCTCCTTCCTATGGAACAGCCTAGAATGAGAAAACAAATGGAGCCAAAAAATACCTAAGATGGAGATACTTGGAAATACTAGGTTCCTAATTTTAAAAAAATGTTAATCTTAACTAGTGATAGCTTTTTCATACTTTCTGATGATTTGTGATAGTATGTCATTTGGTTTTTTTATATTTACTTTTTATTATCTATATTTACTCTTGTAAAAGAAAAGGGAATTTGCTTTTATTGTTAGCTTTCTGTTTTTATTATAAAATATCTAAGATAATTGGCTTATAAAGAGAAAGGATTTATTTTGGCTTATAGTTTTGAAGGTTCTAATAGATCTATTGATTTGGGGCTCTGGTGGATGTTCCAGATGATAATGACTGGGAGAGTGTGGTGAAGTAAACTGTCACCTCATGTCCAGAAAGCAAAGGAAAGAGGAAGGGGCCAAGTCCCACAAGCCCCATCAAGGATATATCTCCAGTGATCTAACTTCCTCCCACTAGACCCCACCTCCTAAAGGTACTACCCTCTCCCTATAGTTACCCAGAGACCAAGCCTCCACACATGGACCCTTAGAGAGGAATTTAGCATCCAAACTCTAGTATGTATTATAATTGGTTAATGAATGTAAAATGTTGTTCACAGTGATTTTGCTAAGCTGAATTCACATTAATATAGTGATAAATATTCAAGGAAACCTATTATTTTTCTACTTTTTGAGATCCCTTTTATTTATCTTATTGAACTATTGCAAATTTTAAGCTATCTGATAATGGTCAACAAATGGAAAGTCATAAACTGAATTATAAGACAGTCAATCCTCATTATTTGCATATTTCATATTTATTAAGTTACCTATTCACTAAAATGTGTGACCCCCAAATCAGTACTTGAGGTGTTTTTGTGATCATTTTTGGACATGTGCAGAGTAGCAAGAAGTCTGTTATGCTCGTTCCCACACTGAGGTGACAAGGCAACAAAAGTTAGCGCTCATACTGCAAACCACTGTCTTTTTTCTTCCCATATTTAGTGTAGTCTGTTTTTTGCTATAATTTTTGCACTTCTTATGGCTATATGGAAGGTTAATTTTGTTGTTTAAAATGTACTCTCAAAAATAATGTCAAAGTGCTGTCTAGTGTTTCTAAATGCAAGAAGGCTGTGATATGCCTTACAGAGAAAATGTTGGAGAGGTTTCCTTCAGGTGTGAGTTATAGAGTGTTGACTGTGTTCAGTGGTAATGATCCAGTAGTATTTATTAAGAGAGGTTTCACAGAAACATATAAAACAAAGTTTTATAACATATTTTATTGGTTGATGAAAATGTTTTGACCACAGGTTTGCACCTAGCCCTGTATTTCTTACAGGAGTAGTGGTTCATTAATTATTGATTAGTGTTTAAGGTGACTTTTTAGAACATAAGTACTGCAGGTAACAAGAATCAACTGCACTTTAATAAAATTCGTAGTGTTTTTCTTACATAGAGTTCTGTAATTTTTAAATAGTTTACACATATATTAACTTTGTTTTTTTGTTGGCTTGGAGTCAGACAAGTGGATATTATTTTCTTATATATGTGAAATATTGCACACTATAGTTTTTTTTGGCAGTGATGGGAATCAAAGTAAATTGATTATAAGTTTAGTTCCAAATTGATATTCATCTTAAAGTTGCACTGTAATAATATTATATAATAGTAAAATTCTCATATTGTTTGTTTTTTTTTTTTGGTACGTTTAATTCAGCCTGATGAAAACAAAGATGACATGCATTATGATGCTGAGATTATCCTTAAGAGACAAACCTTATTAGAAATACAGAAGTTTCTCAGTGGGGAGGAATGGAAACCAGGAGCGCTGGATGATGCCTTAAGTGATATTTTAATTAATTTTAAGTTTCATGATTTTGAAACATGGAAGTGGCGATTTGAAGATTCCTTTGGAGTGGATCCATATAATGTATTCATGGTAAGATGGAATTTAGGGTGATGTAATTACATTTCCTTTTTAAAATTACCTTCAAAATGCCACTGTAATTATGTGAAGTACCTATACTTAGCCACTCATGCTGCAGAAAATGAACAAGCACCAAAATTGTACATAGGATTTTGTGATTTTTGAGTCCAAGTCTTTTGCTTTTACTGATATTTGCATTTTCTGGTGGGGAAGACAGCTTGGCAGATTCTGATTTCCACTTCCTCTTTTTTTAAGGTACTTCTGTGTCTGCTCTGCATCGTGGTATTAGTAGCTACTGAGCTGTGGACTCGTGTGCGTTGGTATACCCAATTGAAACGTGTTTTTTTCATCAGTTTTCTCTTGAGTTTGGGATGGAATTGGATGTACTTATATAAGGTACTAAATAGGCGGAGAGTTTAAACATTTTTGGGTGTAAATTCATAATATAATTCACTTTGAGCAGTCTTGCCTCAGATGTGGGATAAAGGCAATGATTGGACCTGGTCAGCCATGGGAGGAATTATATTGGCAATTCTTAGGCATTTATTATTTTTTTGGAAGGTCCTTGATGGGTTAGTGCAGAAAAAGTAAAGTCCTGATTTTGATAACCCAGTTACTATTGGGTAGCATCTGGAGAAGTAAGCAGCACAGAACTAGGTGAACATATTTTAAAAACTCTTATATAGGTAATTTGGAGTAAATCCTTTTATTCTTTGTTAGAAATGATACCAAAATATCATGATTTGTAAAAAGTTAGGTTATTTTCTGAATATAAAAATAGTATTCAGGGGCTGGGGCTGTGGTTCAGCAGTAGAGCACTTGCCTAGCATGTGCAAGGTGTTGGGTTCGATTCTCAGCACCACATAAAAATAAATAAATGAAATAAAAGTTATTGTGTCCAACCACAACTAAAAAATATGTATTAAAAATTGGTATTCAGAATGTTCATGGTAGAGAATTTAGAAAATACAAAGATAAATTATTCATAAGTATATACAATTATAGGTGAATTAAAAATAACCTCTCAATATTTTCAGGTATTTCCAATCCTGTTTCAAATTTTAATAATATTTCAAAATTGGAATTATACTATTTATATAAATTTAAAAGAACCACTACTGTGGCTATCAAAACGGCATAATTGGGCTGGGGTTGTGGCTTAGTGGTAGAGCTCTCATCTTTTTTTTTTTTTTAAAGAGAGAGAATTTTTTAATATTTTTTTATTTTTTAGTTTTCGGTGGACACAACATCTTTGTTTTATTTTTATGTGGTGCTGAGGATCGAACCCCGCACCCCACGCATGCCAGGCGAGCGCGCTACCACTTGAGCCACATCCCCGGCCCTCGCTGTAGTTCTTTATCCTTGCTTATTAAGACTGCTTTTCCATGAGCTGAAAATGGCTGTTGTTTAAAATAACATTTTTTTTTCTAATAAGAAAATTTTAACAGTCTGGTTTAGAATGTTGAAGACACCTTGAACCAAGGTTTATTGGGTGTGGAAGCATAGCACTCACTGTCAGCAGCCTTTCATGGTTCCCTTTGGTGTTGCTCAGGTAGCTTTTGCACAGCATCAGGCTGATGTTGCCAAGATGGAGCCATTAAACAATGTGTGTGCAGAGAAGATGGATTGGACTGGAAGTCTCTGGGGTATGGTATTTGTTCATTTGTCCCTATTTTGAATAGAATTTCTGGGAATGAGAGGAAAATACTAAACATCACAATGAAAATGATGAAAAGCCAGAGAAGGCTTTCTGTGACTGAATTTTTAATACCAGAAAAACATTCAGGAGGGTTTTAGGTTTAAATGTAGTGACTTTGGGACTGATGTAATAGGTCACAGGGAAGGAATAGAAATTGTATATATGTTAGTTCTGATATTATCTGACTTCCTTCATTAAACTGAAGGATCTTATGTTCACTAAATCCCCTTGTCCTTAGCACAGTGTCTGGTACTTTCTAGGTCCTCAACAGAGGTGGTTTTCAACAGAAGTCTGTTGAATAAGTGAATGAATGTATATATAAACTATATTCATCTTAGCTCTAACCTCCTTATATTGACTTACAAAATCTTATATTATAGCTTTACTGATATTTAAGTATAGGAAATTATTTTTTATTCTTACAGATTTTTCTAAACACTCTCACTTATCATGTTGACCACCTTTAGGTGTCTATAGCTAGCACTTGGAATGGTTTAATGTTCAAAGGCACTTTGTAAGTGCAAATCCATAAAGACTGACAGAGAATAGAATCTCAGTAGATTCTACCAGTGGGTTCCACAGTTAATGTTTAGATAACAAAATGTTGTGGTATCTAAACCAATTCAATTGCTTTTACTTGCTTTAGGAGATAGGAAAATGCCTTCTCCAGGGCAGACTCATTTCCAAGTGTATCTAAGATTGCTTTGGGAAAACTAATATTCTGCTTTATTTTGTAAAAACAGCAAAAACTGACTTTTTAAATTGAAATCTTATTGAGATAATTGTAGATTCACAAGTAGTTGTAAGGACTAAAGCCTGTGTACCCCTTACCTATTTTCTCCCAATGGTAACATTATCTGATCCAATATCAGAGCCAGGATATTGACTTTGATACAGTCCATCATCTTATTCAGACTTCTTTAATATTACTTGAACTTATTTGTATATATAAAAACCATCTAGTTATTTACCTTTTAGAAATTTTATAAAGTATAATTTTTTGTCTCCATAAGACTTGTGTAATTTGAATGGATTTCTTAATATGATTTTGGATATAAGATGAAAAAATTTAAATGAGTATTATAGGGTATTTATTTACAATTTAAAATAATTGAACATTGACTGGTTGGTGGGCAAGGAGGATCAAAACCAAAATATTTGTGAATGGAATGCAACTGCTCATTTATTTTAGTGATTTAGTGTTTGTCTGTTTCTCTAAATAGAATGGTTTAGAAGTTCATGGACCTATAAGGATGACCCATGCCAAAAATACTATGAGATCTTATTAGTCAACCCTATTTGGTTGGTTCCACCAACAAAGGTATAGAATATATTTTGTAAAGATTACTTGTACAAAGTATGTCAAAATCCCTTATATTTATAAAAATTTGTATTTTTTAGTCATTCTTGTTAATAAGCCTTTGTTCTTGAAAAAAACTCCAATTACATAGTAATTTTCACATTAAAGGCGGGATATGGGGCTGGGGTTATGGCTCAGTGGTAGAGCACTCGTCTTGCACGTGCAAGGCCCTGGGTTCGATTAGCACCACAAAAAATAAATAAAATAAAGTTATTGTGTACAACTACAAAAAATAAATATTAAATAAAAGGTGGGATATAACAGCATTTTAATTTACATAACGTCAGCCTTAGTACACAGTAAATTTTGGCTTATTGTATGTGTCTCATTCCTCTGAGGAAAAGGTTAATTTATTGCTTTTATCTTTTATTTTAGGCATTGGCAGTTACATTCACCAACTTTGTGACAGAGCCATTAAAACACATTGGAAAAGGAACTGGTGAATTTATTAAAGCGCTCATGAAGGAAATTCCAGTGATACTTCAGATTCCCGTGTTGATAATTATGACATTGGCTATCCTGGTTAGTATGTTAGCACTATTGGTATTTAACAGGATTTGCAGAAAAAAAGGTAATTATAAAATTATTAGGTATCCTTGATGTAAATCAGGCTAAGTCATGCTTAATAGTATCAGAGGTGATTTTTAAATACATATTTATTTATATTTCATGTATATTCCCCTAAACGAGGAAGTGGTTTTCTGGTTTATAAATGTCATAGCAGTGATTTAGAATAAGAACCTCTTTAATTTTGTTTTTTAAAGTCTGAATTAGTATACAGGAAATTGATTATTTCCTCTTTGAGAAAGGGAGCCGCCTTATTTCAGTCTGAGTTTTTGCAGCATTGAGAAAGGAAGAGCATTGGGCTTGCAACAAAATTAGGAATGTGGAAAAAGCGGGTGTACTGGAAAACAGTTTGGGGGAATCTAAGAGCCCTTGTTTAAGAATATTGCTTGTCATTCATCCAGTCTGTCCGTTTTTTTGGTGGTTGATTTTCAGCCACTGTCCCCCAAAATGCGTTTATCACATAGAACAAAAAAAAGAGTTCAGAAGTGCCATGGGAAATTCTTATTCCTAAGGACACAAAATTTACTATGCTATATTCAATTTGAAATTGTTTCTTTTGGTTTTGTTTTTTCCTTGTGATTATAGGATTCCTTGGGTTATAGGTGTGGTTTAGTTAGGAGACATTAATTCTGTAGTAGTAATTTAGTTTCTAAAACTGAAACTGTGAGAAAAGATGCATCATTCCTTGTTCTTTCATCTGCTCCCTGAGAAAAGTTATACTGACTTTCATTGCTTCTATCTTCAAATAGTAGTGTAGGTCCAGTAGAGAGATTTTTCACATTCTTTGTTCTCAGGACTCCTTTTGCGTTTTTTTAAAGGCAGAAGATGAGAAAAAAGTTCCTGTTTATAGGGTTATGTTTATTGATATTTCCTTTATTAGGAAATAAAATTGAGAAATTTAAAAAATACAAGCCCACATCCTGTGAGTTATCTCAATTTTATTTCCTCTAGAAGACTTCACTGTACATTCATGAGAGAACAGTGAAAAGACAAATGATGTCCTTTTATTATGAAAAGTTTTGACTTCACAGATCCCCTGGAAAAAGTCTGAGGAAGTGCCACACTTTGCGAACTACTGTCTAGTTTTGCCCATGGAATGAAAATCAAAATCTTTTGAATTTTAGGTGTCGAGTTTGTATTTGTAAATGTTAAACCTACAAGAGAGTGTTTACATAATGACATACAATTTTAAATATTTTTCAGCATATGTCATGTGACAGATTTGAATATGGACACATGAGCAGTTATCAGATAAATAGAACTTTCTTTAAAATTATAGGCCTGAATTTGTCCTTGTAGGATACAAATTCAATCAAAATGTATCTAGTTGATTAAAATTTCTGCTTAATGTTGAATGATTCATGAAATTTTATTGGCTAATCTGGCCTGTAACAAAGAAGAAGTCTGTAATAAAAACATGAAATGAATGTTTATGTCTATAAATGTTAGATCATTTTGTTAGCATCCTGAATAAAATAGCTCATAACTTCATTAGTCAGTCATCAGGTTCTCAGGAAAATTTATTTCTTTTCCTTACAGAGTTTTTGCTATGGTGTTGGAAAATCAGTTAATGTACTAAGACATTTAGGTGGTCCCGAGAGAGAACCTCCTCGAGCACTTCATCCAAGTGATAGAAGATGGCAGAAGGAAATTGATTATAGACATCCTGGTGGAGCAGCAGGTGATGGAGATTTCTATTATAGGGGCCAAGCTGGCTCCATTGAGAAAGGCCCTTATGACAAAACATATGAGGGTAAAAGAGATGTTTTGAGAGAGAGAGATGTTGACTTGAGATTTCAGACTGACAACAAGAGCCCTGAAGTGCTCCGGGCGTTTGATTTACCAGACACAGAGGCACAAGAGCATCTCGAGGTGGTACCCAGTGTAAGTCAGTGATTGTTTATTTTGCTGTCCCTTCATATTAGGCATAAATGCTTCTTATAGAGCTTTTGATGTAGTGTTTTTACCCTTCGTTGTTATAAATTATAGCATTAGTGATATAATTAGTCACTTTCTCTTCCTTTTTTTGGTCTTAAGTTAGTCCAGCTTCCTCAGAATAAATAAGATTTAATTTTTACCTTAAATACTATTTAGTGGTAGTTTATTATGACAGATGGTAGTTCATATGAAAATTCATAGGAAACCAACAAGTGAGCATGACTGAAATTTCTGCCTTTGAAGAAATCAAAGAGAAGGCCTCTTAGAGCACTAGGGAACTGGCAATAGAGCTCTGAAGGCCTGGCTGGTGGAAGAACAGGCTGGGGAGGAATCAAAAGGCTTACTTTTCCAACTCTTTGATTTCGGTGGCTGGCTAGACTTTTTTTTTGGTCTGCAGAATGGTGATTGTTAGTAGTTATTTAAAAGGACATTTCCATTTCTTTGAGAAAGGAATTGATACTGTTATTTGCAAAGTTTAAGTTGTAGTTGTAAACTTTGAGAGAGCTTTAAGCCAAGTAGAAACTAGAAAATTGTAATCTCTTTTGCCATAGAGGTCTTTATAAAAATATACATATCTACATGAATTTAGAAAACCTAGGATGCTCCTTCCAGCTTTTATAGTTAATGAATTCTTCAGTGACATTCCCTCTCACTTAAAGGGAAAGCCAGTTACCCCAGTGGCATAGGGGCCTCCCTGCCCTGCCCCACATGCACAGCCACACTGGTTATCAGTTCTCCTTCCATGCTCAACACTATCTTAGCCGCAAGAGCTCCTGACTGTTCCTTTAACCTCAAGTCCTTGTACATGCTGCTTAACATCTAAATTTAAACTGCAGTCTACTGTCTGTCCTACCTCACTTCTAGCACATAGCTAGTTTCTCATAATGTATCATACTTTTGATTTGTTGCCTGATTCTCTCCCTAACCTAAAGGTAAATTCTAGTAAGAACAGTTTTTGTGAGCAGTATCTTATTCTGACTGTATCTCTAGCACCTAGAACTTAATACATGCTCAGTAAATATTTTAGAATGAATGATTCTCATCAGATAAGAAGAGTTAGCAATATTGGTGACCAATTCTCTTAAACTCCTATAAATGTCAGTCTTCCAGTCTGTGAGGCTTACTTAACCTTTATATTACTAGAATTCAGCTCTGAAACCACGTTTCTAAGTAAGAACTTGTTTGGTATGTTTGGTTACTAAAACTTCACATTATATTAATTAAAAAGTTAAAATGTGATTCTATGGTACTTTACAGCATAAATCACCTATTTTGGATACAAAACCAAAAGAAACTGGTGGAATCCCAGGAGAAAGCACTCTGACAGGAAGCAGTCATTCTGCTAAGTCTGTGTCTGGCCAAGAGGTATCAGAGACTGTAGAAGACTCACCCGCAGTGTCCAAGCCTCAGCTGAAGACTGGAGCTGAAGATAGCCCCCAGGAAGGTGGCACACATGGCCCAGAAAGAACTGCGACTGAAGCATGTGGAAAGGATCCCTCTGGCAGCCTGTGTGGCTAGAGGATCACAGACACAGGTCACAGCTCTGAAGTCTTGAATTTTGTAAAGTATGCTCTTAACTCTTCCCACCTGAGTATTCACTCTTCCCACCTGAGTATTCTGATAATTATAACAAAAGTGCCAGTGTAATCATTCATACATTTAGTGACAATCAGAATTAACAAACACATTCATATATATAAACTTCTGTTTAATTTCATCCACGTCTATTTGATGTTAAGATAGATCTCACAGAGTTTTGAAGTGTTAATTTTGGGACAAGGGCTCATAGAATTTACATTTTTAAATGAATGTTATAGCTAAGAGTATGTGCTAGATAATTAAGGTGACTGACTTAGGGGACATTGAGAAATCTTAAGAGTTTTAGGAATTTATAGGAACCTGCTAACTGAAGTATATGTGGCCGAGTAGAAATTCTGTAATATTACTTCGTTGGCAGAATTTATTAGTTCTGCATTAGAGTTTCCAATATAATAGGTTCTTTAAAGATTATTTTTAAGGGAAGTCCACTTATGTTCACCCTTTTTGCACTCCAGCATCTTAATGCAGCCTCAGAGTATGCATGAACAGCGTCAGTCCTACTGACACCTCAGTTTTTCTCTAAGTCACCCACAGATGAGTATGACTTTGTGAGTTCATCCCTCCTATACCTAGTACTGGGCCTGCTTCCTCCTCACACCTTTGACTTTATGCTTCACTAAGACAGAGCTGAAGATTGTCAGGGGAATTTAGATAACATAGCTTGCTGTATCAGTAAGCTCAGTTTTATACCATTAGCAGTCTTTGAGAATGGCTTTATTCTTTTCCTACCAAATGAAGTGCATAAGCTTTATAAGACCTATTTTCCTTATTCAGAATCCCAGCATTTGTCACTCTTAGATAGTACACTAGTCTGTTTATTTTATAGCAAACCATATTGTCTTGGTTGTATGAATTTCTAATTTTTTACAGATCTCTACATAGAGGAGAGCACTATGATAAGTAGAATAGGGTGTTTTCCTTAACCACAGATAGGTCAGTCAACATTTTGTTTCTAAGCAACATTTCAGATTAACATTTTTTTCAGTCAACATCTAAAATTAGTTTTCTTGATTTTAAAAAGCATTCTTCCTTTTAAATCTTTCTAAAAAGCTGTTCATAAAGTGTGTCCATGTCTCTGGTTTCCCAAATATTCAGCTATTCATTGTTTTAACCATATTCATGTAAGTTATATTCAGCTGCTTTCCAAAAATGGTAAGTCAGGAAAAAAAAATCTTAAAATTTATTTCAGGAAAAAAGATATATTCAAAGAAGTCTATAAATTTTACATGTAATGCAGAATACCCCATTTTTGGCTCCTAAAAATGTTAAAAATTAAATTGCATGAAACAATTTAATTTTATATATTAATATTTTCTAGATAACATTATAAGCATCTTTAGTACTAATGGTCAGAAAGGAGTCTTTTTTTTTTTCCAAGAAAACACAAAAAGAATTTTATATTAACACAGGAGGGTGGGGCTGTAGCTCAGTGGTAGAGCACTTGACTACTATACATAATGCCCTGGGTTTGATCCTTAGCATTGCCAAAAATAAAAAACATAGCAAGCATGTAACAAGTGAAGTAGTGAAAGAATACCTGCCGTTTCAAATAGATTTATGAACATCTATGCATAAAAAGTAGTCCTCTCTGGGGAGTAGACCTGATTGGTGAGTGTGATCTGATTCTGAAGAGAAGTGAATACCTCCGGTTATAGACTGTAAGTGCTTGCACTCCTGACTGCTTTCAATCAATCCAAACTTGGAATACTTTTTAAAAAAAATATTTACAATTTCATCTTTGCATTCTTTCATTACAGATATCCATTTGGGGATGAAATCTACTTTGACAGCAAAGCAACATGCTACTGCTGTTGATTACAGAAGTTCAGGGAAGACTTTATTAAAGCAAATTGAAGGCCAGTTTATCACCACAGGAGAGACAAGGTTTATTTTATTAACTAGCCAATATTTGTTATTGAAATTAGGGTCTGAAGTAGCAAGCTTTTAAGAAAATCAGAATGCAGTAGATAGCTGTTAAAAGCAGTTTTAAAAATGGAATAGCTGATGAAGCTTACAGGGTCTAAGAAACACTGTGTACACAATAAACACTTATTTTTACATTATTGTGGTTTGGCATGCCATCTTTAATAAATGAGTTTTCCTTTAATAAAAAACTCCTGCATAAAACATCTGCAGTTTTTTAAGTGATGGTATTCAGGATATCATACCTTATATATAACTTATGAAACTAATGTAATCCTGGCTTTAACCTAATGTGTTTGACAAAATTCCTGTGTGACTGTAAGGTAAGAAAATCGTTCTTCTCTTTTGAGCTCTTAATATAATTCCAGGCTGTGACTGTGTAACTTTTTTTTTAATTTTAACAATGGCCATTTTAGAGAAGTGGGTCTCACTTTTGCCCACCAGAATCATCTGACTTTGTGAGAAAAGAGACAGACCCAGGTGCCATCTGTTTTTGTGGAATCAGAAGCAACCAGAGTTGAATAAGTTCTATCAGTTTGTTCCAGGGGTAGGTGTTCATATTCTGTGATTCATCCTCAGTCCAGGCTGTGCTCTGTTGCTTCCTTGACGTTGCTGCACTTATTTATCTATTATGTATCTTTATAAACTACATTCAGTCTATGCGCTGAGTGCGCTGAGGGCAGTGTTTGAGGACAGCCAAGGTCTTAACTCATGTCTTTCATGCTTCATTTTTTTCTCTTCCATTTTTTTCATTGGTGCATTATAGTTGTACATAATGATGGGATTTGTTGTTACATATTTGTACATGAACACAATATAACAACATAATTTGGCCAGCATCACTCCCCAGCACTCACCCACTTTCTCCCTGTGTTGCACCCCTTGGTCCCTTACCTCTACTCTTCTCCCTTTGATTTTCAGGACATCCACCTCCATCTTTTTCCTCTTTCCTCTACAGCTTCTGAGTATGAGAGAAAACATGACTCTTGACCTTCTTAACCTCATGGTTTTCTAGTTCTATCCACTTCCTACAAATGACATAACTTCATTTTTCTTTATGGCTAAATATAATTCCAGTGTGTATGTATGTATGTATGTATATCACAATTTCTTTATCCATTCATCTGTTGATAGGCACCTAGGCTGGTTCCCTAGTTTGTGAATTGTGCTGCTGTAATATGGGTATGCATGTATGTATTACTATAGTAAGATGACTTTAATTCTTTAGGATAAATACTGAGGAGTGATACAGCTGGGTCATATGGTAGTTCCATGCCTAGTCTTTTGAGGGTCCTCTATACTGATTTTCATAGTTGTTGTCTTTTTTTTCTTTTCTATTTATGTAGCTTGGGTTCTTGATATAACATGTTTTGTGTTTTTCTTTATATGTTTTCCTACTAGTTTTTTATAGCAGTGTTATGTAACACAAGAGACAAGTACTCCAAAACATGCTAAAAGAAGTTTATTTATTAAGAGTTTCCTTTAATTGGTTTTGGCCTAAAAATATTTTGAAAATAGGTTTTCTTAAGTTTTTTTTTTAATAAGTCCATAACATTTTTACATTGGTCAAGTACTTTGTTTTCACTAAACAACATAATTTCCTATTATATCCATGGTTAAATATATAAAAAAGAGCTTAAAAAATTACCTCAGCAAGAGGATTAAATTCTACTGTAGGAGTCATTTAAATTCCTATTTTACAAATACCAATAAAGGAATCTAATAAGTTGCCAAAGAACAGAATCCCAAGCAATAATCACAGAAGTGGATGAAGCACCTTCTGGGACATCTCCACCCTCCCACAAGTGAGTGTCCAGAGCAACATTCATTCCTTACTACTGTACTACTGAATTAAATATGTACATCATTCTAAAAACATTTCAAGCTATGTTACAGTGCTATATATCCTCTTTAGGGAAAAAAAAAAAGATTGGATTTTCCTGCAGTGTTCTGAAAGGAAACAAGTCTTTTCTTTAAAAAGAAAAATCTGTAGCAATTAGTTTGCTGATTATTTTCCTGAATTTTTAAGTTCCAACAAAGCATTGCTTTGCAAAAGGTTCTTTAGTCCAAATTCAGTGTCTCTGTTTTGATCTCTTTGTAAAAGAACTCTCTGTTCATCCATTCTTTTCGCCTGAGACCGTAAAATAAGGCTAAAAAAATCTTCATCTGGTACCGTTGGACCCTTTGTGGCAGTAGGTGGTGGAGCACATCTTTGATCATCTAATCTGGACCCCTAAAAATTTAAAAGAAAGATTAAAACAAATACTTCAGGGAAGGAAAACACCAAGCTATGTCCATTAGTCATAATAAGAAGTGGAGCTGTAAAAATTTACTTTGCTTCTTTTCAGACATTAACACCTGAAACCTAACAGTTTTTTCCTTTAAAATGACTTACAGAATCAGAATATAGTATCACGTAAAACTGTAGCCACAGTTTCATGGGTTTAGTAAGTATATTAAGTCATAGTATTTTAATTATAATTGGTCACAAGAAATAATCTAGTATTAATTGAAAATGCAAGGTCATCCGTGTCTGATGGTTCAAGATTATAATCTTAACCACAGTTTGCATCAACAATACAACAAAGCAGAGCTTTAGAAATTAAATGTTGCATACAAAAGCCCTGAAGCAGTACCTTTAAAAATCCTTAGGCCAGCAAATATGTGTGCTTTTGAAAGCTTCACTTTATCACAAAAATTTGTTTATGTACTTACTATCTGGCTATTCTGCTGTAATGGCAGAGTTGGGCAGCTGCAACAGAGACCAAGTAGTCTATAAAGCCTAAAATATTGTCTCTGGTCCTTTAAAGTTTGTCTGCCTTTGTCTTAGGCAGTAAAATCTGTTAAAGAAATAGGCCAGACTGATTTTTTCCTTCAAATTTTACTCTTACAATTATAACTTATATCAGAAATATATTAGAAATAGTATTGATCAAATAAAGAATTTAAAAGTCTACAATGCAGGGGCTGGGGTTGCGGCTCAGAGATAGTGCCCTCGTCTAGCATGTGAGGCACTGGGAGTTCAATTCTCAGCATCACATAAAAATATTGTGTCCACCTATAACTAAAACAAATATTTTTTTTAAGTCTACAGTGCAATTTCTGGTATTATAACTCAATAAGAGTAGACTGACAGGGCACAGTGGCACACACCTATAATTTCCAGCAACTTGGGAGGCTGAAGCAAAAGGATCACAAGTTTGAGCTCAGCCTAAGGAACTTGGTGAGACTGTCTCAGAAAGGGTTGGGAATGCAGCTCAGTGGTAAAATGGCCCTGGGTTCAGTCCCCAGTACCCACCCCCTAAAAAAAAAAATGTTGATGGCTGGTAACTGAGTACCCACTACATCGCTGGGCACTGTGCTAAGCATTTACATGCCTTAACATTTAACCTCTTAACTCTATGAGGGTGCAGTTGTTTATCTGCCTCCCAGCAGGCTCTGCTTTCACACTCCACATTACACCTGGACCACTCTTCTTCATTTCTCCTGTCATATTCTTGATAATTACAGCGGCCTCCAATTAATCCAACAGTCCTGTACTTCAGTGTGTCCTTTACCTCTTCCTTATCTGATGCTCCCACAGGCCTGCCAGGTCCTTGCTATCTTTGGAGAAAATGCCTATCTAGGTTCTTTGCCCATTTTTAAGTCAGGTTGATTCTTTGTTGAGTTTTAGGACTCTGTATATTCTCAGTATTAAATCCTTTGTCAGATAATGTGATTTTAAATGTTTTCTGTGGGTTGCCATTTTACTGGTGTTGGTGTCTTGATGCAGAGGTTTTTAGTTTTGATGACATCAAACTTGTCTTTTTTGTTGTTGTTTCCTGTGCCTTTGGTATCATAACCAAGAAATCATTGCCTAATCCAATGTCATGAAGCTTTCTTCTTTCTGCTAAGAGTTTTATAATTTCAGTTCTGATGCTTATGTCTTTGATCCATTTTGAGTTAATTTGTGCATATGGTGTTAGGTAAGGGTTCAATTTCATTCTTTTGTGCATGACCATCCGGTTTTCTCAGGACCATTTTTATAAGGTTGTTCTTTACCCCGTAGAATGTCCTTGGCACATGCTATGGTTTGAATGTGTCCCCCAAAGTTCATCTTTTGGAAACTTAATCTCCAATACTACAGTTTTGGGAGGTAGGGCTAATAAGAGGTGATTAGTCCACAGGGCTCTGACTGAATGGCATTATTTTGGGAGTGGGTTAATTACCTTGAGGGTGGGCTTACTATAAAAGTGAGTTCAGGGATAGAGTATAGCCCAGTGGTAGACTACTTGCCTAAACTGTGCAAGAACCTGAGTTCGATCCCTACTGCCCTCCCAACCCTCACCTCTCCAAAAGCCTCTTGCTTTTTTGTTCTTGTACTCTTTTACCCTTCCACCATGGGATGACACAGCACAAAGACCCTTACCTTTGCCATGCCAGAGCCAAGCTCCAGAACTGTGAAGCAAATAAATTTCTTATTACTAATACCCAGTCTGCAGTACCTATGTAGCAGTATAAAAGGAAGAAATCAGCACCCTTGCTAAAAATCATTTGAGGAAGAAAAAAAAAAAAAAATATATATATATATATATATATAGATAGATAGATAGATATGCAAGGGTTTATTTTGGGGCTTTCCATTTTATTCTAGTCTTTATGTCTAACTTTATGCTAGTACATTACTGTTTGGGTCACTGTGGCTTAGCAAGAACTTCTGAAATCAGGAAATTTAAGTCCAGCAACCTTGTTCCTCTTGTTTTGGATATTTGGGGCTTTGAGATTTTGTATTAATTTTAAGACAGATTTTTCTATTTCTGCAAATTAAAGCTATTGGGATTTTTACAGGGAATGCACTGAATCTTTAGCCTGCAGATTAGTAGGGGAATTTTAATAATAAGTCTTCAATCCGTGATCATGGAATGTGTTCCCATTATCTTTTTCAGCAATATTTTGTAGTTTTCACTGCACAAGTAGTTTGCCTCCTTGATTAATTTCTTAGTATTTTAAATGGAATTATTTTTATAATTTCCCTTTCTAATTCACTGTCAATATAGAAATGCAACTGATATTTGTGTTGATTTTGTATCCTGCTACATTGCTTAGTTCTTTTTTTAAAATTTTTTTTTAGTTGTAGATGAACACACAGTATCTTTATTTATTTCTATGTGGTGCTGAGGATCGAACCCAGTGCCTCACACATGCAAAACAGATGCTTTACCACTGAGCTACAGCCCCAGCCTCATACATTGCTTAGTTCTAATTGTGTGTGTGTGTGTAAAATATTTAAGATATTTATTTATTTTGGCATTGAGGATTGAACCCAGGGGTGCTTAGCCACTGAGCCAAATCCCCAGCCCAGCCCCCCCCCCCCCGCCCTTATTTTTATAGGGCCTTGCTAAGTTACTGAGGCTGGCCTTGAATTTGAGATCCTTCCTCCTGCTTCTGCCTCCTAAATTGCTGGGATTACAGGAGTGCCCCATCACTCTGACAGAGTTTTCTTTTTTTAATTTTTTTTTTTAGTTGTTGATGGACATTGATTTCTATGTGGTACTGAGGATTGAACCCAGTGCCTCACACATGCTAGGCAAGTGCTCAACCACTGTACTACAACCCCAGCCCGACAAGGATTTTCTACATATAAGATCATATCACTTGTGAACAAAGATAATTTTACTTCTTCATCAAATCTGAATGCCTTATTTCTTGTCTAATTACTCTGGCTACAAAATCTAGTACTGTGTTGAATAGAAGCAGCAAAAGTGTGCATTTTTTTCTTGTTCCTGATCTTAGAATGCTTTATTATTTTACCATTGGGCGTGATGTTAGCTGTGGGTTTCTCATATGGCTTTATGTTGTAGTGGTTTAATACTGTTTGTGTTTGTGTGTGTGTGGGGGGTGTGGGTGTGTGTGGGTGGTGCTAGGGATTGAACTCCAGGCCTTGTACATGTGAGGCAAGCACTCTACTAACTGAGCTATATCCCTAGCCCCTCATACTGTTTTTAATTTCTTAAGTGTTTTTATCATGAGAATCCTGAATTCTGCCAGGTGGTTTCTTTGCATCAATTCAGAAGATCTTTTTTTTTTTTTTTTTTGAGAAATTTACATGTTTGGTAGAATTTACCAGTAACACTGTCAAGTCTAGGGCTTTTCTTTGCCAGGAGGTTTTTGATTACTAGTACAACCTCCTTACTAGTTATGGGTCTATTTTCCATTTCTTCATGATTTGTTCCTAGTAGGTTTTGTCTAGTAATCTGTCCATTTCATCTCTATTACACAGTTTGTTAATAGTCATTCATAATTTTCTCTTATTTCTTTTTGTATCTGTAGAATCAGTAATAATATCCCACTTTCATTTTGATTTAGTAAGTTTTTTTTAATTGATGCATTATAGTTGTATATAATAATTGGGTTCACTTTAACAATTATACATGAATGAAATTTAATTTTCCCTTTTATTAGACTAGGTAAGGGTTTGCCAATTTTGTTCATCTTTTCAAAGAATGACTTTTAGTTTTGTTGATTTTCTATTGGTTTTCTGTTTTCTACCTCTGTCTAATCTTTATAACTTAAGGAACTAGAAAAAAAGTTAGATTGTTGATTTGAGATTTTCTCTTTCTAATGTAAACATTTACAGTTGTATATTTTTCCCTTTGGTGCCTCCTTTGCTTCATGCCTTAACTAGGGTATTATGTTTGCAATTGTCTCTAAGTATTTTCCAGTTTCCCTTTGATTTCTTTGGTTAATAACATTAATTTCCACAAATTTGTAAATTTCTTACTGTAATTGCTTCTAAATTCATCTTCTGTGGTCAAAATCTTACATATGCTGAGACTCAGAATGGTCTATCCTAGAAAATATCCCATGTGCACTTGAGAAGAATGTGCATGCTCTTACTGTTGGGCAGAGTAGTAACATGTCTGCTAAGTCTAGTTGGTTTACTGGTTGTTCAAGTTCTCTATTTCCCCACTCATCTGCTGACTGTCACATCTATTATTGATAATGGAGTATTTAAGTCTGCAATTGTTATTGTACAAGAGTTCATTTTCTCTTAAATTCTATCAATTTTTTACTTCATATATTTTAATGCTTTGTTATTAGGTATCTTTCATTTCCTTATTTCCTTACTTTCTTTCCTACTGCCTAGACTTCAAAGTCCACTATTAAAATAACTCCCTGGAATATATCTTCAACTACCTTTCTCTGGCAAAATACCAACCTTGATTAAGTACAACTGCACTGAATGGTCCTACTTCCGGTGACCCTCATGTGGGGCCTCAGCTCAGTAATCTTATTACTTTAACCTAGTCAAGTTAGTTTCACGAAGTCAGCTATTTTCCACTTTTTCTCTTCATATTTGTGATGCCCCAAACCCTACTTTAAAAAAATAATTAATTAATTAATTAATTAATTTAGTTGTAGGTGGACACAATACTTTTATTTATCTGTATGTGGTGCTAAGGATTGAACCCAGGGCCTCACACATGCTAGATGAACGCTCTACTGCTGAGCCACAACCCCAGCCCTAATGGCCCTACTTTTTACCAAGAAAATAAAAGCAACTAGAGAAGTCAGAGAATTTCTACTTTTCTCATCTCCAGCTGTACACAAATATTCTGCTTTCCATCTCATAGTTTTTCCTACGCAAAAACTATGTTACCTTCCTGCTGTGATAGTGGCTGTCCTCCCTACTTTACCATTTCCATCTGTAGACATGATGTATTATCATCCAAAGAAAAATGTATCTTTACCCTGTGTCTCCCTTAAGCTAATGATCGGTTTTGTTGCTTCTCTTTATAATTAAAACCTCTTGAAAGTTTTCTATACTTACTCTCTCCCCTTTGTAACAATCTTTTGAAATTGGTAATGAGCTTCACATTGCCAAATCTTTAATTATCTTATTTGGCATCTTGGCAACATTTTGAACGTTCTTTAAGATACTTTCTTCACTTGGTTTCCACCTTACCTTTTGTGTATGTATAATCATTTCTCAGGGCTTTAGTTCCAGCTATATGTTGATTCCTTCCAGTTTAACATATCTAAAATAAAACTCAGGATTTTTCTCTCCAAACCTGCTTCTCCAGTCTTCACCACCATCATTCATTCACCCAGTTGTATTTCAAAGCAAAAAGAAGTCATCTTAAGTTTCTCTCATACCTTTATCCAATTTATTAACAGGTTTTGCCAATCAGCCAGAATATCTCTATTCTACTTATCATTACTACTGTCACCCTAGTCTAGATTACCAATCTCTTTTGCCTATTTTACCATGCTAGCTTTGCAGCTGGTTTTTGTACTAATATACTTGCTACTTTACATTTACATCTCAGTATCCAACATGATTTTTCAGAACTCTATTATGTTCCTCACAGATTTAGAACACAAACTTCATCTCAGCCTACAAGAACCCACTTGAACAAGGCCTTAATTACTTGTCCGGCTACATTTCATACCACTCTCCATTTCTCTTTTTCCACACTAGCCACAGTGCCCTTCCTTGAACTGGCTCAGCTATTATATCCTATAGGGGACTTGCTGTTTGCCACACTTTATTCAAGTCTCTGTTCAAATAAAAATCCAGAAAGTTCTCTAACCACTGTAAAGTAGAGGGTCCTCCAACTCCTTCATCCTTTTCAACTTTTTTCATACCAAGTATCACTGCTTGACCACATAATTTTCATAAATGTTTGAATATGTGTATTTGTTTACTGTTTCTCTCACTAATGCGGGGTAAAGTACACATATTCAATGTCTAGAACATAATCATGAGTAAGTAGATAATAACTTTAGAATACAAAATGAACCCTTCCTGAATAAAAACTATAGTAGTATACCACTATAACATGTAGTATACACTGTAACATGAGAACCTGAGCTATATACAGAATTCAAAGACTATGCAGGACGGGTGTGGTGGTGCATGCTTGTAATCCCAGTGGCTAGGGAGGCTGAGGTGGGAGGATCATGAGTTCAAAGCCAGCCCCAGCAATGGCAAGGCACTAAGCAATTCAGTGAGACCCTGTCTCTAAATAAAATACAAAAAAGGGCTGAGGATGTTGGCTCAGCAGTTGAGTGCCCCTGAGTTCAATCTTCAGTACCTGCCCCCATCTAAAAAAAAAAAAAAAAAAAAAAAAAGACTATGCAGACCTACTTGACATTTTACAAGGATATCAAAGAAGTCTTCATCAGGCTCTTTGTTGTCATTAGTCATTAGTCGGTCAAGTACTGACTGATTGTTGTTTTTTGTCAGACGAAGTCCTGGCAAATTGCTGAAACTGGCCCTCTGGTCATCCAGACGGCGGCTCTGTGAGCTGGCAAGAAGATCTAAAAACTCATCGGTGTTGGGGGACACCACGGAAACATATGGCGCTATGAATAGGGAAAAAAATTCCAAAAATAATTACAAAAATGTTTAAACATATTTATATTGATTTTTTAAAAAAAATAAGTGACAGCGGAATACATTACAATTCTTATTACATGTATACAGCACTATTTTTTATATCTCTGGTTGTATATAAAGTATGTTGACACCAATTCGTGTCTTCATTCATGAACTTTGGATAATGATATCCATCACATTCCACTATCCTTGATAATCCCCCGCCCCCTCCCTTTCCCTCCAGAAAAAGGTACACTCATACATAAACATATTTATCACACAGTTCTCTGCCTTCCTAACACCTGTCCTGACCTCCTCCTTTCAGTGCTGTGTCTGGCAGGCTTTGACAAGATGGTGGTAGCTTTCATTGGCAGGGAGGGAAGCACAACCCCATAGTACCTCAGATGATCCACCTGGAGGTTATTCAGATTTGTCTATATTTTCCAAATTTATAAGGTATGAGTAGACTTGAGAAGGTGAATAAACTGCTTTTCTTACAATAATTTCTCAGACTAGGTGGAATGAGATAGTTTTTTTCCTTCCATCCCTGGGATGGGAATTTTAGTGAACTAAGTGCTGCTGGAAAGTCTTGATCTGCACAAGTCATATTTTAGTAAACTAAAATAAGAAATTTTAAGTAACCTATTGTAGGCCTAAGACTTAGGCAGGCCTTAGCCATAGGTGACTCCTCACTCTGTGTAAGCTTTTAGTTGTAGATAGACACAATGTCTTTATTTATTTATTTTCCTGTGGTGCTATGGATGGAACCCAGTGCCTCATACGTGCGAGACAAGTGTACTACCACTGAGCTACAACCCCAGTCCAGGCTTTTCATTTTTTATTCCAGATATGAAGTATTTACAAATTATATACAATCATAAGTTATGTACAACTATCATTTTCCCCTCATTTTTTTGTTGGTTCAAACCCAGGGCTATGCCAGGCAAGCACCACCATTGAACTGAACCCCAGCCCCAAAGAAACTAGGGAGTAAGAATGATACAGTGGAAAGCGCTGGACTAAAAACACAGATCTACTTAAGAGAACTCAAAGAACCTTGTTTTGAACTGTACAAATGCCAGCATTTCAAGCATACCTGAATTCAGTTTCATTTATTTTATCTCCTATGATGAGCACTGAATTCTTAGAAATAAAGCACCAGAATATCAAGAATATTAAAATCAGAACAGCAGTACAGATGACTTACATTTTAGCGTCCCTTTCGGGGGAGTGGAAGAAGCTGCATGGCGGTTCTTTTCTTGTAAGCAGCACCTCTGGTCATCCATCCTGTTGCTTTGAAATCGGCTTAACAGGTCAAAGAATCCTTCATCTCCAACAGTATCTGCGCTGATTTTCTAAAATGAAGAAAATATATAAAATATTTCCCATTTTCCTCAGGTCATTAATCAACAATACGATGCACTCAAATGCAAAAGGTATAGATTAAGATTAAAAATAAATTTTCAAAAAGAATTAAAGAACCAATTTTGGTGATAAAAACTTATTTCAATCCAACTAACAAATTTTTTTTTCAATTTTTTTAAAATTCTTTTTTTTTTAGTTGTAGATGAACACAATATACCTTTTTTTTTTTTTTAAGAGAGAGAGGGGGAGAGAGAGAGAGAATTTTAATATTTTATTTTTTAGTTTTCGGCGGACACAACATCTTTGTATGTGGTGCTGAGGATCGAACCCGGGCCGCATGCATGCCAGGAGAGCATGCTACGGCTTGAGCCACATCCCCAGCCCGACACAATATACCTTTATTTATTTATTTTTATGCAATATTGAGGATCCAAGCCAGTGCTTCACATGTGCTGGGCAAGCACTCTACCTCTGAGCCACAACCCCAGCCCTAACAAAAAAATTTTAATTCCTGTATTTCTTTTTTTTGTGTGTGTGGTACTAGAAATGGAACCAAGGGGTGCTTTACCACTGAGCTACATCCCCAGCTACATCTTTTTATCTTAAGACAGGGTTTTGTTAATTTGCTGAGGCTGGCCTCAAACTTGCAATCCTAATGCATCCAAATTGTTGGGATTACAGGCATGTGCCACTGAGCCCAGCCTTTAATTTCTATATTTCTAAGACCAAAGAAATGTACCTGCTACAGATATGAATGAGTTATGTAAATAGCCATGCATCACTTAACGATGGAGATGCATTCTGAGAAACACATTGTTAAACATCAATATACTCAAAACAAACCTAGGAGGTATAACCTACTACACAGCTAAGCCATGTGGTATATACTGTTATATAAGTAGAGACGTTGCATATGTGGCACATGGCTGTATGTGTGATGCGGATGTATACCTCAGACTCAAATTTCAGTTCTAAGATTCTACAAAAACAGAATTCAAGATTAGTTAAGTGAGAAAGCAAGTATATTTTTCTATCATAGTATTTACAAGTTTTGGGGTTTTTTGGTACCAAGGTTGAACCCAGGGGTGCTTTACTACTGAGCCACATCCCCAGCCCTTTCTTGTATTTTATTTAGAGTCAAAGTCTCTTGAGTTGCTTTGGGCCTTGCTAAGTTGCTGGGGCTGGCTTTGAACTCTCAATCCTTCTGTCTCAGCCTCCCTAGCCACTGGGATTACAGGCATGTGCCACTGTGCCCAGCTTTTCTTTTTTTGATGGTAGTATTGAGAATAGAACCAGGGCATTGTGTATGCAAAGTAAGTGTTCTGCCATTGAGCTATATCTCAAGTCCCTCCAAGGTCTTTTTATTAAATATTTGAAGATCCTCAAAAAACAAACTTGTAATAATTAAATATTTATGGGGAAGAAGGGACTCTCAATATTTTTACTTAGAAGGCTTCAATTGAAATGAATACAATGTTAAATTTTTTCCATAATGTAAGTAATATAATAGAGGCATATTTATATAAAATGTAATAGGCCTAAGGAGGAAGTGATTTATTCTTAGAGAAAATTACACAGCTTGTATTTGTGTTGAGTCCATAAGACTGAATATGCTTTTTCAGTTTAGAGACGGTTTATACTGATTAATATGCATTTCTGAAGATTTGTAGTAGTCAGTGAACAACAAGAGGTGGGGGAAGAGGAGGAAAGAAGTCAAAATAGGGGCCTTGTATGTAGTACTAACAGGACTGGACTCCATTTTATGTGAAATAAGAGGAGCTAGCATATACTTTTCATTCTAAAATATGCCTGTAATCCCAGCTACTTGGGAGATTGATGGAGGAGGATTCTAAATTCAAGGCCAGCCTTAGCAACTTAGTGAGATCCTTTCTCAAAATAAAAAGGGCTGGGGATGTAGCTCAGTGATAAAGCACTCCTGAGTTCAAACATCTCAGTACCTCAAAATAAAAGTCCTTGAACAGGCCCTGCATTCAATCCCCAGCACTGCAAAACAAAATATTTATGCAAACAGTAGTACCTGAAACACAAAGTGATAATTACTATCCAAAACAATGGAGCAATTATTTATGAATGGAGTAATTCCTGTTCTGGCTGTGAAAAAAATAGAAAAGATAGGAAAACATGGACAAGTTTTCTAAATAACAAAGATATTTTATGCCATCTATCTGACCAAAAATTCAGGATGAATATAAGAAAACTAAAGTAAGTTGCTACTCAAAACACAATACTCAAAAACATACCCTCTGAGAATTCGGATTTCGGTGGTCAATAGAATTACTGGCATCTTGGAGAACTTTAGCAGAGGAATTGGTTTTGAATTTTTTCCCTTTCAGTCTGTTGACAAAGAGTAGCTTTGCAGAAGGTTTGGCAATGAGAGGTTTTTGTTTAGCAAGAATTTCACTGTTCCAGTTCTGTACCTATAAAATTACAGATGGAAAGCAAGACATGAAAAAACCCAACTCTGGTTTCTTTTATCATTAACCTGACATGTTAATGCACTGACAATTGGGATGGGAGGAGAATTTCAGATCTCTTAGTAAGTCCCCCTTTTCAGTGTATTTCAGTATTTTAAAGAGCTTATATCAAATGTATTAGGAGAAAGATACAAAGTAGTATGGATATGAGCTACATAAAAATCTGTTATAACTGGAAATTCTGGGTGCATGTGTAATTTTTTACCATAAATATTAACCTTTAGTACGTCCATGGTACTGGCAATTTTTCTGATGATAAAAAACTGTTTTCACTAACACATGCTAAATTTCCACTAGGCAAAACCAATTTATATAGATCTAGATCTGGTTTAAATACACATGACAATCTCTAACAGACTCAAAATAACAAATTTATTCAGTATGAAGGAAGAATATATAGTACTTACAATAGCCCTAGGACATTTGCAGCTTTAACATTCCATCTTAAGTGCAAATAATTTTAAAGGTCTGTGCTTATATAACAATTGACAATTTTCACATAGCACATTTTTCATAGAAGAAATTCATGTGTTGGTAAAATGTACAAATTTCAAGTATACAATAAAACTCCTACCCCAATCGAGATATACTATGGGAGACCAACCTTGCATGTGACTGAGTCACACTCCCCAGCTGGGTGCTGAAGCGCTCAGTCACAGAAATGTGACAGAGCTTTCCCCTCCCTTCTTGGGTTCGAGGGGCGGTGTCCTGTGCATGGGTGTGTCTAGTTACAGCCCCATGGGTGGAGCTACGCTTACCTGTTCCTTTGTAATATAACCCCTTGCCCTGTTTAGGATAGAATCTTCCATGGAAGTGCCTTGTGTGTGTCCCCTTCTCTTACTGTGCCTTTGGGTGTGGCCTACCCAGATGTCAGTCAACCTGCTGACAGTGGACAACGTGAAGATAGACTCAGCCCCCTGAAACCTGACCCCTTGCCTCATTTGAATAGCTTTTCCTCATCACGTTCTCTCTCCCCCCCCCCTTTCTGAAGACCCTTAAGGTCAAGTAGCCGTCACAGCAACCCCAAAGAAAAAGGTATTTGTGTCTCTTGTGTGGTTATTTTGCACAGCCCAGTTAGCCCAGTTCAACTGGAGTGACCCTTGAGCCTTTTAGTTGCAAGAAGAGAAACCCGGCAATTACAACATTTCATTCTACTCAGAAAAGTCTCCTATGAGGTACGAATTAAAATAACCCCTACTCTGAGGCTCATATACAGGAATGAGACACATAGCTGGTAAGGAGCCAAGCCATCTATTCCTTTTCACATATAGACTACTAAGGGTAATTTCCCCTTATCTTGTAGAATCAATTTCATAGCCTACTGAATGGTGTGAGAACATAAAACTGTACTTAAAACTCAAGTTGAAATTGGAAAAATGTTTCTTATGTAGTTATTTGGACTTTCAGTCTCATAACATTGAATGTAAGAATCCAAAGTGGAGTTAACATCTTAAAAATCATGAAGGCTGGGGCTGGGGTTGTGGCTCAGTGGTAGAGCATTTGCCTAGCATGCATGAGGCACTGAGTTCGATTCTCAGCTCCACATACAAATAAATAAAATAAAGGTTCATCAACAACTTAAATTTTTTTTTAATTGTGAAGGCAAGTTATTTCCAACCCCAGTTTTTTTCCTGCATGTATGCTGAGGACTGAACCTACTTCTTTATGCATGCTAAGTATTCAGTCTGACCACCCCTTAACCAAGAATTCTATAGTCAGCAAAATTACCAGGAAAAGACAATTTCACAACTTTTCAGACATCCAAGTCTCAAAAGTCCCCTCTCACTGCACTCTCGCCCAAGCTGCAACTTTGAACCCAGAGTTCTCTGTTTTCCTTACATGTGCTTCTTTGTTGAGAGTAATAAAATAATGAACTCTGGCAAATTTATTATGAGGAAAAAGGAATCAACTCCACTAAAATATTTTTAAATGGAGATAAAACCTGGCTTTTGGAGAATTACCAGATTGACTCCAGTAAACTTCTTATAGAATTTAGAAGAATTCTAGTTATACCACTACACAGGTAGGCGTAAGATAACAAATTAATCTGCTACCTATTAGAAGGTTTCTAACTAGAAGAAAGCAGACTAAAACTGTCCTAACTTTAAAAAAAAAGTGTGGATTTAATAGATTTATATTTGAAAACTACTCAGAAGGTAAGAGCTAGATATTTGGGAGGAATCTCAAGGTCCTTCAGAAGTTACCAGAGTTTTTAAACAACTGTGTAACTGATGGGAATAAGAACTCTTGGATATGAGACCAAGACAATTAGATGTTGGATTTTTGAAGGCTATTCATACAAAAAGAGTTAATATTAAAACATCATATGCTAGTTATTATAATGATAGGGCAAAAGAATAATGACATAGAAAAATGCTCTTAACACATGACTATATATTATAAAATAGCACCTAAAATGTGATAACATTCAAATGAAAATGCCAAATGAAAAGATACCAACATATTATAGTTAGTTACTATGAGTTGAGATTACTGATTATTTCAATTTTCTTGCTGGAATTTTCTAAAGTTGCTATAATGAACCTATCTTATAAAAAACTTATTTCTAAAAATACACCATGAGGGAATGAGAGCCTATTGTAACAATGTAAAACTAAGTTAAATGGAGGTAGAAGAAACTACCTTGATTTGTTTTCCAATAACCTTTTTCCAATTATGAAGTTCCTTGTGTAACGCACCCCCCCCCAAAAAAAAAAGCCTAAGGAGGATGCATCTTGAATAAAAAGTACTTTGTCAGTTAAAAAAAAAAATGCAGCTAGAAAAACCACTTTCCTCTTGATTATAGTTGCTGGTCATGTAGTTGAAAAGAAAAAAAAAAAGCTTCCTGATTATTTATTGATCTTTCTGATCTTTTAATTAAAAAAAAAGTAATACATTTACATGGTAAAATATTCAAACAGTTCAAACTGGTATATAAAGTATCTCCAGCCTAACTGTGACACCCAGTCCTCTTCCCAGAAGTCATAATTGTTGCCAAGTTTCTGATATGCTTTTCCAGAAATGCTTTATGAATCCACAAAGGATATGCATTTATCTTATACAAGTGACAACATGCTGTACATATTAATTTTGTATTGCACTTTTTCCCATTCTTTTTAAGGAAAAATTTTAAGTGAGAGCCACAAAGGACGAGGTGTATGCAGATTATTTTGTTTAAATTAAAAGTTACTAAAATATTTCATAACAGTACATAAAATTTAAAACATAAAAATGGCCAACCTTTTCTGGTGTTAACTTCATGAGTTCCATATTTTCCATACTGTGTCGGCGTCCCAACTTGGGGCGGGCACCTTTGTAAAAGAATTTTTAATTCAAATAAATCAAGGAATCTTTTAAGAGTACAAATTCAGCCTCACTACACATTCAGTTCTAAAGTCTGATACATAAATCCTTACAAAAGGAGGAAACATACATTTTTTTAAAGAATAATTATTTTCCACACCAACTACATAAAAATATATACTCCCTCTAAAATGCTTTGATGTAAGGAAGTTACATTTTGGTTAGAAACTAACCACTGGTTACTAAAATTACCTCTTAATTTAGAAAAGGCATTTTATAATAACTGGTTTTATAGTATCCACATAGTCTCAAGACAAAAAAAAACTACAGGGTGGTTTAAATTAAGTAAAAACATAAGGAAAAGGCTTTAGGGCTTCAATTTTGGGGAAAAAAAATCAAAATAACATCCCCAGTACTATACTGTTACTCCTTTCTAAGTAATTCCTTTCCATTTTAATAGCTCATTAGATGATGGGTTAAGGTCCTCAAAATATTTTTTCAATAGTTAGTAAATATTAAATGCAGAGAATTTCCATATCTACTCAATCTTTTTAAAATTAAGTAGTATTTTTAGAGGTATAATACTGACATCTAATACTCAGCTTACAAATAAAACATTAACAACATATTAAGCTCCCTTTGTGTGATTCCTTTCATAATTTCTTTTATATATTTATATATAAATATACTTATATATTTATATATTTTATATATTTCCATTATATATATCTCTAGGCCATGCAGCATTATTTGCATTATTTTGAACATTTATAAATGGCATCGTACTGTACATATTCTACAACTTTCTTTCTTTGTGAGATTCATTCAATTTTTAAAAATTTATATGTGGTGCTGAGAATAGAACTCAGTGCCTCACACAATGGTAGCTTAAAGCATTCTACCACTGAGCCCCAGCCCTTAATTAATTTTCATCATCATTTTAGGACTAGGAAATTATCCTTTTTACAGGTTACAGATATTTAGGTTGCTTCCCTTTTTTTTTTTTGTCGTTATAAACAATACTAGATAAACTTTTGGTAATGTCTTTTGGTGTACAAAATCAAGAATTTCTTCCAGTTTAGATATCAGAGGTATGTAACTGGGAGTGATATTGCTGGAACACACACCTTTAACTTCACCAGAATGCTGCCAGGTTGATTTACAGAGTATACCAATTTCCATCCCATCAACAGTGTGTAAGAGTTTCCATTACAGTACATTACGTCAGCACTAGTACTGCTGGCCACTAAGCACACTCATGTAATGGTTTTATCTTCCTAGTGAACAGAACCTGTTGATCATTGGGAATCACTCCTATGAAATGATCTTTTTTGTCTTGAAGTTCTTTTTATCAAGTATTAATACAGTCCATACCAGCCTCCTTTTGGGTTATAACATGGTCATAGTCTTTTTCTATCCTTTTATTTTTATTTTCATTTTCAGGTTTACTATACTAATAATTACTATATATGTATACTATATTTATATTCCTTTATATTACTATATTTCTATATTACATTTATATTACTATAAAAATTGTCTTGCTGTAGATCTGTTAATCTATTGTTGTTGATGTGGTACCACGGATTGAACCAAGGGGCAGGGCGCTCTACCACTGAGCTACATCCCCCAGCCCCTTTTTAAATTTTGAGACTGTGTTTTGCTAATTGCCCAGGGTGGTCTTGAACTTGAGATCCTCCTGCCTGAGCCTCGCAAGTTGCTGGAATTACAAGAGTGTGCCACCATGCTTGGAAGATTTATTAATATTTTTAAAGAACCAAATTTTACCTTTTAAAACTCCTCTCTATTAAATCTTTATTTTATTAAATTCTGATCTTCAAAGGCTAGCTTCCGCAATTTAGCAAGGCCCTAACAAACTTAGTGAGACCCTATCTCAGAATAAAAAAAATTTAAAAAGAGCTGGGGATGTGGCTCAATGGTTAAGTGCCTCTGGGTTCAATCAGGTACCCCCCCCCCCAAAAAAAAAATCTGCTCTTATCTTTAATATGTCTTCCACTTATTTTCAGTTTATTCTGATTTTTTTCCTTTTGGATTTTTAAAATACAAATTTTGTTCTAAGTGCCAGTATAAGTCACATGGCCACAGAATTTGAAATAGAGCATTTTTTAATGATATACTGTAATTTTTTTAAATACCTTTATTTATTTATTTACTTTTATGTGGTGCTGAGGATCGAACCCAGGGCCTCGCACATGCTAACGAGCGCTCTATCACTAAGCCACAATCCCCAGCCTTGAAATAGAGTATTTTCATTCTGATTTAGTCCTAAATTATTTTATAATTTTTAAAAATATTTATTTATGTATTTTTAGTTTTAGGTGGACACATTATTTTGTTTTTATGTGGTGCTGAAGATCGAACCCAGTGCCTCATGCATGCCAGGCAAGCACTCTACCACTGTGCCACAACCCCAACCCCAAATTATTTTCTAATTTTCAAGATTTTTCTTCAACCTATTCCTTAGAAGTATGTTTAAAGTCTTCAAGTCAATGTTTTGTTTACTTGATATTAATTTCTAACTTAATAACATCTGGGGCATGAAACTTATGTAATATAGATTCTATGAAATGCGCTATTTGTTTTATTGGGTTAGCTTTATTGTTAAATTTTGGTAGAAAGAACATGAATTGGCCAGTTGCTAGGTACAGCATTCTATGTTCCATTAAATCTGTTTTGGACTTTTTAATTGTGATCCATATTAAGAAATATATCGTGTTATACCCCTGAACACACATGTACAAAGCATAACAAAACCTCACACAACAGTTTTATACACACACACGCACACGCAAGTGCATTTCTTAAAAAATTATTTATTCTAATTTGTTATACGTGATTGCAGAATACAATTCAATTCACAGTGCACATGTAGAGCACAATTTTTCAGGTCACTGATTGTACACAAAGTATTTTCATACCATTCATGTCTTCATACATGTACTTACGGTAACGATGTCTAACTCGTTCCACCACCAATCCTATCCCTTTGACCCCTCCCTTCCTTTTGCCCTATCTAAAGTTCTTCCATTCCTCCCATGCTCCCCGGCCCCCATCGCCATTATGAGTCAGCATCCTCATATCAAAGAAAACATTTGGCCTTTGGTTTTTTGAGATTGACTAACTTCACTTAGCATTATATTCTCCAACTCCATCCATTTACCTGCAAATGCCATGATTTTATTCTCTTTTAATGCTGAGTAATGTTCCATTGTGTATATATACCACAGTTTCCCTATCCATTCATCTACTGAAGGGCATCTGGGTTGGTTCCACAATTTAGCTACTGATGCACATGCATTTAAAAAAATTTTTTAGTTGTAGATAGACACACACTATCTTTATTTATTTTTATGTGGTGCTGAGGATCGAACCCAGTGCCTCACACATGCGAGGTAAGTGCTTTGCCATTGAGCTACAGCCCCAGCCCCTGATGCACATGCATTTTTAATACTAGTTGCAATCCATGATATTGATTTTACATAAAAACACAGTTAGAAAAATAGCATTAGATGAAGCTATTGTGAAATCGATTGTTGGTCAAATCTTTTATTTCATTACTAGTATTTGACTCCTGATTTTTATCTAATTATTAAGAGAGGTATGTTAAAAATCACATCAGACACAAATATCAGCTGGGTGCAGTGGCACACACTTATAATAGCAACGGCACAGAAGGCTGAGGCAGGAGGATTGCAAATTCAAAGCCAGCCTCAGCAATGGCAAGGCTCTAAGCAATTCAGTGAGACCCTGTCTCTAAACAAAATACAAAATAGGGCTGGGGATGTGGCTCAGCAGCCTAGTGCCCCTGAGTTCAATTCCAGGTAAGCTCCCCAACCCCCGAAAAAAAAGACAAAAAAATATCAGATAAACTAGACTGACAAAGTTAAACTCTCTTCTCTATAACTTACTACTCAGGCAACCCTGGGAAACTTACTTAACTCTCCTGCCTCCATTTCCATTTCCTATCATCTGTTAAGGATAACAGAAACTTATCTCCTAGAATTATTAAGATCAGATGAGTTAAAATATGTAAAGCTCTGAAATCAGTGCCTAGCACAAAGAAAGCATCCAATAAACATTAACTGTGACGATTTTTATTATTCTCCTGTTTTTATTTATTTATTTATTTATTTATTTTATTGTTGTTGTTGGGTTTTGTTTTGTTTTTTGGGCAATGCTGGGGATTGATCCTAGAGCCTAGTGCATTCGAAGCAATTGCTCTACCATGGAGATTCAGTATGCCGGCCTCTCCTTCTGAATTTCTATAAACATTTAACCACAGTCATTTTATTTTCTGAATCTGATAATTCTACTATCCAAAGATCTTGGTGACCTAATCTTGCAGGGTTTATTTGTTGCTGGTGTTTTGTTTGTTTTTCCCTTACTTATGTTGACTTGATTTTTTTGTGTGTGTGTCTGGTAATTTTTCTGTTTTCAGTCATTGCCCAGGATCAAGGATGCATTCCTCCAGAAAATATTCGGTCCTACTTTTGCTAAGCACTTCAAACCCAAAAGTACTTTAATGGAATGGGGTTTCTTAGATTGTGTGTAAATCAAATTTCAAACCAGTATGTAGGCAGGCTTATAAATTCAGATTCTTAGAAAGGTTCCTTTTTCTACTCAGAGCCAACACCAGAAATAAAGAAAGGTTTCTTGCAGATTCCTTTCCGTGGTACTGGGGATACAACAATAAACAAAGGAGACAAACCCCAAACAAAACAAAATTTTTAAAAATCCATCCTCAAGAATCCTGACTGAGCAAGTAGGGAAGTGGTAGGAAAAGAAGGTGAAGATGTTGGCTTGGTTCAGGTTACAGAGGGCCTTTTAATTTTTAATTACTTATTTATTCTAATTTGTTATCTATGACAGCAGAATGTAATTTAATTCACATTACACATACAGAATGCAATTTTTCAAGTCTCTGGTTGTACACAAAATATTTTCACACCATTCATGTCTTCATACATGTACTTAGGGTAATGATGTCCACCTCATTCCACCATCTTTCCTGCCCCCATGTCTCCTTCCTCCCCCCTCCCTTCCCTTTGCCCTATCTAAAGTTCCTCCATTCCTCCGAAGCTCCCATTATGAGTCAGCATCTTCATATTAAAGGAAACATTTGGCCTTTGGTTTTTTGGGACTGGCTTACTTCACTTAGCATAATATTCTCCAACTCCATCCATTTACCTGCAAATGCCATGATTTTGTTCTCTTTTAATGGTGAGTAATATTCCTATGTATATATATCCCACAGTTTCCCTATCCATTCATCTACAGAAGGGTATTATAGAAGGCCTTTTAATCACTGTGAGGACTGAGGACTTGGTTCTGGATGTAATGGGAAGTCACTGGAGGGTTTAGAACAGAGGAACAAATGACATAATTTACTATGTGTGTGTGTGATACTGGGGATTAAACCCAGTATTACTGAGCTACATCTCAGCCCTTTTTATTTTTCAAGACAGACAGGGTCTCACTAAGTTGCCCAGGCTGGCCTTGAATTTGTGATCCTCCTGCTTCCACCTCCTGAATAGCTGGGATTATAGCCCTGTGCCACTGTATGTGAAATGATTTACATTTGGGGAGTGGGGAGGGTACAGGGGATTGAACTCAGGGGCACTCAACCACTAAGCCACATCCCCAGACCTATTTTGTATTTTTTTTTTTTTTTTAGAGACAGGGTCTCACAAGTTGCTTAGCAACTCGCTTTTGCTGAGGCTGGCTTTGAACTGTTTCAGTCTCCTGAGCCACTGGATTACAGGCGTGCGCCACCATGCCCAGCTCCAGTGATTTACATTTTAAAGGAGTATTTTAGCTATTGTGTTGGAAAATTTAGGCATGAGGGATTATAACTGGAAGTAAGAAAAACAATTCTCCTGGAGACTTTGGCAGTATGTACTAAGACTGTTGCGGTACACATGGTTGATTAGAGATACACTTGAAGGCAGGGTTTCTAACAGGTTGGCTGTAGAAATTAGGGAACAAGGATGCTTTTTTTGTCCTGAACATGGGAGTGAATAGTGGTGCCATTGCCTCAGATGGAGTAGACAGGATAGTGTGTGTGGAGGGAACACATTTTGGACATGTTAAGTTTTATATTCCAAATAAACATTCAAGTGGAAATGTTATAATTATATGGGTATCAAACTCAAGAGAGAAATTATGGCTGAAAACATGAATTTGAAATCAGCGCACTGGGGCTGGGGATGTGGCTCAAGCGGTAGCACGATCGCCTGGCATGCGTGCGGCTCAGGTTCGATCCTCAGCACCACATACAAACAAAGATGTTGTGTCTGCCGAAAACTAAAAAATAAATATTAAAATTCATTCTCTCTCTTTCTCTAAAAAAAAATGAAATCAGCATATAAACTATATAGAAGAGAAACAAGTGAATGAGATCATCTAGAGGTTATGCTGTTTAATGATCTACTTGTGGATTTTTCCATTTTAACTAATTCAAGATGAATAATATTAAGCAATTAGCCAGGTGCAGTGGCGCATGCCTGTAATCTCAGTAAGGCAGGGGGATTCCAAGTTCAAGGCCCGTTTCAGCAATTTAGGGAAGCTCTTAGCATCTTAGTGAGACCCTTTCTCAAAATAAAAAGAGCTGTAGCTCAGTTATAAAGCATCCGTGGATTAAATCCCCATTACCAAAAAGGAAGGGAAAGGTAAACTGATTTCCTC
This sequence comes from Marmota monax, assembly GCF_021218885.2. Classification (NCBI taxonomy): domain Eukaryota; kingdom Metazoa; phylum Chordata; class Mammalia; order Rodentia; family Sciuridae; genus Marmota; species Marmota monax. Next base: position 2,213,414 of record NW_026694276.1, read on the forward strand.
ACTTGCATGAACCACAGTTTGAATGCTCAAGTGCTATATGTGGCTAGTGGCTATTATATTGGACAGCACAGTTATAGAACTTCTCTGTCATCAAAAAAAGTTTTCTTGGAAGCACCAACCTAGAGCATAGAATAGAAAAAACAAGGATAAAAGCAGAAAGAAGCATAGATAGATGAATAATAGGGAGGGAAAGAAAAGAGGAAAGAGGGAGAAAAGGTCCAAAAATTGAAACCTTGAACATTACAAATTTAAAAGATGAAAAGATGAAGGGAGAGAATGAGTAAAGAAAACCAGAAAAGTAAATAATCATGGAGGCCAGAGAAAGACAGTTATTTTGAGGTAGAAATGATCAGCTGTAGGAAATAACTGCTGAGGAATCAAGTAAACTGATATCTGAAAACTGATGCATGTATTTGGTAAAATGGAGGTTTCTGGTAACCTTGAATGAGGCCAGAGTTTGAGTGGAGTGGGTTCCAGAAAGAAAGGGAACACTGGGATCTTTTCCAAGTTTTGTTATAAAAGGAAACAAAGGAATAGGTCTCTAGATAAGTCCATGAGAATAAGTGATAATTTTAGAAGAGCTCTTCTAGCATAACCTAAATGAAAGTTAAACACAGGAAAACCTTTTAGCACATTATTCAATTACAAAGCATAGTTTTAATTTATTATACTGTTTACACTTCAGAATTTTTCACCAAAGGTTTTGGAAAGTCCCAATCAGATGACTAGCTACTAATTTCTTTTCCTTTTATCCTTTTCTCTATGTAGAACTAAGAGAAAAAAACTGGAAAGATAAAAGCTAGATATTTGTGTCAGTGATTTTTTTTCAGATTGCAAATGTTTCAAGCTTATAATCCATATTTTAAAAATTATTTCACAGTCACAAAAATGTGGTAAATTTAAAAATGTGATTCTCATCTTGTCTCCTTTAATTTATGTAATCAAAAGTAGATTTTGGGTTTGGGGATTGGCTCAGTGATAGAGAGCTTACCCAGCATATATGAGGTCCTGAGTTCATTCCCCAGTACCATTAAAAAAGGGGGTTGGGGTGGGGTTGTAGCTCAGTGTTAGAGTGCTTGCCTAGCATGTATGAGGCACTGGGTTCAATTCTCAGAACCACATATACACTTCACAGAAGAAGAAATACAATTGGTCAACAAAATATATGAAAAATGTTCAACATCTCTAGCAATTAGAAAAATGCTAATTAAAACTACACTGAGGGGCTGGGAATATAGCTCAGTTGGTAGAGCGCTTGCCTCACATGCACAAGGTCCTGGGTTCAACCCTCAGCACCACAAAAAAAAAAAAATTACACTGAGATTTTATCTCACTCCAGTCAAAATGACAATTATTAAGAATAGAAGCAACTTTAAATGTTGGTGAGGATGTAGGGAAAAAGGTACATTCATACATTGCTGGTGGGACTGCAAATTGGTGCAAACACTACAGAAAGCAGTATAGATATTCCTCAGAAAACTTGGAATGGAATCACCATTTGACCCAATTATCCCGCTCCTCTGTTTATACCCAAAGGACTTAAAATCAGCATACTACAGTGACATGGTCACCCCAATGTTTATAGAAGCTCAATTCACAATAGCTAAACTATGGAACCAGTCTAGGTGCCCTTCAACAGATTAACAGATAAAGAAAATGTGGTATATATACACAATGGAATATTACTCGGTCATAAAGAAGAAAGTATGGCATTTGCCAGTAAATGGACAGAACTAGAGAATAGATACTAAGTGAAATAAGCCAATCTCAAAAAATCAAAGGCCAAATGTTTTCTCTGATATGCAGATGCAAATTCACAATAAGGGGGTGGGTTAGGGAAGAAAAGAAGTACTTCTGATTAGACAAGGGGGAATGAAGGCAGGGGTGGGGGGGAATGGGAATATGAAAGAGTAGAATGAATCGGACATTACTATCCTTTGTGCATATTTGATTACATGACCAATGTAATTCTACATCGTATACGATATTTATAACATGTACAATATGTATAATATGTATGTATCATATAGTATAATATGTCAAAATACATTCTACTATCATGTATAACTAATAAAAACAAATATTTTAAAGCATACTATTTTAAAAAAATTTTTTTTTCTTTCAGAAATAGAGATATTCTGGCACATTTCTCCCCGTAGAAATATCTGACCAAATCAGCACCGAAAGATAGTCTCCTAGAAACAAGTTTTGCTGCTACCAACACCCCACCCCCCATCCCAACAACAAAGTTTATTAAGTTTCCTGAATTAAAAAATTCCAAGAGCTTTCACCTTTTAATTGAAATGGGGGAAAAAGAACCCAACAAAAATCTGATATATAAAACTATTTGAAATAAAAACAATAAAATAGAACATTTCAGTTTCGGTATCTTCATATTATTTTTTGAATGACTCTAGAGATACAACATTTAAATCTATTTTATGTATTTATTTTTATTTTTGGTACCAGGGATTGAACCCAGGGGCACTTAGCCACTCTGCAACATCCTCAGTCCTTTTTATTTATATTTTTTTAAAATTCTGAGACAGGGTTTCACTAAGTTGCTGAGGCTGGCTTTGAACTCATGATCATCCTGCCTCAACCTACCGAGCTGCTGGGATTACAGGCATATACCATCAAAAATAACTATACTTTTAACATTTTTAAATTCATGATAAAAACTATAAAATATTTTGTACTGACAAATGAGCAGAACTATGTAAAACAAAAAAGGGGTATAAAGTTGAACTTCTTAGATTATATATTCTCTCTGGATACAATACACAAGTATGATAAGTAATTTAAATGTAAATTTTGAGTATAAAGAAACTGGGTTTTGGAAGACCTGTTACTTACCATATAAACTGTTATCAATCTCAATATTTTCAGACATTATGGAATTATTTGTGCTATAACTCAGACCAAGAACCATTTGAAGATCTGAGAGATTCAGTCGTGCTGTTAGTTCACCACTTTTATCTCCAACCTACAATCACAAGCACATATATTTTATAGTACTATTTAAAGACAAAGAATGATGACTAATTGAAAATGTTGTGACCCTAAAACTAGAAGAAAATATAAAGAAGTGAAAATAGCTATATTAGAATTATGAGACTATTAATGAATGCAATGGGTATCTCAATCATTTTGTGAGTTTTTTGGTACCAGGGGTGCTTACCCATTGAGCCACATCCCCAGCCCTTTTTATGTTTTATTTTGAGACAGGATCTTGCTAAGTTGCTTAAGGCCTTGCTAAGTTGCTGAATTACTGGCTTTTAACTTGCAATCCTCCTGCCTCTGCCTCCGAAGCTGCTGCAATTACCGGCATGTACTAACACACCTGGCTTTTTAAAAGAATGTAGAAAAAAAACAGCAAATTTAAAAAATATCACAATAGGACAATTAACTATAGTCTATTTATTCTTTATGTCTCTAAATATTAGACTGCTCTAATTCTTTAGGATTACATTAAATAATGTAGGTTATTTATGCCATATTAACTTAGCATCACATGACAAATTTTCCTTAAAATATTTTATTTTTATACTACAATAGTGAATTTTATTCATCTAGTACTATATATTATGTAGTTACTTTTATATATATTATCTCTAATAATAACAATTTGCAAGGTAGTATTATTATTATTTTAAGATGACAGAAATGAGGCTCAGAAAAGGTTTCCAGGTCAATTAGCCAGCTAGTGGCAAAAGTATAACTGGAATCAGTTCTTGATTTTAAACACCTTGCTTTTTCTTAAATACCATCCTATGTTTCTTAAATAGAGGTGGGGCTAGGGAGGGAGCATATTTTAGTAATGTGCTCCTATTTCCCCATGCCTGTCCTTACCTTCCAGTTTTCCTACATCAAGGTGAACACAAACTACCTCAGATCTCTATCTCAAAATGCTTTGTGGATGCCAAGAAAACAGTGTATAATCAAACTTATTATTCAGTCATATAGAGCAATCTGAAGAAATAATAAGATTCCCTCCCCCGCCACTGATTTGTAAATTTCAACAGTACAGATAGAATTTTTTTTTCTATTTCATACCTCTCTTGAAATTTCCAAGTGCTTTTCAGCAAAATGCATTGCTTGATCATGATTTCCTAGAGCTGTGTATGCATTTCCTAAGCTCCAACATGCTCTTCCTTCACCAATTCTAAAACAATTCAAAGCCAACATGTAGTTATCTGAAAAGAGGTCTGTGTATAGAATAAAAATGATCTAGCAATAGTATAAATAATGCTTTGTCTTTCATATTAAGAATGTACTATTGAGATATTAGAATACCCAGGTAATACAAAACTCAAGAATCAAATACTATTCCAGTCAAGAATACTGGAAAACATGCTTTTTAAACATGCAATGCACTATAAAATAATAAAATCTCAAGAGTTAAGTCTTCTAGTCCAACTGCTCACTTTTCTTTCTCTAGTGGCCTTACCAGGTAACCATTCAGTACATGTTTGAGCAGCAAGGAAAGTAAACTCCATGACCTCTTGAGCTACCTACCATACTTCACTCTGAACAACTGTAATGAAAAGTTCTTTCCAATACAGAGGCAAAAATCTCTCTTAATGCAAACATCACAGACAAAAGGCTAACACAGATAAGTCGTTGGCCTTTGGTCTGTGATATTTGCATTAACACAGAGTCACTAACATTTAAAAAGCAGAAAATACAACACAGGACTTCCAGCTTCTTCTGAAAAAAAGGGGAGGATCTGGACATGATACCCTCCTTTCTGTCTGGTACTGATTGGCTGGGGTTGAGCAGCAGCTGCCCCTGGACAGTGGGCATTTATCCAAGTTCACCAAACTTCCCACACTGATCTAGTCAGGAGAACTTCACAGGAGGCAGGTCACTGACCCTGCTCAGGGGCACATGCAATCAGACTAATTTACAAGCTGGCCTTCAATACAGAAGATACATGAAATAGAAAATTCCTTAAAAAGGAAACAAATGGAAAAAAAATTCTTGGAATTCAATAATGCATCTAAATTTTGCCTTAACTGTAGTAAAAGGGCGAATAACTTACCTATCTTTCAGCTCTTGAGCAATTGCTAAATGCTTCAGATGATAATCAATGGCCTTCTCATAGTCCTGAAGTAAAGTATATGTGTTTCCAAGGCTATAACAGGACTGTGCTTCTACAGCTCTGTCTTTAAGTTGTCGAGCCAATAGTAGTGTCTTCCTAAAAGAGGAAGTTAATTTTCACTTAATGATGTTTAGTTTTAGCTATTATAATAAAACAAAACTCATTTTTTCTCTCTACTGTTTTCTGCTGCTTTTCAAGTACATTTGTTTTAGAGCCAAATATTTCAAACCTTTTCATCACTTTTAAACAAACTAAAATGTTTTTGAAATACAAAAATCAGATTCAGACTTTCAGAATAAACTTACTCCTCACAATTCACCAAAGTAAAGGAGTAATGAAACATGAGATCAAGTGCTGCTAAAGACTGGCAGTACTTTTAACATTGAAAAAATCTTTCCCCTTTATACTGGCAATAACTTAAACATTTTTTTTTCATATAACATCTGTTTTCAATCATACTTCTGACCTTACATTTTGTCAAAATTTTAAATATTTGGGTAAAATTAGTATGTGTAAGTCATTTGTCACTGTTTTATAAAAAATACTGGATATTTCACTTAAATACTACCCAGATTATGTTACCAGGCCTTCTTTTTTTTTAATAATTTTTTTTAAAGAGAAAGAGGGGGGGGAGGGGGAAGAGAGAGAGAATTTTTTAATATTTATTTTTCAGTTTTTGGTGGACACAACATCTTTATTTTATTTTTATGTGGTGCTGAGGATCGAACCCAGTGCCCCGTGCATATCAGGGGAGCGCGTTACCGCTTGAGCCACATCCCCAGCCCTTACCAGGCCTTCTTTACCCAGATTGTACCTAACATTCTGGTATTGTCACCAAGAAGCTAACATAAAGCAGTCAAGAGCACGGATCCTAGCTGGCTGCAGCAGCATGTGTCGGTAATCCCAGTGATTTGGGAGGCTGAGGCAGGAAGATTATGAGTTCAAAGCCAGCCTCAGCAACTTAGTGAGGCCCTGAACAACTTGGTGAAACCCCATCTCAAAATAAAACATGAATTGGGCTGGGAGGATGTGGCTCAGTAGTTAAGCACCCCTAGATTCAATCCCTGGTACCCCCCGCCCAAAAAAAAAAAGCATGGATCCTACCATTAGACTATCTAGGTTCAAATCCTACCTTTGCCAGTTGTGTAATTTAGGACAAGTCACTCAACCTCTCTGAGTATCAATTTCCTCCCACTGGATTCTTTAAAAATACAATACAAATCAATCACTGTGTCTTTGGTTCAGCAAACTGTATTCTGCCTGAGGTCTGAATGAGCTTTCAAACCCAACTAAGGAAAACCCCAAACAATATAGAAGGCATAGACTAGGCAACTTGAAGCAATTTAAATTTTGCTGCCATCTATGTTTCAAGCCTACTGACTGATTAGAAAGACCCTGCTGCAGAAGAAGCTGGGACTGTCAACCCCCAGGCAGATGAATGGGGTCCCAGCCCACTGAGAATCAAAATTGGGCAGAAAGAGGTGGGAAGAAGACTGCTGAGAAGGTGGGGTGAGAGGGAAAACTAAGTGAGATCTGGTGGACATGAGGGGGTATTTTTGTTACCAGGCCTTCTTCAGCCTCTCCTCCAACACATAAGTGGGTGAAATAAGATATACTCACCATACATGGTAAAATGGGTTTAAGACTTGGAAATTTAGAATTTCATTTAAAAATAACTAGTTTTGGGGCTGGGGATGTGGCTCAAGAGGTAGCGCGCTCGCCTGGCATGTGTGCGGCCCGGGTTCGATCCTCAGCACCACATACAAACAAAAACTAAAAAAATAAATATTAAAAAATTCTCTCTCCCTCTCTCAAAAAAAAAACTAGTTTTAAAAATAAAATCTAATAAAAATAAAAGGGGTCGTACTGGGACTATTAAATCTTAGGTATAATATTATTTATTGAGCCCTGTGTGCCAGGTACCATGCTAAGAGTTTAATACATTTTTCATTCACTCCTCAGCAATTCACAAATCAAAGTATTGACATCTTCTATTACACATGAAGGAACTGAGGCTTGGAAGCCCAGGGTCCTGCTGCGAGTATGTAGCTAAATGAAGCTTTAAACCCAAAGCCTTGGGAGGGAAAGGGAGAGAGAGAAGGGAAATTGCATGGAAATGGAAGGAGACCCTCATTGTTATACAAAATTACATATAAGTGGATGTGAGGGGAAAGGGAAAAAAAAAACAAGGGAGAGAAATGAATTACAGTAGATGGGGTAGAGAGAGAAGATGGGAGGGGAGGAGAGGGGGGATAGTAGAGGATAGGAAAGGCAGCAGAATACAACAGTCACTAGTATGGCAATATGTAAAAATGTGGATGTGTAACTGATGTAATTCTGCAATCTGTAAACGGGGTAAAAATGGGAGTTCATAACCCACTTGAATCAAATGTATGAAATATGATATGTCAAGAGCTTTGTAATGTTTTGAACAACCAATAATAAAAAATAAATGATAAAAAAATAAACCCAAAGCCTATGATTTAAAGGACTACATAACTACTCATTTGATATTTAGCTGCAGAAATATTAGACTAACTTGTAGTATTCAGAAGCAGTTTCAAATTCACCAAGAAAAATATATGCATTTCCAAGGTTACTATATGCTCTTCTTTCAGCAGCTTTATCTCCAAATTCTTTTGCAATAAGGAGGCGCTGAAAAAAAAAAGTTTAATTAGATATAGTCATAATAAAACTGCAAAATATTCTAACTCAAGTTAGAACTTTGATGGATGAAATGATCAGACTCCAGGATCTTTTGTTTATACCTGCTCATGAGATATAACTGCATCCCTGAAGTTGCCAAGGAGATAATGTGTATTTCCAAGATTTCCAAAGGCTCGTCCTTGGGCTGCTCGGTCACCCAAAGCAGTTACTAATGATAGGTTTTCCCTAAGTGATAACAAACAGTGGTTTAAAAAAAAAATCAGTTTGGAAAGAAGTTCTTATTGTTCAATTTACAAATCTAGTTATGTCAAAAGAAGAATTTAAATCAGTTTGAAAAGAAGTTCTTATTGTTCAATTTACAGATATAACTAATTGTATCAAAAGAAGAATTTAAGCTTATAGCTATGATATTTTTAATACATTTATAATGGAGGATAATTACAGGGGTTAGCTGGAAACACTCCAATTTAGACTAACCATTGATATTTCTTGTTTTTGCCACTAAGGGGCACTGGTCTGCAGTTTAAATGAAAACTGCAGATTACTAATACAACACTCATATTTAAGCAATTGATTTGATGATTTATTTTTATTTGCTAGTCCATAATTTTAAAATCTTTATTTTATTATTTTTATTTTTTATTGATTTTTAAAAAAAATAAATGACAGCGAAATGCATTACAATTCTTATTGCATGTATACAGCACAATTTTTCATATCTCTGATTGTATATAAAGTATGTTGACACCAATTCGTGTCTTCATACATGTACTTTGGATAATGATGTCCATCACATTCCACCATCCTTGATAATCCCCTGCCCCCTCCCTTTCCCTCCCACCTCTCTGCCCTATCTAGAATTCATCTATTCCCCCCATGCTCCCCCTCCCTACCCCATTATGAGTCAGCCTCCTTATATCAGAGAAAATATTTGGCATTTAATTTTAATGCTATTAAACTAGAATTCATTAAATGTATTGTTAGTTATTTTGGGATTGGCTGACTTCACTTAGCATTATCTTCTCCAATGCCTAAAACTTACTACTGGGTAAAGAACGTGTAGTGTACCCCTGGCCAAGATGGGCCCTATCTTCATCAGCCATACTCACTCATAAAAATCCACAGCTGCCTGCAGAGCACTTCTTACTTCTTCCGGAAATTCTCCAACATCCTGGGGACCAGGGCAACCAAAACTCTTCCCTTTGGCATGATACACATTTCCAAGATTGTAAAGTGCTCTTGCCTCTCCCACCTACATGAAGACATCAGCAAAGTTGACATTTAAACAGAGACTGGGTATTGATAATGCTTACTACATATATTTGTAATAGACTTGGGTAGAAATTTCTACATTGGTCATCCATATGAAATCAAACAATTACTTATGAAAAGGCTTTCTATTTACTGTATTTAAAAAATTTTATTGTCTTCTTTTCACTTCTATTTGTCTATGAATATTTTTTCTTTTTCTTTTTTTTTTTTTTTTGCGGGAGCGGGGGTGTGTGTGCCAGGGATTGAACTCAGGAGCACTCAACCACTAAGCCACATCCCCAGCCCTAAGCACTGAGTTGCTTAGTGCCTCGCTTTTGCTGAGGCTGGCTTTGAACTCGTGATCCTCCTGCTTCAGCCTCCCCTCACTGGGATTACAGGTGTGCACCACCATGCCTAGCTGAATATTTTCTTTTTTACATAAACTACAGTATAAACAATATTAAGACACAAAGCAATTTCATTGAAACTCTTTGGCACTTGGCCTATTATCAACTGTTCTCTCATTACCTTGTCATTAAGCTCTCTGGAAATATCCAGATGTCGCTGACAACAAACTATAGCTTCATCAAAATTCCCAAGAACTTTTAAGGTGTTTCCCAGATTGCCACTAGCTTTGGCTTCTCCCAACTGGTCTCCAATAGTCCTGGGAGTGAAGAGAGAGAAGCAAATGGTGTTAATATAAATGGTGTTAAAATGTAAAGCAGCCTGAGTACAGGTTTCCTAGAGGACAACAGACATGCAAGAAAAAGCTATTAGCCTTGAAACCTACTTTAAATAAAAATTTGAAACTTAACATTTCTCAATTTAAATTAATTTTCATTCACTTAACTAAACTCTAGGGTCATTTCATTACTATTTATTCATTTAATTAAACTCTGTGCTTAGCCTAAACATTAGTTTTCAAAAATCAATGCTATTAAACTAGAATTTATTAAATGTATTGTTAGTTTTTCTTTAATTGACTGGAAATTTTTTAAAGTAACAGTTATTTTAGGGAGGAAGAATATTAAGAAACTTAAGTTAATTACCTTGCAAGAGTTAAATCATGATGGTGGTATTCCAATGCTTTGGCATAATCATGCAAATAGAAATAAGCATTACCCAGCTGGCTGTAAATAGCACTAAGTGTTTTAAGGTCTTCAGTTCCAACTTGAACTGCAGCTTCAAAAAATGACACACCAGCACGGCAGTCTCCTGATTTACACAGCCGTTCCCCTTCCAAGGCCAGCTCTAGGCAAGAAGCTTCCATTCTACAAAATTATATAGGACAGACATTTACAACACAACTACTACATCACAGCGTTTTTAACTTCCAGTAATATAATTTACACATGGACTATGTGACTACTCTTACTCAAACTAGTTACCTAATTGAAGCATATAGACATTACTGATAAAACAGCAGTTATACAGCAAGAGCTTATTTGTTTATTTAAATTTCTGAGGCTCAGCAGTCTGTTATAATGGACAGCTAAATATCTTCATATGGAGCTCATTTTAATTGGCCAATCTGAACCAACCCACTCTTTACCAGTGAAAGAACCTAAAGCAGTGTTTCCTAAATTACTGAATTGTGGCAGACCAATGGACTTCTTGAGAGTTTGGGAAGAATACAGAGTGCCTGAGAAGGTGAGGGGCTATAATTAATACCATACTTTATCCAGATATCCAGGTAACCCATTCATCTGCTCATCAACCCCACCAACTGTCCATCCAAATACTCTCCCTTTCTGTCTTACATACACTCTCCTTCCTTTTTGTATCACACAAAACCACCTATATTCTAAAAAAAATAGAGGAGCAAAATATCTTAATCTTTATGGCACACTTTCACAAAAGAACTAAGTGTTAAGAAATTTGTTAGTCTGAAAGCAATAATTTAATGATATGCAGAAATTCTAATCCCCAAAGTCTATCCCTGAATTGAAAACATCATAAAAGCTGAGTTACTGTAAATATATCTGTGAGGAAAAAAACACCATACTTCTGATTCTAATTCTAAACTTCAGATGGTGACCTTCACCAAAGTTGTCACTGTGTTTCTTCAGCATCTTTATGACTTTTCCATTTGTTTTTTGGGATTGGGTTTTTTTTTTTTTTTTTTTGGTTGGGAGTGTGTATAGTTTTTCACTTTCTTTTTTTCAGGGAAGAGGATTAAACCTAGAACCTTGCACGTGCACTCTGCCACCAACCTACCTCCCCACCAAGAGTTACACATTTTTACATATTTGTCATTAGAAATTCCAACTAGAACTCTACTGGCTACACACAGTCCTCCAACTCCATGGATAAAGACGAAAAATTAAAAAGACGAAAAGTTATTTCAGTAATGCCTGAAACAGTCTAAAACTCCCTCAGTTATTGTTAATTCTGAGATATATTATGACTCTAGTACATTTTATTAGAAAAGAAGTCAATATTCTGGCAAAATCCTCAACTCAATCAAAATAGGGCAGGCTAGCTTATGAATTCTTTAGATCATCATTAAATAGTAATGGAGAAAGTAATTCATATCCTCTCTGTAACTATGATAGAATTACTTAATTTATTTACCAGTTGGGTTGAAAATAAAGAACATACCTAAATGTGGAAGACGAATTAGGAGGGCTAAGGATGTAGCTCAGTGGTGGGCCACTTGTGTAGCCCTAGGTTTGATCCCCAGCACCACACACATGACAAGCTCTCCATGAAAATATATATCACATACAAAGTTTCTTCTACTCATCTGATGGCCTAACTGTATAATCAAAGAAACTATTTATGATATCTATAAATATTACTATCCTTGATTGAAATGTTTTCATTTTTGCTAATAATGGATTGAATATTTTAGGTATGATTCCTAAGTTTCTGTACAAGTCCTTGTTATTTCCATTTCTTTAAAAAATATTTTCTTAAACTTTTATTCCACAATAGATTTGACCTTCACAACTTTCTTTACCTCCTTAATTTTGGTTTCTTGTGTTCACAGCACCATTAGTGGAGAGAAACAGGATTAAAATTCTGATGCTACATCACTTTAAAAGAGTTAATAACAGCAATTATGACCAAATATGACTCTCCCCTCAAAAGACATACATGCTATTTCAGAATAAATGATAGGATTCAGGACTTAAAATCCAAAACAAGAGTACTCTCCATCTCCCCAATATGAAATCTCCTCTCATAAACCTTAGCTCTATCTTCTATGTGTTCTAACTGGGCATAGGCCTTTTCCATCACCAGTCCTTACTCCAATAAACAATTTTCATCCATTCAATTTACCATGTATATCCAGCTATTCCAGTTTATTCTGTGAAAGAAAAAGTAGCATAAATTATCTAGATTTAAATTTTACATGGCAACTGAGTTTTAAACGTGATCTTAACACATATCAAATTTAATTTTCAAAATAGCTCTGAGATAGGTATAATTACAGAAGGGGAAATTGATGCTCAGACAGGTTAAGTGACCTGATTAAGATCTGGTAATGGCAAAGTTGAGAAATGAAATTTTTTTCTTTGTGTCTGAATCCAGTGCTCTTTCTACAATATTATCTCAAACTATTCTTCAGAAAATAATATAACTCATAACTACATTTATCTAGTAAGTTAAAGAATTCAATACCAAAATTTTACCTTCTTTACAATTATATTTCCTTTGCACAAAAAGCTTTGTGCAACCATTTCAGTTTTACAACAACATTAAAGTGTTAAAATGATTATCATACATAGTAATAAGTATGACATGTCCCAAATAAATAAAGAACTAGAGAAGCTAGCATAATGAACCAATGATGTATCCATCTTTCAAGGTCAGCAATTACCAACATGTATCATACTATCAATATAAATTTCTTTTTTTTTTTTTAAAGAAAGAAAGAGGGGGGAGAGGGAGAGGGAGAGAGAGAGGGAGAGAGGGAGAGAGAGAGGGAGGGAGGGAGGGAGGAAGGGAGGGAGAATTTTTTTAAAAATATTTATTTTTTAGTTTTCAGCAGATACAACGTCTTTGTTTGTATGTGCTGCTGAGGATCGAACCCGGGCCGCACTCATGCCAGGCGAGCGCGCTACCACTTGAGCCACATCCCAAGCCCTATCAATATAAATTTCATCCTCATTCCTCCAACCCAGATTATCTGGAAGTACATTCCAGAGAGATGAGTCTTTTTGGGGGGAGAAAAATACTATAATACCATTATCACACCTAAATAATTAATAATTCCTTAAAATCAATCATATAGGGCTGAGAGTAGAGCTCAGCAGGAGAGCATCACAGAGGACTTGGGTTAGATCCCTAGCACCACAAAAATATTAATAATCATAATCATAAAAATAATATCTGCTGGATGTGGTGGCACACACCTATAACCCTAAAAACTTGGCAGACTGAGGCAGGAGGATAGTAAACTTGAGGCCAGGCTGTCTCAAAATAAAAAGGGTTGGGGCTATAGCTCGGTGGTAAAGTGCCCCTGGGTTCACCCCCTTTCAATAAGTTTTTGAAAAGTTTAGAAACGAATTCCATTAGTTATCAGCATCTACCTTCCCAAATAGGTGCAAAATATTTCATAAAGCATTCTGGTATCCCTCAGAAAGTTTCTTAGTGTTCAAGGATATATTCAATTACAAAATTACAAACTCATCATACCATGGAAACTCCTTCAGGGATAGATGAGGACCTCTACAATGAAAGAACCAATGGATAAAACACACTATGCTAGAGTAGAAGGGTAACTTATACTAGGTCATGATCTAATATAAAGAGCTCAAATCATTATTCACAATTATACAACAATGCAATCAATATATGGCTGGATCTTAAGAACACTGATGAAGCCAGGGATTTGTTGGGGATATTCTTTCTAATTAAAAAAAAAAAGTTACAGATTTTTAAGTTTCCCTTGATGAAGTCCCATAGCAGCAATGTGCAACCATGTATGACCTGTGCTGTATCATGGCAAAAGGACAAATCTAAGATCCTCCTATAGGAAGAGGTACAATCCATTCCTCCTTAAGCACACCATTCTTCGAAATGTTCAAAACGCAGAAAACATCTTAGTGGTTCATATGAGTTATGTCCAATAAAGTTCAATGGACATGTATCAGACAATATGCTAAGCATAAAGGTTGCCTTGTGGAGCTAACAGTCAAAGAGAGCGGCAAAGAGGTAAAAACATACTGAATTTTAATGTAGTTGGTGCTAACAAACAGATGTGCAAAGGCAAAATGTGAGCACAGGGAGGGTCAAACTATGGCATTTAGAAATGGTTTCCAGGAGGAGATAACCTCTGAGCTGAATCTTAGATATTCAGTAGAATTAGTTAAAGAAAGAAATGGGAAGGGAATTCAGGTGATGGAGTGTAGCATTAAATGAAAGCAAAGCCCTGAGATAGTGTAACATGAGACAGTGTAACATGCAAAGAAACAGCTCAAATACAAGGTGGAGAATGGCAGAAAATAAAGTCTATGGAACAGGTAGAAGTCAAGTAATGGAAGATCTTGTATATTATGGTAAGCCTAGGTCTGCCCTACAGGTGATTAAGGTCACCTTGGGCATTAAGCAGAGAGGATGCATGGTTAGCTCTTTAGACTGAGCCCTCTTCCAAGAGGATAAGAATGGAAAACAAGGCAGTCTGGAGGGAAGATCCTGGAGACCTGAACTACAGCAATAGTGGAGAGGATGCAGATGAACAGATGAACATGACAAACATTTAAGGCAGTCAAAACTGTTAACACCTCATGATGGATACAGAGAGTGAGAAGGAAGGCTCAGGTTTTAAGAAAATTGTCCTAAAGGAAAGGGTGAAGGCATTTGATATTAAAAGCTCATCTTATATTGAATATCTTCCATTCTTCACTTGAATTTTTTAAAATTTTTAACAGAAATGTCTTTACCTTGACCATATAAACTTCCTTGGCATGATGGCCTAACATGAACAATCTACTCCACAAGATGATCTCTTCACTCCTTCCTAAACATACGTTAAGGAATCTAAGATTTCGTAGCAAAACACCTTCACTCCTAGATTCTGAATTTTACTCATTGATACAAAATTCCCGTGTCTGTTTCATTAACTTGTAATAGTTTTGATAAACAATTAACTATTGGGCTGGGTTTGTGGCTCAGCGGTAGAGTGCTCGCCTAGCATATGCGAGGCCCTGGGTTCAATCCTCAGCACCACATAAAAATAAAAAATAAAGATATTGTGTCTATCTACAACTAAAAAATAAAATATTAAAAAAAGAATTACCTATTATGCAATCACCTTACTAAATCATTGTTTGTTTTTATTTTATGGTTTGGACAGAACTTCCAGAATAAATGTTAAACAATAATGATAGTACATATATGCTTACTTTGTTCCTATTATATCAGAAACATCACTAATATGTTATCACTAAATGTTAAACTGTCTATAGATTGGTCATGTTTAGAACATACCCACCCTTTCGAATTTCATTCAATACTCATTTGTTTAAAAAGGCATTTATGAGAGATTGCCATTTAAAAATTATAACACAACAGACTGGTCCTTTAGCTGGCAACATAAAAAAGCCATCTTTTATCCTCCAAATATTTAAAATATACTCAATGTTAATATTTGTGTTGCATAAAAATTATAAAATATAAAGTAACTACTCATAAACTCTTTCAGAGAACACTAATGAACAAACTATAGTACATAATGGGTCTCTGCTATCATTTTCCTATAGAAAATGTACAAAAACTTGAAACCATCCCAACAAAAAGAAAACATTGCTTACAGAAGATACTGTTACTGGTATATTTTGAATATTTTCAAATTGAAATAAATTCAGAGTTCATGTTTAAGGACTAAAAGTCATCCACTAAGAAAGGAATAGTCTTACCTGTAACGAACATGAAAAGAATGGTCTTCCCTCATGCTTATCAAATTTTCCTCCATCGAGTCATATTATAAGCTGAGTAAAATATAAAATTATTTTATTTTGTGCCAATCCAGTTCTTTACAATGTAGAATTGTTCGCAGAACATTGTCCAGTTAGTATATTAATAAGTTGGTGTTAATACATCCTAAGCGCCTGCTTCTTCTTTATTAATAGTGAAAGGAGGTCAATGTCAGACAGCTTAAAGGTTCAAAATATATCCCAAATCCTTGTATCTCTGGCCCTTTCAGCAGCACTTCAGCAACATTTCTGCAAAAGGAATACAAGATGCTTTGCTTGAAGTCCCATTTTCAAAGAATAACCTAAAGTAACCCTATGCTGTACATAATCACACAGTTAACTCCACAGACTGCTGTAATGTCAATCACTAGAGTAAACAGCAGAGGGCTTAACTGTCACCATGGAGATTCTAAATAAGGATATGAATATAAGAGATTTGTTTGAAAACTGCAATTTAGTTTTTAAAACTGGTTTAAAGTACAACTTTTTTTTTAATGGTACTGTGGACTGCATCCAGGGGTGCTTCACCACCGAACTACCTCCCCAGTCCTTTTTATTTTGAGACAGAGTCTCACTAAATTATTCAGGCTGGCCTTGAACTTGTGATCTCTTGCCTCAGTCTCTCTGTAATCCCAGGATTACAGGTGTACACCTCCACGTCTGGCTAAAATACAATAATTTTATGTAATATTTTCTATTATAAACAATAATACAATAATATGCATCATAATTAACATCTTAAAACAAAATTATCATACTTCAAACTATTAACAAGTCAAATGACAACCCAATAATAAGTTAATTCTAAATTCTGTAAATTTATGTCTTCAAAGATATCATACTGGGGTTAGGGTTTTGGCTCAGCGGTAGAGCACTTGCCTAGCACGGGCGAAGCCCTGGGTTCAATCCTCAGCATCACATAAAAATAAATAAGTAAAATAAAGGTGTTGTGTCCAACTACAACTAAAAAATAAATATTTTTAAAAAAGATATCATACTGATAACTGTTGTATTTATTTGTTGTCAAAGTATATTCTATTTAAACTCTCCCATATGTTTAAAATGTTTTTATTAATATTGAATAAGCACAAAATAAATTATAAAATGTGTATGCTAAAAATAATGACACAACAAAACATTTACTTAACATGACCCAGTACAAGACAAAGAGCATTTCTAGTGCCTTTGAAGTCTCCTGGATACCCCAACTTAACCATCACCTTCCTTTCCTCTCTAAGGTAGCCACCAAATGAATTTTATTCACTATTCCCTTGCTTGTCTCCACAACTTGGCCACAAATGTCTGCATAGCTCTAAATAACATATTACTCAGTTCTGTACAGTTTTGCTTACCACTATTTTCTGAGAATCATCTCAAATGTTGTTACACATTGCTACAATTAGCTTTTTTTTTTTTTTTTTTTGCTGTATCCTATGCCATTATACCAAATGTATTTTTTCATTCATGTATTGATGGACATTTGGGCTGTAGTTTTGGGGGGTTTTGTTTTGTTTCTATTATTAAAAGTACTGCTATGAACATTGTTGTCAATAACAGTGTACTATTAGGCAGCAAAGCAGATACAGGAATGAAAAACAGATAAAGAGATAAAAAATACTAAAAAGCAGTTGAAAGAAAAGAAAGACAAAATGAGAGGCTCCAACAGAGAGCTAACAGGAACACTGGAAGGAAAAACAGAGAGGAATAAAGGCAAAATCTCTATTGATAAAGACAGAGTTTTTCAGAATTGAAGACTTGAAGCAGCAGATTGAAGCAGCACATTGTCTTGAACAGGACAAAGAGAAATGAACTCACTCCCAAATATAACACAGAAACTACAGTATGTCAGATATGAACTATAACCTTTAAGGTAACAGCTGAAAGAGACAAACGAGGAAAAATAAATAAATATACAATAGTGAAGGCTATAAACAACCCTTACAGGTCAGTCAGTCCAACATTTTACTACAGCATTCCTGGAAAGGTCTTAAATAGCTAATCCTAATTCTGAATAGTCATGTCCTGGTTCTTCCTTCTGCCACCATATTCAAGAAAGCCTAGTTCTTCTTCCGTATAACATTAAAAAAATATTTTGGCTATAACATAAAGCAGAATGTAAACAATTGACACCCATTGCTTGGTTAATTAAGTACAGTTAAGTTAACAGGGAACAGAGCAGTAAAGCAAGAGGGAGGAAGGTGGAAAGGGCCAGCTTTGGGAATACTGACAAAGCCTCCTAGAGGAAATAAGGTTTTGATAAGAAACACACAAATATCATTCCTCTAGTCCCTCTCTTATCCAATAAAGAAAGTGGTAACATAAAAAAGGACAAAAAGACAGGTGGCAACGATTAATACAACAAATTTCCTTTTGTTCCAAATTCTACTGGCCTCTTTTTTTTCTTAATAAAAAAACATTAGTAAGAAGAATTGGTATAGATACTCAGAACAACAGCTCCCAAGTGCACCTAGATTGGCAACTAAATTGGCAACTCAACAGCCTTCCATTATCCACTATGAGGTTTAGCCTGTTATTTATAAAATGGGGCAGAAGGAAAAGTACTAGAATTTACTTTACTTCAATTAAATTGTGTTTAATTTAAATATTTTTCTCATATATGAAATCATAATGAAATTTCAAATATTACTAATCATTTAAAATGTTAATTTCAGGATTGGGGTTGTTGTTTAGCAGTACAGCACTCACCTAACACATGCGAGGACCTGGGTTTGATCCTCAGCACCACATAAAAATAAATAAATAAAATAAAGGTGTGTCCAACTACAACTAAAAAAATAAAATCTTTTAAAAAATGTTAATTTCATACTTATTAAAATGTAAATATGTTAAATGCTTACATATATTCATTTACATGTTTAACAAATTAACAAATGTATATAAAAGAAGTTGCAAAGTACCTTACTTGATGAAAACCACATAGAGAGATACTTTTAAAATAATTAACTCTGATGTATTTGTCCCCCCTAATGCTAGAGATCAAATTCAGGCCCATGTACATGCTAGGTAAGCACTCTACTGCCAAGCAACATCCCCAGCCTTAAAATGAATTTAAAAAGCAAGAAGACAGAGAATTCTATTCACTATTTTACTACAGACAGGGTTTTTGTTTGTTTGTTTGTTTGTTTAAAGCCAGGGACACTCTCACTGAGTTATGTCACCACTCTTTTTAATATGGTTATACTGGCCAGGCACAGTGGCACAAGCCTGTAATTCTAGAGGCTCAGGAAGCTAAGGCAGGAGGATCGCATAATTCAAAGCCAGCCTCAGCAACATGGAGACACTAAGCAACTCAGTGAGACCCTGTCTCTAAATAAAATACAAAATAGGGCTGGAAATGTGGCTCAGTGGTTGAGTGCCCCTGAGTTCAATCCCTGGTACCAAAAGAAAAAAAATTATATATATATATGGTCATACTATTCTAAAAAGTACACCAAAAAGTATCTATAACAGGGCTGGGGCTCAGTGGTAGGTAGTGCACTTGCATGTGTGAGGCACTGGGTTCGGTTTTCAGCACCATGTATAAGTAAATAAAGGTCTATCAATAACTAAAAAAATAATTTTTAAAAAAGTATCTATAACAATCAAGTAGTGTTTTACTCCCCACTGCACTGGGGATCAATAACCCAAGGCCTCACACATGCTAGGCAAACCCTTTACCACTGAGCTACACAATTCCCCAACCCAGTAGCATTTTTTATCTTAAAATGACTCACTCGGATAAGAAAATTTAATGACAGGACCATGAACTGGTAATGGAAATTATAGGTTTGAAAGAATACTGAGAAGTCATCAAGTTTAACCTCCGACCTCCATTAAGATTTATAACTGCTGGGGGAGGGGAATGGTACATGCCTGTAATCTCAGTGATTTGGGAGACTGAGGCAAGGAGGATCACAAGTTTGAGGCCAATCTGGGTAATTTAGCAAAACCCTCTCTCAAAAAAATGAAAAGGGCTGGGGATGTGGCTCAGTGGTGGAGCACCTCTATGCTCAAACCGTAGTATGGGGGTGGGGAGGGGTTAGAGCTAATAATTATTTACAAGAATTATTAGTCACTAATAATTTTAGTCCCCACAATTTATTAATCCCTAATAATAAACCAGACTTCATAATTCATCCCTTAATAGCATCTCTCAAACAATTAAATAACTAGTACACTGTTTCGCATTTATTGAGTCCATCCTCATCCCTGCTCTCAGAGAACCCTTTCCAGGAACCCCACATATAATAACCTACCTACTGGGAGGACTGAACCCAGGAACTCATGAGAAACAGGCAAGTGTTTTACCAATGAGCCACACTCCCAGCCCGGGGAGACTATATAGCTAGGCTGACTTCTAAGCACTGAACAAAGTATGCAATCAGAGTGGGCAAGAAAGGCTGGCCCTTCATCCAAGAAATCCTAGCCCTGCTTTACTCTGCTGGCAGTAAAAAAGTCTGCAAACAAACTAGTGACCAAGAAAAACAAAGCACACACAATTACATTTATGTCTATTGTGCTTATTTGAATTTATTGAAACCATCTGATCCTAATTGCAGTTTAAACAATATATCTTTTGGTCTGCTTTTTTCATTCAAGGATTTACATAAACTGGCAACACCCATTATATAATATAACTTACTTTTCTTGTCTCTAAGTTAGATCATCTAAATCCTTTAAACTTTTCATATCTGAATAATTCCCTCTAAGATACAATATTCAAATTCTCCAAAACCATTTAGTTGTAATGTTTTAAGTAAGATACACAGTCTTTTATCAATCTGAGTAGGGATAGACATGAGGAAGAACTAAGAATATATTTAAAACAAAGTTACTATATTAAATTTCAGAGCACAGGTTATAGGAACAAATAAACATAAAAATCATGGGGGAGGAGCTGGGGTTGTGGCCCAGCTGTAGAGCCCTCGCCTAGCAGTGCGAGGCGCTGGGTTCCATCCTCAGCACCACATAAATAAATAAATAAATAAATAAAATTAAGGTATAAAAAAATTATAGGGTAAATAAACTAGGATGCCAGAATATCCACCTGTAGAATGAACTCAACTTATCTTAGGTAAACTGTTTATTTTCTGTCAAATTATCACATATCTGTTAGTAAACCCTAATTTATTTTTAGATGGAGTAAAGGTGGCTTGTCACCTAATCCAGCCCACCCCCAACACACACAGTGCTAGGGATGGAAATCAGGGCCCCAAGCAAGCTACTCAAGCACCTACCACTGAGATAGATTCCCAGCCCCCCAGATTTCTATTTCTGACTACATTTTCTCTGGAGGAGAAGAAACAAGATGACAAGTAAAAGAAATGATACAAGCAGGGGCTGGGGTTGTGGCTCAGTGGTGGAGCGCTTGTGTAGTATGCGCTGGGTTCAATCCTCAGCACCACATAAAAATAAATAAAAATAAAGGCAAAAAAAAAAAAAAAAGAAATGATACAAGCAAAATTAAGAGTAGGATGGTAAGACTAGGAAATATAGGAAAATATGAGGCAAACATGTACAGACAAACACTCAGTTTGACTTTATTTAAACTGAATGTTGATAAAGCAACTAAAGGCAAAAAGAATGACTTTAACATTAGAATATGTAACTAATGTGAGCAACTAGCACCTAAAGCAATGGCAGTTGGGCCCAAGAATGGCTGGACACTTGATAAAGCAATCTAAGAATATCTAGAGAAAAATGTAAACAATACCCATCAATGGAGAGGCAAAGATCAAGTGGCAACAGAGAGCTTTCAAGATTTCCAATCCAGCAAAGAGATAAAACAGCAGCAATACCCACAGTGATTGACAAACGGGATTACAAGAGAGCTATTATACAAAGAAAACAATGGAATACTTATACCAAACGTCTAGTTGGTAAAGTGCTATATTCATATGTTAACAGCTGAGAGAAAGATAAAGATATAAAGCTTCAGATATAAAAATTTGATAAATGGGAAAAGGTTGGGGGGGAAGGAAATAAATAAGTAATATTCCTGAATCTTTGCACATCTTTTAAAACTAAAATTTTAAAAAGTATCACCAATAAGATCTAAATATAATATGTCAGTAATCAATTGGCAAACTTAAAGAGAAATTCCATGGGGGGTGGCAAAAATACATAGGGCTGGGGATCAATGGTAGAGCACTTGTCTACCATGTGAGGCACTGAATTTGATCCTCAGCACCACACAAAAATAAATAAATAAAGGTATTCTGTCCACCTACAATTAAAAAAATTTTTTTTAAAACTGTGAACTAGGGGCTTGGGATGTGGCTCAAGTGGTAGCGCGCTTGCCTGGCTTGCATGAGGCACTGGCTTTGATCCTCAGCACCACATAAAAAAATAAAACAAAATAAAGATATTGTGTCCATCTAAAACTAAAAAATAAATATTAAAAAAAAAACTGTGAACTAAAGATGAACTTGATATCATATATATGTAGCCAAGTACACACCTGTAATTCCAGCAACTCAGGAGGCTGAGGCTGGAGGATCACAAGTTGGAGGCCTGCCTCAGCAACTTAGCAAGGCCCTAGCAACTTAGTGAACACCTGTCTCAAAAAAAAAAAAAAAAAAAAAAAATTAAAACAGCTGGGACTATGGCTCAGTGGTTAAGCACTCTTGGGTTTAATCCCCAGTACCAAAAAAAAGATTACATATATGTATCTATATCTAGCAGTGTTGAGCATGATTTTTAGTATTAACTCACAACTACCATACATTCCAAAAATACATTGCTTTACACAATCCCGATTAATAAAATAACTGCAATCATAATGCTTACTTAAATATAACATCCTGTTCTCTATCATTGTGGAAAAATAGAGATTTCCTATAAATTATGCTGCAAAACTAGATTTACTAGAGATTATGCTGTAAAAACTATATCACTAAAGTTATTCTTAAGCAAATTTATAATCCTAAAGAATGTACTTCAAGGGCTGGGGATGTGGCTCAAGTGGTAGCGCACTCGCCTAGCATGCATGAGGCACTGGGTTCGATTCTCAGCACCACATAAAAATAAAATAAAGATATTGTGTCCACATAAAACTAAAAAATAAATATTTAAAAAAAATGTACTTCAAGGGGCTCAGCAGCAGAGTGCTTGCCTCGCACATGTGAGGCACTGGGTTCAATCCTCAGCACCACATAAAAATAAATAAATAATAAATTATGTCCATCTACAGCTAAAAATATTTTTAAAAGGAATATTAATATGTTTGGACATATTAATATTGGACATAGCTCAGCTGTAGAGCCTAATGTGCTCTGGGTTTGATACCAGTACTGCAAAAAGAAAAAAATAATACACATATGTTCAACTAAAGGAGAAAGGTCTTATACTATACTTGTAAACAATATTTTTTTCCCTTGGTTTTATTTCTCATCAAACTGAACTCCAGAGTAAGAACAGTGTTAATTTTATATCCTATAAAACTATTTTAAATAGATAATAGTCTTTTTAATCTATTAATAAAATGAATAATCTTTTGAAAAGAGTTTTGACTTGACTCTTGCATAATAAAAAAATGATTTCTAAAACAGGTGCTATTATCCTAGCTACTTGGGAAGCTGAGGCAGGAGGATGGAAATTAGATACCAGCCTGGATAACTTAATCAGACACTGTCTCAAAAAAACATAAACAAACAAAAAACAAAGGGGAACTAGGGTTTTAGATCTGTAGTAGAGGGCCTTGAGTTCAATCCACAGTGCCAGTGAATGAATGCATAATAAAATTTTTTTTAAAATGACTGGAAATGTAACTCAATGGTAGAATATTGTAGATTTAAGCCCCCCCCCACACACGTATTTCTAGATAATTATTAGCACATAAAATTGGATACATAGAAGTATTAGAAAATCAAAGTTATAAAAGATACAATGAAGCTGGGTGCCGTGGCTCATACCTGTACTCCCAGCAGCTTAGGAGACTGAGGCAGGAGGATCCAGAGTTCAAAGCCAGCCTTAGCAATTTAGCAAGACCTTAAGGAACTCAGAGAGAACCTGTTTCTAAATAAAATACAAAAAGAGGCTAGAGATATGTGGCTCAGTAGTTAAGTGTCCCTGGGTTCAATCCCTGGTACAAAAAAAAAAAAAAAAGATACTATGACTTTTTAAAAAAGATTCAAAACTTTAGTTAACCCCAATTATATAGTCAATATCAAAATGACAATTTGGTATAAAAACAAAAGATTATAAAAATACTAAGGATTCAAACTAAGCTCAATTTCTACCAAAAAAGAAAGACCAACCTAAATATATACATATTTATGTCATTCCATTTTCCTATCCATAATCATTTTGTTAATAAATAAAAATGAATTGAAATTTTATCTTTTTAGGGCCTATACAAATTGGACAAACATGATACAATTAACAGCTCAAAAAATAAATTCAAAATAAATAATCTTATGAACACATTACTATAACAGAAAAAAAGAGAAATAACTACTAGTAAATAATGGGAAGTATACAACTTTGAGAAAAACTAGTTACCAAGTCTCCACAGAACATGACCCATAGTCTTTTTTATGGAGGGAGTGGGTATTGGGGATTGAACTCAGGGGCATTCAACCACTGACCCACATCCCCAATCCTCTTTTGTATTTTATTTAGAGACAGGTTCTCCCTGAGTTGTTGGAGCCTCGCTTTTGCTGAGACTAGTTTTGAACTCATGATCCTCCTGCCTCAGTCTCTTGAGCCACTGGGTTTACAAGCATGCACCACTGTGCCCCACTGACCCACGATCTTTTATTGCTATAGTCCTCCCTTATCTGTGATTTCACTTTCCCTAGATTCAGTTGCCAACAATCAACCACAGCCCAAAAACATTAAATGGAAAACTCCAGAAAACAGAAGTTCATAAGGTTTAAATTGAACACCATTCTGAGTAGCATGATGAAATATTTTAGCTCCACCCAGGTTATGAATCATCATCAGTTTGTCTACTGTATCCATGCTGTATATATTACCTGCCCATGCATCACTCAGTAACTGCTATCTTGGTTATCAGACTGACTATCCCAGTATTACACCCCTTGATTTCAAGTAACTCTTATTTTACTTTATATTGGTTCCAAAGTGCAAGAGTAGAGATGTTGGCAATTTTATTTCATTATAGTTATAATTGTTGTATTTTATTGTTGATGTTAATTTCTTACTACATCTAATTTATAAATTAAAGTTTACATACGTGTTTCTATACAGAAAAAAAATATAGTTTTATAAAGATTTTTATTAGCATATTTACACACACACACCTTAGATGCCTAAAACCTCAGATAGTACCAAACACTACACAGAGGCCTTGGAAGTATCCTCCATGGACAACTGGGGATTGTTGTACTGGTTAACCACCAGCTTCAGT
Organism: Marmota monax; assembly: GCF_021218885.2. Lineage (NCBI taxonomy): Eukaryota > Metazoa > Chordata > Mammalia > Rodentia > Sciuridae > Marmota > Marmota monax. The sequence continues at coordinate 2,238,732 of NW_026694276.1, forward strand.
CACTCAATATACACAGATATGATCATTTAAAAGCCAAATAGGTAAATAGAATAGAAGTGTCCTTTCTACTGAGTATTGTTTTTCAGTCAGTAAATGACATAAATATGTTTCTGTAATACAAGGGCTTTAAAAAGTAAAACCTGGTTTCAAATACATTTCTAAGCAGAAATCAATCTCAAATGCAAAAGGATTATAAAAGCTGAAAAAAGAGCCCCTAAAGAGTTTGAATTCATTCATAGAATCCAGGCACTGTGGTGCACAACCAGCAACCCAGGAAGCTGAGGCAGGAGGATCAAAAGTTTGAGGCCAGCCTCGATAACTTATTGAGGTCCTAAGCAAGAGCCTGTTTCAAATTTTTTTTAAAAGATACAAATTGGTGTGGATATACTATATAGACAACAAAAGATATGAAAAATTGTGCTCTATATATGTAATAAGAATTATAATGCATTCCAAAGGGATATAGCTCAGTGGTAAATAATCCCAATACAAAAAAAAAATTCTTCATAGGAAAATATACCTGTCTTCTCAAAAAGTATCATTATTCTGTGAGAAAATAAATGTTTCTATTCAGCTCAATAATGTTACATGATGATATGGAACAAAAAATTCTAATGAAAAAGGACCAGAGAAAGATTTTAGGAAGCAAGAAAATCTGTACTGCACCATGAAGGAAAGCAAATCTTCCAGTCAAGGGAAACAACTCAAGCAAAAGCAAGAAGGTAGGAACACATATACTGTGTTTTAGGATAAGAATACTGGGTTAGGAGGAATCAAAGTGATGTCTGAAAACACAGAACAGTACCAAACTGTAAGACTCTGACTATGTGGCTGAAGTACATATTTGGCATTGTATTTATACAATGGGGAACACTGTAGTTTTTTTTTTTTTTTTAAACAAAAAGGAAAATTGGATCTGTAGTAGGAAGATAAACTGCAGCATCATACAAAGCAGGTGAGGAGACAGGCAGAAATATACACTAAAAACAATTACTGAAGAGGAAGCCTCCTATCACTGCACAACATCAAGCACACTGCTTTGCACACGTCCAATGAACTTATTGATTTCATGTCTGGGAAAAAGATAGGAACTATGAAGCAGCAAAGAATGCTATACTAGTCAGAAAACTGTACTTTAATACTTTCTTGTTCTATGGTAAAGAGTACATTCATATTCATGCAAATTACTCAGAAAAGTCTTACTCTTAATTTATAAATTTTTTAAATAAAAATGACAAAAGGATATTGAAAATGTCAGGCAATTTAGATGACAATGAAAGCAAGACAGTAGTTCTAAAAGAAGGATGGAAATATTTCTGCAGAGTTCACAATAAAACACAAGACCTAGAGGCATCTTTAAGTAGAATTATGTACCACAAATGGGATCCAGGCACATGCTGAGCTTTAAATACAAGCATTACAACATGTTTGAGTTCAAGCCATGGTCTTAATCCCAGAACAGAGTTATATGATCTTAAGTGAAATTCTCAGAGGTGGAGTGAGCATAATTATACTTAACAATGTGTTGTGATGACTACAGATAGGATTTGTAAAGTACCTGACCCAGTGCCTGGCTCTGGGACATAACAAAAATTCTCAATAAAGAACAAAGTAATGAAATAGCTGTTGTTATTATTATAAAATAGTATACATGTATTAGATTTGGAATAGTCTAAATCCATGTCAAGTTTTCAACTTTAGAACTGCAAAAAATTTACAAATTTCACTTTTTAAGTAAATCTTAGAAATACTTTATGCTTAAAGAAGAGGCCATTTTGAAAACTAGAACTTTGAAAACTAGTATATCCTATCACTGTTGTAATTCAGCCTATTACCAAGTCTCAGATTTCAATTAAAACGTTTGTAACACTACTTGGCTGATCGAATAAAGGAAGAAAATACGACTAAACTGTCAAAGAGGATTTTAGGCATATGCCTCTAAGGGAATATCACACAATCCTTTACTTCACAACCAGTTCACTCCTCAAATTATAAACAACAGCCTGAGAAACTGCTTCCCGAAAGGAATCCACGGAAAGGAGTAAAGAAGAGTAGGTCTGAGACCCTCCCTCACCCCTAAACTCCTACCCTTCCTTAACGCATACCAAGAAGACCAACAGTGGGTCCCTATTTCACTTATAAACCAAAGCTGCTCCTCAATAGAGAGGACCCACGCCAACACACTGGCTATTATCAGTCCGGAAATCTTAGGTGCATAGTTCTAAAGTGGCAATTTGAAAATCAGCTTGGCTGGTCATGTTCGCTTCCAACACACGCGAGGCACCAACACCAGCCAACAGAGAGGAAAACCAAGAACCTACTTCTCTTAATTCTACCACGGTTAAATTATGCATTAAGGGAAATACAATTTCCACCCTCACTCGTTTTCTTTAACAGACTTCAAGTGACACTAGTTAAAATTACCCAACTGGTTATCCTTAAAACATAACCTTTGAAGACAGTCTGCAGATTTCAAGAAAAGGCTTTCTTAAGATTTTAAACTTGTTTGCAGCAATTGCCAATTTCATTTTCTCAACAGAAAACTGACCAGTTGGTGCTCAAGAGTTTAGCTATCAAGCGCCCGACTGCAAGTGACGGCGACGCGCCTACGATTAGATTCCAAGGGATTCGTATTTCAAATCTACTGTCCACTACGCTCAGAATACACGAGTAGTCACTGTACCCTGGCATAATTTTTATTTTAAAGAATCTAAGGAACGAAGCTCTTCAAGTCTTACCCTCATTAAAAAGTTTTCCTGTGTAACCAGGCGAATGAGAATTCATACTCCATTTGTGTATGATGTGTCAAAATACTGTCATGTTTAACTAATTAGAACAATTTTTTTTTAAATTGGGGGGAAAAAGTTTTTAAACAAGAAAGCAACTGAGCTCCCGCACTGGCGCGGGCGGCTCGGCACCCGGAGATGGCTTTAGGGACGTCTTGTCCCCCGCAGGGCCCACAGATTAGAGCCACCCCGCCCCCTCAGCCCCGCACCGCGCTCCGCCCTCAAGGGACAAAGAAGGTCGCCCCCAGATTCCCGACACAGGAGCCTACCCCAACTCCCACACTCACGCACCCCACCCCGCGCTCCCTGTGGGGCCCCTCAACGCCTCGGTCCCAGAGCCCCGCACAACTCACCTCCAGCCGGCCCGCAGGTAACTGTTGTGCGGAGGACTCCGCGGAGCTGAAGCAGCTGCCCCGGGCGACAGGCCGGGGCTTAGGGCCCCTCCCTCAGGCGGGTCCGCGCGCCGCCGCGGGCAAGCCAGGCAGGGGCACCGCGGGAGGTAGGCGCGCGCCCCCTGCGCCCGCCCCCGGAAGGTCACGTGGGCCAGATTTCTGGACGCCCCTCACTTCCCCAGTGCGTCCCTCCGCCACCCTAGGGGTCCCACAACGCCGTCAGCCCTCGGCGCTGGCGCTCCTCTGCGCCTGCGCCCCAGCTTCAGGCGCTCCCATTCAAACAGACAACGCCCCGCGTCTTTCGGACGAGCCAATGGCAATGGCCGGAGGCGGAGTGGGGCGGCGGGGCTTTCGCCCGCTCCCCGCTCCCGGCTCCCGGCCCCCGGATAGCCGCTCCCGGCTCCCCATCCCAGGACCTGCGAGCCTGGCTGAACCGGCACTTGCGGGGCTCGGTACCCTCGGACCGGGGTCCTCTCCTCAACCACCAAATTGAAGTTTCTTTTCCACTTAGTTCTTCTCTAGACACGGAAAAGTGGAACAATAAGTACCGTGCGGAGTTCAGATAGGGTATAGCTTAGACCCCTTTAAAGGATGGGAGCCCCAGGCAAGTGCCTCCTTCCCTGAAGTCTGGGTCCCGCCCTAGAGAAAGAGTATTCCAAGTGGCAGATGCCGGATGTAGAAGGACTTCTGTGAAAGGAACAGAGGGACCCGTGTGAAAGTCTGAACAAGGCATCCTCAGTTCTTGACTCTCTGTGTCACAATTCTAGCGTGTCCAGCTGTTGGAAAAGCAAACTTCTTTTTGCTGTAGGATCGCTGGTTCCCAGGAAAATTGGTTGGCAGTTTGCGTCAGTTTCAGCAGCTGCATTCCAAATACACCAAGAATACGTTTTATTTCTATTCACTTCTCCATATCGAATTGACCAAAAAATAGGTCTCAGATTCTTAGGCACTACAGTCTCTCCGGTGTAAAGAATCTGATGTTACGTTATTTCTCAAGTGGGTATTTCTGCACTAAAATGAAATTGAAATGTTTTACAGGGTTAGAGATATGCTTAAAAGGGGGGGGGGGGCTGGGGTTGTGGCTCAGTGGTAGAGTGCTCACCTAGCACGTGTGAGGCACTGGGTTGGATTCTCTGCATCACATAAAAATGAAATAAAGATATTGTGTCCACCACCTACAACTAAAAAATAAATATTAAAAAGAAAAAAAAAACGGCTTTCTGAATGATGGGTCATATCTAGTAATCCAAGTAACATTTCTTATTAGGCAAATTGTTTAAAGTATTGGCTTCAAACTAGACTTGGGTTTGAATTTCAACTCTGCCCAACTCTGCAGATTGACTTTGAACAAGTGACATACCTTCTTTAATCTTCGTTTCTTCACCTGTAAAACACAGATAAGGTCCCTTCTAGTTAGAGTTTTAATGATGCTTCAGTGAGGTAAGTTTTATGAGGTAGTTGACTTAGGGCCTGATACAGAAACTGCTCAATACATGATACCTATTAGCATTAATATCAACAACCACCTTTAATATCAGGTTCTTAAAAGCAATAGCTGAATTAACTAGCTATACTATTTCAGAGGTATATATTATATTCCTTTTGACTCATAAATTCTTTGAGGGTATTGATACTATGAAAGACACAAAGGAAGTGTAATATGTCAAATTCTGCATGTCCAAAAAAATCATTATCCCCTCCCCCACCCCCACCACAAACCTTCTTACAGACGTGACTTCCTATTTCTGATATTAGTTACCTCCATCTTCCTGATCTCTTAAATTATCTTTCAGGCCGTATAAATCGGATGATGTTATCCTCTTACTTGAAAATTTTGGTGACTTCCCATTTGATTTTAAATAAAATCCAGACGCCTACCATGGATCACAAAACCTAAGCCATCTTGCTCTGCCTACCTCTCTACTCCTGTCCTCATATCTGACTTCTTTCCAAGTACACAAGGCATTCCTCTGGCCCTGGAATAGACCAAACTTCAAGGTCTTAGGACCTCCTTCCTGGCAGCTCCCTCTACTTAAGCTGTTCCCCAAGCTTTTAAAAGACTGGCTTGGATTCATTCCTCAGCCTTTTCCTCATGCATTACGGTTTTTGGCAAACATTTATGGAGTTTCTGCTGTGGGTGAGGAAATGGTCTAGATACTGAAAATACAGTTGTGAGCAAAACAAAGTGAAAGACTACTTTAGATTTTAGGGTCAAGGCCTCTCTGAGATACCCAGACTGAGATTTGAATTACAAGAGGGAGCCAGTCTTCTGCAACTTTCGGGGGGAAAAAGCAAGTTAGGCAAAGGAAACAGCTAATGCAAAGTTCCGTGAGGATAAGCTTTGTGGAAGGCCACTGGAGCAGAAGAGAAGAACATGCAAGAGGTCACTCAGGCCTTCATAAGGCAGGGTAATGAGTTTGGACATTATTTTCTAAGCATTGAAGGAAGTCAGCAAAAGGTTTTAAACATGAGAATAATTTCATCTGATTTATACTTTTTAAAAAGCACTCTGTAATAAATCCAGAATTTGAGACATTCTCTAAGACATCTATGCCAGCCTCTTCTTAATAGTCAATATCACGAAAAACAAATTAAAAAATGGACATGAATCTTGATGGAGTCTTGGGAAAGACAGGAAGACTATAAAATACATATTAGAGATAACTGAGAAATTTAAATACATACTATATATTAGATGATATTATAGAATTACTATACTGTTATTATCTCAGGTTTGACATGGAATTATGGCTATACAGGAGAATTAATATTTTGAAAATGCAGGTTAAATATTTAAGGGTAAAGAACATGACTTCTGTAACTTATATTCAGGCAATTCAGCACAAAACTGAGAAAGAATAAGAAATACAAACCAAATATTAAGAACTGGGACTGGGTGAAGATACATGGAGAGAGAGATGTATATAATTCTTATATATACTATTGGTGTATGATTATTTTCTCTTTTCTGGAAATGTGGAATTTTTCAGGATGAAAAATAAGAAAATCCTCCCATAGGCTTCCATTTCTGACAGTAATTAATTATATGCCCAATCCAATTCTCACAGTGAAAACAACTTAAAATGCTTTAGAAACTAAAAAAAAAAAAAAAAAAAACTATAAATTTTGTCAATGAGCTAGAAAGTAAGAGGTAAATCAAATACCTCTTAGAGGAGCCCAGTTTGTTTGGACCAAATAAATTTACACAGGAAAAGTTCCAAAAAATGTGACTGATCAATCAAATTGCAATTCATGCAAAGCAACAAGATATGATAAGCAAGAATCATCAGGCAACAAAAACAAATAAAAAACCTGGCAGAATCAGGCCCATGAAGACTTTGTAACTGAATTATCAAACACAGATTATAAGGTAAGTATGTTTAATATATTTTTGATGAGTATATTTAATATATTTTTTAAAAGCTGCTGGGCACGGTGGCACAAGCTTGGAATCCCAGCAACTCGGGAGGCTAGGGCAGGAGGATTGCAAGGCCCTAGGCAACTTAATGAGAACTTACCTCAAAATAAAAATTTTTAAAAAGAGCTATGGATGTGGATCTGTGGTTAGGCACTCTGGGTTCAATCCCCAGTACCAAAAGAGAAAAAGAAATAAAAGATTAAAAATATAAGAATAAAGTACTGAAAAAAATAGCCAACAGGTTTAAAAGAGTACCCAATAGAACTTCTAGACTTAAAAAAGAAATAAAGACATAATAGTTGAAATTTGAAATTCAATGAACATGCTTAACAGCAAACTAGATGTGGCTAAAGAAAGAAGTAGTAAACTGTAAGTCAGAACTCAAAAAAAATTTCATATGAGAGAGAAATATAGACTGAGAAGATCTAACATACAACCAGTCAAAATTCTAAGATGAGAAACAAACAATATTTTAAGCAGGATTTTTTTAAAGAAAAAGAAATTTGCACCTAGATTTATGATAATGAAAATACAAAACACAAAAGACAAAGAGGCAATCGTTTTTTGGTTGTTTTGTTTGGTACCAGGAGATTGAACCCAGGGGTGCTTAACCACTGAGCCTCATCTCCAGCCCTTTTTTTATATTTTATTTAGAGACAGGGTCTCACTGAGTTGTTTGGGGCCTCAATAACGTGTTGAGGCTGGTTTTGAACCCTAGATCCTCCTGCCTCAGCCTCCAGAGCTGCTGGAATTATAGGCATACGCCTGGCTCAAAGAGGCAATCTTAAAAGCAGAAAGAGAGTACAAAATAATAGCCCCCCATAAATTTTATTTAGCAAAATTATTACAAATTGTGGCATAAAGCAACACAAATATATTGTCTTTCAGCACTGGTGACTAAAAGTCTAAAAATGGCTCAGTAGACTAATATCAGGGTGTAGGCAGGGCTGTATTCCTTCTGGAGGCTCCAGGGGGAATCCATTCCCTGTCTTCTCTCACTTCTAGAGACTGTCTGCATTCCCTTCCTCCATCTTTAACCTCTCTTCCTACCATGTCCAAGCTCCACATTCACGCTGCGACAATCTCAAACTGCTGCTTCTTTTCTTTTTAGTTTTAGATGGGCACAATCACTTTTTAAAGTTATTTATTTTTATGTGGTCCTGAGGATAGAACCCAGTGCCTCACACATGCTGGACAAGCGCACTGCCACTGAGCTACAACCATAGCCCTAATCTCAGGCTTCTTATAGCTCCCCAGGCTCACCTGGTGTTTTATATCCCCTTGTCTTTGAATACACTTCTGACTTCTCTACCTGGAGTGACCTTCCTCCCTGGCCTTCTTAACCTGGGGTGGCTGTAGCTTTCATTTCACTCTCATTTTTGAAAGACATTTCCATTACATTCAGCACATGAAAGATATTAATCTTCTGGCCTATATTTTTATAGTTGCAAAATTTAAAAATAACTTAAAAAAAAAAAACAAGGATTAGCACTATACAATGGAACTTCAAGTGACCCCGATGAGCCCACATACGAACTTTAGCTTCACAGTATTTAAATAGTACAAACTAAAACATCAATGGGAAGATCTAGAGGCTACCTGTCACAAAAAGCAATCAAGTGCTCTTGACTCACATGTGCAAAAGAAGTTGCAAGTTGTCCAATTAAACCTTTTTACTACCTTATTGTTCCTAAGGTCACTTAGGGGTGGATTGCTTGAAAGGAGGCTGGGTCCTCTCATGACTAGCTAGCAGTCTTTCATGTGTCTTAATTTCTAAGAGTCAGTTTGCCTTTAGGATAGCATGCTTACTCAGATGTGTTCATCTCTGAAGATTATGCCCCTGTTTTACGATGCTATTATCAGTCTTAATTATGGGATTGCAAATGTACCCAGAGGTTCCCTTGGACAGGCAAATCATACAAATCTAAATTGTTATCCCATGGAACTCTTTCTACCTTAGTCTCTAGACCATCTCAGATAAGACTCTTCCCATTTATTTATTTTTTTTTATCAATATGACTTTGATAGGATTCTGGTTTTAGAGACATGAAGAACTAAGTAACTTTTGAGAGTTGACTCACTTCTCAGGTCAAATTCCTCCCAAGAAGCCAGGTATAGTCATCCCACGTATGTTGTCAGCATTTGTATCCAGCATCAACCAGATTCAACTAATCATATATTGAAAATGTTACAAGGGGAAATTTTTGTCTTTACCAAACATGTATGGACTTTTTTTTCTTGTCATTATTCCCCAAACAATATAGTGTGACAACTGTTTACATAGTATGTTCATTGCATTAGGTATTATAAGTAACTAAGAGGGTCGATGGGCAGTGTCTCATTGGGGGGTTCTTCTTCCTGCCGAGGAGGGTGTAAGCCTCCTGAAAACTTAAAGTCTAAAATAATTAGTGAAGAACAAAAGACAAAGAGTCAGAAATATATTTACAAAAGCAGAGCCCCTGATACATCCAGTCCACACAAGAACTGGAACTAGACAAAGGAAATGTGTTTTATTTAAGGGGGTACATCAAAGGCAGGGAAAAGGTTTCAAGGGCAGTGTCTTGCTTCCAGAGGTCTTGCAGTCAGCAGGTTGATTGTCATCTTAGCAGGTCACGCCCATCTCAGGTGCTGTGTGGGACATGGCAGAGCAGGATAGAGGTTCACAATATCCCTGGGCAATTGATCAGAGAAAATGTCCACTGGTCATTCCCAGACACCAGATGTTTCTATCCACTAGGCTTTGATGTGCAGTGACCCACACACAACTCATGGACGGCTGGTGACAAATAACCTAGAAGTGATTTATAGGAGGATGTGCATGGGATATATGCAAACACTATATCATTATCTAAGGGGCCTGAGCATCAGTGGATTTTGGTATCTGCAGAGGACCTTGGACTTGTGGCTATTGAAAGATACTTGTTAACATGCTGGAGAAAAGGGTAGAACTTTTGAGAATTTGAGCAGCACTAACATGTCAACGTCATAATTCTATTCATTCCTGTACTTACAACCTATATGACTTCCACCCAGACCACAGGCTTTCTTTAAGACAGATTTTTGTCTTCAGCACCTTGTAAAACCATCTGGAAGCATTAGAGATGGTCTCCCCTCTATCAATTGAGGTATACAGGCTCTGTTCAGGTCAGTTTTCTCAAATTTCTTAGATCCACTTTTTTATGCCCTTCATTAAGGGAAGAGAAGGAGAGAAGAAAAAAAGATTTACCATAAATTGAGCTCCCACTCTGTGTCAGACGAATGAGTCAGGAAGCTTATATACTTACCTCATTTAATTCCCACAATACCCTTTGTCCCCATTTCGTGGATGATGAAACTGAGGTTCAGGGCATTTAGATGACTAATCCAAGGTCCTCAATTAATAAGAAGTAGAGCTAAAAGTCCAACTCAATTTGTTGTTTTTTGGTACTGGGAATTGAATCTGGGGCATCCTACCGCTGAATTACATCCCCAGCCCTTTTTAATTCTTATTTTGAGACAGGGTCTCACTAAATTGCTTAGGGCCTCATTAAGTTACCAAGGCTGACCTAGAACTTGTGATCCTCCTGCCTCAGCCTCCTGAGTCTCTGGAATTACAGACATGCACCAAGGCACCTGGTTCCATATCAGTTTTTTTTTCCCTTTGTTTTTGTTTTTGGTACCAGGAATTGAACTCAGGAACACACGACCACTGCCACAACCCAGCCCTATTTTGTACAGTGAATGCTTCAGGGAGCGGATTCTACGCTGGTCCTCATCACTGACTGTACCTCACACTCACCTGAGGCACCAAAGAGAGACTATTTGTGATCTCTCAGAAAAAAAACAAACTATCTTTAGAGCAGTGTTTTTTTTTTTCTTTCCACATTTTTTTTATTGGTGCATTACAGTGGTACATAATGGTGGTATTTGTTGTTGCATATTCATCCATGCACACAATAGAACAATATAACTTGGCCAGCACCACTTGCCTTCTATCCTCTGGTCCCTTTTCCTCTACTGATCTCCCTCTGATTTTCAGAGGTCCCTGACCCTTCTCTCCCTCCACTTTTCTTTTCCTTTATCCTCTCTTGCTTACACATGAATGGAAACATTTGACCCTTGACCTTCTGAGTTTGGCTTATTTCAGAGAGCCGTGTTTCTTAATGTGGACCCTGTTGACATTTTTGTCAAGATCATTTCTCTTGGAACAGAACTGTTTTCTACCTTACTCCTTCCCCAACCTGCCATCCTAAATGCCAGCAGCCTTTCCCCCCTTTATTTCTGGAAGTCCCTGGGGGTGGTTTCCACCCTTCAGCTGCCCTAGTGCAGGTTAGAGGAATGTCAGGGTCCCCAGCTTTATGACCAGCTTCCTCCCTTCATTCAATGACATCCAAACTCCTCTTTTAGAGGATTCTCCTTCCCTCTGGACCCTCTAATGTCTCCAATGTTCATCTCTATGATACATTCAGGAACATTTCCAATTCTGTGACATAAATGTTGAATCCCCACTACATTCCGAGGTTGGGAGTATAGGTAGGCTCAGGACAAACATAGATATGAAACAATTAATTCCAAGATTGTGGGGACATGGCAGAGGAGGAAGCAATAGCTACCCCAGGTCAAGGAGGCCAGGGAGGAAGGTCACTCCAGGTAGAGAAGTCAGAAGTATATTCAAAGACAAGGGGACATAAAACACCAGGTGAGCCCGGGGAGCTATAAGAAGCCTGAGATTAGGGCTATGATTGTAGCTCAGTGGCAGTGCGCTTGTCCAGCATGTGTGAGGCACTGGGTTCTATCCTCAGGACCACATAAAAATAAATAACTTTAAAAAGTGATTGTGCCCATCTAAAACTAAAAAGAAAAGAAGCAGCAGTTTGAGATTGTCGCAGCGTGAATGTGGAGCTTGGACATGGTAGGAAGAGAGGTTAAAGATGGAGGAAGGGAATGCAGACAGTCTCTAGAAGTGAGAGAAGACAGGGAATGGATTCCCCCTGGAGCCTCCAGAAGGAATACAGCCCTGCCTACACCCTGATATTAGTCCATTGAGCCATTTTTAGACTTTTAGTCACCAGTGCTGAAAGACAATGTATTTGTGTTGCTTTATGCCACAATTTGTAATAATTTTGTTAAATAAAATTTATGGGGGGGCTATTATTTTGTACTGAGCTCCATCAGTTGGGCTCCAGAAAACCACACCAAAACAGAATGGAGTCACTCATGCTAGGTGCCATGTCATCAAGGTGACTTTAGAAATGGGCCAGAAAACTCACAGGAACTAATCCAAAGCGACCCAAACAACCTCAGCTTTAACCTGATAGGAAAAGTAACTTTGAAATGACCAATCCATTTTTTGCTCCTTGTTTCTACTTTCTTTAGTATTTTCTTCCTGTAAAGCCCATCTGTTCCACCCAGCTCAGTATTTTGCAGATGACTCTCTAATAAAAGCCAATTAGAACAAGAGATCAACATTTTGCCTGTACCTTTTATAGAGATCAGCCATTTTTTTTTAAGGAGAATATCTGAAGGTAAGAGACTTTTGTTCATTTTCCCTTGTTTGCACAATAAATCCAGTTGGATCTTGGTGTTAAGAAAAAAAAAAGCCAATTAGACCTTTAAACTCAGCTTATTGATTTTGTTCTTTAACAATTTGTTGCAGCAACAATAAAAAACTAACACAATAACCAATCCAGTTTTTTTTTAATAGTATAACTTTGATGAGTCCCATGACTTCTGTTTCTTCTTCCTCTTTGTAATGCATGGTCTAACCAGAGTGGAAATCAGTGGCTTTGGAATCAGACTGACCTAACCTATCTCTGCTCCTAAAAGTTCATTTCTTACCCTAAGGAATGCTATTTCCCTTGGGAGCTGTGGAGAGGATTGCAGAAGTGATATAAACAAAGTGCCTAGCACACAGTAGGTCTCCAACAAATGTTCCTTAACTTCCCATCAAATATTCTATTTCAAGGGACTAAATCCTCACTGCCAGTGACCTGCTGTGTCATTTTATCTAAATGGCTTCCTCTTCCTCAATCTGTTCCATAAAGTTAAAGGGAGATACTTATTATGTCCCTCCGAGTGCTTAATTAATTTGTAATGTGACTAGGTACTCCTGGTGGAAAAAGAGTTATTAGATGCAAAGTGTTGTTATCTTTCAAGCAGGTAATTGTTTCCTGTCCTAAATTGTTTAGTGTTGTACTGAGTTTCCATCTCTGAGATGATGACATTGCTTGAAAGGATAAAGAAATACTTCACTGAGGTGTTTCAAGTCATAAATAATTAATGCTTATTAAGCCTACCCAAGCCTATCTTAAAAGTCTAAATGTTGATTGTTTACCTTTCATATGGTTACTTCCGGTATTTTAACACAATTCATAATGCCAAATGAAAGTTGGCGTTTCAGCATGAGCTTAAGTAATATTTACTTCAAAATCATGTGTGTAGGGGTGTCTAATTTAATACTATTTAAAGAGCTTGGTGGTTTTTACAAGAAAGGTGTTAGGGACGTATTGATAAATAATATTTTTCTCTCATGGGATAACTTATAACACACTTACATTTCAATTTTTTAACTATATGAGATAAAAGATACAAAAACAAGGAGAGAAATGAATTACAGTAGATGGGGTAGAGAGAGAAGATGGGAGGGGAGGGGAGGGGGGATAGTAGAGGATAGGAAAGGTAGCAGAATATAACAGTCACTAATATGGCATCATGTAAAAATGTGGATGTGTAACCGATATGATTCTGCAATCTGTATTTGGGGTAAAAATGGGAGTTCATAACCCACTTGAATCTAATGTATGAAATATTATATGTCAAGAGCTTTGTAATGTTTTGAACAACCAATAAAAAAAATAAATTAATTAAAAAAAAGAAAAAGAAATCCTGCTGAATAACTCTAGCAAAAAAAAAAAAAAAAGAACTAAAAATGCTCAATCTTTAAAATACTGAGAGACTTTAGGTAATTTTTTTTCAGTGCTAGGGATTAACCCAGGGCCTTGTGCTAGCTTGCTAGGCCAGTGCTCTACCTATTAGTTGCTGAGGCTGGCTTTGAACTTGTGATCCTCCTGCCTCAGCCTCCCCAGCTGCTGGTATTAAAGGCATGCACTGTTGTGCCCAGCCACATCACATTAGAAAGCACTGCTACTACATTAGAAAGCACTACTGTATAAATTTCCATATAAGTAACTCATTCATCAGGATTGTTTGTATTGGGGTGAGGGTTGGGGAGGATTTATAGACCCAGGACTTAGGTTCTTTAGTAATGGGTACCATTTATTGGATATGACAGATACTGCACTAAGAAAACGTTCTTTTTATTCTTACACCAATCTTTTAAAAATTTCACATTTTACAAAGTAGAAAAATATGGATCAGACAAGTTAGGTAACTTGCCCCAGATTGTGAAACTAGAAAGTGGCAGTACCAGGATTCAAACTCTTGTCCTGCTGTCCCCAAGACTGTGAGGTCATGTGCTTTACCCTACACATTGAACTTCCTTCTTCTTGGGAAAGCCATTCCCTTCTTCTGCTCCCCAGAATACTTAATCAGCAATGAGGGTATTGGTCTGGGTGATCTCATGCCTTTTGCTGCTTGATGTTTTATTAACTTTCAATTGACATTTCATTTTCTTTTTTTTTTTTTTTGGTATCGAGGATTGAGCTCAGGGGTGCTTAACTAACACTGGGGCACATCTCCAGCCCTTTTTTGTATTTCATTTAGAGACAGGGTCTCACTGAGTTGCTTAAGGCCTCGCTGTTGCTGAGTCTGGCTTTGAACGTGCGGTCCTCCTGCCTCAGCCTCTTGAGCCTCTTGAGCCTCTTGAGCCTCTGGGATTACAGGTGTGCACCACTGCACCCAGCTCATTTTCTTTTTTATATAAAAGAATATACAGAGATGTTACTATTTAAAAACAGAATTGTGATAAGCAAATATGAACCAATCTTATATTTATGCTCTAAGGTGCTTATTAAATGATGCCAAGAGATTGCTGAAGACTACTTTCTCTCCCACAAGCAAGGGAATGCAACCTCTTCAGGATGTGGTGGTGATGGTGGGAGGCTTCTCTTCTCCCAAGTACAAAGCCCAGAAGACTTCCCTTTCTAGGGTTACTCTGAAAAACTGGTGTACAGGCACATCTGCAAGCCCACACATGCAGACAGCTGGTGAGGTCACGCTAGAGACGAGGATGAAACTCAGGCATCTTCTGCATCCAGTTCTAAACTTCAGAGCATCTTTCCATTTACTAGAACCATACTAGGGACTTTTTCTATGCATATAGCATGAAATATAAAAATTTATGACAAGGCTCAATTTGGGGGCACAGTGCATCTTCCAGACAAAGCAGTTGTCTTGGTGCCCAAACTGAAGCTGTATCTTCCTATACATGTTATCTGAGTGAGTCTTTGCTCCTTTGTACTTTCTGGGTTTTCTCTAGACCTAGGGCCACAGGAGGAACAGGCTCCTGTGTGAGGTGTGGCCAAATATGACCTGTGGTTCATAAAGTCAATAACCATTAGCTGACCACAAATGTGTTTAAAGCATAGAACAGCACAGTCTAACAGAGGCGACCATCCTTTCATGTTTAGCTAATCATCTTTTCATATTTTTAAGTAATATGTATATTTAATTCACGTCCTTTGTTTTTTGTGGGTCATTTTATTATTGAGTGATCTTTATTCTAAAACACTTGGAAAATACCAGAAAGCATGTCCAAGAATCACGATTAATTCCTCCTTACTTTCACACACTAGCATAAGTCCATTGCCATTGTCATATGTATGGAACACCCACCCCGTTTCTCTCACCTCCACTGCCATCGCCATGCTGGAGATTTTCAACTTCCCCAATCCCAAAGTTCCTTCCCAGCCTCAGGTCTCACACACATGTCCCCTCCGCCCAGAACACTCTGCCCAGAACACTCTGCCCAGAACACTCTGCCCTGACTCTTGACATGGCTGGCTTTGCATCACTGGGGCTCAACTTGAAATTCTAGTCCTCAGAAAGCTCTTTCCTGCCTACCCTATCTCAAGAAAGCCCTTTCCTCCTTTCTTTTTCCCAGTAGTCTCTTCCTATCCTTCAAGGCACTTATCACCGTAATAATATGCAGTGTTCTTGATTCTCTGCAATTAATTTTTGTAAAGTGATTAGAACAGCACTAAGCACATAATAAGTGCCCCATATAAACACTTATACAGTTTATAAGTGTTTATATAAAAAAATCAACTTGGATAATGCTCACAACAATCCTATATGGTAATGCTATTAGTATCCTCATTTTATAGAGGATATTACAGAGGAACAGAGAAATTAAGTGAACTTGCCCAAGATGACAGTTTACTGGGTAGTAGATCCCACCTATAAAATAGCCTGGCACTAAAGTCCACACTCCTAGTTATTTTCATTATTTCTCCTTGATTACAGGACCTAGCATAATGCCTTACACCTGGTAGGTATACTCAAAAGATATTTAATAGTTTAAGAAACAACTTTAAGTTGAAAATAAAATTTACCTGTAATCCTACCGTGTGGAGATTTGGGGAATTCATTCTTGATTTTTTTCCTTAATGTGTGGATAGACTATTATCAACATCATAACTTTTAGAAATCATTTTGAAGAGCATAGATCAAGTATCAATATACCACAGGTTTAAAATCTTATTATTTTTAAAAATTATATTTTCAAATCAGTATTCTTCCTTTTGGCAGTGGGTAGAGGACAGGGGAGAGGAGGACATGTCTTTAGAAAAAGTAGATAATATTTGATACTATGAAATATTCTGGCCCTTCATATTGATGGGCAAAAGTTGTCAAAGTTCAATTGGAAAGTTTAATGAATCAGAACAAATTTTTAAAAATTAATAATAAAAAATGGAAAGTTTAGGAAAAGAGGAAGTTTGAGCAGTGAGTTTTGTTTTTTAAATTATATATCTTTAAATTGGTGTTTTAAAATTTATCATGAGAATTATTTTCAGAAGACCAATTGACAAAAGAGTTTTCTTAGTGTTCCCAAAGCACAAGCAAGGTCCATTGTTTACAGCACAAATTGGATCATCCTTGATGGTGATGGCATGGCCACATCAGCACAGCTGAAAGAAGGATTTGCTGACCACCAGTGGATAAAGAGACAGCATTGACCAAACAGCAAGAAAAGCAAGTGAAGGCTGCTGGTAAAATACTGAGCCGTGCTTCTCCATATACTGGTTTGCTCAGTTTTTCAAAAAGACACCTCCAACGCCCACCACTGGCTTTTAAAATAGTTACAGGATAAATAATTTGTAACAGCTGGTCATCAAATTCATGCCCATTCCCGGAAGGACCACAACCCTAAGCTTGACTATAAATAATACATCCACCTGGCTCTCCAGGGAGTATTGGATAGATTTGTTGTTCCATGGCAGTGTCTCCCTTCTGTTACTCCACAATGACAAAATGAAGCCAGGCTGCCAAACCGAATGGTATTTGGTTACAGTTACAGGCGCGACTTCTGTGGGCAGCCTGCATTTTGGAGATGAAGCTAGCTGATAGGATTACCAGGGCATCCTCAAATACAGCCTGTGCATCGGAGCCTGCATCACATTACCTTTGAAAATATTTAATCTAGAGACACCATACACTGGATACAAAATCCATGAGTATCTGACCCCTGTGTGTGGCTTAGGACGTGTGATTCTGAACCAGCTCCTGTTTTTTCCTTTGTGGGTTAATAGAAATCCAGAGGTAGGAACAGAGGGAGAGAATGTGAAAATTAAGACAACAGAGTCAAACCAAGAGTGTTTGAATGCTCTTAAAAGACCAAAAAACAAAAAAAAAAAGGATAAAAGTTTAGATCATATTAAAATCTTCAACACTTATTTCTTGCTTAAAGGGACCCAGAAGCAGCAGCACACCATGACTTTGAAGCTTCATTTTTGTTCTATTAATCAATTGCAGTCAACTTCTGACTACCAACAAAGAAAGACCGGAGTCAAAGGATGGCTCATCTGTGTTGTGAGGCCCTTCCTCTTGTTCACCTGGTGATGCCGAGACCCCAAGATGTAGGTGAGTTTCTATTGTTGCTGCCACTGTGTTACCTCTTTGTGTTGCCTGTATGTTGTATTGGTTGGAGACTCAGCAGCAGATTGCTTTGTGCAGAACAAAACAGCGATCCATCATGTCCTTAAAGCTCCTAATGATAAGATAGTCACAGTCTAAGTGAAAAATTCATACAGGAGCAGGAAGAATTTGGATTGTCAAATCATTGCTTCCATTAGTCAACATACACTGCCATTTACAGCCAGTAGGACTGATCTCAGAAGTGTGGGGTTTGGGACCACCAAGGGTCAGGCGGCAGAGCTAACTGGTATGTACAGTAGCAGAGAGAGTGGGAGCAGATAGGAACAATGTCTGTATTTCTCTCCACAGCAGGATGTAGACATCTTCCTGGTTTACCTGGCTAGCAGAAGTCTAAACCAGAACAGAGGGTATTGGGGATGAAGTTGAAAGATGGTTACAAGCCCCCATGGTCCTGCCATTTTTCTTTGGTGATAAAAACCGTCCTCCAATCAAAATTGTATCACTACTAAACAGGCTAATGAATAAAAGAAATATCACCTACTAGCCAGAAACAATGATTTGCTGACCGTCTTTCACCCCTAACCTTTAAGGAGTTTTGTTTTTCCTATCTATATACATTCTTCATGGATTCCATCAGTTCCCCAATCTTCTCAGTCATGGTTATCTTCTTGTGTTAAATTGGCTAGTTATCGAGCTTAGGTCAGCACTTCAACACCAAATTTAGGCTTCATAATGAAGTAAACCACACAAGGAAGAGCCATCAACATAGTGAGCCCCTTGTTGTTCATCTCCCCTTGGTCCCAGACTGAAGTGTTTTCATAACCTGCTTCACGGAATGCCCTGACCTCATCTGCTCGGAGGAGTGACTATGAGCTATTGCTGAGCACACAATGGTCAGTACAGCTGCATAGCAGTCACGACCCCAGATGGACCCCCCAACATCAGGAGATCAAATTGGGTTCTACAGAAGGTTCTGTTGGGTTATGCCCAGAATCTCTTTGGAGGTGCCTTTGGATTCCAAGATTGAGCTGAGTATTGACGTGGGAAGATGTTCCTGTTCTTTCCAAATATCTGTAAGGGGCTATTTTGATGCTAAGGATGTGAACTGTCTTTTTCTAGAAATAGTCCTCTTGTATTTTTGGACGGGGGGGAGGGTTAGGGGGAGGTACCGGGGATTGAGCTCAGGGGCACTTCACCACTGAACCAATCCCCAACCTTCTTTTGAATTTTATGTAGAAACAGGGTTTCACTGAGTTTAGTACCTCCCTTTTTTTTATTAGTTGCTCAAGACAATACAATGATCTTGACATATCATACATTTGATTCAAATAGGGTATGAATTCTCATTTTTCCACGTGTACAGATTGCAGGATCACATTGGTTATACAGCCATGTATATACATACAGCAATACTAGTGTCTGTTGTATTCTAGTACCTCCCTTTTTGCTTAGGTTGGCTTTGAACTTGCCATCCCCCTGCCTCAGCATCATGAGCCATGGGGATTACAGGTTTGCACCACCATGCCCAGCTCCTGATATTTTTAATGTATAAACACACACACACACACACACACACACACACTCACACATACTAGTAATACTAATAATAATAGTAGTGATAATAACAACAGAAACTGTTTTTCTATGTGAAATGAGAGAGCTCATCAGGCTTCTGGCTCATCTTGGTGGGGTGCCTTTCTTTTTCTTAAAAGTCACAGCAGAAATCAAATTTTATCAGTTTAAATGGAACGATATTTTAGGAATTTTGATCTGGCCACCAGAGGATCTTTTTTCCTTAATGACAAGGGCTTAGCATCCAGCAATGAAGCCCTCAGTCTACAAAGAAAGCAGGAGGGTGGCTTTGGCCTGTACCTTAGGTCATTAAAAGCACTGCAAAACTAGAACTTGTCTTATTTTTCTGTTTTCTCTCTAGGCATTTTTTAAATTCTGGGTATTTTTAACCTCAAAAATTAGATAATGTTTTGTTTTAAATTAATTAGTGATATTTTAAACCTTCAAACAACATATCCATTTTATAAGTAGATTTTAAACATCGTTTTCAGGCTCTTTATAGAGATTATGTCCTATAAATGCAATTCCTTCCTTTATTTTATTTTTTTAAATTTTTTTAATAGTTTTAGATAAACAGAATGCCTTTATTTTATTTGTTTATTTTTATGTGGTGCTGGGGATCGAACCCAGTGCTTCATGCGTGCTAAGCAAGTGCTCTACCACTGAGCCACAATCCTGGCCCTCCTTCCTTTATTTAAAAAAAAATGTATTATTATTTATTTATTTGAGTACCCCAGGGTGCTTAACTATTTAGCCATATCTCTAGCCCTTTTTTATATTTCATTTAGAGACGGTCTCGATGAGTTGTTTTGGGGCTATCTAAGTTGCTGAGGTTGGCTTTACAATTGCAATCTTCCTGCCTCAGCCTTCCGAGGCCCTGGGATTATTGGCATGTGCCACCATGCTCCGCTCCTTTCTTTATTCTTTAAACATCACCTTGATGAGGAATGCCCAGCTTTCTGTACCTGGGAGTTCTTCAGTATTGCAAAACCAAGACTAGTTTTGTTTTTTCCTTTTTAAACTACCACTGACAGCAGGATATGATGCTGCACATTTGTAATCCCAGCTACTTGGGGAGGCTAAGGCAAGGAGGATTGCAAGGTTGAGGCCAGCCTCAGCAACTTAGAGAGAACTGTTTCAAAATAAAAAACGAAAAGGACTGGGAATGTTGCTCAAAAGTAGAGTATCCCTGAGATCAA
The DNA here is from genome assembly GCF_021218885.2 of Marmota monax. Taxonomy (NCBI): domain Eukaryota; kingdom Metazoa; phylum Chordata; class Mammalia; order Rodentia; family Sciuridae; genus Marmota; species Marmota monax. The sequence goes on from NW_026694276.1 coordinate 2,259,133, forward strand.
TACCCAGTACCAAAATAAAACAAAACCAGAAACTTACCATTGACTGAATTCTCACTCTGAGCCAAGCACTCTATGCCAAGTACTTTACATGTATTATCTCATTTCATTATCTAGTAATCCTGAGAACTGGGTAATATTGTTTCTATTTTTCACTTGCTTATATACTTTTTCCTCTTTCTCTTTTCTATTGAGTTTTTATTTTATTTTCTCCCCTAATTTTTCAAAGAGTAAACTGAGAAAAGTTTTAAAATCTGATGGTGGGCATAGTGGTGCATGCCTGAATTCCCAGTGACTTGGGAGGCTGAGGCAGGAGGATCACTAGCTTCAGAAACTTAGCAAGGCCCTAAGAGACTTAGTGAGGCCCTGTCTCAAAAACAAAAAATAAAATCAAGGGCTGGGGAATGTGGCTCAGTGGTTAAGCGTCCCTGGGTTCAACCCCTGGTACCAAAAAAAGAAAAGAAAAGTCTACAAGCCAGCCAGATGGTATACAGCTAATGAGTGAAGAAGGCAAAATTCAAGTCAGGTCTCTCTACTCCTACTTTCAGGCTATGCCTTTGACTTTCCTGGGGAGCATTTTCCCTTAATCTTCAACTTGAGTGGGAGTAGCTTGTAATTCTGGTCATGAAGGTATGCCTCCCTCAGTTTAAACATTAGCCTCTATAAGTGATTTGAGGCAGTTCAGTAGTGATAATCACCCTTTCTCCCTCTCTAAACAGAGTGTTTTTTTTTTTTAAATTGAGTTTTCCAACACTGGCATCTACATATGAACTAAGATCTCTGTATAATGTTTTGCAGATGCCTTTACCACATTTAGTTTATACTCATTTTTCTTGGAGAACTCAGCTCAATATTTTTGTTGTTGTTGTCCAAACATATTATTTTCGCTTTTGAGGTTAAGTAATCTATCACAAGTTGGTAGACTTCTAAAAATTTGGATGAGGAAGAACCATGGAGATCCATTCTCCCAAACCCATCACTGGATGGGCAAGATTGGGTGGCCAGGGGCTATAGTCATCCTGGGCTAGAAAAACTTCAGAGCCTAGCAAGTACTCAGGCAAGACAGCCTCAGTCACTCCACCTACAACTGAATATAATTCTACTACTTCTAAGGAGTTGTACACGAAGTCCAGAAATCAAGAAGAGATATTTAAATGGGTGCTTAAAATTTTCTTTTTAAAAAAGAAAAAAAGGGGGGCTTGGGTTGTGGCTCAGTGGTAGAACACTTGCCCAACATGCATGAGGCACTGGGTTTGATCCTCAGCACCACATAAAAATAAATAAAATAAAGGTTTTGTGTCCATCCACAACTAAAAAAAGAAAAACAATTTTTTTAAAGAAAGAAAGAAAGTAAAAAAGGACTCATACCAAATGGCAGCTGAGATGACAGCTCTGACCACTTTCAGGAGCATCCTCGTGACACTGCTGCCACCACACTGCCATCTGGGCTATGGCAGCCGGCCAGCCTTGCCCAGGGGAAGGCGGCCTCTGACCAGGCTCCCGCCTGGTCTCTAACTAAAAAGGGACATTTGGCTGCAGACTGGCCTCCAGGTGTTCAAAAAACCTATTTGTCCTCCCTTGGTCAGATTTCTGCCCAATCTCTGCTCTTCTCAGACATACAAGGGAAAATCAGAGAGAGGGGACCAGAATGTCTGGAAGCCCAAGTAGAAAAGCACCAGAATGAGGGGCAACATGGATGGAACTGGAGGAGGACATTGTGTTAAGTGAAATAAGCCAAATAGAGAAAAAAACAGTACTCACCATCTTGCTTATACTGTGGAATTTAAAAAAAAAATGATCCCAAGAAGTAGCAAGCAGAATGCTGTTACCAAGAGTCTAGGATGGCAGGGGGAGGTAGGGGTTGGTCATAGGTGCAAAGTTAGGATAGGAAGAATGTCCAGGTGTTCTCTTGCATAGTAGGGTGACTATGGTTAACAATGGCGTACTGTATATTTTGAAATCACTAGAAGAGAGGATTTTAAATGTTCTCTCACAAAATGGTTGTGAATGTTTGAGGGAATAAACATGCTAATTAGCCTCATTTGATCATTCCATCTAATGGAGTGATCATTTATATACTTATATCAAAACATCACATTGTATCCCATAAATATTGTACAATTATTATGGGTCAATTTAAAATAAACCTTTAAAAAAAAACTCCCACCAGAGGGGCTGAGGCTGTAGCTCAGTGGTAAGGCACTTGCCTCGCATGCGTGAGGCACTGAGTTCGATCCTCAGCACCACATAAAAATAAGTATGTGTGTTCATCTACAACTAAAAAAAAAAAAAAAATCCCACCAGAACAGAGAAGGTGGGTGGTTATATTTAAGCTAAGCTGGCTTTCAATGTCACATGACTTACTCAGGAATGAGTGGATAAATGAAGGCCTTGGTATTGTAAAATTCATCCTTTAAGCTGGGCATAGTGGTGCACACTGATAATACCAGCAACTGGGGTAGCTGAAGCAGGAGGATCAAAAGTTCAAAGCCAGCCTCATCAACTTAGTGTGACCCTGACTCAAAATAGAAATAAAAAAGGGTGGGGATGTGGGAATGTGGCTCAGAGGTAAAGCACCTCTGGTCTCCCCCACTCCAAAAAAAAAAAAGAAAAGAAAAAAATATCCCTCCTTTCCTTGCATTCCAAATTCCTATTTGGGGCACTTGTCTAGATGGATAAGGCACTGAATTCAATTCTCAGCACCGTATATAAATAAATAAAGTCCATTGACAACTAAAAAAAAATATTTTAAAAAATTCTCATTTTGAGAGAACAAACACAAATAATATTCCCTAAGGGACAATAATAAAGATTTGGCCATTAACTATAGACCAATGTCTCCTTCAAAATTTAATGAATGAGGACGGGAGATGGAGCTCAGTGGCAAAGCAAGCACAAGGCCCTAGGTTTGATCCCTAGCACTGAAAAAAAACAAAAGAGGGAAAATTGTTTTCCTTTACTATTATAGAATATTTAAGATGAGTTAGCTCTTGGGTGAGTTTTCTGCCTTCATGTTTATAACTGAATTTCTCTAAATGAAAAGCATGCATTTCGTTCAGTGTAGACACCAAATTAATCATAGTACATTATTCTAATATATTTAACAATGTGGCTATTCTCATTTCCCATAGAAGAAGGTGCACAATGAAGACAATCCATGAAAACCAGATATACTGTCATGACAAGGACAGCAGGACCAGGCAGCAGAGGTCAAGAAACATCAGGCTACCCAATCATGGATGAAAACGATTTTTCAGAAGATACAACTTATAAGCAACAGGAAGATTTACCTTATGATGGTGATCTCTCCCAAATGAACATATGCAATGATTACAATTTTACCGGAAATACTAACACCCTCGATGTTATTCCAATAGGAGATGACCCCAAAGTAAAGGCTGCCCATGTTGAAACATACAGAAATACAGCCATGGCCATGACGTGGGATAAAGTTACTGAAAATGCTACCAATAAAAAGTGTGATAAAGAGAATCAACGCACCATGACTCTTCATGTTCAAGCTACTAAAGGAGCTGCTTCAAAGTCAAACGTTTCTGATATTTTACTCCATCATCTTTCTAAAGAGCAATTACTAAGAGTTCAAGGTATTAACTTTGAAACTCTCCCAGAGGCATGTAATGGTGACTGTTTTGATGAAACAGCTTTTATTAAAAATATTATTTCACGTTATGTTAAGAATTCTTTCCCAAAAGCACAAACCTCAGAATTCATTGACCAACTCAACCCCAAAAGAGATGTCAAAAAAAGCAGTAAGCCCACCGGTTCTCCTATCATGACAAAAGAAAATATCTGTGATTTAGAAAAGCCAGTTGTGACTGCAAATAGCAACCATCACGAAAATTTAAATTTTCTAACTAAAATCAAGGGTCCACAGGATGAACAAAAAAGTTGCCAACGGCAGACACCCCAGAAACAGTTGACAGAAAAAGCAACTTCAAGCAATGACTTCAAATATGGAAAAGGTCAAGTTCATTGCCAGCTGCCAGATTTCTCTAAAGTTGCTCTCAAAATGAAAATCCCTAAAAATCACATAATGAATAAGTCACTTACAATGACTAAGCCAGCCAGTTTTTCTCCTAAATTGAGAAACAAATCAGCAATCATGCAAGATATTTTAGAAACCATGTTTAGGTCAAAGTATGTTGAAAAACAACATCTGGAGCAGAAAAGGGAAAGTACAAAACCTTCACAACAAATGCAGGTAAATGAAAAGAGTCTCCTGTAAATATATACTGGGACTACTGGTCATCTCTGTCAGGGTGGGTTTTTGGAGGGTGAGTGGGGCTTAGTTCTGGTTCTGAGGTCTCATTCAGCTCCCTGGGACCATGGGGGCGAGGGACTTGACCTTTCAGAAGCTCAGTGATATTCTCATGAGAAGAATCATGGGCCAAATATACAACAGCATACAAGAGGGTGAAATCCAAATTCCTCAAGCCGGGGCATCCCCTTTAGTATCTTACTTCGTTCTAACCTTCTAAACTCAGCTTCATTACCTGGCCAGCCTAAACCTCTTCTAAGCCTCTGAATTCTCTGAGCCTCCTACCTTCCATGAAGCATCCCATCTCCACTTGCCAAAGACCTGCTCCTTTCATGGCTTCCTTCAATTTCCCCTGGACCATGTAAATTTTCAAATCTGCAAAATCACAATTATTTCTGTCCTTTGCTTATTTAGTACTTTTGTCAGAGCTTTTATCTCAGCCTGATTTGGATCAAAATAATTTAGAGGTAACTGTTTCTCCCACTCAAGTTTAAGACTCCAGAGGGCAGCAACATTATCTTCTTCTTTCCATTGTCTAATTTCCTTACAAACTTTGTCTAACAAACCATACAAACTGTTACATTGGTAACCACTTAATACAAAACGTTGTTAATGCTTAATCTATGCCTTTTCCCACTGCCCCACATCCCATCTTCTCATCCCTTACCCAACTTTCCAATGTGATGAGGCTGAGGATCTCATCATTTGAGGGAGAATAAATAGTAAGGCAAATTCACATTAATAATTAAAGTAGGCTGGGTGCTGAGGCATCTACTGTAATCCCCGTTACCCGAGAGGCTGAGGCAGGAGGATCACAAGTTCAAGGCTAACCTTGGAAAGTTAGCAATACCCTGTCTCAAAATAAAAAATAAAAAGGATTATGGATATAGATAAGTGGTAGAGTGCTTGCCTTGCATGTGTGAGGCCCTAGATTCAATCCTTAGTACTGGGAGAAATAAAAAGATCAAAGTGAACATTTTAGTTCTTTTGTCACTTTGCCAGGACAGTATGGAATTTCTTTTCAGCCTTTTATGAAGGGCATCCTGGACTGAATAGCAATGTCTGCCTGTTTCAATTTCCATCCCTCATTTAACCCAGCACTGGGAAATTTGAACCGGAACCTCCCGACACAACCTGGAGCCAGCAGCCAACCTGGTGGTGACAGCAATGCTTCCCTAAGTCTTGGAGAAATCTATACCTTTATGGTATTGGGAAGTTTCAAGGTTACTTGTTCTTTTTTTTTTTTAATTGGTGCATTATACTATACATAATATACTATACATAATACATAATATACATAATATAATATACATAATATACATAATATAATATACATAATATATAATATAATATAATATATATAATATATAATATATATTATATATAAATATATAATATATAATATATATTATAATATATAATATAATATAATATACATAATAGTGGGATTCATTTGTACATTCACATAATTTGATTGATCTCATTCCCCAGTACTTTCCTTTTTCCTTCCTCCTCCCTCCCCCAATCTTCTTGCTCTACTTTACTGATCTTTCCTTTGTTATTATTTGAATTAGTGCATTATAATTATATAGCTAAGGTGGGATTCATTATAGTATGTTTATAGTGGATATAGCATAATTTGGTAGATTTTGTTCCCTAGTATTTCCTCTTACCATACTTTCCACCCCCCGCTTCTAACCCCTTCCTCTACTCTACTGGTCTCCCTTCTGTTTTTGTGAGATCCTATTTATTTATTTATTTTTGCTCCCCCCCCCACACTAGTTTCCACATATAAGAGAAGACATTCAACCCTCGACTTTCTGAGTAGAGATTAGTCACTTAGTTCCATCCATTTACCAGTAAATGCCATGATTTCATTCTTCTTTATGGCTGAGTAAAACTCCATTATGTATATATACCACAGTTTTATCCATTCCTCTATTGATGGACATCTGGGCTTGTTCCATAACTTGCCTATTGTGAATTGTGCTGCTATAAACATGTGTAGGCATGTGTCACTATAGTATGCTGATTTTACTTCTTTTGAATAAAAAATACAAAGGAGTGGAATAGCTGGGTCATATGGTAGTTCCACTCCTAGTCTTTTGAGGAATTGCCACACTGCTTTCCAAAGTGGTTGTACTCATTTTCAGCCCCACCAACAAAATATAATTGTACGATTTTTCCCGCACATCCTTGCCAGCAATTGTTATTTGTATTCTTGATGATTGCCATTCTAAATGGAGTGGGATGAAATTTCAAGGTAGATTAATTTGCATTTCTCAGGGTTCCTGTTCTACTAGGAGGATAACATTAATATTGTTCCCAGTTCTCAGTCTCCTGTGTTAGTAGAAGGAGAATGGATATCAGGCTCATCTCTCTCTGGCAATGGTAGTTTGAGATCAGGCATCTGTTTTTTTTTTTTTTTTTTGTTGTTTGTTTGTTTGTTTGTTTTCCCAGCCTGTCAATTCAAGATAGAGAACTGAATGCTATAGGTTTCACATCCAGCCTATATTGGAGATATTCCTAATGACCACAGCCTACTTTTACCACTGCCATTTCATTCTCTGGCCTCTGTGTATTTCTGAGCTTTATGCTGGGAGCAATGGGAAGACCCTCAAGGTGATTCATTGTGGGATTAAAACAGTTAGCCTGTGGTGAGCATAAAACAACCACTATCTTGACACATATTTTGGAGTGCATGGCACATTATAATTCCTAGAACATGTTTGGTGTTAGCGAAAGGACCTCAACAGAGCTGCTAGAAAGATCAACAATGGTTCCTGAGTCATGGAGCTTACAGTATAATTTTAGGAGAAATGTTTGGGTATTCCACCTTCTGGTATCAAACATGATCATAATGATAGCTAAGATGTATTGCTGATATTATGGTAAATATTTAACATTTAATTCTCATAGTAGATTCTATTACTATCTCCATTTCACCACCACGAAATTTGATGCTTACAGTGATGAGGCAATTGCTTGTGTCACCCAGCAAATTAGTGTCATAGTGGAATCCAACCCAAGCACCATGGACCCAGCTCTTGACCACAGAACTGGGCTGCCTCCATGATGACCAGAACACATCAGTTGTCCTGGAGGCAGCCCATTGATCATTCTGAATAATGGTGTAATTGGTCAATTGCAACAGTAATGTTTTCTTATTCTTTAACTATGCAGATGGAGCCTACAGTACACAAACATCAAGACTTTCTTACAGGTATAGAGTTTTAAAACTTCTTTGATTTAGAGTTTCAAAGACTATGTTGAATAGAAATGGTGAAAGAGGGCATCCCTGTCTTGTTTCAGTTTTTAGGGGGAATGTTTTCAATTTTTCTCCATTTAGAATGATATTGGCCTTGGCTTAGCATAGATAGCTTTTACAATCTTGAGGTGTGTTTCTACTGTCCTTAGCTTTTCTAGTGTTTTGAACATAAAGAGGTGCTGTATCTTATCAAATGCTTTTTCTGCATCTATTGAGATGATCATATGATTTGATATGTGTTTTGAAAATTTCTAGAAGAGAATAGCAAGGCTGATTACTGCCACAGATTTTTGTTTTCAGTACTTAATAAGACGGAGATGATTTGAAACGCATGGATGCCAAAACTTGTTCTTTCTTATGTAGAAATAAAAACTGAGACACATTTGTTGAAGTTGTCATCCACCTCTCAGAAAGAGGCCTTCTCAAGTACTTACATATTTCAAAAGCTATCCCAAGGCAAGCAGATGTGTCAAAAGTTAAAAGAACAGACTGATCAACTGAAGACTAAGGTGATACTTTTAAAATTTATTATATAGGGGCCGGGCTGTAGCTCATTGATAAAGCGCTTGCTTTGCATGTGTGAGGCACTGGGTTCGATCCTCAGCACCACAGAGAAATTAATAAAGATACTGTGTGTTCATCTACATCTAAAAAATTTTTTAAAAACTTATTATTTAAACACTGGAGACCATACTATTAATGAAATATTATGTGTTTTTACTGCAGGTACAAGAATTTTCCAAAAAAATAAAACAAGACCCTTTCTGCCATTTGAAAGAAAAAAGAATGGTAATGAATTTGATTTAGTTTTTTAAAATCTTTATTAGAGAATTTGACATGGGTAAATACAAATGACTTCATGGTACCACCGTTTTCTCTAAAATGGTGGGAGTGGAATGTTCTGGTAGGAAATGTTTGGCTGAAGATTAAACTGTCTTAGTTTATGGGACTAAAAGAGTTTAGAATTCTGTTTCTATAAGAATTTAGCTCTCTTTCCTTTCCAGGGGATAGATACATCGCTTACCTCACTAGTCAACTCGTAAATCTGAGTTATGCTCAAGAGAAGAACATGGAAGCCATTATAAAGAGGGTGCCTGTCCTAGTTGATGGGTCCTGGTGGATTTAGGTTATAAAAATTGCTAGTATCTGGCAACTCAACATTTAAGACTTTGAAAACTTAAGATCAAACTTGAGGCAATGCTTTTCAGGTCAAAATCTTTTACTTTCACACCCTTGCTTGTTGTTATATTTAATCACTCATTTATGTTGTCACTCTAACAGCCTTGTTATCAGTGACAGGGTTATGGGAAACGTGTGGACAATGAAGCAACAGGCCGAGGCTGGGAGAACCATAGATGGGCTGAAGTGGAAGATGTAGTTCAGGTCATCGAGTCAGCAGCAAGGCAGGTAGTGGGGAGTCCTGATGTGTGCACAAGCAAGATCCAGGGCGGGCTGTGCTGTAGAAACCTAAAAGTATGGGCCAAACCCAGGAGAACCCAGATGCTAAAAGATACCATGGATTATCCATTTACTCATCATATTAATTAAATCATTCATTCCTTCAAAAACCATGCACCAGGCCTCAGGGATTTGGAAATGAAGAAATTCTTCCTTTTCAAATGGCTTATAGTCTCCTACAAACAGGATGGTGAACAGATTGTTAAAATGCATCTTAAGAAAGGTTATAGATGATTCTCATGACAGCCTAGGAGAAGCTCCTCCTGGCTATTGAATGCTTTGGAAAGCTTCCTGGAAGTGACTTTTAACTTGGTGTATCTCAAGAGGAATAAGGGTGAGTTCAGCAGAATAGGAGGCAGAGAAGTCTTCTGGAAGAAAGGAAACCACAGATTCAATAGTGTGAGGGCAAAACCTGCCTCTCATGTAATTTGTCAGATGGAGCTCAGTACATCATGAAAGGCCTTTAAGTAATGCTAAGGAGCTTAGATTTTTTTCCCTGAGTTTGAGTGATGGGGCAACATGGAAGGATTTAAAATTGAGAAATGGCAAGCACCAAGCACTATGGTAGGCATAGACCCAATGCAGGACGAGTTTGAGAACTTGAAGGCTGGTGTGAGGAAGATGAAGAGGGAGACAAATCTATGTGTTTAAGGTAGTGGTGGCAGATTAAAGGAGTGAATAAAGAAAAGTAGGAGGCTTGGATGAATTCCAGATTTCTGGCTTGGGTGACACAAAGGTCAGGAACAAAAGTGGAAGATCCAGTTCAGAAGGGGTGTGGAAGGCAGGCAGAAGGCAAGATGTCAAGTATAATTTGGACACCTTTGAGTATGAAGTCCCTAGGGACATTCAAATGAGGATGTCCAGTAGGCCCTTAGTGTGATGGGTCTGGCCCTCAGAAGCATTTGGGCCAGAAATGTAGATTTGGCATAGCCGTGAGTTGAAGCTATGGAGGGATTGAGGTTGTCCAGGTCAAGTGGGAAGTGGAGAGGGTCAAGGAGAGAGTCACTGGTCAGCAGCAAGCAGAGGGCAGGGGAAAAAAAAAAAAAACAGAGAGGCCCAAAAAGGAGACTGAAGAGGAAAGACCCAAAAGATCAGGAGCAGATCTGAAGAGGAAGAGCTATTGAAGCCCCAGGAAGGAGGTTTTTAAGAAGTAAGGAGTTAGGGCTGGGGTTGTAGCTCAGAAGTAAAGCTTGCCTAGCATGGGTGAAGAACTGGGTTTGATCCTCAGCATCACATAAAAATAAGTAAATAAAACAAAGGCATTGTGTCCATCTACAAAAAAAAAATGTAGGAAATTGGGCCACACCATTCAAGGAACAAAGGAAAATAAGATGTATATTGGTCAGTGGCAGATCACTTGCCTAGCATGTGCAAAGTCCTGGGTTCAATCCTCATCACTACAAAATAAAAAGAAAGACAAGTTGAAAAATCGTCTATTAAAAAAAAAGTGCATTGGACTTGGCAAGCCTGGTTTCACTGAGGTGGTGGATGGGAAGGCAAATTGCAGAGGCTAAGGATTAAATGAGAGATAAAGGAGATCTCTCAAAGGCGAGAGTTTGGGGAGCTTGCAGGACACAGAATTTTAGAGGGCAGAACAAAGCAGAACTGGTTTAAGGCAATAGCCTTCAGAGGCCTCAAGTCAGAAAGATCCTTCTGATGGTAGAGGGTAAGTAGAAATTCCTGCTGAGACAGGGAGAACAGAAAACTAGCTCCTGAAAGTTTCAGCCTGTGGTCTGAGCGTTCCAGGCCCATTTGGATCAGTGTTGGAAGAAGGCCAGACAGGGTGGAACCAACCTTCTCAACTTGAGCAGCACAATAATGGGAAGCATTTGGATTTTGGAGCAGACATCCTAGTTCTACTTATTGGTTATACAGCTTAGACATGTTGTGGCACGTCTCCCATCTCAGAATTGTTCTGAGAATGAAAAGAGATACAGTTATGTCTAGAAAACTGTGCCCTATCTTCTGGAATATAACATGATTTATAACTCCAAGATCCTAAATTAGAATTAATACTTGGCTTTCTTTTCTTCTCATCCTCTGGCCTTTGAATACTTGATTTCCTCTCATGGCTTTAATTGCCATTTATTTGCATGCTACAAATTCCTAAACCACTGTTCCTAGCTTTTTTTTTTTTAATATTTTTAGTTGTAGGTGGACACAATGCCTTTATTTTATTTATTTATTTTCATGTGGTGCTGTGGATTGAACCCAGTGCCTCATACCTGCCAGGCAAGTGCTCTACCACTGAGCCACAACCCCAGCCCCTAGCTTTTCATCTATAGTTCCAGCACCGGTGCGTGTCTTCCTGGGTCTCCTGCTCTCCCTGCAACTCTAGTTCAGCCTTGATATCTTCACTCAAACTTGCTAGCCTTCTCCAATTCCTCATTTTACTCAAATCTATTACATTCTTTCCACCTCCCAACCCAGAAACTCTCTAGTTTGTTAGATTCTTAGTACCAGGATCTCTTCCTGGCAGGGAATAGATGGCTGGCTCAAATGGGGTAACCGAGGAGAGTTTAATAAAGGCATTCTTTTACAACAGTGTAAGATTAAGGAAAACCAATAAAGGATGAGAAAGCCTCTCATGGAAGGAATGTGGGGAGCTGCTTCACCTGCAGGCTTAAAGGAGCAGAGGAAAACCAGGCACCGGAGCCTACAGGGAGAGCTGTAGCTGTAGGAATAGTGGACAAGCTCTGTGGCTTTTGATAGACTGACATTAGCCAATCTATGCAGGAAGAAAGAAATCAGGGAAATAATGACTCTCACTCCTACCTCATTGTCTCCAACTCCTCTCTCCTCCTGCTGCCAACTGTTGGCTGGAAACAACTGAAGCCAGGGTAGAAAAGAGCCTGTTGATACAGTTGACTCAAAGTTAGCCCCTGACTGGGGCACAGAGAAAGAGAGAGGATGAATACAGGGAGGAAACGGAAAACAGCCACCAAACTTGCCATTTTCAACCCTATGGCCAATATGTTTCTAAACTCTTGTCTATTTGTTAATATTAACAAGAATGCATAATAGTAGCAGCTATTACTTTTGTATATGTATAGATAGTACCTGACTTAGGATGGTTTAACAATATTTCAATTTTATGATGATGCCAGGTAATACCCATTCAGTAGAAATCATGCTTTGGATTTTGAGTCTGAATCTTTCCATGGCTAGGGACATGCAGTAAGGATACTCTCTCAGATGCTGGGCAGTGAGAGCCAGCCACACAGCTCTGAGTTAGCCTACAATCATGAGAGTAGACAGCCAATACTGTACAGTGGTCTGTGTTCAACAAATCACATGAGCTATTCAACACTTTCCTTATAAAATAGATTTTTGTGTTAGGTGATTTGTCCCAACTGTAGGCCGATGCAAGATTCTGAGCACATTTAAGGTAGGCTGGGCCAGACTATGATGTAATGAATGCTTTTCTACATGTGATATTTTCGATTTTAAATTTACAATGACTTTTTCAGGATGTAGCCCCATTGTGAGCAGTGGAACACTGGTACTGTGCTCCTAGCATGGTTATCTTATTTAATTTTCAGAAGATGGGAGCTATTATATTAATTTTACAGATGAAAAATTGAAGTTTCAAGAGTTTGAGTTATCTCAAATAATTCAATTAGTAAGGGACAAAGTCTGAACTTGAACCCTGTTTTGTCTGCATTGTAACCTCATTGTGCAATATTCCCACCCTTGGCAACATAGCTTCAATTCCTCCTTTAATCTCCATTTTCATGAATACTGCCTAGTCTAGGCTTCCCTGAGCATCCTTTAAATCTGACTTCAAACTTACTTCCTCCATTGTGTCTTGGAGTCAAATACACAGTCTCTCTTTTCAACAGAATAAAATCATTTAGACTAGGACTGTTCCTGAGATAGTTTTTTAATCTCATGCCTCAGGCCCAGGGTCAGACATAAGCAGGACTCAGGGAATGTTTAGCACCTGAGGATTTGGGTCAGAAGCCTCTACATATCTTCAAGAGAGGATCCTGACCTGAAGAGTTTAAACATTCATTTATACAAAGCAGCCCGAGGTGACTTCTGCAAGACCCACCCACTTTTCTGGCTAAATTTTGCTATTCCTTCCCCATCTTACCCTCCAGCTGCCATAGACTGAAACCCAGGACCTTTAACTTCAGATCCTTTTTAAGATCTATGTGACTTCAGACATAATTTCTAGAGCTCCTGTTTTCTTCCTCTACAAAACCAGGATAATGAAGTCTCCTTTGCAAATTCACAACATTGATGTGAAGATTAAACAAGATAAAGTGCTCTATAAGTAAAAGTCATTCTGCAAAATACAGGATAATGAATATGCCATTTAGGAGTTCAGAGGCCTCCAAGCGGGTTCCGAGGGAGAAATCAGAAATGACTGTATTTTTCAGCCATGTGCTGTGAGGGGGTTGCGAGTGCCAAGATGACTCTTGGGTTGTCTATATTTTAGATGTCAGATTCTGACACTACTGTAGGGTCACCTACTCTGCGTTTTTGGGAAAACAACTACACACACAGCTTACATGTGGATGATTCCAATGACTTCACTTGCTACAGGTCCTGAAGAAACTTCAGGAACACCTTGAAGTGCTGGAACAGGAGTTGCTGGCCTCCAAGGAAAAACATTTGGGCTTGCAGCAGCAAATCCACAAGCATGAATGCCCAACTGTAGATGACTTTGATCCCAACAGGTCAGGTTCACACCTACCGTGCAAGGTTCATGGGCCCAAGGTGGCCTCTTTCACGTGGGATTCTGAAGTAGCCACTGGCTTAGTATGTGGAGAGCCACTGGTCTAGAGTCAGCAAAAACTGTGTCACCAAAGGGAAAAAAGTGACCATTCTCTCTTGTCACAAGTAGCATGGATCATCTGTGATGTGTAAGGTGCTATGCTGGGCATCGATCCCAAATGACCAGTTGTCTCCTGGGACAGAGATACTATGCCACAACTTTATATTCTGTTGGAGGTTATTTTAATTGGTTCTGAGACTCAGAGGAGCACAAGAAAATATCAGAAGAACTCATGTGCTCATGACAGAGGGCCTTCTCCTCTCCTGTCCTCCTCAGCTCTTTCCTAGTTCTCTCTGCTTCTAACTTTGCTATCCCTGGCTGGTTCTTACCTACTGTCCATTTTTTACTCCTTCCTTTTCCATCCACTGACAGTTCTGAAGGGCGGTGGCAGGAGAGGATCATTGGAAAGTCGATTTGCGCGGAGGTGAAGGACCTTCAAAATCCTGATAACGGAAAACAATTCCTGAGTTAATTCACATTAGAAACTTGGACGCACACTCCTCTTGAAGTTTCCAATTGGCCATTTTTATGGAATCATTCTCTTCTCGCTTCACTCCAAACAATTTTAAGATCCATTCCAGAACTCCAGGCTAAGATTGTTTCTATTTAATTTCCTGGTACAAATTAAAAGAAACCATTGAGTAATATTTGTGAAGTTCAACTCTTTCTACTCACAGCATTTTAATGTGGAATCATTCTTGATGCCAAAATATTTTAATGATTTATGTTTCAGAACTAGCATCCTGAGATGTTTTTTCCCCCCTGAGGTACAATTTACTTTTTTTCAAAATGAATGGAACCTCTGTCTGCCTTTATTTCAATACTGTATAATTAAACAGCAGGGATGAGGTTTTAATATTGATTTTTTTTCCCCAATGGCTTTTTCTCCCTGGCGGGGGGGAACCATCTCTACATTCTTCTGCTTTTTTAAAAAACTAATAGAGTAAGTATATTTATTTTCAAGGAATCTCTTAGCTGTCATTTTCAAGACAGGCCTCTGTGTGCATTGAGACTGAAGTTATGCAATGCCTTATTTATATCCTAGTTGCAACCACACTGTGCCTGGCACAAGTATAAATCAAAAGGGTTTTAACTGCAATTATATCCCATATACGGGAAAAACTTTCAACACTGGGGAAAGGGAGGGACCCAGCCTCTCCCAAAACTCCCTTGGAGCCACCTCAGGACAAGCAAAGCTGATCAGCTCAAGACTGGTCCTCTTATTCTCACATAGACTAACGAGGCAATGGCAGAAGCCCATATAACCTTTAGGGTCTTGAAGTGTTGAGAACCTTCTAAGTGTTTGTCCAAAAACCGATATAGGTAGCTTTCTGTGGGGGCAAGAATTCTGCTGATTTATTGAGCAGTCACTTGTTTCCATCGACTGCTGTGCTCTTATTAAAAGCTTTTTATCACAGTGGTAAGGTATTCAAACCTCAGACCCCTCCCACATACACAAAAAGGTAATATACAGAATTATTTGTTTGGATCTCATTTCTCTTGTTCATCAGAATGCCCAATGGTTGTCTGATTCTTTCAAACATCAGAAGCCAAAACGAGTCAAGAAATGGGATTCTACTGCCAGGCACATGCCGGTAATCCCAGAAACTGGGAGGCTGGGTCAGGAAGATCGAAAGTTCGAGGTCAGCCTAGGCAACTTAGCAAGACCTTGTCTCAAAAGAAAGAAAGAAAGGGAGGGAGGGAGAGTGCCCCTGGGTTCAATCTACAGTACTGCCCCCACCCAAAAGAAGGAAGAAAAAGAAATGGGGATCTACCTCCATCATCTCTGATATTCTCAGCATCAATCTTGTCCTTTGCTTTACAGGAAAAATCATGAATTCCCTCAAAAATGTCTCTTATCTATCTCCAAATCTCCATGCTGACACCTCTTTTTTCTTCCTTCCTTCACCCTCCAACCTCCTTGAGCCCCGCCTCCTTTTGGACTGCCATGAAGCTTGCTGGGTCATTTCACTCCTTTTTTGTAAATCAGCAGCCTCTAAGTGTCCTCTGCTGCATTCTCTTCTGCCTTCTACGTTATAAATATTCTCCAATCTTATTCAACTATCACTTTAGCATTTCTTTGTCCTGCCATTTATCAAAAACAGCAGCCTTTCTCCACTAGTTGAAAAAGACATTTTAAAAAATGTATTAATTTCTTTTCAGTACTAAGAACTGCATATGCTAGGCAAGTGCTTTACCCCTGAGGTACATCCCAGCCTTTTAAAATTTTTTGTCTTGATACAAAGTCTTACTAAATTGCCTAGGCTGGCCTTCAACTTGCAATCTTCCTGCCTCAGCCTCCTGAATAGTTGGGATTATAGATGTGCACCGCTGTGCCCAATGGCAAAAGACGTTTTATCAAATACAAAATCTCTGCATGTAGTTGTGACATTTTTCTATTTCATTCTACTGATCTGTTTCTGTCTCTATATTAACCAAATGTTTTTTTTTAATATTTTCAGTTGTAGGTGGACACAATACCTTTACTTTATTTTTATGTGGTGCTGAGGATTGAACCCAGTGCCTCACAAGTGCAAGGCAAGAGCTCCACCACTGAGCTACAACCAGTCCTGCACTTCTGTTCTTAGCATTTTGTTGATTTTTACTTGGTTGTCTTCATTTATAAGGTATGACATTGTAGCATCTGAAAGCAATGACAGGCTTTTCCTCCCTAAATATTTATATACTTTATTTCTCTTTTTCCTTCCAGTTCTTATATATTTCTTTTTATTACTTTATTTCATTTGCTAGGTTTTCAAGAATAATATTGAATAATTAGTACTTGTGAAAGAACTTTTTTTGGGTGGGGGGTAACCAGGAATTGAACCCAGGAGCACTTAACCACTGAGCCACACCCCCAGCGTCTAAATTTTTTTTTTTTAAATATTTATTTGAGACAGGGTCTCACTAAGTTGCTGAGGCTGGTCTTTAATTTATGATCCTCCTGCCTCAGCCTCCTGAGTCACTGGGAGTCATCACACCCAGCTTCTTTCTTTTTCTTAATGTTATTTATGTTTCTCATTACTTTCCAGCAGTTTATTTTGCAGATTTTTTGGAAACAGAAATTTATTTTATTGATAAAATTTTAAAAATTCCTAGATGTACTTTCTTTTTCTGTCTTCCTGTTTTGAACACTTAGTTTATTGATTTTTTTCAACTTTTTCTTCTAATAATGCATCTTTAAGACTCTAAGCCTGTGGCATATCTTGGAACATAGCATACACAAGGTCCTGGACTCAATCCCCAGCACCAAAACAAAACAATCCAGAATGAAAAAGAAACATACCAACCCCCCCTCCCCCAACTCAACTAAACTGGGTGTAGTGGTTTAAGTCTGGAGTTCCAGCTCCTCAAGAGGTTAAGGCAAGAGTATCACTTGAGCCCAGGAATTTGGGACCAGCCTGAGCAACACAGAAAACTTGTCTCTTAGAAAAAAAAAAAAGTATAAATTTTCCTCAAACTACTGCTTTAACTGCATTGGATTGATTTTCATATGTTTTTCTCTCAAATTTCATCTGCTAATAAATTATTCCTCACTCCCATTTCTATTTTATATTTAACCCAAAATTATTTAGATGAAAATTGGGTAAAATCTATATTTTAAAATATACGTGCATGTAATCATAACGAGCTTATTCATTAAATTATTCTCATACTTTTATGCTCCTCCTCTCTTTTAATTGGCATAATGATTATTTCCATGGCATTGCAACTCTTAGAACTGTCAGGGATCCTGGTGTCATCAGATCCAGAAAAGCAAGGTAGAGCTGAGATACTGGAAGCTCAGAAAGATGAAATGATTTACCAAAGGATAGACAGCTAATAGACAGCAAATAAGGCTCAGAGCCCAGGACTTTGGAGTGAAACTCTAAACAGAATGCATCAGGGCAGAGGTCCCTTATCCTTTCCGTCTATAGATAGGCCACATTAAAAATGTAGATCAGTGCCCTTTTCAATTACTGTTGTCACCAGTTAGGAGGCTGAGAACGTAGCCCAGGAGGTGCCTGTTTATGTTTACCCAGAAAAGTGGAAGGTAAAATCTTCAAGTTGGAGGTGCTACTTGAAGATGTTAGAGAGAAAATTGACGAAAGCAAATGTACTTCAGCACTCTGTCTTCCTGTGAGCTCTCCAATCTTCCTGGATGACTTGGCATCCACAGCCTCTTCGTCCTCAAATGAGGTCATGCAGCAACCTACAGCCTAATTTTGTGCCAGGAAAAATGGTTTTTATGCATGTTTGGACTCCTAACTCATGGATTCACTGGATTCTATTTTAATATTTAATGAAAACTGAACTTTCCAAAGCCCTAAGAATCATAATATTTAAAATGGTACCAGCTTTTAGAAATTGGATGCTATTTCAAGTGTTGGTCTTGAAACATCCCATTAATTTTGGATGCAACATTTCAGTGTGAACTGATGATCCACAGAATAGCTATTTCTTCTTGATAAATAGCAAAACTTGTGGATCGTGCCTGGGAACATTTTTCTTTTCAATAGTTTTGTGCTCTTTCTTCTAAATAAAGACTAGCACACTCAGTGAAATAATTATTTCCTCTAAATCCACTTCTGCATTTTCCTTCTCTCAAGTTAAATTCTTTTGATTGTCTGCATATACCAGATTGGGAATTCAAATCAATCGCCACTATCTTTCTACGGCTTTTTTGCCTCAACTGTCAGAACATCTCAGACTAAATTAAAATTTGAAAAAATGGAATCATCTAAATAATTGCCTTAAGTCGACTCTGGTGTCATTCAGTATTTGAAGACACAACCCCAGGGCTGATATTCAAAATTCAAATGAGGTTTTTGTCCGAGCTAAGGACAAGAATGAGAGGATTTATATAAATATTAGCCTTCCAAAGAAGTGTGTTCACCACCTCAGAACGCTTTGCTGCCTGACAAAACCTCATTCCCTCAGGCCCAACTTTGGACACAGGTAATTTCTGCATCCTGGATACTCAGCCCCCCATCTCAGGCAGAATTCTTTGCCTGGGGTGGTGTGAGGGAGCCTAAGGGTTCTTCTAGCCATCCGGCAGCAGCTGCCTCAGGCCTGGATTCACTCTGCTTTACTAGGTCCCAAGTTTACAGCAACTGTTGTAAAATGAAGAAAACTCCACACTTTGTAATGATCAGTACTGAAGAAAGCATCTACTGCTGGTATTTATTATTCATTCATTCATTTATCCATTCAGCAATATTTATTCCTATATACTAGGCACTTTTTTTCCTTCTTATTGGTGCATTATAATTATACATAACAATGGGATTTGTTATAATATATTCATACGTGCACACAATAAAACAGTATCATTTGATCGATTTCATTCCCCAGTACCCCCCCTTTCCCCTCCCCCTGATTCCCTTCTTCTATTCTACCGGTCTCCCTTCTATTTTTTTCTTTTTAATTTGTTCTACTAGGCACTTTCCTAAGTATTTGGGATTCAACATAAACAAGGCAGACAAATCACCCCCTCCCTCAAGATGTTTGCACTTCTGGGAGAATTGAATAGGAGTACAGAATGTAAAAAGCACTATGCAGGAAGTGATAAAACACTCCCATGACTCTGAGGCCAAACTTCCTGGGTTCAAATACTGGCTGTGTTACTTATCAGCTTTGTGATCATGGGGAAGTTAGGCAACCTCCCTGTGTCTCAGTTCCCTCCTCTGAAAAATGGGATATCAATGCCTGTCTCACCGGGTTGTTATGATGTTTAAATGAGTTAGTACATGTAAAGTACTTAAACCAGTGCATTACTTCGGTGTTAGCTGTTGAGACTATTAAGTAATGGGACATGACCAAGGTAACTGTGAGAGGGCAGCATTACTAAGGGAGAGATAGTCAGAGGGAACATTTGAGTTGAGTCCTGGGATAAGGAGGCTACTTGGTGAGGAATCTGGGAAGGGACCCTTGGAGGCATATTATGGTGTCTTAGGAGTGATAATGGGGATTCTGACCTAATTTAGAGTCACATCTGAATTGGCCCTAAGGGCAATTCCTTCTGTGTGCTCCCAAGGAGCATTCTGGAGCCCTTTGGGCCCCCAGGGAAGTAAGGTGAATGGGGGTGGGGGTGAGGGTGGCGGTGGAGGTGTGGGGAGGTGGTTGCTGCAGGCCCCAAGCCAGGAGCTCTGTGAGCTGGCAGTGCAGATGCAAATCCTCACCTGGTTTTGTGTGCGTGCACCCATTACTGGGAATTGAACCCAGAATTTCTCCCTTGCTAAGCTTCTGCTGTACCACTGAGCTACATCCCCAGTCCCCAGCTCTTGGACTAATTGGCAGGCTGGGTGTTAGGGCTGGTGATTGTGGCTCTTGCTAAGGGTTTCCCATTCTTCCAGCTCTCAGGAGAAACTTGATTGAGGTACCTGGACCTAAATGAGGGCTTCTTCAACTTCACTGTGTCTAGAAATCAACTGCAGATCTTGTTTTTTTTTTTTTTTTTTCTTTTCTTGGTTCTTTTGTGACACTTGACAGTAGAATTCATTTTGATACAATTGTCCAAGCATGGGATATATCTGATTCTAGTTAGGTCCCCATTCTTATGGATGTAAATGATGGGTGGGATTTGCCTGTTTTGGTGCCAATACCATGCTGTTTTTGTTGTTATAACTCTGTTGTATAATTTAAGATCTGGGATTGTGACGCTTTGCTTTTCTTGCTAAGGATTGCTTTGGCTAGTCTGGGTCTCTTATTTTTCCAGATGAATTTCATGACTGCTTTTTCTATTTCTATGGAGAACATGATTAGAATTTCGATGGGAATTGCTTTGAATCTGTATAGCACTTTTGGTAGTATGGCCGTTTTGATAATATTAATTCTGCCCTATCCAAGAACAACTGATGGTCTTTCCATCTTCTAAGGTCTTCTCTCTTTCTTTCTTTAATGTTCTGTAGTTTTTTTAAACATGGTGTCATTTTTAATACCTTTATTTAATTAATTTATTTATTTATTTTATGTGGTGCTGGGGATCAAACCCAGTGCAAGCTCTCTACCACTGAGCCACAACCCCAGCTCTCTTCTGTAGATTTAATTGCAGAAGTCCTTCACCTTTTTTGTTAGATTGATTCCCAAGTTTTTTTTTTGTTTGTTTTGTTTTTGAGGCTATTATGAATAGGTTGGTTTTCTTAATTTCTCTTTCAGCTGATTCATAGTATAGGAATGCAATTGATTTCTGGATGTTAATTTTGTATCCTGCTACTTGCTGAATTCATTTTTCAGAGTTTTCTGGTGAAGTTCTTGGGTCTTCTAAATATAAATCATGTCACTAGCAAACAGATAGTTTGAACTCTTCTTTTCCTATTGGAATCCCTTTAATTTCTTTCCTTTGCCTAATTGCTCTGGCTAGAATTTCAAGGACTAAGTTGAATAGAAGTGGTGAAAGTGGGCATCCTGTGTTCCTATTTTTAGAGGGAATGCTTTCAATTCTTTTCAGTTTAGAATGGTGTTAGCTTTGTGTTTGTTTGCAATGTTTAGGTATATTCCTTCTATCCCTATTTTTTCTAGTGTTTTAAACATGAATGAATGCTGTATTTTGCCAAATGCTTTTTCTGCATCTATTGAGACAATAATGTGATTCTTGTCTTTAAGTCTATTTATGTGATGAATTACATTTATTGATTTCTTTATGTTAAACCAACCTGGTATGCCTGGGATGAAACCTGCTTGATCATGGTATACTCTCTTTTTTAATGTATTTTTATGTGTGATTTGCCAATATTTTAATAAAATATTTTGCATCTATGTTCATCAAGTACGTCTTGTTAAATTGATTCAGTAGGTCTGGGTGATTTGCAATCCTGCATTTCTAACAAGCTCCCAAGTGATGCCAATGTTGCTGGTTTTGGTCTGGACACCACCTTTTAAAGAGTAGCAAAAATCCAAAGATTATTTCATTATGAATAAATTGGAAAAACTGGGATTAAAAGCCCAAGGGACCAAAATGATATCGATGTAATAACAAGCAGTGATAACCCTGTTGATTCAGAGCCTTACAATTTGCAAAAACTTTTTGCATAGGAGGAATAACTTAGAAAGGTGAAACTTGCCCAGGGCAAAAGATATTAAAGCCTCTATCTTCCAACTCAGTGGAAGGACACCTACTGCATTTTGCTAATGCAAATCTGTTTGAAATGTCAAGTGCAGGGGAACTCTGTAAACTTAGTAGTGATAAAAGAAAATATGGGGAACAGATCGGAGGGGGGGAAACCCTTCATTTTTAAGTTATAAATGTGATAAATATTTATTGCAAAAGAAATCAAAAAGTATAGAGACGTGTAAAGAAGAAAATTTTCCTTAGACAAGTTGTGGCTAATTTTTTAAGTAGTTTTTTTAAATTGTTGATGAACCTTTATTTTCTTTATTTACTTATATGCAGTGCTGAGAATTGAACCCAGTGCCTCACACATGCTAAGCAAGTGCTCTACCACTGAGCCACAACCCCCAGCCCTTGCTAATATTTTAGTATATTCATTTTAGTATATATCCTTCCAGTTTTCCCCTCTTTTTTAAAAACTTTATTATTTTTTTTTTTTATTTTTATGTGGTGATGAGGATAGAACCCAGTGCCTTACACATGCTAGGCAAGTGCTCTACCTCTGATACCTCTTGCGTATATATTTTTACAAAAATGAAATCTTACTATATGTATTGTTTTATGATCTACTTTTTTTCATTTAACATATTGTGGACATCTCTTCACGTCACTAAAGAATAAACCTACTTTTTTTTTTTCAATTGAATCCAGTGCCTTGAGCATGCTAGGCAAGCACTCTACCGCTGATCTATTTTTTCTGACTTTTACTTTTTGAGAGAGAGGGAGGATCTGGGGTTGCCCTAGCTGATCTCCAACTTTTCTTCCTGCCTAGCCTCCCAGGTAGCTGTGATTACAGGCATGCACTACCACGCTCAGCTCTATGGCTTCATTTTAATGAGCTTTTAAAATAATGTATATGCCTCCACCTCACCTATTGTATCAGCATCACCATGGGTGCATTTCACTATATGGATGTACCCTGATTTATTTAAACAATCTCATGGATGGACATTTAGTTTTTCCCCAGTTCTTTGATATTATAAACATGGTTTCAGGTAACATCATATTACGTGCAAACTTTTTTGTTGTTGTTGTCCATTATTTCCTGATAATAAAATCGTAGCATTGCAGTTAATGATTCAAACCATTGTGAAAAGTGGCTATTTGTAGCCTTCACTTTGCTAGTGCTTGGGAATATCAGGGTCTGTGACGTGAGCTCACCTCAATGTTTTCCTAAGCTTTGCTACAGTGGTAAGTGAAAATGGGTATCTTATTATACCAATGTATATTTTTAATACCAGAGATTGAACCCAGAGGCACTTAACCACTAAACCACATCCCAGCCCTTTCTACTTTATGTTTTATTTTGAGAAAGGGTCTCCCTAAATTGCTTAGGGCCTTACTAAATTGCTGAGGCTGCAATCCTCCTGCCTCAGTTGGGATTACAGGTGTGCACCACCAGGCCTGGCCTCAATCTGTTTTTTTAACTATTTGTGAAATTCAACCCATTTTCATCTGTTTCTTGGACATTTGTACCTCCTCTCTGACAATATCAAAAATTTTAACTTATGTTTGCAAAACAAATTACAGTCAAATTTTTAAAGACAGAAAAATGGGAATGTATGAAAAACAAAAGGATGTTCACTGTTCAAATTGGTATCCTATCAAGTGCTCTGACAAATGCACAGTTTAACAGAATTGGGGTTAAGAACACAAGCAAATGAGTCACACAATAAAGGTTCAATTCCAGCTCAGATACTCTCTATGTGATCTTGCCAAGTTGCTTAAATTCTCTGAGCCTCAAATTATTCATCATTAAATTGTCACAACATGCCAGGATGGTAAGTAATAAAGATTATCTGAGAAGCACTGGCACATAATGAACAATCAACAAATACCGCAGTTGTTTCTATCAATAAAAAAATAATGAAGCCCTCCCAAAAAATCAGTGGGCAAAAGATATGAACTGAAAAGCCACAAGCAGGAAATGCAACCAATAAATAAGCATGTGGGGAAATGCTCATCTTCTTTGCCCCCCGCTTAAATTAATGAAAACATTTTCAAGAGATAAATCCTGGTACTGAGAAAGGTGTGGTCCAACTGGGCCATCCACATTGTTGGTGGCTGTGTAATCCATGAACCTTTTGTGGAAAGCAGTTCAGCAAAATGTATCATCACACAAACATGTTCGCAACCTTTGGCCCAAATGTTTCCTCGGGAAGTAATTCAAAATGTGGAAAAAGATATGTGTATAATAATGCTTATGCAAGCATCCTTTGTAATGGTGGAAAAAAAATACATTGATTTCTGTTTACACAAAGGATAAGGCCATAGTCAAAAATACACAGTGGCTGGTGTTAGCCCTTTCTGTTCAGTAGTGCAATTGTTTTGTGTTAAAAAGTGATATATAGGGCTAAGGCTGTGGCTCAGTGGTAGCCTCACACTTGCCTGAATGTGTGAGGCACTGGGTTCGATCCTCAGCACCACATATGAGTAAGTAAAAAAATAAAGGTCCATTGACAACTAAAAAAAATTTTTTTAAAAAAAAGTGATGTATAAGCTGGGTACTGTGGCACACGCCTGTAATCCTAGGACCTCAGGAGGTTGAGGAAGGAGGATAGTGAGTTCAAAGCCAGCCTCAGCAAAAGCAAGGTGCTAAGCAACTCAGTGAGACCCTGTCTCTAAATAAAATACAAAATAGGGCTGGGGATGTGGCTCAGTGTTTGGGTGCTCCTGAGTTCAATCCCTGGTAACACCCAACCCCAAAAAAGCGATGTATAGGGCTGGGGTAGTGGCTCAGTGGTAGAGCACTTGCCTAGCATGCATGAGGCACTGGGTTCAATCCCCAGCACCATATAAATAAACAACAACAACAAAAAAGATATTGTATCTATCTACAACAAAAAAGTGATGTATAGGGCTGGGGATGTAACTCAGTGGTAGAGTGTTTGCCTAGCAGCCTAGCATCCTAGCATGTGCGAGGCCCTGGGTTAGATCCAAGCACCCACCCCCATAAAAAAAAAAGTTAAGATATAGAAGACATAAAATCAATCATTTAGGGCTCTGAACAGTCCCTAAACCCTTTTTTGTTTTAATTCATAGTTAAATGGATTTCTTTGAAGAAGCTTTTAGAGCTCTACTAACCTGTGATCAGATTGATAAGATTTTAAAATTACCTTCCAGGCTGGGTGTGGCTCAGTGATAGTGTGCTTGCCTGGCCTGCACCCTGGGTTCCATCCCCAGCGCTGCAAAAATAAAATTATCTTCCAAAATTCTTTCATTCTCTAGTAGAGGGTGAGATAATTTGAAACAAAGGAGGGGGAAAAAAAAGGCATCTGTATCCTAGATTTAAAACCTGTTTTAAAGAAGAGAAGCCCAGCCAGGGTAGAGCTTCCGTTCTCAAAAACCCTGGCCTTCAGAGGCTCAGACCACACTGACAGACATCAGAATTAAGGATGGGCTCTTTTTTCCTTCCTGATCTCCTTGGGCCTCTGCTTCTCAGTCTGTACAGTGATGTGTGTGCGAATGTCTCCCATCCTGATGTGGCAAGTTCAGCTGGGTCTGAGCAGCAGACTGGGCTGGGCTGCAGTCCCCGGCGGTGGGGTGAGTCACATCCTCCCTCATACCACATCTGTGTGTGTTTTGTGGTGCAGGAGGACCCCAGCAGCACCCGGGGAAGGCAGAAACGTGCAGAGATGATGACATCCAGTCCAAGCTGTGCCTTCTGCAGCCGGCTCCTTGAATGGTGAGGGCTTCCTGCTGCTACTTTCCCAGGATGGGTTGGAGGTGTTCCTGGCACAATAACTCCAGTAACAGTGGGTGACAGCTTACTGAATCTGTTACTGGCATCCTAGGCCAGAGGTCTGACTTCGGGGTCCCAACTAACCAGGTCAGGTCTTGTTACTCATCCCTCAAAACTGAGAAAAGGTTATAGTGGAAAGCAGGAAAAGTAACTTTATCAATACTGCCATGTTGGCAAGGTAAAGCAAGATCCAGTGTCTCAGCACTGCCTTCGAGGTGCTGACAGGGGCTTTAGGTTTAAATAGAGGAAGAACTAGGGCAGTGGGTGAGAGGTCTGCTTAATTAAGCAATCTTGGCCAAACTGTGGTCTGGTTGATCATTCCACCTCACTTCTCTGTGAAGTGGCTCCAGAGAAGTCTTTATCACTCAAGGGGGACATTTCCACTTGTTGCTCAGAATGTTTATGAGACCCGTGATCCTGGATGGGGGCAAAGATAGGAGACTTCCAGATACTGCTTCAGGGGTCTGAAACAGGATGCTGCAAATCTCCCTGCAAATCTGGCCTCAGTCTTGAAGGGGGGGACAAGATAGGTTAGGTAAATTTAGGGTTAAGAAACCTTGTATTACTAGATTTTGGATGGGCACTCGTTAAGTAATTAACATGCCTATGTATAGAGCCGAGCAGGGACCTGACTCAAAGTTTTAGATAGCAAAGGAGATAGATGCAGAATAAAGGCAGAAAGGCCAGGCTTGATCCTGCTTTTAGTTACCCACAGGGCAGCTGCAGATCTAGGTAAAGAGTTACTGCTTTTAGCAAAGGTATTCTTTCTAAGTCCCTGTTACAAAGTCACTGGCCAGTTAGTTATAGAAGCAGGGATCTCAGGGCTGGGCACCTTACAAATCCTCTAGCAGTGGCTCTTTACCCAGAGAACATCTACATACCTGGAGAGTTTCTAAAGTAATGCACATGCCCCTGCACACCCAGCCCCCATAGTCTCAACATCTCCAGGAGTGGAGCTCTGGTACGCACAGCATGTTCAAATCTCCCTAGGTGATTCTGATAAGGCACCCTTGGTGAAGAATCAGAGCTACAGAACAAGAAGGGTGGTCCTGAGGACTATTGGAACATTGCCATATGGGAGATCATTCCCCACATAGACAAGCTCCCTTTCACTGCTCTCTTTATAAGCAAAAGTCTTCCTTGTAGGGTCCCACCTGTGTCCCCACCACCACATCCCAGGCTACTGGAAGCAAGCCACTTTTCTCAGGCTGACTTCTTTCCATTCCTAAGCGAGAATTCTTCCAGAGCTAACAAGCTGGAAATCATGTAAAATCCTAAGGAGAAATCCTTGTGGTAGAGCACTTGCCTAGCATATGCAAGGCCCTGGGTTGCATCCCTAGCACTGCAAAACAAAAACCCAAACAAAACTAAGGAGAGGTCTTTATGGTTTAAACATCAATTGTATCGATCACAAACAAGGCTTCTGTCATTTGTAGTGTCTCTATGAGTTAGTGACGGGTGCCACTTCCCAGCTCACTATCACTCAGCCCAAGCTTAGCTAATTTACCTTTGAAAGGTCAAGAGTTAAGGAGGGAGCGGCTATTAAGCAACAACTATTACAAGTGCATAATGAACTCTAATAGAAGCAGGTGACAAGGTCTGAAAGACTGAAGTTTCCTGTTAGAAAGCATTGCACCACGGGAATGGGCACTTGTCATGAGTATTTCATTGAGTTTCCAAACCTAAAAAAAGAAACAGCACGGAGTCTGTACTAAAAATTACCATGTGTCATCTGGTACAGACCATGACTCCAAACCACCATGCCACTCATCAGCTTTGAGTGCTCCTTTAAATATAAGGGACACTAATGAAGCTTGCTCACCAAGTCATCCCAAGCTTACTATTTTTGCTTGTTGAATCAAAGTCTGGATTTTTTTTATTTTTTAAAAGGTTTTAAGCATAATAAAAATATTTTGGCATTTAAAAAACATTTTGATTAGGCTTTCAAGGTACTAACTGTTTCCCTTCTGAGTTCTTCATCTAGATCCTACACAATCATGTAAATAACAAGACAGGAACCAATTTTCAGACTAAATGTGCTCTTTTATTTATAACGACAAGATAGAAAGAAAAGCACAAACAAATGTAAAATCAAACCCAGTGAATCCACTGCTGGGGAGTGATGAAGAGATAGGCATAACCTATGAAATGAAATCTTGGTAAATCATACAATACTCAGAGTTACTAATTGCAGGGAGCACTGTACACTCTTCGTTGTTAGATCACATTGCTCTATGATGGGATGTGTTCTTTATGAAGTTTGCTCACGTGCATACTATTTTCAGGGTATTTTTAACTTGTTACAAATGTGTAGATAAATATACACATTTTATTTCTCTATATACATATTATTCATCTAAATATAAATACCAATAAACGTAAAATGTATATCTCTTTATGTTATTTCTGGCGCAAAAAAATTTGGATTTAAGTTAGGCTGGAGGTGCTCATCTGTAATGTATAGGTTGAGGCAGGAGGATTGCTAGGAGGATGGCTATGATATCAGCAACATAGCAAGAGCCTGTCTCAAAAAATAAAAGGGGCTGGGGATGCAGCTCAGTGGTACAGTGCCGCTGGATTTAACAAAATACTTTAGTTACTTTATCTTGTTGAAAAACTGCCTTCTCCTGTGGAATTGTCCTTGGCCATTAGGTTTGACTAAAAGACTTCAGTGCACAAAGGAGTTTAAAAGAAGTAGAAAAAGTCATGTGTTAGACTGTGTTAGACTGCACTCACTTGAGTGAGATCCAGGTTTTCCACTTTGGAGAGCAGATGTTCAAATGCCCCACAGGCAGAGGGTGGAGAGAAAAAAATTAGGTGTGAGAAAATGTGTGACTCAGGAGGAGAGCATGTTTTCCAAGAGGAGGGAAGGGGCCTGGCTTCCCAGCCCAACCCCACCAGCCCCAGACCCAAGCCCTGTGTCCGCTCTACCAGCAGCCAGTCCAACACTCATGCCTTGGCTCAGCAACACCCGCACTTCCTACCCCAGGCCTGGACCTCCTGTTGTGCCAGGACACCTTGGCAAAAGGCCACATCAAGAATGAGCAACGTTCCCGTTCCCTGGGGACTACTACTATATCCCAGAGGCTGAGCAAGAGCTTTGTTTTTTTTTTTTTTTTTTTAATATTTATTTTTTAGTTTTTGGCGGACACAACATCTTTGTATGTGGTGCTGAGGATCGAACCCAGGGCGCACGCACGCCAGGCGAGCACGCTACCGCTTGAGCCACATCCCCAGCCATAGCAAGAGCTTTGTTAAAAACTGTTTTCTTTGGAGGAGTTAGTTAGAATTTCTTTGGAGGAGGGAGGCCCACACTACAGACAGGTCAGAGAAGTCTCCTGATAAATGCCAATTGTAGTTCCTTTTTTTCTGATGCCCCCTGGTGGCCTTATAAAACTAAAATGAACTCCACACTGCCACAGCCTTTAGCCCTACACACTGACAAATCCCACTTTGCTGGACTTCTTGGATACATTCAGCTTGTCCTTAAGAGCCAAAGCCATGTGACCCAGCGCTGAGGGATTGCATAGCTTCTTTCCCAGATAAGAATTGATTTTGAGGCATAACTATGAGGAAAACAATTTATACACTTCCATACTTCAATTTTCTATTTTGTATATGTGTGTATGATGATTAGGTATCATCCTTTATGGAACAAAATATTCATTTTTAATGTTTTGTAAATATATTATTATCAGACCAAATTGTGCTGGGTGCAATTTCTAAGAGGGAGGTTCCCAAACAGAAGGGCAGAGGGGACCTCTGTGTTGAGGATGACCTGCCTCTCCTACATTATTCCAGGCTCTGATATATTTAACATTTCAGTTTACTAGTACTTTTTCCTTTCTCTATGAGAAATAAACTAAAAGTTTCTGGGATATTATGCACCTTTTTTAGGAAGCAAAACATGGAGAAAAAAGGCCACAGACAGATCGACTGTGGAAGGCTTTCAGTTGTCATTCATGAAAAGGCACTGCGCCAACGTTCAACTCTCGGTGAGTGGAGGGGCTGCGGCTGTGGGTGCTCAATCTTTGGGGTTCTTCATTGTGGGGCATCTGGCCACAGCTTGCTGTCTGCCACTCAAATAACATTGCTCTGCACTAAGGTGTTGTATGTGTGTTTTTTTTTCCAAACTGTGAAGAATGATTGAGTAGATTTTTAAAAAGATGTGATTAACATGTTTATAGCAGCACAATTCACGATAGCCAAATATGAAACCAGTCTAAGTGTCCTTCCATGGATGAATGGATTTTAAAAATGTGGTATGTGTGCACAATGGAGTTTTATTCAAATATAAAGAAAAATGATAATCATGTATTTGCAGGAAAATGAATGGAACTTGAGAGCATTATGTTAAGCGAAATAAGTCAAACTCAGCAAAAGTTGTATGTTTTCTCTTGGATATGGAAGCTAGAGAGGAAAAAGGAAAAGGAAGGTGGAGGGGTGGGATCTCATGAAAATCAAAGGGAGATAGTGGGGCAGAAGAAAGGGACCAGGGAGAAGGAAGAGGAGAGGGAAAGGGAAATACTGGGGATTCATATTGGCCCAATTATATTGTTATATCATGTGCATGTATGAATATGAACAGCAAATCCCACATTATGTACAACTATAAGGCATCAGTAAAAAATGTGGAAAAAAAGATGTGGTTAAGTAGGATGAAGTGCCAACACCTATTTCTAGCTAGAGTCACAGAGGAATCTGGTCGATCTGTCCATCTTTTGCCCAGCATGACCCATAACTGTCCATGGGAAGGTTAACAGCATCACGGGGGTTGCTGCTGACTTGTTCAAACATATTTCATAGAAGCAAATAAAGTTTAGAACTGGCAGGAGACCCAGAGGGCACAAGTACATGGAATTCAATGATTTTAGTCTTAAGACCCTTTCTCCCAGGCTAGTTTAAGCAGAGAAGCATTCCCTGGCAGAACTGTCCTGGTGAATGAAGAAGCGGGGCCAGAGGCCTGCCTGCTCAGGCCACTCCTGAGCTTGAACGTCGCTGTTGGAGCCCAACTTGGAGGAAGCTGGAGGCCAGATGGCTGGTGTGACTGACTTGCAATCACACACCCTATTGCCAGAGCCTTGCCTTCAGCTCCGTATTGTTAGGTCACTTTCCGTTCTGATCTGGGCTCTCTGTGATGGTACATTTTTCAATTAAGAGGTCTCATGGATTAACACTTAATACCAGATGCTACAACAGAGTAGGGGTTTTCAAGCTGTGGTCAGAGGGCCTTTCAGAGAGGCCATGAGGTCCACCCCTTTTCCAGCAAGGCCAATATTGTAATAGGTTGATGGAGATACAGCTGTGGAATTCAGCTGCCTTCTATTAAGCCAGACCTTTAATTTGCCAAAATATAAAATAATAACACTCTTCTCATTTCTAAAACATTTGGAACATAGTTTATTTTTATTAAAAACATGTTATTTTCTTAACATAAGCCTATTATTTTATTTATTTATTTTTTAGAGATACAGTCTTGCTGTGTTACCCTGGCTGGCCTTGAACGGCTGGGCTCAGATGTCTTCCTGCCTCAGCCTCCCAAATAGCTGTGACTATAGGCACGAGCCACAGAGCTCTGCTTATTGTTATTTTTGGTGATGCTGAGCTACATCCTCAGCCCTTATTATTATCATTTTAAATTGTTCTTAGCTGTAGAAGGACACAATACTCTTATTTTATTTATTTATTTTTATGTGGTGCTGAGGATCAAACCCAGTACCTCACACATGCTAGGCAAGAGTTCTACCACTGAGCTACAACCTCAGCCCTAGTAGTCCTTATTATTATTATTATTTTGGGGGGCAGGTACTAGGGATTGAACTCAGGGTACTCAACCACTGAGCCACATCCCCAGCCCTGTATTTTATTTACAGACAGGGTCTCACTGAGTTGCTTTCCACATCCCTTTTGCAGAGGCTGGCTTTGAACTTGCGATTCTCCTGCCTCAGCTTCCCGAGCTGCTGGAATTACAGGCATGTGCCACCATACCTGGTCTTAGCCCTTATTATTTTTAAATGACACAATAAAATTTAAAAAATGTGTCAGTTTAAAATTCTTTTAAACAAAAACCCCAGAAGCGTCCATTCAGTCTTGGGAAATCTGAATACAGAAATTATTTGCAATTTATATATAAAGACATCTCTACCAATTCATCCTCAGTTGACTGAATGTTGTATGATAGCTCTTCTCCAAATCAGAAGGATATATTTAACTTCAGGTATATAAACTGGCATATATTATGTGGTAGATTTTTAAAAATCCCCACATAAACACATGTTGTATAGTGTCCTCAATTGTAAAAGTGTGAAAGATTCTGAAATCAAAAGTTTGAGAGCCATTGACATAGTGTCATTTAATGATTACAACTCTCCTTTAAGGTAGGAATTATTATCTTTAATAAGGAAATGAAGGCTCAGGGAAATTAAGTGGCTTATCAAGGTCAAAGAAGTAGTGTAATTGGTTATCCATCATTGTGTAATCATGTATCCCAGAATTTAATGACTCAAAATAATGAATCTAAAATATCTCAGTTTCTGTGGATCAGGAATTTGGGAACGGCTTAGCTGGCTCAGCTGGCTGGCTCAGGCTCAGGCTCACACAAGGTTACATTCAAACCTAAAAACCAGGGCTGCAGTCATCTGAAGGATTAACTGAAGCATGAGGAGCTGCTTCCAAGGTGGTTCACACACGTGGTCATTGGCAGGAGGTCTTAGCTCCTTGCCACATGAGCTTCTGCAATAGGCTGCTTGCAGGTCATGACATGGTGCCCAGCTTTCTCTGGAGCAAGTGATGGAGAGGGAGAGGGAGAGGGAGAGGGAGAGGGGAAGGGGGAGGGGGAGGGGAGAGGGGAGAGGGGAGAAGGAAGAGGGGAGAGGGGAGAAGGGAGAGGGGAGAGGGGAGAGGAGAGAGGGGAGAGGGGAGAGGGGTGGAAGCCTCGATGTCTCTTATGGTCTCGTTTTGTATGTTATAAGCCATCATCACTTATTTGTTTGAATTGAGTCACTAAATCCAGCCCTCCCAGGGATGAATTAGGCTCCTTTATTTCCCCTTGTGGTGCTGGGGATTGAGTGCTAGGCAAGTGCTCTACCATTGAGCTACACCTCAGCCCAGGATCCATCATTTAAGAGAGTGTCAAGGAATTTGTGGACATATTTTCAACATCACAGCTAATAAGTACCAGAGTCATGTTTAACCACAGGCGTTCAAACTCATTCCATTGGTGATTCATACTTACATACTCCCCTGTCTGGCCCTGTGCTTTCACGCTCTGGCCCTCCCTGGGGAATTCCACCTCCCAGCAAGTTCTAGATCTGTACCAGGCACTGGAGCTCTCTGCTGCTACCTAGCCTCTTAGCTAAGAGAGTAAAGTTATCACTCAGATTCTCATGGACTTACGAATGCCACATACAGGAAAATGATCTTTTCAGTTGTGTAGATGACAAAACAAAAGCTCTTGACCATAGCAGAGTCTAAGAATATGGATGTATCAGGGTAAGTCTGGGGAAAAAAAAACCCTACAAATGCAACATTGTCTAATTCACTGGGTCAAATTCCCACAGACCCACTCACTCAGCAGACGTGCATCTATATAAGTACTAGGCACATCTTGAGACTTTCATTATCAGATCTGTCACTTACCAAAATATCTCTGTTGTCAGAAGAGGATCCAAGATGTTCCTCTCCTGCTGACAACATCCCTTGGAAACACAGCCGAGGAGGTGAACACTTTGGTGTCTAATGCATACCCTGTGTGTTACAACCCTACTCTCCACACCACATTTAATGACTATACTCAAGAAACTCATAAGGAAAATAAAAAAAAAAAGAAAGAAAGAAACTCACACCTCCTTTGTGTAACTTGGGCTTTTCTTAGGTTCCGACACAGAACCCAGGTTCTGTTCTGGTTCTGACACTGGGTGGCAAAGGAACAAATGTGAGGACTGTGGCAATAATATTCATAACTACCGAAAAGTCTGCAGTAAAGAACCACTGAACGGTGAGACCAACTTGGGGGCCTCTGCAAGGCTAAGTAGTGAGAGCTGTTGTTTCCAAGCAATGAATTGCATTTGTAATCTTTTCTTCTTAGAATTTTATTATAGATATAACACCCCAGGACAGAATTACTTAAATCATAGCAGAAAAGGTGCTTTTGTCCAGTCTTCAGATGAAAATAAAAATTCTTCACCTCGTAAGTACATCCCCTGCAGGATCCTGTCTGTGTGGGTTGCCCTTGTGACGTTGGCCACTGCTTCCACCTGGAGAGCCTTGCCCTCTCCAGTCTGCTGCCCAGGTGTCCTGCACTCACCTGACACTTCCAAATTCAGCCCTACACCTGGGTGGCAAGAGGATAGTGGGGGGTGAGAAATATAAAATCCTAGCGATAAATGACTTTGAAAGTTATTGTTACACCAGTGCAAATCAGTAACAAAGCATAAATGTTTGCTGAACAAATGACTGAATAATCACCACTATTCAGAGTGGTTACAGCTTTAAATATATCCTTTCTAAAAGCATGTAGAAAAAAAATAGAACATTTTTATATTTCTTAGACATCATATAGCTCATTTTCAATGTGAAATTTTGCTGTCTTTCAAGAAAATTAAAATCCCACATTTATTTATAAGGATGACTAAGACATGGCTCCTCCCTCTCAAGGGGTTTCCAATTACAGAAAGGAACTTATCTGCACATAAGGAAAGTTCAAGGCAAAATGTGGTGCGCCATGGGAACATGAAGGACAGAAGAAAATACTTCTTGTTTTACCCTAGTGACAGCCACATTTAATTCTCCCACATGGGCCACATCCTTTCTTTCATCCCTTCAGAACTCTTCCCCTGGGGACAGGAGACCAGGGAGAATTTTCTTATTTTTCCCTATTGCTAGTGCCCAATTAAACAATGTCATTTACCTGACTGACCTCAGCTGTGTCTCCCCTACTCACCGCCAGCTGCCAAATCCTCCAGTGAGATGTATTCTCTCAAAGTGAAAGTCACTAAGACCCTGCAGAAGCAGATTTCTTTACTATCTCCTCAGTCTTGGGAACTGTTATTCCAATACATGTATGAGGAATACACCTGAGCCACTGAAATGTGATCTTGAACTCTTAGTAAACACAGTGGCTAAGAGGGTAGAAGTCACAGTGACTAAGAGGGTAGAGGCAGCTTTTTTTCCAGTGTTGGAAAGGAACCTTCCAGTAATTGGAGCTGATAGAAAATGGAGTGGGCTGTTGCAAGCCTTGAGCCCAATCTGGGAGACAATGTACGTTGTCCGATATTATAGATCTGTGGACTAGACTAGAACTGGATCTGATGACCCTGTGGTCTTTTCTGAGTTTCTATGTTTCCAACAAAATCCAAAGTTACATTTGGAGATTACCAAAAAATTATGATTGAGCTCATTAGTGCCTCCGTTCATCATGACCCAATGCCAGGTGGTCAGCAAGACTAAAATCTGGATTTTTTGGCTTCTGTCCTGCCTTCCATGTCTGAGGGACAATCCCTTCCAGTTTCCCTTGTCCAGTGGGACCCTTTGGATGGAAGTGAAGCCTGGCTACTAAACACCAGTGAATACAACAGGAGACCAGGATTGAGAAAGCAGGAAGATAGAGAAAAGAGGAAGAGAAAAACAGGGAAAGAATGGAGAAGAAGGGACCTCAGCAGATTTGCTAGCTGATGGCTTGTCCCTCTTCCTTTTTCTTTCTTCTTATCTTTCATGGTGACTTTCCTACATACTTCTTTTTAAAAAAAAATATTTATTTTTTAGTTGTAGTTGAACACAATACTTCTATTTCGTTTATTTTTTTTTATGTGGTGCTGAGGATTGAACCCAGAGCCCCGCACGTGCAAGGCGAGCGCTCTACTGCTGAGCCACAACCACAGCCCCCCTACATACTTCTTTTCTGTTTAGTCTCAAATTATCTTTTTGGGGTGTGTGGGTGTGTGTGTGTGTGTGTGTGTGCGTGCTGGGGATTGAACCAGGGGCACTTTACCCCTGAGCTACATCCCCAGCCCTTTTTAAGTTTGATGCAGGGTCTCAGTAAGTTGCTAAGGCTGGCCTTGAACATTGGCCTCCTGAGTTGTTGGGATTATAGTCATGTACCACCATGCCCAACTCAGAATTGTGTTAACATAATTGATAATTTTTGACTCCTAGATTTCTCACTCTGAAGTTGGAGAGGATTTCAGGAACTTCCAATCTCTTGGAAGCTATTATCTCTCCATTTATCAGATAAAGTATTTGAGCCACAGAAGTTGGACAACAAGCCCTGGTTAACAGCAAACACCTTAAGATTCGTAACTCTTGGTCTCTTGTCTGTTAATAGAATTCCTTTTAAAAGTTGCCCTTCTTTTCATGAATTCAGAAGACTTGATAGAAAATTCCTTGTTTTCTGTGTTTCCTTTATTTACATATTTATTAAAATTTTATGAAATATTTTATTCACATTGAAAAGTTCAGGAAAATGATATACATCATCATCCGGGAATTGTTTTGTTTTCAAATGAAGTTTATTTAATTTGGGGGATCATTTTTTTGCTCTCAATTTAATCATAGCTAATCATTTTCAGTTTGTCCAAAACCAAAACGGATCTGTTCCCAGAGAGTGAATTCGAAATCCTTTCAAGGTGAACATGAGCCCACACCTGGAAAGTAAGTATCATTTTGTTATTACTAAAAGTCACAAAATTAGCTATCATTTGTTAGATGCATACAATGTGTTTATCTGGGAATGATGGGAAACCAAGGAAGAGAGTTTTGTAATGTATTAATTCACTTTGAAATAGACTCGAGGAGCCAAATGTGGAACAAAGAGGCCAAATAAAGAGGCTAATGCAGTGATCCAGGTGGGACAATAGTAGTCATGGAGACAGAAGTATGTGCATTCAAGAGGCAGAACCAATAACAAGCAGGGTGCCTAATAATTCAGTTCTGTGATCAGATCAACTCAGTCTGAATCTACTACCCACTATCATAGTACAGCATTGGGCTTAAAAATGTAGTCTTTGAAGACTTCTGGGGTTTCCATTTTGGTTGTGCTCTTTGGCAGGTTATTTGACTTCTCTGTGCCTCTCTTTCCCCATATGTAAAACAGGGAAATTAATAATAGTGCAAATTCATTGAGGACTGAGTCAATACATTAAATATTGAGAACGGTACCCAGTTCATAAAAATTACTAAGCAAATGACAGCTGTTATTAATATTATTGAAAATGATAACTGGACACAGGGTAAAGCCCATGCTCTTCCCACTGCACCACTGCCCACTGCCACCCCCAGCCATTTTTCATCAGCTAGGGGACCCTGATGCAGAATGGACAACACTTATGTGGAGGTCAGATCCAATGTGCTAAACAGCAGAACCAACTAATGTTAATGTGGTAAGGAAAGAGGGATGAAGGGAGGTTCTGAGGTCACAAGTATCTGAAGTAAGTCTTTTTGGAGATGTTATTGCTCATAAATGCAAGTACCAAAGTAAGGCTTAGTAGAGGGATGAAGCAAGGATGGACAGGCAAGTCTATATGGCAGCTCTCAGGGCTACTTTCTCATGGTTGAGAAAAGCATCACTACTTGCATTGCCCATCATACATGCTATGTGAATAAACCCCCTAGTTATGAACAATACAATGAACAATACAATGGCCCTGGCATTCCAGTCACCCAGTGCAGACTTAGGGCCATCCCTCAGCAACAGAACCATAATTATAGTGTAGTAGTCTAGGGGGGCCTATTGACTTAAAGAGATGCTTCTTTTATTTTTCTACCTCCTCAGCTTCCTTACTGTGTAAGCTCATTGGTGCTAGGATAAACTCTATCCAAGGTGCCTTATGGTTGGCAATTTTATATGTGTATTTGTTTTATAAATATTCAGGGTATAAGACTGGTCCCCCCAAGAATGAAAATGAGGTAAAAATCCCTTTGGAGTCTTGCCTGTCTGTTTCAAAGAAAAAGGAGGCCAATTCTAGGAGAATTGTGCCCTCCTGATCATGGCAACAACCTTGTTCTGAAGTCAGCTGTGGTTGGTGGTAAGTCCACAGGACAAACGAGCTATGAAAGGCTGTGTGTATGTACACACATGTATGAATCGTCCCAACCTCTTGCCCCCAAAGAGCCTTTTAAAAAAATATTTAATAATAGTTGTGCACAATATCTTTATTTTATTTATTTTTATGAGGTGCTGAGGATTGAACCCAGGGCTTCATATGTGCTAGGCCAGCGCTCTACCACTGAGCCACAACCCCAGCCCCCAAAGAGCCTTTTACTAAACCAGTGCTGACTGGAACAGGAGGGTATACGTGAGGGTGGCACTTTACACAAGTATCAATGAATGTGTTTTTGCCTTCTAGAAAAAATACCTAAAATCTTAAGACTTTCATGACCTACAGCTGAAACTTGCAATACCTTTACTCCTTTTTCACTCCTTCAGGATTCCTGGAAGCAAATCCTTATGTGGCTTTAGTGGCTCTGAAGAAACAGAATCTAAGGTGAGGACTTAGAAAAAAGGTTCTAGATTCTTGCAGCTCATAAGTTTAATCTTAAAACTACAGAACTACTAGCTTTTAAGTCATTACAGTATAGGTTTTCAGAAAATGCTATGTTAAAAGCATTTTGTGCTCAGTACTAACCTAGAGACCTGCCATGTGGTTTGTATCATTCCTAAATTGGTTCCAAAGGACATTTCCTGGAGAAAGTGTTTTGTGGGTGGTGCCTATGCTGCAGGATTCCCCTGGCCCAGGCTTGAAGGTCTGGAGTGTGTTCCAGTGACACTGTGGTTAGGATTGCCAGCAGTTTCCTATTTTCAAGCCAGTAACACTTATCCTCAGGCCACTTTCAGATGTTCCACATTTGTGCACTGTCTCCCTGGGTGGTCTCTCAGTGGTATGGCCCCTAATTGGGACCCCTTTAATGCCCCCTAAGAACTTTTCTTTTTTTCTTTCTCTGCAGCAGGGAAACAGACCAGCAGGTTGCTGACCTCACCCTCTGATTCATGCTCATCAGTCACACGTTGATCTTTTCTCTCTCCCTTTCCCTAACAAATATATTCCATCTGACTGGTTTCCTAGGAAACTAACCCTCAAAAACAGAAATAAACTGTGTGGAAAACAGAATGCTCCAAAAATTCCATCTTGCAATGTTTAATAATGAAAGAAGCCAATTACCAAAAACATTAGTAAGTTTATGTAACTAAAACATGTGGACTTTTCCTCTGTAGATTTTAAACTCGGCTTTGGATCATGCCCTAAAGACAGCAACCATTTTGAAAAAAACTACTGATCAAATGATTAAAGCTATTGCAGAAGATCTTGCCAAAGCAGAGAGATGGAGGAATCAACTGAAATACTACTAGTTCAACACAAAGTAACCAAGGGTTAAAAAGATAAAGAAAACTTGATCTGCCCCCAAAAGTATTTCACTTATTACACAATTGAGAAAGATTATTTTCTACAGAAAGCACCAAAACCATAAGAAATGGTCAACAAAGTGTTTAATGAAAACAAAACAAAACCCTCTGATTCTTAAAAATCAAAAGCAACCAACAAATATTTATATTAAATAAATCTATGTTCTTCCTAATTCATAATAAAGAAAACAAAATGAAATAAAATCTACTTTCTCCTATTAATAGTATGGAAGAAATTAAAGTTTGAAAAAACTTTGTCAGTGAAGATGGAAACAAATGGGTGTTCTTATACAACGTTGATGGAATTATAAGTTGGTGAAGCTTTTTTGGAAAGCAGTTTGTTAATAAAGATGATCCTCCATTATGAAGGAAATTTTACATCCTGATAAACCTATAGTAAACTGAAAATACCAAGTTAAAAATGCATGTGAGAGACTGGGGTTGTAGCTCAGTGGTAGAACACTTGTCTAGCATGTGTGAGGTGCTGGGTTTGAATCTCGGCACCACATTAAAAAATAAATATTGTGTCCATCTACAGCTAAAAATATTTTTAAAAAATGCATGTGAAACACCTGACCTACCAAACATTGCTAGCCAGGCGTGGTGGCTCACACCTGTAATCCCAGTGACTTGGGAAGCCGAGGCAGGAGAATTGCAAGTTCAAATCCAGCCTCAGCAACTTAGTGAGGTCCTAAGCAACTTAGTGGATCCTGTCTCTAATAAAATATAAAAAAGGGCTGGGGATGTGGCTCAGTGGTTAAGTGTCCCTGGGTTCAATCCCTGGTACCAATACCAAAACAAAACCCAAAAAACTATTGCTTAACAACACACACACACACACACACACACACACACACACGGTAAAGTATCACTTGTTTCCCCTTGTGACTGTTCAGCTAACTGGGAGCTGTGGCTGGCTGTTACTAAGAGCATTAACAGAGTATTATGCCACATATCACTAGTAAGAAAGGGTATGCAGATCAAAATTCAAAATTTGAAGTACAAGTTCTACTGAATACATATCAATTTTGCACCATCATAAAGTTGAAAGAATTAACAATCCAACAATTGCAAGTCAGGGGCTGTTTGTAGCTACCAAAATCTATAGATTCAAAAAGCACTTATCTTTTGACTTGGAATTTATAGATAATCCACACATGTTACCATAAAGGTATAAGAAGGGCTCTGGATCATTGTAGCACCTTTAGGGACAACGAATCTTAAATACTCTGTATGATGATTAACAAATGATACTCTGCAGCTGTGGTGAGCCGTGTTTGTAGACCGTTGCCGCCATTAGAAGATGGCGCCGGTCTCCGTTGTGGATCTTGGTAAACAACTCCTTATTTGGGAGAGTTGGCGCGCTGTCCCTCAATACCCTATGAGAAAACACCGCGTGGCAGCTTTTGATTGGACTTGAGTAAGCTTTATTAGGCTGTGTGTGGGTGCGTGGAGGAGAGAGCGCTTGAGAGAAGATTAGAGTTAAGGCCTGAATAAACCGCTGAAAGAAGAATCCTGTGTCGTGTCTTCCTTGCTGGCGAGGGGGTCGCGACAATTGGTGGCCCGGACGGGGAACCAAATACCTCTCAATCCCAGGATCCAGAACTTTCAGCGGTCAGGGTGGTGCACCGGTAAGTTCCCAGGTAAGTGGGAATCCGCGGAAAAATTAGCGGGTCGCTCCTCTGTAAAAAGAGAGAGCGGGGATTTTTTGGACTTTTGCTTTATTTCTTTGCTTTCGCTTTCTGCATTAACGCAATGGGTGCCTCTGCTTCTAGCCCTATTCTGTTAGCCCTGGATGGACTGCTACGATCTAAAGGTTTAAAAGTTAAACAGAGTACCTTGCAGATGTTCTTAAAACAAGTAGATCTAGCGACCCCGTGGTTTGCTTACTCGGGCAGTCTCACGACCCCCAGCTGGGAAAAGCTAGGCAAGGATTTAGATTTTGCACACGAACAAGGGACCCTCGAA
Source organism: Marmota monax (assembly GCF_021218885.2). Classification (NCBI taxonomy): domain Eukaryota; kingdom Metazoa; phylum Chordata; class Mammalia; order Rodentia; family Sciuridae; genus Marmota; species Marmota monax. Next base: position 2,300,113 of record NW_026694276.1, read on the forward strand.
GGTGGGGTGATTCCTTTATGGAAGTTAGTAAGGGGTTTATCTGACAGTAGATGTCAGGATGCCCTAACCAAAGGACAGGAGGTTCTTGAACAATTGCATGAGGAGAGGTCCGAGGGAGCTGAAAGTATTAAGAGTGGGGGAAGTAATAGAGATGATAAATGTTCAAGTCAGCCAAAGACTAGACTTTATCCAGATTTGACTGAATTGAAAGCCTTTGAGGAAGACAGTAGTTCAGACAATGAGGAAGTATTGGAATTGCTATCACGGCAAGCTAGAGAGAAAAGGGGGAAAGGTGAAACTAAAGGGCGAGGTGATCCCCGTAAGGCTGTCTACACAGAACATAAATACCCAAAGACAGATGTGGGATATGAGGAAGAGGGGGAGGATGTTTTGGAGATTCCTCCTGACCCTCCACCCTATCCTAACCCAGGACTCAATAGGACGTTTCATGCACAAACATGGAGAAAGGTTCATTCGGACATGGGTTTAGCATTCCCTGTGTTTCAAGATGCCAATCGGGGGCGATATCATGAACCCCTTGACTTTAAAATTGTCAAGACATTGGCTGAATCAGTCCGAACCTATGGTGTGGATGCTGCATTTACACTTACCCAGGTGGAGGGTCTTTCTCGTTTTTGTATGACTCCGTCTGATTGGGCGAGCCTGGTGCGCGCCTGTGTTTCTCCAGGAAAGTATCTGGATTGGAGAGCATTTATGTTAGAGGGGGCAGTAGAGCAGGCGGCCCAAAACCATGCGGCGGGACGCCCTGCCTGGGATAAGGACATGCTTTTGGGACAGGGCAGATTTGCCAATCAACAAACAGGGTACCCACCGGAAGTATATGAGCAAATCAACAACATCTGCATCCGAGCCTGGAAGTCCTTGCCTAACAGAGGGGAAGTATCTGGTAATTTAACTAAGATCATCCAAGGCCCTACAGAGCCTTTTTCTGACTTTGTGGCTCGGATGGTAGATGCAGCGGGGAAAATATTCGGGGACCCTGATCAAACAACTTGGTTTTTGAACAATGTACTAAGGAATGCAAAGCAGCTATAACCCCATATAAAAATAAAGGAATAGAGGCATGGATGAAAGTCTGTAGGGAAATAGGTGGGCCACTTACTAATGCAGGGTTGGCTGCTGCCGTTCTCCAGCTAACCCGAAAGCCACCCCCTCATACAGGAAAGTGCTTTAGATGTGGCCAGGAGGGACATTTTAAGCGTGATTGTCCCCGAACAGGTCAGTTACAGGACAAAAAAGGGTCATCCTCAATTGTTCGACAGCCAGGACTATGTCCTCGTTGCAAAAAGGGTAAGCATTGGGCTAATGAATGCAGATCAGTCAAGGATATCCATGGACAGCCAATATCAGATAGACAGGTGCCAAAAAACGGCCGGAAGGGCCCTCGACCTCAGGGCCTGCAAATATATGGGGCCATGGAGAGCGAAACATGGCCATCTCTACGACATCCAAGGATCGCGGAGAACCACTACAGGTGCCACGGGACTGGACCTTTGTTCCGCCTCCAGACTCGTATTAACACCAAAAATGGGAGTCCAATTGGTGGAAACTGACTTTAAAGGACCTTTGCCACCTGGTACTGTAGGGTTGTTAGTGGGGCGTGCTTCTTCCACTTTACAAGGCCTTTACATCTTCCCTGGAATTATTAATCCGGATACAATAGGAACAGTAAAGGTTATGGTAGAAGCTCCAAAAGGTATTGTGTCCATCTCCCCTAGAGGAGACGGGGAACAGGTTTTCAACCTTTCTCGTGTTAATATCACGGGAACTTTCTGCTTCAGTTTCTTGAGAACCCGTTGTATTCGCTTACAGCACAACAATTTGACCAATTGGGAGGACCCCTTACAGAACAGTAGGGTCTCACTGGGAACCTTGTCTGCGGTGCTTAGCCAAGTGAGTAGTGGGGTACAGGAGGGCTCAGGAGAGACTACAAATTCGACCAAAATGAATATCACCACTTTGGCTATAACTTCCCAGGTGTCACTCCCGGTGGCTTTTCCTAACGCTAGTAATGCCACTTATTTTAAGGCCTCTCCTTATTGTACCCCGTACTATTCTTTCCCCCCGACATTCATGCCTTGTCAAGATCATTCTTGGGAGAAGCGCCAAGTTGCTGTGGGTTTCTCTCTTTCCCCTTCTCTTAAAAGGTATTTGTATAACTCTTCCAAGGCTAATTCCACTACAGGAACAGGTTGGTCTTGGTTTCAATGGTTGATTTCCAATGAAAAGGGGGCCACAGCCGATGTCTCTGCTCTGGCTCAATTGAGAGGAGTCCAGAGCTGGCTGTTTAATGTGTCTGGCTCTGTACAGGACACTGATAATGGTAGGAGGCTTAAAAACATTTCATACAATTCTCAGGTGTCCAATGCTACACTGCCCTCTGCAGCAGTCTGCCTTCATTCTCCGTTTCTGTTCCTTTTGATCAATGATACCAATACTACAGGATCGGATATGATTGACTGTTCTAATTGTACATGTGTCTTGTCTGAGTGTTGGAATGGATCCTGGAGCACGGCAGTTGTTATGAAGGTCCCGACTTTCGTCCCGATTCCAGTTACTGCAGATCCGGACTCCTTCCCTATTATTGAGGTGCTCAGGAGCCGTAGGGATTTTGGAATCACGGCAGCTATTGTGACAGCGGTCGCAGTGTCTGCTGCTGCAGCGGTCACTGCCGGAGTGGCCATGGCTAGTCAAGTGCAGACTGCGGCCACGGTTAATCAGGTCATCCAACAAACTTCCAGCATTTTAGAGTCTCAAAGTAAAATCAATCAACATATTTTATCAGGAATTTTGGCCCTTAATCAAAGGGTGGATCTCCTCCAAGCTCAGATTGAGGAATTGTCAGACCTAGTACATTTGGGTTGTGTTGATCATCGTGCACATCTATGTATAACATCTCTCAGATTTAATGATTCCAGAAATACCTCTCAAATCATCGGACAGTACCTGGCCGGAAACTGGTCCATGGAAGCAGAGAAGTTGATCCAGACCCAACTGACACAAATTGCCATGTTGAACAACACTCGTGTGGACCCTGTGACATTGGGCCAATTTACGAATTGGCTGTCTTCTGCTTTTTCTTTCTTTAAGGAATGGGTGGGAGTAGGCATTTTTGGAGCGATGTGTTGTTTTGGGGTTGTCCTTTGTCTGTGGCTTTTCTGTCGCCTAAGAGCTCGTCATAGCCAAGAAAAGGCTATGATCGTCCAGGCTTTTGCAGCCCTAGAGAATGGTCTCTCTCCACAAATTTGGCTTGCACAACTTAAGCAATAATTTCCTGGGTTTTGGCCATTGTACCCCAAGTTATCTTTGACATTGCACTGGGATTGGCATGCCCTCCTCTTCCTGCCTTCCCAGTTATGGAAGGCCCATGCACTCTGCAGGCCTTGTTGCCATTGCACGCAGGCGGGCTTCTATGCTGGTGCTGCACTTTATGCTTTGGACCTTTCTCAGGGGCTGAGAGATGGTGTTGCCACTTCCAACCTCATAGTCACTGACCGGCTACTTGTAAAATCCCCCTTCCTTTTTGCCGTCATCACGATGCAGGATGTGAGGCAAGGCACTGCACTTGAGTGATCCGATCTCCGGACCTCAAGGGAAGCATGTCCTATTGCATACGGGTTTGGCGTCCACGCCCCGTCCCACGAAAAAAGGCGTCGGCTGATATGGTGTCAGATCTAGGGAAGGCGCCTCCTTGGGACTGAGCCATACTTTGCAGCCATGTTTGCACAGTGGGATAGGACCTCTACTTTCGCCTGCATTAATTTTTAAGAAATAAGGGGAACTGTGGTGAGCCGTGTTTGTAGACTGTTGCCGCCATTAGAAGATGGCGCCGGTCTCCGTTGTGGATCTTGGTAAACAACTCCTTATTTGGGAGAGTTGGCGCGCTGTCCCTCAATACCCTATGAGAAAACACCGCGTGGCAGCTTTTGATTGGACTTGAGTAAGCTTTATTAGGCTATGTGTGGGTGCGTGGAGGAGAGAGCGCTTGAGAGAAGATTAGAGTTAAGGCCTGAATAAACCGCTGAAAGAAGAATCCTGTGTCGTGTCTTCCTTGCTGGCGAGGGGGTCGCGACATGCAGCCACTGAAAAGAGGTGGATTATCTGCAAGGCAGATAATGAAGAAATATACAGTATATCTAGTGTGACCTAACAGTATATCTAGTGTGACCACATTTGTGCATGTTTTGTTACAGGATATATCTATTTGCTGGAAAGATGCACACAATTCTTAAGTGACTCTAGGAAATAAAACTGGGAGTTTTGGGAGAAGAGGAATTTTCACTTTTTCTTTATTTACTATGCTGTATGATATTCTTACAATATGCTTATATTATGAATTAAAGTTACTGTTTAAGAATTTTTTGAAGTCAATAATCAAAAAAAGTCCTAGATTAATGAAATTTTAGAAAAAGATAATCAAAACTGCATACCAGGAATTAAGTACATTTGATAACATTCCCCACAATGCTATGGCAAGCTTTTTTTTTTTTTTGGTACTGGGGATTGGACCCAGGGGCACTCAACCACTGAGCCACATCCCCCAGCTTTTTTTTTTTTTTTAATTTAGAGACAGGGTCTTCCTAAGCTGCTTAGAGCTTTGCTAAGTAGCTGAGGCTGGCTTTGAACTCGAAATCCTCCTGCCTCAGCCTCTCCCAAGCTGCTGGGATTGCAGGTGTGCACCACAGCACCCAACAACAGCAAGCTGTTGATTTATTACCTCCTAATGACAAAGCAGCAGATTATTCCTGGGAGGTCTCCTAACTCCACACACTCTTTTTAAAAATTTTTTCTATATTTTTTAATTTGTCCTTTTTAGTTATACATGACAATAGAATGTATTTTGACATATTATATATATAGGAGTATAATTTCCCATTCTTGTGGTTGTAATGGTGTGGAGTTACACTGGCCATGTATTCATTTATGAACATAGGAAAATTTTCATGTACTCTTAACATTCAACAAAAAGTTTCCCAACCCCTAGAATTTGGTTCAGCAGTGAGGAAGGAGTTAAATGCACTCCCACTTTAAAGTTTTGTGCCAACCAAGGCAGTTGCTGTTTGTCTAGCAGGCTGGACAATGGGTTATTTTTAACTTTGGGGCTTGGATCTTGGTTTAGGATACAATGGAAGAGATAATGAAAAGGCCAACTGGAAAGTAACTGACTTTGTGGCTAAATTTAATTTTGGCTGTGGTAATATAAGAAGACAGCAATGACTTAAGGCAGTATTGTAAAAGAGAAAAGGGAGCTTAAGCTGTATATATTCTACTACATAAAATTTGTGATAGCTCCCTTTTGTTTCAAGCTCCTGTAGTAGACCAAACCAAACTAGAATGGAGTCACTCCTGCTAGATGCCATGTAGTCAGACTAAACTTCGAAATGCGATAGTTTAGTTGGGCAAGGTGGTACATGTATGCTTATAATCCCAGCGACTTGAAGGCTGAGGCAGCAGGACTGGAAGTTCAAGTCCAGCCTCAGCAATTTAGTGAGACCCTGTCTCAAAATAAAAAATAAAAAAAGACTGGGAATGTAGCTCAGTGGTAAAGTGACCCCAGGTTCAATCCCCAGCACATACCCGCCCCCCCGCCCCATAAAAAAACAAAACTCTTTTTTCAGTTTAAAAACAAATACCCCAGAAGATTCACAGTAACTAGTCAGAAGGGGCCCAGTCAACATGAGCTGGCACCATAAAGCAGTCCCTTCTAGCCAGGTGCAGTGGAGTATGCCTGTATTCCCACCTACTCCAGAGGCTCAGGCAGGAGGATCTCAAATTCCAGGCCAGCCTTGGGAAACTCTTGAGAACTTGTCTCAAAACAAAAATAGGACAGGAGAGGTAGCTCAGTGTTTGCCTAACATGTGTGAGGCCCTAGGTTCAATCCCTAGTGCCACATAAAAGGAGGTGGGGGGCCAACTGGATCATTAAACTCAATTATCTATCTATCTATCTATCTACCCATCCATCCATCCTAACCAGTTATACATGATAGCAGAATGTACAACTATCTCTATCTATCTATCTATCTATCTATCTATCCTAACCAGTTATACATGACAGCAGAATATTCTTCAATTCATTGTACACAAAAGGAACACAATTTTTCACTTCTCTGGTTAAACCCAAAGTAGGGTCACACCATTTGTGCAATCATACATGTACCTAGCATAATGATGTTCATCTCATTCCACTATCTTTACTATCCCATGTCCCCCCCCTCCTCAGTTTTATGGGGAACTTTGGCTGATCCAAAATTCCTCCACTCATCCCATGCCCTGCCACCCATTATGGATTAGCATCCACTTATCAGAAAACATTCGACCTTTGGTTTTTTGGGATTGGCTTACTTTACTTAGCATGATATTCTTAACTTCATCCATTTACTGCAAATGCCATAATTTTATTCTTCTATTGCTAAAAAATATTTCATTATATATACATATATCAATCACAGTGTCTTCATCCATTCATCTCTTGAAAGGCATCTAGGTTGGTTCCACAGTTTGACTATTTTGAATTGTTCTGCTATAAACATTGATGGGGGAGTGTCATTACAGTACACTGTTTTTAAGTCCTCTGGGTATAGACCAAAGAGTGGGATAGCTGGGTCAAATTGTGGTTCTGGTCCAAGTTTTCTAAGGAATCTCCATATTGCTTTCCATATTGGCTGCACCAATTTGCAGTCCCACCGGCAATGTATATAAATTCAATTTCTTGGAATTTCGTTTTCTAGTAGCTCTAACAGACTTCTAGCTTCATAACATAATTAAACTTAATCATAACTTGATAGTGATACTTAGTATATAAAACACTATCTCCAAATTTGGTTTGGTTGAAGTGTTCTTAGATGATTCATTAGTCCTTAATGTTTTGTGTGTGTGTGTGGGGGGGTATCGGGAATTGAATCCAGGGGCACTGAGCTACATCCCAGTTCTTTTTATTTTTTTTTCAAATAGGGTCTTGCTAATTTGCTGAAGTTCTCACTAAATTGCTGAGATTGGCCTCAAATTTGTGATCTCTGGGATTACAGGTGCTTGCCACTGCATCCAGCTACTCCTTTATCTTTTTTTGGGTTCATCTCTGAGAATCTGATGAAAGATATGGAGTTCTCCTTCCCCCATGTTCTGCCCTCCCATAGAAATATGTGCATATACACAATTTTTAAAAGTTCATGGTTACACCGAAACAAACCCATGGAACTATGGTTAGAAATAACTACCATTGATGAATATTCCTAATTCTTTAAACCAACCTTTATAGAAACTTGCAAGTGTAATCATTTTTATTTAAAAACATGGCTCATCTATGCCTATTAAACCATATTCTAAATGTCATTTTACAGCTTTTTGATGACTGTGAATCATTACCAGCAATCACTGCAATGTGGCTAATTCAAGAAATAAAGAAATAGGGCAATGTCATTTAGGAGTTCTGTTAAAGTTACAGGCCTTGATTTATAAGGATAATTTTATACTTACTGATCCTGTAACCTTGGCTGTCTCCTCTCATGCATGTGTGTGTCAGTTCTTACAGACCTTTCTTCTAATTCTGTTCCAGTAATAAAGCAGAAAAACCAGCTTGTTAAGTAAAATTGTATCCCTATTGCTGTGAGCCAAGGGGCTCAGGATTGCCTAAGGGCAGTGGTGCTGTATATAAACAGCTGGCAGTCTTCATTGTGCACTTACTCCACGGAGTAAGCAGTGTTCTGCCTGTTGGGCTGCCAAGAGGGAGAGATTATCTGTAGAAAGTTTTTCTAGGAAAAAGTTAGGGCCATCTACTTTAGTTAATAATTAAACCATGCAAAAGAAAACTCACCTTTCTGTTATTCCTTTCTATTGTAATCTTGTTAATGAATTATATAAAATAGACCTAATTTACACTAAATATGAATATATACTTATGAATATATATTTATGTTTAAAATCACAATTATTTTGGTAGTAATTTTGTTGTAAGAGGAAGGCATTTTTTGCTCCTTCAGTTTTAGAAGAAATCCTTATATCCTGACAGGACTCAACAAAGGTTACAAAATATCTAGTGCAGAACTGAATTATGGAGGCATTGCATCTTATACAATAAACTGCTAGAATTAACTCCTCTAGGGCTCAAATCCAAGAATTTTGTGCCCTTGTGAATTACTTCTTTGATCCTGGGGCAGTAGATGCCAAGGGCCTAAGAACAGAATTACTGAAGATATTTTTCTTATTTGTTTTTTGCCAATATGTATGAACAATGTGAATTCACTGTATTTTATAAACCAAATGAATTTCAACAGGAAGCAAAACTACCAAGTGAATTTCAACAGGAAGTAAGTATAAAAGAGAGCTCATGTTAAAAATAAATAAATAATAAAAAATTATGGCATTAAGAGATAGTGCATAAATAATTTCCGTTAGTTGCAGTAACAAAAGTCTTTTTCATGGACTTGATATCAGAACCCATCATTGCTAATACTCTGGGGAAAAAAGTCAACTTAAATATTAAGAGCTTATGAGATCATTAAAGTATCTCTCTAATTCTACACTTAAGTATATATAAACAGGCCAGTATTTGCTGGCATCACATTTTCAATTCCATTTGTCACTGGCCATTAGGTTAGTCTAAATATTCCACACAGATTCCAACTCTGGGCAGAGAGTAACCAAGGCATTCAAGACTCTCAGGTAAAATGAAAATGTCAGAAATAATTCTCTCACTGGAAAAGTACTATTCTTATTACAGACATTGAAAGAAAAGGGCTGTTTATTAATGCCAAGACTTTCCTCTCTATATTCACATCTATTGTCAAGTTACATAACTCTCTTGGTGCCTCAGTTTTGTCAAATTAAAAATGGAGATGATGGGCTGGAGTTGTAGCTCAGTAGTAGTGGTTGAATGTCCGTAAGTGCAAGCCCCAGTATCAAAAAAAAAAAAAAAATGGAAATAGGAAAAAATATTAGAACTGTATAAGAATTTTAAAAACAACAACAACAGTGTTTGGAATATAGAAAACACTAAGTAAACATTTACATATTATTTTATTATCAGTACTTAAATAGCAAATTAGGAAAATAATATATCAAAAAAATTTTCTAAAACTTAAAAATAAATAAAAATTTCTATATATTAAAAACCTATTTAAAAAGAATAGAAGATCCAACCCACAATGGAACCAAAAAAGATAAGACTATGTGCAGTACCTATATAAAGAAAAATTTTGATTTTTTTAAAGATTTAGACAAAAATATTGTGCCTATATATGAATATATAACAATGAATCCCACCTTTATGTACAACTGTAATGCACCAATGTTAAAAAATGGAAGAAAAAAAAAGATTTAAAGACATTCTACTTTTTTTTTTTTTTTTGCAATGCTGGGGATTAAACCCAGGCCTTGCACATGCTAGGCATGCCTTGCTCTGAGCTACATTCTCAGTCCTAACATCCACATTATTTGTATCAAAGTTAAAATATAACAAAGATTTCAATTTTTCCTAAGTTAATCTATGAATTTAATGAAAATATCAAAATAACATTTTGGGGAACTCAACAAAATGATATTTAACATTCATCTAGAAGAACAGAATTTTTTTTTTTTTAAATATTAAGGATTACTACCACTACGTATTAAAACATATCATGAAGGCTGGAGATATAGCTCAATGGTTGACCATTTGCCTAGCACGTGCAAAGCCTTGGATTTGGGGTTCAATCTCCAGCAACACAAAAAAAGTAAAGCAAAACAAAACAACAAAAAACATACAATATGTTGAAATAGGGAAAAAGAAACACAAACTACACGTCAATTTAGACAAATCCAGAAATAGATTTATTCTATGATAAAGATGGTATTTCAGATTAGTTGAGGAAAGAGAGATTACCCAATAAAATGTGGTACAACATCTGCCTAGAAAGGAATAAAGTTGGATCTGTGTTAAATTCTGCATGAGTGAGGGTTCTGTGCAGGAAATAAACCCCTCTAGATACTTCAAGTAGAAAGGGATTTAATAGAATTGGGTTTTTACTAAATTGCTAAAAAAGTTGCAGGAGCAGAAACTGGAGACTCAAGGTCATACTACCATCTGTGACTCAGAAAGCTAATGCTGCTGCCACCACCAACAGCATTACCTCTTACCTAGGAAGCAGGTGACAAGACACTAACCTGGAATCTGGTTGCTACAAACAACTGTCTACACTTGCACAGCCACAGAAGAAGATGGCCTCTACCTCCTTTCTATCTTCCAAATCTTGACCAAATGTATATTATTGATAGAATCTAAACTTTTCAGAACCTACAAGTCTGCAAAGCTTCACATTGGTGGGAGGTATGGGACCTAATACCAAATGCCAAGAGACAATACCTAACATATATTCTTATATTAAAATAAATTTCAGATAGATGAAAATTATTTATAAAAAAACATGAATCTATCAAAATGTTCTAGAAGTAACCATGAGTGAGTTTATTATCTTAGAATAAGAATATGAAATTCTGAAACCAAAAAGGAAAACAAATGGATCTATCTGCATAAAAATGAAAAAATAGGGCTATGGGTGTAGCAGTGATAAAACACTTGCTTAGCATGTGTGAGGTCCTGGGTTCAAAACTCAGCAACACACACACACACACACACACACACACACAGAGTAATGCTTCGTTTAAAAGCTTTATTTCTAAGAGCAAAACTCTGAACATGAGTACTACATAAAATTATGGTCCATCAAATGACAGAACACTCTTAGGTCAAGTAAAAGGAGATATTTAAAATGAAGACGTTACCTTTGAATAACACAAACACATTTGCAAACATTCTTATGTGATGTAACCTTATGCAGTTATCACATCGTTTTTTAAAAAGGTCATTAGGAGTTATCTTGGTAGGATTTTATGGTACCTTCTTTTTCTTTTTGTAATTGTAATTTAGAATTTTTAAACTTTCCAACTTTCCCCTTCTTAGGAAAAAAACCCATAATTTTTGTAAATATAAATATAAATATTTTATTTTCTCTCAGAATATTCATGATTATTTTTGGTTTTCTAGTTTAAACATACATCATTTAAAAATTACATAAAATTGTGTTTTTTAGAAGTATCTAGCAAGACAGTACACTATGAAATCACTCAGTGACTCAATTATTTTACAAATAAAACTGTGAATTTCAGTTGAAAGAAAAACTACATTAATAGGAAATAATTCTATCATACATACACATTTACAGTTTTTACTTTTATATCTTCATTTAAAAATCATTTTTCCAAAAAAAAAAACTATACTTCAGCATAAGATAGATAAGTATTTAATACATGATTAATATATATACACAAGGGGCTGTGAAAAAATTACCCATAACTTTAAGAAATTCTGTTCCAGAGGTTAAAACAAAAGTTTAGAAAGCATTTTAATATCTTATCACCTATAAAGCAGCAACAATATTTAAATTATTAAAGGTGGCAAATCCAACAATACATAATCATAAACAGTCCTTTAAGAAATGTATTTGAAAGTCATTGTTCCATAAAATATTTATATTGTTTAAATTACATGATAGTAACATTTTCTTTTTTTAATTGAACATATTAATTAAAAAACCTCTAAACCACTTCCCCTGAAGCTACTCTTCTTTAGTAAAGGAGACTTTATCCTTGGGTTTATTCAGCATCTTTATATCATCCAACAGTTTTTTGGGTGTTAAAATATGTGTAGAACCTGATAGAAGAAAAGAGAAAAGATAAATTTTCAGAGGCCAGCAATTAAATTGATTTTCCTTGGCTTAATATTTTGTCTTATCCTTCAAATACGCAAAGTGCAATAGCTTTGGGGCAAATTAACAACATTTCTATAGACATCTTCCTGAAATATGCCTATATTGCTCTAGTTCAATTGTTCCTTGTCTCTGAACATGCTCAGTAATCCATCAGAAACACAGCCAATTCCTAGTGTTCTGTCTACTTTGTACCACATTTTTAAAAATTTTTTTAGTTGTAGATGGGCACAATACATCCATTTTGTTTTATTTATTTTTATGTGGTGCTGAGGATCGAACCCAGGGCCCCCACATGTGCAAGGTGGGTGCTCTACCGCTGAGCCACAACCCTAGACCCTGTACCACATATTAAAGAGCAAAACTGAGAATTTTTCTCTATTCTCATAACAGAACCCCAATAGTTGTCATTTAGTAACAGAACGTCTAAGCAATACTGACATATAAATCCTGAACCTCCACAGGTCAGGAGAGTTTACCCATCAGTGGCTTTGACTGAAGTTCTTTTTTTTTTTTTGGTATCAGGGATTGAACCCAAGGACACTTAACCACTGAGCCACATCTCCAGCCCTTTTTACATTTTATTTTGAGACAGGGTTTTGCTAAGTTGCTTAGGGCCTCACAAAGTTTGAGGCTCGCTTTGAACTTGAGATCCTCCTGTCTTAGCAACTTTTAGTTGAGTTGCTGGGATTATAGGCATGCACCATCACACCCAGCTTAACTGAAATTCTTTAAACTGAATTCCTCATAGGCCTTACCTATGTGGCATTAATGTCCACAAAATGTCACATTCATGTCCACAAAAATTTGTTAATATTTCTGAAGTAAACATGTATTTATGTGTCCAAAATTACTTAGTGATCAGAGCAAACAGAATCATAGGATATAATATTTTAAAGGAACAAGGTTATTTCCCCCAAATCAGAATATTTAAAAATAAAATTATAAAGCTGGGCACAGTGGTGCAAGCCTGTAAGACCAGCTACTTCATAAGCACAATGCATTTCAGAATATGTAATTCCTCAGCTACTTCAGGGGCCGAGGCAGGAGGATCACAAATTGAAGTCCAACCTGGGCTACTTAGCAAGACACTGTCTCAAAGTAAAAGAAGTGGGGATGTTGCTCACTGGAGTGCTTGCCCAGCATGCATGAGATGTCTGAGTTCAATCCCCAAGCCTATAAACAAAATAAAATAATCAAAAATATCAAATCATATAAAACACATTTTATGGTTGAAAATTTATTTTTGCATTCATCAATTTAGTCTTTTTTTAAAGAGAGAGAGAGAAAGAGAGAAAGAGAGAGAGACAGAGACTTTTTAATATTTATTTTTTAGTTTTTGGTGGACACAGCATCTTTATTTTATTTTTATGTGGTGCTGAGGATTGAACCCAGTGCCTCGTGCGTGCCAGGCGAGTGCGCTACCACTTGAGCCACATCCCCAGCCCATCAATGTAGTCTTAATTGATGAAAACTGACACAATTTTGCATATTCATTTTTGTATATAGTATTTGTTTTAAAATACAAAAAAAGGGAAACAAAAATCTTACCAATAATAACTTCACAGGATTTATGTGCCTGAGAAACTTCATAAGCACAACGCATTTCAGAATATGTAATTCCTCCAATTACAAAAATAATCAGCTTTGATCCATTTTTTCGGTCCAGTTCTAAATAATTGGTTCTAGGTTTCTGGCGAGCACTTAAAAGTAAAGGAAAAAGTGAACATGTTAAAAACATTTCCAAACCTATACTTTAAAGACTTTTAAAAAGCCCAATTTAATCAAATTCAACTGTGATACCAATTATATTGATTTTTAAAATATTTACTTATTTTTGCAGTACTGGAGCTTGATCCCAGGAGCACTCTAACACTGAGCCACCTATCCAGCCTTTTTAATTTTGGGGACAGGGTCTCACTAAGTTGCCTGGAATGGTTTCAAACTTAAGATTCTCCTGCTTTGGCCTCCTGGGTTGCTGGGATTATAGGCATATATCTTGCCTGACCCAAATATATTAATTTTAAGGAAATGACCTAACTACAGTATGACTAGAGCACCCAGAGTTAGCTAGGATAGTCCTGTCTAGCTTAGCATTTTAACCTTAAAGTAGAACTAACATCCTCCCGTATTTATTTGATACGAAGAAATAATGTACCTGAAAAGTCTGCAGCTTACTGAAATTAAAAAGAAAAACTGGTAACTGGCATTGAAACAGTAAGGTTTTGAAGATATGAAAGGGAAGTGGGGCACATACGGATTTGGAGCTGATATATTCCTGGAATTCAGCAAATATGATGGTAGGAGGCTGGGTTGTAAAGTTAGGCACAGGTTTCTATCCTTATTTTGTTTATTTTTGACTAGCTATTATATTCAGCAAATTTCTAAGCCTCTCTTTAAACCCTGAAATTTGCTTAAGAACTAAATGAAGTATTGTATAGGACACAGGAAGTATATAATCAGGTACTGAGTAAGCAGTGAATAAATAATAACTCTTATTTTGGTCATTTCTTCTCCCAGATTTTTCTAGATCTGCACTGTTCAGTATAGTAGCCACTAACCACAAAGAGATTAATGAAAAATTAAACAGCATAAAAAATTCAGTTCCTCACTCACTCATATCAAGTAACCCAAATCCACTATGGCTAGTGACTATTATGCTAGACAGTGAAACAGAGAACATTCCCAACACTGCAGAAAGTTCTAGTGGATAGGACTGCTCTAGAGTATAAGAACTAATTTTTTTGTTTACATCTTCTACTGGTAAAAATTTTGAGCTTCTACAAAAAATTAAACAAAAAACCAAATAAGCTAATCAATAAATGGGCAAAGGAACTGGAACATGTACTTCACTGAAGAAGAAATATGAATGGTCAACAGTATGTTCAACATCTCTAATAATTAGAGAAATGCAAATTAAAACTACACTGAGATTCCATTTCACCCCAGTTAGAATGGCAATTATCAAGAATACAAGTAATATCAAGAATACAAGAATGTGGGGAAAAAGGTACACTTATACATTGCTGGTAGAACTCCAAGTTGGTGCAACCACTCTGGAAAGCTTGGAATAAAACCATCATTTGACCCAATTATCCCACTCCTCAGTATATACCCAAAGGACTTAAATCAGCATACTACAGTGACACAATCACATCAATATTTATAGCAGCTCAATTCACAATAGCTAAGCTATGAAACCAACCTACATGCCCTTCAACAGATGAATGGATAAAGAAAATGTGGTATATACATGATGTAGTATCATTCAGCCATAAAGAAGAATGACTTTATGACTCTTTGCCACTTAATGGAAACTATTGTGCTAAGTGAAATAAGCAGTCCCATAGGGCACGGTGGCTCGGGAGGCTGAGGCAGGAGGAAAGCAAGTTCAAAGTCAGCCTTAGCAACTTAGTGAGGCCCTAAGCAACTCTGTGAGACCCTGTCTCTAAATAAAACACAAAATAGGGCTGGGGATGTGGCTCAGTGGTTGCCTGCCCTTGGGTGCAATCCCAAAAAATCAAAGGCCAAAGTTCTCTCTGATATGCAGATTCTTACACACAACAAGCGGGAAGGAGGGAAGAATAGATGTTCAGTAGATTAGACAAAGGGGAATGAAGGGAAGAAAGTGGGGATGGGACTAGGAAAGAGAGTAGAATGAATCTGACATAACTTTCCTGTGTTCATATAGGAATACATGACCAGTGAAACTCCACGTCATGTAAAACTACAAGAATGGGATCCTAATTAGACTAAGTTATATTCCACGCATGTATAATATGTCAAAATATACTATCCTGTCATGTATATAAAAAAATTAAAATGAAAAAATGAGCTTCTAATTATACTGTTATATTGTGTACATGTACGAATATGTAACCAAAAAATTCCATTATTATGTACAACTACAATGCACCAATAAAAAATATGGAAAAGAAAAATTCTGAGCTTCTATTTGAAAGGTACATATTTCAAAAATAAACATTTACATACATTTATAAACATTAACTCATAAATTATATGTGTATACTAGTATATATTAACAAAAAGCTTAATTTCTCCTTTTGGAGGTAGCCTAGCATGCATGGGGCGCTGGGTTCAATCCTCAACACCACATAAAAAAAAAAATAAATATATTGTTTCCACCTAAAACTAAAAAATAAATATTTAAAAAAATATATATATAAATATAAATAACCAATAGACCACTTTGGGGGTCACTGTTCCAGATGACCTGTAAGGCCCTGGAATATGGGATCCCACAGTAAACTTTTAATAATGTTTTTTGCCTAGCCTTTGGCAAGAATGATGGTAGTAAATTAAGGGAAAAAAATCGGTAGTTGGATTTGAAAAATGAAAATTGGAACAAGACACACTCTTAGCTCTCAACACACAATAAGGCTGACTTAAGAAATTTTTCAAGGGAGAGGAATAGTTAAGAAAGCAAAAGAAAAGAAGATAATACTGCTCACAATAATTATGTGACAAGTATATTTGAAAAATTAATAAGAACTTCTAAAACAAAAAAATAAACTGTAGAGATGGTTTAAATAGATTAGGCACAAATTTAAGAGATAACTAAAGACCTGAAAACTAAATTTGAAAGAAAACTAAATTCAAAGAACAATTTCCAGAATGAAACACAGAAATAAATTAAGAGATATTTAGATAGAATGAGGAGTTCAAACAAAACCAAGACTAAAGAAATGGCAATACTGGAAGCATTTATGAAAGATGTGAATCCCCAAATTCAGGAAAACAAATATAAGGAAAGAAAAATAAATCTTTAGATAGACTTAGTATAGGGCACGTATAGGATACCAAAGACAAAAAACAATCAGGAAAAGGCAAATTACCCACAATAGTGTAACAAGGCTGAGAGAAAACACACCCTCCTTCACAACTATCTCAAGACCTAAAACAGCAAAATATTATCTACAAGTGTTGGGTAAACAGAACTGTGCACCTAAATATTCATAGCCATCTAAGGCTGCCATGTAAGAACAAGGCCAAATGAAAATATTTCCAGACAAATAAAACCATGAATACTCTACCACTAACAGACCTCCACTGAAACAACTAACAGGAAATAGTTTGGAAAGAAGACAACTGAGGATGCAAGAAAGCACTGAGCAAGTAACTGGTTAACATTCAAATAGAACTGAATAAAAAATAATGCTGGGCATTTATATGAGGGGTAAAAAAGATATAAGGTAAACTTAAACAAAGTATATGAGCTAGGCACCTACAATCCCAGCTACTTATAAGGCTAAGGCAAGAGAATTATTAGTTTAAGGACAGCTTGTCTCTGTCTTAAAAAATAAAAACGGCTGGTGATGAGTGGCGAAGAACTCCTGGGTTCAATCCTTAGTACTGGAGGAAAAAAAAATGTATATAACATTTAAGGGTATGTGGTTTGCATTAAATTGTTTTAAGGTTCTTTTATTGTTCAAGGGGAGAGTAGAAACACTAATTTCAGACTTTGTTGATCAGTTCAGTGGTAAAGCACCTCTGGATTCAATTCCCAGTATCCTCCCCCACTTAAAAAAAAAAAAAAAAGCTGAGAGCAGTGGTGCACACTTGTAATCCTAGCAACTCAGGAGGCTGAGGAAGGAGGATGTAAATTCAAGGACAGCCTGGGCAAATTAGCAAGACTCTTGTCTCAAAAAATAAAAAGAACTGGGTATGTAACTCAGTGGTAGAGCACCCCCTGGTTCAATCCCAGTACTAAAAAACAAAACAAAACAAAAAACCCAAATAAAAAGAACAAAATGTAGAAAGGACTTGCAGTCATGGTGAAACAAAGTGGGCAGGAGATTTCCCTGTGAGAAAACAAGTATATAAACCTAGATGACATTGTGTATGTGTGTGGGGAACCCAAACATTTCAGGTCAACTGGAAATTGTTGACAGGCAGACAACAAACTGAGAAGCATTTATTCTTGAATATATCCTAAATTACCAGGTAAAGAAGGTGGTAGTCATTATGAATGGTCTTCTAGCCCAGGACTGCAACCTACTTCTATTGCTCTGCCTTCTCAGATAAGAAAAAATACAGCTTTACTGATTTAAAACTGCCTGTGAAAACCAGTAATGTGGGGTGGTAGTAGCAGGAGTACAAAATCCTGGACTGGGCTTACCTAGCACACGTGAGGCACTGGGTTAGGACCCTCAGCACCACATAAAAATAAATAAATAAAAAAGGTATCATGTCCATCTACAACTGAAAAAAACAAACAAAAACAACAATAAAAAACAAACAAAAAAACAAAAACAAAGTACACAAAACCCTGTAGCTTTGATAATTTAAACTGGCAGAACTGTTTCAGAGGAAGAAGACCTACAGCTTTGGTAGCCTAATACTGTAGTCTCAATTTGAGCTTGGCAGCAAATCAGTCAGAAATTTAATATGTAAACCTTGAAAATCTTGAAAATGAGAAATCTAAGGAAGGCAACGATAAAGCTCTCTAGACATCATTAACTGACTGCTAAAACTCTGCATGCAAGAGAATCCTGAGAACACTTAGGGAAAAAAGTGAGATGGAAAAAAAAAAGTGGGGACTGAAGAACTGGCTATATGGAATGTATTCCTTAATGCACCCTTAGCTTGATTAGCAGAGGATGGAGACTGTACATGCTTAAAGTGCTCAAGCACAACTTCTGCACAGATAAATTGCTGACCTCTAAATCACACAGAACTAACCATTAAGAGCCAAGCTAAAGGGTTAAAAAATGCAGCAATGATATCAGTGGCTATATAAACAAAAGAGAAAGAGTCCATAGTTTAAGTCTACACAAATTACAACAAAAAGCAACTCAGAGTTGCTTCAATATATTATCTATAAGGTCCAATTTTCAACCAAAAATTTGTAGCTATGCAAAAAAATAGGGAAGTGTGGTTCATGTTTTGGGGAAAGAAGTCAACAGAAACTGACTATAAGTAGACCCATATGTTGGATCTAGCAAAGACTTCAAAGCAGTTATTACAAAAATGCAAAAAAAAAAAAAAAAAAAATCACTAACCAATAGGGTTTTTCAACAGAAATGGAACTAGGATTTGAAGTGAAGCTCAGTGGTAGAGTACTTGCCTAACATTAGTGAGGCCCTGGGTTTGATTCCCCAGCATTCCAAATAAGAAGGGGAAAAAGAAAGAGATGAAAATAAAAAAGAACCAAATGTGAAAAGTATGTTAAGTGCAATGAAAAAATCAGCAGATGGTCTCAAAAGCAGATTTGACATATCCGAAAAATCTGTGAACCTAAATATAGACAAGTAGGTATTACATATCACAAGAATAGCAACAACAAAAAAAGAAAAAAGAAAGAAAGAAAAAGAAAAGAAAACAGAGTTTCTGTGATCCTAGGGGCAGTGTCAAGTCCTCCAATGTTTTGCATAATAAGAGTTTTATCATCATAAGAGACAATCAAAAATATGTTATGTATAACTGTAATGCACTAATAAAAAACATTTTAAAAAATCTAAAAAACAATTAACTTGCAAATCCAAGAAACTCAACAAACTGCAGGTAGAATAAACACAAAGAACTGTACCTAGACACAAAATAATTAAACTGCTGAAAGCCAAAGATTAAAAAAAAAAAATTATTGTAAAACATAACTCAAAATATTGTTTAGGATACAAATATAGATAGGAAAAGCATAAAGACAGATTAAAAACACAAAATTAAGGATAGGGAAGAAAGGAAAAATAATAAAAGTAGAGAGTAATATATAGGAAGTGTGAATTATATTTATAATGATTTATTTGTTAAGCTGGGTACTTGAGTATAAGGGAATACATTATAATATTTTCTATATCTTTCTGAATGTTTCAAATATTCCATCATAAAAATTGTCAAAAAGGCCTCTGCTATTTGAAAAGAAAGGTGGGGGACTTTTTATTTATTAAATAAATGAAATATTTATTAAAATATTTTTAAAAATAAACTATGTTTTCATATTGCTTACCTGAACTCATTTAAAATAGGTTACAGCTAAAGAAAAACTACCTCTGATGTGACTATATGCTTCAAAGAGAGTTGCCAAATACGAGAGTACCTATTTACTACTTTCAATTATTAGTCTGTAGCATCACACTGAAAATTTCACTGACTTTCATTTATAAGTTTTACCTTACAGCTCCAGAGCCGTTCCAAACTGCTGGACACTGAGAACAATACGGCCACTCCTTTGAATCTAATCTATTATCAATGGCATCCTAGAGAAGAAAAGAGTTAACACCATTAAAAAGATATTTTAAGTTGAAGATTTCTGTTTGTTTTGAGTGAAGGACAAAATTTGTATTTATAATAAATAAACATTAAGAACATAAACAGATAACAAAACATTAAGAATATAAACAGATAACAAGATTAGTTCTTTCTTTTTTTTAATATTTTTTAGTTGTTGATGAACCTTTATTTTTATTTACTTGTATGCGGTGCTGAGAATCAAACCCAGTGCCTCACACATGCTAAGCAAGCGCACTACCGCTGAGCCACTACCCCATCCCCAAGATTGGTCCTTTCTGAAACTCAGTTGCTTCAAAAACTAACACTATCATTTACTTACTTATTCAACTACTATTTATTGCAGACCTATCTTTCTTCATTAGGAAGGTCCCTGCATTGGCACAAGGACCTTTTTTAACTACAGAGTGCTAGGGGTTCTAAATACTATCCCAGTTCTGACATACCTTCAAGACTTTGTCATTAACAGCAATGACTCTAAAGTAGGTTGCACACACCCGGCTTAGAGATACTCAAAACAATCCAATGTCATGAAGAAAGTTTTTCTTTTCACTTTATTTGCTAGAATTTTCCCTTTGTTCAGTGGTGCATTTTACGATATACTTAAGTATAATGAATATATTTTATACAGAGATTATATATGCTTTATTAGTATGTTAATCTATCACTTATAAAAAGATTCATGTTCACATTTTTTATAATTAGGTCTATATGATCAAAATTTTGGAGCTGGGTATAGTGGTGCATGCTTATAATCCCAGTGACTCGGGAGGCTAAGGAAGGAGGATTCCAAGTTCAAGGCAGGCTCAACAACTTAGCAGGCTTTCAGCAATTTACCAAGACTCTGTCTCAAAATAAAAATTAAAAAGGGCTAGGGATGTAGCTCAGTGGTTAAGCACCCCTGGGTTCATCCTCTGGTAAAAAAAATAATAATAAATTTTTTGGACATCACTGTATTACAAACAATACAAATGGTACAGACAAGCAGGCACAAGAAGTGAGCACAAAGTAGTCAAGACTATTTCAATAAGATCATAAGAGAGGAAGAAATTGTGTTTCAGGAGAAATCCTACAAGCCCAAGATTGTCACTGATTTAATAAGCAAATTACTGTTAAAGTGATTTTTAAATATTTATTTTTAAAATACTAGCTTAAGATAAATCACTTAGTTTTCTGTAATTGCTGAAGGGGAAAAAAGTTACATTGCAGAAAACTAAGTTCTTTAGATTTTTCATGTATGTTTACACATGTATCAATTAATCTAGCAAAACAAAAAAAAAATCATAGTAATATGTACCAAATTAGCACTCAGAGGAAAGTATAAATTGAAGTTTAAGTCAAAGGAAAGCTGGAATAAATTACTATTTTATTGAGCTCATAAGGTAATTTTTTTTTAAATACCTACTGTGTTCACTTCGTAATTCTCTGCTTTGCATAGAGCTTTTTTTTTTTTTTTAATGAACACAACACAATGCCTTTATTTTTATGTGGTGCTGAGGATTGAACCCGGGTCCCACCCATGCTAGGGGAGCACTCTACCCCTGAACCACAATCCCAGCCCCCTCATAAGGTAATTTTTAAATTAGTTCATTTTACAATTTCCTATAATTGAATACTATTTTCTAGGAAAAAAACAGTTCTAAATGCATTATTCATATGTTAGATCTAATAGCAACTATATGAAGTTTATATTTTAATCACTAATATACTACTAAGAGTACTGGCATTTAATGGTTTCTAACAGTGGTATATATGTGAATGTTGTTCTGTTGAATTTTCATTCACATAATTCCACTTACTACCTATAGTTATTTAAAACAATGGTATTGCTTTTCATAAAACAGATGTGTGCTTATTTTTATTTACTTATTTATTTTGAGACATACAGTGGTGTGTTTTTCTTAGTTAAGAATCTTCAAGATCATCCTCTCCTCCTTTGACCCAGATGTAGCCTATTTTGGTGAATCCACCAAGCATTGCAGAAAATTCCTGCCCCATTAGACATACTCCAATGACAGCTAAACATAAAAAGAGTTCAAGAGTGCTCTACAGAAGGCATTCAGAAGTAAGTAGAAACTTAATGATATTTACCTCCATAATATCTTTAATAAAAGGTGTCCATCGAGAAAGTTGAAAAGTTTCTTCTGCAGACCGATCCTTTCTTAATGGTTTGCCTTGTTGAGACTAATATCAATAGAGGAAAAAAAAAATTAAAAACCAGTAATTTGGGGCTGGTGTTGTGGCTC
Source organism: Marmota monax (assembly GCF_021218885.2). Taxonomy (NCBI): domain Eukaryota; kingdom Metazoa; phylum Chordata; class Mammalia; order Rodentia; family Sciuridae; genus Marmota; species Marmota monax. Next base: position 2,322,367 of record NW_026694276.1, read on the forward strand.
AGTGGTAGTCACTCACATGTGTGAGTCACTAGGTTCAATTCTCAGCACCGCATATAAATAAATGAATAAAATAAATGTCCATCAACACTAAAAAATATTTTTAAAAACCCAGTAATTTTATTCAGTAATATAATAATCTTATGCTTCCTAACAAAGATATTTAATTTATCAGAAAATATTATATTGCATTTGACTTAAAACTAAGAGTGGGCTGGGGATATAGCTCAGTGGTACAGGACTAAACCCTGTATTCAATCCCCAGTAACACAAATGAACAAAAAATCATGAGTGGAAGTACTTCCTTAAAAAAAATGAAGTAGGTATAGTCACATAACTTCACTGAACAATATTTGAGCTGTGCAGGGAGGAAGAGCATGAGAAGAAGATTACCACTAAATAGGGAAGAGAGGTGGGAAGGAATGGGAGGGAGAAGGGGAATTGCATAGAAGATGGAAGGAGACCCTCATCGTTATACAAAATACATGTATGATGATGTGAGGGGGAAGGAAAAAAAAAGAGAGAAATGTGTCACATTAGATTGGGTAGAGAGAGGTGATGCGAGGGGAGGCGAGGGGAAGGGGGGATAGGAAGGGCAGTAGAATAAAATAGACACTAGTATTGCTGTATGTATATACGTGGCCATATAACCAATGTGATTCTGCAACCTGTACACTTGGAAAAATGAGAAATTTATGATTTCAAATGTATGATATGTCAAGATCATTGTATTGTCATGAGCAACTAATAAAAAAAATGTAAAAAAAAATTTGAGCTGTAGTGCTAAAATTTATGAGAGCATAAGGAAATACATTTATTCAAATAAAAGTATCAAAATAATAGGAAAGAATGGGATTCTGGAAAGAATGGGAATCTTTAAAAAAATTTTTGTAGTTGTAAGTGAACACAATACCTTTACTTTATTTATTTATTTTTATGTGGTACTAAGGATTGAACCCAGTACCTCAAATGTGTTAGGTAAGTGCTCTACCACTGAGCTATAACCCCAGCCCAAGAATGGGATTCTAAATAGAAGTTCTTCCAAACTTAACTTTGAGCCTAGATTTTTAAAGCAAGAGAATATAATTATTTTTTGTGCTATATTCCAATTCAAATGTATAACTGAAATGACAATTGCTATAAATGAATCATAAAGAGAAAAGAATAAAGAACAAATTATAACAGAACCCACAGAATACAAATTCACTAGAAAATCGTTATCTGTCCAAATTACTCTCATATGGAAATGACAAGAAATCGGGATTTTTAAGTTTTAATTGCTTAGTCAAAATCTATAGTATGAAATTAAGAAGACTGTCTATATGAATTCCCACATTTAAAAAAAACCCAACATGATTAACTCAAAAACTCCACACATACATATATGTAAGAATATATATATATATATATACACACACACACAATGTAAGATTTCTTACTTGGGGAACAATGGGAACACCAAGGTAACTCCAGTTACGAATCATGTCACTCTCATTTTCTATCTTTACATTCTGGATCAACCTGTCCAAATTTTCTTCCGTAGTTCCTTAGATACGTTAAAAAAATATTAGTGTGTACTCAATTTACATAATTGCTACTGCAATCAATTCTAGGTTACATATACCACAAATAAAGCTTTTGAAAAACCAAACAGTCCAAAAAAAAAAACACAAAACAAAAAAAATCAAACAGTCCATTTATGTCCCCTTCAGTCTTCTAATTCCTATTTTCCCTTGTATTTATCTTAACCAACTTAAGCCACTACCTTTGAGTTTCCAAAGATTCTCTTATGATTAGTAGAAAACTATTTATTAAAAAATCATTGTAGAACTGGGTACTTTAATGTGTTAATGAAAATAAACAAAATATCAATTACCATTAGTACTGAAGATATAAAGTAGGATTGCTCTTATTTTATCACAATTATCATGATTTTTGTTGAGTAGAACTGGAAGAAGTACTCTCATAGCATCTTTCACCTTCTGTCCTTCTGCATCAGTTCCAAGTGCCAGGTCCTTAATGAAAATAAAAGTCAGTGGTCTTGAGCTGGGGATGTGGCTCAGCAGTAGAACACTCGCCTAGCACGTGCAAGGCCCTGAGTTCAATCCTCAGCACCACATAAAAATAAATAAAATAAAGGTATTGTGTCCTACTACAACTAAAAAAATATATATACCAAATTCATTTTTTATTTAAAAATACCTATTATGAAGTCATCAAATTTTAACAAAACACACATTTCTTTCTTTTTTTAACTTTATTTTTATTTGTTTATTTTATGTGGTGCTGAGGATCAAACCCAGGGCCTCACAAGTACAAGGCAAGTACTCTACCACTGAGCTACAACCCCAGCCCCCAGAACACACATTTCACAGGAAAATGTGCACATCATTTGTAAACTATTGTTGTACAAAACGCAAAAGGTCAAAAAGTAAATCAGAGAAGAAAATCATTAATCTAAACCTATGCTATCCAATATGGTAGCCACCAGCCACACGTGGCTAGTAAGCACTTGAAATGTAGTCAATCTGAATTAAGATATGCTCTGGGAGTAAAATACCAGATTTTGAATAATTGGTGTGAAAAAAGTAAAATATTTCATTAATAATTTTATGTTTATAAGTTGAAATATTTTGGGTATATCAGGTTATGTGAAACATATTTTTTAAATATATTTATTTTTTAGTTGTAGGTGGACATAATATCTTTATTTCATTTTTATGTGGTGCTGAGCATCGAACCCAGTGCCTCACGTATGCTAGGTGAGCACTCTACCACTAAGCCATAACCCCTGCCCCAAGTCAAACATATTGTGAAAATTAATTGTACTTTCTTTTTCCCTTTTTAATGTGGCTACTAGAATAGTTAATATTATATACAACTTGCATTCTGTTTCTGTGAAGAGTACAATGATCTAATTGGTTGAAACATTATACATAAAGCTTCTTAAAACAAATATAATGTGCCTATGCAGTTCTCTGCAGGGTGTTATATTTAATCCTGTACTCAAATAATGCTCCCCAAACCTAAATCACTCCATTCAACCAAAATACATAATCATAGATTAGAAAGGACTGTTTACTAAGATACCTCCACCAACATGGCACTATTGGGAGGTAGTAGAAATTTTAAGAAGTGGGGCCTCCTGGGAGATCTTTAGGTCACTGGGGGGGTATGCCCTTGAAAAGGATAGTAGAACTCATACCCGTTCTCTCTTCCTCTTTGATTTCTGGCTGCAATACAAGCAGTTTCGCTCTGACATGTACTGATGCCATGTGCTGCCTCACCATAGGACTAAAAAGAAACAAGGCCAACTGATCATGTACTGAAACCTACAAAACTGAGTTTTGAGGGGCTAGGGTTGTGGCTCAGTGGTAGAGCGCTTGCCTTGCATGTGTGAGGCACTGGGTTTGCTCTCTAGCATCACATAAAAAAAAAACTAAATAAACAGGACTGGGGTCTTGGCTCAGCAGTAGGGCTTCGCCTAGCATGTGTGAAGTCCTGGGTTTGATCCTCAGCACCACATAAAAATAAATAAAATAAAGGTACTGTATCCAACTACAACTAAAAAATAAATATTTAAAAACCCCAAATAAACAAAATAAAGGTATGTGTCCATTTACAACTAAAATATTTTTAAAAAACTGAGTTTTGATCAACAAACCAAAACTGAAGCAAAATAACCTTTTTCTCCTTATAAGGTGATTGTCTCAGGTATTTCTTACAGGAACAGCAAGTTGACTAACACTATTGGGAAATGATTTATATGTATTAACATGCTTGTCTAAGTTGGTCTCCTTCTAAGAGTCTGTGATTTTGAGAAAATCAACCATTGTATTCAGCAAAGTATTACATTTTAACTTACAAAGTTCATTATGGAAATCTATAAACATAAGTATTTCTGACTTTGCTCATACCTGTTCAGTTTTACAGAGCTTTTCTATATTAAGCTTGAACTTATTCATGCAATCTTCTGCTAAATTAAGATGAACAACTTGCTGAAAAACAGAAGAAATCAATCATTTAAAGCATTTTAATTATTTTTATGCAAATGATAATATTAAAAGAACAATGGAGAAAACCATTGTGAAAGAAGGTAAACTACAAGTAAGGGAAACAGCTCAAGAAAGGAAGTGAAAATTGATGTGATCAATGGGAACAAGCAGGCTATGGTGGCACGCTGGCACATGCTACAAGTGCTGCATGTGAACTTCTGCTGCAATGTGCAAGCAGTGTGTCACCTGTGTACTTTCTGTATACCGCCTGCCAGCACCTGGCCTTGTGTGCAAAGCACATTGAGGCCAGGATCCCCAACCAGCCCCAGTGCCTGCCAGTGCCTGTGAGGTCCACTATGGCTCAGGGAGGTAAAGCACCTTGCCATCAGACTGTTTTGGCTTCAAGCCAAACACCTCCACCTCACGGCCCACTGCCACCACATCTTCTTAGCCTCAGTTTCCCTGTCTGCACAATGGGGATAATGTTCGCCTAGCTACCTCATATTATGATTTTACACAGAAGATGAAGGCAAGATTAATAACTAGATGTCTGGGGGAATAAAGGGAGATAATCAACAAAAACCAGAATGGAAGTGCTGAATTTGTGATGAATTTGAGAATAAAAATAAGGTGACAAAAAAATACAGTGAGGGGCTAGGGCTGTAGCTCAGTGGCTAAGCACTTGCCTTGCATGTGTGAGGCACTGGGTTCGATCCTCAGCACCACATAAAAAAAATAAATAAAAAGATATTGTGTCCATTTACAACAAAAACAAAAACAAAAACAAAACCCCCCAAAACAGTGAGCCCCTAAAGACCAACAGAAAAGGTTTCATTGGTTCTGACTGGAGTACAACATGATAAAAGTATATAAAAGTTATTCTGACAGTGATATGGAAAAAGACCTGGAATAACAGAGGAAAACAAAGTTTACCAGAGCCCCCTGCCCCCACCAGCTTAAAACCTCCTTAATCTATTAATATATAACTACTAATATAAAGTAACATGTAGAATGACAACCACTGGTCAATATACTGCTGAATTCCTATGAGATTGATAAATACTAAAATTATTCTGCTTAGCAGTTCAAGATAAAGACAAAAAAGTCTATGCTGGATTTGAATAAATCTAAATGACATATGTAGAAATGTTATTGGAAAGCTTAGATATTGGGATATTTCAATCTTAAGAGTTTTAGAGGACAATGCACAAAAAATATTCCATGAAAGTCACTGCTAATCTTAACTACAGGACTGGCTAGATCAAATAACTAATAACAATACAATACCTTACAGACAATATTGCTTACCTTGGTAATCTGTTTACGGAAATGGGGCATCTTTTTCATCAGCTGGGTAAGGGCACTAAGTGATGTCTAAGAAAAATAAAAATATTTTGAGTAAACCTATGATTAATTTACTCTATGCTACAACTTTTAAATTCTGAAGTATTAGTTAAGCTACTAAATTTAGTTAATTTACTAAACATTTGGCAAAATTTTATTTATTCATTTATATTTGGGTACTGAGGATAACACAAGGGTGCTTTACCACTGAGTCACATCCCCAGCCTTTCTTATTTTTGACACAGGGCCTCACTAAGTTGCTTAGGGTCCTGCTAAGTTGCTGAGGCTGGCCTTGAACTTGCCATCCTCCTGCCTCAGCTTCCCAAGTTGCTGGGATTCCAGGCATGCACCACCATATCTGGCTACATTTGGCAAATTTTTAAAAGAAAACTTTATGAAGCTTTTAATTTTAGTCAAGACAAAATAGATGATATCAAAATTACTCTCCCCCTACAAACAAAATTGAATGGACAAATAAATAAAACAAGAATTTTTAGGCAACGGATAAAAAACAGTTATGAGTGAAGGAAAGTACAGAAGGTGATTCTTGCATTCACCCTGACTTCTCCCTGGAGATGTTTTCCAAACCACACTGAAAGTAAAGTCTGAGAAGAAGAAAACAATTATCTCTCTGGGAAAAGAAAAAAAAAAAAAAAGATTAGTGTTTGAAACTGCTAAGGTAGGATTTGGGGAGCAGGGTGCCAGAGAGAAAGGAACCAGGTAGAATATAACCCAAAATGTATAGCATGGTGTCCTTGGGCCCCTAATCTGCACACATACAGGGCAGAACTCTCAGAGGCCTAGTGGACAACTATTGGGTTAATTACTACACAGAGATTGAAGGGGTTTTAGTGCTAAGAAAATATTAACATTCTCAGATTCAAAGTAGAGACCTAATTGAACACCCTAAACATTTAGTCCTAGGACTATGACCTAGGACTTAAGTGCAAACGTGAAATATGCTCATCATAAACACCACCTAACATGAAGTCTCAACATAGTCAAGGTTATTCTTTAGCAATTTAACTACTTGCCAGATGAAACTTAACACTTAATGCAGAGAGAACGTTATCTGGAGTCTCTGCAATGTATAATACACTATGTCTAACACACAATTAAAAATTAGTAAGTAGAACAGGAAAGAGGTCAATATCCAAGTGATAAAATAGTCAATAAGTTTCTAAGAATCATGCCTGCAAATCAGGATTCCTAATCCAGAAACATTAGCCTTATGAGAGGCTGAAGGCATCATCAAATGTAACTGGAAGTGAAGGGAAAAAAAAAAGAGAGAGAGAGAGAGATAAGTGTCACAGTAGAATGGGTAGAGAAAAGGGATGGGAGGGGAGGGGAGGGGAGGAGAGGATAGGGAGGGCAGCAGAATACAACTGACTCTAGGATTGTTGATGTATAACCAATGTGATCCTGCAATCTGTACACATGGAAAAATGAGAATTCATACCCTATTTGAATCAAATGTATGATATGTCAAGATCGCTGTATTGTCTTGAACAACTAATAAAAAAAAGTAACTGGAGGTGTATTAAGAATTGTAATGCAAAAAATAATAATAATAATTTAAAAAAAGAAAAAAGAAAAGTAACTGGAATGAAGACTGCTGACAACTTTGATGACATAAATCTCTCAAGAGTCCCTCATTCATGGCATCTATACCAATGGCCTTGAAAAGTTCTCTGAAATGCAATAGCAAGTAATTATTCCTCGTATTAAGAGTTTTACCATGATGTTTAACATGAACGTTCAAACTCATTCTGGAAAAATGACAACATTTACCATCTTGATTCTGTAACAGACTGAATTAGATCTAAAGGCTACACAGGCCTTGGTACTGGAATCCACTCAAGAATTGGATGAGAAAACTCAGGTGGCTATACCTCTGATCACATCCTTATTGGAGGAATCAATATATGTATTGAGGTGCAGAAGCTACAGATGGAAGGTGACCATATCATTATGGGTACCCCTGACTATGTGATATGCTATTATAATCATAGATACCTGGCTCCCCAATATTAATATGTTTATATTGGATGAAGCTGTTGAAATGTTAAAAGCTATAGATTCAAGGAGCAGATTTATGACAAATTCCCAAAGCTCAACAGCAATACCTAAGTAATTTTGGGGTGTCCAGCTATAATGCCTTCTGAGGTACTTGGGGTAACCAAGAAGTTCATGAGAGACCCCATTCCCGATTCCTGTCGAAAGGAAAAGTTTATCCTGGAGGGTGTCTGCCAATTCTCCATCAACACAGAATGAGAGAAGTGGAAGCTGAACACACTCTGTGACTTTATGAAACTGACTATCACCCAGGCAGGCATCTTCATCAACACCTGAACGAAGGTTGATTGCTCACTAAGAAGATACATGCCCAAAACTTCACTGTCTCTGCCATGAATGGAGATAAAGACCAAGAATGAGATGTGATCATGAGGGATTTCCATTCAGGCTCTAGAAGAATACTGGTTACCAGTGACATGCTGGCCAGAGAAGCTGACATGCAACAGTTTTCTTTAGTCATCAACTATGACTTTCCCACCAACAGGAAAAACTACAGACACAGAATTGGTTTTGCTATAAGATTTTGGCAGTAAGGATGTGGCTATTAACAACAAGAGGACTCTTTGGGACATCATGACCTTTTAAGATACCTCTGTTGAGAAGATGCATCTGAGTGTTGCTGATGACCTCACATGTGAGGGCTGCCCTACCACATAGCCTCAGCCAGCATTCAATCCTGGAAGGGGGAATGGAAAGAAACCAAGGGATGGATATTTTGTAATTTTTTTTCTTGGAATAAATGTCATAATTTGAGGCTAAAGAATGAACTGTGAACATTTCAGACAACCTTTTCTTTGGGGTAAACTCTTGCCCCAGGTGCTGTCTCTCCCCCACAGACACTATACCATTTCCTTAACCTAGTCATCCTGAGATTCCAGAGGCTTTCCCCACTCCAGCAGAATTCCTTGGAAATGACTCAAATCTGCAGGGAGAATCCCTAAGTGAGGTTGCTCAGTGGACTGTCTCTTGGGAGGAGAAGGAGGGAGGAAGCAGAAAGGAGGGAGGTAAGATTGAGAGAGGAAAAATGGTAGCTATTTTAATATTATTTTGGATAGCATTTACTATTTCAAGAAACAATCATCAAATTCACAATAAAATGACTTGGAAACTACCACACAATCAAAAGTAGTCCCAAGAAGATCTAGACATTGGAGTTAGCGAAGATTTAAAAGTAACATGTTAATACTGAAGAAAGCAAAAGAAAAGATGGACTACATAGATCCAAAAATGGAATATTTCAACAGAGAATTAGAATTTATTTCTTAAAAATTCAATGAATATCCTAAAACTAATTATAAGACTTTAAATCGAAAACAATGAATGACAGTCATACCATGCTGGTTGGACTCCAAAATGGTACCCCATCTTTGGAAAACACCTTGGAAGTTTCTTATGAATCTCAGTATATGTATACCGTATGACAAAGCAACCCTACTCCTAAGTATTTCCCTAAGAGGATGAAAATATCTGTTCATAGATGTGAATGTCCACTGTGGGAAAAAAACAATGTTTAAAGCAGTTTTATTCATGAATTCCAAAAACTCAGGGGAAAAAAACTCAAATACTCTAAAACTGGTAATAAACATCCATGCAAATAGAATACTAATCAGGAATAAAAAGTAATAGACTCTCCTATACATGTAACATAGATAAATATTAAGTACATTATACTAAATGAAAAAAATCATAGTAGGTTATTTCAGTTATATGACAACCTGGGAATGGTAAAATTACAGAGATAAGAAACAGATCAGTGGTTGCCAGGGGATGGGGGAAGTAGAGTTCAAAGACTGTCTACAAAGGGCATGAGGGAATTCTGGGGGGTGATGGAGCTATTCTAGTATCTTGACTGTGGTGGAAGTTACATGAGAGTATGCATTTGTCAAAACTGTATACTATAAGGATAAATTTTATATTATTTGGGTTTATTAATAGCAGACTGGACATGAGAAGACAGAAGTAGGGAATTATTGAGGTTAACAAAAAAATAGATTAACAGACAATATTCAATCACACAGGATGTGGTACTGGGAATAGAGTGCAGAGGGAAAGTGTATGCTTAGCTATAGAAGGTCCAGAATTCAAACCTCAGTGCCATAGAACAAATCAAGATGTGAGAAACTAATGGCCATGAATTTTACAAATATGAGTAAAGTTGTCAACCCAGTAATTACAGAAACTCAGCAAACCCCAGGGAGGATAAATGCCAAGAAAACTGTACATAGAAAGAAAGGCATTATCATGGTCAAACTGCTAATAATCAAAGAAAATATTACTAAAGGCACTCAGAGAAAAAATGATACATGACAGCTGGCTTCTTTAACAGAAATTACGTTAGTTAGAAAGTAATATACTGAAATCTTTAAATTGATAAAAAGAGGGAAGGGGGACAAACTTCCCAACTATAAATTCTAAATCCAGCAAAAGTATGTGAAAAACTTACAAAACAAAGATGTCCTTAGACAAAAAGAATGTTGAGAGAATTTAACCCAGCCCAGAAGAAGAAAAAACTAGAGAGCAATAGAGAATAAACAACACAAGTCTAGATACATATGTGGGCAATATAAGTCCACTGAGTGTTTAAAACAAATACACACTGAAGTAAAACACATGAAACAAAAGCACAGAAAAGGAAGGAGAAAATGGAGCCAAACTATTATAAGGTTTCTGAATTATGTATGACATGCAAAAAGTGTACTATAAGGTAATACACTTTATAAAATAGCCATACATTAAAAATACATAGTACAATAACTAAAAGAAGTATATTAGCCAGGCATGGTAGTACATGCCTGTAATCCCAGCGTTTCAGGAGGCTGAGGCAGGAAGATCACAAGTTCAATGCCAGCCTCAGCAATTTAGTGAGAGACCCTGTCTCAAAATAAAAAGGGACAGGATCTGGCTTGGTGGTTATGTGTCCCTAGATTCAACCCCCAGTACAAAAACAAAAATAATAACAACAAAAAAGGATACTCAAAGGTATATTGGAGATAACATGACACAGTAATACAAAATTTCATAAAAAAAGAACCTATGTTCCTCCTGCCTCAGCCTCCTGAAACACTGGGATTACAGGCATGCGCTATGGCGCCCAGCCAGGGAAAAATAAACATGGAGACAGACATTTTAAGCAAAATATTAGTAAGTAGAATCCAGCAATACAGAAAAAGGATAATGCATTTTGACCAAGTAAAGTTTATTTTAGTAAAGCACAGATGGTTTAATGTTAGAAAATATTTAAGTGTAATTCATCCCCATTAATAGAACAAAGAAGAAAAAATACAATATTGAAAAAGCACTTGAGCTGTGTGTAGTATGCACACTGGTAATCCCAGCTGCTTGGGAGGCTGAAGCAGGAGAATTGCAAGTTCAAAGCCAGTCTCAGCAACTTAGCAAAGCACTAAAGCAACTCAGTGAGACCCTCTCTCTAAATTAAAAATGTAAAAACAGGGTTGGGAGCACTGGGGTTGTGGCTCAGAGGTAGAGCACTCATCTAGCATGCGTGAGGCACTGGGTTCTATTCTTAGCACCACATAAAGTAAGATAAAGACATTGTGTCCACCTATAACTAAAAAATAAATATTAAAAAAGGGGGGTTGGGGATGTAGCTCAGTGGTTGAGCACTGCTGAGTTCAATTCCCAGTACAAATTAAAAAAAAAAAAAAAGAGGAAGAAGAAGAAGGTTTGAATCATCCCAACAATGTTTCCTTATTAAAAGAAAAACAACAGGTATAGGAGATGTGGCTCAGTGGTAGAGTGCTTGCCTAGAATGTGAGAGATCTTGAGTTCTACCCCCAGCAAAACACACACAAACATACACACACATTTAAAAACCTGTAAGCAGAAAATGGATAGAATTTGAAACCATTATATTAAACAAAATAAGCCAAATTTATAAGGTCAAGGGTTTTCTCTCATATGTAGAAGCTAGAGAGGAAAAAGGAAAAGAAAGGTGGATAGTGATCTCATGAAAAGCAAAGAGGGGTATTGGTGAAATGAAATTATATTGTTATATGATACGCATGTACTAATATGTAACAAATTCCACTCTTACGAACAACTATAATGCACCAGTCAAAAAAAAAAAAAAAACACAAAACACAGAAAAATTTAAAAAGAAGCCTGCTGGCAAGCTAAGAATAAAAAGGAACTACTCTAGTCTCATATAGGATACAACTAAAATCACCTAAAACTAACATAATACTCAATAATGAAACATGGATCACATGTCCTCTACGGTTGGGAATGAGACAGGATATTTACTACCAGTTCTATTCCACTTCATACTGGAGGTATGAGCCAGAGGCAGGAGATATTAACTACTAAGAAAAACAGTTTAATGTATATAAAGATTATCTAGAAAGGAATAAACTCAATTTTCTTTATTCATAGATGACATTATTGTACATATTAAAAATTCAGGGGCTGGGGTTATGGCTCAGCAGTAGAGTGCTCGCCTCACATGTGCAAGGCCCTGGGTTCGATCCTCAGCACCACATAAAAATAAATAAAAGTTATTGTGTACAACTATAAAAAATTTTTTTTAAAAATTCAATCTATAAATAAGCATTAGAATTAGTTCTTCCCAAATTGGTGTACAAATTCATGTAACTTAATAAAAATTTCAGTGAAATGTTTTTGTGGACATTGTCAAGCAGAATCTAAAATATACATAAAAATGCTGAAGTTACAAAAAGTTAAGATGATCCTGAAAAAGTTGAAAGATTTTCAATATCAAGTTTTAAAACTAATACAAAGTACATTAAGACAGGCAGTATTGTCACAAAGACAGACACACTGAACAAGGAAAAGAACTGGAGATCAGAAATATACCTAGGCATTTATGGTCACAGTCTTTTCAATAAATAGTGCTTGAGTAACTGGGTTTTTTATATAGAAATAAAATGAACTTAGATGCTTACTTCACATATACAACAAAATTACTGAGTAAATTATAGATTTGTAAAAGTTAATCAACCTTCTAAAAGAAAACACAGAAGAATATATTAATGATCTTGTGATAAGCAAAGACTTCTTAATCAAAACACAAAAGCACTATGAAAAACTGATAAAAATTAAGAACTTCTGTTTATGAAAAGACTTATATATAGGACTTCATCCAGAAAATATCTTCTACAGATTGGTAGGAAAAACAGACAACTCAATTAAAAATGGAAATAATACTTAAACAGGCACTTCTTAAAATAGGAGATCCAAACAGCTAATAAGCTTAAAAACATATGGGAAACATAAATTAAAAATACAGTAAGAACCCAGAATAGCTAAAGCAATCCTTAGCAGGAAGAGTGAAACAGGTAGCATCACTATATCAGACGTTCTACTATTCTACAGAGCAATAGTAAAAACAGCATGGTATTGGCACCAAAACAGACTGGTGGACCAATGGTAAGGAATAGAGGATATAGAGACTAACCCACAAAATTACAATTATCTTATATTAGACAAAGGTGCCAAAAACCTCCGTAGGAGAAAAGATAGCCTCTTCAACAAATGGTGCTGGGAAAACTGGAAATCCATATGCAACAAAATGAAATTAAACCCCTATCTCTCAACTCAAAGTGGATCAAGAAACTAGGAATTAAACCAGAGACTGCATCTAATAGAAGAAAAAGTAGGCCCTAATCTTCATCATGTGGGATTAGGCCCCAACTTCCTTAATAAAACTCCTATAGCGCAAGAATTAAAAGCAAGAATCAATAAATGGGATGAACTCAAACTAAAAGGTTTCTTCTCAGCAAAAGAGACAATCTTTGAGGTGAATAGAAAGCCTACATCTTGGGAGCAAATTTTTATCCCTCACACATCAGATAAAGCACTAATCTCTAGGGTATATAAAGAACTCAAAAAGCTAAACACCAAAAAAACAAATAACCCAATCAATAAATGGGCCAAGGACCTGAACAGACACTTCTCAGGAAAGGATATACAATCAATCAACAAATATATGAAAGAATGTCCATCATCTCTAGCAATTAGAGAAATGCAAATCAAAACTAAGATTACAATTCATTCCTATCAGAATGCCAGCTATTATGAAGACAAACAACAATAAATGTTGGCAAGGATGTGGGGAAAGGGATACACTCATACATTGCTGGTGGGACTGCAAATTGGTACAGCCAATATGGAAAGCAGTAAGGAGATTCCTTGGAAAATGGGAATGGAACCACCATTTGGCCCAACTATCCCTCTCCTCAGTCTATACCCAAAGGACTTAAAAACAGCATATTATGGGGACACAGCCACATCAATGTTTAAAGCAGCACAATTCACAATAGCTAAACTGTGGAACCAACCTAGATGCCCTTCAATAGATGAATGGATAAAAAAAAAAGATGTGGTATACATACACAATGGAATATTACTCAGCAATAAAAGAGAATAAAATCATGGCATTTGCAGGTAAATGGATGGAGTTGGAGAAGATAATGCTAAGTAAAGTTAGCCAATCTCAAAAAACCAAATGCCAAATGTTTTCTTGGATATAAGGTTACTGACTCATAGTAGGATAGGGAGTGGGAGCATGGGAGGAATAGATGAACTCTAGAAAGGAGAGAGGAGTGGGAAGGGAAGGGAAGGGAAGGGAAGGGGCAGGGGGTTAGCAATGATGGTGGAATGTGTACATGTATGAAGAAACGAATTGGTGTGAATATACCAGAGGTATGAAAAATTGTGCTTTATATGTGTAATGCATTCCGCTATCATTTATTTTAAAAAATCAATTAAAAATACAATAAGATACCACCTCATAGGGCTGGGATTGTAGCTCTGTAGTAGAGCGCTTGCCTCTCATGTGTGAGATCCTTGGTTCAATCCTCAGTACCACATAAAAATAAAATAAAGATATATATAAAAAGATACCACCTCACAAATAATTTTTTTTTGTACTGGGGATTAAACTTTATCACTAGGGGCTGGGGATGTGGCTCAAGTGGTAGCGTGCTGGACTGGCATGTGTGCGGCCCGGGTTCGATCCTCAGCACCACATACAAACGAAGATGTTGTGTCTGCCAATAACTAAACAATAAATATTAAAAAAAAAAAAAAAAAAAAAACTTTATCACTAAACTACATCCCTAGCCCTTTTTATTTTGAGACAGAGTCTTGCTAAGTTGCTTAGGGCCTTGCTAATTTGCTGAGACTGGCCTTGAACTTGCACTCCTCCTGCTTAGCCTCCTGAGTGTTGAAAATTTTAACTGGGCGAGGAGAAAAACCCTGAAAATATTGTGGAATAGTGAGAATACAGAGCAGCTGGAACACTTATATGTTGCTGACAGGAGTGTAAATTGGTTCAAATACTTTATAAACGTTTGGCATTATCTTTTGTCATTTATTAAGCTAAGTATATTCCCTATAATTCAATAATTCTGCTCTTAACATATCCCACAAAAAGAGGACATCTATTCTCTAAAAAATATGAAAAAAAATATCCAGAGAAGCTTTGTTCAAAATTTGCCTGAATTGGAAACAGTCCAAATATCCATCAAAAGGAGAAATACAAACACATAAACAAAGTGCAGTATAGTCATGTACTGTATAAAATGTTCTGGTCAATGATAGACCACACATACAATGGTGGTCTCAGAAGATTTATATTATCTACTTATGCAGCCATCTTAGTCTGCGTAACTATACTCTATGATATTCCCATTGTGACAAAATCACCCAATGACACATTTCTCAGAATGTATCCCTATAGTCAGGTGCCATGACACACCCCATAATTCCAGCTACTGAGGGGTGGGGGTTAAGGCAGGAGGATCTCAAGTTCACCTCAGCCCACTGTGGGCAATTTAGCAAGACCTCATTTGAATAAAAAGTGAAAAAGGGGTAGGGATGTAGCTCAGAGGTAGAGTGCCCTGGGGTTCAAGCCTCAGTATCACAAAGAATGTATCCCTGTTGTTAAGCAAAGCATATCTGTATATTTATAAAAATGGTATTACTATCACACAAAAATGAAATAACTATTGAAAGATGTAATGTGTAAATCACAAAAACATCATGTTAAATGAAAGCCAAACAGAAAGATCATATACCATAAGATTCCATATATGTGAAATTTATGTAAAGGCAAAACTAATCTATGGTGATAGAAATCAGAATAGTTTACCTCTGGCAGACTGCTGACTGGGAAAAGGCAGAGGGAACTTTTTGAAATGTTTTTAATCTTGTTTAGGTAGTAGTTTCATAGGTATATACATCAGTAAAAAGTTATCCAGTGTACATTGATTTGTATACTTGTTGGGCACAGTGGCGCAAACTGGTAATCCCAGGAAGGTTGAGACAGGAGGACCATGAGTTCAAAGCCAGCCTCACCACTTAGCATGGCGCTAAGCAACTTATTTATTTATTTTTAATATATATATATTTTTTTTAAAGAGAGAGAGAATTTTTTTTAATATTTTTTTTTCGGTGGACACACATCTTTGTTTGTATGTGGTGCTGAGGATCAAACCCAGGCCACACGCATGCCAGGCGAGTGCGCTACCGCTTGAGCCACATCCCCAGCCCCTAAGCAACTTATTGACACCCTGTCTCAAAATAAACTATAAACAGGGCTGGGGATATGGCTCAGTGGTTAAGCATCCCTAGGTTTAGTCTTCGATACCAAAAATTAAAAAAAAAAAAAAAAAAATTGTTTGCTTTGCTTCTGTAAATTATACTCCAGTATAAAAATCCCAACAGTAAACTGAAATTGACTAAATCACCTTTTAAAAATCAACTTTAATGAAGCAAGACAAACAAAATGTATTTAAAAAAATTTTTTTTAACTATACGTGAACATATCTTTATTTTGTTTATTTATTTTTATGTGGTGCTGAGGATGGAACCCAGTGCTTCAAATGTGTGAGGCAAGTGCTCTGCCACTGAGCCACAACCCCAGCCCCACAAAATGGTAATTAAAAAAAAATTTTTTTTTAGTTGTTGATAGATGTTTCTTTCATTTATTTATATGCGGTGCTGAGACTCAAACCCAGTGCCTCACATATGCCAGGCAAGTGTGCTACTGCTGAGCCCCATCCCCAGCCCCAAAATGCTAACTTTTGGTGAGACTTAGGTACATAGGTGTTTATTTTCTTGACTTCTGTGTTAGAATGTTCCCCAAATGGAAATTTAAATAAATAAAACAAAAATTCAACAAAGTTTAAAATTCACCTTTACCATTATTTTGAAAGTTAAATAAGAGCTTACCTTTCCTTCTGTTGCTTTCTTTGTTGATGAAATTTCCTTCATAAGCTTTGGAATTTCCCTGTAAAATTGTGAAGAAATTCTGTAACTTCTAAGGTGGAATATTTTTACAGAACTATTTTAAATTTATAAAATGTACTACAACATATTGAATACCTAAGAAATATGAAATAAAAATTAAAATGGGTTCACATACTCTAGTACAACTGCAATATGCCGATGTCGAATTTTCACCCAGAGATCATCATCTTCTTCAAGGATTGCCTCCTTTTCTTTTCCATCTGTTTTGTATCTACAAGAACACAAATGCAAAAAACTTTTGGATTTTTTTTCCCATAAAAGTGGGAGAAACACTTTCATGAAAAATACTTTTGAAAAACTGAAAAGTAAATATACTCAGACTATTACTAAAGGAGGAAAATGAATACCTACTCAAGATGAATACCTACTCAAAACTAAGGCACATTGCTATTTTTTTTGACCAGGGATTAAACCCAGGGGTAATTCCATGGAGTAACATCTCCAGTTCTTTCTGTTTTTTATTTTGAGACAGGGCCTCACTAAGTTGCTGAGGCTGGCCTCAAACTTGTGATCTTCCTGCCTCAGCCTTTTGAGTCACTGGGATTACAGGTGTGCCACCACGTATAGCCATACTGCTCTCCTTTCATTAAAAATCAGACTGCTATACCTAGCAAGATATTTTTATTCTTAAATGTTAGGTTTATAAAGTTTGGCAAAATTTTATAAAATTTACAAAGCAAAAATTCAATGTCCTACAAACAACTTTAAGAACAAGACTGAATATACTAACCATTTGTGTTCTAACTGCTTAAAACACTACTGCAATGTGTTAATAGATCATAGCACAATTATCAAATATTCATTAAGAACAGAAATGTCACCCCAATGTAATCCTATGGAAGGTATTTCAGAGTTGACACAAAATTCACAAACATCTAACATCTGTTTCTTTATTCTTCCACAATCCTGTAACTTATATCTTCTTTAATGAATGGGAAAAGAAGTGAAAGATAAGATAGTCATAAAAACACTATGATAGCTTTAATGAGTTCTATTTAAGTGACCAGCAACTCAAGGGGTTCATAAAGCACTCAAAATGAGATTCAAAACAGCTTCTCCTAATGGAATTTCTCCCTTTTAATTCTAGTCACCCTTGGGAAGAATCCATTGTCCTTGGGATTGCCAATTTCCTCAGCCAAAATTAGAAAGGACTGCATTAAGCTTTCCTAGCTCGGACTGCAGACAATACCTGTAGTTGTCTGCTATGTGAATACAATACTTTCTGTAGCTCAAAAAAATTATAGGTCCAACCTATAAAATCATTCCCCTGTGTGGTCTTAATTATAGATGCCCAAAGATAAAATGGCTGTGCTTTATTACAAGACAGCACTTAGGACAGGGGGCACTTTTGTCATTTAAAATGCCACTTTGTACTTAAATAATACCCTTTTTTATGCCCACATCTTTATTTATATGTATGCACATTAATACACATATATCCTAAGACACATCTGTCTATTTTTCCAATGTATGCATGACATGACATATAGAAATGTTAAATAATACCTTTGACTTTTAAGTGATTTACAAAGATTAATCTATCAGCAAGCCTCAATACTCAAAGATAATGACAATCCCTTAAGAGTAAATTTAAAGAGGTGACTAAGAACAACAAAAGAATCTGGATATTCAGAATTTACTGATTATTCTGATTCTGTTAAAATTTGGGTGGGGGATCAGCAAGGAGGTGAATCTAGCTACAATGAAGTGAGCACGGGGGAAAATAAAAGGCAATAAGGTCAAATAATAATGGAGGGAGAGCATAAATGATGGCCTTGAAGACCATTGCAAGGGCTCTAGCTTTTACTATGAGGAAAATGGGAAGCTTGGGCTGGGATTGTGGCTCAGTGACAGAGTACTTGCCTCACACGTATGAGGTACTGGGTTCAATCCTTAGTACCACATAAAAATAAATAAATAAATAAATGAAGGATTGAGTCCATCTACAACTAAAAAAAGAAAGAAAGAAAGAAAATGGGAAGCTATTTAAAAGTTTTGAGAAGTGATTTCATACAAACTGACCTAGGTATTACCAAGATTTTTTTTTTAAACACTGTGTTGAAGGGAAACTGAAGATGGGCTAAAGAAGCAATAGACACCATTTAGAAGCACACTGCAATAAACAATAGGAAAAATTATATGGACTAGAACTAGCTTTAATTCTGGATACGTTTTGAAAATGTAGCCATAAAGATTTGCCAATGAATCCAATGTTTTTGAACTTGACTGGCTGTTAAAATGTGAGAGAGATGACTGAAAATTTTGGCTTAAGTAACTATAAAACTGGACCCACCATTTACTAAGATTGGGAAAACTGGTTAAAGTAGTATGAAGTGGAATATCAGAAGCTCAGGTTTGGACATACAAGTTTAAGATGTTTATTAGACATTCCAAGTATGAGATATTCAATAAGGCAGTTGGATATATAAATCTCAAGTTCAGGAAGGTTTAGAATAGACATAAATTTGAGATCCAAGAACAGAAAAATCTTGGGAATGAGTGTGCTTCTGAAAGAATATAAACAGGGATAAGTTCCAAAAACTGAACACTAGAACGTTATAATACTGAGAAAGGAGGCTATGAAAACTGACTTCTGGATTTAGCAACACAAAGGTAACTAAAATATTTTTTATTTTTAGTAATAAATCATGTCCTATATTTAAAAAAAGAAGAAGAAAGAAAGAAAACTGCTGGGAACAGTGGCACCCACCTGTAATCCCAGCTACTCAGGGAGGCTGAGGCAGGAGGATATCAAGTTCAAGAACAGCCTCAGCAACTCAGCAAAACCCTGTCTCAAAAATAAAAAATACAAAATAAAAGGGCAGGATCAGCTGGTGCAATGGCACACACCTGTAAACCCAGGTCTGCAGGGGACTAAGAAAGGAAGATCATAAATTCGAGGCCAGTCTGGGAACTTAGTAAGACCCTGTCTTAAAATAAAAAATAAGGACTGGCGCTATAGCTCAGTGGCTGAGTGCCCCTGGGTTCAATACCCAGTATTCCAGTCAATCAATCAATCAAATTGTGACAGAGCACCTGGAGTTTATGCTAATCTGTGAATTTTTTTAATTCTGGGAAAGGCCATGTGTCTTTAAAAAAACAAAAACAAAACAACAAAAAATATAAACTAAACCTTGCCGTGCTTGCCAGCAAACCTATAGAGATATATATTTTAAAAGCAAGGTTAGAATTTATATCTATATTATTTACATATGTCAAAATTCTTTATTATCCATCAGCTTATTAATTCATTTTTAAATCTCTTGAGTACAGTTTTATAGACTTAAATGAAAAACCAAGGTAAATAATACTCCTTCAGAAAATTCTAAGTAAACAGCTAAAAATGACTTTCATATTAGAAAAATATTGCTTTTTCTGTTAACTAACATTAACGCAAATCACACAGAAAAATTCAGAAATATGAGTGACCAGAATGCAAATTAAAAATACAATAGAAAATACAAAATTATTTTACCAATATTTGTTTGAGAAAAATTATTAAATACTATAATTATCAAAGACTGTAAAGGGTTGGGGATGTAGTTTAGTGAAGTGCTTGCCTTGCATGCACAAAGCCCTGGGTTCAACCCTCGGTACTGGGAGGAAAGCTGTTTGTATCTTTTTAATAAAACTACAAAATTAAGCATAAAATTTCAGAAGACTAATTTTCATTTTTACTATTATACTCAAGTAGTAAATCTTAGCTGAAAATGCCAATTAGAAAAAACATATATAATGTATACATACACATACCCATAAATGATATACAAGAATAAGTGAAATGGTTGCATGATAGAAAAGCTATTCATATTTCATTGGCTTTTTAACTGATATTACTTTTAAGGTACATATGCTATATCAAGGGTTAAGTAAATTAAGTTTAAGAGTAAGTAGGTAAAAAATTGTGCCTATTATTAATAGCCATCCTACTTTGTTTTCTAATATCTTAATTTTTTAAAATACATTTCATTGACAAGACACTTTTGGGTGTATGATTCAGAATAATCACTGCCAAACCATTCTGAATAGCATTTCTGCTTCCAAAAATATAACAGTGAGCTTGATGTTTACTTTTTAAAAAAAAATTTATTTATTTATTTATTTTTAGTTTTCGGCGGACACAACATCTTTGTTTGTATGTGGTGCTGAGAATCGAACCCGGGCCGCACGCATGCCAGGCGAGTGCGCTACCGCTTGAGCCACATCCCCAGCCCTGATGTTTACTTTTAACATAAATGAAAAAGTCCAAATTTTATCTGTTTAAATGTAGCTTTGCTGTAGACTAGTTAAGGAGGCAAACACATTCAAAAAGCTGACAAAGTCAATATGTTTTTTTAAAGATTATGATTATAGGTGTAAAAGTAGTCTCTGAGTAAGAAAGTTTACAAGTTTTTCAAATTTCTGATCCTTCATAAATTATTAAATGCTCATATGCTATCCTGTTTGTATATGCCCTTTATATGCCCTTCAAGTTATACTTGCTTGTATGTATCATTCTCAATTGGTAGTAGATCATATGCCATTGCCTGAAAGGTCAGTTCATGCAGGACAGTGGACACAGGATCAAAGCCACGATCGATTATTAAGAGCTGGGAATGAGTTTTACCCTAGAATAACAAGATAAATTTATCTTAAGAAATTTTAATTTTGGGGGGAACATATTTTTAATATACTTAGAAAATAAAAGCAGACTTTTCCTAAGTTCTGATCCTCCCCACCAAAAATATACAATAAAACAAAACAAAACAAATGGTTAATTTCCTCAAAGAGTGAAGTTATAGTAAGACAAGAAAAATCTGAGTGGTACACTATGGAAAAAATACATATTCATATTTAGATTAAAATACTACATTTAATATTTTCAAAATTTCTTTTAAAAAAGTAATATTTAGCTTGCACTAAATCTATTAAGAATTCAACTTGATAAACACTAAAACTGATGTAAATTATGAAGAGTTGTTACTATTTAAGCTCTTGTATTAGACATTTTGCTAAGTAAGAAATACATACATTATTTCATTTACTATTCAAAATATTTCAGGTTCTTGTAGCAACCCTATAAGACAGATACTGTTATCTCCACTTGACAATGTGGCATTAAGGCTTAAAGTTAAATAATTTGTCCAAATCACACAATGGAGTTTAAAATCCAAGTTGGTTCTATTCCAATGATTGTGCTTTTAATCATTATGATACTTAAAATACATTGGTGCCAGCTAAGATGATAAATCACAAAGACTGTTAATTCACAAACAGCACTAATCACTCAATGGCAAACAAGTATTGGGAAAATTCACTGTTAGTATTGCTTTTATGTCATTTTCAAAAGTAGTAAATTCTTTGGCTTATTATTCAAAGCAAAAAAAGATAAGATAAACATTTTCTATTTATTTACATATATCAGGCAGAAGTAAATCATATACGTTAAACTTCAATAAATGTACTTAAATTAAATTCACTCCTTGTTATGGCTTATCATCTGGAATGTCCCCTCCAAAACTCAGGTGTTGAAAACATGATCCCTAAGGCAGAAAGGTTCAGAGATAGGGCTTTTAGGCAATGAATGGTTCTGGGGCTCCAAAATTTGATGAATGAATCCACTGACAGCTAAATGAACTACTGGGAGATGGGACTTAGTTGGAGAAAGTAGGGTCACTGGTGAAGTTTTTGGGATTTATCTAGTCCCTGGCCCCTACCTCTCTCTCTGATTCCTGGCTGCTACCAGCTGAGAAGTTATCTTCTTCATGCCCTTTTGCTTTTCTTCACCTTACTTCAGGCCCAAAGCAATATGACCATAAACTGAGACCTCTGAAACTGTGGGCCAAAATAACCTTTTCCTCCTCTAAGTTGTTCTTGTCAGATATTTTGGTCACAGCGACAAAAAGATGACTAAATCACTCTTAATAAACTTTGAGATGGTAATGTACAATATTTAAGAGCACAGCATTTGGAATCAGATCTGGGTTTGAATTTATCTTTGGTCACTTTTCTTCTTATTTTATTTTTATTTTTTGTAGTTGTTGATGGACAGAATGCCTTTACTTTATTTGTCTATTTTTATGTGGTGCCGAGGATCAAACCCAGTGCCTCATATATGCTAGGAAAGTGCTCTGCCATTGAGCTACAGCCCCAGCCCTTGATCAGTTTCTTGATGTACGACCTTGAATAATTTCTTAGCCTGTTATATATCAGTTCTCTCTTCATAAAACAAAATATTATCACATAACATCTTCCTTATAAGATTGTTGTGCAGATCAAATACATTTATACCATGAAACACTTAGCACATTGCCTGGCAATTATTAAGTTCTCAATATATATGAGCTACAAGTCCTTGGAAAGGTCAATCAGAAAAAATACAATCTAAGTGCTATATCAGGGCTTAGGACTTATGACAGTATGTAGGGGGAAGTATTGCTTGGTATGAAAAGTCAGGAAAGATTTCCAAAAAGAGGTAACATTTATCAGGTTCTTGAATAAAAGGTATCAAGCATTTGAAGAGTATGTAATTACTTAGAATAGAAAGCACAAATTTGTTTTTTGTGGATGTTGCCACTTTTTCACTGAAATTATCAAAGATTAAACAGATTTACTAATATACTGTTTGTGTATCTCTTCATTCAACAAGTTTTAGTATACTGTTTATACGAAGTCATTCTATCTTCATAACAACCAGAATAACAGCTTTCACTGGACCTCCAAACCAAAAACTTATAAAAGCAACTAACACCATACCTAAACTTACATCCTCCATTCCAGGCAAGTTGTTCAGTTGTTAATTTTGCCTTTTTCTCTATGCCTCAACCTAAGGAATCCTGTTCCTTGCAAGAAAATCATGCAACAGACTTCCTACTTTATTATGGTGTACTCATTCTTATTTTTTTTTCTAAGAGTTTTGTTGATGTTGTTTTTCCTTTTTTTAAGAATTTAAACTTTACTTATTTGTTTGTATGTGGTTCTGAGGATTGAACCCAGTGCCTCACCTGTTCTAGGGGAGTGCTCTGCCACTGAGCTATAGCCCCAGCCTGGTGTATTCATGCTTGAACCTCAAGGGCCTCTTCATCTAGAATGCCTTCCAAGCTTCCAGTTGAGAATAAAGTAAGTCCCAATTCATACTCCCATTGTACTCTATATATTCTTCTCTCATTCCACGTTGTACTACATAGCACTGTAATTGATGGTTTCCTGGAATATCTTCTCTCCTAAACTATAGACAATTCCTTTCTTTCTTTCTGTAGCTATTAAATATGGCCTCTCTCTAGCACCTCCTCTGTCAGTTTCCACAAGCTCTTCATTCTTTAACCACACCTATATGCTGGTATTCCCCAGGTTCCAACTTTAATCTTTAATTGCATTTTTTTTTTCAATGCTGGGGACTCAAATCTAGGGCCACATGCATGATAGGCAGGAGACTCCCAACTGACCTATATCCTTAGCCTTGATTACACTATGTTATCTTTATTACAATAGTTATTATTTATTAACCTCCCATATGTGCTGAATACTTACATGTTAACTTAATCCTTATACCAATCAAGCAAGGTACTTATTATCTCATCCATTTAATAGATTTAAAAAAAAAACAAAACTCAAGGTCACATAGCCCATAACAGCAGAAATTTTATATTTATTAAATATTAACTCAATGGCAAACATTATTCTAAGAAATTTACATGTATTACCTTATTTAATTCTCTCACTAATTTAAAAAAATAGGTATTCTCTCTGAGGCTGGGGTTATGGCTCTGTGGTAGAGTACTTGCCTAGCACATATGAGGCACTGGGTTCGATCCTCTGCACCTCATAAAAATAAATAAATACAATTACTGTGTCCATCTACAACTAAAAAATATTTAAAAAAAACAGGTATTCTCTTAGCTTTTATTTTCTAGAAAAGAAAACTTAGGTACAGAGAAGTTACATAATTTGCCCAAATTAATATAACTATGAACTAAATGGCAGAGCCAAGCTGTGGACACAATGCTGACTTCAAAGCCCATATCTTCCCCTCTAAACCACACTGAGCACTACTCTCTCTGTTAATGATTCTTTAATCAGTATTGGAAGTCTATGTTAATGATTCCCAAAACAATACTAGAAAATGAATGAACAAGCTGCTTCGGCTTATAAAGAAATAATACAGATTTTATGTATAGTCACTATTTGCCTTTTATACATTACCTTTATTAGTCTCTTTTCATCAATCTTGTAGTAGTCTTCAAGTTTTTTTTCAACCAGCTGTGCAAGTTTACTGGCATTATCTAGAGGCTTACTAGAATTGGAAAAGAATATTCAAACAATTATTTTTCTTTCAAGACATACTTTACATATCAAAAAGTTGAATTCTGGGCTGGGGTTGTGGCTCAGTGGTAGAGCACTTGCCTAGCACATATGAAGCACTGGGTTCAATCCTCAGCACCACATAAAAATAAATAAAGATATTATGTCTGACTATAACTAAAAAAATTTTTTTTAAAGTTGAATTCTAAAAATGAAACCAAACTATTTATAAAATGAAAAATTTTATAAGCATGGGAAAATTCAGATAATAAATCAAATGTTACATAATGTATCCAGAATTTACAAATGCAAATCTTATCATCTGTGTCTCAGATTTTTTCAATATACAGGGAAAAAATATTACATATAAGTTGCAGTTCCCTTTATCCCCCACCCAAGTCCTGATCAGTTCTCTCCCTTGTCTCTATCCCAATACTCAAGGGCATCATTACCACAAATTTCGATGTATCCTTTGTCATTTCTGTTATTTGTGTATGTGTGTGCATGTGCGCACGCATGTGCAACATCTATTGACACATATACAACATCTGTTCATTTTATATCATTTAGTATCCCATCATATGATTACACTGGATTCTATATATTCATTTCCCTAAAGATGGACATTTAAGGGACTGGGTTTGTGGCTCAGTGGTATAGCACATGCCTAGCATGTGTGAGGCACTGGGTTCAATTCTCAGCACCAAATATGAATAAATAAATAAAATAAAGGTCCATTAACATCTAAAAAAGATGGACATTTATTTCATAATTCATCCTCAATTTTTAATTTTTTATTGGGGTACTGAAGATTGAACACAAGAGCACTCTATCTCTGACCTGCATTCCCAGTTTTTTTTTAATATATTTTTTTAGTTGTCAATGGACCTTTGTTTTGTTTATTTATATGAGGTGCTAAGAATCAAACCCAGTGTCTCACACATGCTAGGCAAGCGCTCTATCACCGAGCTACAACTCCAGCACCCCAAGCTCTTTTTATTTTATTTTTGAAGATAGTTACTGAATTATAATAGTAAGTCACAATGTTCACATTTATATCACAAATTAATGAAACTAAATACTTAATCCATTTCCAATATAAAACTCCAAAATTATAACATGAAGTAAAATACAAATTTATAAAATACAATTATAAATCTATATTATCATCCTAATATCAAATAGGAAATTAAATTTTAAAAAGGACTATTTAAGATAAGCATTTTTTTCTTCTTTTTACAACTTTAAAAAATTTTAATTTGTTATACATGGCAGCAGAATGCATTCGAGACAATTCATATTACACATATAGAGCCGAATTTTTCATATCTCTGGTTGTACACAAAGTAGAATCACACCATTCATGTCTTCATACATGTACTCAGGGTAATGATGTCCGTTTCATTCCACTGTCTTTTCTACCCCCATACCCCCTTCTCTTTCCCTGTTTCCCCTTTGCCCCATCTAGAGTTCATCTAATCCTCCCATGTGCCCCCCAATATTTTATTTTTTTAATATTTTTTTTAGTTGTAGTTGGATACAATACCTTTATTCATTTATTTTTATGTGGTACTGAGGATCAAACCTGCACCTCGCATATGCTAGGCAAGTGCTCTACCGCTGAGCCACAACCCCAGCCCCCATCAAGCTCATTTTTTATTTTATTTATTTTACTTTATTTTTGGCATTGAGGATTAAACCCACAGCTGCTCTACCACTGAGCTACCTCCCCAGTCTTGTTTATTTTTCAAGACAAGGTCTTGCTAAGTTGCTCAGGCTGGCCTTTAACATACCATCCTCCTCTCTAAGCTTTTTGAGTTGCTGGGATTACAAGCATGCATCACTGCATTCGACTGAACCTTTAGGTTTTATACTTATTAAATAAGCAAAGCAGCCTGTATAAAAAGTGATTTATGCCATGTGCAGTGGTATATGCCTGTAATCCCAGCAGCTTGGGAGGCTGAGGCAGGAGGATTATAAATTCAAAGCCAACCTAAACAACTTAGGTTGTGAGAAATTTAGCAAGACCCTGTCTCAAAATAAAAAATAAAAAGGGTTGGGGATGTGGCTCAACGGTTAAGTACCTGTAAGTTCAATCCTCAGTACAAACAACAACAAATACAGAAATAAAACCCAAGCTGTCTGGTGACACTCAGCAACATGGATGAGTTAGAAAACAATGTTGAGTGAAGAGCTAAAAAAACAAATCATGATTCCATTTATATGAGTTCTAAATCAGGAAACACTAAACTATATGTTAGCAGTTGGATAGAGGTTATCTCTAGGAAGAACAGGGATGAGTGACTGGGAGGGGTCATGAGAAGGGCTTCTATGATGCTATTAATGTTGTATGTTTTATCTTGGTAGGGGGTTAAATGGGTACAATCATTTTGGATGAACTATCAAGCCATATACATATAATTACAACATTTTACAGTAAACTCATTTTCATAAAGAAGAAAATAAAGTTATATAGCATGAAACTTAGGCCTTCTCTTAAAAAAAAAATTCCAAAAGAGTAAAAATGATAAGACATAAAAAATGTAAGTCTATTCCCTATATGAAATAAAGACATTTCCTCAAGTATTCCTTAAACCAATGAAAAACCATGTCTATAAATAGTACCACGTTTAAGCTTTAAAATTCAGTAGCAGAGGTTATTACTAAATAGGTAATTTGAAATTTAAGCCTTAAATTTTAGATTTTCTATATGCAGAGCATGGTAAATATATAAGAAAAATACATTTTGCAAAATAATAAAAAAAAAAGTCACAAGAGATATCCCTTGCCTCTACATTGGACAGCAAAGAGAAGCATAAAATGTACAAACACTATTATGTCTTACCTTTTATATCTTACTCCAGGATTTTCATCCAAAGTGGCACATACTGTAACTATCTGCTCAGCCATTGCTTCCATAATGGCATCTTTTCCATTGGCATTGCCAGGGTCTGGACTATAACAGTAATAGAATGCATCTGGTACATCAAGAGTATACACCTAAGTTAAGCCAAAAAAAGTTATACTGTCAATCTAGAGACTTGACTTTTAAAATGTATCAAGAAAAATACAAAAGAAGAAAAAAAGAGAAACGCAATTGTGATTTGAGACATTAAAGAAAAAAATACTTGCACTAACCATGCTGTTTCCTGAAACAACTGTGTCTTTACCTCAATCAAATCATTCTGTCATCTTGATTTCATCCTTTATTTCTTTTCTCACTCTCCTTTCCTGCTTAGACTACCTCTCTCCTTCAATTCTTGTTTCATAAAGAGATTGTACAGTTTGCTTTTCACTACCTGTGCAACAGATGAAGGAATCTGAGGTAGTCAAACTAAAATAAAAATCTAATACCTGGTAGAAAGAAATACAACAAAGCCAAAATTTGCCTACATATCAAAGATTTAAAATCTTAGCCCATTAGAGAAAAACCTAGAAATTTCCCACAGTTGACATATGTCTTCAGTTCTTTAGATTCTTCATGTCTTCAAGATAAATATTTTCCAAAATGACATGCCACTGTGCCAGAAACAAGTCTTACCATAATGCAATGAATCCTTACAGATACATTCATCCATTTGACTAACTAAAGCATTTACTGATATAGAAAAAAAATGGATTGGAGGCTTGTTATTATTATACTATTTGAAGATACAAAGGCAGCAGCTCCCTATCAGTACTGAGAATTCCCCATTAAACTACACGGTGGGATTAATAAATAATAATAATATACCAGGTGTAAGAGCAGGCAAGTAATAAATAGTATAAGTTAAATAATGTATTATGAATAATCTACCTTGCATTTCCTTCCACATCATTCATTTCCTTCTGGAAACCATTCATTTCTCTGAACATAACCATGACCAACAGCAGCAGCAGCCTGAATGAACATGGACTGAGATTCAGCTATGGCCAATCCACTTCTTTTTGTGCTGCCCAAAGGTTATATTGCTGTATTAATTTATCAACAAGCACCCTACACTTGAACTGCAACTTTCTCATAGTATATTATCCCACTGCAGTAAATATTATTTGTTCAAAAGTATTTATTGCCCTGCCTTAGAAGGCTTCTCCCCATTTCTTACCCACTGATGGCAGGTTTGGCTATAATCATTGGAATGTGAATATAGAGACAAAAAGCTTTAAGAAATATTGTGTGGGGTTGGGATATAGCTCAATGATAGAGCACCTGCCTGACATCTGTAAGGCCCTAGGTCTGATCCCCAGCACTGCAAAACAAATAATTAAAACCTTAAAACAAAACCCATGACAACAACAACAACAGAACCCCACTGTGTGGTTCCAATATTTCCTCTTTGCCCTCTGCTATGTCCCAGAGCATCCCTTCAGTTTTAGTCCCAGAATGTAGAAAATGCAGAAGTCCAGGCAAACTACAATGGACAATAACATGAATGAGAAATAAATCTTTGCTATAACGCACTGAGATTGCAGAGGAGGATCTTATACTGTTTAAATCAAGCCATTTAATATTTCAGTGCATCAAAAAGGATTTAGGGGCTGGTTTTCATTCTATACTCACATTTCTTCTTTATCCCTCACTCTCTTCTTCCTTTCCACTTTCTAGCACCATCATTAAAAGTTCCTTTAGACCACTACCATATTTCTTCATCTTTATGACTCACAACTAGTTTCTTAATTATAGATCCCCTGCCTTTCTCTACTCTTCAGCTAGTTGACTTTCTATCTAGATATCTTTTAGCCCTCTCCCATTTTCTTGAGTGCTTTCCATCTACTTGCCTTAATGTATATGTGAGAGCATTACTTACCTTAAACCTTCTGAAGGGGAAAGAGATCTTTCTTTGATCCCTTGACTCATTAAATTATATGGACCTCCTAGGTTTAACTTCTAAATGTGTTACATGTTCAATTTTACTTCTTTGAGGCACTATCATATCTGACATTATCAACTGCTCCTCAATAATCTTTTGACTTCTGGGCCTCTTGTCTATGGCCATCTCACCCTAAACATACCTGATCTTGTCTGACTTCTAGGATTCTACTTCTCCTTAAAAACTTTAGGACCAGTCCCCCAACATTTTTTGTCATTAAACTTGGTGGGAGTCTCCTATTATATAGTCCCAACCTAACTAGAGAGAGCCTTCATACTCTTGCTCCTCACAATCCGTATTGTTGCTGCTCCCCTACAATTTTCTGCTTCCATATCTTTGCATTCAGATTCCCATCTTAGAGACTGTTACCTTTTCATTACTACTTTATGAAATTCTATCCATTCTTCAGATGTTTTCCCAATCTCTCTTTCTGTGGCAAACTGTGAGATTCCTCCCCCACAAACATATTCTCCCTTTCAGTAACTATACCCCAATTCATTAGGAGGAACAGCAATATATGTTCAGGCAAGACTACATTTCCATGAACTTAGATATGTGATTAAACTTTGGTTAATTAAATATAAATGAAAACTCTTCCTTCATTCTCCCTTTCATCCTGCTTCCTCAAATGAGAATATAATAATTCTATAGTCGGGCTGGGGATGTGGCTCAAGCGGCAATTCGCTCGCCTGGCATGTGCAGGGTGCTGGGTTCGATCCTCAGCACCACATAAAAGTAAAATAAAGATGTTGTGTCCACTGAAAAATAAATATTAAAAATTCTCTCTCTCTCCTCTCTCTCTATCTTTAAAAAAAAAATAATTCTATAGTCATCTTGGATCATGAGGGCCATGCCTAGGAGACCAGGTTCCTGACAATTCTGTATAGTCAGCATATAAGCTTTATATAGCTTATTTCCCACTTTCTTTAGTATTAGCAAAAACTACATTCTCTTGTTGTTTAAACTAACACATTTTCTTGTTGTTTAGATTTTCTGTTGTATGCAGTTGAACATAATCATAATTGATAGTTTTTTGAAGCTACATAATAATTTGTATCTCTTTTGTAGTATTCAAATGAGGGTAAGTCACATATTTTGCTTATCATTTCATAGCAGACTGCTTTGAATCTAGCAAATTATGTCCACTGAACATGATATTGATAAATGCTCACAGAGGTCTCTGCTTATAGTGCAAAGCACTTAGCAATATTTCATTTATATCTTTATTTCAAACAAACAAAAATCCCATATATTCTGTCATTTCTCCAAAATAGTTAAACTTATTAAGCAAATTCTCTTAAGATTTTTATTAAGGAAGTAAATTAAAAAGACTTTATAAAATCATAACATTTCACAAATACTGGTTGAGTAAAAACATCTCATGAGATTTCTCTGTATACATGCAGATAGGTTATTGCCATAAACTATCAAATTAGTCAGATATCTACATAAATCCCTCCTTCAAATATAGCAATTGCAGAATTTTTAATGAATTGTGGGGCTAAAACTATATTTATCTGCTGTGAAACAAGATGTTCTGGAAACATTTATAATGCTTATGCTACTGCTTATATCCCACAGGATTTTAGGAAACCTATTTTTATTCTATACTAAAATTTACATGTCATATTAAAGAAGTAAGCATAAAGCTAACTTCTCAAAAACAGTTTAATGCTAAGCAGATATCTGAACAGTTTTCAATTTGGATCATGATCTTTGTTGAAAAAAAGCAATTGCTTCAAAGAGAAATCCCTTATCTAGGATCCTTTCTATACCTCAATAATGAACCTCTCAGCTCCAAATAAAATTGAACTAACAATTTCAATTCTGTAAAATGCTAGAATCCAAACACAAAGAACAGAGCACAACAAACCTGAATAATTCATTAGCTGTGTGACTTGTTTAAATAAATTATCCTCTTTGATCTCTGATCTTTAAAATAGTTTCATAAAACTACTGTAAGAATTAAACGATTAAATTTATTAAAACATCCAAGAAAGTACTGGACACACAGTATTATACAAAATTTATTATTATTATCACCTTTACTATTATTCTATTTATTTATTTATTTTGCAGTATTGGGGATTGAACTCAGGACCTCACACATGCTAGAAAAGGGCGCTACCACTGAGCTACATCACCTGTCCTTTTTATTTTGAGATACAGCTTCACTGAGTTGCTCAGACTAGCCTCAAACTTGTGATCCTCCTGCCTCAGCCTCCTGAGTAGATGTGATTATAGATGTATACCAACACACTCAGCTCACCATTACTATTATTAATCAAAAGTTCATTAACTATTCCAAAGGCAAAATGAATAGAAAACCTTTATTGTATAAATTAAAATTTTATTAGAGAACATTTGATTTTGCCAGGTGTGGTGGCACATGCCTATAATTCCAGCAAATGGGGAGGCCGAGTCCCTAAGCTACTCAGAGAAACCCTGTCTCAAAATAAAAAAATAAAAAAAGGGCTGTGGCTCAGTGGTAAAGGTCCTTGGGTTCAATCCCCAGTACCCACCCCCCAAAAAAGCAGCAGCATTTGTTTGAATACCACAATGGCTACAAATGTTTTTCTGGTCTTATCTAACAAAAATTTATGCTTAGAAATCTCTTGATTTCATAATCCAGGAAGGCTGTAATTTGACTTTGTGGCAGATATGAAACTTAAGTCTCCTTTGTTCATTATTAATGTCATATTCCAATTTTTTGCTCATGTTTTTTTCCCTTTATCAAGGGGAGTCCTTATTTATGGATTAGGCACAAAATTCACAAATAATAAATAAAAACATCTTTAGAATATGCTTTATTATTAAGCTCATAAAATCAAATTTATAATCCATTATGAACTTAAAAAAAAGAGAAAGTACCTGAGATTCATGTGGAATGAAGGAAATATTTATTTCTTTACATCTTCTTATTGACTTGGGGGGACAAGATGTCTTAATTTTATTAAAGAGACTATCAGGGCAAACTGAGAAGAAAAAAAATTAAAGCACATAACTCCATCTAACTCTTTATTACTTTTGAATAAATCATCCCAACATTTAAGAATATTTTTATATATAATTAATGGCTTTCACAAAGTAATTTACTGTAAGTGTTCTTTACAGACAAGTATATTCAAGTCAAAAGAACTGTAACAGAAATTCCACTTTCTCCCATTCACACTCACCATAATCTCTACTAGAGATCTGTTAACAGAGCAAACTAAAATTGTTAGAAAGGAAAATTACATCCAAATTCATGACTTAATAAAATTGGCATTTTCAGAACTGCTTATAATTTTACTTTTCCAGGTTGACCAACCAGTAAGTGAAATACAATGCCACACAAACTGTTAATTATTCCTTGAATTAAAGAAACTTTTCTAATGTCCAGAAATTCTAAGATTCTAACTAGTCAGTTCTAAAACTTAGAGGCCATAATTTTACCATTAGATCTAGGTTGCAATATCAATAATAAACTGTTAAGATTGATAAGAGATAAAAATCATTGGCTCTTAATATCTTTTTTAAGATGGGGGTCTTACTATAATGCCCAGGCTGGCCTTGAACTTATGATCCCACTGCCTCAGCCTCCTGAGTAGCTGGAATTACAGGTATGTGCCACCATGCCTGGCTTCCTAATGCCTTTTAATATATGTTTCAGTCTCAAGATCCTTAAGTTTAGGCTAAGGATAGAACCCAGTGGTAGAACAATGCCTAGCATGTATAAGGCCCTGGGTTAGAACTGCATCAACAAGGATGGGGAAAGGAGGGAGGAGGAGAAAGATGGATTCCTTAAGTTAGAAGAAGGTTCACATTCATTAAATTTTATCAACTCCATATCATGAAGTTCTGTATAATAAAGTTACTTAAATAACAAATATTTATGATATGACTTTAAAAAAAAAACTACTACTGGGCAAGGAAAATTATATGCTCCTTAAAGTAAGCAATCTCTAATAGTAGAGACCAAGACGTAACTGAATTCATGGTATTTTTATTTTGAAAATATAGTTATATAACATAACATAAAACGGAAACGTGTCTTTGAACTTCTTATAATACTTTAGCTTCCTTTATTTGAACATAAATGTAACAGACTTTCTCTCTTACTGGGAGAAATGGATGGCTGTTTTTCCCAAAGGTTCTTATTTTTTATAGTGTAATCAAATTCTCAATTGAAACTGATTAATGATAAAAAAAATCACTAGTACCTAAACAGTATAAAAAGCAGACACTTTAAAATTAACAGGATCTTAAACAATGAAGTAATAACTTTTAAAAAGATACTTACAGTCAGTGAAGTATAAATATGCTGCTTTGTATTTGTTCTCTGATTTACTTGAAAAATCTCGTAAGAAACAATCTACAGACTTAAAACAGGTTAGATGTTAATACACATTTTATTAATATTAATTTAAATATGCTAGCTTTTTTTAAAAAAGTATGCTAGCTTTTGAAATAACTAAAATTATTTCAATGATAAAATAAAAGTTTATTGGCTAAAAGTTTAATTTATAAACTGATTTTTACAGATGCGAAGTTCTCTAGCCAGTGACAGCTAATATGCAACAAAGAGTAAGGTAATATGCATGAACAAGGTGCTTTTATTGGCAATGTAGAAGTCTAGGAACTAAGCTTGAAGCAACACAGGAGACAATATTATTGAAAGATAACAGACCAAGGAAATGAAAAGCCAAGGTACTAGAAGTATCATCTACATGGATAATGAAACCACCAAGACTTATGACAAAAGTATTAAAGAACACGATGGTGAGGTAGGAGCTAAAATTGTCATGTGATTAAAATAAAAGCTCAGAGCTTGTTAGATGACTTTGAGGAGGAACAGCAGGTAATATAGGCAGTAGTTATGTGGTTGGTAGTATGTAGTCATTTTAAAAAAGAAAATCATCTGGATGAATTTATTATCTCTCTGTTCCTTTTTCTACTTCTGGAGATCCCAAAAATGTACTTCTGTTAGATCACATGGATCTTTATCTTTTCCTCATGATCTCCCCGACTTTTTTTCTCTTGAAGACATTCCATTTTGATCTTACAGCTCATTAATCCATATTTCAAAAGTGCAACCGACTGTTTAAGAAGTCACATTCTAACTGAAAAATAAATATTAAAAAAAAAAAAAAAAATAAGAAGTCACATTCTAAGGAGCTGGGGTGTGGCTCAGTGATAGAGCACTTGCCTAGCACGTGTGAGGCACTGGGTTTGATTCTCAGCAACACACAGAAAAATAAATAAAATAAAGTCATGGTGTCCATCTACAACTAAAAAAAATATTTTAAAAAAATTTAAAGAAATCACACTCTGAGCTTTAGAAACTATTTAAGGCGCTATACTAGACTCTCTTTATGTAGACTATTTTTTCTGTTTAGATTAGCATTCTCTTCAAGCAGCTAGATTTTGCTAGCTGTGTGTTTTCTTCATTTCACTGAATTTCCTCTCTTTGGTATCTAGACAACTTAGTTGCCAACTTTTCTTTTGTCAACTCAGTTGTGGCTTAGACTTAGTTGTTGAAAAATTCTAAATAGAGACAGTTCCACAACAGAAGGAAGACAAAGAGGTTTCTCATCCCACAGCAAAACCACCAAAGCAAAGTATATAGACCACTAGGGATTTTCTGAGACATTCAATTGACTTTTCCCCTGGAGTTTACAGATCTCTTACAGCAAACTCTTTCTGAAATCTGTCACATTAGGATCCTTGTCTGGGAACTCTTGTGTTGGTCTCCAAGTACTCCCAGTTCATGAGGATGCAAGTCTCATACTATGTTTCTTTACCAGAGCTCCGAAGAACCCCAATGCCTCACATACCCAGAGGTCTATAGAACCCAGCAGGCATTTGTTTCAGGACAAGAGGAGAAACTTCAGTTGGCTGTGGTAGGGAGGGGAGGCACATCCAAGCACCATCTTCTCTGAATCCTTTAATCCTTTATTGAATATACAATCTTATATCCTGATTTTATCATTTAATATTAAAAGTGAATTCCTAGGTCATGAAAAATTCCCACAACCTCATTTTTAATAATTACTCATTCTATGTTTTATTAATTCTAGTAATTTAACTGGTCTTATTTATTCATAGGAACTTTATTTGACCATTTATATGATTATTTTCTTACTATTAATTCTAAAATATAGAGCACCCTTATAAGATTCTTAAGAAAGAATGGCAAATTGTTTTTGAAAAAGGCTATTTCAATTTGTATTTCCACTAACAGTATATGGCAGTTTCTGCTTCATTACTAACAGATAAAATAGCTAAAATGTAACATACATATGTACACAGATATTGTCTGTATGTATACTGTGTGTGTATGAATGTATGAATGAATGAATGGATGAATGGATGGATGGATGGATGGATTGACTGAATGACTGACTGATTTGCTACGTAAAGAATGGTTTGCTTTTTGTAGTACTGGGGATTGATTAAACCCAGAGCCTTGTACTGAGCTACATTCCCAGCATTTTTAAATTTTATTTTGAGATATGGTCTCTGGCTAAGTTGCCCATGCTGGCCTCAAACATGGAATTCTCTTGCCTCAACCTTCTAAAAGTAGCTGAGATTACAGGTGTGTGTGCACCAGTACATCAGAAACAACAGTGGTTTTTAACTTGCATTTTTCTCTAATCATGAATTTTCTTCTGTGGAATTATATCATGGATAAATTATAAACTGCCATTAAAACCTCTTCTGTACCAGTAGTAATATGTAGAGGCTAAATATTGATTATCTGATTTTTTTCCCTATCATCTGCTAGAGTTAGAAGTGAAATGAAATTGGGATCCCCAAATGATGAATATTCTAGGTATAAATGAGTGAGAGGAGGTGTTGGAAAATACATTCTCAGATACTTTCTGAATATAGGAAGGAACTTTATTTGGCTCTAAGTTTGGTTTAAAGTATGAGTTAAATCATATAGTCAGACTGTAAATGGAAAAAGTTATTTTGAAATAAAATACAAAAACACACAGACATATCCTATGCACATATACACATACATACAGTACAGGAAAGTCACAATGATAAATAAAGGATTAATCCAAGATCTATTTCTTTTACCTATATTTCCATTTTCCTCAAAATTATGGATCAATAAAAACTGCATGAACAACAAATTATGCAAAGAAACTCTACCACTTTATACAATTAAATTTTGCTTTCATCTATATATATATATATATATATATATATATATATATATATATATATATGAGAAAGGAAAGCTTTCATTTTTGTTTCCATTGGGAAAAGAACAAATAAAACAACCTTCTAACAGAAGGTTACTAAACAAAATAATTTACGGAAATATTTTTCTAAAGAGGAGTATTTCATTACTTTTAATTTTCTAACAGCAAATCATGACAATACTGAAAAATATACTTTTTAATTTTATATACTAAAGAATATACTTTTCATTTTACATTTTTTATGCTGGGGATTGAACCCAGTACCTTATACATATTAAGAACTCACTGTTCCACTGAGATATACCCAGGGCCCAGGAATCCACTTTTTAAAGACAATATACTCACTTTTGATGTTGGTGTGATAAAATAAAGAGCTTTCATTTGTCTGACAGGTTCACGATTCTTATAAATATTCTCCACAACTAACAACAATAACAAAAAGGTCACTTTATATAAGCAAATATTTATGCATTTGAAACAAATTTTAAATAAATTTTACTGTACTTTCCATTTACAATAATAGAGAAACAGATTTATACACACTTGGTTTATGTTTTTTTTTTCATTTGATAAATTTTAAAAATCATAAAAGTGTGTCTTCCCTGAGTCTAAATCATAGGCTGCACTGCTTTCTCATTGTGAGAAAAAAAGATAAAACAGTGATTTCATAGGTAGGTTTACCAGCATAAGCAAAGAATATGCCATGAAAAAAAAGAAAATGCATTAAAAATTAAAAATATATTTCTTTAAAAATATTCTATTATAATAGCAAATATGATACCAGTTATACTACACTAAAGACTTTACATATATTATTTATGAAACCTTATAACCACATTATGAGTACTTTCCCTCGGTATT
Organism: Marmota monax; assembly: GCF_021218885.2. NCBI lineage: Eukaryota > Metazoa > Chordata > Mammalia > Rodentia > Sciuridae > Marmota > Marmota monax. The sequence goes on from NW_026694276.1 coordinate 2,360,257, forward strand.
GGGGATTAAATTCAATGGTGCTCTTATCACTGAACTACAACCCCATGCCTTTTTAACTTTCTATTTTTTATTTTGAGACAGGATCTTGCTAAGTTGCTCAGACTGTCCTCAAACTTTTAATCCTCCTGCCTCAGCCTCTGGAGTAGCTAGAATAATAGGCATGGGGCACCATACCTGTTTATTTTGAGAGTATTTTAAAATTGAAGACACTAATCTTTTAAAACCACATACTAACATTTATATTTTTTCAACAATAAAACAAAGTGAATGTAACAAATTCTAATTGTCAAATTACTTAAAGCTCTTAAAAAAAAAAAAAAACTAAAAGTATCCTACAAATCAAAAGAACCATATTTCAAGACTTGTGTTGGCAAAGGACTATTAAGAATCAACATATGTGACATGCAATGAAGGCTACTGTTGGACTTTATTTTCCCCCAGTAGTGGAGATTGAATTTGGGGTTTTGTGCATGCTAGACAAGTGCTTTACCACTGAGCTACAACCCTACACACCCTGGACTTCTCTCTTAAATATGGTGATTTCATTTTCTCAAATTAAATTTCATTTTCTTAAATTAATATTACTAATGTACAATTTGTTATTAGATATCAAATAAAATTTCTAAAGAAAATTTCAAATACTTTAGGTAGGAAATTGTAATTTTTATACAATTCCAACAACCATGATTTTTACTTTTAAAAGATTAAGGTTCAGGGGGGTTGGGGTGAATTTTGCTAGTTGAGCACATACTAATTATTAGCATGCCTGAGGTTCTGGGTTCCATCCCCACAGTTCCCCCCAAAATGATTAAGATTCAATGTAAATTTACTTCTAGTAGTTAATACTCAAAATGAAGTATCTAACAATCATCCTGTGCTGTACATACTATTATAATTTGGTGAATAATGTACAGGTACAACATTGCAAAAATGAAATATCTGTTTAACAAGAGCAGAAAAGTATTACTTCTCCAATTCACTGAAAGTGTATATCTATTAAATGATAAAGAAAGGTCTTGGGGGGCGGGTGTTGGGGTTGTGGCTCAGTGATACAGAGCTTGCCTGGCACATGTGAGGCCCTGGGTTCGATCCTCAGTTCCACATAAAAATAAATAAAAAATAAAGATATTGTGTCCAACTGCAACTAAAAAATATTTAAAAAAAAAAGAAAGGTCTTCAATAATGCAAAAGTCTAATTCTAAATCTATTTTTTAAGGTTTTTATTTGACTTTATCTGCACTGAAGTAAAATTTTTTCATATATATATATATATATATATATTTTTATATATATATATTTTTTCATATATATATATATATATATATTTATTTTAGTTGTTGATGGACACAATACCTTTATTTTGTTTAGTTTTTTTTTTTTTTTTTTTTAATGTGGTGCTGGGGATCGAACCCAGTGCCTCACGCATGCTAGGCAAGTGCTCTACCACTGAGCCACAGCCTGAGCCTCTTCCCTCGTTGATTTTTAAAGAATAACAAGACCCATGCTGGGCACAGTGGCACATGCCTGTAATCTCAGCTGCTTGGGAGGCTGAGGCAGGAGGATTCTGAGTTCAAACCCAGCCTTGGCAAAAGCAAGGTGCTAAAAACTCAGTAGGACTCTGTCTCTAAATAAAATACAAAATAGGGCTGGGAATGTGGCTCAGTGGTTGAGTATCCTAGAGTTCAATCCCCTGTACCATAAATAAATAAATAAACAGATAAATAACAAGACACTACTGAACATTTTCAAAATGACCTGCATGACAAAATAAAGTCTGACCAGTGAATATGCCAATGCCAAGTCTCATATAAAGGTTTTTAGAAGGGCTAATATAAAATTTGAAAGGACCATAAGTTTAAACTAATAGATAATGACTGTGATTAAACCTACATGACTCTGGAAGATATTGAGAACATTCCATTGCACTGTGCTCTAAGATATAGTCCCAGGAGGAGGAGGAGGAGGAGGAGAAGGAGAAAAGGAGGGAGGGAGGGAGGGAAGGAAGGAAGGAAGGAGGGAGGGAAGGAAGGAAGGAAGGAAGGAAGGAAGGAAGGAAGGAAGGAAGGAAGGAAGGAAGGAAGGAAAAGAAAAGAAAAGCTGTAGTCAAATAAGCTTAAAAAAGGAATACTAATATTTTACCCAGGGGATCTATATATGTGTTGGTCTACAAGACCAGGCCACAGTAAGAAAAACAATGGTCTACAGAAAAAGGTAATTAAAAACTCTTTATAGTGCTCTACAGTTTCATTGTGCTTTCACACATTTATAAAATGGTGCTCATCCTAGTTTCAGACCAAAATATCCTCTGGGAACTTGAAAAACTTACATAGCCTTAATCAACAATTTACTTTTTTAATAGTAAAAGAAATTAAAGCTTTAATCTAATTTCTAGTTTACAACTTTTTCCATAAAGATCATAAATTGAATATATAATATAATCAATGATAAAGATTAATTTATATGTGACTATCAACACACAAATATTAGCTGGATGTGGTGGCATATACCTGTAATCCCATCTACTCTGGAGGCTAAGGTAGAAGGATTGCAAATTTGAGGTCAGTCTGGACAATTTAGCAAGATCCTAACTCAAAATAAAAAAGGGCTGGGATTGTAGCTCAGTAGTAGAGTGTCTATAGATTCAATCCCTAATGCCCCCAAACCAAACCAAAAACCAAACAAAAAAGCCCATAAATATTTTATGGTCAGGCTTTCTAAAAAATATTGAGTATATACTTAGGAGCAAAATATAAAAGAACTGTATTTGACTTTGAGTCTGTTTCTTCATTGCAGATGGGGGTATTTAATCTCTCTCTACAGGGGAATTATGAAGATCAAACTTATAAATAAATGAGTTAATGGACGATGAGTTAAAAATAACATGATCATGAATGTTATAAGATGTTGGTACTTCCTCCAGAAGGTAATACAGATTAATACAACATAACTTCGAATCAACATTATGTATTTTAAAATATGCACAAAGGTTGATTTTATGACATCTTAATAGTCATTGAAAAAGAATACAAATAAATGACAAGGGCAGGAGGTGTCGCTCAGTGGTAGAGTGCTTACCTAGCACATGTGAAGCTCTGGGTTCAATACCCAGCACTACAAAACAAAACACTAAAAACAAAAACCCCAGAAACATTAATGAAACCACTGAGGTAAACCTAGTGTAGCAATAAACTAAACTACTAAATATGTAAGAGGAAAAAAAATTAAAGAACCACCTCAACAAAGTAATTGACTTAAGTCTTGGTCAGGGCACTTAATTATATGTCTCCAAGGTAAAAATTTAGAGAGGTTATTTATTGGTAGAGTCATAATGAAACATAATGTCCTCAAAAATAAAATTACAATAATTTTTTTATAGTGCTGAGGATTGAACCCAGGGCCTCACTCACACATGCAAAGCACATGAGCTACCAGAGCTATAACCCTAGCACTCAAATTTCTTTCTTTCTTCTTTTTTTCTTTTTTTGGTGGTATTGGGAATTTAAATCCAGAGGTGCTCTACTACTGAGCTACAACTGCACTTCCCTTTAATATATATACACATATATATGTATATATATATTTTTTAGTTGTTGATGGATCTTTATTTTATTTATTTATACATGGTGCTGAGAATTGAATCCAGTGCTTCAAACATGCTAGGCAAGTGCTCTACCACTGAGCCACAACCCCAACCCTTTCTGGCCCCTTTTTAAATTTTCTTTTGAGACAGGGACTCACTAAATTGCCAAGGCTAGTTTCATATTTGTAATCCTCTGCCTCAGACTCTGAAATTACTGGAATTACAGGTATGCCCACTGTGTCAGGCTCCCAGCACTAAAATTTCTCAATACTTCAGACCTTCCCAATCAGTATAAGAAAGCATTCATAAGAAAAATTTGTAACACTTACCAGTTATACTTTCTTCTAGAAGATCTGTCATTTTGCAACATGATGCCAAAAGCCTAGTGGTAAATTCATCTAAAAGCATTATCTTAAAAGAAATACAAATTAATATATTATAAGTATCTGAACACCAAAAATTCACAAAAGACAGAATTTTGGCCCTTAACTCTACTCAGATTTATAGATCATTTATAACATAAAATTAAAATATCAGGACAGTTAGCAAAATGATCTCAACTCATGTTTTAACTTACATGATCTGAAAATTAATTTTATCACTAGACATACACACAGTATTATATATAAGCACAGGAATAGAAATATTTCTATTTTGATGCAGGAGCTTGTTCATTTTAAATGTCTTATATTTAACATAAGATTTTCTTCAAATCACGAATCATCACTTACTGAAATATGACACTTAGTTCACTTAAATATTTACAAGTAGCACTTGAGTTACTACCATCCTTATTTTATAGACAAGAAAACAAGAGGCAGAAACAACCATTACGATGTGAAGTTAGGATTTGAAGGCAAACAGTGTAAGTCCAGATCCTATTTCCTTACAGAAGTATCCTAAGTACAACATACTGAAGTCCTCAATATAAGAGCAAAGTATACAATTTTACCTTCCATTCACCTTCTTTCTTGCAGTCATCAAACACTGTTGCTTTTATCTCTGTTTAAAAAAGGGGGGGGATTATTTAGGAATCTAAATCAACAGTTTGTAAAAATAATAATAGCAACTACTCAAGAGGTCCAAAATGACTTGGAAAATTCCAATTTGAAAATAAGAAAAACTACATTAAAAGCATACATATTTGTTGTACCCTAAGTAAAAAATCCAATATATTTAATACCTAACATATAAGTACATTTCAACTATATTTTTAAACTGAGATAACAATTATAAAAAGGGCTAATATTTTTAAGTATATAAACATATAAGTACATGAAAATATTTCTGAAAATTTTATCTAATTTGGTTTTTTCTGTTCTACTTAAATCTTAAGTAAATAAGATGAAAACAAAAAAATCCATAGGACAATCCTAAACTAATTTATAATTTATCCTAAAATAATTTACTCATAAATTATATTCAACAATTGAATCTGCATAAACATTTTTCATCCTGACTGACATTATGTTTTGCATCCCTCCCTCCCTCCCCTTCTCTTCCCGCCCATATATAATTAAATTAGGATAAAAACTTTGCCTTGATTTATCAAGAAATATTATATGATCTTTTAAATAATTTTCAAAATTAAATATTTTATAAACTAGTTCATGGATTTACAAAATCCCTTACATAATAAAGAATACATGTAGGTAATACATACAAATTCTATTTTATAATAAGACAATCTCCTATATTTAATGTTTTTATTGATAGTCAATTAAATTTGAAAACTGTAGTAATATTGTACCTAATGCATAAAATATAACTAAAATGTAAATTATGGTAAGTCTTCTGTCTTTCACTAATTCTTATAAATGAGATAGTTATACAATTCATTTAAATTTTTCTATTTCATAATTTAAAATTGTTTTAAGCTAATCCTTTTGGAAAATTTACCATCAAGTTCTTCATACCATGTTAAAAAACAATAGCTTCTGTAACGGATGGGATATAACTAATAAGGGTTACTATGGTATAATTTTTAAGAATTAGGTCTTTGTTCCTAATTCCTGGCATAGAGCCTCTAGAGTGCTTGAAATCTACTGAGTGAAAGAGGATCTATGCTATATTAATGACATGACTCTTGGCTAAAGGGCTCCTAGATAGCTTTGAGACTCAGGTTGGTCACAGAAAAGACCAAGACATGACCTCCATGGAGGAGAGAGGGGCAGGAGATTGAATTAAATCACCAATGACTTGATTTAATCAACTGGGCCTACATAAGGAAATCTCCATTAGGAAAAAAAAAATTTAAAGGAAGACCTTGGAGAGCTTCAATCGAATGTTTATCTACATACAAGAACAGTGGTGTACCCCAACTATGCTCCAGACCCTTCTGGATCTCACCCTTATATATTTCTGTATCTGGCTATTTTATTTGTATCCTTTATAATACACTGATAATAGGAAGTAAAGTGTTTTCTAAAGTTTTGTGAGTCATTCCAGTAAATTATTGAACCTGAAAGGGAAGAGGGATTGTGGAAACCTCTGATTTGTACCCAATCCAGGAAGAAGCATGGATAACCTGAGGACCTAGTATTTGCTAACAGTATCTGAAGTGAGAGCAGTCTTGTGGGACTGAACCCTTAAACCTACAGTCTGACATAGTTAAGTAATACTAGGTAGAGTCAGAATTAAACTGAATAGCAGGATACCCTACTGGTGTTCACAAGTTAAAGAATTAATATAGGGCAGGGTATCATATTTGGTGTCAGAAGTATTGTAAATAAAAAGTTTAATTACTATTAAGAATTGTGAAGTGGAAGGCTTTACTGTGACTGAGAAACTGCTGAGAAAAATTAGGTAACACAATTATATATTGCTTGCTAGGAGGATTATAACGTTATCTGAGAAGAATTATAGTAAAAAAAACAGAAATATTTAACTATAATTTAATCCAAAGCACCAGTTTCTAATACCCTATAGGCAAATAAACAAAGGATTTTCTCAGTTAGAGCTCAGATACTGAAATATTATGCCACTTCCCTTTCTAAATTAGCTTCCTTCCTGATACCTCAAATAAGCTCAAATTGAAGACATTTTGTTTATTCTTAGCAGATTTTCTTGTTGTCTTTCTCTTAAGAAATGAAAATGGAATTAATGACAGAGCAGATTGGAGAAGGGGTAACCTGATAGTTTTACAACTGAATTCTACAAAACATTTAAGAAAGAATTAATACCAATTCTTTCTAAACTGTTCCAAAACACTGAAATAGAAGATACTCTTTTTATGAGGCAAGCATTATAGCAAAACCAGACAAAGACAGAATTAAAAAAAGAAAACTACAGACCCATATTCCCAAGAGTACAGATACAAAAATTCTCAACAACAACAACAAAACAAACAAACAAAAACTAGCAAACCAAATTCAATAACATATCAAAACTATCATATATCATGATCAGGTGGGATTCATCCCAGGCATGCAAGGACAGTTCAACATACACAAATCAAAAACCATGATACAACACATTAACAGAATGAATGACAAAACTCTTATGATCATTTCAATAGATGCATAAAAAGGATTTAAAAAGGTTCAACAAGTTGGGCATGGTGCTACATGCCTATAACCTGTGACTTGGGAGGCTGAGACAGGAGGGTCGCAAGTTTGAAGCCAGCCTAGCTAGACAACTTGGCGAGATCCTGTCTCAAAAAATAGAAAGGGCTGGGGATGCAGCTCAGTGGTAGAGTGCCTTTGGATTCAATTCTCAATACCACCAAAACCAAATGAACAAACAACAACAAAAAGAATTAACATCCCTTCATAAGGGCCTAGAGTTGTGGCTCAGTGGCAGAGCACTTACCTGGCACATGTCAGGCACTGGGTTCGATCCTCAGCACCACATAAAAACAAATAAATAAAGGTATTGTGACCATCTACAATTTTAAATTTTTTTTTTAAAAATCCCTTCATGATAAAACTCAACAAATTAGGTGTAGAAAAAACAATCCTCAAAATAATAAGTGCTATATAAAAAAAAATCCATGGCCAAATGGGGAAAACCTGAAAGCAATTCCTTTAAAATCAGGAACACGGAAGGGCTTTCCACTTTCACCACTCTGATTTAATATATAATATTGGAAGTCTTAGCAACGGCAATTAGGCAAAAGACAGAAATAGCATCTTTTGAAAGAAATTAAGATAAATTATCCATGTTTGAGGATGACATGATCCTACACATAGAAAACCATAAATTACTCCATCAGAAAACTGTTAGAACTTACAAATAAATTCAGTGAAGTAGCAGAATAAAAAAACCAACATAAAAAAGTAGTATATCTATACACAGATAATGAACTTACAGAAAAAGAAATTAAGAAAGCAATCCCATTCACAATACTACAAATTTAGGAAGTGAAAACACTGGTAAAAGAAAGTAAGATGATACACACACAAAAAAATGGGAAGATAGCCTATGTTCATAAATCAGAAGAATCAATATTGTTAAAATAACCACACTATCCAAAGTGATCAATAGAGTCAATGTTAATTCCCATCAAAATCCCAATGACTTTCTTGACAGAAATAGAAAAACCAATCCTAAAATTCATTTGGAATCACAAATGACCCAGAATAGCCAGAGATCCTGAAAACACACACACACACACACACACACACACACACATCACACAAGGCTGGAAGCATCACAGCACCAGACTTCAAAATATACTACAAAGCTCTAGTTACTAAAAAAAGTATGGTACTGTATAAAAAACAGATACATAGACCAATGGAACAGAACAGAGAAGCCAGAAATCAATCCACACTCATACAGCGGATTGGTTTTTAACAAAGACACTAAGAACATAGAGTAGAGAAAGGACAGTCTCTTCAATTAATAATGCTGGCAAAACTGGATAGACATCTGCAGAATGAAAATAGATATCTTTCTCTGATATCTATTTTCATACACAAAAATATGTATCAAAATCCTAAATCTTAAACCTAAAACTATGAAATTACTGTATAAAAACATACCAGAATCACTTCAAGACAATGGTATAGGCAATGATTTTTTTCACATAGGACCCTAGAATCACAGGCAACAACAACAACAAAAGACAGGCTTACCTTAAATTAAGAAGCTTTTGTATATCAAAGGAAGTGACAAGATTAAGTGACAACCTACATACAGAAAGGGAGATAATATTTGCAAAAGATACGCCTGATAAGGGACTGAAAACCAAAACATGGTAAGAAACTAAAAAAGATGAACACCAAAAACAGTCCAAATAAAAAAATGGGCTAAAAAACTAAACAGACACTTCTCAAAAGAAGTCATAAACATCCAACAAATATATAAAAATGCTCAACTTCACTATTCAGCAGAAAAATGCAAATCAAAAATCACAGTAAGGTGTCCTCTCATTCCAGTTAGAATGGCTATCATCAAAAAGACAAGAAATAATGAATGCTGAGGATGTTGGGAAAAGTGAACATTTACACACTTGGTAGCAATACAAATTAGTACAGCTATTATGGAAAACAGTATGGAGATTCTCAAAAAAATTAAAAGTACAACTATTATATGGTTCAGCAATTCTGCTCCTGGGTATATACCCAAATCTTAATACCAAAAAATGAAATCTTAATACCAAAAAGATACTTGGGACCCATGTTCCCTGCAACATTATTTATAAATAACTAAAATATGGCATCAACCTAAATGCCCCTCACAGGATGAGTATATTTACCACTTGGTCATAAAAGAGAATGAAATTCTGTTATTTGTAGCAACATGGATTGAACTGGAGAACATTTTTTGGGTAAAATAAGCCAGACACAGAAAGACAAACACCACAAGTTCTCACTTATTTATAGAAATTGTTACGGTTTGGATATAAGGTATCCCTCCAAAGCTCCCATGTTAATGCAGGAAATCAGAAATTAAATGATTATGAGAACTATAACCTAATCATTGGATTAATCTATTTGATGGATTAGTAATTTGAAAGGATTAACTGCATTGTAACTACAGGCAAATGAGGTGTTGGCTGGAAGAGCTGGATCACTGGAGGTGTGCCTTTGGGGATTTCATCTTGTCCCCTTGGCTTCTCCTCTCTCTCTCTACTTCCCAGCCACCATGAGATGAGTAACTTTCTTCCAGTGCTGCCCTTCTGCCATAGTGTTCTGCCTCACTTCAGGCCCAAAGTGCTGGAGTTAGTTGACCATGGACTGAACCTCTGAAACCCTTGAGCCAAAATAAACGTTTCCTCTTCTTGAGTTGGTCTTGTTGGGTAATTTGGTCACAGTGATGCAAAGCTAACTAAAACAGAAACCAGTAAGCCAATATGGTAAAGTATGGAACAGAATAGTGGTAACTGGTGATAGGAAAATGTAACGGTTAGGGGTATAGAAGAAAATAAGACACCTTTGAAACTAGAAAGGGTACAGGATAAGGAGGTTTGAGGGTAGAAGGCAAGTAGACATGATCAATGCACAATGTATGCATGTATGGAAATATCACAGTGAATACCATTAACCTGTATAAATAACATATATTAATAATTATAGATTTTATTTAAAAAAGAGGTCCCTGAACAGAAGTCATCTCTACAATATTTGAAATTTTATACCTACACCATTCTAGATAATAGAAACTAGCCATATGAGGCTTTCAAGCACTTGGAGTGTGGCTAGTCTGCACTGTGATGTCCTGCAAACAAAATACATATGAGGGGGCTGGAGTGTAGTGAAGTACCAGAGCACATGCTTAGCATGTATGAGGCTCTGGGTTTGAACCCCAAAACAAAAAAAAAGGGGTGGGGGACTTTGAAGAAAAAGAAAGGAATATTAAATATTCTGTGAATTTTTAAATTACATGTTTAAATTATAACACTTTGAATATATCAAGTTAAACTAAATATTGATTATTAAATTAATTTCACCTGGGCTGCGGTTGTGGCTCAGTGGTAGAGTGCATGTCTAGCATGTGTGAGGTCCTGGGTTAGATCCTCAGCACCACATAAAAATAAATAAAGATACTGTGATTCATCTACAACTAAAAAATATACATAAAAAATTTTTTTAATTCGGACTTACAGTGTTTTCTCAAGCGGTTTTCTCATAACACTTTTATCTTTGCTCTGCCTACTCTATCTACTCTTCCTCAAAGATAAATATCACCAAAGTTAGTCATCTATCAGATTATCAGATCAATCCTTCAGTTTCCAATCATCTTATAGTTCATTTCTCCTAGACTTCATTCAATTATACAATACAGGTTTAAGCACTTTAATGCAGGTTTAATGCCTCCTAAAAACTGCTCTAGACTTCATTTCTATAAGTCTGTTGTTTTCTTATTCTTTGACTATTTCCTCCTTCCCCCACAATCAATAATTAGGCAGTACTGATTGTTCTTTCTGGTATTTGACCATTATGTTTTACTGCCACTGGCACCAGCAATACCTTAATTCTTATCACTCACTGAACTACTGCAACAGACCCCTATCTAGATTTCCTGCTTTCCACCTCCAACCCCTTTACCTTTCCAATTCATTTTTTCACACTGCTGTCAATTACCTTCCCGAAACTCAACTCCTTGTTTAGATTACTATATATCTCAAGTCTCAAATGTTCACTCTTGCCTACAGAATAAAAAAAATCTATTATTCAATATTCTCCATGAACTGCTTCTACCTAATCTCTATATTGATCTTCCACTAGTCCAAATACTACCCAAATAATTACCTATCAATACCAACTATCCTATCTTTGCTCATTTTGTTTTTCTGAAGCACAAAAGGAAATACATTTAAAACTGTAAAGTGCTGGGGCTGTAGCTCAGTGGCAAAGCACTTGCCCAGCATGCGTGAGGCACTGGGTTCAATCCTCATCACCACATAAAAATTAACAAATGAAATAAAGGTATTTTGTCCATCTACAACTACAAAAAAAATTATTAAAAAAAAAAACAAAGAAGTGAAAACACTGAAAGGAGAAATAAGAGAACTACTATAGTACATAACAATATGAGCAAAGCTGAAAGTATATTTGCACAACTATCTTAAATCACAGAGAAATTGTTAATAAACCTGATAATAATACAATAGAAACTGATTTGCCTGGAAAATAGAAAATAATCTATGAATATCAGTTTTAAAAGAAATTTAAAAGTCAGAAAATATGAAAATCATAATCAAGAAAATGAGTGGAAAAAATTACCACTACCAGAAGATAATTTCAATATTGACCTGGAAAAGTTACCTTATTCTCTTTTATCTACCCTACCTTCCCTAAATAAATGACTCCCACCATATGCTGTAGCCTAAATCCTGATCTCTTCATTCAGCTCCCTTTTCTGTAAATGTATATTTACTTATCTCCAACTGCTACTGGACACTTTGACTTGCACTGAAAATTCACTATGTTCTAATTCTAAACTATTTTTTCCCTTCAAGCCTGTTCCTTTTTTCCCCCTCATTGATAAACAGGAACAACACTGTCTAGTCTAGACTGGAATTTTCGTCTAGGATGACTCTCCCTTAGATTATATCTTATTGAGTCTACTGTTTAAGTTTCTCCTTTCCTCATTCATCTTCTCCTTACCTCCCTTGTGACAGTTCAGCCTTCTATTCTAGACCAATCCAATGACTATGTAGTCTCTTTGCCTCCCATTCCCCATTTCTCTTTCAAATAAATGCCCCCTTCCCTCTAACCTCTGAGTTTAATAACCAAATTATTACAAAAAGTGAATCAACATAACTCACTTTCTTTATTTCACTAAACTTACATCTTGGATAACCTCCATGTAGAGTATGAACATACAATAACTCCTTTAACAGTTATAAAATATTCCTTAATACAGAATTTATTCATCTACAGATTGTCATTCTGTTTCCAATTTTGCCACCGTGCTGCAATAAGGATCCTTAAACATATATCTGTATCATTACTTTTTTTTCTCATAAAACAACCATTTAAAAAATGTTATTTATTTATTTACACTTGACATAGGGGATGGAAAAAGAGGTGCTTTTAACCACTAAGTTACATCCCTATCCCTTTTAATATTTTACTTTGAGACAGGGTCTCCCTAAATTGCTGGGATTTGAGATCCTGTTTTAGCCTCCCAAGTCACTGGCAAAACAGGCATGCACACTGCACCTGGCCTATTTTCTTTTAACATATTCATAAGTGCACATGAGATATTTTACTCCATTTCAATTCTCAGTACTACTTCCTTCCCTTCCCTCCTTCCTTCTCTGATCCCTTTGCTCTACTCTATTGGTCTTCTATTTTTTTAATTGGTTATTGTTATACATAAAAGTGGCATTCATTGTGACATACTCACATATGCACATAGCACAGTGTGGTCAATTTCATTCCACAGTTACTTTTTGTTTGTTTTTTAAAGACAGGGTCTTACTAAATTGCCAAGTCTGGCCTTGAATTTTTGATCTCCCTGCCTCAGGATCTTGAATTAGCTGGAATTACAGGTGTGCACAAACATGCTGAATGATAGAATTTCTTATATTTTTGATCTGCATTTGGTTGAATCCATGGAGGTGGAAGCTGTGGGTTCAGAAGGCCAACTGTACTATATTTATTTTTATTTATTCCAACTGTATAATAATAAAGGATCTGGAGGGTTTCTCTCTTAGCATAACAGCATAAAGGCAAAAGTCACTATTACAAAATGGGTTGGGGATGATATTAATCAGAATAGTGGTTATGCTGGGGAAGAAAGTGGGGTTAGATTAGAACTGGGAGGAGTAATGCAGTGCTGGAAACATTGTATACACTGATTTGGGTGAAAGCTACACCAGCAAAAATTTCATCCACTGTATTTATTTATTGGTACCAGGGACTGAATGCAGGGGCACTGTCAACCACTGAGCCACATCCCCAGCCCTTTTGATACAGGATCTCACTGAGTTGCTTAGTGCCCCGCCTTTGCTGAGGGTGGCTGTTAACTGGATCCTTCTGTCTCAGCCTCCCCAGCTGCTAGGATCACAGGTGTGCGCCACTGCGCCCAGCACATCCACTGTACTTTTTGCGTTAGTGTACTTCACCACCATAATATATCTTGAGTCATTGCCCTTCAAAAATGAACAAGAAAAGGGTCGGATGCAATGACACATGCCTGTTATCCCACCGGCTTGGGAGGCTGAGGCAGGAGGATCGTGAGTTCAAAGCCAGCCTCAGCAATGGGGAGGTACTAAGCAACTCAGTGAGATCCTGTCTCTAAATAAAATACAAAAAAGGGATGGGGGTGTGGTTCAGTAGTCGAGTGCCCCTGAGTTCAATTCCTGGTACAAAAAAAAAAAAAAAAAAAACAACTTTTGACAATATTTAATTGAGTACCCAAAATGCTGGTGACTGCTTTTCAGGGGTCAGGGGGATCGTTTTTATTGGTTCCCCATAGCCTAGAGAATAAACTACTTAGCAAAGCATCAGGATTTTTTTTTTTTTTTAATACTGGAGATTAAATCTTGGGTTGCTCTACCCTTGAGCTACATCCCTATCCCTTTTTATTTTGAGAAAGGGTTTCACTAAGTTGCTTCAGGCTGGTCTCAAATTTGAGATCCTTCTTTCAGCCTCCAGAGTCACTGGGATTACAGGTGTATACCATTATGTCAGCTCATCCAGGACCCTTCCTAATTGGCTCCAATCTACCTTTAGGTCTATATCCCCCTTCACCTGCAACAAATACCCCCATACTCAGTCAAAAAAAAAAAAAAAACTGTTCCAGCAGAGTATGGTGGCACAGCAACAACTCAGGAGGCTGAGACAGATGGATCACAAATTCAAGGCCAGCCTCAGCAAGTCCCTCAGTAACTTTATAAGACCCTGTCTCAAAATAAAAAATAAAAATAAAAAGGGCTGGGGAAATATCTCAATGGTAAGTGTCCCTGAATTAGATCCTCGGTACCCAAACAAAAAGCAAAACAACAACAACAAAAAAAAACTGTTCCCTTTTTTTGGTTCCCCATCCTAAAAACAATTACATACTGAAAAAACAAACAAAATAATACAATTCTTTGTGTGGACTTTATTTTCAGAAAACTTTAAGATTTATAAGAAACCTAAAAGCTGGTTGTTTTGGAGAGAAAAGCTGGAAATCTGGGTTGGGAGGAAGATTAATTTTATTTTATACTCTTCCTCTTAAAATTTTTTGCTGCCTCAAGATTTTAAATAGTTTAAAATGTTAATTACAAATGGATGCTCACATTCGACATACACACACAAAAAAGTTAATTACAAAGATTAAGAAGGACATGCAAGGGAGGGGGGATAGTAGAGGATAGGAAAGGCAGCAGAATACAACAGACACTAGTATGGCAATATGTAAATCAGTGGATGTGTAATCGATGTGATTCTGCAATCTGTATACGGGGTAAAAATGGGAGTTCATAACCCACTTGAATCAAAATGTGAAATATGATATATCAAGAACTATGTAATGTTTTGAACAACCAACAATAAAAATTAAAAAAAAAAGGACATGCAAAATGTTGAGTCAATGTTGTTTAAAAGGAAGAAAGCCATAGCAGTCCACCTGCCCAGCTAGATCAATCTATCGATCTCTATCTATCT
The DNA here is from genome assembly GCF_021218885.2 of Marmota monax. NCBI lineage: Eukaryota > Metazoa > Chordata > Mammalia > Rodentia > Sciuridae > Marmota > Marmota monax. The sequence goes on from NW_026694276.1 coordinate 2,375,383, forward strand.
ATCTATCTATCTATCTATTGTTACTAGGGATCGAACAGAGGGTGTTTAACCACTGAATCACATCCCCATTAATATTAAATATTGAGATGGGAATCTCACTAAACTGCTAAAGCTGGCCTCAAACTTGCAGTCCTCCTGCCTCAGCTTCTTGAGTTGCTGGGATTACAGATGTGTGCCACCATGCCCAGCAGAGTCATTTATTTTTAAAAGCATTGTTACCCATCACTTTCTGCTAGGATCTGTTAGGATTTAAAAAAAAAAAAAAAAAATTTTTTTTTTTAGTCATTAATGGACCTTTGATTTTATTTATTTATATGTGGTGCTAAGAATTGAACCCAGTGCCTCACACATGCTAGGCAATGCTCTACCACTGAGCCACAACCCCAGCCCTGTTAGGAATTTAAAGTCCTATAAAACAACAGTGGACCTACCTTCAAGAAGCTTAACAAAAGACTATCAAGGCAGTTGTGAGATGTGACATTCAAGAAGGGTAAACTAAATGCTACAGAAACTTAAAAGGGCAGGTAAAAGTTAGAAGCCACTAAGAAGGTGGTAGCTCATTTGAACTGAAACTTGAAGGCTGGCTAAATTTTGGATAAAAATAAGGGAAGCTGGGTGTGATGGCATCCTAGTTACTTGGGATGCTAAGGTAAAAGGATTCCAAATTCAAGCTTCAGCAACTTGGCAAGACACTGTCTCAAAATAAAAATAAAAAGAGCTGGGGGACCTATTCAGTGGTAGCATACCCTTGGGTTCAATCCCCAGTACCAAAAGTAAATAAATAAACAGACAAACAAACTAACTCTTTAAATTAATTTTAAAAATAAGATATGGCAGTAAAAGATTTCAAGATAAGCCAGATGCAATGGTGCATGCCTATAGTCCCAGCAACCTGGGATACTGAGGTAGGAGGATCACAAGTTGAAGGCCAGCTTCAAAAATTAGTAAGCACTTAGCAAGACCCTGTCTCAAAAAACAAAAAATAAAAAAAGGTCTGGGAATGTAGCTCAGTGGTAAAATGCCCCTGGGTTCAATCCCTAGTACCCCCCAAAAATGTTTTTTTTTCAAGAAGAGTAAATAATATAGACTAGATGGAAAAATCAAAGTATACAGGTGAAAGAAAATAAGAATAACCAGGTAGACTGGGGCCAGATCTTCAAAAGTAGACTCTGAAATGAACTTTAGGTAACTGGAGGTCTCTAAACAGGTCTCTAAACACACAAGCACAGAGCAACTAATTTTACTATTACAGGAAAATTAATATGGAAGCTACTTGCTGAATGGACTAGAATGAGAAAAAGTAAGAGTTTAGAGGATTAGTTACGAGATTGGTTAGGAGCCTCCTGCAATAGACTGGGCAAAAAGTAAGACCTTTTTAAAGGTTTAAACATGGAAAACCACGGACAGCTCAAACATTAACTTTGCAGGGTGAAAAAAAAAACAACAACTAAGCGTAAATCCTAGGTCTAGATTTCACAGCTGTTATCAGCATTTATTTTTAATTTTTATTTATTTATTTTTTTGGTACTGGGGACTGAACCCAGTGGTGCTTTACCACTAAGCTACATCCCCAGACCATTATATTTCTTTTATGTTGAGATAGGTCTAAAGGTCTCACTAAATTGCTTAAGTTGACCAACTTGCAATCCTCCTGTCTCAGCCTCCCAAATCACTGGGATTACAGGCATACAGTACCACGCCCCATATCAAGGTTTATTTTAACAGCATAACTGAGATACAATTTGTATACCATACAATTCACCCACTAAAAAATGTGTGATTCGATGGTTTTCAGCATATTCACAAAGTCATGCATCTATCACTGCATTACCACAACCGTGAGAACATCTTCATTATTCCAAAAAGAAAACCCATCCCTCCAAATAGGCATTCATTTAATCTACTTTCTGTCTCCATAGATTTGCTTGTCCTGGGCATTTCATATATATGGAGTCATATAGTGTGAATGTGGCCCTTTGTGACTGGTTTCTTAGCATAATAACATTTTCAATATTTTGTGCTACTGTAAAATATATCAGTATTTCATTTTTTCTTACTGCCTTTATTTATCCATCTATCAGTCCCTGGACATTTGAACTGTACAGTGTTTGCTTAGCATGCATGAGGTTCTGGGTCTAATCCTCAAAACCAACAATAAAAAAAAAAAGGACGGGAAAAAGGAAATAGTGGTTCCATTCTCTTTGCTTACCACTGTCTAGTCAAACTAAAGGTTATTTAGTTTTCTACCCTCACCTATTATATCATCAACCTAATAAAACATTTTCTCTAAAAATATGATTCTGATTCTCTTATCTCTTTTTTAAAATTTTTTAGTTGTCAATGGATCTTTTATTTATTTATTTTATATGTAGTGTCAAGGACTGAACCCAGGGTCTCACACATGCCCGGCAAGCGCTCTGCCACTGAGCCACTACTGCAACCCCTGAATCTCTTATCTCTTCAAAAATTCATTCAACATTTCTCTCAGATTCTTTTTTTTTTTTTCCTTTCTGCAGTACTGTGGAATGAACATAGGACCTAGCACATGCTAGGCAAGTACTCTACCACTGAGCTATAATCCTCCCTTTTCTAAAATTTTTATTTTGGGCCATGGATCTTTAAGTCACCCAGACTGACTTTGAACTTATCATTCTCCTGACTCAGCCTCTCCAATAGCTGACACTACAGATATGTTTCACCACACCCGGATGGGGGGGGGGGCAGGGCGTGGTACTGGAGAATTAACTCAGGGTATTCTATCACTGAGCCACACCCCTTCTTTATTTTTGAGACAGAGTGCTGCTAAATTGTTGACTAGCCTCAACTAACTTCCCATCCTGCCTCAACCTCCCCAGCCATTGGGATTATAGGCATGCACCACCACACCCAACAAGTTGCATCTTTTGCTAACAGAACTCAGAGGCTCCCTCTTCTTAATATATATACTTTACTCAATAAATGCTGAATGACTATTGTCTTTTGTTATGTTTCTATTTACAAAAAGTTTCAAAGAATTACTTTACAACCCTACATCTTTTTCCTTTCATTTTGTCTGTCTTTATCTTACACTCCATCTGGAAAGTCTGGTGTTAACCTTAAGTTAACAGCACAAATTAGAAATTTTATTATCCCTACACTCTCCCTCCTACCTAGTTTCATGCTATTAAGATTGGCATTACCATCACTAATCTTTTCTCATAAATGCTAATGTAAAGCAAAATGTACATCTTGGAAATTTTTATACAACACACTTTACTACCCATTTTTATACAAATGTATTTAAATGCCATTGTTTTTAACCATTTCCAAATCCTTACCATGTTAAGCATGTTAATCCTGAAAAACAAAATGACAACCTTAAAATTAACTAATTTTTTTAAAACTATAATTTCTTACTTCTTCTTTACACACTCGCATAGCGTCTGCTATATATGAAACACTAGCCCAGTTACTGATTTGGATTTTTCATTTTATACAAGAACTTAAAACTCCCAGATTTTTGCCAAGCAATTTCTGTTCTTTGTTCAACAAGTTGGAGTAAGAACTACTAATCAGAAGTTACTCCCTTTCCACTACTAGACCATAATTACTTTGAACCCAAAGATGCCAAACAATGATGGTTCTTCCTGTTTGGTGGGTTCATTCCTTCCCTAACATGCCTGGCCTAGGTTTGGAGTAATTTTTATGAAAGCCAAGGATGATAGGGCAGAACATCAATAACCAACAAGTAGCAAAGTTCTAACAACAGAGAGTCGCCCCAGAGTGTAAAAGGAAAGGTGAAGGTGCATCTTTGCCCAGGTACGCAAGCCGCTGTCACGGGTGGAGATTTAATTATTCCAATGGTCCCTTCTCAAAAACTTATCAAGTAGGCTCCTCTAGGAATCGTGGAAGAAGGATCTGTTTAACAGTGAATTTTTGTTTTTGTTTTTAAAGGACATTGGAAAGTACAGTAATAAAAATCCTCCTTGATACTAACACAAATAAGGAGAATAAGCATTCTCTGGAAACTCAAGTGCGGGCAAGAGGGGACGGGATAGAAAAACAGAGCCCAGATTGTCCCCAGTGGAGAGACATCCCCGACTGGTAGGGCCCCGGCGCAGGCGGAGGAGAGGGGAGCGCGGCCGAGTACGCCGGCAGCCGCTGGAGTGAAGCGGCCCCGGGCTGCTTAAGCAGGGCGGGGCTTGGGGGCAAGACCCCGCCAAGGTAAGTGGGTGCCTAAGACCAGCGCGAAGGCCGCGCAGTGTCGCACCCTGCCCATTCCGGGTGCAAACCAGAAACCGGGCTGGGCATGAAAGCAGGAAGAAGTCCGAAGCCGGACGCAGGTCCGAAGCAACAAGTGCCAGTGGGGGCTCCAAACTAGGCTGCTGGGCGGAGGCAGGAAAAAAAGGCCCGGCGCGACGGCGTCCTGGCCTTCCCTTTCTCTCAGCCCCTACCCGATCCCACTCACTCTGCCACACGACGCTCTTTAGCCCCCTCTCGGTCACCAGTGGCGCCATCTTCCCAATGCCGCAGAGCTGCACCGACGCCTCACACTCGCAACCCACTTTAGCCCAGTAAGAGGCGCCCGGATGGCCCCGCCCCTCACTGCGGGGAAAGCCTCGCCCCTCCACGGACCGCGCCCTCCGGTGACATCAGGCGCGTCAGCGCGGGGATTCTCGCCCCTGCCTGGACGGAGGCTGCGCAGTGCACTGTGGGCTGAATGTCAGTAGGCTGTCGCGCGCCTCCTTGCGGAAGGCCGCTTTAGCTCAAGATTGGGTTCGGACGACGGATATCAAGGATGAGCAAGATTGTGAGCCAACTTAATCTACAAAATGATGAATGCGAACATACATGAAGAAGGTGGAACGCTTCGCCTTACAAAAGGATTCTTCATTTTGCAAAGCGATCCATAATAGACGTCACTCAGTAGCCAGCTCAACTACAAATGGATAATTCACTCTCACCTCAAAGGTTTTTCTTTTTTTTTTTAATTCACATTTCAAGGACATAAGAGGTTGTGTGGAACTATGAGGTATTCTCCAGTGAGCCCAGAATTATGCTAGGCTTTCAGGAAACTCAAAGGAATGAGAGACCTGTTTATCTGAAGACTTTATAATCTAATCAAGGATCACAATTTCTGTCATGCAGTAGATAGTCAAAAGTTGGTTGAAAACTGAATGCCTTAAGGATACAATATAAGTAAATGAAACAATAAAACAGTCATTTATTCAATGAATTTGTGCAAAAGATGTATGGGAGGGGGCTCTCAATGCTTTAGGACCCAAAATTGTTGTTGAAAGCTGATTAACAGAGATGATTTGACCTTAGACTTTTAAGATTTTTAAATATGTATGTGTGTATGTGTGTGTGTATATATATATATATATATATATATATATATATATATATATTGCTGATGGACCTTTATTTTATTTATATATGGTATTGAGAATCGAACCCAACGACTCACACATGCCAGGCAAGTGCTCTACCACTGAGCCATAACCCCAGTCTCAACTTTGAAGATTTATTTACTGAGATAGTTCTTTGAGAACTTGAAATCAAAGTAAGCAAATATGTACTAGATCAATTAAATTGCTGAGAGCCCTATCATATAACCATTGTATACATTGGCAGATAGTAGGCCTTCCTAGAGGAATAAGCAAAGAAACAAGAGTTTTAAACATTCAAGTTGATTGCATAGTGAAATGATTAGGGAAGACTACTGCTAATAATGTCCAGTATTTAGGAAGTGCTCACTATATGCCATGCACCATGCAAAATGGATTATCTCATTGATCCTCAAAACAATCCTTACAGATAAAAAAAGAAAAACAGGCTTAATGCAGTTAAATTAATTGCCAAGGACGCACATCCAGTGCTAGGGGGAATCAGAAAGCAATAGAGCAGTTTGTGGGATAACTTATAATTTTGGAGAGAGAAAATGAGAATGAAAAATAAAAACAGCCATAATATGGATTCAGGTGCATGACATGAACCTATGACATGAATTTTTTTTCTGTTTGAGGCTTATATGAGAATAGAAGGTGGAGCTCCGGCCTCTCTTAAACCTACTTTAAATAGATTCAGTTCAGAATTTTATATAAATGCACATATTATTTGCCCCTCCCTTTTCAATTTTAAATCAGATTCTGCTAGTATAAGAGGGTGAAAACCAAAACCATAAGAAAATTTCAGGACAATGCAGACTGACTCTTCTAAAGTGGAGCTCTTTGCCCTGAGAGGTCAAAACAAGAGGAAAGTATGACGCTTCCATCTCTCAATTTTGAGGAAAATAACTTAAGTGTCAGGGGAAAATACACACACACACACACACACACACACAAATTCGTTGGTGTTGGAAGTTTGACTTGGACACAAGGGATAAAGTTGTGGTTATGCTCCTAAAGGCCAGATTCCAGGATGGAAGTGTGAAATAATGAAGGAAGAATAGGCTTTAGCTATATCTGACTTTTTCTTTTTTAGTGATACTGGGGTTTGAACCCAGGGCCATATGCATGTGAGGCAAGCACTCTACCAACTGAGCTATATCCCCAGCTCTGGCTCTGCTTTTTACTAGCAATGTGACTTCAAACACCTCAGTTACATTGCACTTGTGTGCTAAATTATCTCAAACAGCATAACAACCCAGCAAGATGACAATCTTTGTTGCCATTTCACAAATGAGGAAACTGAAGATAAGAAAGGTTAACTACATCATGTAAAATATTAAGATGAGCTAGAATCTGGATCTGGCTCCAAGACAATCGCCCTTTCTCTCATTGCTTATCCTCCCATGCTCCTCCAATTTTGCATAACCTCCTTAGGTGGTTTCTTTAAATCTCCCTTAGTTGGTTTTCCTGGGCAGATCAAAAAATGAATTTTGTTTCCCTGAACATGACACTGCAAAATGAAGGTAAAATCCACTAACATTGGCCAAAGATGAAAAACTGCTTTATATAATTCACAGAGCAAAAGCTGCTTTATATAATTCACAGAGTAATGAAATAAGTTTGTAAAAATCACTTAGGAGCACATAATCTGGGCCATATACATGTCAACTAGTTTTTTTTTAATATTTATTTTTTAGTTTTAGGTGGTGCTGAGGATCGAACCCAGTGCCTCATGCATGCTAGGCAAGCACTCTACCACTGAGCCACAATCCCAGCCCCAACAACTATATATATATATATATATGGATATATATAGATATAGATATAGATATAGATGGTTTTATATATATATGGTTATATATATATATATATATGGTTATATATATGGTTATATATATATGGTTTTATATATATATGGTTATATATGGTTTTATATATATGGTTATATATGGTTTTATATATATGGTTATATATATATATGGTTATATATATGGTTTTATATATATATATGGTTATATACATATGGTTATATATATATGGATATATATATATGGTTATATATATATGGTTATATATATATATGGTTATATATATATTTGGTTATATATATGATTATATATATACATTTATATATATGGTTATATATATGGATATATATATATATGTGTGTATATATATGTTGTAGTTGGACACAATACATTTATTTTATTTATTTATTTTTATGTGGTACTAAGGATCGAATCCTGGACCTCACACATGCTAGATGAGCATTCTACCACTGAGCCACAACCTCAGCCCCCACATGTCAACTAGTTTTATCTTTGCTCAGTGTGGACCACATTGTCTTCCATGGAATTCTGATCAAGGTAGCTCAACATTAGATGGCCATTTAATTTTCTGTGCTCTGATATTTGCAGGATATGGGACAGAGATTCTGGCCTTCTTTGGCCTTTGCCTGGGCTCTTTGGCTACTTCAGTCAGCCAAGAATACAACACCATTCAGAAGGCATACCTTGCTAGTGACTGGCTCAGTACATGGTTTCAGTGGGATCTGGACCACGAAGCCCCAGTTCTATACCATCAGGGTTGCACTCACAGGGTATGGGCCTTCTCCAAATCCTCCAGATCTCACCAGTCTTTCATCACAGGGCACAGGCCTCTATTTTACCAGCCTTCCATTGCTAAAATTTTGCTTCAAGGAAGAGCTTACAATGGCAAACTTCTGACGGCTCCTAAACCTGGAGTTGGGAAAATAGCTCAATGATAGATTGTTTGCCTAGCATGCCTAAAGCCTGGGGTTTGATTCCCAGCACTGAAAAACTAATAATTCCCAAACCCGGCTAGTCAGAATCACTTGATGAACTTGTTAAAAATATGGAATCCCAGGCCTTAAAGGTATGGATTCCCAGGCCACATCCCAGATATAGTGAATTTGAACTTCCAGGGGTGATTCCCAGGAATCTATATGAGTAATGAGCTCTTGGACCTAGCCCAACCCACCTCCTGTTCACTCACTGGTGTTTAGGAATAAAAGTGAACTAAACTCAATCCTCCTCTATGTGTGCTCTTCGATGCATCAAACTCCACTTTTAGGGGTCATTGCCTTTGACTTGTTTCCCTTTAATGTGCAAATAAACACTCTAGGAAAGATTTCTTGTCGGGGCTGCCACATAGCAACTGAGAGCATCCCTTAGCCCTGAGTGATGAGAATGTGGAGATGTCGCAAGCCAGCCATGGGCTTTGTGTGTGTGTGTGAACTATGAGCAGTGAGAACACAAAGTGGACTGAACTGACATCACCTCTCTGTTTGGGTAGTCCTCACTCTGGTCTTTTCGCTGGCTCTGCCTATGATGCCCACACAGCTCATAAGATGGGCATGGCCTTCCTAGATGTCAGCCAATCTGCTGACAGCAGATGTCAAGAAGCTAGACTCAACTCCCTGACCCCTTTGCCCTTTTGGGGATAGAATGTTCCATGGAAACTTGTGTGTTCCCTATATATAAGAATAAAGAATTCCAGTGGTTCTCTCTCTTTCCAAGGACACTTAAGGTCGAAGAGCCATCTCCGAATTACTGAAAAGATATTTCTGTGTGGTTGCATGCTTTCTTTGTCATTTTCTTGAGTTACTGGAATAGTCAGATTTTGTGAACCCAGCATTAGGTCACCAGCTAGAATAGTGACAATCTCTTATCATTGACACATTATATATCTCTAACTAGTCTTTCAGAAAAAGCATGTCACCTTCTCCCTTGGTTTTGATAGGTTAATTCAGAAAGGGAAAGGAGAATAGGGCACAGTGGTGCGCGCCTGTAATCCCAGCAGCTCTGGATGCTGAGGCAGGAGGATCAAGAGTTCAAAGCCAGCCTCAGCAATGGCAACGGGCTAAGGAACTCAGTGAGACCTTGTCTCTAAAAAAAAAAAAAATACAAAATAGGGCTGGGGATGTGGCTCGGTGGCGGAGCACCCTTAGTTCAATCCCTGGTACCCCTCCTGCCCCCAACCCCCCCAACCCCCACCCCCCCCCACCAAAACAAAAAGAAAGGGAAAGGAGACATAGAAAAGGAAGTTTACCTTTCTTCAGTGCTAACTCCATACTCCCAACTCCCTCTGGGCAGTGGTAGTTTTTGTGTGTGTTTATAGGGTGGGGAGGGGAGGTTACAGGGGATTGGATTCAGGGACACTCAACCACTAAGACACATACTCAGCTCTTTTTTGTATTTCATTTAAAGACAGGTTCTCACCGAGTTGCTTAGTGCCTCGCTGTTGCTGAGGCCGGCTTTGAAGCCGCTGGGATTACAGGTGTGCACCACCATGCCTGGTCTGGGCAGTGTTTTATGGTTGTTCCCAACCATAGACATTCTTTCCCAACCATAGCCATGTTTTGGGGGAGTAAACATTAGTTGTGTGCATATGTGTGTTATACAAGTTCTACTCACACTGTTTTTCAATTAGGTGACAGACATTAAAAGGACAAACATTTTTCTAGGTACAACAGATTTATGTTCTATACCATAGACTTTCTCCTCCAAAGATGAAAAAAAGCAGTTACAATGTGAGTGGGGAACACAGCCAACAGGATTGATGTTACTTCCCCGAAAAGATATATCTGTGTCATTCTGCCACAGTTTGAGTCTCTGCCGTTGGCTGCTGCTCCATCTGACATCTTTGCTCACTCAGAAAGCATGAGCAAAATCCTTCTCGCAACAGCCCAGGAGCTCTGCTTTCCCAGATGCTCCCGCAGATGTCAAATCACGTGACGGTTTGGCTCAGCAAACCCTTTAAGCAGCTCAGCTTCTCCCCTAACTTGCAATAAGGGCATTTGTTACCACAGCTTGCCCTGAAAGCTGCTGCTATCCAACCTAAGCTGAAGTCCTGATGGAGGTTTGTTCTGGGATGAATGCTGTCCTTGCATAGGTGGCTTGACTTCTCTGGAAGTGAATGTTTCTAGCCCCTGAATTGCTAGGGGGCTGCATGGCAAGTGCTGGTGTTGATGAAACACTGAAGTGGACATATTGAAGTCTATGGTGTGTCTGGATAGGAAATCACTGAATTTCTGCTAAATAGAGCTTTTATGCTTCCAGGGCTCTTTTATGCTTCTGGTGCACTCTGGCAGCCTTCCAGAGGAATTTCTGGATCTTTATCTTCAGAGTCCTCTCCACAGCTGACATTGAATTCCTCTGCAGGTGATGACACACCTGACCTTGCCCTCAGGAAGCAGTCAGAGTTACTTTTGTAAAGGCCAGAAGAGCTTTATCTATCCTAGAGGAATTTAATATTCTAATAGATCTTTTCCATCTCTAACAGTTGAAACAATGCTGCAAAAAAGAAATGGGAAGAATTTTTTAAATAAACACAAAAGTTTGCTGTGGATTCACACCAAATCAATTTACATTACTCACTTGGTCAAGTCTCTGTTTTTATCTGGGACTTACTGTATCATTCTGCATTCCTTTTCCCTCTGTAAATCACTGGAAAGGACAGGAAGGGAAGAAGCAGTAAGACACATTAAATATGCAGACATTTTTTTAAACTAAAGAGCACAAATGTCCCTGAGGTTTTATTTGTGTTTTGATTTGAAATGCAGCAATTCACAGCTAGTAAGGAGGAAACTGAGACAATCTGACTGTTCAAAAGGCAAAGTGTTCAAACTCACCAGCAATTTCTGACTAACCAGGGTTATCTCTCTGGCTTTATGAAATAAATGCATCTGAAGAGTCTTTTTGAACTCAGACTACTGGCTCAAGACAAGGAACTTTCTTCCATCCACAGGCCAAATGGCTGTGTTCCACAGGGAGCCCCAATATTTCATTCATTTAGGGAGTTGTGCAGGGGGAACATAAACCTGTCCAATTGCTAAGCAGTTGTGGACAAAAATATTCCTCAAAGTTTCCCCAGTATGTGCAGGTGACACCCACATGGTGAGGATAAAGGATGCCCCATGGGGTGATGTCAGACACAAACCCTCCACTTTTTACTTCAAATAGGTTATTTTCCTCTTCCTTTCAAGATGCGTCTAATTTCCAGTACCTGAGCTGTGGTTTTCAAACTTTAAGTTGTATCAGAATCACCTGAAGGACTTGTTAAAACAAAGATGACTGGGCCCAGCCCCAGAATTTTTGATTCAGTAGGTCTTTGGTGGAGACCCAGAAATTTCATTTCTGAAAGCTTTTCAGATGATGATGATGTTGTTGGCTCCAGGACCACACTTTGAGAATAAATGAGTTAAGGTGTTATAAAAATATTATGAGGGCTTAGGTTAAAATATAATTACCTTAGTTAAGAGTAGCATGTTAAAATCTTAATAACTGGCACATACTATAATAGAGTATAATACGAGATTAAATTGATTCTGAATTAGTAACTACCATTTATTAATTACTTACGATGAGCACTGTATCTAGTAAGTTACATTTCATTTAATTCTCATTAGGTTTTATGAAATTATTATGATTTATTCCAATTTTCAGTTGAGAAAACATGGGCTTAGAGAGAACTGAAGCAATTTGATATAATATATATGTAAATATAAAATAATATCAGCAGAATTTGAATCTAGATCTGTCTCTTAGAAAGTCAATTCATGCAGGTGACAAGCTTTAGGATAATCCAGGAGTCAAGAAAGACCAAAAGTCTTAGATCAACAACATTCCCAAGGCTCCCCAGATCATATCCAGAGGCTCCACATAAGCCAGGGTTCTGATTTGACTTGTCCTGTGTACTGGGAGAATACTAAAACTGGAGACAGCAATTTAGAACTTCCTCCTATATACAACAATTTCCATATGATTATAGAGGTCTTCAAAGGACCTGGCTTAAAGGTTTTTAAAGATCTTGCAGGATTTCTACAAGGATTTACTTCATGAGAAGGGCCTATTTCAGGTTGATGACAGACTTGCAAGGATAAGTCGCAGCCCAAAGACACAGAAAAGAAAAGAGTGGTGATCTTCAGCAGCACTTTTCAAACTTTGTGTAGGTCAGAATCACCTAGGAATGTGCTAGAAAATACAGCACGCTTTCTGCAATGCTAATGCTCTTGCGATCATCCTAAATATTCCTAAAACCACCAGACGTACTGTAGAAAGTATGGCAAGCACCAAACCATAAAGCAACACAGAACAAGAAAGCAAGAATTCTCCATATGAAAAGGGAAAACAGTGGCTATGGTGGGCAGACTAAACCGATTTCCCACCCCAAATACTAAAACTACAGAGAAGATTGTGCTGGAGTCTGAGTGTGTTGAGCCCAACTGCAGATCTAAGAGAACAATCGTTATTGAGAGAGTCAAGCATTTTGAACTGGTGGGAAATAAGAAGAGAAAGGCCAAGTGATCCAGTTCTAAGCTTCATTTTTCATTTTCTTATTAAGACAGTAAAATCATGAGGTTCAAAAAGAAAATAAAATACAGCAGCATTTCAATGGGCATAGGGCCTGGACCCCTGTATTTCTTATTAGTTGTTTTTTTTTTTTTTTTTTTTTGAGATTCTGATACACACCAAAGTTTAAGAACTACTACCTAAGCAGGCCTTCTCAGACTTGAATACACATACAAAAACCTAAGGATTTGTTAGGTCAGAGTGGGGCATGAGCATGTATATTTTTGACAAACTCTCTGGGAATGCTGATGAGTAGCAATGCTTAGGTGTAATGAAATTTGATTTGCATTTTGCTGCACTGGGGATTGAACCCAATCCCCAGTACCACTGAGCTACATCCCTAGCCCTTTTTATTTTTTATTTTGGGATAGGTTCTTATTAAGTTGCTTAGGGCCTCACTAAATTGTTCAGGCTGGCCTTGAACTTGCCATCCTCCCAGTGGTTGGGATTACAGGTATGTACCACTGTGCCCAGCTTTTTTTTTTTTTTTTTTCCTGTGGATGCGCTAGGGATTGAACCCAGGGCCTTGCACATGGTAAGCACATGCTCTATTGATGAGCTACATCCACAACCCCTAAAGCAATTTCTTATAACTAGATGTTTCCTCAGTTTGTTTTCACTAAGCAAGGCCTGTTTCTCTCTAACTATGGGAAACAAAAAGACTTGAAAAATTAATAGGGATTGTGCTTATTTTAGACCTGCAGGTGGGTCAGGAATTGGAAACTATGTGCACTGCTGTGCTCAGAGAAGCAATGGGCTGGGAGAAGAAAAGGAGGCCAGGCAGAGGACAGGCAATGGAGAGAGACTCTAGACCACCCAGGCCCTGGCAGTGGAAGGTGTTGGGTGGGGAGTTGACCACCACTGGGAAGCTGTCCTTTGTTGCTTGTTGACAGGGAGGCTTCATTTCCACTTACACCCTCTGAAGCCAGCCCTATCTGACTGGGATCAGGAGAATTTGTATTTTGGAATTGATTATATTCCCTGAGGGGTTTTCCTAAGGTCCCACGGCAAGCTGTTCCCTAGAGGAGTGTGGCAAAGATTCCTCATGAAGCAGTTTAGGTTACCTACTAGGCCAGCGCCCAGGACTGTGTGTGTGTGATCATCTCCACTGTCCTACCCAAGAGTAACTTCATGGGGGCAACCAAAATGTCCTAAACAGCATCAGCCCTGAGCAAAAGTGTAAAGGCACTGAGGGTTGTCTTTATTCCAACTCCCTTTCAACATCTCCTTTTCTCCACTGGGGATACCACCCATGCAAAACATCCTAGCTCTCTGCAGGCTATTAACAAATTCCCATCTGATGACTAAAAGTGCTGTCAGAACAGTTAGCTTGGGTATCACCAGAATGCCCTGAATTTTGTTAGCAATGCAAAGTCTTGCACCCTTCCATACCTAACAAACCAGAATCTGACTTTAACAAGGCCAAGGTGATTTGTATACATAAAAGTTTGAGAAAGCTGGGCACAGTGGTGCATGCTTGTCAAACTCAGGAGGCCGAAGCAAGAAAGTTGCAAATTCAAGACCAGTTTCAGCAACTTGGTAAGGCCCTAAGCAACTTAGCAAGACCCTGTCTCAAAACAATTAAAACAAGGGCTGGGAATGTAGCTCAGTGAGAAAGCATCCCTGGGTTCCATCTCCAGTACCAAAAAACAAAAACAAAAACTGCTCTAAAGCAGCAGTTCTCAGTCTTGACTACACTTTAGAATCACTTAAGAAGCTTTTAAAAATTCTGATATCCAGCTGGGCACAATAATACATGCCTTTAACTCCAGCAATTTGGGAAGCTGAGGCAGCAGGATCACAAGTTTGAGGCCAACCTCAGCAATTTAGCAAGAGTCTCAGCAATTTAGCAAGACCCTGCCTCAAAATTTTTAAATAACAAAAAGGCCTGAGGATGCAGCTCAGTAGGTAAAGTGCTCTTAGGTTCAACTCCCAGTACTGAAGGAAAAAAGTCCTGCTGCCCAGCCTCCACTTCCTACCAATTGAATCAGACTTTCTAGGAATAGAGCCCAGGCATCAGTTAATGTTAAGCCCTCCAAGGATGCCAATGTACAGCAGGGAAGAGAACAATCTTTTAAAGTAGGAGAGATTAAGGAGCAGACCCTCCAAAAAACTTTTGCGTTTTTCTGGGGGACCCCAGAAGACTTCAGAGTCCAGAATCCAAAGGAATTTATTTCAATTGGTGGAACCCGAAGGGCAGTATAATGGGAAAGAAAATGTGATGGGACGGGAGGGCAGGACACTCTTGCATCAAAGAAAGAAATCGTTTGCCTAACTAATTGGAGCATCACCTTTGACCCTGTTTCATTAAGTGACCCAAATGCAATAACAAAAAGTTCTTTCTGTTTTATCCATGAGAAAAATGACTTACCCATTCCAAGGGTACTTCCAGAGCAGGTTACTGTAAATAAAAACACAAACACTGAAAATACATTCCTTGGTGTATTTAAGAAGATGTAAATTTTAAAAAAGATATAAGTTAAGAAAAAATAAGAGGAAAGTGAACCAAAAAATGAATAAGAAGAAATTTGGATGATAAGAGGAGACACCTATTAGCAGTATGACCTTGGGCAAGTCACTTCAGTTTGTGTGTGCAAGTGTCTCAGTTTATCAATAAAGTGAATAAGAATAAGAATGCCAACCTCACAGGTTTATTATAAGGGTTAATGGAATTAATACACATAAAGTATTGTTCTTGGCACAAAGCACTCAGTATTTATTACTTCATTTATGATACTGTCCTGATTATCAGAATAAGGCATCACTGATGTTGCAATAAACGTGGAAACTTGTTTTTTTGGTTTTTTTTTTCTTTCCAGAAAGACTGAGAAAAGGTGAATTTCCTAACCAGAGTCTAGGTCCTTATTAAGGTGAAATGGCAGCAGGCTTGAGATGACACCCCACCAAAGAGTTCTAACAAGGACTTCTGGCAGCTAACAAGCCATCAGAGGAGTGAGTCTCTAAGGGTTGACTTGCAAGCCTGGATCAGGAAAACAAAATAAAAAACAAAAGGCTTTCATTACTCATTCACTTAGCTGTGTGATCATGGGTGCATCAATTGGCTTGTTCATTCTTTTTTTAATTTAAAACATATTGAGCAACAGTTATATGCTAAGTAAGTACTAAGAGTCAGAGAGATCATTTATTAAGGGATATGACACACATTCAAATCACAGTTATATGCTGTGGTAAAGGGTGTCTTGAGGTCATAAAGGAGAAAGGGACAACACTAACTTGGCCTAGGAGAAGTGGAGAAGGTCAACAGAAAATTTGGACTGTTTTCTGGATGGGGATGGAATAGAATGCTCTTCTGCACAAAGAGAAGAGTACTGCATTTACTCAGAAACGTGATATAGCATGGTCCATATGTGTGAATAATTCCATGCCATAAGACTAGAGACTAGAATCCTCTCAGGAGGAGGGGCTGGGGGTTGTGGCTCAGTGGTAGAGCACTTGCCTCGCATGTGTGAGACACTGGGTTCGATTCTCAGCACCACAAATAAATAAATAAAGGTCCATCAATAACTAATAAAACATTAAAAAAAGGGAATCCTCTCAGGAGGGGTGCTGGGGAATGAGCCTACCCAAATAGTAGCTACCTACCACATAGCTATTGAGTACTGGAAATGTGGCTAATCTGAACTGAGATGTGCTATATGCATAAAATATACACCAGATTTATAAAAAAGGTAAAATATCTTAATTTTCACATTGATTAGATATTGGAATATTTCAGACACATTGGCCTAACTAAAATGCATTATTAATTTTACCTGTTTCATTTTACTTTCTCAATGTGGCTACTAGAAAATTTTAAATTTTCATTAATGATTCACATTAAATTACTACTGGACAATGAAGATACATAGACAGATAAGGAAAAGAGCATGAAAGATCTTGAACACCATGCTTAGAGGATCAGATTTCATCCCACGGAGCAATGAAAAACCTTTTTAAGATAGTGAATCATAAGACAACTGGGCCAGGAACATCCTTGTAGTCCCAGCACTCAGAAGGCTTCAGCAGGAGGATCAGTTGGGCCCAGGAATTTGAGGGCAACTTAGGGAACAGAACGAGACCCTGACTCAGAATTAAAAAAAAGGTGTTAAACCCTAAACAAATTAAAAATATGTGAAGATGGATTTAGAGATTAGGAAAAGAGAAGGGTTGCAGATGAAGCTTCAGTAGCCTGTGCACCGGTTTCCTCGTTTAATAATTGGAGACAATAAAATCCATTGAACCTCTTAGGAACATTTTGATCATTCACTGAGATATGGAATGTGAAAACACTCGATAAACTGTAAATCATTATTCAAATCGATGAAGTATTGTTATTGAGCTGTAGGCTCCTCTTCCTAAGAGCTCACCCTTACCCCAAGAACCTGTTCCTATCTCTTCCCTGCCTTGGGCCAGCTTGTCTTGGGGAAAAGATAATGAAAAAACAAGGAATCAGAGCGTGACATCCAAGGACAGTGAGAACACCCTTTCAGGAGGAGCTGGCCTTGTTCCATCACCAGGAGCCATCTCAGACTTCTTGTCACCACCTACTTTTAATTGGAAAATTTGAATTCTGGGTATCAGTAAAGGTTTGGGAACCATTTATTCCTCGTCTTGTTTTTGCCTGTGAAGCCTGGGCTTCATCATTTCTTTTCTTTTCTTCTAGAAATGTGTGAAAAATATATGACTGTGCCCTGGGCAAGGTAGCAGAGTTTGCTGGAACACAGAGCTGGAGAATTGTAATGTTTTTCCACCAATGAGGGTGGAAATGATGGCATCACTGATTGCCACATTTTGTGATCAGATTGTCTGCCCACTCATATATCCAAACCTAGTTTACAACTTATAAATTCATTTTTTTCCTGATCTTCCAACTTTTCCTCAGTCATAATTCTCAATCTGTGCAATTGAAAGTTCAAGTTTCTTAATTTTCAACATACCAGGGTATCTAGCCTCATCTCTAAGACCATGTTAAAATTATCCCCTAATCTTAAATCTTTTTGAATTTTCTTTACTATTTAAGCAACAAGCATCTGGTGTTTTCCCTGAAGAGTAAGGCAGGAACTGAGAAGGGAAGAGCACTTCAAATTGAATAATAATAAGACCACAATTCCAAAAATTGCTTGGGGGTCCCTTGAAGCTTGTAGAAATTTCACAGGTAGCAAATGATTCACAGATCTGAGTTGAGGGTTCAATAAGGGGTCATAACTTGCTTTACCTGAATATATTTTTTTGGGGCAAAAAGTAAGCTTCAGTCCTGTTTCAGCAACCGGTGAGACCACCACAGTATATACATCCCCACAGGGTATTTCAGTAACATCACAAAAACTCAAGCCAGCACTTGGGGTGCATGTGAAAATGCCTTTGGAGCCATAGAGGTCAGTGCTGTAGTTGGCAGAACCCCTGGAGGCTTGCCAGTAGATCCGGATGCCATTAGGCCCCAGCCTATATAATTTCACCCCCAAAGGGCAGCAGGCATCTGCAGGATAAAATTAAATACAAAGTCACTTATTCTATCTTCACACACAAACATGGCCTTTATTACTCAGGGGAAAAAAATGCAAGTAAACTATTCCAAATAATATGATTAGTTACTGACTAGAATAGAGCAAGATTTGAAGGGATGTCGAAGTTCTTTTAATGCTGAGCCACATGATCAGAAATCTGTGTGTGAGGGTGGTATGGGGTATAAATTTTTAACATAGAACAATGGTGATTCAAAAAGTTCCACACTTGGCAGAGATATGCTGTATTGTACATGACTCAAACTATGAGTCAAATGCACAGAATCCTATTAAGATCCCTGTCAAGATAATGGGTCCCAGTTTCATTTGATTTTAGTGGGACAAAGTTTAAATATAATTCATTGCATTCATCTCTAGTTGAAAAACACTATTTTGCTGAACTGAGTGGCATGACACTTTGGGAGCAGCCACTTACATGACAGGCTGGTAGCCAGGTTGGTTGGTCCACATTTTATCCATGCTAAGCTGATTAGGTACTTTTTTGATCTTTTCTTAAAATCCTTGAGCAGGCCACACCTTAGATGTTGATGAGGACACCAGATGATAGTCCTCAATAACTAAATAAAGAGACTATTGTATGTTTTGTAAAAGTTGTTACAGATAAGCAGTCTCATTTGATTTATTCTTCAAAAGGATTTTTTTCAGGTGTGAAGATAAGCAATGGGCCATATTCCCAAAACTAATTAATGAAATTAATGGAAGACGGTCAAAACAAAGTATAATCCAGCTAACATAAATTGAAGCATACTGCACATGCTTTCATATTATGATTTGATTCTCAAAACAACTTTGAGGAATAAGCTAGAATAATAATATTATTATTATTATTATTATTATTATTATTATTATTATTATTATTTATCAGGGATTGAACCCAGGGGCACTTAACCACTGAGCCACATCTCTATCCCTTTTTATTGTTTTATAGAAACAGGGTCTCATAAGTTGCTGAGGCTGGTCTCGAACTTGCAATCTTCCTGCCTCAGACTCCTGAACAGCTGGGATTACAGTTGTGTGCCACTGTGCCTGGCTAATTTTTATTTTTTCTTACCAGTGAGGATGCCTGGAAGATAAGGCCAACACAGCTTATCAGAAATCATGTTTAATGTAGACTCCAAGTTGAAGACTTTTTCTATTATCTCTGGGATGCAAAAATTACATTTCAACCTTCCTATCCCATGCCCCAGGCAGACATAACTAATTGATCATGGTACTCTTTTTTTTTTCTCAGGCCAGGAAGGCATCCTCAGGAGTTTTTCAAAGAGTTTTCTTTCCAAGCAGCCACTTAAGTGAATTATGAATCTTAATTTGCTAGTCCTGCCCCATTTTTACTTCCCCCTGTTATTCCCTGATGGTTTGGTCCTTCTGATGATAAGGAACAAAATTGTCAGTAGACAGATATCTTTGCTCTCTTAGCCTGTCGAAATAAAAAAATCCTGGGAGGAGCTAGAGTGGTTTAGAAGAGAGAGAGGTGGTAGCATAATAGAAAATAAGAAAATAATGCAAACCAAATAGAATGTATGATCTACTGCATTCTGGAAACTCTGCCATCCTGAGTTACTTTCAGCTGCAAGTCTTTGTGTCATAAAAATATGTCATTCCTTCAGCAAACATGCACCTGAAGTGGTCAGCAGGAGAGGCGATTCACCAACTACCCACAGAAGCATCTGAAGCTCTGAGGTCAAGGGGAAACTGTAAACATTTTAGAAAGTAATCTGCATTTATAATGCAAACGGGGGGGGGGGGTAATGCAGCATCTTTATAAATGAGAAGGAAGGGTTGTGCCTGGCCCTGGAAGTGCTGAGTCCTCACTGATACTTCAGTTGTAGAATTGAGAATTTATTTACTTACTATAGTGTGGGATTTGAGTTCATTGATATCTGTGTATCATTCAAAATAAAGAAGAGAGGCAGAATGGGAAGAGAAACTCAGATTAATCCCAGTCAATAAGAGATTCTTATTTCATTTTCCCCCAGGAATTTACAAAATGTAAACTGCACTACAAGCATAGTTCTTGTATAAAAATATTCCCTCTCTATAACAATAATGAATACCCCTGGAAACTTAAGTAGAAATTGAATAATCAGCATAGCCAATGAATCATTAATACATCATAGACACATATTTATTTTATCTTGCTGAGCACCATTGATTTATATAAATTGTATAATTTTTTTTAAAAAAAGAATTCACTTACTAGAGGAATAACTTTGGTAGGCGCAGTCTGCAGTCAACCCAGTGGCACTAATTGCTTTTAATGCTACTGTGTAGTTGATGCCACATGTGATGCACCCCAGGAGGCAGTGACTTTGATGGGTATGACACTTAGACTGTCCAATGTGTGATTCCAGAACTGTCACGTAGGTTTGAGCTGCCATCCCAATAGCCCAGCTCACATTGATTACTGATTGGGTGACCTGAGTTACAGTCATACCAGTTGGACAGCATGGCACTTAAGTGGGGAAAGAGAGAAAGAATTAGGTTTCATTTCCACTGAAGATGATTTTGTGAAAAACAACTAATAATTGTACTTTGTCTGCATTTCACTCAATATCTTAAATTTCTCAAGCTTACTATTATTAACCAAAATTTTCCATGGGTCACACCCTCTGTTACCTCTTGTAACATCAATTCTTTGTAATGAGTACTTTCCCCAAGAATGCAGAGCACTAACAGGCTGTGATTAGTGTGAGGTTTTCCCTTTTCTTTCAGAATAATCCTTTTTGTTCCTCAACATGAAAAATTCTAGATACAGACTGCAAAGCAACGGATCCATTCACCTCTTCTCCCAATATAACATCTTATAGCATTTGCAAGAAAATGTATTTTGCTTTTCCTGAGCACTTTGTAGTACATTACTGATATAAAAACTTGATTTCCTGCACTGGGGTTATGGCTCCGTGGTAGAGCACTTACCTAAGATTTGATCCCTGGCACAAACACCACCCCCCATGCCCTGAAATTAAAAAAAAAAAAAAAAAAAAAAACTTGATTTCTTAGCCTCCTAAGATACCATGCCATCTCAATTTTTCAATTTTTCAGAGACCCTTTATATAAGACATAGAAACTTTCTTCTTTTGTACTGGGATAGAATTCAGGGGCACTTTACTACTGAGTTACATCTTCAGCCTTTTTTATATTTTATTTTGAGATAGGGTCTCACTAACTTACTTAGGCTGACCTTGAACTTGTGATCCTTCCACCTCTGCCTACTGAGTTGCTGAGATTACAGGTCTGTGCTGCTGTGCCCAGCAATAGCACTTTCCTTTTATGGAGATTTTACTTTGATTAGGTCATATGCTAAGTGCTCTGCACCATTAATTTAATTCACACAACCATCTAAGGCTATTATCCCCCTCTTACTGATAAGGTAACTGAAACTCAGAAAGCATTTTTTAGAGAAAGATATAAAAGAGCCCAACTAAAGAGACAAAAAATAAATCAGTTCATTTGGTTACTTGTTAGCTGTTTTGACAGATTGTACCTGGAGAGAATATAAATTCTAATAAATGTTTCTGTAGAGTCAATGCATTGCTCCTTTGATGCCAATGTAAAATGATTCTAGAGTCTTTTGATGATATTTTTACAGAGCATATAAAATGTTGAAAGTTTGATTTTTAAAGTCTGGGACTCTTGAAAAGAGTTCTAAGTGTACTGCATTTACACCACATGTAGGGTAGAAAATAAAGTCCATGTCTTAAAACATATCCTAGAGACCTCCTGAAGTCAGCATTTGAGCTGGTGGTTGCTACATACCTGTTTCCAGGGGCATGCTGTAGCTGGGCAGACTCCATCCTGCCTGTGTTTCGGCCACAGCAGTGACCGAGAACACTGAGCCACAGGGCAGGTCTCCCAGGGTACAGGACTCTCCTGTGCTGCTGCATTGATACAGTCCCTTCTCCCCCTGGGCAGTCACTGTGTAAGTGGCATCGTCGTTGGTGGATCGCCAGTGCACATGAATCATGGAGAAGGCATCCTTGGAAATATTTATTATTTCAGGACTGCAAGGACCTAGAAATTTAAAATTATTAACTGAAACAGCTTGAGTCAAAAGTGTCACAAGTGGACTGGGTCTGGTGGTACAGGCCTATAATCCCATTGATTTGGGAGGCTGAGGCAGAAGAACAACAAGTTCAAGGCCAGCCTAAGAAACTTAATGAGACTCAGTCTCAAAATAAAAAATAAAAAGAGCTGGGGATGTACCTCAGTGGTAGAGTGCCCCCTGGGTTCCAGCCTCCCTGTTGGGGGAATGAAAAGGGGATACATGTGTTATTTAGTCTAAAATTAATTTTTTTGCCAGGCACTGCGGAACACTCCTATGATCCCAGTGTCTCTGGAGGCTGAGGCAGGAGGATCAGAGTTCAAGGCCAACCCCAGCAACTTAGCAAAGCTCTAAGAAACTTAGTGAGACCCTGTCTCAAGATAAAATATAAAGAAGGCTGGGGATGTGGCTCATTGGTTAAGTTCTTCTGGGTTCAATACCTGGTACTAGAAAAAAAAAAAAAGGATTCCCCTCCCCCCCAAGTAAAATTAACAGGCTGGGCATAGCACACACTGTAATTCCAGTGATTTGGGATGAGGCAGGAGGATCCCAAGTTCAAGGCCAACCTCAGCAACTTAATGAGACTACACCTCAAAATAAAGAATAAAAAGAGCTGGGGATGTAGCTCAGTGGTAGAGACCCCAGGATTCAATCCCCCCCCCCTCACACACACACATACCCCA
Source organism: Marmota monax (assembly GCF_021218885.2). Taxonomy (NCBI): domain Eukaryota; kingdom Metazoa; phylum Chordata; class Mammalia; order Rodentia; family Sciuridae; genus Marmota; species Marmota monax. The sequence goes on from NW_026694276.1 coordinate 2,398,375, forward strand.
CCACCACCACCACTACCACCACCAACAACAACAACATCATCATAGTTTTCAAAAATATCTTGCACATAGACCAAATTTCTAGAGACTTTGTGTGGAAAACTGTTGACATTGACATAAGGTATTGGGTTTTTAGAGTGTAGAATCAACTGGAAGAGGTTTAAGAGCATTTTTAATTCTGAAATCAAAAGTAAGACAAGCCCTTGTACACCATGGGTGTATGGACAGGCACGTCCCTCAAAGGCAGAAAGAACTGAATGGCGGAGATAGTCATTGGCAAAACCTTCTCTCCCTGTGGTCTCCTTTTGTTTCCTTTCCCCCACTTTCCTCTTCCACTTTCTCTTCCATCTCTCCTTAATACAGTTAGGAATTCTACTGGTCCCTACAAATAGTGGTTAGTGGGATTTTAGGTCTTGCTGAGTGGCTGTTCTGAGGCACACAGCTGCAGTGAACGAAAGCATAGCTCTCCCATACCTGTGGTGATAAAGCGTGAACGGCATGACATATTGATGCCCCGGACTTCACTGAAGGAATATACTGTGATGCTGTACTTGGTGTCACACTCCAGAGCTGAGAGAGTGCAAGCAGGGGCAGTGTCGTTGCACTCTACCACGTTGGACCCAGCCACAGCCTTGGTTTCGTAGAGTTCGGCACCACGGACAGGAGACCAGACCATCTCTACTCTCTCGCTGGACACCAGCACTGGGTTAATGTCACTAGGACAACAGGGAGCTGAAAGTAGGATCCCAGAGGGAATGAGGTCAATGCAGGAGCAATGCCACCAGAGAGGGTCCTGGGTGGCCTGACTTCCTCAAGGCCACAGCCTTTGTCACCATACTCCTACACTACTGCAATATCCTCCGACAGGTATGTTTGTCATCTACCCCACCCCAGTCCTGTTCTGCTGGGTGACCTAACAGAATTTTTACCATGCTCTAGCCTTTCTTTTCTGAAGGCCAGAAATTCCTCTTCAGCAGGACTGGCTGAAACACCAGTTGGATCATCTAAGCTGGCTGTCAGAGGGACCACTAGACAACCTCTAACCTCAGAATAAAAGACACGCGTATTCCTCCTCCTCATTTCTTTTACCCTATAACTTCCTGACCCCCAAGGGATGAGAACTTGATTTGTGAGTTTATCCCCCACTTCTATTTCTGGCCAAGAACAAAATCTCCTTCACTGCTCAATCAGTGCCCCATATTGTTATGGGTTCTATAATTTCAAGAGAGAAAAGAGACCCATTTTTTTTGTGTGTGTGCTCAAAAATCAGTTACATGGGGGCTGGAGTTGTAGCTCAACAGTAGAGTGCTTGCCTAGCATGTGTGAGGCACTGGGTTTGATTCTCAGCACCACATATAAATAAGTAAATAAAAATAAAGATCTATCAACAACTAAAAATAATATTTTAAAAAAATCAGTTACATGGCCAGGCACAATGGCACATGCCTGTAATCCCAGTGACTCGGAGGCTGAGGCAGGGGGATCACAAGTTTGAGGCCAGCTACCACAATATAGCAAGGCCCTAAGCAACTTAGTCAGATCTTGTCTCAAAATAAAAAAATAAAAAGGGCTGGGAATTGTGGCTCAGTGGCTAAGCACCACTGGATTCGATTCCTGGTACCAAAAAAT